>NC_141695.1:272620158-275561792 GCF_964263255.1 Lissotriton vulgaris | reverse complement strand
CAGGAAAGCAATGTTACTTGTCAATCCACTGTCATGCCACCATACCGGCCACTTTTGTGCAGACCAACGAGTGCCAAAAATGGCACCAAAACCTATGCTCCCAGCCGAATCTGTCCACAGCCCCAGCTCTTCAGAGGACACGGCCGGTTTGCTCCAGACGACTCGACCATTGAAATCCGCCAGAAATGCCAACCAAATGCGCATGTCCTGGCGGACCTCTGCCGAGAGCCTTGTGCGATGATGGCCCTCTTTCAGGCCGACCATGGCTTGAGCGATCGAGCGGGAAAAGGGGCGGGCCATTGGTATAACTCTCAGGGCAAAATTCAACTGTCCCACTAACTGCTGTAATTGATGCAGCTTAACCTTAGATTCACTTATACACATTTGCAGGGATGACCTGAACCTTAACACTTTGTCCCCTGGTAAACGGAAACAACCTTCTCCGGAGTCCAACTCGATCCCCAGAAACTCGAGGCAAGTCGAAGGACCAACAGTCTTACCTGGTGCCAATGGCACACCAAACTGATTCATTAAGACACAAAATGCAGACAAAGCCTGCCCACATTCCGGATCCCCGGCTGCCCCCAAGAACAAAAAATCATCGAGATAATGCATCACATGTTGGAAACCCGTCTTCTTTGTGAAGACCCATTGTAGGAAACTACTGAATTTCTCGAAATAGGCACAAGATATAGAGCACCCCATCGGCATACACCTATCCATGTAATAAAGACCCTGAAACATGAAACCTAGGAGACGCTGATCGTCTAGGTGTACCGGGAGCAACCGGAACGCTGACTCGATATCAGATTTTGCCATCAGCGCACCAGGCCCCAGGCGATTCAAAATGGCTACGGCCTCATCGAAGGATGCGTACCGCACCGAACACACTTCCGGGTCTATCGCTTCGTTTACGGAAGCACCACGTGGGGCTGATAAATTATGTATCAGCCGAAACTCCCCCGGGTCCTTCTTGGGGACCACCCCTAAAGGAGAACAAACAAAGTTAGCCACCGGGGGTACACTAAACGGACCGGCGACTCGACCTCGAGTAACCTCCTTCCGGATCTTTTCCTGTACCACGGTCGTATGCTGCAAGACCGATATCTGATTTTTACATTTCTCTATTCCTTGAAAGTCCCCCACTGGGATGCGGAAACCATATGCAAAACCGTTTCGTAACACCCCAGCGGAAGTACGATCCGGGTATTCACTGAGCCAGGGAATCATTGCCAAGGTATCAATCGGGGTAGGTAAAGGCGCCCCTCGGACTATGTTAGACCTGTTTGGCGCTTCCTCTACCCCCGTTATCACCCGTTTTGGCTCTGCACGTGGACTCAGGATGGGATGATTGCCCACACCCACTACATTCGTGTCTAAATTTGCACGACCCCTGGGGCCTAGTACATTTACCTCTGTTAAAGTTCCAACAGACCCCCCTTTTACCTGTATTGCCGGTAGGCCTCGAGTGACTGTCGGTACCCGTACCTGATCGAAAGGGCGTCCCCGCATATTGGCGGGAGGGTTCGCCAACGCTACTCCCTACCAATGGCAATTTCAACATACCAGTATCCTCCATTTTGGACCAGGACACAGAATCATAACAATCCCAAGTTAAATTCTTATCGTGTTCTTTTGCCTTTCTGAACAGATTATCATAGCAGAACCAATGATTACCCTCGTGTGATACAGAGTACCCCATGATCCGTGACTGATAAATCGGCAATTCGGGTAGCAATTCGGGCCTTCGTTCCCCCAAGATCGATGTAAATATCCCCCACGCTTTGCCCTAATTGCCAATGTTTTCATTTACCTTAAAGGCGGCCATCTTTGCGCGCCAAACACTCGGATGCATGAGGTCTTTCTGGCCCTTAACATGCTCCATCTCATAATGATCAGTAAGCAACGAGAAGATGTTTACATACTCCCCTGCCCATATCTTTTCCTTAATAGCTACAGGGACATGCTGACCCAACTTTTCCCTTCGAGAGGGTGCTGACTCATCCCTCGCAATCGGCAATGGCCGCTTACCTGAACCGGACACTGTCTCTGCGACCGAACCAGTCCCCTGTGACTTCGCTACTGCCGCAGCCGGCGTGGATACCTTCGCTGCTTCCCGAGTTTCACGCAGTTGCTTCATCAAGACCTGCGCGTCGGCAGCCGTGGCGCCCTCGCTACCTTTACCCAACCACGCTGCTAATTGTGCTGCCAGTTCGGGCGGCATATCTTCCCCGGACACGGGAGTGACCACTACGGGAATCGGGTTCCCTTCTTCCGGCACGGGGGTGGGTGCTTCGAGCGGGGTACTGGGACCCACGATGTCTCCCCCAGTTGCTCCCCTCCTGGGCCTCTTGCCTTTTCCTCCCGGGGCTGCTCCCGCCAAAGGACGTTTCGGCCCCCCTTCCTCGTTTTTATCCATTCGCCTCTTTAGGTCGGTCATCTCTTTCATGAGAACGCGCAGCATCTGGTCGGTAGTCATTCGCTTTCCCGCCTTCTTCGGCATTCTCCGACAGAGTATCTGAAAAACAAACAAGAACGATTACAACGCTCAAAATTGGCTCTTCGTTCCGTCTCGAGCTCATGTGCAGCGAGGAGGTGCAGCTTCAGAGCACAGGAACAAGAGGATGCCTTCTGGTCTTACTTCTCCTTTTATCCGTCTTCAGGGCGGGCGTAAACCCGCCCCTGCCTGCCCAAGGGCGTGGCCAGCCGCGTTCGTGTCTAGGCCAACCCACTCTAGGGCGGGAAAAAGGCGCGCCCCGGCTACGCCGCTTCGGGTATACCAGCCGAGACTCGCCTCCCGCCCAAGATGGCTTCCCGGGGGGATCGTGGTACTCTGCCATACGTTCGGGGGGACCGAATGGTCGCCCCTTTCCATTTGCAGTTTCACGGAAGAGCCTTGAAACCTAAATTCTGCTTGCAGGAACTCTGCTTACTGCCTAGTCTCGCTGACTTTTGTTTGCAGTTTTCACTTTGGATTTCAAAAACCAATCCAAAGAGTTATGGCAGGGGCTGGCATGATTTTAATGAGGCGGGCCCTAGATTGATGCTAGGGACTAGGTGCTGCAGTGCTTAATTTGTATAATAAGAGTGCCAGTGGTCAATCTCTGCTCAGAAGCCTTCAGTCAGTGCAATTGCATGTTGATGCACCAAATACCAAGGCTGCATAGTTTGAAATCCATCTGGAGTTTCATCCACTCCCACACCCGCCTCTTTATCTCACACTTGCAGGTTCTTGCTTTCTCACTTTGTGAAGGCATTTCTATCTTTCTCGTCCAATGTCTTTCCCCTTTGTGTAAATAAGCAGCAGTCCTTAGAAGTGAGTACCGGTGGCCCTCATCTGCAAATACCAGCTCAAATTAGGCACTGGTGGACAGAAGAATATGGAGCCCTGACATTTTAAAGGGCCCCAGAGCTTGGTTATCTAGGATATTTCTGCAACAGAGTATAAGAAAGGACAACCCATGAACCACTAAAAAGTAGGCAGGGTGGTGTGCAGTAACTTTTTTATCTTTAGGCTAGAAGCTTTGTGCAGGATAAATATAATTTCCCACCTCAATCACACCAGAGTACAACTGACATGGAAGAAAACCAGAAAACCGGCGTATATGCTAGATGCCTGATGCCTGGAGAAATATAGAGATGTGAAGTTACTTACCTGTGTGTGCAGACGTTGCAAGTGTTATAAAAGGAAAGCTAGCTTCCTGGTATATTCAGGAGAATAGGTTGCTGAAAAGGACTCCAACTGTGTTAAACAACTAGCTCACCAGTTGAGAGTGGACTAGAACTTTCTGGAGCCTTGCCTAAACTCAGGGATTGTGTTTGTCCCCCACCTCTTGATGTGTTACCTGAAATCTAGAAGATTTCCCAAACTGTTTTGGAGCTGTAGAAGAAGGGATCCATTATCTGCCAGGAAACAGGACTTTTAGATGTAGCATGAAGCGGGATAGAGATGCTTTGAGTCAACTAGGAAAGCACCAGAAAGATCGGAAGAATTTCAGTCAAACGTTAACTGATTATGCCACTGCCCACTTGTCAGAATGCCATTCAGAGCAAGTATGGGTTACTGGGCTTAACCAATGGGGTTGAGTCATTTTTCTACTGATGTCCCGCTGCCCAATCTACTCTGGATCCTGAACAACTAGGTCAAATACCTTCTCAGCACATGACTCTTAGTGGTAGCCCCTGTTAAGCAGTCCAAATCATATTAGGGGGATGTAGAGACAAGGGGGTGAGCAGAGACCCATAACTCAACATGTGCACAGCAGCCCCAGCAGCAAATGATTTTCCAGTCAAATACTTGCTTTTGAGATAAAGTAAGTATTGATTTATGACTATAAAGCAAGTCAGGGCTATAGTGTTCTATAGACGGATCCCTGAGTACAACTGCCTTCTAGCAAGCAGTGGTGATGATTAGTTATTACCCATTCACCATTGGTGACATGCAGGTTAGGCCCCACTAGTAATCTAAGTCTCAGAATTCACAGGCCAACTCTGTATTAAAGTCAATAATATCAAGCCCCGAAGCACTGTATGGCAAATTCCCCTGGGGTCAACTCGTAGATTGTCCTGAAATTAGTCTTACATGAGCAGGATCAAAGAGACCGAAGTTTCGGAACATGCCCCTTCCATGGCTGCTGAATCTGCAGTGGCTGTCTCTGGTGAGTCTTTCACTTGCAACCTGGATGGGGTGCGATCAGCTTTCCTCAAGTTCCTCACATGTGGTCCTGCAGTGATTTGGGTTGTTAATGAGCTTCCAAGCTGGGTAAGTTCTTCAGTTCTTCATATGGGAAGTTGGGGCTGGTCCTCAGTCACGGCTCAGGCCTGATAGTGTCACCAAGATGGCCTCTCTCCTCTGATGACTATCTTTGATCCCGTCACACTTGCTCAGTCACTGTGGCCATCTCTGGCATACAGGGTCACCATCCGTCCAATGCACATGGGGTTTGTGACAATTGCAATGCTGGTTGAGAGGGGTAAAACACTACTCAAGCAGGAGCCACCATCCTTGTCAGTGTGAAACATAAAAATCACAAAATTAAACGCACTTAGCCCTCTGGTAACTTTGCACAAAGGAAGTCAGGCTTAATTTAGACGCTATGTGTAAAGTATTTATGTGTAAGAACAACAGGAGTAAACCCATAGACCACGTCGAGATGGGTGTGGAGTATGAACAATAACAATTCCCAACAGGTTTCAATTTGAGACAGTTAAGTAATGTAAGCAGTCTGCATTACATAAACAAGAAACAAGGAGGCTCGTATGGTTTAAAAGCTTGTTATTCACCAAATCAGAGGAGGGTGTTTCACATGGAAATACAGTTAAGCAGCACTGTACAGAGAAAATCATGTGACAACCCGAGGGCACTTAGTGAGTGAAGAATTTATACAATTAGTGAAAGGTGAAGACGCAAGTGCTGAAAGTGAACAGCGTGAACGGCGCTAGGTGACAAGAAAGTAATACAGTGATGGCCCTGCAAGATTAAGCTAAAATCACTTAAATCATGGAACAAACAGTTTTACAGGAGCACAAAACGTAAAACACGCCCTTGAATTGCGCTGTGATGTCGATGGCGTTTCGATCCCCATGAGTCGGGATCATCATCAGGACAGGGTTGTCGATGTCAGGCAGTGCTGTGGGGAAAAAAGGTTTGAATCAAGGGGGAGAGGCATGTATAGGAAGAGGGGGGAAAAGCGAAAGGGAGCGGGATGCGGGGCGCAAGGGCGCACATGCACAAGGGTGGCGAACTAATCAAGGGAGAGTGCCAGGGAATGGGGTGTGTGGGGTGGGGGGGCGGAAGGGGAAGTGTTGGGTGTAGCAAGGAGTGTGCGGGCCAGGCGAGTGGTCCTGGTCGCCGTGTGATGGAATCGTGAACTATTGCGCAAAGGGGTGGCGTAATTGAAAGTGGTGAAGTGATTGGCGGATAAGCGGATCAGTGGTGCAGTCCGACAGAACGGCGCTATCAAGTGTTAAGACGGTAGTACTAACGCGTGTGACCAGGGTGCGTGAGGGGGTGAATACCTGTGTAAGGCAATAATGATTGACCGGGCAGAGTCCAAAAGATCGTCGCTGGCACGGAGTAAAAGTGGTACTACCACGTGTGAGTGATATCAAAGGGGACGTGAGGGGGTCGGGGTGCAGATTTAAGTTAATCCGGAAAACAATGAGTGAGCACGGCGCGAGGTGAGGAGCTAAAGCGTACTTAATCACGTTATATTGGTCGCGTGATTCACTGGACGCCCAGGCAATGTCTGTAAATACGGCGTCTGGTGGGGAAACAAAAATTGTCAGAACCAAAGTTTAGGCAAGAACGGTAAAGGCTCCTGTAATCAAGGTAATTACCTGAATTTGAGGTGCGCAGCCGAGGGTGGGTCCGACTGGGCAGCGCCTGTGAGGGGAAGAGAGGAGCCGGTTAGGGTTTAGAAAAAACCTCCCCCGGCGGGGGAGGGGAGACCAGCCAAGATCTGTACGGGTTAAGCGCCAGTATCAGATGCTTCGAGTGGCGTTCAGCGGTTACGAAAGTAGCCGTACCTGAATGAAGCAAGGCGGCCAGGGGCGATGAGGGTTCTCGACGTGTGGGCGGCTCGCGATTAGTGCGAGGCTCCGTAAACCCGGAAGGGTTCAGGTGTTGTAAATGACCATGGATAGGGTGGTGGAAGCAGGGGGGCATGACAGGGGAGGAAAGGGCGGGATTGTAGCTGTGTCGTGGTATTGCCGTGGCAACTGAGCAAACCAGGAAGGACTGGTGTTGAAAAAACCATGTAGGACGTGGACACACATGGAAATTAGCGCGTAAAGTGAAAATCGCTCGCAGAAAGAAGCATTGGTAGCCCAAACAGATGATGAAATGACATGTAACTAGATTTAGTTTAAACAGGCGTTATATCACAAGGGTCAAGTGGTCAAGATGGAGCTAAAACTTAAAGATCTTGAAAACAATAACAGTCTTTCTAATCTGAGGTTGTTCGGAATTCGAGAAGGCATGGAAATTACCGATATGATAGAGTCACTCCTAAGAAAGGTAATACCAGAGCTGCAAGGGGATCTCACAGTCACCAAAGCACACAGAGTACCTGCACAGAAAAATCTGAATGCCAAATACTCACAGAAGATTCTATTGAACTACAGAATTAAAGAAAATGTTTTAAATACAGCAATAGACAAGAGATCATTTTATACCTCTGAGATCCAAAATTTCAGAATCTTTTCTGATATGTCTGCAGCCTCAGCACGTAGGCGGAAGGATTTTATTTAATGATTGACCCCTTTTAAGGCCAAAGGAGCTCAAGCATCAATTGTGCAAAGTCTAAACTAAAAGTCCTGGCCAAGGGAAATTCTTTTGTCTTTTCGGATATATCAGAGGCTCAAACTCTTGGAAGATCCGAGCACTGTATAAGAGAACAGAATTCTGTAGTAAGGAGCAGGCATCTGATTCAATTATGATTTGATATAAGGTCTCCTAGTTGAGTACATTTTAGGGCGGGCACGAGGTGAATCAGGAGACGCAAAGGATGTAACAAAATGGCACCCAGCAAAAGAGGGAGAAGGAGGGAATAGTGGGAACAGTGGGGTGTCTCTTCCTTCAAGGGGGGAATTTGTGGGGGAGGTGGTGGGGGTGAAGCATTAAAAAAAAGAGAGTTCTTACACAAAGTTTCCTTGTTTCAGAATATAAATAGTTTTGGAAGAGAACTTGTCAATGTACAGGTAATTTTCATTGAAATTCAGTACGCACTTTAGGTGGAGGTAGAGCACTAGGCACTTTGTCTTTTTTCTCAGGCATATATATACTTCTTTGCACTTTACATGTCGGCTGCTACAAACATCTGCTGCTAAACGTTAACATTTCCATGTTGTCTTTTGGGAAGTGGTTTATTCTCCCCATACCAGTTTTCAGTCTGTTACGCTGCCAGTTATGGTAAATGAAGAATGCACCTTAGGTGTCTATGTTATTGGAGAGTTATCTTTCAGCTGCTATCTAGAACTGTTGTTCAAATGCATAATTAGCACAATTCGCACTTTATGTTTGCTATCTTATAGCAAAAGTAGGCATCTATGTTATTGTGGAGCTATGTCTTTGCTGCTATTTAAAAACCACTGCTCAATGCTGCTCATTGTACAATTTGTACAATGCACAATTAGGCACCTATGCTATTGGAGTGTTATGTTTCAGCTGCTATTTAGAACAGTTGTGCATTTGCATAATTAGCACAACTCGCACTTTAAGTTTGCTAGCTTACAGTAAGAGTAGGTATCTATGTTATTGTAGAGCTATGTCTTTGCTGCTCTTTAAAAACTGCTGCTCAATGCACAATTTGCACAATTTCCACTTTTAATATGCAATTTTTAGAAAGAGAAGGTTTCGGTGTTATGGTAGTGCTATGTTTCAGCTGCTATTTAAAACTGCTGCTCAATGCACAATTTGCACAATCCGTACTTTGTAGTTTGCTAACTTTTAGGAAAAAGATTTTATGCGAGGGATCGTCACAAGCCATCTCTACGCATCCCAGCTTGTCTTGAATTTTGAATAGGAATACATTTACTATTTTGTCCTTTAATGCTAATGGCCTAAACAATAGACGCAAAGCCTACTCTGTAGAGAACTGGCTCTAAGGGCTTTATCCCGACGTTATCTTTTTTAAAGAGACACATTTCTGAAGTTTAGCAGATGCTAACAAAATTCTTAAGAATTGGCAGGTTTTTATTGTTCATCTGTTTCAGGCTTTGCGCAGAGAGGAGTGAGTATTTTTTAGGGAAGCATGTTCAATTCCATGTTAATGCTACACAAATGAGATCAGGGTGGAAGATGGACATTTGTGCATGGAAAATTAAATCAGCTAGATCTTATCCTGGCCACAATCTATGCACAAGTGATAGATGATCCACTCCCCATTCTACAATTTAAGCAAGCTTTATCGGGCATTCCTGGTCAGATCATATGAGGAGGTGATTTTAATTTTCTACTGGATCCCTTAGTTGACTCAACAAAGATAGAACGAAAACAAAATAAACCCCAGGTTTCCATCGCTATGTCTAGTTGTAAACTTGATCTAGATATACTGATCTATTGGCAACTTAATAATCCAGCTAAACATGGGTACTCGTGTTACTCAGAAAAATATGATTCGGCATCAAGAATAGACTTTTTTTTGACCTCACATAATCTTATAGTTAGTAAATATGAACATATTATAAATGCCTTTTCTGATCATGCCCTTAATAAAATGGAAGTCGTTGTAGGTAGCTTTGATGAAAGTGCATCAAGAAAATGGCATTTTAATAAATTTAATTTATCAAATAACTTGTGGTGCACAGAAACAGAAACCAAGATCAGCTTCTTTTTCTACATAAATAAAGATTCTGCCCCAATTAATATAATCTGGGATGCATTTAAGGCCACGTTAAGAGGCATAATTACCTCAAAGGAGATCCCTCAACAGAGGGCTAGAAAAAAGGAAAGGTTGAAGATTGAAACAAGACTTCCCCACCCAAACCAGGTTTATATCAGAAACAGGGATCCTAGAAGTAAACAGCAAGTAGTAGAAGCAAAAACAGAAATGAGAGAATTCTACTATGGTTTAGGCGATATGCAAGCAGAACCTACCAGCAAAACGTATATGAAGAAAGCGAATACACAGGGAAGCTTTTATCCTGGTAGGCAAAAGAAAAACAGGTTCCCAACAGGATCAAAAGTTTGTGTGATGATTCCACTAAAACATGTTTAAGTACTACTTTAGATATGAGAGGTCTTCCTTAAGCATTACAAGGGAATATACCAATCTGACTACCAGGCACCTTATGAATCCATCCGCGTTTTTTTGCACAATTTGCCAATCCCTATTTTAGATAGAAACTTTCAAGAAGATTTGTTAGCTGACTTTACGAAGGAAGAACTCGGAGTAGTCATAAGCTCTCTAGCCAATTGTAAAGCAATGCGGGAAGGCGGCTTTCTAGCAAAATGTAAAAAAAAAATTGCAGCAACTCTTAATATTGAATTCCTAAATCTTGCGAATCATCTATTACCAGGGGGCGATACACCATTATCTTTTCGTACAGCACTAGTGGGCAGCATTTTAAAAAAGGATAAAGACTACGAGAACGTGAATTCCTATTGGCCTATAAGCCTCCTAAATGTTGACTACAATTTTTTTACGAAACTATTTACCTATAGACTAAAGAAAATGGTTGGTTCACTTAACGGGAAGGATCAGAGCGGTTTTGTTGCAGGAAGGCAGCTCCATACTCATACGCATTTTTTATTAGATGCACTAGATTTTTTTAACATTAATAAAACTGTGGCTCAGATGTGGTTTTTAGACACAGAAAAGGCATTTGATCTAGTCGCATGGGATTGTCTATTTTTAATTCTGGGAATGTTTGGTTTTTCAGGGGGATTTATTCATCTAGTAGGATGGCTCCATATGAATTCACAGGCTCAAATTTTATTTAATTTAGTAAATATAGGTACATGCCAAATCAATAGAGGCACTAGACAAGGGTGTCCTCTCTCTGATTTTATTTGCGTTATTTATAGAGCCATTAGCAATAGCAATTGGACAGAAAAAAGCGTACACTGTTCCTGTTCAAGGGATGACAAAAATAAAACTTTACCCTGATGACACCCAGGAAGAAATCATGAGAATTTTCTCAGCTTTTGAAGCAATTTGTAGTTATACAATGAACAAGTCCAAAATCGAGATAATATTGTGTAATTGTTCGGTCAATTCCTATTGCCAGAATTTAGGTCAGCATATCGCATTCATCCAAAGAGATACTTAGGGATTCTTACAACGTAGAAAGTAGAAGATCTATTTCATTTAAACTACACCCAGTTGCTAAAAAAAAGTGAGTGCCTGTCAACATGACGGCATCAACTCCCATTACTAATTCTAGGTCGAGTCGCACTAATTTGTAGGTCTATTCTTCCACTATTTAACTTTATTTTCAGCGCCGTTCCATGTGCACTGCAAGCAGCTTTTTTTAAAGAGGTAGATAGTATGTTCTCCTCATTTTTATGGTCACATGAGGTACCTAGACTGGCACTTAGCACTTTATATCACCCTGTTGCAGAAGGATGGTTGTTGCTCCCAAATATTAGGAATTATGACTACACAACTTTTGCACATCATAGTTTTAGAATTTTCTTTTTGAACCCTTAGAGGGCATATTATTTCTTTATGGAAAAGATCTTGAAGGAATACAATATTACTGATCCTACAAGAATAACTAAGTACCCCAAGAAAGTATGATATAGGACTCTTCAATGGTTACTCAAGGAATTTTTTAGTATTCCAAGATTTACTCGCTCAACCATGCAGTCCCAATTTTTTACGTGAGGTGGATGTTTTATAGACTCTAGTATTCTGAAAAGATGGGATAAAATGGATATGTACAAATCCGGGGTTTTATTATGGGCAGCTCTTGGAAGCAATGGCCAGAGATCGAATTGCGGCTTTTGCATGCTAAAGCAATTTTAAATTGGTCATTTATCAGAATAAAACCCTTGTTGGAAAAATTTTATATAAAAAATACTACCATTAGAGTAAATATTAGTGAAGCCTTTGATTCCCGATCCAATGTAGGATCGGTGCCTGGGTGAAAATCTTTGAGGAAGATAAAATTATTTTGCCATATGATAAAATACGTGAAAGATGGTGAAAAAGGGAAGGGATGCAGCTCCCAATATCAACATAGAACAGAATCAACATCTTAAATGCATCAACACTTAGAGGCGCACATTTTAAGCGCATGGAATTCTACTCAAAATGGCTGATCTATAGGACTCCTTCCTTCCTTCATAAGTTATATCTCTAAATAGAGGATTGGTGTTTTTGCTGTGCCAAAGAGGGAGGGGACACATGGTCACATATTGTTTGGGAATATCCAAAAATCAATGGTCTGTCGGAGGGAATTGAACTCTATCTCAGATCCACCTTAGACCCTTTATTATCCATTGATGCATCAATTGCAGTTTTGGACTGTTCCCCCGATAGTACTTTAAAAGAAGAAAGCCTATACATCGCAGCATTGGTGGCAAGATCCTTAATTTTACAATGCTGGTGATCTGATATAGTTCCCTCTTTTCAGGCATGGAGAGGGAAACTAAATAAACTCAAATAATTGGAAAACAAATATGCACTAAGACCGGGCTCAACAAAACATTTTGAGAAACGATGGAGTCCATTGGGGTTATAATCAAGTGTTAGGGGAAAAACGTATAAAACTGTTAGGTTCGAATTATACCTAAATGTCCTGCATCCTGAACTTTAAATGATATTTATTCTAGGGAAAAAATATTTAAAACTGGTAGGTTAGAGTTATACCTAAGTGTTCAGCACCTGCACTTTAATTTATTTCTATTCTCTGCAACAGGGAGTTGTGAGCACTATGCACTTTACCCGATAACTTTACACCTTTGAAAAAGTTTAAAAAGTTGGATGAGATATGTTTAATTTTAAAGACTGAAGTCCTGCACTTTATATAGTATTTATCCCTGATGTGTTATGTCGCAGTTTTCTTTATGTATCATCTATTGACAATGTCACTTAATGTTTCTTTGCCCTGTTTATAATATGTACTCAATTTGACAAATCTATGGATTTGTAACTTGCATGAACTCTCAAAAAATGCGAGCCAGACCCCTATCCCAGAGTAGCATCCGGAGATCGCCTTCAAGTGCCTTGAAATATGAATTGTGAACCACATAGGGTGTGCTGTGTAGAACGTACAGAAAACAGGGAAGGAACATCATCTTAAAAAATGCGACTCTACGAAGGAGTAATAGCAGCAGGCACCTCCAATAACGGACATCACTCTTCAGTCTGATCAGTGGAGGGCGTAGAGGGTATTGTCGTAATTGAGGCGGCTGGGGAAGAGGGCCTGAGTGATGGTCTTTCTGGTGTTGGTTAGGATCCATCTGAAGATTCTGCAAAGCATGCCAAGTGTGTGGAAGCAGGAGAAGGCGACTGCGTTAACTTGTCATTTCATGGTCAATTGGCTGTCAAGGATGATGCCAAGGTTGTGTACATGGTGAGTCGGTGTGGGTCTGAGTTCTGCAGGCCACCGGCTGTGTTGCCATGCGCAGGTGTCCATAAAGAGGATATTTGCATTAGTCCATCAAGTGTAAAATATGGGCCCTTAATATAGAGCAGCAAATTGTCTGCGTATAACGATATTTTGTATTCCAAGTCATCCTTCCAGCGTAGGTCACACACCGGCAGTTCCTTTCAAACCCAGTCACTAGTGGCTCTAGCACTAGTGAAAATATTAGCAGTAACATAGGGCAGACCTGTTGCCTGCCTCCTTGCGGTTCGAACAACTAGGATCATGCCCCATCAATCTTCACCTCGGCTAATGGACCAGAGTGTAAGAGACGCACCCACTTCAAGAAGCGTGGACCTAAGCCCAACCCGACTAGCACTTCAATCATATAGGTCTTCTCCACAGTATCAAACGCCATCTTGGCATTGAGCAAGAGTACTATGGTGCTTTACTCGGGATTACTACCCGACTGAGCACAGCATATAGGCATCTCATATTAATGGAGGTAATTTTGTTGGACATAAAATCGGATTGATCCAGATGGACAAGTGACATAATTACTTTTATTAAGAAGGAGGCCAACACTTTAGCCAGGATCTTAACCTCTGCATTGAGGAGGGATATCGGTCAGTGATATCGGTCTATATGAAGGGTGCTCATTAGGTGGTTAACCTTCCTTCTGATCAACCACTATGGATGACCACCTTTCTCCTTTGAGAAGAGCAACGAGCTGACAACTGTCTTCATACATGTGGAGGAGGTAGGGAGCAAGTTTGGGGGGCGCTAGTTTGTACACTTCAATCTGCAGTGCATTTGGACGAAGAGCCTTACCAGATTTTGACTAATGTATGACCTTCACTAATTCATCCTCTGTTATCTCCTCATCAAGTAGGACTTTATAGGTAGCCAAGAGGCTGGGTAAGAAAATATTGTTTAGGAGTCATTTGTACTCCTGCACTGTTGCAGAAACTGCTGGTGAATAGAGCTGGAAAGCAAAAGACACACAATTGATGGACAGAATGTGGAACAAATCAAAACATTCACCCCCAGTCAAGAGATCTGGGTTAAATCCATCATTCTTTTGCTCACCATGCCACCCCAGTTTAGACCTGGCCATGTGCAAATCAGTCTTGACCCTGTGTCACATGAGAAGAGTCCAGCCCGAACTCCCAAGCCAGGTCCTCCCTGGACCGGAAACAAGCATCCTAGGACCGGTGTCAGCATTTCACCCCTCTTCAGCCAAGATAGCTTGATTCCATTGCCACAGTGAGCCCAGGACCCACGTCTGAGCATACCTGGCGCACTTAGGGTAAGAAAGCAAAAGACACACAATTGATGGACGGAATGCATAACAAATCAAAACATTCATCCCCCAGTCAAGAGATTTGGGTTAAATCCATCATTTATTTGCTCACCATGCCACCCCAGTTTAGACCTGGCCGTATGCAAATCAGTCTTGACCCTGTGTCACATGAGAAGAGTCCAGCCCGAACTCCCAAGCCAGGCCCTTCCTGGACCGGAAACAAGCATCCTAGGACCAGTTTCAGCATTTCACCCCTCTTCAGCCAAGATAGCTTGATTCCAGTGGCACAGTGAGCCCAGGACCCACGTCTGAGCATACCTGGCGCACTTAGGGTAAGAAAGCAAAAGACACACAATTGATGAACGGAATGCAGAACAAATCAAAACATTCATCCCCCAGTCAAGAGATCTGGGTTAAATCCATCATTTATTTGCTCTCCATGCCACCCCAGTTTAGACCTGGCCATATGCAAATCAGTCTTGACCCTGTGTCACATGAGAAGAGTCCAGCCCGAACTCCCAAGCCAGGTCCTCCCTGGACCGGAAACAAGCATCCTAGGACCGGATTCAGCATTTCACCCCTCTTCAGCCAAGATAGCTTGATTCCAGTGGCAGAGTGAGCCCAGGACCCACGTCTGAGCATACCTGGCGCACTTAGGGTAAGAAAGTAAAAGACACACAATTGATGGACGGAATGCAGAACGAATCAAAACATTCACCCCCCAGTCAAGAGATCTGGGTTAAATCCATCATTCTTTTGCTCACCATGCCACCCCAGTTTAGACCTGGCCATATGCCAATCAGTCTTGAGCCTGTGCCTCATGGGAACAGTCCAGCCCGAACTGCCAAGCCTGGTACTCCCTGGATTGGAAACAAGCATCCTAGGACTGGTTTTGGGGTTTCACCCCACTTCAGCCAGGATAGCTTGATTCCAGTCGCACCGTGAGCCCAGGACCCACGTCTGAGCATACCTAGTGCACCTAGGGCAAGAAAGCAAAAGACACACGACTGACGGACGGAATGCAGAACAAATCAATACACTCACCCCCAGTCAAGAGATCTGGGTTAAATCCATCATTTATTTGCTCACCATGCCACCCCAGTTTAGAAGCCGGTCCTAGGATGCTTGTTTCCAGTCCAGGGAGGACCTGGCCTGGCAGTTTGGGCTGGACTGTTCCCATTGGGCACAGGGTGAAGACTGATTTGCATATGGCTGGATCCAAACTGGAATGGCATGGTGAGCAAAAATACGATGGATTTAGGCCCAGATCTCTGTACTGGGGTGAATGTATGACATTGTTCTGCATTCTGTCCATCAAAAGTTATTTTTGCATTTGTCACCCTGAGTAGGACGGGTATGCTCAGACGTGAGTCCCGTGCTCTCCATGCCACTGGAATCAAACTATCCTGGCTCAAGAGGGGTAAAACCCCGAAACCTGTCCTAGAATGCTTGTTTCCAGTCCAGGGAGGACTTGGCCTGGCAGTTCGGGCTGGACTGTTCCCATTGGGCGCAGGGTCAAGACTGATTTGCATATGGCTGGGTCCAAAACAATGGGTTTAGGCCCAGATCTATGTACTGGGGTGAATGTATGACATTGTTCTGCATTCTGTCCAACAATAGTTATTTTTAGTGAATAGAGCTGAGCATACTAGTTTGCGAAAGAGTTCCTATAACTTGTTTGTCTCTAACAATGACATTATCATCCACCTTGATCTCTAATACTCAGCACCCTGCCTGGTCTCTTTTATCTAACGATGCCAAGGTGGTTTCCCATCTTATTGACCACCTCATAGAGGCAGTGCTGTGTGGCTCTGTGACTCTCTTTGGTGGCATCAGTAGTCGCATTTTTGTATTCCTTGTGCTTGAGTTGCAGCGCATGAACTCCCATGGTTCTTGATGTATTTCCTGATTCACCAAAACTGGTAATCCTGGGAATGCACCAAAGAGATAGACCTTCCCAGAACATGTATAACAAGGGGACATATCTTTATGTGTACTATCATATTCTCTTTCTAGTGAGCTGCATTTCTGCAGCACACATAGGAAGAGTAAAATGCCTCAGGGGATTATTTTTCAGTAGGAAGCTGCCCGTTCCTGCACAAAAACAATCCACCTTACAATGCAGGGACCCTTGTACCATAGTGCAATTGTTCATGTGTTGGCGCTACGCAGCCAAAAAAGCACCAATAATGGGGAAAAGGTAGGAATGTGCTGTATTCTTTTAAATACGGCATATTCCTGCCCTTTCCTATCATGCAGTGCAGTTCAGCGCAGCAAGGTGATTTTCCCCGCTGCACTGCATAAGAATATGATAAATATGCCAATATGGAGGACCATGGGAATAAATGTGGAGACATTCAGTATTAGCGATTTGGTATTACCGAATCGGTAACACCGGGAGGTATTTCAAGGGTGCCAGGGTGTCCAAAGGACACCCTGTTGTACCCCTGAAATGTGCATATGTGCACATGTGGCGCACATACATGCCCTAAGGGCGTGGATGTGTGCCACATGGCACTTTAAAAAAAGCAAAAAAGTGCTTTTTTAAGGGAAATCTGTAATTACCACTAACTTGAAGTTGGTGGTAAATACCAATTTCTTAAGGCTCAAAAGCACTCTTTAATGGGCTTCCTACATTGCATTTAAGGAATCGGTATTACCGATTCCTTAAATGCAAGAGCAATAAGGAATCGGTATTAAGGAATCAGTATTTACCGATGCCTTACCTACATCAGGAATGGCTAAATACCAGTTGGTACTGCTGAAATTTACCGAATATCTGCGTTACCGACCGGTATTTAGTAACCTACATCTGGCCCTTAGTTTCTTTCTTGGAAGCCAAAGACCTCCAGAGAGACAAAGCTGCAGCTGATGAGTACTCCAAGAGGCCTGATACCATGTTGGCGACAAGCCATTGAATGGGATTGCTGCTGCAGAAAAGAACGTAGTTGGACCTGCCGCAAAGTCAGGCTGATGAGCAATGCATCTTAGGCAGACCAGCGAGCATGTAGGTCTATATCTCTTCTTGGTTCTCAAAGCACCTTTTAGTTGAAAATTACCAAGTTTTGGATTTGGGCTACCTGTGCACCTTTAGCTTCACTTCTATTATTTCTGGTTGCCGTAATCAAATGTTTATCATTTGTATAATATTTAGTTTATTACATTCAACTCCTTTTAATTAGTGAAAAAATAGCATTGTTGAGGTTTCACAATGTAACATTGTTTTTAACACACCTTCTTCAGGGATTTTCATTACTCCCAGGCAATTCTTACCTCCATATAATATAGACCATGGGTACTCACAAACTTTCTCTCGGGGGCCAAATTTACAGTGTACTTTGTGTCTGAGGGCCTCACCGGTGGGGGTGGGGTCAGTGAAGTAGGAGGCGGGGCTAGAGTAACAAAAAAAACTGTGACCATGAGGTTGAACACAGGTCCCTGCAGCAGACGCCTTCGTCCACTGAGCCACCAGACCCGGCATACACACATCTCTCTCTCTATCTCTCTCTCTCTCCTGCTCTCTCTCTCTCTCCCTCTCTCAACCTCTCTCTCTCAACCTCTCGCTCCCTCTCTCTCCCTCCCTCCATCTCTCCCCATTTCTCCCTCTGTCTCACTCAGACTGTCTTACTCCCTCTCTCTCACTCACTCTGACTGTCTCCCTCTCTCTCTCTCCCTCTGTCTCCCTCGCTCTGTCTCCCTCGCTCTGTCTCCCTCGCTCTGTTCCACTCCTCGCTCTGTACCCCTTCTCGTCTGTCTCCCTCCTCACTCTGTCCCCCTCCTCGTCTGTCCCCCTCCTCGCTCTGTCTCCCTCCACACTCTGTCCCCCTCCTCGCTCTGTCTCTCTCCTCGCTCTGTCCCCCTCCTCACTCTGTCCCCCTCCTCGCTCTGTTTCCCTCCTCGCTCTGTCCCCCTCATCCTCGCTCTGTCCCCCTCATCCTCGCTCTGTCTCCCTCCTCGCTCTGTCCCCCTCCTCGCTCTGTCCCCCTCAACGCTCTGTCTCCCTCCTCGCTCTGTCTCCCTCCCCGCTCTGTCCCCCTCCTCGCTCTGTCCCCTTGCTCTTGTTCCCTCTCTCGCTCTCCCTCCAATAGCTTCTCAATTTCCCGGCTTGCCTCTTGATTCTTTGTGTTTATTCCATAGCTGTTACATTTTTGGTGTGTGTGGAGCTTTGCTGCAGCCACCTCTTTCAGTATTAATGTTTTCGGCTCAGTTTTAGCAATCTCCCAGCACCCTTTTCACATGTTCCTGTGGGCTTATTTGCCTCACCAGAAGTCAGGTTTGATCAAGCGGTGCACTATTTTCAGTCTCTTTTCAGGGCTTGTGTGCTGTTGGCGTCTTCAGGTTGGTTCTGTCTGGGAAAGTATTTTCCGGTCTCTTGCTTCTGGAGAAGTTAGTGATTGTTAATGTGGGTAGAACCTTCAGTCGGGTGCTTATTTCTAAAACCTGTAAGCTTGTGCTACATCGCCCAGCATATGTCTTTTTTAAAATCTATTTTATTGGTTTTGGGTTAACCTGGACATAACGTGAATAAACTTTTGTATCCGCTATTAAAGGTTGGATACAGTGGTGAGCGGCACAACTTGGTACATATACAGCATGTGAATGTTTGCCTGTCCAGTAAGTGAGCTGGTACGTAGGTCTGTCTTAAATACATATCATAGATCAGCTTTGGGTAATATTGGTAGTCACTTAGCAACAAAGTACAGCTTGTAAGTGATTTTAGTGAGTGTCTGTTATGTGGTGGTCTGCAAACTGGGGAGGTGGGTAGTAAAGAACCGGGACAAAGTAAAATGTAACAGTGGTTTGTCGCCTTCTTCCTCTCACCCTGCCTGTGTGTGTCTGGGCTGAGACAGCTTCCTGGCACACACACACACAGCCGCAGCGGAGCACTTCACAGGTCTTCAAAAGACCATTTGTATGTTAATGAGGCATTTGTATTTCACCTCTTAGGCCCCTGCAGCTGCACTCTGACTTTCACGGAATGCCCGGCCCCCACAGAGCAGCAGAGTCTCCCATAGACGCGGCGCGCAGTGTTTGCTATCACTCTTTAATTTTTTTTTGTTTTAAAACACAGGTAAATTGTCTGCAAGGTCCGCGGGCCACCAGGGAAGGCTTGCCAGGCCGCCACCGGCCCGCGGGCTGTACTATAAGTACCCGTGGTATAGACAAACTTCTTTAGATCTTGAGTTCTTCATCACACGGCTCAGCAGTATGCATTAAGTGTGGTCAGAGCTTGGTTTGAGGATTCGCAGCTGCAAAACTTGTAGTATGTGAAATAAGCAAGTAAAATTAGGAGAAACGACAGGTCCCCAAGTAAAAGCCGCTATCACCATCACGTCACCTATATCGACGTTGTGGTGGTGATAGGGGCTGCACCTTATGTACAAGGCAGCGTTAAGCCACTTAATGTGGCTTAACGCTGCCTTCTACATAATGCCCCCTTTCACACTATGGTGTGCGTTAAAGTGGTAGGAAGTCGGTGTTGCGGTGGGCGTTCCACCGTTACACTCATTTATTTTGATGCTGCCCCCTATTTACAAGGGTGGCGTACATAGGAGACAGCCCCAAATTAAAGACTAGGTAAACACTGGTCTAAAGATGGCAAAATGTGTAGAAATGCAGTATTTCTCCTCATTTTGCCTTGTGCAGCACGCATGGAAAAAGCAAAATGCCATTTTTTGTTTATGTACAGGAAGGTGTCCCTTCCTGTACATAAACAAACTTTTTTTTTCAATCCATTTTGTCTTTTTCATGTGTGCTGCAGGAAGCAGCACACATGACAGTGACAAAATGTCATTTTGGGAATGTTTATGTGCAGGAAGGAACACCATCATGCACATAAGCAATCCTCCCCTGCACGCAGAAACCCTTGCACCATGGTGCAAGGGTGCCTGCGTTGGTGCTAAGTTGCTAAACTTAGTGACATTGCTTAGGGAAACGCAAGGCTGTACCACATTTTTAGGTTGAGCTTAGCGCAGCGTGCATGCGCTGTTCTATAGGAGGCTTATTGTAAGCACTCCAAACTTCCCTGTGTGGGTTTGACTCCTCCCACACATTGGATTGGCCTTTGCGTGTGTCTTTCAATAATAAAATCACGCAAATGGCTAAAGGCGGGTGCATGTCCCACGTCCTTTCCAATGTGTCACTCCAACAGCGTTTTGGTCTCGAGAGCCAGCATCGACCAGCAAAGTAGCAGCTGCATTCCTCGTGTCCTTGTGGATCAGGTTACTATTTAAACACAACGCTCCATGCGTTTTCATTCCAGCTGTCTTTGTCGTGCATGTCACTGCCCCCCCAACCATGCTTTGTATTACAATCTCTCCTCCATTTGTTTTTATACCGCCGCTATTCTTGTTTCCTTTGTTTTTTGGGAAGATTTATATAGCGCGAACCCTACTGGAAGGTATTAGAGCGCTTTACATAAGCATGAGTTATGTTACACATGGACACATTCATTTTTGGTGGGCACCAAGGGTCGCAGCCCCTGGCACAGTGTGCCTTATCCCCCACCGCAGGCAAATGCACCACCGCCCAAATGTGGCCGTTCTGGGTGCAATCACCACAGCGGGACCCCAACAATCCGATGGACGCTTCATCTTGCAACGCGGTCACCTCTTCGGTTTTCAAATACAGGCTCCCACTACTCCACAGGGTCTACAGTCACTGCCAGCTTTCCGAAATGATGACCGGTCATCCCTAGCTGCCGTGAAGCAGGGAAAATATGGCCCAGCGCTGGAGCAACGGACCCACACGTCCAACTCCATGCGCTGCTTGTTTGCCCCGAGTCCCTCTATTTTGGCAATAATGTTATCTCCTGTATTTTTGATGCTCCCCATCCATTCCCGGATGTCACAATATTGTGCCTCTTCCAGTTTGTAAATGTGTGTGTCTTGTAAATGTGTGTGTCTTGTAAAGCGCACTGCTACCCGGAAGCGTCCTGGTGCTATAGACCGCTGGGGAACCCGTCCTGGCTTTCCCTGTAAGATGTTCCCTCCTGGGTATCTCCAAGGTGAAACCAGGCATCCCCGGCGTTTGTGGGGGGCCGTTGTGGAGATGAGGCAAGCTAATGCCCAGAGTTGCCAAGTGTGATCCCTGGTTAGAGTAGGCACGAGGCGAGAATTATCGAGTCCGCTGACCCTGGTTCACGACCCTGCCGCGTCGGGATTGAACTCTGGTCCAGGGCCGTCCTCTGCTTCCAGGTCTGCCGCCTCTAACCAGTGAGCACACCACTCCTATGCTGTTTGTTTGCCGGCATGAAAGGCAAGTAGTGAGCAGCAGAGAAGAAACTGTCTGGTTGAGTGCTGGAAATGGGGCAATTTCAACACAAATTGTCTGACTCAAAGCCCTATGATACCTTTTTTAAATTTAATATAGTTCTTAACTTTTTGAAGCAGGCATGCAGTTATATTAGCATAAGATGAAAGGTAGAACTGGAGACTTGGCTCCCAATCCACAAATCTGCTTGCCTTTCTCATTCAGCTTGTTCAGCCTACAAAACTTGGTTTTAAACTCATAAAGAGAGTCATTCTTCCCTCAGAGGGAGAGACTTAGCGTTCCAAGGCAGAAATACCATGACAGCTTGGACCTACAAAGTACTTCTGTGACTGCATGCACCCATGCATACTTGCACATCATATACATGCTTACATTGCACATCTAGGACGGCTTTGCATATGTGTAGAGAGAAATTCGCAAAATTCTTCCAGGATTACGCCTCAAACCTTTTGTATCGGAGTAAATTTTACGAACACGGGAAAAAGTTGGAGCAGTTTTCATTCTGCCCTAGTATCTGTCTATTGGTTGGTTGGTTGTTTGGGTCTATGGGTAGGTGGGTGGATGAGTGGATGGGTTAGGTAGATGGACTGCTGAGTGAAAGCACCTGTAACAGAGTTGGGCAAGTGGAAGTTGGGATGGTTGGATAGGCTAACTCCTGGCTAATGCCAAGCCGCAGTCTTAATTTGGCATCAATTTGGTATTATTTATGTTATTCGGTATTTGGACAGTGTACATTTGCCCATTGTATGGCTGCAAGGAGCTAAGCGCTGTCATTGTTTTGCACACGTGTGTCTGTCTGAGTTGCATGAACGGAGTTTCTAGGTTTGCATTATGAATTAGGGGCGTCAGCCCTTACATGACCTGGCAATGGGCACTAGGACCCGGGGGTCAAAGATGTGGGGAGGGGACACCGGACACCATATACGGGCAAGGGGCAGGGCATGGGCATTCAGGAGGGCAGAGGGCTATGAGCAGGACGCACGACCCGCTGTATGAAGAGATACAATTAAGGTACCTGAAAGACACTAACTGCATCGCGTCATCATTGGGGGGCGAGCAGAATACTACAACTGGTGACGAAGGGCGGATGGTATCCACATGTGTGCTGCCTGCCTGCCTCGCAATTTACACCAGGAGCCCACCCTGGATCGCGTCGTGTGCAGAAGGAGGATCGCGGCATCGCAGCCAAGCCAGGAGCCCACCCTGGTTCGCGCCACGAAGAAGAGCAATGACGGGGGAGCCCACCCCGACTTCTGCCGAAGGAATGTCCCAACTGCCCAGTAAGCGACGAGCGTGAGCACGAGACTTTAAGGGATTTTGGCGCGAGCTCTCGCGAGAGTCTCAGAGGCCATTTTGACGTCAGGCAAATAGAGCCAATCAGCGCGCGGGACGAGCCGACGGCCATCTTTAAATCAGGCAATGCTCTGATTGGTCCCGAAGTCTCGCGAAAGTCTCGGCGGCCATTTTGGAGTCAGGCGAAAAGGACCAATCAGACAGCAGGAAGAGCCGGCGGCCATTTTGAGGCCAGGCAATAAAGGGAAAAGCCCCCAAAAGAGCACCAGCAGGGCAGAAAAAGCCCAAATAAAGACAAAAAGAGCCCGAACAAATAAAGAAAGTAGGCAACAAAGAAATTATAACAAGAAAAAAAAGAAAAAAAAGGAGGGAAATTAAAGAAGGTACAAATAAATGCCACAAAAGACAGTCAATAGAAAATAACAGAAAGTCAAGTATAAAAAAGTGAAGGACACCAAGAGCACAACGCAAAAGAAAATGGCAGAGCAAAGCAGTAAAAGGCAAAGCGCCCAATATTGCAGACCTCTCCCATTCAACCTCTCAGAGCCACAGTGTGAATAAGATGGGAGCGGTGGGTCAAAAGATTTGAAAGGTACATGGAAGCCACTGATGTAATAGAGTCCAAGCAACTAGGTATGTTCCTCAACTTAGTGGGCGACGAAGTAGATGACCTACTGGTGACTCTACCAGAGAATGCGATATCAACGTAAAAAGACCTAATAAAGTGCCTAACAAACAAATTTGACCTGCAAAGAAACATTGATTTCGAGCAATATACTTTCACCATAGCATTCCAACACACTGATGAGTCACTAGATAATTTTGCGACGAGACTAAGGAAGCTAGTAACTCACTGCGAGTTCGATAAATATGACAATGAACAAGCAATTCGCCTACGCATCATTAAAGGGTGTCGTGACACAGAGTTCCGCACAAGGATTCTGAAGGAACCGACATCACTAGAAAACATCCTATCACTAGCAAGTGCGGAAGCAAGAGCCGCATTACAAGCAAAGGAAATGGAGCGAGGAAAAGAACAACGAGTCGAACAGGTACACCCCATGACAGAAAACAGTTGCACCAACAACTGGAAGAACGGAAAAAATGACCAAGCGACAAGAAAACAACCATAATCATCATGCTACAGATACAGACTTGGATTTCCACATAGAGGCGCGTGCCCAGCGTTTGGCCAAACTTGCAGGAAATGCAACAGGAGCAATCACTTTGCCAGTGTTTGCCGAGGACTGCAATTTAGAAGTGAAAGAGGAAGACCGGGAAGACTGTGAATGATGAAAAGCAGACACATCAGGCATGTTGAGACAGCAAACAGAAGCTCTTCAATAGAGTCGGCAGATGAAGAAGAAGAAAAAAAGGTAGAGCGACTGTATCTCATGTCAGACACTGCTGTCATGTCCACAGATGAAGACAAGACTGAAGAAAGCACCCGCCTCGTAGACAAAAGCACCATAAAGAAGACAGAGTCTGTGACCATTGACGTAGGACCAGACAGAGCACGGTGCGTGCTCGACAGCGGGCCACATGCAACATCATGTGTGCGTCGGAATATGAAAGGATGGAAGTGAAACCAGCGCTGAAACTGTCGAAAGTTGAGGTGTTCACATGGGGGTCAAAAAAGCCTGTGACCAACCTGGGAAAATTCACAGAGAACCTAACATACAAAAGTCAAACTACAAAGGAAGAGATTCATATACTGAGAGGTGACATTCCAGCACTGTGCCTAACGTTACAGCACAAGTGATGGGCCTGCTCGAGATGACGTATAACATGTCGGAAAAAAAGAGCATCTTAAAAGAATGTCCCAAACTACTTAAAGGGCTGGGGAAGCGAAAGGGGTGCCAAATAAAGCTGCACATCGACGAAGCGATAAAGCAGGTAGCTCAACACCACCGGCGAGTGTCAATACACCTCCAACTGCAAGTACAAGAAGAGATTGAGGCACTGCTCAGACAGGACATTATAGAACCAGCTGTAGGGCCGACGCCCTGGGTGTCGCCAATAGTGGCTGTACCAAAGAAAAACACGTCCAAAATTTGCATCTGTGTTGACATGAGAGTACCAAACACAGCAATTGAACGAGAAAGACACCCTGGACCTCATCTCGACGACATGATCAGCTGCCTAACAGGCACCAGAAGATTCTCCAAACTAGACTTGTGCAAAGGATCTCACCAGCAAGAGCTTGATCCTCAGTCATGATATATAACAACATTCTCCACGCACCTTGGTCTGTTCCGCTACAAGCATCTGAGTTTTGGAATATCCTCAGCCGCCGAAATATTTCAAGAAACAATAAGACAAGTGATAAGGCCAGTAAAGAATAGCCTGAACTACAGCGACGACATCCTAGTGTTCGGCAAGTCAGATGAGGAACATGACAAGGCGCTGCGAGAAGTATGCTCTCAACTAGAGCAGGCAGGGCTCGCGTTAAATGAAGACAAATGTGAACTTGGGCAAGATGAACTAGTATTTTTCAGACACATTTTTTCAAAAAAAGGAATGCGGCTAGATCGCAGCAAGGTGGACACATTGGAAAAAGCCAGGCAGCCAAGCGATGTGGCAGAAGTAAGGTCATTCCTTGGTCTTGCCAGCTACTGTGCAAGGTACATCAAAGACTTTGCCACAGTAAGCGCACCGTTGCGAGAACTGACATAACAAGGACAGAGCTTTGCATGAACAGAGGAATGCAGCAAAGCCTTTGAAGAGATCAGAAAAGCCGTGACTGCAGTAGATCATCTGGCGTGCTTCGATCCGCGACTGTGCACTGAATTGACCGTGGATGCAAGCCCGGTGGGGTTGGGATCAATACTGGCGCAACACAGACCAGGAAAGGACTCACCAAGAAGTGTGGTGGCATACGGAAGTAAAAGTCTCTGATGTTGAGCGAGCATACTCTAAACCGGAAAAAGAGAGTTTAGCAGTTGTGTGGGCCTGCGAACATTATCACATGTTCATATATGAGAAACTATTCACGATAATAACATACCACCAAGCACTCATAACAATTTATGGAAACCCCAACGCAAAATTACCACCCCAGATAGAGAGGTGGGGAATAAGACTAACGGATTACAATTTCAAAATAATACACAAGCCTGGCAAAGAACACAACCTGGCTGACTATATGTCCAGACATCCATTGCCACCCGCAACTGAAGCCACGATAATGGCGGAGGAATACCTGAACTTCATACTGAAACACTACACGCCGGCCTCAATAACAATAGCAGAGCTGGAACATGAGACCAAGCGAGTTCACACCATGCGAGCGATACAGAAACTGACAAGACAACAAAGGTGGAGACACATCAACAACAACAGATTCATGGATGAAGGAGTAATGAAGGAGGAACTGTTGGCATTAAAGAAGATCCACGAAGAGCTCTTAGAGATCGAAAATGGGATCATGATGAGAGGAACGAGAATAGTGATGCCCCGAACACTGAGGAAGCAGACAATAGAACTGGCGCACGAGTCACACTGAGGAATGGTCGCAACTAAGAAAATGCTGTGAGAAAAAGTGTACTTCCCGGAGCTAGACAGCATGGTTGAGGCGACTGTCATGCGTTGTCACGTCTGTCAAGTGACGGGGCTGCTGCGCAAGCCAGTGCCACTTCAGATGTCTGAACTACCAAAAACGGTGTGGACCGAACTGGCGGCAGATTTCTATGGACCACTGGAGACAGGAAATTACCTGTTGGTAATATTAGATGAGTTCTCCTGTTTTCCAATTGTCAGGCAAGTGGCGTCAACGTCAGCAAACGCGACACTACCTGTCATGGATGACGTGTTTGCAGCATGGGGTTCGCCCCAGACATTAAAGACTGACAATGGGCTGCCATTTTCAGGAGAAGAGTTCCGGAAGTTTATGGACTACCTAGGCATCCGCCATCGGAAAATAACGCCTCTGTGGCAACAAGCGAATGGGATGGCGGTAAGATTCATGGGGACAATAAAGAAGGTGGTGCAGAGAGCAAAGATAACGCAAATATCAATAGGACAAGCACTATGCCAGGTACTGAGGGGCTACAGGCACACGCCTCACAGCTTCACAGGCCGGTGCCCGGCCGAGCTCATGCTCTAACGCTCGAGCAGGACCCGGTAACCGCAGATGGAAGCAATGTCAAGTGTGGAGCGAAGCAACATAGCTGCAAAAGACGAAGAGGCAATAGCAAAAATGAAGGCGTACGCAGATCAAAGGAGGCACGCCACCAAAGCAAGACTAACAGAAGGGGGCACAGTGGTAGTGCGGCAAAGACAGCAGAGGAAATCAGACAGTGCATTCTCAGGACCCGCTGACCGTGACGGAGGTGAAAGGACAGATGATAACAGCATCAGCAGGGTGGTACCATATCACAAGGAACAGCTCACACTTCAAAGAGTTGAGAATGAAGAAGAACAGCCAGCACCAGCATCTCTCTCTCTCTCTCTCTCTCTCTCTCTCTCTCTCTCTCTCTCTCTCTCTCTCTCTCTCTCAGCACTCACCAACAAGTGGCCACAGGCGGCGTCAAGACAAATGTTTAAATGTTTGTTTGCAACAAAGGGGGAGATGTCATGACCTGGCAATGGGCACTAGGACACTGGGGTCAAAGATGTGGGGAGGGGACACCGGACACCACATCCGGTCAAGGGGCAGGGCATGGGCATTCAGGAGGGCAGATGGCTAGGAGCAGGACGCACAACCGGCTGTATGAAGAGATACAAAAAAGGTACCTGAAAGACACCAACTGCATCGCGTCATCATTGGGGGGAGAGCAGAATACTACAAGCCCCCTCTTCTCCCCCTCCGTCGTGTGTGTGTCAGCCCGGGCTGGGACAGCTTCCCGGACACACACTCAGACAATTTTTGAGCTGCTGTAGGCTGGCGTCCGTCTTATTGCAGCCGCACCCGAGTAATTCACAGGTCTTTAAAAGACCATTTACTTGTTTGAGTCTTTGTTGCTTTTTCACCCCTTCTTAGAGCCCCTGCATCTCCAGTCTGCCTCTTTCTGGAAGAATTAGCCCCCACCGCCCAAAATGTGGCTCCAGTTGCACCTCTAAGTATGGCAAGTGAAAAAAAACTATAGGGGAGTGTCTGTTTGTTTTTGTCTTCAATGAACAAGATGAAGTTCCCATTCCCAATTAGATTAATATTTAAGGGGGACAATTGGGAGGAGGACAGGTGTTTTCTCTTTTCGGGACGTTCTGTTACCTTATCTTATCTTACCCATAGCCCTCAGGCCTGGCCTTCCAGTAATAAGATGTTTATCTTATAACAGTTAGTAATTCGTACTGTATTTTATGTAGGCTTTGATGCCACACCTCTGATATTTCGAAATGCTGTAACGGGCAGTTGTTACTTAATGAACAGACCTCAGAAGGATGAAAGGCTGACTTAACACATTCAGGATTAAAAATCGTGTCAGACAGTTGTGATATTCAGATGTGGAAAAAAGATGATGGTATTGACACCGTAGGATTTTTCCCCATTCTTTTTTTATTCGTTTTGTGTAAATACCCACAGAAAAGTCTGTTTATACACACTTTTATTTTGCAGTACGAAAGTACGCGAAAATGCCTACGCCCTCTTGCAGAAGATCTGAACTTTGTCTTTCAACACACAAGGGACATTTTTTCACAGATTCATATTGCCTGATGTCGGAAATATGTTAAGAAAGCAGAAGGGGTCGTCGGGGCATATTATCAAGGACAGGCGATAAAATTATCGCTGCTTTATCGTCAGGAAACTGAAGTGGTGATAATGGCCTTGTGAATTCCCATAGTAGCCAAGGTTAACACCAGAACCCAGGGCCAGACTGTCACTGACTTTGAGGAAGGTACC
The DNA here is from genome assembly GCF_964263255.1 of Lissotriton vulgaris. Taxonomy (NCBI): domain Eukaryota; kingdom Metazoa; phylum Chordata; class Amphibia; order Caudata; family Salamandridae; genus Lissotriton; species Lissotriton vulgaris. The sequence goes on along the minus strand of NC_141695.1, from coordinate 275,533,047 downwards.
TCTAGAGGCCCGGAGGCTAACTCATGATGCTGGAAACACAGGGCCATAATTGCCTTTTCCTGTTTCGGAGCTCTGCTGTCTGCAGCCCATACTGAAGACTCAAAAATGAAATACAGCCACCTTTTTGCAGCAGGATCATGATATGACCGTTGGTCATAATTGCCTGAGGACACAAGGGGTAATAATTAATTTAAAATTGAAATAAATGTCTTCAGGTATCCAACTCTTCATCTATGTGCAAATCGGCTGAAACCACACACCTAACAATATTCTTTGCAGAAGTGAACTTTAATCAAGTGTTTGCACCTAAGTGTTGTGTTAGGTGCAAAGTCATTTTTAATACGTAAAAACATAATTTTGGCACCTGCTGTTGCAGCCATATTTCTATTTCAATTCAAACGTTGTTTTATAAAAGCGCAGTCGAAACTGCTGGCTGCAGAGTGGGTGCCTCCTATTTAATATTCGCAATTATGAGACTAAAAAACCTTACCATTTTTTTGTAAACGTAACAAAAATGCACTGTTCTCATTATGTGTTGAATAACTGTGTTCAAAGCTTATTTTAATTTGATATTCCCGGAAACTGATCCAATTACTCTGTGTTCTTTCCTAGATACCTTCCCGGATGTTCTGCAGTGCCTAAATGTAAAAACGGTTTCTCAGGCAGTTTGCGCCAAAGCCTTCCCTGATGATGTTATAGCTGATGGCATGCTCTGTGCAGGGGTTTTGGAGGGTGGTAAGGACTCGTGCCAGGTGAGAGATCTGCTTTTCAAATGTTTAAAATGTCAGCTTAGATAAGTGTACTGTAAATAATGCATAATATACATTTTTATAAAATAACATACCAGTAGAAAACATACCATACTAAAACATAACACAATACGAAATAAAAAAACAGAATTGCATAACATATCGTATCAGTTATTGGCATTTCGAAACATTGTTTCATAATCAAAATAGTATACATCAGTTAAGAACATCTTAAAACAAAAATAAAACACAAATGAGAACAACAATAAATAACATTAAATATCCATAAAATCAATCAAAGAGGGGGGTGTAAAATCACAAGGGGGCATTCCTGACCTGGCCTTGTGTGCCTTTTAACACTTTACTTATAATTATCCAAGCTGCCTACGAGAATTTAGAGACGATCACAACCACCACCACCACTGAGGTTGTGTCACTTTTGCATATTCTGTATGCCTCTCCTCTCGACAATAAACAGAGAGATTTACACATAGGGGCAATCCATTTGGACCTTGGTTTCGCATGGAGGAGGCAAACAATCAACACATATCAGTCATCTTCGTGGGGAGTTTGGCAGCATGGACAACACTCAGATTCCTGGTTTGCCTCCCTCCATGTTGCTGTGAAGGCTGCTACAGCTAAACGCCCAGATCTAAATTGCAGATACAGGGCTTGCGCCCATGGTGGGTGTATAATGTCCAGGAACACCTCGCCCTCACACACAGACTTTTGGCAGAAAAATGCACATGTCTGACTCCCTAGCGATGCGTTGTGATCTCTAAGATGGATGGCTTTCTCCAGCACCATCTTTTTTACTGCAACAACATCCCCCCCAAATGGCCTGTTGCTTGCTCCTGAATTTCCCACGGCCCACATCAGACCACATTTCTTTGAGCACCCTTAGCCAGCTCACACTGTCTACCACATTTGCTGCAAGAACATCCCTCAAGCTCTCCTTTAGGTGACACAGTTCTTCAGTACTACACACTTGAATCTAATACAGCAAGGATTTTAATAGAAGCAAGTCTCTCATGCAATTCAAGGTCTAAATGAAGGGGACCAACCTACCTCGAGTGAAATCACACCCGACCACTGTGCACTGTTGCGAAACTATTTTAGTTTATTTTCCAATTCTTTTTCGATTTTTAAATTTCTAAATCGGTTTGAGTTTATAAGCAAATCTTTTCAATTCATTACATTGAAAACATCATTCTCAATTATTGCAATTATTTACACATTGATACATTTGGCAGCAAAATTTGTACAATAAACAAAACGTGACAAATTATCAGTTTCATTATTCATTAGGATGCCCGATGCATTTCGAGTCTGATGAGGCTCTTCCTCTGGGGCCTGAAATTAAACAGATTGAAACATATGTTTTAGAAAACATATCGTTACATTTGGGACCAAGCATTTGCGTGTGATTTGTGTGAGTGCTCAGGCTAGAAAAACCTCCACCTCATGACCACGTGATTCATGTGAAATCTGCTTACCCTATCTCTACGTGGCGCAAACAAAATTCTGAAAATTACAAAGAATATGCCATATAAACATCATGCCAATGCCGAAAAACGAACTGGAATGAATGACAACAGAGAACGCTTCGAGAAAAATGAACTCACCCTCGTAGAAAAGATGCTGCGTTAGTCAATTCTACAAAGAAAAAACACGGACATCAGTGAACTAAATTCTCCTAAGCAACCTGTTTTAAAACCGCTGGACTAAAGGCATACCTTGGTGGTTCAACGGATGGATTCTTCTGCCGTATCAACTCTCGTAGCGGTTGCCAAAGGTTTGTATACACGGGCAGGACTTTCTGCTTTACGTAACGTAACCTCCGAATGATGGCCAATCAAAGCGGGAGATACCCATGATGTCAGCAATAAACAACTAGAGCGACCCGTGCTTGGTACACACGGCTCAACTTCCTGACTCCTACCCTCACATGTGACCTAGTTCCGCTGTGTGCACCAATCAGGTGCTCACTCCGATGATACCGCGTACTCGGGGAAATAATGAAAAACAATCAAATGACTCCGGTGCGTGCAACGCGACAGAGAATAGTGAAATGAAATAAAATGAAAGAAGGTGAAAGTGGTTCCGTGTTTCATGCAGTGAAGTGTCTCAAAAATGAAACGAGCAGTGAATGACTTTGGCGATCAACCAGAAATACATTCATGTACACATGGTGCTCATATTAATAAATCCTTACAGAAAACATGAAAAATCAATTTTTTCATTTAACCCCTCGGGATCTTGTGTCCGTAATCTTTTGATCCAGTAAATTTCTCTCTGTTGGCAAAACAGAATGCAAACTAAAAATCAGAATTTCTGAACACAAAAGTACAATCAGAAACCAATCTACTAAGAGTCCATTAGCAGTACACTGGTTAGAGGCCAAGCACAGCATAGCCCAACTGCAGTTTTCAGTCTTAGAAAAAGTTGAACATTTTGAAGGTACTGACCTAACTAGATCTCTCTTACAGAGAGAAATTTACTGGATCAAAAGATTAGGGACACAAGATCACAAGGGGTTAAATGAAAAAATAGATTTTTCATGTTTTCTGTTAAGATTTATTAATATGAGCACCATGTGTACATGAATGTATTTCTGGTTGATCGCCAAAGTCATCCACTGCTCGTTTAATTTGCGAGACACTTCACTGCATGAAACACGGAACCACTTTCACCTTCTTTCATTTTATTTCATTTCACTATTCTCTGTCGCATTGCACGCACCAGAGTCATTTGATTGTTTTTCATTATTTCCCCGAGTACGCGGTATCATCGGAGTGAGCACCTGATTGGTGCACACAGCGGAACTAGGTCACATGTGAGGGTAGGAGTCAGGAAGTTGAGCCGTGTGTACCGAGCACGGGTCGCTCTAGTTGTTTATTGCTGACATCATGGGTATCTCCCGCTTTGATTGGCCATCATTCGGAGGTTACGTTACGTAAAGCAGAAAGTCTTGCCCGTGTATACAAATCTTTGGCAACCGCTATGCAAGTTGATACGGCAGAAGAATCCATCCGTTGAACCACCAAGGTATGCCTTTAGTCCAGCGGTTTTAAAACAGGTTGCTTAAGAGAATTTAGTTCACTGATGTCCGTGTTTTTTCTTTGTAGAATTGACTAACGCAGCATCTTTTCTACGAGGGTGAGTTCATTTTTCTCGAAGCGTTCTCTGTTGTCATTCATTCCAGTTCGGTTTTCGGCATTGGCATGATGTTTATATGGCATATTCTTTGTAATTTTCAGAATTTTGTTTGCGCCACGTAGAGATAGGGTAAGCAGATTTCACATGAATCACGTGGTCATGAGGTGGAGGTTTTTCCCAGCTTGAGCACTCACACAAATCACACGCAAATGCTTGGTCCCAAATGTAACAATCTGTTTTCTAAAACATATGTTTCAATCTGTTTAGATTTCAGGCCCCGGAGGAAGAGCCTCATCAGGCTCGAAATGCATCGGGCATCCTAATGAATAATGAAACGGATAATTTGTCACGTTTTGTTTATTGTACAAATTTTGCTGCCAAATGTATCAATGTGTATATAATTGCAATAATTGAGAATGATGTTTTCAATGTAATGAATTGAAAAGATTTGCTTATAAACTCAAACCGATTTTGAAATTTAAAAATCGAAAAAGAATTGGAAAATAAACTAAAATAGTTTCGCAACAGTGCACAGTGGTCGGGTGTGATTTCACTCGAGGTAGGTTGGCTCAGTTTTCGGCTCGTGAGGACAAACGGGCTACCACTGTTGCACGCGTAGATCAGTCACATATAAACTGTTAAACTTAAGACTTATAAAACGTTCAAATAATCAAACAGGTGTGCTTCTCCCCAGCATTCATTTTCTAAATGAAGGGGGACCAATGGCGTGCCCCTCTCTAGACCCAGCAGCCCCCTAATGAAATTGTTTTCCGCAGTGCAAAGTTGGCTAGTGTTAGGGCACCCCATAATTCTGCGCCATACAGTGCTGCTCCCCTGGCCTGTTCCTTATAGTTTTCCACCGCTGGTAGGGTGGGCGACAAGGTCAGATGTTTTGCCAATTTTTGTATGGCACCTGCCCGATGTTTCACAATAAGAATGCTTTTTAAGATCTGCGGGTTCCATGATCCAGTCTCATGCACCCTGATACCAAGATAGTTGAACTCATGCACCCTTTCTAGTACCTCTGCCCCAACCTAAACCTACGTCTCTTGGAATGCACCATGTATTTGGTCTTGTTGGTGTTGATTTCAGGGTCAAAATCTCTGCAAAATTGGTTCAAATTATCAGCCAAATTTTGCAGCCAACCCTTATTTTTAAACAGCAACAATGTGTTGCGTATGTAGAGGAGAGCTGTTTTTTTACCACCGCCAAGGAAGGGAAATCCTTTACACAGCCCATTAAGTAGGTAATGTATTTGTTGATGTAAAGGAGAACAAGAGTTGATATAAGTACGTATCCCTGCCATACATTTTGGTTGAAAGGGAAGGCATCAGTTAGCTCTCCTTTCACCCCACATTTCACCCCTCCAACCAACTCTGCAAAGAAACTGGAACAAAATCACCACCGACCAGATCTCCGCATCGCTCCTTCTAAACACCCCAGCCCACTCTTCTAACCCAAACCAAGCCGCCGCCAACCTCACCCTATGGTTATCCAACACCGCCGACACCTTAGCACCACTGAAAAAACGTCAAAGCAAACCTGGCAGCAAGAAGGCCTCATGGTTCAACGATGATCTTAAGAAGTCCAAGAAACTCTGCCGCTCCCTTGAAAAGGCCTGGAAAAAAGACCCAACCACTAGCACCAAGGACGCCTTCAAAAACGCCGCCCGCACTCACCACCAACTAATCCGAAAGGCCAAGAAAACAGCATTCAAGGATCGACTTGACGACAACGCCCACAACAGCAAGGAACTTTTCAACATCGTCAAGGAATTTTCCAATCCCTCGGCCAACTCCAACGACATCACCCCCTCTCAAGCCCTCTGCGACTCCCTAGCCTCATTCTTCCACAACAAGATTGCAGACATCCACAACAGCTTCGACAACCAACCCGGAGACCAACCCACCCAACCATTTGCTGAACATTCTCCCCCCGTGAACACCCTTAACGACTGGAACCCAATCTCCACTGAGGACACCATCAGCCTGATGAACTCCATCCACTCAGGATCCCCCACAGACCCATGTCCTCATCACATCTTCAACAAAGCAGACTCCGTCATAGCACCGCACCTCCGAGACGTCATCAACTGCTCCTACAACTCCGACACCTTCCCGGAAGACTGGAAACACGCTGAACTCACCGCCCTTCTGAAAAAACCCACAGCGGACCCCACCGAACTGAAAAATTACCGCCCCATTTCGCTCCTTCCATTCCCGGCCAAAGTCATCGAGAAAGCTGTCAACAACCAGCTCGCCGCTTTCCTCGAAGCCAACAAATCCCTCGACTCCTCACAATCTGGCTTCCGAGCAAAACACAGCACTGAGACCGCCCTCATCGCAGCAACAGACGACATTCGAACTCTACTAGACAATGGAGACACAGTCGCCCTCATCCTCCTCGACCTCTCTGCAGCATTCGACACAGTCTGCCACAGCAACCTTTTACAACGCCTCAATAACATCGGAATACAAGGAAAAGCACTTGAATGGATCACCTCGTTCCTCACCGGAAGAACCCAGAGAGTCCGCCTCCCACCATTCAAGTCCGAGGCCACTGAAGTCATCTGTGGCGTACCACAAGGATCCTCACTCAGCCCCACCCTCTTCAACGTATACATGAGCCCACTCGTGGCCATCGCCCGCCAACACAACCTCAACATCATCTCTTACGCGGATGACACTCAACTAATCCTTTCTCTCACCAATGACCCCAGCACCGCCAAAACCAACCTACACGAAGGAATGAAAGAAGTTGCCGAATGGATGAAACAAAGCCGTCTGAAACTGAACTCAGACAAAACAGAAGTCCTCATCTTAGGTACATCCCCCTCTGCATGGGACGACTCTTGGTGGCCGGAAGCCCTTGGAAAAGCACCCATCCCAACAGACCACGCACAGAACCTAGGCGTCATCCTGGATTCTTCACTCTCAATGAACAGACAAGTCAGCGCCGTATCCTCATCCTGCTTCAACATTCTTCGCATGCTCAAAAAAACATTCCGCTGGATCCCCACCGAAACAAGGAAAACAGTCACCCATGCTCTGGTCACGAGCCGACTGGACTACGGAAACACCCTCTACGCAGGTACTACCGCTAAACTCCAGAAGAAACTCCAACGAATCCAAAACGCCTCAGCCAGGATCATATTAGACATCCCGCGCAACAAACACATCTCTGGTCACCTGAAAGACCTCCACTGGCTACCCGTCAATAAGAGAATCACTTTCCGACTGCTAACCCACGCACACAAATCACTCTACGACATCGGACCCGAATGCCTCAACTCACGACTGTCCTTCTACACCCCCCCCGCCAACTACGTTCCTCCAGCCATGCCCTCGCCACTGTACCTCGCATCAATAAGACCACCATGGGAGGCAGATCCTTCTCATACCTGGCTGCTAAAACTTGGAACTCACTCCCCGCTTACCTTCGCCTTACCCAGAACCACCTAGCATTCAGAAAGCAACTTAAAACGTGGATATTTGACAAGTAATCCTCCTCCCCTTTCTAAGCGCCTTGAGACCCTCTGGGTATGTAGTGCGCTATATAAATTCTCTGACTTGACTTGACTTGACTTTCTCAAAATTCCCCTTGTGCAAAAGTCTAATCGAGTGGAGAAGATGAGGCAGGATATCCGTTTCCTGGAGGGGTCCCCTAAGCTAGGTGCCCGGTCGAAGACAGCGCGCAGATCGATCAACGCCACATAACGGTCCCCCTTGGCCAGATTTACCACCTTCCACTTGGTGAAGAGAAAGCAAAAGACCTGGTCCACTGCACTAACCTTCTGCCTAAAACCTGTCTGAATTTTGGAGAGGATTGTATTATCGCCACACAAATCTAATACTCTCTCCATTACCTGTTTGCAAAATATTTTTGGTAGGTTTTCTAGGAAGCTAATAGGCCGATAGTTTGCGGGCACATTAGGGTCCCTCCTTTTGAACATGTGCACAATTTCTGCGGGAGAAATCATCCCCTTTGCCACAATGGCATTGGAGACCGCACAACATATCATAAAATAACATAACACTGCGTATCACATCATAAGATAAGAGCATAGTATACCATAATGTCATCAGATGAAATGGCAGGAAATCACATGGCCTCATTTTCCACGTGAGAGCTACTGCTAGCTGTGAATACCCTGTTCGCATTCACAATCACAATACTATTAGGCTGGTTGAGTAAGGCAGGAGAAAATGAATGTGGTTTAAAAAAACATAGTAGCAGGTATCAAACCCGAAGCAAAAGCTGTTCTTTCCTATTTAACAAGAAAGTGCTCAAATATCCTGATATCCAACTATATACTTCTTAGGATACTACAGTCTTCTGATGCCCGCCTTATCACAGTTCCATGCATTAAAATTGCTCACTTGGTGGTCGCCCCTTTTCTAATTTGCAACTACCCAATTAAATGTCATTCCACTTTCTCTTAGTGCGGAACACAACTATCTTCAGGAAGAATCTCACAACCTAGTAGTTTTGTTAAAATTGTTCTCCTTCCAATTCATCCTTAGCATTGGGACACTCTTTTCATGGGTGGCGGTTTATCTACTAAAAAAATGTATTCATTCTTACATCCCTACCATACCATGTTATTATAAGTACATTTATAGATGGACAATGTCATTTAGGCTTTTCATGGTTGTTTCACAACCTTCAGTGGGAGCAGAGGAGGTACCTTTGCTGCTTCTTTCAGGGGACTTGAGGTGATTTGACTGATCCTACTGCTACAGCCATTTTTCAACCTGTCAATGCCACCATGCCCAACCCCAACATGGGGGCAAAGTGTCACTACCCGAAAAAAGGTGTCTATGCTAATCAGGGTTTTTTCTCAGTTTGTTAGGGACACAATCTGTAGTTTGTGCTGAAAGACCACTATTGATAGAGCAGAGGATTTTTAGCTTAATTACATCTATTTTTGAAGCCAGATGCTTGACATTAACGTGAAACCACTTTGTTGAAATAACACATAACAAAAATGTGCCTTTAAATTAAAGTCAGGCATGCTTCACTGTATTATTAATGTAAAACTTGTTTTCGGAATGACACATAAAGTAATGCACACGTCTATCATTTCTATCGTATTTTTGTTTCTAAAGACCAGCCCGGACCTTTTTCAACTTTCTATCTCTCTTTACTTTCACCTTTCCTGATAAACAAATGGTATAGGAAATGCAAAATGTGCTGACTTTATAAAACAATATTTCTGGTATCCAAGCTACTTGCTCTCATTGCATTAAGATAGTTTCTAGCTGCCACATAGTCACGCAATGGTGGATAGAGAATAGTATATTAAAATAAAAATAGTTTAGACGAAGATCTGAAACTCGTGATTATACTAGAATGCGGATTATAATGTTTCTGTCTTTAAAGTAGTTTATTGTGACGCAGTGGAACTTGCACAAGCTTATATTTAGATGCGGCTGAGTTTCTCATGGGAAGTATGAATGATTAGCAACTAACTCATTCACTTGCATAGTGTTCCATCTACTTCAAGTTTTTACCGTGGCAACGAAGGAAGAAGCTGCAGATGATCGGACAATAGCTTTCCTTTGGTTTGAGATGACAGAATACTGGAACATATGTATTGTGCTTTTTATGTTAGTGTGTTTTTTCTCTAGGTAATATGGCAGATTCCCACAAAACTACTCTTCGTGAGGAGTTAGTTTCCTGACCCATTCTGAAGTCCTCTTTACAGCTACTGCTGACAGCTTTAGATGCTTGCCTCTAGGGTAGTGACTCTTTCATTCCTTCATCCTCCTGAGTTATGGGTGTAGCTACTGCAGCACCCATTGCATAGGGAGACTTATCTAAGTTTGCCTGAACTGCTCTTTATGGGGAATTCAACTACTTGAACACTCTACAGATCTCACTCTTTTCGAGAACTCTTCATGGGTCCCACTTAGCACTCTCAATCTCATCTTACGTAGAATAGGGATAGATTTCCTTTATGGAACACACTTGTCATATTTTTGCATTCATTGCTTTTAAACATGCTTTCTTGATGTTTCTGTAAACAGATTGATCTGATTTACTAGTTCAATAAAAAGACAAAACAAGTTTACTAAACTCCTAAATGATAAATGAAGAGTTTTTGAACCAATCCTAAAACTCTCATTATTAACCACGCAAAATATTAAAATTGATAATGTCTGTTGAGAAATATTGATTCTTGCTCCATTCTAAAACCTGCTGGCAAACATCTATCAACCTTTAGAAGAAGGACGTGTGAGTAGAGTCCACTTTTGTGTGAGACCTGTTGAACTGATTAAAACTAATACATTGCTTCGCTATCACTGTCATTTCAATTGTGGCCATTCAGGAAGGCAATGCCACCCAAAAAGTAGTCACACAGCCAACCTAGACTGGATGTGTTGCTCATCCACTGTTTCTGGTGGCATGAGCAGTGCTCCGAGTGGAACCCAGTGGTGGAGCTAAAGTAGGCTTCACCAATGGTGTCTGCCATCTACCATTGTCTTGACAGGATGATGGGGCTGAAAGAGGAGTGGGAAAAATTCCAGCAATTGTTTGAAGCAAGGTGGGGATTTCCATGAGGACATTGAACTAAATGTGGCCGAGCATTCTCAAGTTGACCTGTTATAAGATGTGAATAGCTGATCAATTTAGCATTTTCTGTGCATTTGAATTATAATTAACAAACACATCTACAATATGGGAAATGAATGAGCTGCCCAGCATGATATAGGCAAACATGTTGCTGACTTCTGGGCGAGGACTATGTATTGGCATCAGATCTTAAACAATTACATTTTAAAACCTGTAGCCATACAAAAATGTATAAGGTTGATTATGGCATCCCAAAAAGGTCCAAGTGCAAACTTAAGCCATCAAGTACACATCTTTTTTGGTTAAATTGATACCGTACCTGAACTCAACAGAGATGAAAACTCCAAATATTTGTAAAGATGTCCCGTTATTCTTTAACCCTTCTGAAAACATACATTTGCCTGTGCTGTAATCAGGTAAGGCTTTATCTTCTCCTCTGTGCTAGACAGCTGTCACTTTGGAGTTGGTCAAACAAGACATCAGAAAAGCAGTCATCATCAAATATGTTATATTTTTGCTGGGGTCATAAAAGATTCAATCAAATCCAACAATACCAGCTAAATAAATAAATAAATGGCATATTAAAAGAACTTGATACAATGAGACATCTACATTTTAGCAACAGGAATAGAAAAGGACTATATATAAAACAGTACTCACTGGTTAATAAAAAATTATACAACATCCTTAAGTACGTAACCATGATGTGCTAAACGAAGAACCCGCAGTTATCACCACATCTAGCTCAAATTAGCCCTACGATGTCTTTGCCACGTTTGTCTTTGCTGTAATCAGGTAAGTCTTTATCTCATCCTCTGCGCTAGACAGCTGTGGCTTTGGAGTTGGTCAAACAGGCATTTGAAAAGCAGTCAGCAGTTGCTGAAATTTGTTAAGAAAATAGGATGACAATCCCAGAATGGACCTGCTGGGCAAATGCCCTCAACACCTCCAACCCAGCTACCACCACCAACCTCGAACAGGGAGTGAAAAACTTAAACGGCTGAAACACCAATTGTAAAGACAGCATTGTACCCATCCATCAAGAGCAACAGCCAGAGAACATCCTCCATAAAGGCCAGCTGGTACACTCAAGAACTCAGAATAGCGAAACAGGACAGCAAACAGTTGCAGAGAAAATGCACGCCACCAGGGACACCTCTGACAAGGCAGCCGTCAAGACCTCCCTCAACCTCTACCACTGCCTGCTGAGGGAAACAAAGAAGACAGCCCTTGCTGCATGCATCAAAACCAGCACCAACAACACCAAGAAACCTGTCAACTTCGTTAAGGAATTCTACAACCTGACTGCCAGCGAAAACAACATTGTACACTCACAGGAGCTGTGCGACAACCTCACCCACGTCTTCCGCAACAAGATCACAACCATATACAGAAACTTCGAACACCAACCCACACTTACAGACTACCCCAACAGATACGTGACTGCCGTAACCAACACAAACCATACACTGACCACCTTGAACATCCTCTCCATCCTGGACACCAACTCCACCATGAAATCCATGCACTAGGGAACTCCCACATACCCATGCATTCACCACATCTCCAACCTCATGAACCCCAGGGTCGACCAGGAACTCACCACCCTCATCAACACCTATATCACCAATGGAAAATGTCCTAGCACGTGAAAACACGCTGAAGTCAGACCACTACTCAAAAAACTCAGCCGACCTCAACAAACTCAAAAATTACCGGCCAATCTCCCTGCTCCAGTTCCCAGCAAAGGTGCTGGAAAAGATCATCAACAATCAACTTATGACACACTTCAAGCGTGATAACAGTTTTCTCCCAACCCTGCTAAATTGAAGTTCTAATCAATTCTATACATTCAACATTTGTCCTGCAGCCTGTACATAGAAAATATGCAGTCTTAAAAACTTGATCACAAACTGCATCTTGTATGTGAAGTAGTACTAGAAAATGCTAGCCACACACTTAGGACCATCCTCCAGAAGGCCCCAGGGAGCCCAGTCAGGGGACTGATATGTTTAGATATTCGGGGATGTGGATCCCCCCCCCCCCTCTGACCTGTAGAACAGCCCTGGGACCCCATCCCCAGGGCTGCAATGGAAAATAGTTTGGGTGCCCCAGTCCCAACCAGGACACCCAGAGCAAATGCAGGTCTTAGGGATGCATAGGGAGCCCCGTAGTCCCCACTGATGCTGCTCTCCCATTCCAGGGGCAGAAAGAGCTGACTTCATTTGTATGATCCCGCTTGGCAGGAGCAGCTTTTCTCTACTTCCACCGGGCGGAACAAACATTTGTTACCTGCCCACAAGAGTACGGGCAGGGAGTTGTAGTTACTACTGCCCACCCTCTTGCAGGCAGGAAACAGCGGTGTCCTAGGGGATGTGGTCCCTGGGACACTGCTGCCATCAGGCATCAAGTGATGGGGTTCCCAGAGCCATTCCGTGGCTTGGGAAGGAAGGCCCATGCCCCTCCACCAAACAAGGCCTTCAGAAAGCTTGGGGATTGGGGCTGCTCTCCTCTCCATTAAAAAAGTTGATCGCCCCCGTGGGAATGGGTCTAATGGGCCCTTTCAGGACCTGGGAAAGGGTACTGCATGTTCGCCTCCCCAGTAAAAACCTATCAAGTCAAGTCAAGTTAAAATTTGTATAGCGCACTACTCACCCAGAGGGTCTCAAGGCGCTTGAGGGAGGGGGGTACGTTATATATCAAATATCCAAGTTTTGAGTTGTTTTCTGAAGGAGAGGTGGTTCTGTGTAAGGCGGAGGTGGGTGGGGAGAGAGTTCCAGGTTTTGGCCGCTAAGTAGGAGAACGATCTTCCTCCCATGGTGGATCTTTGGATGCGTGGAATCGCGGCGAGGGCTTGATTGGACGATCGTAGTTGGCGGGTGGGGGTGTAAAAGGTCAGGCGCGTGTTGAGGTATTTGGGTCCTAGGTCATAGAGGGCTTTGTGTGCGTGGGTCAGGAGACGGAACGTTATTCTCTTGTTGACGGGGAGCCAGTGGAGGTCTCTTAGGTGACCGGATATGTGATTGTGGCGGGAGATGTCAAGGATGAGTCTGACGGAGGCGTTCTGAATGCGTTAAAGTTTTTTCTGTAATTTGGCCGTGGTTCCGGCGTAGAGGGTGTTTCCGTAGTCCAGTCGGCTTGTGACAAGTGCATGGGTGACCGTCTTTCTTGTTTCTGTGGGGATCCAACGGAAGATCTTTTGAGCATGCGTAGGATGTTAAAGCATGATGATGAGACGGCGTTGACTTGTCTGGTCATCGAGAGGGAGGAGTCCAGGATGAAGCCCAGGTTGCGTGCGTGGTCCGTTGGTTTGGGTGCGCTGCCCAGGTCTGGTGGCCACCATGAGTCGTCCCAGGAAAAGGGGGATGATCCTAGGATGAGGACTTCCGTCTTGTCTGAATTAAGTTTTAAACGGCTGTTCTTCATCCACTCGGCTACGTATTTCATCCCTTCGTGTAGATTGGTTTTGGTGGTGTTTGGGTCTTTGGTGAGGGAGAGGATCAGCTGTGTGTTGTCAGCTTAGGAGAGGATGTTGAGGTTGTGTTGGCGCGCGAAGGATGCGAGGGGGCTCATGTAGACGTTGAAGAGGTTGGGGCTGAGCGATGATCCTTGTGGTACGCCGCAGATGACTTCAGTGGCCTCTGATCTGAAAGGGGGGAGGCGGACTCTCTAGGTTCTTCCGGTGAGGAACGACATGATCCAGTCTAATGCTTTTCCTTGTATCCCGACGTTGCTGAGGCGTTTTATGAGGGTGCTAGGACAGACCGTGTTGAATGCTGCGGAGAGGTCCAGTAGGATGAGGGCAGCTGTTTCTTCGTTGTCAAGTAGTGTTCGAATGTCGTCTGTGGCTGTGATGACGGGCGGTCTTGGTGCTTTGTTTGGCTCGGAAGCCGGACTGTGATGGGTCGAGGGAGCCGTTAGACTCGAGGAAGGCGGCGAGCTGACTGTTGACGGTTTTCTCAATGACTTTGGCAGGGAATGGGAGGAGTGAAATGGGGCGGTAGTTTTTAAGTTTGGTGGGGTCTGCTGTAGGTTTTTTCAGGAGGGCGCTGTGTTCGGCATGTTTCCAGCTTTCTGGGAAGGTGGCGGTGTTGAGGGAGCAGTTGATGGTATCTCGGAGATGGGGTGCGATGATGGAGTCGGCTTTGTTGAAGATGTGGTGGGGCATGGGTCGGTTGGCGATCCGGAGTGGATGGAGTTCATCAAGCGGATGGTGTCCTCAGTGCTGATTGGGTTCCAGGCGCAAAGGTTGGTGGTGGGGGGCTTCGGTTCGGAGGTAGGGGGGTGGACTGGTCGCCGAAGCTGTTATGTATGTCAGCGATTTTGCTGTGGAAGAACGAGGCTAGAGAGTCACAGAGGTCTTGAGAGGGAGTGATGTTGTTGGTGTCGGCGCTGGGATTGGTAAACTCTTTGACGATGTTGAAGAGTTCCTTGCTGTTGTGAGAGTTGTTGTCGAGGCGATCCTTGAATGCTGATTTCTTGGTGGATCGGATCAGCTGATGGTGTTTGCGGGTGGCGTTCTTGAGGGCGGTCATGTTGTCTGTGGTTGGGTTTATTCGCCAGGCTTTCTCGAGGGTGCGGCAGATCTTTTTGGATTTCTTAAGTTCGTCATTGAACCAGGGGGCTTTTTTGATGCCTGGCTTGTTATGATTGTTTTTCAAGGGTGCTAATTCGTCAGCGCTGTGGGTGATCCATTGTGTGAGGTTGATGGCTGCTTGATTTGGGTCCGATGATTTGGCGGGAGGGTTTTGGTAAAGCGATGTGGTGAGCTGGTCAGTGGTAATTTTGTTCCAGTTTCTACGGGGGATTTGTTGTGGGTGGTGGTGGGTCGTGGTTTTTCTGTAATTGAAGTGGACGCAGTAGTGGTCTGTCCAATGGAGTCCTGTGGCGTGATTGAAGGAGATGTGCTTGCTGGAGGAGAAGATTGGGTCGAGCGTGTGACCGGCGTAGTGGGTGGGGGTGTTTACTAGTTGTTTGAGTCTGAGATTAGCGAGGTTGTCCAGAAGGGTGGTGGTGTTGCTGTCGTTGTTCTTTTCCAGGTGGAAGTTGAGGTCCCCTAGTAGAATGTAGTCCTCGGAGGGGAGGGCGTGTGGGCTGATGAAGTCGGTGATGTCTTCGCTGAATTGTGTGCGGGGTCCAGGTGGTCTGTAGATGAGGGTGCCTCTGATTGTGGTCTTAGGGTCGGTGTGAATCTGGAAATGAAGGTGTTCGGCGGCTGCGAGGTTGTCGTCGGAACTGGTTGTGATGCGGATGGTGTTCTTGTGGACGATGGCGATGCCTCCTCCTGTTTGGTTGATGCGGTCCTTTCGAATGATCTTGTAACCGTCCGGGATGGCTATAGCGATGTCGGGCGCTGATGAGGCGTTCATCCAGGTTTCTGTAAGAAAGGCGACGTCCGGCGTAGTGGTGTTGAGTAGGTTCCATAGTTCAGTGGCGTGTTTGTGGACAGAGCGGGTGTTGAGTAGGATGCACTTCAGGTGGTTAGTGTCGGAGTTCTGTTTGACGTTAGTGGATTTAGTGTGGGTCCTGATGCAGTCGAACTTGCAGGAGTGGCAGGTGAAGGGTCCATTGGTGTGTCCAAGGGCGGCTAGGTGGCAGTCTGGGAGATGGCCGGAGTTGAGTGCAGAGAGGGTTGTGGCATCGTATGTTGGATGCGGGTGGAGTGGATGCGTATGCAGGTGGAGTGGACTTTGCGGGGACCAGGGGGCCTGGCGCTGGGCGCGGTCCAGGCGCAGACGGGCGTAGACGGGCTTACCTTTGGCGCGCCTTCGGCGTGCATAGTGCGCGCCCGCTGCGCGTGGCCGCTGCGCGTATGTTGCTCTGACATAAGTGGATGGTGGAGGGGGCGGAGCGAGGGAGGAGCAGCTAGGAGGCGGGAGCGGGGTGGTGAGATGGGCTAGGAGGCACAACAAGAAGATGGCAGCAAAAACAAAAGCGAAACAGGACGAGATTGGGGCACAATCAGAAATATCGCTATGAAATGGGCAGTGGCACCGGCACAATCAGGCACAGACAATTAATATTAGCAATGCGAGCAATGCAATTAATTAATAGCAGCAGTGAACAGAAGCGCTACGATACGGTCAATGCGAGTAATGCACAATTCAATATAAGCGGCAGTGAGCGGTATAGCGCTACGATATAGTCAATGTGAGCAATGCACAAATAATAATAAGTGGCAGTGAGCAGTAAAGAGCTATGATACCCAGTTGATCAGGGAGCTTGAGGAGCGACCGCTTCTGAACAAGTCAGGACGGTCACAGAGCTAAGCTACACGAGTCGATCCTTAACTTTCAGTGGGAGGGATGAGCAGCTGGGAGGCGGGAGCGGGGTGGAGAGATGGGCTAGGAGGCACAACAACAAGATGGCATCAAAAACAAAAGCAAAACACAACGAGATTGGGGCACAATCAGAAATATCGCTATGAAATGGGCAGTGACACCGGCACAATCAGGCACAGACAATTAATATTAGCAATGCGAGCAATGCAATTAATTAATAGCAGCAGTGAACAGAAGCGCTACGATACGGTCAATGCGAGTAATGCACAATTCAATATAAGCGGCAGTGAGCGGTATAGCGCTACGATATAGTCAATGTGAGCAATGCACAAATAATAATAAGTGGCAGTGAGCAGTAAAGAGCTACGATACCCAGTTGATCATGGAGCGTGAGGAGCGACCGCTTCTGAACAAGTCAGGACGACACCAGGGGATACAGTACTTGGGAACTTGAGAAGGCTTGGGCAGAGCACCCCCCTCCCCATCAACAAAAGTGATCGGCCCTGGAGAATGAGGTCCCCTGGGACATGGAATGCCTCAGGGAGGCGGCTACATGCTTCGCTCTCCAAATAATTACAAAAAACAGTGAATGTGAAATACATGTAGGAGCCACTCAGTTCACATTCACAGCTCCAGCTGGGAAGCTCCTTGTATTACCCTTTTTTTTTTTATAAATATTTTTGGATCCTGGTAGTGCCCCTAAAAGGGGCAAACATTCCTAAATGTCGCGGCAAGCTGCAGGGAGCACAGCAGCCCACATAACAAAATTTTCTTTTAATTGCAGTACATCTTCTGGGTCACTGAATCCATGATCCCAGGAGAGCGTAATGTTTTTTAAGCACTTAGAGCAGGAGCTGTTTGCTCTTCAGCTGGAGTTAAGGAACCCCCATGTAGTTGGTTCTATGGCTGCATTTTGTGGCATGAAAATGTTTAAAATACTCAAAGACATGTTAATATATTTTTTAAATATTTGTGACAATCACGTTGTAACATAGGAAGGTATACACTATTCATTTAATTATAGGTATTGATGACTTTTTGACAAAGACAATATATCTGCCTTATATATTCTGATGTGCTGACCCCTTGATAAAGCAAATAGGCCAGCTTTTTATATTTTGGTGTTATGATCCTTTGACAATGTCATCAGTCACTAGGTCTGTATACGTAAAATGACAGCTGGTCCGGTTACCATGACATAGTCAGCAGTGAGCAATGGTGGGGGGATTGGGCACCCATGGGATACTTGGCAGAGGTCCGGGCCCTGCACTAAACCCCACACCATGCATGATCTAAGGCCCTAAAGTACCTATAACTTGTACCCATGCCATGTACTGCTAGTTACCTTATATATTATATCAGTCATGACATCTTCTATGACTTTCATGCCTGTCAAGCAGGCATGAAAACAGTTGAAAAGATTGCTCTGACAGACAGGGAGCTCCATGTTTATCATCCCCCTGTCTTTGATACCAATGCCAGCTTTCACAGGATGTAAGGAGCCGGCTGGGACCATGGGGTCGTGAGGCTCCGCCCGTGGTTCAGGGGGTAAAAGACAAGAAAGAGCTGGAACAAAACCTCAAAAATGACTTGCATAAAGAGGCAGAAAAAAAGGTCAGAAACTACCAGAAAGAGGTAGAATAAAGGTCAGCAATGAGCAGAAAGAGGTAAGATAAAAACCAGAAATTAGCAGAAAGAGGCAGAATAAAGGTCAGAAATGAGCAAAAAGAGGCAGAATAAAGGTCAGAAATGACCAGAGAGAGGCAAAATAGAGAATAGAAACAGACAGAAAGGCAAAATAAAGGCGCAAAATGAGCTGAAAAAGGCAAAATGAAGGTGTGAAACAAGAAGAAAGAGGATGAATAAAGGTCAGCAATGAGCAGAAGGAGGCAAACTAAAAGGAGTGAAGTGAGCAGAAAGAGGCAGAAAAAAGATCGGAAATTAGCAAAAAGAGGCAAACACAAAAAAAATTGAGAAATAAGCAAAAAGAGGCAAAATAAAGGTGAGAAACAAGCAGAACGAGGCATGATAAAGGTAAGCAATGAGCAGGATAAGGCATGATAAAGGTGAGAAATGAGCAGAAAGAGGCAGAATAGAGGTCAGAAACAAGCAGAAAGAGGCAGAATAGAGGTCAGAAACGAGCAGCAAGAAGCAGAATAAAAGTCAGAAACGAGCAGAAAGAGGGAAAATAGAGGCCAGAAACGTGCAGGTAGAGACCAAGTAAAGGTCAGACATTAGCAAAAAGAGGGAAAATAAAGGTAAAACATGAGCAGAAAGAGGTAAAATAAATGTTAGAAACAAGAAGAAAGAGGCAAAATACAGGTCAGCAACGAGCGGAATGAGGAAAAATAAAGGTCAGCAAAGATCAGAAAGAGGCAAATAAAAGGTCAGAAGTGATCAGAAAGACTGCAGAAAACTAGGGGTTGGTAAACTCCGCTCTACTGGCAGAGTTTCCAGAGTTTTAGCCACTCCGCGGTAAGCTTGGAACATAGAGTATGGCAAAAACTCTGCCCACTGCTGGTGGAGCACAGTTTACCGGTGCGCTCACCCTTAGACTTAATCTCCCAACCAGTAGTGTGCCAGGAGCATGTTTGCAGAGTTGGTGAGAAAGGGGATGGGGCCTCTGACAAGGTCTCAGCAATCCCCCCATGGGGGACTTGCTTGTGGCATGGACCCTTAGTGCTGGTGACTGCCACCTCTGCCACATGGCCCCCCTCATGGAGCCCTTTATGACGCTGGGGCCTACCACTAACAAGGGCTGGCTGTTGCTACCTCCCGTGGTGCCCACCCTAGGGAGGTAGCTGTTTCCTTTTGCTTGATGGGGGCTCACAGTTCCTACCAAGAAAAATCAAACATATCTCGCCTTTCTGCAAGCTGGAACTGTCAAACAGCTCCAGCTTACAGAAAACACAGTTTTCATCTGTTTCTCCTCTTGGATAAATATGCAGGACAGGATTAATTCAGGTACAATGCTCAATTCACAGAAATTGAACCTCAACAGGTTATATTTGGGAAATAAAATGTTAGAAAACATTGACATTTGCTTAGAAACCCGATGGTTACAGGTTCGTTAGAGTTAGGAGATAGATTTTTAAAAACATCAGACATTCTCTGACAAAACCAAAGGTTCCAAGGACGTCATAGTTAGGAAATAGAGTTAATATACCCTTAGAAATTCATTGAAAAAACGAAGGTTACAGGGATGTTCGGCTCAGATTTCGCTCGTACAAAACCAGAGAAATTTAACAGTTTTAATTGGCTGTGCAGCTACTCACACACTTGCACACTCACCCAGACAGTCACTCATTCTGCCACTCACTCAGCCATACAGTTACTCAGTCATACATTCACTAATACATATCGCAACACATGTACTTACTTACCTATGCAGTCACTGAGACAAACACATTCTTTCCCATATAACTTCCCTCATACTTATTCACCCATACAGCCACTCACACACATATTCATTCACCTGTAGAACCACTCCCACACCCACTCACTCACCTATACACCCACTTACACACTCATTCATGCACCCACACACTCATGTACCATGTCACTCACTGATACAAACACTTTTGTACCTGCTCAATCACCCATTCAGCCACACATGCATCCTCTAATTCACCATTACAGCCACTTACACACTCACTCACCCATACAGATACTCACATAGCCACTCACTCACTCATACATCCACTAACACACTCACTTACTCACCCATACAAAAATGTACACAGCCACTCTTTAATATATACAGTCTTTCAAATACCCACTTACTCATCTACAGACCTCTTACACACCCACTCACTCACCCTTACAGGGACTAACACTGTCACTTACCTTAGTATATATGTTTAATCCTCAGTAATTTTTAGAAAACACTCACTGGATGATATCATCAGTGATGTCATCAGTAATGTCACTGACTGTGTCAGCAAGGATGTAGTATGTGAGGTCATAAGCAGTGCATTGCTGAGCCCTAAGTTAAGGTTAGCTCAGCTAACTATAACTGCAAGATACCTGAGCCTAACTATTATGTGTGTGTATATATATATATATATATATATATATATATATATATATATATATATATATATATATATAATATATATATATATATATATATATATATATATATATATATATATATATATATATATAATATATATATATATATATATTCACTGAAAAAACCATAGGTTTCACACCAGTTATAGTTACCTGGAAATTTTACTGACATAAAACCATTGAAATTCCACGTTATAGTTAGTTGGACTCACTATAACTTGCGCGCCTGCAATGCACTGCTGTTGACGTCACATATTACATCACTCATGACATGGTCAGTGACATCACTAAAATTTCCAGGTAACTATAACTGGTGTGAAACCTATGGTTTTTTCAGTGAATTTAATAGGTTTTTTAAAAGCTAATTCCTAAATATAACTGGTGTGAAACCTATGTTTTTTTCAGTGAATATATATATTTGTAAAATTTCTATGGCAAAATGAAACCCCTCATTTTGTTCCTTTTCAAAGTAAATGTATTAAGTGTTACCACTTTATTCCAATCAAGATGACTTCAGGTGTGCCATACTTTTTTCATAAGTAAGACTGTTAGCGTTCTAGTTGTTCTTTAAAACACTCTGGGACATTCTGTTTTTGGGCTATAGTTGGGCTACAACTGACTGATATTTGGGCTACATTTGGGCTCTTTTGTCTCTGGTGGCCATCTTGGGAGACTGCATATCAGATTTTTTTTAATGAAATATAAGAGGATTTGAGAAGTCACTCAAAATGTGCCCTAATTTTTCTTTCTTCAGCACTAATCATAATTTCTATGGCAAAATGAACCCCCTCATTTTGTTCCATTGCAAATTAAATGTTTTAAGTGTTAACACTTTATTCCAATCAAGATGACTTCAGGTGTGCCACACTTTTGTCATAAGTAAGACTGTTAGCGCTCTAGTTGTTCTTTAGAACACTCTGGGAAATTCTGTCATTGGGCTATAGTTGGGCTACATCTGGCTGATATTTGGGCTACATTTGTTTTTTTTTGTCTCTGGTGGCCATCTTTGGGCTACAGTGGGCTACATTTGGGCTCTAACATATATATAGCCCAATGTAGCCCAATATATATTTTTTTTTAAAGTTAATTTTCGTAAAAACCACTGGAGCACATATCTTGAGACATAGCAAAGGCACATCGGGCTACCAGTCCCTACAATTTTGCCAAGTTTGGTGGAAATCCATTCAGCCGTTCGGGCTAAAAGTGAGGTCGACCGCCCTATGGAAATTAACATGGGGAAAACACGTTTTGGGACCCCCCTTTTATCTCTGGCCCCCTTGATGAATCCCCCCAAAACTTTCAGGGAAGGACTGGAGCTCCGCGAGGCAAATTTGAGGAAATTTTCAGGCAGATTCGTCAACCGGCGCCAAAGTTATTCACAATAGAATTTTGAGATTTTGCATTGAAAAAAATCCTAACTATAACTACCTACTGGCGACCGCCAGTAGGTAATATATATATATGTATATATATATATATATATATATATATATATATATATATATATATATATATATATATATATATATTCACTGAAAAAACCATAGGTTTCACACCAGTTATAGTTAGCTGGAAATTTTACTGATATAAAACCATTGAAATTCCCACGTTATAGTTAGATGGACTCACTATAACTTGCGCGTGCAATGCACTGCTGATGACATCACATATTACATCACTCATGACATGGTCAGTGACATCACTCATGACATCACTGATGACACCATCCAGTGAATGTGTGTCTTTCTGAAAAATAAATATATTTTATATATGTATATGTAAAAGTTGATGGAAGAATAAATGTTTAAATAAGTGTCTAAATGGATGGTTTTTAAAAATTGATTGGTTAACTGGCTTAATAAGACATCATCAGCAGTGCATTGCACGCGCAAGTTATAGTGAGTCCATCTAACTATAACGTGGGAATTTCAATGGTTTTATATCAGTAAAATTTCCAGCTAACTATAACTGGTGTGAAACCTATGGTTTTTTCAGTGAATTTAATAGGTTTTTTAAATGCTAATTCCTAACTATAACTGGTGTGAAACCTATGGTTTTTTCAGTGAATTTCATAGGTTTTTTAAATGCTAATTCCTAACTATAACTGGTGTGAAACCTATGGTTTTTTCAGTGAATTTCATAGGTTTTTTAAATGCTAATTCCTTTGTATATCGAGTTTCTAACCTTTTTTTTTTTTACAATTTGCTGTTTTTTTTTAAGTATTCATTTTTTTTAATAATTTTTTTCTTTTGCGCTCTGGGTGCGCGCTCCGGGAAGCTTTCAGCTAAGCTCTCCTGTAAGCTTCTCCGAGAGCTCATCTGAAAGCGCACCCAGAGCGCAACTGTCGTTCGTGAAAAAAAAATATGAATGAAAAGTTAATAATAATGCAAAACATTTCGTACCATACAAATAAAATTTGTTTTTTTTAATATGGAAAATGATTATGCATTTCTATAAAAGATTGATGACGTCACTTCGGCGCGCAACGTAAGTGCCCTCGGAAGCGCATACGTGCGCGGCGCATAAACGCACGGAAAAGCGCCTACGATCGCGCCACGTTTGCGCCCCGGAAGCGCCTACGATCGCGCTGCGTAAACGCACCCGGAAGTGCTCCGGAGCGCGCAGCGTAAACGCGTCGGGTCATGTGACCCTAAAATAACACTTTTCATTGGTTGCTAACAGTTTTTTTTTACAATGAATGAAATCCCCACCCATTTCCTTCACTTCTTCTTTCACTTTTGTGACTGAAAGACCTGCCTTTTTTGCTGCTCCATATTCCTGGATTCATCATGGCTGCCAGACCATCCAGCAGTGAAGATGACTCCAATGATTTCATTGATGAAGAGCCTCCTACCCCAAAGGTGAAGGAACATTTCATCTGGAAATTTTTTACGTTTCCAGCAGGCCAGAAGAAGGTGAATGCACCAAAAGTAGAGTGCAGGATCTGCAAACAGGTCCTGTCACGGGGTAACCCCCCAAAAAAATACTCTTTTGGCAACTTCACCATGATTCGCCATGTGGAGAGGAGGCACCCCCAGAATTTTGCCCGGGAAAGTGTCAGGGCTCTGGCACAGGAGGTTCCCAGAGATGGGGCCTCTACATCAACAGGAGGAGCAACTTCTTCTGGAAGAGAACAATCTCAGGGGCAGGTAGCAAACATTCAACCTGCATTCAACCATGGGGTCGTCAGATGCAGATACTGCAATCAACTCCTCACCTATGGGGAGCAAAGTGTCCTGCTCATGGTTCGGGCATTGGAGAACCATCACTGCCCTTCCCACCCCTAATTTTTTTCTTTTCTTTTTGCTCCTGTTGAGCAGTTTCTATTCCCTGTTTTTGTTCCTCTTCAGTTAAAAGAAGAAAACCAAAAGTTCTTTTCAGAACTACCTCCAATTCTCATCAAAGAGCTATAATCTTAAAAAATGAAGAGTAAGTGAAATATAGTGCATTGATAATTGAAAGGAGAATGAGTAAGAAAGAACAGAAAGGTATGAGAGGTGAAAGGAAGTGAAGTAGGAGGAATGAAAGAAGGTGAGTGTTAGAAAAGAAAGTTATGACACAGTGAATAAACTGGAGGCCTCATTTCTGAAAAGTGACGCATCGCTACGTGAAAATAGCGATGCGTCACTTTTCTGGACGCACTCCTTATGACATTCCAGATATGTCATATTTAATATATGACTAATCAATTCGCAAGGAGTTACAGATATGTCAGTATTTCTGACATATCTGTAAACACAAAAGTAACGCATTGCAGGAGTGCGTCACAAAAGTGACGCAACTCCAGTAATGTGTCCTTTCACATGGAAAAAGCACCATGTGAAAGGTTTGCTGTGAAGCAGGCGCAAGATTTTGGCGCAACTGCATCCTAAAAGTGACGCACTGCGTCATTATTACCAAGCTTTTTGCAAGGAACACCCCCTCTGCATGCATTATACCTGACACTATTTTTTAAAAAGTGACGCATCTAGGTACATGGGTCACTTTTTAAAACTCTGCGCCATATTGTATCTGCATCAGGTATAATGTATGCAGAGGGGGCAATCCCTCGCAAAAAGCTTGGTAATAACAACGTACTGAAATCTATGAGATTTCTCTGCGTCACTTTTAGGATGCTATTGCGTCAAAATCTTGCGCCGGCCTCGCATCACTTTTATGTTTACACATATGTCAGAAATACTGACGTATCTGTAACTCCTTGCAACATGATTCGTCATACATTAAATATGACACATCTGGAATGTCATAAGGACTGTGGACAGAAAAGTGACGCATCACACCAGCAGTGTAATAAAATGTGCCTCGTTGCACTATATTTAAAGGATGCAACAGCATCCTAAAAGTGACGCAGTGAAATCTCAAACATTTCACTGCGTCGCTATTACAAAGCTTTTAGTGGGAGAACACCCCCTCTGCATGCATTATACCTCACGCAGATATAATGTGGCGCTTGATTTTAAAAAGTGACCCATCTACCTAGATACCTCACTTTTTAAATATAACGCAACGAGGCACATTTTTTTACACTACTGGTGCAATGCGTCACTTTTCTGTGCGCACTCCTTATGACATTCCAAGTAACGCATTGCTGGAGTGCGTCACAAAAGTGACGCAACTCCAGTAATGTGTCCTTTCAAATGGGGAAAGCAGCATATGAAAGGTCTTGCCTCAGTCTAACACCTGCTGTAAAGCAGGCACAAGATTTTGACGCAACAGCATCCTAAAACTGACGCAGTGAAATCTCAAAGATTTCACTGCGTCGCTATTACAAAGCTTTTTGCGGGAGAACACCCCCTCTGCATGCATTATACCTGACGCTATTTTTAAAAAGTGACGCATCTAGGTACATGGGTCACTTTTTAAAACTCTGCGCCATATTGTATCTGCATCAGGTATAATGTATGCAAAGGGGGCATTCCCCCGCAAAAAGCTTGGTAATAACGACGTACTGAAATCTATAAGATTTCTCTGCGTCACTTTTAGGATGCTGTTGCGTCAAAATCTTGCACCTGCCTCGCATCACTTTTATGTTTACAGATATGTCAGAAATACTGACGTATCTGTAACTCCTTGCAACATGATTCGTCATACATTAAATATGACACATCTGGAATGTCATAAGGAGTGCGCACAGAAAAGTGACGCATAACACCAGCAGTGTAATAAAATGTACCTCGTTGCACTATATTTAAAAAGTGACGCATCTAGATAGATGCGTCACTTTTTAAATATTGCATAACAATGCGCATTTTTTTACACCGCTGGTGCGTCACAAAAATTGACGCACAGGAAGCGCAAAACTAACAGCGCAAGGCCTTCATAAATATGGTCCTGGATTTTCCCCGTGCTTCGCCGGTGCGCGTACCATGCGCTTCCCCCGCGCAAAACGAAAAAAATTTTTTAATGCCCTGCAGGACCCTATTTTAGTCCCTACATCAAACCTAGGGGGTCAGAGGGGGTCTACTCTTCCCCCTTATGGTCATTTGCCCCTTTTTTTTTCAAACCCCTTGTGTCTCGATTTTACCGAGACACAAGATGGCGGCCGCTCCGCACTGTTTAGAATGTTTACAGACAACTGAGAGCCAATCAGCTTCCTGCGCGCAAGTCGCGTGTCGCGCCTGGAGCGCACTCCGGTGCGCGCACGGGAGAGCGCCTATAGATATATATATTTTTTTGAACCTAAATTACTCAAAATCCACTGGAGCACATATCTTGAGACATAGCAAAGGCACATCGGGCTACCAGTCCCTACAATTTTGCCAAGTTTGGTGGAAATCCATTCAGCCGTTCGGGCTAAAAGTGAAATCGACCGCCCTATGGAAATTAACATGGGGAAAACGCGTTTTGGGACCCCCCTTTTATCTCGGCCCCCGCTTGACGAATCCCCCCTAAACTTTCAGGGAAGGACCGGACCGCCATGAGACCATTTTCCTGAAAATTTCAGGCAGATTCGTCAACCGGCGCCAAAGTTATTCAAAATAGAATGTTGAGATTTAACATTGAAAATTATCCTAACTATAACTACCTACTGGCGACCGCCAGTAGGTAATATATATATATATATATATATATGTATGTATGTATGTATATATATATATATATATATATATATATATATATGAATACGCACAGTCCCAATCTCAGAATTGAAGGAGAAACACAGGTACAGACCACAACGTACTGCTGGTTCTAATTTAAGTGCAACTTTATTCCGTGCAAATTGGCATGACGCGTTTCAGCCGTGTTACCACAACCTTGATCACATGACACGCTGAGACCCATTTTTTCTTTAAGTAATCGCACAAAGTACCCTCCTCCCTGCTCAGCCAATGACATCACACAATGAAACTAAACAACATACTACTAAGATCAGGACAAGACATATTCATTTGTAAAAGAAGAACTAATCCAAGTTCAAAAAGTAAATTTTACACATAATATATAATGTTACAACAGTGGTTGACTGCACGGGAGGCTAAGTGCAAATAAACACCACAATGTATGTGAAAGTGCAAGTGCTGAAAAATAAAAGAAATAATAGATCAGAGAGACTGTAATTTCCCCCTAATCTCTTGGCCGCTATTGAAGTCATAGTTAGGCCCAAAGGTACATCTATATATGTGAAAATATAGAGGGAGACTGTAGTGGATTCAACGTAATAGACAACAATATATTTTAGATAATGCCTGAGCCCAGACACCGACTAGTGGGGAAGACAAAACCCTTACGTTCTTAATGATTATGCTATGTGTATCTGACTACCCACAGTGTAAAATAAAGATATGTTCTTAAGTCTACTAAGGCTAGGTAAGTGATCAGAAAATTCCAAACAGCCTATACTACTCCTATTCGCTACTTAGTTCAATTGGTTCTGAAATATCGTTGTCATCATTCGATTTAAGAATGCTACTGTTGATAGTTGATATTAAAGTCAAGTGTGATAAATATCATAACATTCAAGACATAAATAAAAATAAATCATTAAGAACAATTTGAAAAATAGATAACGTGCACAAAAAGTAGTAAAGCAGTCCAAGTTAGTCCCTATACTGGAACGATATTTATATAAAGTTCAAGTGAACTAGCACCAATTAGTCTTAGCAGCATGTAGACTCCAGATATGTACTGTTAGTTAATGTATGTGCAAGACTTAGCATCGTAAACAAAGGGCAGTTTCTTAGCAGCATAAGGAGAACAGACATCAAGGATTACCATCACCTATAATCAAAGTATCAAATATTCATTTTACGTGCAAATACATTAGCAGCCAGCAACCTTCACATGCCAAAGCTATCAATTGAAGCATGTACAAAGTAGCAAGAAAATAGCAGCATAGAGGGAGCCTATGTTACACATCAATGGATCAACTGACACATAAGTGCTAACACAAATGGTGACACAATTAGAGCAAAAAACACAGTTGATGGATAGAATGCAGAACAATGTCTTACATTCACCCCAGTACAAAGATCTGGGCCTAAATCCATCGTTTTTTTGCACTCCACACCACCCTAGGTCAGACAATGGCTATATGCAAATCAGCCTTGACCCTGTGCCTCATGGGAACAGTCCAGCCTGAACTACCAAGCCATGTCTTTCCTAGACCGGAATCAAGCATCCAAGGACCGGTTCATGGCTATCAGCCTTCTTCAGCCTGGATAGCTTGACTCCAGTGATGTGGAGAGCCTGGGACTCACGTCTGAGCATACCCAGCCCACTCGGGGTGAAAATTGCAAAAAACACAGTTGATGGACAGAATGCAGAACAATGTCTTACATTCTCCCCAGTACAAAGATCTGGGCCTAAATCCATCATTGTTTTGCACTCCACACCACCCTAGGTCAGACAATGGCTATATGCAAATCAGCCTTGACCCTGTGCCTAATGGGAACAGTCCAGCCCGAACTACCAAGCCATGTCTTTCCTAGACCGGAACCAAGCATCCAAGGACCGGTTTCTGGCTATCAGCCTTCTTCAGCCTGGATAGCTTGACTCCAGTGATGTGGAGAGCCTGGGACTCACGTCTGAGCATACCCAGCCACTCAGGGTGAAAATTGCAAAAAACACAGTTGATGGACAGAATGCAGAACAATGTCTTACATTCACCCCGGTACAACGATCTGGGCCTAAATCCATCGTTTTTTTGCACCCCACACCACCCTAGGCCAGACAATGGCTATATGCAAATCAGCCTTGACCCTGTGCCTCATGGGAACAGTCCAGCCCGAACTACCAAGCTATGTCTTTCCTAGACCGGAATCAAGCATCCAAGGACCGGTTTCTGGCTATCAGCCTTCTTCAGCCTATATAGCTTGACTCCAGTGATGTGGAGAGCCTGGGACTCACGTCTGAACATACCCCAATTAGAGGGCACAACCGATAAAAAGAAGTCAAATATCCGTGCTGCATCATAAAAACCGTCCAATTTTCCAGAAGCAGAGCCCTGATAAAAACCTAAGAAAAACAAATGGTTAAAACCAGAGCACGAACTGGCTAAAAGAACAGTTAAAAATAATGCCCACACCTAGAGTCGTGCCTGCATTTGTAAAGCACACAGCTACCTCGGACGGAGGTGTCCCGACGCTGGGGGTCGGGAAGATTAAGCAAGCTATTGCTCAGAATCAGATGGTGCTGGGTTAACCTGCCGCCGTAGCCAGGGATCAAACCATGAACCCTGTGGTCCGGAGTGAGGCAACGTGGCCGCTGCGCCACACCTGTTCCATGTTTTTATCTGTCAAAAAGTAGCTGTATACAATGACTAACAGCCCGCCCCAGCGTTTCCTGGGGCAGAAGGGGGCTGGGGGCAGCATTTCCAGATTGCGGCAGCGTTGCCCGGGGCAGAAGGGGGCTGGGGGCAACATTTCAGGCTTGGGTGCACTCCCGCCCCGGCCCCCGCCCGCCCCGACATTGCCCAGACCGCCGCCCGCCTCCTGCCCGCCTCCCGCCTCACCTTTGCCTTTGCCTTACCGCACCCGCCCCGACATTGCCCAGACTGCCTCCCGCCTCCCGCCTGCCTCCCGCCTCGCCTTTGCTTTTGCTCTTCCCCATGCTCCGGACTTCACCGCCAATCCTCGCTGCTCGTCACCGCTCCTCCCCGCCTGTCGTCATCACGCACGTTTCGGACATCGCTAGGTCGCGGCCAGCGCTACGTCGCGGCCGGCACTACTTTTAGGGGACTACTTTGATTTTTAAAGTTTAATTTTTTAATTTACGTTTTATTTTTATTTTATGCAGCCTATGTCCATCTACACACCCTGAGGATTACAACAATGTATTGGGTGTGTGGATTGGCGCTGTGGTTCCCGAGTTTACCTTGCCAAAAGGTTTCTGTTCTCTCTTTATAATAGTAGTATAGAAGAATGATCACAGTGTACTCATAGGAGATTGTGCAGGTCTTCTCCTGTATAGAGCCCATTGGGCATCTTAGTGTCGAGTAGTATTATATGTACTGAGATTCCAGTTGCCTTCATCTTTTTTCTCTATCACCAACTCTTGACAGTTTGGGTACCGCATCAATGACAAAATATCTTAACTCATTTTTAGGTTGTTGTGGTGAACTAGTTTGAAATGTCGCGCCACAGGGTAACTGGAGTCAGAGTTCACCATAGCACGAAGTTGTTGTAAAATGCGGGTAAATACCTTTAACTTCGTGCTACCAACATATTTCATCTTGCAGGAACACTCAACTGCATGATCCGTTTTGCAAGTGAAAAAACCTTTTATTTTAGTAGGATTGGATTCAAAGGCAGTAGTGAAATCAAGCATTGTAGTGCCAAATTTACAGGCCATACACGTGCTACACTTGAAGAACCCTGTGAGTTTGGACAACCAAGTACCTGTCTTGGTTGTGAGAAGTCAGTCTAGCATTAGATGTTTACTAGTTCTAGTGGACACCTTACACCAGTCGAATCGACCCTTATTGATGGTGGTTGTAAAGTCAACCTTATAGAAAGCTATCCTAGGGGTAGCAATGGCGAGCAGTCTTCAGGCTAAGACTTCAGAGAGCGAATTAAGCGAGTTGTTTTACCAATTATAATCCCCTGAGTACCAAATGAAAGCACACCACACAAGGTATATATCAAATATATATGTATTTATTCTAAAGACAACCCCTCTGCACTCTTTATGAGGTCAGAGGTAAAAGTACAATAGAAAATACTTAATTAGCGTACGAGAAGTTGCATAGTATACGTTTTGCCCTAGGGGCCTCACAAACCATATACTAAAATAGTGGTATAAGAACCACGTGAGAATTAGAAAGCAGTCCTGGGGCCTGTGGAATCGCTGGGGCTACTCTAAACAATCAAAGGTTAGGATGTAGGAGGCCCACGGGAGACGCGTGCAGTGTCTAAACACGCCCGCGGGTTACCATTGACTGGGAAACAAACAAGTTACAAATATACAATTTAAGGACACTTCTAAATAAACTACAATGGAACCCTTTTAGATTTAGACACTAGGAGGGCCAATACCTTCAAGACTACCAGAGTACTCTTGTTACCTCACCCACGGAAGCCGGGTGCATAGGTCTCTTTTGGCGTCAGGTTTCATCGTCGATTTCAATGGAGATCTGCAAAGAAGTGCTGCAGGCGACCAGAGGAAAAGTGTCCGGGTGGACCCAAGGGTCGATCGAAGATCTGTAGAACCTGAAAGTAGAAGGGACAAAGTCTGGGCTACTTGCCAGTGACCAGGGCGGCGATAGAAAGATGCCACCAGATCTCGATTGATTTTAGGTGAAAAGGTGAAGCTTGTCTCTTCAGCCACGAGGACCAGGAGGCGTCGATGACAACCAGGAGCTGGATTCGAGCTGTCCCATAAAGGATCTAGCTGACTGCGGTGTCGGTATCCAGATTGGACCCAATAAGCCTTGGCAAACGCAAACCACACAGGATGTCGAGATGGGCTTCGGTGCAGACCAGCAAGGTCTGTGGAACTTCTCCTTTGCAGGGAAGTTGGAGCAAACTTGAAGCAACCAGGAATGCACGTTGAAATAAAGCATTGTCTTCTTGGGGGATCACTAGCCAATGGACTAGGAACGGCAAAGACACGTCGAGCGGAAATGCAGAAAGCAAGTACATTGGCCACTTGTGGAGTGTGGAGCTCTGAGCTTTGGTGCAAAAGGTGCTTGGGTCTGGGGCTTCAAGTACCTCAAGGCACAACTTCAGGATACCACAGGAAGTTGATGCAGGTAGCAAAATGTAGGATGTCCAGGAGTTCCAGTCCCACGTCTCTCATGTCTGCCACGGGTCTCAGCTTTGCTGTGAGCGAAGATCGGGCCAGAGATGTCTGGAAGTCCATGTCCTGTGTCACAGATTCTTCAGGATCCGGCGGGAGCCTTGAAAATGCAGACCAGCAAAGATGCTTTTGGTGTCTGTTTGAACAGGGTGGTCACTCCTGGACCACAAGGGAGATGTCTTCCATCATTTAGTCGAAATGGAATGTTGAAGGTCCAGGATATATGTTTCAGAGTTTCGTCCAGGGTAATCTAAAGTCCTAGGGACTGGGATCCTATACTTATACAATGTTTAAGGGTTGGACTAACTTAAAGGTCCCTCCTATGGGTGGACCTGGGGTGGGAGTGGGCACACCCCTTCACCTTTGTCCAGTTTCATGCCAGAGCTGGGTTCATGCCAGAGCTGAGTTCCCCAGCAACCGGTTTGAACTGGGAAATGCATGGAGCACCTAGTGTGCCCCAGGCAGTGTCTGGAAAGCATTCACTGAATGCAGCCCTCCATGCCCCAATACACAAAGAGCCTGTCTGAGGAGGTGCCAGCACCTCCCTGGGCAGGAAACGTATTGTCCAGGCCTCCCCTGCCGGAGTTTCGTCCAGCACCCTGGTTCCTTTGTGAGTAGGGTTACCTTCTTCTCTTTTCCGGAGTTTTGTCCAGCAGCAGGAGGGCAGACTTGTGTCTGTGGCAGCAGCATCCATTTTGTGATGCTGAGGCTCTGTTTAATTTTATCCGGGTAAACCAGTAACTACATGTCTTCTCCCTCTAGAAGGGTGGAATGCCAACCCCGCCGCCAGATCTTGTGGGGGGGTTAGTATTCCAAAGTGTTTGACACCTTACACAACATGTTTTGTTGTGTAACCAAAGTTAGCATTAACTGCGTGGATTATAATGCACTTAAGAGTATATGGTATGGCTATAGCACAGAACAGCTCTAAGGAGATGGTTCTGAAAGCTGCAGAGGGGCTCAGGTCATGCCAGGACACCCTCTCACATAAACTAAGCACTCTGCCTCCAGGATTGTCAAGGCCTGCCATAGGAGTGACTTTTAGTTGTATATGTGTCTATATGTATATATAGATATAGGTATACTATATCTACGTAAGGGGTGATTACACCACCTTACCCAGGCTGTGTGAACAGACCTGTGGTGTCAGTTTGGAAGGCAAACCAGGGGTGGCACAATACATGCTGCAGCCCCTGGTAGGCCTAGGGTGCACCTATACCCTGGGTACCTATGGTACACTACACAGGGGTTCACAAGGGTGACTGAGTAACCAATCTGGTATGTACCTAAAGTACATAGTATCAATTTAGAGAGAGAACAGCTGGGCTGTGGGTCTGATTAGCAGGTCCACAGCCACACTAAAGTAAAAAAAACAGAGAATCACAGTAAAAGTTGGGGGTAACCATAGGAAGCAGACCCTACTCTCCTACATTGGTTATCGCAGGACTAGTTCTAACCAAGTCATCCCTCATAGAGGGTGCCCACCTGAATGTAATCTGAGGTAGATTAGGCACCAATTGAGACAACGTAATAGGCCATGTCTTATAAATAACCTTTGTTATTTCCTTGTTCTGACTACAACAAGCAGTAATAAACACAACAGGAGCAGGGTCTGGAGAGGTAGTATTGGTACTAAATATAGCTTTAGACATGGTTTTATTGGAAAATGTTCCCAGATATTCATTGTGATTCATACTGTTAGCTTTAGGCAATGCATGCTTCAAGTCTTTGCTTTTGTAACCACGGGCTAAAAATCTTTGAAAGGAGTCATTCTGGCAACTCACCAGGTCACTATTGGAACTACAAATTCGTCTTATATGTAAAAATTCCCCATAAGGGATACTTTTCAATTGATGATGGGGTGAGAACTCTGGGCATGCAGTATTGAATTACCCGCTGTAACTTTTGTATGGAGCTTGGTTTGTAGTATGTTATTCTCAATGTACAGTTCTACGTCCAGGAATTGAACCTTTTCCGAACTAATCTGAGCAGTAAATTCAAGGTTTAATCTGTTGTCATTAACACATTTCATGAATTCATTGCTGATTCAGTTGACCCTTTCCTGATAATACAGATATCATCAATGAATCGCCACCATCGGATATCATGCGCTTCATACAGTTTGCTGTGGGTTTGCCTGAGGACATGCTCCTCCCACCATGATACCAAAGCAATACCAAAGGGGATGATGGACGGAGTGCTTGAGCAAATCAAACACTCGCCCCCAATCAACTGATCTTTGGTATCGCTTTGTATGCCCTAAGTTGGCAGGGTATGCCCAGACGTGGGTCCCTTGCTCACTCTGCTACTGGATTCAAGATAGCCTGGTTAATGAGGGTTATGAACCCGAAAACCGGTCCCAGGATGCTTGTTTCCCGTCCAGGGAAGACATGGCTTGGAAGTTCGGGCTGGACTGTTCCCATGAGGCACAGAGTCAGACTGATTTACATATGGTCATGTCAGAACTGGGATGGTGGAGTGAGCTAAAGAATGATGTTGGATTAAACCCAGATCAGTTGACTGGGGGTGAGTGTTTGATTTGCTCAAACGCTCCGTCCATCATCCCCTTTGGTATCGCTTTGTTCACCCTAAGTTGACAGGGTATGCCCAGACATGGGTCCCTTGCTCACTCTGCCACTGGAATTAAGATAGCCTGGTTGATGAGGGTTATGAATCCGAAACCAGTACCAGGATGCTTGTTTACGGTGCAGGGAAAACATGGCTTGGTAGTTCGAGCTGGACTGTTCCCATGAGGCACAGGGTCAGACTGATTTGCATATGGCCATGTCTGAACTGGGGTGGTGAAGTGTGAGCTAATGAATGATGATGGATTAAACCCAGATCAGTTGACTGGGGGTGAGTGTTTGATTTGCTCAAACGCTCCGTCTATCGTTCCCTTTGGTATCGCTTGGTTACAATTATATCAGGGTTTTCATTTAGCTTCTTCATTAATGCTGAATACTGTTTATCCCTTTAGGAGCAACGTTTCATCCTCACCAATACTTTGCGATTGAGAGCTTTCAGGTCATTTATAACACAATCACTGAAAGTATCAATAGCATCTTTGGTCATGAGAGGGATAAAGGTAGATGGCGGACGGAATGGGCTTGGGGCAGGTAGATTACCAGAGGTGCTGAGATTTACCAGCAGATCTTGTGTAGACCAGTCAATGTCATCGGAATTATCCACAAGAGCATGTATGGCTTTGAGATTGATGATGTCACCTTCTTGTAGCTGCATGCTGGGTTTGTCACTTGCCGAGAAGTTAGAAGCAGTGGTGGTAGCTTTGCTTAATTTGAAATGTTTTAGAAGTTTGAGTGTTGTACATTGATTCTTCATGTAATATGGTTGTCTGTAGTCTTAGTCCTTTCTTAGTGTTCTCTCATTCTCTGTTTGCCACAATGCCTATGTATGTTCTTACTTCCACCTGTGAATTCTACTAGTGTCAGTTGATGGTCTGGTCAGCTAGCGAGGTTGTGTGCTCAGCTGTGTCCTACAATAAATCTACATGTAATCAACTAGAAGTATCCTGTCATCTGTGACCATCCTATTTACAACATTTTGGCGACGTTTTCTGCTGACCAGACCAGAGAGGAAACCATCTAACACAGCCTGAGCTACACCTCGCGAAAAGAACCCCATGCAGTCCACCTATCTGCTGCCAGCAAAGTGATCTAAGAAACTGGAAAGTGGACAATGAGGAGTGTGTAAATTTCACAAAGAAGAGAAAAGCGAACCTTTCCAAAACGTGAGTCATTTACTGATTTTTGGCAGCATCTCGCATTAGCAAGTCATCTACTGTTTGAAAGGTGGCAAGAAAACAAGGAAAATTCATGAAAGATGAGAGTAAACTAATGAAGAAACGAAGAAACCCACCTACTGCAATCTCATTACAAAATAAGTCTTGTGGCAATCTGTTGAAACACGACGCAAGTTATCCCCAGCAGCTTTCAATTGAGACAAATGACTGTTCTGAATCGTGAGTTATTTTTCAAAGCGTAATTATCACTATTGCCACTAGATGGTGTACTTACGATAAAATATCTTCAAGCTAGAGCAGTGTTTATACCAAGATGTTTCCGAAGACTGTTTGAAGTGTCATTTATATTCTTAATGAACCCCGGTTTGAATGTCAAGGGATCGGATCTCTCCTGTTATGTCAACCACTTTTAAGATTTGAGAGTTTGGTGACATCTGTAACGGGAGGCAAGCATCGAGTCAAGGTTGTTTTGGAGAACATTTTGGCAGTTATTATGTGTAACGCGAAGGAATATAAAATTATCTCCGGGCATTTTTCACTCATCTGTCAGTTACTGAGTGCGTGTAACGTACGTTGCCTGGTAACAGGGTAACGCGCTATCTTGCGTCACTCCCTCATGTCCTGAAGTTGTCAACAAGCGGCCTTGTCACGTGACAGGATTCTGACGCACAGTGAAGCGTACATCTTAGAGGCCGAGGGCCTTATTTATGAAGGCCTTGCGCCGCCGGTGCGTCACTTTTTCCCATGTTAAAAGTGACGCACCGGCGGCGCAAGGCCTTCATAAATAAGGCCCCGAGTTCGTGTCGCATCGCAGCACCATTGCGCATTCATTAAATTGAGCTGAACATGAGGTAAACAACATTTATTACCGGGCAGTGATCTCCAGGCATGAAAGGACATATTGATAGTGCGGGTATGAGTTAACCCGTTATGGACATTCAGTCAGCCACAGTCAGGTAATCTGCATCATCTTGCTCAACAGTCAAGTCTATGTTTATGTGTAACACGATTACAAACTGCGCAATGTGTTCATGTTTTGGCATTGCATTCCACTTTGGTGCGAGTAAAGCCTAGTCTGCACTGAACTTGTGTATTGAGTTTGTTACCTCGCGCTATGTCACTCATGTTTTTGGTGAGTCAGTGTGGAAATCAAAGCGCAAATTGTACCGTCGTCATGTGCATTTTGTTTTTTTGGTGAACTGACAGAGACAATAAGTTGGCATTTGTATTTCGTGGACAGACTGAGACTTTAAGCATCTGCTGTTTCCACCATCTAGCCTTTGGCATTGATTTCAGCAAAAAGGTACAGAGCGTCCAGGAACAAGAATGAGAAGCACAAATCAGTTATTCAGCCACAATGCATCAATAAAAACAGAGGCGGGTCAGAAATATAGTCCCACAATTTAAAGCTGGTCAAGTGCCTGAACCATTACTAACAAGCAGAAAGGAGTCTTTGGTTTCAGGGTGAGTTTGGGGGACAAAGCCCTTGGACACTATCTTGAAGGGATACAGTCCAATGATCACAAAGAGAAACAGAAGACGACAAAGGTCGCAGGAACAAGCTTGGTTCAAGAGGGGACAAAGTAAAAATGAAACGTTATAATGGACTATCACTGTACTGGGGGAGACAAGGTTGTCCCGGAACAAAGAGCGGAATATCTCAGTACAAAGATTGAGCGCATGGACAGCAAGTCCACAACGGGGACAAAGGTCCCAGGTGAGAGTCTCGACGGAAGGTCCACATCGGGGTCAGAGGTCCCAAGTGAGACACTGGATAGTAAGTTCGCAACGGGGACAAAGGTCCTAGTCCCATGTGAGTCTCTGGACAGTAAGTCCATAATGGGGACAGTGGTCCCAGGTGAGAGTCTCGGCGATAAGTTTATTACGGGGACAGCGATTCCACGTGAGACTCTGGACGGTAAGTCCACAACAGGGACAAAGGTCCCAAGTGAGTGTCTGGACAGAAAGTCCACAACGGGAACTGTCAGATTTTGGACCAGAAGTCCACAACGGAGGAACAGTGAGTTCTGAACTGGGTCTGTGAACAATGTAGAGTCTAAAATCGGTGTTCAGGACTGAGAATGTACAGGATAATGGCTGTAAGTGTGGTGACTCTAAAACTTAAAGAAAAAGATCTGAAATGGGACAGTGAGTCCAGAAGCATGTCAAGGAATCTAGGAGAGGATTGAGCATCTGAGCGTTTGTGACTGAGAAGTTTCCAGTTGAATTAAGAAGAAGGTTTAGAGTCCCGGAACCTTGAGGAAAATTGTGACAGTGGGGCTTACAGAAGTACCAGGACTAAGGTCCCAGATTCACGACAGAGAGTTGTGACAGAAAGGATCTGAGAGGAACCAGGACTAGAGTTTGTCCCACAACAAATGTTGTGTGTGAGTTGTGTATAGTTGTTAGGCAACTCATCAACTTGTCTATGAGGGGCTATGTGGTGTGTTTTCACCCCTGTTTGGTTGAGTTGTAGGTGATTAAGTCACCAAGTGCGTTGGTAAATGGTGCACGTATGAGGTATGAGAGTGCTCGTACTAGATCAACATCAGGTACACGATGACTGTTTCAAAGTTACTTATGAGACTTGACTGGTCTTGCCTGCTGCAGGTCACGATACTTGTGTCAATGGTTGGGTTGACTTGTTGATAATGGTAGAGGACAACCTTCATGGAGCCACATAGAGTTACATAGAACGAACTTTGAACCAGTTTCATATTAGTGATTACTTCGGGTGAGGGACCGCTCACCGGTGTTCAGGTTCTTTCCCTTTGTTTGTTTATCCATAGTAATTTCCCATACGGGTACTCTTTTTATGGGGACAAGTGTGGACAGTTACTGTCTCAATCCAGTTTGTTCTTGCATTTAAGGGAAGTTGCACAGTTTGCAAGGGTGATAAACGTTTACTTAGGGGAGGTTGTATGAGCGATTCCCTCTTCTTCCAGTTTCAAGGGTCTGTTCTCCTTTTGTTTTCTTCATGGAGAGGTTGTTCTGACATTCAGTGCCTTATTCTAGTTTTAAGAGCCAATGCCCCTGATGTACTCTATCTAGGAGAGCTTATATAATCTTACCTGGTGTGTTTAACCTATTGTGTGTTTTGGGGGTCATTG
This sequence comes from Lissotriton vulgaris, assembly GCF_964263255.1. Classification (NCBI taxonomy): domain Eukaryota; kingdom Metazoa; phylum Chordata; class Amphibia; order Caudata; family Salamandridae; genus Lissotriton; species Lissotriton vulgaris. The sequence continues at coordinate 275,494,103 of NC_141695.1, read as the reverse complement.
TGGAAAGTGTATTGAGAGCTGTTGTGGCTGTACTTTCCTAGGGCGGTGTTTTTTACCCAATGGTGTACCCTTCTTTGGCGAGGGTGTGGGGCCTGTCGGTACCCATGGTATACCCTATGTAGGGTATGTTGTAGTTTTAGTTCCAGGGTGTGAACTTGTGTTTTTTGGGGGTCATTGTGGAAAGTGTAAGAAGAGCTGTTGTGGCTGTACTTTTCTAGGGCGGTGTATTTTACCCAATGGCGTACCCTTCTTTGGGGAGGGCGTGGGGCTTGTCAGTACCCATGGTATACCCTATGTAGGGTATGTTGTAGTTTTGGTTCCAGGGTGTGAACTTGTGTGTTTTGGGGGTCATTGTGGAAAGTGTAAGAAGAGCTGTTGTGGCTGTACTTTTCTAGGGCGGTGTCTTTTACCCAATGGTGTACTCTTCTTTGGGGAGGGTGTGGGGCTTGTCAGTACCCATGGTATACCCAATGTAGGGTATGTTGTAGTTTTAGTTCCAGGGTGTGAACTTGTGTGTTTTGGGGGTCATTGTGGAAAGTGTAAGAAAAGCTGTTGTGGCTGTACTTTCCTAGGGCGGTGTTTTTTTTTACCCAATGGTGTACCCTTCTTTGGGGAGGGTGTGGGGCCAGTCAGTACCCATGGTATACCCTATGTTGCGCTGACGTTCAGAGCCTCATTCTAGTTTTAAGGGTCAATACCCCTGATGTGCTCTATCTAGGAGAGCTTATATAATTTTACCTGGTTTGTTTAACTTATTGTGTGTTTTGGGGGTCAGTGTGGAAAGTGTACCTATTCTTTGGTGTACCTGTGTTTGGGGAGGTTGTGAGCGTGAACACCTTTCCTTGTTGCATTGATTTTCATTCATCTAAACCGTGTTTTGGTTTCACCAAGGGAGGGGGATGGTGTGTGTAGTACAAATGTCTACAATACTACTATCTTATTGTATTTCCGTTCATGTTAGTGATATTTCTGATACCTCGTGTGGTACTTAATTAGATTTGCGTTTCTCGTTTTTGTACTACATGGGGTAGGTGTTGTAATCTTTGTTTTTGCTTTATTTCATTTCTTTTCTGTAAAGGAGGGAGATGTGTTGTACATTGATTCTTCATGTAATATGGTTGTCTGTAGTCTAATCCTTTCTTAGTGTTCTCTCATTCTCTGTTTGCCACAATGCCTATGTATGTTCTTACTTCCACCTGTGAATTCTACTAGTGTCAGTTGATGGTCTGGTCAGCTAGCGAGGTTGTGTGCTCAGCTGTGTCCTACAATAAATCTACATGTAATCAACTAGAAGTATCCTGTCATCTGTGACCATCCTATTTACAACATTGAGCTTCCGAATAAATTAGAAAATTTCGATTCTAGTTTGAACATATTTGAATCGATTAGGCGGGCAAACGACAAACCTAGTGACAGTAGTTGGATTTCTGCTGCAGTGAGATTAAAATTAGTTAAGTTGATTACAGTATTGTCCACACTTGTTTTTTGCTCAGTGCTCAATTTTTCTTCCTTGCATTTTGCCACATGCCCCTGTTGCTTCCTGATATTGCATTGGCGCCTTTGCTTTCTGCATTTGTTCCTCCGTCTGCACCTCTCTTCGCCTGGGTGCTCTGCCGCAGAGTTTGGCGGCAATCCTCTACTAAAAAACCAAGTTCCACTGATGGTGAGAATCTGCTCAGTGTTAGGGATGGTATAATATTGAATCCGCTATCATCTGATCCCGTGCTGCTGGCGGCTGAACTGAGATCAACGTGAGGTCCTGCCGTGAGTAGTGTTCTGCTGCACCGGTTCCAAAGAAATCTACAGTCGAGCCAGAAGGAATACACTCTGATGCCAACCAAATGTCTAAGAATTGTGGGGGATCACCTCTTAGGGATCAGGACTCACTCCAGTAAAAGCTAAATTATGTGGTAAATACACTAAGCACATAACTATAAGGGTAAACACTGCAGCCACAGAATCACATAAATCAACTGACCTTCACCGTTGCCTATTGATTCATGAACAATTTATTCAAGAAAAATAAAACCTAAACATACTAATTACAGTTGGTGCACACTGTTACCAACGTTTTGAATAAGCAAGGTTCTCTGGGTGTTTTTTCAAGGTAATACTAAAATACATAATGGGTAATGTGCAATATGATCAAATATTGCCATTGTAGGGTTCGGGTGATATTTAAAATGGTGTCATGGTTTCATGATGTCACCAGAACCCCTCAATGGCTATATTGTAGCAGATGGATCTTGTTCAAGAGCATTACTGCTGCAGTTAGAAATGCCCTGCCTTCTGAAGTGAACCGGATGAAGTCCGAAGTGTTGAGAAAGATTTACTTTCTTGATTGATCTAAATGTCAGTTTTGTTTTGTAGAAAGAAAATCTGCCAGCCATATATATTTTATATATGTATATTGTTAAGGTACATGTATGCAGAGTTAGTTATAAATAATCTATGCTTACCTAAACATCCTTACTTCTGCAGTCTTCATGTAGTCAGTATACTAGCTATGACACTTTTGTAGAGCATCTAAAATTATCCTGGTAGTATAACATTCAACTAGTATACTATTTTACCATACATATTGCTTTAAAATGCAGGAATTATGACGGGCCTGAGAGAAAAGTGGGATCATTTCTCAATGCTTCTTATCATATGCCCAGTATTTCAAACCCTATTGCTTTTTAGAGCCAATGGAAACCCTCTTTCAACCCTCTAGAAGACTTTTATGTCAAGCACACTTCAATCCTCCCTGAAGTGTAAGAGTGATTGGGAGGATGATTTAGCAGATGGGTTACCAATTGGCTAAAGGTTCTTAGTCTATTTAAACGTTACTGAAGTTTATAGAGTTGTGGAGCTCAAGCTGGTGAAATGTAGTTCCCTACAAAGAACAAACATCTCCTCAGTGACCATGTATAACCTATACCCCATAATTTGGCTGTACAATGACTATGTTAATCCTTCTGTGGTTTGTCTGGAGGGCACTGTTGAATGAATGCTGAGTGAGAAACCATTTTCAGAAACAAGTGCACATGGCGCAGACTGAAGCGATGTACTCCACTAAATAAAAGTGCAGTTCGCTCTGCATGCAATAAGTGCACCTTTTACGTACATGAGCAGAATAGTCAAAGCCCACAGACATAGGGCGCCAGATCAAAAAGCTCCTCCATTTGTTTGTTTGCCTAAAGTCACCAGTTCACCACATGCACACCCGTTTTAGAGTGCCCCACAAGGTCAGAGATCGATGATGGATGTCCTGACACACTCAGGGCCAGATGTGTGACCTTTTTTAGCAATCGTAAACAGAAAATTGGATCGTTTGTGCCCGCTAAAAAGGGTTTTAGCATGTACAAACTTACGACTCGCAAAATATGATTTGCAAGTCGCTATTAGGAAGAGACCTGCCAAGGGCATCCCTTCCTAATAGCAAGTCACAGGGGGATGTACAGTTGTGTTGTGGCCACAAATGTGGGTGCAAAACAATTGCAGTTTATCGCCGACTTCAAGTAGGTGGTACTTTTGTGAGTGTATGCGAAAATATTTTTTAACATCCCTGTCTACCCTTAAAAACTGAAAAGAATACTTTCATTTTTTTCTTTTAAACGCTACCCATTTTCTCTTAATGAAAATGAGCTGCATTTGAAAAAAAAAATTACTATATTTAAAAAGCAAACACAGACATGGTGGTCTGCTGTCCCTAGCATGTCACCTTCCCTGTGATTACAGCCTGTAGTGCTGTTAGCACTCTAGTTGACGCACGTTGCACGCATCCCTACATCCGCAGGCCAGGCGTGGCCTGCGGGGCTGAATAAATGGAAGGCGTGCGCTCGGGCACGTCACTTCCGATTGGCACGGCGTGTGAGGCTCAATGGTTGCTGCTGCGCGCTAACACCCCTGCGCAAGCGACTAGTCCACCAAATAGGCCTTGCACCCTGCCACACAACATCGGCGACGAGGAGAGGGGGCCCAACACTCGCCCGTACACCTAAGACCCAGAAGAGCAGTCTGCTCATTCCCGCGGTGCATACCGCGTATGACCCGGCGGTCCCACCCGCTTCACGGGAGCCGGCGTGCTCCTCCCTGCCAGCTTCCCACCTGCTGAGCAGTGCCTGTGTCTCACCATACTGCTCCGTGAAGGGAGCGCATGTCACCGCCGACAGCCGCCGCACCGCCGAACCGCTCTCTGCGACTGAGTGCTGTTTGCCACACATCTTGCGTGGTACGCGAGGCCACCGCACCCTGCCTTTTCTCACGCTTCTCGCGTGAGAAGCGGGAAAACGCCTGGCGCAACCCCACACATCCCGTGTGCATCGTGCTTCTGGCCTGCTGAGACCTGGGGAAGCCTGGTGGCACCTGGAGAAGACACTGCAGACGCTGGTGGCCTGGAAAAGGAACCCTGGAGCAGCCCTGACCGTCCCTTCCCTCACCTGCCACGAGGCACGTGGTTTTGGCGGCGAACACAGCGCAAGGAGGACAAGCTGAGCGACTGCCTGCACAGGTACACGCACTACTGTGCCCTCACGTGGGGACTTGTATTAACTGGAAGTTCACCCTAACTGTAATTGGGAGTCACCGCCATGGGGGATGGAGATGCTGTGGCACCGGTCATTAACATTCCCTCCAGCACGCTAGTGGCTGGGGTGCTACCACCATTCAGCGAAGCGAGTGACCCATCCACGGCCTCGCCTCGATGAAAAATCTGGCTGGAGAGATTAGAGAACTACTTTGTGGTCACAAGAGAGACGGATGACGCAGTGAAAAGGTCCCTACTTCTCCACTACGCAGGGGACGAGATCTTCAGACTTTTCAAACACCTCCCCAACACGGGTGCAGCGACCTCTTATGCTGCCGCGGTCACCGCCCTCAACAACCATTTTGATCCCCAGCTAAACGTAGACTTTGAGGTGTTCAAGTTGGGGCAAGCCCGCCAACGGGATGGGGAATCCATGGACCAGTTCCACACCCGAGTGAGGGAGCTGGCTAGTTCCACCGATGAGGATCAGCCAAGGGCCATAAGAAGACAGCTGATCCAGGGGTGCCGAGACAAAACGCTAAGAGGCCATATCCTGCACAAACCGGGGATCTCCTTGGAAGACATCCTCATCCTGGCTAGGTCTCACGAACTCTCGGATGCCAGAGCGACGGCTATGGAACAGGCCCTACACAAAACCCCCATCAAGACCGAAACCATCAAAGTAGAACGGGCAGACGCGGTGCGACCCCGGACACGTAGCCAAACACAGAAAGGATACCGGAGAGACTCACCTCAAGCCCGCTGCGGGTATTGTGGGCATGAACCCCATGCGGCTAAAGACTGCCCGGCTCAAGGACAAACTTGTGGGAATTGTGGAATCCCAAACCACTTTGCGTCAGTCTGCCGCAGGAAGAACCAACCCAGGACTCCCAAGAAGCCATGGACGCCCACAAAAGCCGTCCGCCAGTTATCGCTAAGTCACCCACCCCCGGAGAGGACTCAAAAACACCTACCTACAATCTATGACGATTCGGACTCGGAAGACGAGGAAGCATACGTAGTCTCTTTTGCACGGGAACTGAAGCAGAGACGACGGCCACAACCGACATGCGTGGTGCAAATGGGGAAGAATGAGGTAAAAGCCATCATCGACACGGGCGCCACCGTCAATGTCATGGGGCTGCAACAATTTAACAAGCTACGCCCTCGGCCTGAGGTCTTACGATCCAAAACAAGAATCTTCGCCTATGGAGCGGATACACCACTACCCCTCAAAGGGAAAATCGTGATACCCATCCGGGCGGATGAGGCGGAATTAAAGGCAACAGTTCACATAATCGACCGGGAAGCCGACACTTTGCTAAGCAGCCACACTGCTGAGGACCTAAAACTGATAGCGTTTGCTAACCGAATCAGAGCCCACCAAGTGGATGAACTGTTAGAGCGTTTCCCTGAACTGTTTGAAGGATTAGGCTGCATTAAGTGCGACCCCATCAAACTCCATATCGACAAATCTGTCACCCCCACAGCCCTACGCCACCGGCAGATACCGTTCCACCTCCGGCCGTTAGTAGAGAAAGAACTCGAAAAACTTGAGAACCTTGGGGTTATTGAAAAGGTAACAGGACCCACCCCATGGGTTTCTCCCATGGTCATAGTCAAGAAGCCCAAACAGCCAGGCGAGATCCGCCTGTGTATCGACATGCGGTTGCCGAACACCGCCATCAGGAGAGAAAGACATTTGATGCCCACAAAGGACGACATAGTGGCCGATGTAAATGGCTCGAGATGGTTCTCGAAAATCGATCTCAATGCAGCCTACCATCAACTACCCCTCGCAGAGGAGAGCCGTTTCATCACTACGTTCAGTACTCATCTTGGCCTCCGGCGATACAAACGCCTCAACTTTGGAATATCATCGGCAGCGGAGGTGTTCCAAAATACAATCAGGGAGCTTCTGTCGGGATTGCCGGGGGTAATCAATGTCAGTGACGACATCTTAATTCACTCTGCCACCGCGTCCGAACATTACAAACATCTGCGAGATGTCTTGAAGAGACTGAGCACACACGGAGCAACACTCCACAGGGACAAATGCCAATTCTTTCAATCCTCAATTGAGTTCTTTGGTTACGTTTTTAACCAAGAAGGAGTTCAAATTGACCCAAGGAAATCCAAGTCCATAAAGGATGCTCCAGCGCCGAAATCACCGACGGAGGTGAGGAGTTTCCTTGGGATGGCCACTTACTGCGGCCGGTTCATACCAGGCCTGGCAACCCGCAGTGAACCCCTACGAGCACTAACGAAAACAGACGCCAAGTGGTAGTGGGGCCCAAAAGAAAATGAAGCCTTCCAGGGGATAAAGGATGCCCTCCTGGAGAATGCAACGTTATCCTACTTTGACCCTGCCAAACGGACCGAGGTGATTGTTGACGCCAGCCCGGTGGGCCTAGGTGCAGTTCTGACTTAAGAGCACGAGCCTGGCCAATGGACGGCCTTAGCCTTTGCCAGCAAGGCGCTGACCCCAACTGAGACCAGATACGCTCAAATCGAGCAGGAGGCCCTGGCAATCAAGTGGGCCTTCAGTCATTTTCACCTATACCTACAAGGACATTCATTCGTCATGGTCACAGATCATCAGCCCCTAGTGCCTCTTTTCAAGGGCACCGCCCCACATCCTCCGCCACGCATTGAGAGGTGGGTGATTCAGCTTCAAGCATATGACATGGAAGTGGTGTATAGACCAGGAGCCAAAAATCCGGCTGACTACCTGTCGCGCCACCCACTACCTCAAGAGCCAGTGCCCATTTATGATGACTGCGAGGAATATGCTCAGTGGGTAGCACTCACATCCTGCCCCCAATGCATGACCATTGAGGAGATCAAGGCAGCGGCCGTTGATGATAACCCGTACATGAGGTCGCTACAAGCCGTACAAGAAGGTTCCTGGAGTAACTACCTACACCCTCCTAACACCTGGACAGCAGCAGACAAAGAGACCCTCACGAAGTTCTGGCACGTCCGCAATGAACTCAGCGCTACGGAAGAAGGGGTGCTGCTAAGAGGAACACGCCTGGTGATACCACAACGCCTTAGGTACCGAGCCACGCAACTTGCTCATGGCGGCCACCAAGGCACCACGAAAATAAAGGCACGCATGCGAGAGAAAGTGTGGTTCCCTGAATTGGAAGCTATGGTGGAGGATTACGTGAAGAATTGCATGTCCTGCCAACTGACGAGTGATCCCGAGAGGCCGGCCCCGATAATCACTGACGAAGCATGCACGACCCCCTGGACCAAAGTCAGTTTGGACTTCGGGAGCTTCCCGGGAGAGGGACACACATTAGTAGCTATTGACTCGTACTCCAAGTACCCCTTAGTTGAGAGAGTGCACTCCACGGCATTCACACATGTGGGGCCGGCGCTAGAAAGACTGTTCTCCATGTTTGGTTACCCTGAGGAGATAAAGAGCGATAATGGACCACCGTTCCAGGGAGTGGAGTTCGCCACGTTCTTGAAGGCCCGAGGTATCACGCACCGGCGCATCACACCCCAATGGCCGCAAGCCAACGGGGAAGCAGAAAGATTCATGCGGACCCTCAACAAGATGTTCCAGATAGCGATGGTAGAGGAGGCCGATCCCGAACAAACACTACATGACTTCCTAAGGGAATATCGAGGAACTCCTCACTGCACCACCCAGAAGAACCCGTGGTCCCTCATGTTTCAAGGCCGACGTCGAGACCTCCTTCCTGCTGCCCCGGAGCCAGTGCCGGTCCCGGATAACATGAATGAGATTCAGAAACGTCGACGACAAAACAACCAGCGAGCGAGCCAGCGGCGTAGAGCAGCACCACGACGGCTGTGCCGAGGAGATCGGGTAGTCATACGAAACAGATGCCCCGGAGGGAAATTCCAGACCTTCTACGAACCAGGCCCATGGACGGTAACTGCCACGAAAGGGACCATGGTGACCGCTAGAAAAGAGGGGGAGGAAGTGTCGAGGAACACATCTTGGTTCAAAGTGGTATCCCCTGGGCTGAGGATGACCACCGAAGATGCGGACGGAATCAGCGAGTCACCCCGGGCCGTGACACAAGAGGATGGATGCAACTCATCAGCAGGGACCCGAGAGCTAGTGCCTGAGTCAGAGTGTGGATTCCCAACCATGTACACACCCATTAGGAATCCATCCCGCAACATAGAGCACGGCCCAGATAACATCCGGAGGTACAACCTGCGGCCCGATCCACCCCCAAGTCAGAGACTAAAGGACTATGCCTGTCAGCTGAGACCCTGAAGCCGTCATCAAAGGGACACGCAAGTACAGAGCACTTTATTAAAAGTTGTTGCATGCGATGGACATCCAAGGTCTGGACTTTTTGCAAAAGTTTATATAGTTGGATAGGGATGTAGTGCTGTTAGCACTCTAGTTGACGCACGTTGCACGCATCCCTACATCCGCAGGCCAGGCGTGGCCTGCGGGGCTGAATAAATGGAAGGCGTGAGCTCGGGCACGTCACTTCCGACTGGCACGGCGTGTGAGGCTCAATGGTTGCTGCTGCGCGCTAACACCCCTGCGCAAGCGACTAGTCCACCAAATAGGCCTTGCACCCTGCCACACAACACAGCCTATTCGTAATGGGTTGCAAATTGGGACCTGCCTCATGAATATTGATGAGGCAGGTTATTTGCGACCTGTTTGGGAATAGCTAAATTGTCTGAGGCACATTAGAAATATTCCTTTTTGGGAGGCGCAAAAAATAGCAATTTCCAATCCACAATACGGAATAGTCGTACATCTGGCACTCAATATCTTTGCGTTCAACCCACTCTTGGGACAGGGAGCATGGGTTCTACCATGCAGACATGCAGTCTGTGACACAAGCTGCTCTGTGGGAACTAACCGTGCACGGTTATCCTTGTGGCACTCATTAAAGGTGCCTTCCACTGTCTTTTGAGAAAAAAACAGGGATATACCAACTAATAAATGATGGAGACCCTCTTTTGGAATCTGCACCTGTTGCATGTGTAGTCATCCATCTCATTTTTTGTTTGAGTCGATTTATTAGTTTTTGCAAAGTGTTAACAAAGCGGTCAAACAACAGGATAAGAATTACAATGCAGAGTTACCCATTAGTTGAATACAGATTATTTTTAACTTAAGTAGATAGTAATGAGAGCAAGAAACCACACACCAGAGTATAAATGTTCTGCTTGGTTGAACGCCACATTGAGGGACAAATGCATGATATAGCATAGTGACCATATTAAGGTTCCAACCACTTATTTATCAAGGAGTAAGCAAACAGTTTAATTTCTATGAAAGAAAGTATAACAAGAAGCTGAGAAAACCCTGTCATGGACCTCTCCTGCTGTAGTCACGCATCTCATATCACAGAGTAGGCCTTGATGACCCTCCTTTAAAGCCAGTCTGCTCCTCTGCAATAAGACCAGCTCTTAAAAATGTTTGCAAGGCAGGTCCTATAGTTTGAGCCATGGTGTCTAACAGTCTAGTCTTTATCACACAACAGTCCATCCCGATTTGTTTTCATCCTTTACTTTAACTCATACAGCACAATCAATATTTATAATCGTTTTTCTTGCTTGTTCTCCTATTACAGAATAGTGTGTACCTTGTTCTCACTGTCTGAATTTTGTGCTCACTTCCAGGGTGACTCCGGAGGACCTCTTGTCTGCAATAATCAACTTGCAGGGATTGTTTCTTGGGGGCATTTGCCATGTGGTGCCCCAGGAAAGCCCGGAGTATACACCAAGATCTGCAAATACTTGGAATGGATAAATGGAAAAATAGCTGGAACCTGTGGAAAATAACATCCCCATCAAATGTGTTTTACTTCTGGCTCTAACCTCAAAGTTCTGCCTGTACAGTCAATAAATTAGTCGTTAAATAATGACTTGTTGAGTTCTTTTTTATACAACGTGTTGTAAAGTTACACATGTACAAAGTATAATCTTGACATAGTTTAATCTCTGTGAATCTTGTTTGATATTAGTATAAATAATAGCAAACGAGACCCATATTTAACGTACAAAATGCTAGGGACTCAACTCCTTGCGATATGAAAGGACATTTAAACATTAGCATCCAGATTTACTAAGATGTTTCTGACAGGTTTGTTTAAAATCCAGGTTACTGTTAACCAACCAACGCAAATGGTGGCTTGCATTGTTTTGAAACCAAAAGTGAAGCAATGCAGCGCATTACTTTGAGTGAAGCAAGTGTTCCGTGGGTGGTGCATGGGAGTTTCCGTGTATATACTGATCGAATTGATTGCAAATGCATATCTATAAATATTTGTAGACATGAATTTGGGCCAAATTACTGCATCTCCCTGAGGCAGGCATAACGAGGAGAAATGTTACATTTCCCCTTGTTCTTATGGTCTGGCTTGACACCCAGACAATGATGTGATACTCATTTCCAGGAGAAGGGCTTTGGCTCCACACACATGTTGGTAGTCATGGGTACAGTATTTGGTTGGGCAGAAGTAGTGCTCTTTCACAGAAAAAGAGTTTATAGTCAACTCCTATTGACTCATTGAGGTTTCCCTTCACCTAACATGGCCACCATGTTAAAGCATGGTGAGGTGGCGCCAAGGAATGAAACCCACCCAAACCAGAAAGGGCAGTTTAGTAACCATTTATAGTCACATCTGTTGCCGAGCTGTGTGCCAGGTTTTTTTCCGTTTATGTTTTACTTTTATATTGCGCACATCACTTGACTTTTCCTAGAGTGAATTAAGTGATGTGCCTCGAAACTCAGGACAGCAAGCCGGCACTTAGACTTGGAACTGGTTTCATAGGTCCAAATTCAGCAACTCTGGCTGTAACGCAACATGCTCTCCCCCCACCCCAACCACTGAGCAAAAGCACACTGCGAAGAGCATCGAAATGAACCGTTACAACAGAGTGGAACATCAGAATTCCCATCTTACTCATTGATGGCATACAAAGTGCATTCTCCACCTCCCCACTACATGCTTTACGAGAGGCCCCCCTTCAACATCAAACTCGGGAGTCTTGCTTGATTTTCTGCAGTGTGCTTGTTTATTAAAAATTAAGTTCACAGGTCAATTACTTCATTGACCCCCATTTCTTTATTTATTAGTAAAATTTTCCATCACAGTATTTAAGAATAAATTTGCACTTATATACAATATACACTCATTTACCGCCCATTCTCCAATGGGCCTTTGATTTGACGTCAGGGTTGCGCCAGCAGGCCACAACCCAGATCGCCTGCTCTCTTTACGTTAACCCCCTTCCGGTCAACAGAGCCGCAGGTGAATAATGTGCCCCCACTTGGGCAACCAGCGGCCTCCGGGGTAGGGCTGAAGAGCCAGGGCCACCAGCAGGTCAGCCCCAACTCTCCCGCCAGCCCAGAGTCCAGAATGATTTAGAAAACCTGTTCAGAGGTAAAAACTGTCACTAGACAAGAAGTTCCCGTGGTATTCTTGTACGGAACCCCACCACAGGGCGAGGCGCTTACTGGCGGACTCGACCTCCCCCCCCGGGCTCGAGAGCTTCGGAGATGGCCCCTAGGACAGTTTCTATAAATATCTCAGTGCCCGCCTCAGAAAGGTGCACTCCATCCTCCACGTATAAATCCGGCCTGGACGTTTGTATCAACTTGTGACGAATAGTTCTAATACTAGATTTTTGGAGGATTTCTGCCACCGACTGGCTCAACCTTTTAATCGATTTGTTCACTGCTTTCATAGGTGCGCCCCGCGACCAAACGAGCCTCAGTATGACTTCTGACCATATTACTATAGCTTCCGGAAAAATGCTTTTGACCGCTGCTAGAGTAGAGAACAGGGACTCCTTCACTCCTCTCCTTCCGGCCGGAATCATATCGTTGCCTCCGCAGTGCAACACGAATACATCCGGATAAGGCATGCCTCTGGCCAAGGCCGCCTTAACATCCCTCGGGACGTCCGCTAGGCGCTGCCTGCCTATGCCCACCCAATGATGATCACAACCTTGCCTCATGTGCACCCTGTTTTTGAGCGTCTTTTCGAAGTGCACCCCCGCCCTGCGAATGAAGGAGTGGCCACACCAACATATTTGGATTCTCTTAGGGGAGGTACCTATAGTAAACATTAAGAGACACGGTGAGAATGATTCTAGGCAGAAGGGGACGGAAAAATAAAGATACAGACTAGTTAAACTAATTGCGGGTGGACATAACGTTCACAACATGCAGATTTCCAGCGACCCAATCTCTTAATCGCCTGTTCGGGCAGGCCTAGGCCAGCAGCTGTTGTCGCTGCACCAATTCGGAATGAATGGGATGTAAAGTCGGTCGGATCAACTCCGATCTTTGCCAGGGTCATTTTTACTACCCGTGTGAATTGGAACCTGGTAAGGGGTAGACCATTCTCGTGAACCAACAATCTATCATCCGCTCCTTGAGGCCTGACTTGCATGAATCCCCTCAGTAAGCTAACTGGACAGAAGGGCTCCCCCCCTACTCTACCCAATTGTAACCAAGCCCCTTTACCTAAAGGGTCCGTTTTTGATCTACGAACTCTAAGCCTCAGGACATCTTCCGACTCAATTATGTCCGAGCACCTTAGGCCCCCCTCCCTATCTGTCTTAGACGCTGGGAGTAATTCAGAGATCCGCAATGCTCCACAAAAAGCTAAGGCGTAGGCCACCCGGAATAATTGGGTCTCGTATGGGGAAAAACAAACGAACGGCAGCGCCTCCAAGATTTTAACCAACTTCCCTACGTCTATAGGTCTTCTGGAATATTTTCCCCCCGGTGTCAAGCGCTCCCAACCTCTCACTGCTCTTCTTACCCTCTGGTCTTTTGTCGGGTCCGAAACTCCCTGTAACCCTGCATAGCATGCCAATGCCGACAACTGCCTTTTCATAAATGCCACTGATTTCCCCTTCTCTTTTTGTTGTACTATGAAACCTAACACGCTCTGAGGCACAAAGGCGTCCACTAGGCCCGCTCCCCTTAAGTATGTCGTATAACAATCCCAAGACTTTTGATACATACACTTAGTCTTGGGGCCAAGGATGCTGCTATCAACTCGGCAGCCGTGGGGCACCAAACTTCCATAGCTCCGCTAGGAAGGCTGTCATTGTTGTCTCTGCTTGCGGCCAATGCGCCCGGAATTCTGTCAACTTAAAACGAGACAATGCATCAGCCGCTTTGTTCTCCACACCTGGAACATGTCTAGCAGTGAAATGGACATTGTGGCTCAGGCACTGCAATACTAACTCTTTCAACAGCCTGAGCACCCAAGTGCAGGTTGCTCTCTGGTTATTGATCACCATAACTACTGACATGCTGTCCGACCAGAATACAATACGCCTGTTTGCAAGCATATCCCCCCACAAGTGCAACGCTACCACTATGGGGAACAACTCTAGAAAGGAAATGTTATGGGTCAGACCTCGTTCTATCCATTCGACTGGCCAGTGCTGCATGCACCATTTAGGGCCCAGAATCGCCCCGAAGCCAATACTCCCTGCAGCATCAGTGAATAACTCAAGGTCAGCGTTTGAGGTGCTGGCAGACCGCCACAACACCGTGCCATTGAATTCCTGCAAGAAACATTTCCAAATCAATAAGTCCTCTCTCCCCTCGGCTGATAACCTCACTCTGTGGTGTTTTGCCCGCAGCCCGGACATTGCCCTTGCTACACTCCTGGAGAAAGCCCTGCCCATTGGTATGACCCGCAAGGCAAAGTTCAGTTGGCCCAAGAGAACTTGTAACTGGTGTAAAGATACCTTCCTTGCTCCTAGGCAGCTATCAATTGCGGCCTTGAAGGCATCTACTTTAGTCTTTGGCAACCTGCACACACCTGTTGTAGTATCAATTTCAATGCCCAAAAAGGTCAAACATGTAGTCGGACCTTCAGTTTTTTCCGCCGCCAATGGCACCCCCAGCGCCCCAGCCAAGTGCTGGAAGCCCAGAAGGGCCTTCCTGCATGACTGGGAACACTCAGGGCCCATGAATAAAAAATCATCCAAGTAGTGCACTACTGCATGGGATTTGTCTGAGGTCAGGAACTGATCCACTGCCCATTCCAAGAACCTCGCAAACGTCTCGAAAACTGCACAGGCAATAGAACATCCCATAGGCATGCACAAGTCTACGAAGTAGTTACCATCAAAAGTGAAACCCAACAACCTGGTATCTTCTGGGTGAACAGGAAGTAACCTAAAAGCCGACTCAATATCAGCTTTGGCCATTAGTGCTTCCTTCCCCAGTGCCTGCAATTTTTCAATGGCCGTGTCGAACGTGGTGTACCGCACCGTGCACAGGTCTGGGTCTAGCTTATCATTGACAGATAACCCTGGGGGGCTTGATAGATTATGAATCAGGCGGAATTTACCTTCCTCTTTTTTGGGAACTAATCCTAACGGCGAGCAAACAAGGTTAGGGTTAGGCGGATCTTTGAAAGGGCCCCCGACCCGTCCCAAGGATACTTCCTTCATGATCTTGTCTCGTGCTGCCTCCATATTTCGCAGCACTGAGCTTTGATTGCGGGGCGGGACATTAGAAGGGGGGGCTGAAGACGGGATACGGAAGCCAAACGTAAAACCATGAAGCAGGAATTGAGCCTCCTCAAGGTTGTCATACTTACTGAGGAGGTGTGTCAGGACATGCCGTTTAATGGGGTTGGTAGCTTTGTCGGAAGTTTTAGGTGGCTTTCCTTTTGGGGTGGTATGGCTGGACTGTTCTTTGGGATTTCCGGTTTTCTTGAAACATCTGATTTCTGGATGGGAGGTTCCACCGCAATACGAACAGCAGTGTTTGAACCTGCACGAGACCCCCCTGGTACACTCATTTCTGTTAAACTGCCAGCAGGCCTGTTTTTTATCGCCGTCTCCTTTGTCACTCCGAAAGGACTGACTCTGAGCAGGGGGAGCAGTGTTAGACGTTGAGGGGGAGGAATAAAATACTGTGTGCCATAGATTGATCTCCCGCTGGTCCCATGATATACCTGGGTGGACTGCTTTCATCTGTCTAAACATTTTATCATATTTTAACCACCCCAGGCCTGGAAACTCAGCTGCCGCACCATGTATCAGGGAGATATAGCTCATCATTTGAGGACCCAACACAGGATACTTTTCCAATATAACTGCGGCATAAATAGCAAATCCCGTGATCCAATTTTTCATGGACCACTCCACCCACGACTTCTTTTGATTATATTCACCCTCCTTCCCACTTTTGGACTTTCCTGCCGCTACCCCTGCATTAAGGAGGTCAAACACCTCCACATATTCCCCTCTGAGTATCTTTTCTTTCATATCTGCTGGAACGTGCCAGGTGATCCCTGTGGATGGCGATAGGGTCATCGAGGATGAACCAAACATTAACGGACTGAATGCTAACATTGGGTGACCTGTCGGTTGCCCCCCAGCCACCCCTTGTATCTGGCTATTAGGAGACCCAGTCACATCAACAGCGGTGCTAGCCATTGGGCCCTGTGGTGGACACCCTAAATTCGAGTAAGCATTCATCATTAAGGGGGCCCCATTTGTCGGGTAGGACATGGCGGGGAGCATCGAGCTTATAGGACCGTTACCAATTGCTTGCCCATGCGACCCATATAATTGCATCCCTGGTAACTGTGCGACCCCTCCGGGTTGCACCCACACTTGCGACACTCCGCTACCTGGTTGCGCCACAACTGGCGGTAACATACCCTGCGAACAGGGCCCCCCCACATGAGTGACGGAGAGCCCTCCTATTTGAGTGGGCTTAGCGATCACGTGCTGTCCCTCAGCATCGTCTTTGTATTTATCTGCGCCTGAATTCAAGTCAATTGTCTCTAGCACCTCCTCCTCACCTGGTGATGCTGGTTGGGGGTCTGCCGGCCTAGACCGCTTGTCTTTTGTTGCACCTTTAAGCCTTTCTGGGGTACGCTTCGCTCTCTTGCCTCTCCCTCTTTCTTCCTGAGAATTCGCATCTGCTCTAGCCCCTTCTCTCATGTTCTTTAGCACCCAATCCACGCCTTTTTCTCTCGTGAACTCCAGTAGCTCCGTAAAAGCGAGGTACTCCTCATTTTTGGCTGAGGGTTCTTTGCGCCTCAGTGCCCTCTTTGGCGGCATCCTGCACTTAAAGAAAACAAACGTTAAAAAACCTTAAACTGATATTACATGCATTTAGGCAAGCCGTGCCGCGGCTTGAGCTTGTTCCCGGGGAATCCGGTTGTGCTGAATGCGCCTGCGCTCGCCCCCCGATCAAAGAGCCCCGCGATTGCCCCATTCCATCTCGGAAATAATGCAATTCCGCAGGGATCCCAATCACACCGCGACTGCCACACACACGTTCAGCTATTTCCCGCGTGCGCGTGACTCACGATGCCTGCGACCCGTTCGCTCCCTCAACAAATCGTAATCACGAGACATGCTTCAAATCAACCATACAACACACTGCATGGCCCGCTAACCTAGATCACGAGTCGGATTGACCCTCGCTGTTCACTTCCACGCGATGGTCCCGTGATGTCTTCTTTACGCGACGTCCGACTCCTGGGCGGTCAGCGGACAAAGAGGGGGCCTCTAAGGTGGTCGCGGGCTTTTATGCCTCGCACCCTACGACTACTTCCGGGGCGTTCCGCCGCCCCCCGTTTCCATTGGTCCTTGCACCATATTCACTTCCGGGTCGGCTGACTCGGAAGTGAACCTCCTCTGGGTCGGCCCTTTGGCTGCCACTAACGACGCCATTCCCCGAAGGGGGGTGGCGCCTTGCATTTTATGGACAATACTTATGCTCAGAACTCTCTCTCTCTTACGGTGCTATCTTTCAAATGTACAGTTTCTTCTTCTTTCCAATTCAAATTCCATTCTCTCATTTGTTCTGGAAATCTCTTTGTCCATCACCAGCTCAATGTGTTCAATATTCCTCTCCCAATCTTTCTGTTTCTATTGCCCACATGCATCAAGGGTTTTTGCATTCGCAAACGGAGCAAATCGCAAATCCCGTTTTTGAGATGCATGAAGCTTTTTGCTATTTTCTCAATTTAAGAAATCTAAATTTTTTCGCGCTTTCTCAAATTGCGATTGCATTTAAGAAATCACATTTTTGCGATTTCTTAAACACAATGCATGATTTTGAAAAAATTTGTGAATTCGCAAATTAGAATTGGTAACTTACCATGAAGTTCACCTTCATGGTAATTTTAGAAAACTTTCAAAAATGCCTCTAGGCCCATAGGAATCAATGTAAAGGGATTCCTTATTTGCGATTTGCAAAATTGTGAATCGCAAATAAGGAAAAATAAGGAATCGCACATAAAAATGCGAATTTTTAATGCATAGGTATTTGCGATTTCTAAATTGCGATTCCTTAATTTTCGCAATTTAGGAATCACAAATACCAACAAGGATGCATGTGGCCATAAGTCTCTATTATACTTTTTAGGTTTCACCTGCTCTGCGCTTTGCTTGTGAAATCTATTGTAATCAATATAAATCTTAAAACAGGCTTACATCCCGCCGTTACTTTTCATTTGTTCGTCTGCTTGCCACTTACTTTTTCTTCGTTTCTGTTGGTTGTTGCATGCTATTTACTGCTGTTCTTCATGTGCTCTGCTTATCAGTGGAGCTTGGCCCAAGTACTTCCTTTCATCTGCTTTTTTCAACCTTTCAACCTACTTTGTTATTTGTGAGCAAGCATGTTTGGCAGCACTTGTGTCCTCCGCCCTGGACCTAATCTCCCTGTGGCTGCCTATATTTGTTATAGGTTTTACAACGTCCCTCTCCCCTTGCAACATTTTTTATCCCCATTTAACAGCTGGCTAGCAGAATGCACCCCTCCCCCTTTAACATCTTGGTTACAGAAAACATTCTGCTCGTGGTTGCAGGACTGAAGCTGTGTGTACTGGTTGTTTTTTAGCCTTCAGAGCCCAATTGAAGCTGTCCTCAAGGAGACCAAAAATGTGCCAATCTCCCTTTTCACTAATGCTATATTGACCCTCCCCACCTCCAGTCTGCCATTATCAACAACAATTCTAGAACGTCCCTTCCCAAGGGCTTTGTGGGTTCCGACCTCCGTCATTAGACGGTCCCTTTAAAGTGTATTTTTTAGGTTACTCCTGCATCCCATCTATTGTATCTAATTGCTGTGTTGATGTTTCAGGGCCAACTATGTGGTCACCATGGGTGTAGGGAGGTAGTGGATGGAGAAAACAGAAATTGGTCATGAAATTAAAAGAACGCCATCCAAGCGTAGAGAAATCTCTTTTATTTCAGCTGCAAGTACATGCCTGGTACCTGCTATGCATGTGAAGTACTGCAACACTCATAAGTGATGGTAGGGGTAGTGTACAACATACAAATAAACATGTATGCTGTTGCCTTTCACCTCTTACACTAATTGTGGCACAAACCCAGTATTGTGGCACTTTACATGAGCACTACTTACAATACACAAGTTCACAATAATAATCTTTTTTAAGCCGGGAAATGAAGTGATTTGAGCAGAATTACAGGATGTTAAGACGACTTCTGAGTTTCATTTCTTTCTTGTATTTGCGTGCAGTTTGGGCTCTGCCTGTACTGAATCCTCATGTACCAAGGGTCAGCTTGGTCTCTTCTCAAGTAGAGTTTCCTAAACATATTTAGGACTGTGCTCGTGACCTGAGCAAAAGATTGTGAGCTAGAGCCAAGCTACTACAAGAAAACATGATATGATTGTAGCAGCTGTGTGTTAGAAATAGATGCCTGGCCTTCAAACACAGCTTGGCAAGAGAAACAGCTTGGTTCACCGCTTTAAGGGCCATATGTATCAAGCAAAATTGCATTCGCAAACGCCGAAATTCGCAGAATTTCGGTGTTTGCGAATGCAATTTTGTCAAATGGTATGTATTAAGGCAAAATAAGGAATTGCAAAATTTTCAATTCCTTATTTTGCGATTGCATTTAAGGAAGCACACATTTTGCAATTCCTTAAATGCAATGTAAGAAGCACCAAAATAGTGCAATTTGGCCGTAAGGGATCGCTAATTATCACCCTCTTCAAGTTGGTGGTAATTTGCGATCTCTTTGAAAAATGCACTTTTTTGCATTTTTCAAAGTGCAATGTGAAGCAAATACATGCCCTTAGGGCATGTATGTGCACCACATGTGCACCCATGCTTATCTCAGGGGTGCACCAGGGTGTCCTTTTGACACCCCTGTACCCTTGAAAATATTCTCCATTTGCGATTCTCAAATTGCAAATCGCAAATTGAGAATAACTTCCCATTCATTCCTATGGGCCTCCTGGCCCATAAAAATGAATGGGAAAGCATTCCTTAATTGCGATTCACAATTTGCTAATCGCAATTAAAGTATATTAAGAAATCATAAAAAGCATACATCCCTATTTGCAATTCTCAAATATCGATTACTAAAAAATCGCTATTTGAGAATCGCAAATCAGGATGTTGATACATATGGCCCTAAGTGTCCCGCGGCTTAGCAGTTGCTCTGTCTTGCTAGTACGGAATGATATGGACTAGCTGCGAACTATCAAAAACTGTCTACATTGCAATTTTTGGGCTTTGCCCTTTAAGGAACAAACAGGGTTGTGTTCCTTGGAATCACAAGTACCATCACTATTACTCACAAGCCACAGGTGAAAGCAGGTGCATTCTTTTTGCCTCAACCCTTGCCTTTTATGTAATTAATTGAAAGGTTGGAAGAGACTGGAGGAGGCACCTGTTGTGTGTGAGGCCGGACCAGCGCATCTTCTACTGCCCCGCTGTGCGCATCTGCAGAGAACAATGCCAAAGGGACAGGCTACACCCTGTGAACGTTCGTGAAGAGGACAGATCTAGTCCACGTGCTGAGATACCCGCTCGAGTGCAGCACGTCGGCGGGCAGGCCACAACCTCACACCTCTACACCAACACAGTTATGCTAAGATGACTGACCAGGTGGCAGGCGGCGCTGCTCAGCAAGACGGAGGACGAAATCCAGCGGTACACACTCATAGCGCGGTTGCGCCGCTCCCACCCTTCAGTGAAGCCACTGACCCTGCAACAGCGGCACCCCCAGGAAGCTCGTTCGACGAAATCCTGGTCCTTGCTCGCTCCCATGAGCTTTCCGGCACCAGGGCGGAAGAAATGGAGGCCGCCCTACATACACCAGTTGTCAGGTCGCAGGTGCCTACGATCCCGGCCATCAAAGAAGAGACGGTAGTGGCCATGCAGAGGCAACCCCAGACGTCACGCCCAGAACCGAAACCAATCCCGGGTGGACTGTGTGGGTATTGCAGTGAAGATCACCCTGCGATGGCCATATGCGGAGCAAAGGGGAAGACCAGTGCCTTGGTCAATGCCATGGACTTCGATCAATATGACCGCCTGGCACAGTCCACCATCCGCATCTCCACCTTTGGAGGGACGGACCCGCTCCCTCTCAGGGGTGTCATCCAGGCCACGGTTGTCAGTGGCAGCTACATCATGGAGGCGAGATTCCATGTCACCGACGGCAAGAAGGGGACTCTGCTGAGCTGTCACACTGCCGAAGACCTGGGGCTCGTTTTCTTTGCTAACCAGGTCCACGAATCTCATGCAGAGGTGATGTTAGAAGAGTTCCCAGAGCTTTTCAAGGGACTGGGGAAGCTAAAAGGCAAAAGGTTCAAGCTGCACATTGACCCGACAGTACGGCCTGTGGCCCTCAGGCATCAAGGGTACCTTTCAACTTACGTTCGCAAGTAGAGGTGAAGCTGAGGAAGCTCGAGGAACTAGGAGTAATCAAAAAAGGTATCTGGGACCACATCCTGGGTGTCCGCGCTGGTCGTGGCGCCCAAGCCCAAGCAGCCAGGAACTATTCGACTCTGCGTCGATATTAGACTACCTAACACCGCAGTAAAAAGAGAGCGCCACATCACCCCCACGATGGACGATATTGTGGCGATTTGAACGGCGCGAAATGGTTCTCGAAGCTGGACCTGAATGCTGGATAATACCAGTTGGAGCTTGACCCCGAAAGCAGATACAGTACCACATTTTCTGCGCACGTGGGGTTATGCCAATACAAGAGGCTCAGCTTTGGAGTGTCCTCGGCTGCTGAAGTTTTTCAGAACGGAATTCGGGAGACGCTGTTGGGGCAGCAAGGCGTAATCAACCTAAGCGGCAACATCTTGGTATACTCCCACACCCTTGAGGAACATCATCCTCACCTCCGCGCCACGCTGAAGATACTGGCAGATTGTAGCTTGACTTTGCACAAGGCCAAGTGTTCCTTTTACCAAGAGAGCGTGGACTTCTTTGGGTACACTTTCACCCGGGAAGGGCTGTTGGATGACCAGAAGAAGGCTGAAACGATCAGGACCGCCAGCACGCCTCTAAACCCCACTGAGGTGAGAAGCTTTCTCGGTATGGCTACATATTCTGGACGCTTCATCCCCAATCTGGCAGCTATATCTGAGCCGCTACGTGCACTCACTAGACACGATCGGAAGAGGGACATCAGCAGCCAACAAAGCGTTGCAGGATGTCAAGGTGGGCCTGCTAGAAAAGGCGGTGATGACATACTTTCACCCACGACGCAGAACGGAACTGGTAGTTGACGCTAGCCCGTGGGCCTCGGCACAGTCCTTCTCCAGGAACACGGCCCTGACGTGTGGAAGCCAGTGGCCTACGCCAGCAAGGCACTTACCGACACGGAGACCAGATACGCACAAATCGAAAGAGAGGCGCTGGCGATCAAATGGGCGTGCAGCACTTCCATCTGTATCTGTGTGGCCAAGAATTCAGTGTTGTGTCTGATCACAAGCCCTTGCTCCCGCTGTTTGCGGGCTCCTCCTGACTAGCCCCACCCAGGATTGGACGCTGGCCGTGCAGCTGCAGAGATACAACTTCAAGGTGGTGTTCTGCCCAGGGGCGCACAATCCTGCCCACTACTTGTCCCGTCACCCGGAATCTTTGACGTCCTCCACGTCGTCTGTGGACACTTGCAAAACAGAGGCATTCATACAAATGGTGTCACAGGGCGCATGTCCAAAAGCCATGACCCTCGAAGAAATCAGCCACGCCACTCGAGAAGACCCCACGCTCGCCCAAGTTCGTGAAGCCCTGGAGAACAATGGATGGACCCACTTCATGGAAGGGGCTCGAGCCCTCCGGCTGGAGGTCATTCAAGCATTTCAGCAGCAATGGCAAGTGAGAAGTGAGTTGAGTGTAGGAGCGGAGAGAGTGATCTTGAGAGGGCATCTCGTTGTAATACCAGAAAAGCTCCAGAAGATAATACTCCTTTTGGCTCACATTGGCCACCAGGGAATGGCCAAGACCAAGGCCATACTACGGGATAAGGTGTGGTTCCCGGCAATGGACTCCATGGTGGAAGAGATGGTGAGGCAGTGCCATGCCTCCACAATCACAGGAGGAGACCCTGCCCCGGCAACTGTGCTCACAGAAGAGCCGAGCAATGCCCCGTGGACACACCTCAGTGTGGACTTCGGTTGTTTTCCCTATGGGCGACACATGCTGGTAATAGTCGATTCATACTCAAAGTTTCCGATCGTTGAGGTAGTGGCCTCTACAGCGTTCCCACATGTGAAGAAGGAACTGGATCGGGCATTCGCGATGATGGGGTTACCCGAAGAAGTGATGACCGACAACAGACCCCCTCTTCAGGGGAGAGAGTTGCAAGAGTACCTAGAGAGCCGAGCGGTAAGGCACAGAAAAATCACCCCACTGTGGGCTCAGGCAAACAGCGAAGTTGAAAGGCTCATGAGAACCATCAACCGGGCGCTACGCATTGCCTTGGAGAGTGGCGAAGATCTGGAAGCAGCCTTGGAAGAGTTTCGGGATGCGTACCGTCAGACTCCCCACAGCACCACCAAGTGTGCCCCGGCTCATCTCCTGTTCAAGCGTGCTCCAAGGAGATGCCCCCATAGAGCAGAGTATCTAGGAATGCCTCTTAATTAGCAGCAGTTATGTGCTAAGTGCCTGCAACACATCCACCATTTGCAGGCGACACAGCACTGTGTCGGGACACACAGTTTGGAAAGCTCTGAATTATTTGGTCTCGTTTGGAGGTGTACCCAAAAATCCAAGCGGAATTGGAAGATGTTGTGAATTTTGACGATTCACCAGTTCAGCTTGTGCCTGCTACTGCAGCAGAGTAAGCCTCTTGAGGGTAATCCCTAGGTCCAGGATGAGCATGAGGACCGTTGCCTGGTCAGAATCAGATTTGCACTGCTAGGCCACCATAGCTGACTCACTACTACATTAGCTGAGTTATTTTCCATCCCTTTCCCTACTGTTTCCTTTTTTTTCTACTGGCGCACTGCTTGGAATAGAACAGTAAATACTAGTTGTACTCAATCCAAACCGCTTATGCTGTACACAGTGCTATCTTATCTTGTTTGAAATTCAATAAAAATATATATTTTTAAACATAAAAGAAAGAAAAACGAAATTCTGAGGTAGGGATGGTTGGAGCACAGGAGGTTGGTTGTTATCATCTCTGTGAAGTCACATCGAGAGCCTTACAAGTTAGGAGCCTAAATTGCTAGTTCTGATATCTGATATATGTATTAAAAGTGAGATTTAATCTGGCAAAAGGTTTAATTTTCCACATCTTCAAATTGGCAGTTTAAAACTCCACTACATGCTCTAATGGCAGGTCCGAGACATGTTTTAAAGTACTATTTCAGCGGGTGGAAAAGGAAGTGCTGCAGGCCCACTAGCAGTACTTATTTAACAGGCCCAGGGTACAAGTAGTGCCATATAAAGGGAACTCTAAGTGAATTGGATTTACCAATCCGGTGTAATCCAGTTTGAACAAATTTTAGGAAAAGGGTACAAGCACTTTACCACTGGCTAGCAGTGGTAAAGTGCACAGGTGTTGAAAGCAGCACTGGAGAAAATTAGATTATCTAACATGAGTACCTGATAACATTGCCCAAGAATTACTTATAAAAAGTGTGTCCAAAAGGAGATAACAAGAAGAGGTGGGGCATGAAAGGAAGCACGAATTTAGTGAGCACACATTTTCCACTTTACTAGAAAATGTGTGGTCCATTATACCCAACAATTTGGTAAGTCATTGCTCAGGATGGAAGAAGCCACAAAAAGTGGCACATGGAGCTGAATCAATGAGTGTATACATGTGCTGGGTGTGACACTGAAGAGTATTAATGAAGTAATAAGATAAATATGGTATGACATATTCTCCGGTACCAAAAAAAATCAATCAAACAGATGCAGGTGGCACTGGAAGGCTATCACCAACTGAGTCACCATCCAACCAGTTGAAGGAGGCTATATAGAGTACTTTGCTGCTGAAAGCAGTATCTGGGGTCACCAAGACAAACACTTCTTTGTCTACACTGTCAACAAATATGTTAAAAACATATAAAAATAAATATATCACATTTGTAAGCTAAAATCATTAATAGGGGTGGCAGTATTTTGTACGTTAGAAATATGATTGAGTTCAAAAAGATGTGTTAAATTTTATACAGCGTTCGGCTTCTACTAGTTGTTAGAAATTGGGTTGCTGGTTGACTGGGGTGTGAGCCCTAGTCAAGCAACAGCCACAATCCTTTTCAAGGTAATCCACAAAAAGTCAGTAAATTAACTGGTGCTTAAACTTGGATAGCTTGGCACATAAAGCAGACAGGCTTATCTTGGAGGCAATGTGTAAAGTATTGCAGCACACACAAAGTAATAAAGTGTAAACACAACACAAGAAAAATCCCAAATCAATTTAGAAAAATAGCGAAAATGTTAATACATTTTTTGCCACCAAGCAGCGTGCCCGAACCAATGACTGCAATAGCGATGAAGCTCCAGAACCTACTGCCCACATCCTAAGAGCTTTGACCCCCATCATCCCCTCATCCGACCAGAACAGCCTGAGGAATACGGTGGTGTACTCCCGGATTACCGAGACCCCCTCAGGTTGCCTAACACTGCTGCGGTGAGAGCGAGACCCAGCCAGCCTCGGAGGCCATGCTGCAACAGGGACAGTGGGTGAACTTGAGGTCGGGGCTGCGGTGACCTGCTGGGTCCCTCTCTGCCTTGGGAACTGTGGAGTGCATTGCAACAGCTCACCCAGCAGGAGAACCATCATCAACACCTCAGAGGTCCCCCTGCCATACTTGCCAAGGGCGAGCCTGGGGTAGAGCTAGACATATCCCACGGGCTCTCCTCCTGGCTTATGGGTCGGCGTAGACTTACTTGCCGGCCTTGTGCCTTACAACCTCCTCCTTCTTGAGACCTGTTGGGGCCCAAATTGAATGTTTCACTGTGCCTTGCCTCTGGGGCTAGACACACCCTGTGGTCTTTGGTAGTAGTGTTCCCTAATAGGGAGTAACTGCACATCAAAACATAGATAGGTGTGAGATGATCATAAATAATAATATTAATATTAGCTCAATTCGTTAGATCTTCACTTATTATATATGTTTGGTTACATCTGGTTAGTGTAAATGCGATTGTGGGTTTAAATTGCCTACATGTTTTATATACCATCTTTCTCTCAAAGCTAATACACAATATCCTAGGAGATACTTGCGACCTCCGTGGATATGTTCTTATTCTTGATGATTGGTCCTTTTTCTTGGACTCTTAGAATATTATCTTCTCTATGTGCACCACTAGCATTTTTCTTCTGTTGGGCAGGCTCTCGATCACATTTAATCATTTTCTTTAGCACAATTTCTTGCTGTTTCTATCTTATTATGGAATCTGATAGTGTTCTCTTATTAATAAGTCGCTGTTAATGTTTAAAGGTCATTATTTGCCTGACTCATGTTTATATTGTCTATGTCTACATCCTTGAGAAAGTCTGAATACCAATCTTGTACAGACGAAACACGCGTTGGCTGCAATTCACGTCTGAATATGACTGAGGAATAAAGAAAATTATACATCCGCAAAATGTGATTTGGTCATCTTGTCCCGATGAACTTTGTGATCACTTTATGTCATTGACTTACTGGCGTATTTGGAGTGGAGTGGTGTGGCTGTGGAGTGGTGTGGTTTACTGGTTAGAGGCGGCAGACCCGGAAGCTGAGGACGGCCCGGGACCAGGGTTCAATTCCCAACGTGGCAGGGTCATGGACCAGGGTCAGCGGACTCGATAATTCTCACCTTGGTGCCTACTCTAACCAGGGGATCACACTCGGCAACTCTGGGCATTAGCTTGCCTCATCTCCACAACGGCCCCCCACATACACCAGGGATGCCTGGTTTCACCTTGGAGATTCCCAGTAGGGACCATCTCACAGGGAAAGCCAGGACGGGTTCTACAGCACGGAGATACCCCATGTCGGGTGATTACATTTGTTGAACTTGGGTGTACTTTGATCTCATATACTTGTGATTGCCAAGACTTTATATAACTGTATTGGGGTGTGCTTCGCTGACCTTCTTTTTGGCACCCTGTGGTTTTGTCTGCTGTGACTAGCCTCCCTCAACATAGTGCTGCATACTGCATGAGCCCCAGCGCCTCCCTGATTGTGGTACGACCTGGCCCCGGTGCACACTAAGCGCAGGGGTATCAGTAGCCAGAGTGCAGCTCCAATTCCTCACAGTGAGTACAACTCTGCAGTCCTCCTCATGCTCCTTTTGACTGCGTGACTGGCTGCCCACTCTACAATATCCACTGGTGAGAGTTGACACCAGCACTGCAAATTTGTTACCTTTTGGTTCTTCTCCCGCCTGTATCATTAACTGCGCTTCCACCCTGCCTGCCGCCCTGTGGGCCATCTCCTGCATGGGCACCTCCTTTGGCTGGCTGCCACCTGGAAAGGGCAACTCAACAACAGTCGATAGGCTTGAGTCTAAACTAGTTGTACTAAAGGCGATCCGTTTTAGAGAAGTACAATATGGCTGCGTTTGCTTGGCATAAACATTTTTGTGGAGTTTATTAACTGAATCATTAATCTATTTATTTTATCTTCTCTTTTACTTTATTCAGCTACTAAAGGCAAAAAGAGAGACATTTCCGGGGAGCCAGGAGAAGCTGGTCAGCTGGAGCCGACCACCAGCACGCTGCCGAGGGCTCTGCTGATTCCAGTTAATCCTTTATGATTGTTGTGGACTTTTTGGGGTAGAATCTTTGGTTATTGGAATGTTTGTGCTGTCTATCGTGAATATTCAGAGCTGGCCCAAATAAGATCGTTTTCTACATACCATTCACCATGTATGTTTGTTGAGAAAGCTTTCCATTGCCTGCTCATGCCTATCTCTAACTCAGTTGAGTGGCCATGGTCATCATGGACCAACCCCATCCTCCTATTGTAGTGTGCTGCTGTCTCATTCACTCATAGTTACATTACACCAGCAGTTTCCCATGACAGTGCAGCATGGCTGGAAAAAAGTATGAGGTCCCGCTCCAATTGCATTTGCCAACCAACAGCATATGTTTTTCATTGACCATTATTCCACCTCTGACTTGTCTAACTTTGTGAACCAATCAATCAATCAGAGTACTTGTAAAGAGCGCTACTTACCCGTGAGGGTCCCAAGGCGCTGAGGGGAGGGGGGTTGCTGCTACTGCTCGAAGAGCCAGGTCTTGAGGAGTCTTCTGAGGGCGAGTAAGTCTTGGGTCTGCCTTATGTGGGTAAGGAGGGTGTTCCAGGTCTTGGAAGTGAGGTAAGAGAAGGATCTGCCACCAGAGGTCATTCATTGGATGCGGGGGACAGCGCCGAGGGCGAGGCTGGGGGAGCGGAGCTGGCGGGTGGAGGTGTGGAAGCTGAGTCTGCTGTTCAGGTAGGCTGGTCCGGTGATGTGGAGTGCTTTGTATGCGTGGGTGAGGAGCTTGAAGGTGATTCTCTTGTCAACAGGGAGCCAGTGTAGGTCTCTCAGGTGGGGGGTGATGTGGCTGCGGCGGGGGACGTTGACGATCAGTCGGGCGGAGGCGGTTGCGATGCTTTGTAGTCGTCGTAGGTGTTTGGCTGGGATTCCTGCGTAGAGTGCATTGCCGTAGTCCAGTCTGCTGCTGACGAGGGCCTGTGTCACCGTTCTTCTTGTTTCGGTCGGGATCCACTTGTAGATCCTGCGGAGCATGCGGAGGGTGTTGTAGCAGGAGGAGGAGACGGCGTTGACCTGCTTAGACATGGAGAGGGAGGAGTCGTGGATGAATCCTAGATTGCGTGCATGGTCGGTGGGTGTTGGTGCTGTTCCCAGTGTGGTCGGCCACCAGGAGTCATCCCAGGCTGAGAGGGTGGGTATGAGGATGAGGACCTCCGTCTTGTCCGAGTTCAGCTTCAGACAGCTGCTCCTCATCCAATCGTTGACGGCCTTCATTCCCTCATGGAGGTTGGTTTTGGCGGTGTGTGGGTCCTTGGTGAGGGAGAGGATGAGCTGGGTGTCGTCAGCGTAGGAGATGATGTTGCGGTCGTGATGGTGGGCCACTTGTGCGAGGGGTGCCATGTAGACGTTGAACAGCATTGGGCTGAGGGATGAGCCTTGGGGGACGCCGCAGATGATGTCGGTGGCTTCGGATCAGAAGGGTGGGGGGGCGGACGCTTTGGGTTCTGCCGAAGAGGAAGGACGTGGTTCAGTCAAGAGCCTTCTCTTGGATTCCGGCTTCTAGGAGGTGTGTCTTTAGAGTGCGATGGCAGACCGTGTCGAAGGCGGATAACAGGTCCAGGAGGATGAGGGCTGATGTTTTGCCGTTGTCTAGTTGGCGCCTGATGTCGTCTGTGGCGGCGATGAGGGCTGTCTTGGTGCTGTGGCTTTGTCTGAATCCAGACCGGGAGGGGTCCAAAATGTTGTTGTCTTCGAGGTGGCGGGCCAGTTGCATGTTGGCGATTTTCTCAATTACCTTTGCCGGGAACGGGAGCAGGGAGATGGGCCGAAAGTTCTTGAGGTCCTTGGTGTCTGCTTTGGGCTTCTTGAGGAGGGCGTTGATTTCGGCATGCTTCCAGCTTTACGGGAATGTCGCTGTTTCGAAGGAAATGTTGATGACCTTCCATAGGTGGGGTGCCATGGCTGCGTCTGCTTTGTTGAATACGTGGTGTGGGCACGGGTCAGACGGAGATCCTGAGTGAATGGAGTTCATGACCTTGCGTGTCTCGTCGTTGTTGGACCAGGAGGTCAGACGGTTGGCTCTGGTGGTGTTCACAGGGGAGGTGGAGTCTGGCATAGTCTGGGCAGTCATGGTGTTGAAGCTGTCGTGGATGTCAGCGATATTGCAGTGGAAGAAGATGGCTAGTGAGTCGCATAGTTCTTGTGAGGACGGGATGTTGTTGGCGTTGGCGCTGGGGTTGGAGAGTTCCTATACGATGCTGAAGAGCTCTTTGCTGTTGTGTGCATTGTTATCTAAGCGGTTTTTGAAGGAGGATCTCTTGGCTAATCTGATGAGGTGGTGGTGTCTGCGGGTGGCATCCTAGTGTGCTGCGTGGTTGTCTGATGTGCGAGCCATGTCTTCTCCCTTTCCAGCATGCGAGTTTAGAGGTCTGGCGCTCGTCGATGAACCAGGTGGCTCTCTTGTTGGTGTGGCTGTTGGAGGGTTTCTTGAGCGGGGCAAGGGTGTTGGCGCAGTCGTCGATCCACTGTCTGAGGTTTCGGGCTGCAGCGTCTGGGTTGGTGGGGTCGGTGGGTGGTAGGGGATCAGCTGGTCTTCGGTATTTTCGCTCCAGCAAGCGGCGAGGCAGCTGTTGGGTGCGGTGGTGCGTGGTTGGTTTCTGGAAGGTGAAATGGATGCAGCCGTGGTCGGTCCAGTGGAGTGCAGTGGTGTGGTCGAAGGCGACGTGGGAGCCTGTGGAGAAGACTGGATCCTGCGTGTGGCCGGCGGAGTGGGTGGGTGCGATGACAAGTTGTCTGAGGCCCAGGTTGGTGAGGTTGTCAATCAGGGTGGCGGAGTTGGCATTGTTGCTGTTCTCAAGGTGGAAGTTCAGGTCCCCGAGGAGGATGTAGTCCATGGAGGCGAGTGCGTGGGTGCTGGTGAGGTCGGCGATGGAGTCGTTGAACTGAGCAGGGAGTACAGGGGGTCTGTAAATGAGTGTTCCTCTGAGGGTGGTGTTGGGGTCGGTGTGGATCTGGAAGTGCAGGTGTTCGGCAGTGTTGAGGGTGTCGTCTGCGTGGGTGGCGACCTGGAGGATGGACTTGTGGACGACGGCTATTCTTCCTCCGATTCCGTTGGTGCGATCCCTGTGGGTGATCTTGTAGCCGTTCAGGATGGCTATGGCGATGTCGGGCGCTGATGAGTTGTTCCACCAGGTCTCGGTCAGGAAAGCCACGACTGGGGCGGAGGTGTCAAGCAGATCCCAGAGCTTGACGAGGTGCTTGCGTGTGGTGCGGGTGTTGAGGAGTATGCAGCGGAGGTGGTTGGGTCCAGTTTGGTGGTTCTGTCACAGGTGAAGCTGCAGGTGTGGCAGGAGAAGGGTCTGTGGGTTCCGTTTCGGGGGGCCTGGAAGCAGGTGTGGTTTCGGCCGGCGTTGAGTGCGTGGAGGGTGCTGGCATCGTAGTGGATTCTGGTGTTGTGGCGTTCGCGGGGTCCAGGGGTTCTGGCGCTGGGCGTGGTCCAGGCGCGGATGGGTGCGGTGCGCTAGCGGCGCGCCTGCTGCACGCGTCCGCTGTGCAGCTGCTTCTCGGCCTGCATATGAGGTGGCTTGGGAGGGAGAAGCAGCTGAGAGGCGGGGAGGTGAATGGGTGGGCAGGGAACGCGGGCCGGAGGGATGCAGCGGGGGAAAGGGTCGGATCGGGAGCGGCAGGGGGCGGGGGGAGTGAAAAACCCAGGAAACAAGGAGGCAGCAAGGAGGCAGGAACCAGGCAGGCATGTGACGAGCAGCAGCGTGGGGGCGACCTGCCTGCAAGGCAATGGTCACAAAAAAGCACAGAAAGGTCACAAAAAATGGTGGGAAACGAGTGGCACAGAGGCACAAAAGTCACAAGAAAGGGCAGAAAAGGTCACAAAAATGGAGGGAAAACGAGTGGTACAGAGGCATAAAGGTCACATGAAAGGGCAGAAAAGGTCAGAGAAAATGGGGAGAAACGAGTGGCTGAGAGGCAGAAAGGTCACAAGAAAGGGCAGACAGGTCACAAAAAACAGGGGCAAACGAGTGGCACAGAGGCAGAAAGGTCACAAGAAGGGGCAGAAAAGGTCACAAACAACTGGGAGAAACGAGTGGCACAGAGGCCCAAAGGTCACAAGAAAGGGCAGAAAGGTTACAGAAAACGGGGGGCAAAGAGTGGCATAGAGGCACAAAGGGGATTAGAGGCAGGAAAAACGAGCACAATCAGGGGGCAGAGGCAGGAAAAACGAGTGCAATCAGGGGAGCAGAGGCAAGAAAAACCTAGTGCAATCAGTGGAGCAGAAGACAAGAAAACCGAGTGCAATCAGGGGAGCAGAAGGCAAGAAAAATAAGTGCAATCAGCGGAGCAGAAGGCACGAAAAACGGGTGCAATCAGGTGAGCAGAGGCAAGAAAAACGAGTGCAATCAGGGGATCAGAAGGTAAGAAAAACGAGTGCAATCAGGGGAGTAGAAGGCAAGAGAACGAACACAGATAAGAATTCAGGCACAGGGGGTAGACAGGCAACAGCGGTCACAGACACCAGAAGACAGTATGAGCAGTACAGAGAAGACAGACAGACAGCGACAGTGATACAAACCTAAGGACTACCCCTGGCCACAAGGGATGAGGCGCAGGAGGGCCTCAACTTCTACAGCAGCGGCAGTTGGGGCAGGGTCAGGACACACAGGTGGAGCTCTGTGGTGGGAGACCGACCTACCAGCAAGGTCAAGGGTCGCTCAAGCAATCAAATGCCCAGAGTGAACAGTAGTACTGTAGTGCAGTTGAATTTGGGGTTGCGTGTCTGACATCTGAATTATGTGCAATGCTTCATTCGAGCCACATAGACCATCAGTGATTCCGGCTCCAGTGCCACTGTAGGAGAAGAAGGATCAGTTGGAGGGGAGAAGTGGCAGCATGGACGATCACTGGTGAGTCACATTATTTCGTGCAATTACTATTCTCAATTGCTATTGGCATGGGGTCACCATCAACATATGACAGTGAAGTGAACCCCCACCTTTACTTGCCACAGCAGTGGTTAAGTTAATATTATAACATCTTCTATCTGCAAATCAGCAAAAGCTCACATAATGTGCGTTGATGACTTGAGCCAGACATGAAAGAATGGAAGGTTAAAAGAAAGGAAATGGTATATGAGTAAAATGGTGGGTGGGTGAAAGGGTGCATGGGTGGGTAAAGGATGGATGGAATGAAGTATAGTTTGAAGAAAGGGTGGCTATTGAATGGATGGATAATGGCTTAGAATTTTTTGTGAGAGACTGGACAAGAGAAAGAAAAGCTTAATCATGTTGGCTATGGGTGAATTCTAATGAAAGGATGAATGAATATTTGGATTGTTTGCATGAATAGCAAGGCAGCTCTTCTCATGCGGAGAAAGCTATGGTTCTAAGTGGGGGTGTTTTTTATTCTTTGTTCTACTTCCTTGACTTGCTGTATTTGTTAAGTGAGTCGGATGTATCCCACCCATCATTTATCATCTCGCCTCCCAGACCATGGCATTTTTGCCAACTATGACCGCAGTGCAGTATGGGTCAATTTTTGATACCCATGGCCCGGTTGCCTGCTGACTCTACTGCCGCCCCTTCACCAACCACCAAACCCCGGAAGCCATCCCACCGGATGCCAAGAAATTCAAACCACTGAACTGCATCCACCTCAATGTGTGCTCCCTGCACAGACACGCCATAGAAATCTTTGACCTCCCCAGCACCTACACGCCCAACGTCGCCTTCCTCACAGAATCCTGGACAGAGACCTGGACCAATGGCAGTTCTGCACCTGACATCCCCAAAGGACATTCCCAACCACCCAGGAGGACGCCTCATCATTGTCCACAAAAGCACCCCTGATGACGCCTCGCCCCCATGGAACACATCCACGTCCAGGTCCAGCCCAACCCCAGAACGACACTCGACGGAAAACTCACATACAGACGACCTTGGACTTCGCACCTCCTTCACCAACGTCATTGCAGACTACATTACACCCCACGCCCTCACCTCTCATGCTACACACTACTCCACATGAACAACCAAAGTGATCCCAAGACCACTACTCACATAGAAAACCTCACCAACATAGGACTGAAGCAACTCATCTCCACCCCCACTCACACTGCAGGACACACACTCGACCCCATCTTCACCGGAGGAAACAATATTCACTTCAGTCACACCCGAAGAACATCTCAACGCCCACCTCACCTGCACTCCACCCTCAACTATGACAGATGCCAACACAGCGGCAAACAACCTCCACCAATGGATTACCAACTGCGCCAACACCCTTGCCTCCTCTAGAACACCACGAGATGACACAAACCGAAAGCCAACTGGTTCACTATGGATCTCCTTGAATCTAAACACTCCTGCTGATACCTGGAGAAGACGTGGAGAAACAGTAAAACCCCGGAAAAACACCCAGCCTACAAAACAGCCATCACAGCACATCACCAACTCTTAAAATCAACAAAGAAAAACTTAATCCAAAACAGAATTCTCTCCAACGCCCACAACTCTAACGAACTCTTTGCCATCCTACAAGAATTCACCAAACCCAACAGCAAAACAATCGCTGTTCCTCCCTCCAAGACCGCTGCGACAAACTCAGCTTCTTCCTCCACCACAAGATCAAGACACTCTACAACTACTTTGACGACCAAGACCACAGCACTGCCTCAACCCCCACATCCAATGTTGCCACCCAACAGACCCTTCTCTCCTGGACCCTCTCACCACAGAAGACACCTTAAAGACAACGAAGAACATCCACTCTAGAGCACTTTCTGACCCCTGCCCACCGTACAGCTTCCACAAGACCGCCACAGACATTGCACCTGCACTAAACCGTATGAACAACTGCTCTCTTGAGACCACCACTTTCTATATGGAAGCGTACCTAAATCAACCCACTCCTAAAGACCCAACAGACCTTAAGAACTTCAGGCCCACCTCACTCCTTCCCTTTGTAGCCAAAACCATTGAAAAGGCCATCAACACTCAACTAGCTCACTTCATAGAAACCAAGACATCCTAGACTCCTTCCAATCAGGATTCCGCAGCAACCATAGCAGCAAGACCACCCTCATCGCCACCACTGACAACATACGCACCCTCCTCGACCAAGGTCACACCGTAGTGCACATCCTCCTGAACCTATCAGCAGCTTTCAACACTGTCTTCCACTGCACACTAGCCACACGACTCCACGATGCAGGCATCCAAGGAAAAGCATTGGAATGGTTACACTCCTTCCTCTCCGGCAGAACACAGAGAATAAGATTTCCTTCCTTCCTCTCAGAACCGACAGAGATCAGATGTTGAGTCCCCCTCAGCCCCCACGCTCTTCAATGCCTACATGGCTCCCCTCGTAACCATCATCAGAAACCACAGGCTCAGCATCATCTCATACGACACCCAGCTCATCCTCTCCCTCACCAAGGAACCTGATACCACGTGTCACAATTTCCAAGAAGGAATGAAGGCCATTGTGACCTGGATGAGCAACAGCTGCCTGAAGCTCAACTCAGAGAAAACTGAAGTTCTCATCCTCAGCTCCACCCCATCTGCTTGGGACAACTCTTGGTGGCCCCCCGCCCTTGGAAGCCCACCCACTCCAACGGACCACACACGCAACCTCGGCACCATACTCGACTACTCATTAACCATGAATCACCAGATCAACGCCGTGTTCTAGGCATGCTTCAACAATCTCAGAGTACTGTGCTAGACGTTCAAATTGATCACCCCAGAATCCAAGAAAGCTGTCACCTTTGCACTCATCACCAGCAGACTGGACTACGGTAACGCCCTCTATGCCGTAATCAGCAAAAAACTCCTCTGCAAACTCCAAATCGTCTAGAACGCTGCAGTCAGACTCATCCTTGATAACCCATGATGCGACCACATCACCTAACACCTCGGCAACCGTCATTGACTCCCCATTGAAAGAAGAATTAATGTTCAAGCTGCTTACACACACCTAAGAGGCCCTCCACAACATTGGACCACAATACCTCCACAACCGAATCTCCGTCTTTGCCCACAAGAGAAACCTTCACTCAGCCGACCCCGCCCCGCTACCACAGAACCAGAGCAGGCGGTAATCCCTCTCCTACCTAGCAGCCAAGTCCAGGAACGAACTCCCACTTCACCTCTGAGGGACCCTGATACTGCACCAGTTCAGAACTAGCTTTTCTACTGACCCCACCGGAGCTGCCCACTTCCTTCCCCAGTGCATGAGATCTTCATGGGTGAGTAGTGTGCTTCACAAACTTTGATTGGTTGAACTGATTCCGGAATATATTTTATGATTTTCCTTATCGGATTTATTTTACACTTGTTCAGATTTTCCCCTTTCGAATTGTACAGTGACTGAAAAAGCCAAAAATGACAAATCTAAGATCAGTGTAGGGGCCTCTCCATTCTATACCCAAAAAGCTCTACCCTATCTGTCTAATCCTTCTACCCTACCTCCTGCAGTAGAGTAAATTAAGTTTCCTTTCCTTCCTTACTGCACAGCCAATTCATTTGTTGTTAATATGTGGTGGTGGGCGAGGCCACAGAGTAAAGTTGGAGTAAGTGCATGATTTGATGTCAAGTTTGGCGTATGGGATACATAGTGATGAATGTGTCAAAGAAAATCTTTATAGCCCATTCCTTTCCTTGTAGTGCAGTCTATCAGATTAATTTTCTTCAACGTCTTCTTACGCCAGAAAGGAAAATATATTAATGTCCGCATTTTGTATGCGAGGTGTGTGACTATCCCCTAGATGCATCATTGTAACATTTTGCGATTTCTTAATTGCGAAAATTAAGGAATCCCAATTAAAAAATCGCAAAATGCTATGCATCAAAAAATCGCAATTTAATTTGCGATTCGGTAATTTTCCTTAATTGCGATTCTCAATTTCCGAATCGCAATTAAGGAAAACCCTTCCCATTGATTCCCATGGGCCAAAAGGCCCATAGGAATTAATGGGAAGGCATTCACATTTTGCGAATTTCAATTTGCGATTCGCAAAATGTGAATGCAATTTCAAGGGTGCAGGGGGGAGTTCAAAGAACCCCTCCCTGCACCCCTGAAATTGAACTGTAAGTGCAATTTACACACACACATGACCCAAGGACATGTGTGTGTGTAAATTAAATCTTTCAAATATGCAACTAGTGCATGTTTAAAAGTTTTCTGTAAATTAGCATGAAGTTCAACTTCATGCTAATGTACCCCTTCCAAATTGCGAATTCGCAATTCTAAAGTAATCATGCATTGCAACTTAAGAAATCGCAATGAAATTGCGATTTCTTAAATTGCGAAATTAGCACAATGCTTCATGCATTACAAAAACAGGATTTGCATTCGCAAACGGACGAATTTTGTGATTCGCACCGTTTGCGAATGCAAAAACCCTTGATGCAGCTAGGCATTACTGTCTTATTTATTATTCATCTGCCTCTTTGGAGCTAGGGTAGTAAAAAAAAGACATTTTGCGAAGAGTAGAGCCATTGGAATTAAAAATACATAATTTTCAACTATAGCTGCAGACAGTAGCAAACTAGCCAACGCGCTGGCTAGAAATGAGCACTGCTTCATTATTTTAGCACAACGTGTACTCCATATAGTGCATAAAGCCGTACTCACTAATGAGACGTAATTTATTTTTCAACTTAAATTGTCTGCCTCTGTTTATAGTTATATGAAAAGCCTTCCAAACAAAAAAAAATATCAAATCACTGTTTTCTTAATCCAGGTATGTTATTCTGGCTGTTAATACTTTTCTGCTACACAGTCAGTGTTTTTTTATGTTTGGTATGTATGGGTAAAACATAAAATTGGCCTTGTGACTCTCCTAATCACAAACTCATCAAATAAATTCCAATGGCCCTAGGGGACCAGCAATGTACTTACTGTGTCACCCAGTAATTTAAAAACATTATTTGCACAGAGTATTATTTACAAAGCGTCTTTTTTGGTTTTCTCAAAATAGCTGCTCCTGCTGGTCCAGCCCGACCACACACCAGGCATGAGATAATGGGCCATTTGAAGCGGCAGAGGCGGGAGCATATGCAGCTAGAATACCAGCGACTGGTGGTCCTGGAAGAGGAGGAAATGAACGCAGAACAGCTGGGCCCCAGTGCAGCCAGTGCACCCTCAGCCTCTAGCCTCCCGGCTATCCCATTGCCGCCAGCCAACTGATGCCACTCCTTACCACACTGACAACAGTCCATTGCTATGCCCCATCCTGCAGCGAATGAACACCTTCAAGGAGCGCAATGGAACAGCGCCTGGACTAGCTCTGGATGGTTATCCATAAAGCCCTCTCCTATCCCTTTTATAATGTGTTTTTTTTTTGTGGGAGGGACCTGCTGTTTATTGGGGCTGGGTGGATAGGGTGGGAAATGAGTTGGGTCTGGAGAGATATTTACCATGGACATTTGGAGTTTTTGAACTTTGGTGGATTTTGTTTAGGGAGAGGAGTGGCCATGTTATTTTGGTGGAAATGGTGAGTTTCTTTGCAAATAAATAAAGGTGAAACCTATTTTATTCAATCTAAATTCAAGCATGAAGGTGTTTCTTTTAGTTGTACTTGGCACTGTTGCCTTCAAGTAGTTTTACGCAGCCTGTTTATGTGCTTGTAACTTAAGAGAGAGTGTAGTGCTTAGTGGTAGTGTTATAATTCTCCAACTATCTTGAGCATTAAGGGGAATGCTACATTATGACCTGTATTGTGTACAACAATCTAGATACAGTAGCAGTTACCTGACTATAGATGCAGCAATAACAGTGGAGGGATCACAACTTCACAAGCGAGGTCCCACTTCCAGTTCAACCAAGGTGAGCTCCAACTGTAGGATTAATCTGAATGATTGATCAGTTATCCATCCTAGACATTTAAATGGAAGTTGAAAGACTGTTAGTGAGTTATATATTTATCAACGATTTACAAAGAATTGACACAACCTGAGTACTACATGATGACACAACGAGAATGTCTGATTATGCTAAAATACACAAAATAGCAATACTGGTAATGTTTGGCTAATGTAGAGCTAGTAGTATTATTTGTGAAATCCTCAAGTTATAAAAAATGGGCTCAAAGTCTGGAGTGGACTAGCTTAGGTTAGGCGTTTATGGTTACGCAACACAAGAGCTGAATAATGATGCTGATGCTGATGTTCTTCATTCTTTATCTAAAATATGAATCATTTTTGATGCACGGGTTGGTAATTGGCTTGTGTGGGCTATTGCTTAGAAGATTCTACAGTAAGTTGATGTTGCTTTCACCACATCTTCCCCACCAAGTGCATGATCCCTTGATGGTGTATATTAAGACACACCTCAATAAATCACACAGCCCATGGGAAGAGGGTTAGGGGTTTGATGAATGGATGGGAAAGGGGATTTGGGGAAAGGTTTAACAAAGACAAACACAACCACAAAAGGACAACTTTCATCTTGACGATAAGCAGCAGCACATCATTTGCCATCAATCTGTTGATAGAAGGAAACAAAGGAATAAGTATGACAAGAGTATAGATAAATGAATTGCAAACCGTCCTTCTGTCCCCGAGACCCAAGTTATGTTCTGTCTTCTAGGTTGGGGAGTGAACCCTCCCACCAACTTTTCTTAAGAGGATTGATAAAAAACATATATGTACTGTATTGCAAAATTAGTTGTTTCATCTGCATTTTCCATGAGAATGTCCACTCTTTCGTGCCTGTCTGAAATGATCTGGTAGGAAAGCAGGAGTAATGTTGAGCTCAGCTGGCTTTTGCATTTCATTCATGCAGAAGACTAGAAGAAGGCCTGCAGATTTTGTAAGAGACACTGTATTTTAGTGTCAAGGAGAAGGACGGAAGGAAGGTAAGCTTCATAAGACATGTATCAAGAAGACTCCGAGAAAGAGCAAAAAAACAAGAGAGGGACTTAGAGTCTCACTTTTGTCACAAGTCCAAAACACACACACAGAGCAGCATTTCACAAATGCACCTTCCTCTATTCCACATAGCTGAGTACTAGGCCTCAGACTCTTGGTTTACCTTTGAACTGAAGTCAATAATTTATAAATTCCTGCTTCTAGCTGTTGATAAGGTAGTCCTGCACGTCCGCCCTGAGTTCTCCCATGATCTTCCTCCTGATTCCGACTAACTCTGTCCCAGACCAGTCACTTATCATTATGAGGACCCGAACAAGATAGACATGGTATTGAAGAACATGTAGAGAAACAAAATTGCCCTATTTTTCATAGGATTTTGTTTGTTAACTAAATTGACTTTTATGTTCTCTGAAGAATCAGAAAGAAAGGACAGCATGCTGCAATTAAATCTGGCTAAGTGTGAAAGAGCCTATCACCTCCAGGAGAAAAGAAAATCATTGCCCATCTCCAAAAGCCCCAAACATTGTAAATCAATAATCATCTTAAGAAATTTCCCAGATTACGTTTCAACACACCCTCCCTCACTTTCTGCCTCCTTGTCAATCATTACAGTGACTCGATAATCTGATCAATTATTGCTGCAAGGGTTACCTGTTCCACTCCATGCATGATGGT
This sequence comes from Lissotriton vulgaris, assembly GCF_964263255.1. Classification (NCBI taxonomy): domain Eukaryota; kingdom Metazoa; phylum Chordata; class Amphibia; order Caudata; family Salamandridae; genus Lissotriton; species Lissotriton vulgaris. The sequence goes on along the minus strand of NC_141695.1, from coordinate 275,454,093 downwards.
TGGTTCAATATCTGTAAGGAACAGATGGGAATTTGGAAGCCTTGTAAATCAAACGATTGTCTGGGGCAGCCAACCTAGATGATAAAATAAAACAGAAGGATCATAGGAATGGACAATACAGGTTAATTGATTTTTCGCTAATTAAGTTTGTGAAGGCCAATCACCTCCAGGGAAAAAATGATCGCCCATCACTCAGGCCCCTAACAATGCAAATCAGTAATCTCATGCAATTTGCCACATAACAGTTCAACACCCTCCCTTACTTTCTACCACCGCATGAATCATCAATCATAATCATCACTCACACAATCAGTCACTCACCATTGAAATAGTTGAAGCAGGGGTAGTTTAGGTTAGGTATTCAATCATCTTTGATCCAAGCAACACATTGTAATTAGGTATTGGCAGGAATTCTTGTGGATAATAAATGATCTTATGGATCCTCCAGATACTCCCAGAAAATCCTGTGGATGGTCATTGATGATTTCACTTGCCCAACCTGTTTTGCCATCACCTCTGCACGGATCATGTGCCCTGCCAATTGAAACCAATACATTGCACAGGTTGGGTTGGTCCTTTTGTTGCTGTAGTTGCCGGTGTTCTGATTGATGCCGTTGTTGGCTGCTGTGAGCCAAGCCAAGTTCCAGCCATTCTTCTTACAAGTCTCTGTCTTGCTCTACAATCCAATTCTTGTATTTTAAAACATCCCCTTCAGAAAAAGGAATGAAAGTGGGCAGAATTTATTTGTACCGTGGATCAAGTAGTGTGGCTCCGATGTATTCTTTAGACCCAATGATGTCATGTTGCAGTCTTGTATTACAAACAAAGTGAAGGACTAAGATCTGAACCAAGGTATGCGCTTCTGTGTTTTCATTCATACCTGCGGGGTGAACCTTTCAGACACCATCTTTATCTGTTTTTGTAAGAGATGCAACAACTTGATAGCTTGGCCCATCAAACTATCTGCCTTGCTAACTTCCCACGTGAAAACCTCAAAACGGAGTAGCATCTGTGTCTGGCAATTGACTAGGCCCGTTTGTCTGCATCCTTGGTCATAGCTTTCCCAACTGCATCTCCTCTTCTTTGAATGACATAGTCATTGATCTGTTTGTACTGCTCAAACAGACATTGCAACATGTAAAAGGCTGAGTTGCAACGTGTTGGCACCTTCTGTATCAGAGCTTTAACTGGTGCTCTATATATAATGCTATATAATCCGCAACTGCGTCCGGGCTTTAAAAGAATGGCTGAAATGATTACAGATTCTTTTGCAGGAGGTAAGGATGTTGCTGCCTGTGTCTTCCTTTATGCGAAATTCTTGCATTACCTGGTTGATGCAATGGGCCAAAAACAGGATCCTGAGAACCTCCATCTGGCATGACCTTGACTATGTTACTACTATTGTCCTTGGCAACAAATTCAATTCTGAAATATCTGGTTTGCAGCCATTCATACACCTTGCTGTCAAATTCAAATTTGACAGCATTCAAATTTACAACTGTATGTGAGTTCTCTATGGCAGCCATGGTCACTCTTGCATGTCGCTGAACATTCTTAAGACTTTCTTCAGGGCCAAGACCTGAAGATATCTTTTTATTTACCCCAGCAAAAGAGATCCAGTGTACAGTGATGCACATGTAATTAGTCGCCTGACAACTGGTCCACATGTCTGTCGTCAGGTGGACGGTGTGCACAATACTTTGCTGCAAAGCTTGTCCAACCAGCTGCAGCAAAATAGGTCCTAGTGGCTACTTTCCATTTTGGGCAGATGGCTGCCACAAATTCTAAGGATTCCAATCCTCCCACAAAAGAGGGAGGAGGTATAGCACTAACATTTTTGCCAACTTCCCATTGTACATTGGGCGGTTTTAATCATAGGGACTCTCCTGCCTAAACATGCCTGTAATAGTAGCCTGGATTTTCTTCTTTTCTTGGGGCACTGACACAGGAATCTTTTGAGAAGTAGATGGTATTGGTAGACTCAATGTGCGTCGTGGTGGGGCAGTCGTGCTTTAATGTCTCCATCTCACTTTGATTCTTCTTGTGCCACTGTGAAGTCGCTGAGGTGGGTGAATTTGCTGGAGCACTGCTGGGGACAGGGCTGCTTTGTGTGAAGATGTCACCCTCTTCTTCTTCATCATCATCACTGTTCACCGTGATGTTCCCCAGCTCTCCTCATCACCCACATTCAGCAATTTTCTTTAGGTGCTCCGCCCATTTGATTGTGTGGTGTGTTTCATATGGGTCGTATGGGCTCCAGTACCATGATGTTTACCAGGCTTACCTTGATGAACATTCGTGTGGCAAATGGTGCATACTGCAATGTGCTCCTTCTCTTTGCTAACCATAAAAAAGTCCCAAACCAGTGCTGGAGTATTTTTTTTACTGTGCCTTTGCCAATGCCTTAAGAAGAATTGGAGGTAGGTGGGAGTATTATTGATTGACTCTCTGCTTCTCCTGAATAGCAATGTAAGACTCCTCTGTGTCACCTTCCACCATGACCACCTTGTCGTTGTCCTCTTCATCATCCTCTTCCATAAGTTTAAATCTTTTGGGAACTTTTCTTTTCCCTTGCCTCTGCTGTTGTCTCTTGGTCTCTGCCGGTGTCCACTCCATGTCACTATAGTTATCATCAGAACTGGTGCTTGGAGAAGATGGTGCTGTATTACCCTTTCTTGTTCTTGCTGGAGATATGGGAGCCAATGATTCTAAAAGAGGAGGTTCAACTTCTTGCTTACAAGGAAGCTCAACATCCTGTTCTTCTCCAACATCAGGCAAATGTACTGCGGCTGCTGTCTACTTTGCTCTGTTTCCTAAAATGATTATTTACTACTTTGCGACAGCGACAAATACAATTCAACATCAGTACTCGTCATCGTCAACATGACTTCACTGGCTGCCTCACTGCCAGACATGGTCCTGGGCTTAGGTTTGATGGGTGGTGCTGTAAATGCAGGAGTTCTGCTCTCAGATTACTCACCAGAGGCCGGTGCGATAGGCACAACTTTGCCGAAAAAGGTTGTGGTTGGCACACCAGTGGTGGAAATCTGCTTCTCCACTAGCCAATTTCTTGGCAGCAACTTTCTTTGAGGCTATCTTGAAGCTGTCAGTTAGCAGCAGCACTTAGCTTCACAAGCTGAAGAGATGCCTGTGTTGCATACTCAGTCACTCATCACGTCTTCCACAGGCCTTCTGTCTGGCAGTACTGTGGGTGTTCTCTCTTCTCTAGCGTACCTAAAAGCAAACAAGCAAGAAGATCATCAGCGAAACGTGGCATTGTTGCAGTTCAAGTATAAGTACTAGCAAACAATATCATTTAATGTTGTTACCTACGTTATTTTATATAATTAGCAATACAGTCTAATTATCCACATCAACATAAACTTTATTGTGTGCTGTACACTCAGGAAGGATCAGAAAGAACAACAACATACAGATGTCACTTTTTGCTTTATGTGCATCACTTTGGGATGTGGTAATCAGGGAGGTGCAGATGACAATGGAATAATCCGTAGACAATGAATTATGTTTTGCAGTGCACCTATAGCAGTTATGGGGTTGATGTCAGAAGTTAAAATCTAAATACATAAAATGAAATTTAAAAAATTTAAATTGAAAAAATTGTTTTTTAAAAAATTTACAAACAAAATTCAAAAAAGGAGAATCAATACAATTAAAAATAAAAATAAGAAATGTTTAAGTAAAAAAATAACATTAAAAAAATTGGAATAAAAAAATTCAGGATCCATGAAATTATCCAAATATTAATTTATTAAACTGCTATCATTCTCAACCATCCATGCAAGCCTATGGCAAAGGGCCACACTGTCTAGATGGCTTGGAGACACAAAATGGCTGCCAGCCAGTGCCACATTGTTATCAATAACAATTAACACTGAGGAAGGAGGCATGGCCACAAACAAAGAAGACATGCAGGCCGATGGCAAAGGCACACTGGCTGGCCATGCAAATGGCTGCCAGCCAAGTGGTCACAACAACAAGCAAAAGGGCTGGAAAACAAAGAACACATGCAGACCTATGGACACTGACTATACAAAATGGCCCTAGGCCACATGGCCTGGGTAACATAGACAAGTGGTGGCCTATGTCACACACACCCACACACTGGCCAGACAAAGGAGGCATGGTAACACAGAGAATACAGCATTAATTAACAAATACCAAAACACTAAATTAGCAGGGCTACAATGTTTACAATAACACACATCCTCCAAAGGCATTACCCCACCTATACACTGTTTGAATGGGAAAAGAATTGAAACACAAATGCCAATCATGGCCTGTGTGATGTTTAAAATCAACAGACACCACAGAAACAGTTGTTTCATGCACCCATGACTATAACAGGGCCTACTGGCTGGAAGGCCCATTGGTAGACTAGCCCACATAGTTAATTAAATCAATTTAGCAAATTTATTAAAAACGTGGAGAAAATGTAGTGAACTGGAAAACATTTTTCCTTTACAAAAGATAAAAAATGAAAGGCAAAAAAACAACAACAACCAGCAAGGCGGCATGGTCAAAAACAAAGAATACATGCAGGCCTATGGCAAAATAACACTTGCTTGCTTCAGAAAATGGCCCCCAGCCACATGGTCAGAACAACAACAACCAGCAAGACAGAATGGTCACTACAAAGAAGACATGTAGGAGATTGCAAAAGCACAGTGGCTGGCTACACAAAATGGCCACCAGCCACATGGTCACATCTACAAGCAAGAGGCTGAAAAACAAAGAGCACAAGCAGGCCTACGGACAATGACTATACTAATCGGCACCTGGTCACATGGCATGGGGAACAAAGAGAAATGGTGGCCTATGGCACACACACTGGCCAGACAAAGGAGGCATGGTAACACAAGAGTACAAAGCATTAATTTAGCAATGCCAAAAAAGAACATTCTCCAAAGGAATTACCCCAAAATACACTGTTTCCAGGGAAAACAAAAGCGTGAAATACCACTAAAACACATTTCATGTTTTAATTCAATGCCACCAATGGCCGAAATGATGTTTAAAATCTACATTTTTATTTAAACAACAGTGGTCCCATGCATTATTAAGATACAAACAGATAACAATATAGACACAATGGATACTATATTGGTTTTGGACATGTCCAGCCGGACAGAGGTCTCAATCTTTTTACTTATTCACAAGGAATACACAAGAATCTCCTTCAACAATTCTTCGTAGCGGGCACAGGCCTGTACCCTACCACATACAAATTGGCATTATCAGTATGTGATAAGGGTGGCTCAATGGTTAGAGCAGGCAGACCTCGATGCAGAGCTCTGGCCAGGGACCAGGGTTCGATTCCTGCCCCAGCGGGTCTCGGGCTCATTAATTCCCCTGACCGGATATTCTCGCCTCAGTGCCTATTCTGATCATGGGTCCCACACTGCAACTCTGGGCAATAGCTTGCTTAGTCTCCACAACGGCCCCCACAATGCGAGGGATACCTGGTCTGCACCTTGGGGGTGCCCAGGAGTGGACACTTCACAGGGAAAGCCAGGAAGGGTTCCCTTGCGGTATTCGTACAAGCGCCGGGAAACCCACGGCGGGTAGCTGTGCGCAATACAAGTACAAAAACATTAACATTTACATTTACAATGTCCTGATGATGATCCCCATGTTTGGATAGTGGGATCGAAACGCTGTTGACCTTTATGTACATCATATACCTATAATGAACACCCAGTGTTATATGTGTGTAATGGTGTAATTGGAATTTCTGTTGCATTTTCATCCACAGGAATCTGAAGTTTTGTTGCCTAAAAGCCTTGTGCTTTCTGTTTGTGATATCTTTTACCATGCCAATTTGTATGTGGTAGGGTACAGGCCTGTGCCCCGCTATGTAGAATTGTTGAAGGAAATTCTTGTGTATTCCTTGTGAATAAGTAAAAAGATTGAGACCTCTGTCCGGCTGGGCACGTCCAAAACCAATATAGTATCCATTGTGTCTAACTGTTATCTGTTTGTATCTTAATAATGCATGGGACCATTGTTGTTTTAAAAAATATGTTCCCCGAGGTCCTTTGCTGACTCGTAAGGGTGCCCTTGTTGAGATTTAAATATAATGTTTAAAATCTATAGACAGCAGAGAAACAGTTGTTTCATGTACCCACGACTAGTACAGGGCCTACTGGCTAGAAGGCCTATTGGCAGACTGGACCACATAGTGAATTAAATCAATATTACAACTTTCTTTTAAAAAAGTGGAGAAAATATAGTAAACTGTACAACAGTTTTCTTTTTCAAAAGAAGACAAACGAAATGCAAATAATAACTAGGCCCCTACTGAAACTGCAGGCCACACACCACAATAATTTTTAAAATCGACTAAAAGTACGAATAAATCCAAGTGCATCCCCCAGACAAACAAATAACACTCTTATACACCAGTATTTCAACTTACTGAAATCTCAAATACAAAGTCCTTAAATACAATGGTATATATGCAACCGACAAGGAGAGTGATCCTTCCAACTCCAAATCCCAATGAAAAGCGACTGGGAGAGGGGCAAAGCACTGAGAGGAGACTGCTAAACAGGAACAGGAAGTTGCAGTCTCTGCAGCACTTCCTTTCTGTTTGAAATTAAAAGTTTTTAAAAATGGCCTCTCACACACAAAAAACAACTCCAATGGCCAGTTTGAGAAGCTAATCCACTCCAAATCCCTCTCAGATGTATCTCCAGCAGAAAAGCTGCTCGATCGCTCCATTTGCGATCTCAATTGTCATTAAGAATACTAGATTGGTGCCATCATAATCTGAAGCTGTGTGAGTGAGGGTGAAGTCTTGTGGGAGATCACTAGCAGTGTAAGAAGTCTTGTGTGGGCTCGCAAGCGGCCTGAGACTCTTGGTGTTTGCGGTTTAGAGTCAAAGGCAAACTCTGTGACCGGAGCAGAGTTTGAGCAGAGTTTACCACCGGGCCTACCCTCAATATTTTGTGGTGTCAACGCTTACCATACTATTTGGTGCAGAATGCTTTTTCTACACCTTCATTGTAGAAAGGGCACACAGGTCTCTGAGCGCACGTCCACCGCCAGGGGCGTCCCCTAGCTCCATTAAGGCACGTTTCTTGAATTATTGGGACATGGATTCTGCTCTTTAAATGGCCCTTGAGAAGTCTCCCCTGCAACAACAAGGGGGCATATATTTTCAATTCATCTTAACTTTACCCTTGCTGTACAGGAGGTGAAACAGAAATTCACAGACACTAAAGTGCAGTTCAGGAAGCAAAGACTGAAGTACAGTATGTGATATCCAACTAGACTCTGTGTGGTCACTGAAGGCAAAACATGCATCTTTGAATCCCTGGCTATTATTCTCACTTTCCGCAAGCAGCTGGGACGTGGTTTGTCCCACACGGAGCCAAACCAACCCAGAATTCTCCTTCCCATATGTTAACACCCCTTCAGTGCCAAACTTTTCAACCCCAGCTGTTACGATGCCCCTAAGTTCGATGTTCTTCAAAATGATACAGCTTTTATATTACTCTATGCCTTATTCCTCACCGCAAGCTGCTGGCTTCTGCCCTTCACTTCATGGTTAATTGTATTTTGAAAAAAAAGTTTACTAAGTTCCATTGCTTTGCCCTCTCCCCTAGGATGATTACATGTTTTGATCAGTTGGGGACTTTCTTTGTGGGATGGGTTCTGTTGGGATTCACTGGGATCTCTGCAACTGATGTGGGTGGGGGGTGGGCTATCTGTGGTTTCTTTTATACCTCTTTTGTTCTGACTCCTCTCTTTTCCTCTCTGTCCGACGATACGGCTCCAAGCACTGCATATTGCATCAAGCAATATATCAGAGGCATGATTTCATGAAACCTTGATGGGGCACCCTAAATGCTCGGCCGGCCTGACCCTCCGTACCTCGAAAGTATGTGGGTTTAATAAGGATCAGAAAGGCAAAATGGTACTATTATATCTCACAAGACATGGTGTCAAAATTGTATTCTTACTTTAGATGCACCTGCCTCCAAAGTCATGACCGACTTTCATCACATCCTGGGGGGACAGCACAGTTTTTTTGCCAGCTATAGTTCTTACTCCAGGGGTCTGCATACTCATACATAAAATATTTACATTAAGAACAATGCTACCATCGCAGACGGCCAGGGCCGTTACCTCTTGGTGGCAGGGACAATGCTGGGGGAGCTCCTTTTTCTACACTTATATCCCCCAAATACTGGTGGATCCCTTTTCTGTCAGAACTTATTCACTCTGTTAGAAAAATGTGAGGCTGATAATTTTCGTCATGGTTAGCAATCTGAAGATACTCCTAGACCTTGCCCTTGCCTTCTCCAGCAGTCGTACCAGTAGCAAACCCCACTAGTTCTGCATCCTTCAAGACACTATCCATACCTATGCTCTAAAGAACATTTGGTGCCATCACTATCCCACCACCCTTGGCTATACCTTTTAGTCTGCAGCACACACTGTGTGGACGCTGCTAGATTATTACCTCCTCTCGGCATAGGGTGCACTCAATGTCCAGGATGTAAAGGTGCTGCTGCACACTCTCTCAGACCACCCACAAGTTAGGCTACAACACACCCGTCCATATGGTTGGGGCTAGGAGCTACGTTGGTCCTTTTCTGATCCGAACTTCAAAGTGCCATAACAGAATACTTTGAGTTTGTGGTATCTGCATTTCAAAACATGCAGTGGTTCTGCGCGATATTCATGGCAGCCTGTCACGTGTGGAGGATGTGCTTATGGCTATTGATAGTGAGGGTGCCCCACACTCCTTCCCAGCATTTCTTCATACGTGCTCAGTTCTGCTGGAAGAATTCTGCGATTTGGCCAAGAGGGAGGTCTCCTTCCTTGTTATGGTGAGGGCGAATTCCCCGGGAGAACACTAGTTCGCCTCCTGCAACCTCCATGAGAAATGGGACACATTATAGACCTAGCAATGGATGATGGCACAAGAGTCACACAAAATGAGAGAATAATACAAGAAATGGTCTCCTATTACAAATCTCTAAGCATGGGGCACCAGTCCTACCTTGAAGAGATCACCATGGTCTGGCTCACTACTGGCCAATCACAGTTCCTGAATGAACCATTCTCAGTGGGGAAAATAGTCCAGGCGATCAACTCTCTGGATAGCACTAAAGATCCTGGCCTTCATGGCCTCACCAGCATTTTTTTCAAAGCGTACAAAAACATCTTGATCCCCCATTTACTGGCGGTCTACACGGAAGCCCTTGAGAGGAGGACACTTCCTCCCACAATGCGTGAGGTGGTAATCTCCTTGCAGTTTGAATCTCAAAAGGACCACACACGCTGTTTATCCTATAGGCCACTCTCACTGCTCAATTTTAACAGTAAAATCCTTTCCCAAATGATGGCTAATAGACTATTGCGACTGCTTGAACAAGTGCTATCGCCGGTGCAAAGGGGTTTTAACCCTTCACACCTCCACCTCGCTCAATCTCCGTACAGTCTTCTCCATTCTGAACAGGGTGTCCCCAGGTGTTCCAGCATTGGTCGCCATTTTGGACGTGGAGAAGGCATTTAGCTCCCTGGAGTGGCCTTTCTATCATGCAACTTTACATAAGCTCTCATCGCCTTGTTATACTCCAATCCCACAGCTCCGGTTTGTATTAATGGCTTCATCTCAAAGTCCTTTTCTATATCACAAGGTACCAGTCAAGGCTGCCCACTTTCACCTTTATTATTTATCATAGCCATAGATCCCCTGATACACCACCTTCATGAGCGCCATAGGCACGAGGCCTTCAATTTTCACTCTTTATTTCAATGTATGCTGATGACATACTACTGTTTATCCGGCACCCCTCTGAAAACCTGACCCCTGTGGTACAAGAGATAGTTCGGTTCGGAGCCCTATAGTACCTCTGCATCAATTGGGTGAAGTTAGAACTATTCTCCCTCACAGATAGCATCACTCCCCCCCACATAGGAATACTATTTTAGATGGTCCACCAACTCCGCTAAGTACATCGGCATTGTTCAACATAGAGACAGGGAACAGGTCATCCGCTTAAATTATAGACCTGCCATGCCCAAGCTCTCAACAGAGGTAGATCAATGGATACAGCTCCGCTTTCCATGGCAGGCCTCATCGCTATAATTAAAGTGACATTTTTTCCTCGCCTTTTGCATGTATTCACAAATATTCCTATCCTATTGAGAAAATCTTTCTTTCTAGCGCTTTGCAGCCTACTTTGAAGTTGGTCTGGGTGGGCCGAAGACCCTGGATTGCATGGAAAACTCTAACCACCCCCATATGAGCTTCACGGTCCCCAATTTCCATATCTCTTTCCTAGTCGCCCAAGCTCATTTTGCATATCATTGGTTTCACCCAGATGCCAGACTGCTCTATGCCAAACCGGAAAAGTACCTACCAAACCCGTCACCATTGAATACCCTTCAACCGCGGGGTCCTAAATTGGACCCCACTGACATTAAAACTGTCATCTAACTGCTGGGGATGGCGAAAACACAGTGGCACACTGGGCTTTGCCTTTCTATATTGTGTACTCCACATTTGATTAAACACCTGTCTACCATTAACAGTTGAAAAGGTAGTATAACACACATTGCCATGGCATGGTCTTCACAGCTTTGGGGATCTTTTGCCCAACGGCCACGCTTTTGATACAGTGCATGCAGCTATCACATTTAACGGATAGATTTTTTTAAAATAGATTACATGGCACATTATGATCTTGCATCCCTTGCTACCTCCTAACCCCAGATTACTTCCCCCTCACTCTCTTGATTAAGGACCCAGATGGATCACACTTAACCTCCAAACTATGCAGTGCGTGCATATATGACTTTAAAGCACAGTAATGACAGGAGATGCGACGACGATGGGAGGAAGACCTGGGCCACCCTATCACTGATAAAGACTGGGCTTCCAGTAGGGCACATTAAATTAGTATCACCAAACCACTGCCATAAATTGTTTCACTTCCAATTCCTACATAGATCTTACATCACTCCAGCAGGACTTGCCAAGATAGAACTCTCCAGGCCATCACTTTGTACAGTGAGATAATCCAGAGCTCTACTCTATGGTGCTGTATTTCTGATTTTAAAATCGCCAATTTTTATCCTTTAAATTCTCTGTGCCTACTGCATTTGCATCTCTGTTTTTTTATAGTGTTTTGCGCCATACAGGGAAAATTAAAAGGGGGGCTTGGCACTCACCACGGAGGGAAGCCAGGTCTGAGTGTTTTGATCCTGCCGCCCCGGTCACACTCGGTAGCTCGTACCGTTGAGCGGAGGGCAGGACAGGGAGAGCCAGGCACTTCCGCCCTACTACTGGAGAGGTCAGCGCTCTAGTTGTTGCAAGGGATGGGCTACTTAGCCCTCTCGTCACCATGAGCGCGCAGCGTTCGCGTGCAGGGGAGCGCCTAGGATGTGCCTAAGACAAGCCAAAGAGAAGCACGACCACGACCATGCGTGACCAGGGGCCATGATTCCTGTCCCGCCTGATGGGGATCATTGTACATCTAAGCCTGTTAGGTATTCGTCTCAGCAATTATTAGCTTTACGGTCTGCCCCCTTGTAAGGTTGTGTGAGGGAGGACTGGCCATCCCCGGAAGAACCGTTCTCTTGCCGTTACTGTCAGTTGCAGGCTCCTTATGATGATTATCAAGCTGGAGTACCTCTTGTGACTGCTCCTAACATTCAAAAAGGGTGGAAGAACTTGCTCTGCAACGTCAGATCTCTGTCTAAACATCATACAGAGGTCTGGGACCTGATTTCAACCTCACAACCTGAGCTGTGCTTCCTGACAGAGACGTGACTGGATCCCCATTCAGTCCCTGCAATTACCCTCTGCTGTTTTTATTAAGGATAGGAAACTGGTCATCAATAAGGGAAAAACCCATACCATGACCTGTGGGACCAAAAGAAAATTGCCTAATGCCTTTTTTATTGATAGCCGAAAAGTGCAACATGTAGATAAATTCTGCTATCTGGGTATACATTTTTCAAAAGATAGCAAACGGTCTAACAAATTCACTTCGTAATAAAATGGCTAAAAATGCTCACAGAGTTTTTAGATTTCTGGCCAGAATCGGAGACAGACGTACCAGGGATATGCTCCAGATTTACCAAGCCAGTTTTGGCTTTTCACAGGATTACTATGATCCAGGGACTACAATTATATCTCGCTACTGACATTACTTGTTTCTCAAGAATGCTCCTCTCTAGATTCAGACTGGGCTCCTTTTTTCGGTTAATTACTTTCCCCTCCTGTAACGACTGGTCCCCAAACCTGCCCCCTTGCCCATGTGATGATATTGCATCTCAATCTAACATTCATTCTATACTTTTCTGTAAATACTATCTAGTAGCTAGAAAATTCTTATTGAAACCTCTATTGAAGACCTGGGGTCTGCGGTCTTGTAAAGACGCTTTTGTCCATTTACAACAACTGGAGAATAGGAACGTGATACTTACTATGGAAACGTTTTTGAAATTGCTGCTAAAATTTAGGAACTCGTTATAATGTGACATATGAATTTGTATACTTATTTATTGTCTTTTGCACTTTCTTAATATTGTTTTTATGGAAAATGTTAACTCCTCTGTTCCCTGCGAAGCTACGTTTTTCTTTTGGCATTTTATAGACTTATCTCTGGATTTTAATTATAAATTGATTAATGTAATGTATGCTTTTATGATATCCTTGTGATAATCGAATAAAGCTTATTTTGATTTGATTTGATGTGATTGATTTATTATCCTTAAGGCCTCTTATGGTTTGGTGCTCCATCTGGTTAAAGGAGGAGAACATTTTTAACAGATCTGTTATAGAGGATTGTCTTTCTCTAGACAACCACTTAAAAATACCTTGGTTAAAATATATTGTTGATTGTTTCCGAGAAATTTTTAATATAAATATCATAGCCTATCCATGTGCTGCTACCACAATACCCAAAAGTGAGCTGAAATCAATATTTTTTGCATTTAGAGTGAGGAGGCGGACATTAAAGATCAGGGTGATGCCCTCCACTATGTTTTCTAATAGCCATATTGTTAACCAAGGTTATCCCCAATATCTAGCTATAGTGACTAGACCATCCCACTGTGCCGTAAAAGCAGCGCATTGCTGGAGCTGCGTCACGCTTGCGACGCAGCTCCAGCAATGCTCTGGGGGGCCCTATCTCCCCAATGCTGCATCAAGCCTTGCGCCTGCTTCAAGCAGGCGCAGGGTTTTGACGCAGCATTGGCCTAAAAGTGACTGAGTGAAATCTTGAAGACTTCACTCAGTCACTTTTAGGGGGCGTTCCAGCGCAGGAACCCCCTCCCCTACGCGGGAACACCTCCTGATGGCGCAGGGCTTTACAACGTGACGCATCTCTCAGATGCGTCACGTTGTTAATACCCAGCACCATGGTGGCAGGGGTCAACTAGAGGGTGGTAGTGATGAACCAGATGGTGGCAGGGGTGAACCAGAGGGTGGCAAGGGTGAACCAGAGGGTGGCAGTGGTGAGCCAGAGAGTGGCAGTGGTGAACCAGAGGGTGGTAGTGCTAAACCAGAGGGTGATAGTGGTTAACCAGAGGGTGGCAGTGGTAAACCAGAGGGTGACAGTGCTGTACCAGAGGGTGGCAGGGGTGAATCAGAGGGTGCTGTGATGAACCAGAGGGTTGCAGTGGTGAACCAGAGGGTGGCAGGCGTGAACCAGAGGGTGGCAGTGGTGAACCAGAGGGTGGCAGTGCTGAACCAGAGGGTGCCAGTGGTTAACCAGTGGGTGGCAGTGGTGAACCAGAGTTGCTGTGATGAACCAGAGGGTGGCAGTCATGAACCAGAGGGTGGCAGTGGTGAACCAGAGGGTGACAGTGCTAAACCAGAGGGTGGCAGGGGTGAACCAGAGGGTGCTGTGATGAACCAAACGGTGGCAAGGGTGAACCAGAGGGTGGCAGTGGTGAACCAGAGGGTGGCATGACCTGACCTGGTCAGAGCCGGCCGCTCCACCCGCCGCGTGGCCCACCCCTGGTGTGCCCGGTCTCAGCTTGCTGCTGCTGCCCGTTGCGCCTCTGTTGTGCCCCTGAGCTCTCCGCTCACTGCCGCTGCCCGTTGTGCCTCTGTTGTGCCTGACCGTATAGTATCTCGTTTTTGCCAGTTTTAATGTTTTGCCTATAATTTTGTTTCTGACCGTCTTTGCTTTTTGTCCGTATCTGCCATTGTATTTTGTTGTGTTCGCTGTTGTGCCCCTTCACCCCCCTCCCCACTCCCTGCCGCTGCTCCCTGTGGCCCCACCCCGTTCCCTCCTGCATCACCGCTTCTCCCCTCAGTACTCGCCACCCTGCTCTTGACTCCCAGCTGCTTCTCCCTCCCACTGAAAACATAGGGCTGGGTCCGCAAGGCGGGGAGCTGTGACATGACCTGACCTGGTCAGAGCCTGTCGCTCCACCCACCGCGTGGCCCACCCCTGGTGTGCCCGGTCTCCGCTTGCTGCCGCTGCCCATAGTGCCTCTGTTGGGCCCCTGAGCTCTCTGCTCGCTGCTGCTGCCCGTTGTGCCTCTGTTGTGCCTTACCGTATAGTATCTCGTTTTTGCCAGTTTTAATGTTGTGCCTATAATTTTGTTTCTGACCGTCTTTGCTTTTTGACCGTATCTGCCATTGTATTTTGTTGTGTTCGCTGTTGTGCCCCTCCACCTCCCTCCCCGCTCCCTGCCGCTGCTCCCCCGCGGCCCCATCCCCGTTCCTTCCTGCATCACCGCTTCTCCCCTCCCAACTCGCCACCCCGCTCCCGCCTCGCAGCTGCTCCTCCCTCCCACTGAAAACATAGGGCTGGGTACCCGAGGCGGGGAGCTGTGACCTGACCTGACCTGGTCAGAACCGGTCGCTCCACCTGCTGCGTGGCCCACCCCTGGTGTGCCCAGTCTCCGCTCGCTGCCGCTGCCCGTTATGCCTCTGTTGTGCCTGACCGTATAGTATCTCGTTTTTGCCAGTTTTAATGTTGTGCCTATAATTTTGTTTCTGACCGTCTTTGCTTTCTGACCGTATCTGAGGGTCTGTATTTTGTTGTGTTCGCTGTTGTGCCCCTCCACCCCGCTCCCCGCTCCCTGCTGCTGCTCCCCGCGGCCCCACCCGGTTCCCTCCTGCATCACCGCTTCTCCCCTCCCCACTCGCCACCCCGCTCCCGCCTCCCAGCTCTCCTCCCTCGCTCCGCCCCCCCACTCTCCATTTATGGCAGAGTCCACGCATATGCGCAGCGTTCACGTGCAACGGGCGTGCCAATGTTGCGCCGAAGGCGTGCCAAAGGCAAGCTCGTCTGCGCCCGTCCGCACCTGGCCCGCGCCCAGCGCCAGACCCCCTGGCCCCCACAGTTGCCATCCCACCCGCCGGACGTACTACGCCGCCACCCTCAGCACACTCAACACCGGCCGCCTCCCCGGCTGCCACCGAGCCACCCTAGGACACACCCACGGACCCTTCACCTGCCATTCCTGCAAGTTCTCCTGCATCCGGACCTGCAACTCACCCGCACCCGCCAAGCCGAGCACCACCAGCAACCACCTGAAGTGCATCCTGCTCATTACCCGCTCCGTCCACAGACACGCTGTGGAACTATGGAACCTGCTGGACACCACTTCTCCGGATGTCGCCTTCCTCACGGAGACCTGGTTGAACGCCTCCTCTGCACCCGACATCGCCATAGCCATCCCGAACGACTACAAAATCATTCGGAGGGACCGCGTCAACCAGAATGGAGGAGGCATCGCCATCGTCCACAAGAACACCATCCGCATCACGACCAACTCCGACGACACCCTCACAGCTGCTGAACATCACCACTTCCAGATACACACCGACCCCAAGACCACACTCAGAGGCACCCTCATCTACAGACCCCCAGGACCCCGCACACAATTCAGCAAAGACATCGCAGACTTCTTCCGCCCACACGCCCTTTCCTCCGCTGACTACATACTCCTAGGGGACCTCAACTTCCACCTGGAGAACAACAACAACAACAACACCACCACCCTGCTGGACAACCTCGCCAACCTCGGACTCAAGCAACTGGTGAACACCCCCACCCACTATGCCGGACACACGCTTGACCCAGTCTTCTCCTCCAGCAAATACATCTCCTTCAGCCACGTCACCGAACTTCACTGGACCGACCACAGCTGCATCCTATTCAGCTTCAGAAAGACCTCGACTCACCACCTCCCACAACAGGCTCCCCGCAGGAACTGGAACAAGATCAGCACCTACCAGCTCTCCACATCACTGAACCAGAACTCTCCCGCCAGATCAACGGACCCCAACCAAGCAGCCCTCAACCTCGCACAATGGATCACCAACTGCGCCGACGACCTTGCACCCCTGAAAACCCATCCCAACAGGCCCGGAAGCAAGAAAGCCCGTGGTTCAATGACAACCTCAAGATCTCCAAGAAGAACTGCCGCACCCTCGAGAAAGCCTGGCGAAAGAACCCAACCACAGACAACATGACCGCCCTCAAGCACGCCACCTGCAAACACCACCAGCTGATCCACACCACCAAGAAGTCAGCATTGAAGGAACGACTAGACAACAAAGCACACAACAGCAAGGAGCTCTTCAGCATCGTCCAAGAGCTCTCCAACCCCAGCGCCTGAAACAACGACATCACTTCCTCGCAAGACCTCTGCGACTCACTCGCCACGTACTTCCACAGCAAGATTGCAGACATACACAACAGCTTCGCCGAACAATCCACGCATCCAACCGCAGAACCAACGCACCCCACCACCACCCTCCGCGCCTGGACCCCAGTCAACACCGAAGACACCATCCACACGATGAACACCATCCACTCCGGTTCGCCAACCGACCCATGCCCCCACCACGTCTCCAACAAGGCCGACTCCGTCATGGCACCCCAACTCCGGGACATCATCAACTAGTCCTTCAACACTGCCACCTTCCCGGAGAGCTGGAGGCATGTCGAACTCAGCGCCATCCTGAAGAAACCACCAGCAGACCCCACCGACCTCAAGAACTACCGCCCCATCTCGCTCCTCCCGTTTCCTGCCAAAGTCATCGAGAAGTCCGTCAACAGACAGCTCTCCACCTTCCTCGAAACGAACGGATCACTTGACCATTCACAGTCCGGCTTCCGAGCCAACCACAGCACCGAAATCGCCCTCATCACAGCCACTGACGACATCCAAACCCTGCTCGACAACGGGGAAACAGCAGCCCTCATCCTCCTGGACCTCTCCACAGCGTTCGATACTGTCTGCCACCGCACCTTAGTACAACGCCTCAGCAATGTCGGAATCCAAGACAAGGCACTGGAGTGGATCATCTCGTTCCTCGCCAGAAGAACCCAGAGAGTCCACCTCCCCCCTTTCAGATCCGAGGCCACCGAAGTCATCTGCGGCGTACCACAAGGATCATCACTCAGCCCCACCCTCTTCAACATGGACATGAGCCCCCTCGCAGCCATCGCATGCCAACACAGCCTTAACATCATCTCCTACGCCGACGACACCCAGCTGATCCTCTCCCTCACCAACGACCCCGCCACCGCCAGAACCAACCTACACGAAGGGATGAAAGAAGTAGCCGAGTGGATGAAGAACAGCCGCTTGAAACTGAACTCAGACAAGATGGAAGTCCGCATCCTTGGATCTTCACCATCTGCCTGGGACGACTCCTGGTGGCCCCTGGCCATAGGCTGCCCACCCAAACCAATGAACCATGTACTAAGCATGAGCGGATTTTGCGGATTGGCAATCCGCGAATTTGCGGATTTGCAAACTCGCAATCCGCAAAATCCGCGAATTCCCGCGAATTTGCGGATTTTTTTTTTTTTTTGTGTTCGCCCGTGTTTCTGCCAGTTCGCGAGGGGTTTTTACAATTTCGCAATTTGCGAACTTACCTGTCGGGTCGCAAGTTTTGCGAACTTGTTGTTTCTACGTGTCCAACCTGTTTGGGACACTCTTCTTCATCACTGCCACTCTCTGTCACCACTGCCACTCTCTGACTACTCATGCCACCCTCTGGCCCACCCATGCCACCCTCTGTTTCATCACCACACCCTCTGGTTGTCCAGTGTACATTATTTTTGGCAAAGCAAAGCACACCTTCCCTGCCTCAAGTGACCTGAATTAATTTGGGGCTGATTAATGTGTCACAGAATATTTTTTTAGCTGGCACCTGCTTCCTTAGTGCGCCCTGATTAGTGATCTTTTGCACTTGCTAAGTGCTTTCATTGTTGCAAAATTAGTTACAACACCTGCCCTGCCCCAACTGACAATAATGAATTAGGGGCTGATTAATGGATTTTAACTTCCAGCCTGGCTCCTGCTTGTCTCCCTTAGCTGTAATTCAGGACCTTTGTGGCATATGTGTAACTATTCTGAGGTTCAGAGCAGGGTCACATAATAGTTGCAACTGGCAACTGAACTCTGGAGGGGCCCCTCAGGAAGCACTACAGGAAATGGCTACTAATGATGAGCCTGAACTTTTGAACCTGGTAAGTAGTTACTTTCAGTTTTGCTAAAATCGTATTTCTGCAATTTCGCACTTATTCGCGGGGCGCGAACTCACGCGAACAGTGCGAGCAGTGCGAGCAAAATCCGCTGCTCGCGGATTTGCGGATTTTTCAGGAAATTCGCAAATCTCGCGGATTGCGGATTTCCCGAAAATCCGCAAAATCCGCGAGCGGAACGGATTTTCCGCCCACCCCTACCATGTACGCAACCTGGGCTTCATCCTGGACTCCTCCCTATCGATGACCAGACAAGTCAACGCCGTCTCGTCATCGTGTTTCAACATCCTACGCATGCTGCGAAAGATCTTCCGATGGATCCCCACCAAAACCAGGAAGACGGTCACCAGCCGACTGGACTACGGAAACACCCTCCACACCGGAACCACAGCCACACTGCAGAAAAGACTCCAACGCATCCAGAACGCCTCCGCACGACTCATCCTGGACATCCCCCGTCACAGCCACATCTCCGGACACCAGAAAGACCTGCACTGGCTCCCCGTCAGCAAAAGAATCACGTTCCGCCTCCTCACCCACGCACACAAAGCCCTCCACGACCTAGGCCCCAGGTACCTCAACAACCGCCTGACCTTCTACACTCCCACCCGCCAACTACGATCGACCAGCCACGCCCTCGCCGCCGTTCCACGCATCCGAAGAGCAACCATGGGAGGAAGAGCCTTCTCCTACCTGCCAGCCAAGACCTGGAATTCCCTCCCCATCCACCTCTGTCTTACCCAAGACCACCTCTCCTTCAGGAGGCAACTCAAGACCTGGCTGTTCAAGCAGTAGCGGACCCCCCCTCCCCAAGCGCCTTGAGACCCTCCGGGTGAGTAGCACGCTATACAAATTTCATGATTGATTGATTGGCAGTGCTGAAACAGATGGTGACAGTGGTTAACCAGAGGGTGGCAGTGGTGAACCAGAGGGTGACAGTGCTGTACCAGAGGGTGGCAGGGGTGAACCAAAGGGTGCTGTGATGAACCAGAGGTTGGCAGTGGTGAACCAGAGGGTGGCAGGGGTGAACCAGAGGGTGTCAGTGGTGAACCAGAGGGTGACAGTGCTGAACCAGAGGGTGGCAGGGGTGAACCAGAGAGTGGCAGTGCTGAACCAGGGGGTGGCAGTGGTGAACCAGAGGGTGGCAGGGGTGAACCAGAGGGTGGCAGGGGTGAACCAGAGGGTGGCTGTGATAAACCAGAGGATGGCAGTGGTGAACCAGAGGTGCTGTGATGAACAAGAGGGTGGCAGTTGTGAACCGGAGGGTGGCAGTGGTGAACCAGAGGGTGACAGTGCTGTACCAGAGGGTGGCAGGGGTGAACCAGAGGGTGACAGTGGTTAACCAGAGGGTGGCAGTGGTGAACCAGAGGTGCTTTGATGAACCAGAGGATGGCAGTCGTGAACCAGAGGGTGGCAGTCGTGAACCAGAGGGTGGCAGTGGTGAACCAGAGGGTGACAATGCTGTACCAGAGGGTGGCAGGGGTGAACCAGAGGGTGCTGTGATGAGCCAGAGGGTGGCAGTGGTGAACCAGAGGGTGGCAGAGGTGAACCAGAGGGTGGCAGTGGTGAACCAGAGGGTGGCAGTGCTGAACCAGAGGGTGACAGTGGTTAACCAGAGGGTGGCAGTGGTGAACCAGAGGTGCTGTGATGAACCAGAGGGTGGCAGTCATGAACCAGAGGGTGGCAGGAGTAAACCAGAGGGTGGCAGTGGTGAACTAGAGGGTGGCCCTCGCCGCCGTTCCACGCATCCGAAGAGCAACCATGGGAGGAAGAGCCTTCTCCTACCTGGCAGCCAAGACCTGGAATTCCCTCCCCATCCACCTCTGTCTAACCCAAGACCACCTCTCCTTCAGGAAGCAACTCAAGACCTGTTGATCTACTGGGAGGGTTTGAGGTATTCCAGAATTGGCCAGGCGCGCAACCAAGTAACCGCAAAGTATTATACTGCTATGGAGTATCGAAATCCAGGCAAAAGGGCGGGCGGTAATCCCTCGTAACCGCTCAAGGTTGGATCACGAAAATCCACAAAAATTGCACAAAAACAACAAAACCCCTGCACTGGATAAACAACAATAATGTCTGGGTGACTTCGAGTTTCAGTAGCATAATTCAAACGTGCACATCGAAAATTTACAAAGTCAATAGACTGCAAAGTGCTGAAAAAGGAATTTCAATGAAGTAAAGTTCTTGGTATAAAACACCGGTTTATTGTTCCTCTTGTACTGGCCAACACGTGTTTCATCGCAGGGAAACAGACTGCGAATCTTCAGGGCCTCTTAAATGAAAGAACCGGAAATGGTGTTGTAGCCAACGCCCGAAAAGGCGAAATGTGGAGGATGGACTTTACTCGCGTAGTTTGATGGTTCCTTAAAGTAGTGGTAAGGAGGCCATAACCGGGAGGAGAAGATATTGAAGCAGTAGCGCTCAAGTTTAGGTAAACAGGCGGATGCACCTGAATGGATGTGTTCCCCCTCCTGTAGTTCCCGGCGCCGTTTTTCAAAGATGGTCACATCCATTCAGGTGCATCCGCCTGTTTACCTAAACTTGAGCGCTACTGCTTCAATATCTTCTCCTCCCGGTTATGGCCTCCTTACCACTACCAGAGGGTGGCAGTCATGAACCAGAGGGTGGCAGTGGTGAACCAGAGGGTGACAATGCTGAACGAGAGGGTGGCAGGGGTGAACCAGAGAGTGGCAGTGCTGAACGAGAGGGTGGGAGGAGTGAACCAGAGGGTGGCAGTGGTGAACTAGAGGGTGGCAGTGATGAACCAGAGGGTGGCAGTGGTGAACCAGAGGGTGCTGTGCCCATACACGACGCATGGGTAACTTCGCCATGCAAGTGGCCCGCGAATACGCAAAAAGCCCTGCGAACACGCAAAAAACCCCATGAACACGCAAAAACCCAAAAATCCGCAAATTTGCACGAATTTGCGGATTTTGCGGATTGTGAATTCGATTTTACGCAAATTCGCGGAACGCTAATTCGCAAATTTCGCCCATACTCAGTTTATTTATTTTTTTTTTTTTAGATTTTATTTGGCAATTCACAAATGCAGACAAAAAACAATACTTTTTAGTCACCGAAAACAAATTTACAAAAAGAGAACAAAAACTACGAAACACAAAATGGAGAAAAGAGAGAAAGAAGAAAATAAAAAAAACGAGAAAGAGAGCAAGATATTATTTACATAGGTGATTTCATTCTGGCTAGCATTTCTAGTATTTGCTCCAATTCTCAATTGGTTTCCAAATCTTAATACCACGTGCTTGAGCCCTCAACCCTTTACAGGCAAATATCGCTTTCTCTTGGTTATACATACCCAACAGTCTTGATAACCATATCTGAAAGTTGGGGGGATCTGTGTCTTTCCACCGTGCTGTTAATATAATACGAAAGACTGCTGACCCCAAAAAAAGCAGTGCTTCTTCTTCATTGGTATGTGATAGTGTATTATCATATCCCAAGATAAACAAGGAGGGGGATTCAGCGATTGGATGACTAAACACTTCTTGCCAGAAATCCATTATCATTTTTTTCAATAATACTAATTTTCCACACTCGTATAACATATGAATCAAATGTGCCGGGCAATTTCCACATCTAGGACATTCTGAATTAGCTCTTTTCCCCCAAGCGAAAAGTTTAGCGGGGGTGAAATATAGATCATATATGGTCTTATACAACTGTGCTTTTAAATTAGAAGACATAAACAGTTTTGTTGACAAAACCAATATCTTATCAATATCGACATTGGGATTATTTAATTTCCTTGACCAACCCTGCTCCACCACATCGACGTCATCAGATTGGCTGTCTATTAGTACATCATAAATCGTACCAATCCTAGTTGATGATCTTAATAGACAGTCAAGTAGAGGAACATTCTCCAGTGTAATATCTGCACACCTTAAGCCCAATATCGTGTTAATCTGAATGTACTTAAATACACTATTGCTATGAATAGAAAATTTAGATTGTAACTGTTGGAATCTTTGTCCAACAGGAGGGGACAGGAAGTCACCGAGAGTCGCCCATACTCAGTTTATACGAAAGTTTGAATATTAATGAGAAATAAGCTGAATTTCTTTTCTTTTTTTTTTTTTGCTTAATGCAAATGAATCGAATAATGCTCTGCAGGTGCACTAAGTTCAAAGTTTGAATATTAATGAAAAATAAGTTTACATTTTTATCTTTCAATGTAAACGGTTTGAATAATGGTCGTAAAAAAACGCTATAGAATGTTGGGTAAAAAATCTCTCTCCAGATGTTATCTATATCCAAGAAACTCACTATAGAACCCTGTCTGATTCTGACAAAATCCTAATGGGCTGGACGGGTTATAGTGTATCGTCAGTAGCTGGATTGGCGCAGAGGGGGGGGTAACCATTTTAGTAGGGAACCATGTAGGGTTCTTAGCGGAAGGGTCCCATACAGACCATCAAGGTAGATGGGCATTTGTGTATGGTAAATTGAATCATGTAAACATAATATTAGCTACTATATATGCACCGGTTATAGATGACCAACTCCCAATTGTGCAACTTAAACAAGCACTGACTGGAATACCAGGGCAAATATTTTGGGGTGGGGACTCTAACTGTTTACAGGATCCCACAATTGATTCATCAAAAAAAGATCAACGCCAAAACAAGCCACAGGTAGCGATTGCCTTACAGAGCTGTAAAACGGATCTGGATATCCATGTTTCTTGGCGTTCCCAAAATCCGCTCAAACAATAATACTCTTGTTTTTCTGCAAAATACAACTCAGCATCTAGGCTGGATTTCTTTTTAACATTGCATGGTCTAGAAGTTCAGAAATGTGAATATCTTCCTAATGCATTTTCAGATCATGCATTACTTAAAATGGAAATGACTAAAGGAAATCAGGAAAAAGAGCGACCCAGAAGGTGGTACTTTAATAAAATGAACCTTGCAGAACCACGATGGTTTATAGAAATTGAGGACAATATAGAGGATTTTTTTTATTTAAATAAAGGGTCTGCTACAATTAGTGTCATCTGGGATGCCTTCAAGGCCACGTTGAGTGGAATAATTACTTCCAAAGAAATACCCAAACAAAGGGAAAAAGGAGAGAAGAGAATTAATTTGCAGATAAATCTAGTGCAGGCTAATCAAGAACATTATAGAGCCAGATCTCCAGCCACTGGGCAGAGGGTACCAGAGGCAAAAAAGGAAATGAGGGAATTTTATTATAACTTAGGGGATACATCAAGTAGTCTCTACGCGCAGAAGCTCTACGAAGAAAGTGAATATACAGGTAGACTCCTAGCGTGGCAAGCTAAAGAAAATCAGGCCCGGAATAGGATAGATCATCTCCTGGACCCTGCCACCAAACTCTATGCGAAGACTACTGCATCTATTGGAGAGATGTTTCTAAAGCATTATACAGGAGTCTATCGGACTAGTGGAGGGGCAACAAGTGAAATTATCAATGACTTCTTAGGGGCACTCCAAATTCCCAAATTAGAAAATGAAGATAGAAAATCTTTAGTAGAGGAATTCACAAAGGCAGAATTAGATCTGGTAATCAGTTCTCTCCCTAGTGGCAAGGCCACTGGAAAGACGGCATTCCCTCTGAGTTTAAAAAAAAAATTGATGGTGCCCTCCGGAAAGAACTCCTCCTTTTAGCGAACTATTTATTGCAAGGAGGACCACCGCCGGAATCTTTCCATACTGCAGTGGTAGTAAGCCTTTTGAAAAAAGGAAAAGACAAGGAAAATATGAATTCATACAGGCCCATAAGTCTTTTAAATACAGACTACAAAATGTTTACGAAACTCCTGCCGAATCGACTTAATAAAATAGTGGGGTCAATTGTTGGACCAGACCAGCGCGGTTTCATAGCAGGCAGACACCTTCATAATAATACAAAGTTTTTATTAGAAGCAATGGATTTTTTAATGTCAATAAAGTGAAAGCACAGATCTGGCTTCTTGATGCCAAAAAGGCTTTTGACCTTGTGTCATGGGACTGCTTATTTGCAATTTTGCACAGTTTTGATATCTCGATTGATTTTATTTCCCTCCTGAAAAAATTATATGAAAACTCTAGGGCACATATTAATATTAATAACACAAATGTCGGATCATGTCAAATTAATAGAGGCACGAGTCAAGGATGCCCCTTATCCCCTATCCTGTTTGCCTTATTTATTGCGATTGCAGTTAGGGAGAAAATGGCTGACACAGTGCCAGTGGCTAGAATGACAAATATAAAACTTTATGCCGATGACATTCTCCTGTTTTTAAACTCGGAGCCTACGAGCCAAGTGTAAATTTTAAAAATCTTCTCGGATTTCCAAAAAATTGGGAGGCTATAAGATAAATATGGATGAGACGGAAATCATTTTATGTAATTGCACGGTAGACACTTTATTAGCGGAATTCAGGCAGATACATAACACCCTCCCTAAAAGATATTTGGGAATTTTTATTTCAAAGAACCTGGAAGACCGCTATTTACAAAATTATATACCTCTATTGAAAAGGATCGGCGCACAATTAGATCGTTGGAACCAATTGCCTTTATCAATAGTCGTCCGCCCCACCCAAATTCGTATGTCTATCCTTCCACTCTTTAATTTCCTTTTCCCGGTAGCTGCTCCATGTGCAATTCAGGTCTCTTTTTTTCAAGAAAGTGGATGCTATGTTTTCCACATTTCTATGGGAAAATAAGTCTTCGAGGTTAGCACTTACTAATTTGTACTTCCGGACCACACAGGGAGGGATGTCCCTTCCAAATATCAGAGAGTATTATGCTAATTTTGCACACCATAGTTTTAGGGTTTTTTTTTTTAGAAAATCAGGAAGAAGATAATTTTTTTATGAAGAGATGTTGTTTGAACTCAAAATCAACGACCCAGTAAGAATTATGAAATATCCAAAGAAGGTGCGTTATAAGTCCATACAGTGGTTATTTAAGCAAAAAAAACAGCTCCTGAAATACTACGATATTAGCAGAATTAATAGTTCAACTACTTTAATGAATTTAAATGTAGGAGAGCTGGGCATCTTGGATTAAAATATCCTAAGACTCTGGAACGATAACGGCTTTTTAAGTGTTGAGGATTTCCTGATAGGGTGCAGATAGAAATCTTGGGAAGAAATCGAAAGGGAGATTCAGTATTCAAATACATTCCTGAAATGGTTGTTTTTTAGTCTCCATGCAGAATTAAAGAACTTAGATATAGGCATCTTATTTAAAAAAATATATATAACGGAAGTGTTAAATAGAGCTACACAGAGAAAGGTTAGTACCTGATTAAAAAATCTTAATGAAGATAGCTCAGTTGTATTGTATAACAAGGCGAGAGGTAGGTGGAGAAAGAGAGAAGGGGTTGAGATTAATAAATTGATATGGGATAAAGTGAATAAATTCAAAAAGTCCATTTTCCGGGGTGCTAATTTTAAGCGAATGCAATTTTTTAATAAATGGCTAATCGACAGGACACCCTCATTTCTTCACAATATATATCCTGAAGTGGAGGACAAGTGTTTCCGCTGCGAAGAGAAGGGTACCTGGAAACACATAATTTGGCAATGCACCAAAATTCAGGATTATTGGAAAGAAATAGGTAAATATCTTAGCAACATGCTTAATGTCTCAATTACATTCAATGAGCTAATTGTAGTCTTTGGTTTCTCCCCTACCTCCACTCTACACGATGAGTCATTGTTTATAGCATCACTGGTAGCAAAATCACTTATTCTGCAACTGTGGAAAATGGATAAAGTACCAACCCTGAATGCATGGAAGACAAAAATACTTAGGAGTCAGGAAAGGGAAAGAAAATATGCACTGAGATCGGGGGCCCTCAGAAAATACGATAAATACTGGAGCGTATTTGAATGATAGGCAGTAGTCTTGAACTTCTCCCTCTTCCTTATATTATACTATGTACATTGTACTTTAACACCTTGGCTGCTAGTGGTTTCCCCTCCTGTGCTGACATTCCATGAATTGCTCTATTCATGAGGAGCTCAGCTCGTCATAAGCACAGCTCAACTGTGCCTCATGACGAGCTGAGCTCGTCATGAGCAGCGAAGGGGTTAAAAGAACTTCCTCATTATGAATTGGATTTATATTGGTATGTTGAAGGAACACTGTTAGCATGTTTTTTACTCTCGATATTGTATTATTACTCTTTTTTATGCTTGTTGTGATAATCGGATGCCTAAAGTTTTACATACTGTATGAACTCTATGAACTCTCAATAAAAAAAAATTAAAATAAAATAAAATAATGACTGATATACTGGAAGCCTGGAAGCAATAAGAGCCAGTCTCAAAATAGGCCCAATTTACCAATTTTTGTTCAACAAGTTAGACGATGATTTGTGCGTCTTGGAGGACAAATGGCAAAGGAAGCTTGAAATCGACAAAATAGATATGGCTAGAGCAATTGAATTATCAACAAAAGTTTTGTTTAATGGCCATTTAAAAAGTCAACATTTTATGTCCATATTTGATTTATACTACACCCCCGCGAAACTGGCAAAATGGAAATCCGAAAGAGGGGATAAATGTAATTGTTGTGGGGGTATTGCTGCAGACGCTGCTCATATGTTTTTTCATTGTCCGAAATTGAGTCAATTTATTACTGATTTTGAATATTTCCTAAATGCAAGCTTGGGGATCCGGTTACAACTGTCAGCATAAATGGTTATTTTGGGTCTGCAGGTAAATCAAGTCAGATGCAGGACGGAAGCAGGAACATTTGTATGTCAATCTTTCGGTTATGAATGAATGAATGAATTGGGGATTTATATGGCGCAACTTAACCCGGAGGCATCAAGGCGCATCTGGTGGAGAAGCAGCTGAGTGGTCGGAGGCACCTGAGAGAGGCGAATTTACGGGTAGGACTCTGCGAAAAGCCAGGTTTTTAGATTTTTACGAAAAAGGGCAAGAGATGGCTGGCCCTTAAGGCCAGCTGGAAGCGTGTTCCACAGTTTGGGGGCAAGGGAGAAAAAAGCCCTACCTCCCCACCTGGCCTTGACGGTCCGAGGGATCGTCAGAAGATTTTTGTGAGACGATCTCAGGGCCCTGCCCGGGGTGTAGAAGGACACGAGGGACCTGATGTCCTCAGCACCCAGGCCGTGTAGAGCACGGTAGGTAAGAACAAGGACCTTAAAGTTAATCCTGGCCTGTACAGGCAACCAGTGGAGATTTTTTCTGATTCCTGAAACAGAAACACGTCTAGGGTCATCC
Source organism: Lissotriton vulgaris (assembly GCF_964263255.1). NCBI lineage: Eukaryota > Metazoa > Chordata > Amphibia > Caudata > Salamandridae > Lissotriton > Lissotriton vulgaris. The sequence continues at coordinate 275,426,355 of NC_141695.1, read as the reverse complement.
ACAAAAAACCTGGCTGCAGCATTTTGGATAATTTGGAGGCGATGGATAAGCTTTTTGCTGATGCCAAGGTAGAGGGCATTGCAGTGGTCCAGGCAAGGAGAAATGAGGGCCACAGCAACCTGTTTCCGGGCATCGGGGGAGAGATAGTTTACTAGTTTCCTGAGGATCCTCAGAACCCCACAGCAGGTGGAAACAGTCTTATTAACTTGTTTGTCAAAAGCAAGTGAGGTGTCGATAGTGACCCCAGACTCCGGGCAACCAGGGACGGCTTGGGACATGTTCCAAGGGAGGGTGGCCACCAGTCCTCCGACTAAAGATCTTGTTTGCCACCAAAAATGAGGATCTCTGTTTTTTCCCCATTAAGTTTGAGGAAATTCGAGGACATCCAACCTGCCACGGCTTCCATGCAGTTCTTAAAATTAAGGGCCGTGGCCTCCACAGAATGAGATAGGGAGACCATTATCTGGGTATCGTCAGCATACGATAAGACTTCCAGTCCATAAGATCTAACAAGCCACATATATGTTGAACAGTGTAGGGCTCAAGGATGAGCCCTGTGGGACCCCACAATGCAAAGGCTTAGCGGAGAAAAGGAAGTCACCCAGTTTGACCTTTTGAGCACGCTGGTTGAGGAAGGATGTCAGGAGACCTAGAGCCGGTCCTTCCAATCCTATCTCACGAGACGCCTAGCCAAGATGGATGGGGACAGGGTGTCAAAAGCGGCTGTAAGGTCGAGTAGGATCAAGATGGTAGTATGACCTCTGTCAACCTTAGCGCGGATGTTATTGACCACCACTGTGAGGGCTGACTCGGTGCTGTGTGCCTTCCGAAAGCCATGCTGAGATGGATCTTGCAGGCTGGCATTGTCCAGGAAGGCGCTGAGATGGGGATTGAGGTGGGCCTCAAGCATCTTGGTCGGGGCAGGGAGAAGTGATATGGGACGGAAATTTTTTAGGATACCTGGATCCAGAGTGGGCTTTTTCAATAAAGGTTTTACAATAACCAGCTTCCAAGATGCAGGGAAGACGCCGTTTGAAGATAAAGGGGAAGCAGGACCTCTCTGCAATTTTTCAATATTTTGAGAGGGCAGGGGTCCAAAGGGGATCCCGATTTAAGTTTGTCGAGAATAGCATTTAGGACTTCATAGGATAGTGGAGGAAAATTGGACAGAAGTCCTAGGGGGGACGAGAGCGAGACGGGACAGGACGGGGGTCCGGAGGTAGTGCAGAGTCCTGAATAGAGTTGAGGACTTCTAAGGCGGAGTGGATATCCACGATTTTGGTGTGAAAAAATGTGGAGATCTGGTCGCAAAGTTTTTGAGATGGAACAATGGGGTCTGGAAACGGAGTGAGAGACAAAGAATCCACAATATTAAAAAGATCTCTAGGAGAGCTGAGGGAAGTGGTCAGGTTGGTAAAATAGGATTGTTTGGCAGCTAGGATTGCGGCGTTATATCCTATGAAGAGGTTTTTATGTTTGATCCTTTCATCAGGGTCAGCGTGGGATCTCCAGAATCTTTCTTGCCTCCTACACTCCTGCCAGCGTAATCTAAGGGAGTCAGAGAACCAGGGGGCCGACGGACGTTTCCTGGCGCAGTAATGGGGTTTGGCTGGGGTGAGAGTATTGACTGCTTCCGAAATGGTGTTGATCAGATCCCGAGCGGCAGTATCCGTATCAGATTTAGTAGAGAACTTGAATTTGGCAATGAGGGGTCTAAGGGCTACGCTATTGAGTCCTCTATAGTTACTTTTAAGAGTCCAGATGTTATTTTCCTTTGCAGGAAGATCCCGTAGCCCAGGGACGAACTCAATAGAGACTGCCTTATGATCAGACCATGAAAGGGAGATGGGGAGGCCTACTTCCAATCTGGGGTCATTTGTAAAGACCCATCTAAAGTATGGCCCGCTGAATGGGTAGAGCTTCTCACTTTTTGAAAAAGCCCACAGGAAGCCAGGAAATCCACAAGGGATATAGTGTCAGGCGAGTTGGAAATTTCGAGATGGAAATGAAAATCCCCAAGGATGGTAAAATTGGGTACATCGATAAAAGGTTTGAGGATTTCCAAGAGACTAGCTGTGAAAGCCGACCTAGGACCTGGGGGTCTGTAAATTAAAATGCCCGTAAAGGACACCGTGGGGGAGGGGCTGAGTGAAAAATGAGCGGCCTGGAAGGAGTTATGAGGGGAGGGAAGGAATTCAATACGGTAGTTTGATGAGGTCTTATGTAAAATGCCACTTCCCCCGCCTTTTCGGCCTACTCTATCCAATCTGATGAAGGCATAACCATCGGGAATAGCATCAACCAGGTCAGGACCGGCTGAGTCTGGACATGCTGAGTCTAAGCCCAATGTTTCGGTGACAAAACCCACAAAGGCTTCCTGTCTGAGACGAGGTCTCTAAACGCGATATTGTTTTTCATCAGGGAGCGAGCATTTATAAGGAAGCCCGTTTCTCTGGAGTGGAGAGAGGGGGAGTGTGTCTCAATGATGGTCGGGACTGGGGGTATGTGAGGGGCAGTATGGCGCGTCTTCATAAAGCACCAACAGTTACAGCCTCCATGCAAATCCTCTGGCCGGTACTTATAGTGACAACTTTGCCTCGGTGGTCGGAGTGCTTTCATAGTGCTAATGGAGTATGCAGTGTATGAAATAGGAGAGGGGCTAAAATCGACAGCCGGACTGGCCCCTGGCACCTCCTGGGCGCTGACGGGCGCAGACGGGCAGGACTCTGGCACGACTCCGGCACCAGTCCGGGACGTCCACTTCTCGCGTCCGCTGCGCGGAGTCAAAGCCGTCCCCTTTTAAAGACAGCTAGAGCGCGTCACAGCGCTAGTTCACAACCAATATGGCCGCTAGAAATGAAAACGCCCTGCCGAGACCGATCAGCGCTGTTAGTCGGCTGAAGCATGGCCCAGGCAGTGAGTCGGAGGGGAAAGGTGAGATCAGAATTAAAAGCTTTGTAATCAAGCAAGGTGTCAAAATAAATTTTTAAAATGCGAGCAATGCACAACAGACCTCCCGGCTTCCGCCTCAGGAGGGATACGAGCACACAGTGATAGCGAACGCTGTGCTCAGTGGAACCCCTTTTCAAGACAGCTAGAGCGTGACACAGCGCGAGTTCACAACCAATATGGCCGCTAGAAATGAAAACGCACTGCCGAGACCGATCAGCGCTGTTAGTCGGCTGAAGCGTGGCCTGGGCAGTGAGGCGAAGGGGAAAGGTGAGATCAGAATTAAAAGCTTTGTAATTAAGCAACGTGTCAAAATAAATTTTTAAAATGCGAGCAATGCACAACAGACCTCCCGGCTTCCTCCTCAGGAGGGATACGATCACACAGTGATGTTATGTATAACAACTCAATGGCTAGATCCAGATCCACCAGTTTTTAATAATTGGCAATCTAGATTGCTTTCGACATTTCATCTGGAGATTGCAGCATATAAATCAAAAGGATCAAGAAGAAAGCTATTTGGCGAGAGTCTCTGGTCTCCTCTGTCAAACTGGATATGACTTTATGAACCATTGAGCAATCGTCTGTAAATGGAATTATGCTGCAATTTATTGTTTGAATATTGGTTTATTTTGTTTACAACTTGAATGTGAAGATGTATTTAAAATGGTTGCTTGCTGACATAAATGATAATAAAAAATAAAAAAATAATATAATAGCAAAAAGAATAACTGGTGGACAGAATGCAGAACAATGTCATGCATTCACCCCTGTACAGAGATCTGGGCCTAAATCCATCATCTTTTTGCTCACCATGTCATTCCAGTTTGGACCCAGCCATATGCAAATCAGTCTTGATCCTGCACCCAGTGGGAACATTCCAGCCCGAACTGCCAGGCCAGGTCCTCCCTGGGCTGGAAACAAGAATCCTAGGACCGGTTTCGGGCTTTCATCCCTCATCAGAGGTTAGCTTAATTCCAGTGGCATGGAGAGCAAGGGACCCACGTATGACATACCTGTCCCACTCGGGGTAACAATAGCAAAAAGAACCACTGATGGGCAGAATGCAGAACAATGTCATGCATTTAACCCAGTACAGAGACCTGTGGCCTAAATCCATCGTTTTTTTGCTCACTGCTCCTGTCCGTTCACCGCTCCTGCTCATGCCTAATCAATTCTCCTGCCCTGTCACCTCTCCTGCCCAGTCACCTCTCCTGCCCAGTCACCTCTCCTGCCCAGTCACCTCTCCTGCCCCGTCACAGCTCCTGCCCTGCCACTTTTCCTGCCCAACACTCCTCCTGCCCATTTACTGCTCCTGCCTGTTCACTACTCCTGTCTGGTCAGCACTCCTGCATGATCACACCTCTTGCCCCATCACTTCTCCTGTCCCATCAGTTCTCCTGCCCCGTTCACTGCTCCTATCCGTTCATTGCCCCTATCCGTTCACTGCACCTGCCCGGTAACCGCTCCTGCTCATGCCTAATCACCGCTCCAGCCCCGTCATCGCTCCTGCCCCGTCACCGCTCCTGCCCCATTACTTCTCCTGCCCGGTCACCCCTCCTTTTCTGTTGCCTCTCCTGTCCTGTCACCGCTCCTGCCCCGTCACTTCTCCTGCCCCATCACTTCTTCTGCCCGTTACTTCTCCTGCCTGCTCACCTCTCCTGCCCCATCACCACTTCTTTCCTGTCGCATCCCCTCTCCCGTCTCTGCTCCTGCCCCGTCACCTCTCCTGCCCCGTCATCTCTCCAACCCTCTCACTTTCACTGCCCCATCACATCTCCTGCCTGTTACTTCTCTTGCCCGGTCACCTCTCCAGACCCATAACCTCTCCTGCCCCGTCGACTCTCCTGCCCCTTCGCCTCTCCTGCCCTTTCGCCTCTCCTGCCCAGTCACCTTCCCTGCCCCATCACCTCTCCTTTCCTGTCGCCGCACCTGTCCAGTCACCTTCCCTGCCCCGTCACTTCTCCTGCCCCGTCACTTCTTCTGCCCGTTACTTCTCCTGCCTGGTCACCTCTCCTGTCCCATCACCTCTCCTTTCCTGTCACCTCTGCTGTCCCGTCACTGCTCCTGCCTCGTCACCTCTCCTGACAAATTACACAAGGGGGCAAGTTCCCCAACGTACTCTGGGGAAACCTCCACTGTAATTACTGACATGGATCTCACTGGCACATGACATGCTAAAGGCAGAGGGTGGGCGCATAGTCATTCGAAAGGGGGTAAACAGCCTTAATCGGAATGACAATGGGCCTGCCCGCAGTCTGTGCGAGGTCAGGGAGGGGCTGCTGCAGCCTCTGGAGTTCAAGAGAAGTGGGAGCCGCCCCAGCAAGCTGAATGAAAAAGTTATTGTTTTAAAGTAGAACTATTCTTGCCGACCCAATGCTTTGGTAGGGGAACGGACTCAAATATATATTTTTCTAAGTAGCGGCACGTGCCCTTCCGATCCCGCCCACTTCTAACACTGGGTGTCAGCGTCTTCTGTGATAGGATGAGCTGAGCGGTGTACGAGATGATGTTGAGTACATGGGTGCAGGTGATGTCTGCAAGAGATTTCATGTAGGTGTTGAAGAGGATGGGACTGAGGGAGGAGCCCGTGGGGGACGCTGCAGATGATGTATTTGGGTGTAGAGGAGAAGGGAGATAGATTGATCCTCTGTGTTCTGCCGGAGAGGAAGGAGAAGATCCAGTTGAGTACGTTGCCTTACATACCTCTCATCTTTTCAAACAACTCTACCAGATCCACCCCTGCTATCTCCAAAATACGTCCACTGAATGTAGAACGCCATGCTACCATTTCCTAACACAAACAGTCATCCTTTTGCAAGCTCGCCTTGACTGTTCCCTTGTAAAGCGCTCTTTTGTGCTGAATATGCATTTTCAAAATAGATACTAATCATGTACTTCAAAATCTTTGAGCTCTTAATCTCCTTTTTATCCGTTTTCCTCCTTACTTCGATAAATTGGAAGCACTGATGGGCTAATCTGAGTGCAACTTATATGACCTGTAAGGGCACAAAAAATTGCCGAATTGTAGGACGCGCGTGTCAGCTGCCCAGTCACTGGGCTGGCAGCCTCGTCGCCTACTGTAGAAGAACGGCAGGTGCTTGGAAGGATCACGGCATGCCATGCCAGCACTATGAAAATGCAGCTGACGTCTCGTGTATTCTTCCCACCAGTTTTTTTTATTGTTTCTCATCTGAGAAAGCGAGCAGGTGCAACCGACCATAAATCACCTAATATTTGATATGACTGGTAAAATTAACTAATGGTGAGATTTCTCGTTCTTCCATGCGTATGCTTCAGTACTGGATCATCGAACTGGAGCAGGGTTCAGCTTTGCAATTGGCATTATAAATACGATTTTCCCTGCAAACATAATGAAATGTAACGTGGTAAAATTAGTGTTCACAAAATTATTGCAAAAACCCTGCTTTGCAACTCAGAAAGAGGTATTGTTTTTGGTGTTTACCACATGCAAGACGGACACCTCACAATCAGGGACAGACATGATGAGACTATGGGAAGGCAAAGCAAACAGAGAGAGGTGCTGCAAAAATCAAATTGTTACAATATTACTTTTTTCTCGATTTGATGAAGAGAAGGGCACTTTTCCATACAAGTTACACACATTAATTATATTTTCTCACTTGGGGGCATTTATTAAAGTGTGTAGTAGTTAAAGAGCTATCCAGTAAAACCCTAGCCCCAGTACTCTAAACACGGTACACGGAAACATGTTGAATATGGCACCCCATTTAGAAAACAATTGCCCGATGGAAGTGCAAAGTAAGAATGTAAAGTTTACCCCAGATTTACAAAATACGGAGCCTGGCCCAGCTTCTATAGAAGGTGATGAAACCTGTGGAAAAAATAGCTTGAATGTTTGCAAAAGCACGAAGATATTGTATCAACTATGCTATAAAAGAAACCTGGTGTATAGTATAAAAAGACATAACAAAATAAAACGCAATCATCCTTCAGGACTGAATTCAAAGGAGGGAATTAGGGGAATGGGCGGGTCATCGTGGAGTGCACCCTCAAATCACATGCAAACAAAGACAAAGGCAACCCCAATGCATATAGTGTGTCAAGAATTTCTTTAACATTTTTCGATGCACTATACGAATTCCAATCTGTTTGTCCAATAAAAGGTATAGGCAATTCAAGGAAGTCCTAGATAAGCCCTCACACACATACTCAGTGTCATGCTTAATCCTCAGGCTTCCTCACTCGTCAAAAAGGCTCATAATGAAAAATGAGTTTCTCGAACTATGAGAATTACATTATTTGGAGGCAATGAAAGAAGGGGATTCGGAAATACAAACATCCAAAAGGTCTCAAGTACACACTAACTTAGCAAGGAAATAGTTGCTGATTCCCAGGCGACAACTACTCCTGTCCCGTTCCAGTCGACATGTTTCTGCCTGGTGGCCCCAGCGCAGTGCGTAGGGTTTATCGCCACCAGGATCAGTGTTGTATAACGATTTGAGACACACAAATTCAAAACAACAATCATACAATTCAGAACTTGTGCATGCTAAACACCTGGATGAATACTCACAAATGACAGTCTCTTGTGGAACCTAGAAAGGAACAAAGAAACAAAGGGACAGACACAAAGGACAAAATCATATTTTGAAATTAAATGTACATAAAAACAAGAAAGTCATGCAGCATAGATAACTTATGTAGTGCATGCTGAAGTGTTGGTGACACAGCAAAGTGCACACAATTTGATTCATTCACATGCACTCATAGCATACCCTACATAGCAATTAGCTCAGGCCCATGAAGGTACACATGGGAAACATCTTGAAGTCACACACTAGGTGGGGATAGGTAGAAATGGCAATAACTAATCATAAAGAAAGAAACAGTAATCTTCCCAAATTTATATAAGGCACCTGATCTGATTTACATCCCACAGTCAATACCCACTTGTTGGCGCGTCTCTTGCATGTTGCTGTATGCCAGTCAGCTCAGTATTTGTATTGCTTTGCTTGCTTGCAGGCAGTTGTGTGCTGAGCATTGGTACACACTATGCTGGCGCGATTTTAAAACACCACAAGTGGAGGCTGAATTTGTTATTGTTGGCCTTGGGACGCCATGCACATTACTACTGCTAACGAGTGCTAAAATGCTTGTGCTCTCTCCTTAAAACATGGTAAAATGGTGCAAACCTGATGGGCAGATTTGATTTACTTATAAATCCCTAGTAAAGTGGTATATTATACAGCCAAGGATGGTAAATCAAATGCTCCTTGTCGGCCTGCAGCATATATTGTGCCTCCCACTTAAGTAGCCCCTTAAAACATGGTTCAGGCCTGCCATTTCAGCCTGTTTTTTCGAACTAAAGGGGCAACCCAGTAACCCACGAATCCATCAGGAAATTAACCTGTCAGGAATCTATGAACCCCCTCTAAAGTATATTGCACTTGTCTAACCTGATGCCAGAAAAGGGGTACGTAATAGGGGTCAGTAATAGACCCAACGAACAGTCCCCTGTTAAAAACCCTCCCCTATCCCGTGCAACCAGCACTACCTGATATGGCATGTTGTAAATAATGTACACTGATGTTGGGTAAACCATTTCATTGTTGTAGTATATGTATTTGGTATACTGTAGTGTTATTGAAAACTTTACTGACATATCATGATTATAGTATCTCCTAGCACTCATGGTTCGATATGCAAGCATTATGGCTAAATAGCAATATGGCAGAAAGAAAAATTGACTGCTTACTGAACTTGAGCCGTACGCCTTGCGGTCAGTATTGATTGCTGAGGGAAGAGGAATGGCCCTTGCTGACACCACCTATGTTGGTATGGCAGCCATCTTGCTCAGGGCCGGACTGGCAACCACAACCGGCCCTGGCAAAGTGCTCGGCCGGCCCCCCTCTCCCCATTTGGGGGTGGGGGAGTTGAAGGTGATGCCAAGCTCTTTGCCGGGGCTGGTTTTCGGCCAATTTTGGTACAGGGCCGATTTTGCAGCTATGCTGTAAAAATAGCCCTGTAACGAAAATGGCCCCCAGGGGCCCAATACTGGCCCCCACCCGTGCGGCACACCGGGGGATTGCCAGGTGCCCGCTATGGCCACTCCGGCCCTGATCTTGGTGTAGCAAGACTATTTAAGGCCACGCCCAATTCTGGAAGGTGCTTAGCCTTCCGGCCTTTTAACCATAGCAATCCTGTATCCAGGGACGCTTACCTGGAAATCGATGTGGTGTTCATTCTTCAGTTTCCCGATCTCTGGAAAAGCGCGTCATCCCCTTGAACATCAGAACCTGTGGAAAGACAAGAAAGAAAAGAGCTAAGTTTAATTTACAATTTTAAGGTGCCCATCGCAATAAAGATTTTGTAACTGATACTCAAGTTCTAGAAATCTAAACTAATTTATCTTTTTAAGAACATTACAACATTTTGAAGTGTTTTACTTCTTAAACGCCAAGGACAATTGTGTTGCATATATTTGTATATTTCTCTATTTATCGTAGTGCACTTTTTATTTGCATTCTCTATTTGTGAACCCAAGAATTCCGCAGTAGTGTAGGTAGATGCAGTAAGTATAAGTGTAGATTGTGTTTAGTTATAATAATCAAATAACGCAAAGAACAATTGTGTAGTAGAGACCTGTTGGTATCTTTATTATAGTACTGTCAAATCTACAAGCCTAGTGATGTGAACTACGCCATTGCCACACCACTGCAGACCCTCTAGAAAGACGCCACTACAAACTATATGGATGCTGCGTATTAAACCTTCACATCACAGGTAGGAGGAGTCTGTATTAAAAGTAGGGCATGTACTTAAGTAAAGGGAGGGACCAGCAGTAAAAGATGTTTGTGAGAACTGAAAAGCATTCTTGTTGCCTCGCAGGTAGACAACAGGGATTCTTCCAGCGTCCTGTATCCGGCCGTCCTACCTGAACTCACTACATATTCCTAGTGAATTACCAACTACACAGATTATAAGGTAGGGCACTGGGAAGTTGGTCCATAATGTCTCTGCGTAACACAACCTTGTGGACTTAAGATAGGAACACATGGTCATTCTGACACCCAGACCCGAATTCAAACCTGTGAGAAGACAGGTTATGTGACGGATGCGTTTGTCATCCAAGATAAGAACAAAGCCCTCCGTTCAGAAGTGAAAGACGTTCACTGACAGCGAGTTCTATTCTTTAAAAGGTTGAACACCAGGCGCACCCTTATGTTTTTATTTCAGATGAGAGACACATTCATCACGGCACCTGTCATCCCACAGGTTTAGCCTGAACACAAGCTGCACCTTTACGGAGGGCTCAGTTTTCCACTACGGTAAGGCCTACTTCTCCTATTCTATAAAATTGAGTTACCTTATTATCTTTAAAAAATACAAACTTTAAATTAGGAACAGGTAGAAATTTAATGTTTAATCTCAAATGAATTGTAATTTAAATTCCTCTTTAATGATAAAGTTGGTTTTAAAGACACAGGGGCATATTACCAACAACTAGCGATAATTTTTGTCTCTAACTTGTTTAGAGACAAAAATTATCGCCGCACATCGGCGATTTTTATCGCAGATAAACCTTGCTATTAACAAGGTTTATCGCAAATGCGATAAAAAACGGCCGAAATGCATGAATATCGCTGAAAAGTCAGCGATATTCATGCATTATCGAGCAAATGCTCTTAGCCATGTTATCCACCTCCCATTGGATAACATGGCTAAGAACTGCTCAGGGCAGGTGTTAGCTTTTGGAGATATTCCCGCTTAGCGCTAATATCTCCAACAGTTGGTAATAGGAGATAGCGATGTTAGCGACTGTTTTCAGTCTCTAACATCTTGGCACGCCCACTTTGCATCTCATTAGTGATAAATATCACTGACATGCAAAGTGGGGCCCAAGATGGTCGCTATCTCCTACTAGCTGTCGCTAACTGGTGTTAGCGACAGCTTGGTAATAGGGAGATAATTTTATCTCCGCTTTCTTGGCTTTTAAAGCCAAAAAAGCGGAGATAAACCCCCGTGATAATATGCCCCACAATTCTGAAAATGCCAATTTTCGAAAGTTGGTATTTTTTTGTGCTTGCCGTTTAGTGCCTGTGAATAGCTTTGCAGATGTCCTTTGTGCATTCCTCTCAGACAGTGATACAAAGGAGGACTAGGTGTTGGCTGGATAGGCCACCCTGTCGGGATTGGTGGGGCGGAGATGGTCTCTACCCCTCCCACATTTTAAAGCAGTGGCCCCCAGCACACTCACAAAATAACTCAACACCTGACTATTGTCACCCTAGACTATTTAGAGCCTGGGCAGGGGGAGGGAGGAACTTTTTAGAATCATATGTGGGAGTAGCCAAGAAAATTCCCCTACTTCAAAGTCTGGTACCAAGTGTGAAAATTAGACCCTCAACCAACTATTCAGTACACTTCTGGACATTCCCCAGAGGACTGCTCTGCTGCTAGAGGCTTACCTAGACCCCACTCAAACACTGTCCTGTTGCTTCCAGAATCCTGCCTAGCTACTGGGGGCCTGCCTGGACACTGAGAGGACTGGTGTGCTGCTTGAGACCGGCCTTTCTGAAGGAGTATTCCCAGAAAGACCCGAGTGACCCCAAGGACCAGTTGGCTGATCTCGTGTTCTGAGCTGCAGAGACAACAAGCTCCAGGGGAGGTCCCCCTGCAACTGTCAAGCTGACCTGCTGCAACTGGACCTGCCTGGACCTGCAACTGGTCCTGTTTGGGCCCTGCTGACCTATGCTAGAGTCTCTGTTCCCCAAGAAGTGCCCCCTCAGGTCCTGAACCCTTGGCTGGCCTTAGATTTCACTCCTCTGTGGAGACGGGAAAAACCCTGAAGTTTTGGTCTCTTCACAAACAGGCCCATTCATACCAAAACTCTGCTGGCTGCAACGCCACAAATGTAAATCTCTTGTGAACCTGACTCTTGTTGCTACAGCAAAGCGAGATCTGCACTTTGCACTACAGCATCGATAGCTTGCGGTGACCAGCAAATCCAAGCTCCAGCAATGACCATCTGCAACGCATTACCAGATCTTCGCACTACAGCGATGACTGTGTGCTTTAGAAGGTCTGCTATTCAAGCTACAAGATGACCATCCGCATTTCTCTCCCTGCTCCTCATGGTCTCCTACATGCAACCTTTGCACTGAACTTTGAGAAGATCATTTTTCAGCAGGAACAAATTTGGTCCCTGTATCCAACCCATGTTCCATCTTGGTTGGCCTGAACGTGTGACTTTCTCCGGGTCTACCATGACCAGATGACCGCATGTGGCGCTTTATGCTTTTAGGCACTGTATCTACCTAAACCTTTCAAATCCAATTTCTCAGGTTCTACTGCTTGGGTTTTTGTTGTTTTAGTATTTATTAAATTTTACTCTATGTATCTAAATTGGTTTGGGATTTTTCTTGTGTTGTGTTTTCACTTTATTACTATTTGTGTGTTGCATATATACTTTGTATTTTGCCTCTAAGTTCAGTTTGACTGTTTTTGTGCCAAGCTATCAGAGTGTTAAGCACAGGTCAATTTAGTGACCTTTGTGGTTCACCCAGACAAGGACTGTTGTTGTTGCTTGAGAAGGGTGTACACCCTTTCAGCCAATACCCCAATTTCTTACAGATACAGTTCCTTTTGCCACTTTATTCTATGCCCCTTCCTGCATCTGCAGCATAGACATTTCCTTTGCCATAAATTTATGTTTCCAACAACCAGTAAGGATGTCACAAAAAATCTGAAACTCCATGCAGACATAATCATTTATAGGATTATTCTATAATGCCTATCATTGGTGATTTTAGGCATAAGTGCTAATACACCTCTGGTGAATGTACATTCTGTAAGAAGGCCTGCCATAACTTAACAGAACAGAACAGAACATACAACACTGTGTAAAGTAAACTGCGTTTCTCTCTACAGTGAATGGCCCCTTTAAGCTCATAGAAAGGGAATTACAGCTTGAGTTGAGACCCTGTGGTCAGTTTGTTCTGTTTAATGGGTGGTGTATCATCTCACCCCTTCTAGTTTCTTGTGGAAGTATAAACGTCACTATTGCCAATGAAGGAATATACTCTAAGTTAGTGTTTCTCAAACTGTGGGGTTGGCCCACTGGTGTGTCACAAGACGATTTTTTGGCGGGTCGCCAATGTTCAGGCAATGCATAAAGAATCCTTTAAATTCTGTATTTATTGTGACACATTTGCTGTGCTTCAAAGACAGAGGTCAAATGTCAAGCTGGGTTTTCTGCTGCTTTTTTTAACATGGAGACTGGTGTTTACAAACTCCTCTCACTTTGCAGCCTGAGATAAAAACTAACGTGAAATATTTGACAGTGCTGCTGGGGTAGATGAAGAGGGAAAGGGAAACTGGAGGATGCCATGTCAACACAATGTAAATACATGTAAGTGAACTGTATACATTCAGCCAGCCGTGAGGAAAGCAAAATGATGCACTTTTTGTTGAATTGTGAAATGTGATAGAGCCAAAGAATATATTAGGATCAGAACTAACCAAGATACTTTATTTGGTGATGCACTAATAATAAATATTGAGTGAAACACGATTTCCACACACTATCCTTTGTATGCAGTATAGTTTTATCTATAAAACTGTATGGCTGTGCAAATTCAGTGACCTTTTCAAAAGAAAATGTGCTGTCTGAAAATAACAATGCGCTATCCCACTATGCTTTATTAAATAAAAATTGCCAGCCACATGTCCATTAATGATAAGTGGGTCGCAAATGTTTATTATACTAAAAAGTGGGTGGTGGTTCTAAAAACTTTAAGAAGCACTGCTTTAAGTAAAGGGTGACATTCTCCTCTGTCGAGCTCTGAGAAGTATATAAAAAAACTTTCATCTGTCGCTGTCGCTAGTATCTTATGCTGACGACACCCAGCTAGTGGTAACATTGAGTAAGTATGATGGACTGAGTGCACAGAATTTTAAACAAGGTCTTACTGACATTACAAACTGGATGACCTCAAACTTTTTACAGCTCAATGCTGGCAAAACCGAGGTCTTACTGGTAGAAAAAGAGACGGCGGCCTGGGATGACAGATGGTGGCCCGAAGCACTTGGTAACTTGCCGGAGCCTAAAAGCCACGTGAAAAATCTGGGAGTCTGGATAGACTCTGCCCTCAACTTTACCCACCCGACAAAAAAGGTGGTGGCAACGTGCTATGGGATCCTTCGGAACCTTAAGCCTATACTCAAGTTTTTCGACTCCCAGACACGTCAGCTAGTAGTCCAGTCAGCTATCCTTTCACGACTGGACTACGCCAACTCTCTTCTTGTAGGAGCGAACCAGGCCGAAAAATCCATACTTCAACGAGTTTAAAATGCAGCGGCTAGAGCACTGACAGGCCTCCCTCGTTGCAAATCTGTGAGTAGACGCTCATTAAACTTCACTGGCTTCCGGTGGAGAAGAGGATCCATTTTAAAACCTTATGCCTCGCATTCAAGGTCTTGAAAACTACCTCGACACCTATGCTGAGCCCTCTATTAACAGCATACTCACCCCGTCGTGCCCTCCGCTCGGAAGGCCAAAATTTGGCAGTTGTTCCCCGTTTTAAGCTGGCCCGAATGGGTGGCCGCTCCTTTCGGTACATCGCAGCCAGGCTTTGGAATGCTCTACCTTCTCAAATTCGCGGACTCAACGACTTACTGTCATTCAGAAAGGCCATAAAAACCCACCTTTTCCGCAACATTTTTCTAGATCTGCATTCCATGTTCTCCCTCCGCTGTTGCCTACTCTCCTTCTTTTCTGCAAGCGCCGGGACGCCCCTTGACTGGGGCAGCCCCGCGCTATATAAGATGCCAAAACATTAACATTAACATCTATGTGGGTATGGATTAGGCTACTGCAAATACTTCTGTATGTGAGTGTTACACTTTATTTACTGGACCTTTACTCTGTGGAAAATGTTGTTCTTAGACAGAAGGGAATATCACAGGCATGTCATTGAAGTGAATGTAAGTACTAGCATATATTGAAGGTGTGGATCAATTGCCTGGATAGCATAACTGACGTCTAACAATCACTGTAAGATGGATGTGGTATTTAATTGACAGAGGCAAATCACTAATGTTTTGAAGGTGCTTTGTAGCTTTGTGATTTCCTGGCATTGGATACTCAACTCTTCTGCAATCATGTTACTCCATATCAGGTGTCTCTAGCCAGTCAATCGTGAGCTACCATTAGTAAGTTCATTTTTAAAGAAGCACTGGGTCAATAAATAAGTATTGCATTTTCCTTATAAAGTTAAGGGAAGGCTGTGTTTATTTTATATTATTATCGTCAGGCTGCAGATAGCAGGGCATGGTAATGAGCAATGCTCAACTCAGCATTATGCCCCAGGGTGGGGCACAGAGGTGAAGAACTGAAGAACTGCATTAACTCTTTAGTGAAAGCTCAACTCAAATCAAATATTTCTTTATTCGGCACTTAACAAAGATACCATTAAAGTACATAAAAACAGATAAAAGTGCATTAAAAATGTTTAAAAAAAGGTTCATCCAATACATTTCATTTCAATTAATCCAACGTGTCAAATTACAGGGGATCATATTTAGCTCATCTCTCTTGAGTTCCTTAGCCTCACTGCCATCTTAATAAAACTCATAATACAGCAAAGGGTATATGCATCATTAGCCTTCTCTTCTGTAAAAACATTAATGCTACCTTGGCATGTTTAAACTTGGCTTGTTTCAGTAATCCCACCAGGAACTTTTGCCTAGGTAATGAATAAAAAGGGCACAGCAAAACGAAATGAAGGGTATCCTGCGGAGACCGCTATTGGTGATCTTTTGATGTTAAGGTTCTTTGGACTTATGGTGATTACGTTTGGACACGTTACGTTCACTTTGAAGAGACGAGTTGATTGGGGACATCGAGTGATTCACATATTCTAGTGTACATGTCCTCAAACTACATATACTACGGATGGTTTTGATATTTAGCAGCAAGCCGATCGTATATTAGTCTCACTACGGTTAATTAGTATAACAAGGTTTTACGTATAAGTGACTGAAATTATTGTGAGGAATACTGGATTCTGGTTTTTGATACCTAGACCAGTGGCGGCTGGTGACATTTGAAAGTGGTGGCCGTAAATACTGCACTGTGGTGAGCGAGCGCAGCGCAGCGAGTGAGGCCGAACCACCTATGGGGGGTCAGGGCTTCTCCCACGAGAACATTTTGAAAAAAGTGGGCAAATGGTGCATTCTCAAGCACATTTGAGAAAGAGGTGGCTTGGCGAATACATCTCTTGGAGTAGCCAGACAAGTCTCTTTACACTTGCACAGATACATCTCTCTCCCTGCATTCATATAGGCACAGTCACCCTGCACTCATAGACCCATTACTCACCCTTCCCTGACACATCACTAAGCCAGCATTCACCCATCCACATCACTCACCCTGGCCTCACACAGGCACCCTGCTCACCCTGCACTAACACGGACATCACTAACCCTGGACTCACACAGGCAAACTGCTCACCCTGCACTCACGCAGACATCACGCACCCTGGACTGACACAGGCACACTGCTCACCCTGCACTCTCACAGACATCACTCACCCTGGACTCACACAGACTTCACTCACCCTGGACTCACACAGGCACACTGCTCAACCTGCACTCTCACAGACATCCCTCACCCTGGACTCACACAGGCACACTGCTCAACCTGCACTCACACAGACATCACTCACCCTGGACTCACACAGGCACACTGCTCAACCTGCACTCACACAGACACCACTCACCCAGGCTAATTCTAAAATGTGGGAACTCATTTTAGAGATGTTTATAAATAGTCACAAATTAGCATTTCCGTTTTCCCCTATAGACTTTGCACAATTTCTGTGGAAAAATATGCCCTGTGGCGGAGACTCAAAGCACTGGAATGTCGAATTTGCTGCCTTGTACTGTCAAGCCACCTGCTAGTCGGGTGGTGTTTCTTTAAACTCATGTGTAAGTAAGACTGCATTAGTATGCTTGAGATTAGGCTGCATTTCAATAAACTGATGCGGTAATGCGGTGTCCCATAAAGCAAGTAAAAGATTCGTAATTGAGTGCTATGCTGCGACATGGATGGAAGGTGACACTTCACGAAAGTATAAAAAACAAAAGCTTAATCTATAAAACTTTTGCCCAGGCACAGCAGTACTATAATTATTAAAACATATAATAATCATGTCGTACTTCCCTCTAGGGTTAAGGGCTGCTGTTGCAAATATCCCACTAAAGAGAATCGGGGGGAGGGGACAAAAACGAATGAAAGAGTAATTTCCCCCATTTCCTATAGGATGCTACTACCTCTTCTCTCTCTGTATAAATAATTATTGCGTGCTCACTCACCTTGAACACGTCCTTTCCCCACTCCAGTCACAACATTTATTGACAGTCGGGAGGTCACAGTTTTGTCTGGAGCACCGGTGATTATGTGCTGCTGCTACCACCTGTGAGTGCTGGGGCAAGCTGGGAGCGTCTCCGAGAAAGTGAAGGAGGGTGGGTGGAATAGTCAGGAGCCTAGAGGCCCAGGATGGTGAGGACTGAAGAATGGCTACAGGCACGCAGACTGGAATACCAGAGGCCTGCCATGTGAGAGAGTGCGCGCAGGCCACCAAACACATTGCAGCATGTCTCCGTCTAATGAGGGGGCTTTCTCCCTTCTCCCTCCACCCGCTCCACTTGCATGCCGTCGACACTGCGGCAAATCACGTCTTAGGTGCTGAGCGGACTACACCACAATACTTCGAGGCACCCAGAGAGATGACTGAGGCACCTACAGAGCTCTGGGACAAGTAATGGGCAGAACCCAATGAACACTGCGAAGTGACCTGGGTGACACAGGAGTTGGAGCTCAGTTGCACTGCACCGTCTAAAAAGACCCATAATGAAGACATAGGCCAAAGTGGTCATTCCAGGTAGCGTTCCACAGTGCACTTCAGGCAACAAGACAATCTGCCAAGACAGAAGACCACATCATCGGGGTGAAGACAATCTGCTTGTGGCCCTGCACAGGAGGATAAGTGCAAAGGTAGTCCGATTTAACTGGGGGAACACCGACAGCTCGCATGGGGCATTGGAGTGCCTGCAGGCAGGCGTTGATGAAATAACCCAGCAAATAAACCACCCCAGGAGACCCACCTGAACATTACTTTTACCCACTGCACACCATGATTGGAGGAAAAGGTGTACGTTATGAGAGATGTTCCTAAGTAAAAGTAAGGGTGAGGGAGGGATGTAATTAGTA
This sequence comes from Lissotriton vulgaris, assembly GCF_964263255.1. Taxonomy (NCBI): domain Eukaryota; kingdom Metazoa; phylum Chordata; class Amphibia; order Caudata; family Salamandridae; genus Lissotriton; species Lissotriton vulgaris. The sequence goes on along the minus strand of NC_141695.1, from coordinate 275,408,147 downwards.
AACGCTCACAGAGTGACTCACAGTATCCAGCTACCGGCTTTGATGTTCCCAGTTTCTTCAGCCCGTCCAAAGGCAGCAGGTCGGCTGAGTCATTGTAATTGTGCATGAACTGCACCGACTTCTTTATCCTCCTCTGTTGCTACTTGCTCCCTGATCTCGGCCTCCTTCCTCCCCGAGTCCGACAGCATGCCCGGCTGCCCGAGTAGAACATCTGGGTGGCGGACCCCAGGGGGGCATACACTTACAGCGCTCTCTCATCCATTCTCTAAGCTTTCCTTAACAGCTCCCGCGACCCGCCCTCATTATAAAGCAGGAGACTAGGTTGGAATCGGATCTCACCCAGCTGGCAGCTCTACCGGTACGTACTACTCAGAGAGTTTAGGCGGGGCCGCGGCGAGTACAGTTTGGCTTTGTTTTTTTTTTTAGTTGTTATTTTCAGTGCCACATCGGGGCTTGCCGTGCCCTGTCGCTCAGTGGTGGTGGCATCCTCAGACTGTTCTGGTGGTCTTGCAGGGCAGCTTTCATGAGCTGCTCACTGACTGACACTCGCAGGCGCAGCAATCTTCTGGGCATCGCTGACGCTGTGGGACACCCAGCGCTGGAGATGCGACTGCAGCGCTCCTCGTACCCGTGGTGGGCCTAGTTTAAGTTCTAGGGCTTGCGTGCGGCGGTGACTCAGCCAATCCTGGCGCAGCATAACATCGCCACTGCACCAGGATTGGTTAAAGAGCAGGGCTTATACTGTCCATAATGAGACCCGGCTCCCCCGGGACTCTGCCTGTGTTCCTGCTAGAGGAGGAGGAGGAGGGAAGGGGCTACTGCGTGTGTGCGCATGCGTGGGCAAGTAAAACAAAAATGACTTGTCCTAAATGGGCACACACTGCTGCCCTCCCTGACACGCTGCTATCTGCCAGCCAGCCACTCACTGCCACAGGCCCGCCCCCCCCACCCTTCCGCGATCGCGATGAGGTCACTACAGTTAGTGACTCACACTTCAAATATAAATCATTATGACTGTCGGCGCTGGCAGGGCTGCGCTCTTAATTCTAATTTTTGGTATGCCCTGCGCAGTGTCAGTGACGTGACGGTCGTCCATGGGCCATGGCTAGTGGGGCAACTCCCCAACGCCCCCAATGGACGAACCGCCACTGACCTAGACGCTTTACCTGGTAACAAGAAGAGGAGGTCATACTCACAGGAGAGAATTACTAATTCGAGCCCTGAGGAAGTCTATGTGTTAGATTTACACATGACGAAACACGTGTTGGCAGATGTATGGCAGATGTATCATCCTCACTGAGACTGATGTATTGAAAATTGTATTCAGAACTTTTGAAATAAACCTGTGAAGATTTATAAGAGACTATTACCTTTGAAGAATGGACTTGCAACAATTTTGAATATTGTGGACTGCTGGCTAATTTGTAGCTTATGTATAATATTACGGTATACTATACCAGAGTGTAGAGTTAAAGAGTGCTCAGGGGTGTTTGAACTACTGGTGCAACAGGTTTAATCTGAAACGAGTCATATAAAATCTGTCCTGTGCATTATGAATCAGTGGGAGATAGGGTTCCCTTCCACTCTCTGATTTCAATAGTCTATAGGCTCCAACTGTAGATTTACGCTCTTTGGTAGCTGCCCTCCTGACAATTGTCCTGGAACATTTTCTTAACCATTGTTTAGTTCTGGGCAGTAAGGGCGTCAGGTTCCGTGAAGAGATTCTTACAGCTAATGGCCTCTAGGGTACATTTTACATAATTTAGCCAGGGGATAGAACTCCATTTGTCTCGTTTCAAATAATCTGTAATAATTTGTCTACTGAGGTCTGCCTCTGGGTTATACCAGATTTTCACGCAGGCCAAAAGAGGTCTGATCTTAATCTGGTCTTCAATACAGGGTTCTCCCAGTTCCTCGTGTAGGATGTAGGCAGATGTACTGGATGGAACTTTCAGTATTCTTCTGAAGAATTTATTTTCCTCTGCCTGGACCGGGTATATATTCGTAAAATCCCAAACTTCCACCCGTAAGCAGCCTTAGCACAACATATCGATCTGTAAAAATTCATCACTTGCTCGGGAGACCATCTCCCCAGCCTTCTCCCATACCCTGTTATAGCACCAGATGAGGCCACCAATTTAGCACAATGTTTATCCACTAAAGATCTAAATTTTAGAAGCCCATCAAATAGTACACCTAAATAGGGGAAGGACTGCACTAGACTAATTCTGTGGGTTCCTATCTTGTAGGAGAATTTCTTGTCTGGCCTTGCTCCCGCAAGCATAACATATGATTCGTCCAGATTTGCCGTCATATCTAGTGAGGCCATAAAACTCACAAATCCATCAATGAGCCTCTGTAGCCCCCGCGGTGTCCGGGCTAATAACACCGCGTCGTTCGCACACAGCAGGACGGGGACTGGGCAGGTACCTATTTGCGGGGAATCCACTCCAAGTTTGCATAAATCCCTGTCTAAATTATTAATATAGAGTGAAAACAAAAAAGGAGCTAAAATGCAGCCCTGCCGCACTCCACTAGTGCATGGAAATGATGGGGTCATGCTTATGTCTTGGTTAAAACGGACAGACGCTGTTGTATTCCAATGCAAAGCCTTTAAGATGTTAACTAAATTCTGGTCCACCCCTAAACCTTTCATCAGGGCCCAAAGCTTCTCTCTGTTCACATGATCGAATGCCGCAGAGAGATCCATGAATCCCAGGTAGTTTCCTTTCTAGCTATGGTGTACTTAGCTACCAGCAAATAAAGATTCAGGCATTGGTCAGTGGTCGACCTCCCCTCCCTAAACCCATATTGCGTATCCGTTATTACCCGGTGGGTATCTGCCCATTCGGTCAGACGATTCAGAACCACCCTACTCAGGACCTTCGCCGTGACATCAATCAAGGATATCGGGCGGTAGCAATTGGGGTCATCTTGGTTTCCTTTTTTAAAAATTGGAACTATGGTGGCCGAGGACCAAGAATGCGGCATACCCGCCTCCACTGCCGCATTCAAGACCCTAGTGAGAATCGGCGCCCACAGCTCTATTTTACTGAGGTATAGGTCAGGAGGAATTTCGCCTGGGCCGGGCGCCTTATTCTTAGTTAGCCCCAAGATTGCACCTTCTACTTCAGCCAGGGTGATATCTGGCCGTGCATTCAGTTTTAACCTCTGCCCTTCGTCATTGTTTATTTCACCCGTATAATTCTATAACTTTCTAAAATGAGAGTGCCACTGTTCTGGGAGGATAGTGTTTAAGATTTGTGGGGCATTTGAGTCCTGGAAACATGGTTTATTTATAATTTTCCAGGACTCAGTCAGATCTCTTCTTTTCGCCGCCTCCATTAGATCCACCCAAGCTTGTATTTGGAGACTGGTTTTACAGGTTTTAGTGCTTTCTTGTAGTTCAGCCTACATTGAGCTATGTAAATACTGTCTCTAAGGGTTGTTTTTAGGCTAGATTTAAGATCTTTGTGTGCCTCTGAGCATTCTTTATCGAACCATCTCGGTTCAGGGGTCTTTGGTCTCCTAGTCTTAGGAGTCCTTAATATCCATCAATGAGCTGCGCCATCTTTTAAAATGCAATTACTACAGCGACTCCCTCAATATTGGGGTTGAGGCATGTTTTTAATGGATCTGCCCCTGTAAATTTTAATTTTTTATAAAAATGTTCCCCATCTATTTTAAACCATCTAAGTCTTCTCCCTTGGTCTGATATTTTCTCTGTTGCGCCTACCCCACTTGATATGCTTTTAATGGTAGCGCCTTTTAATTCGAGCACCAGGGGGTTATGGTTGCTAAATATGCTACTTTCTATGTCCACCCTACTAACCCAGCTTTTAAGTATAGGTGACACCATAATGTAGTCAATGTCCGACCGACATCCTCTGCCCTTAAAGGCAGGGTTGAGCTCCTCACCACTAACCATCTCTATCAGGTCCATTGTATGGACCAAGTTGTGGCCTTTCAGCACCTTGTCTAACTCCATCCCTTCCATAGAATGCGAAAAATTTGGCCCTTTCTCGACTACACACCGTGACCAGTCCTTGTTTAGTGGCCTAAGGTTTGTGCAAAGATGACAATTAAAATCCCCTACCAGAACTAAGGATGGGGCTGCTGCTGATTTTGCTTTTGGCGCCCTCGTCAGCTGGGCATTTAGGTGGAAATCTAGTTCTTTTATTGTGTTTCCTTTCCCATTTGCCCCCACCGCATTATACCAATTAACCAGGGTGATGTTTAACCCTTGTGAGCGGAAGCCCACTGCCATCATGTTCTGTGATGGGATGTATGACGTTACAACGCATACTTTAACAGCGCAAACCATTACAACACAATTTTTACAACGCAGGATCCTTTACAACGAATGCCTTTACAACGCATGACATTACATCGCAGATGCTATTACAACGCATGCCATTACAACGTTAGTATAGGTAAGTATATAATAAAAAAAAAAAAGAAATTAATAAATATTTAATTAATTTTATTTATTAAATTAATTTTTTATTAATGTATTTATAAATATATACATATATATTTTTTAAAAATAGTGTAGGTGTTTTAAATATATATATATATACATTTTAAAAATATTGTAGGTGTTTTAAAATACTATTCTAACTCCAGGGGGGAGTAATAGTAGGCTAGGTGCAGGATAATGTAAGGGTAAAAATTACTATTGTAACTCCAGGGGGGTGTAATGGTAGGGTAAGTGCTGGATAGTGTAGGGGTAAAAATTACTTTATTTTTTATTTTTTAAGAACTTTTTTTAATAAATATTAAAAATTACTTAAATTAATTTATTTAATTTATTTAAAGTACTATTTTTAAAACTGAACCCTTAAAATACCCCTGTACCCCAAAACCCAAACCTATCCCTAAACCCTAAAGCTACCCCTGTACCCAATAACCCAAACCTAGCCATGAACTCTAAAAATACCCCTGTACCCCATAACCCAAACCTAGCCCGGAACCCTAAAATTACCCCTGTACCCCAAAACCCAAACCTAGCCCTGAACCCTAAAAATACCCCGGTACCCCAAAACCCAAACCCAGCCCTGAACCCTAAAAATACCCCTGTACCCCAAAACCCAAACCTAGCCCTGAACACTAAAAATACCCCTGTACCCCAAAACCCAAACCTAGCCCTGAACCCTAAAAATACCCCAGGTCCCCATAACCCAAACCTAGCCCTGAACCCTAAAATTACCCCTGTACACCAAAACCCAAACCTAGCCCTGAACCCTAAAAATACCCCTGTACCCCATAACCCAAACTTAGCCCTGAACCCTAAAATTACCCCTGTACCCCAAAACCCAAACCTAGCCCTGAACCCTAAAAATACCCCTGTACCCCGAAACCCAAACCTAGCCCTGAACCCTAAAAATACCCCTGTACCCCAAAACCCAAACCTAGCCCTGAACCCTAAAATTACCCCTGTACCCCAAAACCCAAACCTAGCCCTGAACCCTAAAAATACCCCTGTACCCCATAACCCAAACCTAGCCCTGAACCCTAAAATTACCCCTGTACCCCAAAACCCAAACCTAGCCCTGAACCCTAAAAATACCCCTGTAACCCAAAACCCAAACCTAGCCCTGAACCCTAACAATACCCCTGTGCCCCAAAGCCCAAACCTAGCCCTGAACCCTAAAAATAACCCTGTACCCCGAAACCCAAACATAGCCCTGAACCCTAAAAATACCCCTGTACCCCATAACCCAAACCTAGCCCTGAACCCTAAAATTACCCCTGTACCCCAAAACCCAAACCTAGTCCTGAACCCTAAAAATTAATTTATGTTTAATATTTTTTAAATTAATTACATATTTTTTTTAAATTAAATAAATGTTTGAAAAAAAAATAAACTTACCTATACTTATGTTGTAATGGCATGCGTTGTAATAGCATCTGCGAAGTAATATCATGCATTGTAAAGGCATTCGTTGTAATGGATCCTGCGTTGTAGTAGTTGCGTTGTAAAAGTAGTTTGTTGTAATAGTTGCGTTGTAACGGTTGTTTCCCTCTGTGATGCCCAGTTGAAGTTGGACCAGACTCCTTGTATATGAAGGTCTACATATATAATCAGCCCTACCGTAGCTCTCCCTGGGGCTGACCAGTGTGCCGGGACTGAGAAACACTTAAATCCTTCCAGAGAGAAATGGTTATGATCAATCATCCAGGTCTCCTGCATATTACATAAAACCCGGCGATGTATTGCCTCCATTCCTGATCTTCATATTTGGCCGCAAGTCCTGGTACATTCCAGGAAAGTATTTTCAGTCCGTCCCGCCTAGCTGTTCTTCTTGTCCTATCTCTAGGGCGGTAAGTGAGTTCGTTTCCTCCCAGTGTAATAATTTCGTCAGAGTCAGCTACCTTATTTATATTTATTAATTGGGTACCTAAATCAATGCTATCTAGTCCAGTTGACTCGGTCTCCCTTGCAGTACATGGTTGGGTACTCTCTGCCATATTTGCCCCCTTGCTTTCTCCTCTCTGCGCTAACTCATTTTGAGATGTTTTAGTCAGAGCTGTCTTAGTATGTCCATAATTCTTGTACTTGTCTTGTATATGTCAAAGGTTTGTGTCTAACCCTAGTCAGTCTACTCCTTCTAATGTGGACAGAGGGCCGAATCTATTCCGCAGGTCATCCAGCCCTGGTTCTTCATGCCTACGTGGTGCCGTCTGGGGTTATGCGCAACTAAATTCCACTCCCTAGCTTCCAATTCGCCCGTGGCGCTCCCCCGATTATAGACCCCTTTTGGATAAAAGAAACTAAGAGGCATGGATCTGATGTTGCTAATCTCTGAGGTTGGACCCCAGCTTAATATCTGATCCACAACCTGCCTGTTTCTAAAGTTCACCACTATACAGTCCCCAGTATCCTCCTTAGGTCTGGTTCCCACCCAATTCACCCGCCTAACCATTATTATCTCACCCTGTTCCATGCCCACCAGGGGCCTGCGCTTATTTAGCCAGAACATGGTTTTCTTTTTGAGTTCACCATAAGTTTCCATCTGTTCTGGCCTCAGCGTTGGGACTCCTGTAAGGATTATTACGTATGGTGCTGCATCAGGAGGTAAATTAAGGGTTACCGCTGTGTTAGAATGCCCCTTATCAGTGTTATTCTCTGGTGAATTTTGGGTTACGGGGGGGGCGTGGGTTGTCTATGAACCATTACTCGGTGTTTGTTCCCCTATGACGCTCCCTGAGCTGCGTCTTTACTGGCCGCGTGCAAGGACGGAGGGTGCGATGTCGGGCCTTCTAGTTGTGTGTTCCGGGGAGTCAGGGGTAGTTGGATAGTGTTGCCTTGGGCATTTTCAGGAGTGTTTATAAAGGGTGTTTCAAAACTAGTAAAAGTATCCTCCCTCAGTTGTTTTTTACCTGAAGGTCCAGGATTACCACCACCTGGCAGCCCCTTTGTTTTAACCAAACTTATTACTTTGTCCAATCTGCTTAGAATCAGTTTAGGTTTGTCCGGAATCAATTTAGGGATACCTTTAGATTTACTGCCATTAGAAGCGACTAGAGAGGTACCGTTACTTAGTTTTGATGACCGTGTTTGCAGCACTGTACTAGCCATGTCCATATGCTAATCAATTTTCTTTACAGATGTGGCGACAGTGTATTTCCGGGAATCACCAAACTTTGATAATTAAATAACCAAGCAATGGCACCAACCCACTATTGCTCCCAAGCGTCTCTAGTTCAAAGTGCCTCTCACAGTCCCCCGTTGGTCATGTGGCAAAAGATATGTCATGTACTGACCCGGATCTTGACCGAGGGTTTTTCCAGGTGCTTTCCAATCCACAGATGTTAGGGACCGGGCCCGTCCCGTCCTCCTCCGTCCCCGGACGGCCACAGATGGCCTGCCCTCTGCCCGGGCTCAGCCCGCGCACGACCCGCGACCCGGGAGGGGTGGCTTGCTCTTATGCGCCTCCGGGCTCAGGAGTCTTGCGCAGCAGTCGGCGTCCCCGTGTGGAAGCAGGGGCCGCTGGGAGATGTGGTCTTTGTTTCGCTCCCCCCTCTCGGCGGCCGCGGTGTCAGGAGCAGCGGTGGGGGAGAGCGGACCAGGTGAGCCAGGTATCCGTGGTCCGGCGCAGGTAGGACTAGGTCTGCAGTGTCCCCAACAAGCTTACGCCCCCAACTCAATATAGTAGAGAAGTAGAACAAAATGATGTCCCAGAATTCTTTTCAATGAGAAAAATTTTAGAAAAATAGTTAATTTAATGATAAAGTTAACTCTTTATTTTAATATTCTCCCATTTCAAAGTATCACATTATCATACAGGTATCTTACTCTAAGTGGGCTGTAGACAAAAAGCGATATTTATAACTGAAAAATACATACTTTTTTTAAATGGAAGAAATTTAAAATGAAGGAACATTTTTCTAGGAAAATCTAAGAGTTATTATTCTTCTCCACTTTCAATTAAGCCTATTGCGTCTTAATGTTTTATGAAACATGTTTCTTCACTTTACATTCCTCCCATTTAAGCATGTAGCTGTATTTTGTCTGGTATAAATATGTCACAATGTCTACAGGCCAATTTGATCAAGATGCCTGGAGCATATAAATGCAATACTTTTAAATGGGTGTCTATTGATTTAATAAAAATAGTATTCACTTTATCCTGAAAGAATAAAAGTGTTAAATAATGGAATTGCTTTCAACAGATGAAGGGGTAGTACGTTTCAGGAGACTGTAAACCATCTGCCTGTTTTAAGCACAGTGTGTTCACCATCTGCTGATGTTAATTTCTAAGAGCCCTGGCAGCATAATACGTAGCAATACAACTAGCCAAGTAAGAGGCTGGAATGTCAAGAAGACATTGTAACTCTAGACATACCAGGCTGAAAAGGACAGGTAGCCAGTGTGAAGCTCTCCCGGTGGCCGTAATGTTATCCCTCCTCCTATGGCAAGGGAACAGCCATCCCTCTGGTTTATTTGGCTGTATTGTTCTCCCTACCACAGAGATGTTTTGTAAAACAATTATGATTCTATCATATGATATCCTTCGAAGGAATTAATTCTTGTAGAATTCCCTCTTTCTCATTCTGCTAAGATTTATTTATATAGCAAACACAAGGAGATGATGGAAGGAGCGCTGAAACTTTTTAGACACTCACCCCCAGTCACAGATCTGAGTTGAATCCATCATCATTCTCACTTCACCACCTCAGTTCAGACCCAGCTATATGCAAATCGGTCTTGACCCTGTGCCTCATGGAAACAGTCCAGCCCAAATTGCCAAGCCAGGTCTTCCCTGAACTAGAAACAAGCATCCTGGGTCCAGTTTCTGGGAAACATCCTTCATCAGCCAGGCTAGCTTGAATCCAGTGGCAAAGTGTGCAACGGACCCACGTCTGGGCATACCATGCCCACTTAGGGTGAAAAAAACAAACACAAGGAGATGATGGACGGAGTGCTGACATTTTTCAGATACTCACCCCCAGTCACAGATCTGGGTTGAATCCATCATCATTCTTTAGCCCACTTCGCCACCTCAGTTCAGACCCAGCTATATGCAAATCTGTCTAGACCCTGTGCCTCATGGGAACTGTCAAGCCTGAACTGCCAAGCCATGTCTTCCTAAACCAGAATCAAGCATCCTGGGACCGATTTTTTTATATGCCATCTCCTGTCATTTTTCCTCATTGGGTGACATTGGATTAATTGGTTTGACTGGCCCTGCTGCTTCTCTCTTTGGAGTTCATGAGGGATCATGGATTGTTTAAGGACATTAGCATCTATTATCTGACATCTCTTAAATTGCGTTTACTTGTAATTGGCTGTTTGGTGGTCCACTGTTTTTTTGTAAATTTGATTAGATTTGATTATTTATAGAGCGCATCTATCACTTTAAAAGGAGAATGATGGCACTATGCGGGAGAGAGAAAATTAAGACTGGTCCCCCAACTGTCTGAGGGATGAACAAGGGCGTCGGTGGATCCAAAGATCCAAGTCTTCAAGGCCTTTCTGAACTGGGTTTCTATTTCCATCAGCGTTAAGTGTGTTGGTATGAGTTTCCAGGCTCCGGTTCCTAGAGCTGCTAAAGATTTACCTCCTATGGTTTTGCACCTAAAGGCAGGGGTTTTAAGAAGATTTGCTGATGAGGATCTCAGTATCCTAGCAGTGGTGTAGTGGGTGAACCTAGTCGATAGATATTTGGGTCCTAAGTTTCTAAAGGCTCTGAAAGTGATTAGCAGAACTTTGAATATTATTCTGTTGTGCATAGGCAACTAATAGAGGGTTTTAAGGACTGCTGAGGAGGATGATCTGCGGGGTAGTTTTAGCACTGAGCAGGCCGCAGCATGCTGTACCACCTGTAATCTCTTAAGTACTTGTTTGTTTACTCTTGCGAGTAGGCTGTTGTAGTAGTTTAGTCTTGACAGACTGAGTGCCCCGCAACTGACTTTCTTGCAGAGAACGAAATGAAATAAAATACATTTTTAAGGGTTTGATTATGTTGAAGCACATCCCTGCCACTGTCAGGTGTGAAGTCGGAAAGAGAGTGAGGCATCAAATTTCACTAGCAGATTCTTAGCTACTTCTACTATGATTGGTGGAGCTGGTGTGTCTTTCGGCCAGCTTTGGCTTAGCTCAAAGGGATTGTCCTTTCCTATCAGCAGGATCTCAGTTTTGTCCGTATTGCATTTAAGGTGGTTGCGCTTCATCCAAAGGATAACCTCTTTGAGGCATAGCTTAAAGTTGAATTCTGCATTATTAGAGTCTTTGTCTAAGGCCAGGATCCATTGTGCATCATCTGCAATGATGTTATTTCAATGCCAAAAGAGGCTATCAATGAGATGGGAGGGACCATGTAGATGTTAAACAACAGTGGGCTAAGAGACAAGCCCTGTGGGACGCCCGAATGTAATGGGCCGTTTAGTTGAAAGGAAAGATCCTAGGGCCACTGATTGTCTGTGGTTGATGAGGAAGGACTTTATCCAGGCCAGTGTGGTACTGGATATGCTGCTGTTTTCAATCCGTGTAAGGAGGATGTCATGTGAAATGGTGTCAAATGCGGTTGACAGGTCTAATGGAATCAGCACAGCCTCCTTAACTTTATCTAGGGTTAATTTCAATGTGTCGACTATTTCCAATAGTGCAGATTCAGTTGAGTGTATAGAACGGAAGCCCGATTGGGTGAAGAATCTTGGCGTTCTCAAGAAATGTGCTCATACCTTGTGATTCTCTAAATTTGAATTTTTTAGGCAAATGTGATGTAAACAATGTTTAACAATTAAATGTTGTGAACTATGTCTAGCCCCAGCCATTGCTTTTTGTATGATTAAACTTTGAGTTGGTCAACCTACATTAAAAAGAAACAAAAAAAATCTTTGCATGGCTTTTGCTTCTGGTGGACAGCAGATTTCATGGGTAGTTGATTTTAAGTTACAGTATCCAGAATATTAACAAAGTTGATTACTCATGGGATGGATGGTAGTCCACGACAAGTAATAATGGGACCAGTAAGGGTTTCAGTAATTTAAACTTGAGCTCAAACCCTGATAGCTATGTACAGAGCAGACATTCTTAAATTAAGAAAATGTGCAAAACAGTTTAGGTTAAACCTACAATTTCTATATATACCATGCATCCTGCCCAAAAGGCATTTAAGGCCAACCTTAAAAATGACTTAGAAGTGACTTATAAGTATTAAAATAGAACTTTGAGGCCAGTGAAAAGGAGTATTTTGACAGGTTGAAATTGCAGTTTTAAAACCGCACCATCAGGCTGCAGTGGCAGGCATTGAAACATGTTTACCTTGTTACTTTAGTCGTGCCACAATATATACTGCCATCCACTAGTGACTGTGAACTTGCTAGGCCCCGGTACATAGGTATGCTATAGTGGGGACTTATAGGTTAATTAACTGTTTCAATCAGGGATTTAACCAATTTGACGTGTTCTAGGGGTCAGACCACATATGCAAGGGCCTGGGTAACAGAGATACGGTTTACAGAGACAGAAAAGATCAGTATCAGCAGAAAAGAATGTGAGTAATCATGGAAAAAGAAAAATTTTCTTTAAAAATTATTTACCTCAATTTGGCCACACACAACCTCACAGCCTCTGTAATGTGAACATGTTCACCATATCAGGCAGAGAGAGTTTGGTTCAAAGAGTGTCTTCTTGTAGGCAACTGTGTATAAAGGACCTCTAGGGAAGATATGTGCAGTCAAAACCACATAAACTGGAAGTAAAGAAAATTAGAAATAGACTAGCAATTCAATGTTGTATTGCCAAAGGTATGTTAATTGTTACAGATTGACACAACTATTTATTTCTAGAAACCGCTCAGGAAGCAAGTATGATCAACCTGGAAATTCTCAGATATTTGTGTTTGGAGGGAGATCGAGTCATTGAAGAAAAGAGACTGCGGCTGCTACAGCCTAAGTGGTGCTTAGTATACGTACCAAAGGGCCTTATTTATGTATGCATTGCATCGTCTTTGCACCATGCAACATGGTACATGGGTGACACAACCCCAAAATGCAATTTATCAAGCCATGCATGGCCCTTTGCGTGGCCCTGATTGGCTTGATAAATCAGGAGTAACGTAATGCAGATCAAATCACTGCATTGTGGTACTCTGCGCTTAGAAAGGTATTCCATGAGTGTTGAGTGAGTGTACCCATGAAACATCCATGGGGTTTGTTGCATTCCCAGATTTACCATTACCAGCAGACCGGGAAATGAGCCACAATGCTACGACTTCCCATGGGAAACTTAATGACAAGAAATATCTTTATTTCTCCTCATTACTTTCTCTTTGTGTTGGGGCAAACAGTCATTTTGTTAATTGAAGCTGCCAAGATTTTTGACATCCTGGAGTGATCGTACATGTTCCAGGTTTGAGATCCTGGTGGAGGTGGGGTTTGGGCCTGATGTAGATAGTGGATCAAAGTATTGTATCAAAAGCCAAAGGAGAGGGCAAGGTTAATGGCACCTGAACCAACCCATTCCACCTGGAGAAGGAAACTAGACAGGGTTGCCTTCTGCCCCCTATGATCCTTGTATTTGCTCTAGAGCCCCTTGCATGCTGAGCTTGGAAACCCCTTTGGTAATGGGACTGCGGTGGAAGCACACATGGGACAACAAAATCTCACTGTATGCGTATGAATTACTCTTGCATCTGGCACAGCCTTAGTTCATAATTGACAGATTCTGAAAGATCTTCATGATATCTGGTAAATATTCCAGAAACAGGCTAAATTGAGAAAGGTATCTGTTTCCCTTGACTGGATGGTCCCCTCTGCAATAGTCATATGAATTCCCACTGACCTTATCCCCAAGGGGCTTCAAGTAACTGGGGCTAAATTTAACCTGAGAGCTGGAAAAATTCATCCAACACAACTTATACAATCTACTAGGCAAATTTAAAAACAATGAGCCTGATTCACAAAGGTAAACTGAGACGAAAATCTAACCTTACGACTTTCAGTATTCACAATGGGCTTTCCTAGTAGTAAAGTTAGACTTTTGTCTCAGTTTAACTTAAGTTTTGGTATAAAGTTCAACTGAGACTAGACTTTTAGTCTCAGTTAAACTTAAGACCAGAACTTCAGTTAAACTGAGAAAATCCTAACTTTACTACTCATAAATGTCATTGAATACTGAAATTCATAAAATTAGACTTGCGTGTCAGTTTATCTTTGTGAATCGGGCCCAGTGTGTGACTTTTAAGGTCACTGCAATTATTATTTCTGGGCTGAGCAGCTATATTCAAAATGATGGGCCTACCAAAGGTTCACTATATGCTTTAAACATTTCCTGTTGGGTTCCTTAGTTGTTCCTTAGAAACGTAAAGGTCAAGGTTAGTCTAAGTCTCTGGAATGGAAAGCCTCTGTGCAGTGCATTCAATAAACTGACAAAGGGGGTTTTACAAAGGAGGGATTGCACTCCAAGAAATCCCAGCCCTTTGTATTTTGCTCATCAACCTTGATGCTGCTCCTTACGGAAAAAGCCCAACCCAACTGCCTAGTTATGTCCTCGCCTGAACCTAAACACAAGCAACAGAGGACTGATTTTGCTCTTATAAGGGTTCATCAGCCCAGTATGTCTAAGTTCCAGTGGCAGTGGGTTGCCTATGTTCAGGTTCATACCTGCCTTGGCAGTTCCGGATGAACTGTTCCTATTAGAGCAGGGTCAAAACTGACTTGGAAATGGCTGGGTCCATTCTGAGGTGGCATGGTGGGTAAATGCATAATGTGTTGGTCTGCAACGCCATGCAATTTCAATGGTTAGACTTGTTGTCGGCATCCTACCATCACCTTTTGGGTGTTTGATGGACCCCACTAAGTGGCCAAGTGTATGCCCAGGTGTGAGTCGCTTGCTAACTGTGACACTGGAACCAAGATACACTGAAGAAGCCCAATCAAGGGAAACCAGTTATTGGTTGCTTGAGATCTGGTATAGAGGGGACCTGCCTTGGCAGTTCATGTTGGACTGTTCCTATTACAGAAGGTTCAAGAATGATTTGAATGAGGCTGGGTCTCATATGAGGTGGGATGGTGGGGAAAATATTGATGGGTTAGAATACTCCTCCAAGCAATTGCCAGTGGTTAGACTTATTGCATGCATCCTCCCATCATCCTCTGCATGTTTGATGTACTACCCTAAGTAGCCAAGGGTATGCCCACATGTGGATCCCTTGCACACTGTGCCACTAGAACCAACCTACACCCCAATGAAGACCCCCAATCAGTGCAAAACCAGGTAAATTGCATTCCCCTATCACCTTTTGTGTGTTTAATATATTTCCCACCAGAAACACCTAGCAGAACAAGTCTACCTAAAGGAACTTACCACTTTGTACGCGTTTACTAAGTGCTCACAAATGTTAGGAAATGAGAAAATTAAGCATATGCAATTTATTTGACGGGTCAAAGATCATAATATATGGGAGGCTAGGGGGAAGGGTTAAATTACCAGGTTCGAATTTCCATCAACTTCACCACTAGATATTGTCTTCCCTGTGTGACTGTGTCATGATAGTCACATAGTCATGGCATTAATATAGAAATTGTCAAGAAATTACAGATATGTGTGATGATTGTGATGTTCAAGTCCAGTCAGAAATAGTATTTGATGACACTTGTGTTTAAGACCCCACAGAGAATGTGTACGGTGATAGCCATGTGCAAGTCCGCGCTGAGATGTTGTATGATGATAATCATGTCCAAGTCCCAGCAGACATAGGGTGTAATGATAGTCATATTCAAGTCCCTGTTGAAAAAGTGTACAATGATAGTCATGTTCTGGTCACCCCAAGAACTACTAAGAAGGGGGACCCATGACAAGATCCTGGCAGGTATAGCAGGGGAGATAAGTACAACCAACAACAAGGAATTACCTGCCCACAAGTTTCACTGAGGCCCTAGAAGATAATAAATTGAAATAATTCAACAATGGAATTATTTATTCAAAAATAGATAGTCATTTTTTATTTTCATATTTGAAAAATACATTTTATCAACTTTTTGCTGAATAAATATATAACAAAAACAGTATTCCATATACGGTTATTACAATGGTCATGTCCCACATATCACATTCAAATACCATAGTCATGCTATCATACATTCCAGATCTCATCATCATTCATCCAACCTAACACATTAACATCACATCAACAAGTGCGTCAGAATGGTAAAGCTGCCACATGATGATCGGATGACAGGTTCACAGTAGTCATCCAAAGCGTAGGGGTAGGAAAAATCCAGCTACCCACAACAGTTACAACGCCAACGGGCGTTTCGGTGTCTGGCCCCAGCCGGGGCTACACCTTCATCAGGGCGAGGATGGACAAGTGGTGTGGGAGAGCACACCTGATAATCAGACACAGGGGAAAAAAGGCTGATTTTCCTAAATATAGTTCAAACTCCGAGGAGGATAGATACAACTCCAGAAGGGAACCGGCAAGGTCCAGGTCTGCCCTTATCAAGAATTTGGAATAGCAGTCTGCAAGACAGAAGGAAATAGGGTTGCCACTCCTGGGAATACGGTTCAGACACTTCGGTCTGAAAAGGGGACTTAATGTTGGTCACTGCAGTAAATCGTAAGTATATCTTAATCTCAGGGTAGCGAACCCATGAAAAACACTTCCTGCACGCTCTGGCGAAACTGCCGTTCAGAGTGTTAGGTTGGATGAATGATGATGAGATCTGGAATGCATGATAGCATGACTGCGGTATTTGAATGTGATGTTTGGGACATGACCATTGTATTAACCGTATATTGAATACTGTTTTTGTTATATATTTATTCAGCAAAAAGTTGATAAAATGTCTTTTGCAAACATGAAAATAAAAAAATTACTATTTTTGATTAAATAATTCCATTGTTGAATTATTTTTGACATCTGTCCTGGTCCGCTCCGGTGTGTGTTGTTTGTTAGTATCAGGACCCTCTTCTAGGGCCTCAGTAAAACTTGTGGGCAGATAATTCCTTGCTGTTGGTTGGTCCCCCCAAGAGTCAGGCTTCAATTATAGTGATGACCAGATCCACACAGAGATAAATGTGTGATTATAGTCATTTTAAAGCCACTGCAGAGATAGTGTGAGGCTATATGAATACTCAAGTCCCTGCAGAGATTGTGAGTGGTAAAAGCCATGTTCAAGTTCCCACAGAGATAGTGTGTGATGATAATCACGTTCAAGTCCCCACAGACAGCGTCTGGTGATAGGTATCTTCAAGTCCGTGCAGAGGTAGTATGTGATGACAGCTACGTTTGTGTTCTCGCATAGACAGTGTGCAATATTATGATGCCCAGATCCTAACAGAGATAGTGTGTGATTATAGTTATTTTCAATCCCTTACAGAGCTAGTATGTGATGATTGTCACGTTCAAGACCCTGTAGTGTGTGATTACAGCCATGTCCAGATTCCCACTGAGGTTGTGTTTAAATATTTGGATGCCCTGGTTCCCACAGAAATAGCGTGCACTTATAGTAAGGGCGGGGTCTCCACAGAGGTAGTGTGTGGTAGTTATTATGTTGAAGTCTCCCAATACATAGTATGATAGGATAGTGATGTTCTAGCCCCTATAGCAGCAAAGCTCAAATTATCCCACTTGATCTAATGACCCTACTTCAGTTACAACACTGACTGACTCAACTTTATGTGTTCATGAAAGTCCACACTTCCTCGGAAATATAAATACCTTAGTTCTCATTCTCCTTTCTAGCAAACACCTTCTAGAGTAGCCTCCCAAGGAAAGATAACAGTTTATTTTTGATTGCAACATAACTCACATGTTAATTCTTTCTAACCCTTGGGTTTATTAACTAGGAGAAATAGTTTCAGGATCTAGCGTTTCTTTATTGTCTCTAGAATGTAATGCGTTTTCTCTTTCCAAATCTTCTAATTCTGACAGAACAGAGAATTTCTTCTAACTAACTTTAATGCCCTAGCTAGGCTTGCCCTTGCATACATGTGATGCAGCGCGACTCCCAAACAACACTCACAACTCTCACTTAACCCAGGAGCTAACGTATTTACTAATCGATCGGGCACATAACACCGTGAGTCACACATTCACACACCACACGGCTCATGAGATCAGTGAAAAATAGAAGGCGAGCTGCTGGATAAAGGGGTACCTCATTAAACTAGATTCTGAATTTTATACATTATATACATATATGTACGTATCACTTTCCCTCAACAGACATAAGAAAGTAACATCAAGGTACTCCGCTGTTTGGTCGATGGACCAGCTAGTAGAAGTCAGTTAGTAGCGATTAAGACCAGCTCAATCACAATATTCCCATTACGTTATTATTTTAATTTGTCATGAATTTTATTCCAAGTAAACACAGACTCAGATTATATTTTATAGAATCTTTTATCTAAACTAAAATAGAAAATAAAATAAACTTTTATTCGAAATTAGAAAACGTATTACCACATTGCCATAGGCGATGACAAAACTGCAGTGAACAGGTTCCCAAGCTGACTGTCTTTCTAACCTCCTTAATGTCTACCTCCCAACAGGACTCCGCATTAGATATTTTGTCCCAACAAAATTTAAAATAAAAAATAATTCAAAGTCTTGTTGCACCAAAAGTCGTTCAAACAGACAGCATGTCGTGGTAAGTAATAAAATCCATGGAACCAACCTTTTCCCTCTTTCACGCAAGCTCTTTTATACCCTTTTTCCTAACTATCTAACTTAAAATTGAAACATTTAAGGTCCACACTCATTGAGGGGTGGTGATGGTCAACTTGTGACCTCCTTGCTCAAACCAGTAGTTTTGCTATGTCATTCTCAATAATTTTCTCATAGATAAATTGTCCACTTGGCAATTGTCTTTCCATCCTTGAATCTTTTGTACATCCTAAGGCTACATCACGCTTGTTTCCCAGGCTTCCAAATGCAATCATTCTTTGTCACGCTTCTTGCTCTTAGGTCAGGCTAACCTTGACATCTTTTGCCTTGAGCACAAGCCATTCATTTAATACTAGCATGTCTTTCGAATGTGTAGGGGCCATCTCTCCCGAAGTCTCACTTAAACAGCCATTTTCGAACTAGGCCACACAGGCCTCAATGGGAACTAATATGAAAACAAACACAACAGACGTTAGATATAGAATTTTAGCCCTTCTGTTTGAGGTAATTGGAATTTTTATGGTCAATTGTGTCCCCTAACGTGTACCCCAACGGCTCCATGTACATGTAATTTCCCTCCACAACCGAATCTGAAGACGCAAATACATTTGCGTCCAACGTTAACATGTCCTCTATCAGATCCACCATGACTGGATCGATAATTCCGTTCCTAAGTATGCCGTGCCACCGTCTTTATGTGGTGCACTTTCACGTTTTCCTGGCACTGCCGAGCTAGGCCCTGATTTCTGTCTTCAAGCCACTTCTGCCTCTGCCTCTGAAAGCTGCAGCATGGAGACGCATCCCTGACCTCTGCCTTACTTCCTGCCAACCGAGCGGTGCCCGGCTCGGCCTGGTCTGCCTGCCAAAAACAGTATTTTGCCTTCAAGTTATCAGCGTGGCCAGCTCAGCTTCTCGAAAACACATTCCTGTCTAGTGAAATACGAAAACATATCCCCAACTGCAGAACAAGGGCCAAGCCTTCCTGTCCTCCCTCATGAAATTCATAGTTCCCGTTACCATGGTAGGCCCCTGGCTCCGAGCATTTGCACCTAGACACGCATACATTCAGTATAGAATAGCCTCTGCCCGAAAGACCTTTTACTCCAGATTAAACATCCTCCAAACACAAGATATCAGATATGTTTTAGGAACAGGTCGATCTGACATGCCAGACTTCTGTCTCTTCTACTAGTGTTAAAAGTCAGACTCTTAGCTTCCTCCAGATGCACGTCAATCACACATCATATTAGCTGCGCGCGCATTCAGGCCACAGGTTTCAGCTGACTCTGCAAGATTTCTCTAGGCATCCACCCACTTATGACACTTTTCTGTGACGTTTCTAGTTCACGCCTCTGTGCACACCCAAGTTCACGCCTTTTTGCTACGCACATGTGTTCTTATCCTATACATTTCACTTGTCACGCCTACTGTATTCAATGCTATTGTGTCATTTTACTATATATGTCATGTACTGTGAATAAATCGTTGACATCTTTTCCTGCCATCATTGCATACCCGAACCCTTGTATTGATGGAATAGATCTCCATTGACTCGAGTCATTTAGTCATTTATGATTAAAGCCCTTATGACTCAGACACCACGGACTCTGCCTCTCATTTGATTGAGCTATTTTCTTTACTTGTCCGAAATTATCTGGCAAACTCGTATACGGTAAAATATTTACCACATGTTTACCTCCCATCGTTCCAACTTTCCCTGTTAGAGGTAACCTAGCAAAAGCGTACACATATGTGACATTTACTTACCAATTTTATTGTTTTTGCCACGCACACTTTTAACATAAGCACAAATACACACTTTTATCTAATTAATTTTAAAAATACCACAGCACTATATTAGTATGACTCTTTGATTAATTAGTAAATTTGTTCTTTGCAAATCAGCACATTTGTTTTCCAGCGTGTAATTTTGTTCTATGTGTACTGGGTTGATTAATTCTCATGCTCCACACATTTACTGAATGTTACTGTTATGAGAGACTGACTTTACAAGGGGTACACAACATTTTGGTCTCTCCCCTGCTCCATCACATGCACCCTCATTTCACACTTATTTCACAGTGAAACTAAACTGAATGCAAGAATTTACAATCATTTTCCTCCTTGCTCAAACCAGCTCCTTGAAAATGATTAAGAACCAATTCCAATACAAGTCTATTGCTGTGAAGATCAAATTTCTTTAACAGGGTATACAGTTGACAAACTGAGAATACAGAATTGTCCTTTTCTGTAAAAGACAACCTATTCTTTTGATAACATTCCGCTGACATCCAGAACTTACATTCTTCTTACTCAATTTAGGTAAACTGAGTGATATAAAGAGCCTTTACTATAGGGTTCGTTTCTGAAACTATTTTTAAAAACACAACGTCCCTGGAATGATTTTTACAATAGTATAGACCGTTAATACCGAACTCAACATTGCATGTCAACAAAAGCATCCTGGGTGATCACCATTAGTTCACTCATGTGCCATTCCGATCGAAATGAAGTCCCTTCCTCTGTTGACCAGTTAATAGATAGCAAAGCTGTTTGTAGCAACATACCTAAAGTGGCTGTGAATATTACAAAATATTGGTGAAGTCATCTAGACTCAGGAAGGCCTTGCAGTGTTTTCCGTCAGCAAATGCAATGAAATTTATTTTGGGGGACCCATAGAGCACTCAGATGCCACGTGTCTCTTAATGAGGGGTCTAATGCTGCTATCATGTTCATATTAGTAGCAGCAACACACTATCCTGGCATCTCAGTGTTTTGATCCATCTGCATGACTGTTCTAGTCCAATTAACCAAATCACTATTCCCATAGTCTTTGTCTCCCAGACCTATTCTCTCCGATTTAGCAACCATACTTCGCTTATGTCACAGAATCTGTAAATGACACATGGTCTCAGCCCTTGGGTACAACTGTCCCTAGAATATTATGCCCGTCATCAACTCTTAGCTTCCTCCAGATGCACGTCAATCACACGTCATATTAGCTGCGCGCGCATTCAGGCCACAGGTTTCAGCTGACTCTGCAAGATTTCTCTAGGCATCCACCCACTTATGACACTTTTCTGTGACGTTTCTAGTTCACGCCTCTGTGCACACCCAAGTTCACGCCTTTTTGCTACGCACATGTGTTCTCATCATATACATTTCACTTGTCACGCCTACTGTATTCAGCGCTATTGCGTGGAGAAGTGTGGCTCACTGGTTAGAGCAGGCAGACCCTGAAGCAGAGGTCAGACCCGGGACCAGGGTTCAATTCCCGACGCGGCAGGGTCTTGAGCTCAAATGTCCACGGACTCGATAATTCTCGCTTCGGTGCCTGACCTAATCATGGGTTCACACTCTGCAACTCTGGGCATTAAGCTTGCTTAATCTCCACAACTGCCCCCCGCGGCGGGATGCCTGGCTTTCACCTTGGGGATGCCCTGTAGGGGCTATCTCACAGGGAAAAAGCCAGGACGGGTTCCCAAGGCAAGCGCGGAGATACCCCTTCGGGGGTTGAATCTGGCGCTATATAAGAATATAATAATAATAATAATATTGTGTCATTTTACTATATATGTCATGTACTGTGAATAAATCGTTGACATCTTTTCCTGCCATCATTGCATACCCGAACCCTTGTATTGATGGAATAGATCTCCATTGACTCGAGTCATTTAGTCATTTATGATTAAAGCCCTTATGACTCAGACACCACGGACTCTGCCTCTCATTTGATTGAGCTATTTTCTTTACTTGTCCAAAATTATCTGGCAAACTCGTATACGGTAAAATATTTACCACATAATTTGGCGCCCGAACAGGGACCCCTCCCCCACCCCACGCGCCGGCGATGCGTCGCGGGCCTTGCCCACTGCCACGGCCATGACGGACCCCATGCGCATCTGCAGGATTTCCTGTATCTCCCTCAGGCCTACGGAGGTGACGGAGACTGCGGCCGACATCCAGACGAGGCGGTGAGGAGTGCGGAGGATCCCGACCAGAGCCCAGCCGAGAGAGCAGTGTCCGAGGTATCGAGAGGCCCACCTGTAGTGTCGAGGCGCATGCGTAGTGCGCAGCAGAAGCAGTGAAGTCAGTCCAGTCCAGTCGAGTTTCCGAGGCCTTCCGTTCCGTGCTTCTCGGTGAGTACCGTTGCTGGGGACGCATCTAGACGGGTGCATTAATTTGTGTCCGGTCAAGACGGGTTTGGGTACACAGATCCGGTCTGCACTGTTTTAGCAGTGTATCTGTACTGTTTATCAGTGCATCTAGTATCAAGTTATCAAGTTATTGTTGTTCGTTTCGAAATGTTTCAATGTGTTTTAATGTCGTGGTATGAGTGATTGTTCGCATTTTTCTTACTGTGTTTATTGTGTATAGTGTCTAGATCGAAGGTAGCGATGCCGTTATTCTCGAAATTACGACAAATAGGAACTAGAAAAGGGATACTTGAGGAAGCTGTTCCCATCCCACCCAGGGACACTCCTGGACATTTTATGTACCACAAGCACGGCTTAGATGCCATATTATTTCTCGACTTGTGGGTGGACTACACGAAAGACTTGGCAGAGAATCAGAGATGGCCAATTACAGGGACATGGGATGCCGAGTGCATCATGAGAGTAGAGGAAGCGTTGTGGAAAAAGAAAGCCAGACAGTCACAGAAAGATGCCATTGAATTATGGCGTAAAGAATCACATAGACGGACAGAGAAAGCACTCAGAAAAGCAGAGAAAAGTAGAGAGGATTCTGAAAAAGCCAAAGAAAAAGAACTACTAGAAGAAGGAGAGCGAGTTAGAATGGAACAACACGACAGACAGAGTAATGCCATTATGACAGGACTGTATCCAGTCCTGGCCGAGGGCTTGCCCAAGACGACCCCGGAAATACCGAAAGATCTGCCCCCTCCATTGGTTCCGACTAAATTACGTCACAAGACTGCAGCAGACATTTTTCTTTCTTCCTATTTAGACGAAGTGGATTCCTTTTGGGCAGATTTTACAGACTCCAGCCTCACCTTGGACTCGTGGTGGGTTCTGCTCCCTGCTGCCGCTGTTGCCGCTGCGACTGGCCGGACACGCTTCGCGGGTCCCGCTGCGCGGCTGACAGCTTTGCTATCGTCAATTTCCTGCGGAGGCTTGGGCGTTTCTGCTGACCGGCAGGGCTGCGAGCTCCTAGCGGGGGACTCCGAGGACCAGGAGTCCCCGCGCGCCCGTTACCACCTGGGCTGCTCTCCCTGCCGGCTCCACCCCCATCCTTCCTTCTTAACCGGCGGCTCAACCCCTGTCAAGTGGATTCCTTTTGGGCAAATTTTACAGACTCCAGCCTCACCTTGGACTCGTGGTGGGTTCTGCTCCCTGCTGCCGCTGTTGCCGCTGCGACTGGCCGGACCCGCTTCGCGGGTCCCGCTTCGCGGCTGACAGCTTTGCTATCGTCAATTTCCTGCGGAGGCTTGGGCGTTTCTGCTGACCGGCAGGGCTGCGAGCTCCTAGCGGGGGACTCCGAGGACCAGGAGTCCCCGTGCGCCCGTTACCACCTGGGCTGCTCTCCCTGCCGGCTCCACCCCCATCCTTCCTTCTTAACCGGCGGCTCAACCCCTGTCAAGTGGATTCCTTTTGGGCAAATTTTACAGACTTCAGCCTCACCTTGGACTCGTGGTGGGTTCTGCTCCCTGCTGCCGCTGTTGCCGCTGCGACTGGCCGGACCCGCTTCGCGGGTCCCGCTGCGCGGCTGACAGCTTTGCTATCGTCAATTTCCTGCGGAGGCTTGGGCGTTTCTGCTGACCGGCAGGGCTGCGAGCTCCTAGCGGGGGACTCCGAGGACCAGGAGTCCCCGCGTGCCCGTTACCACCTGGGCTGCTCTCCCTGCCGGCTCCACCCCCATCCTTCCTTCTTAACCGGCGGCTCAACCCCTGTCAAGTGGATTCCTTTTGGGCAAATTTTACAGACTCCAGTCTCACCTTGGACTCGTGGTGGGTTCTGCTCCCTGCTGCCGCTGTTGCCGCTGCGACTGGCCGGACCCGCTTCGCGGGTCCCGCTGCGCGGCTGACAGCTTTGCTATCGTCAATTTCCTGCGGAGGCTTGGGCGTTTCTGCTGACCGGCAGGGCTGCGAGCTCCTAGCGGGGGACTCCGAGGACCAGGAGTCCCCGCGTGCCCGTTACCACCTGGGCTGCTCTCCCTGCCGGCTCCACCCCCTTATCCACCAGTCTTATAGACATAAAAGCCAAGTAACTTCCCCGCTGCGCGGGAGCGCGCGGGAGGGCGCCGGGAGAAGCCCGGGACAAGGGCGGGACCGTTTGAGGCCGTTCGAGGCCTAAGAGGACTGGCCTGGCCTACCCCCCTTGGTTCTTCTCAAGGTTATCGTGCCTGGACTCTGACTCTAGTGAGTACCTTAGAGAAACTGTAACTGTTACACATTATGTGTACCCGGGGGAGTCGCAGTAAGACCGCGCTGGGTTTAACCAAGCCAAAAGGCACCTTGGACAATTTCCTCGTAAAAACAAATTTGGCAATAGATGCCGAAATCACAAAAATGCAGAAGAGGGTTTCAATCGAGTTAGATGCCGCACGCAGGCTTTCCCAAACATTTGCTAACTCTAAAAAAGCCTCCCTGGGAAATATTGCGTCTGCTGCATCTCCCCAACAGGTGGAACGTCCGCCTCCTTTGCTGATCCTTGCTGACGTTCATCATTCCCCCCCTCCTTCCTCCCCACCAGCATTAGACTCCTCATTTATTTTCTCCCCTATGACCGTCCAACCCACTGAAAGTGACCCACCTACCGAGCAGGGAAATTCCACCACCTTCCCGGTTATAACTGCCCCCTCCTTCTCTGTACCAAAAAGTACAAACCCAGGTCGCCAAGCATCGAAGAGGAAAAACAATGTAAAATCTGCCTATGCTCGTAAGAAAGCCAAAGTTGCAAGGCAGCAGTTTTTCAACCATAGAAGACCACTACCCAACGCAGGGGATCCTAAACAAACACCACCCCCAGCTATCCACCAAATAGGGGGTGATAGCAACCTCATTACGGCTCCCGCAGCAGAGAATCCCATTATCCTCGCAGATAATCCAACATTGGGAGGGCTAAACAAGACAGAGAGGGATAAGGATAAAGTGGGTGATGATGAAGACTTTCTCCAGACAGTCTGGGTCACTTTAAAACAACTATTGACACCTTTCGAACTCAGACTGTCTCGTATTGAGAATCACTTACTCGAGATGGATAAAACGTTGGTATCCCTGGCCACGCTTAGCCTAAAACAGCTGGAAGCAACACATCCCCATATCAATGAGAGCCCACCTCTGGCTAGAAACGCTGGTATCCAACCTGCTTCAGCCTCTAACATTGGCACTAAAGCAGCTACAGCGCCTAAGGAGGTTCCTCCCGCCCCCTTGATTCTTCCTGCACCCTTACCCCCCCCGTTATCCAAGCCTACTCCGATCCCCAAACCTAGGACACTTGCAAATGTCGCTGCCAACCCCCCAAAAATAGAGGAAAAACCACCTAAAAAACATCTTCAGCCCAAACCCCCTCCTAGAACCGACCAGAAGGCGAATAATCCCATCACTCCTCTTTTAGAGCACACACCAAATTTATACCCGAATCACCAGAACTTTCGCGGAGGCTATATTGATCTTCCCCCTGAGGCTGGGCCCTATGTGGTTATTTTGGCAGGGGTACCTCCGCTTGCCCCTGATATTGTTGAAACCCAGTGGTCCTTAAAAAACAAAGTGATCCACTGGTTAAATACCAATAGGCAGATCCCTCACACCAATAGGAGTAGGGTACTAATGGTCAGGAGAGTCCCTTGGGTGGGCCGTACCCACAAATCGATACCAGGAGACTGTATCGTGGTGTCATTTGCAGACCCTCATACAGCCCATCTCATTACCACATGGGACCAATACGTGACCGAACAAACCATTGTCAACAAACCCCTAACCTTTTTCTACCCTCCAAAACAGCTAGCAGAGCATCCTGGGGCTTGGACCACAATCCACAACCACAGATGGAAGGGTCAGGTGCAGGGATGGCAACCCATCAATAATTGGTGGGAAGGTGCACACACCATGAATAGGTTTGGATGCTTAGATCAGGTGGATTGACTGGGAACAGTCGATCAAACATCCCGATCAAGTGATCAAAACCACGCAATGATTGCCACTAATAGCAATACACTGCCACCCATTGTTAAGAACTTGACCAATTTGATGGTGGTTCCACCCTCCTCTGCCCAGCACCCGCCCCCTGTGCAAGCCATACAACACCTAGACAGGGCACATTTCCAAGACCAGGTAGAGTTAATAGAGAGTGAGGGCCACATACATCAGGTAGATAGTGAACCGAAACACTCATTATTGTCCTGGAATGTAGCAGGACTGGGCAATAAGATCAATCACATACCCTGGTTGGAGACGGTCCACAAGCATGGCATACTTTGCCTGCAAGAAACCTGGCTGGTAGAAGAAAGGCACATCATGGGGTATCGAACGTTCCATACACCTGCTGCTCCCGCCATACAGGGCCGTAATAAAGGGGGTCTGTGTATATACGTTTCGAATGTGGGGGACATAAAAGTGTATAATTTTCACTCTGACCAATATTTTCAAATCCTTTCTTTTAAATGGGGCATTACACAAAAGGTCATACTGGTGAATTTCTATAACAATATGCCACCAAATGAAATGGAACCCATTTTAAATAAAATGTTAAATCGCATCCATAAAGTGAGGGACCAAAACGCGGGAGACCATACAGTTATTTGGGTGGGAGATTTTAATTGTGCAGTCTGCCCACTTTCTGAGTTAGGTTTGTGCGGCCTTGCAGATCGTGAGGAGGACAGCCCTTTTCACTTCTCACACACCAAACTGGAGTCTCTCCTTAACAGTATTATGTTTGCTTTTGACCTCACTTTCGTTAACCAGGCATGCTCTCCCCCAGTTCCTTTTGCCCCAGCATATAATGGAAGAGGTTGTGAAACCACAATTGACTTTGCACTGATATCCCCCACTTCG
The DNA here is from genome assembly GCF_964263255.1 of Lissotriton vulgaris. Taxonomy (NCBI): domain Eukaryota; kingdom Metazoa; phylum Chordata; class Amphibia; order Caudata; family Salamandridae; genus Lissotriton; species Lissotriton vulgaris. The sequence goes on along the minus strand of NC_141695.1, from coordinate 275,381,015 downwards.
CCCAACTTTATAACCTCTTGGGAGATAGGGGAAGATCCAATGAGTGACCATTACCCTATTACCTTTGGGGTTAGGCTCCCAGTGGAGAAACCAAAGGAACCTGGCGGCCCACTGTATCCACTGGAGGTCACCTTAGAAAAGATAAACGGCTATGTGCTAAAGTGGGAGAAATTGAACCCCACCATCTTCTTCCACAAATTAATATTATCCTGCCTTGAAGACATATTCGTCTGCTTAGAAGAAGATGTGGAACCTAAGGCGATCATGGCAGCTTTCGCCAATATACAGGAGTACATAAAAGGCGTTTTAACTAAGAGCCACAAAAAGAAGGGGAGACGTGTATCCGGGTGGTTTGATTCTAGGTGCACAGCCGCCTTAAAGAACTTGAAGAAAGCTTTAAACGCCATCCCGAAAAATAGGGCCCAAATCTCTGAGGCTAGACGAGAGTACAAGAGAGAAATTAACCTCCGGAAAGCAACCATGAAAAAGGAGGCCTGGGAAGCACTGGGAGAAGCTGCCAGGAATAAGGACACCAACCTTTTCTGGAAAGTGATAAGATCAGTATACAACCCAAAACATACTGATAATTGCATAGATGTAGCAATTACAGCAGAGCTCTGGGTTGAACACTACGGGAAACTCTACACCAATAGACAGGGGAACAGCATGAATCAACAAAAGGCACTTTCATCCTCGAACAACTTCATGCGAGATCATCAGCAAAGCGACCCCCTAGTTTCGCCATATCCAATTGACTTGGTCTTTACCACCCTAGAAGTCGAAAATGCAATCAGGGAAAGTCCTTCAGGGAAAGCTCCTGGTCCGGATCACACACCAGTGGATGCCTATAAAACAAACTTGGAATTTTGGGCTCCGCTCTTAACGAACGTTTTGAATATGGGAAACAAATGCGGCTTAATTAAGACCTGGTCAGATGCCATTGTAGTCCCCATTTTTAAAAAGGGAAACAGGGACGATCCGGCTTGCTACCGTCCCATATCCTTACTAGACGGCCTCATGAAAATTGCAGGAAGGATCGTCCTAAAGAGGATCCAGCACTGGGAGACAGAAAATAAGGTTATTTCGGAACTCCAATATGGATTCCGAAAGGGACTGGGCACCCAGGAGCAATGCCTAAATCTGTCCTTATTAATGTCCAAATATATTGAGGCTAAAAAAGGGGATCTGTTTGTTACATTTGTTGACCTTAGCTCAGCATTTGATTGTGTGGACCATCTGCAGCTCTGGTCAACATTGGAGCTCATTGGGGTGGATCCCACCATAGTGGTTTTTATCAAAGAACTTTATAGAGATGCTGGTGCCAGGGTGAGGTTCGGGACCCAGGGGCAATGTACACAGAAATTCCCCATAAATAGAGGGGTTAGGCAAGGTTGTATACTCGCGCCCCTTCTATTTAGTTTTTATATTAATTCTGTTGTAGAACATCTAACAAATCTCCAGAATGATTATCCAGCTGTCAATGGTAGGCCTGTACCCATCCTATTATACGCCGATGATGCGGCTATTATGTCCAGGATTAGGGTAGGGTTGCAGAGAGCGGTAAGAGAATTCTCGTCCTACATGGGGAAAAGAAATTTGAAAGTGAACATCTCAAAAACTTTCTCCATGCCGTGCACCCAAAAGAGTAAAAGGCCACAATGTTCGATATACCTTGACGAGCAAAGAATCGAGACCACAGACACTTTTTGTTATCTGGGTGTTGTCTTTGAGAGAAAAGGAGCCTGGAAACATGCAGTATCGGCTAGGAGGCTTGCCTTTACCCGTGCTATTGGTGCCCTGAGAACTTTTGCAGCGAAAATTGGGGGCAAACCGACTGCTGAGATGATACAGATTTACCAAGCAAAGTGTGTAGCGACAGTTACTTATGGAGCAGGCTTATGGGGCTTTGAAGATGTGTCCTCACTCCAAATTTGCGAGAATTTTTTTATTCGCTACTTATTGGGGGTGAGCAAATCTACTTCAACTTTTATTACTCACATTGAGACTGGCCTCAAATACCTTAGCGACTTCATAAAGCTGTCACCATGTTTGCTTTGGCACAAAATTTGGACTACCAGGGAATGCCAACTTAACAGAGAACTAATCAGGGATTGCATGAGCTTGGATGCCGCATCCAAAATTAAATGGTTGCGACATGTCCGGTTGATGTTCGCCAAGATTGGTTGTCCAGAATACTATGATGACCCAGAGTCCCTTGAAAATCTGTCTAGGTCGTCTCTCAAAAAACTTTTATTTACCCACCTGGAAGGTGTTAGATGGGATGCAGAGAAACTCAAAAATACCACCTTGAGCTACCAAAGAATCACTCCCACCGAAGGTTTGCAATTGTATCTCAGGACCGAAACTGCACCTTATCCTCGTATGCTTCTCACCAGGCTGTGCCTAGGCACCTTTTTCCGTATGGTCACTCTCCCTAAACAAAATGACTGGACTGCCTCGAACCTAATTTGCCCATGCGATGATCACTCATCACAAAGTAATATTCATATTATGTTCTTTTGCAATCTGTATTCTGCCCCAAGGAAATTGTACCTATTACCTCTTTTAAAACACTGGGGCATAAGAACATGCAAAGACGCTTACTACAAATTACTTTTGTTAGATGAGGTGTATGTCATCTTTGTCGTTTCACGTTTTTTAATGTCAGTGATGAAATATAGAAATTCCATGATGTAACCCTTACATGTTTTAACTTTTGCATATGTGTTTACATGAGGTCAACTGCCGTAATTTCATCATTGACTCTTATCATCTGGAAAACTGTTTTATAGAGTCTTATAAAAATTTCGTTGGGGACAACTTTTTAAACTTGCTGTATAAAATGTACTTGTATGCTTTTATGATTTTATCAAACAAATCGAATAAAGCTAAATTTGAATTGAATTTGAATTTGAATATTTAGACGACGTAGCTCCCGCATACACCAATGTACCTGCCCGTGTACCTGTACCACCTGCTGATCATCTGCCCCCAGGTCCGCAACAGCAGACCCCTCCCGCACCGCTTCCTGCACCGCTTCCCGCGCCTGTACCTGTTGTCACTTCCCCTATTGTTCCCCCTGGTATTCATCCGCTTAATCCTTTTGGGTCTGGCGCTGGCCAGGGTCCAACCCCGTTACAAATACCGACCCTACAGCCAGGTTATGCTCAAGCCTCCGCCTCAGGAGGTGCTACAGGAGGTTATCGCACCCCGCCACAGTTACAACGAATGACAATGAGAGAATTCGCAATGCAGCGAACACCTAAAGGAGCCCCAGCCGAAAAGCTTAAAGAACAGCTTACAGATTGCAGATATGACACAGTGCCTGGAAAAACAGGACCCATGTTGTTAGCGTCCCTACGTTTAAGACGCGTTACAGATTATTTGATATTGCTACCAGAAATGCCAGACCATCTAGACAATATGTATCATTTTATTAGAACAGGAGAAAGACCGGAGTGTGTTGGTGAAGCCATGTCACATCAGAAAGTTGAGACTCAAGGTTTAATAATGCGATTTTTGGTAAATTGTTTGATAAGGGAACAAGACCAGCCCAGCTTTCCACAAGGAGAGATGGATAGATTGTCAAGATGGAGTCAGAATATTGCAGAGGGTAAACATGATAGAGAGAGATGTGTACATGCTATGGTTAGAAAGATCCGTAAAGAAATAATAGCAATACATGTCCGTCGAGAATCTGAAAGGCAACTCGAGTCAGAGGAAAAGGACTCCTCAGAGGAGGAAGAACCAGAGAATGCGGCAGAAACCTCGCAACAGGCGAGTAGAGACATGGTAGCATATGTAGGTAGAGAGAAACTCCCTAGACCGTACCCTCTTGATAGGCCCTTCGACAGACCCGTTCGTTTAGAAAACAAGAAACGTTACCTTTGTCCGATACCAGAGCGATGTTCCCTTGAGCATATATTTCAAGCTACTGATAAAGTACTGAAAGAAAGAGTAGGTTATCACGAACTCAATACCTTACGTGATCAGGAACTAGCCCGGTCCGCAGTACAGTGGGCCGGAGATGACAGCATATATAAAGACGATTCAGTAGTGCAAACATTTTTAAGTCTTACTCCAGAAGAACAGCGACTAGCTGGTATATACATGACCCAACACCTCATTATACAGTATGAAAACCAAGCATCTGATCCAGGTTTGTTATATAGTTTATTGCAAGACTTACTCCTGAGAAGATGGAGAGGTCTAGGTACCGATCTAATTGAAAAGATTTTAGAACAACGTCACAAATATAGAACCTTCTTGACTCCACGTTTTGTTTCTGTTCCACCCCCAGTCAGGCAACCATATCACCTAGACAAACAGAATCCTTTACGAGAAGTACATCCAATCCGGAACCCTGATGATACCTTTGAACGTGTGTATGTATACACGTCCATAACTAAAATGGAATTATTGGAAATGAAGAAAATAGTTCCCAGTCATGATAAAGACCCTGCAGGTTTCCACCGCGAAATAAAAGACATGTTACTCATGGGAGATTATACCTATTCCGACATTATGAAAATATTGAAAGTGTTATTGCCTGCCGGTATTTACGAGAAACTTAAAGAAAAAGAATGGGAGGTGGGAGACAAAAAGATTGATTGGACTGCATTAGAAGCCGAAGAAACTGGTCGAACCCCAGGTGTAGGTCTTGGGGAGAAAACTAAAGCATTACCAGGATTGTTAGTACAGGTTTTGCCAAGATTGTTAGCAACTAAAAAGGAGGACTGGGATGCAATCTCAGCCTGCAAACAGAAACCTGACGAAGACACTAGTGATTTTTATTCCCGTTTCGAGAAATGTTTTATTATTAATAGTGGCCTGAAAACAAGTAGCGAGTCATACCCACACCTTTTTGTATCCAAATTAGTCGAGAATTCATTGCCCCAGGTTAAGAACCGTGTACTGAAAGTCGAGAGCACATGGCAAGCTAATACGCCTTCCCAAATGTTACAAATGTTACAGAATCACCAGAACAGAATCAGGGAGGAACATGATCACGAACAGAGACGTATGAAAGACACGAAAATGAAAGTACTAGTAGCTCAGTCAGTTCCAGCTGACGGTCATAAAAGGGGTACTACACAGTCCAATAATTCAGCAGCTCCTGTTAAAGGGATATGCAACTATTGTAAGCAGCCAGGTCACTATGTAAACGATTATGCAGTTTTGAAACACAACATAGCCACAGGTAAAACTAAAGAGAGACCGCGTCCTCCTAGACAGGACCAGGTCCAACAACACGTTCCACAGAATATACAGCCTATGCAGATTCCACAACAGACTGTAGCGGTACCACAGCCACAGCCCATTGCCGCAACACAACATGTCACACAGCAGATGTACCAGTATGCACAATCCGACTACCCCGATTACCAGCAATACACATGAAACAGCCTAGAGAGGGAGGTTGGCTTGCCTCTTATTGAGGTTCCTGTAGATCAAGAGGGTCCTTATGTACATAGTCAGGTATTAGGGAAAAATAGAAAATTTTTGATTGACACAGGGGCAAGCAGGACAACCATCAGTCACGACGAGGTTCCAGGGGCACCCCTCTCAGGCTCACAGAATGTTTCCCTTGGATTTTCAGGAAAGCCTATTGTTAATGAAATATCGAAACCAGTTCCCCTTGCAGTTGGTCCATTGCTCCGCACTACAGATTTATTGCTCACGAAATCATCTCCAGAAAACTTGCTTGGTATAAAGACCCTGAAAGCTCTAGGAGCTGTAATTTGTTGTTCTCCGGAAGGAGTAAGGTTGTTCCTTCGTGATTTTAAGGGACATTATGTATTGAGAGATTTTGACCCCAGGTTACAGAATGTTCCTGCACATTTATGGGCAAAAGGCCCCACTGATGTAGGTTGTATGCACATTACTCCATATCGTGTCACACTCAAGCCAGGAGTAGTACTACCACGCATCCGACAATACAAGTTACCACCAGATGCTGTAGTGGCTTTACTGAAAATCATTGACGAGCTCATTGCACAGGGAGTGGTTGTAGAAACCGACTCCAATGTTTGTAATTCTCCTATAATTCCAATTCTTAAACGTACTGATCCAAATGCACCTCCAGTTTATCGATTAGTTATCGATTTACGAGAATTGAATAAATGCATTCTACCACAATATCCCGTGGTCCCAGACATTTCGTCCTTATTGACAGCTATTGATTCCGAAGCGACGTTCTTTACTGTATTCGACCTCAAGAACGCCTTCTTTAGTGTCCCTATTGACCCGGAAAGCCAATACCTTTTCGGATTCTGTTTAAATGGCCGAAGCTTTAAATTTGCACGCGCACCTCAAGGATTCACAGAAAGCCCCAGCATCTACAGCCAAGCATTAAAACGACAACTTGACAGTATTCACATGCCTGCCAACACTGCCCTACTCCAATATGTCGATGATCTATTGATCACCGCCCGTAGTGAACCAGAATGTGAACAAGCATCATTGACAGTTTTGCTTTTCTTGGCGGACAAGGGACACAAGGTGTCTCCTTCGAAGCTACAATTCTGTGCCCAGCAAGTGGTGTACCTTGGGCACTTGCTGTCCAAGTGGGGTAGGCAGCTGACACCTGAACGAATTCAGTTAATTGCACATCTTCCGCAACCCAAGACACAGAAAGAAGTACGAGCCTTTATTGGACTCACTTCATATTGCAGACAATGGATTCCACAATATGCATTTCTAGCTAAACCACTCATACAGTTGACAACACAGGAGGCAGCGTCTTCGACTGTCCTCCCTTGGACTCAGGAACGTACACAAGCTTTTGACGAATTAAAGAAAGCCTTATGTCAAGCACCAGTTTTAGCAACACCATGTTACAGCAAACCTTTTACACTTTTTGTCACAGAACGCGATGGCACAGCGTTGTCGGTTCTCACTCAGTTACAAGCAGACAAACACTGACCGTGTGCTTATTTTTCGAGTACATTGGATCCAGTAGCCCAGGCCTTGCCTGTGTGCTTAAAGTCAGTTGCAGCTACAGCTCTAGCAATCAGACAAAGTGATTCCATTGTACTAGGACATCAATTGACAGTACAAGTTCCACATTCTGTAGAGGTTCTTTTAAACAGAACACAGACCCAACACTTGACTGTAGCACGACTGACAGGTTATGAATTGACGTTATTCCAACCACACATAGAAATCAGACGTTGTAATACACTAAATCCTGCTACACTTTTACCATCGAGCACTATAGATCCTACTCCACATGACTGCGTAGATGTAGTTGACACAGTTACGAAACCCAGACAAGACTTGACAGATGTCGCGTTACCCGATCCAGACCTGACACTTTATGTGGAAGGTTCATGTTTAAGAACAAGCACAGGAGAGTTAGTGGCCGCGTATGCAGTGACCACTGAAACTGAAGTCATAGAAACACATCGCATTGACACCCTGTCAGCCCAAGCAGCAGAGCTCATTGCTCTGACCCAAGCCTGTATACGTGCCAAAAACCGGAAAGTAAACATATACACAGATTCACGTTATGCATTCGGAGTCGTACACGACTTCGGTGTCCTCTGGCAGGAAAGAGGTTTCTTGACCTCTCACGGAGCCAAGATCCAACATGGCCCCCTCATTCAAGCCCTATTGGAAGCAATACATTTGCCTACAGCCATAGCCATCATGAAGTGCAAGGCACATACAAAGGTCACAGACAAGATTTCTCAGGGTAACGACTTTGCAGATCGAACAGCGAAACATACAGCACTGACTCATACTCAAACGACGGACATGACAAAGACTGATGCAACCTCACTGACACATTGCATGACAGTCAGGGACCCCACACAAGATGTCATCGACATACAGACACATGCCACTCCAGATGAAATAAAGAAATGGACTGAACAAGGAGGGGTCCAGACAGATCAGGGATGGATGACGAGGGGAAAGACCACATGGTTTCTCCCCGACTCTATGGTTCAAGTTATCATCAACACAGCACATAGTCCAGCACATTTAGGAGAAAAAGCCATGATAGACAGTGTACAAAATCTTTGGTTCAACAGGCATTTACGAGCAGCAGCAAAACAGAAAGTGCGTACCTGCATGATCTGTTGTCAGTTCAATCCAGGAAAAGGGATTCCCGTAGAGCAAGGTGGATTCCATCCTCCCGACTATCCTTTTGAAGTCCTCCAGATGGATTATATCTAGATGGACAGATGCCGAGGATTTAAGTATGTCCTCGTAGTCGTATGTGCCCTATCCCGATGGACAGAAGCATATCCCGTCCCAGATTACACCGCCCCGACCACTGCCAAGCAGTTGGTTCGTGAGTTTTTCCCTCGATACGGTTTGCCCCGTGTCGTGTATTCAGATAACGGTCAGCCATTCTCATCCGAACTTATGAAGCAGGTCTCGCTTCTATTGGGGTACCAGTGGAAGTTTCACTGTGTCCGGCATCCGGAGGCAGCAGGTCTCGTGGAGCGACACAATCAGACTCTGAAAACTCGCCTTGCAAAAGTGTGTAAAGAGAAGGGAGTGGATTGGATAATAGCATTGCCAGTTGCACTTTTTTATATGAGAATGGTAGCCCACTCTAGGACAGGGCTATCCCCGTATGAGGTGGTCTTCGGTAGACCTCCTAATATGTGGGGGACGCCTCTGCCGCGAAAAATTACCGATGTTGATAGTACTATGTTGACAGATTACCTTGCTTCCTTGATGTCTGCACTACAATCATGTCGTTCACAGGTCGCGGCAGCCTTCCCAGACAACACCGAGGTGAAGCCCCATGAACTGGTTCCGGGAGACGTTGTGGTCGTTCGGAATTTTGACAGGTCAAGCCCGTTGGAGCCCCGCTGGAAGGAGCCGAAGATTGTTTTGTTAACAACCAGGACTGCTGTGAAATTGGAGGGGCGGAAGGGGTGGGTTCACTTCCGCCAAAGACTGAATCCCAGAACTCCCACATACCAGTGACTGATACCAAACTCCCCCTTCTAGAGAAAACTCCCCAAGAGGAGTATCGCCAGAAATTGAGTCTAGTAAGTCAGACAGTTTAATTGTTTAAGTCCCCTCCTGGGTGAAGCGGTTAGGCAGTTCTGACAATGTATAAGTTAGACCCAAATAGAGAGAGAGATAGACAGGAGACCAAGAAACGAAAATATTGTAAAAGTCTCCGGAGCAGATGCGTCTGCACATTACTTATTATGTTTTTTCTGAGTCTTACGATTATTGTTTTGAGTTGGATGCTATATATGTATTTTCCTCTTGCACATTCTTCTAATAACACTGCAGAGCACACTTTTAGTGCTCTACCCCCACACGAAATGTCTTATCGGCTTGCGCTGCGCAACAATACATTCATTCGTATGTTACACCATTCTCACCAGATCAACAATGCTACTAATTGTTGGATATGTGGCCGACTCCCTCCCTATCAGAACTACAAGGGAGCTCTGCCTCTCTTTCCTTACCCGTTTACACATAATGGTTCTTGTGGTGCCTGGTTTAGTTTAATATCTTCTATAGACACTGACTCTAAGGTTTCCCAAGGCAATTGGATATGGGGAAATCTGAATACAGTCATGAACAAAGCATGTTTCCCGAACGAAGAGGGTATTCCGCAAATGACAGGGACAGATCTAGAAAACGAAGTGTATGGATTAGGCAATTTTACACTTAACCTCATGATTCTAAATGTTCAGTCAGAAACTAGTCCAGACTTGCCATCCATATCAGTTCTACCAGCGAAAGGTGTATTGTGTGTCAGAAAGAATGGTTCAGTACATCTAGGTCACAGTGACTGTACCACTGTGGTCGAATTCAGTGATCAAGGCAAGTCTACATTCAAAGCTTCCCGACATTCCTATTTTATATGTGGTCAGACAGCTTATGTCCGTTTACCTCCAGACTGGGATGGTACCTGTTTCATTGCATTCTTATTGCCACCAGTATTCCCAGCCCCATCTGACTATCACAGGAATTCCCGCCTTAATATTGTTAGACACAAGAGAGACCTCACACTAGTTGATCAGACTGAAACTACATGGGAACAATATACAGATTTCAATAAAGGATTCTTTTTCTTTGTAGGTCCTGTCCAGAATAGTAAATTGATACGCAAATTAACTAGAACGTTAGAAGCAGTAGTGAACGAGACTACTTCAGCTTTGGGCAACTTAACAGAGGAGCAGTCTGCTATGAGACTTGTTGTTCTTCAGAACCGCCTTGTCCTTGACGTCATCCTGGCCGATAGGGGCGGGGCTTGTAGAGTCATCGGATCCAGTTGCTGCGTGTTTATTCCAAATAACTCGCCATCAGTCTATAAGGCCATTACCCGACTTCACGAAATTGCCCATCTGATACACTAGAATCCAGGCTCCTGGACTTGGTCCGGTTGGCTCTGGAGTGTAATCACGGCCTGGGGATGGAAACTACTGTCATTCCTAGGAATCATATTGGCCCTAGTATTCAGTTGTTGCCTGTGTTTGCAATGTGGGCCAGCGATTTGCGGCTTGTGTGCCACAGCTTGTGTTCCCCATTCAAGTGCACGTTCCCATTCTCGGAAACAGAAAGAAGAACAGATGATGTTATATGAACAGATTGATGGTCTCATGAACATCGACATATCATGAAGGGTCCGTAGGGGACAAGGAGGGAATGAGGTAATTGGAATTTTTATGGTCAATTGTGTCCCCTAACGTGTACCCCAACGGCTCCATGTACGTACTTCAAGTACATGTAATTTCCCTCCACAACCAAATCTGAAGACGCAAATACATTTGCGTCCAACGTTAACATGTCCTCTATCAGATCCACCATGACTGGATCGATAATTCCGTTCCTAAGTATGCCGTGCCACCATCTTTATGTGGTGCACTTTCACGTTTTCCTGGCTCTGCCGAGCTAGGCCCTGATTTCTGTCTTCAAGCCACTTCTGCCTCTGCCTCTGAAAGCTGCAGCATGGAGACGCATCCCTGACCTCTGCCTTACTTCCTGCCAACCGAGCGGTGCCCGGCTCGGCCTGGTCTGCCTGCCAAAAACAGTATTTTGCCTTCAAGTTATCAGCGTGGCCAGCTCAGCTCCTCGAAAACACATTCCTGTCTAGTGAAATACGAAAACATATCCCCGACTGCAGAACAAGGGCCAAGCCTTCCTGTCCTCCCTCATGAAATTCATAGTTCCCGTTACCATGGTAGGCCCCTGGCTCCGAGCATTTGCACCTAGACACGCATACATTCAGTATAGAATAGCCTCTGCCCGAAAGACCTTTTACTCCAGATTAAACATCCTCCAAACACAAGATATCAGATATGTTTTAGGAACAGGTCGATCTGACATGCCAGACTTCTGTCTCTTCTACTAGTGTTAAAAGTCAGACTCTTAGCTTCCTCCAGATGCACGTCAATCACACATCATATTAGCTGCGCGCGCATTCAGGCCACAGGTTTCAGCTGACTCTGCAAGATTTCTCTAGGCATCCACCCACTTATGACACTTTTCTGTGACGTTTCTAGTTCACGCCTCTGTGCACACCCAAGTTCACGCCTTTTTGCTACGCACATGTGTTCTTATCCTATACATTTCACTTGTCACGCCTACTGTATTCAATGCTATTGTGTCATTTTACTATATATGTCATGTACTGTGAATAAATCGTTGACATCTTTTCCTGCCATCATTGCATACCCGAACCCTTGTATTGATGGAATAGATCTCCATTGACTCGAGTCATTTAGTCATTTATGATTAAAGCCCTTATGACTCAGACACCACGGACTCTGCCTCTCATTTGATTGAGCTATTTTCTTTACTTGTCCGAAATTATCTGGCAAACTCGTATACGGTAAAATATTTACCACATGTTTACCTCCCATCGTTCCAACTTTCCCTGTTAGAGGTAACCTAGCAAAAGCGTACACATATGTGACATTTACTTACCAATTTTATTGTTTTTGCCACGCACACTTTTAACATAAGCACAAATACACACTTTTATCTAATTAATTTTAAAAATACCACAGCACTATATTAGTATGACTCTTTGATTAATTAGTAAATTTGTTCTTTGCAAATCAGCACATTTGTTTTCCAGCGTGTAATTTTGTTCTATGTGTACTGGGTTGATTAATTCTCATGCTCCACACATTTACTGAATGTTACTGTTATGAGAGACTGACTTTACAAGGGGTACACAACATTTTGGTCTCTCCCCTGCTCCATCACATGCACCCTCATTTCACACTTATTTCACAGTGAAACTAAACTGAATGCAAGAATTTACAATCATTTTCCTCCTTGCTCAAACCAGCTCCTTGAAAATGATTAAGAACCAATTCCAATACAAGTCTATTGCTGTGAAGATCAAATTTCTTTAACAGGGTATACAGTTGACAAACTGAGAATACAGAATTGTCCTTTTCTGTAAAAGACAACCTATTCTTTTGATAACATTCCGCTGACATCCAGAACTTACATTCTTCTTACTCAATTTAGGTAAACTGAGTGATATAAAGAGCCTTTACTATAGGGTTCGTTTCTGAAACTATTTTTAAAAACACAACGTCCCTGGAATGATTTTTACAATAGTATAGACCGTTAATACCGAACTCAACATTGCATGTCAACAAAAGCATCCTGGGTGATCACCATTAGTTCACTCATGTGCCATTCCGATCGAAATGAAGTCCCTTCCTCTGTTGACCAGTTAATAGATAGCAAAGCTGTTTGTAGCAACATACCTAAAGTGGCTGTGAATATTACAAAATATTGGTGAAGTCATCTAGACTCAGGAAGGCCTTGCAGTGTTTTCCGTCAGCAAATGCAATGAAATTTATTTTGGGGGACCCATAGAGCACTCAGATGCCACGTGTCTCTTAATGAGGGGTCTAATGCTGCTATCATGTTCATATTAGTAGCAGCAACACACTATCCTGGCATCTCAGTGTTTTGATCCATCTGCATGACTGTTCTAGTCCAATTAACCAAATCACTATTCCCATAGTCTTTGTCTCCCAGGCCTATTCTCTCCGATTTAGCAACCATACTTCGCTTATGTCACAGAATCTGTAAATGACACATGGTCTCAGCCCTTGGGTACAACTGTCCCTAGAATATTATGCCCGTCATCAACCCAGTTACCTTTCATCCCAAGCTTTGATGACCCTGCCAACACCACACCAATCGACCTGTTGCACTTGTAAATTATTTTGGACTTCCACAGCTTATAATGGATGCTCTCAACAAAGAACTGACCATGCTGATATGTTGTTAACTGAATAGACAGGGCCTTGTGCTCCCCCTTTTATTTGCTACAAGGCCATAAGAATATCCAGAAAGCTTGTCCATACATTGTGGGGGGTGTGGTAGGGAATAATCAGTGTTCATTAAAAGAAAGAAAGATGATAGAACTATCCTCCCAGCTAGGAGGGGATTTATCTGTAATAAAGTGCAATGCCCCCGGCTGCCCATCTTGGCTGGCTTAATCTCTCAATAGTTCGTAGGAGGCTGCAAGAGCCATTCTCTTAACATACAGACTGTTCTTTCCCGAGGGCAGATTAAGAGGTGCAGTCTGATGCCAGAAACAGGGCCTGCTAACATGTTCCCTTAGTGAGGGGCGATGTGGTGTGCAAAGGGTGAGAAGGCAATTACACATGCAATACTGGAGGAAATAAAGTAGAAACCACACAAGGCCGTTCCAATGGAGTCTTTCCGGAGAGGGCTTAGAGATTTGTTACGTCTGTTTTACCGGGTTCTACGTGGCCAAACATGCTCTTCCTTAGTCTGGATCTCACACTAGGATGTTCCGGGGTCTTGCGTGACAGGAAAGGGTGTATCAATTGACTAATAAGGGTTTTGTTGGTGGATCTAAAGGACTGGACACTGGAAAGGTCTGTTTTATTTGCTTCTTTATTGCTCAAGAAACGGGCAACTCCCCCCAGCTGCCATGGTGCCACCCTGCACAGAAAAGGTCATTTAAAACGTGTTAACAGTCCCCTTAAGAGAATACCGTTTAGGAGAATGAAGCCAAAAAGGGCAAAGTCTTTCTTGGCAATCTTGTAGATCGTACATGGAGATGTATTTAATGCAGAAGTAAATAGCAAGACACCAATGCCTTCCTGACAGCAGGGAAGAGGTAAAAGCCAAGGAAAGGCAACCAGCAGGAGATTCAAAGGAAAAGCCAAATGTAAGGAGCAAAACCAAGGAAATAAATAATAACAAGAAGGCAAAGAATGCAATAAATTATAAGGGAATTAATGTGTTACATGAATCCATTACTCGTAAATATCTCTTGAATACATAACTCAAACAGGAACTGACATCACATGAAAAGACTCAATTATCTCTCGACTGTACTTAGATTGAGAACCTCAGCAGTTTTACAGATGAGTTATAGGGACTGAACAGAATCACTGGCTAGCTTCCAATTTTCAATTGGAATGAGATTAAATATGTTTTTGTTAGGACCCTGCATGTCACCCTTGTCAAAGAGGTAATTTCATTACCACTTGACTGAGGGTTGTAAATAGAAATGTGTGAAAAAAAAAAAAGATCTGACTCTTTATAATCATTTCCCAAAATGTGTGCTCAAACTCCTTGGTAAGATTATGAAGTATTTTAAGCACACCCATTTAATTGGACTGGCTGACTGCAAAAATGCCTATATATCAAGCATTCCGAAGAGAAGCACTTCCAAAACAGCCACAAATGGAAATTATGATGGAAAATTAGGCGGATAAGAGCCAGGGAATAGGATTTACTAAAGGGAGGAGGTAGATGAGAAAAGTTAAACTGTGTAAAACAGGAAAAATGAAATTGAGAGGCATAAAAGATAAAGAAAATGAGAAACAGGGAATCCATACAAGAGAGAACAACAGTGGATTGAGAAGGATACAGAGTAAAGGACAGTATGGAAGGCCACTGCAAAAATCCGGCACTTTATTACCAGTTTATGTGTCAAAGTTGAAGGAACTATAGACGGAAAGAAAAGGCAATATATGTAGCTATAGCACAATGTAAAATGAAAACAATGTAAGCATTATATTCTGCACCATTGTTCTCTTGTTATTAGGCATTCCAACACCTGTAGTTATACATTTTAAAAAAGTACGTTTGTGGAAATTATAGAGGTTTTGTAGTGTAGTTCCTATATCCCTGATAGGCTCTGCACATCGGAATAATATACACTATAGATTTGACATAGAACTGTCTCTATCAAGTACATTAAACATAATTACTTGTGTGTGCCAGCTAACTCAGAGGTCACTAGAAACTTTCTCGAATTAACAAGAAGGGATTAGTTGCTGACAACCGCATAAACATGAGAACTTTGTTTCCCTTAGAATCGGAACAATATCTTCAGAGTCGTGGAAACAATAGATTACAGTTTCACTCAGTCAATCGTGCATGCTTCGTTTCTACAGAGTTGCACAGAAATAGAGAGATAGGCATTTCAATAAAAAGGTTTTATTGAACAGTCTTCTTTCTCATTCAAGAGATATGAACTGATACAATCGTAAGACAGAATGCGCAGTACAATATGTACAGCGTTAAAAGTAATATAAAATAATACTGTAATAGCATGGTCTGTAGCTATGACATATATAAAAATGCATATATAAATAACGCAAGCTAAAATACTCAACTGGTGCTTCTAAAATAATCCTACCCCAGTGTACCTAACCTAAGTCTAGTATGAGGGAAGAAGTAGGTGCTTTTTTAGCTATAGTTTCATTTAGTTTAGTTGTGCTAAGAATTGCCAAAAGTTTCTCTAGGTTCTAATCAGCTCCATACCTTAGAATGAGAGAGATTGGTAACTCCTTCTCGGGACTCGATCTCTAACACCCCGCAAGGGGAGTCAGAAACACTGGAGCTGGATTCTTGGCGAGGAAGATGAAAGAGTCTGGTCTGTGCGGCAGTTGGGCAGTTGACTTCCTTCGGGACTTGCTGTGGCGAGCCGCATCGTGCAAGTAGGTAGCTGAAACGCACCATGCCTTGCCATAGCAAGTGAAGGTGTATTTATACCTTGAAGGTTTTTAGGAATGCCAGTATTGACGTACAAATCGGGCATAAGAACGTCATGAATGAACTGCTAAGGAATAGATGTTCATGCATAATAAATGAGTTCTTGGAGAAATCAGTATCCAGGCAAGGGGAAGTCCTAAAGGCTTAAGAGTCTGGTTTTCAAGGAACTCGTTGTGATGAAGAGTATCGGATGTAGTTGACCATGCCTGTATTTGATTAGCATGAGCAATGCCTAAATAAGGGCTGGATTTCTATGCCTAAATAAGGGCAATATGAATTGTACCTATATAAGGGCATACATCGGGAAATCTATATACAGTATCTACATCAACACACAACAGTTTGCTAAGAAGGAAATCTGTATATAGGAAATGTAATACAACACTTTCTTCAAAACTATTCATAAAATGTTTTAGTATGTAAGTATAGGTAACCACTTTTATTAATATTTTAGCTTCTTCTTTTCTCTACACATCAGTTTGGGCGAAAATATGGGGTTGCATTTTTCATAAAAAAGTCAATGTGTACAAATGTCTAATATTTAGAGGAGTGCTACTTTTATTCAGTGCATCTTAGTTATGTTTTAATACTCATCTTCTGGAGCTTGTTGTATATATTCTGTTTTAAAATCATAGGACATCTTGAAGAACTTTGTTCTAATCAAACATCTTTATAGAATAGTGCTAACCATTATAAATGTGTTATATTAATGTCTCAAAGGAGACTGTCTGACCTGACAGCCTTACAGTGGTCTTCCCCTAACTTTTTTCCTGCCACTCTCAACTTTTCTGACTTTTTTTGGGGGGCTCTCTCCCCTAAGCACAGTAACATTTGTTCATTCCCAATTTGCATGTTTAACTTACTTATAAGTCCCTAGTAAAGTGCACTACATGTACACAGGTCCTGTAAGTGAAATGCTACTAGAGGGTCTGTAGCACAGATTGTGCCACCACATTAGTAGCCCCATAACCATGTCTCGGGCCTGCCATTGCAGGTTTTGCATGTGCAGTTCACAGCGACTTCAACTTGGCATTTAAAGATACTCCCCATTTATTACGCCTAAGTCACCTTTAAGGTAGACCTTAGGTCACCCTAACGGTAGGGTGCTTTGTAATTCAAAGGTAGTAAATGTACTCTTACATTTTACATGTCCTGGTAGTGACAAATGGCTCAATTTGTTTTCACTCTTGTTGAGGTCCATTCCTGCCATAGGGTAACATTGGGGATTCTTTAACACACTTTTAAGCTATTCCTCCTGATCGGAAAGGAGTGGCTACAGTATGTTTTATATTTTTGGAATGATAATGGTAAATCGTCTTTACTGGTAAAGTTGGATTTAACGTTAATATTTTAAGAAAGGCCATTTTTTAAAGGGGACATTTCTATGCTCTTAGCTATGTGTGACTCACAGCCTGCTTCCAAATACACGTCTCGGGTGGGTGACGGCTACACTTTGTGCATTTCCTCCAGACAGCCACAAACGCAGAAAGGCTAGCAATGTCTGAGTACTCATCTACATACATCTGCATTCGGATGGTAGTTCCTGGGCAGGACGGTAGGGAAGGGCTGACACTTACACTTCAATAGGGAATGGCCTGACTCCTCACAAAAGAGTTGATTATCCATACTGATAGTCTGGATCCAGGGCTTGTGCACTTCAATGACCATTCTTCGAAGTCTCCCTGACTTCCCACACACATTTGGGTATAAGTACTGGGTCTCTGAGCCTACCAAGGTAGTACACTTATGGACCTGTGTTTACTCTGCCAGGAAGGAATCTCTGTGCAGCTAAAGGACTGCCACTCTGCTGTATCTGCTGTTTTCTAAATTCGCTAAATTTCTTACCACTTGCTGTGTTGCCCTGATGCTGCCGCTCTCTATCTGCCTGGGTGAGAAAGACTGGACCTCCATCACTTGAACCCAGAGTGACTCCAATGGCTTGCCTCCTGTTGCTAAGTCTCAGGGACACAAAGGAGTTAGAACACTCTATCTCCAAACCATGGGCTCATCTGCTGGTGACACTTTCCTACCAATAAGTGCCAACCCAGGACATTTAAGTGTGGACCTACGGGTCTGCCGCAGTATTAACGACATATGCCCCAAGGAAGAGGTGTCGTGAGGTGTGGCGGAGCGGCCAGGGCGACTGACGCTGGGGATCATGGTTTGATCCCTGGCTCCGGCGGCAGGGATCTGTCCAGCACCATGCAACTCTGGGCAATAGCTTGCTTAATATTCCCAATGGCCCCCAGCACCAAGGTACCCCTTTGGGGGTGATTTGTGTGCTATACAAGTACTAGATTTACATTTTACATTTTTTGCACACATAGCCGCCATATTGTGCTCGGACCTGCCAAACTCCAGGACCAATGCTTTGCCTACCACCTTAATCACATTGCCACTGCTGTATTGGGATCACAAAAGCATTGCACGCTGCACCCCACCTCTGTCAACACAAACCTTGGATCAAGGTACTTTAGTTTAGTGGGCCTAAGTGGGTCCCATCATCTGGCCCGTGCTCTCTTGCAGACAGCCTGAACTCTTGATTTTGTCCTAGTCTAGTGCAACCAAGGGATTTTTGTCTTGCTTTATTTATAAAATCATAATCTATTGTTCTAACTTTGGTGTGGGGCCTTTTTGTGATGTTTTTGCTGTGTTGTTGTACGACCTGTTGCACAAATACTATTCTATATTGTCTATTAGCTAAACCTGACTGCTTTGTGCCAAGCTACCTGAGGTTGAGCACAGGATAATTTAGGTTGTGTTGTAACCTACCCTGCCTAGGATTGTGGTTCCCACTTGGACAGGGAACCAGAAACTCAATTTCTAACAGAGACATTTTTAGATTCTAGACAGATGTTGGCACCGGAGCACCCAGCTTGCCAACTGCCAGTGGCCTCTTGTTGTAGCCAGATACAGTTGCCGTCATTTGACCATGTGACACCTCTGCAGTCCAGGTTTTCCCACTCTGGTTTTTCCCACTCACTGTTATTCGAATATGAATTTACCTTGAAAAACAAAGACAAGAGGCTTTTGGCAAAACAGGAACAGTTGATTTAATCAAAAATTAGGGCTGGGAGCAGTGACAGAGTCGGGCTTCTGAGGACTGTCTCAAAGTACAATAATTTTTAAAGCCTTTTTACACATTATTTTAAGCATCATAAAACAATTCATTGATCCTTTTTTAGGAGAGGAATGTGGGCCTAGTCACAAAGCCATAAATTATTCCCACCTGATGACAAATGCAGGTGGGTCTCGACCTTATGTGGACACAATGAAGGCCAGTCGGCACAGGTGGCACATGATTACTGCATGTGTTGTGTGTGCTGTCTCCTGATTGGCTGAGTGTTGACAACTTCATGTGATTTCTAACTTTATGGTGTTTTGGAAATGTGTCCCCACCGGCTATGTGTGTTTTAGTTGGGTCATTTTCCCAGCACCATTGTGTTTTTGCTGCCTATCTGTGGGATTAATCTGGGTTTTTCCTGTTCGCCTTTTTGAACTGCTGGTTAAGTGCCATCCCACCTATGATCTGCCAATCAGTAGCCTCAGGCATAGGGCCTGCCAAACCAGGGATTAATGACACGTATGATTACGTACATCAACATAAATATTAACACCACCAACAGAGACGTCTCACTCACCAGGACATACTTAATGCTGGCCGTAACATGACCGCATCAGTAGGCACCTGTACATCTAGCCTGCCACTTGCCAGTGGCCTCCAGTTCCTGCTTGTTCCAGCCTGATCCAGTTTCTGCAGTTTGACCACGTGACACTACTGTTGGCTGGGTTTCCCCTCCTGGGATTTTCCAGCTTACCATTCTTCCCACTAATAGAAGCCACACCCACCCCAAGACCTGAGTCGGTTTGATGATTCTCCTGACACAGATGGTAAATGCAATGCCAACAAACTTTACCCTGATTAATCAAATCCAGTCTGGCTGAATACCAAAATGAGTGCTCTACCTACCCCTCATCTAGCTTCACACTGTAGTACTCTCCCCTCTAACCCTCAACATCCCATCTTCTGCCAATATTTACCTCCTCATCCAGGACAAAGCCTCTTTGCCACCCCACCACTCCTCTCCAAGGACTGTCTCATCAACTAGTTTGCCCTGGACCTGCCATCCACAGTGCCAACCCTCCCTCCACGGAGGTTAATATGATGGACCTCAAATTGGATCCAGTGCCCTCCCTCAATTTGTACCTTTGCCCCTGTGAGGCAACCATTCTGCCTTCCAAAACCCCTCTCCCTGTGGCTTGTCATCCGCCATCTATTTCTAGACCTGCTGCTGACAGTGGTAGCCTGTCCTACATTGAGGATAAGTTGGCTGACCTCAAGCAGGATCTTCAAACTGTTAAGGAGAGCCTGAAGACCCTCTTACACTTCTCTTTGAAGATGGAGAAGCTTTGGAACTTCTATCCTACCATTGAGACTAATCCACCCAACCCTCCACGAAGGATAAACACAGCAGGAGAAAAATGTCTTCTTTCAAAATCCCGTTCAGTCCACTCTGGAAAACACGGCCTCTTCTTAATCACCACTCCAGGCCCCATAGTTCTTCTCACCACCTGTCTAATGATGACACCCTCTCCCGACTTATATCTTACAATGGTTCTTGCAGTGTCTCCTCACAACCACCAATCAACATCCAAACTATTTCCTCCAACCCGTTTCGAAAACCGAGTGTTAACCTGAGATCTGTGATCAAGAATAACCTATTACTGGTTGCCACTTTTTACTTAGAAGCAGTAGCAACTAACTTGCACATCAATTCGATGCTTTTCAACTGCAGCTCAGCAGTGAAACATGCAGCAGATATTTCTGACCTCATCCTCATGCAAGATCTGGACCTCCTGATCCTAACTGAAACCAGGCTTAATGACTTCTCCTCTCCAATCCTTGACATCTCAGTCCTTTCCGAATAAGACATTATCAGACTCGATAGACCTGCTAAAATTGGGGGTGAAATTGCTTGCATCTATCATCCCTTCCTCACATTGAGACAGGGAAACATTTCTATGATGTCCTCCTATGAACACCTAGATATTCAAATCTAGAACAATGGCAAGATTGTCTATTTGCTCCACACGGTATACTATCCCCCTGGTGATAACCTGCTCTTCATCGAACAAATCTTGGAGTCCGTTGCCTCAAACTCTGACCAAAACCGCAACCATATCTTCTTTGGAAATGTTAACCTACACTGGAACAACACAAATTACCCTTTATTTTGCTCATGCAAGGCTTACCTCTACGACTTCAACTTCACCCAGGCCAGCAATGGTCTTATCGACAACAAGGGTTCCACCCTCGATCTAATCATAGTTAAAGATAACATCATACAACTTGATAACATATCACCTTGTGACTAGTCAGATCATTACCAAATCTCTTTTCACATCCTGGAAAAGGTCCTGGTCAAACAAGGTCAACCACACAAAACCAAACAGCTGGCTCGAAATCTGAGAGATATCAACATTAATGATCTAACTTCCTTTAGTAATAATCTATTTCCTCTACCCCCTAACATGACTAACCTGGATGACCTGACGGATCACTACATCCACACCATGACAACGCACCGAAGCAACTCAGAAGGGTACAGATCAAACAGTCCAAACCCTGGTTTAACGGCTCACTAAATTAGGAATGTCACAAACTCAGAGCTTACTGAGAGTTTATGGAGAAGCCATACAAAACTCAATCAGTTAAGGATGACTAGAAGGTCATATAAAAAGCTTATCTGCAGTGCGAAAATTGATCACCTCAGGGCACAGCTTGACAACGCCCAAAACAGACCTAAAAAACTATTTGAAATCGTCAAACAACAAGCTAACCCTCAACCAACCAACTCTCTGCAACGGACACCATCTACCCCAGTCAGGAGGACTTCTCAGCACACTTTACTGAAAAGGCAAGAAAAATTGAACTTGACCTACAACAGGTGTGTTTTGTTTTTACTTTATTACTGTTTGTGTACTGCATAAACACTTTATACATTGCCTCTAAGTTAAGCCTTACTGTTTTTGTGGCAAGCTACCCAGGCTAGGAACAGGTTCTTTTTTTTACTTTTTGTGGTCCATCCTGTAAGGCATTGAGGCTGTTACTTGACCAAGGGGGCCACGGTAACTACATCATTGCAGAAACCTGGGATGGAACCCGGAAAGATATTTGTGCCTTTAAGTAAAATCTACGGTTTACAGCACACAGGTATGGAACAATTCAACCAGCAAAGAACTTTCTATATCCAGAGGAGAAGAAACAGGAGACCGAGAAGGCTGGATGAAACCATTTACTAGGTACTGATCCAAATACTCCTTTAGATGTTCATTTTCCTTTCTCGTAAGCGCATAGATTCTGCTACAAGGCAAATCGGTTTCAGGTTCCAAATCTATCTTGTAGTCATAAGGCCTATGAGGAGGTAACTTTCAATTTCAGTCTTATCAAAGACTGCAGCCAAATTCTGATATTCATGAGGAATTTCCATTGTCTCCATAGCACAGATCATCTTTGAACTGGTAGCTAAATCTTTGACTTAGGAACACGTAGAATTCTCTTCCGAGAAACTATAACAATTCTATATGCAGTAACTGGAATTCAATTGAACAGCTTTTTTTCCCAGTTAATCTCAGGTTTATGCTTTGTCAACCAAGGTAACCTCAAAATTAACTGAAATTGAGGAGCATCAATAAGAATATATGAAAATCTTCCCCCCGATGTCCATGAAGATCTTCCAGTTCTATGGACTATGTCTCATCAGTGATTGGTCCAGAGGTGAGATTGGTACCATCTACTGCTCTTACTGTCTCTGCAATGATTTTCTTAACAAAACTAATTCCAATTCTTTTGGCGTACATGATATCACAGAAATTCCTGGTGGTTCAAGACTCCAACATTACTGAGATTCCTTTCAGGACTCTTCCTCAAAATTTGACATTGAAGATCTTGGGTAAATGGGGCGAAGCAGACTGCAAGACTTTAGCCACTTGTTGACAATCTTGGCTTGACTTTTGACTATCATCTCTCAGGGCAATCCTCCTCACTGATGGGGTTTCTCTTTTCCTGAATAATTATTACTACTCTTTGGCTTTCTAGGACACTCCTTCATGAAATGCCCTGACTTTACACATTATAAACAAAGGTTTCCTGATCTTCTCTTTTCTTTTTCTTCCTTTGAAAGAGGGCCTCAGACACTGACAATCTGCATTGGTTTTCCAAAAGAATAACTTTCAGATACTTTGGAGCCTTCAACTTTACCTCTGTCAAATCGGGGTGGCAAGAGATGAAATTCCTTTTTTTGCTCATCTCTCTTTTCAAAAAGGCGCTGATCTGTTTGTAACACCAGATCGGTTAACTTATACACTTCAGTAGGCTGATCAGGGATTTGAGCCAATGCATCCTTCTGTAGTTTAGTTCCTATATTCCCAATAGGCTCTGCGCATTGGAATAATATATCCTGTAGATTAGAAGTAGGACTGAGGTCGACTAGGTCTCTACCAAATGTACTAAACTTAATTGCGTGTGCCAGCTAGCTCAGAGGTCACTAGAAACTTTCTCGAATTCACAAGAAGGGATTAGTCTCTGACAACCGCATAAACATGACAACTTTGTTTCCCCAAGATAAAATGTATCTTCAGAGTCATGGAAACAATAGATAGATATTTCACTCAGTCAATCGTGCATGCTTCGTTTCACTAAAGATGCAGAGAAATAGATAGACAGGTGTTTTCAATAAAAAGATTTATTGAACAGTCTTCTTTCTCAAGCATAAGAAATGAACTGCTACAATAGTAAAAATGTTTGTAAAATATAATGCGTACAGTATAAATAGTAAAATAAAATAATACTGTAAGAGCATTTGATGGTTCCTAAACCATATATAAATACATACATAAATAACAGAGGCTAAAAGTACTCAACTGGTGTTTCTAAAATACGCCTAACCCGGTGTACCTAACCCAAGCTTAGTACAAGGGAAGAAGTAAGTGAGGTGTAGCATAAATGTAGTATTCTTTTGCCAAGAATCTGCCCAAGATTTCTCTAAGGGTCTAATCAGCTCTGTACCTTAGTTTAGAATGGAGAAGGCTGGTCTCAGGACTGGATTTCCCAACAACCCGCAAGGGTAGCTTGGAAACACTGAAGCTGGATTTCTCGGCTGGAGAAAAGACAGCGTCTCTCTCAGTGCGTCTGCTGGAGGGTTGGTTTCCTTCGGCACTTGCTGTAGCAGGCTGCGCCAGGCAAGTAGATTGTCGAACTGCTCCACACCACCGTGTGTTTGCTTGGGCAAGTGTGGGCATATTTATACCTTGAAGGTGCCTGGTTTGACGTATGGTTGGACATAATAACGTCATCAAAGAGTCTCAGTTCATTGAAAACTCCATGAGTTCTTGGATAAATCAGTGCTCAAGCAAAAGGAAGGCCCTGACTGCTGAAGGCGGGTTTTTCCAAAACATCATTGTGGATTTTCGGAACTAGTGGAAGTAGCCCTGCCGTATTTGGACTGCATGAGCTATGCCTAAATATGATTATGATTTCTATGCCTATATAAGGATATAGTGATTTATACCTATATAAGGGCATG
Source organism: Lissotriton vulgaris (assembly GCF_964263255.1). NCBI lineage: Eukaryota > Metazoa > Chordata > Amphibia > Caudata > Salamandridae > Lissotriton > Lissotriton vulgaris. The sequence continues at coordinate 275,356,437 of NC_141695.1, read as the reverse complement.
AATTGGGAAACTTACAATAGGGTCCTAAAATAATACATAACACCCACTCCACGCTATTATGTTCATTTAAGAGTAAATACTAAAACATATAATCTAGAGCATGTGTTTACAACCCCCAAAATATCATATAAAATGCATTTGAAACGGTTGAATTGAAAAAATTAGCATTTTGTGTAGTACACATTTAAAGCAAATAGCAGAATGTTTTGTGAGCAATATTTTTCTGGTTGAGAAAATATACGAGGGAATGCGTCCTGTGATAAATTTGAGAGATCTGAACGATTGGGTGGTATACCATCACTTCAAAATGGAAGGGATCCATTTGTTAAAGGATGTTTTGCAGAAGGGAGACTGGATGACTCGTTTGGATTTGAAAGATGCATATCTGACAATTCCTATTTGGGAGGAACATCAGGGGTTTTTGACATTCTAGTGGAAGGAGATCTTGTAGAAGTTTGTGTGTTTACCATTCGGTATATCCTTGGCACCTTGGTGCTTTACAAAGGTTCTTCGCTTTGTGGCAACTTATTTGAGCTAGAGGGGCATTAGTCTGATTATTTATCTGGACCACTTCTTGATATGGATCAGAACAAGTCAGATTTGATTTCCAACACAAATCTGGCTGTGAGACTATTGAAATTTTTGGGTTTTGTTGTGAACAGAACAAAGTCTCAATTATTGCCAAATCGGCAAACGCAATTCTTGGGTTTTATGATAGACACAGTGGAAGGTTTTTTGAGGTTACCAAAAAAAAACTGAAAAGGATAAGGAAGAAGTTAAGTAATACTCTGAAGTTAGATTGTGTTTCATTGAGGATGTTAGCCCGTATTGTTGGCCTACTCCCTTCTACTGATCCAGTGTTTTAATACTGCCAGCCCTATGTAGCTTCTCAGTATAATTCCAACAGACGAGTAACCTCACTGCAGTATGGCTTCTGTCACCATACACTTACACTTGCTTCCTGACTCTTCCTCAGCCATCAACACTTGGTATAAACCTTCTGATACCATAGCTCTTTTCCATTGCTTCAACTGACCTTCACGTGACTCACCCAAAAATCGGGGAAAAAATCCTTTATATTTCTCACCTCTGCATTTCTCTTGTTCATATGATTCAGTTTCCCATTCTTCTAAAGGTTCATACTCGGTTAATCTAGGTCTTGGTTCCAAATCATTCATCCTCATCCTCAAATTCTGAAGAATCCTCCTATTAAACGTACCCTTTTCAGGAAAAGCTAGAACTCCATCAGCTTTTGTATATTCTATCCAATTCTCCAACCATACACAAGTATTATATCCTCTTTCCATCATCATAAAGGAAGCAGGCGTCTTTGGTGGGGGAATAGGAATTCCCTCTCTAGTCGACATGAGCTTATCTTTCTTAAAGAAAATCTTCATTTTCTTTATTAACAACATTTTTCTCTTTTCTCCATACATTCTAGATGCTCGATATAGGAAACAATAATCCGTAAATTCTTGAGCTCCTCTATCAGTGCGACACACACTAGCAGTCAAATCAGAGTTCAACTTACAGATTTTCATCTACCAAACCAAGAGTAGCTCAACCAATCAGACTCAGGCTCACACTCGTGGTCTGACCAATGCCAGTGGGGCCTTTTTTGTGATGTCAGTTCTACTCCTTACTATTGACCCCTCCTTTACAATCTGCTTCTGTCTCACGCCCGCTGTTTCAACCTATCCCAGCGCGGCTCTCTCTGACGTCAGCACAACTTCGACGACTGACCCTCCCTTTTCCTTAAAATGAAATTCGTTAGTGACAACATAAAAACATTCGCAACTCTGCCTGTTCTGCTACACAAAGGATAGATTTCCAACTTAATCTGGAGTCGCAGAATTGCTCCTCTTCTACTGCAAGTAAAAACCTCTGTTTATACTTCATTCAAGCTCGAGAGAACCTGTTACAGCTTCAGTGGTACCCTTACTAGGAAATAAGACCAATGTTTCACTAGCGAACCTTCTGCAATCACTCACTCTCAACTTTTATATGAAACAGTCCCTAGTTTAATACTGCCAGCTCTACGTAGCTTCTCAGTATTATTCCAACAGACGAGTAACCTCACTGCAGTATGGCTTCTGTCACCACCCGCTATTCATTTCCCGGATATTCTGGACAACATAAAACAAAGACGCTAACTTCTTTGTTAAACATAAATCAATAATCAATACTCATCACCAAACTAGTCAATAATACCCATAACTCTTCTACCAGAAAACTGATCAAGCGGCGTATTCCGATACCATATACTCACCTGGGCCCATAACCACACTTACAATTGAGTAAACCGCTTGCGTCAAAGTTTATGATTTTCACAGTTCAAGATTAGTTGATGGTGAAAAATGTTCACTGACTCTATCTTATTCATTTAAGGTAAAGAACCACAGACTCTGGAAGTTTAAACACCTTTATCTAAATTAATTTCATGTGAACCATCTCAAATACACAGTGCAGTCACCGCCATTCTTAGGAGAGAAAATTCGATTAATTAATCATCAAATTCATACTTTGGACTCAGACAATGATAATGATAAATGCTCTGCATGGGAGAGGACAGAGAGAAAAGAACATCTGCAAATAATGTGAAAATATAATTACAGCGAATGGTGTGAAGACTAACCCCCTGGCCAAAGGGATGGTAAGCGTACCCCGGGAAAGATCAGGCGACAAAGACTTCAGCACAGGATTCAGGACAGGATAGATGACCTCTCTAACACGGACGGTTGCGTCACACCCCTCTCTGACACTCTCCACCTCCTCAAGATTCTTCTGGGATCTTCTTATCTAACCCAATTAAATTGGGATAGAAGGTTCTACATTCGGCTTCAGCACCTCACAGCATCACTCCCAAAGTCAGTATCACCTGCTACACCAACAGCATCCCAAGCTCAACAGCATTTAGCAAATCTATGTCTGACTAACTAACTAAGGCTATCTCAATTATACTTTTCATTCTTCATGTACCACCAACTAAAGTTTCAATATCGTAAAAATGCAAAATTTAATTGGTCAAGCAAGGGGAGAAGATCATCACAACCTGCTTACATGTTACTTTATTCAGTTAAACCATTGTTCACCAACCCACCATGCTTTATTTTCCCACACGCATTCACATTTCATCTGCAACATTTGTTAAAAATCTAACATGTAGGTCAGTCAGTTGAACTTTTCAGTGCCCTTTATCAGGCATTGGACACTGTACGACCTTGACTTTTATCCAAACTTTGTGTGATCCTTCCGGGTTCACTCTCAGTAGTCATGCGCAGTCATCACATGGCTAGGCTTACTTCAATTATACACGAGAGGCTCAAATGCACACTAGTGATCAATTACGAAAGGCAAATGTTACTTTAAAAACTAAATGGTTTCACTGTATACCACCCATCTCTACTCTATTCCCCTTTACTTATTAATACTTTCTTCGCATTAGTATTAGTAAAATATCTCGTTTTCACTTCAGCTAAGCAGGTGCCATGCACGTGCGTTTTTAAGACTCCATTTTAGTGCCTACTGCTCATGCCCAAGAAATTCCCTCCAAGCCTTAGTTCGTCATATTTCATAGATGCAGTTGACGCATGCGCAGTTATGATTTCCTTGATAAAGCGATTTTAGTACTTCATTCATATTATTAGTGTTAGTAAATACATAGGCAAGCTTCACTAACCCGCGTGTTCATGTGGTGCGTATTAGTTTTACACAAATTTAATTAATAACATGTTAGTAGATTAAACAAGCAGATTGCTTACAGGTAAGTCTCATTTCTACGAGTCCTTGCTCCATCACTACTATTCAAGCTATTTTTCTGGGCCCTTTGCATTACCAGGCCTTACAAAGGTTGAAAGCAAGTCACTTGAGGAATGGCTTCAGGTACTCAGAGAAAGTTTGTCTTTCTTTGGAAGCGAGACAGGAACTGAATTGGTGGTTGAGGAACATGGATACTTCGAAAGGGCGTGCAATTTTTGGAGAGAACGCAGATCTTATTATAGAATCGGATGCAAGTTGTTGAATTCTTCAGAACTGGTGGTCGTTGGTCAGAATAAAAAAAGAGTTTACATATAAACTGTTTAGGCAGGATCTTTTGCAATAAGATGTTTTGCAGAGAAGAGTATGAAATGTTCGGTAATTCTAAGGATTGTCAATATGTTGGTGGTTCGTTATGTCAACAGGTTGGCTGGTCCACGTTTGGCGGGCCTGGTGGATAATGCAAAAATCTTTTGGGAGTATTGTTTGGAGAGAGGTCTGTCTGTTCAGGCGGAGCACATTCCAGTTTTGTCAAATTCGGTTTCAGACTGGTTCTCGAGGAATTTCAAAGACTCCAGCGATTGGCTGTTGGACAGAGGTGTGTTCAAGTTGTTGAACAGTTTGTGGGGTCGATTTCAAGTGGATTTATTTGCGAACAGGCTAAATTGTTAGGTGGAGAGGTTTTTCAGTTGGCATCTGGGCCCAGATGCAGCAGGGATAGATGCTTTCCTGCAAGACTGGAGGAACCTCCATGCCTATGCGTTTCCACCTTTTGCTATGATAAGCAGAGTATCAGGGATGATTTGCAAATGGAAGGAGAAAGTGGTCGTGGTGACTCTGTTGTGGATTTTGCAGGTCTGGTACCCGATCATGTTGAAGATGAGTGTAGATCTTCCAGTTTTGCTGCCAGTTTTTCAAGGGATTCTTTGTGGCCCTCAAAGGGAGGTTCATAGTCTCGTGGAAGTGGACCAGCTTCAGTTAGTGGCTTCAAAACTTTCAGGAGAGTTTGGAAAAAGCCAGGACTTTCTAAGGGAGCTTCAAAGCTTATTGATGAGTTATGGGTCCCTCAATAGGAAGGATTATAGATTGGCCTGGGGAAAGTGGAGTTGCTGGTGTGTTGAAAATGATTTGGATACTGTTTCAGCAGATTTTGTTCAGGTTTTGAACTTTTTGTCTGAATTATTTACTAAAGGTTTAGCTTACAGAAATGTGAATTTGTATAGGACTGCAATTTCAGAAGTTATGTTTTGGTTAATGGATTTTCTTTGGTTAGAAGGTTGTTAAGAAGTATTACAAATGCTAAACCCCCTTGGACTATGTATTCAGTTCTTTGGGATGTTTCAAGAGTGTTGTTATTTATGGATTCGTGGAGTGATAATAGTGATTTAGGTTTAAAAGATTTATCGATTAAATTGACCCCAATGCTGTGCCTGGTTTCTTTCGGCAGGGTTTCTGATGTTAAGGCACTGGAGGAGTATTTTAGATCTTATACACCAGAGGGGATTTTTTCCATATTAGACAGAGGACTAATACGAATTAGTCTACAATTTTTTATCCTTATTTCAATGAGAGAAGGAAGTTGTGTGCGGTTTGTTGTGTTAAGGAATATGAAAAAAGAACATTATTTGCTAGTTCCTCTGGTGTTGATCAATTGTTGATATCTTTCAGACATCTACATAAAGCAGCCTCTTCTCCCACATTAGCTAGATGGGTGAAGGAAATGTTGGTGAAGTGTGGAGTGGATGTGAGTATGTTTGGAGTGCATTCTGTGAGAGTTGCTGCTGCTTCAAAAGTTTGTTTGGTTGGGGGTAGTCTCTATGACATTTTACGCTATGCTGATTGGTCTTCTGATACTCTGTTCAGACATTTTTATTTCAAACCAATTGATAATGCAGTGACCTGTTTGATTATTAAGCTTTAAACTTGCATATTATTAGCCTATGTGCCATAAAATGTAGATTTTCCACTGCCTTGATGGGCTGAAAATATGGATTTTATTAAAGACACAGAGGCTAATATTATCCCGTCCAAAAGGCTTTTTACCCAGAACCTGATGATGTTTTTTCTTTTCACAGCTGGTCAAGTCTAAGAGGTCTTGGAGTACCTCAAGGAATGTTCTTTTCTAAAATTTTGGGGAAAGAAGAAGTTTACGCATCATTTGAAGGAAATGTATTAAACAATTTCTTATACTTCGAAGTTCGCAGTTCAATATAGAAGGAAATGGACTGGTTGCTGGGGTATTTTATGCTATTTGGAATGTTTTCAATGTTCTAAGTTCTTAAGTTTAGACGCTTTGAATATGCTGCTGAGTGGAGGCAATAAAGGAAATATTGCATAATATTAGCCTCCGTGTCTTTAATAAAATCCAGATTTTCAACCCATCAAGGAGGTGGAAAATCTACATTCTCCTTTAAAAGATGGTTTTGCCAGGGAACCAGATAATTCACTGCCTGTGCATATGAATGACAGGAAATGAAGTTCTGTGGCCTGACTTCTTTTAAAGATTGCTTTGGTTGGTACCAGGGATACCACTTTGTGTGGAGATGGATGACAGAAAATGCAGTGATGTCACTTCCTGCACAGATGGATAGTGTGAAATCCAGTAATGTAACTCCTGGTGCAGAATTAAGTTCTCTTGCTTGGCATCTTCTTTTAAAGATTGTTTTGGCAGGAAACCAGAGAAGTATTTGAAGGAATTAACCCCACTCCTCATGATGGGTCATCGTTGTGGATTTAGAGACACAAATTAAACTTTAATTAAAATAAATGTGCAGGATTATGTGGCAGGTGCGATAATCACTCCCTAGCTCTCCCACTACTTGAGTTTTTAAACTTGTATAGGATGGATTATAGTATGAGCATCACATGAACACTTGGACCTTCAAAATACAATAACACAATGTGTGTCTCTTAACAATCCTGAGCCCCATAGTCTTTTAGTTCATTTCATGGATTGTTAGGAAGATTTTTTTGTGTTAGGCTCATATTGAATCATCTTATTCCCTCCTGTTCCCTCCTGTGATGCGTCACTTTGTATAGTACCAATTCGCCTCTTTGCGCCGACTTTCAAAGGCTAGAAATAATTTATTAGGATTCGTTCTTCCGAACCTCAGGCATTTGAGGGGTGGAATTAAGAGCGTAAGCGTTTAGGTGGAATATTGTTCTGAGTCCTGATTTTGCCATGCCCTATTCCTTTCTAAAGAGGTGCAGCAGACAGTGGGATTTTAGGTGTGAAATGAACTTGTATTTTTTTGAGAACTCAATTCTTTGGGGTTTTCTGAGAAGATGGTAGATGGGGTTGGTTCATTAAGTATAGAGTCAATGTGTTGTAGGGAGTGGTAATCAAAAAGGGATACAGGGTTATTTTTCTGATTAATTAGTTAAATAGAAAGGCTGGTTATATGGTGACCAAAACATTTCAGTAACTTTTCTAGACAGGCAGACTCACTTCTTATGGACATCCAGCAATGTGTTCTTCAGACAGGTAGGAAACTTTAGGAAACTTTAGACCTTGAGAAAATGTAATAGCAATTCAAAAGAGTGTAATTTCCTGTGGCTCATTAATCATTTACGGAATTGCTTTGGGAGACAAGTGTAAAAGTCGATAAGGGAATTGGGAAGTTAATCATTGATCCTTCTAAAATATATTTGGTATATAGAAGGAATGCCTAAGACCTAGGGACCACATTATTATTACAATCTTGCAGCCATGAAGGGCATCACACTTACTATTCTCCTGTTGACACTATCAGGTAGGAACATAGATGTACCACTCTAAATACATGTAATTTTGTGAGTGCTGAACAGGGTATTTTGTATTTATTTACTTTGGATTATAGGAAAGTGACACTGTTGAAATCTTTCTAACTTGTGAAGATAACTTGGTGAAAAACTTCAAAGAAGACAGCCAGAGAACTGCTGAGGATATTAAGAATAAGACAATGTGCTAGGTTAGTCTTGCTTAAGGCCATTCTACTACAATGTGCAAGGTTTTGAAGCAGAATGCATCTTGTTTAAACATTGACGTGCTAATTGATCACACACTGGCCAGCTTGTGTGCTTGTTTGTACGTCTGGATGTAGTAAAACACGGCCTAAGGTCTGGCATTCTTGTAGATGATTTAATGCAAGTAATTGTGAGCACCCTTCTAACTTCAGTAGACTATCTGGCTAAATCTAACCTGTGGGAACAGCAGAAGCTGTGCAGATCTTTAAACTCGTCTACTGACCTCAGGCCTTTACATCGGTCATTGAGGAATGGATAGGTTTGTAGAGCCATGTACACATTTTTTTTTCAGACTTTACTTTTTCTTACATTTCTTTAATCTCATTTCCTTTATCAAATGAACTACTTTTTCTAATGGTCAGATTTTTTCAATTATCGGTCATTGTTAGTTTCAGCTATATCATATTAAACATATTGGTCCTGTTGACCCTTTTTCAGCTGACTTTCTTCTTTAAGCTTAGGTTATGTCATGCTAGCATGCTAGTAAATATTGGGCCCTAAATATGCAATATAATTGTTATTGTATTCGTTCTCTTTTCAATTACATTTTCTCTGTATTGCATTCAAGTGTGTCACAGTTTATTGCCTAGCATATTTAGGAACTGATTAATCACTCCCAACCTTACCACAATCAATGTTGGGCTTTACTTGTCTTGCTTGCATAGCCACTCTTTGTTTCATCCACTTTGTGGTTGTTTGCTCCTGTTGCCACTTCATTATGATACTCTCTTGAAACTCATTTTGTTCAATCTTTGACCTTCTTTGAACATTCATTTATTTTTTACTGTTATTACTTTGTTATCTTATTTTGTTCTATTCTGAAAGTATTCATGACATGTAGCTGTTCATTTAAGTTTAAGCCTTTTAGATAAAAGAGTTTCATACAGAAATAAATATGTATGAGGAGTCAGTACTTAAACATTGTAGGCTAGACACAGCTTTTAAATATTACATGTCTTTTCAGGGGAGGAGCTGCACACACCGTCTTGTTCTAAACTCGGTAATAAGAGCTGGAAACTTTCATCAACAAGTAGTGAGTGAAGGGATTCCACGGTTGAAGCATATACAGAATTGGGATATTGTTGGAGGGGTATGTAAGCCCCAATCAGGCAACAATCACTGTTCTTGTCAGGGTGAACCACAAAAGTAACTAATTAATTTGTGCTTAAAACTCTTGTAGTTTGGCACAAAAGCTGTCAAGTATAACTAAGAGGCAATGAGTGAGTATTTATGCAGCACTCAAACAGAATTAAAGTGAAAATACAGTACATGAACAATCCAACACTGACTTAGAAAAATAGAGTAGCATTTTGTAAGTTATTTCAGACCAAAATGACATAAATCCAATAATTAACTGGAGATATGCAATGTTAAAGATTCACATAAAAATAGGGCCAAAGGGGGAAAATCACCATCTGAGGGTATCTGGTCATGCTAGACCAAGACAAAGTCACAAGTTTAGGCCAACCAAAATGGAGCGCAGGTGGGGCACAGAACCAAGTTTGGCCCACTTAGGATTGTGCCCTATGTTCTTAGTGTGTGCACTATTTGGCGTTGCTTTGCAAAGCTTTATGTCCTCCTGCATCAGTTTGAATAAAACTGTGTGGCATGGCTTTGCAGGACATTGCAACACTTCGTACCGCATTGGGTCGAATCTTCGGTTAGGCCAGGAGGACCTCTCTCCAATGCCAAGACTTGGCAAGGCACCACTTGGACATCAGTAACTCACTCCAGCAGAGGCAAGCAGGGCTCAGGCAACTCCAGTTGCAGGTCCAGGTAGGTCCAATGCAGCAAGTCAGCAGGGAGACCTCTGGAGGTTGTTGTGCCCTTGTAGCTCCGAACAGGCGGTCAGTCAACTGGCTCTTGGAGTAACTCAGCCTGGGACGAAGGGAGCACATCCAATCTTCCTTCTCAGCAAGCAGGGCAGGCCTCAAGCAGTAGGGTAGTCCTTTTACTGTAGAATTCACAGGTTCATGTGAGTACTGAAGAGTTAGTGTGAGGGTCCTAGTTTTATAACTGATGCCACTTTGAAGTGGATGAAACTTTTTGAGTGTTCTCCCACAAATGTGTATAGAATATCCTTCCTCCCTGCCCTGGCCCCTGTTAAACCTGGCAAAATAAACCTCTTACTAGATCCAAACCTTAATTTTTAATACATACAAGTCACCCATAGGGGAGGCCCTGGACAGCCCAGAAGGCAGGGTACCATGCATTTAAAAAGTAGGACAAGTACTTTGAAGTTTTACATTCCCTGGTAGTGAAAAACTTCTACATTTATTTTTCACATCTACGTGGTCTATCTCTGCCATAGGATAACATTGGAATTGTCTTATTACATTTTATACATGTAATTTCGAAATGGAAAGAGATACCCAGTTCATTTTTATTGCCTCCGGAATAACAATTCAAAATCCGAACTTATGGCGAAGCTGGATTTTAAATTGCAACCCTAAAAATTTAACTTTTAGAAAGTTGCCATTTTCCTGCCTGATCCATTTAGTGCCTGTAGCCTGTCTCTGGTCACATGACTGGATGCAGTTGGCAGTTGGACTTTGTATACTCCTCCTAAATAGCCACACAGAAATAGGGAGATTAGGTGTGCCCGGATGGGCCATCACTGGCAGGATGGGAGGAAAGAGCTTGGCACAGCCCCATTTATACCTGAATGGGCTGTGTCCTGTCTCCACACAAAGGGCTGCATACACCCTATAGTTAGTCTGGAGTCAAGGCAGGGGACAGGATACTGGGGGCCTTCTAAGGGAAACCGCTTGAAGCTTCTTTCCCACTTGAAATGAAACTGGGTATAAATACTGGATCTCAGACACCAGCACTTCAGCACTCTTCTGGACTATGGATTCTCTGCCGGGAAGAAGGACTGTTCTGCTGCTGAAGGACTGTCACTCTGCTGGACTCTACTGGACTCCTGCTTTGCTGTGCTGACCTGCTGCCGACTGCACACTTGCCTGGGCGTGAAGAACTGGACCTGCATCTATTCAACCCAGAACCAAGAGTGACTCCATTGGCTAGTTGGCTGGCCTATGGATCAGAAGCCTCAAAGATATCACAGGCTTCCAAAAACCTTGAATCTGCACCTGGACTCTGCCATCTGAAAGCCTCCCTGCCAAGTGGTGCCACTCCAATACTGGCCCCTTGGAAGTGGGATCAAGGTGCTCTGCCAGCCTCTGTGGATCCAGCAGAACTGATGCATCTACTCTGCTGCGCAACCCCTAGCAGAACCGACACACCTCTGCGGCTAGTGGATTGGGCCTGTCACAGAGACTCGCCTCGCAGCCACCTTGCCATCGGAACCAATGATGCACAGTGCATTTTGGGTGCATGCCCTTGTATTCCTCATCGACAGTGGCCTATACAATGACAACGGCTTCCGCATTGCAGCCTCGCAGGTCTTCAAAACAGACACATCTCCTCGGCTGCTCACCAGACTTCACATCACACTCTCCAACGACTGCTTCTTTGGCAACGATACAGCAGGCCATTCGCACCGCAGTCCTGCCATATCTCTGAACCATGGCATCACCTTGGTTGTGTAATACATCTTCAAAGCAGATCCAAGCAACCCTCTGCAAACCAAGATGAAAAGTACTTTTGTTTAGTGGGCCTAACTGGGTCCCTGTTTGCCGGCCTGCCTTCCATCACAGTCAGCCTGAACTTATGATGTTGTCCCAGTCCAATGTGGCCAAATATTCACAGCTGGAACTCTATGCCTCTTGGCGCTATTGTCCCTAAAAACATCAAACAAATCATGTCTCCATTTCTACTAATTGTATTTCTGTCAATTTGGTCTTGTCTTATTTATTAAAAAATAATCAATCTTTCTAACACTGTTATGGACTCCTTTTGTGGTGTATTTTCACTGTCTTTCTGTTTGAAGTGTTGCACAAATATTTTACACATTGCCTCTCAGTTAATCCTGACCTCTCTGTGCCAAGCTACACGAGGGTTGAGCATAGTTAATTAAGAATTTGCTTGCCACTACACACTGGGAGTAATTGTGATTGCTGTTTAGAAAGTGTTTCAACCCCACCACTCAACCAGTAACCCAATTTCTTACAGCCCAAGATTGTTTAGCGTCACAATAGACTAGTGTGAAATCCTTTATGAATGGGCTGAGGCAGCTCCTTTGATATACAAGTGTGGTAGGTGACAGCTCCGCCATCCATCCTCCTAGAGATGGCCCGTCCAGCAAATATCTATTCCTCCTTTGTGATACTGTCTGGGAGAAATGCATAAAGGCCATGTACACCTAGCCATGTGACCCAGGAAACAGGCTGCAGGCACCAAATGGTCAGGACAAGAAAATGGCAATTTTCTAAAAGTGGCATTTTCAGAATTGTGATTTAAAATCTGACTTTACCATTAAAGAGAGTTTAAAATTACACTCTTTTAGAGACCAAACTCAAAATTCCTACCTATACCCAATCAAAATGTATATCTTATTAAATGAAATAACCTAACACAATGTCATGTTATGTGAGGGGTAGGTCTTGCAGCACTGAAGAAAACAAATGTAAGAGTTTTTCACAACCTTTTAAATACACTGCACCCTGCCATGTGGGCTATTTAGAGTGTACCCTAGGAATTACTTATTTGTACTAATGAGCAAGGTTTAGGCCTGACAATAGGTTTATTTTGCCAGGTCAAAATGGCAGTTTAAACCTCCACATACAGGCTGCAAATGCATGTTTGAAAAGCATACTTGAGTGGGTGGCACAATAAGCGCAATAAGCCAACCAGTAGCACCTAATTTACTGGCCTTGGGTACATGTTGCACCACTTTACTAGGGACTTGCAAGTACATCAAATGTACCGAATAGGCTTAAGCCAATTTTACCATGTTTAAAGGAGAGAGCACAAGCAGATTGGCACTGGCTAGCAGTGGTAGTGTGCACAGATTCTTATGGCCAACAAAAACATATTCAGCAAAAACAGGAGTAGTGGAGGTACAATGTTTGAGGGACTACCACCCAAGGGTATCAGGTCTAACAGTGAATATGAGGTCATGACATTGGAGAACCAAAATGGACCCTGCATGGTGATCCTAAAAGCTATGCTTTATCACAAGATGTTTTACTTGAGTACAATTGGATTGTTGACCTCTTATGAAATCGGCATGATTGTAATACCCACTGTGAGACCGTTCATCAGCCTTCAATGCATGCCTTACTTCAGTACCACTTGAGTATCTGCTTTAGGAGCCCTTTGGTGACCCTGCTTTTGAATCACATGATAGGAGGCCTAGCTCTCATTAGTGCAGTAGGTGGGCTTGCACTTGAGCTGACAGTCTTTCACCAGAAACCTGGTGAGAAGGTAGGCTCATTTAACTTGCTTGCATTACAACTTCAGAACGCCCTAGCCATGTGACTGCATAAAATGATCTGCTAATGAATATAATGAGCAAGGTTGGACTGGGGCAAAAAATAGGCCCGATAGCTAAAAAATAGTAGCGTACATTTGCAAACTAGGCCCGTTTAGAACTTAAAAAGACATGTTTTGCGAGGTATATGAGACTGAATGCATGTGTTGTTGCTGTAAGGAATTTGCTTTAATATCCGAGAAAATCAACAATACAAAATTGGCCCAACTGGCTGTAAAACAGTCCCACAAACTGCTATAAACTGGCCCACACACTGACCTGTAGGGCCAACCCATCAGACACTGGCTGATTGCCCTAAAAGGCAGTCTGCCCTTGATACTGAGTTACTATGCACCCATTTGTCTAAAGGTGTGGGGAAAAGTGTGACTTTACACAGATGTTTTCCCTGTTTATCGTGTTTAAATAAATAGATATGAAGGAAAACTGCATGGCCACGGTACAAAATTCCACTCTAGGCGCAGAGAGAACACAATTTGGCTAGCATGCCCATGAAAGCTTTTAGTGTCGCTATGAACAGTCAGAGAATATCACATTTTGTTTTCTAGTGGATCGATCATCGGAAAGATGCTAACACAGCATTTTAGAAATGCAGCCCTGTAATTACCTTCTGTAAACCCACTTTTCATTTAGTCTTTTGAATGTGTAAAGAAAAATAAGTTGGTTAGAATTAACGTATTTGTATTTCTGTAATGCATGGGATCTCGATTCTATTTTTGATAAAGCACTCAAAAGAAATGTATTGTGTGCTTTGCAATATGCTAATGACATACAATTAATAATTAGTTATTTTCCAAATATTACATTTAAATCGTCCTACGATTTTGTCCACAATATTCAAATTAAGAAAAACCTAGTTTTTACCAGAACATGGTCCGACAATTACCTTTTTAAATGAATTTGCATCTTGATGGTAAGTCGGGTATTTGCAAAGATTGTCAATTTCTTCAATTTGGTTATAGATTTCTCATACTGTGATGTACAAATTGTGCAAAAGTTGTGTTTCTATCTAATACATTTCAAACTTTGATAGATTTTTAGGAAACTATGGGGCCTATTAGGATGGCTGGCGGACTTACGTCTGCCCCCCACCTTTGCGGTGCTGGGACCGGCCTACAGTGGTGCGGCGGTCCCGCACCGGCAATTAGGATGCCACTGTCACGGTGGGGGTGGCATCCTCCATCCACACCATTGTGGTGGGCGGTAGACACAGCACCGCCCACCACAATGATGTGGCTGCACACTGTACATTTGCATGCACAACGTGGCAAGCACCCGCTGCCATCATAATATGGATGGCGGTGTCTAGCAGACATCGCCATCATATCAGGCCTCTTTTCCACCCGGTCACACAGTGTGTCCGTCAGAAAACCAGTGGACAGTCTTATCGTCCGCCGAGGCCCCCCGCCATACTAATATGGTGGGGGGAAATGGCATGCGGGCGGAGGAGAATGTCGGGAGGACCACCACCGCAATGCGGTCGGTGGCAATCTGCCCGACATTCTAATAGACCCCTATGTGTCCATATCAAGATAAAGTACAGAGCTATACTATTAAATATAGAATTGCACTGACTGTCTTTTGTTAGTAAAGGTTGTTTAGTATGTCTGGGATTTGATTATGTTTGTAGCATTATAATAACCAATTGCACAGTATATGTTGTATATCTTACTCGTGCATATCTGTATATCTCGTTCACTGGACAGACAGGCAGGAGGCCAAAAGGCAAGGAGCATGTTGGCTGGTAATTAGAGGGTGATATCACCAGAGGAAAAGAGGAAAAGAGAGGAAAAAAGAAAGATAGAGGAGAGAGTGGAAGAGGGTGAGAGAAAGAGGGGCAAATGCTTGTAACCAGTATACTATGACCAAGGACGGACAGGCTGTTAATTCCATGGGGCATTTGCTTGGTGTGCTGGAGCCATTAAAGGCCGATTTTGAAAGCCCGGGTCTGTTTCTGGTGCCTCTGTCACTTTCCCCAGCACCCCAAGATTAAGTGCTGCAGGTACAGGGAAGTCTCAAAAGAGAGAGAAAGAGCGGAAGGAAGAGTTAAGGCAGAGAGAAAGTTATGATGAATACTTTATTGTTTGATAAATAAAAATCATTACAATGATTACATAACAACTATAAAAAACATCTGCAAGACAGTTGCTAAAATATTTACACATGTGGGGCAATAGAAAAGAGCGTTACCTGAGTTTCTGTATCTTTACTTACAATATTTCCTCATGCTCTTTTAAAAGCAAACCTATATGCGGGCATTTAATCCATTAATAACGTCACATACTAATAGCTGATATTAAGGGGATATGATTTCTTAACAATAAATAGTTATCCGAAAACATAATCAGCACCCGTTAGAAGAAACGCAGTCTCTCTAAGTTCATGCTGCTTAAATATGGACGAAAATTGCAAAAAACACAGTTGATGGACAGAATGTAGAACAATGTCATACATTCACCCCAGTACAAGGATCTGGGCCTAAATCCATCGTTTTTTTTGCACTCCACACCACCCTGGGTTAGACACTGGCTATATGCAAATCAGCTCTGACCCTGTGCCTCATGGGAACAGTCCAGTCCGAACTACCAAGCCATGTATTTCCCAGACCGGAATCCAGCATCCAAGGACCGGTTTCTGGCTATCAGCCTTCATCAGCCTAGATAGCTTGACTCCAGTGGTGTGGAGAGCCTGGGACTCACGTCTGAGTATACCCAGCACACTCGGGGTGACAATTGCAAAAAACATAGTTGATAGACAGAATGTAGAACAATGTCATACATTCACCCCAGTACAAGGATCTGGGCCTAAATCCATCGTTTTTTTTGCACTCCACACCACCCTGGGTTAGACACTGGCTATATGCAAATCAGCTCTGACCCTGTGCCTCATGGGAACAGTCCAGTCCGAACTACCAAGCCATGTCTTTCCCAGACCCGAATCATGCATCCAAGGACCGGTTTCTGACTATCAGCCTTCATCAGCCTGGATAGCTTGACTCCAGTGGTGTGGAGAGCCTGGGACTCACGTCTGAGTATACCCAGCACACTCGGGATGAAAATTGCAAAAAACACACAGTTGATGGACAGAATGTAGAACAATGTCCTACATTCACCCCAGTACAAGGATCTGGGCCTAAATCCATCGTTTTTTTGCACTCCACACCACCCTGGGTTAGACACTGGCTATATGCAAATCAGCTCTTACACTGTGCCTCATGGGAACAGTCCAGTCCGAACTACCAAGCCATGTCTTTCCCAGACTGGAATCAAGCATCCGAGGACCGGTTTCTGGCTATCAGCTTTCATCAGCCTGAATAGCTTGACTCCAGTGGTGTGGAGAGCCTGGGACTCATGTCTGAGTATACCCAGCACACTCGGGGTGAAAATTGCAAAAAACACAGTTGATGGACAGAATGTAGAACAATGTCATACATTCACCCCAGTACAAGTGACTGGGCCTAAATCCATCATGTTTTTGCACTCCACACCACCCTGGGTTAGACACTGGCTATATGCAAATCAGCTCTGACCCTGTGCCTCATGGGAAAAGTCCAGTCCGAACTACCAAGCCATGTCTTTCCCAGACCGGAATCAAGCATCCAAGGACCGGTTTCTGACTATCAGCCTTCATCAGCCTGGATAGCTTGACTCCAGTGGTGTGGAGAGCCTGGGACTCACGTCTGAGTATACTCAGCACACTCGTGGTGAAAATTCCAAAAAACACACAGTTGATGGACAGAATGTAGAACAATGTCATACAATCATCCCAGTAAAAGGATCTGGGCCTAAATCCATCGTTTTTTTTCACTCCACACCACCCTGGGTTAGACACTGGCTATATGCAAATCAGCTCTTACCCTGTGCCTCATGGGAACAGTCCAGTCCGAACTACCAAGCCATGTCTTTCCCAGACTGGAATCAAGCATCCGAGGACCGGTTTCTGGCTATCAGCCTTCATCAGCCTGGATAGCTTGACTCCAGTGGTGTGGAGAGCCTGGGACTCACGTCTGAGTATACCCTGCACACTCGGGGTGAAAATTGCAAAAAACACAGTTGATGGACAGAATGTAGAACAATGTCATACATTCACCCCAGTACAAGGATCTGGGCCTAAATCCATCGTTTTTTTGCACTCCACACCACCCTGGGTTAGACACTGGCTATATGCAAATCAGCTCTGACCCTGTGCCTCATGAGAACAGTCCAGTCCAAACTACCAAGCCATGTCTTTCCCAGACCGGAATCAAGCATCCAAGGACCGGTTTCTGGCTATCAGCCTTCATCAGCCTGGATAGCTTGACTCCAGTGGTGTGGAGAGCCTGGGACTCACGTCTGAGTATACCCAGCACACTCGGGGTGAAAATTGCAAAAAACACAGTTGATGGACAGAATGTAGAACAATGTCATACATTCACCCCAGTACAAGGATCTGGGCCTAAATCCATCGTTTTTTTGCACTCCACACCACCCTGGGTTAGACACTGTCTATATGCAAATCAGCTCTGACCCTGTGCCTCATGGGAACAGTCCAGTCCGAACTACCAAGCCATTTCTTTCCCAGACCGGAATCAAGCATCCAAGGACCGGTTTCTGGCTATCAGCCTTCATCAGCCTGGATAGCTTGACTCAAGTGGTGTGGAGAGCCTGGTACTCGCGTCTGAGTATACCCAGCACACTCGGGTGAAATTTGCAAAAAACACACAGTTGATGGACAGAATGTAGAACAATGTCATACATTCACCCCAGTACAAGGATCTGGGCCTAAATCCATCGTTTTTTTGCACTCCACACCACCCTGGGTTAGACATTGGCTATATGCAAATCAGCTCTGACCCTGTGCCTCATGGGAACAGTCCAGTCCGAACTACCAAGCCATGTCTTTCCCAGACCCGAATCAAGCATCCAAGGACCGGTTTCTGGCTATCAGCCTTCATCAGCCTGGATAGCTTGACTCCAGTGGTGTGGAGAGCCTGGCACTCACGTCTGAGTATACCCAGCACACTCGGGGTGACAATTGCAAAAAACATAGTTGATAGACAGAATGTAGAACAATGTCATACATTCCCCCCAGTACAAGGATCTGGGCCTAAATCCATCGTTTTTTTTTGCACTCCACACCACCCTGGGTTAGACACTGGCTATATGCAAATCAGCTCTGACCCTGTGCCTCATGGGAACAGTCCAGTCCGAACTACCAAGCCATGTCTTTCCCAGACCCGAATCATGCATCCAAGGACCGGTTTCTGACTATCAGCCTTCATCAGCCTGGATAGCTTGACTCCAGTGGTGTGGAGAGCCTGGGACTCACGTCTGAGTATACCCAGCACACTCGGGGTGAAAATTGCAAAAAACACACAGTTGATGGACAGAATGTAGAACAATGTCATACGTTCACCCCAGTACAAGTATCTGGGCCTAAATCCATCGTTTTTTTGCACTCCACACCACCCTGGGTTAGACACTGGCTATATGCAAATCAGCTCTTACACTGTGCCTCATGGGAACAGTCCAGTCCGAACTACCAAGCCATGTCTTTCCCAGACTGGAATCAAGCATCCGAGGACCGGTTTCTGGCTATCAGCCTTCATCAGCCTGAATAGCTTGACTCCAGTGGTGTGGAGAGCCTGGGACTCATGTCTGAGTATACCCAGCACACTCGGGGTGAAAATTGCAAAAAACACAGTTGATGGACAGAATGTAGAACAATGTCATACATTCACCCCAGTACAAGTGACTGGGCCTAAATCCATAGTTTTTTTGCACTCCACACCACCCTGGGTTAGACACTGGCTATATGCAAATCAGCTCTGACCCTGTGCCTCATGGGAACAGTCCAGTCCGAACTACCAAGCCATGTCTTTCCCAGACCGGAATCAAGCATCCAAGGACCGGTTTCTGACTATCAGCCGTCATCAGCCTGGATAGCTTGACTCCAGTGGTGTGGAGAGCCTGGGACTCACGTCTGAGTATACCCAGCACACTCGGGGTGAAAATTCCAAAAAACACACAGTTGATGGACAGAATGTAGAACAATGTCATACAATCATCCCAGTACAAGGATCTGGGCCTAAATCCATCGTTTTTTTTCACTCCACACCACCCTGGGTTAGACACTGGCTATATGCAAATCAGCTCTTACCCTTTGCCTCATGGGAACAGTCCAGTCCGAACTACCAAGCCATGTCTTTCCCAGACTGGAATCAAGCATCCGAGGACCGGTTTCTGGCTATCAGCCTTCATCAGCCTGGATAGCTTGACTCCAGTGGTGTGGAGAGCCTGGGACTCACGTCTGAGTATACCTAGCACACTCGGGGTGAAAATTGCAAAAAACACAGTTGATGGACAGAATGTAGAACAATGTCATACATTCACCCCAGTACAAGGATCTGGGTCTAAATCCATCGTTTTTTTGCACTCCACACCACCCTGGGTTAGACACTGGCTATATGCAAATCAGCTCTGACCCTGTGCCTCATGAGAACAGTCCAGTCCGAACTACCAAGCCATGTCTTTCCCAGACCGGAATCAAGCATCCAAGGACCGGTTTCTGGCTATCAGCCTTCATCAGCCTGGATAGCTTGACTCCAGTGGTGTAGAGAGCCTGGGACTCACATCTGAGTATATCCAGCACACTCGGGGTGAAAATTGCAAAAAACACAGTTGATGGACAGAATGTAGAACAATGTCATACATTCACCCCAGTACAAGGATCTGGACCTAAATCCATCGTTTGTTTGCACTCCACACCACCCTGGGTTAGACACTGGCTATATGCAAATAAGCTCTGACCCTGTGCCTCATGGGAACAGTCCAGTCTGAACTACCAAGCCATGTCTTTCCCAGACCGGAATCAAGCATCCAAGGACCGGTTTCTGGCTATCAGCCTTCATCAGCCTGGATAGCTTGACTCCAGTGGTGTGGAGAGCCTGGGACTCACGTCTGAGTATACCCAGCACACTCGGGGTGAAAATTGCAAAAAACACAGTTGATGGACAGAATGTAGAACAATGTCATACATTCACCCCAGTACAAGGATCTGGGCCTAAATCCATCGTTTTTTTGCACTCCACACCACCCTGGGTTAGACACTGGCTATATGCAAATCAGCTCTGACCCTGTGCCTCATGAGAACAGTCCAGTCCGAACTACCAAGCCATGTCTTTCCCAGACCGGAATCAAGCATCCAAGGACCGGTTTCTGGCTATCAGCCTTCATCAGCCTGGATAGCTTGACTCCAGTGGTGTGGAGAGCCTGGGACTCACGTCTGAGTATACCCAGCACACTCGGGGTGAAAATTGCAAAAAACACAGTTGATGGACAGAATGTAGAACAATGTCATACATTCACCCCAGTACAAGGATCTGGGCCTAAATCCATCGGTTTTTTTTCACTCCACACCACCCTGGGTTAGACACTGGCTATATGCAAATCAGCTCTGACCCTGTGCCTCATGGGAACAGTCCAGTCCGAACTACCAAGCCATGTCTTTCCCAGACCGGAATCAAGCATCCAAGGACCGTTTTCTGGCTATTAGCCTTCATCAGCCTGGATAGCTTGACTCAAGGGGTGTGGAGAGCCTGGGACTCACGTCTGAGTATACCCAGCACACTCGGGGTGAAAATTGCAAAAAACACAGTTGATGGACAGAATGCAGAACAATGTCATACATTCACCCCAGTACAAGGATCTGGGCCTAAATCCATCGTTTTTTTGCACTCCACACCACCCAGGGTTAGACACTGGCTATATGCAAATCAGCTCTGACCCTGTGCCTCATGGGAACAGTCCAGTCCGAACTACCAAGCCATTTCTTTCCCAGACCGGAATCAAGCATCCAAGGACCGGTTTCTGGCTATCAGCCTTCATCAGCCTGGATAGCTTGACTCAAGTGGTGTGGAGAGCTTGGGACTCGCGTCTGAGTATACCCAGCACACTCGGGGTGAAAATTGCAAAAAACACACAGTTGATGGACAGAATGTAGAACAATGTCATACATTCACCCCAGTACAAGGATCTGGGCCTAAATCCATCGGTTTTTTTTCACTCCACACCACCCTGGGTTAGACACTGGCTATATGCAAATCAGCTCTGACCCTGTGCCTCATGGGAACAGTCCAGTCCGAACTACCAAGCCATGTCTTTCCCAGACCGGAATCAAGCATCCAAGGACCGTTTTCTGGCTATTAGCCTTCATCAGCCTGGATAGCTTGACTCAAGGGGTGTGGAGAGCCTGGGACTCACGTCTGAGTATACCCAGCACACTCGGGGTGAAAATTGCAAAAAACACAGTTGATGGACAGAATGCAGAACAATGTCATACATTCACCCCAGTACAAGGATCTGGGCCTAAATCCATCGTTTTTTTGCACTCCACACCACCCAGGGTTAGACACTGGCTATATGCAAATCAGCTCTGACCCTGTGCCTCATGGGAACAGTCCAGTCCGAACTACCAAGCCATTTCTTTCCCAGACCGGAATCAAGCATCCAAGGACCGGTTTCTGGCTATCAGCCTTCATCAGCCTGGATAGCTTGACTCCAGTGGTGTGGAGAGCCTGGGACTCACGTCTGAGTATACCCAGCACACTTGGGGTGAAAATTGCAAAAAACGCAGTTGATGGACAGAACGCAGAACAATGTCATACATTCACCCCAGTACAAGGATCTGGGCCTAAATCCATTGCTTTTTTTGCACTCCACACCACCCTGGGTTAGACACTGGCTATATGCAAATCAGGTCTGACCCTGTGCCTCATGGGAACAGTCCAGTCCGAACTACCAAGCCATGTCTTTCCCAGACCGGAATCAAGCATCCAAGGACCGATTTCTGGCTATCAGCCTTCATTAGACTGGATAGCTTGACTCCAGTGGTGTGGAGAGCCTGGGACTCACGTCTGAGTATACCCAGCACACTCGGGGTGAAAATTGCAAAAAACACAGTAGATGGACAGAATGTAGAACAATGTCATACATTCACCCCAGTAAAAGGATCTGGGCCTAAATCCATCGTTTTTTTGCACTCCACACCACCATGGGTTAGACACTTGCTATATGCAAATCAGCTCTGACACTGTGCCTCATGGAAACAGTCCAGTCCGAACTACCAAGCCATGTCTTTCCCAGACCAGAATCAAGCATCCAAGGACCGGTTTATGGCTATCAGCCTGGATAGCTTGACTCCAGCGGTGTGGAGAGCCTAGGACTCACGTCTGAGTATACCCAGCACACTCGGGGTGAAAATTGCAAAAAACACAGTTGATGGACAGAATGTAGAACAATGTCATACATTCACCCCAGTACAAGGATCTGGACCTAAATCCATCGTTTGTTTGCACTCCACACCACCCTGGGTTAGACACTGGCTATATGCAAATAAGCTCTGACCCTGTGCCTCATGGGAACAGTCCAGTCTGAACTACCAAGCCATGTCTTTCCCAGACCGGAATCAAGCATCCAAGGACCGGTTTCTGGCTATCAGCCTTCATCAGCCTGGATAGCTTGACTTCAGTGGTGTGGAGAGCCTGGGACTCACGTCTGAGTATACCCAGCACACTCGGGTGGAAAATTGTAAAAAACACAGTTGATGGACAGAATGTAGAACAATGTCATACATTCACCCCAGTACAAGGATCTGGGCCTAAATCCATCGTTTTTTTGCATTCCACACCACCCTGGATTATACACTGGCTATATGCAAATCAGCTCTGACCCTGTGCCTCATGGGAACAGTCCAGTCCGAACTACCAAGCCATGTCTTTCCCAGACCGGAATCAACCATCCAAGGACCGGTTTCTGGCTATCAGCCTTCATCAGCCTGGATAGCTTGACTCCAGTGGTGTGGAGAGCCTGGGACTCACGTCTGAGTATACCCAGCATACTCGGGGTGAAAATTGCAAAAAACACAGTTGATGGACAGAATGTAGAACAACGTCATACATTCACCCCAGTACAAGGTTCTGGGCCTAAATCCATCGTTTTTTTGCACTCCCCACCACCCTGGGTTAGACACTGGCTATATGCAAATCAGCTCTGACCCTGTGCCTCATGGGAACAGTCCAGTCCGAACTACCAAGCCATGTCTTTCCCAGACCGGAATCAAGCATCCAAGGACCGGTTTCTGGCTATCAGCCTTCATCAGCCTGGATAGCTTGACTCAAGGGGTGTGGAGAGCCTGGGACTCACGTCTGAGTATACCCAGCACACTCGGGTGAAAATTGCAAAAAACACAGTTGATGGACAGAATGCAGAACAATGTCATACATTCACCCCAGTACAAGGATCTGGGCCTAAATCCATCGTTTTTTTGCACTCCACACCACCCTGGGTTAGACACTGGCTATATGCAAATCAGCTCTTACACTGTGCCTCATGGGAACAGTCCAGTCCGAACTACCAAGCCATGTCTTTCCCAGACTGGAATCAAGCATCCGAGGACCGGTTTCTGGCTATCAGCTTTCATCAGCCTGAATAGCTTGACTCCAGTGGTGTGGAGAGCCTGGGACTCATGTCTGAGTATACCCAGCACACTCGGGGTGAAAATTGCAAAAAACACAGTTGATGGACAGAATGTAGATCAATGTCATACATTCACCCCAGTACAAGTGACTGGGCCGAAATCCATCATGTTTTTGCACTCCACACCACCCTGGGTTAGACACTGGCTATATGCAAATCAGC
This sequence comes from Lissotriton vulgaris, assembly GCF_964263255.1. Taxonomy (NCBI): domain Eukaryota; kingdom Metazoa; phylum Chordata; class Amphibia; order Caudata; family Salamandridae; genus Lissotriton; species Lissotriton vulgaris. The sequence goes on along the minus strand of NC_141695.1, from coordinate 275,332,608 downwards.
TCTGACCCTGTGCCTCATGGGAAAAGTCCAGTCCGAACTACCAAGCCATGTCTTTCCCAGACCGGAATCAAGCATCCAAGGACCGGTTTCTGACTATCAGCCTTCATCAGCCTGGATAGCTTGACTCCAGTGGTGTGGAGAGCCTGGGACTCACGTCTGAGTATACTCAGCACACTCGTGGTGAAAATTCCAAAAAACACACAGTTGATGGACAGAATGTAGAACAATGTCATACAATCATCCCAGTAAAAGGATCTGGGCCTAAATCCATCGTTTTTTTTCACTCCACACCACCCTGGGTTAGACACTGGCTATATGCAAATCAGCTTTTACCCTGTGCCTCATGGGAACAGTCCAGTCCGAACTACCAAGCCATGTCTTTCCCAGACTGGAATCAAGCATCCGAGGACCGGTTTCAGGCTATCAGCCTTCATCAGCCTGGATAGCTTGACTCCAGTGGTGTGGAGAGCCTGGGACTCACGTCTGAGTATACCCTGCACACTCGGGGTGAAAATTGCAAAAAACACAGTTGATGGACAGAATGTAGAACAATGTCATACATTCACCCCAGTACAAGGATCTGGGCCTAAATCCATCGTTTTTTTGCACTCCACACCACCCTGGGTTAGACACTGGCTATATGCAAATCAGCTCTGACCCTGTGCCTCATGAGAACAGTCCAGTCCAAACTACCAAGCCATGTCTTTCCCAGACCGGAATCAAGCATCCAAGGACCGGTTTCTGGCTATCAGCCTTCATCAGCCTGGATAGCTTGACTCCAGTGGTGTGGAGAGCCTGGGACTCACGTCTGAGTATACCCAGCACACTCGGGGTGAAAATTGCAAAAAACACAGTTGATGAACAGAATGTAGAACAATGTCATACATTCACCCCAGTACAAGGATCTGGGCCTAAATCCATCGTTTTTTTGCACTCCACACCACCCTGGGTTAGACACTGTCTATATGCAAATCAGCTCTGACCCTGTGCCTCATGGGAACAGTCCAGTCCGAACTACCAAGCCATTTCTTTCCCAGACCGGAATCAAGCATCCAAGGACCGGTTTCTGGCTATCAGCCTTCATCAGCCTGGATAGCTTGACTCAAGTGGTGTGGAGAGCCTGGTACTCGCGTCTGATTATACCCAGCACACTCGGGTGAAATTTGCAAAAAACACACAGTTGATGGACAGAATGTAGAACAATGTCATACATTCACCCCAGTACAAGGATCTGGGCCTAAATCCATCGTTTTTTTGCACTCCACACCACCCTGGGTTAGACATTGGCTATATGCAAATCAGCTCTGACCCTGTGCCTCATGGGAACAGTCCAGTCCGAACTACCAAGCCATGTCTTTCCCAGACCCGAATCAAGCATCCAAGGACCGGTTTCTGGCTATCAGCCTTCATCAGCCTGGATAGCTTGACTCCAGTGGTGTGGAGAGCCTGGCACTCACGTCTGAGTATACCCAGCACACTCGGGGTGACAATTGCAAAAAACATAGTTGATAGACAGAATGTAGAACAATGTCATACATTCCCCCCAGTACAAGGATCTGGGCCTAAATCCATCGTTTTTTTTTGCACTCCACACCACCCTGGGTTAGACACTGGCTAGATGCAAATCAGCTCTGACCCTGTGCCTCATGGGAACAGTCCAGTCCGAACTACCAAGCCATGTCTTTCCCAGACCCGAATCATGCATCCAAGGACCGGTTTCTGACTATCAGCCTTCATCAGCCTGGATAGCTTGACTCCAGTGGTGTGGAGAGCCTGGGACTCACGTCTGAGTATACCCAGCACACTCGGGGTGAAAATTGCAAAAAACACACAGTTGATGGACAGAATGTAGAACAATGTCATACGTTCACCCCAGTACAAGTATCTGGGCCTAAATCCATCGTTTTTTTGCACTCCACACCACCCTGGGTTAGACACTGGCTATATGCAAATCAGCTCTTACACTGTGCCTCATGGGAACAGTCCAGTCCGAACTACCAAGCCATGTCTTTCCCAGACTGGAATCAAGCATCCGAGGACCGGTTTCTGGCTATCAGCCTTCATCAGCCTGAATAGCTTGACTCCAGTGGTGTGGAGAGCCTGGGACTCATGTCTGAGTATACCCAGCACACTCGGGGTGAAAATTGCAAAAAACACAGTTGATGGACAGAATGTAGAACAATGTCATACATTCACCCCAGTACAAGTGACTGGGCCTAAATCCATAGTTTTTTTGCACTCCACACCACCCTGGGTTAGACACTGGCTATATGCAAATCAGCTCTGACCCTGTGCCTCATGGGAACAGTCCAGTCCGAACTACCAAGCCATGTCTTTCCCAGACCGGAATCAAGCATCCAAGGACCGGTTTCTGACTATCAGCCTTCATCAGCCTGGATAGCTTGACTCCAGTGGTGTGGAGAGCCTGGGACTCACGTCTGAGTATACCCAGCACACTCGGGGTGAAAATTCCAAAAAACACACAGTTGATGGACAGAATGTAGAACAATGTCATACAATCATCCCAGTACAAGGATCTGGGCCTAAATCCATCGTTTTTTTTCACTCCACACCACCCTGGGTTAGACACTGGCTATATGCAAATCAGCTCTTACCCTTTGCCTCATGGGAACAGTCCAGTCCGAACTACCAAGCCATGTCTTTCCCAGACCCGAATCAAGCATCCAAGGACCGGTTTCTGGCTATCAGCCTTCATCAGCCTGGATAGCTTGACTCCAGTGGTGTGGAGAGCCTGGCACTCACGTCTGAGTATACCCAGCACACTCAGGGTGACAATTGCAAAAAACATAGTTGATAGACAGAATGTAGAACAATGTCATACATTCCCCCCAGTACAAGGATCTGGGCCTAAATCCATCGTTTTTTTTTGCACTCCACACCACCCTGGGTTAGACACTGGCTATATGCAAATCAGCTCTGACCCTGTGCCTCATGGGAACAGTCCAGTCCGAACTACCAAGCCATGTCTTTCCCAGACCCGAATCATGCATCCAAGGACCGGTTTCTGACTATCAGCCTTCATCAGCCTGGATAGCTTGACTCCAGTGGTGTGGAGAGCCTGGGACTCACGTCTGAGTATACCCAGCACACTCGGGGTGAAAATTGCAAAAAACACAGTTGATGGACAGAATGTAGAACAATGTCATACATTCACCCCAGTACAAGGATCTGGGCCTAAATCCATCGTTTTTTTGCACTCCACACCACCCTGGGTTAGACACTGGCTATATGCAAATCAGCTCTGACCCTGTGCCTCATGAGAACAGTCCAGTCCGAACTACCAAGCCATGTCTTTCCCAGACCGGAATGAAGCATCCAAGGACCGGTTTCTGGCTATCAGCCTTCATCAGCCTGGATAGCTTGACTCCAGTGGTGTGGAGAGCCTGGGACTCACGTCTGAGTATACCCAGCACACTCGGGGTGAAAATTGCAAAAAACACAGTTGATGGACAGAATGTAGAACAATGTCATACATTCACCCCAGTACAAGGATCTGGGCCTAAATCCATCGGTTTTTTTTCACTCCACACCACCCTGGGTTAGACACTGGCTATATGCAAATCAGCTCTGACCCTGTGCCTCATGGGAACAGTCCAGTCCGAACTACCAAGCCATGTCTTTCCCAGACCGGAATCAAGCATCCAAGGACCGTTTTCTGGCTATTAGCCTTCATCAGCCTGGATAGCTTGACTCAAGGGGTGTGGAGAGCCTGGGACTCACGTCTGAGTATACCCAGCACACTCGGGGTGAAAATTGCAAAAAACACAGTTGATGGACAGAATGCAGAACAATGTCATACATTCACCCCAGTACAAGGATCTGGGCCTAAATCCATCGTTTTTTTGCACTCCACACCACCCAGGGTTAGACACTGGCTATATGCAAATCAGCTCTGACCCTGTGCCTCATGGGAACAGTCCAGTCCGAACTACCAAGCCATTTCTTTCCCAGACCGGAATCAAGCATCCAAGGACCGGTTTCTGGCTATCAGCCTTCATCAGCCTGGATAGCTTGACTCAAGTGGTGTGGAGAGCCTGGGACTCGCGTCTGAGTATACCCAGCACACTCGGGGTGAAAATTGCAAAAAACACACAGTTGATGGACAGAATGTAGAACAATGTCATACATTCACCCCAGTACAAGGATCTGGGCCTAAATCCATCGGTTTTTTTTCACTCCACACCACCCTGGGTTAGACACTGGCTATATGCAAATCAGCTCTGACCCTGTGCCTCATGGGAACAGTCCAGTCCGAACTACCAAGCCATGTCTTTCCCAGACCGGAATCAAGCATCCAAGGACCGTTTTCTGGCTATTAGCCTTCATCAGCCTGGATAGCTTGACTCAAGGGGTGTGGAGAGCCTGGGACTCACGTCTGAGTATACCCAGCACACTCGGGGTGAAAATTGCAAAAAACACAGTTGATGGACAGAATGCAGAACAATGTCATACATTCACCCCAGTACAAGGATCTGGGCCTAAATCCATCGTTTTTTTGCACTCCACACCACCCAGGGTTAGACACTGGCTATATGCAAATCAGCTCTGACCCTGTGCCTCATGGGAACAGTCCAGTCCGAACTACCAAGCCATTTCTTTCCCAGACCGGAATCAAGCATCCAAGGACCGGTTTCTGGCTATCAGCCTTCATCAGCCTGGATAGCTTGACTCAAGTGGTGTGGAGAGCCTGGGACTCGCGTCTGAGTATACCCAGCACACTCGGGGTGAAAATTGCAAAAAACACACAGTTGATGGACAGAATGTAGAACAATGTCATACATTCACCCCAGTACAAGGATCTGGGCCTAAATCCATCGTTTTTTTGCACTCCACACCACCCTGGGTTAGACATTGGCTATATGCAAATCAGCTCTGACCCTGTGCCTCATGGGAACAGTCCAGTCCAAACTACCAAGCCATGTCTTTCCCAGACCGGAATCAAGCATCCAAGGACCGGTTTCTGGCTATCAGCCTTCATCAGCCTGGATAGCTTGACTCCAGTGGTGTGGAGAGCCTGGGACTCACGTCTGAGTATACCCAGCACACTTGGGGTGAAAATTGCAAAAAACGCAGTTGATGGACAGAACGCAGAACAATGTCATACATTCACCCCAGTACAAGGATCTGGGCCTAAATCCATTGCTTTTTTTGCACTCCACACCACCCTGGGTTAGACACTGGCTATATGCAAATCAGGTCTGACCCTGTGCCTCATGGGAACAGTCCAGTCCGAACTACCAAGCCATGTCTTTCCCAGACCGGAATCAAGCATCCAAGGACCGATTTCTGGCTATCAGCCTTCATTAGACTGGATAGCTTGACTCCAGTGGTGTGGAGAGCCTGGGACTCACGTCTGAGTATACCCAGCACACTCGGGGTGAAAATTGCAAAAAACACAGTAGATGGACAGAATGTAGAACAATGTCATACATTCACCCCAGTAAAAGGATCTGGGCCTAAATCCATCGTTTTTTTGCACTCCACACCACCATGGGTTAGACACTTGCTATATGCAAATCAGCTCTGACACTGTGCCTCATGGAAACAGTCCAGTCCGAACTACCAAGCCATGTCTTTCCCAGACCAGAATCAAGCATCCAAGGACCGGTTTATGGCTATCAGCCTGGATAGCTTGACTCCAGCGGTGTGGAGAGCCTAGGACTCACGTCTGAGTATACCCAGCACACTCGGGGTGAAAATTGCAAAAAACACAGTTGATGGACAGAATGTAGAACAATGTCATACATTCACCCCAGTACAAGGATCTGGACCTAAATCCATCGTTTGTTTGCACTCCACACCACCCTGGGTTAGACACTGGCTATATGCAAATAAGCTCTGACCCTGTGCCTCATGGGAACAGTCCAGTCTGAACTACCAAGCCATGTCTTTCGGAGACCGGAATCAAGCATCCAAGGACCGGTTTCTGGCTATCAGCCTTCATCAGCCTGGATAGCTTGACTTCAGTGGTGTGGAGAGCCTGGGACTCACGTCTGAGTATACCCAGCACACTCGGGTGGAAAATTGTAAAAAACACAGTTGATGGACAGAATGTAGAACAATGTCATACATTCACCCCAGTACAAGGATCTGGGCCTAAATCCATCATTTTTTTGCATTCCACACCACCCTGGATTATACACTGGCTATATGCAAATCAGCTCTGACCCTGTGCCTCATGGGAACAGTCCAGTCCGAACTACCAAGCCATGTCTTTCCCAGACCGGAATCAACCATCCAAGGACCGGTTTCTGGCTATCAGCCTTCATCAGCCTGGATAGCTTGACTCCAGTGGTGTGGAGAGCCTAGGACTCACGTCTGAGTATACCCAGCATACTCGGGGTGAAAATTGCAAAAAACACAGTTGATGGACAGAATGTAGAACAACGTCATACATTCACCCCAGTACAAGGTTCTGGGCCTAAATCCATCGTTTTTTTGCACTCCCCACCACCCTGGGTTAGACACTGGCTATATGCAAATCAGCTCTGACCCTGTGCCTCATGGGAACAGTCCAGTCCGAACTACCAAGCCATGTCTTTCCCAGACCGGAATCAAGCATCCAAGGACCGGTTTCTGGCTATCAGCCTTCATCAGCCTGGATAGCTTGACTCAAGGGGTGTGGAGAGCCTGGGACTCACGTCTGAGTATACCCAGCACACTCGGGTGAAAATTGCAAAAAACACAGTTGATGGACAGAATGCAGAACAATGTCATACATTCACCCCAGTACAAGGATCTGGGCCTAAATCCATCGTTTTTTTGCACTCCACACCACCCAGGGTTAGACACTGGCAATATGCAAATCAGCTCTGACCCTGTGCCTCATGGGAACAGTCTAGTCCGAACTACCAAGCCATTTCTTTCCCAGACCGGAATCAAGCATCCAAGGACCGGTTTCTGGCTATCAGCCTTCATCAGCCTGGATAGCTTGACTCAAGTGGTGTGGAGAGCCTGGGACTCGCGTCTGAGTATACCCAGCACACTCGGGGTGAAAATTGCAAAAAACACACAGTTGATGGACAGAATGTAGAACAATGTCATACATTCACCCCAGTACAAGGATCTGGGCCTAAATCCATCGTTTTTTTGCACTCCACACCACCCTGGGTTAGACATTGGCTATATGCAAATCAGCTCTGACCCTGTGCCTCATGGGAACAGTCCAGTCCGAACTACCAAGCCATGTCTTTCCCAGACCGGAATCAAGCATCCAAGGACCGGTTTCTGGCTATCAGCCTTCATCAGCCTGGATAGCTTGACTCCAGTGGTGTGGAGAGCCTGGGACTCACGTCTGAGTATACCCAGCACACTCGGGGTGAAAATTGCAAAAAACGCAGTTGATGGACAGAATGCAGAACAATGTCATACATTCACCCCAGTACAAGGATCTGGGCCTAAATCCATTGCTTTTTTTGCACTCCACACCACCCTGGGTTAGACACTGGCTATATGCAAATCAGCTCTGACCCTGTGCCTCATGGGAACAGTCCAGTCCGAACTACCAAGCCATGTCTTTCCCAGACCGGAATCAAGCATCCAAGACCGATTTCTGGCTATCAGCCTTCATTAGACTGGATAGCTTGACTCCAGTGGTGTGGAGAGCCTGGGACTCACGTCTGAGTATACCCAGCACACTCGGGGTGAAAATTGCAAAAAACACAGTAGATGGACAGAATGTAGAACAATGTCATACATTCACCCCAGTAAAAGGATCTGGGCCTAAATCCATCGTTTTTTTGCACTCCACACCACCATGGGTTAGACACTGGCTATATGCAAATCAGCTCTGACACTGTGCCTCATGGAAACAGTCCAGTCCGAACTACCAAGCCATGTCTTTCCCAGACCAGAATCAAGCATCCAAGGACCGGTTTCTGGCTATCAGCCTGGATAGCTTGACTCCAGTGGTGTGGAGAGCCTAGGACTCACGTCTGAGTATACCCAGCACACTCGGGGTGAAAATTGCAAAAAACACAGTTGATGGACAGAATGTAGAACAATGTCATACATTCACCCCAGTACAAGGATCTGGACCTAAATCCATCGTTTGTTTGCACTCCACACCACCCTGGGTTAGACACTGGCTCTATGCAAATAAGCTCTGACCCTGTGCCTCATGGGAACAGTCCAGTCTGAACTACCAAGCCATGTCTTTCCCAGACCGGAATCAAGCATCCAAGGACCGGTTTCTGGCTATCAGCCTTCATCAGCCTGGATAGCTTGACTTCAGTGGTGTGGAGAGCCTGGGACCCACGTCTGAGTATACCCAGCACACTCGGGTGGAAAATTGTAAAAAACACAGTTGATGGACAGAATGTAGAACAATGTCATACATTCACCCCAGTACAAGGATCTGGGCCTAAATCCATCGTTTTTTTGCATTCCACACCACCCTGGGATATACACTGGCTATATGCAAATCAGCTCTGACCCTGTGCCTCATGGGAACAGTCCAGTCCGAACTACCAAGCCATGTCTTTCCCAGACCGGAATCAAGCATCCAAGGACCGGTTTCTGGCTATCAGCCTTCATCAGCCTGGATAGCTTGACTCCAGTGTTGTGGAGAGCCTGGGACTCACGTCTGAGTATACCCAGCATACTCGGGGTGAAAATTGCAAAAAACACAGTTGATGGACAGAATGTAGAACAATGTCATACATTCACCCCAGTACAAGGATCTGGGCCTAAATCCATCGTTTTTTTGCACTCCACACCACCCTGGGTTAGACACTGGCTATATGCAAATCAGCTCTGACCCTGTGCCTCATGGGAACAGTCCAGTCCGAACTACCAAGCCATGTCTTTCCCAGACCGGAATCAAGCATCCAAGGACCGGTTTCTGGCTATCAGCCTTCATCAGCCTTGATAGCTTGACTCCAGTGGTGTGGAGAGCCTGGGATTCACGTCTGAGTATACCCAGCACACTCGGGGTGAAAATTGCAAAAAACACAGTTGATGGACAGAATGTAGAACAATGTCATACATTCACCCCAGTACAAGGATCTGGGCCTAAATCCATCGTTTTTTTGCACTCCACACCACCCAAGGTTAGACACTGGCTATATGCAAATCAGCTCTGACCCTGTGCCTCATGGGAACAGTCCAGTCCGAACTACCAAGCCATGTCTTTCCCAGACCGGAATCAAGCATCCAAGGACCGGTTTCTGGCTATCAGCCTTCATCAGCCTGGATAGCTTGCCTCAAGTGGTGTGGAGAGCCTGGGACTCGCGTCTGAGTATACCCAGCACACTCGGGGTGAAAATTGCAAAAAACACACAGTTGATGGACAGAATGTAGAACAATGTCATACATTCACCCCAGTACAAGGATCTGGGCCTAAATCCATCGTTTTTTTGCACTCCACACCACCCTGGGTTAGACATTGGCTATATGCAAATCAGCTCTGACCCTGTGCCTCATGGGAACAGTCCAGTCCGAACTACCAAGCCATGTCTTTCCCAGACCGGAATCAAGCATCCAAGGACCGGTTTCTGGCTATCAGCCTTCATCAGCCTGGATAGCTTGACTCCAGTGGTGTGGAGAGCCTGGGACTCACGTCTGAGTATACCCAGCACACTCGAGGTGAAAATTGCAAAAGACACAGTTGATGGACAGAATGTAGAACAATGTCATGCATTCACCCCAGTACAAGGATCTGGGCCTAAATCCATCGTTTTTTTGCACTCCACACCACCCTGGGTTAGACACTGGCTATATGCAAATCAGCTCTGACCCTGTGCCTCATGGGAACAGTCCAGTCCGAACTACCAAGCCATGTCTTTCCCAGACCGGAATCAAGCATCCAAGGACCGGTTTCTGGCTATCAGCCTTCATCAGCCTGGATAGCTTGACTCCAGTGGTGTGGAGAGCCTGGGACTCACGTCTGAGTATACCCAGCACACTCGAGGTGAAAATTGCAAAAAACACAGTAGATGGACAGAATGTAGAACAATGTCATACATTCACCCCAGTAAAAGGATCTGGGCCTAAATCCATCGTTTTTTTGCACTCCACACCACCATGGGTTAGACACTGGCTATATGCAAATCAGCTCTGACACTGTGCCTCATGGAAACAGTCCAGTCCGAACTACCAAGCCATGTCTTTCCCAGACCGGAATCAAGCATCCAAGGACTGGTTTCTGGCTATCAGCCTGGATAGCTTGACTCCAGTGGTGTGGAGAGCCTAGGACTCACGTCTGAGTATACCCAGCACACTCGGGGTGAAAATTGCAAAAAACACAGTTGATGGACAGAATGTAGAACAATGTCATACATTCACCCCATTACAAGGATCTGGACCTAAATCCATCGTTTGTTTGCACTCCACACCACCCTGGGTTAGACACTGGCTATATGCAAATAAGCTCTGACCCTGTGCCTCATGGGAACAGTCCAGTCTGAACTACCAAGCCATGTCTTTCCCAGACCGGAATCAAGCATCCAAGGACCGGTTTATGGCTATCAGCCTTCATCAGCCTGGATAGCTTGACTCCAGTGGTGTGGAGAGCCTGGGACTCACGTCTGAGTATACCCAGCATACTCGGGGTGAAAATTGCAAAAAACACAGTTGATGGACAGAATGTAGAACAATGTCATACATTCACCCCAGTACAAGGATCTGGGCCTAAATCCATCGTTTTTTTGCACTCCACACCACCCTGGGTTAGACACTGGCTATATGCAAATCAGCTGTGACCCTGTGCCTCATGGGAACAGTCCAGTCCGAACTACCAAGCCATGTCTTTCCCAGACCGGAATCAAGCATCCAAGGACCGGTTTCTGGCTATCAGCCTTCATCAGCCTGGATAGCTTGACTCCAGTGGTGTGGAGAGCCTGGGACTCACGTCTGACTATACCCAGCACACTCAGGGTGAAAATTGCAAAAAACACAGTAGATGGACAGAATGTAGATCAATGTCATACATTCACCCCAGTACAAGGATCTGGGCCTAAATCCATCTTTTTTTGCACTCCACACCACCCTGGGTTAGACACTGGCTATATGCAAATCAGCTCTGACCCTGTGCCTCGTGGGAACAGTCCAGTCCGAACTACCAAGCCATGTCATTCCCAGACCGGAATCAAGCATCCAAGGACCGGTGTCTGCCTATCAGCCTTCATCAGCCTGGATAGCTTGACTTCAGTAGTGTGGAGAGCCTGGGACTCACGTCTGAGTATATGGACTGCATTTAAATGAGGAATCCTTTTGGTTAAAACACAGAGAGAAAGTTATCAGAAAGGGAGTAGAGTGAGGAGGGAAGAAGTGAGATAGAATGGATGATTGGAAATTTGGTCCTATTTATGACCAGCTCAATCACCTGAGTGCTCCTCTGCAAGATTCCCTGGCATGCCCTTAGCTGAAGGTTACCTTTGCTATACTACCAGGTGTTGGTGGTGTCTCATCCAAAAAGATGCCAGGATGACTTTTATAGTGGAGCCCTAAAATGAGGCACACAATACAGGCTAGAGAGGACAATGGCTAGGGATCGTTTTGGGGCACCTTAAGAATGGGTGGAAGAATGACAGTCACATACCCATATATGTTTCACTATAGGATGATTTCATGATCTCAGAATGCTAATGTAGATTGAATAAGTGCAGTGCAGTAAGGTTAGCAAGGCATGTCTGCAAGAGAAACTGTAAAACAGGGGCCCTGTGGATGAAATGCAAAAATATTGAAAGCAATGTCTTGTCTATAGGTCTGACACATGGATTAGCATTTTTGACTTCAAACATTTGTTCTGCAGAATACATGATCAAAAATGTTGATGATATAGTGTGCCGTGGCACGTATTAGGTTTTGTGGGCCAATATGATAGCCCACTAACAACTACCTCTGAAAATGTCTTACTCCGTTCTGACCTGCTTAATCCTCCCTGATATTTTGATATTGAATATCTGGAATTTGTACTTATTCCATGCATTAGTCACAATATTAGAATTTCCCATACTGTAATCTTCTGCTAAAGCAGATTTAAGTGATAACTCTCAGTGCCCACCTTTTAAAATATAGCCTGCAGCTGCTCGACTGGGGAAAGAGACCATAAGCTAAATATACACAAATATATGTGTGCATGGATTCAAACAATGAGTGAGGGAGACTATTTTCTTACTCGGGCATGTTTCTGTTCCCGGGGAGCCTGTCAGAGATGGGACCCAAAATAAACATGTAATAGTCTATGCAAGCCGTATAATTTAATTGGGTTTCAAAAAGAAATGACTCATAGTTTTGGTCCTAAGGAATGCTATGAACCTCTTGGTCTATACAGGCAGAAACATTTTGACAAGAATAAAGTATAGGGTAATATCCATATCCCTATCTCACGTAGCTTGTTTTTAAGTCTATCCATTGGGGGTACCAGAATAAATGTTGCTTTTCACCTACCAAGAGATTTATTAGACTCACACGTTAGTCTTTTGTTTTGCACACTGCAGAGGAAACTCAAAGTTTGGATGACAAAAAAACTCCTGCTTCTCTCCTACAGAATAGTTGTAGCCCACACTAGATACCTTGTGGCCCCAGTGTGAAGAGGGGACCCCATGATGAAGCATGTCAAGCTAGGGTGAGAGACGGTTCTCGTATTAACACAGAAGTGCTTCCAGGTTTCACCCTTTCTTCTTTCTGTCACGCTTTTTTCCTGTGGTTACCATCCTTGTACATAAATGTGATGTAGTAACCACCAATGAGGCGAGGGAGGCGGTGACTAGAAATGTCAAGTATTTATTATCAACATAAAAGTCAGCTGTAGAATACATGACCCCAGCCACAGCTGAAGCCAAGCTCGAAGACAGCTTGTCAGGACTCCTTCCGGCGCTTGCCTTGGAACCCTCGCAGTGGTGACATTCTATGATGATGTCACCATGAAGCGTTCCACGGCATGTAATGGGAAAGGAGGGCGGTGGCGGCACAGATGGAAGATACCACACATCCCCCTTCCCTACATAAGAAAATACATTAGTTAACATGAACAACGTACAAGACTACCTGGATTATTTAGTCACATATTGCTCCAGATGTCTGGGCGGTCTGACCACTCTCTGGCTGGTTTTGCTGGCGGGGTGAGATACTACAACTCGCTCCTTAGGAGGCAGATCTCCTCTCACAAGGGGTCTATTCTCTCTCTCTCCCCCACTGCCAGTGCTTTCATTAGTAGGATAATACCTCACTACTCTTCCCAAATTCCAAATCTTTCCCTCCTGGGTTTTCACAGCATTTCTAAATAGTTTAACAATCTTGGTGGGTCTGCTGAACTCCGACCACCTTGCTCTGCCTGTGGATTCTCTGATTTTTATATCATCTCCCACCCTGAACCCTACATCACAAGTGGAGTGCAATCTATCGGACCTTTCCTTCCTCTCTAACATGGCCCTGCTCTGCTTGTCTAGCCCTTTGCACTCCCTAGAGTGATCTGTTCATCCTTTGTGCCAACCCATCCACCCCAGTGAAAGTACTGTGTTGGGTCTTCTCGCTCTGAGCAATTCAAAAGGGGTTGACCCCGTCGTCTGGTGAGGGGTCAAATGGTAGGCTTCCAAGCGTTTGGTGATTTCCTCCCTCCAGTTCAGTCCATTAGTTTTAGCTAATTGGATGCTTTCTTTTAGGGTCTTATTGAACCGTTCTACCATTCCGTTGGCTTCGGGGTGGTAAAGCGCGCAGCGCTTGTGTACAATCCCATACTTCTGGAGAAAGTCCTTAATTTCCTTCGAGCACAGCTGCACTCCGTTGTCCGTTAGCAGACTGCTAGGTAGTCCTTCTCTGAGGAATATCTCTTGTAAAAACTCAATGACTGTATTCGTGGTGATTTCAGGTACTATCTTCACCTCCGGCCATCTTGAATATAAATCCACCAGAACTAGGATGTACGGTGTGCGTATTTCTCCCGTCAGTGGGCCTATTATGTCCAGTGCTACTTTATCCCATGGTCCAGAAGGGGGTGGTCTGCAGATCATGGGTGGTGTGTGTTGTTTCAAGACCTTGTCATTAACTGTACAAGGGACACAATCTCTTACTTTCCTTTCAATGATATGATCCATGCACTGCCACTAGTAGTCTTCCCGCATCCTCTGTTTGGTCTTGGTGATGCCCAAATGTCCGTCATGGGCTAGGTCCAACAATTGTTCTCTCACCGTCTTGGGTGGGATCAGCCTCGTTCCTCTGAACAGACACCCATCAATGACAGACAGTTCTTCTCTGACCATCCAGATTGGACGTAGTGTTTTGTTTTGTTTATCTTCATGTCTGCATTTCCCTTTTACTCTCTCACACACACCCATAAGTACGTCGTCTGCCTTCAGGGCCTCTTTCCAGGATTCTTCTTTGATAGCCCCTTGAGGAATCACACACACATTTTCTGTTTGGTAGTCTTCCTTGTCTTCGAAATTCTTGTCTTTAGCCTCGTCTTCACCCTTTTCTTCCACAAGCCGCGAGAGGCAGTCTGCCGCTAGATTCCTTGTACCTGGTACGTATTCAACACAGAATGTGTATTCCTGTAGGTTTACCACCCAACACCTGATTCTGCTCGAGATTACGTCTAGTCCCTTTCTGTTAAACACTTCAACCAGAGGCTTGTGGTTTGTACGCAGGGTGAATTTTGTACCCCAAATAAAGTCTCTGAACTTGCTCATGGCCCAGTGTACAGCCAACGCCTCCTTCTCTATTACGGAGTAGTTTACCTCGGACTTCTGTAGTGACCTCGACGCAAACGCTATTGTTTCTTCTCCACACCCCCCCACTTGGGTAAGAACTGATCCGAGCCCTTTCGAGCTCGCGTCGGTTGTCACCACCGTCTTCCTGTTGGGTATGAACGCTTTCAGGCTGGGTGCTTCTGCCAGTGCTTTCTTCGCATCCTCAAATTCTTTCTGGCATTCTTCATCCCAACTGAACCCTACATCCTTCTTGAGTAGGCGTCGTACAGCGAACGTCCTGCCAGCGAAGTTCCTTACAAATTTGCTGTAGAATTCCAGCATTCCCATAAATGACATTATTTTTTCTTTGTCCTTCGGAGGCATCAAGTTTATAATGGTGTTCTGTAGTTCGGCTTTCAGGCGGATCCCTCCTGGTGTCACCTTGTGCCCCAAAAAGTCTAACTCCTTGCACCCAATTCTGCACTTCTCCTTCTTCACGGTGAGACCTTGGTCCTTAAACCTCATCAACACTTGCCTCAACCTTCTGTCATGTTGTTCGTCGTCATTGCCAAATACGAGTACGTCGTCCTGGTAACATAAGACTCCGGGAATTCCTCTTAGTATGCTTTCCATGTTTCTCTGGAATACTGCTGTGGCAGAGACCAATTGCCGAAGGGCATTCTTTTGAATTTAATTGCACCTATGGGTGTCACGAACGATGTGAGTTCCTGTGAGTCTTCATGGAGTTTGATTTGGAAGTAGGCCGTGGTCAGATCCAGTGTGGAGAATACCTTTGCTCCTTCCAGCATACTCATCATTTGTGTGATGTTTGGCAGAGGGAATTTGTCCACAACCACTTCTTTGTTCAGTGCCCTAAGGTCGATGCACAAGCGGACCGATCTATCCTGTTTTCTTGCTGCGACGATCAGCGCCAGCCATTCCGTAGCTTCCACTGGTTCTATGACTCCAAGGTTGAACAATTTTCCTAGTTCGTCTTTGACTGCCTCCTGAATAGCTATAGGAAGGTTCCTAACCTTGGCTACCACTGGTACTGCGTGCACCTTCAGTTTTATCTTGTGTGAATAATTTTTTAGGCACCCTAATTTGTCATTGAACACTTCTTTGAAATCTGTGTCTATGCTGTCCCTGGTTCCCTTCACTTCCTGTACCAAAATGTGTAGGGTTCTGTTAGGGTTAAGGTATATGCCTAAATCCTTTTGTGCTTGCCATCCCAGAATGTTGCTACAAGGGATTTATTTTTAAATTATTCAGTTACACACTCAATAGTATCCACAGGATGACGATCTTTTTGTGTATTGATAAATTAATTAATGGAAGGTAAAAAGTAAAACAGAGCAGAGGGATTTATATTTCAAAAAATCTTTACTGAAAACAAGTTTTGGGAGATAAATACACAAATTAATTTTAGCAAAAAATCATGAACAAAGATTGGCAAAGTTTTCTCTATAGTTCATGACTTAACACATCAGCTCCTATTTAGTGAAGAAAGACAACACAAATTAATCAATAAAAAGTGGTTGTAAATTTGTGTTAAAAAAACAACATTAGAGGAGATGATGAAATGTCGACGTTTCGGTCTTGGTTGCAGATGTCAAGAAGACCATCATCAGGACGATGTCTATTCAAATGCTGAAAAAAGGACTCCCTTAAGGTTTGAAAGATTAGACCTCCTTCGTAGGTCTGCGAGAATCTGGATGACTTCAATTGAATTCTTGACAATAATGAGATGAAACCGCCTCAGTTGGTCGTGCAAAGTGAGGTGAAACACTATGTACTTGGATTGCGGTTCAAATCCGGTCGTTTTGTAGAAAAAGGGTCGGTCGGCAAAACAGTGTATCCTGACTCGTTCATCTGTTGGGACAGATGAAAACTTGTTTTCAGTAAGGATTTTTTGAAATATAAATCCTTCTGCTCTGTTTTACTTTTTACCTTCCATGAATTAATTTATCAATACACAAAAAGATCGTCATCCTGTGGATACTATTGAGTGTGTTACTGTGGTACAACTCACAACTCAGACTGAATAATTTAAAAATAAATCCCTTGTAGCATCCTTTGTTTTGAATTGCACATTGCCCAAGCCTACAAGGGTCTATTGGGTTTCCTCTGCCTATAACAAACCCAGAATGTTGTCCCCCTTGGAGGATACATACACCTTAGACACAGTAAGTCTATCTTTGTATTCTACTGTGCCCCAGAAGTAACCCTTCATGCTAATGGGCTGACTACTATAGCCCCCTGGTCTGACATCCATCCTGTTCAATTTGATTTTACCCTTTGCCACTCTTTCAAATTCTTTGGCATTGATGATCGTGATCTTGAAGCACGAGTCGAACATAGCCTCTAAACCAGTCCCCTCAATAGTTATGGTGTCTTTGGGACTGCTGACTTGACTACCCTGGACTTGCAGGACGATTTCGTCAACCACTCTATTTGTGTTATCTCTGGTTTGCTTATTAATGCCCTGACCACTCCTACAGTACTGTCTAAAATGACCCTTCCTACCACACTTATTGCATGTGTACTTGAGCGCGGGGCAATCTTTATCAATCGCCATATGTCCTTGCTTACCACACCTGTAGCAATTCCTTTTAAAGGACCATCCCACCTTACTTTCCTTCTGCCCTTTGTGTCCCATCTTCTGTCCTTTGACTTCCAGCACACTGTCGCTTTCTGCCACAACTTCACTCACCTTGACCTTGCCCTCACTGTCTTTGTTCCCACTATCCTGTTTGATTTCACATAGCATCATGTGTTCCACCTGCTTAGCCACTATAAGTACTTCTCTTAATGGAGGATCATCTTTTAACCACAACTCCTCACGTATTAGTTCCGTCCTGCACGCTAACACAAACTGGTCCCTGATTCTCTCTTCATTTGAACCCCCAAATTTGCATGTCGCAGCAAGCTTTCGCAAATCTGACAAAAAGTCTTCTATAGATTCTCCTTCCTTTTGACCCCTTTTCCCAAAATGGTATCTCTCCATAATGGTGCTAGTTTTAAGGAGATAGTGTAGGTCTAGTTTTTTAATGCTGATTTTGAATTCATTCAGCCCTCTAGCCTCATGTGCGCCAAGTTCTGGGAGATGCTCTAACACTTCTTCTCCCTCTGCTCCCAAATTATACGCTAATAAAGCCACCTTTCTCTCTAATCCCAGATTAGACCCGCATACAACAGCATAGTTCATAAACATTTTTTTCCACTTCTTCCATTATATTGCAGGACCCCTGGATTCACTAGAAACATAGGGGGTGGCGTCACGTTTTTTATGCCTAAACCGTATCTTGCTGTGAGCTCTATTCAAAATTAGATAGGTTTCTACTATATATGTTAAATACACTAGAAAGGTAAAACAGAGTTTAGACTATCTCCCAAAACACATTTCCATCAATATAATGAAAATCAAAAGAAATGTGCTTTTAAGCCCACAAGATGGCACTGTTGTTCTTGGAGCTAGAATTCAGTCAGAATCCCCCTGTAAGATTTACATCCAGATCAACTCTCTCTTCCGTGTGGCAGGAAGTGCTCTCGGAGGGATGAATAGAAAATTGCTTTACAAACAACAGTCAAGATGCAATCCCTCGAGGAACTTGTTCACCGTGTATGACAGCAGCAGCAAATTCCCAAACGAGGTACACGCGATGGTTTGTCCCTCAAACAAGCTTGTACGGATGAGCCACTATTTTGCTGTGATGCGCAATTTATCTTTGTTGTACTCTCACTCTTTGCCACACCATACTGCCTCAGTCCAGCTGTTTTTTCCCACGTCCTTTTCCGCCTCACACGTCACGATCCTCGAATGCTGTTCACTGCGCCACACGTTTCCACACAGAGAGGCTGTGTATTTCCTTTGCCTTCTCAAAAGCACCCTTCCTTCACCAAAATAGAGCAGTTGCTCGCACCGTTAGTTCACTCGCAACACTCCTCCAGCAATACTCGGTGTAATTCCACAAGTGGATGCGAAACCACATGCTGCTCCATAAGCATCCGCAATTCCCTCCTAAAAGAGTTTCAGGATTTATAACACAGTCAGTCACGCAGCCCTTAGCCTCGACCTCCCTCACGGTGGCACACACGCGTAGGCTGAATCTTCAAATAAACATTCAGAAGACTTTTAATGCGCTTAATCCTCCCTCCGCCACACTTTGCTGACAGTACCTTAAATTGCAGCTGCGCTACGCTTCAAACTCTTCTTATTTACTGGTGCAGTTCCGGACCTTCACTATTCTTTTTCCTTTACCCCGTACTGCTCCGTGTTGAGGTCGTGTTTTAAATTGATCCCGGTCCTCGTCGCCGGTGTAGTAACCACCAATGAGGCGAGGGAGGCGGTGACTAGAAATGTCAAGTATTTATTATCAACATAAAAGTCAGCGGTAGAATACACGACCCCAAAGATGAGCCTGGCCCACCCAAACAGGAGCCTGGCCCTGGCAGTGAGTGCTTGAAGGCAGGCGCGCATCGCACAGGTCGTGTGTGTCAGCCCGAGGAAGACAGCTTTCCGGGCGCAGACACACAGACAGTTTAAGATTATCGCAGCCGCACCAAAGTACTTAACAGGTCTTTAAAAGACCATTTACATGTTAAGGAGGCTTTGTTTAGTTTTTTACCCCTTCATCTCTCTGCATGGTGAAAGGGGACAAATCCTTTCTTTGACAAAGGTAACATTTGGTAACCTTTGTCTATGGCCCTGCTGCGTTGACATTTCTTATTCTGTGCAGCGCAGGGGAAAAGTGGTCTGTTTATTCCTAGTCACCCCCTGACCCCTGCAGCTGCTTATCACATAAGGCTGTGACACAAAGTATGACTAATGGAGTAGGTAAGAGAATGGGTTACAAAAAATGTTCTTTTTAAAATCTGACACCCCAGCAGGACACATACTTCGTATGTGCTTCATTTAAACAGTTTTTATTATTTCATCATAGCCAATGCTGGTCAACAATAAAACAATACAAAATGCCCAGATAAAGCTGGTGATTAATGATCCTGCTTTAGAGCAATCGTTTGTCTGTTAGTATTTTTTAAATGCAGATGCACTGTATTTTATGTGGATAGCTCAGTGGGTTACTGCCTTTGTCACAGAGATCCTTGTGTTACTTCAGAAGTTACAATCCTAACAAAAGGCAGTGAACAATGAACTGCCACCAAAGAACTGCAAACAAACATGAATGGTATAATTAGAACTTCGCTTTTTTTGTTTTGTGGTATAGTTAGAACTTTCCAAGGCTTTTCATTATTCTAAGGTTGCTAAAATGAGTATGTTTGGGTAGATATACATTTTTATCACTAAAGCTGACCCCCATGGAATACTCTTTAAATCCTAAGGTTGTGTTTCCCCAGATCAAACCCTCTAAAAATATTCTGCCCACCAGAATGGATGACATATGATTCCTACACCTTGTAATCCTCATTGGCTTATGTGACATTCCCTGTAGACTGATTTACACACTTGTATGATTCATTGTCTCTGTAAGTGTGTGCGTGGTGTAAAGTACTGACACACACTACACTGATATGGGTAGCGCTGTACAACAAATGAAATGCATATGAGAGAGGGGATATGTAAACATGAGGGGCGCTGGTGGAGGGTGGCAGTGAGGGAATCTGAGGAGGTGGTAGTGGGAGGGGCTATGGAGCGATGAGGGGCACTGTTGGAGGGTGGCAGTGAGGGAATCCGAGGAAGAGGTCATGGGGTGGAGGGAGGAGCTAGGGAGAGATGAGGGGCACTGATGGAGGGTGGTAGTGAGGGAGTCTGAGGAGGAGGTCATGAGGGGATGGGCTACAGAGAGATAAGGGGCACTGGTGGAGTGTGGCAGTGAGGGAGTCTGATGAGGAAGTCATGAGGGGGAGGGGCTACAGAGGGACTGGGGCACTGGGGGAGGGTGGCAGTGAGGGAATCAGAGGAGGAGGTCATAAAGGGGAGGGGCTATGGGGAGATGAGGGGCATTTGTGGCATGTGGCAGTGAGGGAATCCGAAGAAGAGGTCAATAGGGGGGGCATGGATGGATGAGGTACACTGTTGGAAGGTGGTAGTAAAGGTATTTACGGTGAAAGAGGTTTTTGGTGCAGCGCCAAAAAAGACTTTTGCATCAGCGCTGAAGCCGGCCCTGTCATGGCCTTTCTGTTTATGTTTTTTTAATTAGCAGTCGGGCCATAAAGGCCACTGTGTAACATACTGTGTGTGCTAATTATATTTATTGCTCAATTCAATGTTTTAAGTATGAAGGTGATTTTACTAATGTTTTTACCGGAAGATGGTGCCTGATATGGGGCGGGGCCCAAGGTCATCTGTGAGATAAGGGGCACTGGAGAGGAATAGTGACTAATCAAGCTTGTAAGGGAGTGCGTTGAAGAGTCCATGGTCAGGTGGAGGTAGTAATGAAGAGGGTTTCTCCCTGAAGGCTCGCACATTGGGAGCCCGAGAAGTGTCACTTGCCTGATACTCCCACCTCAGAAACCTCCTCTTCCCATCAAAGGAACATTACATGGAAAAAACACTTTTTGTGAGTGATAATATTAAAAAGAGATTTGTAAAAGAGTGAGTTTTACTGGGCCTTGTAAGACTTAGACGAGATAAAGCAGGGCCCTGAAGCAGGCCTGCCTAGACATATATGCGACAAATCGAGCCCGCAGTGGCCCACCCAAATGCGTCCTTGGGTTGCCCAATTAAAAATTCCTGGAGCCGGGCCTGCAGCCACAGCTGAAGCCAAGCTCGAAGACAGCTTGTCAGGACTCCTTCCGGCGCTTGCCTTGGAACCCTCGCAGTGGTGACATTATATGATGATGTCACCACGGAGCACTCCACGGCATGTAATGGGAAAGGAGGGTGATGGCGGCATACATGGAAGATACCACATGTGAGCTAGACAAATAGTGAACAAACAGAACTCTGACATAATTACCTCAAAGGTTCCCTTTGAAATCTTCAAGGAAAGGAACCTGCTTTGCAGTGTAGGGTTGACGTTAGGGAAATCTTTATGCTGCCATCTTGGAAATACACATGAAGCTGAGCAACGTGGGCCAGCCTACAGATTGGCCTCTGGAAATGTATATTAGTGTTGAAGAGGTGATGTCACATCTTTGAATTCACCAGACATGAATACCTTCTAGAACTCTCCACTTCTACCTTCAAACTTTGCACAAGGGCAGAGATTTGAGAAAAGAGGAAGCACCACAAAAGGAAGGACAAACCCACTATGCCGATAAACCCCTGACTGGAGAGGGCTCCAGGCTTGTACTGTTTTGGTTCTCTTTGAACTCGGACCCCAGAGTCAATTGCAATGGACTCCCCAGTCCCTCTGAGTCTCTGTAAAGGATTTCTAGGGACCCTGAAAGAGAGGGTTCCCTGGGGCTTTTGTGGACTGCTCCTAGAAGAGCTCCCATCGACTTCTGCTACAAATTCATGTTTTCTACAAGTAGCCATGGGGCTATGAGGCATAGGGAGTGCAGGTAGAGAGTGGAGGGATAGAGTGAAGCCTTCATTGTGGGCTGAGGAGTGCTTCTACTGGAAGACCCTAGGGCTGGGAAACTATCAGGTGCTGGGAGCAAGGTGGCAAGTTCCAAAAGTCTTTCTAGTGAAAGAAATTCTAAAAATGCATTTTGGGATTCATCCTGAAAATGTACAGGAGTGGAAGCCCTACAAATGCACTCTTGGCTGCTGTAGAATGCTCCTAGGATCCAGAGGAGGCACATCTCATGCACATTAGCCCATCTTGCCAGGTTTTTCATAACCGTAAAGTACAGTGCATAAAATAAAATATTTTCTTTTCTCACTATTAAAATGTTCTTTTTACAAGCATGAAAAGCGTGAGCATATCATATAGGCGGGAATACATAAGGCAAAAATACAATATATATGAATACAATAATAACAATAATCAAATATTAGTAGGAATAAACAATGACGGAGGAAGTCATGGGGGTTTGCGGACTTCAACTGTGTCCGGAGCAGGAGAAGTAGGAACTGAAGTGGTAGGAGAGAGATATGTTACCAAAGGGAGCCAAAGTAGGTCACGTTTAATAGCCAAGGAGATGGGAGATACATAATTAGTGTCTAATGCCTATTTTTATGAAGTTTTTACTTTAATGTTTACTTCTCTTTCCTTCCCCTTCCCTTCCTTTTCCCTTTATTTCTCAATAAATCAAACTTAAAAAAAAAAAATGTTCTTTTTACAAAAGATAAGTTAAAAGATACTTGTCTTTTCCATAAAATAATTTACACTTGCCCTTAAATTTCGTACATAAATATTGAGTTACTCTTTTCTATTTTCATGATAAATTAATTATTTTGTAGTTCGTAAAAACTGTCCCTTTGTGTGGCTCTTTGCTATTGTGAATCCGCTTTTCTGAGGAGGTTGCTTATGCTTGAAAAGTTTTTTACCCCTCGACAGATCAGTATGCTCGATGTGCCCTCCAACCAGCGGATTACGGCGTGGCTGCAGGTGCGGATGTTTAGTTCATTGAAGATTAGTTTAAGGAATGTCTTTCTTAAATCCGTGACTGTGGGGCATACACACATCAAGTGGCTTATGGATTCTTTACTGTATCCACATAAACGTCAATTTTCATTTTGTTTTATGCCTTTCCATGTTGGCAGCAACTTCTTCGAGTCAGGTGCTTCTAAGCTGTACTAAATAAAACTCCTTTTTATCTCTAAATGAAAGTGCTCTGATAAGTAGACTTGCGACTTCAGGTTGTTGTAGGAGTTTATTACTGTCCATGCATGTTGTTGTTTGGCCAGGATTTGCTTGCCAGATGAATATTTATTTATGTGTAAAACGTGTCTGCCTGGGGACACATGCAAAATATTCATGCAGTGGGTCCCCAGCCATATGGCCCAGCCACCTCTAAATCACTATCGGCCAGATTCATGAAAGACCCGTTTTGCGAGTCTGAAATAGTGATTCATAAGGAATCACTATTACAGACTCGCAAAATGGGATTCATGTAGGAATCGCAAAATTAAATGCGATTCCTACAGATTCCTTATTTGCGATTAGCAAATTGCTAATCGCAAATAAGGAATAACTCCCCATTCATTCCTATGGGCCAAAAGGCCCATAGGAATGAATGGGGAGTATTCCTTATCTAATCGCAAATAAGGAATAACTCCCCATTCATTCCTATGGGCCAAAAGGCCCATAGGAATGAATGGGGAGTATTCCTTATTTGCGATTAGCAATTTGCTAATCGCAAATGAGATAGCGATTTAAAGGGTGCCAGGGGTGTCCAGAGGACACCCTGTAGCACCCCTTAAATGCTAATTTAAACAGGTGTGTGTGCAACATGGAACTCAGAAAAATGCTTTTAAAAGCATTTTTCTGAGTTTTCGCTATTTACCACGAGGTTTGACCTTGCGGTAAATAGCGGGCTGAAATTGCGAATTCGCAAATTTTAAATGGACGATGAATTGCATTTAAGGAATCTCAAATAGAGATTCATTAAATGTAATTCCTCGCAAAATAGCGAAATCGCTATTAGCGATTTTTGCATTTGGGATGATGAATCCCAAATGCAAAAATAGCTCTCGCAAAGGGCCAGATTCTCAGAATCTGGCCCTTTTGCGAGCCGATTTCAGCTTGATGAATCAGGCTGTATATTCCTATATTTGATTACTCGCTTTAAGGTGAAGGTTGAACCAACAGTAGTGTATAAGCCTTGGGAGCCGCTGTCCCTAATACCCAAGGCCCCTGTTAAGCGCAGTGCCGCAGAAATTCACTGAGGCATTCACTCTTCTTTCCTGGACCCGTGTTTAGTGGGAGAATGATAGTGGAACTAGCCTAGCTCTCTGTCAATGGTGTCTCTCAGTGCTACTTTGTGAACAATAGATGGAAGCAGAAGGGAAAGAAGCCCCTGCTGGCAGGGAAAGACAGAGTTTTGAGTAGCAAAGGCACCGCCACTGTTCATAGTTGGCTCTAGGGGACTGCTTGGGTAGTGATTAGCTTCAAAAGACCCCGTCATTGCCTTTTTGTCTGGACACCCTCAGTCCCCTTAGGTGGAACAATCAATGAGCCAGGAGAAATGTGTTCTAATTGAAAGCATTCCTGGCACTAGAGCTGTTCCCTGTCGTGTAATGACAAAAGAACACTGGTCCTGAAAGGTCAAATGTTACAAGAATCTGCGAAAATGAAAGTAAAAAATACTGCGTATTTTTTATCCTAAAATATCTGCTACATTTAATGCATATTTCTAGAAACACCTGAAATACTGCAATATTTAGTTATATTATGGTTGGAGGACTTAGGTTCCGTATTTGATTGCTATGGTGATGCTCTGGGATAGCTGCTTGGACAGGCCTTTTATCCCTGCTCCTTTCATGTTGTTTAGGCACAGGAGGAATATTGTGTTAGTAGAAGTTGCTGTCTGCCCAAAAGAGGTGCTTTCAACATAGCAGGGCCAGGGTACCTTTAGTGAGCTACTTGACCAGTGTGACCTTTTTTTATGTATTTATTTTTTATTTAATGCGATTTTCTATAGCGTGAACTTTACCCGAAGGTGGCAGAGCGCTTTACATAAGAACCAGTTGAAAAACATAAGGACTAAGGATTACATGCCTTACATAAAAGATACAAACAGAAAAAATTGCAAATGTACAAGATGTAAAGTCACACAAAGAAGAGACTGGTGATTGTTTCCAAAACTGCATAAAATTGATACTTGTATAGCACACTACTCACCCGCAAGGGTCTCAAGGCGCTTGTACGAATACCGCTGTGCAACCCATCCTAGCTTTCCCTGTGAGGCGTCCACTCCTGGGCACCCCCAAGGTAGAGGCCAAGCAGCCTTAGCGTTGTGGGGCCGTTGTGGAGATTAAGCAAGCTATTGCCCAGAGTTGCAGGGTGGGACTCCATGATTGGAATAGGTACCGAGGCGAGAATTATCAGGTCCATGGAATTTTTGAGCCCAAGTCGCGCCGAGGCGGGGAATTGAACCCTGGTCCCAGGCTAGACCTCTGCATCAGGGTCTGCCGCTCTAACCATTGAGCCACACTTCTCTGATAGACCATCTGGATGTGAAGGCTCTAACAGGAATGCTACCAAGTATCAGTTGGAAATAGAGCTTTCTATCCAGTGGCTTTGTTATGTCGTCCCAGAATGTTTCGCAATGGGTCTCATCTTTGAACTCCATGAAGACCCCCGTTAGTGAGAGTGGGGGAGTAGTCCTAAAGAGTTTAGAGAGTGTCATCTCCCAGTACAATCCCTTAATGGCCTTTTTTGAAGGAAATATAGCATTGGTTGGGTCTTCCCAGATCTCCATCAGACCTAGCTCACTGAGAAGCGCTCTAATTCCGGTGAGCCATTTTATCTGGTGGAAGGCATCACTTTTAATAATGTCCAGAAGTCCCATGGCGAATATTTTCAGTTCCGGCGTTATCCATATTCGCCTCCAGTATAATACTGGGCGGAGGTTTGCAATGACCTCAATTGGTTTCATGCCGAGGTCCTGAAGAACCGGGCCCATAGGAGTACTATGCGGCAGCATGACAAGGTTACGTAGGAACCTATTTTCAGAGACAGTTAATTTGCTTAGGTTCCCATGTCCCCAGATCCCGACCCCGTGAAGTGCTGCGCTCACAGCCTTTGCATTATAGACCATGATTGCAGGGGCCATTGGCTTTGTCGGAGACCTGGCGTGTTCACGAGTCAGTGCCCCTGTGATTTGCCTGTGCTTGAGGGTGGCTAAGTCAATCTGTTCGTTCCATCGAAGATCATGCTGGATGGTAACACCTAAGTATGAGAACGATTTTACTTGCTCCAGGGGTAGGCTATTCACCAATATCTTCCCTCTAAATGGCTTGTGTTGGTTAAAAGACATGAATTTCGACTTTGAGACATTGATTTCCAGGCCATGGTCAGTACAATATGTTTCGAAGATCCCAAGAGCTTTTTGCAAACCACTTGGGGTCTTGGAAATAATGAGACAGTCGTCGGCAAACATCAAAATTGGTATTTTGGCGCCTGCTAGAATTGGAGCGTCAACGTTTGCCTCTATCAAGATCTTTGCTACATTATTAATGTAGGGGGAGAAGAGGGTAGGCCATAACACGCAACATTGGCGCCCTCCTCTCTCTACCGGAAACTGGTTTGTGACATACCCAGGGGGGCCCCATCTTATCTGGGCGTAGTTGTGCTCATGTAGTTTGATGATCTTGGAGAGAAGAGTTGGGGGCATGCCCATGTCATTCAAGACAAACCAAAGGTTTGGCCGCGGTACAAGATCAAAGGCTTCCCTTTAAATCAATGAAGGCAGCATACAGGCTGCCTCCCCCCAGTTGAACAACCTTCCAATAGAGCATGGCAAAGTGTAAGACTTGATCGACTGTGCTTATGCAGGTTCTGAATCCTGCTTGGAGGTGGGACAAAATGCTCTTCTCGCGCTCCCATTCATGGACTTTATTTAATAACAGTCTACCATAAATCTTCTGGATGGTATCAATTAGACTGATCGAACGATAATTTCCTGGGAGCGATTTGTCGCCCTTTTAAAAACAGGTATTATTTTCGCCCCATTCCAGGATTCGGGTATTGGGGATCCACTGGCTATCATATTTGCCAGTAACAGTATATAGTTCCCCCAGAGCTCTCTGTTGCCTAGGAAGATGTCGGCCGGGACACCATCTATGCCTGGCGCCCTTCCAGGCACGATAGGTCTTCCGTACAGGGGGTATATACGATCCCTTCTCTCTGTTCTGTGGTAGTTCCAGCCCTGTGGCGTATTGGGGCCTAAAATGAGTTACCCTATCATCCTGTGCTACCCAATTTTGGGTTTTTTCTGGGTGGCCTTCGCAACCCCATTTCAGCAGGTCCCAAAATCGTTTAGAATTCTTAAAAGAACTGGCCTCCTTAAACTCTTGCCATTTTTTACATCCCAGACGCGTTTGGATTTTTGAATAGTGGTTTTGTGCGAACACTGGCACTGGATCCATTTTTAATAGCCTGCCCTAGATCCAGCCGTGCCTTTCTACATTCTTTATTATACCACCTCAGAGATTTGGCGGTCATAATTTGATTGGGCTTGTGAGTTTTGACAAATAGACCTTTTATTTGTGAAAAGAAGGCTTCGTGCACCTTATTTGCACTTTCTCTCCCTGGGGTGAAAGGTTCGGCATTGATGCAGACACTCAATTCCCTTGTAGCTTTCTGCAAATTCTTTAAAATAAAATCAATGTTTGCCTGACTCTGGGCAACTTTGGCCCACTTCAGGTGGTGCATATCGTTTGCCAGGAGAACGGTTTGGGAATTTCCTTTACTTGGATCCTCTATTATCGCTGGGACTTCCCAATGGGAAAGAATCATGCATAGGGGTTGTGGTCACCCTCTAGGCGGTCGACAACCATCATATCCTCCAAGTGGTGCCACAACTCAAGATGGAGTAGAATATAATCGAGTTGTTCACTGTTCTGTTACCGGGGCTTACTGCAGTATTACCAGCTCCCTGATCCACGGCCGGGCTTGTCTCCGCCCCCAACCACCAAGAACAACCGGCCGGGCTTGGCTCCGCCGGTCCGACGAAAGTGCACAATCCCCAGGATCCCTTGGGGCATAACGCTGACGCCACCACTGAGCGCGCCGGAGGCACCTAAAGCAGCGGCAGGTGCAGAGTCCCCTGTTGTTCACTGTTCTGTTACCGGGGCTCACTGCAGTATTACCAGCTTCCTGATCCACGGCCGGGCTTGGCTCCGGCCCCAACCACCAAGAACGACCGGCCGGGCTTGGCTCCGCCGGTCTGACGAAAGACCACAATCCCAAGGATCCATTGGGGCATAACGCTGACGCCACCACCGAGCGCGCCAGGAGGCGCTTAAAGCAGCGGCAGGTGCAGAGTCCCCTGTTGTTCACTGTTCTGTTACCGGGGCTCATTGCAGTATTACCAGCTCCCTGATCCACGGCCGGGCTTGGCTCCGGCCCCAACCACCAAGAACAACCGGCCGGGCTTGGCTCCGCCGGTCCGACGAAAGACCACAATCCCCAGGATCCCTTGGGGCATAACGCTGACGCCACCACCGAGCGCGCCAGGAGGCGCTTAAAGCAGCGGCAGGTGCAGAGTCCCCTGTTGTTCACTGTTCTGTTACCGGGGCTCACTGCAGTATTACCAGCTCCCTGATCCATGGCCGGGCTTGGCTCCGCCCCCAACCACCAAGAACGACTGGCCGGGCTTGGCTCCGCCCGTCCAACGAAAGACCACAATCCCCAGGATCCCTTGGGGCATAACGCTGACGCCACCACCGAGCGCGCCAGGAGGCGCTTAAAGCAGCGGCAGGTGCAGAGTCCCCTGTTGTTCACTGTTCTGTTACCGGGGCTCACTGCAGTATTACCAGCTCCCTGATCCATGGCCGGGCTTGGCTCCGCCCCCAACCACCAAGAACGACCGGCCGGGCTTGGCTCCGCCCGTCCGACAAAAGACCACAATCCCCAGGATCCCTTGGGGCATAACGCTGACGCCACCACTGAGCGCGCCAGGAGGCGCTTAAAGCAGCGGCAGGTACAGAGTCCCCTGTTGTTCACTGTTCTGTTACCGGGGCTCACTGCAGTATTACCAGCTCCCTGATCCACGGCCGGGCTTGGCTCCGCCCCCAACCACCAAGAACGACCAGCCAGGCTTGGCTCCGCCTGTCCGACGAAAGACCACAATCCCCAGGATCCCTTGGGGCATAACGCTGACGCCACCACCGAGCGCGCCAGGAGGCGCTTAAAGCAGCGGCAGGTCCTTCGTCCAGCGAGGACGCGCGCGGGACGCGCCGGACGAAGCCCGGACAAAGGGCGGACAGTCTGTGACAGTCCGTGACTGACCAGAAACTGAGCTGGGCCAGGACCCCTGCTTGTTTTTGTTGAGGCCTATCCTTGCTACCCGTCAAGTAAGAAATATCCTTGCCAACATATCCCTGAAGTCTCTGTTAATCTATTCAATTGGTTAACGCTTTTTGTTTACTTGGCTTTGGGGGTTATACTCCTAGTTGACTATTAACCAATTGTTTTCAACATGTCCAAACAAAGGACTTCATCTGTACCTAATACTATAGACAACTACCTGGTCCAGGTAGTGAGTAAAATAAATAGCACAAGACGGATATTGTTGGGCTTGAGCTCACCACCTGTCATCTCTGTGCAGAGCTCTCTGCTAGAACCTACTGTGTTAGAAGTTCCGATACAGGTACATAGTAGTGATATTTCAGTCACCGAGATAAGCCCTAATGTTAATCTTGATTTGAATATATCCTCTGCTCTTAACTTAGACAATGACCCAGGTGACCAGTTAAACACGATAGAAGATGCCCCCCTTCCCCTGTGCCTGTGCCTGTGACTAGAGCTATTAGAGCATGTAGAAAGGGTCAGAGCAAACGGGTGGGTTACGCTCTAGTAGGAAAAGAACAGCATCTTCACCGAAAGCAACAGTTATAACAGAGGTGAACAGGGAACAAGGCGAGAAGGAGATATTAGGTGATGAATTGATTAATAAGTTAGTGAGGATGATTGACTCCAAGATGAAATCCATAATCAAACCATTGGTAGCTAAAATTGACCTATTAACAGCCGAAGTAAATAGATTAGGGGGACTGATAAATAAGACAGTGGAGGAGGTGGGTAACATACCAACTTTAGTCAAAAATAGGGTTGTATCATCGATAGACACTCCTAGGGGTGGGTTTGGGGGTAATGACGATGTGATTCCAGTCCCGCCTCCTTCTCAGCAGCCAGTAGACAAAGGTGCCGGGTAACAGTTATTAAAGATTTACCACCAAATTCTACAGGGGTTGGTGTAGAGCAAGGCCCGGTTCAACTCATTGTAGAGGCTTCTTCTCTTGTTCTGGTCCTGGCCAATGTACCTCCCCTAAAATCAGGTCAAGTAGAACATACTTCCTCTTTGATTAGCAAAGCATACCACTGGCTATGTAATAATATGATGATATCTCTGAGGGGAAAACAACAGCTAGCAGGGGAAATCACCATGGCAAGAAGGGTGGAGTTGATAGGGAACAGCGCAAAAAAACTAAAAGGAGACTGTGTAGTTCTGCATTTCCTAAGCCCAGAAGTACTCCCCCGAGCTTTTAAGATATATATTTCCCCCGCAACGTAGGAGTGCCGAGATTGTTCCACTAATCTTGGATTTTTTCTACAGGAGAGGTAGCACAGTGAATCCAAGCATTTTAAAGACAAAATGGAACTCGGTAACAAACAACGGGGGTAGGGTTGCACAACCTAGTGAATGGGGAATCAGCGTTGTAAATAGATTTGCGTCACTGTCAGACCTAAATGAATGCGATTGACTTGAGAGGGCAGGGAGTGGTGAGTTTAATGATCTGGCTGAGTTAAATATAATCTACACTTCTATTGTTGAGGATTTTGGTTTTTCAAACGTTACTTGTATGTCCCAAGGAAGATTAACAGGCGAGACAACCCCTCTAGTTAATAGCAAGAAGAATGAATCCTCCAAGCTACCGTCCAATTCCATTGCAAAGTCTGATTCTGATGTGTGTGCTGTTGTTCCTATAGTGGGTAGAAACATTGAGAATACCTCTGTGAGAGTAGATGTTACTGATATTATCAGCCACGAAGGTATGTTGGCTGGAACTGAACAGGAACTATTTGAAGAAAGTGTTGCAAATCCTTCATTGATGGACCTGGATGGTATCGTGGACATTGTGGGGAAATTCTTCTCATGGAACATTGCAGGCCTGGGTTCTAAACTGGACTCTGGAGAGTGGCTTCGATTTGTTAATTCTTTTGACCTATGCATATTTCAGGAGACCTGGTCATGTGAACCAACCTTTGCTCAGGGATACTTGAACTACTTTGTGCCAGCTTTAAAAGGCCCAAGGGGAAGACCAATGGGCGGTCTAACCATGTGGGTTTGGCAGTCACTAAAACTAGATGTCAAAGTAAAAGAAACTAGCCACAGAGACATTCAACTAATCACAATGAATTCTGCTACTTTGGGATCAATAGACATCTACAATGTATATGTGAGGAGTTCTAGGGGTGGGAGGTCACAGGTTTTGGCGGCCTTGGGCTCCCTACTTGATACGTACTCCCAATACAATCATATTGTCATTGCAGGTGACTTTAATCTATCATTTGAACCCTTGGCCACAGACGATGATTTCTTTGGGGACGAAGAGGATTGGCATTGGGGGGTCCCAAAGTTAGAGTTGAAACCAGTGGCGCGCTGGACTGAGGATGTGATTAGCATGAATGCCTTATATTTTGAGAAAGGTCTAAGAGCATTAAATGGAAGGACGTTAAGTGACAAAAATGGGTCCATGACATTTGACAATGGGCGGCACAAGAGCAAAATAGATTACGTACTCTGTAGTCTGCAACTATGGCCGCTGTTATGTGACATGGAGGTTGTGTGGAGGTGCGAGAGTGACCACAATCCTCTGTGTATAAAGCATAAATGGTGGTCATTATCCAACAGGACTAGCAGCTCTACAGCCCTCGTTCCACCCCTAACTGTCCCTACTAACGATATGCGTAGGTTGAGATGGATAAATGTTGTAACTAATCAACAGGCCATGGATAACTTCAAAATCGAAGCTGATAAACCGATATCAGCCATGGAACATACTAATCCCTCCAGTTTTGAGCTGAGTGGCGTGGCTGCAATCCACGATACTCTTTTTTCAGTAATTAAAAACCATTTTCTGAAGCCTGTAAAGGGCAAGAGAGCTCCCAAGAATGCAAAATGGTATAATGCCCATTGTAGGGACGCACGCAATGCTCTAGGTACTGCTCTAAAGGGTAGGGATACTATGGCTATTCAATCCGCTGGAATGAAATATAAAGCCAGTATAGCGAACGCAAAGAAAGCCTGGGACGAGCATCACTGGTCCGAATTAAAAAGAGCTAGTGATAAGAAAGACTCTAGACTGTTCTGGAGCATTGTTAAATGGGGTGGTGAGGGGAAACCTGAACCCCCAAATAACAATGTCTCGGAAGAAGAGTGTGTAAATTTTTTATAACTCAGTACGCTGAGACAAAACAGGTTACAACTATAGTGGATATAAACTATACCCACTTCAAAGATAATCTCTTCAGTCTACAAGAAATCCTGGTGGCTTTGAATACTGTGAACAGCGGGCGTGCACCAGGCATGGATGGTGTTCCTGCCGACGTCTTTATTAATGATAAAGAACATTGGTGTAAGTATATTTGCCTCCTTATCAACAATATTGCTAAGGGTGCAGAGATACCGATATCCTGGCAGGGAGCAGTAATCATACCAGTGTTTAAGAAAGGTGACCTATCCCAGCCCGCCAATTACAGGCCGATTAGCCTTATTGATACCATACAAAAGTTAATAGGGCGTGTGATTGTGAATAGGCTTCTTGACTGGGCTGAGGACAACAACGCTTTGTCACAGTTCCAAGTGGGATTCCGTAGGTCCACAAGTACTGTGGATCAGGTTTTCCGCTTCAACTTACTGCAATGGAACACCGTGGTGCTGTGCGGAGGCAGCCTATATGCGGCTTTTGTCGACTTGCAGGCTGCCTTCGACCTAGTGCCGCGATCGAAGTTGTGGTCTGTTCTCAAGAACTTGGGTGTTCCTGATGATCTATTGTCTCTGATAATGCTGCTTCACGAATCAACATTCGCTAGAATCCAGTGGGGGGGTCAGGGCTTGGAGACAGCGGAATTTCACGGTAGAGCGGGGCGTCCGGCAAGGCTGCTCAATGGCCCCCACTCTAGTTACACTGTTTATTAACGGTGTTGTACCCCGCATGATAACGGCAGAGCTGGATGCCCCTACATTAGCTGGCACTAAAATTCCAATTTTAATGTTCGCGGATGATACGCTCATCCTATCAAAAACCCCGAGTGGCCTTCAGCGAACATTGGCTATCTTTGATCTATTTTGCGGTGACAATGGCCTGGAGGTCAATGTGACCAAAACAAAACTTATGATTTTTAATCCTCATCCTAGTTTTAAATCTAAAATCATTATGAATGGTCGGCCTTTAGAAGTGGTGAACATTTTTACTTATCTGGGTATTCATATCTCAAATAAGAACGGCTGGAGCAAACATATAGATATAGCCACATTGAGGCATAGGCAACTATCAGGTGCTATCAGTTCTGAGCATAGAAAGTCCCTGACGAAACCTATAAAGCCTGCCTTGCATGTATATGAGGCAAAGGCTCTTGGTTCTGCACTATATGGTGCTGAGCTTTGGGGTTTCGAGAAATCTCGGAAAATAAGTTCTTTCGGTCTATAACTGGTGTCCCGAAAAGTACTCCCTTGTTGCCCCTCAGGTACGATCTGGGTAGAAAAGCAGTTACAGACTTGGTCAGACTCCGACCAATTCTGTACTGGAGAAGGCTCTGGACTACACCTGAGCTTTCTCATTATGCTGAGGGGTTTTTAGATATCATCAAAGTGGATATATTCCACAAAAACAGGTGGCTTAATTCCTTGAAAATAATCTTGAATGAACTTGGAATGGGTTCGTTTTGGTCAGATCCAGCTGGAACAACTTTCCCTACTAAAAGTGCTTTAACCACATGGCTGCTGCGGGGATTTTTGCCCTGCGCTGCAGATCCTTGAATCCCATTATTCATGACGAGCTCAGCTCATCATCAGCACACGACACCCGTGGGTGATGACGAGCTGAGCTCGTCATCAGCAGCGAAAGGGTTAAAAGAAATTTATTGGGAAAAGGTAGCCTCTCGGGGTTGGAGTATCACTAGCTTAGGATCTATGGCTGAAGGATTCTTAGAGGCTAAGTTGTACCCCTCCCTGGAACCCTATTGGGATAGTATAACTAGGCCTGGTGACTGAAAACTTGTATTCCAATTGAGAGCAGGTTCGCTACCTCTCAGATCTTTGACAGCTAAATTAAAGGTGGCCTGAATGTTAGCTGCCCTGTTTGTCGTTCCTCTAATGAAACTAAGGGCAATTTTTTATTCTCTTGCACAGCCTACTTGGATCCAAGACGTGTATGGCTAAAACCGATGTGCAAGAATTTAGGGACTACCAGTAGCACAGTTGCCTTGCGTATTATATGCACCAGTAGCGAGATATGGATATTATTAGCAACTGCCAAATATCTTGTATGGGCGTGGTCTATCAGACAGAGACTGCTAGCCATTTGACTATTCTCTGTCTGGGTAAACTGTATGGTTAAATAGGCAGAGACTGCTAGTCATTTGACTATTCTCTGCCTAGGTAAACTGCCCGTATAATCTATCCATGTTATTCTTTTAGAAACCTGTTAGTACTGGGTGTTTTTTAACTCTTTTAATATTTTTTTAATGGATATTTATTGATATATGATATCTATAAATTTTGATTTGTACACTGAGTCAAAAATTGTAAACAAAATGCTTTATTTTTTATTGTAATTGATTGATAATCTGATTGTATTTTTAAACTGTTCTTGCTTTTATGAGTGAAATCTAGAATAAAGCATATTTTTGACTTATTTTGACTTTGATTTATATAATCGATTCTACTTTCTCTATTGCTGCTCTTGAATGTGACAGCACCCACCCTGTCTTTCGAAGTTCTACCGTTAGCCGCCCTTAGTCCTTTGTTCAGACAGGTAGAGTTAATCTGGATCACCAGATCGGTCCACCTTTTCACTGGGTCCAATTCTAGCTTTGGAACCCCCACTGGCTGTCTTGATCATCTACAAGGAAAGAATCGCCACCCGATAAAGGTTCAAAATTTACATTAAAATCACCTGTGACAATCAATCGGGAGTGTGCGGAGAATTTTTCAATGAGGCCATCAAGGACAGCAAGGGTATCAGACTTCCGGCCCCCTGTGCTTCTGGCATACATATTATAGATGTCTAGAGGTTTGGCATGATTAAGTGTAAGGGACGGGACACAATCTGTATATCCTTGTGGTTAGAGACAAGCTCCTTTACAGTGATCCCTGAATCCTGCTTAATCCAAATGGTTAGTCCCCCAGAGGGTCGTCCTCTGTCGCTTTTTTCAGCGACGACACTAAAGTTTAAAAATCCTGGAAGGTGCTGTGGATCAAGGAGCCACGTTTCTTGAAATATACAGATGGTAAACTGACTGACAAACAAGGCCCATTCTGGGCTTTGTACCTTGGCACTCAGCCCTGCAATGTTCCATGACATGATGGAGCCGAATGCGTCAAAATCTGTCACTAAGCTTACCTCGGGGTTCAGATTTAGGGGACTACCCTCCCCACTATGCGCCCCTGGGTCTTGTATTACACTGGGTGTTCCCGGGGGGGGTGCCTTGTGTTGGAGTTATGGTGGTTATTAGTGCATCAGGATGGTGTTTGGGGCTAGTGTCATCTGACATTAGTCAGTCATTGCAATCCAGGGATGACCCACCCACGCCTACCCCCTGCGGTTGGGTTCCCATTTCCTTTAGCCACTGTTGGGGGGGGTATGAAGATCTAATTTGGTCAGGGGAGCAAGACCTGAACTCTAATAGTGTCAGGTTTTGTGCCACTTTTGCATTTTTAAATGTAAGTTCAATACAGTCGGCTCTGTGTCCTGGGTGCGAAAGCTTGGTAGCCCTGAGGATGTCTTCCCTTATCACTGAACGGCATCCTCTAGTGTGTCTGATCCAATGAATAGCCTTATTTGTCGGGGAATCTTGTGCTTCTGTGTCCTTATCTGAGCTTAATTTTGGGACATTCACCATGTATACTTTAGATAGATCAGGGGGTGTGGATCAAGGGAGGGAAGGACATCTGCCCGTCCAGTTTTTAGGGGTATACCTGGTAGCATTAGGGATATTGATAGGCTTGGTGTTAGATTTTATGTACCCATCATGTTTTGCTCTGTCGGAAGGTTTAGGTTTAAGGGTTTTCACGGGCAAGGGCTTCCCTGGCACTTCTGTGCCTTTACCTACTTTGGTGTGAGGCAAATGTACTTTAGTCTGGGTGCTACTCTTAGGTTGCTGCAATGCTGGGTGCAAAATGATTGCCTTTTGTTTCTCAACAGTACCAGGGCTCAAGTATTCTTTATCAGAGTTACAATTTGGGCAAATGTTCGCATTAGTAATTACCTTGTGGACTTTAGATGTTAAAATGTCGACTTTATCTTGCATGCAATGAATAAAGCTACATAAGCGGTTCACAAGGCTGCATAGCTCGGTAATGTCATTCCTAGTTCCAAAAGTAGGTATATACGAGTTTGCTTCCAACCCCTGTCCTTGGCAAACATCAGCTGGAGTAAATTCACTCAAGGGGTCTCCTGTCTCCTTATTAGAACAATCAATATCGATAAGAGGTGAGTACCTATTTGAACACAATACAATTGGATCAAGTGAACAAGGGGGAGAACTTTCTGGATCTATGTCTACTGTGGTTGACCCATCTTGACCCATCTTTTGAAGCATCCCCTGTGCATTCATCAGTGTTACGGTTATTCTTTTTCTTCAAGAACATCCCAGGGACAACAGTCACACCCCGTTTACCGTTTTTCTGCAACAAGTCATTTAGGTCATCCCCATTAGTCTCACTCGCGATATTCTCTAATGGTGGCTTAGATGTGAGAATAAGGCTACAGTCTTCTATGAGTTCTTCCCTTTGCCCGGGCATCGCCCGGCGCGTCCTGCATGCGTCCCGCGGCGTGGGAAATGGTCGATGTTAAATAATGGCGAAGAGGATGTGGGCGGTCCAAAGCACAGGTGGTGACCTGCACGGACTCCTGGCTTGTGGAGTCCTGTGCAGCTTGGAATGTTGGCCCCACAGTGCTTTCAGCGCAAGTACTTTAGCGCGGACCCCCCTCCTGGGGCAGCAGTCGGTTCTGGTGGCAGTAGGCTGACTCGGCGAAGCGGGACCCACGCCAGCGGGTTCCGTGAGCTCCTTTCAGTTGGCAAAGAGAATGTGGGGGGTCCCAAGCACAGGTGGTGACCCACACGAACTCCTGGTCAGTGGAGTCCCGTGCAGCTTGGAATGTTGGCCCCACAGCGCTTGCAGCGCAAGTTCTTTTTTATGCGGACCCCCCTCCTGGGGCAGCAGTCGTTTCTGGTGGCAGTAGGCTGACTCGGTGAAGCGGGACCCGTGCCAGCGGGTTCCGCGAGCTCCTTTCAGTTGGCAAAGAGGGTGTGGGCGGTCCTAAGCACAGGTGGTGACCCGCACTGACTCCTGGTCAGTGGAGTCCTGTGCAGCTTGGAATGTTGGCCCCACAGCGCTTGCAGCGCAAGTTCTTTAACGTGGCCCCCCCTCCTGGCGCAGCAGTCGGTTCTGGTGGCAGTAGGCTGACTCGGCGAAGCGTGACCCGCGCCAGCGGGTTCCGCGAGCTCCTTTCAGTTGGCAAAGAGGATGTGGGAGGTCCCAAGCACAGGTGGTGACCCGCACGGACTCCTGGTCAGTGGAGTCCCGTGCAGCTTTTAATGTTGGCCCCACAGCGCTTGCAGCGCAAGTTCTTTAACGTGGACCCCCCTCCTGGGGCAGCAGTCGGTTCTGGTGGCAGTAGGCTGACTCGGCGAAGCGGGACCCACGTCAGCGGGTTCTGCAAGCTCCTTTCAGTTGGCGAAGAGGATCTGGGCGGTCCCAAGCACATTTAGTGACCCGCACGGACTCCTGGTCAGTGGAGTCCCATGCAGCTTGGAATGTTGGCCCCACAGCGCTTGCAGTGCAAGTTCTTTAACGCGGACCCCCCTCCTGGGGCATCAGTCGGTTCTGGTGGCAGTAGGCTGACTCGGCGAAGCGGGACCCTCGCCAGCGGGTTCCGCAAGCTCCTTTCAGTTGGTGAAGAGGATGTGGGCGGTCACAAGCACAGGTGGTGACCCACACGGTCTCCTGGTCAGTGGAGTCCCGTGCAGCTTGGAATGTTGGCCCCACAGCGCTTGCAGCGCAAGTTCTTTAACGCGGAGCCCCCTCCTGGGGCAGCAGTCGGTTCTGGTGGCAGTAGGCTGACTCGGCGAATAAGATTTCTCCTCTGACTCAGAAAAAATCGTCCAGTACTTCAGAAGGGTTAGGTCACTCGAATCTTTATTTAGATGACTATATATATTATATATATATATATATATATATATATATATATATATATATATATATATATATATATATATATATATATATATATTTGCCTTATATATATATATATTCAATGAAAAAACCATTGGTTTTAGGCCATATATAGTTAGGGATTTGCATTTACAAAACCTTATTTTACTCGCATAAAACCATTGAAATTCCATATATAGTTAGATGCGCTAACTATATATCGCGCACCCGCAATCCACTGCTGATGATGTCACATATTACATCATTCATGACATGGTCAGTGACATCACTGATGACATCACTGATGACAACTCAAATGACATCACTGATGACAACATCCAGTGACTGTATGTTTCTGTAAAGTTAAAATATGTCTTACATATTGAAGAA
This sequence comes from Lissotriton vulgaris, assembly GCF_964263255.1. Lineage (NCBI taxonomy): Eukaryota > Metazoa > Chordata > Amphibia > Caudata > Salamandridae > Lissotriton > Lissotriton vulgaris. Next base: position 275,293,609 of record NC_141695.1, on the reverse strand, counting down.
TGAGTGGATGTATAAATGTCTGGATGAAGGATTTAGTAGGTGCATGACTGATTGTATGAGGGAGTGATTAAATGTGTCTCACTGAGTGCATGGATTAGTGATTAAACTGTATTAATTTGTGCATCATTATATCTGTTGTTCTGTAAACTGCTGCATGTGTTGATCAGTAGCTATATGAATAACTATATGGGTTATTGATTGGTTGCTCAAGTATTTGTATGGGAGACTGAGTATGTGTGTGGGTGGCTGGGAGGTGTGTGACTCTGTGCATAGATGTGTAAGCAGTTGATTCACTAGGTGTATGAGTTCAAGAGTGCATGTGGAAACAGCTATATGGGCGGTTGACTGTGTGCATGAGTGTATTGGTGAGTGAATGGATATCTCAGTGCTACATGTCAAAGTAAGTACATATGTAAAACACAGTACATGTGAGAGTTAACATATATAAATAACTGTGCATAAGAGCCAGTGAATGTGTGAGTGGCTGTATGGATCATTGTGAACATGTATCAAGGATTGTATAAGAGAGTAAATATGTGTTAGAATATGTTTCAATAAGTAAGGTGTGTATAACTGTATAGTAGAGGAATTGGAGGTGTGTTTGATTCTTTGCATGACTGTCTAGGTGTATGAGTAACTCCATGGATGAGTGACAGTCTGTGAGTGTCTGTTTTCACTGAGTGTATCTAAGGATATATCAGAGTCTGTAGAGGTTCATCGTATTAACACATGAATGATGTCATCTGTGATGTTGTCAGTGATGTCATTTGAGTTGTCATCAGTGATGTCATCAGTGATGTCATTTGAGATGTCATCAGTGATGTCATTTGAGTTGTCATCAGTGATGTCATCAGTGATGTCACTGACCATGTCATGAATGATGTAATATGTGACATCATCAGCAGTGGATTGCGGGTGCGCGATATATAGTTAGCGCATCTAACTATATATGGAATTTCAATGGTTTTATGCGAGTAAAATAAGGTTTTGTAAATGCAAATGCCTAACTATATATGGCCTAAAACTAATGGTTTTTTCATTGAATTTTCAAGGTTTTGTAAATGCAAATTCCTAAGTATATATCGACTATAACCTATGGTTTTTTCAGTGAATTTCAATGGTTTTTAATAGCAAATATGAAAAGCTTTAAAATGTCAAGTACGTGATAGATAAAAACATTTTCGTATTTATGCACGCTGATGTGCTTTGAACGCTGCCCCCCTCCCCTCTTTTCTCTTAGTAGTACTCTCTCTTTGCAGATAGTGAAGAGTAGTTAACGCAGGCCTTTACCCCCGTTGTAATCCGTCCTGCCTGCTTGTCTCTCCATTTGATTGATTATTATCCAAGCATTTACTGTTTTACAATTGATTCTCTTTGGTTCATTCTCTATTTACAAACAAGCACAAAGTCGCAATACTCTGTTTAGTCTTTGCAGATCGTGAAAAATCGTGTAAAAAAATAAAAGTAATCGAGCAAAATCAGTAGGCCACTAATTGGATCTCTTTTTGACCTCGCTAAAATAGAAATATTATAAACAACCCTTCATGAGAAATACGAAAATAGTGAGATGAACTGAGCTCCACACCATGAGGGCTGCAAGACAGCTCGGCTCCGTCACCCATCCCGCCCAAAATAACGACAAACCTATGCAAATATAAAAAAAATAGACAACACACCAGCAAAGAAACAGGGTAAAACATTTTATTAAATAACTATTTACATAACGTTGGTTTATAAGATGATGTCAGTAGTGGACCGATGTGTGAATAGGTCGGAAGCAGCACAAGGCGCCAAGATCCGGATGGCAAGTCCTGGATGTTGGGTGCCATAGTTCAGAGTTCTGAGTTTGAGCCTTTTTCAATGCCTGTGCTTTGTTGTTTCCCCTCCATCAAAAACAAAAAAAAAATATAAAACTGTGCAAAAATACAAAAAAATCAAAAAATGTTTACAAAAGCAGTGCTTGTAAGACTGTCTGAAGCTTATTTCCACCTACTGCAGCTTCACTATTCTCAAAGTAAGTGAGGGTCGTTTGTGGACCTGACTGCATTTGAAAACAATGTTATATGGTACCTCCCTAAACCGCTTGACGGAGGCCCCCGAGGGGCGGTGTGATGGCACGGACTCGGAGAAGACGCTTGGCTCCGACCCCCTCCCCAAGTCTTATATCACTGGTGTAGCCTGAGATCGCCCCCGACATAGGCGGCCGGCTCCCGGGGTCCGGCGGAACTTTTTGCCTTTTGATGACTCTTCTATTCTGGACTTTGTCCCACAATCCGTTTGACCTGAAGACACGCTGTAGTGGGGCGCCCATTTACCGTTTTAGTTGCCATTCCGCCCGCTTTTGCTACACTGTGCCTCTTCCGCCATTCAGCTGTTTACCGCCCGCTCTTGCGACTACAGGGTCTCGCTCACCATGTAGTTAAGTTGCTCCCGCTCTTGCGGTGCAGCGATAGGCGGCTGCCACAGGACTCTCAAAATGGCGGCCGGCTCTTCGGTTTTGGGCCTGGTCCACTAAAATGGCCCTGGGGCACCTTGGAACTCGGACGCTTCCCTGATAGGGCTTGGGTCCCATTCTCGAAAGCGTCCCCTCAGCCGTGAAGATTCTACAAAAGTCTTGGGGGCCCCCGACTCCCGCAGGCTTCTGGTGGGGAGCGGCTGCCATGTCTGCTCGTGGAATGGCCACGACGGAGCTACGAGATGGTAGTGCTCTCATGCTGACGCCAGCTTTAGTCTGAAACATCCAGAAACACTGTAGACTACCAATTCGATCAGTTCCGGTAGCGCCCCAACATGACCCGGAAGAGAAGAACTTGCCCTCCCCTCTTTGACTGATGGTTCTTGTTGCCTGTCCCCTCTGTTGTCATTTAACAGAACTTTTTGGACTGCTGAAAGGGGTTGTGTTCCGAACGCTGGTTGGTGGAGACATTTTGACTATATTCTTGACCTACGTTGTCGCGTAATGCGTTATATGACACGCCGCGTTAGCGCACCCGGAAGTGATCCGGGGCGTGGCGCGCAGCGCGTAACGTAAGCATAACAGGTCATGTGACTTGTTAATAAAACTTTTCATTGGTTCATTTTACTTTTGTTATTTTAATGATGAAAAGCTTGGTCATATGACCTAAAAATTACGCTTTTTATTGTTTTCGAACATTATTTTTTTTTAAACATATATGTTATAATATTCCAGGCTAATGTACTTTCCCGGAAAATTTACAACTGTCCTGCAAGTAAAATATATTCCTTTTTCGAGAAAAAGGGCGTTTCTTCGTTCCATGACGGAGCCGTTGAGTAAAAGAGACTCGGCCTGCTGTCTTAGTCGCCGATACGCCTGATTATCAGATTCTTATCGATCACTTTATGTTGCAGGAGTGGAAAAAACAACTGCCCTTGACCATTTATCTTTACTACGTTCCTACATATTATACCTTTTATCCGTCATGTAATTGGACTGCTTTATTTCACTTGCCTTTTACTGATTCGAAAACAGTGACTAAAAGTAAAAACTTTACCAATGTAAATACTACTACCGTGTTTTGTTTTAAAAACCTTTATTGTGAAAATGTCAGTATACAAATACGGGCCTATAACCACGTGGGCCGGCCACGGAGCAAACTGAAATCGTATATGATGAGGAGACATTTACACTGTAGAGGAACGTAACGAGCGGGCCATTAGGTTGCAAGAACTAAGGTGTCTAACAGTTGCGGAATCGGTGGACGTACATTTTGTAATTAAAATAAGACAGGGCCACTTACAATAAAATTTTCTAGATATACATTTGCGGGCAAGGAGTTGCGAGTCCCATTTATACCGGCGCCATTTTGGGCGAGGCCGGGCAGGTCCAAGATATAGTCAAAATGTCTCCACCAACAATCGGCCAGACCAGAACCCCTTTCGGCCCTTTATGCTACAAGATGGTGTCTTCCATTCAGAAAATATTGTTGGTAGCATTTTGAAAGGAAAGATAAACAGCCGTTCTCCTAGTGAGTCTCACATTGTTACATTTAGGAAGAATGTTGAAGAGTAATATGTGGAAAATCTGAAGCCATTTTTCTACAAACTCTCAATCAGCCTTGGATGGAAAAAAAAATCCTGAAGAATGTACAAACTGAAAACCAATTTTTGTCTGTATAGCATCAACAGCAACGCTTGAGTCAGCTTTGTGTCAAGCCGCCATTTTCATTCAATCAATAGCGTCCCCCTGCACACATTCAGGAACCTGGTCGTGTCTTCAGGTGAAACGGATTGTGGGACAAGAAGCAGAAAGGAAAAGGAAAAAAGTTCCGCCGGACCTCGGGAGCCGTCCGCCTATGTCATGGGCGATCTTTGGCCACACCAGGGCAATAGTGAAGCTGCAGCAGGTGCAAAAGAGCTTCAGACAGTCTTACAAGCACTGCTTTTCTAAACATTTTTTTGTATTTTTGCATAGTTTTATATTTTTTTTTTGTTTTGGATGGAGGGGAAACAACAAAAAACAGGCATTGAAAAAAGCTCAACAGTGCAGGGCGCCTTGTGCTGGTTCCGACCTATTCACACATCGGTCCACTACTGACATCACCTCATAAGCCAACAGGGCACCCAACACTGACTTTCGGCGCAGCATTGTAGGATGGCCACACCAGTGCGGCAACTTGCTGGACACCACCTCGGTGCCATCCGGATCTCGGAGCGTTCGAGTCACTGTACCGCAAGAGTGACCGGAACTCAGCTGGTCACGCCGTCTTTCGGCGCAGCATTGTAGGATGGCCATACCAGTGCGCCAACTTGCTGGACACCACCTTGGTGCCATCCGGATCTCGGCGCGTTCGAGTCACTGTACCGCAAGAGTGACCGGAACTCAGCTGAACACGCCGTCTTTCGGCGCAGCATTGTAGGATGGCCACACCAGTGCAGCAATTTGCTGGACACCACCTTGGGCAACAGTGAAGCTGCAGCAGGTGCAAATAAGCTTCAGATAGTCTTACAAGCACTGCTCAGAACTCTCAACTATGGCACTCAACATCCAGGACTTGCCATTCGGATCTTGGCGCCTTGTGCTGGTTCCGACCTATTCACACATCGGTCCACTACTGACATCACCTCATAAGCCAACGGGGCACCCCACGCCGACTTTCGGCACAGCATTGTAGGATGGCCACACCAGTGCGGCAACTTGCTGGACACAACCTCGGTGCCATCCGGATCTCGGCGCGTTCGAGTCACTGTACCGCAAGAGTGACCGGAACTCAGCTGGACACACCGTCTTTCGGCGCAGCATTGTAGGATGGCCACACCAGTGCGGCAATTTGCTGGACACCACCTCGGTGCCATCCGGATCTCAGCGCGTTGTGCTGCCTTCGGCCTATTCGCACATCGGTCCGCTACTGACGCCGCCTCACGTGCCAACGGATTTTCTACGCTTTTTGTAGCCCTATGCCGCATAACAGGTCATGTGACTTGTTTATAAAACTTTTCATTGGTTCATTTTACTTTTGGTTTCCTAAAGATGGAAGGCTTGGTCATATGACCTAAAAATAACACTTTTCATTGGTTTAGAACATTTTTTTTTCCCAAACGATGAAAGCCCCACCTTGTTTCTGGATGTTTCAGACTAAAGCTGGCGTCAGCATGAGAGCACCACCATCTCGTAGCTCCGTCGTGGTCATTCCGCGAGCAATCATGGCAGCCGCTCCCCACCGGAAGCCTGCGGGAGTCGGGGGCCCCCAATACTTTTGTAGAATCTTCACGGCTGAGGGGACGCTTTTCGAGAATGGAGACCAAGCCCTAGCAGGCAAGCGTCCAAGTTCCAAGGTGTCCCAGGGCCATTTTAGTGGACCAGGCCCAAAACCGAAGAGCCGTCCGCCATTTTAAGAGTCATGTGGCAGCCGCCTATCGCTGCACTGCAAGAGTGGGAGCAACTCAACAACATGGTGAGCGAGACGCTGTAGCCGCAAGAGCGGGCGCAACTCAGCTGGATGGCCGCCACCAGGGGAGGCCCGTTCACGCCGCCTCCCCCACGCCCCCCCCTTCCCGGGCCGCCCCACGCCAATTTTCGGAGCAGCATTGTAGGATACCAAAACCAGTGCGGCAGTTTACTGGACATCACCTGGGTGCCATCAACATCTCAGCGCGTTCTACTGGCCTTGGGACTATTCGCACAACAGACCGCTACTGACGAGGCCTCCCCCCGCACCACCCGGGACGCCCCACGCCAATTTTCGGAGCAGCATTGTAGGATACCAAAACCAGTGCGGCACCCAGGCGACATCACCTGGGTGCCGTCCAGAACTCAGCACGTTGTGCTGCCTTGGGACTATTCGCACAAAAGACAGCTTCTGACAATTGTTGCTTTTTTTGGTGAAAAATGTTTAAAAGTTTTTACAGTTTTTGTTCCGTTCATTATATTTAAAAGTTAATAAAGTTTTATAATCTTACTTTGTTGGAGTGTTATAAATTTTTTTTTAAACGGGTGAATGGGGCCTTGAATCGGGTTATTGTCATGTGTGGGCTTTGCAAGTGTACTGCTACAGGATCGGACATTTCAAACTCAAATGCACGTTCTTTTTCTTACTTTTCCGAAGCATGGAGCGCAATAGCAGGCAGAGAAAGGGTGATGCAAGTGTTGAACACTGCCTAGCCTGGAAGTTGCTGGCATTCTCCCCCCCCGCCCCCCGCCCGCTCCTGAAAGAGGACACACACACACCGCCGCCCCGAGTACTTCACAGATCTTGAAAAGACCATGCGCTTGTTTATGAGGCTTAAATGGTTTATCACCCCTTCTAGAACCCCTGCATCGACCCTCTGACGTTTCCTGGAAGAATTACCACGTAACACAATACCAAGCCCTGTCAGCTGAAACCCCCGAGGAATCATGGGGCATATTATCAAGGGGGTTTATCTCTGCTTTTTTGGCTTTAAAAGCCAAGAAAGCGGAGATAAAATTATCTCCCTATTACCAAGCTGTCGCTAACACCAGTTAGTGACAGCTAAAAGGAGATAGCGACCATCGTGGGCCCCGCTTTGCATGTCAGTGATAGTGCCCTGAGCAGTTCTTAGCCATGTTATCCAATGGGAGGTGGATAACATGGCTAAGAGCATTTGCTCGATAATACATGAATATCGCTGACTTTTCTGCGATATTTATGCATTGCGGCCGTTTTTTATCGCATTTGCGATAAACCTTGCTAATAGCAAGGTTTATCTGCGATAAAAATCGCCGATGTGCGGCGATAATTTTTGTCTCTAAACAAGTTAGAGACAAAAATTATCGCTAGTTGTTGGTAATATGCCCCCGGGTTTTTGCTTGCAGAAATCGGGAGGCGGGAGACTAGCACTGAAATCAGTAGTCTCACGCCTGAATCGGGAGGGTTGGCATGTCTGGATTCTCTACAGCTGGGGCCATAAACTACATCCGCAGGGGTAGGTGATAGCCTGGGACCATCCTGGCATCCAAAATGGCTGCCGTGCACGACAAAATTGTGGCATTGGAAAAAAGGCAAGATGGCGCAGACAATGTTTATCAATAAGGATTCATTTATAACAAAATATTTTATCGCAGTGACAAATTGGCGGTCAACACTTCCTGATTTCCATCGAATCGAACGTTAACAGACGTCACGAAGCAAAAAAAATAAAAAGCTCACGCACAGCCGCTGGAAGAGATGTATCAACATATATGAGCCTCCTCAGCCACCCTCATGAAACATAGGGGATTAGGATACGTCTCCCGCACCCCCTTATACCTAGTAATTTAATTAAAACGAAGCACAAAATGGCGAATTCCCGTTTCGCTACCAGTTTGCGGCCCAGTTCGCGGCCCGTGAAGCGCTTCTACCGTGAAAAATCTTTTTTTTTTATTTTCCCCACGGGACCCTTTAATAACCCCAACAACATTCCTAGGGGGTCAAGAGGGGTATACCTTGCCCCCTTTCATTAAATTCCCCCTTCGTTTTTCACCTCTTCTTCTCTCTCGATCCTACCGAGAGATAAGATGGCGGCCGCTCCGGACTGTTTAGAATGTTGACAGACACGGGGGAGCCAATCAGCTTCGCATCGCAAAGTTCCGTTTCGCGAAAAGTAAGCGAACCGGAGCGCAGCCTGGAGCGCTGTTACAGATATATATCTTGTTTTAAACGTTAATTTCTCAAAAACTACTGGAGCATATATATTGAGACCTAGCAAAGGCACATCGGGCTAACAGTCCCTACAATGTTGCCAAGTTTCGTGCAAATCCATTCAGCCGTTCGAGCTAAAAGTGAGTCCAACCGCCCTATGGAAATAAACATGGGAAAAACGCGTTTTGGGACCCCCCTTTTTTCTCGGCCCCCCTCGACAAAACCCCCCCAAATTTTCAAGGGCTGCTCAGAAACAAAATGTGCCATTTTCCTGAAAATTTCAGCCGATTCCGTCCACAAACGCCAAAGTTATTAGACATAGAATTTTCAAAAATCCCATAGGGAATAAATCCTAACTATATATACCTACTGGCGATAGCCAGTAGGTAATATAGATATATATATATATATATATATATATATCTATATAGATATATAGATCTATATATATATATATATATATATATATATATATATATATATATATATATACAGTAACAAAGTCCAATAACCACGCTCTCAGGAAACAACACGGAGACACCAAAATAAAGCCAGTGCTGTTTAATCCACAACACGTTTCGCCGACAAACGGCTTGATCACGTGGATTGGCGTTATCGTATCAGTGCCATATATCTTACAAACAGTGGAAATGAAAACAGGACTGAAATGGCAGAACTTTGTAAAAGTAAAGTAAAGTTTCATGATACTATACTGTCGTAAAAAACACTAGTACATTTTCACAACAGTGTAAGAAAAAATGTTAAGTAATCACATATCAAATGAGTATTAAAGTAAACACAGTATTTTTCTTGCGCAACCATACAAATTAATACATTGATATGTAAGCAGCTGAAACGCGGCAATGACCGCAATGAAAAGGTATATTAGACCCCGTGGATCTCCTACCTCATGCAACAACACCTCACCCTTAATATACGTCCATAACGTGAGAAAAGGGGGGGCTCACTCAGTGCTGCAGGCGAAGAAAGTTAATGTGCGCCTGCGCCCACGGACAATAAATCAAGTCCGAATGACCTAAATGGAATGTCTCAGAATAAAACGAGGGAGGTGCAAGGAGAGAAATAATCTTAATGGCAAGTGCCCAAACCATGCTCTCAATCAGGTATTCAGTCCAGTCAAACTCCAAGTCATAATGATGGCAGTTCCTTAACGCCAAGGTGCTCATGTGACAAGAACCGGATTAGGGGAGGGGTCCCGTGAAGTGAAGTGACGGTGAACTGGGCCCCTTATCTCGGTCCTACAACAAAACAGATAGACAAAACTAGTTAAAAACATTTTCATAACATAGGAAAGTTACATGAAGCTAAAATATAATCATCAGACAGTTGAACATGGTAAAAGAAGAAGAACGCTATATGACAGTTACATTATTCTTTTAGGTGTACGGCTAGCTCCTCATCTTGGTTAAGACCCCCCGGGGTCTTGGTTTGGAAGTCTATGATGAGTTTGGACTCCCTTTGACGTAATTTCAGTACCCTGTTGCCCCCTCTGGGATTCTTATCTATCTGTTCCAAGATGAAATAACTCAGATCCTTGACATTAGAGAAATGTTTATCTCTAAAATGTCGTGCCACTGGGTAATTGGGGTCAAAATTGCTGATGGCTCTAGTATGTTCCAAAATTCTTTTTTTGGCCATACATGTCGTACTGCCTATATACCATTTACTGCATGTGCATGTAATGGCATATATCACAAAAGTCGAGCTGCAAGTCAGGAAGGGTGCAATCTTTTTATGGACACCATTGTACATTACTTCCTTAACAGATTTGCTGTTGGCGCAGGCTTTGCAGTGCCCACATGGGAAAAAACCATCTAATCCCTGTATATTGTTGGGTGGGTACACTGTAATATCGCTGCGAACTAGCATATCCCTGATACTCCTCCCCCGTCTGTATGTTATACTGGGTCTGGGAGGAAGTTCTTTCCCTATAACACTGTCTGTTTTGAGTATGTCCCAATTTTTGGCTACAATTCTCTTGATATCTTGGGAATCAGTGCTGTAGGTAAGGATGAGTCTGGTAGTATCTCCAATTTCTTCCTTGTTCTCAGTGTTGTCTACGAGGGTATCAGGTCTTTGGATATTGTTGGCTCTATCCTTAGCTCTTTTAAGGACCCAATTAGGATAGCCTCTATCCTTGAATCTGTCAAGAATGATGCCACTCTCTTCTAGGTATGCTGTCGCAGTGTTACAGTTGCGCTTGGCCCTCAGTAGCTCTCCAAATGGAATGCTCCATTTCAACTTGTCTGGATGACTACTGAGGGCATGTAGCACACTGTTGCCCGCAGTTGCCTTGCGAAAAAGTGAAGTATGGATTTCATTGTTCACAATCTCGATTTTGACATCTAGGTATTCGATGTTCGTGTGGCTTTTGCAGCCACTGAGAACAATGTTCCGGGAGTTGCAGTTTAATTTCGTTATAGATCTATATATCTATATAGATATATATATATATATATAGATATATATATATATATATAAGGCAAATTGGTGGGCTAGAAGAATATTTTAGAAAAGAAAATGCCTACTCCACTTCAACTGACAAATCAAAAGCTATTCCTTTCTGAATTAGTAATGGGCCTCATAATACCAGGCAAGTGACTATGATATACCGAAACCTAAAGTGGGTGTAAGTCATTGTAGCTTGGCAGCTACTTTCTTTTCATCCATCCGGACACCTTCAGATGTAATGATGTCTACAAAAACTCCACAGATGTGGTGTAAAAAATAATTTCTCCATTTTAGCAAAAAGGTGATCTTCTATTAAGCATTGCAAAACAGCTTTCATATGAGAGATGTAAGTTGGAAAATATCAGGGTGGATCAAATAGTAATCTACATTAAAAAAACAAACCTGATCTAAGAAACCCTTCTACACTTCATGGATAAATTACTGAATGCTGCAGGTGCATCGCAGAATCCAAAACCATGACTTAGTATTTCAAACTTAGATTAGAAAGCTGTAGGAAATTGGGTTATAATTTCTGTGGCCGCACAAGTAATAGGTTCCCAATCTTCCTTGGGACCTGGAGAACAAGCACCCCATTGTATCACTTAACTCTCTCACGGTAACAAAGCAGGGCGGTCCGAGGTCTATTCAGAGGAGGTGGCCTGGGCTAATATTCACCGTCCTCTGCCGGCACGCAACAATAACACTCAATGAATGATTGTCCAGTCAGTGCTTTTTCTTCAGGAAAAGAAACAATACATTAATAACACAGACACTGCTAAATACTATGCAGTATTTCACAAATATGTACATTGGCAGATGCAACATGCCATGGATGACATGGCATAATCACCTTTGACCTCCCTAAGGTCACACAAGCCTATAAAGTAAGTATATTTGCGTGGGCAAAGGTTCAAGATCAGCAAACTACATGTTAAAGACATATTTTTTTATGTAAATCATTAATTATAATAATCATGTGTAAATTCATTTATTAGTTATTACTGTTAATAAATCATATTCACAGTGATCAATAAAACCTGTACTATCTCAACAGAACATTTAAAATGAACAAAATATGTGTCTGTGTTCTTTCAGTAGACTTTTAAACCATGGAAATGCAATCATAAAGACTGCCCTTAGCGGGCAACACATTTTGTTTGCATAATCCTGCAAAAATAGTCTAAGTCCCCAAAAGACACCATACAGCATGTACTCTTCTCCAACCTCTTTAGGCCACAGTAAATTCAACCATATAGTGAGCCCCTACTGGGCGCTGCGGTCCCAGCTGTAGATTAGAAGCTCCAGCCTTAGGAATGGTTTAATGGTTGTTAAAATGTTGGCTTCTGTGGAACTCCACTGATCCTTATTGGAATCAAAGGAACCCCACTGAATCATTACTGGAATCCAGGGACACCCACTGAGTCATTATTGGAAGCTGGTGGCCCGGACTGAGCAATTTCAATGATTTGAACTTTAAACCAATACACAAAACTGTCAAACTAAATATAAACCAAACAAATGCTCAGATATTTAAATATTCTATTTAATTCCCAATCAAATAGAGAAAAAAAGTATTCACATTCCAATTTTGATTCTTTACTTGCACATACTTAATTTTTAGTGTGCTGATTTAGTTTAGTGACCGAGACATATTGATATGTATGTTATTCTTTTGAATGATTGCTGTCCCTCCTGCTATATGACCATCTCAATCCAACCATTTAATTGATAGTCTTGGGGAATGAGTAGGTCTGATAACATTGGCTGTTGGAAAGGTAATGTCAATTTTGTGGGTTTAATTTGTTTCAGCTGTTTCAGTGTTCTGTTTGACTACAGATCTGCAATTGTGTAGCATGCACTTTAGATGTGGTTCTGTGGTCATATAGTGTAGTGCATGAGTGGTGTATTGATTTGCCTTGTTAGATGCATCTGCTGATACTGATGAGTATGTGTATCTTAGATGATGAGATTTGACGGGACTGAGTGCTGTTGATATTGTAAAAATCAGCTTCTTTACGTAGCGTCTTGTCTGCTCACAGCGTTCTGATTGGCTGGTGACTTTGGGATAAGGTAGGCCATGGGGGATTTGGCTTACTTTGTTGTTGTTCAGTCTTGAAGTTTGGATTCTATCCAGTTGGTTCATATTCAGAATGATCCTATATGTAAGGCAAGGTAATTTTTGATGTTCTTTATATTCTGTTTTTTAACCAAACATTTTGATTTTTAGTCAAGCTAGAATAGCCACAATAGACAAGGTGGTGGGTAATTCATAGCAAAGTAGGTTGAGTGTTTTCTTATATATTATGGGTGTGGGTCTGCAAAGGGCTTGTTGCATTTTGCGGGGATCTGGCTCCCTGCCTGAGGTTTTAATGAGTGAGGTTTATTGTTCCCAGGTAGTGTTATGTTCTCTAGGATCCTGGTGAGTTGGCAGTGGGCCATTTACTAATTGACATAATTATTTATATGTTTGTAAAGTTACTTGTGCGACGTTGCATGTCCAAGTGCATTCTGTTTGATGAATGACTCATAAGACTGAAGTGAGTGAGTGTTTGGAGTGTAATGGAGGATTTGTGTGAATTTGTGCCACATTGGGTTAACATTGTTGGATGTGCTGTCTATGGGGTGGTTGTTAGCCTATTGATTAAGGATAGAGTATTGACATAGTGTTGATAGGATGAAGTTGACAAGGTGCCTAGTGGGTTCACATTGCTCAGGAACTTGTTCATGGTCTGTTTAGAAGGAGAGCTGATTGGATGTCGTTCAGTGCTCTGCCATATACAAACATGTGAAGTGAGTGGTGTTATCAGTGTACTGAGTATGGTTGGTTGTTGTGGGTGTGGTCCATGTTGATAGGAGTGCTTTGAGATCTGCGGTCAGGTGAGTTGTCAAGATGTCCAATGGGTTGATAGAGCTCTGAGAGCAGTTTGTGGGCTATTGGGTGAGAGCTCATAGAATATAGTTCAATGCTGTGCTATGTGATGTCACGTGGAGGGGTTTTGGTGCTGTGAAGAAGTTGATGTGGGGAAGTGTTGGCAGTGTTAGGTGGTTGATGTGGATGGTTGCTGTGGCTATACATGTTGGTTCTTGATTAACACCATGTGATGTAGTACAGATCAAAGAATAAAAGGTTGTGGTTGGGCAGCTGCTTGTACCAGGATATTTCCATTTCCGTAGATGGAGATGACATAACCTCTAAGTTGCTGGAAGGGGCTATCGCTAGTTTGGGCATTGATCTTTCTATATGAAATGTGTTGGTTTTGCTCTAGTCTTTCAATGAAGGTCTATTTTGTTGTAGGCCCATTATGATCTAGTTTATATTTACAGGTTGGATCCACCATGCTTGAAAAGGGTGACTGAGGGGATTTGTCTGTATTGTTGGTTTGCATGGCTATTTGAAAATATTGTTCATTAGTTGGGGTAATTCGTTATGGTTTAACCTTAAGAAGTGGTTGTTCCGCTGCACAAGGTGATTGAGTTTGTGCTTGAAGGGTTGTTGATGAGTGTGTTTAGTTTTTTGGAGAGCTTTCTGTCAAGCCCTCAGTTATGCAATGCAGGGCGAGAAGCCCTCATAAACTGTATTTTCTCATGGTCAACCATGTTTTGTTGTTTCAATTTGTGGTGGATATAGGTCCTGGAAGATTAATGTCTTAGCTTAGCTTAGGCTGGAGCTGTACGGGAGAGACTCACTTATCTGCAATGATTTAAGCATTGAATCCTCTATCTATCCGGCAAAACAGTTCTCAAGCATCCCACTGAGATTAGAGGGCTACTGCCTTCACTACTTAATTTGAGTCGATGGTTTCCTGTGGTCAGCACCGGCACTTACTCTAAACACTGGCACTTCACCACCTATTATAGTCTGCCATGTGTTGGTGCTCTCAGTTGTTTCATAATTTAAAATACATTAAATATGAATAATGCCTGCTACACACACCATTTTTATAGCTTCGGGAGGCCTGGAATTGTCTGAATTGTTTCACTTGGAAGAGTGTGATGGCTACTAGTTTTGTTGGTACTACTGTTGGATGCCCTGGCATGGAAAATGATTGGCACAAGCTGCAGTGGCCTCACAAGAAGAGCTCTGGCACTAACAGTTTTACAAAATAATCTCTGCAGCCACTATTAGTCCCAGTAACCGTTGAGTCTGGGTCCCTCCTCAGGAAGCCTCAGGACAGCTGAGTCTGCCTACTCCTGGGCTAGTAGTTATGCCCTTTCCAATCACAGCCTTGGCCAAATGCCTCGCTCCAAAGGTTATGTCACTAGGGAATTTTGTCCTAATCATCATGCGTTACCATCTTTATCTAGTAGGCCCTCCTTGGTTTCTGGTGGACTGTGAGATCCTTTGTAGGAGCTAGCACTTGCCAGTGTCCCCAGTGAATTCCATTCCCTGTGGTGCTCTGACGATCAGACAGAGAAAGCGAGGTCACTTTTATCCATTGTAGGAAGTTCCCTTATTTTTTTGACCTATGCTGTTGCTTACTTATTTATATATTTATTTATACATTTGTAGAGCGCATGGTTACACCGCTGGTGTGTACCCGTGCTAGTAGTCAGTAGGGTTGAGAGTCAGGCAAGATAGATATTCCTTGACTAGGTCCGTAACGGGAGGTCTTAGGAGAAATATTAACTAAATGGTGGGAGGAGCCATGTCTTCAGCTTTCTACAGAAAGTCATTTCACTGGGCTCTGTTCTTATTTCAACAGGTAGTATATTACAGTGTTTGGCTGCCAGGAATCTAAAGGAACGACCGCCCATCCTAGCGTTTTTGATTCTAGGAATCCTAACTAATGATTTGCCTTTGTCCACTCTGAATGTTCTACTAACCAGAACCAGGGCCAGTGCTCTGTCCTCAATATGTATCTGGTAATTGATATGAATCTAATTGGCCAAGACAACCTACCTGTAAGTACCTAGTATGTAGTAGAGCATGTAGGTTTAGTGACCCCAGTCGACACACTGCACTTAAGTATACACTGCTGTGGTGTCTGCTGTTGTCATGTTCTTTAGGCTAGTCCTTTAATGTATACATGACAATAATGGTGACCTTTTACCTACTATCTTGCTCCTGTCTCTTTGACACCAGGCTCTGCGTATTCTATCATAATCTCTGGACCTGACGTACATAAACATGTTACTAGGCACGGCAGAATTATTCTGTATAAGGGTCACCACTTTTTTTTCATCCTTAGCCAACAGCCAGCTGTGCATGATCACACTTGTTTAGAAAAGCATCAGTGATTGTTTTAAAAACATTTATGATTGTTTTCAAAACATCCATGTAGGACTTGGACCTTTTGACAGGTTCACCCCAAAACCTTTTGCATTTGCCTAGCCTATTTCTGTAACCTGGTGTTGGTGAATTTAGGCCTCTGCGCACTTTTCCCTGTGGTCCAGTGTAAATTGCGTGCACTCTCTGTGTATGTGTGGTGAGAGTGGCCTGCCCTCCCGTAGGAATGCATGGGGAATATGTGTGACCCTGGTAGTTCCTGATGTGTGGGGGTGCAGGGTTGAGATTGGTATGTACAAACTCATGTGAATAAATGCTGCGCAATGATGTGCGTGGATTTATTGTGTCTAGTGTGGAAGTGCCACTTCTAGAAGTTGGAATGTCTGTGCAGTAAATGTAAATTGACTGTCTGGCTTGTGATTGGCTGGAGATGGCTGGTGTGCCTGGCTCCAGGAGTCAGGATGGGTCTGCCCCGGTGGTGAATGGAGAGATCTGCATGTTGATGTAAGGGAGGAGTACACCTGGGACCTGAACAGGGCTGGGCCGTCTCTCCACAATGCTGGCTCCAACCGTCTGTGGTGTGTCTGATGTCCCTGACCCATCCTGTGAATAGGCAGAGGGGCTGAGCAAAACAAAGTGCTCAAGAACCAGTTGCAGCTGGTCCGCCCCTTGTCTGCACCTTGGGAAACAAAGGATTTATGTGTATAAAAAGGGGCTGTTACCCCATGAAAATGTTCTTGTATTTAAACTTCAAACTACCAGGGGCGTGCTGCTGCTGGGGCCCAGGGGAAGGCTTGCCTCCCTGGGCCCTGCCCTGCCCCTGGATGCCTGGGAGACTTTAGTCCCTTTGGACCCTTCTGCATTGCCCCAGGATTCCTTCTTTATCTTTGAGGACCTTTTTTGCTGTAAGCGCCTGGGAGGGCTTTTTTTACCCTACAGCAAAGCGCTTTAATTACTAGGAGGAGTGCTTTATTTCTGCTGGTGATTTTTCCAGCTGAAGAGGAGGGGGGCCGCGCAGCATGGCGCTGTAGTCTCAGGAGAGGGAACCCCTCTCATGGGGATTCCCCCCCCATGCCCAAATCGTGGGTGCCACCCGGCCTCTTTAATTATATGTATTACGGGTGCCCACCCTGTTTGTAGGAGCACCAGTGGGTGCCCACCCCACTTCTGCGTTTGTTTTTACCCTAGAGGGAGCCTGCACCTCGTTTTGCTCCTTAAAAGTAAGCACCGCGGTGGCCCTAGTCGAAACAGGAAGTCAGGAGATGTTTTGCCTGACGGCGGGCAGGACTTCAGGTTTTGCGAAGGAAGTCCTGCACCCGCCATTGCCACCAGAGAAGTAAGGAGAGACTCCAGCAGGGAGCCCACCCCGGGCTGGAGTGTGCCGGGCAGGAAGAGAGCCTGCGCCCTGCCCGAGAAGAGAAGAGAAGAGAAGAGAAGAGAAGAGAAGAGAAGAGAAGAGAAGAGAAGAGAAGAGAAGAGAAGAGAAGCGGCTGGGGCCCCTCATGGCAACGCGGGGCTCCCCGAAGTCCTGGGAAGCCCCGCGAGAGAGGTGTTGCCTCTGAGAAAAAAGGGAGTTGCGTGGAGCCTCGCGGGCTCCCCTGCAGAGTCCCATGTCCTCCCAAGGGGGACCGGGTGAAGGAGCGTGCAGTGTAGGCTCCTCAGAGGAGACGGAGCCTGCTGTGGTCCCCGTGCCGTGTGGAGAAGTCGTCACCCGGAGGAGGAATTCCCCCTCGAGATGCCCGGTGAGTGGAAAAGGGCTGGGGGAGGCCCTGTGCGGCCAAGTGTTGGTGCCTGCTCGAGGCACAGTCTGTTGGTGGCATTTAGAGCGGCCCTGGATGGCAGCGGGCCACTTCAAATTCAGTGGCAAGTTCTCCCAGCGTGGGGCATGTTTTGTTTCAGGAGCCAGTGCGCTCCCTGGGGGCCTAGGTATTTCTAGAGCCTGTGGGCCCCACCGATTGGCCCCTGAGATACCCAAAGTCAGGTGGCTCCCACCATGTTTGGGGGGGGGCCTGATTATTTTCAGAGCGCTAGTGCGCTCCATGAGGGTATGTGTATTTTTAGAGCCCCGTGTGGCTCCAACGCTGGGCACCTTTGCTTTCAGAGACTAGAGGGCTCCAATGTGCGCAGTATTTGAACCAGAGCCTAGAGCAGAGGTCTTCAAACTTTTGGATGCCGAGACCCCCTGTCAACATTTTCAGGTGTAAGGACCCCCTCATGACAAAAAATTCCAAGACTGTTGGCAGAATCTGCATATTTATCAAACTCCAGCTCTGGTCCAGGCAGTACAACAAGTTTTGGTCCCAGAGCAGGAGTGGGCAAAAAGCCTGGATTCATGGCTCTGCCAGTGCCGCAGGTTAACAAACAGTTTCCTAGGAATAGATAGTTAAGGGCAGATTTACGTTACCTGGTGCATCTCTGGAAATCAGCAGGGATGCGCCAAGAACGTGCGACAGGCAATGCCATTGTTGCGCCACAACGGATGCGCCGCATTTCCAATGCAGCATGCCATGGCGCAAGGATAGGCAGATGCGTGTCGCATATGGCGGCTTCAGGTTGGAGCAGTGCCTGAGTTGTGTCGTGGGCACGACGCAACTCCAGCACTGTGCCAACCCAGCCTATCTTCCACATGGTGCGTCACACCTTACGCCTGCTTCAAGCAGGCGCAAGGTTTTGACGCAGCGGGGTCAAAAATATGACTGAGTGAAAACTTGTAGATTTCACTCAGGCACTTTTCTGAGGCATTCCTGCGCCGGAACGCCCACATGACGCAGGTTACATGTGGTGCAGGCCTTTACAACGTGATGTAGCTCCCTAGATGTGTCACGTTGTAAATCCCCTGCAGCATGGAGCTTGCTTTACGCCACCGCTGCGTCACAAAAGTGACATAATGGTGGCGCAAAAGTGGCGTAAGTTGCTTGTAAATCTGCCCCTCAGTGCTTTAATTTTTTTACATCTCCAGCACATCCACAGGACCAAATTCTCACCAGTTGGAGTGCTGAGATGCAATGGGACTTCTATATAATGTTTTTATAAGATAAATTATTCTTATAATAGAAATTGGCAAAAAGTGAAAAACATTTTGAGGCAGATTTACAAGCGTCTTGCGCCACTTTAAGTCACTTTTAACATGGGAAATGTGATGCATAAAGTGGTGCAAGTGGCTTGGTGCACAGAAAAAAACCTTTTAACATGTATGAATGTTTTTTCTGTTCTTAGTTAATTTCATTTGTTGTTGAACTGTGACATTCTTCCCTTCCTGGAGTTTTATTCACAGCTGCGCTTGATAGAACTGTTTAAATGTAAGGAATAGGCAGAGTGGGGACCCAGGGGGTACTGGAACCAGAAAAAACCCGAAGTCTTGGTAACCTGTTTACAAAGGCATGTAAATATGCAAATGGTCTTTAACGACCTGTCAAAAACTTGGGTGTGCCAGAGATAAGACTCCAGACAGTGCCTAGCCGATCCCACAGCAGCTGGACCTACACTGAAGCACCCCGGGCTGAGACACAGCCGGGAGGAGGGGGGCAGAAGCCCTTGGGCCTGGGCAGAGTAGCTGTGAAGGCGCAACCCCCTTTCCATCTCTCCACGGCCTCCCTGGGGGTTGCGCCCCAGAGTTTGAAGACCCCTGGCCTAGAGGGATCCAACCTGGCTGTTTGTCCCAAGTGCCAGTGAGGGCCGATGCCGCAGTTGTGTATCCCCAGCTGCCCAGCAAGTAGTGGGCAGCTGCACCGTTTAGGCATTTTGTTCAGAAGACCTGTTCTTTGTGAATCTAGGAGTGAGGCGCACTCCTTTGCCCTACCTTCGCCTTCCACAGCTGCGCAGCACTTAGTGCAAGCTGCAGCGTTTAGGCCCATGTTATTGTTCTCAGCTGCCCAGCAAGTAGTGGGCAGCTGCAATGTTTAGGTTTGCGCAGATGATGCACCCCTGACTGGCGCTGCCTTGGCTGCGCGCCCTGACAATCTGGACATAGGGCATTTGAGCCCCTTCATGGATGGCCAGTTGGCCAGAGGGGCTGGTATATGGTTTGGGCGCAAGGTCCTAATGTGATTTATGTGCTAAAGTGATGTGGTGCTAGGAAATGTATTGTGTATAGAATGTTTTTGGGCACCCTGTATCTGATACCTCTAAACTGTGGTTCATGATTATGAGGTTATTTTGCATTCCTTGCGGTTATGCTAGTGAGATGATGTTTCACTCATTACATTACATGCATTACAAAACTCTTCATTTTAGATAGTCACATGTCGGGGATTATTGTTTTTGATTTTGTTCTTCCTCAAGAGTGTCATTTTCAAATGTTGTTCCTGTGCTTTTATGTTTAGTGGCAGAAGAGAGAAAATGACAGGGCAGGATGCCAGTAGATAGGGAGTCCCTTGCTGGGTCCAGGACCCAATCCCTGGTCCTGTCCCCAGAGGTGTGGTTTTATAGGAGAGAGGGAGTGTGGAGGAGAAATGGCTAGCTCAGGAGGGTGGTTATCGCCTGAGTGTAGTGTGTGTGTCTGGATACCCCTGTATGGTAGGATCCAGTGGTGGCAGCTAAAATGTGTCCAGTGTGTGAAGTCCCATTCCCAGTTCCCAGAGTATCGTGCGTGGTGCTCAGTAAGGGGTACAGTTTGAGATTCAGAGGCAGTGAGGAACTGTCTCACCAGTCTGGAGGGGGAGTGTGTGCATGAGTGGTGTGTTGCCCTGGAGGAGTAGGTATGAGTTCTTTGTTTGACAAGAAGCTTGCACGTGAGGTGTACCTCTGGTGTGCTTGAGGTCCTGCAAAGGCACTGGATGAGTGAGTGTGAGTTCTTTGTTTGATAAGAAGCTTTCACAGAAGGTGGACCTCTGGCGGTGTGCTAGAGGTCTTGCAGAGGCATTGGGGAGTGATTCTAACAGGATTGACATGTGTATCTTCTGGTCCTGTTTGGGAGAAGAGGTTCATGTGTAGCCCAGCTAGGTCCCAGTAGAATGGGAACGGTTGTAGGGGTCCACATCATGTCTCTGAGAAGAAGGAGTGGGAGGGACTGCATGTCTCCATGTGTCCGAAACCCTGTCTCAGAGCCTGGAGGGTTCCCTAAGGGACCGCCAGGTCGTTTGAGGAGGATCTTCCTGTGTCTAGAGGACGGGGAGTTTCCGTAACCAGAACTTCGGCGGTCCTGGTGTTGGGCAGTACCGCTCCTAAGTGGAGGGTGCAGAAGTCCTGGTTGAGGGGTGAGAGGGGGCCAAAAACCCCAGTGGAAAAGCCAGTGGGTCAGGGGCCAGCCAGAAGGGCTGATCCATCTGTGAGTGACTACGGTGACGCCACTTCTGTTCTGAGAGCCAGGCAGACTGTCACACAACACATTAGTGATGTGTCACCCTCAAGGGGGACATGCGTGCTCCCCTTGAAGTCCTGGTTTGCTGGGCAAGGCGAGGTTCGGGTTGTAGCCTGACCTGGAAGGCAGGGCATCTGTGATCAGTGTCCTGGTGGGGTTGCCTTTTAGGGGGACCCCTGTGAACATAGGAAGGACCCTTCTGAAAGGAGAAGGAACCTGTTTTTCCCAGAAGGGGTGGTGCAGGTCTCGCCGGAATCCTTAGGGTCCCTGGCTGACTATGCAGTACTACCCTGAGAGCAAGTGCGGCCCATCTTAAAGGAGGGGGCCCCTGCTCTACAGTGGGAGGGTGCAGGACTCTGGAAGTGGGTGCAGAGGGAGAGAGTCCTCGCCTATGACTCCGGTGCATCCGGTGGTTGTAGATCCCAGGTGGTAGACCAGTGATGGAGAGAGGTCCTTAACTGGTGGGACAGTTGTGTTCTGGGGGGTGCTTCCCTGGGAGGGTGTGGAACTCCAGAAGTAAAGGTAGGGTGGGTCATTATTGCATGTGACCTCTGGTCAGCCTGAGGGTGCGGACCCTAGGTTGAAGGGTCAGTGGTAGTTGTAGCTACACTGAGAGGGAGAGTGGAGAATGGCTATTGTGTGCCAGGGGTTACTGCCCCCCACTCTGTGGATTGGTCAGGACCTGTGACATCTGGATAGCCTAGGGCCTGGTCCTGGCCGTGGACAAGTAGAGAGTACCAGTGAGGTATCCTAGTTGGGCCGGAGAGTTCTTGTTTGGAGGAAACCATGTGTGTTCAGAGTGGCATAGAACCAGAGGGTGTCCTCGCCTTGCGGGCCCGCGTCCGTGTTCTATCGCCCAAAGCAGGGAAGCCCATTAGGGAAGTGATTGTTCTACCCTGCGTTTTGGCTGGAAGGGGGTTGTGTTGGACTTGGCCCTTTTGGCATGTTCACCCCGACAATTTTTGCATTTGCCTAGCCTGTTTCTGTAATCTGGTGTTGGTGATTTTAGGCTTCTGCGCACTTTTCCCTGTAGTCCAGTGTAAGTGTGTGCACTCTCTGTGCATGTGTGGTGAGAGTGGCCTGCCCTCGAATAGGAATGCATGGGGAATATGTGTGACCCTGGTAGTTCCTGATGTGTGGGGGGTGTAGGGTCGAGTTTGGTATGTGCAAACTCATGTGATTAAATGCTGCGCGATAATGTGCGTGGATTTATTGTGTCTAGTGTGGAAGTGCCACTTCTAGAAGTTGGCATGCCTGTGCAGTAAATGTGAATTGACTGTCTGGCTTGTGATTGGCTGGAGCTGGCTGGTGTGCCTGGCTCCAGGAGTCAGGAAGGGTCTGCCTCGGTGGTGAATGGAGAGATCTGCAGGTTTATTGGAAGGGAGGAGTGCAACTGGGACCTGAATAGGGCTGGGCCGTCCCTCCACAATGCTGGCTCCAACCCCCTGTGGTGTGGCTGATGTCGCTGAACCATCCTGTGAATAGGCAGAGGGGCTGAGCAAAACAAAGTGCTCAAGAACCAGTTGCATCTGGTTTGCCACTTGCCTGCACCTTTGGAAACAAAGGATTTATGTGTATAAAAAGGGGCTGTGACCCTGGGAAAATGTTCTTCTTTATAAACTTGAAACTACCAGGGGCGTGCTGCTCCTGGGGCCCAGGGGAAGGCTTGCCTCCCTGAGCCCTGCCCTGCCCCTGGATGCCTGGGAGACTTTAGTCCCTTTGGACTCTTCTGCTTTGCCCCAGGATTCCTTCTTTATCTTTCAGGACCTTTTTTGCTGTAAGCGCTTGGGAGGGCTTTATTTCCCCTACAGCAAAGCGCTTTAATTACCAGGAGGAGCGCTTTATTTATGCTGGTGATTTTTCCAGCTGAAGAGGAGCGGGGCCATGCAGCCCTGCAATCTCTGGAGCAGGAAACCCTCTCATGGGGATTCCCCCCATGCTGAAATTGCAGGTGCCACCCGCCTCTTTAATTATTTGTATTACGGGTGCCCACCCCGTTTATAGGAGCGCCAGCGAGTACCCACCCCACTCCTATTTTTGTTTTTACCCTTGAGGGAGCCTTCCCCTCGTTTTGCTCCTTAAAAGTAATCACTGCGGCGGCCCGAGTCGAAACAGGAAGTCAGGCGATGTTTTGCCTGATGGCGGGCGGGACTTCCAGTTTTGCGAAGGAAGTCCTGCACTCGCCGTCGGCACCAGGGAAGTAAGGAGAGACTCTAGCCGGGAGCTCACCCCGGGCTGGACTGTGCCGGGCCGGAAGTTAGCATGCGCCCTGCCCGAGAAGAGAAGCGGCTGGGCCCGCTCACGGCAGCACAGGGCTCCTCGTAGTCCCGTGAAGCGTTGGTGCCCGCTCGAGGCACAGTCTGTTGTTGGCATTTAGAGCGGCCCCGGATGGCAGCGGGCCACTCCAACTTTAGTGGCAAGTTCTCCCAGCGTGGGGCATGTTTTTTTATTTTTAGAGCCTATGGGCCCCACCGATTGGCCCTGAGTTACCCAAAGCCTGGTGGCTCCCACCATGTTTGGGGGGGCCTGATTATTTTCAGAGCGCTAGTGCGCTCCATGAGGGCATGTGTATTTTAAGAGCCCCGTGTGGGTCCAACGCTGGGAACCTTTGTTTTCAGAGACTAGAGGGCTCCAATGTGCGCAGTATTTGTTCCAGAGCCTAGAGGGCTCCAACCTGGCAGTTTGTCCCAAGGGCCAGTGAGGGCCCATGCTGCAGTTGTGTATCCCCAGCTGACCAGCAAGTAGTGGGCAGCTGCACCGTTTAGGTATTTCATTCGGGGGACATGTTCTTTGTGAATCTAGGAGTGAGGCGCACTCCTTTGCCCTACCTTGGCCTTCCACAGCTGCGCAACACTTAGTGCCAGCTGCAGCAGTTAGGCCCCTGTTATTGTTCGCAGCTGCCCAGCAAGTAGTGGGCAGCTGCAACATTTAGGTTTGCGCAGATAGTGCACCCCTGACTGGCGCTGCTTTGGCAGTGTGCCCTGACATTCTGGACAAAGGGCATTTGAGCCCCTTCATGGATGGCCAGTTGGCCAGAGGGGCTGGTATTTGGTTAGGGTGCAAGACCCAAATGTGATTTATGTGTTAAAGTTATGTGGTGCTAGGAAATGTATTGTGTATAGTATGTTTTTGCGCACCCTGTATCTGATACCTCTAAACTGTGGTGTATGATTATGAGGTTATTTTGCATTTCTTGTGGATATGCTAGTGAGATGATGTTTCACTTTGTCATTTACGCCCCTAATGTGAGTTATACTTTGGTGGAAGGGTCTAATTTGTTTAGACTAGTGAGACATTGCATAATGTGTTTATGCTATTGAGGTTGGCGCAGGATATAAGTTGCGCCTGATGTGACTGTGCGTAATGTAAAGTCATGTTACAGGTTTAGGTGGAGTACAGTGATTACCAGTGGCTACGGGTTGTAGATTTATGATCTATTTTTACGTGTACCAATTTCTTCTAAGTAGTGATCCTGACTGTGGCCCACGTGGCCCTTTCCTGTGTAAATAATCCCTTTTGAATGTTGTGTGTTTACTATCGGATGTGTTTTGAGAATACAAAGGCTATTTTTATATAACCTTGTGTGGAGTTCATATTGTAGTGTGCCTGGGATGTTGTTGCTGTGTGCGTGCACAAATGCTTTACACATTGCCTCCGGGATAAGCCTGACTGCTCGTGCCAAGCTACCATGGGGGTGCGCAGGGATTATCTTTTGCGTGTTACTCCCTTTCCCTGACTTGAGTGGTGGTCTATGCCTGGCTTTGGCGCAAGCCTTAGCCAACCAGAAATTCCATTTCTAACAAGCCATGATTGTTTTAAAAACATTGATTCTAGAAAAAACCCTGGAGTGACCACTTTGGTATAAAAGACCCTCATTCCCCCCTACAAATTAAAGGAGAATTCCTTCCAAGCTGGGAAGGGGTCCTGTATGCTGAATTTTTTACACTCAGCGGTCTGACATCACTTGTGGGGTGTCATCCTCAACGCAGAGATGGGGTCCTTTGCTCTCAACCATTAGGTGAGGGGGCTGGTTCTTCCCTAGGAGTTTCTTGGCTACATACCTACATACAGACATATTTATGCACATATACATGCTACACACACAGATCTAGGCTAGGTACATTTAGGCAAATTACTTAGGTCGTGCATTTTAGGAATAAGCAGGTCCTATTGTTTTTATCTGAACTGCTTATGTTCATCTTATTAGCACTATGGCAGAAATGTATCTACTATTTACTATATTGGTGCTAGAAATCTCTTTTGTATGCTTCTGTCTCCTGCTTGTCGCAGCACATATGTTTTGCACAAGGCTGTCCCTGAACTAATAAATACTTACTGAAACATCCTAGTCATCATCCTGTATATTTTTTGACAGAAAGCAAGCACAACTGTCTGAGCGAAACGTACTGTACTGTTTTCTACGATTACTGATGAATCGAGGTTGTCATGTTTAGTGTTTGCCAGAGACTACCTGCACCACTGTAAGATACAGGGGGTGGTTGTGGCACTGTAGAACTTGCTGGTCTAACAGCTGACATGTCCTGTGGGGGTGTACAGAAGCAGTTGGAACACAAAGCCCTTAATTTAGGTCATCCAAAACGCGCAGGTTCTGGCGAACTTCTGTGGACTACACGACATTATGCCGCCAGCATTGGTTTTGTCTTATATTAACAGGGAAAATTTGAGTAGTTCAGTTGTTCTTTCTCAGAAAGCCCTACTTACACTTTCCAGAGAAGTCTGAAGTGGTAGGGGAAATCTGCCTCAGCTGAACAGATACACTCTGTGTATTGGCTAAAGGTTTACACAAGCTTGTAAGGATAAAAAGTTCCCTACATTTCTAAAAACATTCATTCTTCTCCATTTAAATATGACTGAGTCATAGAGTGGTGGTTTGGGCTTGGGGAGACGAATTGGCTAACACTCTTAACATCACAGAGAACTGCAGACAGGCAGTTACTCTTACGTAATTGTTAGAACATGACGTACCAGCGGTATTGCCTGTGTGATTAAAGCACACAAGGTGTTCAGATCAGAAATATTCTATTCTTGGTTTCAGTTCCCATTTGCAAATCCGGTTACTAAATTGTTTTACACAAACATTGTAGTTGAACCACCGGATGAATACATTCCATACGAAGACATTGAAGCCCTGTTAACTTACCAGCAACACAGAAACTGGTTAAAAGGTGCCCTCCCACACATGACATCCGTTGTGAGACTAAGTACGCTCAGCATAGAAGGAGCGGCCAGACCGGTCTTAGCAACATATACTCCAAATCCAGAGATAGATACACTACCAGTGAATAAAGGCTGTATAATATACAAAGACATAGTCAGACTATACAGACACATTGTCCAGATTGTCATGTGAACATTGACAGCTTGCGAGAAATGCTCCAGCTGGTCCACATCAGACCACACCTATTATTAGCCCACAAACACTGACATTAATAACAGGAACTATACCTTCCAAACAGAAGAATTCTGTTCTGCATAGCACAAAAAAATGCACAGCTGGAAGCAGTATGTTCCCACACGGGTCTGCAGGTAAAACACAGAATGCTAACCATTTGCTTACCCATGGAGATGGTTCCCTCAATTGAGAACTGTAGCACTTGAGGAACAATCTGTGTGGCTGTTTACCCCAGAGTACTTGGTACCCCTTCCTTAGCAGTTGTTCCTGATGTACTGAAACAGAACGAGTACGGGGCAGGACCTGCTCTGGACTTGGGGATGAAACTGATGGGTTGTATTAGGTAGAGATAATTTGGGAACCAAAGCCAGGAAGCCACAAATGGCGGGTAGTCCCGACAAACTCAACTCAAAGGGAGCACCCACTTCTTCTAAAAAGAAATGGGAAAACAAACATTTTTAAAATAATAATTAAGAAAAAAATTCACTATCAAGGGGTGGGTCTCCTAATGATAGTCCTCTGAATAGTGGTATAACGTTAGGAATCGTGATAACATTAGGAAACCTGAAAGGTATCAGGACACTGATACACGTTCCTTTTATTCCTATCAGCGTTCATCCAAAAACTCAGAGAGGGACAGTGCTGAAAGACTGAAGACTGAAGATCGACCAAAGACAAAAAGGGAAACACATTGAAATTCAGATTATATTATCAGACAGGAAGAGCAACCTAAAACAAAACCTCAATTCAAAAAGAAGAAGGTAGCTGGCTTATAAATTAGATATGCCCAGGTTACTGAGGACTCAGCCTCTGAACAGGGAATGTGCTCCAAAGATGCTAGACAGCGCGGCAGAAGCAACAATAGCTCACCAGAACCTGAAGGATTTTCTGGTGACAGCAGTATTGAATGAACACATCACGGTCGAAACACCTGATACCAGAATTAGTGTCCCGCATAGATTCTATAAAATTATGCTCCAAATAAAGGGGGACAGCTCAAGAAAGGTTAAAGGTCTCTTTTAGGAGAACTTAACATATGGATATGCCATACTACTAGCAGAAAGAGATTGGCCGTCTGAGTTTGTGATGGAGTGCTCAAAAGGGGAAAGCATCATTTTGCCTGCTTTATCTGACCTCTTTTCAGAATCTTTAAAACATTCATACGTGGAGGAGTGGGCGCTAGCGCTTGCTCTGGCGTCATACGGCAACCATGTAGGGTAGGATGTGCAGTCTACCCACCACAAAATCCTACGAAAATCTACTTCAAACCCACAGAGACAGTACCCTATTAAAAATGATTCAAAAAGACAGGTCAAAGAAATTCTAGACCAACTTGAATACCAGGGTGTAATTGAGACTTGCACCTCCCCGATAAATAATCATTTGCTTCCAGTAATGAAACCGAACACTACATAGTCTCTAGTTTTAGATTACCAATATTTAAACACATCCACGCGAACATTTGCAGTACAAAATGCACATAGTGCCGCATTAATGAATAACACTGTGTGACAAAAATACAAAACAACATTAGATATCTCGAATGGATTCTTCTGCCAAAATATAGCTCCAGAAAGCAGATATTTGACAGCATTTTTTGCCTTCTGCACTTTGCACTTTGCACTTAGCAAAATTTGCCTTGTTTGCCCAAGGGGTATAAGAGCAGCCCGGGGCTATTCTCGGCAAGTGGCAGAAATAATACAAACATGCAATGAGGAGGCAGTGCCCTATGTAGATGACATCTATCTGATGGACAAATAATTACTTGAACACTTGAGCAGGGTGAACAACATAATAATGGGATTCGCCAACTTGGGACACAAATTTCATTTCAAAAATCAAAAACTGCCCATCTCAACATCCTATTTTTAGGATATGATCTATCAAGTAAAGGCAAGAGCTTGGCACCAAACTTTTTAGAAAAGTTTGCTCTACTCCAACCACCAAAGACTCTCGAAGGTTTGTAATCACTTTTAGGATTTCTAAATGTTGGCAGAACGTACATTCTAGTTTAGTTTAGTTTAGCCATTTATTGAGCGCATTGTCACACCACCGGTGTGTCCCAGCGCTGTGGTTATGCTGAAAGAGTGAAACCTTTCTATGACTTGATCAGACCTGATTTCTCAACACATCAGTGGACGCATCAACATAAAGATACTCTACGTTCAGTTCAGACTGACATGATAGCATCTAAACATTTACACACACGTGTAAATACCACTAACTTGGTTATCAGGGTTGTCCCGGGTTTATCAGAATATACTTACATCACTTTCAATGAAGGTGAGACAGTTCTAATTGCATACAAATCATATTTGTACACAAATGCTAAAATGTGATTTGCAGCAACTGAAAAAAATATTGACAGCAGTATAGACTGCTGTAGAAAGAGAACTAGCACGGGGGAAACGCACAATTGTTGTAACCCTGGTTCCAACTCTAGAAGCTGATACCAAAGCGAGCATTCCAAATGCAAACGCACTACATCTGCGATGAATACAGTTGGCTATTCTCTCACTGCAACATATGTAGATTACAGATATGATTCTAAATTAAAAACACAAGCGTTCCTGCAGTACAAACAAGAATACCCTCTTCCGAATGAAATCTTGCCTCTCGAGAAATATGAATACATCATTTACACTGATGGATCTGCTCAGCCTACAATAGTAAGTAAACAGCAATATAGCACAGCATGTACTATAGTTAAGGGTCGTATGTGGGATGGTAAGTTCCAGCCCAGCAATAAGACTACACAATATTCAGGAGATTGTACCATGCAGCTGTCAGAACTAAAAGACCTGACACTGGCACTACAGTATATGGATTCGGAATTCCCCACACAGATAGTTTGTGATTTGTTTTACTGCATGCAGTCCTATAAAGAATATCTTCATTACTGGGGCCAGAATGGGTTTAAAGATTCCAAGGTTTGCATAATTAAACATGTTATGTGACAAGTGGCAAAGCTCAAGTTATTCACACCAAGAGTCATCAGCGTGTTGATGTATACTTTGAATGGAATTGACTGGCTGATGTAGCTGCTAAGGCGACAGTGCAAACTGCTGCCATTGCTGCAATCACTCATTCTAGCATGAGGATAGACGGAGACATAGGGATAGCTGTCAATGCCTCAAAGAATGACGGTACCATTCCTAAGGGTTTTCCACTCAAATATTCATATATATTAGATGCACAAAACACACCATATGTTCAAATTTCAGGAGTGGGGGATAGAGTTATACAAAACTGATTGCAGATTAGGTGTAATACTAGCTGCACACAAGGTTCTGGGCTCTGCACATGCAGGAGTCATTGCTACAGTTTTGTTACTGAAGCGTCAATTCTGTGGCCAAGTTTATCGAAATGAACAAAGGCTTATGTCTTAAAGTGCAACATCTGTCAGCAGATGAAAGGTTCCCTCATAGCACGGCCACCACCAACACCATTACTCATTTCAGACAGACCTCTCACATTTTTCCATTTGGATCACTGCAGCAGCTTAAATTCAGACGGGGCTTACAAGTACATCTTGGTGGCAGTGGATTCATGCTCTAGATTTATATGGGTTTGGCCTCAGCGCCTGGCTGACGCTCAAACTGTTATAAAGGCTTTGCGAGTCTTCATTGGAACATACACAGTTAGCACATAAAATTCCAACTGGGGCCTTGAGCTCAGCTCCCAGGCTTACAAGGAAGCCATTGAAAGTATGGGCGTGGCCTTGCGGTGCTCCTCCCACTACCATCCCAAGGGAAATTCAGTGGTGGAATTGAAAAACAGGGACCTAAAGCAATCCTTAACAGCAAGGGTGTTAGGTGAGGGCAGTAGTTGGTTCAATCACCTATATGGGGTCCAGAGGGCACTAAACAATATGCCAAGAAAATCCTTGGGAGGACGTACCCCCGATGAGACCCTTTTTGGGACAAGAATGTGGATATCTGACCTCGTTTGTGCCTGCATAGGGGTGAATGTTAAACCATTTGAATTGAATGATTGTGTGGCTGTTTTACAGTAACTCAATGAATTCCAGGCCGTTCAAAGCAATGTCCAAGTAAAATGCACAGCCACTGCGGAAGTGAAACTGGTAAAGGCAAGACCTTTCTGGGTCCCAAAAGTCAGGGACCTTGTCATAGAAAAGATCGTAGACAAGAAGGAGTTGAGACATCCTACAGAAAACCTGTACCTATTATGGTGGTTTAAGAAACAAGAACAGTACTTCTTCCACCTCTTGCCATTCTATTTGGCTGATTCTCAACAGAGGGCCATGTGGAGACCTGAGTAGCCGCAGATCCCCTCTAGCTAGTATACAGTAAGTTCAGTTGGAAAGACTAATTACAGTTCAAGACTTATCTGTGCAAGATGCCGGAGTAGCCAATACCATAGTGCGAATTACACCTGTTGAAACTGAACAACATACAAATACTACTGAAACGCAAATTACAATTCAGCCCAACAATGAACTTTACAGCAATGCACCTTCACAAGAAGCAACTGCCAGTTCTACAAATACTGCTGAGTTCCCAAATATAGATCGAACTGTGTCTGGCTACTTCATCAACTTCAATGACTTTTCTTCAGATGCAAGTGGACCTGAGCAAACGCCACCCATCTCTAAAAAAGAACAACTTCGATAATTCTATTTCTGGCTGAAAAAGACTTACTTAGTGTCCCTCTGGTTGCATCTTTGGTTTGTATTAGGGATCCTGTTCCTGTTAATTTGGATTGTATAGTAACTGTCTTTTTCCTACTACTGAATGGACATTACCTCCTGCAACGCTTTTTAGTACAACCCGTGAACTTGGTCTTGAACGTTCATACACCATCACACTGTGAACAGAGAGACCTGTCCCTAGTGAACATTTCAGCAGTTTCAGTACCGGATGGTATAATTTGGGATAGAGTTTCATATGATGTATTTGGTCCTACTGTACATTTGGAAATTCCACATGTATTCAGAATTTCTATTAATGATTTCATTACCTTGAGTACACTCTCTGATGATTGGAACATTGGGACTGTAAGTACTATGCTCTCAGATCTCTGACCTCTGACCCTGCTCGCAGGGCCGGTCGCTCCATGCATCTCGCTGCCCCCCTCGTGAGTGCGCCCAACTGATCACCGCTGCTGCCCGAGTTCGCCGCCACCCTTGCTAAGTCTCAGTTTTTGTACTTCTACTGTTTTCTCTGCTTCTGTGCCCCGTAATTTGTGTCACTGCATTGTTTTTCTCTGTGCCCTGTTATTGTGTCACTACCTTGAATTCTGTGCCCCCTCTCCGCCCTTTTGCGACCATCTTCTTTTCTCCGTTCTGTGACCCCCCTAGCTCCCCACAGCGGCTCCCTTGCGGCCCTGCCCCTTTTGTTCTGTACCCTTTACCCCCTCCGATTCGCTGCCCAGCTCCCGCCTCCCAGCTACCCCTCCCTCCCACTTGGCCATTCATGGCAAGGACCGCGAGGTGGTGAGCTGTCACCTCTGACCCTGCTCACAGGACCGGTCGCTCCACGCACCTCGCGGCCCACCCGTAAGTGTGCCCAACTGATCACCGCTGCTGCCCGAGTTCGCCGCCACCCTTGCTAAGTCTCAGTTTTTTGTACTTCTACTGTTTTCTCTGCTTCTGTGCCCTGTTTTTGTGTCACTACATTGCATTCTGTGCCCCCTCGCCGCCCTATTGCGACCGTCTTCTTTTTACCGTTCTGTGACACCCCCAGCTCTCTGCCGCTGCTCCCCTGTGGCCCACCCCTTTATTTCTGTACCCTGCCCCCCCTCCGATTCGCCGCCCCGCTCCTGCCTCCCAGCTGCCCCACCGTCCCACTTCACCATTTATGGCGAGGACCGCAAGCTTGCGCAGCGGGCGCACCAATTGCGCACCGAAGGCGTGCCAAAGGCTAGCCCGTCTACACCCGTCCGCGCCTGAACCGCGCCCAGCACCAGGACCCCTGGCCCTCGACGTTCGCAGCCCACCCAATAGACTTATGACGCCACCACCCTCCATGCACTCAATGCCGGCAGGAACCCCGCCTGCTTCCGAGCCACCCCCAAATGCACACACGGACTAACTTGGTGATTAGGGTTGTCCCGGGTTTATCAGAATATACTTACATCACTTTCAATGAAGGTGAGACAGTTCTAATTGCATACAAATCATATTTGTACACAAATGCTAAAATGTGATTTGCAGCAACTGAAAAAAATATTGACAGCAGTATAGACTGCTGTAGAAAGAGAACTAGCACGGGGGAAACGCACAATTGTTGTAACCCTGGTTCCAACTCTAGAAGCTGATACCAAAGCGAGCATTCCAAATGCAAACGCACTACATCTGCGATGAATACAGTTGGCTATTCTCTCACTGCAACATATGTAGATTACAGATATGATTCTAAATTAAAAACACAAGCGTTCCTGCAGTACAAACAAGAATACCCTCTTCCGAATGAAATCTTGCCTCTCGAGAAATATGAATACATCATTTACACTGATGGATCTGCTCAGCCTACAATAGTAAGTAAACAGCAATATAGCACAGCATGTACTATAGTTAAGGGTCGTATGTGGGATGGTAAGTTCCAGCCCAGCAATAAGACTACACAATATTCAGGAGATTGTACCATGCAGCTGTCAGAACTAAAAGACCTGACACTGGCACTACAGTATATGGATTCGGAATTCCCCACACAGATAGTTTGTGATTTGTTTTACTGCATGCAGTCCTATAAAGAATATCTTCATTACTGGGGCCAGAATGGGTTTAAAGATTCCAAGGTTTGCACAATTAAACATGTTATGTGACAAGTGGCAAAGCTCAAGTTATTCACACCAAGAGTCATCAGCGTGTTGATGTATACTTTGAATGGAATTGACTGGCTGATGTAGCTGCTAAGGCGACAGTGCAAACTGCTGCCATTGCTGCAATCACTCATTCTAGCATGAGGATAGACGGAGACATAGGGATAGCTGTCAATGCCTCAAAGAATGACGGTACCATTCCTAAGGGTTTTTCACTCAAATATTCATATATATTAGATGCACAAAACACACCATATGTTCAAATTTCAGGAGTGGGGGATAGAGTTATACAAAACTGATTGCAGATTAGGTGTAATACTAGCTGCACACAAGGTTCTGGGCTCTGCACATGCAGGAGTCATTGCTACAGTTTTGTTACTGAAGCGTCAATTCTGTGGCCAAGTTTATCGAAATGAACAAAGGCTTATGTCTTAAAGTGCAACATCTGTCAGCAGATGAAAGGTTCCCTCATAGCACGGCCACCACCAACACCATTACTCATTTCAGACAGACCTCTCACATTTTTCCATTTGGATCACTGCAGCAGCTTAAATTCAGACGGGGCTTACAAGTACATCTTGGTGGCAGTGGATTCATGCTCTAGATTTATATGGGTTTGGCCTCAGCGCCTGGCTGACGCTCAAACTGTTATAAAGGCTTTGCGAGTCTTCATTGGAACATACACAGTTAGCACATAAAATTCCAACTGGGGCCTTGAGCTCAGCTCCCAGGCTTACAAGGAAGCCATTGAAAGTATGGGCGTGGCCTTGCGGTGCTCCTCCCACTACCATCCCAAGGGAAATTCAGTGGTGGAATTGAAAAACAGGGACCTAAAGCAATCCTTAACAGCAAGGGTGTTAGGTGAGGGCAGTAGTTGGGTCAATCACCTATATGGGGTCCAGAGGGCACTAAACAATATGCCAAGAAAATCCTTGGGAGGACGTACCCCCGATGAGACCCTTTTTGGGACAAGAATGTGGATATCTGACCTCGTTTGTGCCTGCATAGGGGTGAATGTTAAACCATTTGAATTGAATGATTGTGTGGCTGTTTTACAGTAACTCAATGAATTCCAGGCTGTTCAAAGCAATGTCCAAGTAAAATGCACAGCCACTGCGGAAGTGAAACTGGTAAAGGCAAGACCTTTCTGGGTCCCAAAAGTCAGGGACCTTGTCATAGAAAAGATCGTAGACAAGAAGGAGTTTGAGACATCCTACAGAAAACCTGTACCTATTATGGTGGTTTAAGAAACAAGAACAGTACTTCTTCCACCTCTTGCCATTCTATTTGGCTGATTCTCAACAGAGGGCCATGTGGAGACCTGAGTAGCCGCAGATCCCCTCTGGCTAGTATACAGTAAGTTCAGTTGGAAAGACTAATTACATTTCTAGACTTATCTGTGCAAGATGCCGGAGTAGCCAATACCATAGTGCGAATTACACCTGTTGAAACTGAACAACATACAAATACTACTGAAACACAAATTACAATTCAGCCCAACAATGAACTTTACAGCAATGCACCTTCACAAGAAGCAACTGCCAGTTTTACAAATACTGCTGAGTTCCCAAATATAGATCGAACTGTGTCTGGCTACTTCATCAACTTCAATGACTTTTCTTCAGATGCAAGTGGACCTGAGCAAACGCCACCCATCTCTAAAAAAGAACAACTTCGATAATTCTATCTCTGGCTGAAAAAGACTTACTTAGTGTCCCTCTGGTTGCATCTTTGGTTTGTATTAGGGATCCTGTTCCTGTTAATTTGGATTGGTATAGTAACTGTCTTTTTCCTACTACTGAATGGACATTACCTCCTGCAACGCTTTTTAGTACAACCCGTGAACTTGTTCTTGAACGTTCATACACCATCACACTGTGAACAGAGAGACCTGTCCCTAGTGAACATTTCAGCAGTTTCAGTACCGGATGGTATAATTTGGGATAGAGTTTCATATGATGTATTTGGTCCTACTGAACATTTGGAAATTCCACATGTATTCAGAATTTCTATTAAT
Source organism: Lissotriton vulgaris (assembly GCF_964263255.1). Taxonomy (NCBI): domain Eukaryota; kingdom Metazoa; phylum Chordata; class Amphibia; order Caudata; family Salamandridae; genus Lissotriton; species Lissotriton vulgaris. The sequence goes on along the minus strand of NC_141695.1, from coordinate 275,258,302 downwards.
GATTTCATTACCTTGAGTACACTCTCTGATGATTGGAACATTGGGACTGTAAGTACTATGCTCTCAGATCTCTGACCTCTGACCCTGCTCGCAGGGCCGGTCGCTCCATGCATCTCGCTGCCCCCCTCGTAAGTGCGCCCAACTGATCACCGCTGCTGCCCGAGTTCGCCGCCACCCTTGCTAAGTCTCAGTTTTTGTACTTCTACTGTTTTCTCTGCTTCTGTGCCCCGTAATTTGTGTCACTGCATTGTTTTTCTCTGTGCCCTGTTATTGTGTCACTACCTTGAATTCTGTGCCCCCTCTCCGCCCTTTTGCGACCATCTTCTTTTCTCCGTTCTGTGACCCCCCTAGCTCCCCACCGCGGCTCCCTTGCGACCCTGCCCCTTTTGTTCTGTACCCTTTACCCCCTCCGATTCGCTGCCCAGCTCCCGCCTCCCAGCTACCCCTCCCTCCCACTTGGCCATTCATGGCAAGGACCGCGAGGTGGTGAGCTGTCACCTCTGACCCTGCTCACAGGACCGGTCGCTCCACGCACCTCGCGGCCCACCCGTAAGTGCGCCCAACTGATCACCGCTGCTGCCCGAGTTCGCCGCCACCCTTGCTAACTCTCAGTTTTTTGTACTTCTACTGTTTTCTCTGCTTCTGTGCCCTGTTTTTGTGTCACTACATTGCATTCTGTGCCCCCTCTCAACCCTATTGCGACCGTCTTCTTTTTACCGTTCTGTAACACCCCCAGCTCTCTGCCGCTGCTCCCCTGTGGCCCACCCCTTTATTTCTGTACCCTGCCCCCCCCTCCGATTCGCCGCCCCGCTCCTGCCTCCCAGCTGCCCCACCCTCCCACTTCACCATTAATGGCGAGGACCGCAAGCTTGCACAGCGGGCGCACCAATTGCGCACCGAAGGCGCGCCAAAGGCAAGTACGGCCAAACCCGTCCGCACCTGAACCGCGCCCAGCACCAGGACCCCTGGCCCTCGACGTTGCCAGCCCACCCAACAGACTTACGACGCCGCCACCCTCCATGCACTCAATGCCGCCAGGAACCCCGCCTGCTTCCGAGCCACCCCCAAATGCACACACGGACCCTTCACCTGCCAAGTCTGCAAATTCACCTGCCTCCAAATCTGCACCGCACCCACCAAGTCTAGCAACAATCACCTCAGGTGCATCCTGCTCAACACCCGCTCCGTCCACAGGCACACCGTCGAACTCTGGAACCTCCTTGACACAACAGCACCAGACGTCGCCTTCCTCACAGAAACCTGGATGAATGCCTCCTCAGCCCCTGACATCGCCATAGCCATCCCAGATGGCTACAAGATCACCTGGAGGGACCGCATTAACAAAACCGGAGGAGGCATCGTCATCGTCCACAGAAACACCATCCGCATCACGACCAACTCCGACGACACCCTCACCGCCGCCGAGCACCTTCACTTCCAGATACACACCGACCCCAAGACCACCCTCAGAGGCACTCTCATCTACAGATCCCCGGGACCACGCACACAATTCAGCGAAGCCATCGCAGACTTCATCAGCCCGCAGGCCCTCACCTCCTCTAGGGGACCTCAACTTCCACCTGGAGAACAACAATGACAACAACGCCACCACCCTGCTGGATAACCTCACCAACCTCGGACTCAAGCAACTGGTGAACACCCCCACCCACTACGCCGGCCACACGCTTGACCCCATCTTCTCCTCCAGCAAGCACATCTCCTTCAGTCACTCCACTGGACTGACCACAGCTGCGTCCACTTCGACTTCAGGAAAACCACAAACCACCACCACCCGCAACAGATTCCCCGCAGAAGCTGGAGCAAGATCACCGCTGACAAGCTCACCATCTCCCTCAGCCAGAACTCTCCCACCAAACGACGGACCCCAACAAAGCAGCCCGTAACCTCACACAGTAGCTCATCATCTGCGCCGACGACCTCGCACCACTGAAGAACCCACCGATCAGACCTGGCAGCAAGAAAGCCTCATGGTTTACCAAAGACCTTAAAAACTCCAAGAAAACCTGCCGCACCCTCGAGAAAGTCTGGCGCAACGACCAAACTAAAGGAAACATGACAACTCTCAAGAACGCCACCCGCAAACACCACCAGCTGATCTGCATCACCAAAAGGACAACATTCAAAGAACGACTGGACAACAGCACCCACAACAGCAAGAAACTCTTCAGCATCGTCAAAGAACTCACCAAACCTAGCGCCTGCAAAAGCGACATCACACCCTCACAAGACCTCTGCAACTCACTCGCCTCGTTCTTTCACCGCAATATTGCCGACATACACAACAGCTTCAGCGCACAGACCACGCTCCCAATGCCGAAACCAGCGCACTCAACCACCACCCTCTGCGCCTGGACCTCGGTCAGCACCGAAGACACCACCCGCACGATGAATACCATCCACTCCGGCTCCCCTACCGACCTATGCCCACACCAAATCTTTAAAATGCCGACTCCATCATCGCACCCCAACTCCGGGACATCATCAACAGCTCCTTCGCATCCGCCACCTTCCCGGAGAGCTGGATACATGCTGACATGAGCGCCCTCCTGAAGAAACCCACTGCAGACCCCACGGACCTCAAAAACCTCCGCCCCATCTCGCTCCTCCCTTTTCCTGCCAAAGTCATCGAGAAGATCGTAAACAAACAACTCCCCGACTTCCTCGAGAATAATGGTTCCCTCGACCCCTCGCAATGCCGTTTCCGAGCAAACCACAGCACCGAGACCGCCCTCATCGCAGCAACCGACGACATCATGTCCCTGCTCGACAACGGGGAAACAGCTGCCCTCATCTTCCTGGACCTATCAGCAGCCTTCGACACCATATGCACTGCACCCTGATACAGCGCCTCAGTAACACCAGAATCCAAGGTATGGCCTTGGAGGGGATCATCTCGTTTCTCGGCGGAAGAACCCAGAGAGTCCGCCTCCCACCATTATGATCCGCGGCCACCGAAATCATCTGCGGTGTCCTGCAAGGATCCTCACTCAGCCCTACCCTCTTCAACATCTGCATGAGCCCCCTCGCAGCCATCGCACACCAACACAACCTTAACATCATCACCTATGCCGACGACACCCAGCTGATCCTCTCCTTCACCAACGACCCCGCCACTGCCAGAGCCAGCTCCAGGAAGGAATGAAAGACGTCGCGGAATGGAAGAAGCTCAGCCGTCTGAAACTGAACTCAGACAAGACAGAAGTACTCATCCTGGGACCATCCCTTCTGCCTGGGACGACTCCTGGTGACCCCCTGCCCTGGGCACCGCACCCAAGCCAACGGACCATGCACGCAACCTGGGCTTCATCCTCGACTCCTCCCTCACGATGACCAAGCAAGTCAACGTCGTCTCGTCTTCCTGCTTCAACACCCTGCGAATGCTCCGAAAGATCTTCTGGTGGATCCCCACTGAAACCAGGAAGACGGTCACCCAGGCCCTCATCACCAGCCGTCTGGATTACGGGAACACCCTCTACGCTGGAACCACAGCCAGACTCCAGAAAAGACTCCAACGCATACATAACGCCTCGGCAAGACTCATCCTGGACATCCCCCGTCACAGCCACATCTCCGCCCATCTGAAAGACCTGCACTGGCTCCCCGTCAGCAAGAAGATCAGGTTCAGACTCCTCACCCACGCACACAAGGCTCTCCACGACATGGGACCCTAATAACTCAACAGCCACATCACATTCTACACACCCACCCGCCAGCTCCGATCCGCCAGCCTCGCCCTCGCCACCGTCCCACAAATCCGCAAAGCCACCGCCAGAGGAATATCCTTATCCTACCTGGCAGCCAAGACCTGGAACTCCCTCCCCACCCACCTACGGCTGACCCAGGACCATCTCTCCTTCAGGAAACAACTCAAGACCTGTCTGTTTGAGCAGTAGCGACTCCCCCCCCCCCCTCCCAGCGCCTTGAGACCCTTACGGGTGAGTAGCGCGCTTTACAAGTTTGTTTGATTTGATTTGATTTGATTCAGATGTAGAAAAATTGAGAGCAGGCCACTATGCACTCCACCTAATGTCAGCACCAGTTGTTATATCTTGCGTTAGTCCATAATCATCAATATATAATGTCCATATTTGAAAAATCTTCTGTTGTTCATCGGCTCAGGATCAGTCATGGGGCACCGACGGACAGAGCGGGGCCTCCAACCCTGAGCAGTGGCCAGGAAGAGGTGAGGCTTTCTCCCAAGCATTTTTGGGAAAGAATCCTAAATACCTTATGAAACAGACATCCCCCGTCTGGAAAATCCAATACATGAGTTTTCTGCCTACCGTTAAAAGCGATGAACAATAGAAGATTTTTCTAATATCTTAGCCGTGAAGATAGACATGAGTTTTCTACCTACCGTTAAAAGCGATGAACAATACAAGATTTTTCAAATATCTTAGTCGTGAATATAGGAATTTGGGGTGTTTATTTTCCATCTTTAACATCTCTATCCTTACTGAGGACCCATATTTGGGTGAACATACTCCGACCTACTAAATTGGACCCAGGACAGAATTCCTATCTACACCTTTATCTTCTTTGCCTTGAAAAGGTCTATGTGAGATGAAACACGTGTCGGCGGTGTGAGCTGTGAAGTTGTTTTAATAATATGGATTTCCAATAAAAATTTTGAAGAATACGACTTGGCCTGGATCTCTGAATTTGGAGTTGTGTGAAAAAATTGGACATTATATATTGATGATTGTGGACTAACGCAAGATATAACAACTGGTGCTGGCATTAGGTGGAGTGCATAGTAGCCTGCTCTCAATTTTTCTTGATTTCTTGGCACTTTGTGCCTTATAGACAATCCTGGTGGTGGGTGTGCATCAGGCTACTAGAGCACCCATTGCAGGTGGCGTAACAACCACCACTTTTTGTACTATACGTCTTAAAGATTATTTCTTCGAAGGACATTATCTTATGTGCGGACGTTTTCCCTATTGTTAGGGGAATACTACCACCATTCCTCTTGTGTATATTGATTCAGATGTAGAAAAATCTGCTGCATTTTCTTACAGGGAATTGTATGAAGATACACCTGACTTCGACAGTATGTATTGTTACCAGCACTATGGTCATCACTTTTTGTATTGAGGTAGTGTTCCACGCACTGTAAAACACTTACCATCAATTGCCTTACACCACCGAAAGATATTTCTTCCATATTTGCACAGAAATGTGTAAACTTTTCAGGGTTCAATGCATCAGACCCAATGTCATACTACTATGATCTAGTACAGACTAATACAATTGCGAAGAAAGGCATGCTGACAAATACCAAGCTCATATATTCAGCACCTCTTATCTCTCAACTAGTAATACAAGGTTTCGACTATTGGAGGGACAGAATAGAACAAAATCTGTCTGGGGAGATGCTGGTTGAAATGATACAGAATGGTACATACAATTCCTCAACTCCGGGTTGGAAGGGATAGTTGGATTGGCCTATCGACATAAATAGGTGTAAGTCAAGATCCAAGGGTATCACCGGAGGGTTTAGTATCCATAGGCCTGATATGTACACACAGACGACTCAGGGGTAGAGACTTCTTATAGTGTTGGGAAGTTGTGCCTAGAATAGCTAAAACCTCAACACTACAACAGGTGAAACCACACTTGTCCCTTCTAGCTGACAACATGGATCTTAGGGATTTCTTGTTAGGTCCCAAGAAATGCTTCTTATATGCCATCTACAATGAACTCTGGAAAGTCTCCAACAGGATGCTGCTGAGATATTACATAAAATTGATAGGATTAACCTTGAAAAGGTCCTGGCGATGGTATAGAATGGTATAACCACACTTTCTTCTTATATTTATTCATTGGACAACATTGTGTCCTCAGCAATTGACATAATAGAACAAGATTTGTCTATTTTACAACATGGGCAATCTCCATTGCGCTCCATTATGCTTTAAGCTGGATGCTGCAATCATTGTGTTCCGGCCATGTGCCATGGCAATACATTAACAGCACAAGTTTGCTCTTGGCTTACAATCTGACTGAAAGACAGCTGACTATGGCACACATAGATGCAAAAAGTACACCATGCTGCTCATTGAAAAATTGGAGAAGTTACCTTTCACAATAGCTCAGTCACCATCTACTGAACGGTTAATTCATGGCTATATCACACTGTCAACTACGACATTTCAGTTCCAATACTGCCTTAGATACATCCACGCTCTCATGTATGAAGCATTAGCTGTAGGGTACATACAGGAAACCTGTGAGTTATCGTATAGATATATGTGCAGAAGTAAACACCCTGAAGTTTTCTTAAGTGCTACTGATTTCGGTAAGGCTGTAAGTGGGTCTTTAGCGTGCAAATAAGTGTTTATTCATGGAATCTGTAATGCATCAAAAGCTAACTTGTCTTGCTACTTGAAGGGCTTTCCTACTGCATGATTCATCCCGTTTTTGAATTGCTTTCGAATGGAAGGTATTTAGTGAGGAATGATCAAGGCTGTTGCGGAATAGTGTCAGGCTTTGCATTTCTAGTTACCTTACCTAGCCACCAGGACCGATGAGCCAGTTTATCGATAGCCTTCCGTCCTTCGTTACAGAGTTAGCACTATCTCCAGCAAACTTCACAGTCTTCGGAGATCTGAACATACACCTAGATGACCCCTTTAATCACCAAGCAAGGGATTTTCTGTCCAGCTTAGCAGCACTTCAAATTGTGCAGAAGGGCTTTGCACCTACATATATTAAGGGCCATCTTTTAGATTCTGTGCTCAGCAATGACCAAAAGCTCCATGTGGGCTTCCCAAAACCCCTACCATGGACCGATCACCTACTCGTTCCTCTGAACAGGGGAACTTTGACTCCCCCTGTAGTGCAGATTCCAGCTCTACTGTTGCGAAGGAACCGGTCGAACATTTCTGTTAGCCATTGGTTGACCTCACTGACTGCTATCACTCCTCTGTCTGGGGTGTAACTCAATCCAAAGTATGGCCCCTTAGCTGCGGGGTCCCTCAGGGATCCTCCCTGAGTCCCACCTTTCCAATATTTATATGGAGCATTTGGCTGGGATAGTGCATCCCTTTGGCATTGAAATTGTCACCTATGCAGATAATACACAACTGGTGGTTGCCTTCAACCACCCTTAGGGATCATCTAGCACCCTGGGCACCTGCCTAGAAGGAGTAGCCGACTGGATGGCACTCTCTCATCTAAAGTTAAACGGGGACAAGACAGAACTGATGTTCCTGGGTTAGTCCCCGTCACCCAGAGCAGTGATAGACTGGCCGACATGTATGGGCACTCTACCGGAGCCTAAAGATAAGATCAATAGTCTCGGAGTATGGCTGAATAGTACTCTCTGCTTCAATCATCAAGCTACCAAGCTCTCAGCCACCTGTTTCGGCCTGATGAGGTTATTGAGAAAAATTCTACCTCTTCTCCCTTTTCAGGCCCATAGGACTATGGTGCAGGCTCTTATCTTGTCCCGTCTAGACTACGTGAACGCCCTGTACCTGGGTGCCCCGATGACCACCATCAAAAAACTTCAGGTGACTCAGAACTGTGTTGCACACTTACTTCTGAAGCTGCCTCAGAGACACTCAGGGTCAGCTGCCTTGAAAAAATACTCCACTGCCTATCAATCCAGGCCAGGATTCGATTTAAGGCGATGTGTATAGCCCACAAAGCTATGTGGCACGCAGGTCCTGCTATGATTTGTTCTTTAGAGACTCCCTACCACCCTTCCAGAAATCTTCGTTCTAGCACAACGTTTTTTGCAGTCTCACAGAAAGTTCAATGAGCTAGATGGGGAGGTCGCTCCTTCTCCTGGAATGCTGCCTCCTTTTGAAACTCCTTGCCTCTCACCATGCGTAGCGAACCAGATCTACAAAAGTTTTGTAAACTTTTGAAAACCTTCCTTTTTCACTAATTTTCACAGCCTGATTGTTGTCCCTGCCCACCCGTCCTAAGCGCTACGAGGCCTCAGGGTAGAAGTGCGCTTTTCAAAAGCGAAATTAATTTCATTTCATTTTATTAAACTTCAGGGTTGTTTGCTGTAAGCAAGTATTGATTCCCCAGGCTCACACAGTTAGGGAGGCACAACTGGGGCCTTCATTAATTGTTTCCAGTATAAGGTTTGACTCACTGAGCAGACTGAAAGCCATGTTGTTTCAACAAAATGTGGCCTTAACTTCAGCCCAAGAGACTTTTGATCTCAAGGTTCCAAGGTCTTCTGCAGAGATACAGGCCCCGGTCCCTACGAACTTCCTGATCCATTTTAGTGAAATGGTTAATCGTATCTTTAACATTTCTGATGCGAATGGGATTGCACACTTATTTAAGCGACTTGGATCAGGTCTCTTAACCACCTTTTAGACCATCTTTGGAGTAATTCCAGCCTACGTGCACTCCGAACTTGGAAGCATTTTTGGAGGGCTTCCTTTGGTCCTGCTATCGGTAGTGGGCATCCTGATTTTAATCCTCTTGCTTCACAATGGACGTTGCAATCCTTTAAGAAACAGAGAGAACACTGCTGGAACGACGTTGTCGTGAGCGCATAATGTACTACCTGACTACACCTCAGCTTTGGAAGCTGAATTTTTTTGCTGACTGGTACTTGTGGTAACAGACTCTGACTGTCCTTGGGCTCAGTTTGACCAGGCACAGGGCCAATGCTATGTTTAAAGCACAGTAAAAAACACGCACAAACATGAGGGGACACTATATATTAGGGTGCACTCATAATTGGCAGGACCTACCCTATAAGTCCCTAGTGTATATTAGGGCAGGGGGAGTAAAATTACTTAGAAGTCCCTAATATATATTAGGGCATGGCCATTTAGAGACCAGTAGCAATTTCTGCACTTGCATGTGTGCAGTGCTGAGAGCCTGAGGTCATTTTAAAACCAGCAGTGTTGCAGACTGCTTTTAAATATACATAGTGCACAAACTCAACTTTGTTGGTAGGGGCACTTAAAAAGTGCTAAAGAACAATATGTTAGCATTTTAGGTTCCCCCCAGGTTCTCACCTAGGTGTCTCATGGGTGGCGGGGATCATGTCATTATGAGTAGGGCCCTTATAAAAGATGTGTTATATGCCCTGGGGATAGATACATTACACAGTTCCCTTTCCCCGCTGTAGTAAAGCGCCAACCAAAATCGACTTTGGTGCTAGGAGCACTATGGAGTGAGGTGAGGGTCTCCAATATATTTGCATACTCAGGAGCCCTAATGTCTCCCCTAGGTGTCCAAGGGTTGAGGCCTTAACTATAAGCAGGGCCCTTATAAACAATGTTTTATATGCCCTGGTGAAGGATAAATTGCTCACTGTAGATGCCTAACTCAATAGGATAACATGGAATTAGTTTATGAATGTATAACTATTGCTAGGAGTTAGCGGAAATCTGATTCAAGGACTTAGGAGTATGGTATTGATAAATTCAACAATATGCTATTGTTTAATGTATCCTAAAATATACAGGAAACAACTTCAAAGACTATCTTGCCTGTAAGCCAAAATCCAACCTTCTTGTATTCTTCCCGATTCGTCAGAGGTAAAAGGATTTGCCAGGCTGGTTTGATGAAGTGTTAAGTGGCTCAGATCTGCTGCTTGAAACTTAGAGTAGAAAAAGGCTTGCCTAGCTGGAAACTTGAGTTGCACCATCAGGCCCTGCATTCCGACTCACAGCTCCCGCTGCATTTTCTAGACATACATCCCTTTGGATGTACTTTGTTTCACGAGATATAAAGAGTGGATGCCCTGCAAGCTACAGGTTCATAGAGCTCACCTGGACCATCACCACCAGGAATCCCCAGCCTGGAGTGGCTTTGCAGGGGTTTTGTCTGAATGGATTATGGGAACAAAATTTCCAAGGACCATCTTGGAGCTTCCAGACCCTTGGACTGGGTTTTAGACCATTTGGACCCTCTAGAGGCACTTCAAGAAGAAGTTATAGAAGTTTGGAGATGTTTTGCACAAATTTTGAAAAAAAACATATGGTAACAGAGTGCTGAAAATTGTCTTTATTTGTTAAAACATCATATCTCCGGTTCCCCATATTGGATTTATGTTGTTTTGGTGTCCTTTTAAAGACACATATATTTCCTATTTTTATAAATACTTTTGGGATTTTTATTGTGTGTTTTGTATTATTTTGTACTGAATTGGTGTTTTAAATGCTTTACATACCTGTCTCCTAAGTTAAGCCTGCCTACAGCCAGCCAAGCTACCCAGGGTTGAGCATGGGAATAATTTATTAAGACCTGTACTGAGCCATAGACTGTGTTAGTGGCCTTTGTGTCAGTGGTAGATGCATATGTACCACTACTAATAACCCACTTCCCAACACCTGCTCCATAATTTGGTCATCACTAGCTACATAATTCTTGTGGCCCTGCTAGTGACCAATGCCTATGCAATTAATTGATGAAGGCGTTGTGCACAGTTCTTATCTCATCTCTCTTTCAGACACTGTTTTGAGGGATAAAAGTATTAATAAACTTAGAAAGTATCATATGGAACAGTATGAAAATGGAGATAAAAGTGGGAAATTGCTGGCTTACAAAGTTGCGGAAGATCGCTCTATTAATATGGTTAAAGAAATTAAAGGGGACAATAATCAATTATTTTGTGATCCAAAATCAATTCTACAACAGTTTGCTTCTTTCTATCAAACTCTTTATACACCGGAAGATGTTATTTTAGATGATTGTATTAAGAACTATATTGACGTTAATAAAGTTAAGAACTTAGATCTAGACCAATCGGCTCAATTAGAGGCCGAGATTACGCCTTTAGAAGTGAGGGGTGCAATTAAATCTCTGGCAATGGGTAAAGCGGTCGGGGAAGATCTTATCCCCTTTGAAATGTATAAATATTGCACTGACGAACTATTACCACTTTTTGTCGATGTGATCAGTGCTATTGGTAATGGGCAACAAGCACCCAGATCATGGAATTTGACCCAAATTATTTTCTTTTTAAAAAAAGGAAAAGCACCACAAGAGAGGGGATCTTATAGGCCTATTTCCCTTATTAACAGTGATGCCAAAATCTTCGCTAAAATATTGGCTACTAGATTAGCTCCATTTATGCCCCAACTTGTCTCTCCCCAACAACATGGATTCATTCCTAAACGCGACACCACAGCACACATTAACATGGCTATATCAGCCTTTGATGCGCGCGGATTAAACACACCCCACTCGGTATGATTTTACTAGACGCTGAAAAAGCATTTGACCGGGTGGGGTGGGGTTTTTTGTGGGCCGTATTACAAGCATGTGGGATTAAAGGAAAACACTTACGATGGATACAATCTCTATATGATAATTCTATGGGTAAGGTTTTATATATGGGAAAATGCTCCTCTTTGTTTCCCATTAAAAGAGGGACAAGGCAAGGGTGCCCTTTGTCACCACTACTTTTTGCTCTTGCAATAGAGCCCTTTTTAATTGCTCTACAACAACAAACTTTAATTTGTCCTTTTTTTAATGGATTAGAGAAATTAGATATCACTGTATATGCTGACGATATAGCTGTCTTTACCCCAGACGTTGCTAAGTCTATGAAAGGTATATTAAAAGAAGCTGGCATTTATGGCTCAGTCTCTGGCTACAAACTCAATACCACCAAAACCCAAGTGGTTATGAACTATCAAGCCACTCCCCCTGTCCCTGGAATTAGCAATATAGCCACCTACTTAGGTGTCAAAATCTGTGCAGATATTGACTCCATAATAGGATTGAACTATGAACCCTTATTAAAAGAAACTGCTATGCAACTTAAGAAATGGCATAAACTTCCTATCAATATCATTGGTCGAATAAATTTAATAAAAATGAAAATCTTGCCTAAATTCCTATATCTATTTCGCACTATCCCTCTGCGGGTCAATAATTCCTTCTTTTCCAGATTAGAAGGTATAATTGGCAGCTTTGTATGGGGGTACAAAAAGGCCCGGCGTGCTTTGTCATTACTTAAACTTCCCTTTAGTCAAGGAGGATTGCTATTTCCGGACTTCAAATTATACTATTGGTCAGCATTTATGTCTCGGATCCGCAGCTTAGCTGTTCCAGATAACTGCACATATTTTCACAAGTTTTTACTAGGACCAGATGTCAACATGTTTGTGTATAGGATGAACGACCCCAATTATTTTAAAAGGGTAAAATTCAAGACCATAAAGGATACTATGAGCATCTGGCGATCTATTATGGCTAAATGCAACACCTCTCTTTTTCATAGTCAAACACCTGTTTGGGGCAACCCCGGCTTTCCTATTATTTTTCATGATACAGCTTGTCAAGTGTTTTTAAACTCTGGTATTAGACTTCTGGGGGATTTATATGACAATCGCGGTTTTATGGCTTTTGATAAAATGAAACTATGCTTCAACTTACCAGAAATAGCTAGGTTTAAGTACTATCAGATCAGAGATTACCTGGTGAATAAAATAGAATTTACTATAATCCTAGAATCTGAGATATGGGACTGCATTTATAGGGATGATGATAAAGCTATCATAAGTGTGGGTTATAAGCTCTTTTCCGATCTCAAGATTAATGATGTTACTATTTTAACAGAGAAATGGAATAGGAAACTAGCCATTAATATTTCTACAGATTTGATTGCTAAAACATTTACAAGTCTAAATACAACAGTGATATCTTCCAGCTTAAAACTGCAGATGTTTAAAACAATATGTCAACTATATTACACGCCTGACAGGATACTTAAATGGTCTACGAATAATACTTATTCAGATAAAACGAAATGCCCTAAATGCGATTTGAGGGGGGCTGACATTGTTCACATGTTTTTTACTTGCCCTTGCCTCAAGGAATATTGGGAAGGAATAACTAAGGTTATTACTCAGAGGCTGGAGCAACCTATCTTACTCTCAAATATAGATGTTTGTGTAGGCATTAGTGGGGGGGAAAGGTTTAAAGACCTGCTGAATGTTCTAATTACTTGTGGAAGGTTAATTGTTGCTAGAGCTTGGATTGAAAAAAACCCACCAACAGTGCTAGAATGGTGGAGGTTAGTAAATGAAATCTATAGTATGGAATCTGCTATTGCAGATTTAAGAGGAGGGCAGGCCAGGCGAAAAATTGACAGAATATGGGGCCTATTAATGTCCTAATAGGTTTCTTTCAAAACACAATCTTGCCGATTTTTAATTGTATGCGTTGCACTGTACAAGTAATGCTATTGTTATTTCCCATGTTTATTTAAAGGTAATTATGGAACATTGCCATCTTCTAATTTTTGCTTCTGTTTTAATGTGGAAAAATGAATTGTTTATTATTGTATATGTGATTCTTTGATGCAAATAAAAAACATTTAAAAAAAAAAAAAAAAAAAAAAAAGATACTGTTAACACATCTGCAAACCTTAATACCACTGCACACATCAGAGATTGAACAGGAAAATGCACAGTACATTCCAAGACACCTGTACGCAAAGCTCAATTCAAACATGCACTGAAGCTCCTCTGACACTGGTGTACCCTGTGCTCTGTCTTGTGAGATGTAATATACTTCCAGAATTGTGCCCTAGGTCTTCTACCTGCTGATCAGTCTTTCCTGTTACTACCTACCCTGCTGTGTCCTTCTTTCCCCTTCTGCACCACTCTCCTACCAGGTCTCCCTGTTTACTTCCTACAGATGATCCCAACTCTTTAGACCATGCTCGCCTTCCCACTGTTCTAGCTTTCCTTCATGCTCTCACATTGCCTTTTATCTGCTAGAGGTGCCTAGGGCAACGCAGACCCTGTGAGTCACACCCAACCTGAGGTGTCAACTCAGGGTGTGCCCTCAAAGGGGCCACACTCTTCACACTCTCTGTTGCATACTGTCGGCCTAATACCATGCAGCCAACTGCATAACTCATTGGCATGTGATGATCAGGTGCCACCCAGGCTACAGTTTCAAAGTACCTAGGCTCTTTGGCTTTAGGTTTAAACCAATAATAACAGATAAAACCTCACCAAAAGGCAAATAGCCATTACTGGTGTAAACTTATAAACACTGAAAAAACACCTTTGCAACCACAAACTAAGTGCTATTCAAAGAAACGAAAAGATGAGTGAAAGTCATGTTTATTTATTCCTGAAGGGGCCAATACAATGTAACTTTGTTATACAAGGTAGCATCAAGAAAGACTGGGCTAATATTATTCTGCTTGAAGTTTGTTGTTTAGGTATGTCACTAAAACATTGTCTCTTCTTTTTCAATTTTGTGGTCTTTGGTCTAAAGATGTAGGGCCCGATGTAGGTAAATCTACATTTACCACTTCATAAATACCGAATCATACCGAATCGGTATTTATGAAGTGGTAAATTAGAGGGGGGGAGATGTAGGTATTTCAGATTCGGTAAATACCGAATCTGTAAGATTCGGTATTTACCGATTCTGTAAATACCGATTCGGTATCCCCCATTGCTTCCTATGGGCCTTGAAGCCCATAGGAATCAATGGGCATTACCGAATCGGTAATTACCGATTCGGTAACTACCGATTTGTGCAAGGGTGCAGGGGGTGTCACTTTGCCACCCTCCAGCACCCCAAAAAAAGGCATGTGAGCCATGTGGCACACAGACATGCCCTAAGGGCATGCCTGTCTGTCACATGGCATAGGTGTGCATGCACACATGTGCATGCACAACTGGATTCGGTATTTTAACACCCAATTGGATTGGGTGTTAAAATACCGAATCTGAAGGGCCTGTGGGACTGAAAGTAGTCCCACCTACATCCCAAATTTAAAAAATCGGTAAAATTACCGATTCTGTATTTTTGCGATTCGGTAATTTTACCGAATCGGTAAAATACCGAATCGGACAAAAAAAGGTCCCCTACATCTCAGTAGGCCAAATACCGGGCGGAAACGGCCGAAATCGGTACCTATGGTACCTATGGTACCTATATCGGGCCCCAGGTGTTTAGAAGCATGTTTTTGGTATTATTTAGTTATTTTATAAACTATAGAGAATCAGGAAATATCAATATCATATTTGAAATGTGG
Source organism: Lissotriton vulgaris (assembly GCF_964263255.1). Classification (NCBI taxonomy): domain Eukaryota; kingdom Metazoa; phylum Chordata; class Amphibia; order Caudata; family Salamandridae; genus Lissotriton; species Lissotriton vulgaris. The sequence goes on along the minus strand of NC_141695.1, from coordinate 275,243,286 downwards.
CCTACATTTGATTTCACTGATAAGTTAAATGGCTGGTTTCATAAGAATCTTTCCTAATATATAGCTTCACATTTCTTCACAGAGAGAGAATAGGTGAAATCCTTTGATACATCAGCCCCCTTTAATAGTGAGTCAGTATTGATTGTAGGTGAATTGCCAAACACCCCAGTCTTTAAACACTCAATGTAAGATGTAGTGACAGGTATATGTGAAATGAATGGTGTCACCAAGCATCTGAAATAGTGGTGAAAACCTGACACCAGGCGTTTGATAAACATGGAACACAGTGTCACTTGAAATGCTTCTGAAAAAAGTGCCTACTACGTTCAATAAACATTGGAGTGATATTGTTTCTATTTGCAGTAAAGCAGCTACGTATATGAAAAAGTTGTATGATGGCCTTTCAAAATCGATAACTGAGGTGAGGGTGCTTCCCTGTAAGAGATCCTTGTAACTTGCTGGATGGTATGATGAAAGCATCTTTACAATCTTCAGAGTTAGAGAAGAATTCTATTGACGTTGTAGTCCGTGCTGGTGCAGTAATAATGTATTTGGTCCTCATATACCCTGTGCACACACTACCTATACACATGCACTATCAGTGCAGAAGGCAAGCAATAATTAAAATTAAATTAGAATTCCATAAACACTGGAAAAAACATGTTTTCTGTTGTTTTTAATGGAGCAAAAATGTGTATCACTGATAACCACTATTTTTTAAGGTTCTGAAAAAAATTGAAAAACCCCCACCAGAATTTACCAAAAATAGACACTGAAAACAGGAAAGCTTAAATATACCCAATATATAGTGAACTTATCCAAACCAAGGTTCTGCAGCCAGGCTCATGCATCAGGCTTAGCCTGGAGAGAATGAGAGGACAAAGGCCCTCTGGGTTCTTCTGGGCCTAAGGGTGGTGGTGCTCTCTCTCGTCTGGGTCTAAGAAGTGGGCAAGCAACTGGTGTTTAACTTCCTTTGGAGCTAAGCCCAAATTAGACAGTCCCACATGTGCTGGTAATATCCTGCTGGTCTCCAAGACTTGCCTTTCATCAGTCAGCTCTATAGTCCGCATTTTCTAAAGCGGCCTTGGATAGACAATGCATGTATTGCTTTGGCTACATGACATGATTTTAACATACAGCCGACATACTGTCCACCAACCCACACACCAGAAAACCTTCATATCAGAAATGTGTTGCACACATTGCAGATATGAGTAAAAACACAGAAATGGGGCAATCACTTTTACCAATCAATCAATCAATCAATCATAACATTTGTATAGCGCGCTACTCACCCGGCAGGGGGTCCGCTATTGCTCGAACAGCCAGTTCTTGAGTTGTCTCCTGAAGGCGAGATGGTCCTGGGTCAGCCGAAGGTGGATGGGGAGGGAGTTCCATGTCTTGGCCGCCAGGTAGGAAAAGGATCTCCCTTCGGCGGTGGCTCTTCGGATGCGTGGTACGGCGGCGAGGGCGAGGCTTGTAGAGCGTAGCTGGCGGATGGGCGTGTAGAAGGTCAGGCGGTCGTTGAGGTACTTGGGGCCCAGGTCGTGGAGAGACTTGTGTGCGTGGGTGAGGAGCCTGAACGTAATCCTCTTGCTGATGGGAAGCCAGTGCAGGTCCCTCAGGTGGCCGGAGATGTGGCAGTGTCAGGGGAAGTCCAGGATGAGTCGGGCGGAGGCGTTCTGGATGCGTTGGAGTCTTTTCTGTAGCTTGGCTGTGGTTCCGGCGTAGAGGGTGTTTCCGTAGTCCAGTCGGCTGGTGACGAGTGCCTGGGTGACCGTCTTCCTGGTTTCGGTCGGGATCCATCAGAAGATCTTGCGGAGCATGCGTAGGGTGTTGAAGCATGATGAGGAGACGGCGTTGACTTGTCTGGTCATCGTGAGGGAGGAGTCCAGGATGAAGCCCAGGTTGCGTGCATGGTCTGTTGGCTTGGGAGTAGTGCCCAGGGCGGGGGGCCACCAGGAGTCGTCCCAGGCGGAGGGTGATGGTCCCAGGATGAGTACTTCCGTCTTGTCTGAGTTCAGTTTCAGGCAGCTGTTCTTCATCCACTCGGCGACGTCTTTCATCCCTTCGTGTAGGCTAGTTCTGTCGGTGGCGGGGTCTCTGGTGAGGGAGAGGATCAGTTGGGTGTCGTCGGCGTAGGAGATGATGTTGAGGCTGTGTTGGCTGCAAGAGTTCTCATGTAGACGTTGAAGAGGGTGAGGCTGAGTGATGATCCTTTCGGTACGCCGCAGATGACTTCGGTGGCTTCAGATCAAAACGGGGGGAGGCGGACTCTCTGTGTTCTTCCGGCGAGTAACGAGATGATCCACTCCAGTGCCTTCTCTTGGATACCGATGTTGCTGAGGCGTTGAACTAGGGTGCGGTGGCAGACAGTGTCGAACGCTGCGGAGAGGTCTAGGAGGATGAGGGCCGCTTTTTCCCCGTTGTCGAGCAGGGTTCTGATGTCGTCGGTGGCTACGATGAGGGCAGTCTCGGTGCTGTGGTTGGCTCAGAAGCCGGACTGCGAGGGGTCGAGGGATCCGTTCGTCTCGAGGAAGGCGGCAAGCTGTCTGTTGACGGTCTTCTCGATGACTTTGGCAGGATAAGGGAGGAGCGACATGGGGCGGACGTTCTTGAGGTCGGTGGGGTCCGCTGTTGGTTTCTTCAGTAGGGCGCTGAGCTCGGCATGCTTCCAGCTCTCCGGGAAGGTGGCGGTGTCGAAGGAGGTGTTGATGATGTTCCGGAGTTGGGGTGTGATGGTGGAGTCGGCCTTGTTGAAGACGTGGTGGGGGCAGGGGTCGGTTGGAGATCCGGAGTGGATGGTGTTCATCATGCGGGCTGTGTCTTCGGTGGTCACCGTGGTCCAGGTGTGAAGGGTGGCGGTGGGGGGCGTTGGTTCAACGGTTGAGTGCGTGGATGGTGCGCCGAAGCTGTTGTGGATGTCGGCGATCTTGCGGTGGAAGAACGAGGCGAGAGGGTCGCAGAGATCTTGTGAAGGAGTGAAGTCGTTGTTGCCGGGGTTGGAGAACTCCTTGACGATGCTGAAGAGTTCCTTTCTGTCATGGGCATTGTTGTCCAGTCGTTCCTTCAGTGATTTCTTCTTAGTGGTGCGGATAAGCTGATGGTGCTTGCGGGTGGCGTGTTTGAGGGCGGTCATGTTGGTCTGGTCGAGGAGCCAGGTTTTCTCGAGGGTGCAGCAGTTCTTCTTGGAGTCCTTGAGTTCATCGGGGAACCAGGAGGCTTTCTTGCTTCTGGGTCTGCTGGGACGGTTCTTCAGTGGCGTGAGGTCGTCGGCGCAGGCGGTCAGCCACTGTGTGAAGTTGCGGGCTGCTTCGTTGGGGTCCGTTGTGCTGGCGGGTGGGTTCTGGCTGAGGGAGGTGGTGAGCTGCTCGGCGGTGATCTTGCTCCAGCTCCTGTGAGGAACCTGTTGCGGGTGGTGGTGGATCGTGGTTCTTCTGAAGCTGAAGTGGACGCAGCAGTGGTCGGTCCAGTGGAGTCCGGTGGAGTGGTTGAAGGTGATGTGCTTGCTGGATGAGAAGACAGGATCAAGCGTGTGGCCGGCGTAGTGGGTGGGGGTGTTGACGAGTTGCTTGAGTCCAAGGTTGGCGAAGTTGTCCAGCAGGGCGGCGGTGTTGCGGTCCTTGTTGTTCTCCAGGTGGAAGCTGAGGTCCCCTAGGAGCATGTAATCAGCGGAGGGGAGGGCGTGTGGGCTTATGAAGTCTGCGATGTCTTCGCTGAATTGTGTGCGTGGTCCCGGGGGTCTATAGACGAGGGTGCCTCTGAGGGTCGTCTTTGGGTCGGTGTGTATCTGGAAGTGGAGGTGCTCGGCGGCGGAGAAGGTGTCGTTGGAGTTGGTCGTGATGCGGATGGTGTTCTTGTGTACGATGGCGATGCCTCCTCCAGTCTGGTTGACGCGGTCCCTCCGGGTGATCTTGTATCCGTCTGGGATGGCGATGGCGATGTCAGGTGCAGAGGAGGCGTTCATCCAGCTTTCTGTGAGGAAGGCGACGTCTGGTGATATTGTGTAGAGCAGGTTCCAAAGTTCGATGGCGTGTCTGTGGATGGAGCTGGCGTTGAACAGGATTCACTTGAGGTGGCTGTTGTTGGTGCTCGGCTTGGTGGCTGCGGTGCAGGTCCGGAGGCAGGTGAACTTGCAGGCTTGACAGGTGAAGGGTCCGTGGGTGCGTCTCGGTGGCAGGCTCTGGTTCGGTCGGGTTTGAGTGCGATGAGGGTGGTGGCGTTGTAGGTCCGTCATGTGGGCAGGCATCGTCGGGGCCAGGGATCCTGGCGCGGGGCGCGGTCCAGGCACGGACGGGCGCAGACGGGCTTGCCTTTGGCAAGCCTTTGGGGCACAATCGGCGCTCCTGCTGTGCGTCCGCGCGGTCCCCATTTAAGGCCAAATGGGAGGGAGGAGCAGCTGGGAGGTGGGAGCGGGTAGGGCACAGAAGAAAAGGGGGCGGGCCGCAATCTCACAGCGGCAGGAAGCGGGGAGCAGGGGATACACCAGGGGGGGACAGCGAACCTAGGCACAGAGGTACAATTTGGACAAAATACAACAGGGTAACAAGAAACAACAGCAAGGCAATGAACAGGAAACAAATAACAGAAAAAAACGCCCACCTTGATACTTTGAAATCACATTTTGTGACCCCACACACATGTACGTACATCACAACCTACAAGCATTAAAGCTACATACACACACTGTGCGGCTCTAGCATACACGCACAAATGCACACACATACACACACACACACACTTGTTGCAGCAAATCTGGAAGCACAATCCAGAAACAAACATTATAAAATGTCATTGAATACTTTCAAGCTGCAGCATCTAAATACCCAAAGAATAGAACATCCTACACTGCGCACTTAACTGTCAATACTGGTGCTTGTGACAATCTGCGACAAGGTAGTGCTGTCTGAATAATTTAGAGCTAAACACAACAACAGTTAGTTATTAACTCAATATACATTCAAAATGACTAATACCCGCAGCCCAAGCAAATCTTTTAGCTTCGGGGGCCTGGAATAGTCTGAACTGTCACACATCTAGAAGAGTGACCGGTTAGTAGTTGTATTATTACTCACATTGACAGCATGGCAGGGGGAATATGTGGTACAAGGTGCACGGACCTCATGACAAGCCCTGCCACTTACTTACTTTTACAAACTAAGCAGTGGCGGATAACACAAGTTGAGGATGCTAAAGAAGCAGAAACAAGCAAATGAATGTGACAATGAAACGACTCGATGATAAGCAAAAAGCGGACTCTAAGTGCAGTGTATGCTGACAATATGCCTAGCAACAGACAGCACAAGAGCAGTCTAGTCGAAGACACCTAAAGCGGGGAGCATCTGCTTGACAAAGTAACAATGCTCCAATCTGGATATAAAGTCTGTTAAGGAGAGAGACAGCTGGGTGTGGTGAAAAAGGGAGATATGTGACAGGCGCTTCAAAGACGAAAGGCTCAAGGCTAAGAGCTACCTGAGAATGACTGTGGTGAGCGAAGGAATATGGTGCTTTCACTACCCTCAATAACAGGCAATCACCCATTTTGGTGCTTACCACTGCTCGTAGTACTGCAGAGTGGGCTTAAACATGTCTGTGAACAGCTAATCTCACACATAGTGCTAATTTCAGAGGAGGCAGTCTGTGAATTATACATGTTGCGCTCCTGTTGATCATAACAAGGGCTGCCAGTTTTCTAATTTGACTGATTTTTACAGACAAATACAGACTGAAAACTATTTATTTTTCCGTCTGTATTTATTTTTAAATATAGAAAAATACAGAAAATAGGCTTTCTTTGTATGATTTTTTTCTACCGTCAGTCATGAGTACAAGGTCAGTAGGTGTACAGATTGAGAGGTATGAAGATGAAAAAAGACAATAGATTTCCAAATGAAGCTTAATTAAGTGCAGATCTAAAGTTATGTATGCTATTCGACAATGCATGTGTTTTCAGATATTGCTATTGCACTGTATACAGTTGAAAAGTTTTGGACATTCAAATGTGAGATAAATAAATGTGGAATATATACCCACTGTAGATTCAATTATACAGAAAATACAAAAAATAAAATGGATAGATAAAGAAAGAAATTGCAAAAAATAAATATATTTAAATACAGACGGAAATGTGAAAAAAATAAATACCATAAAACAGGGTACCCTAATCAAAACGCTGTATGCACTGTGAACAGTGACGAATGTACTCCATCTGTGCGATATCTCACAGCGAAGCACTATCCGAATATATCTGTGCTCCTATGTAAAACATATTGCAGAGGGCTGTTTCCTAGTCGAATAATATTGTAGTTATATTGCATACTTATTTGCTTTGAAATATAGTCATTGATATAGCTTGCTCCAAAATATTAATAGTAAAATGCTTGTTCATGTTCGTACCAGAATGTTCTCTGCATGACAAGTATTGCTCAGCGAAACCTGTGCGATACACGCATCGCTGTGAGCAGAAATAGAAACACTTAGAGGCATATGTACAATGAGTTAACGCCACGTTAGTAGCACTTTTCTGCCGCTATCGCAGCAATATTTTTATCGCCCTATGAACAAGCTGTCGCTAACAGTCTTTTTCACTAATGACATGCAATGGAGGCGTTCAAGTGCAAAAACGCACACTAACCCCACTTCCTGATATTGTCAATGATCTCCCGAACCCGCGATATGTGAAAAAAACAGGCGCTAAAACCCGTTAGTGGCTGGAACTTAAGACCAGAAAAAAGGTGGTCTTAAAAATGGTGAAAAATAACAGTACATAAAGGAGACTAGCCCAGAACCTCATCTGTAGAACCACTAGTGCCATGGCGGTACTACTCATGCAGCTTGGAGCACCAAGAAGGCCACAAGAACCACTGCCACCTGCAGTGCCGAAGAAGACAGTCGGTCCATCGCCCACGCCTCAGACTCACAGACCTAATGCCAGAGGATATCACACCTCTACTCCACAATCATTGAACACGCAAATGTGAGAATGCACATGTACCACTCTCACATACAACAAGTCAATTAACATGCCCACATACTGGACACAACAACACAAATAACTGTGGTTACCTGGGCTAGCCTTGTAGACAAACCGTCCTCAAAGGCATAGCCCCTCCTCCACACATTTGCAAAAGCTGGGAGAGGTGGGAATCCAGGTATGTGCGATGAAGGGACTCGACCTATGAGAAAAGTATGTACACAAGGTGGAGTGTGGTGGTGGTGTGCTGTACAGCCTAGAGTTTGTAGAACAAAGACCTGCCTATGTGGGCATGTAGTTCGTTTCCGTAGTCCAGCCTGATGCTAATGACTGCATGGGTGACTGTCTTCCCTGACTGGAGGAGGAGCCATGTGAAGGTCTCATGAAGGATGCAGAGGGTGTCGAAGCAGTTGCAGGCCACTGTGTAGGCCTGTTGGTTCATGAAGAGGGAGGAGTTGAGTATGATGCCTAGGTACCTAGAATTGTCGTAGGGGTTGGCTGCCCAAGGTGGTGGCTCACAAGGTGTTGCATGCTGATGGGGTTGTTACGAGGATGAGGACTTATGTCTCCTCTGTGTAGAGAAGTTGATCATCCATGTAGCAACCTGCTGCAATCCTTCTTGGAAGTCGGGTGTGTGTGGTCACCTTGGTGAGGGAGAGTATGAGCTGGGTGTTCTTGTAGGTGGTGATGTCTAATGGGTTCCTTCATGTTGCTCCAGTTCTACTCCAGGTGTCTCCAGATGCATCAGTCATCTTGGAGGTCTGTGGTGACTGAGGTGGCATTTCTTGCACGCTGTATGTTGGAGTTGCATAGTGGGGAAAGTGTGTATGTGCATTTGGAGATACATGTGTGGAAATCCCGGGCCGCACCGTTGCTGTTGGCTGCAGAGGTGTGGCTTTGGCCAATGATGGTGAAGTGTAGCAGCTCCTTGGTGACTCAACTCTCATACCTTGTGTGGTGCGTGCTGTGGTTTAGTGTGGCTTGGGGTTTCTCGATGTGGAAGTGTACTCATTGGTGTTCGCTCAATGGGCATTGAGGGTTGTGGATGAAGTGGACGCATTTTCAACATGCGAAGATGGGTTCAAGGGAGTGCCTTGCATTGTAGGTCTGTGTGGTGAAGAGTTGTGTTAGTCCGATGTTAGTGAGTTATTGCCAGAGGGTAATGGTTTTGGAGTTGTTGTCGTCTGATAGTTTGAGGCTCAGGTCTGAAAGGAGTACATAGTCCATGGAGTAGATGGCTTGGTGTGTCATGATGTTGAAGGTGTGGGCGCAGCGTTCCCAGCCTCCATGGGCTCTGCAGGTGGGGGTGCCGTGGAGTGTTGCTTTGTGGCAGGTCTGGATCGTGCAGATGTTGGGTGGTGGTGAAGGTCTTGCGGCAGCGGCAGCAGCCAAACTAGACATGCGTTGTGTCTAGTGTGGCCTATTGGTAGTTGTACGTTCTCCTGGGGTTGACTGCGAGGAGGGTGGGTGAGTTGTAGTGCTAGACGGTAGGATATCTAGGGTCCCTGATGCTGTTTGTGTATGGCTCGCGGACAGGAGTGTCACTGATGCAACCTTGCAGCGCACACAATAAATTAGGCTGGTGGAGGGACGAGCAGCTGTGAGGCAATGTTATTTACATTGGAGAAGTGTGGCTCAATGATTAGATCATGATCAAGAAACAGTGAGCGACCCAAGATACCCTTGAGGGCTTGGGTAATTAGATAAAGGGGTATGGATGCTTTCAAGGGAATTCGTTTGAATAGTGTTTGATAATTTTAAATTAATTTTACTTTTTTATGTACCTGCAGTCCTAATTATTACTCAAATGGTTTTCATCTGTATATGACATTATTTACCACTTGATTTGTTTTGATAAAGTCTATTTTTATAAATACACCTTTGTGCTTGTTGTTTATATGTTGTTTATGTGTTAAGACCTTGCTGAAGTCATTTATAATAGCCACTTTTTTCCTAGTGTGATGTATTAACTACATATAGGGATCATTAAGTTTTCCCTCCAAATTAATTTAAAATTATCAAACACTATTCAAACGAATTCACTTGAAGGCATCCATACCCCTTTAGCTCAATGATTAGAGCAGCAGACCCTGATGCAGAGGTCTAGCCCGGGACCAGGGTTCAATTCCCCTCTCGGCGGGTCTTGGGCTCAAAATTCCACGGACCTGATAATTCTCGCCTCGGTGCCTATTCCAATCATGGAGTCCTACTCTGCAACTCTGGGCAATAGCTTGCTTAATCTCCACAACGGCCCCCACAACGCTAAGGATGCCTGGCCTCCACCTTGGGGGTGCCCAGGAGTGGACGCCTCACAGGGAAAGCCAGGCTATTCGGTATTCCTACAAGCGCCTTGAGACCCTTGCGGGTGAGTAGTGCGCTATACAAGTATCAATTTACATTTTTTTTTTTTACATTGATGCTGGTCAATAGTCTGAAGCTACACATGGCTAACCTGAAATCCAAAGCTGCACAAATCACACACCACAAAATACAAACACTGCAAACACAGCATGCACAAATACTAATGGACACATCTCTCCATTACATGTTTCAGGTGATTAAGGATATGCACTCTTCCCATGACTGATGACACCCTTCCGAGCCACTAACACCCAGGCCCAGAGGAATATAATTGGTCCCTTAGACACACCAGGGCCATTGTGGTACACACTTTTGGCATGCTAAAGTCAAGTTTCCGGTGCCTTGACATCACAGGTGGCAGACTATTGTATAGCCAGGAAATAGTGTGCAAGATAATCATAGCATGTTGTGTGTTGCACAATATATGTGTACGAACCAATGCCCCATGGATTCAAGTGCCAGATGCACCGGACGATGCTGAGGATGATGAGGAAGATGAGGCTGGTGCAGCACACTTCACAGTTGCTGCTGGAGGAACTGCCAGAAGGAATCGAATCATAAACAATTTCTTCACCCGAGCACGTCACAATGTGCCAGTCCTTTGCCATTTATCTGTAAAAAATGCACCTAAGTTTGTGCAATAAAAGCACACAACACACATTCCCAGTGTGCATGTTTATCCTCTACATAAGTACATCCCTCTGACAAGTGAAAGTCAAACATTTTGTGCTAAGAATAGTACAATTGTAATTTGATGTGGGGTATGTTTCATGTTTTGAAAGATGATTTTTAGGGTGTCATTTGGTGAAAAATCTGATTTTTAGGGTTTTTAGGGTGTCATTTGGGGTAAAATCAGAATAATTGGGTGTCATTTGAGGTCAGTTATGAATTTTAGGATGTCATTTGGGGTAAAATCTGAACAATTTGGTGTTATTTGGGTCATTTATGAATTTCAGGGAGTCATTTGGGGTAAAATCTGAATAATTGGTTGTTGTTCGGGGTCATTTATGAACTTTAGGGTGTCATTTGGGGTAAAAGAAGGAATTTTGGGTTTCATTTGAGTTCTGAAATGAATTTACATTTAACAACTTGCACGTAGCGTGAAAAATCTGGCCGCATTTACGTTATTGCAGTGTTTTTTTCATAGTCACAATAGAAAAAATCTTGCTAGACAGTGAACAATACGAATTATTTACCCTAAGCCAATTTGAATGCAGAATTTCACTGCAAAGTCAAATAAACGGCCGCAAACACACAGGAAGTAATGTTTGCATGTTTCCTGTTTACTGTAGGAGTGCTGTGCACTTTCACTTTCTCTTTTGAGCACATTGCTGGTGATTGTGGAGAGTGTTGGAGGTGTTTAGTGGTGTCTGCTGCAGATTTGTGACAGAGAGAGCGTTGCTGTGTCCTGTGTCCTGTTGAAAGGGTCTCTGTGAAGTGTTGCGTCTTAGTTAGTTATTAAGTGTGTTTTGTCTTTGTTCTCAATCTTGTTGGGTGTTTTTCCAAGGGGTAGTTTAATGAATTACTAGTTGTTAGGGAATTTATTGGACATTTTATTTCTTAGTACTGGGTTTAGATGTGTGCTGGGAGATGGTGGGTGTGGGTAGGGAGGGCAGGATGTCAGAGAGGGCATTGGGGGGCTTCCTCTGGCTGGTAAAATTTTACCTGCCCTTGATGGTGAAGAGTGGGGGATGTATTCTCTCTGGATATCCTGTCCATGTGCAGAAGGTCAAGGGGGAATGTGTGAGGGCACAGATGCAGCGTGTCTTTGGTGTCGACAGGACTGTGCGCCAATGGAAGCTCCGCTGGCAGGATTGCGTGGACTGTGACGGTGACCTGTTGGACCACCTGGGAGTCATCATTGGCCTACAGTGTGGTAAGTTCAACCTCTACATTTATATATAAACACTCTTCAAATAGCCAAAAATGCTCTATGGGACACACTGGGGTCCATGTGCAAAAATGTGACAGAGTGAGACGTCATGCCTTCACGCCTTACGTTGCCACATCAGAAACACAACTCTGCATCATATTGACAAGCATAGGGTGCAGGTTTGTGTTTCACACTGCATGGACGCAACACTTCACACTGTAATGGCACCTTTGCACCATACTGCGTGCAGGGCAAGGTTGTTCATGTTCAGGAGGGTGACTGTACATAAACAATCCAAGGAATTGTTTCTAGGACCTTTGTGCTGCATAAAAGGAAGGATACAAATGCCTTCTTCCTTGAGTTGCTAAGTTAGGTACATTGCCCTTGTACATAAGCGCCGTGTGGCAACTGGTGAGATGGGAACAATAGTTCAAAGGAAATAGGACATCTCCATAGTGTCATACAGCATCTGAAGGATGGGCCCTCTAGTGACACGGGGTTTAAATACAACCACCGGCTATTCCTTCTCAAAATGAAGAGTCAGACAGACAGTAGAGAATACCAATATGCATTGCATTAGCAATACTCTGCAGAGGAATCCATTCAGACCTGCACCCTAAGATGTCTGCCAAGGGCTAGCTTTCCCAGACATAGAAGAAACAATTATACATTTCAGCAGGAGCGCAAGACACACCCACCCAGTAACTTTCCACAGAAGGCAGCAAGAGACAAAGAGGGGCACACAAGGATGGGCTAAGAGTCTAAGGCCGGGTACACAATATCTCTCTCTGGCAAGGTCATTCTGTTTGTGCCTGCAGCTGAGTCAGTGGGAACAGGATCCGTCTCATGGGAAGGGTATGAAGAAGTATAAACAATATATCCACTAGTACAACAAGACCCAACCTTAGGAGAAAATGCATCCCACCAGCATTTTGCTGAAGCAAGCAGTACACATAATAAAACTTAGTTCAGTCATAGTCTAATAAGGATTGCGAAATACAAAATGGAGCCACATGCGCTAACTTAAGTCAGGATTCTGTTAGTTCAGTGGGTTACCTACAAATTTGGCAGTGGCTACTAACTTAGCATTATAATGCTATAATGCACAATAAAAACTAATCTGCAAATAAATATTCAGATTCCCCTTTTAAGACACAAATCCTGTCCACTAAGATCTAAATAACACCTTCACTCTCTCATCTGTCCTCTAACATCAACAACCAGAACAGCATGAACATCACTGCAGGCAGGAATAGAAAAAGAAGAGCCGTATAATAAAATCAGAGGGATATTTGCAAATTGAAATTTCTGAAATTAAGATACAGCTGTCTCCTACTGGGCCTCTCTGAACTGTACATACATATTTTACCTCTTTTTTTAATCTCCTGCAAACCCTTTATGTACCATCCAGGATATTCGATCCCACAGTGTTGTGGAAACTCTAAACACACACTTTCACAAAACTCATGAACCAAATCTTTTAGCTCCTGCATTGTCCTGTTAATTTGTACCAAATTAGCATTATTTTGCTGGCACTCTGCCCTTAAGCAGAGTGGCTCTGCGCTGTGCATCTCTGCCTGTCTGTGTGAGGAGCTGGGCATGACCCCACCTTCTCTTGTCTGCTGCTTTGCTCTGAGTCTCCCTGCTGGATCATCCCCCTCCTTGGGAATTCTTCCCTTGTCACACAGTAGTTCATGGCAAGCCTGCTACACACTGAATTCACAAGATATGCTTTCAACTTTGAAAATCATTTTTATTCAGCTAAAGACTCACAGCCCGGAGAGCTTGAAACACATTATATTCTGGGCAAATCCAAATGAAACACACCCCCTTACCAGTTTGTGTCTGAAACTGGAAAGCTCTAAATACAAACACACTGCTCCCTTTCCAGAACTCCTGTCTCCCACCTTTTTTCAGCACTACTGAATTACGAGTGTGTATTTCACCTCTCCTTACTGCACCTTTAGAATGCGTGTCTGTTCAGCATAAATTTACATTTCATTGAATCATCCCCAACACTGTTTTCAATTGAAATTTGCTTCCCTTTCTTACATTTTTCTCATGTTGCACTCTTCCTATGTCAAAACAAATGTATATTCTTGCTAGTATTTCTGATCAACCCACATTTCGAATGGGCATCTGCAGAACACAATGACAACAAGAGACCAAATTAAGCTTATTCCAGACATTTTCAAGAAGAAGGGGCCACACTCATATTTTGCCTGGCAAAGGAAATTGCAAATATTTTTCCCAAAGGTGGTCCTCAGACCTTATCAGACAAAAACCCCATACAACACAACTTGCTGAGGCAAGGCGTCCTTACCTCCACACGAAGAGCACAGTCGCTACTCACTCAAACAAGCATTTCACAAGCACCACCACCGACGTCAGTCCACAAACCTCATAACACTCAAGCACAACAATCAAACCACAAATCAGCCCGGAGACTGCATCAGAACAACACAGTCCAAAGACTGCACCAAGACAAGTAGACAACCCAGAGACTGTACTTAGTTCAATAAGACAGGCTCTGGACCTAGACCTTTTCAAGCATAGACCAAATTTCCAGTTGGCCTGGCAGATTGTTCACAAACAGTCCCAAGCCTTTTCAAGAATGAGCCAAATTTCCAGTCAGTCTGGTAGACTGTTCACAAACACTCTGTATCTTTTCAAGGGTCCGCAAACCCACCAAGTTCACTCAAAAGACCGTACCAAGACACAGCCCATCGGCTAGTGCGGTTCAAGCAAGGCAGTCCAAAAACTGCACCAAGATAGTCAGGAGACTGTATCACAACACAGCTTATAGGCTCGTGTCATACAAGAATGGCACAATTTTTCCAAGAATCAAATCACTCACATGGTGCACTCAGGTCTAGTGAAATCATAAACCACTGCCAACTCTTCGGACCCTAACGGTCAACTCCAACAGAAGGACAGGGCAGCTGCGAGAACCAAGCTCGGTCTTATGGATGTGAGGCCCGATCTGCCAGACCCACAAGACACCACTCCAGCTCCTGCAACCCAATTACAGTTGAGTGGCCACACTTTACGGGGTCCCTGTTTGGGTGCCAAATGAAGGACGGGGCCCTCTAAGGCCACTCGGGTTATATACAAACACCTGTTATTCCTTCCCAAAATGAGGAGTCGGTCAGACAGTAGAGAATACCAATATACATTTTATTAGCAATACTCTGCAGAGAAGACCATTCAGACCTGCACCCACAGATATCTGCCAAGGGACTGGCTTTCGAAGACAAAGAAGTAACAATCATACATTTCAGCAGAAGTGCAAGACACACCCACCCACTAACCTTCCAAAGAAGGCAGTAGGAGAAAAAGAGGGGCACCCAAGGATGAGCTAAGAGTCTGAGGCAGGTTCACACTGTTTCTCTCTGGCAAGGTCATTCTGTTTGTGCCTTCAGCTGAGACAGTGGAAGCAGGCTCCGTCTCAAGGAAAGGCATGCAGAAGTATAAACAATGTATCCACTAGTACCGCGAGGCCCAACCTTAGGAGAAAATGCACCCCAGCAGCTGTCTGCTGAAGCAAGCAGTACACATAATAAAACTTAGTTAAGTCACAGTCTAATATGAATTGTGAAAACTAAATGGCACCACAGGCCCTAACTTAAGCCTGCATTCTATTAGGACAGCTCAGTGGGTTACCTACAAATGTGCCAGCAGCTACTAACTTAGTCTTATAATGCTAACCTAATATAGCACAGTGCAAGAATAACACAGCTAGGGGATTATCAGATTGACCCTCTGACATTTGTGAAACAGCCTTGTGCGACCTGTATCAATGCCGTTGTACACAGCGCATGTATAACATCATGTTGCTTGTAGTAATGGTGCCTTGTAAAAGTTTCAGACAAGTAGTCTGTGAAAGTTTGCTGGCATTATTGTCTGGTTTGGCACAAGTTAGCATTCACATATCTTGTGTTGACCCAATAATGTAGGCAACCTGAACTGCAAAATTAGGAGCATTGCCAGTGATGGTGATGAATTGTATGGTGAATAAGACATATGTGATTTTACGTCTGATACCAACATACTTTTCTTTTCCTATTTCATAGCTGGAAGATCTCTCACCACACTGGGGCATATCGACATCTTCAAGGACCCACACGCCACTGGTGAGTTCTGCCATTATTTATTGGCATAGTCCAATGACATGACTTTCTGGGTCAAATTATTGACTTTGTAGTATGCAGTATGGTTGTGTATCACATGTACCTTGCCTACAATGTGATGATGTTTTGTGGAAGCCAGAAGTGTGTAAAAATCAGTAAGTGAAGATGGAGCTCTGCATTTGTCTTCCAGATGTAACTTTGCACATCCTCAGACAGTCATACACATGCAAGAAAAATCTATGGGTTCTGTCACTCAGCAGATGCCTGTGGATTACAGTGTGTACAGGTCGGAGAGGAGACATGTGAGTGGTGTTGCCTATGAGTATGAGTAGACATGAAATGCATGTACATCCTTGACTGAGATGACTGTGCAAGTGAGCCTGATCATGCACGAGAATGCAGTGGTTATCAGGCCATGTGTGCTCAGACACAGGTCGGCACAGTAATATTGTAGGTATGCTTCATACCAGCTTCACAGAAGTTGCAGTGCGTAGCTTTGATCCAAGCATATGAATGGCACGTTCCCTAAACAGCTAGCAAAGATGGACCTATGAATCTCATTGGCATGTTTGGCCACTACAATGGTGTTGTCAAACTGTCTCCTTGAGGGTCATTCCCTGGTAGAGTCAGGCTCAAGTGTACAAGCCCCTCAGTCCACATTTGTGACATTTCTCTGCATGCATTTGCCTTAGCTGCTTTTTCTGCATTAATTGTTGTGCCATATATTAAACAATGCAGGGCTCCGCAACGGTATTTGTTAAAACGCATTAAACATTACAACACATTAACCTTCATGACTCCAGGGGGGCGTTACTATAGGGAATGCATTGTAACATATTGTGTTGTAAAGACCTGCATAGTTTAAAGGTCAGCGGAGTTATATTTGTGGATCTACGACTTGCATATTTGACAAATCTTAGGAAACAATGTTTCCCCTTCTCACTAGCACCAAATCATTTATTGTTAAGTTGTGGTAGAGAGAGGGCCAACACCTCATGTACAAGTCAGTGTTCAGCCACATAATATGTTTCCATGTGTGCTGCTGAAAGTGTGAGTAGAGCTGTTCCAGGATTGCTCATGTGCAGATACGGTAACCTTCCTACGCATTAACAAGCCTCCCCTGCACACAGGCACCATTGTACTCTTGTGCAAGAGGGCCAGTGTTTGCACTGACTTGATGAACTTCACACCGTCGCAGGGTGACACGCAGGGCTGCACATGATCATTGTATATATGATGCAGCACTGTGCTACAGGAGTGGATGAGGGTGGCGCTACACCCGGAGGACTAATACCGCCCTACGATGAATCCTTGTACATGTCACCCTCTGTCAGGTTATATCATAGCACCATCATTTGTCACTGACAGTCTCATTTGGTTGTGAGAGTACATGTTCCATGCTATGCACTGTCATGTCAGTCTCCCCAGTATGTCATCACTGATCCTGGATTCAATAATTCATTGTCCAGGTCACTCTCTGACTTCACAATGGTACGTTAGAGTGTAGGCTTCCACGTTTCACTGACCTTGTGTTAGTGAGTTAAATAGAGAACATCAACATTTTATACAGGACTAACAATTTTGTCATTGCTCTTCTTTTACAGATAACATGTCACTAGAGGAGTCCCATGCATTCTAGGTGGAGAAGGACTGGTAACTCCACCCACATCAGAAAGGTCGCTAAGAGGTACCGCAACATGGCACGAAGGTACCAGGAAGACCAGGCAGCTGGGAGTTGGAAGTCAGTGCCCGAGGCTGGAACACATGGAAGACCAATGTGGCACACAGGCCATTCTGGGCCCCTCTGGTGACAGGCGTGGGTCCCGGCGTGGACAGGCAGTAACCCATCCCCGTTTTACACCACACATCCAAGGGACAATGCCACCTGCCCCAGCAGATCAGGTGGTGCTGTTCACTGTGCAGGACTAGAGAACTTTATTGGACAACAATATTTTACTGGCTGAGATGCAGAGGGAAATGCGGAGCATACCAGGCTCCTGCATTACATGGGTAAACTCCTGGGTATCCCAAAATGAGTGGACATATTGAGCCCATATTGAGCCCATCCCCCTCTTCTCTGTGGCTTTTTACCTTGTGTGCAACTCATACCATCAACGGACAATCCGTTAAATGTGTAGGCTGGTCATGTCATGTTACTCAGCAGGGTGGATTGTGTTGGGATACCTTAGATGTAGGCACAGTAAACTGGCATGGATGACAGGGTGGCAAGTAGGTCTTATGGCCTAGTCTAGGGACACTTTTCTGGGAAGTTTACATCTTAAGTTTGACTCACTTGGTTGGACAGCACATTGTTGCCCATGTACAACACATCCTATGGACCTGGACTTGAGTTGACATTGGATTTGCAAATGTATCCATCATGGAGAGGGATGTATGAGCCGAATAGCACAGATTCTGTCAAAACCCTGCAAATCACATGAGCCTGGCGCTGAGTCCATCTACAATGCCCAGACCTTGGCACACTTGCTGCATTGTGCAAGTGTGTCAGCATCATTGGAATTGTATGTTCCTGTGTATGGAGTCTCAAGCTCCTGCCCATGCAGGATGTTGTCATTTAGCCGGTAAATTGTAAATGGCATGTTGCAGAACTGTGGGCCCGATTCACCAAAGTATTATAAGTGTGGGTCCTAACTTTATGACTATCTGTATTCACTGATGGAATTTAGGAGTATCTAATTTAGGAATACTGACTTCACTACTCCTAAATGCCTTTTGTGAATCTCATAATTTGGAAAGTTATGGTTTTGTCTCAGATAACGTTTATGACTTGGGCACACAGTTGTGCCGCACACAAGAGGGGAAATGTGTCATTGCTCCCTGTGGTGCCAGTGCCATAGCCACTTCTCCCCGATGTTACTTTTGGCATTGGCTCATAGTGATGCCACCCTTTAAATGGTGGTACTGCATCTGACTATATCTTAAGTATGCTAAGTGCAGTGAATAACACATCCATAAACACATTGCCCTATCCACTCACAGTGGTCACAGCATGCGAGGGTTCCTCATTTTGAATGCATTGTTCATCGACATGATGGGGCAGACTGCGGACTTGCACTTTGGAGTGAGTCCCTATTGCCCACTCAACTTCACTGAGTCAGACATTGTGGTTCACGTAGCGGCTGATAGACATGTGCCCTTACAATTCTTCATCAATGTGAATATGGTGTGCAACATCTTGGGATGTGACATGCAATGCGCACCATCACAACAGGCTCTCTCAACCCTGTTGAGTGTGAGTAGATATGCCACGTGAGAATTTGTAGCAATGGTAAAAGGGGACTCTACTTGTGGCATGCAACTGACTTGGACATTTTTGCACACATGCCTATATACTTAATGTGCATAGGGCTTAGTTGGGATATTGCTAGAATGTTGCATTTGAACAATGAGGGCATGGCTAGATCACACATACGCGGTCATGTCACTGCCTATCTGGCTCACAGTAGGAAATGTACATTTCTCTTATTTCTCTGGGTGTACTTTTTGGTAGATTTATTGGCACATTTTTTGGGACTTCTATACTTTATTGGTCATAGAAAACACACATGTGTGTGACTTAAATATTTGCATTTGCATGTCCATTGGCGTTGGTGGAGACTGGACCAGTACTTGGACATACGAACCCCACAATCCATTGATGCCCAGTGGAGGGCCAGTCCTTATGGGGTAACATGTCCAAAGGAAGAGGCAGAGTTCAGCCAGCAGGCTGAATGCAGTGTCATTAAAAACCGGACAAAATATGGCAGTCCATGTCGAGGTCCAAGGTGAGTATCACACAATGTCTCCAAGGACTGTGGAAGCTGGTGTTCTGGGGCAGGATGCATCTATGGTATCTATGCCATTTGGCATAGATGAATGCTACCGTTTTCTTCTCTGCAATAATGCTGCTTCATCCACATCTTCGTCCTCTGATGTGGCATATGCCTCACATGTGCTTAGTGGTAGATTGGCTGCAGTACTGTGAGGTACTGACACATCAGGGGCGATGATGAGGATGTAGAAGCAGCAGCAGCATTCATCTGTGCCAAACCTTGATGCAGCATTGCAGTGATGATCAGCTGCAGGGCATGGACGATTCCAGCTCTGTCTCGTTGGTGTGCAGCCATGGCAGCCATTTGTGTGGTTTAGAAGTAGCAGCAGCATTCATCTGTGCCAAACCTTAATGCAGCAATGCAGTGATGATCAGCTGCAGGGCATGGAAGATGCCAGCTCTGTCTCGTTGGTGTGCAGCCATGGCAGCCATTTTTTCAGCTTGCATCCCCTCCATGTTCTCAATTATCATTTGCATGCAGCCCAACTCCTGGGTGCCATCACTGGAGTCCTCTGACTGGACAGTTGTTCTTGTCTCTGAGTCATGACTCCAGCAATGGAGTCATGCTTCCGGAGGTGGTGTGCTTAATGAGTCTAGCAGCTGTTGGAAGGTGTCCTGGTTAATGGTGGTAAATTCCTCATCATCATCAGCGAAGAGTTGGACAGGCTACTGTACAGGAGGTGATGTTTCGACCTCTGCAATGTAAAGAGGAGATGCCATTTGTTGGAAGCCGAAGTCCCAGTCCCGCACTACTGTTACCAATTCCGTGACCAGGGGCTCCCCACTCAACGTTAGGCCAAGTAAGAGAGAGATAGACTTGCTCACCCCCTTAGTAGCTTAGTACAAGCAGCCAGGCCTATCTCCAAGACACAAGTGTTCAATATGTGCAACCACGCCCACAGCAACCCCCTGGTGACACCACAAATGGACTCCACACAAGTTTGATAGAAACGAGTATAAACTTTATACAAAAAGATATATGATCAGACCACACGATACATAAGCCAACATAGAATAAAGGGTAATATTACTTCTGGCTGGCTTGTAGGTTCAAATCCCAACCACCGCTTTCAACATGCTATGCTGGTTGCAATGCTAGAATCACACATGTTGCAATAGACAAACAATAGTGCACTGCCTAACGATATAATCCTGTGCTGGGCAAAGGAGATATAATACAATGCATAATGATACACCCAGGTACCTGCATGGGGGAAATGATGCAATGCGTACCACTTCTTTTATGTACTGCGCAATGAAGGAATAATGCAATGTGTCACACCCCAATCGCTTACGTGGCAATGAAAAAACAATGCAATGCAGACCGCTACAATGATGTAGTTTGCAGTTAAGGAATAATGCAATGCGTAACGACAATCATGTACTTTGCAATGAAGAAATGATGCAATGCGGGCCGCTACACTCATGTACTTGGCAAGGGAGAATTAATGCAATGCATAGCCCTACAATTGTGTATTTTGTTAGGCAATATTAATTTCAGGAGTCCTAAGACAGTCTTTCAGTTCGTTAGCAGCAATATTGGCAATGCGTTCTGCAAAAATCAGCCTCTTCGATAACAGTTGCCCCCACACGGTTCAACAAAGACACATAGTACAGCTCATTACTCTGGCCCCTGTACTCCTGCTCCTTTTGTCAGTACAGGCCTCACTCTGAGCTGAGGCAAAAGGCTCATGTTGTCAGGACTGGGAGGCCGAGAGAGTATCCCTCCAAGCCCGCACCCTGCCCAGGTAGTAATCCACGGTACCTGAGGGCGCAACCCCACTCTCCTTTCCTCCTTCCTTGAACTGGGCCTGCCTTGCAGAACTCTCTCAACAGGCCTCAGCGGCTCGGCCTGGCACCACAGCTCTTCTGGGGCTGCCGGTACGTGCTGAGACTGTTAGGTAGGTCTCATGCTGGCGCAGGGCACATGTGCCCCATGTCCCTGAGATTACTTTTACTCCTGGTGCAAGTTCACCACAGCACCCTCCGGGTCTCCTCTGGCACGAAGCCACACACACAACGCTGATGGGACTTCACATCCACTTTGAGTGCACGCTCACCAGGAACTCCTCCTTACGGTCTCAGTTGGTACCTAGACACTCTCACCACGCAGCAGAGACTCACTTTCTTTCGGTGCACACGATGATCAGCCGATCACCTCCATAGTCCCGGTTGTGCCCTAGCAAGCAAGCTGCATCACTGAGACTTACTCCAACTCTGGTGCCCCGATATCCAGGTGCTCTTCACCAATGCCTTCGGCCACACCTCGACACGCTCACAGTGCCCGAGCCTCATTTCTCCTCCGGTGCACTCGATCACCAGGCTCTCTTCACCAATGCGTTCGATGCACCCTGATACGCACCCTGCACATCCGAGGCTCGATCCACTTCCGATGCATATTTTGGTCAGGCTCTCCTCACCAAAACCTCCTGTGCACCACAACACGCACCCTGGGCATCCGAGACTCATTCCACCTCCAATGCACATGCCGACCAGAGGCTCCCCACCAGCACCTGCAGTGCACCATGATACGCACCCTGAACATCCAAGTCTCACTAAAGCTTCGATGCTCATGCTGACCAAGCGCTCTTCCTAATGCCTCCTGTGGACCATGACACGCATCACACGCGTCTGAGTCTCACTTTTCCTCCGTGTGTCCAAGATCACAGGACACACCTTCCGAGGGTCTCAAGCTGCCACAACACACGCCCACCGCGTCGCTTGAAACTTTTCCGGAAACTTTTATGTTCCTGTGTTTTCAAACAGGGAGCCAGCTTACCTTGGGCCCTTGAAGGTACAAGACACAGCACAAAGCACAGTCTCCATCAAGCAGGGGGACCCAGCTCCTCCAAGCACTGTCCCAACAGCCTCTTCCTTAGTTAGAGCAGCAAACTACAGACCAGCCCCAGATCACGAAGTAAGGATTAGTTGTTTCCCAACAGTATCTTCAGTTACTCCTTCTTTAGCAGAAGTTCCTCTTGACCACGAAACCGGGTCCAAGCCTTTTCAGTCTCAATCCAGTTCTGTTTCAATGCAACATTCTGGGGCTGAAGCTCTCATAGTTATACCTCTCAATGTCTTTGAAATTTGTATTGCTCAGGGGCCCCCGACCCCTGCCTAAATCAGTACTGGTTGTCTCCTTTCCAGTGCCACCTTTCTCCCTTTGATACTGGTGGTCTGGATCCTTAATCACTAAGCAGGAGATAGGTTAATTGATTTATAGCTCCAGCCCAGGCCTTTTCACCTCCCGGGCTTCTCCTCCCCCTCTTCTCCAGATGAAGGGCAGCCTGGTGCCAACTTAACCCCTCCTTGGGTCAAGACCTCTCTCGCACCTCTCAGATCCAGACAGTCAATCTACATTCAGTAGAGACCCATAGAAATCCTTACAGCACAAAAAACTCAACCACTTTCTAAAAGAGTAGTTTCTGAACACACAGTGACAAAACCACATTCATAGAAAGATGTGTTATGACACTGTGAGTTCATACATACTAAACTTCACCTCTCCATTATAACTTACAGGAAACTAGGCTAACAAAGTACAATACCCAGCCTTCCCCATTCTGTCCTATGGGCAGAATGGCCTTTCACCAACAAAAATGAAATGGATTTTTTTTTCACTTTTCACTGTCAGGACATAACACACACCTCAGTATATGTCCTGCCTTTGACTTACACTGCATACTGCCCAGGGGTTACCTAGGACCTACCACAGGGGTGCTCACTGTGTAAGCGAAAGGGAAAGTAAGGCCTGACAAGTGGTTACACTTCTCAGGACATCATGCTAACTTAGCACTCTGTGTGCAGGCACTCCACTGAAGGCCTGAGTCCCCTTCTCTGCCCGCCTTTTAATTACTAGCCTTTGCACACACAGTGCACATCACTAGAGACTTTACTAGTAATGCAAACATACCAATCATGGCCAACCAATTACCATTACACTTTACATAGGGAGCACTTGTACTTTGACACTGATCAGCAGTGGCAGAGTACCCAAAGCACCTAAAAACAAGGGAGGTAGAAGCTAAAAGTCACGGGTAATCACACCAAGATATGCCAGGTCTAACACGTGTCCCCTCCAGCTGAAAAGTGGGGGGAACTACCCACCCTCATGGGAGTTCTCATCACTAAGGCGGAAAAATCTGGACAGACCTGAACAGTTCTGTTCCTGGATGGTGTTCCACCATGAAATCCATCCCCTGTTGGGAAATGGACCACCTGAACAGTTTTTTGTTCTGACCCCTCATCTGCATTAACCATCTGAGGGGCCGGTGGTTGGTATGAACCAACAAGTGGGTTCCAAACAAGTAGGGCCTCTGCTTCTTCAGTGCCCAGACCACAGCAAAAGCCACCCTTTCAATTGCACTCCACCTCGGTCCCCTGGGCAGTAGCCTTCTGCTAATGAAAGCTACGGGTTTGTCCAAGCCCTCGTTGTTCAATTGTGAGAGCACTGCTCCCAGCCCATGCTCTGAAGCATCTGTCTGCACTATAAACTCTCTAGAGAAATCCGGCGCCTGTAGCAAAGGCGGTCTGACAGGCATCCATTCAGAGCACCTTCTTGAGCTGTTTCTTGGATGTCAGGTCTGAAAGGGGGGCAACGAGGGTGCCATACCCTTCACAAACCGTCTGTAATACCCAGTGAGTCCTAGCAAGGCCCTCACTCCTGTCTGGGTCTTGGTGGGTTCCCACGCCAGGATGGTATACATTTTTGCCTATAGAGGCACCACCTGGCTTGCTCCTCTCCAGGTGTCCCATGTACACCACTTAACCCTGCCCTATCTGGCACTTACTTGCCTTCATATTTACTGGCCACGACATACTACTGAGCTTGAATGTCGAAGGAAGGAACTCGGGCTGTGAGGCTCTGAGGTTCGACAAGGCGGTACAGTTAGGCCCTCACATGTGTCCATCTTGTCACATTACAACCCCTGCCATCCTTCTGAGCCCAGTTCGGGCGGCTAGTAGCACGATCAGGGTTAAGGAGTAACACTGAATGCCTCATGAGTAACGCTAGATCTTTTGTCAAACATAGCTTAGAGGTGGCCGAGCTGATCCAGGACAATGCCATAAAAATTGCGTTTGTCACCGAGACGTGGACGGACGCGGCTGCTGGGCCAGACATAGTGAAGGCCACCCCACCAGATTACCTCAGCTTTATTCTAGATAGACCACGGAAAAGAGGAGATGGACTGGTGATCATCTATCACTCCTCCTTCAAAGAAAGTTTTCACCCTGTGCTCTCTGAGGCATGTGAAGCCTTGGCGTTTAATCTAATTTTGTCTGAGCACCAATCCTTTAGGGGCTGCCTTCTGTACAGGCACCCCTCGCCCCAGGACACTGTTCTTAGGTACAGTGGGCAACATTTTAGAAGAAGCGTTGTGCGTAAAGGCCTTCACCGTCCTAGGTGACTTTAACTTTCCTTTAGAAAGAAACACGGACGGGGACACAGTGGCCTTAGCAGAGGTAATGGAGTGGGTAGGTCTAACACAAGTGGTTACAGGCTCCACTCATACAGCCGGCCACACGTTGGACGGCATCTACACAAACCATCCAGACCTGAAGTTCTTAAGAATCGATCCTGTTATCTGTTTCGACCACGCTGTGGTCCAGTTTAGCATATCAGCCTCACCACCTTTTAGGGCTATACAGGATAGGAAAGAAGCCAGGACCTGTAGAGCACGGAACAAGATTGATGGAACATCTCTAGAGGAGTTGCTGGTATCGTCCATGGTCCCCCTGCCGGCAGAGGCGGACAATGCGGTGGCTACCTATGCCAATTAGATTGACCAAGCTTGCACGACCCTGACTCAACCAAAAAGGTGCCGCCTCACTCGGACCTACCGGTCGGCCCCCTGGTTCTCAGAGGAGCTCAGAGAGTTTAAGCTTGAGTGCAAAAAGCTAGAACGGGCATGGCGTTCAAGAGGCTACGTCTAGGAACTCCACAGCAAATTCACAGGAGACCAAACTCCTCTCCTTAGCTCCAGTCAGCGCAGAAGATATCAAGAAACATCTGCTTAGCATAAAATCCGGCTCGCCTCTTGATCTCTGTCTGGTAACGGTGGCGAAGCAGGCAGTGGCCCCTAAAGCCGCCATTCTAGCCAAGCTATTCAATCAGGTATTTGAGACCGGGACCGGGGACTTTCCATCCAGCTGGAAATTGGCCTCTATTATCCCTCTACTAAAAAAACCTAACTTGGATATCGCAGATCCAATAACTATCGGCCTATTGCCAGATTACCACTTCCGGCCAAACTCATAGAAAGAGTTATGAACATCCAGCTCAGTGCATTTCTAGGAGCTACACAAGGTCTTGATATTTTGCAACACGGGTTCAGAGCAGGCCATAGCACCGAGTCCGCTTTGATCAAATCAACGGAGGAATTCAGGAAACTGATGGACGCAGGGGGTCGTGCGGCCCTGGTCCTGTTGCACTTGTCCGCGGCCTTCAATACAGTTCACCATACCATCTTGGTGGACCGTCTGGAGGACTGCGGGGTAGAGGGGAGGGCCCTCAGCATTCTGAGGGCCTTCCTTACCAACAGGGTCCAGGTGGTGGCACTGGGGGAATTTGAATCAAAATCATTTCTAGCACCTTGTGGGGTCCCTCAGGGCTCCTCGTTAAGCCCCACCCTTTTCAATATCTATGTCTCCTCCCTCGCTCCGGTTATTCGCTCCTACGAGTTCGAACTGACATCTTATGCAGACGACACACAGATTGTGGTGTCTCTGCTCCCAGGGAGCGAGGATGACGTGGCCTGCAAGTTCGAGGAATGTATGGTAGCAGTTGGTACCTGGATGGCCAGGAACTGCCTAAAGCTGAATTCGGTTAAAACCGAAGTGCTACTTTTCGGCTCCACAGTCAACTTCTGGAGTCCGAAGTGGTGGCCCAAGGAGATGGGGACACCCCCCATTCCTGTTACTAAGGTTAAGAACCTAGGCGTCGTGATCGATGACAAGCTCTCTTTCAGACCCCAAGTAAATGCTTTATCCTCATCCATCCACTGGACATTGAAAACCATTCGGAAGATCCTCCCTTTCCTACCAGAGGAATGTAAAAAAACTGTGGTGACAGCCCTTGTGTTATCACGACTCGACTATTGTAATACCTTACTCCTCGAGGCCCAAAACGGAGTGCTCAACAGGCTACAGATACTGCAGAATGCAGCAGCCTGTCTTCTGACAGGCCTACCAAAGTTCACTTCCATCTCCCATGAACTGGTGAAGCTACACTGGCTGCCAGTGCTGAAGAGGATATCCTTCAAGGCCCTGTGTAGAGTCTTTAAGGTAGTCCACGGAATTGGCCAGCCATTCCTTAGACAGCACTTTGGTATAGACCATTTAGGCTTTTCAGGTCAGCGGGTCTTGGGCTTGTCAAGACCCCACACATTAAGAAAGTGTGCTGGGGGGCAGAAGCTTTATCCGAGGGGCCGCCTTAGCTTTGAATGCCCTTCCGGTGGCCCTTCGACAGACTACTGACCTGATGACCTTCCGTAGAAGTCTGAAAACGTGGCTGTTCACAAACTAAACAGTAGGCTTAGGCTAGGGGAGCTATCACTACAGCGCCAGGACACCGTTCGGTAACAGCGCGCTCTACAAATGTTATAAATAAATAAATACATAAATAAATATTTAGGCCCGCCCCCTGCAAGGCCTTCAATACTTCACAGAGATGTTGAAAATGTTCCTCCTAACTGGACCTGAACACTGCAATGTTGCTCAGGTAAGCTGCGCTGAATTTCTCCAGCCCACTCAGCACCTGGTTAACTAGTCTCTGGAAGGTGGCAGGGGCGTTCTTGAATGAATGAATGAAATGGAATGTATACATGCGCAACTTAGCCCAATGGGCGTCAAGGCGCCTAACTCAAAAACTAGCTGAAGGCACCAGATAACAGGAGCTTACTGATAGGGCTTAATGAAACACCAGGTTTTAAGAGCTTTCCTAAAGAGATCCAATGAGGGCTGTGAAAGATAGTGAAGGATTATTTTAAGAGTCCTGATGACACCCCAACATGTGGCCACAGTCCTGTTAACCTGAAGTTCCACGGAGAGCCGGGTGTCGAAGATGACGCCTAGATTCCTGGCAGATTGTGTGGGGGTGGGGCAGATGCCTAAAGATGGAGGCCACCACTCACCTGACCACATGCCCTGGTCTTTGCCAAAGACCAGGACCTCTGTTTTGTCACCGTTCAACTTTAGGGAGTTGAGGTTCATCCAGTCTGCAACAAGTTGCATGCAGGACCTAAAGTTGGACGCGGTGACACTCACAGAGTGGGTCAGGGATACCATAATCTGCGTGTCATCGGCGTACAACACTACCTCCATCCCCTGAGATCTTACTAGTCTTGCAAGGGGGGCCACGTAGATATTAAACAGGGTCGGACTCAATGCCCACCCCTGTGGCACCCCACATTGCAAAGACTTAGCAGGGGAGAGGAAATCTCCAAGCATCACACGCTGCTCTCTCTGCTGTAGGAAAGAGTTCAGAAGACTAAGGGCCGGTCCTGTTACCCCTGCCTCCCTTAACCTAGATGTTAAATTAAAGGAAGACAGGGTGTTGAAAGCTGCTGTAAGGTCCAGCAGTACTAGCACGGTGGTTTGGCCCAGATCTACTTTCCGGCAGATGTTATCTGCGACCTTAGTCAGAGCAGACTCCGTGCTGTGGAGCTTTCTGAAGCCATGTTGGGACCCATCCAAGAACCCTGAGGCACCCAGGAAGTTGGAGAGATGACAATTCAGGTGGGCTTCCAACATCTTAGCAGGGGCCGGCAGAAGAGATATTGGTCTGAAGTTCTTCAGGAGCCCAGGATCCAGGGTCGGCTTTTTAAGAAGAGGTTTTACAATCGCCTTCTTCCATACGGTAGGGAAGGTACCCTGCTCCATAGCTCCATTCATTATTTCCAACATAGGAGGAAGAATGATGTCTCTACAGTCCTTTAGTACTTTCAAAGGAGCAGGGTCCAAAGGAGAGGCTGATTTCGTTCTATCTAAGAGCCGATTGAGTCCATCCATGGAGAGCGCAGGGAAATGGTTTAGGACTTGGGGAGAATCACCATCCCAAGATTCCAAGTGGTTAACTCGAGAGGAGTCCTCTTCACTCAGGGAATTCCTCTGAGATTGTAAAGCCAGATAGATGTCATCTATTTTTTTATAGAAGAAATCTGAGATGTTATTACATAGCTCCTGTGAGACTACCACGGGGTCAGGTGCCTGAAGAGAGCAGAGGGAGTCCACGATCTTCAACCCAAAGGGCATAACCCTGAACTAGTAGTGTCCCTCTGGCGTTGAGAACGCTGACCTCTCTTTGGCCCCCTCGGTCAAGGCAATCTGCCAGTTCCCCAATGTCAAATTAAAATGTACTGAGGTACTGGGCAGCTCCCAGCTGATCCACGAGCTCATCAGCTCTGGGGATGGGGTACCCGTCAGTCTTAGTGACTTCATTGAGCCCACAGCAATCCACACAGAACCGAATTTCAGGAGTGGCACCCGGAGCAGCAGCTTTTGGCACAAGGATTACTGTGCTGGCCCAGGGGCTGCTGGATGGCTCAATCCTAGCACCAGCATATTAGAAATCTCCTCCTTGATGCTGGCCCTTACCTTATTATGCATAAACAACAAAGGTATACCCAAATAACCCTCTAATACCTGGGTAAGGAACGCATTGCTATACAAACAAAATTGGTATCAAACGAAATGATGCAGGATACTTTAAATGAGTCGAGTACATTTAATTACTCTCTCAGAAATGACCATTGTTCATCATGAATGTATCTCAATCTTACAAACACAAAGGCACTAGCGCCTGTCAGCAGTGAAAAAAAGAACACAAAATACAATTATTTATACATTACAAAAACTGATACACAATATAGCACATAACAAAAATCCCTACGCAAATTAAACATACAAGTATCCCCCTAAAGGTTCTAAGAGAACCACTCTGAGGAAATCTGACCAGTGTTACATTGCACTCCTTTCACAGAGATTTCATGTACCGTGATATGAAATTAGTACCCCTGTCGGACACCACCTCTCTGGGGAACACCAGATGGGAAAAAATGCCCATCGGTGCACCGTCCACCATGGGGGCCATCACCATCCAGAGAGGGCTGGCTTCCGGGTACCAGGTGGCATGGTCCACCAAGATAAGGATGAACCTGTTACCCATAACCGTCTTGGGATCCATAGTCCCCACAATGTCAATGCCCACCCTCTCAAAGGGTGCGCTGTCCACACTGAAAGGTTGGAGGGGAGCCTTTTGCTTCCTTCCACTCTTACCACTTGCCTGACAAGTCTGACAGTTCCTACAATGATCAACATAAATCTTGCACATCTGGGGCCAGTAGAAGTGGGTGACAAGACGCTCAAAGGTCTTGTCCTGTTCCAAATGTCCTGCCAAAGGTACATCATGAGCCGACACCAATAGGAAGGCTCTGAAGCACTGGGGTACAACCAGCGTCTGGGCTGATCCAGGCTCAGCCACCTTTGGCTCACTATACAGGAGATCATTTTCCCATTAAATGCTGCCTGGTTTGCTGCCTGCTGTTGCAAACCCATAAGAGAAGGGCACTTCTTCTGCTCCTCACAGAATTCCTCCTTGGAGGGCCCCCCCTTCCTACTGCCATTTGGTCAGCCCTGGTAGGTCCCCCAGTTTGGCCACTTGTTCTCCGTAGGCTCCAGGGCATCCCCCTCAAAGCAGGCCTCCTCCTGGACCATGGGAACTGTGCATGCCAGTTTCCCATGCCTCCTGCCACTTCTCCTACAGGCAGGTACCTGGGCCCCTATTTCAGGCTCCAGGTTCTCTTGAATACCTTTACTGGCTGCCATAGCACACTCAGGCAGATTCAACATCTCCAAATGCGCCTGGCGCTCCACCGTCTTTCAGGGGGAACTCTCCAGGTCATTCCCTAGCAGAACTACCTTCAATGAACCTGAGGCCCCTCCTCATTCAAAGGGAATCAGCGCCACCTTACAAAGGTGCACTGAATTGTCTGCTGACATTAAAGGGTGAAGCACATCAGGAATTACTTGCTCTTCAGAAACCCACTGACACCGGACTAATGTCAAACTGGCTCGGTGTCCATCAGAGCCTCCACCCTCCGTCCATTGATGGTCACCCACTGCCTGTACTTTTTAGTGTTCTCAGGCAGAGGGATTTCCTGGACCATCTCTAGATCTCCTAAGGAGACCAGGATCATAACTGCTGGGTCCTCCCCATTCCAAGGACTCAATTCCTCCCCCAATGATATTCTCACTAAACCGGGTGTTGGAGCACCAGTGGGCGCAGATGACTTCTTAGGGCATTTAGGGTTAAATATGACTCACTTGTTTACAGAACTAACATGTAGGAGGACATCAGGCACTCCTTCTTGCCCTTAGATGCCCAGGCCATCTTACACTTGGGAGGCTGGGACCCAATCTTCAGGGAACTACCTGGGGGCCCCTTAGCGGACTCCTTGTGGTTACCCTTGTCCTCCCCCACCTTCGGTGGGGGACCCTGCACACTCTTGCCAGTGGTATTCCCAAACCCCTTGTGGACCCGGTATCTAGTTCCAGTAGTCAGACTCCTCAGCAAGCTTACTAGGATCAGTCAGCTTACTATCCAACAGATGCTGGCGCAGCTCTGAAACATACAGGCTGCTCAAGTGCTCCCAAATGATCAAATTGCATAATCCCTTAAAATCATAGACCTTGCTGCCCAGCATCCAACCATCCAGTGCCCGGGTGTACTTATTCTACTCTAGTATGGTATTCTAGTTTTTTGCAGGTCCTGAACTTCTGCTGGTATTGTTCAGGAGTGAACCCATACTGGAGTCATAAAGCATCCCTCATGTTGGCATAGGTCAGGGTTCATGCCCTCTCTAAAGGTGATAGAATATCTCTCCCTGAAACCTCAAAGTATTTCCATGCGCCCAGCCCCCAATGCTTTTCAGGCATCTGATTCATCCTCTGTGCGATCTCATATGCCGTGAACCATGCATAAATGTCATCACCCCTCTGGTGGTAAGTAGTTTAAATATCGTTTTTTTATAGATCGATATACGAAAATATTGAGTTTTATATATCATGGTAATAAATCTTGGTGTTTTATATTTTTGATGTGAAAAATATCGATTTGTAAGTGGGTACAAAAATATCGAAGTTCATAATATTGAATGACAATATATTGTCATGTAAAAATATCGTTATAGCATTTTATTTTTATGTTTGTGTTGTGAAGAAATGATTTGTATGTTATATTTTTAGTAGTGTTTAGTTGTTTTTATAGGATATAAGGGTGAGTAGTGTTTGAAAATGTGTTGTGAAATATTTGCGAACTCTGTTATTTATATGTTTAATTTTTAATAACAATTTGTATTTTGAAATATAATGTTAGGAGCAGGATGTTGGGTTTATAGGATATAAGGATGGGGAGTGTTTTAAAAATATTTTTGATAATTTTTATAAAAATTAATATTTGTATTTTAATTTAGAAATTATATTTTAGAATTTAGATTTATATTTTTTTGGGCAGAATGTTGGGTCTATAGGAGATAAGGGTGGGGAGTGTTTTAAAAAAAAATAAAGAAATCTTATTTAGTAAAAATATGACATTTTTTTATTTCAGAATTTTAAATTTGAATTCAGCAATGTCATTTTAAGAGCGGGATTTTGGGTTTATAGGAGATAAGGTTTGGGAGTTTTTTAATAAACAATTTAAATATTTTGAATTTTTTAAAAAACTTACATTTTTAATTTAAACATTTTTTTAAATGAATTTAGAAAAAAAAATTAAGGAGCCGGATGTTGGGTTCATAAAAAAAAAAATTAATTATCAAATTTGAATTTATGAGTATTTTTTTAGGATTGGGATGTGTTTTTAGGTGATAAGGGTAGGGAGTTTTCAATTTTTTTTGAGAATGTTTAAATTTAAGAATATATTCAAATTTTTATTTTGAAATTATATTTTTGTATGTAAAAATATAAATCAATGAGTGGGGTGTTGGTTTTTATAGGGGATAATGTTGGTATTGTTTAAAAGAAAAATGTAGAAAAAATTACATTTAAAAATATTTAATTTATGTGAGATTTTAATATTTCAAAAATTGATATGAAAGATGTTGTATTTATGTGTTTTAAGAGTGTGCTGGGTTTTATAATTAAGTTAAAACAACATTTTATAAATTGGGAACATTTTTAATTTTGATTGAAAAATATGGTATGAAAATAATTAAATTCTGTAGTGGAATGTTATATTTATAGATGTTTCTGGTGTTTATTTTTTTATGAATTAAATGTTATATGATAGTTTTGTTTAATTTATATAAAGTTGGTATTAAATCAATTTATGTAAATACATTTTGGTTATAAAGTTTTGTAGTTTAATAATTAATATAATAGTTTTTGTAGAGTTAATATTTTTGTCAATTAATTAATATGCTAGCTTTGATATTTAATTTGATGTTTTTTGTGTTTATAGTTAAAGTTTTGATTTTTTGCTATTAAATTTACGTAATTTATTATTTTCTTAATTGGGTAAAGTAAATAAATTAAGCTTAGTGTTCAGCAACTATTCTAATTTAATACTGACTGGAGTGGGAATAGTACATTTATTAGGTTTAGGGTCCAGCGCCTGCCCTAATTTATTTTAGACTGGAGTGGGAATAGTAAATTAATTAGGTTTAGTGTCCAGCACCTCCCTAAATTTATTTTAGACTGGAGTGGGAATAGTAAATTAATTAGGTTTAGTGTCCAGCACATACTCTAATTTATTTTAGACCGGAGTGGGAACTACCAAACGTGACATGGTCAGTCACATCAAGAACTCCGCGAAGTGAGCCTACCTCAACCTGAAGCTTCTCAACAAAATAAAACCCTTCATCCTGCCCAATGACCTCAAACAAGCCACCCAATCCCTGGTGATATCTAGACTTGACTATGGAAAGGCTATCCTCACTGGTACAGCGAAATCCCACCTAGCCCCCCTCAAAACAACTCTAAATGCAGCAGCCGGAATGGTCACTGGAGTCAGGAAATTTGAGCATATTGCACCCACACTCAAAGAACTAAAATGGCTCCCAATAGAGATGAGTGCCATCTTCAGAACTGCCTGCCTCACGCACAAACCCCTCCACATAGGGAAACCTGAATACCTGGCCTCCAAACTCAAAAAGGCCGGCCAGACTAGGAACCTCAGGAGCTCCAACTCCCTTCTGCTCATTCCTATGAAAACACGCAAACAGAAAAACGCTGCACGATCCTTTGCTGGAAAAGCACTCAATATCTGGAACTCCATCCCAGCAGACATCAGGACTATCCCATCCTTTGTAAAATAAAAAAGTCCTAAGAGACCTATTCCTCAACTGTGCCTTCCCGAACAGTTAACCAGCACTGAAGGGTACATACCTGCATTCTGCAGCAGCACAACACTTTGGCCCGCATTAAGATGGCGGGAGGACTTTGCCCACCCGCCATCCCATCGTGGAAAGGGACAGCCCGCCATGAGGGCGGGGGTCCTGTGGGGGAAATTAGGATGCGCCCACAACAGTGGCGGGCGCATCCTGTATTTTTAACATTGTGGCGGGCGGTGCTGAAAGCACCGCCCACCGCAAAGGTAAAAATACATGTAGGGCATTTCAAAGCACAATGTGGCAGGCACCGTGCGGTGCTTGCCACGTTGTTCTTTCAAATGCTGGGGGGTGCCGAGTTGCGGGCCCCCAAAGCAGACTCTGCATGCCTTTCCGCGGTGGCAAAGCTGCTACAGAAAGGCATTGGAAAATGCCCATACTAATATGGCTGGTTGTGTCTCATAGACACCGCCCCCATAGAGAAGCCTTTTCTGCCTGGTCGCAAGGCGACCGGGGCAGAAAAGCAGCGGACGGTCTTTCCGTCCGCCGCGGACCCCCCAGCCATAATAATATGGCGGGGGGTCATTCCGGCATGGATGGCGGGCGGATCACCCCCACCAGGCCGGCGTTGGCTACAGCCACACTGGCGGGGGCGATCCGCCCGCCATCCTAATGGGGGTCTTTGTCACCAAAATGTACTTCACAGCACTCCTTCACCCTACCCCACTCCCTAAAAATGGTTCTGCACAAGACAACTTGCACTCTGCGTGGCTCTCAGGACTGCCCTGCCTCAATGTTGCACTACACGCTGGGACTTTCGAACCAACATGTATACTTATACGTTATTCTGGGATTCCTGTATTATAACTGTTGTAAAGCGCCCCGATACCCTTGGGTCTGGCCATTGCTAAATAAAACTCCTTAATAAACAAGTGAAATATTAAAATAACCCCAATTTATTTTAGATTGGAGTGGGAATAGCAAATTAATTATGTATAGTATCCAGCACCTACCTCAATGTATTTAAGACTGGAGTGGGAAGAGTAAATAATTAGGTTTAGTGTCCAGCACCTACGCAAATTTATTTTAGATTAAAATGGGAATAGTAAATTAATTTATTTTAGTGTCTAGCACTTACCCCAATTTATTATAGACTGGAGTGGGAATAGTAAATTAATCAGGTTAAGTGTAGGAAATTAATAAAGTTTAAGTATCAATTATAATATGTTATTTGATATAGTTAAATTTATCAATATTTAAAAAAAATGAATTTTAAGTTGAAAAATAAGAAATGGTAGACAATAAGGGGCCAATTATCATAGCGGGCAGATCGTCACTGCCCTACCGGTGGTGGCAATCCGCCCACCAAAACTAACCTCTAGAGGGCCATTTACCCCCGTCACATTAGCATGGCGGGGGTTACTGCAGCAGATAGATAGACCGTCCTCTGCTTTTCCGCCCGCAGGCAATCATCACGATTACCTGACGGGCGGAAAAGACCCATAATATGGTGGCGGTGCCTCTATATTATGATAGGTGTGGTAGCATGCTTTGCCATGACGGAGACTCCGCCATGGAAAGGCATGCAGTTTTTGGCTTTGGGGGCCTGTTGCGGACCCCGGCTTTGGGGAGGCGGGGGGTGCACATGGGGGGTACCTATGGTCGTGGCATGCACAACGTGGCAGGCACCGTGCAGTGCCTGTCACGTTATGCACAGCATGCCTTTTTAACATTGTGGCGGTGCTGCTTATAGCACCGCCCGCCACAATGTTAAATATTTGGGATGCGACCTCCAGGGTGCCGGTCGCATCTTAATTGGCACAGCAAGACCTCCGTACCTCTAGTGGTCGGTGCTGTTTACCGTTATAGTGGCAGGCGGGCCTTGTCCGCCTGCCATAGTAATGGGCCCCTAAATTGAGAATATTAATTTGGTACATTATTTATTATGAAGAAAGTATAGTTTGTACATGTACACAAAAAATCATAATAACTGCAAACATAATGATATCAGTATAACAGATGATTTTTATTGTGGAAGTAATAACACATTTTTGCAGTGGGTCATTTGTGTAGCATAATGAAATTAAAAAAAATGTATACATCAAAATAGTTGAAAACATATTTGTACATACATTTCTGAAAATAGGTTATGTACATTTACAATAGTTTGTACCTTTTTTATATAGAATAATGATTTTTAAAATATGGTTTATAATTGTTGTTTATTAAATACAGTTTTTACAAGAACATGCATGTTGGACATGTTTATTCAAAAGAAAGTTTAAACATTTTTATCTAATATAAATATAATCTTATTTATATTGTTACACAAACATAGAATACATTTTAATTAATAATATTAATATATAACATATTATTATTAATAATCATTACATATGTTTTCAAATAATATTTTTTTATTCCAATGTAGATTTTTATAATACACAAAAAAAAATCAGAACCATTTTTTATACAGTTTTTTGATAGTTTTCATTTTATGGAATTATAATATTAAATATTATATATGTTAGAATATTTATTATTATCATTTTACAAATGTTGAAAATAATGTAATGTTTGTAAAAAAATTGTATGATATTTGTAGTACTAAATACTTTCACATCTTTAACATTTGAAAGAACATTTTTACAAATTTAGGGGGCTCCTTAACATAGCGGGAAGCTCGGCACTGCCAGGCGGGCGGTGACCACCGCCGGGCCGGTGGTGGCGATCTGCCCGCCAAATCACCCATCTTCACCCCTGCCGTATTAGCATGGCAAGGGGCACCGCGGCGGAAGGAAATACCGTTCGCCGCTTTTCTGCCGTTCGGGTTCCCGGCCGGGCGGAAAAGGCTTTCTGTATGTTGGCAGTGCCTTTCAGGCACCACCATCTATGAGAGGATTGCCATTTTCAAGGCCTTCCCATGGCAGAGACTCCCCCATGTAAAGGCATGCAGATTTCATTTTGTGGGTCCTTTGCGGGCCCCTTGGGGACCCATGGTACCCCCCAACATTGGCATACACAAGGTGGCAGGCACCGTGCGGTGCCTGTCACATTGTGCATGGCAATCCACAACATGCATATAATGAATTGTGGCGGGTGCTGCTTACAGCACCGCCTGCCACTATGCAATATATGCAGGAAGCCACCGCCACCACGGCGGTGGAATCCTAATTGCCAAGACTGGACTGCTGCACCTCTGGCGGTTGGTCCTGTGTACTGTTACGTTGTCTACCCGCCATCGTAATGGACCCCTAAATTGTTAAATTTTCTCTCTCTTTAAAGTTGCCATATTTGTTTGGGCCTTGTATTTTGTAACCCCTCGCTGTTATTTTGGGTCATTTGGTAGGAGAGAAGCTCGCGGTTGGAAGCTGGTTCACGTTGAACAAGGTAAGGTTTAATTTCTTTCTTTTAAATACATTTTAAACTTATTTTGAAGATAGTTAAGAGTGTTTAGTGTATTTAGAGATGTATTAGTGATGTCAGTAAGTGTTACATGTTATTGTTACGTATTGTTTGTTTATTTAGTTTTCACGTCATTCAGGCCTCATTAGATAGTTAGAAATACGGTGTTTAATGTGTTATTTTTTTAAATCAAAAATTAGTAGTAATGTTATTAAGGGTTTTATGTGTGTTTTTTTGTGGGTGGGAATGTATATGCTGTTATTTTGTAGGCTTCAAGTATGAGGAATTACGGTTGCCGGAAGAAGTCTGATTTTTAATAAAGAAGTGTTTGTTAGTTTTACTAACTACTATATTTTTAACACTTCTTTAATTTTTCAGGTTTACTGGAGCGTTTCCTATTTTAAAGATATTATCATGTTTTTTTTATGGTTTCTGGATGGTCATTTTCTCGATGGAGGATTTATTTTTTGCCACAGTACAAGTTATGCATTTTTTGGGGGGAAACGTTCTATGGATTATTTTATATTTATTTAATTGGATTGTAGCAGAAGAAGTTGGATTTTTGAACTACGGCAACAAACTGTAAGTTTATTAAATGTATTTTAATGTGGGAGGGAGATAATGTTACGTTTTATTGTTGTTGTGTTTCATTTTATTACATATATAATTAATGTGTGTGAATATATTATTATTTTTAGTATTTAATTTGTATGGATGTTTTAAAGGAGAGTTTTGGCTATCATTCCTAGATACTCCAGGCCTCTTGTACTAGGATATAGTTGTACATCCTTTTCTAGGTATTGGTACATTTGTTTAGTCTGTTTGGATGTTTTTGGTTTTAGTTGGGTGACAGATTGTTCCATTCAGAGTTCCTGATAGTTTAGTTCTTTTTGTAGGGACCTTATTAGTTTTTCTAGTTTTGGTCTGACTCTCTCTGTTGTTTGTTGCAAGGCATTATGCCATCCTTCCATAGTGTTATTAGTTTTGGCTTGTTGATTAACTTCATAGATGCTAGTAAACATCCCTCCCCAGTGCTGCGCTGTCCACTGGAACTAGTGCTGAATGGACGTCCAATGGTCGTACGCAGCACTGGGGAGGTAGTGCTGCCGTCGGCCAATGCCCCGACGCAGCACTTAAGGGGTTAAGTGTACTTGTGTATACGTTCCACCAGGGAATTTGAAATTTGGGCTGTCTTCTGTGGCCAGATCTATGTAATTCGCCAACCCAGGTGTCTTTAAAGTAGCCCAATAGTTGATTTATTTGTTATTCATGTTGTTGATAAAAAGGGCTTTCTATTAGTATGTTGTAATGTTCAGCAACATATGTTACTGGTACATATGCTAATGCAATCAATGTTTTTATTTGGTATGCAAAAGATGTATTCGTTGTGTACTCTACACTCAGTGATGAGTTTTGTAAGTGCCTCCATAATCTCTTTAGTAAAGCATTGATCATTGATTGTTCAAATCTATAATGATTTTTTGAGGGAAATAATCATTAGTTTCTTGTTTTACTTTATTCAGCATTTCTACGTAGGTTGAATTATGTTTGTTAGGTAGTAATACGTAAATAAAGGGAATATTACAATTTTGATGTAGCCCATGGATAGTGTAAAGTTGAAAGA
The DNA here is from genome assembly GCF_964263255.1 of Lissotriton vulgaris. Lineage (NCBI taxonomy): Eukaryota > Metazoa > Chordata > Amphibia > Caudata > Salamandridae > Lissotriton > Lissotriton vulgaris. Next base: position 275,204,764 of record NC_141695.1, on the reverse strand, counting down.
ATGGTTTGGGACATGTTGTGAAAGTTTCATCCATCATCCACAATTCAACTTGTTGCAGTTTAACTAAATTAATTGCTTTACCAAACATTATTATTCTTTTTTCACTGCATCACAGCGCCAGGTTACCCATAGGGTGTCGGCTGCGCTTTGCAAGCAACTATAATAATAATAATTTATTATCAGACATAATAAATGGTTCTTTATTGAAAGTGATGGCTTGTTCAGGGCTAATTGTTACTTTGTCAAAGGTTTTAGGAGTTGGTGTGGAGCTTGTTGTAGATCTTTTAGTGCGTGCTATTGTTCTTTTCAATGAAGCTATGGATGGCATTTGTCCAGTAGCTTCTTTGGGAATTTCACTTGTTGCACTTGTTGGCCTTTGTGAGCTTGAGTTGGCCTCTTTGATGGGTTCAAATGCACTTCTAACTTCTATTTCTGTAATGCTTGGGGAATGATTTTGTTCCCTGGTGTACATTACAGTGGTTTCTCTTGTTGTAGCCCAGCCATAACATTTATTGGAATAATATTTAGAACATTTCCAATTGACTTTTAAGCCAGTTTGTTTCTCCTGCCTGTAAACATATCCCGTATAAAAGGTTTCCATTCTGTGTTCTTTAATGCTAATATGACAAACATATTCAACGTACAGTGAACCAAAGGAAATTTCCTTACAATACAAATGTAGCAACACGTAAATCAATATTCTTCTTATATTTATTGTATTATTGGCATCATTACTAGTAGGATTATTCTAATAAATCCTTAGGTGGAGGTGAATTTAGAAACCTGCTTTTTCTTATGTGAGGCTTAAAGTCTATTTCAACCTTAGCAACTAGGCCTATCCAGAATGTGTTTCTGGGATATGGAGAAGGATTATTTTAATAAATCCATAGCTGGAGGTGAATTTACTACCCCGCTTCTTCTTATGTGAGGTCTCAAATCTACTTTTGACTTCAGTAACTAAGCATATTTTAGCCTGATACACTGAACCAAAAAAAATGTTTTATTAAATGTTGTTTAAATCACACGTACTATATGCATCTAATTGTATGTATTTATTTTTAGATAAATTGCTTGGCACAAAGAAGATTAGTTATTTTGAATATTTTGAGTCCTGAGGAAGGTGTTTTCAAATCGACAAGACACCGAAAGGCGTTGACATGAGGACACAGTTAATATGTTTTTAATTAATTGGTTTTCTACGTATAAAGTAATGTGATGATAATTGTATGAGATTCATTAGACTTAGGGCCCTATTAGGATAGCAGGTGGAAAACTGCCCGACCGTTTGGAGGCGGGAAACAACCGCCAGCCTGGACCGCGAATAATCCGGCGGTCAAATTAGGATTTCACCCGCCAAAAAGACCAACCGCAGCGGTAGCGGGCTAACACAAACCGCCCGACGTGCGCGGTGATGTCCAAAAACCGACCGTGGCAGTCAGAAACCCAGCGGAAAAGCTACACCCCGCCGCAAGCAAAGCAGAGACACTGCGCGAGAAATTATGAAATCCCCGATGGTCCCGCGGTACGATCCCCTGTTCCGACCGCCGCGGTCGAACACAGGAGTGAATGGGAGAGACAGCGGAAGAGCAGCAGCATAGCCACCGCAGCGGAGGAACATGAAAAACATGGGGACGATGTCAAAACACCGCATCAATGCCAAACTGAGCACAAATCAAAGTAGCCATGCCCTCCTAATACACAATACTTATGGCTGAGATACCCGCCACCCCCTCTCAACACAATCCCCAAGGATGGGAAACCGGAAACAGTTCTGAACTTTTGAAAGACGGGAGGGAGTGACCCTCCCGGCCGAATTCATTAAAATATGAAACAAAATTAAAACATTAAAATAACAGTTTCATATTATGTACAATTTCATTACCACATTGCAATGTTTGGCTAACCTTAACATATTCTCTAATACAAAGGTTCTCCTAGCCGAACTAACATCCTACAAAACATTTAACTTGAAATTTTGAAATTGTACATCCTAACGTTTAAGGGCCAACGGCAAGGTCGTAACCGGTGTCAAGATCCCTAAACCAGAAATATCCCCCTCACTTGTGAGGGGCGACCGCACAGAGGTGTACCTCAAGTGCAACTACCAATTTCCCTTGACTTGACGGGGGCCCCAATAAACTCGACGCCACTTAAAGGTCGTCCGAGGACTCGTGTGAGGTATCTAGAAGGTAGCGTAGACCCCCCCCAAACCCCACACAACTTACCACATCTGCACGCCTCACGTATGAGTGGCCCACGACCCACACCTCCTTTTTCACAGCCGGTGATGTCTGACCGCTGGCCCGGTGATGGGTCGACTGCATAGTCCGCCCCGCCTCGTAGGCTTGCGCAACTGAAACCAAACAAAAACAAGAAGCGTGAGTACATCATTACAGCTTCACAACATGTGCAACCGCACATACCTTTTATAACAATTGGAGGACCAACGCCCCACACGTTTAACTTGTTCGACATTCAGACCCCTGGCTGTAGCCTCTGTAGCAGCCCCTATCCGAAAGGAATGGGTCCCAAACTCGCCCGGGTTCAAGCCCGCAGCGGCAATCGACATCGCAAGCACCCGCTGAAACTGAAACCTCGTCAGTGGGGTGGTGTCAGCGTGTCTCAACAAGGTCCCCCCCCAAGATGCCACCCTTTGTGCTAAATACTCCTCTACACAACCCACCGGGCACATGGAGGACCCGGGAATCCTTTGTATGATTATGCAATCACCCATCGCACCCTGATCGGTCTTGGACCTGACAAACGAGACAGTCATTGTCCCCCCTCTGACCTGAACGTGCTCTCGGCACAGTCCCCCCATCACATCCTGCTTGTTCCTTGCCACTAGTTCGCTTACCCGCATAGCCCCATGGAATGCCAGCGTAAAAGCGGCTCGGAATAACACTGTTTCATACTGGGATGAACACGTTGCAGGGAGTATGGATAATAACAGGGCCAACCTATCCAAACCTATCGGGCGCCTTTCATCTACTCTGCGACCCTCAAGCCGTTGCCACCCACGTAGCGCTTTTTGCACAACGAAAGACGCTGTCGGGTCCTGGATCCCATGAGCCCTAGCCACAAAGGAAATGGCGGCCCGATGCCTCTGGGCCGTAGCCACTGATTTGCCTGCCTGATGTAAAGACAGCCGGAATTTCACTACCAACTCCTCCTGGCCCCAAAGCTCCCCTCTAGCAGCCCCTAAAAAGGCTCAATAGGAACGGAACGCCCCTTCATATGCCTTCCTCGTCCTGGGTGCTAAACTCTCTCCCACGAGGTTACGAAGTTCGGGGCACAAGGAGACCAGAGAGCTTCGGGAAAGGGTGCCGCCACCGGGTCCGCTGTGGGCAGAAAACCCCAGAAGGCCTGCATACGAAAACGAGAAAGCGCATCAGCCGCCTGGTTCATCACACCCGGCACATGTCTTGCCTTAAATAGCACATTCAATTGCATACACAGTAATACAATTTCCTTGAGCAATCTCAGAATCCATTTGCATCGTGCTGCCTGGCTATTGATACACTCAACCACGGTCATGTTGTCAGACCAGAATACCACAGAGTGATCTCTGAACCCCTCGGGCCAAGTTCTCAGGGCCACCAGAATGGGGAAAAGTTCCAGAAAAGCAATGTTACTTGTCAGTCCACTATCATGCCACCATGACGGCCATTTTTGTGCCGACCACTGAGTGCCGAATATCGCACCAAAACCAATGCTCCCTGCCAAATCCGTCCACAGCCCCAGCTCCTCAGAGGACACCGCCGGTTTGTTCCAGACAATTCGACCATTGAAATCCGCCAGAAATGCCAACCAAATGCGCATGTCCTGGCGAACCTCTGCCGAGAGCCTTGTGCGATGATGACCCTCCTTCAGGCCGACCATGGCTTGAGCGATCGAGCGGGAAAAGGGGCGGGCCATCGGTATTACTCGTAGGGCAAAATTCAACTGTCCCACCAATTGTTGTAATTGATGTAGCTTAACCTTAGACTCACTTATACACGTTTGCAGGCATGCCCTGAATCTTAACACTTTGTCTCCTGGTAAACGAAAACAACCTTCTTCCGAGTCGAGCTCGATCCCCAGAAACTCGAGGCAAGTCGAGGGACCCACAGTCTTACCTGGTGCCAATGGCACACCAAACTGATTCATCAGGACACAAAATTCAGTCAAAGCCTGTCCACATTCCGGATCCCCGGCTGCCCCCAGAAACAAAAAGTCATCGAGGTAATGCATAACATGTCGAAACCCCGTCTTCCTTGTGAAGACCCATTGCAGGAAACAACTGAACTTTTCAAAATAGGCACAAGATATAGAGCACCCCATTGGCATACACCTATCCATGTAATAGTGACCCTGAAACATGAAACCAAGGAGACGCTGATCGTCTGGATGTACCGGGAGCAACCGGAACGCTGACTCGATATCAGATTTTGCCATCAGCGCACCGGGCCCCAGGTGATTCAATATGGCCACGGCCTCATCGAAGGATGCGTACCGCACCGAACACACTTCCGGGTCTATCGCATCGTTTACGGAAAGACCACGTGGGGCTGATAAATTATGTATCAGCCGAAACTCACCCGGGTCCTTCTTGGGGACCACCCCTAAAGGGGAACAAACAAAGTTAGCAACTGGTGGCACATTAAATGGACCGGCGACTCGACCTCGAGTAACCTCTTTCCCGATCTTTTCCTGTACCACGGTCGTATGCTGCAAGACCGATATCTGGTTTTTACATTTCGCTACACCCTGAAACCCCCCCACTGGGATGCGGAAACCATATGAAAACCCGTTCCGCAACACCCCAGCGGAAGCGTGATCCGGGTATTCGCTGAGCCAGGGAATCATTGCCATGGTATCAATCGGAGTAGGTAAAGGCGCCCCTCGGACTATGTCAGACCTGTTTGGCGCCTCCTCTACCCCCGTTATCACCCGTTTTGGCTCTGCACATGGACTCAGGATGGGATGATTGCCCACACCCACCACATTCGTGCCTAAATTTGCATGACCCCTGGGGCCTGGTACATTTACCCCTGTTAAAGTTCCAACAAATCCCCCTTTTTCCTGCGTTGCCGATTGGCCTCGAGTGGTTGTCGTTACTCGTACTTGATCGAAAGGGCGTCCCAGCATATTGGCGGGAGGATTCACCCACGCTACTCCCTACCAATGGCAACTTCAACATACCAGTATCTTCCATTTTGGACCAAGACACAGAATCATAACAATCCCAAGTTAAGTTTTTATCATGTTCTTTCGCTTTTCTGAAAATATTATCGTAACAGAACCAGTGATTGCCCTCGTGTGATACAGAATACCCCATGATCCGTGACTGATAAATCGGCAATTCGGACAGCAATTCGGGACTACGTTCACCCATGATGGATGTAAAAATCCCCCATGCTTTGCCCCAATTGCCAATGTTTTCATTTACCTTAAAGGCGGCCATCTTTGCGCGCCAAACACTCGGATGCATGAGCTCCTTCTGGCTCTTAACATGCTCCATCTCATAATGATCGGTAAGCAACGAGAAGATGTTTATATACTCCTCTGCCCATATCTTCTCTTTGATAGCCAGAGGGACATGTTGACCCAACTTTTCCCTTCGAGAGGGTGCAGACTCATCCCTCGCAATCGGCAATGGCCGCTTACCTGAACCGGAAGCTGTATCTGCGACTGGACCTGTCCCAGGTGGTTTCTCTACTGCCGCAGCCGGCGATGGTGCCTTCGTCGCTTCCCTTGTTTCACGCAGTTGCTTCATCAACACCTGCGCGTCGTCAGCCGTGGCGCCCTTGCTACCTTTACCCAACCACGCTGCTAATTGTGCTGCCAGCTCGGGCGGCATATCTTCCCCGGACACGGGGGTGACCACCACGGGAATCGGATTCCCCCCCTCCGGCACGGGAGTTGGTTCTTCGAGTGGGGTACAGGGAACCAGGATGTCTCCCCCAGCTGCTCCCCTTCTGGGCCTCTTGCCTTTTCCTCCTGGAGCTGCTCCTGCCAAAGGACGTTTCGGTCCCCCTTCCTCGTCTTTATCCGCCATTCGCTTCTTTAGGTCGGTCACCTCTTTCATAAGAACACGCAGCATCTGGTCGGTAGTCATTCGCTTTCCCGCTTTCTTGGGCATTCTCCGACAGAGTATCTGCAAAACAAACAAGAAAGATTACAACGCTCAAAATTGGCTCTTCGTTCCGTCTCGAGCTCACGTGCAGCGAGGTGGTGCAGCTTCAGAGCACAGGAACAAGAGGATGCTACCTTGGCTTGTTGCTTCTTTTATCCGTCTTCAGGGCGGGCGTAAACCCGCCCCTGCCTGCCCCAGGGGCGTGGCCGGCCGCGTCAGTGTCTAGGCCAGCCCACTCTAGGGCGGGAAAAAGGCGCGCCCCTGCTACGCCGCTTCGGGCATACCAGCCGAGACTCGCCTCCCGCCCCAAGATGGCTTCCCGGGGGGATCGTGGTACTCCGCCATACGTTCGGGGGGACCGAATGGTCGCCCCTTTCCACATTCCAATGAGAAAATAAATGGCAAAAAAAACATACAATTCGCAGGACAACACCCACAACACACCTGACCACACAGCTAAGTATGAAACCAGCCCCTTTACTGACCACAATCCTTTGCAACACTCCAGTAGAGAAGGTCATACACCACATCTGACAGGAGAGGCAAAACAACACAGCACACACACCGCCACCACCACTACCACCATCACTACCACCAGCACCAACAATCCCCCAGCACACAACACACCTTACACATCAACACCACACACACCACACACCCCTGCACCCACAAACACTTCAAACACCACGCACCATGGCAGCACATAAAATGCCCAAATTCACAGAGAGTGAGTTGACAGTTATGGTCAATGAGATAATGTGATGATAATTGTATGAGATTCATTAGACTTAGGGCCCCATTAGGATAGCAGGTGGAAAACTGCCCCGACCGCTTGGAGGCGGGAAACAGCCATCCGCCGGGGCTGCGAATAATCCGGCGGTCAAATTAGGATCACCTGACAAAAAAGACCAACCTCAGCGGTAGCAGGCTAACAAAATCCGCCCGACGCGGGCAGTGATGTACAAAAACCGACTGTGGCGGTCGGGAAAGGTACACCCCACCGCAAGCAAAGCGGAGACACAGCACGGGAAATTAGGAGATCCCCGATGGTCCCGCGGTACGTTCCGCTGTTTCCGACCGGCGCGGTCGTACACAGGAGTGAATGGGAGAGACAGCGGAAGAACAGCAGCATAGCCACCACAGTGGACGGAACATGAAAAACATGGCGAACGATGCCAAAATACCGCAACAATGCCAAACTTAGCACAAATCAGAGTAGCCATGCACTCCAAATACACAAAACACATTCCAATGAGAAAACAAATGCCAAAATAAACCATACAATTCCCAGGACAACACCCACAACACACCTGACCACATAGCTGAGTATGAAACCAGCCCCTTTACTGACCACAATCCTTTGCAAACACTCCAGAAGAGAAGGTCATTCACCACATCTGACAGGAGAGGCAAACACACCATCACCACCACTACCACCATCACACCAGCACCAACAATCCCCCAGCACACAACACACCTCACACATCAACACCACACACACCACACACCCCTGCACCCACAAACACTTCAAACACCACGCACCATGGCAGCACATAAAATGCCAAAATTCACAGAGAGTGAGTTGACAGTCATGGTTAATGAGATAGTGACAGTGTAACCACAACTGTTTGGTAGCCTGGTCCAACAGACACCATTAGCCACAAGGACACAAATGTTGGAAAGAATAGCACAAAGGGTCAATGCCGTAGGGACCACCCCACAATCCAAGAAGGAGATCATGAAGCGGTGGCATGGTCTCAAGAGGGTTGTCAAAGAGAGGAGACGCCAGAACCGGGAGCTGGCGGACAGGACTAGCGGTGGCCCTCCCTTTCCACCAAAACAATTCACACCATGGGAGGAGAAGGTGCTTGCCATACTACATCCTGAGAGTCTCACAGGAGTATTCGGGGGAGTGGAGGCTGATAAGTACAAACAAATGTTAACCAACACACTGATATGTACGTCCTTGCACAACCCAAATACCATTGCATTTTCCACTATCAACTAACAGGTAGGTAGTCATCTTGCTTGGGAGGCCCTGTCTGGGGTTGGGAGGCCTGCACTACCACTGCCACCATGCCCCCTGTCCCACACCTGAGCAGGATAGAGGCCTCCCCCACCCGGGAGCATGTGTCATCCATTGCATTGTCCACCAAACAAACTTACAGGTAGGTAGCCATCTTGCTTGGGAGGCCCTGTTTGGGGGTGGGAGACCTGCACTACCACTCCCACCATGCCCCCTGTCTCACACGTGAGCAGGATAGAGGCCTCCCCCACCCAGGAGCATGTGTCAGCCATTGCATTGTTCACCAAACAAACTTACAGGTAGGTAGCCATCTTGCTTGGGAGGCTTGTTTGGGGGTGGGAGGCCTGCATTACCACTCCCACCATGCCCCTGTCCCACACCTGAGCAGGATAGAGGTGCATGGCACACCAGGTTACATGGATAGACAGTTGAGACACACAGAGGGCACACCTCTCCATTTACAATACACAAGTGCCACTAACAACACATAGGTAAATGGGAATGCACACATATAGAACCCCACATTCCACATGTGCACACCTTGTACCGTACAATCCACAAAAGTGTGTGAAATGACCATGACTGACTCATACCCTTCTCTGGTACCTGTCACACCTGAATGCATCATGTGAACTTGGCACACATCTACAGCCCAAGGATCACAGTAGCTGGAAAACTGTCACTTGTGTGCATGAGCTGATGTGATAGCACAAGTAAGTAACAACACCATACAGTGAGACAAGCCTTGCCAAGGTCAGCACTGACCCACAGCACATTTATTTGTCACACATTATTGACAACAGCTTAACACTGTGAAGCATCATCAAACATCAAATGCATAAGTGGCATGGCAGGGACTACCGACCAATGTGCGTCACACGTAACATGCGACCACCTGTGAAATATATTGTATAATGGCATTGTGTGCACAATGATGTTCCCTTAACCATGTTGCTGCTGTGCACTGATGCAGTGTTCACGATGGACATTGCTATTGCATGTGCGCAAAATCGCGGTAGCTACCGCCTGGCAACGGAGGTGCGACACCAGCACCCCCCGCTTCACAAGTGCGGTAGCCATTGGCATGGAGACATAGGTAGATGGCGGTGGGCATGCTCCGCCACCCAAATTGCGGAAGCTACCGCCTGGCAACGGCGGTGTGACACCAGCACCACCCCCTTCACAAGTGCGGTAGCCATTGGCATGGAGACATGGGTAGATGGCGGTGGGCATGCTCCGCCCCACAAATCGCGGGAGCTACCGCCTGGCAACGGCGGTGCGACACCAGCACCACCCCCTTCACAAGTGCGGTAGCCATTGGCATGGAGACATGGGTAGATGGCGGTGGGCTTGCTCTGCCACCCAAATCGCGGTAGTTACCGCCTGGCCATGGTGGTACGACACTGCCATGGAGCCTTGCTTGCAGCCAGTGGGGGTGATGATTGCGGTGGCATGATGCAGTTTTGAAAATCGCGGGAGGCATGATCCGCCACTGCGGAGGCGGTCATTGGATGCTTTTGAACTGCCAATAACATTTCAAATGTTATATTTAGTATGATGATGGTTAACAAGTACATCGGGAGAGGGGTTCATTTTAAGCACATGGTAAGCGATCAGTGGGGGATCCCTGAGATAGAAATGGGGAGTACACAAGAGAAGGCTAAAGAATAGGTGAGAGGTTTGCCTGGGGATTTATTCAGTGGTTATATGTGGCCACGTATCTAGGGGGAAAACGTTGATTATGGGTTGAGCTGTAATATAAGGCATGGACTTTTTCATACTAAATATAACATTCGAAATGTTATTGGCAGTTTAAATACACAATCTAATATTGATGTTTTGCATTTGTAGAGAACCCCTGACGAAGGGCCAAGAAAGGCCCGAAATGCATTGGGTTAAAAGGAGCATCTGTTGTGGATATTTTACGTACACTTCGAGCTTCAGAATAAGGCCTGGATTGGCATGTCTGCTGCTTTTAGAATACATTGAAACCGTAAATGTCTCTAATGCGATAAGAGAACAAGAAATTAATTCATGAAAGTGTTTGGATTACATGGAATAACAAATTGGAGAAATATGGACAAATCTATGGTATCTGTGTTTATGCATCAAGAATTCAGCTGTGCATTCGGGATTGGGGTGTCAGTACGCCCTTATCTTTGAAGTGTGTGGTGTAATGCCCTCACCTATGTGTGCCACTTGTGCCTAGCCATTGTGGGTCTGCACTCCCTCTATTTGTGTATGGTACACCCCTTACATGTCTATAACTGACATGCAAGTCGGTTGACTTTGAGGTCAGCAGTCCCCTTTGTTTCCCTGTGTATGTGCATCCCCATCACTTCATTTGTGAGACTGTGCCTTGTGGTGCAGTTCTTGGGCCAAGAGTGATGTTCCACTCTGGACATTGCCCCAATGGTTTATGTGTGATGTTCTTGAGCTATGTATCAGTGAGAATTGCCCATGTGCACTTGAGCTGTGTGTGTTGCTCAGTGCTCTGGTGTAGATGGTTCTTCTCTTGTATCCCAGAGTGGTGCATCCTGTTGTTGTTGTATTGAATGTATGTGTGTTGGTTGTGGTATTGCTTTACTTCCTGGGTGTGCTATTGTATTTGTGCTGTGCAGATTTGTGGTGTGTGTGTGTTAAGGTTGTGTCAGTCATGTCTGTGTGTAGCTGTTATGCTTGTTGTGCACACACTGTTTGTTGTGCATACAGTGATGTGTGTATGTGGGCTTGGCATTGCCTGATGTGCATTCCCTTATGTCCTATGGTGTTTGTTGATTTGTGCTTTCATGTGCATCTGTGGTTGGTTTGATGTAGCAGTTTAGGTCTGTGCAGGTGCACTTCTTGTATGATTTGTGGTATGTTGTGTGTGTGTTTTGTTCTTCAGTGAGGATGTTGTGCAGTCATGTTGTGTCTGTGCTCCCATTGCCTTTCCACAGTTTGGCTGACAGGGTATGTTTGTTTCTGTTGGGGTTATGTGTGTGTTCCTGTGGTGTTTGTGTGTAGTTTTTGGTCAGGCATCTGCTCAGGCTTTCTTGTGTGTGTGTTCTGTTTGTGAAGACACCCAGGGTGTGAGTTTGTTTGTGTGTGTATGTGCTGGGAGGTATTGACAGCCTTCAGTGTGTGAGGCACTGGTGTTGTGTGTTCCTTGTCAGCCACTCCTGCAGTGGCATTCTCCCTGGTTGTTTGTTGTGTGGTGCAGGGTGTGTATTGTGCTTGCTTGTTGCTTGTTGCTGTGCATGGGGGTGCACAGGATGGGCACCTGGCCTGTGACTTGATGGGATGTATTGATGTGTGTTTAGGGGTGGTGTGTCCCTGTGGCCTCTGTGCCCTGCCCATGTCTTGGAGTGACCCTGCCTTCTGCATTGTGTGCATGTGTTGACCGTGGCAGTGACGCGACCTGGAACGGGATGTTGCTACTAGTTTGCGGTCGATGTGTATCTTGAATGCAGAGGGGTGACTTGGTGGCAGGTGGGTTATGTGTGGATGCCCTTGTGGATGTATTGTGATCCCCAGCAGAGTGTCTGTGTTAGAATTGGACTCTGTGCCAGCCCGTGTGTTGTGTGTTGTATTTGGGTAGTTGCGTACCTGCGGCGGTGTCCGCGGCGGCCCATTTGATGGTAATGCTGTAGCAGGTACATCACTGGATGCATATGCAAAGCTGGGTCCATGGTGTTCATGACCGGGTGGAGAGGACCGGGATTCTGCAATCGCGTTTCCGTCGTGTCTGGTTGGGCCGTGTCCCCGCTGTAGTGCGTCTGCCTGTTTGGCCCATCCTAATTTGTGGAACGGGGTGGAAGTCATTCCACACGTCCGTGAGTCTCCATTCGCTCCCGCTGCCGCGGTGGCGGGCGCACTTTGATGGCGGTGCTCGCCGCTCCGCGGCAGACGGGAAATGACCTATGTTTTGCTATACTAATATGGCGGAGGTGAGTACCGCTGCTCACGGGCGGAAAAAGGTTTTTCCCGTCCGCCAACACCGAGGTGGTGCCACCGCCTGACATCCTAATGGACCCTAAATGTCTACAATTATTGAAAGAAGCAATGTAAAAAATACCACATAATTCTGAAAAATGTTCTTGTTTGATTTTATTGATTGTTTGTAATGATGTGTTATCATAAATGTTTTTAATTGCATTAAGGATTGTATTCTTTTTGTATTACTTTTATAATGATGCCAATAATATAATAAATAAAAGAAGAATATTGATTTACGTGTTGCTACATTTGTATTGTAAAGAGATTTCCTTTGGTTCACAGTACTTTGAATATATTTGTCATTTTAGCATTAAAGAACACAGAAAGGAAAACTTTTTATATTGTCTTGCCATTCCTGGTCCTTTCTGGTTACCCTGGGTAACTCTCTCTTTTTGGAGAAACATATCCCGTATTACATAATAACATTTTTATTTTCTGGGATTTATAAGTCGTTCTCCTTCAGTCATTTTGATGTTGAAAAATGTATTATAAATGTATATAAGAATTAATAAATATGTTGCTGAATATATATTATTGTTTAAAATATACATTTTGTTAAAGCATACTTACAACGTTTGTCTTTATGTTGTTGAAATTGATTATGTTTATTATTTAGGTGTGGAATGTTCTTCTGTGGTTTCTTTGTCTGAAATAAAAAGCAAGTTTATTTTATTATTTCTTCACAACAATTTTATATGGGGTGGGGACAGTATTTAGGATGGGTTTTGGGCTTGGGTGTGTGCTTTACAGCTTTGTTTATTACATTTTGGAAAATACTTACTTTGTTAGTTGTATCTTTTGTATGGTGTTTTCTGTAGTTTGTTAGTTTTCTTTAGAGTTGTCTGTAGTGGTAATATAAAATGGAATAAAGATATCAATTTGTCATGTTATTGTTTAAAGAGCTTTACTTTCAGTCTTATTTAGTATATTTTAGTTTACTTACTTTTGGTAGATTTTTGGTAGTTTTTGTATGCTGATCTTATTCTGTACAATTTCTGCAGAGTTTCTCCTTCTTCATCTTTCTTCATTTTGGGTGGGAAATAAGAGTAAGCTTTATCAGTTTATGTAGCGTTTAATATATTGTTAGTTCAATTTTATTGGTCAGTTTTAAACTTGTGTGTTTCTATTGGTTAATTTGTATTTTTTTTAATTGTTTTGGAAGTTGTTTTCCTTATATGGAAAATGCTAATTAAGAGTTAGTTTTTTTTTTTTTGGTATTTATGTTTAAAGATTTTTGTTTACATGTTATATTATATATCTAAAATGAAAGAAATGCACTTTATGTTAGTAAAGTTGATATGTATAAATGCTGTTAATACTGTTTTATTTATTTTAATATTTTGTCATGTTATTTTTGTTTGAATTTTCTTTTGATTTGCAATGTATTTTTAGGTTTTTATTTGTATTTATGCAGTTTAATTTTAATGTTTCCTCTGGTTTTGTGTAGTTGATATATTTAAAATAACAATATTTGTGTGGTCGATATGTTTGTAGTCGATATTTTGTAAGTAGTGTATGTTTTTGATCAATGTGCGATATTTTGAAAATCGATAAAAATGACCACAGTATTTTTTATATCGATTTATTATGTTATATGCTATTATTGTTTCAATATTTTGGTGTTTTAATAATTAAGTATATAGTGTGGTCTGGGTCCCCCTTTTTCTCCGCAATGTCTCTTTGTTCTCTGAAGGCAGAGAGGCCTTTGCATAGTCCAAACCAGTTCTGGTCAGTCTTGGAGGACTTTGTTGACAAGACTTCTGTCCTTTCACAGTGTCAGCCAGGGACCTCAGACGCACCACAGGAGGTGGAGCCAGCATTGTGGAGGGAAGGCACAGCCCTATTCAGGTCCCGGGTGCAACCCTTCCCACCCAGCTACATGTAGATCTTGTTATTCAGCCCAGTGCTAACTCACCCTGTCTCCTGAAACCCCCCAGCCGCTGTCACTCAAACTCAAGACAAGGAATACACAACCTAGCATAGGCAGGCTTGGATGGTTAGACAAAAAAATACCTACATTCTAAAAGTGGTATTTTTAAACCAAGAATGTTAAAACCAACTTCACTAAAAGATGTATTTTATCATTCTGAGTTCACGCATACTAAACTCGATTTTCTACCATGTTCCCTGGTTCAGTTAGTATTCTAAGATGTAATAATCAAACTGCCCATTCTGGCCTATGGGGAAAAGAGAGCCTTGCAATAGGGAAAAACGAAGTAGGCTGTAATTAACTCTCAGAACATGCACACACACCAAGGAATGTCCTACCTTTCAGATACAATGCACCCTGCCCATGGGGGTACCTTGGGCCTACCAGAGGGGCATCTCACATGTAGAAAAGAGAAGGTTTAGGGACTTGCAAGTGTGTGCCCTTGCCAAGTCGACATGGCAGCCCCAGGCTGCGCACAGGCTCTGCAATGGCAGGCCAGAGTTACACTTTACGGGCTGTTTGCGTGGGTGGCACAATGCAGTGCTGCAGCCCATCAACAGCTTTTGATCTATAGGCCCTGGCACTCGCAGTGTACTTTACTGGGGACTGACACATAGATCAAATAGGCCAATCACGGAAACACCAATCCATAACACATTTTATACTGGGGCACTTGCATTTTACTACTAGTCAGCAGGGAGGAAAGTGCGCAGAATCATCACATCAGCAAACAGAGTCAAAAAAGGAGGTCAGAAAGCAAAAAGTCAGGGGAAACATGCCAAAAGACGCCAAGTCTAACACTTCTCTTCCGTGTGTCCAAGATCAGAGGACTCACCATTTGAGGGTCTCAAGCTGCCACAACACGCGCCCACCGCGCCACTTGATACTTACTACTACGGAAACTTTCATGTTCTTGTGTTTCCAAACACGGAGCCAGCTGACCTCAGGCCTTCGGGGTTACAAGACACAGCACAAAGCACAGTCTTCTTCAAGCAGGGGGGGCCAGCACCTACAAGCACTGTCCCAGTAGCCACTTCCTTAGTTGGAGCAAACTTTAGACCAGCCTCAGATCACAAAGCAAGGATTAGTCTTTCACCAGCAGTCTCTTCAGTTACTCCTTCTTTAGCAGCGGTTCCTCTTGACCACAAAAACGTGTCCAAGCCTTTTCAGTCTCAATCCATTTCTGTTTCATTCCCACGTTCAGCGACTTTACCTCTC
Organism: Lissotriton vulgaris; assembly: GCF_964263255.1. Classification (NCBI taxonomy): domain Eukaryota; kingdom Metazoa; phylum Chordata; class Amphibia; order Caudata; family Salamandridae; genus Lissotriton; species Lissotriton vulgaris. The sequence goes on along the minus strand of NC_141695.1, from coordinate 275,189,494 downwards.
ATAGTTATACCCCCCAATGTTTTTGAAGTTTGTTGGGATCAGGGGTCCCTGATCCCTGCTTAAATCCGTTCTGGGTATCACTATCCCAGTGTCACTTTTCTCCCTTTGCAACTTGGGGTCTGGATCCTTAATCACTCAGCAGGAGATGGGTCAATTGCTTTATAGCACCAGCCCAGGCCTTTTCACCTCCCGGGCTTCACCTCAGCCTGGTGCCATCTCAACCCCTCCCTGGGTCAAGACCTCTCCCAGCTCCTTGCACCTCTCAGATACAGACATTTAATCTAAATTCAGCAGAGACACACAGAAATGCTTAAAGCACACAACTCAGCCACTTTCTAAAATAGTGGTTTCTGAACACACAGTGACAAAACCACATTCATAGAAAGATGTGTTAAGACAATGTGAGTTCATACATGCTAAACCTCACCTCTCCATTATAACTTACAAGAAACTAGGCCGACAAAATACAATACCCAGCCTCCCCATTCTGTCCTATGAGCAGAATGGCCTTTCACCAGTAAAAAACAAATGGAGTGTTTTTCACTGTCAGAACAGAACACACACCTCAGTATAAGTCCTGCCATTTACTTACCTGCACCCTGCCCAGGGGTTACCTAGGACCTACCACAGGGGTGCCCACTGTGTACGCAAAAGGGCAAGTAAGGCATGACAAGTGGTTACACTTGTCAGGACATCATGCTAACTCAGCACTCTGCGCGCAGGCACTCCACTGAAGGCCTGAGTTCCCTTCCCTGAGCGCCTATGCATTACTAGCCCTTTCACATACAGTGCCAATCACTAGGGACTTTACTAGTAAGGCAAACATACCGATCATGGCCAACCAATTACCATTACACTCTACATAGGGAACACTTGGCAAAGTATCCAAAGCACCTAAAAACCAAGGAGGTAGCGGCAAAAAGTCACGGGTAATCACGCCAAGATATGTCAGGTCTAACACTGTTAAATGTGTTTTTTAAGTATGGTCATGCATTGGATGAGTTAACTAGCAGACTGAATGACTATGTCCATTCTGACTGTTTAGGGGAGAAGCTGGGGAGAAGCTGTATAGTGATTATTTGTACAACATCACAGATGTGACGTTCTAGTAGTACATTATCATCTCACAGTTTAAAGCTATGCCAAATATGAATGGCCCATTTCTATACACAAGCGGCACCGGTTGTGTCCTCAGCTCAGTAGTGGAAGTGATGCAGTTTGTACCACTTTGTAGTCAATGTTGATTAGCTCAGATTTATGTGTCTGTGTACTGCATTGTGAGAGAGTCACCTCTGCAGCTTAGGTTTTACTGCCCCTTGTCCCTTTCAGCCAGTGTGCACTTACAATGCTGAGATGTTGCAAGGTGGAGTAAATATGGGTCTTAATCTGAGTAGGGACACTTGTGCATTGTCTGCCAGAAGAAGTCTTCTTTACATCAGGGGTTGTAGGTACACAAGGAAGTATGGCCGGGATGCCCGTCACCCCCTCCCAACACAATCCCCAAGGATGGGAAGTCAGACGCAGTTCTGAACTTTTGGAAGGCGGGAGGGAGTCACCCTCCCGGCCGTATTTATTAAAATATGAAACAAAATTTAAAACATTAAATAAAAGTTTCATAATCATGTACAATTTTACATTTATTACATTTCGATGAAGACATGTTCTTTGGCTAACCTTAACAAATCTCTAATACAAAGGTTTCTAACATCCTGCAAATGCATACATTCTAAATTAAAATTGTACTTCCTAGCATTAAGGGCCAACGGCAAGGTCTTAACCGGTGTCAGATCCCTACTACCAAAACTGTCGCCCTCACGGTGTGAATGACGCATGCGCAGAGGACTGTACCCTCATTGCCAACTGCAATTTCCCTTGTCTTGTTGGGGGCCCCCCTTTCCGCTCGACGCTATCTTAAAAGTCGTCCGAGCTCCCGTGTGAGGTATCTGTAGGAAGGACAGCGTGGATTCCCCCCCATCCCCACACTCTCTATCCGCCGTCGCGGATATCCGGGCCCCGGGAAATTCGTAGGAGGGGCATATAGCCGCCTCCTCCCCTGGAAGAGGCCTATGGCTGTCCCTTAGTGGGTTCCGCCTCTCAGTGGGAGGGGCCAATGGCCGCCTCCCCCCGGGCGCTCCCATCCATAGTGGGTGGTGCCCCTCTCTAGGGACCTTGAAATTACTGCTTACCGATCATGACCTTACCGCCACAGGCCGGATAGTTGACCGGCTATCCGGCCCCCTCAGACTCCTCCTAAAGGTCATGCTTCCTCAAACCCCTTAGCCATGCTATGAAGTCTCCTATGAGTAAAACATTCCCCTCCCGGGACAGGTGAACCCCATCATTCAGATACATGTGATCACCCCGAATACACCCATGAGGAATACTGTGCAACTGCGCAGAGAGAAACAATCTACCAATTTTATTGTTAACCTTCTTCACCGAATGGTTCAGTGCTGACACCAAAAGGCCCCCCACCATACTTTCCTGGGAATCATGTGGGACCAGGCAATCGTGCACCCCGGGATTCTTTTTGCCAACCAGCTAACGGCAGACAAAACTTGCTCGAACAATACACGTCTACCCAGAGTCACCAAGTCATTGCCCCCCAGGTGTACTATGACTACAGATGGCGGTGACCTCTGCCGCCCTAAGAGACCCTCAATAAAAGATTCGAATTGGTCAATACAGAGCCCGCCCCTTCCGTGGAAGGCCACTCTGTACCGTATTCCCCTGCTGCGCGAGTCGCGTCACCTGCTTTGAATACGTCCCCGGCCCGCCTCACGTATGAGTGGCCCACGACCCACACCACTCTCTCCTCAGACGGTGATCCATGATCGCTGGTCTCCTGGTACTGGGTCGACTGCAAATTCCGCCCCGCATGATATGCTCGCGAAACTGTAATTCAAACAAAAGACAAGAAGCGTGAGTGCATGTCAATTGACTTACAACATGTGCAATCGCACATACCTTTTGAAGCAATTCGAGGACCATCGTCCCAACTGTTTCACTTCCTCTGCACTCTGACCCCTGGCTGTAGCCTCAGTAGCAGCCCCTATCCTAAAGGAGTGGGTCCCAAAATTGCACGGGTCCATGCCCGCAGCAGCGATTGTCAGTGCCAGCACCCTCTGAAACTGAAACCTCATCAGTGGGGTGCCGTCCCTGTGCCTCAGCAAATTTCCCCCCCACGTAGCAGTCCTCAGTGCCAAGTATTCCTCTATACACAGTATTGGGCACGTGGGGGACCCTCGCATGCGCTGCACAATAACACTGTTTCCCGTAGCCCCCTGGTCGGTTTTGGACCTGGCTATCGTCACTACCATCGAATCACCCCTAATTAGGACGTGACTCCTGCACAGGCCTCCCTCAATGTCTTTTTTATTCCTAGCGACCAGTTCGCTCACCCGCATCGCCCCATGGAACGCTAATGCGAAAGCTGCCCGGAACAAAACCGCCTCGAATTGGGAGGAGCATGCCTCAACTAGTTTCGCCATGAGTAGGGACAACCTTTCTAAGCCAATCGGGCGCCTCTCATCCTGCTCGCGACCTTCAAGGCGCTGCCAGCCGCGAAGGGCTTTCCTCGCCAAAAAGGAACTTGTTGGGTCTTTTACGCCATGCACCTGCGCCATAAATGAAATGGCCGCCCTGTGCCTACTGGCCGTCGCCGCTGATCGGCCTTCTCGGTGTAGAGCTACCAAGAACCCCAGGAAGGACTTCTCCTGACCCCAGTTCTGACTCCCTGTCAGACCCAAAAATGCGCAATAGGAACGAAACGCTCCTTCGTATGCTTTCCTTGTCCTGGGGGCTAAACTTGCTGCCACAAGGTCTTGTAATCCGGGGCACCGATTAGCCAAAGCGCCTCGGGGAATGGTGCCGCCACTAGGTCCGCTGTAGGTAGATAACCCCTGAATGCCTGCATATGTGAACGAGAGAGTGCATCAGCTGCATGATTCAGTACGCCCGGCACATGTTTCGCCCTGAACTGTACATTCAGTCTCATGCAAAGCAGCACAACTTCCTTCAACAATCTCAAGATCCATTTGCAGCGTGCTGCCTGATTGTTAATGCATTCGACAACAGTCATATTATCAGACCAAAATACCACAGAGCGGTCTCTGAAATCGTCCGGCCATGCCATCAGAGCTACAAAAATAGGGAACAGCTCCAGGAACCCAATGTTACTTGTGAGACCGCAAGAGTGCCACCACGCCGGCCATGTTTGCGCCGACCATCGGTTACCAAAGATGGCGCCAAATCCCACGCTTCCCGCCGAGTCAGTCCACAAACCCAGCTCGTCCGAAGACGCTGGCGGCTTGTTCCACAATACTCGACCGTTGAAGTCCGCCAGAAATGCCAACCAAATGCGCATATCCTGGCGAACCTCTGCAGACAGTCTCGTGCGGTGGTGTCCTTCTTTGAGACCAACCATAGCTTGTGCAATAGAGCGTGAAAAGGGGCGGGCCATTGGTATAACTCTCAAGGCAAAGTTAAGCTGACCCACTGTTTGCTGTAACTGGTGCAGGGTCACTTTCCCCTTACTAAGGCAAAGTTCCAGGGAAGCCCTAAATTTAGCTACTTTTCCCACCGGCAAACGGAAACATCCCTCCACAGAATCGAGCTCGATTCCCAGAAACTCAAGTGAAGTAGATGGTCCAACCGTCTTACCTGGTGCCAATGGGACTCCAAACTCCCTCATGAGGATGCAAAAGTCCTGTAGCGCCTGCGCACATTTCGTGTCGCCGGTTGCCCCCAAGAACAGAAAGTCATCTAGATAATGCATAACATGCCTATGCCCTGTGGCCTCGGTGAATGCCCACTCTAAAAAACAGCTGAATTTTTCAAAATAGGCACAAGAAATGGAGCAACCCATCGGCATGCATTTATCCATGTAATAATTCCCTTGGAATGCAAAACCGAGCAAACGCTGATCCTGTGGGTGTTTTGGGAGCAACCGGAATGCTGATTCGATATCTGATTTCGCCATCAGCGCCCCGGGGCCCAGGCGATTTAACATGGTGACGGCATCATCGAATGATGCGTACCGCACCGAACAAACCTCTGGGTCAATAGCATTGTTTACCGAGAAACCCCTTGGAGCAGACAGATTATGGATCAGCCTAAACTCCCCCAGGTCCTTCTTCGGGACCACCCCTAATGGGGAACAGATGAAATCCGCCACTGGCTGGCGCTGAAAAGGCCCCGCCACTCGCCCTAGACTCACTTCTTTTGCGATTTTTCTCTCTACCACACTTGGATTATGCTGCGCTGATAGCTGGTTTTTACAAAAAGGTTCCCCACGAAAATTCCCCGCCGGGATGTGGAAGCCGTATAAGAATCCCTTCCTCAGAGGGGCGTGGCTTGGATGCCGAGGAGGTAGGCAGCGTGAGCTCGGAGCTCCGCGCCCGATCCTGAAAAATATCCTGAATATATGGTCGGACCCCGACGAAACTGATATAATCCGATACTGGAAGGTGCCACGGAGGGTCCGGCGTCGACGGCGGTCGACTCGAGACCGTTCCCAGCCCGGTATTTGATTCTGAAAGTTGGACTCGGGCGTGCAGTCATCGAGCTAAGATGGCGGCGGTGGCATGAAGCACGGAGACGACGGAGTCGCAGGCCCGGAGCCACTTTAAGGGCTGCTACTCTTCTCCGATAAGAGGTGTAGGCGGATGCATCTGACCTCTCTCGGGGTTCTGGAGCAGACCTTTCGCGCGCCACCGGCTGTGGATGGGAGCCGAACCCTTGGTAGTGGCGGCGACAACGTGGCGACAACCCAGTGACGATGACCCCGGCTCTCTGAGCACGACTGGCGCCAGACGGCTCAACGGTCCGTCGGAACCCTGATCCCGAGAGGCGGCTTTGGACCCAGAGTCTAGAGTGGTGCTCAAGGAGTGGAACGCAGCGGGCCTTTCCCACCACTGCTACAGGGGGACTTTCCTAGGGGCGAGGCCCTGCGAAGTGCGGAGCGGGTGCAGAGGCAGCTTTGGAGGCCACCACCACTCGTTCCAGCCCAGATGGGGAAGCCGAAAGGGAAGGGGGATGGTGCGACCGACACCGAAGCCACGGAAGGAGCGGATCGAGACCAGTCGGTGCTGCAGCGTATGCAGGACCGTATCCTGGAGGCCATCGCCACCACAAAGGACGCCTTGCAGCAGGACATAGCCCAGGTGGCGACGGGCCTGGGACTCCTGAAAGCTGACCATGATAAGCTCAAGGACAGGGTGAAGTCCGTGGAAATCACGGTTTAGGAATTGGCCCCGAGCCATGCAGCGGTGAAGGCGCAGATGGCGGATGTGATGGACCGATTGAAGGTGCTGGAACGGAGGGCAGAGGACGCGGAAAACCGGAATAGGCGCAACAACGTACGCCTTGTAGGCCTGCCGAAAAAAATCGAAGGAGACGATATGGTGGGCTATCTCGACAACTGGTTACGAACTGAGGTGGCACCAGAGGGATTGTCCCCCTTCTTCTCCCTTGAGCGAGCGCATAGGGTTCCAGCGCGTCCGCCGGCCCCGGGTCTCCCGCCTCGCCCAGTGGTGTTCAAATTGCTCCATTATAGGGACAGAGACTGGTTATTGCAGAGAGCGAGGGAGGCAGGACCCTTTCAAGTGGACAACAACAGGGTCACTATGTTCCCAGACTATAAGTTTGAGACGCAGAAGCTCAGGGCTAATTTCTTGTCCCTTAAGCGGGAGCTCCGTGATGAAGGCATCAAGTACTCCCTGCTCTTCCCGGCGAAGCTGAGAGTGGTGGTGGATGAACAGACACTCTTCTTTACGTCCTCGGCGGACGCCTGGGCCTGGTGGGACACCTACAAAGCGGGAACAGATGGCGCCAAGGCCAGGGAGGAGGAGGCCAAGGTGACACAACCGATCAGGAAATCTCAACGGATCAGGAAGAACCGCAGGAGGACCGGCAGGCCTTCGGTGTCGCAGACGGAGACGGAGAGGCAGGCGGCCCTACAGGCAGTGGCGAACTTATCCAAAAATACCAGGAGCCAGTCCGGGAAGGGTACGGAATCGGAGGAACCGGGCACGGGATCGGAGACGGGACTCTCGGAATTTGGTGGAGCCCGAGGCCCTATCGTGACGCCGCAGACTTCGGAGGAGATCCTTGAGGCGTGTTAATCTGGACTAGTGGAGCGGACTCGCTGGTTGGACACCGGGGCGTTGGGCCCGAGGCAGCGGAACACTGTTACATGAGGTTTCGGGGTGCTATGATGTGGGGATTGTGGGGTGGAGTATGCAGGACTGATTTGCTTTCACGAACCTTTCGCATCGATCCGCGCCCTACTGGCCCTTAAGGTCATCGCAGTGGAGACCGTGAACATTACTGCCTTTCTTTGAGGGGTGGTTGGGAGTGTTGGTTTGGATGGGGGTACTTCAATTTGCGGGGGGGCCTGTACTGGGGGGGTGGGAATTGAGAGCAGTTGGGGTTGCTCTGGGTGTTGTTGTTAGAGGGGGGGTTTGGTTTCTTGTTTGGAGAGGGTGGGGGGGTCAATCCATGGTCGAGGAGCGTGCAAGGTCAATGATTTCTATTGTTCGGTCTGGATGGGCGAAGGGGAATGGCTAGTACCGGGGCATTGAAATGTGTGTCCTGGAATGTGCGGGGTATGCAGTCCATGGCACGTAGGCATAAAGTTCAGGCATACCTCAAGCGTAGGGGGGTGCACATAGCGTTCCTGCAAGAAATACATCTTAATAAGCACGAAGGGATTGCGTTACAGAGGCGATGGAGGGGACAGTTGTTCAATACGACGTTCTCGGCTTTTGCAAGGGGGGTGCTAATTTGGATACGAGCGGGGGTTCCCTTCCAGGTTACTAAAACATTGGTGGACCCTGAGGGCAGATATGTGGCGGTGGAGGGGAGGCTAAGAGGCAGGGTAGTGTCTCTCTGCAGTGTGTACGCTCCCAATGTGGATCTGCCCGCATTTTTGTCCGTACTCTCAGGTAAACTGGCGGGCTATTTGGCGGGGCCGGTGCTCCTGGGGGGGATTTCAATTCGGTGGAGGATGTGGTTTTGGATAGGTCCCATCCCCCACTGCGCGCGTCCCCAGCGCATAGGGTGGCCAAGCGCAGGCTGGAGTGGCAGGAGAGTTGGGCCCTCACGGATGCATAGAGGGCGTTACACCCCACTACTAGGGACTACTCCTTTCACTCGCAGTTGCATGATCTACATGTTAGGCTGGACGCGTTTTTGTGTTCCTCATCTGTACTTTCTGCGGTGGGGGGGGCGGAATATTTGGCCCGGACGATGTCGGACCACAACCCTTTGTTGTTATCCCTGAACTGGATGGTAGCCGTTAATTGCGTACCAACATGGCGCCTGCAACCCGATACCCTGGACGACTTGTTGTTCAGGGAGGCCCTTGGAGACTGTATAGAGTGTTATTTTGAGGAGAACAGTGGCTCGGCCTCCACGAGGGCGGTGGAGTGGGATGCCTTTAAGGTGGTGGTGCGAGGGCACTGTATTGGCCACACGGCTGGGGCTCGCAAGACTTTGATGGATGATTTGGATAAGGCTGAGACGCGATTGAGGGATCTGGAGAAGGGTCGCCCGAATCACCCTGAGTTGCAGGAGGGGCTTAGTGGAGCCAGGGAGGGGCTGGCAGTGGAACTGGAACGGCTGCGCAGCTTTGATCATAAAGCGTACATGACGAGGGGGCATGCGGAGGGCGATAAGGCGGGGTCTATGCTGGCGTGGCTTGCTAACCCAGTCCGGAGGGGTATGCCGATCATGATGATCCAGGAGACAGGGGAGGAGCCCTGCCATACCCAACCCGGGATACTGAATAAGTTTCAGGCGTATTATGAGGGTCTCTATGAGAGTGGAGAAACAGGGGGGATGGATGAGCTGGGCGATTTCTTGGACGGTTTACGACTGCCGAGGGTGGAAGACTCAGAGGCAGAGGAGCTGGGTCGGCCCATTACGATCGGGGAGATAGGGTGTGCAGTAAAACAAATGGCCAGAAATAAGACCCCGGGTCTCGACGGACTCCCGATCGAGTTTTATAGTAAATACCTGGAGTACCTTGCTCCCCAGCTGCGAGAAGTCTACAACGAGGCACAATCGAGGGGTCGGCTCCCGGGCTCCATGTGTGAAGCCATCATGATCCCGCTCTTAAAACCGGGCAGAGAGGGGGCGGCTTTATCCTCCTACCGTCCGTTGTCCATGCTGACAACGGACTACAAGATCCTGAGTAAAATTCTTGCCAACAGGCTGCTAGTGCACATGACTGCCCTTGTTAATAAGGACCAGTGCGGCTTTATCCCGACGCGCAACACCGCCCACAATATCCGAAGGCTTACGAGATTGATGGGAGCAGACTGGCCGGGCGCCGTCTCTCCATTTGTTCTCTCTATTGACATAGAGAAGGCCTTCGACAGTCTTGAATGGGGGTACTTGTATGAGGTGATGCGGCGCTTCGGGCTGGGGGACGGATACATAAACTGGACCAAGGTCCTGTACACTGACGCGGTAGCGAGAGTCCGGGTGGGCACTCTGATCTCGAGGCAATACCCTATCCGGCGAGGCACTAGGCAGGGGTGCTCCCTATCTCCTCTCTTGTTTGCCCTGGCGATGGAGCCCTTCGCTGTGGAGGCCAGGTCGGGCCGCCACTATGCAGGTTTATCGTATAGGGGCAGGCCACATCTCATTTCTTTATACGCAGATGATCTGCTGATGTTTTTGGCTAACGCGGGCCCAGAGCTTTTGGGGGCAAGACGGCTGTTGGAGCGGTTCGGCCGGTTATCAGGCCTGAGGGTCAACTGGCCTAAGTCCTGCTTATTCCCCCTGAGATCAGGAGAACCGTGCCCACTCACGGCGCAGGAACTCCGATGGGAACCGCGCTGTCTGCATTATCTGGGAGTTTATATCTATCACACTCCAGCGGATCTGCTGGAAGGTAACATCACCCGTTGTATTAACGCTCTGCGCGGGAGCATGGATTTCTGGTCTACACTGCCGCTATCCCTGGCTGGTCGGATCTCCCTGCTTAAGATGGTGGCCCTGCCCAGGCTGTTGTATTATTTCAGGACGCTCCCGGTGTGGTTCCCGAGCTCTATTTTTCGGCGCCTGAGATCTCTGGTCATAGCGTTCTTATGGGGCACGGGGAGGAGGCGCATAGCGCTGGACACTCTGCTACGCCCCAAGGACGAAGGAGGTTTGGCGGTGCCTGATTTTGAAGGGTATTATCTGGCGGCGCAGCTGCAGGTCTTCACCCAGGAGGTCGCGAGAGTGTATAGAGGCCCTGAGGAAGCGAGAGCAGACGGTACCCCACGACACGTGCTGGCGTACATCACACTACACCAGAGGCTCCTGGTTGGGGACCTGACGGTTGAGGAGCAGACGTTCCGACTCTGCTGGAATCGGGCACGTAAGCGAGCGGGGGTCTGCCTTATGTACGCTCCTGAAATCCCGTTGGGGATGGTTACGGCCCTCCCTCACGGAGGGGACTGGTCGCGCTTACTGGGGTGGGAGGAGGCGGGGATACACATGCTGGGCGACTTATATGAGGATGGGGCACTGCTGCCATTTCAGGAATTGCAGGAGCGGTTCGACCTGCCGAGGGGCGACTACTTGTTGCACGCGGCAGTCACGGGCGCCATGCAGGCTCACTGGGGGGAGGGATTGCAGGAACCGGGCGCCTCTATGGCATGTCAATACACGATGATGGCAGCGGGGACCTTTAAGGCCGTCACCTGCTTGTACTCCAGGATGCTGCAGGAGACCCTACAGCCTCTAGCGGCTCTGAAGGCCAAATGGGAACTGGACCTCCAATTGGAGATCCCTGATACGACCTGGGGCCAGTTGCTGAGGCGAGTACGGAAAAGCTCGAGAAACGCCAGGTTTCAGTTAATCAATTTTTACATCATTCACAGGGCATACCTCACCCCGGGGAAAATACGACAATACTTTGGGGTGGAACAAGCTGCTTGCCCCAGGTGCAATACAGTTGGGGCGGACTTGGGTCACATGTTATGGGACTGCCCCTCCCTGAGGGACTACTGGCAGGAAATTGGGAGGGCCCTCAACAGTGCAACAGACAGGGACATTCAGTACACGAAAGCAGTGGGAGTCCTCCATTGGTTTCCACACACACCTAGAAATAAGACTACCAGCAAATTTATAGACTTAGGGCTAATTCTGGCTAAGCGGGAGATAACGAGAAATTGGAAATCGAGAACAGGGCCCACATATAACAGATGGTATGGGGAATGCCTGCGGTGGGCGGCGTGTGAGAGCACCTTGAGGTACCAGGTGGCCTGGAGAACGAATGATGAGAAGGCTATGGAGAGGGCGACTGCGTGGGAAATGATGGTGCAGGCGCTCCGAGAAATAGCTGACGAGGAGCGGGAGGACGTGGAGGAGCTGGATACGGCTAACCCTGTCACCTTACCGGGGGACACACCTTAGTGAATGTATGTACTTCCTACGCCACAACAGACGTTCTTTCGACAGTGATTTAACACAGCGCGACCACGGGAGGGGGGAAGGAAGCTGGAATTGGCGGGCTGTTGGGGATCGAAATTTTGGGGTGGGGGAGGGGTGAAAAATCACAAAAGCAACCCAGCATTAATTTGGTACTGTCGGGCAATGTAAGGTATTACATGGACCACTAATGGACGGAGGCCGAGCTGCGCCCAAGGAGGGGGCGGGCCTCCCGGAATGGAGAACAATGGACAATGTAATTTCTTGCTTTCGGTGGATTTATAATTTTGATTCTACTGTCTGTACAATTATATTGGTGATGCAATAAAAATGATGTTAAAAAAAAAAAATAAATAAGAATCCCTTCCTCAACACCCCAGCGGAGACATGATCAGGGTATTTGTTTAACCAAGGAGTCATAGCCATGAGATCAACGGGAGTAGGCAATTGTCCTGCTTGGACCCTCCTTTACCTCCCGCCCCGTTATTTTTCGATCTACATGAACTCTCCGGGTGTGAGGAATTCCCACAGCCCGCACACACATGCTTGAACCTACATGTTCCCTGCGGTCTGTTACAGTTGCCTCGATTGAAGCACCAACAGACTCCCCGCTTTCCACCATTTCCGCCGGATTTCGGCTGGTGATCACCACTGGCGCCTGCTCGAAAGGGCACCGCGGGCCTTTGGCGGGAAACCCCCGACCCACTCCCGCCTGGGGAGGATGTCCCTGCGGTCCCAGGCAGGAGTTGTTTATGGCAAGAAATTGAGTCGAGGCAGTCCCATGTCAGAGATGAATCATACTCTTTCGCTTTACGGAATTTCATATCGTAACCCTTCCATTCGTCCCCCTCATACATTTCATAAAAATCCATTATACGAGTTTGATAACAAGACAGTTCAGTCAATACCTCGGGCTTACGTTCACCAATAATCGCAGTAAACATTGCAAAGGCCTTCGCCCAATTCGTTATCGTCTCCTCCACCCTAAACTCAGCCATCTTGGCGCGCCAGACGCTCGGGTGCCATAAATCTTTCTGTGTTTTAGCATATTCCATCTCGCGATGGTCAGTTAATAACGAAAACATATTGACATACTTGTCTGCCCATATCAATTCTTTCGTGGCAATCGGGATATGTTGTACCACCCTCTCCCGTCTTGAGGGCAATGAGCCCTCCCCCGCCAGCGGCAAAGCGAGCTTACCCGGTTTGGTCGTTGTTCCCGCCGTTTTCTCGCGACCAGCCGCCGGTCCTTCCGGTATCACCTGTGGGGAAACAAGAGGAAGATTCGCCTTCGCGGCATCTCACGACTGCCGCAACTGCTGGATTAGTAACTTGGCCTCTTCGGCCGTATCTCCGGGCGCCGTAGCACCCCCTGCCTTCTTATTGAGCCATGCGGCCAACTGGGTGGCCAATTCAGGAGGCATATCCTCGTCGTTAGCGGGCGTAATCACAACCGGGATCAGTTGACCCGCGTCTGGGATTGGTACCGGGTCATTAGCTGGTGTGACAGGGGTGACCGGGGGTACCTCAGGGACCGGAACCTCCCCTGCAACCGCCCTCCTCTTGACCCGTTTCCCTCTACCCTCGGGGACGATTCCTGGCAAGGCCGGGCCTATTACCTTCTTAGGGTTACCAGGCTTGTTCATTGCGGCCAGTTACTTCTTGACGACCGCCATATCTCGACCATGCGCTGGGACTTGTCTGACTTTTCGTTCCATGCCCGCAATTCTGTTCACCAACATGCGTAGCACCTTGTCTGTCTCGGAACCCTTTCCTGCCTTCTTGCCAGACATGGTCTTGATTATCTGCTCCGAGTCGATCAACACGGTCCTGGATCCTTCGCTTTAAAGTCACTGAAAGAGAAACACAAGAATTACAAGTTCTCAAAATTGCTCCTTGTTCCGTCGAGGGCTCACGAGCAACGAGTGGGTGCAGCCTTCAGAGCACAGGAACAAGAGGACGCTTCTTCGGATTCCCGCTCTATTTATTCTTCTTCAGGAGGGCGTGTACCCTCCTCCGGTACGCCTACTGGGCGTGGTCATCGGTGTAGGTGTCTAGGACAACCCCTCTTGGACGGGAAAAGGCGCGCCCTGGCTACGCCGCTACGGCCTTACCAGCCGAGACACGCCCCCGCCCAAAATTGTTTCCCGGGAGGATCGGGGCACCCAACCATACGTTCGGGGGGACCGAGTGGTCGCCCCTTTCCATATCAGAGAGTGACCTGATCCTTTAAGGATGAACTACACACTCAGCCACTTCAGTGACCGTGGCCTGAACCATGTTCAAATGTTTATGGTGCAGGCATGCTATTCATCATGCACAGTCACTTGCCTTGTCAGTATTGCTCTTAGTCAGGTTTGCTGGGTAGTGCACATGTGCATGTATTTTGTGAGAGAATGGTTATGTGTGATGAGGGAAACCATTAGGCATATTGGCAATGATGGGCTAATAGCTGTTTCCATGTCTGAAGCATAATGCAGTACACATGTACTTCCAGGTAGCTTTGGCTCTTGTGATTTCTCTTGTGTGCAAGTCCACAGTCATGTTTTTCCTGGAGTGCATTGATTACTGCCCTCCTGCTGGCTTACCCATTGGGAGTATGGTGGAGCGTGAGTTTCTATTGTTGCATGCTGAACAGTCAGTGACAACACCCATTCCCCTCAATGTTGGCCCCACGTGTGGTGTATAAGTGGGCCTGGATTTGATGGATGTGGACTTGCTAAAGCTTATTAGTTGTGCTCAGGCCCTATCTCCGCCACCCTCCCAACATATGCTGATGGCAGCGTGATGTGTGTTTGGGTATTTGCCACGCATATGGTTACATGGAAGATACATGCTGTCCTGGTTCTGATTACTGAATGCTGGGCTTTGTGTGTGGATGATAACAACCATGACTACATATTTGATCACTGACACTGTTGACTTACCAAACAGATAGGCTTACATGCATATAACGGTGTAATGGTCAAATCACACCCGTACTGATGTGGAATGATGTTTTCTGTATGGCAGAGGTGTACACTGGAGAGTGGAGGAGTACTATTTGACTAAATGGGTGAGGGTGCCATATTTGGAGCTACTTTGCTATCCTTGCTTGTTGTCATACTTAGGTTGTCATATTTCTTTGCAGGGACATTGTAGGTCTGTGAGTATAGCACACAGACAAGTCATGTATTACATATGTGGGTGACACATTCCTGATATGCATTGTCCATGCACTGTGGTGTTGTGGGCACATTCCCATGCTCGTTTTATTACATCACATTTTGAGTCAAGTCTGCTGTTTGTTTGCATTGTGGGATCATCAGCTTTTAGCCAGTAGGCTGATTGTTCAATTTGTTGTGACAATGCATGTATTTATGGTATGCAGACTCACTAGATGCTTTTTCACTTGATGTACACAGGACAGCATCTCATATAAAAGCAAGTGGGCACATTGACTGGAGATGCAGCAGGATGTCTACATGGGCCCCCTTGCCGCGACCCCATGCATATACTAATCGTCTGCACGGGCCGCATATCTCCGACACCAAAATGGGATTGCACTGTGTAGGTGACTGATCACCATTGTGCACATGTGTCTGAGTTGTTTGTAAGTTTGTACATGTGCAGTGGTGTCCCCCTAGATGCACATGCACTAGGCACACGACTTAGACATACAGGAACATGCCTATGCGTGGTGTTGAGGCAAGTGGGCCATTTAGAAACCCTGCTGCATCTCCAATCAATGTGGCCCTTTGGTCTTTCATGTAGCCCTTATGTTGTGATCTGATATGGTACTCTGGCTTTATTTGGATGAGAGTTCAATGCACATTTCCAGGTCTGTTAGCCCACAAATATGTGTCTTGCAATGTATCAGTTGAGTAGGGTTATATGTGTCTATGGCAACAGGGACAAGGGTATCCGGGACATGTTTCACAGTCATTGTGGGTGTGCACTGCGATAAATTGAATTGGGCAAGAGTGCCATTGCACCCATCCACCCTGTCGCCCAGTACCTGGTTGTTACTCACCCTGTTGCTGTTGAGCAGTATTCTGTCCCAGAACTCCAACCACCATCTTCTAACTGATGACTGCGGACACCTGTTCCTCCAATGCATCCAGTTTCTCCTGTAGTGCTGGATTCCCACCTCGAGTCTGCATTGCTGCTTTCAGATTGGCTGCAAGTTTCTGCTTGGTCTTGCGCTTATCATCATGCCAGCATTACTTCCAGTTGTCCACTGTCCTCCTCGCCTCTCTGACAGCATTCACCTTGGCTGCAATGGACGGCCATATGGCGTTTTTTCTTGTCAATGACACTGTGCAGCTTATAAAAAGTTGTTGTTGCTTTTCTGTCACCTCTGCAATCAGAACCTGGTTTTCCTGCTGACTGAACTGGGTCTTCCTCTTCCTCTTCTCCTTGCCCTTCCCCTTGGTCTCTGGCTGATCCACCTGGGAGTTTGTGGTGTTGTTGTTGGCTTCAGTACTTGGTCCAGCTTCCTCCATGGTTCTTCTCTCCTTTTTCCATTTTTTTTTGTGTTTGGGCTGCATAGCGGGCGTTTTATGTTTTTTTTTGCTGCCTAACGTGAAAAAAGTGGGCTGCCGCTAATTAGCGTGCTGTTACTGGCCGCTAATTGGCCCTTCGCCATTTTTTTCACATTAGCGTGAGGATTTTTATCGCCATGCTGCTATTCTTTATGCCGGACCGTTCACCCGATATGGGAAACTATCGCGAGTTAGTGGCGTGTTGTGAATACGCCGCTAACAGGGAAATAGTTTTCCACTGTACACAGTGATTAAAAAAGGCATGCTAACGTAGGTTAGCGATGAGTATCGCCAAACCTTGTGCATATGCCTCTTAAAGCTCCATGAAATCCTTATTTTCAAGAACGCCTGTGTTTGTAACATTACTTTCTCATTTACACTTCTCAGTTGTTCTAATAATGTTATACTCACTGCTAATGGTTACTGGTTTTCACCCTGCATACAAGCAATGCAACACACCACATAGTACTTGCGAAATGATAAAATTGAAGCAGTAGCCTTTGTTCTGGGGTCTCATGAAAAAAAGTAAGTGAAAGTATGTGAGTTTGGGTGCATGAACAAATAATTAGGTGATATAAGATACATTTTAGGTACCTTTAAGGGGGTGCTTTTACTCAACATGAAACCACACCCGGGTAAGGTTTCTCTGTAAGGACTTCACTGTTCATCTGTTTCAAATAAAACAGAAACTTGAATTCTTTCACAAAAGTTGCTTAGTGTTGAAGCACTTAGTTTGTGTCTGTGGAGATAATGGCCATATATTCGTCAACTTCACATACTATTTTTCACAAGCATGTTGTTCCCTACAGGACCCATCCACTGCCTGATGAGCTGGAAGGGTTCATTCAGCAGAAGTGGGGGATTGTATGCTAAAATAGCAGCAGTGATGGGCGATCAGTAATGAAAATAAGTGTGTTTTAATCTGACATTTTACTGACAAGAACCCTCACCCTATTTTCCAGTTGTCACATATGAAGATGAGAAGATAATTGGAGGATACGAATGTATACCACACTCACAACCCTGGCAGGTCTCACTACAAACTGTTGGAAGACACATCTGTGGAGGGGTGCTCGTTGATGCACAGTGGGTACTAACAGCAGCTCACTGCCTTGAGAAGTAAGTGTAATGTGATTGCACCTGTGATGATGATTTAGCAGTGCACCTGTTTACGTGCAACTTTCTGTATTAAATCAACTACATTTTAATATATTTAAGCAAATACATGTGTGGATGTCTCTTCCAGAGATGTTGCTTCATTGTGAAGCAACCGCTGCAATAGCTGTTGGTGTTTCTGATGAAAGGGACAAACTTGAACATTAGTTCTGTCAAGTCTTTTGTTCAAATGGCATTGCAGCGCACGCAATGTAATTCGTTTTATTTATGTACTTACCTCCGGTCGGCAGTTTACTACCCCACCCTGCCCCTCCCCGCCTCACCGCCCGCAACACTCCCACTACGAGCCGCGACTGCTTTTGTTTCCTCTGATAGTCCCTAGTCTTTTTTATACATTTTTATTGATATTGTTACTGTGCAAACACAAACGGATTTAAAGCTTCAAAGAACTGCCAGCAGTTATCAACTCCATTCCTACAACACTGTATACCCATCAGAAACAAAAATAGGCCAAACTACCATAGCCATGATTGATCAACATTCAGTGGGGCTCCCTTCCAACACTCTTTGAGGACAGCAGGTACACTGTCAAGGGCTGGGGGGCCTATATTCTTGGATTGTGATGGTCCTGGCAGTTATTAAGTGTAAAACTACATTTATTCTTGAAAGCAGAGGTCTTCAAATTGAGGGATGGGCTCCCTAGGCGACCTAAATTGATTTCAGGAAAATGGCGGCTTGTAATCTTTAAAGGTGGCAGGGCACAGATTTGGTAGTAGAGTATAATGCACAAGCGTAGCGAAGGAGGTTGAAGTGTCTACTTTCTTCCTCTTCTTCTTATAGCCACACGCTAGCACCACCACCCACATATAATACTTACAACTTACAATTATGTTTTAACACCTCATACCATATTGTACTATTCAACGACAGGCCACACCATACCATAATATATGACAGGCCACGCCACGTCATATCATACCATCCCATAGGACAAGCTACACCATACCATACCATACCATACAATGAGATGCCATACCATACCATACAACGTGGCTGAAAAACATTGCTACAGCCTAAAGATCTTGCCTAGGTAAGACATTTTGGCTTGGCCAATGTTTGTCTAATAAGAGGTGGTAGAGCCAACACATTAATAGGGAGAGCTGAGTCAAGGAATTTTTCTGGCTCTAGGAGCCCATCAACAAGTGGAGCTTTGACATTTAAATCAAGCAGTAAACTTCATGTGAGAATATGAAAAGGAGTTTTCAAAATTCAAGAAAGTATGTTTCACACAGTAAATAATTTCACCTTAGTACATTCCATGATATATCTGGATTGAGAAGTATTTGTTAAAAGTAAACATTTTCAACAAAGAACTAGGACACAAACATTCCTGCCCCTGCCCTGATGACAACACTATTAGTAAACTAAGAGACAAGTGTACACTATATTTCTATACTGCAAGCCTCGTTACGATGCAGTTGAAATGGCTCCAACCACCAGTTGGAATGCAGCCAGTAATCCCAAGGGCGGCTCTTTCTGCCTGTGGGATTACGATGTTGGGTTTCGACAACCTTTCCAACACAGAAAGGCTTTTGGAATTCGACTTTGGAGTTCCCCAGCAGGGCCCCTTGGATGCACAGCCGGTTGGAGGCTGAGTGCCTTCCTGTTGATCCCTGCAACTCCTATTTTACAATGGAAGCATGCATTCCGGCCAGAATATATGCGGTACAAAAGGGGGTAGTGATGGACGGAGCATCTGAATCAATCAAACACTCACACCCAGTCAAAAGATCTGGGTTTAATCCATCACCGTTCTTTAGCCCACTCTGCCACCCCAGTTCAGACATGGCTATATGCAAATCAGTCTGACCCTGTGCCTCATGGGAACAGTCCAGCCCGAACTGTCAAGCCATGTCTTCCCTGGACCAGAAACAAGCTTCCGAGGACCGGTTTCTGGCATTCCAGCCGTCTTCAGCCCGGCTTGCTTGAATCCAGTGGCAAAGTGAGCAAGGGACTCACGTCTGAGTATACCCTGCCACACTTATGGTGGCCAAAAGCGGTACAAAAGGGGGTGGTGATGGACGGAGCATCTGAATCAATCAAACACTCACACCCAGTCAAAATATCTGGGTTTAATCCATCACCGTTCTTTAGCCCACTCTGCCACCCCAGTTCAGACATGGCTATATGTAAATTAGTCTGACCCTGTGCCTCATGGGAACAGTCCAGCCCGAACTGCCAAGCCATGTCTTCCCTGGACTGGAAACAAGCTTCTGAGGACCAGTTTCTGGCATTCCAGCCGTCTTCAGTCCGGCTTGCTTGAATCCAGTGGCAAAGTGAGCAAGGGACTCACGTCTGAGTATACCCTGCCACACTTATGGTGGCCAAAAGCGGTACAAAAGGGGGTGGTGATGGACGGAGCATCTGAATCAATCAAACACTCACACCCAGTCAAAAGATCTGGGTTTAATCCATCACCGTTCTTTAGCCCACTCTGCCATCCCAGTTCAGACATGGCTATATGCAAATCAGTCTGACCCTGTGCTCCCATTGTGAAGTATAGGAATGCGACCGAAGAGTGTTCGGTCACATCCTAATTAGGTGGTTTGTACCGCCGACCGGGTTTCGGTCGGTCTCATGACTGAAACGATGTCGGGAAGAGGAAACTCCACCCAACATTGTAATAGGGCCCTATACGTCATGTTTACACTATATTTTGGACTAGAATACTATTATACATGGAGCAGCCTAAAACTAGGCTAATAAATCAAACATAAGAGAGCTTTCTTTTGTACAGCACACATCCTGAACTCACATGTTTGAAGGTGCTTTCATATGTGGTAATGAACAAAAAGAAAACAATGAAATAAAGTATTGCCTATGCCTAGGATCACACAACGTGGCCTAGCATGGAAGTCAGGATTGAGCCTCAATTTTCCAGTTTCAGATTTCACAATTCAGCCACTATAAACCTATGACTTTCTGTCATCAAAGATAAGGCTTTTTCTTAACTCCTGCGGGTTGAGATTACAGACTAGGGGGCTCATTATGATCGCGGACGGACTTGAGTCTGCCCGCGACCATCCAGGAGGAGGGAACCTCCGCATGGCCTGCCGAGTTCCCTCCTGTCCAATTAGGATGTGACCGCCACCCTGGCGGTCACATCCTCTATTTTTAAAATTGCGGCAGGTGCAGCTTCAAGCTGCACCCGCTGCTGTGTTAAAAATGCATACATTGCATTTGTATGCAGAAAGCGGAAGGCACCGTATGGTGCCTGCCGATTACTGCATATAAATGCAGGGGGGTACCATAGGTACCCCCCATGTGCACCCCCCACTCGCCCTTCACCCAGGTGGCCTGCAACGGGTCCCCACAGTGAAGCTCCGTATGCTTTTCCACGGCAGAAAATCCGCTGTGGAAGAGCATTTCTTTTTGGGCATCCTAATATGGCTGGCGGTGTCTGAGAGACACCGCCACCATATTAGGGCTTTTCCGCCGCGGTTGTAAGGCAACCGCGGCGGAAAAGCTGCGGACAGAAACCAGGACCCACCAGCCATCCTAATGTGGCGGTGGGTCTTTGGTGGGTCCGCTGCGGTTTTTCCGCAACCTCCGGGCCGGCGGTGGCTTCCGCCGGCCCGGAGGATGCAGAAAAACCGCAATCCTAATCTGCCCCTAGGTGACAGAAACCTATTATTATAAGCCAGGGGTAGACAGTTTAGAAGTACACACAAATTAGTCATTGGCAGTGCTTACCTAAGATGAGCAGGAGTATAAAGCCCTAGGTTACATACGGTGAAACTGAGGTTTCGTCCTCTGGGGCTGCAGTGCGGCTCAGGCTGGTAAGAGGCATGGCAGAGAGCAGCAGGGTCAGCTAGGGCAGCAGTCAGCAGTGGCACATCAAAAGCACCCACAGCTCCCGTGGTGCCAGGGGCCCCCAATCTCCAGGGCCCCCTCTGGTAGGTCGCTGTCCTGAAGGCCCCAGATTGGGCGCAGAGAATGGGAGGGCCCCTGCATGTACTTTGCAAGGGGGGGCTCAAGTTTTGTTATGCCAATGGAAGTTACGTCAACAGCAAAGTTACAAGCTAAAGAAGCAAACTTGCTTGCTGATCAGGACTGATGGTTTCCCCACTTGGCTTCAGGCTTGGCTTTTAAAATTCTTGGAAAAACCAGCACCAAAGGGGGTGGGGGGGCGAGAGCTAGAAGACTGGCTTTCAGTGACCCAGGATCTCCCTGCAATTTGGAAAAATGTAAAACACATCTCTGCACTAACCTAAAGCCTCGGTGCAAGCTACCATAGACTCCTTCCCTGCCCCAACCCACCTATCGTAATCTAAGCTGGAAAGGAACAACAGCAGTTGCTGGATGGGAATGAAGGAGGCAGAGGTCAGTGAAACATACTTGCCTTCGTTTTCCCCATGAGCCAGTCCCACCCTTGGCCATTTAGTTTAATGGAAGTGTTGAAAACTTACCTTGGTCAATTGTAAATCACGCCCATATAAAAACCTATACCTCGAAGATAACATAATCCATGCCCACAACTTGTCATCATTGGCCAGGCTTATGCCTTCAGGGTGAGGAAGACCTTGACCAGCCATAACATGTGCACAGAGAAGCCCAGGACATTCCATCAACCCCTCCTACTCCACCACAAAAGATCCCAGACTCAAACTGGTTTGTGACCGAGCAGCATGTGCAATAATAATCGTTTTTTTATAATAATATTCTTCATTCTGAGGTAGTCTCATCCATAAAAGATACATTAAGAAAAAGATACAAGCCATAAAACACATCATAAATACCACTAAATATCAATCTAAGTAATGTGCAAAAAACATGGAATCCATTCAAACATCAACACATCTTGAATGTCTACATCTAAGTGCTGCTCTTGAAAAAATTCATGACTGCAAAGAGCGTATAATTGTTAGGCAGCAGCTCCAAGTCCAATGCACTTGGAGCTGCTGCCTAACAAACGGGTGAGAGCCAACTCCTTGTTGGTCCACATTTTCACCCAGCAAGTCAAGGTTTGTACTGCCACCATATCTGCTAAGTACTTTAATCCTAATTCCTCATGTACAGAAAATGATGGGGTACCCTGAGGAACCCTGAGAATTCATTTCAGAAAGTATTTTTGGCAATCTGAAGTTTGTTGGTCGCAATATAACCCCAAACCTTGCATCCATACAGAGCCTTGGAAATGCAGAAGGACTGATAGAGCTTTATAATCGCACCAGGTACCCAGTCTGTGGGTATAACTAGAAATGGCTGCCATGGATTTGTTCATATCACCAACTTTTCCCTGTAGCAACTGTTTCCAGTTTAATTTCTCAGTAAGTAAGTAAGGGAAGGCTGGGACCTTGGTAAAGTATGGGTACCTGCTTTGAACGTCTTAGAACTGATCCCCAGAGGGCCAACTTCCATAATGTACAACTTTGTGAAGTTGGCCGACAAGCCCAAACCGTTCAAAAAAGGCAACAAATCCATCAATCAGGGCCTGTAGGCCCATCGGTGTGCGTCACATCAACACCGCGTCATCACATATATAAGTACTGGTGATGCTTTCCTGCCACTTGGGGGCAGTCTGTCTGTAAAGATGTCAGCAACAATAGAAGGGGTATGCCCAAATAACCCTCCTATACCTTGGCATAAAACATCAAAGATGCATAACACAGAAAAAGTAGTTCCGAGGGACCAATTGATTTTTTATTTTCGTACAAGGCACCATCAATTACCCGTACTCTTTCAGTGTTTTGTACATCTAAATATACATGATTATATCAAATACATGTGTCATATGACGGGGCTGAGTGCAAAAAACAAGTATATTAAAAGTAATATATACAGGACATAAACCAATACATAAAGTCACATATAAATCACAATCACATATATAATACAATACATATACACAATATATACAACATTTACAATGACCCTAAATATAACCTAAAGGAATGTACACTCCTTACTCTGAGTAATCCACTCTGAGGAAGTCCCCTGTGTGTCTGAGGTATCACACCTCTTTTCTCATTTGTCTATAGGCGCTCTTATGCTAAGACAAAATTCAAATTAATTAGACTGCTCAGATGTTTGTTGACGCAGTCACGTCGCGTTTCAGCCAATGAGTTCTTTCGGCTTCATCAGGACAAGGGTATAATCATATCTGGAGTTTTATCTTCACTCACAATATAACGGCTAGTCTTATACATCAAGGGTACAAAAATACCCACATCACCCGGATCCAATGATACACTCGATTCCTGCGTAGTCGCACTTTTAGTTGCTGTCAGAGCAGACACCAAAAGTCTCTCTGTCTGTGGGTGAGAATCCTCCACCTCGCCGCTGGTATATGGGGTCCCCGTTAACAAAAGAAATGTGTGATCCTCAATCTTGCCGTCACGATCGCAAAGGAGCAAACACTAACAAACCGGCGAAGATGTCGGGGCCGTCTCTAAACCATTAATATACAAGGTAAATAAAAAAAAAGAGCTCAAATACATCCCTGGCATACCCCCTGGTACAATTAAAATGATCAGTGAGCCCTAACTGCGGCTATGGTGTAGGCATTGAGGGTCCTTAGTAGATTTACAATGGCAGGCTCTATCCCCAGGGAATCAAGTAGGGCCCATTGTTTTTAGGGTTCACCTGTTCGAAAGCAGAGGTGAGGTCCAGCAAACCCAAAAAAAGGGCACCAGGTTGAGCAACCGAATATTTAGAAAGTATTAAATAGAGGTTTAAGCACTGCTCTGTGGTTGATTTCCCCATTCGAAATCATACTGTGCCTCAGAAATCATAATATTCGACCTTAGTCCTTGAGGGCAACCCTTGTTGTTGATGCGGCTATTGGTCACCCATTCTCTATCCCTGGGGGTCTGTTTCAAAGCCCTCTTCAAACGGGCCTGAGAACACTTTATCAAACCATTTTGGATGTTCAGGGATGGGCTGGGCTGCAGGAACTGATAATAAACTAGCCGTTGACTGCGCGATGGCAATACATGATTTAATAATCTCCTCATAAGATGCTGATGGCTCCAGGCAGGTTTGAATCTCCTGTTGTCGAATTTAAAAAGGAGAATAATTAAAAACTTTATGGTCTACCTGAGACCAATAATCAGTAAAGGATAGTGAATCCACAGATGTGCTAGGATACTTTGGTTGGTTACCCGCCCTTTTGAGCACTAGTGCTCTATATGCAGTACCTCCCTAATCATACATGTTTGTAAACTTTGTTGCAGTTGTAATGAATCTGGGTAGAGGTGGCATTTAAAATCCCCGGCTATGATTAGGTTATCTAGCCAGAGGCCCTCTCCCAGTATTGTGTCTAAGGCCCCTCTCAGTTCCCTCTTTTGCATTATAAAAATATACTACAGTCAGGCGGAGCGATGTTCCTGCCACTAATTTGAAGCCTGGAGCACTTTGGAATCCCACTTCAGTTGCTTCATTGACCCACCAGGATCAAGAGCTACAAAAATAATAAGTCCTCCTCTCGCTCTGCATGCTTCCTAGTTATGATATTGTGAGGAGGCTATAGAAAAAGCACAGTAGTATTAATGTAATATTAGATTGGGGAAGATAGGACTGGGATCAATGTTTCAGGATATTACGTGCCAAATCAGGGTATCAGAGAGTAATGATCATGCAATCTCCCTCTAGACTCTTCCTCGTGGTCCCTATTCAGGAAATTGTCCTAGCCATCAAAGTATGCGTACAATCTGTCAAGTTAAATCTAGTATGTCTGCCTAGCCAATTGTAAACTTTATTAATTAGTTGTCCCGTGGTTTCTTGATTCAATGAGTCGAGCACTGGGACCTCTGCTAAATCCAAAGTATAGGGACAGCCATCTGGAGGGACATTTAGAAAAAGAGGAGTATTGGCAGATGTTTATAATTTCCTCCCAGTTACGGAGGTACATGACAAAGGGCACTGGGTAGTAAGAACTTGCAGCTTAAAACCGGTCTCAGATGCTGCAAGCCCGGAAGGGATACTCTGGAAAGTGTGGCCCACTATCACAGCAGTATTGGTATGGGTCTTGCCTCTACTCTGATGAACTGTAAGAGGCTGTTTAGTGCATGTAACTTGGACCTGAGGGGTTGAGGGTAAGGGAGCTTTATTGGTGGTAGACAAAACATTCTCGACTTTGTCTGGCACAATTTTAGCTATTTTATCTCAAATTGGAGTCATTAATTCAGTCGATGTCTCTATGATTTTTAGTATTAGAAGATCCCCAAACTCTTCAATGTCCTTGTTAGAATATCCTCAAACTCTTCAATGTCCTTCAAGGTACATTTTGTATAATCAGTCCCAGTCCTCTTCCGAGCAGTTTGCGTTCTTTCAAATTATTTTAGTCTTGCTTTTCCACTTAGAGGGAGGAGGAGTTACTAGGTATTTTCTCGCTGGTGAAGCTGGGATACCAAACTGTTATTAGGACCAAGAGGAGGGAGTTTAGAACTGGGTCCAGCTATGTCTATCATCAGGTCCCCTCTGTCAGGCTCCTGCATGATCTCAGATGGGGCAGCCAAGTGTGGAGCTTCCCTAAATTGCAATAAGGATCAGTCTCCAGGTCTTACTGGAACAGCAGAGAGCCTCCTCTCTGCCTGATCAATCTCTTTTGAGATGGTCCCACCCATTTCACTAGGAACAAATCTATGCTCGATCTCTTTGATCCGATGGGTGACGTGGGGGCACAGATTTCCTTTTCCTCATTTTTACCAGAATACTAGTGAGATGGGAGGAGTGCATGGGGGGTGTAAAGGCACACCGGTTGGACCACAGGAATCTCAGTTCTCACCGACCTGTACAAAACTGATTAACTAATTGTGTGATTACTCACTGCGAGATCTTCTGGTGTGGCTGTTGCTAGCTTAGCTCCTTATTTCAATCCAGCCCCTTGAGTTTAAAGATGAAGAATTTTTCCAGCATGACCTCCGGCCGCTGATGGGTACAGGCGGGCCACTCTTAGTACGATCTTACCCATGCACATCCTTAACATAGTGCGCTAAATTCTATGAGGAAACTTGAAATGTAAGATAGGTAATTTGCTATTGGGCAAGAGGGTACCAGTCTGTGAACAGCAGCAGGCCCAGTCTGCTTTTTATTGTGGATTGTGTATATGAGACACAGCCCCTTTTTGCATGGTCACCCCCATTTTTTCACTATACTTATTGCTGGTATTTAAACGCCGCACAAAGGGGCACTTCTATCCAGTGCCAAGTGTTTGTGCTGTGACCCTTAAAATGTCTAGAAATGGGCTGATCCCAGCTTAGCATATTTATCTCTACTGTAAAGACAAAGGGGCATATTACCAAGCAATAACGATAATTATCGCTATTGCTTGGTTAGCGTGAAAAATTTACCTCTGAGCTGCGGCGATTTTTATCGCAGATAAACCTTGGTATTACCAAGGTTTATCGCAAATGCGATAAAAATCGTCCGCAATGCATGAATATCGCTGAAAAGTCAGCGATATTCATGCATTACCCAGCTAATGCTCTTAGCCATGTTCTCCACCTCCCATTGGATAACATGGCTAAGAACTGCTCAGGGCAGGTGTTAGCTTTTGGAGATATTCGCGCTTAGCGCCAATGGGGCATATTACCAAGCAATAGCGATAATTATCGCTATTGCTTGGTTAGAGACAAACATTTACCGCTAAGCTGCGCGATTTTTACAGCAAATAAACCTTGGTATTACCAAGGTTTATCGCAAATGCGATAAAAATCGCCGCAATGCATGAATATCGCTGAAAAGGCAGCGATATTCATGCATTACTGAGCTAATGCTCTTAGCCATGTTATCCACCTCCCATTGGATAACATGGCTAAGAACTGCTCAGGGCAGGTGTTAGCTTTTGGAGATATTCGCGCTTAGCGCGAATATCTCCAAAAGTTGGTAATAGGAGATAGCGATGTTAGCGACTGTTTCCAGTCGCTAACATCTTGGCACGCCCACTTTGCATGTCATTAGTGATAAATATCACTGACATGCAAAGTGGGGCCCAAGATGGTCGCTATCTCCTACTAGCTGTCGCTAACTGGTGTTAGCGACAGCTAGGTAATAGGGAGATAATTTTATCTCCGCTTTCTTGGCTTTTAAAGCCAAAAAAGCAGAGATAAACCCCCTTGATAATATGCCCCAAAGTGAGTAAAACGAATGGCATGGAAAGTTAAAATATCACAACTGGACTGCGGTACTTATATTACTGTCCACTGGTGTCAGGAGGAAAACATGACTTCTGGTCTACCAATGCAGCCGGACTGCCACACTTTACACCTGCCAACCATTCAAAATAACACTTTAGACATGGGAAACACCTTCCTTTTAAGTATTATTAGTCACCAAATATTATAAGTCACCATATAATAATGGGGCTTATTAATATTAAGCCCATATGTGGGCTTAATATTATTAAGCCTACAAGCTAACTTGTAGCTTGTGGGCTACAAGGTATTCCTTGTAGCCCATATGGTACATGGTCCCACAGACAACTGCCTGCTCTTAAAAAAATGAATCTGTACTTTTTTATTTTTTAAATAAATCCTGTTTTCCCTTGAGGAAAATGGCTGCATTTAATCAAAAAGCTGCTTTATTGAAAAGCAGTAACAGACATGGTGTTCTGCTAAACCCAGCAGGCCAAAAACACGGTGAGTACTGGCCATTCACAATTGGTAGCCAAATGGGAATCGCAAACAGTGTATCAGGCACTATTGTACATCAGTGTTTGCGACTCGCAGTTTGCAAGTCACAGAAAAATGCAAATTGAGAGTCACATACACTGAGGGCCATACATCTGACCCTTAATGGTACCATGTCCTGTGGTGACAAGCCCCTAAAAGCTATTTTCAGAGTAGAAGGTTCTTGCTGTCCTATAGGAGAAATTAGAGTACGGATTAAACTAGACATCTTGCATCTCGGGTTGAGACTAGCTAGCTAAATATTTCAACTGCTCTTTTGACTATCTATTACAAAGCCCAATTCAATTGATTTTTTATAAATATTTAGGGAAAGTAACTTTTAGTAACTTTTTCCTATCTGAAGCTGCAGGAGGCTACTTTGCATTAGCCTTGCGGCAAGTGGTCTGCCAGTGCTTGGTCTTAATGAAATATGAAAACTGCTGTCAGAGCAGGGAAAGGGAGGTGTTTTCTTCCACTGGCAGGTAAATCAGTTGGGGAGGGGCCAAGAACTAAAAAAACTTTATTGGGGCCTGATTGTAGCACATAATTACTACTGTTTATTCCACAATGGCTGTTTTGCTTTTGAATATCTGTTCTTGCACTTTTACTGTGAGTTAGTCTCAATAAAGGATTCTCACTTGCTGTAAATTCACAGTAAATGGACTGAGAGTGCTAACTACCTGTGCCCTCCTTTTAAGATAAGTAGCAAGTATGAGACTACCCTCTTACACAGCCTACTATATAGTCTGCCATAGAAGGGACCCTGCAGGGATTGGTACCGGACTGTGTTGGTCCTTATATTGAGAGTGGCTATTAATAGTCTGGATTGTAGCAAAATTACTGAATTGCAAATTGTGATTCCCTAAATGCATTTGCAATTTATGTAATTGCAAACAATTGTGATTACCTAATTAGCATATGGAAATGGGTTCACGTATTCCATTCGCAAACAAGCCCATTCTATGAATTGGCCCATTTGCAACCAGAAAAAAAGCTTGATGAATGTGGCCCTTTATTTGCTAGTAGCCCAGTACTTGTTTGGGCTTCTTTAGGTCTAGTGGTACTGGCCCTTTGATGCCCCCTGAGGAACAATTGCGGGAAAGGACCTGCTGCGGGACAACCAATGGTTCACCTGGTACTTCTGTGCACTGACCATTGAGTCTGCTAACAGACTTCAAGAAGGTAAGAGGCTACCAGGGGAATACCACAGGCTCTGCTGGTTCACTGTGGAGGGGCTCTGGAAGATGCCCTACAAGCAGGAGAGAAAAATAACAGCCATGGCTGAGGACAGGTTATCTACAGAGAGTAGTAAATATCAAGCTCCCAAAAGGGTATAAATGCTACTGCTTACTAAAATTGGCCCAAGAACATCCAGAGCTGCCCTACAGAGCTACAGAAAATCACCTCCAAAACATGGTACCCTGCCCGGGTTTCATGTAGATAACAAAGCTTTTAGTGCTCAACGACAGGTTTCAAAATCCTCTAAGAGATGGTCATGCCTGCACGGGACAATGCAATTTCATTTTCTTTGATTTTAAATGAGGAGGTGTGGGGGTCGGAGGTCCAAGATGGCGGATTGACACCGCCGGAGTGGAGAACACTGAAACGGGTCCAGGCGGTACTAAGCTAATGGTTCGAGACAGCAACGCAATATTGGAGCGGCGAAGCTGCAAGTCTACACTGCTTTCTGAGTCATATGCCATGTGAGGAAAAGACCCGAACGAAGACTTATTTGAACCGTAAGGATAGAGGAGCTTACTCTGAATGCTGCAGTTACGGCTGATCGGCAACCGTATCCGGAGTCGGCTATGGGCTGCTGGTGCAAAAAAAACAACAAAGAACCCTGCCGCTTCATCACGTCAGGAACCCCTGAGTGGCTGGCCGAGCTGGGTGAGTCTGTCGAGGTGGACGAGATCGAGACTGACGGTATTCAATTGGTTTGCCCTGCGTTCCCCCGCAGCACCGGCAACAGCACAGCCAGAGGAGACGAGCGGCAGCGGGAGCAGTAGCGGGATGGCGCCGAAACCTCCTACCCGGACAACCCGCACAACAGCTGCTAGCGGGAGAGCGACGGCCCCCCTGCTAGCCTCAACTGCGGCCACAAATGAACTTGCAACAAGTAAGAAATCCTCATGTATTAACAACGCGATGGATGCAGCCTTAGATGCGGAACAACTGCATGCAGGCAAACTCGGGGAGAAAAACCCAACTCGAATGAAGGGTAATGCAATAGATAGCGCAGTTGATAACACAGCAAAGAACCCATTAGTAAACGAGGGCGCTCAAGCGAGAACAGAGGAGTCTGAGAACTCTCTTCAGAACGATGATATTTTAAATAATGTAACTATGCTATCCACATCTGACACTACGGAGCTGGCTGGTACAGAGGAAGAGGTAACTAATCTGTTTACTACTCTAGCCAAAGGAGATATTGAACCCTCAGAACTTTTGAATAAAGTGACTGATATTGATACTAATGTGAGCACCCCTCACATTGCAATAACTAACACGACTAGCACGACTAGCATGCCTGCAGACAAGCGGAGTGCTGAGGGCGTGGAAGAAAGTGAGGGAGCTGAAAATACTGACAATACAGATATCGCTGAGACAGATGAAGAATATGTGGATCTTAACGATATAGGAAATAATACGACCAAAGACAAAAATAAAACACTCATCACAAAGAAATCAAAGAGCAAAAATAAGAATAAAGCTATTAAAATCACAAGCAAATCCAAAACAAATGTTATAAAAATGATTGCTGAGAACAGCCCAATTAGACAATGGGTACAGGCCAAGGGTGGTGTAAAATCTATGGCAATGAGATTGTCTGGTAATAGCCCTAACGATCAAAACACTATCTCCAAAGACTTAAACCAGATTACTGTACCACTCAGCCCCACTCAGACCATTATCTCTAATGCGTTAAAGGCGACAAAAGCAAAGACCGACAGTTTTGACAAATCTGGCTTGAGTAAGGAACCAGCAGAGTTTTTGGGGGAAAGTTTATTGGATCAGCCACACCCCTCAATACTTTCAGTACCTAATACGATACTCACGGAAGAGAACTCCGCTTCTTTGTCAATTAGCTGCAACAGTAGCAAAAGCAACAATAACAGTAGTGGCAGTATAACCCAAGACATAACTCAAGACTTGCCTGATACTCCAATTGGGTCTACAGGTGAGGCATTAATTACTCCGACAGAAGAGGTTATACAAGAAATACATACGGAAAATATCACTTCTTCTTCTTCTCTATCTAGCGGGCCAACAGAATGGGTTCCACAAGAAGAGGTGTCTGCTTCTTTTCAGACAATCTTACAACTCTTACACGAACAGAAACAAGAAGCTAAAAATCATTATCAGCAAATGAGGGAGGACAATAACAGAACTCAAACCTCTTTGCAAGAGATGGCGTGCAAATTGGGGTCAGTGACTCAAGAGATAGAGGAACTGCAGCAAAGAGTGGTGGTGACAGAGGAGAAATCACAGCGCTCTGAAATAGTGGTGAATAAACATTCTTCTCAATTACTTCAGATGCAAAATAAACTGGAAGACTTAGAAAATAGACAGAGAAGACAGAACCTCCGCGTTTTTGGTATTGCTGAAGGAGCGGAGGGGGCGGACCCGAGAGCATATATTACCCAACTATTCCAAAAGGCATTTCCTGACCTTTCAGACTGGGATTGGGACTCTCAGATCCAGCGGGCTCATCGCTTACCCCTATTTCAAAAAGATAAGAGTGGCAAATTCCCACGACCGATTTTGATTTATATAGGTAACTACCTGCTCCGACAAGCTATTTCTTTAAAAGCACGGCCTAACACTCCAGTCACCATTGATTCTATTATTTTTTTTGTGAGATCTGACCTAAGCAAACTTTCGCTAGAAAGACGATGGAAACTGAAGCAATTCATCGATCCGATTAAAGAACTTGGATTTCAAGCTTATCTGCAGGAACCTGCAAAGCTGAAAGTGATTAAAAACAGCCGATCTTATTTCTTTTTGGAAGTAAATGAGGTTGAAAGTGCTATTGCTTCCTGGCGACAGGGGAAATGATTAAGCCAACAACTAAGTTAGTGTCTAATGCTCAGCGCATACGGTTTTGTTGATTCTTTAGTTATATTTTGGTTAAAAGTTTCTGTGGTAACTAAGCGATTGCTTCTATGAACGAGCATTGGGGAGCACTGGTTTCTTCCTCTTTCTTTTTGAGTTGCTTTTGTATTGCTACGATCAGGGTTGAATGCCTGGATCCTATCAGTGTTTTATCCGCTCACCGACTGCCAAGGGAACGGCAGTCAACCGAACGGGGGGACCAGAAGGCAGCCACTGGGTGGGAAATGGGGGAGGGGAAAAAATAAAAAAAAAGCATCATGAGTATAAATATATCTGTGTTCTTTTGGCTAAGAAAAGCTTATATGGTTTGCAAAAATGCTATGTTTCTTTTTGGGTAGAAGCCTTGTCAGAATTTTTAATAATAATACCAATTAAATGTATCAATTAAAACTTCTAGTTTGGAACGTGGCTGGCCTAAACAGTCAGACTAAGAGGAGACTAGTATATGAAGAGCTTAGGATGCATAACCCACAGTTAGCAGTCATAACCGAGACTCATATTGCATATAAGGATAGACGGTTATTGAATCAGTTAGGCTATGATCTTTTGGTCTGCACAGACTTCAATGCCTCAATTCGAGGTGTGGCCATACTGAAGCATAAACAGCTTAAAATAGAAATTAACAAAAAAATGACGGATAAAGCGGGCAGGTGGGCCATGGTACAAGTGACTTTGGAAGGTCTCCAATATATAATTTGTGGGGTTTACGCTTCAAATCAGGACGAACCAAGAATAATTGATCAGGTCAACATGGAGTTACTTACTTGGGAAGGGGAACGTATAGTGTTGGGTGATTTTAATTGTGTTATGGATTACAATATGGACACAACCAGAAAGGGCGCGATGCAAAGGATGCGTAAGACGAGGGCTGCCATCTTAGATTTGGCTAATATACATGCAATCAAAGATGCTTGGCGGTATCTTCACCCACACATAACAGGGTATACTTATTACTCACCCGCCCATAAACTCTGCTCACGCATTGATATGGTTTTCGCCTCTAACTCTATACTGTCAACTAGTAAAATGTCAATATGCCCTAGGGTGACATCGGACCATAACCCGCTTTCATTCATAATAGAAATTGAAACGGACAGGCATCCACCTAGGCCCTTCTCCTTTCCCAGATATCTTTTCTCTGATACTAAGTTTGTGAGTTTGTTGAAAGGACATATAAAAGATTTTATTGATATCAATGGGTCTTCTACATCTCCTCTGATGGTGTGGGATGCATTTAAGGCCAGCATCCGGGGGTTTTCACAACAGTTTGTTTGGCAGCAAAATAAAATCAATAGGGTCCAAAATAAAAAATTATTAGATGATATATCTAATATCGAAGAGAGGCTGTCTAAGATGCTAGCTACTTCTACCAATACAAGGGCAAAAGAAATCGAAGATTTAAATTTAAAACTGATGGAATCAAGATTAGTTTTGAAAAATATTTTTAGGGAGAAAAGTATTTCTAAATTAGCTAAATATAGGCTGAATCAATATGAAAGTGGGGAGAGGATAGGAAAAATGTTGGCATATAAAGTGGCAGAAGATCGAGCCCAAACGCTGATCAAGGAAATACAAGGTGACGACGGACAATTACATCAAGATTCTAAATCAATTTTACATCAGTTTGCCACATACTACCAAAAGTTATATACGCCTGAAACAATTCCAACAGGAGATAATATAAAAGTCTATCTGACAGAAAATGTTGTACAGAATATAGAGGATGAGCAAGCTGATCACTTAGAAGCAGATATAACAGTAGGAGAAATACAGGCAGCTATTAACTCCCTAGCACTGGGAAAAGCTGCAGGCGAAGATTTAATCCCCCTAGAACTTTATAAAAAATGCATGGAAGAATTAATTCCTCTCCTGATTATGGTTATCAAAGCTATTGGTAAAGGAGAACAAGCTCCAAAATCCTGGAATTGCACTCAAATTATATTTTTTCTTAAGAAGGGGAAACCCCCACAAGAGAGAGGGTCTTATAGACCTATATCATTAATTAATGCTGATGCAAAGATATTTGCAAAAATACTAGCAACAAGGCTTGCGTTAATAATGCCACTGATGGTTTCACCATTCCAACACGGGTTTATCCCCAAACGGGACACTACCGTTCACATTAATACTGCTATATCGGCATTTGATGTTGCTAGGACGTGTCCCACCCCACTCGGAATGATCCTATTAGATGCGGAAAAGGCATTCGATCGCGTGGGGTGGGACTTCCTTTGGGCAGCTTTGGCTGCATTCGGCATAAAAGGTCAGTACTTGAAATGGGTTAAATCCCTATATGATCAACCAAGGGGTAAAGTATGCTACTCAGGATTATGCTCACCTATCTTTCCAATTGAACGCGGCACTCGACAAGGGTGCCCTCTGTCTCCTCTGTTATTTGCTTTAGCTATAGAACCCTTCTTGATTGCATTGCACAAGCAAGAGATGATTGTACCGTTTAGAAATGGCCTTAATGCACTAAAAATAACTGCTTATGCAGATGACGTAGCGGTTTTTTCTACAAATGTCCCTGAAGCGATATCAGGTGTAGGTATCGAAGCAGATAAATATGGTATGGCATCAGGGTATAGGTTAAATATCAGCAAAACGCAAATAATTACAAATTTTACTTCACTAACACCAATAGATGGAATATGTAATGTGGCAACATATCTCGGGGTAAAAATCTCTTCTAACCTTGATTCAATAATTGCACTTAACTATGAACCTTTATTAAAAGAAACTTCTCTTCTTCTTAAGAAATGGCACAAACTTCCAATGGGGATCTTGGGGCGAATTAACTTAATCAAAATGAAGATCTTACCTAGATTTCTATATCTTTTCCGGTCTATACCCTTAAGAGTATGGAATACTTACTTTAGCAGATTGGAGGGTATCATTAGCAGCTTTATATGGGGGTATAAGAAAGCACGACGGGCGATATCTTTGCTTAAACTCCCTTATGACCAAGGCGGACTTGGGTTACCAGACTTTAAATTATATTATTGGGCTGCTTTTTTAACTCGCTTTCGCAGCCTACTTATTTCTGACAAATGTCTTTATTTTCACAAATTCATATTAGGGGATGAGGCTATTATGTTTTTGTACAGACTCAATGACCCCAACTACTTTAAACGAGTACGGTTCAAGACGATTCGAGACACAGTAAATATCTGGCGATCTATCCTTGTTAGGAATAACATCTCCCTATTTCATGCCAAAAACCACTCTGGCATAATCCAGGGTTACCAGGTGTTTTTCACGACCAAGCTACTTTTATGCTCTCGGATAATGGTATAAATAATTTGGGAGATTTGTACGATCATACTGGATTTTCTAATTTCGAAAAGCTAAAGATGATGTATAAATTACCAGAAAGGGCTTGGTTTAAATACAATCAGATCAAGGATTATATTATCCGTAGAACAGGCCTTGATAGTATATCTGAATCCGAAATCTGGAGCTGTATGTATAGGGATTCTGACAAAGCATTGATCAGCTGTGGTTATAAGACCTTCTCTATCTTACACAAGGATGATATTAGTAAGGTGGCAGAAAAGTGGAGTACAAAGTTGGATGTGAATGTAACACCAGATATGATAACCTCCTCACTAAATAGCCTAAATAATGCAGTTCAATCGTCTAGTCTGAAACTACAGCTGTTTAAAACCTTGTTTCAACTGTATTATTCACCAGACAGGATTCTAAAATGGGCTTCTAATAATGAATTGAACGATTTGAATGATCGTACAAAATGTCCTAAATGTGCACTCAAGGGGGCAAATATTGTTCATATGTTTTTTTCATGCCCCGAGCTATCCATCTTCTGGAAGGATGTAGCTGGTGTCATCTCGTCTAAATTGGCTAGGCCAATCATACTCACGCAATTGGATATTTTGATTGGAGTTGTTGGGGTAAACAATAGCTCTCGTGACCTGATGAATATACTTTTTACATGTGCTAGATTAACTATTGCCAGGGCCTGGATACAAAATCATCCCCCCACGGTCATGGAATGGTGGCTTTTGGTTAAAGACATTTATAATATGGAAAACTCTTTAGCGTTGACTAAGGGACTGAGGCAAAAACGGAAGATACAAGAAATTTGGGGAGTAATTATGTCTTAATGATTTAATAGAAATATGGATTTTTAGTATTGTTTTTGATTGATGCCTTATTTTATATGAGTTGTCTGACATTGTATATCTATGTATTTGATGTTACTCATGATGCTAATAAAAAATTAAAAAAAAAAAAAGATTTTAAATGAGGAGGATAGGTTCATGGGGCCACTTACCCAGATTTTCTATCTCTTCTGGGACACCCATCCCCAGGGCTCCAGTGCAAAAGGAAGAAAGCGTGACAAAGCGCACAGCAAGAATGCCCAAGGGGACCCGAACTCCCCAGGACAAAACAGAACTGAGCACCACTGTCCGCCTGGCAAAGTTGCGTGGACAGACCTGAGCCTGGGGGCCCATTTCCTGTGCTGGCGTCAAGGGAAATATAAGAAAATTACTCTTTTTTTATGGTCACACCATATTTTCAGACTGATGCTGCTGTTTTTTTCTTGCAAAAAACTCAGTTGATGGCCAGAATGTAGAACAATGTCATACATTCACCCCAGTACAAGGATCTGGGCCTAAATTCATCGTTTATTTGCACTCCACATCACCCTGGGTTAGACACTGGCTATATGCAAATCAGCTCTGACCCTGTGCCTCATGGGAACAGTCCAGTCCAAACTACCAAGCCATGTCTTTCCCAGACCGGAATCAAGCATCCAAGGACCGGTTTCTGGCTATCAGCCTTCATCAGCCTGGATTGCTTGACTCCAGTGGTGTGGAGAGCCTGGGACTCACGTCTGAGTATACCCAGCACACTCGGGGTGAAAATTGCAAAAAACACAGTTGATGGACAGAATGTAGAACAATGTCATACATTCACCCCAGTACAAGGATCTGGGCTTAAATCCATCGTTATTTTGCACTCCACATCACCCTGGGTTAGACAGTGGCTATATGCAAATCAGCTCTGACCCTGTGCCTCATGGGAACAGTCATGGCTTGGTAGTTCGGACTGGACTGTTCCCATGAGGCACAGGGTCAGAGCTGATTTGCATATAGCCAGTGTCTAACCCAGGGTGGTGTGGAGTGCAAAAAAATGATGAAAAACCCCAAAGTACGGTGCCGACTGCGAAGTGCACGGCGTCAGGCATGAAGTCAAGCAGACCCCCAAAGAACTGTACCTTGGAAACGATGAAAGCAAAGACGGTATACAGTGTTGGAAAGTGATACTTCGTTTGCACTGGGAGGCGTTGGTTACTTACGACCCTAGGGAAGGTGAAGCCATGGTTCCTTACTGTGATGCAGGTGAGGTGAGACGTTAGTTCCTTACTGTGTTGGGGAGGTGACGTCACAGTGGCAGCGAGGCGGCGGTTCCTTAGGACGGTGCTGTGTCAATGGATTCAGGAGTCACCAACCTTGAGTATCGGCTCCGCATTTATGAAGCACTTGCATCGGTGAAGTTGGAGATGCAGTGCGAGTCGGGACTGTGCTGCGTGGACATCACTAGCGGTGTCCTCTGCTCCGGTGCAGGCAGCAGCCTTGGTGATGGCCTCGGAGTCAATGCTTGCCGGCTTCGGTCTTGCAATTTCCTTCTGTGGCAGCTGAAACAGCAGTTCCAGATGCAAAAAGACAGAAGAAATGAAGTCTCTGTGTCACTTAGACTTCAGAACAGAAGACAGGCTCTATTTCAAGACCTTGGAGATCATTTTCAAACAGGGGATGCAGCAAACAGTATTCCTCCTTAGCTTCTCTGGCTCTTCTCCTTGGCAAAGGTTACTCTTGATTCACAGAAGTGATCTAAAGTCCCGGGATCTGGGCCCCAATCCATATACTATAAAATACTTTGTTGTGTGGTGGTGGAGAAGCTCTGTGCTCAGTCAAAACCAGTTCTGTCCTCTCTGGTGTAGCTTCCTGGCAGGAGGTGAAGACAACATTATGGAACAAAAGGGGGTGGTGATGGACGGAGCATCTGAATCAATCAAACACTCACACCCAGTCAAAAGATCTGGGTTTAATCCATCACCGTTCTTTAGCCCACTCTGCCACCCCAGTTCAGACATGGCCATATGCAAATCAGTCTGACCCTGTGCCTCATGGGAACAGTCCAGCCCGAACTGCTAAGCCATGTCTTCCCTAGACCGGAAACAAGCTTCCGAGGACTGGTTTCTGGCATTCCAGTTGTCTTCAGCCCGGCTTGCCTGAATCCAGTGGCAAAGTGTGCAACAGGACTCATATCTGAGCATACCCTGCCACACTTATGGCGGCCAAAAGCGGTACAAAAGGGGGTGGTGATGGACGGAGCATCTGAATCAATCAAACACTCACACCCAGTCAAAAGATCTGGGTTTAATCCATCACTGTTCTTTAGCCCACTCTGCCACCCCAGTTCAGACATGGCCATATGCAAATCAGTCTGACCCTGTGCCTCATGGGAACAGTCCAGCCCGAACTGCCAAGCCATGTCTTCCCTGGACTGGAAACAAGCTTCCGAGGACCGGTTTCTGGCATTCCAGCCGTCTTTAGCCCGGCATGCTTGAATCCAGTGGCAAAGTGAGAAAGGGACTCACGTCTGAGCATACCCTGCCAAACTTATGGTGGCCAAAAGCGGTACAAAAGGGGGTGGTAATGGATGGAGCATCTGAATCAATCAAACACTCACACCCAGTCAAAAGATCTGGGTTTAATCCATCACCGTTCTTTAGCCCACTCTGTCACCCCAGTTCAGACATATGCAAAAAAGTCTGACCCTGTGCCTCATAGGAACAGTCCAGCCCAAACTGCCAAGCCATGTCATTCCTGGACTGGAAACAAGCTTCCGAGGACCGGTTTCTGGCATTCCAGCCGTCTTCAGCCCAGCTTGCTTGAATCCAGTGGCAAAGTGAGCAAGGGACTAACGTCTGAGCATACCCTGCCACACTTATGGTGGCCAAAAACTGTAAAAAAAGGGGGTGGTGATGGACGGAGAATCTGAATCAATCAAACACTCACACCCAGTCAAAAGATCTGGGTTTAATCCATCACCGTTCTTTAGCCCACTCTGCCACCCCAGTTCAGACATGGCCATTTGCAAATCAGTCTGACCCTGTGCCTCATGGGAACAGTCCAGCCTGAACTGCCAAACCATGTCTTCCCTGGACCGGAAACAATGTTCTGAGGACCGGTTTCTGGCATTCCAGCCGTCTTCAGCCCGGCTTGCTTGAATCCAGTGGCAAAGTGAGCAAGAAACTCACGTCTGAGCATACCCTGCCACACTTATGGCGGCCAAAAGCGGTACAAAAGGGGGTGGTGATGGACGGAGCATCTGAATCAATCAAACACTCACACCCAGTCAAAAGATCTGGGTTTAATCCATCACTGTTCCTTAGCCCACTCTGCCACCCCAGTTCAGACATGGTCATATGTAAATCAGTCTGACCATGTGCCTCATGGGAACAGTCCAGCCCGAACGGCCAAGCCATGTCTTCCCTGGACCAGAAACAAGCTTCCGAGGACCGGTTTCTGGCATTCCAGCCGTCTTCAGCCCGGCTTGCTTGAATCCAGTGGCAAAGTGAGCAAGGGACTCACGTCTGAGCATACCCTGCCACACCTATGGCGGCCAAAAGCGGTACAAAAGGGGGTGGTGATGGACGGAGCATCTGAATCAATCAAACACTCACACCCAGTCAAAAGATCTGGGTTAATCCATCACCGTTCTTTAGCCCACTCTGCCACCCCAGTTCAGACATGGCAATATGCAAATCAGTCTGATCCTGTGCCTCATAGAACAGTCCAGCCTGAACTGCCAAGCCATGTCTTCCATGGACCGGAAAAAAGCTTCAGAGGATCGGTTTCTGGCATTCCAGCTGTCTTCAGCCCGGCTTGCTTGAATCCAGTGGCAAAGTGAGCAAGGGACTCATGTCTGAGCATACCCTGCCACACTTATGTCGGCCAAAAGCGGTACAAAGGGGGTGGTGATGGACGGAGCATCTGAATCAATAAAACACTCACACCCAGTCAAAAGATCTGGGTTTAATCCATCACCGTTCTTTCGCCCACTCTGCCTCCCCAGTTCAGACATGGCCATATGCAAATCTGTCTGACCCTGTGCCTCATGGGATCAGTCCAGCCCGAACTTCCAAGCCATGTCTTCCCTGGACCGGAAACAAGCTTCTGAGGACAGGTTTCTGGCATTCCAGCCGTCTTCAGCCCGGCTTGCTTGAATCAGTGGCAAAGTGAGCAAGGGACTCACGTCTGAGCATACCCTGCCACACTTATGGCGGCCAAAAGCGGTACAAAAGGGGGTGGTGATGGACGGAGCATCTGAATCAATCAAACACTCACACCCAGTCAAAATATCTGGGTTTAATCCATCACCGTTCTTTAGCCCACTCTGCCACCCCAGTTCAGACATGGCCATATGCAAATCAGTCTGACCCTGTGCCTCATGGGAACAGTCCAGCCCGAACTGCCAAGCCATGTCTTCCCTGGTCCAGAAACAAGCTTCCGAGGACCGGTTTCTGGCATTCCAGCCGTCTTCAGCCCGGCTTGCTTTGAATCAATTGGCAACGTGAGCAAGGGACTCACGTCTGAGCATACCCTGCCACACTTATGGCGGCCAAAAGCGGTACAAAAGGGGGTGGTGATGGACGGAGCATCTGAGTCAATCAAACACTCACACCAAGTCAAAAGATCTGGGTTTAATCCATCACCGTTCTTTAGCCCACTCTGCCACCCCAGTTCAGACATGGCCATATGCAAATCAGTCTGACCCTGTGCCTCATGGGAACAGTCCAGCCCGAACTGTACCGCTTTTGGCCGCCATAAGTGTGGCAGGGTATGCTCAGACGTGAGTCCCTTGCTCACTTTGCCACTGGATTCAAGCAAGCCGGGCTGAAGACGGCTGGAATGCCAGAAACCGGTTCTCAGAAATTTGTTTCCGGTCCAGGGAAGACATGGCTTGGCAGTTCGGGCTGGACTGTTCCCATGAGGCACAGGGTCAGACTGATTTGCATATAGCCATGTCTGAACTGTGGTGGCAGAGTGGGCTAAAGAACAGTGATGGATTAAACCCAGATCATTTGACTGGGTGAGAGTGCTTGATTGATTCAGATGCTCCGTCCATCACCACCCCCTTTTGTACCGCTTTTGGCCGCCCTATGTGTGGCATGGTATGCTCAGACGTGAGTCCCTTGCTCACTTTGCCACTAGGTTCAAGCAAGACGGGCTGAAGACGGCTGGAATGCCAGAAACCGGTCCTCGGAAGCTTGTTTCCGGTCCAGGGATGACATGGCTTGGAAGATCGGGCTGGACTGTTCCCATGAGGCACAGGGTCAGACTGATTTGCATATAGCCATGTCTGAACTCGGGTGGCAGAGTGGGCTAAAGAACGGTGATGGATTAAACCCAGATCTTTTGACTGGGTATGAGTGTTTTATTGATTCAGGTGCTCCGTCCATCACCACCCCCTTTTGTACCGCTTTTGGCCGCCATAAGTGTGGCAGGGTATGCTCAGACGTGAGTCCCTTGCTCACTTTGCCTCTGGATTCAAGCAAGCCAGGCTGAAGATGGCTGGAATGCCAGAAACCGGTCCTCGGAAGCTTGTTTCTGGTCCAGGGAAGACATGGCTTGGCAGTTCGGGCTGGACTGTTCCCATGAGGCACAGGGTCAGACTGATTAGCATATGGCCATATCTGAACTGGGGTGGCAGAGTGGGCTAAAGAACGGTGATGGATTAAACCCAGATCTTTGGACTGGGTGTGAGCGTTTCATTGATTCAGATGCTCCGTCCATCACCATCCCCTTTTGTACCGACAAGCTTATGGAAGGCAAACCATTCCAATTCAGGTGAAAGTTAATCTCCTCCTACTCTAAATGCAGCCCAAGACTATTCAGCCCAGCCCTGATTCATCGGACTCTGTGGAGCCACTGTATATATCCAACGTCTGACACTCCAAACCCAGTTAACCAATTGACATCCCAGCAAAGGCACACTGGAAGGCTAAGCAAGAAAATACCTGCGTTCTAAAAGTGGCATTTTTAAAACAGAATGCAAAAATTACCCTCACTAAAAGATGAACTTTTACATTCTGAGTTCAGGCATACTAAACTTTATTTTCCTCCCTTGTTCACACAGATAGTTAGGCTTATGAGATGTTAAAAGGAAGATTACCCATTCCATCCTATGGGAACAGGTAACCTTGCAATAGTGAAAAACGAAATTGGCAATATTTCACTATCAGGACATGCCACTCACACCAGGGCATGTGCTACCTTTCACATACACTGCACCCTGCCCAGAGGAGTACCTTGGGCGTACTTTAGGGGTGACTAAAGTGTAAGAACAGGAAAGGTTAGGGCCTGGCAAGTGGGTACACTTACCAAGTCAACATGGCAGTACTAAACTGCCCACAGATAATGCAGTGGCAGATCTGAGTCACATTTACAGGCTGCTGATGTGGGTGGCACAATCAGTGCACCAGGTCCACTAGCAGCAGTTGATTTACACGCCTTGGGCACACACAGTGCACTGTACTAGGGACTGACTAGTAAATCATATATGCCAATCATGGAAACCCCAATCTATACCAATTTTAGACTCAGGGGTCTCTGGTTGGCACAGGTATGCACTTGTGACAAACAGGGACCCTCTCCTCTAGTCAGGGTAAGAGAACTACTCCTTTGGAAATAACCCTTGCTCACCCTCTAAGTAGTGTGGCGCGAGCAGACAAGGCTAATCTTCAGGGCGATAGTTAGGTAGGCATTTATGATCACATACAGAAAACCCACTGACCCACCACAAACGGACACCAATCGTAGGATTGTATCCAAAGTACGTAGACTTATGTAAAAATATATGCAGAATTATCACAAGATCATACAACGTTTAGCGAATGAAGGCCACCAGATTTAAATAGGCAATTGTTCTTACGTGTTCTTGGTCAGCAAGGTACGATGACAGGAAAAACAAATGTTGCGGACCCTGGATCCGATGCGAACTCGGGATAGAGTTCCAATGTACCTTGTGATGAGTGTCCGAGTCGTTTCAGGCGCGGCTACTGGTGAGGGCGGACCCTGGACGAGGCCAACGTTTCTCCACAGGATCTATCCGGCTCGGAGCCCCCTCGAGGTGCGAGGTGGATGAGCAGGACGGTGTTGAGGGTTGTGGCGATCCGGGGTCTGATGCAGCTCACGGAGCGAGGCGCCATTCAGGCCTGTGGGGCGTATTACTTCTTAGCACACCAGTTCTTACCTGTGGATTTGTGTGGGGCGTTGCGTTCCTGGGCAGATGGGTGCAGCAATGGGCCTTCGGTACCACAGTACGGAAGACCTTCATGAGGTGCGGCACAGCCTTGGTATGCAGGAGGGCAAATCGAGACAGTGGGGTACGTTACGACGTACGGACTGACCGAGGCTATCAGATGCGCTCTGTGCAGAGTCCGGCGAGAAGAGATGAGAGGCGCACGGCGTGCTCCGCAGCAGGCGAGGTGACAGGAGAGCTGGCGGCCGTGCACTGAAGTGGAGAGCGACTCAAGCGTGAGCGGGGTTCTCTGCGGCAGGGTGATCAGGCTCCGAGCTGTCACGACCTTGGAGGGCGAAGGCACCCGAGTCACAACTCTGGCGAGGGAATAAGAACCAATGGTCCAATGGTCCTGGGGTTCCGTTCAGGGGGCAAGCTCGTGATCAAGCCCTTGGAGGTAGTTTCAGGTACAGGTCTTCAAAGTCCTTTCTGGTCTTTTCCTCTCCTTCCTCAGCAAGGCACCACTGCATGATTCCTTCTCCTCAGCTTCTCTTGGTCCTCCTAGTCGGGCAGAGGTTCGTCGTGGTCAAAACTGGATCTAATTTCTTAGGAGCAGGGCTCCTACCTTTATACTCGGTTTCTTTTGTCTTGGTAGGCCAGGGGGCCTGAGCCTGGTTCAACCCAGTTTTTGAGTACTCTGTTGACAAGACGCTGCCGTCTTATTTCAGGGTGCAGGGCAGGGACATCAGACGCTCCGCAGGAG
This sequence comes from Lissotriton vulgaris, assembly GCF_964263255.1. Taxonomy (NCBI): domain Eukaryota; kingdom Metazoa; phylum Chordata; class Amphibia; order Caudata; family Salamandridae; genus Lissotriton; species Lissotriton vulgaris. The sequence continues at coordinate 275,145,602 of NC_141695.1, read as the reverse complement.
GTGGAGGGAGCATTGTGGTGGTGGAGCACAACCCTATTCAGAGTCAAGGACTACTCCGCCCACCCATCCTGGTGTAATCACTCTATTCACCACCTGGTCACCCCGACTGCCCCTGGAAATTCCCCAGCCCTGTCACTCACACAAACCCAGACAACAGATACACATCCTGGCTGAGGTGGGCTGAAATAGGTTGGCGAGCAAATGCTAACTTTCTAAAAGTAGCAGTTGCAAACACAGCATATTAAAATAAACCTTGCTAAAGGAAGTATTTTATTATTTAGTTCAGGCATACCAAACTTGACATGCCACTGTGTTCCCTGAGCTGACCGGGACTATAGCATGTAATAGTTCCAGCCCCTCACCTTGGCCAAAGAGAACAGGCAGCCCTTCAATAGTGAAGAACAAAAAAGGGCAGTAATTCACTACTAGGACATGCCACACACACCAGGGCTTGTCCTACCCTTACAATGCACCCTGCCCTTGGGCCTACCATAGGGGTGACTGATATGAAGGTTAGGGAAGGTTTAGGGACTGGCAAGTGTAGGCACCTGCACAATCAGCGTGACAGTACCAGACTGTACGCAGGGTCTGCAATGGTGGACCCGAGACATCTTTTGCGAGGCTGCTTCGGTGGGTGGTGCAACCAGCGCTGCAGGCCCACTAGCGGCATTTGTATCTACAAGCCCGGCTCTCCTGGTGCACGTTACTGGGGACTGATAGTAACCAAATAAGCCAATCATGGAAATCAATTACGGATACACTTTATATAGTGAGCACTTGCTCTGCGGCACATGTTAGCCGTGGCGCAGTGCCCTGAGCATCGAACACCAGCAAAAACATCTGAGGCACATCAGCAAAAATTGGAAGGGAGACTCACGCCAAGGTGCCAGGTCGAACAACCAATAATTAACAAATGGAGCTTTAACCCCTTCAATGCTCATGACGGAACGGTTCTGTCATGAGCATAAGGTGGCCTGTGCTTATGACGGAACCGTTCCGTCATGGTTCCATAGGCCCAATGGAACGTTTAGCACCGGGGAAAATCCGCGCAGCACAGAAGGGGTTAAGACTTTGGCACTGAACAGCAGTTGCTAAGTGCCCAAAGCATCTAGACCAACAAAACTGAGTCCAACACACAGAAAAACCACAGGAGGGCAAAGGAAAAAAATACAGGGTAAACCAATGCCAATAATGCAAACAGGAAACCTAGCAAAACTGTAAAAATGTTTAAACTAGACGCCCAGGGGAATCCAGGATGGGGTGACTTGTGTGCCTCTCACCAGGTTCTGTTACCCGGAATCCTTTGCAAACCTCAAACTTTACTCATATTTCTGTGATGGAAAGTTCTGGAATCTGTGGGGAGCCACAAACTTCCACCCACCCAGCATTTCCCCAAGCCTTTTGATAACAATGGTATCTCACTAGTGTGGGTAGGCCTTGTGGCCGCGACAGGAAATGTCTCAAAACGCAACATGGACATATCACATTTTTACACGGAAAAGAGACTCTTTTTTGCAATATGCCTAGCTGTGGATTGTGGACCCTAGCTCAGCTGGCATTTAGGAAAGCCTAGTAAACCAGTTCCTTTTTGCAAACTAGATATACAGGGGAAACCAGGATGGGTTGACTTGTGTAGCTCCTGCCAGGTTATGTTACCCAGAATCTTTTACAAACCTCAAGCTATGTCATTTTCCTCACATTTCTGTGATGGAAGTTTTTTGAATGTGGGGAGCTACAAAATTCCACCCACTCAGCATTTCCCCAAGTCATCCAATAAAAATGTTCCCTCACTTGTGTGGTTAGGCCTAGTGCCCGCAACAGGAAGTGGCCCAAAACGTACTGTGGAGACTTCAACATTTTTGATTAAAAAAAGACTTGGTTTTGTGAGGGAGTCACCTGTCTTTTTGATCCCTGGCTCTGTGAGCATCTAGGGAAACCTCCCAACCCATATATTTTTGAAAACTAGATACCCTGAGGAGTCCAGGGAGGTGTGGTTTGTATGAATCCCCCAATGTTTTCCGACCCAGAAACCCATGCAAACCACAAACTTAGCAGAACATATAAAATGTATCTATCACAAAATGACCTGATTTTGAAAGGGGTTCACCTGCATTTTTGGTCCGGGGCTCAGTGGCCATCTACAGAAACCTACCAAACAAACACATTTTTTAAAACTAGATACGCAGGGGAGTCCAGGGAGGTGTGTTTTGTGTGGATTCCCCAAAACTTTCCTACCCAGAATCCCCTGCAAACCTCATATTTAGCAGAACAAATCACGTTTTCTCACATTTCTGAGTGGGTAGGTTGTGAAATAACTGGGTTGACATACATTTCCTACCACCTAGTGTTCTCCCAGGTCCCCCAATAAAAATGGTACTTTACTTGTGTGGGTGGGCCAGGTACCCGCGGCAGGGAAGGGCCCAAAATGTATTATGGAGACATCAAAATTATCTATCACAAAATTACATGGTTTTGCAAGGGGGTCACTGTTTTTTTGGTCCCGGGTTCGGTGGCCATCTAGGGAAACCTACCAAAACCCACACATTTCTAAAAACTAGACACCCAGGAGGGCCCAGTGAGGTGTGACTTGCGTGGATTCCCCAACCTTTTCTTACCCTGAAATCCTCAAATTAAGGTAAAACAAAATACCAATTTTCCTCACGTTTCCATCTAGGAGCACCGCACCAGCACAAATGTCCTACCACTCAGCATTACCCTCAGTCTCCTGATTAAAATGATACCTCACTTGTGTGGGTGGGCCAAGGACCTGTGACAGGAAAGGGCCAAAAATATAGGGCTTGAGGGAAGCGCACAGAAAACTCTAAATGCTATATATTTTTAAATACATTGTTAGTCGATTCTGCATTGGACAAGATAGGTATCATTCTTATCGGAAGACCAAGGGTAATGCTGGGTGGTAGGACAATTGTAGGACACACTTGAGGTACCATTATTATCGGAAGACTTAGCGGAACGCAGAATAGTAGAACAAGTGTTATTACCAATTGACTGCCTTCCAAATGTAGGACAATGTGTAAAAAAAAGTAATTTTAAACATTTTCTGTAATTCATTTGCTTGTATGGGTACCCACCATTTTGGAGAGGTGCAAATAAGCACTGCTTCTAAACTCTATATTTTTTTCCCATTTCATAAATATGAAGGTTTCCTCAGTACCTATTTTTCACTCTTTATATTTTACCAAATGAGTTGCTATATACTTGGTACACAATAAAAAACCACTGCAAGATGCATCTCAGTTATTGGCTTTGAGTACCTCGGGTTCTTGGTGAACCTACAAGTCCTATATATCCACACAACCAGAAGGGTCCACCAGACATAACAGTATATTGCTTTCAAAAGTCTGCCATACTTAGAAGAAGGTATAGGTAAAAACGTTGGCAAAAATGGCTGGCTTTTTTTCAACGCAACTTCAATATTTCTTTATTTTAATTGTTAGTTTCTACATAAAAACCCGAAGGATCTACACAAATGACCCCTTGCTGAATTTACTTTACTTTTCAGAAATGTATAGTTTTCCGGGATCCATTATTGCTTTCACATCCATTCCTACCACTAACTGGAAGGAGGTTGAAAGCACAAAAAATAGGAAAAATAGGCTATGTCTCAGTAAAATGCTAAAACTATGTAGGAAAATGTGTTGTTCTGACAAAAGTCAGCTTGTTCCTAAAAGCTGGGAAGTTGGTGATATTAGCTCCCCAAACCCTTTGTTGATACCTTTTGCAGGGAAAAAACAGACACTTTCTTCTGCAGGACTTTATTTCCATTTAAAAAAAAAAAAAGAAATTTGGTGTATTTTGGCCAATTCTCTGTTCCCTCTAGAGGAATCCACAAACTCTGGGTAACTTTAGAATCCTCAAGATGCTGGAAGAAAAGGACACAAATTTGGCATAAATACCTTATGTGTAAGGGTGGGTGTAGCACTCCGCTCCGTCCGTAGAGTGTGCGTAGTGTTGCCTACTTCGCGATTTGCAAAGTAGACTTAGTAGGCAACACTACACACACACCATGGTGGAGAAAACTTGCCTGCCAGCCGCCTCCCTCCCGCCCTCTTCTAAATGCTCAAAATAATTTAAAACATTGTAAAACTAATTAATTAAAAACGACTTACCTGAGATGCGGCGTCCCGGGGCTCCCTCTTCCTGGTTTCTTGCCGAATTCTTTCTGACAAATCCGCATGCGCTGGCGCCCGCACATTTCTGTTGAGAAATGCGCAGGCCCAGGATCCCGTGCATGAGCATTTTATATATTTTACATTTCACATGTTTGGGCAGTGAAAAAATTCAAAAGTAATTTTTCACTGTGGCATTGCTGGTTCTTCCATAGGAAAGCACTGGGTTACATTATAAAATATTATAACACTTAACTTCAGTTTGATATTAGTTTGGCAAATTATTCAAGGACTCATTTTATTGGTTTGAAAAAATTGGGTTACTGGTTGAGGTTAGACCTGACTTAAGCAGCAACCACAATCCTTATCAGGTTGAGGCATAGGCAACCCCCAATTTAACATGCTCAACCATCTGGTAGCTTGGTGCAAAGCAGTCAGGCTTAACTGAAAGCCAATGTTTAAAGCATTGAGGCCTCACTTCAACAGTAATAAAATGAAAACACAACACAACAAAAAATCCCACTCCAATTTAGAAAAATAGAGTACTTTTAAATAAATTAAAAAAGACCAAAATGAGAAAAATCCAATTAGTAGATTAGGTTTAAAGATTTCAGTATATGCAGCACCAAAAAGGACAAAATGGCAACTGTGGATATCTGGTAGCGGGTTGGCTCCAGGGACCCAGTTAGGCTTGCTGAAAAAAAGTACTTTAAGTCCTGGTTTCAGAGTACTACCAGGTCCCACACGGAGGATGCATAGCACAGTGGAGATGATGAATTGGTTTCGAGGCACTGCAGAGTTGCGATGCGAGGTCCTGCGTCATTGTCAAGTATTCCCTCAATGAGGGCTTGCGTTGCTAAGTCAAATGTTGAGGATGTGTTGTGCAGTCAAGGTGATGCATTGGTTCTGATGAGCTGTGATGCTGCAATGTCAGAATCTGCATCATCATTGAGGGTTCCAGTTGAAGACAGACATGCGATGGAGGGTCTGCCTCAGTGAAGCTACTCAAAGCTGCGATTTTAATGTAGGCTGCAAAGGTTGATGCAGAGTCCTTGCGTTGGAGACCCTTGCAGCAGAGGCGATGTGCTGTTCTGCTTGGACTTGTGCCAAGCAGCAGATGTTTTGCAGAAAGTTCTGCTGTATCCGCAAATGGTCTGGCAGAGCACCTTCATGCCCACTTCCACGAGTTCAGGACCAGGGTGGCACCACTTTGCATCATAGGACTCACAGATAGCAGAGTCCTCAGTGCAAGGTTGTTAACACCTTCTGTCCTTGAGGTTCTAGTCAGGAATCCAGCCAGTTAGTCTTTGGCATTACTCTGGCATCCTGGGTTCAACAGATTCACCAAGGCAGGAGGGCAGAAGGCAGCAGGGCAGCACATCAGGGCAGCAGTCCTTCGGAGCAGCAGTCCAGCAGAGAGGCTGTCTTTCAGCAGCACATCAGTCTTTCTTGAGGGAAGAGTGTCCATAGGTCCAGAACTGAACTGAAGAGTTGGTGTCTCGTTTCCAAAATGTATAACTGGACCTTCCTTTGAAGTGGCAGAAGCTTTTAGAGATTTCCCTTTGAGGTCCCCAGGCATCCTGCCTCCCCTTTCCTGTGTCCAGACAGACTAAAGTGGGTATACAGCCCTTTGTGTAGGGGCAGGACACAGCCTATTCAAGAGTAAGTAGGTGATGTGTCCAGCTTGGCCCTCCCTTCGTGCTCGCTATTGCATGTGGCTGTCTACACATTATTACATACATAGTACAAAATACTACAAATATGTACATTTAGGTAGATGGAATACATTTGTTGATGCCCTCATATCACAATACACCCCCTGTGGGGCCTGAACCCTATAACCACAATGCCATACACCTACAGCACATGCAATATTGTGAAATAAGATGGTTGGCCTACTGGTTTTATCAGGATATCACTACATTAATAAAAACAGAAAACATGTTATAATTCACCATTGCAAAACTGTACAATGGGGGTAGTGCCTCACATAAAGAACTTCATGCTACCGTAGTGTGCTTGCAGACAGACCGGACTGCAGCAAGGGCAATGAGGCCGGAAATTCCAAGTGGGAGGGGTGGTGAACTCCACACTGCCAGTGGAGTTCGTAAAATGTTGACGCTCCGCTTGAAGCATGGAGTTTAGCAAAAAAATCTGACATTCCCCGGTGGAGAAAAGTTAACCAGGACATGCCACTCACCATTTCATAGATGCTACCTGAGCAATACACGCTGCAAGGAGTTCCTTTAGTCGCATGAATGAAGTCAATGAACATCCTAGCAGAATGTGCAGCCTGTTTGGCTGTGCATGTACTCTGAGGGTATAGCCCCTGCACATGCTGTAGGACTTGTGCACTATCATCAAAAGCTGTAAGCAACAGAACAGGCAGTGCATACGTGTAGTAGTATTATTAGCCGACTACCGAAAGACCATGTGCGCATGCGTATATTAGGAATGCCAAGCAATCCCAAACATACATTTAGAAATCAAACTATGTTGTGCAAGACAGTGCACTAAATACTCTGATGCAATCTCAATAACTACTTGCTATATTTTAACATTATAGCCTCATTCAGAACACTTCTCACACGCCATTAGCCAATTGCGTAATAAAGCGAGACACAAAGGCCAATGGCGTGTGAGCCCCACATGCATGAGCTTTTAGGAAAGCTGAACTGATGGTAAGAGGTCATTTTCCTAGCTGCGCTAGGCTCGACCTAAAAATGAATTGTTTGCCACAAGTGATTAATAACTTTTTAGGACCTGATTCTGATGCGATCAGGAAGGCCTCCTAACGACATTTGCTCCTTCCAAATCGGATCGGGAACATGTCTTACCGACTGACAATTTTGATGTGGTTAGGAACATATGCTCCCATTAAAGTCAATGGGAGTCCACCCAAATTGGATCGGGAAGCATCCGGATGCATCGTACTTCGTTGGTTGGACTATCCCGATCCGAATGGGTCGGAAACCATTTCCAAACCGATTCAGACGGGAAGCTCTCCAACCCCCAACAGAATTGAGCCCTTAGGCCCCGATTCCCATCTGGGTCGGAAAGCTCTCCGACCGAGCCGGATCCGTAGTGTTTTTCGACCGAGCTGGGCTCCTGCAGTCCGACCGAGCTAATATGATGTGGAAATCAATGGGAGCCGGTCGTGCGAGGCGTACATGGGTTCCCATTGACTGAATGGGTACGTCTTGCACAAGGGTGCCCCCTACAGTGGGTACGCGTCGGTGCCATCCGCACCTTACATGCCTGTGTTGGGGAGACCTTTTGGTCTCCCCCTGTGTCCTAGTCGTAAGGCTGCGGCTGACAGGGGGTCCGACGAAGACCCCAAAAGGCAGCTTCCGGGGCATTTGCGAGCCAGAAACTTCGGCTCAATACGGCTGTCTGGCGAGTGCACCATACTGGCTCAGTCGGAATTCGCCTCCATTGCACGGCACGGTTCGCTTACGGCTGACACGTACTGAGCGATCTGGACCCAGAAACGTCTCAGTCAGCAATTTCACGTTTCCTGCATCGTACTTGCTCGCTCGTATAGTGGTACGAGTCGGTCAGAAAATACGCGTCCGGCTCGTACTTTTCCCGGGCGGATCGCGTTCGGGCCATTCCGAGCAAGATCGGAATCGGCCCCCTACTGGGAAGCATGACAAGTCTCTCTGGGAATGAGCCTGTCGTTTTTGGCTTTCTCTCTTTCATTGGCAGAAACAGGGTCTTCCAGAGGGGCTGCTGAGCAACACTCTGCGCGCACATGGGACTCTGTGGAATTTGGCAGATTTTCTATTTCCACACAATATCACCAAGTGAAACTCTGCGAGTTCCACCCAGGCCAAATTCCAAATACTTCTGAAAGGGGAAGCCTCAAGAAACTTCTCCTACTTCAAAGAAGGAACCAGGTATAAAATAAGACTCAGACCCACTCTTCAGTTCACTCTCTAGCCGTATAGGAGGACTCGCAGACGCCTACCTGCTGCTGCTGTGTACTTCAAAATAGTGTTTTTATTGCATCAAGATGGACTGCAATGCTGCCTAAAGCCTGCTTTGAGCCTCGAGAGGTCTGCCACCAGCTTGTGCCCTGCACTTATCATTGAACCCAGGACAACAAGAATTAATCTAATGGCTAGATGGCTGGCCTCCTAATTAGAGCGTTAGGGACAGTAAAGGGTTCAACCATCTTGAACCAATACCTGGACCCTGGCTGTGTGAGTTCTGATTCTCAAAGTTGAGTCCCTCATGTCCTAAAGCCTTGGAAATGGTTCTGAAAGGTACTTAGTTAGCCCAAATCCAAAACTTGGGACTTAAATATATTTCGATACATAAGTGGTCTGAGAAGTGAGAGGAGAAAGGGACCGACCTGCTCCTTGATTGGCCCGTGGAGCATCACCGGTTGGCCTGAATGTGTGCCAGCTCCCACTATGTTCTTCTGCGCAGCAGCAAAGCCTGTTCTGCAACTTCTCTCAGAAGGGGTATCCGAACACGTGGAGACCTCGTCAGCTACAGCTTGCAGCTTTGTCTCACTAGGACAGACAGAGGGGTCGATTAGGATCGCGGACGGACTTGAGTCCGTCCGCGACCCCAGAGTATGAGGGAACGTCCGCAGGGGCTGCGGCGTTCCCTCATGTGCGATTAGGATGTGACCGCCACCCTGGCGGTCACATCCTGGATATTTAACATTGCGGCGGGTGCTGCTTCAAGCAGCACCCGCCGCAATGTTAAAAGTGCATGTTTTACATTTACATGCACAAAGCGGCAGGCACCGCGCGGTGCCTGCCGCATTGTGCATGTAAATGCTGGGGGGTACCATAGGTACCCCCCATGTGCACCCCCCACCCGCCAACACCCTGGGGGCCCGCAACGGGCCCCCAAAATCAAAAGTACACATGCTTTTCCACGGCGGAAAAACCGCCGCGGAAAAGCATGTTTACTAATGCTTCCTAATTTGGCTGGCGGTGTCTGATAGACACTGCCAGCCAAATGAGAGCTTTTCCGCCGCGGTTGTAATCCGACCGCGGCGGAAAAGCAGCGGACAGAAACCAAGACCCACCAGCCATCGTAATGCGGCGGTGGGTCTTTGGTGAGTCCGCAGAGGATTTTCCGCCTCCTCCGGGCCGGAGGTGGCTTCCGCCGGCCCGGAGGAGGCGGAAAATCCTCCATCCTAATCGGCCCCTAAGTCTGTATGAAGAATTTATCACAGAGACGTTGACCAGCAGCTCCCGACAATGATGCCTCCTCCTTCAACACTGCGGCTGTCTTGTTCTGCTGAACGTAAGTACAAACGGAAGCAGAAACTGGGCCCAATCCACTTTTTGTGCCCACTCCATCATGGTCGGCTTTATATTTTGACTTTGCCCCGTCTTGCTTGACTAGATACCCAAGGTTGGTGATCTTTTAGTCGCTCATGTCTACTTTAAACTGTAAAAACTCAGGACTCTGGTTCTACTGATTTTTTTTGGTTGTTGTAAAGTCCTTAAATATATTATAATTAGGCTGTTCGGAATTCGGTTAAAACCGACTCTCCCTGACAGTACACCTCCTGATGAAAATCAGGTGACCCGGTTTAAACCGAGTGTCACTGATTTTCATAGCTGGCGTGGGGGGAGAGGAGCTGTTGTGGTCTGCCGTCTGTTTTACTGCCGCCACACCTGAGTACTTCACAGGTCTTTAAAAAGACCATTCACTTAATGAGGCGTTGTTATGTCGCCCCTTCTCAGAGTCCCTGGGGGCGGGGCTGAGCGCAGAAACATCTTCATTGCTTGCGGTTTTGTCTCATGTCTGGCAGCCGGCCCTGTATCAGGGAGCTTGGGAAGCAGACACATATTGGGCTCAAACGGGTTTCAGTCCCGTCCCCCCTCCCACCTCCTCCCTCGTAGTGTGTCAGCCCTGGCTGAGCAGCCTCCAGGGCACACACAAAGACACATTTTTAATCTGCCAGCCGCACCAGGGTACTTCACAGGTCTTTAAGACCAATGACTTGTTAATGAGGCTTTGTCCGCAGCCTCCAGTGACGTTCCACAAGAGGTGGCTGGAGGCATGCCAAAGCCCTCAAACCTTTGTAAGGATGTGTTAGTGTCCATCGCAAGGGCTTCACGCCATTGGCCCTCATGACCATGTACTAATCTGGCATCAATCCCTTTATTTTCCCACACAGGGTGTTATTTTCATTTGACTCCTCCCTACATGAGTGGCAATGCGCTGTCCCCACGGTTGATTTTTAAAAAAATGTCTAATAGTGACTTTAATTCCTTCTTTTTTATTAAGCACTTTATTTTGTGTGTAGTTTTATGTGCTGTAATACATTAACAGTGAGCAAGATTGCATTTTGAAAACCCGGCGCAAATCTTCAGACAGAAAGAAACCCTTGACCCGTTTAGCTTTCCTGAAGCGTTACTTTCATTAAACCAGTGTTGTTGAACGATTTGAGAAAATAGAAAGGATAGGGGTGTGCAACAACAATCTCGAGCAAAAATCAGATGGTAGGGGATCTAATTTTCAATGTGTCCCACTAGATTGGATGACTAATTAGCAAAACGTCCCTACTTAACTTAAATGTCGAACACGCACAATCATGTCACAGGAGACAGGCATGCTCACATGTTGATACAGCCATTGTGTAATCAATCACATGGTTTGACATTAAAATAAATATACTTCCAAGGCACGTGCAGTATTCCCATTATGAGACACGGCGGGCAGGTGGGGTTAAATAGCTTGTGCCCGGATCCACATCATCCCTCCTTGAATATTCCACACGGCTGCTCGGTGATTAGCAATGAACAGTTGGGTGCTCACCTAATGTATTTGTTTTTTCATAACCATGTTGATACGGGGAACGCACTGCCTGCCTCCAGTGACTTTACACAAGAGGTGGCTGGAGGCATGCAAAAGCCCTCATTCGAAAGGATGTGTCAGTGTCCATAGCTAGGGCTTCACGCCATTGGCCCTCATGACCATGTACTAATCTGGCTTCAATCCCTTTATTTTCCCACACAGGGTGTTATTTCCATTTGACTCCTCCCTACGTGAGTGGCAATGCGCTGTCCCCACGGTTGTCTTTACGGCCCCCTAACATTCTTTTACAATTCCCTGGCAGGTCCCCTACACACTCTGGAGTGGGACTGTAAATGATATGCGGATCAGAAAACTCAGCGTGTGTGCCAAAATAAGTGGCAGGGCAACAGAAACTCCGTGACCTGGCTGCCGGTTAACTCCAAAGAGAAGCAAACTTTGTTTCTTTAGAAAGTTAAAAGAAACCCTTAAAATGTTTTCCAAACTACGGAGCACTTCCTCCACACTAATCAACAAAGAGTCGCCAAACTTTAAATCATCATCAAAAGCACAAATGTCCATATCCTCTGTGCAAAGTTCACTGGCTGAGACTACATCACAGACACTTTGCATGCCAAAAAGCTCTTCGGTTTTGATATCATCTCCAGCACTACTACAAACAGCAGGCTAGAGACTAACCGAAGAAGGGCAGTAGTTTGTTGTTGTCAGAAAAGTGCTGCGGGTCCCCGGGCTTATAATGGAGTACCAGGCGGATCGCGGAAATGTAGAGAGCAGAGGCATTAACAGAGTTTATTGCAGACCCTGCTGCACCGTGGGGACCCAGGAGCAGAAGAAATGCAGTCAAGCGGAGAGCACCGGGCCCCAAGGGCAGTACGGGCAGCGGCGCCCCGTGCAGCAGTAGTTTCCATGCTTGATTCATGCATTTAGAAGCAGTCAGTTTCTCAAATGCCCAAAGATAAGTTCCTATGCCTCAATTATTCGAAGTGCAGTTGACAGTCTTTTTAGGATCTCCAGTGCGCCAGACCTAAGAACCCAAAATTTGTGAGTCTGTGCACCACCACCCTTTCTCTTTGAAAATGACTTGTTTCCCTGTGCCCAGGAACACTGAAAACTTAACAGTGTTTTGATTTAGCACAACGCATGTACATGGATGGTTACTAGTGTCCTCTATAAACTGCAGGTGAAATATTAGGATACAGATGGGATGGCACCACCTTCTGTTTTGTAGTATACCCTGGTGTCATTTCTGTGAATGTGGTCCGGTAGTTTTATTTTGTTTCTGGTGGGAGGGAGGGTTAAAGCACTAGGAAGAATAACAATGTGATGTATATGTTGAGTCTGCACTTTACCCAAACCCTCTGTCCGTTTTTGCAAGAAGAATCAACAATTTTTGATAATAAGAGTAAATGGTGGAAAATGCACCCAAAAAAAATGAAACCCTTAAAACTTCACCTAATTGAAAAGAGTAGCATTTAATACATAGGCCCATAAAAGAAAATAATTCCTCTTTGAAACGACAAGACTGTCTGCGATACACATACTAAACTAAAATGACTGTGACATTTTATTAAGAAATAAGACGACATATTTTCTACCTCTCCCTTCATTTTCTTTTGCCCACAGGCGCCTCTCCATGTAAAGAACACAGAGCCAACATTAGTCCATTTGAAAGTCCCTACACAAAAACGTCTGCGTAACTGTCAATAACACACTCAGTCAAATCCAAAAGCTACAGTATATTCATCACCAACTTTATTATGAAAATGATTGTTTTGCTAAAAACAAAATGATTGTTTTGTTAAAACCAAACAAAAAAGACAATATTTTGACCGCCCAAGACCAGTTCGGTGTCTGTAACTGGTGCAACGACAGACGCAGGACATCTAGATTTGATAAAACTGTAGAATTGGTAGAATTCGTCAAGACACCCTACCCTTCAAATAGCTGACCGCCTACTCTCTCTTTGAGAGCATCTTTTCTTTGAGCCTTGTGTCTACATAACAAGTACAGGGGTACGTTTCCATCTTTGTTTCCTTCTTGAGCTAATTCACGTGTAACCATTCAAAGTATGTTGTTAGTTCAGGAAGGCATTCTCTCACAGCTCCAAAACCACAGGTCTCTCTAGTTTAAAATTCGGTAATGGTGACTTGTTTAAATAAGTGTCTGGCATTTCCATAATTTCCTTATTGCGTACAGCACGCTAATTATTTGAAGTGTGCTTATTACTAAGGAGAAATCGCACACTAATAAAGATGAAATTGTCTTTCTCTGGGCTTATTGCAGAGCACCCGGCCTTCCTTCACGCCGAGAGTGGTGCTGATGTCCAGCAGGCGGGGGCTGGGGTAGCAGGAGTTTGATTTATAGTAGTGCTTCTTTCTGCTCGCACTTTGCAGGTACTCTTCGGTTGTATTTAACTGATCATGTTGATAGGCACCTAAGGCTGAAATAGCAAACTAGTTATGTTTAACTTTTCTCAAGGGGGGTGGGGCACGCCGCGGACATGCACAATGAAATTACCTTTTGCATCATGGTAAATGTAGTTTTCAAAGATGCTGGTTTGTCAAATTTCATGGCCAGTGCCCGTATGCCTAAACACGTGTTTCGAAATTCCTTTCTATTCAGTAGGGAAAAAGTTCATAGGTTCCTGTGCATGCTGCCGTCATCTTATCAGGAATATTACCACTCTCAGCATGCGTTGCGCGCTCCTGAGCTCGTTAACTCACGGCTCGTGGGAGCCTTTTAAACAGTCAAGGGGGGTGGGGCACGCCGCGGACATGCCCAATGAAATTACCTTTTGCATCATGGTAAATGTAGTTTCCAAAGTTGCTTGTTTGTCAAATTTAATGGCCAGTGCCCGTATCCCTATACGCGTGTTTCGAAATTCCTTTCTCTTCAGTAGGGAAAAAGTCCATAGGTTCCTGTGCATGCTGCCGTCATCTTATCATGAATATTACCACTCTCAGCATGCATCGCGCGCCATTGAGCTCGTCAGCTCGCGGCTCATGGGAGCATTTTAAACAGTCAAGGAGGGTGGGGCACGCCGCGGACATGCACAACGAAATTACCTTTTGCATCATGGTAAATGTAGTTTTCAAAGTTGCTGGTTTTTCAAATTTCATGGCCAGGGCCCGTATCCCTATACACGTGTTTCGAAATTCCTTTCTCTTCAGTAGGGAAAAAGTTCATAGGTTCCTGTGCATGCTGCTTTCATCTTATCAGGAATATTACCACTCTCAGTATGCGTCGCGCGCCCCTGAGGTCGTCAGCTCGCGGCTCGTGGTAGCTTTTTAAACAGTCAAGGGGGTGGGGCACGCCGCGGACATGCACAACAAAATTACCTTTTGCATGATGGTAAATATAGCTTTCAAAGTTGCTGGTTTGTCAAATTTCATGGCCAGTGCCCGTATCCCTATACACATTTTTTGAAATTCCTTTCTCTTCAGTAGGGAAAAAGTTCATAGGTTCCTGTGCATGCTGCAGTCATCTTATCAGGAATATTACCACTCTCAGCATGCGTCGCGTGCTCCTGAGCTTGTCAGCTCGCGGCTCGTGGGATCCTTTTAAACAGTCAAGGGGGGTGGGGCACGCCGCGGACATGCACAACAAAATTACCTTTTGCATCATGGTAAATTTCGTTTTTAAAGTTGCTGGTTTGTTAAATTTCATGGCCAGTGCCCGTATCCCTATACACGTGTTTCGAAATTCCTTACTCTTCAGTAGGGAGAAAAGTTCATAGGTTCCTGTCCATGCTGCCGTCATCTTATCAGGAATATTACCACTCTCAGCATGCGTCGCGCGCCCCTGAGCTCGTCAGCTCGCGGCTCGTGGGAGCCTTTTAAACAGTCACCTTTTAAACAGTCAAGGGGGGTGGGGCACGCCCGGGACATGCACAACAAAATTAACTTTTGCATCATGGTAAATGTAGTTTTTAAAGTTGCTGGTTTGTTAAATTTCATGGCCAGTGCCCGTATCCCTATACACGTGTTTCGAAATTCCTTTCTCTTCAGTAGGGAAAAAGTTCATAGGTTCCTGTGCATGCTGCTTTCATCTTATCAGGAATATTACCACTCTCAGTATGCGTCGCGCGCCCCTGAGGTCGTCAGCTCGCGGCTCGTGGTAGCTTTTTAAACAGTCAAGGGGGTGGGGCACGCCGCGGACATGCACAACAAAATTACCTTTTGCATCATGGTAAATTTCGTTTTTAAAGTTGCTGGTTTTTCAAATTTCATGGCCAGTGCCCGTATCCCTATACACGTGTTTCGAAATTCCTTTCTCTTCAGTAGGGAAAAAGTTCATAGGTTCCTGTGCATGCTGCTTTCATCTTATCAGGAATATTACCACTCTCAGTATGCGTCGCGCGCCCCTGAGGTCGTCAGCTCGCGGCTCGTGGTAGCTTTTTAAACAGTCAAGGGGGTGGGGCACGCCGCGGACATGCACAACAAAATTACCTTTTGCATGATGGTAAATATAGTTTTCAAAGTTGCTGGTTTGTCAAATTTCATGGCCAGTGCCCGTATCCCTATACACATTTTTTGAAATTCCTTTCTCTTCAGTAGGGAAAAAGTTCATAGGTTCCTGTGCATGCTGCAGTCATCTTATCAGGAATATTACCACTCTCAGCATGCGTCGCGTGCTCCTGAGCTTGTCAGCTCGCGGCTCGTGGGATCCTTTTAAACAGTCAAGGGGGGTGGGGCACGCCGCGGACATGCACAACAAAATTACCTTTTGCATCATGGTAAATTTCGTTTTTAAAGTTGCTGGTTTGTTAAATTTCATGGCCAGTGCCCGTATCCCTATACACGTGTTTCGAAATTCCTTACTCTTCAGTAGGGAGAAAAGTTCATAGGTTCCTGTCCATGCTGCCGTCATCTTATCAGGAATATTACCACTCTCAGCATGCGTCGCGCGCCCCTGAGCTCGTCAGCTCGCGGCTCGTGGGAGCCTTTTAAACAGTCACCTTTTAAACAGTCAAGGGGGGTGGGGCACGCCCGGGACATGCACAACAAAATTACCTTTTGCATCATGGTAAATGTAGTTTTTAAAGTTGCTGGTTTGTTAAATTTCATGGCCAGTGCCCGTATCCCTATACACGTGTTTCGAAATTCCTTCTCTTCAGTAGGGATAAAAGTTTATAGGTTCCTGTCCATGCTGCAGTCATCTTATCAGGAATATTACCACTCTCAGCATGCGTTGCGCGCCCCTGAGCTCGTCAGCTCGCGGCTCTTGGGAGTTTTAAACAGTCAAGAGGTGTGGGGCACGCCGCGGACATGCACAACGAAATTACCTTTTGCATCATGGTAAATGTAGTTTTCAAAGTTGCTGGTTTTTCAAATTTCATGGCCAGTGCCCGTATCCCTATACACGTGTTTCGAAATTCCTTTCTCTTCAGTAGGGAAAAAGTTCATAGGTTCCTGTGCATGCTGCTGTCATCTTATCAGGAATATTACCACTCTCAGCATGCGTCGCGCGCCCCTGAGGTCGTCAGCTCGCGGCTCGTGGTAGCTTTTTAAACAGTCAAGGGGGTGGGGCACGCCGCGGACATGCACAACAAATTACCTTTTGCATGATGGTAAATATAGTTTTCAAAGTTGCTGGTTTGTCAAATTTCATGGCCAGTGCCCGTATCCCTATACACATTTTTTGAAATTCCTTTCTCTTCAGTAGGGAAAAAGTTCATAGGTTCCTGTGCATGCTGCAGTCATCTTATCAGGAATATTACCACTCTCAGCATGCGTTGCGTGCTCCTGAGCTTTCAGCTCGCGGCTCGTGGGATCCTTTTAAACAGTCAAGGGGGGTGGGGCACGCCGCGGACATGCACAACAAAATTACCTTTTGCATCATGGTAAATTTCGTTTTTAAAGTTGCTGGTTTGTTAAATTTCATGGCCAGTGCCCGTATCCCTATACACGTGTTTCGAAATTCCTTACTCTTCAGTAG
Organism: Lissotriton vulgaris; assembly: GCF_964263255.1. Taxonomy (NCBI): domain Eukaryota; kingdom Metazoa; phylum Chordata; class Amphibia; order Caudata; family Salamandridae; genus Lissotriton; species Lissotriton vulgaris. The sequence goes on along the minus strand of NC_141695.1, from coordinate 275,128,746 downwards.
GGAGAAAAGTTCATAGGTTCCTGTCCATGCTGCCGTCATCTTATCAGGAATATTACCACTCTCAGCATGCGTCGCGCGCCCCTGAGCTCGTCAGCTCGCGGCTCGTGGGAGCCTTTTAAACAGTCACCTTTTAAACAGTCAAGGGGGGTGGGGCACGCCCGGGACATGCACAACAAAATTACCTTTTGCATCATGGTAATTGTAGTTTTTAAAGTTGCTGGTTTGTTAAATTTCATGGCCAGTGCCCGTATCCCTATACACGTGTTTCGAAATTCCTTCTCTTCAGTAGGGATAAAAGTTTATAGGCTCCTGTCCATGCTGCAGTCATCTTATCAGGAATATTACCACTCTCAGCATGCGTTGCGCGCCCCTGAGCTCGTCAGCTCGCGGCTCTTGGGAGTTTTAAACAGTCAAGAGGTGTGGGGCAGGCCGCGGACATGCACAACGAAATTACCTTTTGCATCATGGTAAATGTAGTTTTCAAAGTTGCTGGTTTGTCAAATTTCATGGCCAGTGCCTGTATCCCTATACGCGTGTTTCGAAATTTCTTTCTCTTCAGTAGGGAAAAAGTTCATAGGTTCCTTTGCATGCTGCCGTCATCTTATCAGGAATATTACCACTCTCAGCATGCATCGCGCCCCTGAGGTCGTCAGCTCGCGGCTCGTGGGAGCCTTTTAAACAGTCAAGGGGGTGGGGCACGCCGCGGACATGCACAACAAAATTACCTTTTGCATCATGGTAAATGTATTTTTTAAAGTTGCTGGTTTGTTAAATTTCATGGCCAGTGCCCGTATCCCTATACACGTGTTCCGAAATTCCTTACTCTTCAGTAGGGAGAAAAGTTCATAGGTTCCTGTCCATGCTGCCGTCATCTTATCAGGAATATTACCGCTCTCAGCATGCATCGCGCGCCCCTGAGCTCGTCAGCTCGCGGCTCGTGGGAGCCTTTTAAACAGTCAAGGGGGGTGGGGCATGCCGCGGACATGCACAACGAAATTACCTTTTGCATCATGGTAAATATAGTTTTCAAAGATGCTGGTTTTTCAAATTTTATGGCCAGTGCCCGTATCCCTATACACGTCTTTCGAAATTCCTTTCTCTTCAGTAGGGAAAAAGTTCATAGGTTCCTGTGCATGCTGCCGTCATCTTATCAGGAATATTACCACTCTCAGCATGCGTCGCGTGCCCCTGAGGTCGTCAGCTCGCGGCTCGTGGGAGCCTTTTAAACAGTCAAGGGGGTGGGGCACGCCGCAGACATGCACAACAAAATTACTTTTTGCATCATGGTAAATATAGTTTTAAAAGTTGCTGGTTTGTCAAATTTCATGGCCAGTGCCCGTATCCCTATACACATTTTTTGAAATTCCTTTCTCTTCAGTAGGGAAAAAGTTCATAGGTTCCTGTGCATGCTGCAGTCATCTTATCAGGAATATTACCACTCTCAGCATGCGTCGCGTGCTCCTGAGCTTGTCATCTCGTGGCTCGTGGGAGTCTTTTAAACAGTCAAGGGGGGTGGGGCACGCCGCGGACATGCACAACAAAATTACCTTTTGCATCATGGTAAATTTAGTTTTTAAAGTTGCTGGTTTGCTAAATTTCATGGCCAGTGCCCGTATCCCTATACACGTGTTTCGAAATTCCTTACTCTTCAGTAGGGAGAAAAGTTCATAGGTTCCTGTCCATGCTGCCGTCATCTTATCAGCAATATTACCACTCTCAGCATGCGTCGCGCGCCCCTGAGCTCGTCAGCTCGCGGCTCGTGGGAGCCTTTTAAACAGTCAAGGGGGGTGGGGCACGCCGCGGACATGCACAACGAAATTACCTTTTGCATCATGGTAAATGTAGTTTTCAAAGATGCTGGTTTTTCAAATTTTATGGCCAGTGCCCGTATCCCTATACACGTCTTTCGAAATTCCTTTCTCTTCAGTAGGGAAAAAGTTCATAGGTTCCTGTGCATGCTGCCGTCATCTTATCAGGAATATTACCGCTCTCAGCATGCGTCGCGCGCCCCTGAGGTCGTCAGCTCGCGGCTCGTGGGAGCCTTTTAAACAGTCAAGGGGGTGGGGCACGCCGCAGACATGCACAACAAAATTACTTTTTGCATCATGGTAAATATAGTTTTCAAAGTTGCTGGTTTGTCAAATTTCATGGCCAGTGCCCGTATCCCTATACACATTTTTTGAAATTCCTTTCTCTTCAGTAGGGAAAAAGTTCATAGGTTCCTGTGCATGCTGCAGTCATCTTATCAGGAATATTACCACTCTCAGCATGCGTCGCATGCTCCTGAGCTCGTCAGCTCGCGGCTCGTGGGATCCTTTTAAACAGTCAAGGGGGGTGGGGCACGCCGCGGACATGCACAACAAAATTACCTTTTGCATCATGGTAAATGTAGTTTTTAAAGTTGCTGGTTTGTCAAATTTCATGGCCAGTGCCTGTATCCCTATACGCGTGTTTCGAAATTTCTTTCTCTTCAGTAGGGAAAAAGTTCATAGGTTCCTTTGCATGCTGCCGTCATCTTATCAGGAATATTACCACTCTCAGCATGCATCGCGCCCCTGAGGTCGTCAGCTCGCGGCTCGTGGGAGCCTTTTAAACAGTCAAGGGGGTGGGGCACGCCGCGGACATGCACAACAAAATTACCTTTTGCATCATGGTAAATGTATTTTTTAAAGTTGCTGGTTTGTTAAATTTCATGGCCAGTGCCCGTATCCCTATACACGTGTTCCGAAATTCCTTACTCTTCAGTAGGGAGAAAAGTTCATAGGTTCCTGTCCATGCTGCCGTCATCTTATCAGGAATATTACCGCTCTCAGCATGCATCGCGCGCCCCTGAGCTCGTCAGCTCGCGGCTCGTGGGAGCCTTTTAAACAGTCAAGGGGGGTGGGGCATGCCGCGGACATGCACAACGAAATTACCTTTTGCATCATGGTAAATATAGTTTTCAAAGATGCTGGTTTTTCAAATTTTATGGCCAGTGCCCGTATCCCTATACACGTCTTTCGAAATTCCTTTCTCTTCAGTAGGGAAAAAGTTCATAGGTTCCTGTGCATGCTGCCGTCATCTTATCAGGAATATTACCACTCTCAGCATGCGTCGCGTGCCCCTGAGGTCGTCAGCTCGCGGCTCGTGGGAGCCTTTTAAACAGTCAAGGGGGTGGGGCACGCCGCAGACATGCACAACAAAATTACTTTTTGCATCATGGTAAATATAGTTTTAAAAGTTGCTGGTTTGTCAAATTTCATGGCCAGTGCCCGTATCCCTATACACATTTTTTGAAATTCCTTTCTCTTCAGTAGGGAAAAAGTTCATAGGTTCCTGTGCATGCTGCAGTCATCTTATCAGGAATATTACCACTCTCAGCATGCGTCGCGTGCTCCTGAGCTTGTCATCTCGTGGCTCGTGGGAGTCTTTTAAACAGTCAAGGGGGGTGGGGCACGCCGCGGACATGCACAACAAAATTACCTTTTGCATCATGGTAAATTTAGTTTTTAAAGTTGCTGGTTTGCTAAATTTCATGGCCAGTGCCCGTATCCCTATACACGTGTTTCGAAATTCCTTACTCTTCAGTAGGGAGAAAAGTTCATAGGTTCCTGTCCATGCTGCCGTCATCTTATCAGCAATATTACCACTCTCAGCATGCGTCGCGCGCCCCTGAGCTCGTCAGCTCGCGGCTCGTGGGAGCCTTTTAAACAGTCAAGGGGGGTGGGGCACGCCGCGGACATGCACAACGAAATTACCTTTTGCATCATGGTAAATGTAGTTTTCAAAGATGCTGGTTTTTCAAATTTTATGGCCAGTGCCCGTATCCCTATACACGTCTTTCGAAATTCCTTTCTCTTCAGTAGGGAAAAAGTTCATAGGTTCCTGTGCATGCTGCCGTCATCTTATCAGGAATATTACCGCTCTCAGCATGCGTCGCGCGCCCCTGAGGTCGTCAGCTCGCGGCTCGTGGGAGCCTTTTAAACAGTCAAGGGGGTGGGGCACGCCGCAGACATGCACAACAAAATTACTTTTTGCATCATGGTAAATATAGTTTTCAAAGTTGCTGGTTTGTCAAATTTCATGGCCAGTGCCCGTATCCCTATACACATTTTTTGAAATTCCTTTCTCTTCAGTAGGGAAAAAGTTCATAGGTTCCTGTGCATGCTGCAGTCATCTTATCAGGAATATTACCACTCTCAGCATGCGTCGCATGCTCCTGAGCTCGTCAGCTCGCGGCTCGTGGGATCCTTTTAAACAGTCAAGGGGGGTGGGGCACGCCGCGGACATGCACAACAAAATTACCTTTTGCATCATGGTAAATGTAGTTTTTAAAGTTGCTGGTTTGTTAAATTTCATGGCCAGTGCCCGTATCCCTATACACGTGTTTCGAAATTCCTTACTCTTCAGTAGGGAGAAAAGTTCATAGGTTCCTGTCCATGCTGCCGTCATCTTATCAGGAATATTACCACTCTCAGCATGCGTCGCGCGCCCCTGAGCTCGTCAGCTCGCGGCTCGTGGGAGCCTTTTAAACAGTCAAGGGGGGTGGGGCACGCTGCGGACATGCACAACGAAATTACCTTTTGCATCATGGTAAATGTAGTTTTCAAAGTTGCTGGTTGTTCAAATTTTATGGCCAGTGCCCGTATCTCTATACATGTCTTTCGAAATTCCTTTCTCTTCAGTAGGGAAAAAGTTCATAGCTTCCTGTGCATGCTGCCATCATCTTATCAGGAATATTACCACTCTCAGCATGCGTCGCGCGCCCCTGAGGTCGTCAGCTCGCGGCTCGTGGGAGCCTTTTAAACAGTCAAGGGGGTGGGGCACGCCGCAGACATGCACAACAAAATTACCTTTTGCATCATGGTAAATATAGTTTTCAAAGTTGCTGGTTTGTCAAATTTCATGGCCAGTGCCCGTATCCCTATACACATTTTTTGAAATTCCTTTCTCTTCAGTAGGGAAAAAGTTCATAGGTTCCTGTGCATGCTGCAGTCATCTTATCAGGAATATTACCACTCTCAGCATGCGTCGCGTGCTCCTGAGCTCGTCAGCTCGCGGCTCGTGGGATCCTATTAAACAGTCAAGGGGGGTGGGGCACGCCACGGACATGCACAACAAAATTACCTTTTGCATCATGGTAAATGTAGTTTTTAAAGTTGCTGGTTTGTTAAATTTCATGGCCAGTGCCCGTATCCCTATACACGTGTTTCGAAATTCCTTACTCTTCAGTAGGGAGAAAAGTTCATAGGTTCCTGTCCATGCTGCCGTCATCTTATCAGGAATATTACCACTCTCAGCATGCGTCGCGCGCCGCTGAGCTCGTCAGCTCGCGGCTCGTGGTAGCCTTTTAAACAGTCACCTTTTAAACAGTCAAGGGGGAGTGGGGCACGCCGCGGACATGGACAACGAAATTACCTTTTGCATCATGGTAAATGTAGTTTTGAAGTTGCTGGTTTGTTAAATTTCATGGCCAGTGCCCGTATCCCTTTACACGTGTTTCGAAATTCCTTTCTCTTCAGTAGGGAGAAAAGTTCATAGGTTCCTGTGCATGCTGCCGTCATCTTATCAGGAATATTACCACTCTCAGCATGCGTCGCGCGCCCCTGAGCTCCTCAGCTCGCGGCTCGTGGGAGCCTTTTAAACCGTCAAGGGGGGTGGGGCACGCCGCGGACTTGTATAACGAAATTACCTTTTGCATCATGGTAAATATAGTTTTCAAAGTTGCTGGTTTGTCAAATTTCATGGCTAGTGCCCGTATCCCTATACACGTGTTTCAAAATTCCTTTCTCTTCAGTAGGGAAAAAGTTCATAGATTCCTGTGCATGCTGCCGTCATCTTATCAGGAATATTACCACTCTCAGCATGCGTCACGCGCCCCTGAGCTCCTCAGCTCGCGGCTCGTGGGAGCCTTTTAAACCGTCAAGGGGGGTGGGGCACGCCGCGGACTTGCATAACGAAATTACCTTTTGCATCATGGTAAATATAGTTTTCAAAGTTGCTGGTTTGTCAAATTTCATGGCTAGTGCCCGTATCCCTTTACACGTGTTTCGAAATTCCTTTCTCTTCAGTAGGGAAAAAGTTCATAGGTTCCTGTGCATGCTGCCGTCATCTTATCAGGAATATTACCACTCTCAGCATGCGTCGCGCGCCCCTGAGCTCGTCAGCTCGCGGCTTGTGGGAGCCTTTTAAACAGTCAAGGGGGGGGGCACGCCGCAGACATGCACAACAAAATTACCTTTTGCACCCTGGTAAATGTAGTTTTCAAAGTTGCTGGTTTGTCAAATTTCATGGGTAGTGCCCGTATCCCTATACACGTGTTTCAAAATTCCTTTCTCTTCAGTAGGGAAAAAGTTCATAGGTTCCCGTGCATGCTGCCGTCATCTTATCAGGAATATTACCACTCTCAGCATGCGTTGCGCGCCCCTAAGCTCGTCAGCTCGCGGCTCTTGGGAGCCTTTTAACACCTTGGCTGCTAGCAGTTTTCCCTTCCTGTGCTGGAAATTGCTAAAGTCCATAAATCATGACGAGCTCAGCTCGTCATCAGCACAGCTCAACCGTGCATCATGACGAGCTGAGCTCGTCATGAGCATGGAAAGGGTTAAACAGTCAAGGGGGGTGGGGCACGCCGCGGACATGCACAACGAAAATACCTTTTGCATCATGGTAAATGTAGTTTTCAAAGTTGCTGGTTTGTCAAATTTCATGGCCAGTGCCCGTATCCCTATACACGTGTTTCAAAATTCCTTTCTCTTCAGTAGGGGAAAAGTTCATAGGTTCCCGTGCATGCTGCTGTCATCTTATCAGGAATATTACCACTCTCAGCATGCGTTGCGCGCCCCTGAGCTCGTCAGCTCGCGGCTCGTGGGAGCCTTTTAAACAGTCAAGGGGGGTGAGACCCGCCACAGACATGCACAACGAAATTGCCTTTTGCATCATGGTAAATGTAGTTTTCAAAGTTGCTGGTTTGTCAAATTTCATGGCCAGTGCCCGTATCCCTATACACGTGTTTCAAAATTCCTTTCTCTTCAGTAGGGGAAAAGTTCATAGGTTCCCGTGCATGCTGCCGTCATCTTATCAGGAATATTACCACTCTCAGCATGCGTTGCGCGGCCCTAAGCTCTTCAGCTCGCGGCTCGTGGGAGCCTTTTAAACAGTCAAGGGGTGTGGGGCACGCCGCGAACATGCACAACGAAAATACCTTTTGCATCATGGTAAATGTAGTGTTCAAAGTTGCTGGTTTGTCAAATTTCATGGCCAGTGCCCGTATCCCTATACACGTATTTCGAAATTCAGCTGCGAAGTGTGAAGCGATGGGCTCCAACCCCCTTTGTTGAATGTTTAACTTCTCTGTCCGCATTGTTGGCATAGTCTGTAATTATTAGTTGCAGGTTGATCAGCGTCTGAGTTCCGCTTAGCCTCGAGGTCATGTATTTCATGTTTCACAGAGACACCAGCAAAAGGGCCAGCTGGTTCACCCAAGAACTCCTAGCCTCCAAGCAAGCCTGCGGGAACCTAGAAAAGAAATGGCACAGTGAACAAACTACGGACAGCAATGCAACACAAAAGGACGCCATAAGCAACCGCACCACCTCATCAGGGCGGCCAAGAGGACCTTCTTCAAAGACCGCCTCGACAACTACGCACACAATAGCAAGGAGCTCTTCAACATCGTGAAGGAACTCTCCAAACCCAGCTCCAACACCAACGACATCCCGCCGTTGCAAGCCCTGTGCAACTCCCTCGCCACCTTCTTCCACAGCAAGATAGCAGGCATCCACAACAGCTTCAACACCCAGACAGCCCTAACAGACAGCCACACAATAGACCCTCCGCACACCATCGTCCATGACCCCCTGCTAGCCTGGGCCAGCTTGTGCATCAATGACACCATCAAGACCATGCGCAAAATCCACTCTGGCTCTCCATCAGACCAAGCAGCTCCATTGCTTGATTGACTGATTGACTTGATTGATGTTCGAGATTTTGCATGCCAATTGCAAAGGGATTTAGGTACTCTGATCTGTTTTGCTACTCAGGATCCCCTAAAAAGTACTTTAAATGTTTCTTATAGCATGCACAGACTATTCGATGACACCATATTGTTGCAAAAATACTCCATTATTTTGTCTCTAAGTTTGTCTCTCAACACAGAAATCAGTCAATGAGAAAGAAGGGTAAGGAGGACTCATACCCAAGACACAAGAAGACAAAGGAGTAGTCAGAGAGTGTCTTTATCAAATGCTGTACCGTCAGTTTCATTAACTCACATTCCCTATAGCCAGGTGGAATCCAACCGTAACCAGGATTTATGTACAGAGGACGAAAACATGTAGAATGACTGATTCTCTAAATATCCTCCAAGTCATGTGCCCCAAGAATGTCATTAAGTGCTGCAGCAGTTGCTCTGCCATGCCCAGTTATCACACTGTATCTGTCAATTGTAGGGTTACATTTTTTATTGAGCTCACTCCCTTGCATCCCACACCCAATGAGCAAGACACAGTGCTGAAGGAGTGGTGACAACAAACCAATGATTTGTGGAATCAAGCCTCTGACTGGCCTGAAGTAGCAGAGTGGTGAGAAGAGTGCACCCAAGTATCTCATTGCCAACTAGTGCCTCAAAGACAAGACATATCTCAAAGTACAGCTAAGAATAATGATAAATCGGATTCAGGAGTAATCTCAGTGAACCAAGACAGTGAATCAGTGAATCAGTGAATCAGTGAATTACATTTCTGATCCAGAAGGACCAAGCTATGTGACCGCAGAAGAGAAGGATGACCAAGAAGTCATGCGCAAATGAGTGCAATTGTGTATGGAAAACAAACACATATCACAGACTGTCACTGAGGAGACTGCGCCAACTGAACAAAGCGACAGTGAAAATGAACATCTAGTAGTCAGAAGACGAGAAAAAGAGCAGGGGTACTTAGTCAAAGGTACTTAACTCTTGAGTGGATGTGCTTTGCTGAAAGAGAACTTGATTTGGTCTTTTAGAAATTGGAAGGTCAATGGACAGTGCCTGCAGAACCACTATATGTAAGGCTATATTACAGTGAAGATTGCTTGAGTTTGCATCTTTGGACAAATAGAAACAACAAACAGTAACCATTCTTTTATTTTCGGTTGTACATTTATTTTCTAATGTCTAAATGTAAAGAAATTATGTCAATCCTTTTGAAAATCTAACATAAGTGTAAAGGTGGTTTATAGTGCTGATAGTCATTATCATTTTCATGATTTGCCTATAGGTTTAAGTTCCCCTGCAGAAACTAGTCCTATCAAGTCTAACCCCAAGCCCACACCCACTTATTCACACATAGTAGGGCAGCACAATAATGTATTTTTCAACCTGCTACATGAGTACACCAGTTTCATGCAGGCCAAGGACTGCTATGCAGGCAGCCATTTACCAGCATATGTGGTGGACGATATGACTTACTACCACATTCACCTAATCTATGGTATTTCGTTTAGTATAATCCTTAGTTTGCTTTACCATGAAGATAATTTTGAATAATATTTCTGGAATATGATCTGGTTTTTATCAAGGGGCCTTTGTATAAACATGTTAAGCTTGACACTGTCCATGTCCATAGACAAAAGTCAGCTTTTCAGAAATCCAATGGAGAAGTTTGTTGATGTCATAGATGATAGTAGGGCAGAGATTGAAAAGAGAACAAAAAGTCGGTGAGATATAGGGAAAGATTCATGGGGCAAGGAAGCCCATCCACTAATTGGACAATAGGCCACAGTCACAGTGTCAGTCGTACCACACTACCACGGACGGCTTTAGCACTGGTGGCACCATGTGCAACAATGTTTGTTGGTGCCCCCAATGACCACTGACACCACAGATTTCCTCTCTACCACTGTTGGACTTGTCCCTTTTTGTAGGGTCATCCCTGAACTTTTTGCCTCCCTCCTGCATGTTGTCTGATCTGTTTTGTTGGTTTTATGACTCTGGGAACTTTACCACTGCTGATCAGTGCTAAAGTGCATATGCTCTCTATGGTAAATTGATGTATGGATTAGTGACTCCATGATTGGCTGGTTTGGTTTACTTATCAGACCCTAGTACAGTGCACTGAGAGTGCCTAAGGGCTGGTAAATCAAATGATACTGGTGGGCTTGCAGCACTGCTTGTGTCACCCACAGAAGCAGCCTGTAAAGTGTGTCTCAGGTCTGCCATTGCAGAGTTTATGTGCAGTCTGGCACTGTCATGTTGACTGGGCAGGTGCACCCACTTGCCAGTCCCTAAACCCTCACTTTTCTGCATATTAGTCACTCCTATGGTAGGCCAAAGGGCAGGTTGCATTGTAGGTAGGACATGCCCTGATGTGTGTGGCATGTCTTGATACTGAATTATAGCCAGTTTTGTTTTTCACTCTTGCAAGTCTACCTGGCCCCCATAGGCCAGAATGGGGAGTTTGATTATAACACCTTATAATCCTAACTGACTCAGGGAACTAGGTGGAAATTGGAGTTTAGTATGCCGGAACTCAGAATGATAAAATACATCTTTTAGTGAAGTTGGTTTTAACATTCTGTGTTTGAAAATACCACTTTTAGAAAGTAGGTATTTTATTGCCTAACTGTCCAAGCCTTCCTCTGTTAGGTTGTGCATTCCTTGTCTGGAGTTTGAGTGACAGAGGCTGGGGGATTCCAGGAGACAGGGTGAGTCAGCACAGGGCTGAATAGAGCTATCTGCATGTAGATGGGTGGGAGGAGTTGCACCTGGGACCTGAATGGGGCTGTGCCTGCCTTCCACAAAGCTGGCTCCAACTCCTGTGGTGCGTCTGATGTCCCTGGCCCACACTGTCAAAGGAAAGAAGGATTCTTGTCAACAAAGTGCTCCAGAACTGCACAGAACTTGTTTTGACTGGGTACAGGACCCTCTGCCTTCAAAGGACAAAGGATTTGCTAGTAAAATATGGGGACCCAGATCCCAGAACTTTAGATCACTTTTGGGAAACAAGAACCACCTTTGCTGAGGAGAGGAACCAGAGAAACTGAGGAGGAGACTATCCCTTAGCTCAAATGCTGTTTGGGGGATTGGCCTTCAGTGGTTGCCTGACTGCCAAAGAAAGGAGAAAGGACATTGTGCTACTTTCAAATCACCATTTAAAGGATGTCCAAAGGCCTGAGATAGAGCTTGCCTCCTGCTGAAGTCTCAGGGACAACAGACTTCACCAACCAGCTCCCCTGACTTCGCTTGCTGGGAATTGAAGTGCCTGCTGTTGAGCTGGGCTTTCTGAGAGACTGCTTGTCGCTGGGAGCTGGAAGCGTGACTCAATACGAAGAAGCGTGTCGCCGCCGCAGCCGTTGTTGTTGCATCACCAGAGAAGAGTGTCGCCATTGCATCACCCAAAGCGCCTTGCATTACCGGAGCAGAGTGTCACCGTCGCAGCAGAGCAGCGTGTCGCAGGGCCTGTTGTAGCTCAGAAGAATCGTTGAGTCGCCGTCGGGCGTGCACGCATCGTTGTTGCATCAAGAAGAAGATGCCATTTTGTTTCATTTAACTGGATCTTCATCGCATATTGCATCACCTCCCCACACGGAGAAGAACCAACACTTCCCCTACGCAGCAGTAGGGACCCAACGCATCACTGTTCTTGCGTGTAAGGAACCGACACATCATCTTCCCTGCAACACTTTCATTGTGTAGCGTTACGCTTCCAAAGGTACATTGCACTTACAGTGTTGCATTTTACATCGAAAGAGAATTAAGCTATTTCTACCATTTTTGAAGTACAGTATTGTAGATTTTTGTCGTTTGTGGTCTTGTATTCAGTCTATATAATTACTTGTATACTACAACTTGTGTGTTGTCCTTCTGTATTGTCATCTCTGGGTTACTGTATGTGTTCACAAATGAGTTACACACTGCCTCTGAGATAAGCCTGTCTGCTCGTGCCAAGCTACCAAGGAGGTGAGCTGGGGTTATTTTAGGTGTGTACCCCTTACCCTGACTAGACGCAAGGTTCCCTATTTGGACACAGGTACCTACTTCTGCCAACTAGAGACCTCCAAATCTAACAACCACCATTTGACAGTGTCTCTCAAGTCTCCATAACTACTGTCTCTTTGATTAATTTAGTTTTATAGCACCACTCATACAAGTTTAAGATGTTAGTACACTTCACATCACACATGCATAGCACAGAGACAACCATACATGTGTAAATCAGTTTATAGGAAATGTTAGATAAGATAGGCCTACAAGGAGTAGGAGTCTCATTTCATCCACACTGGTAGGCAGTATAGTTTAAGAGTCCTTGGACTGGAAAAACACAATTTCAGAAGTTAAAATGTAACACCATTTTTAGGGGTTTTCTTTAATAAGAAGAATTGATTTCTACCCAAATGTACCGCTTTTGCAATATTAGAACAACGAAAGACTGGGAAAAAAATACATAGCTATAATATGTTCCTTGCAGTTTGCATGTAGCTCTTTGATGGCAGATAATAGCTCACTGCTCTATATCAGGATTTTAACTTTTAAATTGCAAGTAAGAAAAGATCTCTGACGAAAGCATATGAACCCTTTGTGCTATGATAAGTCAAAACGTTCACTAGACAAAGCTCCAGTCTCTCTCCAGGAAGAACATTATTCACCAGAGTTGCCATTTTTTTTGATGGCTGAAAATTGCTGGGACAATGTACGCGGCATCAGGTCTTTTAAAATGATGAACATGGCGCCCCCACCTCAAGTCAGCGCCCAGTGATATTGCACCGATTGCACACTACAACGGGATGGCAGCCGTCACTGGATTTTCCTTCCTGGGAGTAATGGCAGCCCTAGACACAGAAACCATAACAATGGTCATGAGGTACAGGAAGATGGACATTGAATTTACTGAAACAAACTCCTGCTTTGGGAATTTGATTTAGTAAAACAAAAAAGCATTTGCAATGCATCGGTCTCGCTTTTGGGACCCTATATGCATTTAGCAATCGAGCATATTAGCCTCGGTGCTAAAACATGTACTGTTGTTTATTATGGAGGGAAAGTGAGCACCAAACTGCGTGACACTACATGTATGGGAACACTTGGAGAGAAATATTGGCTTTTAGCGGGAAATGGTATAGTCCAAAGCTGTGTTTTTAATATAGCATCAGGGCCTTCGGTGGTCATATCACTCAAAATAAAAGATTTTACAAAAATACGGGTGCTTTTGGAAGACAATATCTATGGACCAATGTCTGTGTGGGCAGAAGGACATGGAGGAGGTATGTAGTATGGGTGGCAGGCAATGTGTGGAAAGCTGGACACAGGAGACATTATAGCACTTAGCATGAATTAATGTACCTCACGACAGGATCCAGAGAGGAGTGCGAATCACCATCTCCAGGTTTTAGTGAGAAATTCTCTTTCCCCTTGTGTTTGCCATTACAAAGCACAATATGCTCTGAATGCGAACTTAAAGGGAGTTCAAAGATTCGATGAAACGCGCACGGTATAAAAGTATAAAAACAAAGCCACTTAACCAAGCACGAACAACAAGCAATAAGTTAAATGGTGCTTAATGTAGTTGTTTAGTAGAAGTGTCCCCACCACAAAAGAAACGTTTTAAACAACTACCACAAATCTAAACCTTTCCAGCCCACGTGGAACACATCCATCACGGTCCTTAGAGAAGATGAACGAAATCATCAACCTTACCTTTTAAACTCCCTATAATCAGTGGTAGAAGTGGGCGGGAACGGAAGGGCACGGCGTGCCCCTACTTCTAAAAATTGTTTCAGTCCGTTCCCTTACTTCTTACTTTTAAAAAAGCAACCCGGGACGGCAAGAAAAGTCCGACTTAAAAACGATAACTTTTTTCCTTAGATTCCAGGGGCTGCTCGCACTTCTCTGTGAACTCCAGAGACTGCAGCAGCCCCTCCCTGAACTTGCACAGACTGAGGGCAGGCCCATTGTCATTCCGATTGAGGCTGATTACCCCCTTTGGAATGACAATGCGCTGCCGCCACCTTTAGCATACCAAGTGCCAGAGAGATCGGAGATGGTGATTACAGAGGAGCTTTCCTCAGACAGAGTACGTGGAGAACTCGACACCTTGTGAAATTTCTTAATGTTGTACACAGAGTGAATTGGGCAGGACCAGTGACCGGACAAAAGAGGTGACAGGAGTGACAGGAAAGGAAAGGTACTAGGGCAAGAGAGGTGACCGGGCAGGAGAAGTGATGGGGCAGGAGAGGTGACTTGGCAGGAGAGGTGACTGGGCAGGAGAGGTGACTGGGCAGGAGAGGTGACGGGGCAGGAGAGGTGACGGGGCAGGAGAGGTGACGGGCAGAAGAAGTGACGGGGCAGGAGAGGTGACGGGGCAGGAGAGGTGATGGGGCAGGAGAGGTGATGGGGGGGGGAGGTGACGGGGCAGGAGAGGTGACGGGGCAGGAGAGGTGATGGGGCAGGAGAGGTGACGGGGCAGGAGAGGTGATGGAGCAGGAGAGGTGATGGGGCAGGAGAGATGATGGGGCAGGAGAGATGACAGGGCAGAAGAGATGACGGGGCAGGAGAAGTGACGAAGCAGTAGAAGTGACGAAGCAGTAGAAGTAATGGGGCAGGAGCAGTGATTAGATAAGAGCAGGAGTGGTAACCGGGCTGGAGAAGTGAACGGGGCAGGAGCAGTGAACGGGGCAGGAGCAGTGAACGGGGCAGGAGAAGTGACATAACAGAAGAAGTGACGGGACAGGAGAAGTAGAAGTGACGGGACAGGAGAAGTGATGAGACAGGAGAAGTGACAGGACAGGAGAAGTGACGGGACAGGAGAGGCAACAGGGCCAGAGAGGCAACAGGGCAGGAGAGGCAACAGGGCAGGAGAGGCAACAGGGTAGGAGAAGTGACCGGGCAGGAGAAGTGACCGGGCAGGATAAATGACTGGACAGGAGAAGTGACCGGGCAGAAGAAGTGACGGGCAAGTGACGTGACGGGCAGGTGACGTGACGGGCAGGTGATGTGACAGGGCAGGAGAGGAGAGGTGACCGGGCAGGAGAAGTGACCGGGCAGGAGAAGTGACGGGCAGGTGACGTGACGGGGCAGGAGAGGTGACTGGCAGGAGAGGTGATGGGGCAGGAGAGGTGACGGGGTAGGAGAGGTGATGGGGCAGAAGCAGTGATTAGGCATGAGCAGGAGCAGTACCGGGCAGGAGCGGTGAACGGACAGGAGCGGTGAGCGGGGCTGGAGAGGTGAACGGAGCAGGAGAGGTGAACAGGGCAGGAAAGGTGAACAAGGCAAGATGGGTGAACAGGGCAGGAGAGGTGAACAGGGCAAGATAATGTTGGGGATCAATGTACCTGCTGGAGAGAGATGGGAGCATGTTTTGTCTAGTGGCTGTTTTACTCATCTAAGGTAGCGCAGAGGGGTAATATGCCTTCTGGAAAGAACGTGTACCATGCATATCAAAGATCAATATGTTGTGTGCATAGTTTAGTGGGTACTGCTTTGTGTTCACTTCCCGAATGAAAGGACACTTGAATACATATGGCAGAGCTTTCCAAACTGTGTGTCCCGACACAGTACTGTGTCGCCTGCAAAGGGTGGGTGTGTTGCAGGATGACACCGGTATTAATGGCCACTTAGCACATAACTGCTGCTAATTAAGAGGCATTAAGCTGTGCTTTAAGGCCTCTGCCGGTGACATCATTCACCCACTCTCCCCTGGTCTCTGTTGAAAACACCCGATTGTCTGATAAAACATCCCCCCCTCTCGTCGAGGAGATACAAAGCTGGCATGTGGGGGACCGTGAGTTATTCAAATACTTTCTGCGAAATTCGAGAAATTTAAATACAAAACGCTGTTAGAGTGCAAAGTGCCAGGCTTTCTACACAGCAGGGCACACGATCAGCTCATCTGTGTGCAAAGCTTATTTCTGCTCTGTGTATCGAAAAGAAAAAGAATTCTGACCATATATTCTGCAGGAAGCGAAAATAATTTTTTTTTTTAACAAATATTGTTAGCTTTTTAATAGAACTCTCCGTGTCCTCGTTCCCCACTGGGTCAATTTTTTCTTTATTTTATTCTCAACAAACATATTTTGGCCTCTAAAGAAATGCGTTGGCATGTGCCCATCTAACCGACATACCCCTTCCATCTACTGTCTGGAATAGACACAGTGAGACAGACAGAGGTAGGAGGGTGACAGAGGGAGGGAGACAGACAGACAGAGGTGGGGGGGCGACAGAGGGAGGAGACAGACAGAGGTAGGAAGGCAACAGAGGGAGGGAGACAGACAGACATAGGTAGGATTGTGGCAGAGGGAGGGAGACAGACAGACAGACAGAGGTAGGAGGGCGACAGAGGGGGGGAGACAGACAGAGGTAGAAGGGCAACAGAGGGAGGGAGACAATCAGAGGTAGGAGGGTGACAGAGGGAGGGTGACAGACAGAGGTAGGAGGGCAACAGAGGGAGGGCGACAAAGGGAGGGCGACAGACAGACAGAGGAAGGAGGGCGACAGAGGGAGGGAGACAGACAGATTTAGAAGGGCGACAGAGGGAGGGAGACAGACAAAGGTAGGAGGGTGACAGAGGGAGAGCAACAGAGGGAGAGCGACAGACAGAGCTAGGAGGGTGACAGAGGGGGGGGCGACAAAGGGAGCACGACATACAGATAGAGGTAGGAGGATGACAGAGGGAGGGAGACAGACAGAGGTAGGAGGGTGACAGAGGGAGGGCGACAGAGGCAGGGCGACAGAGGGAGGACGACAGAGGGAGGGCAGCAGAGGGAGGGAGAGGGAGGGAGAGGGAGACAGAGGGAGAGAGAGGGAAACGGAGCAAGAGAGAGCGAGACGATTAGAGAGAGAGAGAGAGGGAGACAGACAGAGTCAGTAGGAACCCCCCTTAGGTGGTTAGGGCTCGCTCGCTATGATCGCTCGCTACACTGCCTTACTGTGTCCCAAAATTATGCATCTCCAAAAAGTGTGTCACCAACATGAAAAGTTTGGGAAGCTGTGACATATGGCCTGGCAGTTCGGGCTGGACTGTTGCCATTGGGTGCAGAATCTGGACTGATTTGCATATGGCTGGGTCCAAACTGGAATGGCATGGTGACCAAAAAACGATAGATTTAAGCCGAGATCTCTGAACTGGGGTGCATGTATGACATTGTTCTGCATTCTGTCCATCAATTGTTCTTTTTGCATTTGTCACCCGAGTGGGACAGGTATGCTCAGACATGAGTCCCGTGCTCTCCATGCCACTGGAATCAAGCTATCCTGGCTGATGAGGGCTGAAAGTCCGAAACCGGTCCAAGGATGCTTGTTTCCAGTCCAGGGAGGATCTGGCCTGGCAGTTCGGGCTGGACTGTTCCCATTGGGGGCAGGATCAAGACTGATTTGCATATGGCTGGGTCCAAACTGGAATGGAATGGTGAGCAAAGAAACAATGGATTTAGGCCCAGATCTCTGTACTGGGGTGAATGTATGATATTGTTCTGCATTCTGTCCACCAGTTGTTCTTTTTGCTATATTATGATTGAGCAGCTAGCTGGCTGACATGAATATGAAGGAGCCTTTGTGGGTTTCCGTGAGTCTAGATTCTCCTGAAGAGTCCCTTCCTCTTCTGAGCTCTGCTAAACACATGTGTACAGGAGGAGCCCTGTATTCATGACCTCAATGTTTGAACAATGAGAGTAAAAGCATTAAGGTAACATGTTGATCCTGCTTATATTTCACACGCTTTACATAAACCTGTATTCCCTATGAGTGTTTGCTTTTTCCTGAATTAAACATCAAATAAACACGTTTATCCTTTGTTTTAATTAAATAACGTTATAAGCTGTAACTAGTCAGTGAAATGCTAAACGTACAAAAAATTGGTATGTTTTGCTATTTCTAGACACACCCCTGACTCCGCCCACTGATTCAATCTTTGGTTATTCCCGCCCTCTGATTCTCCACCCACAGTTCCCCTACTTTTCTTTCCCCACTTCGACCACTGCCTATAATATCAAGTCTTGGCGAAGGCTCAATAGCCTGTAATTTTGAGCAAACCACTTAATCTCCTGTGCACCGGGACAGCGGGTCTAATAGGTAGACAGGATATATACAAGCACTAGGGACAATTACTTTGTTCGATGCAGCCAGAGTGACAGGAGGAACATTGCGGTGCAGGCTGACGGCTGCTGCGGACCTCCACACTCGGAAAATGCCACAGCACTTAACTGATCAAAATTCCCGTGTAAAATGACCCGAACCCACCGAAAAACTTTGCGGTAAGAATTCGAGGACACTCTCCGCTAATTTTCTTTGACTTATATTAAGTCTCCCTCGATGTTTTCTTTTGTCTGGAGGTTTGTTGGCGAGCACTAAGACCCCGCGGAATGCTTGAATCGGACAGGCGCTCCACCAGGAAGTGGGAGGTGAAGGAGCCGACTTGTGGATCGACGAAGGTTGCAGCAGGACAGTCGGGGCTCGAAGCGGACAGGCAACGTCAAGGAGACAGCCGAAGGAGTCATTGGCACCGCTCCAGGGGTGAACTTATCCTCTGCACTAGAGGTCCGGTGTGCTGGAGTTCTCCTTTAGCTCGGACTGTGAGGGCTGGCGGAAAAGGAGGTTCCGAGGGGGTGGGCCTGCATGGAGGCAGCAGTTCCGAGGGCAGTTCCAACTGTGTCTCGCCAGTGTATTATCAGTAGAACAATCGGTGATAGAGAAGGGGAGGAGGTGTCACCAAGCCAGGAGGGGCTCCATTGCGTCCCCAAAAATTCAGAGGCTCCAACTAGGAATAGATACCAGCTCACGTCTAGGCAGGGGGCTTGGGACCTAACAGAGCCAGTTGAGAGAGGAGGTCCGATACCCCTGTACCCCTATAAACAGAAGATGAAAGGGGAGCAAGGAAAGGAGGGGTTACAAAGGCTGTCAAGCATTCCCAGACATATAAAGGCATTCCTTCACTGAAAGTTATTTTATGATAATGGAGCAAGCAGTAAAATCAAAAGAAAGCTCTGGGGCTAAAATAGGTGCAGTGCTGGGAGTAGAAGTTACTAGTTCAGGGGCTACGGAAAAAGGAGGGGGGGCAAAAGAAAGAGAGGGGGAGGCTGTATCAGTCGAAGTAGAAGTGGGGGCTACCTCCCTGCCAGATAACACGCTTACCCCCCCAACAGTACCTCTGAGGAATAGGTACGCAGTGCTCGAGCCCCCCAATGAGGAGGGTTTAGAGGCCTCAATACATTCTGATACAGTATATGGCTCTACTTCTAGCCTTCCATCATCAGGAACACAGAGGTCTTCTTTTTCGAATGCTTCTACAGCCTTGGAGAGCTTAACCTCTGTACTGCCTATGGCTCAGGATTTGTTGAGCACAGCGTCTCATTCTATCTCTCTGCACCCCCAAACAGTTCACACTGCACTTCAATCCCAGTCTTTTCCTCTCTCAACCATTGTTAAACAATGCTTTGTCCCGCAGACTGGTGGTCCGCCTGTTGAGGCGGAGATTGTAGTGGATAGATTAGGTCTTCTATTCCACACATTGAGAGGGGACCTGCTCGAGAAATTTGAAATATCAGAGAACAATCAAAAAGGGCTGCACGATAGATTTGATGTCCTAGAGGCCAAACTGGAGGGACTAGCAACTCGAACTAGCATGCTGCAGAGTAAATAAGCTGATAGAAGTATCAACAGGGAATTCCAAGGACATTGACGCTCTCAAGGCACAAAATCGAACTCTTACTATGGACATGGAGAGATTGGAAATTACAAGTCGGCGGAACAATCTCAGAATCCTAAAAATACCAGAAGGAGCAGAAGTTGAGGATATCAAGGGGTTTGTCTGCAGGTTATTACTAGAAGACATATTAAAGGATCGGCTAGACATCGATCTAGAAGCCGAGATTCAGCGGGTGCACAGAGATCCTTTTAGGTTGCACCCGGATCGTAAAGCTCCAAGAAAGATCTTAGTCTACTTTCAAACATATAGGGCCAGATGTAGGTAAATCCGATTTACCGACTTTTAAATACCGAGTCATACTGATTCGGTATTTAAAAGTCGGTAAATTGGAAGGAGGCAGATGTAGGTAAAAAATTACAGAATCTGTAAGAGTCGGTATTTACCGATTCTGTAAATATCGAATCTGTATTTCCTATTGATTCATATGGGCCTTGAAGCCCATAGGAATCAATGTGAAATACAGATTCGGTATTTAAAGAGTCGGTAAATACCGAATCCTGCAAGGGTGCAGGGGGTGTCACTTTGACACCCTCTAGCACCCCAATTCTGGACTTGTGTGCAATGTGGCACACAGACATGCCCTAAAGGCATGTCTGTGTGCCACATTGCACAGGTGTGCATGCACAGATGTGCAGGCACACCTGAATTCGGTATTTTACCACCCAATAGGATTGGGTGGTAAAATACCGATTTTTAAGGGCCTGTGGCACTCTTAGGAGTGCCACCTACATGTGTTTTTCCCGAATTGGTAAATATACTGATTCGGTATTTTACAGATTCTGTAAATTTACCGATTCAGTAACTTTACAGAATCGGTAAAATATAGTCCCCCTACATCAGGAAACCCTAATACCGGTCGGTAACAGCCGAATTCGGCCATTACCGACCGGTATTAGGGCTCCTACATCTGGCCCATAGTGTTAAGGAGCTAATTCTTAATAGGTGTCTAGCACGTCCCTCCCTCCACTTTCGTGCCAATCCCTATCAAGTTAGATCAGATATAGGGGGGAAAACGGCCCATAGGCAGTGGGAGTTGGGCTCCAGGATGCCAGAACTTCATTCCTTGGGAGCTCAAGTCCAAAGGTAGTTCCCTGCCTTACTCAAGATAATGTGGAACAATAAGATGTTTAACTGCAACCACCCAGAGGAAGTAGATGAACTGTTTTTAAAAATGAGAAAGTAGTTATTTTCGGGCCTAATCAGTTCCCAGTACTAGGGTA
Organism: Lissotriton vulgaris; assembly: GCF_964263255.1. Taxonomy (NCBI): domain Eukaryota; kingdom Metazoa; phylum Chordata; class Amphibia; order Caudata; family Salamandridae; genus Lissotriton; species Lissotriton vulgaris. Next base: position 275,107,877 of record NC_141695.1, on the reverse strand, counting down.
AATGAGTGTTAATTAAAACGTTATAACCTCTTGTAATTTCATAGGAAGTCAATATGCACACATAGGTCATACACACATAATTTTGGCCTAGGGCTTGGTATCTCGGGCTGGACTCTTCCCGTGAGGCACATTTAACACGTACATTATATCTACTACCAGTGGTTGGATAATAGAATGGGACTGACTTACTCCCTCAATAAAATAAATTAAAAAAATAATAATAAATAAATAAATAAATTAAAAAAACATACAAGGGGGAATGAGAAAAATGGAAAAAAAATATAGAAAAAGGGTTAGTTTCAGCACTGAATTGTTTTAATATCGATGGTGTTTCAAGGGTGTGGGGCCCCTTAAGGCGTTCACGCCGGATTGAAGGGGAGGGTTCCTCGGGGGGAGGGTTAGGCAGACCCCCCAGGATATAGCGGCATGAATTAGCAAATTTAGCGGCACAAAAATTGAAATTTAGCGGCACAAATATGGAAATTTAGCGGCAATTTTGCGGCATTTTATGTGGCCATTTTTCCCACAACAAACACAAATATCGTACTTTTTTTAGTTATTTAACAACATGAAGCACACGCGCACACACCCCCATACACATCTTCTACCATCTCTCTCCTTTCTACCCGCTCTCATGCCCTCTTCTCTCTTCCCCTTCTGTTTCCTCACTCCCTTATCTTCGACCGCTCTCTTCCTCTCTTTCTCCCTGTCCTCTCTCTCCATTCTCTCTCCCACATTTCTGTCTGTCTCCCTCTTCCGCTTTTCTCTATCTCTTTCTTATCACCCCCTTTCTCCCCTCCCTCCACACTCTTCCCCTCTCTCGCCCGTCTCTCTTTCCTTCATGTCCCCTTCCTATCACCCACACCTTCTCTTTGCTTCTTCGCTCTCCCCATTTTCCAACTCCTCTCTCCTCCTTATCCTCTTTCCTTCCCCTGCCTTACCTTCACCTCGGTTGTGCTTATCTCCTGCTTCTCTCTCGCTGCTCTTCCACCTCTCTTTTCCAATTATCTCTCTCGCTTTCTCTCCCACTCCTTTTTTCTCTCTCTCCTTACCCTGCCCCTCACCGACCTCTCTCCTTCTCACTCTCACTGATCTTTCTCACTGCCCTTTCTTTCCCTCTCTCTCCCTCATTCACCTCTATCCCTCCCTCTCTTTCTCACATCACTCTCTCGCTCTCTGATTCTCTTTCCTCTCTCTTCCCTTCTTTCTCCTCACCCCGTCCTCCATATGTCGCACCCCATCTCCTTCTGTTTCTTTTTCCTTTCTCTCTCCCTCTCTCTGATTCCGTTTCCTCTTTCTCTCCCTCCACTCTCTTTTTCCTCTCTACCCCCTAGCTCTGTATCTCTTACCCTCTCTCTCTCTTTCTCCTCAATTCCCCTTGTTCCCCTCACCCATCCTCTCCCTCCCTTCTCTCATTCTCACCCCCTCTCCCGCTCTCTCTGTTTCCCTTTCCTCTCTCCCTCCACTCTTTCCCCTCACTTCGCCCTCTCCCATTTTGTATCTCATACCCTCTCTTTATCCTCACTTCCTTCTCTTCCCCTCTCCCCTCCCCACCCTGCTCTGTAACTCACCCCCTCTTCTTGTTTCTCTTTCCTGTGTCTCTCCCTCCATTCTCTCTCCTCACCTCTCCCTGTTTTGTATCTCGTAACCCCCCCCCCCTTTCCATATGACAACTACTGCCTATCCCTCCCCCGGGTGCTACAAACTGCTTGCCAATGCTTAATGTTTCCAGCCTCGTTTCCCACCCCTTACAAATGAGCTCCCAATATCACTCCTCCGATTGCCTCGCTTCTGAAATGGAAACAAAAAACAAAAGCAGCTGTTCTGCCGTTCGAAGCCATCCTGTGTTTATTTAGGCGCTTCCATTACAACCTGGAAGTGGACGCGCTGCTCGGAGCCGGAAGCTCGCCTGTTGGGCCAATAAAGGTTTTGTCTGCTCCCAGCAGGCGAGAGGAGCAGCCGCTTTCATGATTACCCGCAGCATTATTAAGAATCCTCCATCAGGCCCCCTAATATCCGGCTGCAGAAGAGGGTGCAGTTAAAACCCTTGCTCACATTTAAATCACTACCGTACCTGCCTGAGAGCTGCAAACGGCAAAAACGGCAAATTTCGCGGGCTTTTTGGCAAATATCGCGGCATTTCCCGAGATCGGACGATTTCGCGATTTTTTTGCAAATCGCGAAATCGCGATAAGCTGGAGGGTCTGGTTAGGGGGGGTCACAGGGGAGTGGGAAAAAAACCACATAAAAATGTCCTCATATGCCATAAGTCCTTATGTTGCAAATCAGAATACAAACAGAGGTCTCCTTTAGCTGTAGGTTTGGTTATATTATGTGATGGCTCTTAGTACAGTATCTAGCAATAAATTCCTCTCTTGGAATTTAAATGGTATAGGAAGCCTGAAGAAACAACAAAGAATATGTGAATTTTTAAAAAATACTGAGGCACTTGTATACTTCTTACAAGAGACTCATCTTGAAGCGGAGTATTTGGAAAACTTAGTTGGGTACAGGAAGTCCTTTGCTCTAAGCAAAGGGGCTCCACTAGAGGAGTAGCTATAGTAGTGCGCGCAAATAAGGGAATAAGGGTTCAGAATTGGGAAACGGATCGATCTGGTTGATGGCTGGTGGCAGTCCTCTCTATTGGTAGTTTTACTTTTCAGTGTGCTGTTTACTATGGTCCTAATGAAGATAACCCTGGCTTCCTTCGAAAGTTAGAGGAGTATATGATTCAGCACTCAGCTCCAGTCATATTAGGAGGTGACTTCAACCTTCTATTAGACCCCCAGCTGGATCGTACCTCTAACGCTAAATATAATTCCCCAAACAAATCCCTTTTAGCCCTGAGGAATATCATGAAGGACTTTACCTTACAAGATGCCTGGAGAGTCAAGCATGGTAACCTCAGAGAGTACTCCTTCTATAGTAAGAAGTACAAACAATACTCTAGAATAGATTTCTTTCTTTTAGATCGAGCCTTTCTGCCTGATACTATTTCAACTTCATATATTCCCACAGGATTGTCTGATCACTTTGTTGTCGAGTTAAAAATCAACTTTAAGGCTAGCCCCTCAGAGTATAGGTGGACCCTAGACAGAACTATTCTTCTTGTTGATGAGATTAAAACTAAAATCAGAGCTAGTTTGTCAGAGTTTATGTCATTTAATGTTGGCACTGCCTCAGAACAGTTTGGGACATCCTTAAATCTTACCTGAGGGGTATTCTTGGTTCACACATGGTACTTAAACTTAGGAAAGAAGAAAATACCAAGGATCTTGATTTAATCAAAAAGAAGGAACAACAGTTGCAGTTAGCCGTTACAGAAGAGAGAGACAGGATCCCGTCACTTGAAAAAGAGCTTCTGCAGCTATAGATAGGCTTTAAGGCACGAGCTGACAAGATAAACAAGGATAAGTGGGAAGTAAGTAAACTCCGCAATTTCGAATATGGAGAGAAGTGCGGCTCACTCCTGGCCTGGAAGACTAGGGCTGAGAGGAGCAGGAACAACATCAGCTCGCTAATTCAGAGAGATTCTGGGCTCCCCATAACAGAGGATGCTGAAATTAGGAGAGAGGCTAGAGGGTTCATGGAGGAGTTATATCATGAAGAAAATAGTTGTGGGTCGGAGGAGCTTGAAAATTGGTGGGCTTTGAGAGAGCTACCCCAGCTGAGTGAATCTGATATAGCTTTTCTATGTACAGAGATTACTGAAGGGGAGATACGGGCCCAGTTCATAAAGATGTCTAGGAACAAGGCCGCTGGTCCGGATGGATTGCCAACTGAGGTGTATAAAGATAATTTGGAAGACGTTTTAACACCTTTATTGACACTCTTTAATAAAATCTTCTTGCAAGGGGAGCAAACTCCACCCTCTTGGTCAGAAGCTACCATTACATTGATAGCAAAGCCCAACAAAGACCCCAACAAAATAGAATCATACAGACCTATTTCCTTACTTAATTCTGACCTTAAAATATATTCCGGCATACTTGCATCTAGGTTGGCAAAAACAATTAAGTCAATAATCAACCCCGACCAGAGGGGGTTTATACCAGGCCGTCAACTTAATGAACTCACGTTTCAAGTTGAAGGAGCAATAGATGTAGCAACAGACAGAGGACTGCCACTCGCCATTGTTGCGATCGATGCAGCAAAAGCCTTCGATCAAGTTAATTGGTTATTCCTATGGAAAACTATGGCGAAGTTTGGGTTCCCAGATATTTTCATTGAAAGTCTTGGTCAACGGTTGCCTTACCGAATGGTTTAACATCTCAAGGGGAACGAGGCAGGGTTGTCCCCTATCTCCCCTCCTCTTTGATATTTATATTAAGCCCTTTGTCTGTTTCTTAAGATCAGATCCACTAATCTTACCTTTCAAAATGGGGGATCTGGCACTTAAGACGGCATTATATGCCGATGACCTTCTCCTTTATACGTCTAACCCGGCCGAGGCTATTCCCAGGTTATTCGATTTGGCTGAGGACTTTGGTACTGTGTCTGGGTATAGAATCAATAAAGACAAAAGAAACATTATGAGTTGGAACAACTTAACTCAGATACTAGAAGCTAAACTAAAAATCAGATACCTGGGAATTCACCTCACCCACAACCTAGAGAACGTACCGAAAGTTAGTTGGGAGATGGTGGTAAAGGAAGTAAGGAAGCTACTGACTAGATGGAATACTCTACCCTTTAACATCTATGGTAGAGTAAATCTAGTCAAGATGATAATTTTGCCGAAAATTACGTTTTTATTTAATTCCATCCCCCTTAATTTTAATAAAAAGGATATTGCGAACCTCCAAGGAAGGATTGGCTCTTTCATCTGGGCGACTAAGTCCCCAAGGATCGCCTTGAGGAAAATGAGAAGGGGATTGAAATTAGGCGGGTTGGCTCTTCCTGATTTACTTCTTTATTGTTATGCCTTTCAAGTCAAGAATTTTAGACTTCTAGCAAACAAATTAGACTCTTCATCTCATGGTAGACTTTTCCAGGCTATGCTTTTAGACTTGCCACATGGTTTAGAGTTCTTTCTCTACAAATTTGGGGATCAGAAGTTTTTTAAAAAGGTTCGGCTGAAGCTCTTAAAAACAGCACTTTACATCTGCCAATCAATACGTAGAATTTTTGATATACCCTACTACCATCCCCAAGACCCAATATGGGACTCCCCAGGTACACCAGCCTGCCTATTAGCTCGATTGGCTCTCCCATTAAGAGCGGCGGGTATTACAAAATGGGGGGACCTGTGTAACAACTCGGTACTATTAAGCTGGGAATCCCTTTCAAACTTAACAGAGGGCTCTATCACAAGGTTTACATTTTATCAGTTGTCCTCCTGGTGGGGGAGGCAGCGCTGGGCCAATGATGAGGAGATCCCCCTCTTAGAATTCATCGATAGGGGAAGGGGATGGAAGGGTGAGGTTGCACATTGGTACAATATATTTGTGGGAGCTAAAGACAATCTAGGAGCTGAAACCATCAAGTTATGGGATAATTTTCCAGGTCTGAACGCAGCGGAGGTACTGAAGGTTTGGACAGACTCATTTACACTCTCCCCAAAAATTATAAAACCATCCAATCTTAGAAGAAACCACCTGATTACGCTATATAGGGTTTATTGGACTCCAGCGAAACTTTCTAAGCTTTCAGCTGAAGTATACTTCTGTCCAAGATGTAAGTTTCCAGCTGCGGATGACAGACATATGTTTGTCGATTGCCCAGATTTTAGGAGCTACTGGGTTGAGGTGTGTGAGTTCTTAGAAAAGGTTGTACTATACCCAATTACTCGTAGTCCTAGATTGATTCTTTTTGGTCTCCCCCCAGATTATGATATTCGAAATTGTACCCTACAGTTCATTTTCTATGTTATTGTTATTGCTAGGAGAGAGATCTGTAGGGAGTGGAAGTCTGTAAACCCCCCCAGATTCGCAGACTGTCTACGAAACATCATGGCGGTCAGTCGTTTAGATATGTTGTGCGGTGGGGAAAGCGCCAATAAGATTTGGTTTGCCTTAAATGCATGGGCTGAGCGATAACCTTTAATGAGTTCAATGATTATGCCAGAGGTTAGTGGTCCTGTCCTCCCAAAGTGGCAAGTTACATCGTGAATGGGAGTTGGATCAGTAAACGACCTACCTCTGGGCGATCTCCACTGGCTATCCACAGACCCCAGGGAGGAAACAGCTGGTTGGTGCTAGTGGCCTAGAGTTGACATTATCTGGTGGCATTTATGAGGACAAAAAAAAAAAAGGATATATTCAAGCACTCGGCCCCCTCTGGAGCTGTGCCCGGCGGCCACGGCCTCAGACCGACTCACCGGGGCTCTCCAGAGGCAAGGCCTCGAAGCTTCAGGCTCTTCCTGCAGTCAGGACTCCACTGTCTGGACACCGGTGTCTTGTCAGCTGCACGGACGCCGCTCTCCCAGCCACAAACGGGACTCTCTGCTTCGGGGCTTTAGGCCACGCTCCCAACCATAGGCATTGGTTAGTGTATACTGTGCACATCTTTTTACCTGAGTACCTGCATTTGAAATATGGCATAGGTGCAAAGATATTCTATTGTGTGCGATGATTCACAACCGCATACACATTGTAAGGACTCAGAGTCAGTCAGCATTCTAGTGCTGAGTATGTATTCACACTAAACACCCACCCACCACTGATGTCACTGGTCAGGTGACACAGCTTGGCCGAGCGCACGTGCTCTAGGACAGTTGCACCCTGTATGCAGTGTGTCCTGTGTCTCACTCATTATCAGCATGAGGGCCTAGGGCCATACCTTACACACGTGAGAAATCAGCACCATTGCATTGCTCAGGAGCTAACTATGCACCCATGCAATGGGTACTGCAGACTGCACTGCACAATAGTCTGTGCCCCACTGCCCCGTTGGTTTATATCAAAGTGCTGGGTGAGCTCTAACAAGCAGTAGCTAACTCCCCCTTTTCCCCCATGTCACTAGGATAGTAAAGTAATGGGAGTGCAATTGTACAAGTTCATATAATGACTGCTACAATTCCAATTTTACAGAATTGAGAATAGGAGCCTTTTGAGAACTCTGAATGATCCCAGAGTAAAACATTTCACAAACCCCAACCAGATTCTCACTTCCCATTTACTGGAAAATTCAGTTCAATTACTGCTCTAATTCTAGTTCAGTTATGACTGAAGGGAGGGCTTGAAAGTGAACTGCTTTAAACCTTGACATATTTGTAATTAGTTAGCATTGTAGTGTCAGAAATGCATATGCGAGTTTTTTTGCTGCCTTCATATTTTACTCCATGTTACCGGATTTCTAGAGCGCATAGCTGCCAGTGAGCGTCCCAGCGCTGAACAAGTACAGATGGGATGACGAGGGAGGGAAGCTCACGGGAACAGCCATGTCTTCAGAGATTTTCGAAATGTCAGGAGGTTGGGTTGTGCGCGGAGGTCAGAGGGGAGGGAATTCCACAACTTGGACGCGTTGTACGAGAAACGTCGAACTCCTGAGCGTGCTCTATTGATCTTGGGTAGTCGGGTAAGGTGGGCATTCGATGATTGGAGGGGTCTGGAGATGGTGTAGGGGGTGACCAGATCTTTAAGTATGGGGGGGGCTTTGCCGTTAAGAATTTTGTGCGTAAGGCAGAGCGCCTTAAACTGCACTCTTTCCATGACGGGTAGCCAATTCAGCACTCGAATGGCTGGTTTGGCCGAACAGCGACTCTTGGTGTTGGTCAGAATCCTGGCGGCGGTGTTTTGAACTACCTGTAATTTAGTTGTAACTTTCCGCGGTGCTCCCAGGTACAGTGCGTTACCGTAATCCAACCTTGACAGGATGAGACCCTGGATCAAAAGTTTCCTTGATTGGAAAGGGAGCAGTGGTAGGATTTTCCGGGTAGAGCGCAAGAGACCAAAACAAACTCCAGACGTTTTTCTTGCTTGGGTTTGCATGGTGAGATTTTTGTCTAGCCATAAGCCGAGGCTTTTAATCTCGGGTTTGGGAGTTGGGGATTTGCCCATGCAGGGGGGCCAAAGAGAGTCTTGGGTGGAAGTGGGCCTGATTCCCCATCACCATGATCTCCGTCTTGTCGCTATTAAGCTTCAAGTGAGATCTATCCATCCAACTGACTATGCCTCTCAGGCAGGAGTGGAGGTCTATGGCAGGATCTTTCTGCTGGGTGAGAGAAACCACCAGCTGCGTGTCATCTGTATACGTCAGGAGTTTTATACCATGTGGGGTGACTATCTTTTCCAGGGGGGACATATATACGTTGAAGAGCGTGGGGCTCAAAGAAGAGCCTTGTGGCACTCCACAATGTATAGGGGTCTCTTTAGATGTATAATTGCCCTCTATCCCCTGGAATGAGCGGTCTTGAAGGAACGATTTCAGCCAAGACAGGGCGATGCCTGTGATCCCAAGATCGCTAAGTCGCTGGGCTAGGATCTGGTGGTTGACCGTATTGAAGGCCGCGCTTAGGTCCAGGAGGATCACTACCACTGATCCTCCTGTATCCATGATCTTCCTGGCCTCCTCGACCACCGTCAACATCGCGGTTTCAGTGCCCTGACCCGGGCGAAAGCCTGTCTGTGAGGACTTGAGTAATTTGTTAGTTTCGAGACAGCTGGAAGTTGATGAATTTTTCTGTAATCTTGCTAGTACACTGGAGGAGGGAGATCGGTCTAAAGTTGGAGAGGTTGAGGGGGTCTAAATTAGGTTTTTTAAGTAGGGCCCTTACCTTCGCCTTCTTCCAGCTAGGGGGTACCATTCCGTTGGTCAGAGAGGTATAGATCACGTTTACCAATGGTTCGAGAATGGTTGGTGCTACCAACTTTAAGATTTTAACTGGGGCTGGGTCCGATGGTGAGCCACTTTTGAGTGACTGGAGAATAGGAGACAAGTGTCAGGACTTATGAGGGTGAATGAGTCAAGTCCCGTGTTAAGGGTGTTGACCTGCGATACAGATAGCGGAGATTGGTCCATAGGGGAGAGGGGCGGTAGTAGCTGTAAAATATTTTGGCTTTTTTGATCAAAAAACGTAGCCAGTTTATCGCAGTGGTTGTCTCAGGGGTCAATCGAGCCTGTTGGTTCTGGTGTTTTTAGAAGTTGTTTGACGATTTGGAAAGTCTCCCTCGACGAGCGGGATGCTGCGCTAATTTTCTCTTGAAAAAAGGTGGTCTGGGCATTTTTCAGGGCTTTTTTGTACGTAAGAATGGACAATCTGTAGTCCTTCTTGCGATTAGGGTCGAAGTCTTTCCGCCACACTCTTTCGGCTTTTTCACAGAGTTTCTTTAGATGGCGAGTCTCCTGGGTAAACCATGGGGCAGAGGTTTATTTTACGGGAGGTAGGGTGCGTTTTTTTTGGGAGGATCGAGTCAAGGGAGTTGTCAATCCAAGAGGAGAACTCCATATCAGCTGTGAAAGGGTCTGTTTCATGAGTTGGTTTACGGAGTTCCAAGGCCTGTTTCCATTTATCCGTGTCTAGTTTGGCCCAGGGACGCATAGGTTTGTCAGGGGGTTTGTTGGAGAGAGAGATGTTAGGTACTTCCCACCTGAAAGGGATGAGTAGGTGATCCGACCATGGCAGAGGGATCGGGGCGTTAGTTTTAAGATCATCAATGTTGCATATGATAGGGTCAAGTAAATGTCCGAGCATATGCGTAGGTTGATCGCTATGGAGATGGAGCTGGAGAGTCGCTAAATCTGTGAGTAATTCTGATGCGGTATTGTCATCGTTGTTGTCAAAATGAATATTGAGGTCCCCTAGGATTATCATGTTAGGCGAAGTGCTAGACAAGGCAGTTGAAAATTCCGAAAGGGAGCTACAAAATTGGCTCAGAGGCCCTGGTGGGCGGTAGATGAGGACTCCTGAGAGGGAGTTACATGGGGATAGCTGGATGTTAAAATGTACATTTTCACAGTTCGATAGGGGACTGTCGTGAAATCGACATGTGAATTGGTCCATATAGATAATCGCAATCCCTCCTCCCTTTCCCTTCGCTCGATCTAGATGTTGCAGGAGGTATCCCTTAGGTAGCTCCTGAACAATGTCATAGTCCGAGTCTGGGCTGAGCCATGTTTCTGTGAGAAACAGGATCTCGAGTTTCTGCTCCTCTAGTACCATATGTATTTCCTGGGCATGTTTGGGTAGAGATCTACAGTTTAACAGAGCCATTTTAATGGTTGTCAGGGGCAATTGGTTCTTCAGAGCTGGAGTGAGTTTAAATGGGCAATTTGGACAATGGGTACACCGGCTCTCACCTTTAAAGGAGTTGGTGCAGGAAGACTGTAGGGGTTGGTTCAGTTGGAACAAAGAGTCCCTGGAGTATGACAGCCTTACTTGAGTGGAAGGGTCCAGGGTGCCTGGCCCTAGGCTGGTCCTGGCGCGGATGGGCGCAGACGGGCTTACCTTAGGCGCTCCTTTGGCGCGCTGACGGCGCGCCCACTGCGCTCGTCCGCTGCGCTTCCGCCAAAGGCACATATTTGATAGTGGGGAGGGAGCGTTAGGGGGTGTGTGGCCTCGAAGGAGCGTGGCCTGGGTGCACGCCGGCAATGGCGTCCGAGAAAGTTTGTTTTGGCCCGAATCCACTCTCAGCGCTAAGATCCACTGTGCGTGTAGCCAAAGTGAGGGTTCTAGTCCTAGAAGCTGCCCAATATGAGGTATGTTATTTTTAAAAAATACAATCAACAAGTGACACTCAAATTTTTAAAAATGCAAATAAGCTCCCGGCTTCCGCCTCAGGAGTAACATGACAGTAAAGGCTACAGTTTGTCGATCTAAACATAGAATGCCTCGTAGATCCCCCTCACGTACACATTATTAACCCTTTAGTACTAAGGAAGCTTGCTCCAGAAACTGACTTCAGGGCAGCTGTACAAGCATTGGTCCTGTCTGGTGAAAATTGTGACAATGTCTTGCTGGTTAGAATCCCGGACACCTACCTGACTCCATTGCAGAACTCATTCATACTGCACCACCCCTCACCAAAGGCCCACAGAAATTCAACCAGAGGAATCCGACACGCAAGAGGACTACCTTGTTCCAACCTGTGGCATGTATCACATTTGAAACACATTCAATCCACAAGGCTATAGAATACAACACCTTGCGCTACCTCGTAACCAATATTTAAAACTCAAGCAGAACATGGACGACAAACAGCAGAAGCATCTCAAGGCTGGAAATGAGGAGCTATAGAAAGACAAATGCCTGATGCCAAGCCTTCTCTTACTACATAGTCACAATCATTAGTCCTATACCAGTTCATGTCCACCAGGTCAGTCCCTATCTCCATTTCCAGGAATATCACAAAATTCATCTTTTCGAGGCTCAAACTGTTGCGTCATAGCCCCTCATTACCTATCTTTCTGTTGTGCCCGGACCACAACATGCCACTCTTCTGTCCTATGCCCTCCTTGGCGTAGCAAGTATCCTGTGCCTCCTTTGTCACTGTATCTCGACCACTGGCACATCTTGTAACATAGCTTTACATTGCTCAGTAGCTTTACAGCTAGGTTTGCACTTCACAAATCCAATAAAACATCCAAACATGCATACTCCATTTCCCCGGACACTATTTTTCAGCTCACATGTGAGCAGAAAGATAATGGAATGGGATCCAACGCTATGGCTCATGCAGGCTCTTTCTGGGAAAATTAGATGGAGAGGCTGTATTTATGTCAGACCCCTTTGTTTTGGGTATGAACTCCAAGCGTACCCAGGGGGCCTTTGGCCAATTTTGTAGGGGTTACTTCCCTATCAGCATGGGTTATCTATCAGATTCCTCTGAGTAAAACAGTGATTCCATTTGAGATATAAGTTCCAAAGAGTGACTGAGTGTACCAAAACCCACAACCAGTGACGTCTCAATTTAAGCCCTATGTCCAGATGAAAATGGAAACTTCTCCTGTACTGCCACGCATAAATGGGGGCACAGAAATATTCAAATTGACACTCGTATTGTAATAAAGCCTTTTCAAATAAGTCATTAAACTGAACGTTGACACAACAAACACACTCTATGGAGAGGAAGCCCGTTAATATCTGTAACATGTACTAAGACTGTTTTCATAGATTACTCTGACATGCACCTTGTTATATACCAGTGTCTGCACATATGACAGCAAAGAATATGTTGATTCTGTTATTAGACGTCATCATATGCAACCCTAATTCTTCGCACTAGGCATAGCTCACGAAAACACCTATGAGGTAAAAATATCAAAAAGATGGCAGTGGAGTTTGTTTTGAAGTTTTGAGCTTTAGGTCATGCTAATGTATATTCACAACATAATAATTTCACGTTTTGCATATTTTAATATTTAACCTGTATTAGTATTAGTCGCACAGAGAAGGTCGGAGTTTCTAAGATGCAGTACCTCCCAAAGAAATACATTGCACCTTGCAGTGTGCACCTGGAGTCAATCATTTTTATGTTTCAGGTGAGGCTGTTTATTTTTGAAGGTTTTTTTAGAGGTAAAAATAGCAACAACAAAAAATATAAAAAGTTACAGGGCTTACCATAGGAAAGAAAAAATAAAACTCAAACGTGTTTAAAAGGCAGAGAACATTCCAGCAGTGGTATTGCAATTATTTACTCTGAATAGTGTTGAGAAGTAGTTAGCATCCCCTAAAGGGCACCACAATCTTTTAACCCTAGTATAATTAACTAAGCCCATTAATATGGTTTTAATTAACTAAAACAATAAAGGATTTTGTAATTTTAATTCTACATATGAACAAGTTAAAGCGAGCCGAGAGGAGGTTTGTAAAGCCCAACTGTATGACTTGACTCACATTGCGATGCTTCCGGTCCGAACAGAGACAAGACAGAAGTCCTCATCCTCGGCCCATCCATCTCCACCTGGGATGACTCCTGGTGGCCCCTGGCTCTGGGCACCCCCCAAGCCCACGGACCACACACGCAACCTGTGTTTCATCCTCGACTTCTCCCTCGCGATGACCAGGCAAGTCAAAGTCGTCACCTCTTCCTGCTTCAACACCCTCTGCATGCTCCGAAAGATCTTCCGCTGGATCCCCACTGGAACCAGGAAGACGATCACCCAGGCCCTCGTCACCAGCCGGCTGGACTACGGGAACGCTCTCTACGCAGGGACCACTGCCAAACTTCAGAAAATTTTCCAGCGCATACAAAACGCATCCGCACGACCCGTCCTGGATATCCCCCGACACAGCTACATCTACGCCCACCTGAGAGACCTGCACTGGCTCCCCGTCAACAAGAGGATCACGTTCAGACTCCTCACCCATGCACACAAAGCTCCCCACAACATGGGCCCGAATACCTCAACAACCGCCTCTCGTTCCACACACCTACCCGCCAGCTCCGCTCCGCCAGCCGTATCTGCAGAACCACCACCGGAGGAAGATCCTTCACCTACCTAGCGGCCAACACATGGAACACCCTCCCCACCCACCTACGACTGACCCAGGACCATCTCGGCTTCAGGAAGCATCTCAAGACCTGGCTTTTCAAGCAGTAGCGGACCCCCCCTCCAAGCACCTTGAGACCCTCTCAGGTGAGTAGTGCGCTCTATAAATTTCGTGATTGATTGAATGGCAATGCCTGCTACCGGGAAGCAGTCTGTGTGTGCTTGATTAGGTGCCTAGAAGCAGAGCAGTAAAGGCTGTTCTCAAGATTGGCTGAAACCAAAATACCTCCCTGGGCACCTGTAATCAGTTCAAAGGTGGGAGCAATGGGAATTAACCATAACATAGCATTGGGCTTGTCCACAGCACACTGACTATATAACACAGTAAGACTTTTAGGCTGACCAGGATAATGCAAACAATATCCACTGATATATAGAGTATATCAAATCAAGGTAAATACATGTTGCGGATCCCCTGAAAACCTGGTAAGGGTTAATAGCTGGTGGGCCAAATAAGCCAGCCCTACTTCAAGCGGTCTTGTCTCCACCTCGTTGCCTTTCCAAATACCATTGTGCTACTTTCGGGTTCCAGTATGAACCATCTGCATCTGTTGATCTGATGTTTCGATGACAGCTGGACCTAAAGTTATAATCTCTGCCATGCAGTCACAGATTTATTCACACATTTCCTCCAAACCATTACGCAATGTTCCTGTGCGGATTGTCTGCTCGAACGACGCTACACAATAAATTAGAGATTTTGGGCGACTGACCAAGAAATATTTCCGTCATTGGTCTTGTAATCCACAGCCAGCTATCAGTGGCCATCGCAGCACTTGTTGTACCCATTAAATGTTGTGGGGTAGTCCGGTACACCGGGCGCATCCCGCCAATCCTGCATGTAGACACAAAGAGCACCCCAATATCCTCTGGCGAGTCTTCTGCGCAATTAGTTGGGCCCAGACGGGAACCTGGTCTCTGTCTGCTAAGAAGGACACTCACCCAGTTGGAGATCACAGCCGGTCAAAGGGGCGGTCCTTGGCCAAGTAAACACCACTTCTTATCCCCAGGCTGAGAGTCGTGCGTGCAAGAAGTGTCTGCAGGGCTCCCACCAGCACACGGCTTCCTGTTGAGGCCGGGAGACCTCACACGACTTCCTCGCTCCTGCTGGCTGGCCCACCTATGACCAAGCAACCCATGCCTGACTTTCGGCGGCAGCCATAACAGTATGCGGGCCACCAAGAAGTCAGGCCTGCGGGAGGGAGGGGAAAGGACGGGAAACAAGTAGTCTGTGCAGTAAAGGGGCTGATAGCCATGGAAGGACACAAATGATGACATGGCCATCATGGGGAGGGACTAACAGCCACAAACTAATTCGAATGCAGCATTTAGGATGTAAGCCAATACAAAAGATGGGCGGAAAATGGGCAGAGCTTAAACAAAGATTCTCTACTATAGTGTATACTGCATGTCTCAATGAGACAGCGCAAGCGCTGCATAGGCAAGACCTAAAAATGGGTAAAAAACAATGGTACCTGCTGGTGACTTATCTGGGCTTCAGTGCAATGGTGCACTCTGGGATGCATGTAAAGTAGTAAGCAAGTGAGAATCTCTAAGGTCCTCATTATGAGTGGCCCAGATGGAAGTTTGATTATTCTTGCTTTATTTTAAAAACAGCATGCCTGGGATCGGAATTTAAAAAGTGCGATCATTATTACCTTTTATAACCTGTGCCCTTTAAAATGGGCAATGACATGTGGAAGTTGTTGCTTTGGGCACCAAAACCCATGTGTACTGGTATTTGCCAGGCATTTTCGCCTGTAAATTCACCTGGTGAAAACTGCAACGATGTGGTCATTTCCACAAAACCTGTTGTTTAATCCTTGTGCAGGTTCTGGAAAAGAGGCTCACTTGTAATGAGGTCCTTAATATGGTGGGAGTGTAATTGGCCAGGGGAATGAACAGAAGGCAGGGTCACCACTGATCTAGCGGGATGCCCACCAAACACAGAAAATAACAATCGGGCCCTTTCAGTGCAGAACTTTTCTTTACTCCCTAGGTCAAAGCTGTGTACATGGGCATTCCATGCTTTGCAATAGCTTCCTTCTTCTTCAATCATAGCATAACTTGGAATGATAAAGAGCCCCGATAATGGCGCACCTTCATTACGGCAACATTCTCTACACAGGTCAGCAAAAGAATGTCAACCGCAAACAATAGAGTGCAGGATCAGGCATTTAGAATGTGCCTCAATCTCTAAACAAAGCCACACACCTGCTTTGAGATCACTCCATATGTGCTTAATGGAATCAAGGATTACATTCGAGATTCTGTGACTCATACACAAAGCATCCTAGAGAACATAACACTAATCTACTTACCAAAAGTGGCACCACACTAAATCCCTGGCAGAATAATGTATTCAACTAAGGAGTACATCAAGGTAAAAATACAAAAATAAAAGAACACAAGCATATATGCTTCAGGGATCTCCTGAAAATTTAAGCTTTCAGGTTGACTGGTTGAGGTTGGATTGGCCATTTGTGACTATTCTGGTAGTCACTGAAAAATACAAAATATGGAACCGGCATTGCATTACAATATAGATCTCTTTTATTGTATCATGTAGTCCTTCCTTTCCTAGTTAATTTTCCTAGTTCCTTTAAAGGAACCATAAGGTAATCCCGATGGGCTGTATAAAATGAGTTAAATATATATATATAATTAGATCTTACTCCTGAGGCACAGCCGGGAGCAATTAGACGATAAAGTTGTGCTTTGTATTTTAACAAATTGTGTGTTTGAATTGTTTCTAAAAACCCACCTCCCTCCCTTGACTGAAATCTGATTGGGGCATTACTCCTACCTTTCCACAGCCGCGCAGCAGAGCTAAACACTGCAGCGGGATCGCCTAAGTCATTTCCGCCATCAGCGAGTGAGCCGGTCTTGTGGCCACGCCCACTCGCTCGAGGCCACGCCCCCTCCGCCTACATAAACCGAGCTGAATGCGAGCTCCGGTTAGATCTTACTCCTGAGGCACAGCCGGGAGCACTTAGATGATAAAGTTGCGCTTTGTATTTTAACAAATTGTGTGTTTGAATTGTTTTTAAAAACCCACCTCCCTCCCTTGACTGAACTCTGATTGGGGCATTACTCCTACCTTTCCACAGCCGCGCAGCAGAGCTAAACGCTGCAGCGGGATCGCCTAGTTCATTTCCGCCATCAACGAGTGAGCCGGTCTTGTGGCCATGCCCACTCGCTCGAGGCCACGCCCCCACCGCCTATAAAAAAATGTGCACTTCACGTACGCGCAGCGGACGGGCGCAGCGGGCGCGCCGTCAGCATGCCGAAGGCGCGCCTAAGGCAAGCCCGTCTGGGCCCGTCCGGGCCCAGCCAGACCCAGGCCCAGGGACTCTGCCCGTTTCACCAAAAGACCGTTTGGTATACACAAGTGACATGCTCCGGGCTCTCCACCCGGAAAAAAATCAGGAGTGTCGCTACATCTACGTAGAAGGTAAACCTTATATCAACTGTGAACGTTGTAACCCAGACGCTATGACCACTGGCAATCCTGGACTACAGGTGGGCCTTCTTATTTGTCGGTCCCTCCCTAAGCATGCTCATGAAACTAACCTGCTGATACAGGACCAAGGTTTGGACGTGCTGTTTCTTACAGAAACCTGGCTCTCTGTTTGGTCAGATTCTGATATTGTCAACGCCCTACCCCCAGGATACCTCATTCAAACTCTTCATAGACCTCGGGGCAGAGGAGGTGGCCTTGCGATCATCCACAGAGAACACCTTGCCTGTAGAACCAGTAATGCCAACATTGAAGACTGTGAAAGCTGCCACTTCGCTCTTCAAACATCCCCGGCACACTCCCTCTCAGGGCTGCTGATCTACCGCCCCCCGGGAACATGTCCCCATTGGAGGAGGTTGTCAACCCGTTCGGAGTGAGTATCGTCAGCTACGCTGATGACACTCAATTAGTGGTGTCCTTATCTCACCCAAGTCAAGAACCAGCGGACTTATACAACTGTCTGACGCAAATACAAGGATGGATGAACAGCTCATCTTTGAAACTTAACGGTTCAAAGACAGACATTCTCCTCCTTGGCCAGAAGGGGCTGTCCCTTTCACAGAACATCTGGCCCCCCTGCCTGGGTGAACCTCCTGACCCGAAGTCCGAGATTAAAAGCCTGGGTATTTGGCTCGAAAAAGATCTGTCTTTCAAGACACAAGCCAAAAAAGTTGCTGGGACGTGCTTTGGACTCTTTAAGTCGATCAGGAAGATTCTGCCTCTACTTCCTCTTACCTCCCAAAAACTGTTAATCCAAGGCCTTATTTTATCAAGGTTGGATTACAGTAACACCATCTACCTAGGCGCCCCTGAGGCAACCTTGAACAAATTACAAAGGATCCAGAATTCCGCGGCCCGGATCCTCACCAATACCCCTGCCAGAGCTTCAGCCAAACCAGCCCTGAAGCTCCTCCACTGGCTCCCAGTGAGAGAGCGAGTGAAGTTCAAGGCCCTATGTCTGGCTCACAGACTTCTACAACACAAAGGCCCCCCTATTTTAAGAAAATTTATCAAACCCTACAAAGCCCCAAGATCCTTACGATCCGATCAGGAATATCTTATCACCATCCCTAGAGTTAAGAAGGCGCGTACGGGTGGGAGGCGCTTCTCTGTCCACACTGCCTGCCTTTGGAACTCGTTACCCCGCGACCCTAGAACAGAACCAGACTATCTCCGATTCAGGAAGCGGTTGAAAACGCACCTCTTTCCCTAATTTGACTCCCCCCCCTTGCCCCACTGACCTTCAGATGTGTGGATCTTAACGCTGGGATACTCACGCGTGACTACGCGCTTTATAAAATGTAATAATAATAATAATAATAATAATGAAAATCTACATGTATTGTTCTGCACCAAGTTCAGTTACAGCTGTTCATTAATTGGAACAGGCTCAAATGTGGTGAGGAACTCGTTGAAGTAACGTGTTTTCTGTGTTCTTCAAGAAAATACAGTAAAGAGCAAAATGATTGGTGGGGCGACTAGGACTGAGAACTACTAATAGGTCTTTGACGTGTCAAATGAGGAGTGCTCCTAATGAATAATCACATCGAACCACAGTACAGCCTTCAAAATGAAAGATAAAGCTATTTACCTAGCCACCGGGTAAATAGGTAATTTCCTTTGCTATTCATCCGACTTGTATACTATAGTTTGTTTGGAAGACAATTTATGTTGCGAATGTTGATATAGTTACCATAGTAAACACGGACTTTGTTTTTTTTATGTAGTGGCCTGCAGATCGTTTTAGGTGACCATAACATTATGGAATACGAGGAGACTGAACAGTTCACGTATGCGGTAGAAACGTGCGCGCACCGTGACTTCAGTAAATATACCTTAGAAAACGACATCATGATGGTCAAACTAGCAACTCCTGCTGTCTACAATGAATATGTACAGGCGATCCCATTAGCCAGCACCTGCCCACCCACAGGAACTACTTGTGTTGTGTCTGGATGGGGAACTGTTACCAGCCCTGCAGGTAGGTCATATATGATGAATAAAACATACAACCAATCACACCTCCTTGCAAGTCTTTTGAATTCCCTATCTATATTTGAATAAATTCGCTACTCGGATTAGAGTTTGGTGGACGGGTTACTTAGTCACACAAATGACGGATATCTCGTCCTCCTCATGACAAGTGCAATATATGTCATGGGACTTGTAATAAGGCGGATTGTATATCTGTCATGTGTGTGACGCTCTAGTTCACCTGCTAAACTTCAAACACGGCCCCTAATCTCCTCTTTGTTTCATGGGCTTAGGGGCCGTGATGAACCACCATGGACATACCATTCCTAAACAGTCACAATTCTTCCTACCCAGACTACCCAAGCACTTCTTCTCCGCATTATCTCTAATCGCAGGCTTTCAACGCATACATCCGGTGGATGGGCTTTTTCTTTCATCTTCCCTAAAGCCTGCCACTGCCCTCCACTTTGCATTAGATCCTCCCGCTGAAGCTGAAAACCTGGGGCCTTATTTATGAAGGCCTTGCGTCAGTTTTGCGCCGCCGGTGCGTCACTTTTTGTGACGCACCAGCGGTGTAAAAAATGCGCCTTGTTGCGCCATATTTAAAAAGTGACGCATCTAGGTAGATGCGTCACTTTTTAAACCCCTGCGCCACATTATACCTGCGTCAGGTATAATATATGCAGAGGGGGCGTTCCCCCACAAAAAGCCTCGTAATAGTAACGCAGTGAAATCTATGAGATTTCACTGCGTCACTTTTAGGACGCTGTTGCGTCAAAATCTTGCGCCTGCCTCACAGCAGGCGTAAGACTGACGCAAGCCCTTTCACATGGGGCTTTCCCCATGTGAAAGGACGCATTGCTGGAGTTGCGTCACTTTTGCGACACACTCCAGCAATGCGTCACTTTTGCGCTTACAGATACGTCAGAAATACTGACGTATCTGTAACTCCTTGCGACATGATGCGTCATACATTAAATATGACGCATCAGGTATGTCACAAGGAGTGCGCACCGTGAAGTGACGCATCGCTGCTCTCACGCAGCGATGCGTCACTTTTCATAAATGAGGCCCCTGGCTTTTAAATTAACCAAAATACAATAGGAAGGGCTAGGTACACGCATACATCATTGCCAGGATGCCGTTGTGGGTGATCGTGTGCTTTACAAATACACACAATATAACAAAACATGGTGGGCCTAGGTTCTCGTGTAGATGAGAGCGAATATTTACTACCCACCACTTTCAAACATCCCCAGACACTATTACTGTTTACAAATTGTGTACATTTAGCCTGCCTGATGTTGCAATACCTCAATGTAAATTAAATGTCCTACTTGTTTGCATTTAGAAACTTACCCTGCTATCCTACAGTGCTTGGATGTGACCGTAATTTTGAAAGAAGTCTGCGCTGCCGCGTTCCCTGAAGATGTCATTTCAGATGGGATGCTGTGCGCAGGCGTGATGGAGGGGGAGAAGGATTCATGTCAGGTATGATACAGGCTACAAAGCAACTTTTAGTACCTTCAAATGTCTCATTTATTGTGTCCACAATTGATTTAAACAGCAGAACACAAGTCCTGGTAAAACACACGAGATTTAATTGTGGCAAGCATACGAATTGTACATTGGTGTTTCATGTAGGTATAGAGATGACAGCTGAAAATCTGTGCAACCATTATTGGGGAAAATTACTCCTTTCTCAGTGTTTAGAAGACCTTTCTGAAATAAATTACTAGTGGGGTGTTGGCCTATTATAGGCTATCATACTTATAAGGCAGAACTAGAAAAGCTATCTTGGAGGTGTTGATTGGGTGAGGCAAGATGGCTGCATGCTAGGGAAGATCCGCGGATGGGCTTACCTCTGCTTATTGTAGAGCCCGACACCACAAAATTAATCAATTAGATCACCAGGGCTGGTAGAGGACCTCCTTGCCTATCCCCGGGGTGGCCTCAGGGGGGAGAATGACTAATTCATCCAAATGTTACCGATGGGTTTCTTTTATAGGGACCCATGGACAAGTTCCCGAAGAGAGGTCGACAGGCAGACGTATAGTGGGGTGATTGGTAAGGGGCCCTTAACCCTTACAAAAAATCGTATTGCTCCTCTGGCAAATAGCCGGGGACTGGAAGACATTGATTGACATGAACGGAGCTCTCGCCGAGGCGACGCTCCCGCCGGAGCGATTGCTCCACTCATATATTCTAGTGGAGGCCTCCCAGTATCCCCAGAATGCACACAAACACCCGCTCCCATGGAAAGTGATATGGTTAGCTGTCCTAAAGAGGACAAAGGACAGACTGTAGGAGCCCATTTGACTATCCGCGGCGGTCAGACATTGCCGAGTACAAGCACCATGACCCAAGGCACTATAAAAATGTTATCATGGAACGTAGCGGGGCTGTCAGCAAAATAAAAAAATTATGAATGGGTGGCTTATATAAAAAAGTTCCAGGTCATATGTTTACAAGAAACATGGGAATGGAATAGAGACCAGCGAGTTCTTGAAGGCTTTAAGATGTTCTTTGTCCCGGCAAGGAAAGGGCGGTTAGGAAGAGCTAAGGGCGGGCTGAAAGGGAAATGGGTAGACTTGAGCTGGAACTATGATGTTGTATAAGGGCTAAAACTACATATGAGGGGCCAGAACATATTATTCGTGAACCTTTATAATGCTATAGTTCCAGGGTCACCACTCATAAATTTTAGAGAATTGGGTAAACGGCTGGAGCGAGCGACTGATCAAGAGGGACGCAAGTATGAATGGGTGCTCGCAGGCGATTTTAATTGTCACCTTTGCCCAAATGTGAAAAATACACAGGGTGTCTGGTACTCCTGTCCATTGGAAGAGGGCCCCCATTTAGAACACACTTCAGAGGGAAAAGAGCTCAATAGGTGCTGGAAAGGCATGATCTCTAACACACCATGGATTTAATAAATGGAGATGTTGAAGGGCGGATAAACCCAACTTTTTAAGGAAGAGGCTGTGATTCAGTCATTGATTTTTGTATCTCACATAATGAAGCAGGAGCTTTTGGGGTTCGAAATACAATCTAGTGCATTTTGTGACCACAATCACATAGTTATCGTCCTGAGGGACCCAAACACCACCAACACCCATGACAAAAGAGGTCGAAAGGGAAGCTAATGGCGACTGATCAAAGCAGAAGGCTGAGATGGTCCAAAATTGATGTTGATGCCTTTTATAAAGCACTAATGGCAGACAAAGACCATCATATAGGGAGGTGCTTGAATCTTGAAGTGACAGGGTTTGAGCTGGTTAAGGCCTATGAAGGGGCAACACTGTACATTGATAGACTCCTCAGGGTCAAGTCTGGAAAAAAAGAACCAAGGGAACATCGGTGGTTCAACCAGGCTTGTTCTAAGGCTCTGAGAGAGCTGAAAATGGCTTTGAAATCCTGCCAGAGGGATAAAACCAGGGTTAAGACGTGTTGAGGCTTATACAAAGATGCGGTTAAGCACCGCAAATCTTTGATGCAACAGCAGGCGTGGGAGAACCTGAGGGAAGCAGTAGATACTAAAAATATGACGGCATTTTGGAAAATCATAAATGACCCTTGCTTCTAAGACAGGGATAAATCCAAGATTGTAAACCACATCCTGGCGGAGACCTGGCATGAGCACTTTAAAGGTCTATATAATCTTAGCCCCCAGGAAGATTGCCTTGTGACCAATGAAGGGCCAGGAAGGGGGGAACGCACAATTTTCTCTCTTAATGTGATTAAGGCAGGCATAAAAGAACTGACCAGAAACAAAGTGCTGGGTCCAAATGGTGTCCCCCCGGACTTGTTCCTAACGTATGCAGAGTTGTGGGCCCTGATTTTAAGTAGGGTTATAAACGCTGCAGTGTGCACGGGCATGCATGAATCTTGGTCAACAGCCATAATTGTACGAATCTTTGAAAAAGGTAACAGGGAGAGCCCGTCCTGTTACAGGCCCATTTCCTTGATAGAGATGTCCGTGAAAGTTCTCGGCAGGGTTATACTTACCGTCTATTAGATTGGTCAGAAGAACACAAGGTCATAACGGACACACAGTATGGTTTCAGGGCCGGCCGGTCTACAACGGACCAATTTCTCAACCTGTATCCCCTGACCGCCAAGTAGACCATAGCGAGCCAAGGAACTGTGTACTTGGCGTTCATGGACCTCACAGATGCATTCAATCGGGTAAACAGGAACAAACTGTGGGAAATTATGGAGGGATTGGGAGTGGATCAGGACCTAGTAAATATTTTGAGATCTCTACACATGAATACCCATGCCCAGGTTAGGTACAATGAGGAGGGCAGTCTGACAGACCAGTTTCCCTGTACGAGGGGAGTTAGACAGGGCTGTATTTTAGCACATTTTTTTATTCACCCTCTATATTAACAGCTTAGAGAAAGCACTGGCTGGGCTGGGAGTGGACTCACCTAAGATAGGTCACAGGGGGGTTCAGGGTCTGCTCTATGCAGATGATGCGGTACATCCGGCCCGAACCCCGCGTGGCCTACAAACTTTGTTAGACGTTTTATCCACTTCATGGAGAGCCTGGATTTGTCAGCAAACCTAGCCAAATCCTACATAATGGAGGTAGGGAAGGTGCCCCCAAAGAAATATAAATACACGATTGGGGCACACTGTATTGAAAAAGTTCAGTCGGAGGCAGCAGACCCGAGAGCAGAGGACGGCCCGGGACCAGGGTTCGATTCCCGGCGCGGCAGGTTTCTGGACCAGGGTCAGCGGACTCGATAATTCTCTCGCCTCGGTGCCCACTCTGATCAGCGATCACACTCGGCAACTCTGGGCATCAGCTTGCCTCATCTTCACTAACGGCCCCACCAGACCGCCGGGGATGCCTGGTCTCACCCTGGAGATACCCATTAAGGGACCATCTCTCAGGGAAGCCAGGAAGGGTTTCGCAGCGGTCGAAGCGCCTTGGGACCCTCCGGGTAAGTAGTGCGCTATATAAATGCCTATACATTTACATTTACATACATACATACTTATCATACCTAGGGATATCGGTTGACTTTAGGCTTAATTTTAAACCATTGCTAGAGGATAAATGTCGTTCACTAACCAGAAGCATGGGGGCAATTATGAATCACGCACATAGGCTGGGCCGTTGGGCTCCTTACCAGATCCTGATTGTCTACAATTCAATATGTTCCGCCAAAGTTCTCTATTGCAGTGAGGTCTGGGGCTTTGCAGACACAAAGTCGCTCCACACCGAAGAGAATAAACTTTTAAGAAGACTGCTGAAAGTGCCACAAAGTACCCCGGGCTTCATTGTACATGAGAAGCTGGGTGTTGCCCACATCGAGGACAGGATAAAATTAAAACCAGTTAGCTGCTGGATTAAGATCTGGTCAAACCCAGAGGCAGCCCTGACAAGAGTCATCATTTAAGACTGCCTGGCATGGGACAAGGGTATGAATATCCCATGGTTCAAATATGTTAGAAATTCTCTTTAGGCCGCGGGTCACCTGGATCTTTTTACTCATCCCACTAAAATCTTGGCAAAGGATAAGACCATTGTTAAAGGCGAGTTTTTGAATTTACTGGGTTCTATCAGGGAAGACCAAGAGATAACAAAACCCACAGTGAGAAGCCACATACTGAAAAAATCTTGCCTGGGCATCGAACCGTACCTGTATCTCATACACAGTGCCCAGGATAGGTTTCCTTATGACACAATTCAGGTTGAACTCCCTACATCACAGCTTAGCGGTGCCTGCAGGTTTAACTAAAACGGTAGAGCAGAAGGGTCCCTGCGGATGCGATCTCTGATCTCCGCAGGACACCCTTCACTTCGTGCTGTTATGCCCATATTACATGCCCCCAAGGAAACATTTTTTAAAAAGAGTTTTAAAAAAGGCTGGTTTCAGACAGGCCAAGGTAGCTTTACTGTACCTGAAACTTTCTGGAGATATTTTAACATTGCACTGTACTGTAAACTTTCTAAGAGTAGTGTTGCGCCTTAGGAACACAAGAGGGGATATGTGAACTGTGTTCTATGAATGTTTTTTTTCTCCCTTTTTTATGATACTGGAGCACTTTAACAACCTCTGGCTGTTTACATAATGCACATGCACTTTACTGAATTTGACTCATTATCAACGTTAGGCCTGCGTCCCCTATGTATTGTACATGCACTTTTATCAAATTACATAATTTTAGACGTGCTCTCTGATCCACTTAGGAAATCTGGGGGAAAGTGGAGCGCCGTATGTACTGTAATGCTGTTTTAACCAGAATAACCGCCGGTTTTTCACATTGTAATGTTGCTCTCTTTTTACCTAATGGCTTGTACTGTATTTTTTATCTGTGTTTTTATGGCAGTTTCGGCTGAAATAAAGATTCTTGATGATGATGAGATGTCATCAGTGATGTCATGAGTGATGTCACTGACCATGTCATGAGTGATGTAATATGCGATGACATCAGCAGTGCATTGCGGGTGCGCGAGTTATAGTTAGCTGAACTAACAATAACAGGGGAATTTCTATGGTTTTGTATGAGTGAAATGTCCAACTAACTATAACGCCCCTGAAACCTATGGTTTTTTCAGTGAATTTCAAAGGTTTTTTAAATGCTAATTTCTAACTATGACGTGCCTGAAACCTATGGTTTTTTCAGTGAATTTCAAAAGTTTTTTAAATGCTAATTTCTAGCTATAACAAGCCTGAAACCTATGGTTTTTTCAGTGAATATATATATATATATATATATATATATATTCACCCCACCACCGCTGGTTTGGGAGAAGAGCTGGCGTGGGCGGTCCCGTTGCAGCCACCAGCTGGCTGTTCAATTCGCTCCACAACACACCAAGATTCTTGATGAAAAATGGGACACCCAGAGCTGCAGTGTACAAAAGGTTTATTCGGCAGATGAACAAAGTTCCACGACGCGTTTCGCCATTACGGCTTGGTCACGCTCGTCTCGTGGTTTGCGATACCTTAATTTAAACAACACCCATAAGTGCACATAATGACATCACATGTAAAGGAGGCGGCCATCTTGTAGTGTGAGACTGACCATGGTTACATGACAGTAATGATTGTATTTGCCCTAGATATTGGTTATATACATGTGTTATTATCTTACACCATATACAGTAAATTATAAACATATGTGGTACCATATCAGCGCGAAGTTCACAGTTATGAACATTATTAGTTATATTCTTCGTATCATGGGTGTTGTTTAAATGAAGGTATCGCAAACCACGAGACGAGCGTGACCAAGCCGTAATGGCGAAACGCGTCGTGGAACTTTGTTCATCTGCCGAATAAACCTTTTGTACACTGCAGCTCTGGGTGTCCCGTTTTTCATCAAGAATCTTGGTGTGTTGTGGAGCGAATTGAACAGCCAGCTGGTGGCTGCAACGGGACCGCCCACGCCAGCTCTTCTCCCAAACCAGCGGTGGTGGAGTGAATTTGAATCGTAAGGAGTGAGCTGACCCACTGGATATTCAACACGCCGACCTGGGAATCTAATTCCAGGACAGGTCTGACAATTACTCAATCGGACGAACAGTATGCTATACTGACATCGGCGCCAGTCTGCAATTGCGCACGCTTGAAGTTTTCGAGGAGTTTCCAAGTCGGGAAAAGGGCCGACGAGCCCCATCGGGAGCGGTGAGGCACGGACGGCCTCGGATTACCGACGAAACCCTCACAATATCCGGAGGCAGGGAGCGCACTGCAATCTCACTGAGGAATCAACAAAAAAAAGTTTGCAACAGTGCGCACAGAGCTGCAAAAGAATTGACAAACAACATGGCGGGTGAGTTAGATGCTCGTCGAAAGATAACCGCGGACAAACTTTTTCTGACGGATCCCAACACCACGGTCCATGGAGCCACTGCACCAGTTAATATGGGACCAGAGCTGAACTTGCAAACCAAATTAATGGCACTGGAGAGACTATATAAAAAAGAATTGGGCAAGTGGTGGGAAGCAGAGTCACTGCAAAGATATATCGAGGTCAAAAGGGTACCCAGGGGGCTGCGTATCTTCACGGTCCCGACGTATGAGGATCCTGACGTGGACATGCTGCAGGAATGGACAGACAACTCAGCAGCATGCTCAATTACGATGATGCGAATCCTAGTTAAATATGCTATGAAAGACAGAGTGAAAATATTGGCGGAGATAGAAAAGTTAACAGAAGAAGTGAGCCAATTAATGTCAAAGGATGCACTGGAGGAGTTCCTCAAAAAACTGACCATCAAGATGGAGAAACTGGAGGAAGAGATTACAGCAAAAAAACAGAGGAAATTCATCAGAGATTATAAAGACTACCAAGCTGGCCGCACTCTGACTTTTCAAAAAAAGTATGATCACTTGTTCGACAAAAAAACTGGAGCTGCTATAACAACAACATTGAACACCAATGCCAGTCATGAGGTAATAGAAAGTGATGTCTCAGATGGAAATATTTCGGATGCTTCCACAGTAGAAACCAACCAAGATGCACTTGAGGGGCCGTCAAAAAACCCCAATTTTTTACTGCAGTTTCAAATGATCAGCAAGACAAGAAACGAAACATACCAGACTGGAAGTCCTGTAAGAGGTCGAGGTCGAGGGCAGAGAGGCGGAACCGCCGCAACAAACAAGCAAAAAAGAGGCGGCGCCAACGGCAACAAAGCTCCCATGGGAATGACAACAAGGAGCACAAAAATTCAGAAATGAATATGACGGTGGTCAACCTTTCGCAAAGAACTATCACCAAGGAAGAAGAAAAAACTCTTGCCTTGGGATTATCATTTTGCCCTTCAAAAAACATGAACTTTGCTGACACTAGGATTGATTTATTTCTCTTTGCAAGGAAACTAAAATTAAAAAAGTGGTATGCGACGAAACCCAAGACTAAGGAAATTGTAAGTACCTCTACTAACATTTTTAATCTTGACACGAATGATGCAGCATTGGTAAACATATTAGACTCTGACCCTGCTAATATTTCTAACACGGATCTGGAACTATTGGGGACTGACACAGGATTAAACCCAGGATCTACTTTTAAACCCAAATCGGTTTTCTTACCCAATGTACAATGTGATGCAATTGATGTCTTTGGGAGGGGAGTTGTAAGAGATTTGACCAAAATGAGATACCAAAAAATCACTCAAAGCAAGAAAAATCTGTCTGCTGACCAAATTGTAGCCCTTGACCAACTGAAACAGGATAATACGATTGTGATCAGGGAAAGTGACAAGGGTGGAAATGTGGTGATAATGGATAAGATCAAATATTTACAGGAGGGTTATCGACAACTGAGGGACGAGAAGTGTTACTGTAAAAGCAGTAGAGATGCATTACAGGGCTCTAACATCAGATACAGAGAAATGCTATGTGATTGGAAAGACAAAGGGCTAGTGGAGCAAGAAGAATACCAGTATTTATACTGTGCACACCCCAAAATACCGATACTATATCTGCTCCCAAAACTGCACAAGGACCCGATAAACCCCCCGGGCCGTCCAATAGTGTCCTCAATAGGTTCACTATTGGAACATACGTCCAAATATATTGATTACTTTTTAAGACCTTACGTAGTATCTCTCCCCTCATACACCAAAGACACCACCCATTTTCTTACAATCATAAATGGCATTCACTGGGAAGAAGACTTTGTACTAGCTACACTAGATGTTAGCAGCTTGTACACAAGCATAGTACACCATCAGGGCTTACAAGCTGTGAAACATTTTCTAAAAACCAGATCTGTATCTTTTTCACAACATTCAACAATGCTGTTGGAGATGATTGAATTTTGTCTCACTAATAATTTTTTTTATTTTGATGAAGTCTTGTATCGACAGTCACAGGGCACAGCCATGGGGACCTGCTTCGCCCCAGCTATGCGAATCTTTTCATGGGCTGGTGGGAGGAGCAGGTCGTCCGAGAAATGGCAGAATTCGATCAGGTGGCCCTGTGGCTGAGATACATAGATGACATCTTTTTTATTTGGTGTGGAGACATAAATTCAGTACAGTCCTTCATTGACAAACTGAATCACAACCAACTAAATCTAACCCTGACTTGTAACTTCAGTAAAACAGAAGTAGAATTTCTAGATGTAATTGTGGGAGTTGAGAATAACTTACTCAACACCAAATTATATCGAAAAAAAACAGCAGGCAACAGCATTCTAAATGCTAATAGCTGCCATCCCCGTAGCTTAATAAACAGCATACCCTATGGGGAATTACTGCGAGCTAAACGCAATTGCAGTAACGAGTTGGCCTATCAGAAGGAAGAAAATGTTATGTGTGAGAGATTTTTGAATAGGGGGTACAGTCTTAGAGTAATTACTAACGCAAAAGATCGCGTGGCTCTGAAAAACAGAGATGAACTGTTAATTCCCCGTACCACCGATGAAGCAATTGACACAGTAAGATTTATTACCACTTACTCTGAACAAGCCCATACTATACGTAAGAGTCTTCAGAAACACTGGCATGTCCTCCAGACAGACATGCATTTGACAAGATATCTCTCTGACAATCCGCAAATAACATTCAGGAAGGGCAAATCATTGAGAGATGAACTTAGCCACAATTATGTGACATCTAAAAATGCCCCTAACAGAAATGAGGGGGGCTTTAGATGTTGCAGAAAATGCAAGGCCTGCAAATTCAGCAAAGATTGCAGAACACTAACGGTCCCCAACAGCAAGAGAGTGTTTACAATCCGGAAACGATTATCATGTAACACACCATATAGCATATACATTCTGATTTGTCCCTGCAACAAATGGTATGTTGGCAGTACCAAACACACTGCTAAGAAAAGGGTATTAGAACACCTCAGAGCCATACACAACAACAATAAACTCTACCCTGTTGCTAGACATTTCTCAGAGATGCATATGCAGAATGAACAATTGTTGCAATTGGTTGTCATTGACAGTGTGGACTTGGGAGTAAGGGGTGGTAATCAAGAACTGTCCCTTAGGAAACTCGAGTCTAAATACATTGTGGATTTCGAATGTTTAACACCAAAAGGTTTAAATGTGACGGAAGAACTGGCAATCCACTTATATGACTGAGATACTGTTATCCGCGGTTATCTGGATTTTAATTGTAACATAATTTATTTTATTCACAGGAACTTATGCATCATGTGGTGACGGCACAGTATGTAATTGATATTATTGCTTTGCACTGATATTCTACCAAAGGGACATTTCTAATAATATGAATTTAGCATCTGATGGATATAACTACAGTCAGGAACTATTTCCTCAATTTTGACATTACCGTCGTGCCCACTGGGGCTTAACTGCGAGGACATTAGAGGAACATTCTTGCCCACTGGAGCGTCACTTATGGGGAAGTGTTGGAACGCTACAATGGTTGATAACAACACAGGGTCGCCATAACAACGAGTCGGCCACAATTGATGGGATTGGTAGAATACAAACTGTGACACCATGAGATATTGACCTATCACGAGACCGCACTATGCGTTAAGAACTAATTTTGTATTTTGCCTCATTAATTTGGGACATTGGTCTCATTAATTTATAAAATATACACGTGAAATTACGATACCGTAAAATGCAATACGAAGAATATAACTAATAATGTTCATAACTGTGAACTTCGCGCTGATATGGTACCACATATGTTTATAATTTACTGTATATGGTGTAAGATAATAACACATGTATATAACCAATATCTAGGGCAAATACAATCATTACTGTCATGTAACCATGGTCAGTCTCACA
This sequence comes from Lissotriton vulgaris, assembly GCF_964263255.1. Taxonomy (NCBI): domain Eukaryota; kingdom Metazoa; phylum Chordata; class Amphibia; order Caudata; family Salamandridae; genus Lissotriton; species Lissotriton vulgaris. The sequence goes on along the minus strand of NC_141695.1, from coordinate 275,077,204 downwards.
CTACAAGATGGCCGCCACCTTTACATGTGATGTCATTATGTGCACTTATGGGTGTTGTTTAAATGAAGGTATCGCAAACCACGAGACGAGCGTGACCAAGCCGTAATGGCGAAACGCGTCGTGGAACTTTGTTCATCTGCCGAATAAACCTTTTGTACACTGCAGCTCTGGGTGTCCCGTTTTTCATCAAGAATCTTGGTGTGTTGTGGAGCGAATATATATATATATATATATATATATATTTTTTTTTTTTTCACTGAAAAAACCATAGGTTATAGACCATATAAAGGGGCCGATCAGGATTGCGGTTTTTCCGCATCCTCGGGGCCGGCGGAAGCCACCGCCGGCCCCGAGGATGCGGAAAAACCGCAGCGGACTGACCAAGGACCCACCGCCACATTAGGATGGCTGGTGGGTCCTGGTTTCCGTCCGCAGCTTTTCCGCCGCGGTTGGCTTACAACCGCGGCGGAAAAGCTCTAATATGGTGACGGTGTCTCTCAGACACCGTCCACCATATTAGGATGGGCAGTGAATTATGCTTTTCCGCGGCGCGTTTCCCGCCGTGGAAAAGCATACGGAACTTCACTGCGGGGGCCCGTTGCGGGCCCCCTAGGTGAAGGGGGGGGTGGGGGGTGCACATGGGGGGTACCTATGGTACCCCCCTGCATTTGCATGCAGAAAGCGGCAGGCACCGCACGGTGCCTGCCTCTTTCTGCATGCAAAAGCAATGCGTGCATTTTTAACATTGCCGCGGGTGCAGCTTGAAGCTGCACCCGCCGCAATGTTAAAAATAGAGGATGTGACCGCCAGGGTGGCGGTCACATCCTAATTGCACAGGAGGGAACTCCGCATGCCATGCGGAGGTTCCCTCCTGCTCTGGGGTCGCGGACGGACGCAAGTCCGTCCGCGATCCTGATCGGCCCCATAGTTAGGGATTAGCATTTACAAAACATTATTTTACTCGCACAAAACCATTGAAATTCGCATATATAGTTAGTTGCACTAACTATATATCGCGCACCCGCAATCCACTGCTGATGATGTCACATATTACATCATTCATGACATGGTCAGTGAAATCACTGATGACAATACTGATGACATCTCATTTGACATTACTGATCACATCACTGATAATATCATTCATGTGATAATACGATGAACCTCTTCAGACTCTAATATAACCTTAGATACAATCAGTGTAAACAGACACTCACAGATTGTCACTCATCCATGGAGTTACTCATACATCTAGTCAGTCATGCAAAGAATCAATCACTCCTCCATTTCCTCAACTATACATTTATACACACCTTATTAATTCAAACATATTCTAACACATATTTACTCTCTTATACAATCCCTGATACAAGTTCACAATGATCCATACAGCCACTCACACATTCACTGGCTCTTATGCACAGTTATTTATATATGTCAACTCTCACATGTACTGTGTTTTACATATGTACTTACTTTGACATGTAGCACTGAGATATCCATTCACTCACCAATACACTCATGCACACAGACAACTGCCCATGCAGCTGTTTCCACATGCACTTTTGAACCCATACATCTAGTGAATCAACTGCTCACACATCTATGCACAGAGTCATACACCTCCCAGCCACTCACACACATACTCAGTCTCCCATACAAATACTTGGGCAACCAATCAATAACCCATATAGTTACTCATAAAGCTACTGATTAACACATGCAGCAGTTTACAGAACAACATACATAATAATGCACAAATTAAGACAGTTTAGTCACTAACCCATGCACTCAGTGAGACACATTTAATAACTCACTCATACAGTTCAGTCACGCACCTACTAAATCCTTCATCCAGACACTTATACATCCACTCATTCTTCAATATGTAAGACATATTTTAACTTTACAGAAACATACAGTCACTGGATGTTGTCATCAGTGATGTCATCAGTGATGTCATTTGAGATGTCATCAGTGATGTCATTTGAGATGTCATCAGTGATGTCATCAGTGATGTCACTGACCATGTCATGAATGATGTAATATGTAACATCATCAGCAGTGGATTGCGGGTGCGCGATATATAGTTAGTGCAACTAACTATATATGCGAATTTCAATGGTTTTGTGCGAGTAAAATAATGTTTTGTAAATGCTAATCCCTAACTATATATGGTCTATAACCTATGGTTTTTTCAGTGAATTTTTAAGGTTTTGTAAATGCTAATTCCTAACTATACATGGTCTATAACCTATGGTTTTTTCAGTGAATTTCAATGGTTTTTTAATAACAAATATCAAAAGCTGTAAAATGTATTCTTATTTTAATGCAAAAATATATTTTATATGTTTGTAATATAATTTTTTTATTTATATATTTTTCAAATTTTTTTTGTTTTGTTTCGCTACCGGTCCGCACACCGGGTAGCTTCCCGTTAGCTCAATTTGGTGCCGCGACCCGGTCCGCGAACCGGGAAACGTTCCGTTAGCGCAACTGCCGTGCAAGAAAACAACATCGTGATGCGTCGTGTAAACGCGACGTATCGCATTGCCTCGTAATGCGTTTTATGACGCGCCGCGTTAGCGCACCCGGAAGTGGTCCGGAGCGCGAACCGAGGCGCGAAGCGCAGCGCCCCGGAAGCGCTCCGGGTGCGTAGCGGGACGCGTAACGTAAGCATAACAGGTCATGTGACTTGTTCATAAAACTTTTCATTGGTTCATTTTACTTTTGGTTTCCTAATGATGTAAGGCTAGGTCATTTGACCTAAAAATAACACTTTTCATTGGTTTAGAACATTTTTTTCCCCAAATGATGAAAGGCCCCACCTTTTTTCTCACTCTGACTTTCAACTTTGTGAGAGGAAGACCTATTTTGATTCTTAAGAAATGGCTTCATTAGTAGCTGCAGCTGGTGCACCCCCACCACCACCACCACCGCCTAGGAAGAGAGGACCACCTCCTCAGGTTTTCCATCAGCAAGAGGAGGAAGAAGAAGAAGAAGAGGAAGAGGAGCAAGGGACGAGCGAGTTTTTGCCTGAAGAGCCGAGGAGGTCCCATGTGAAAGAAAATTACATCTGGCAATTTTTCACATTTCCCCGGGGCCAAAAAAAAGTAAATGCCTGCTACGTTACCTGTCTCATCTGCAAAAAAGATCTGTCCAGAGAGACTGATAAGAAATACAGCTATGGCAATTACACCATGCATCGGCACAAGAACAGGTGGCACCCTATAAATTATAGTGCTGCGCAGGTACGTGACCTGCAGGATAACCCCCCTCCTGTGGCCAGTACATTAAATGAAGAGGCAGTGACGGGACCAGAGGCGAGGGAGACGGTCCCAAATATCCAGCGGAAGTTTGGGAATGTGAAGCAAGTGTGCATTTTTTGCGGCCAATTGATTTGCTACAGGGAGAGTAGCATACATGTAATCAACACAGCTATTGACAATCACCAATGTCCAAAACGCCCCAGAAAATAAATTATCTTTTTTTTTGTTGCTCCTGTTGAGCCCTTTATAATGAATCATTTTCGTTTCCCCCCCCCCAAAAAACGAAAAAATATAAAACCGTTCAAAAAATACAAAAAAAGTAAAAAAATGTTCAGAAAATTAATAAAAAAAATATAAAACAACAAAAATAATAAAAAAAAGTTCTTTTCAGAACTACCTCCCCTTTATAAGAAATTGCTAGAATGTTTAGCACTCTGGCAACCTCTATTTTTTTTTATTCGCTTCCCGGTTCGCGCGCTGGTACGCGAACCGGAAGCGAACCAGATTTTTAAAAAAAAAATGTTTTTAAAAGAAGAGTAAGTATAAGGGAAGTAAACAGAGAGTAATGTTAAAAGAAAGACAGCTAGAGGGAGTAACACAGAGATACTGTTTAATAGATCTATTTACCGAAGAAAAGATGTAAGAGGGTATAATTGTGAAAAACAAAATAGATAAGGAAGTGAAAGAAAAAAACGAGAGTAGAAGAATAATAAACAAGTGTTTCTTAGAGAATGTGAGTAAATGTTCAAATTAAGAAGAAATACAGTAAAGGATGTGGAATGAGAGGTATGGATAGAACCGGACTAAAAGAACAATCCTGGGGGAAAGTGTTAAGAAAACAGTGAGCGAAAGTAAATAGGAATAAAACAAGATGTATGACAGTGACTAAGGTTAAAACATGTGGAATAACAGAGAGAAAAAACAAAAGCCAGAAAAGAAGAAGTGACAGAAAAGGAATGATTGAAACAGCAAAGAAATGTAAATAACATAGTGTGCTTGAACTACAGGGAGAAAGCATAATAAACAAGTAGTGAAAGAGTGATGAGTCAGAGACAGTGAGAGTAATAGAGACGGAGTGAGTGAACAAGAGTGAGGAACTATGACAACAGAGGGACTGAGAAAAGGAGTGGAAGGAGTAGAGTAAGTAAGTAATAGAAAAAGGAATGAGGGAAGTAGCAAAGGCAGAAAACTGAGGGTTAAAGAAATGAAGCAGAGGAACTAATAGAAATTAAATGTGATAGAGATGTAACGGAAAGAGTACAAAACACTTACGTTATAATTGTCGTTAACTTAGTCACTTGTTATTTTTATACTTTCAATCTGTGAAAGAAAGAACAAAAATTTAAAAATTGATAGAAAGTAGTAAAAGATGAGTGAGCATGGGACAAGATGAGTATATATTAAAAATCACAATTCAAAGTACAGAATTAATTATACATAATAAATGGTTTATTTTTGCTGTTCTCAGAATATATCAAATTTCACTAAAAACAGTGAGTTGAAGGTCTTCATCATATAACAGCGGGGAAAAAAACCACAATCAAAATGATTGTGTTTAAAAAACCCATATAATATAACCAATCAGAAATCAGAACTCCTCAAAAGTAACTTACTTTCCATGACGTCAAAGGATGTCCTATGAACAGCTTATACTCTGTTGTGCTGTTATTATTTTCTGCCCGCCACTTTCTGAAAGATAAGCTCCATCGTTTTAACAAAAATGTGACATAGAAAGCAATTTAAAACAGCACACTAAATTATATCAACACCTAGAATCATTATAGTCCAGTTACCTACCCTAAATTCTCACTTCTGAAAACAAGTCAAAAGTCAACATTGCTTCCTAGTCAAATGGAAATCATTGCCGAAAGACCAGCATTTTTTACATTTCAAATAAGCTGTGTAATATCCTGATGTTGTCAAAGGACCATCATGTCATATAATAGCAGCAGTTACAAATGTTCTTCCTGAAATCGACGACTGTGTAGCCAAAACGTTTTTAATTAGACTTGACAACTTATTAACATCCTGTTTATAAAGTTGGAATTGCAAAATTACATTTCACCCATAAGTTTCTATAAATAATGTGGACAGCATTGCAGACTTACATTGTTTTGATCTGCTGCTTGAATTAGCTTATTAAAACAAACGGTTTTCGCTCTGTACTACACTTATCCACAAGGCTATATAGTGTAGGAGCCATTAGAACCTCTTGAAATTCCTCAGAACAAATCCTGAGATTTCTTCCCTAAAACTTTGGTTGTAAGAACACCAGGTAAAAATTTTTAAGGTGAAAAGGCAATCTTTTTTTGACAGTTAAAACAGAATCATTGCAGAACGACCAGCCGTTTGCAGACTTCAAATAAGTTGTGTAATGTCCTGATGTTGTTGAAAGACCCTCATGATATATAATTGCTGCAGTTAGAAAAGTCATTCCTGATATTGACAACTGAGAAGCCACAACATTTTTAATTAAAGTTGTCAATTTTGTTCCATCAGGCCTACATCGTTGGAACATTAAAATGACATACTGGCCATATCTTCGTATAAATAATGTGGACAGCATTGCAGACTTACATTGGCTACACTCCATGTTTTGATCGGCAGCTTTTACTAGCTTATTAAAGGATACTGATTTACTGTCTGGCAAAGTTAAATATATAAATCTTTCTGAATCTACACTAGTAGTACTTGATAATGTACAATTCTCGCAGTCATGCTGCCATTGATAAGAAAGGCCAAACAGATTATCTACATCTACACCTTCATCTTGCAATACATTAAGCATATACATTAAAAACTCCTGACAATATTGCTGAATATTTTGAGAGAATTGTGTTTGACCTGAACATTTGTCTAACAGATTTCGAATTTCAGACACACTTTCTACTCTTGTTCTATCAGTGCTACATTTCTCAAACACAGAATTCAACAAACAGCAAAAACTTTGATCCGAATTGATCACAATCTGTTCTTTTAAAGTTTCTAGAGAAAAGACAACATTAACCACTACATTAGCATAGCAGTTGACACCAGAACTATTTTCTAATTGAAAACCAACAACATCTTCAACAGAATTCATTTTCTTTCTGCTTACAATTTTCAGTTCATCGACCTTTGGTCTTTTTGCTACAACCTCCCTACTATTACTGATATTTCTTCGTTTCCGGCCTACCACACGTTTCTCAAACAAAGGATATTGAGGCAAATGTGGCGCATACTCTCTTCTTAACCTATTGTATTCCTTAACACAATCTAGATCCGCACAAATGTTTGTGACATCACGCTCAATCAAGTACAATCCCGATAAAGTTCTGACTCGTGACAATGCTACATAAGCCATACCCTCTTTGAACACAGAACTGCCAATATTCACCAAAGCACTATCTACACTTAAACCTTGTGATTTATGGATTGTCACTGCATATGCTAAGCAAACAGGAAATTGCTTACGGCGAACATATAAGTCTTTTACAAGCAAAAACCTAGCTGTGCAACGACCAATTAGCTGTACTTCCTCAATGCCATCAAATTTAATTTTTAAAAATTCAATTCCATCTCTATTTCTGTAGTTCTCAAAATCAACAACATTACCCATTGATCCATTTACCAGACCTCTTTCAACATGTAAATTCCTTCTCAAAATGATACGGCAATTTAAGCACACATTAAGAGTCTTTTCAAAACCCGCAGTTTTAGATATAGTCTTCTCTAATGAATCCAATTTAGATTTCAAATTCTCAGAGAAAATAATTGTTGCTCCCATATGCTCTATTCTGTCAATAGCTTCCAGTTTCACAATCTCTTGGTTTTCTAAATTCAACATTTTGTTGTTGAAGATGGATCATTCTGCAAGAGTTGGCATCAAACATATTCCAGATTTCTTCTCAGTAATTTTCTGAAACATATTCTTTGGCAGAACGTCTTCTTCTGGATACAAATTTGACAGTAATCGTGCATGTAAAGCTTCTTTCCCACGCTCGGTCACTTTCCCGATTCTAACATCTTGTAGAATATTCTTGTAATCTTCATCCTTCGCCTGACGCATATTTTCACGCAGCTCAGCATAATTGAAGTTTAACCATATGTTAACGTTGCCAATGCTCCCTAGGCACTTCATGGTATCTTCATGCGTAAGCAGTTTAACCACTGGTTGTCCTTTCACTGGTGTCAGCTGCAGAAGATCACCGAAAACAATGATGTGTTTGCCAACAAATAACACATCATACTCTGTTGTAAGAACTTCCTGCATTCTCAAATGCACAAAGGAGAGCATGACATTGGAAACCATGCTTACTTCGTCAATGATAAGAAGTTTCAGCTTCTTCAGGACTCTAGATACTTCACAACAAGCATCTCCAGATAACTTGTGGTATTGTAGTTTGTTATCATGCTCCACTGGCAGCATCAGTAGCCGATGCAAAGTAATACCTTTAATGTTATGTGCTGCCAGTCCAGTCGGAGCGGTGACAACACAAGACAGCGATGAGTCAGTCCTTTTCTGCAGATAACATGAAATTGCTTTAATGAGGAAACTTTTTCCAGTTCCTGCTTCTCCACTCACGTACAGTTGGACAGGCTTCAACGAAGTACATGAGCACTCTTTCTTCTCATGACTTAATCCATGATCAATTTGGTTGGTAACTTCGTCATATATTTTCCTCTGCTCAACGTTGAGTTGTCTTTCCAAATCTTCTAAGTTAACCGCATCCTCCTGAGCATGTGCCATGGCTCTTTCCACTTCATTCGTTGAAGTGGCAGCTTCATTTTCGATAAGTGGTCCTCCTAGTGGATCCTGACTCAATGAAACAGAACTCTGACTATCCTGAGAACTGTCTCTAGCAATCTCGGCTGCAATTGTTGCTTCCTGCTCGATTTCTGCATTCAACATTTCTAGATATTTTGGAAAAACAGGACATTCTATGGACTTTTGGCTGCATTGAAAGAGTCTTCGTAACAGAGGAAATCTCCAAGCAGTTCCTCTTCTGCACGCCAAGGCTTGAAAAGTTGCAAAAGAGATAAATAGAAAAACTCTTTTCTTTCTGGAGATTCGCAATCCAATTTTTGATGATTTACCAATAGACATTTTTTTTGCTTGACCAGACATCCCTCACTTCCAATTACAGCATACACTCCTTTATCAATAACTTCTTTGATGTTCCTCTTGAAAATGTAATTTTGGAGAACCTCAAACATTCTCCAGGTGACTGCTTCTATTTGGATAATATGTATCCAACATGTTGGTCTTCAAAATATCTGTACTGCTTGGCTCCTTCCCGGCCAAATACTCAATTTCCCGTACAGGTTTCAGAACTCGATTACGCGTTGCAGCAAGACCAAGACTTGCCCAAATGATACTCCTAGATTTGGCATAAAGACTTGCTGAAGATAACCGGTCAGAACATTCGTAAGCTCCGATTTCTCGATGCGACAACATCTTCAGACTGAAACTGTACAACTTCTTACTGAGGCTCGTTTCATGTGAAATGTCCTCCCACATTTCCTTCAGTTCTGTCTTTTCTTTTTTTGTGATGTAAGACGTCACATACCGAGCCACAGCCATACAGTTGTCAGCCACAAACTGTATATCCATGTTAGCATTCCACATGGACAAAATCACTGGGTTGTAGTCGTTGATGTTCTTGGACTCTTCATTTCTTTTCAAATTGTATGTATTTTTGGGTGATTTCCTCATCACATTATGTCGCAGCGAAGACATCAAATTGTTCACTCTTCCTTTAGATATCACCGATCGTGGAAATCCAAAACGACATTTTGTATAGTACTTGTTCTTGTTTCTGAATTTACGACGACAGTACTTTCCACAACGATGGCTTTGAAACCGTAAAACTTGTTCTCTTAGACTTTTGTCTTCCTTTGTCTTTGGAACAGCACATGTAGAATACTGTTCTATGAAATTCATCACTAAGTCATCCGGATCTGTTCCAAATGTGGGTGCATCTTTGATCCATAGCAGCATATGTATATGAGGAGCACCTCTTGCTTGATACTCCTTTCTCCAGAAGAAATCCAACACCTCTCCAAGAGGGGGATTTTTCTTGTTCGTGATGAAAGACATCATAGCTTCAAATCTATGATTGAAGTACCTGCATACATTCACTGGATCCAAAGAGCACAGTTCTCCGGGTGTCTTGAATTCAATATTTTCAATGTTTCCATTTGCCTCTCGTAGAAATTCAAGTAAGTCTTCCCAGCCATACTCAGCACAGCTGAGAGTGAGGAACCATGTGGGAGTTCCTAAGTTCCTCAGCATACATTTTAAGTCACCATGACAACGGTACCAATACTCATTAGTACCACGCTGACATGCCATCAGATTAATCAGGTGAGAATCCAAAATACTGTCTTGCACATTGACTTTATCCATAATGTCCCTTGCTGAGATATTTCGCAGTTGTACACCACTTTTCAGGATGTGGTTCACTGCATAAGACAGTCCAGACAGATCACTTTCAAACAATAGATGAAACAAATAGGGAATGCATTGACGAAACCTAGGATCTTCTGCATACAATCGTAAAGTCCGGTATTCAGAAACAGGAATTTGATCAGGTCGCTCATCATATCGTCCTCCTCGACCTGTGGGAAATAACTGTGGAAAACACTGAGCTTCCAAACTTTCCTCCCAAACACTAATGGGACTCCCTTTGGCTTGTTTCATTTGAAACAACTCAATAGCATTCCCCATGACTTCCTTGGAATGCAAAGGATGAACACTATAATGTTCATATATTTCTTCATTTTTAGAGGCTTCTACTTTCTCAATTTGTCCAACACACAATTCGCTGTCTTCTTCTTCTCTTACTTCCTCTTCTGCAACACATACATTCTTGTAGTACTCATTGTTTTTTATCAAATACAATGTTGCCTTTTTGACTTTCCTAACATCCACTAAATCTTGCCAGATTTTCTTACTCTTTGTCGGAACCCCATTAACTAGGATAACCAGAGGTTCCTCTTCCACTTTCTCTACTCCAATTGTATTAATGTTTTTCTTCAAATCTAAAGGCAAATAAACAACTCTTCCCTTTAATCCTCTCTGTAAATCAGATGGAGGCAATTTCCCTGTCTCCCTGGACAGGCCTAAACCTCATCTGCACAATGTGATTAGTAATGTTAGGAAACACAGGTGATGTAATTGAAAACCGTGCAAATATTTTTGCTCATTTCACAATCACTTCACCTGTGTTTCCTCAGCTTAGGTATCTCATTGAGCAGATATAGTCTAGCATATCCAAGAGTACGCAGAAGGTGAGGACTGTATGCAGCAGTGCAATGTACATAATTCTCCTCCTTTGACAATTACAGAAGCCTCAGCATAACCATGCCCCCTAAACAGTCCTAAATGTATATCATTATTATCATAGTGACTATGAAACTCTAGCAGTACATATTGTGAAACCTAAATGACTTCAAGAAACGAGTTTTTAAACCGACAAACAAGCAAAATATTCTCCCATATTCATGGTGGGAAGTGAAATATTTATTTAAAAAAGCAAACCCCATGTTGTCCTGCTCATAAATATAAAAAGTATTTCTTTTTTTTAAAAAACTTTTTTCTGGTCATAATTTGAAAACACAGCACAGCTCCTATGTACAAGCACACCCTAGCTGGCTTCCTTATTTTCTCCAAAAAGCATACTAATCTCTTTCTAAATTAAAGAAACCTTTTCTCACCTTAGCAAAATTTTTAAACACATCATGTAAGCAAATTAATCTCCCAGATTCATGGGAGAAGTACCTTAAAATTGTCTAGCACACATAGGGGCGTATTTACAAGGCACATGCACAAGGGGAAAATGACTTAAATTTGCAAAGCACTCATGAGGGTGTATTTACAAAGATCTTGCACCACATTTAAAGTCACTTTTAAAATGGGGAAAATGACGTGAATGTGGCTCATAAGCCTTGTATATATGCCCCCATGTTGACTATGTAACTCTTGCACAACATATTGTGAAACCTAAACGACTTCAAGAAACGAGTTTTTAAACCAACAAACAAGTAAATTATTCTCCCATATTCATGGTGGGAAGTGAAATATTTATTTAAAAAAGCAGACCCCATGTTGTCCTACTCATAAATGTGAAAAGCATTTCTTTTTTAAAAAAAAAAACGATTTTCTGGTCATAATTTGTAAACACAGCACAGCTCCTATGTACAAGCACACCCTGTCAGTACTAATACTTCACATTATCTATAATTATAATTTGTCAAATAAGCAAAATCGTTTTGTAAAACACTTGACACAAAGCAAAATTTTAAATGCACAGCTGGCTTCCTTATTTTCTCCATAAACTATATAGGTCTCTATCTAAATTAAATGAATTTTTTCTCACCTTAGCAAATACTTTTTGAATTTCAAAACAGTCTCAGACACACACCAATTTTTCTTTAGCAGAGCAAAGGGTATGCACTCCAGAGGCTGCAACCAACAAAGGCACAGACATGCTGTATTTCATCACACATATCTCTCATGTCACCCAATCAAAACTCTTCCCTCACTTTTTTCAAATCAACAGCCTTCCCCCCTCTGCCCTTTCTGCTCTTTTTCCATAGAAACTACCTCCTGAAAGACCTCTCATGTTTACAAGTTCACACAACAATGTTTCAAATGAACTCTGAACTCTCAGTACACCTGCTAATCCACTGAAATGATCTTTAAAATCATTTTTTCTTAACCATTCAAATTACATCTTTCAAAGAACACATCCATGCACCCTAACTTTCTGTTTTCAGAAATGGAAATCCACCAATCACTGCTAGTGAATCATTATCACTGAAACTCCACAGTTTTTTTTCTTTACAAACTCCTACTGTTTCAACTGCCATTTCATTCCCACACTTCATCTGACTGCAACAGAACCTCCTCTCACCATGTTTTCTGTCTGGATTCTTGGACATAGCTACATCCACTGGGCTCACAGGTATGCTGATAACAGAAATTTACACAACCTCAATTTACAAAATGTGGAAATCAAATAGATTGGCCAAAGAGGATTGAGATGTCACCAATTGATACCATTGGTGAAAACTTTTTTACATTTGCCAAACCCTGACCTCATAATAGTGCACTGTGGAGGAAATTATTTAGGCACTTTGACTGGGGTAGGTCTGGAAATGCTTTTAAAGGACACCTTTGAGCAATTGATGTCACTTTTTCCTCAAACTGCCTTGGTGTATTCTAATATATGCCAAAGACAGAAATGGAGGTGGTCCAATCAATTTTGTCCACAAATTGAGAAAGCGAGGAAGCATGTAAATAAGTCTGTTTCAGCTTACATGAGAGACCATGGAATGGGCTCCATCTACAACAATAACTTGCGTTACTACATGCAAGATATCTACAGAGGAGATGGTGTGCACTTCTCAGATGAGGGCAACAGAGTTTTCATACAAAATTTAAGACTGTGTATTGGTACCTACTTATAAGTACCTAGAACTTACACAGAACCCAAAAGCTCTTTTCAGAGCTACCTTAACTTCAATTACTCTTTATAAATTTCGAATGTACCTTTTTTCACTAATTTTCACTTATGTTCGCTTCCCGGTTCTCTACCCGGTTCGCGTACCGGCAGCTAACCGCGCGAAAAATGCAATTTTTTTTCCCGACATATATGAGCCTCCTCAGCCACCCTCAGAAAACCTAGGGGGTCAGGATACGTCTCCCGTGCCCCCTTATACCCATTTCCCCACAATGTTTTTCCGCCATCTTGTGATTAAATTCGACTGAAACACAAAATGGCGAACTCCTGTTACGCTACCCGTAAGCTACCCGGTTCGCATACCGGGTAGCGCTTTTTTTGCCCCACAGGACCCTTTAACAACCCCCACATCATTCCTAGGGGGTCAGGAGGGGTCTACCTTGCCCCCTTTCATTAAATTCCCCCTTTGTTTTTCTCCACCTCTTGTCTCTCGATCCTACCGAGAGACAAGATGACGGCCGGTCCGGACTGTTTAGAATGTTGACAGACTCCGGAGAGCCAATCATCTTCACTTCGCGAAGTTCCATTACGCGTCAGGCACGCGAACCGGAGCGCTAACCGGAGCACTGTCACAGATATATCTGTTTTTTAAAATGTTAATTTCTCAAAATCCACTGGAGCACTTATATTGAGACATAGCAAAGGCACATCGGGCAAACCATATCTACAATTTTGACAAGTTACGTGTAAATCCATTCAGCCGTTCGAGCTAAAAGTGATTCTAACCGCCCGATGGAAAAATGAATGGGAAAAACGCGTTTTGGGACCCCCCTTTTCTCTCGGCCCCCCCTTGACGAACCCCCCCAAATTTTCAGGGGCTGCTCAGAAACAAAATGTGCCATTTTTCTGAACATTTCAGCCAATTCTGTCCACAAACGCCAAAGTTATTCGACATAGAATTTTCAGAAATCCCATAGGGAAAAAAATCCTAACTATATATACCTACTGGCGACCGCCAGTAGGTAATATGTATATATCTATATTACTATTATAAAGAGAGAACTGTGTCCTTTGAGCCAGGTAAACTCGAAAAGTACCCCACCAATCAAAACACCCAAGACATCTTTGAAAACCTCAGGGCAAGCAGAAGGACAAAGGCTATTAAAAATAAAAAATATACGTTGTTTAAAAAATTTAGAAATAAAAATAAAGTAGTCCCTTGCAAGTAGCGCGTGCCGCATCGTCTGCGTGATGACAACATTTGCGCTCCCAACACTTCCTGAACACTTCCTGAAATGGCGGCGAAGATCGCGACCTGCTGGGAGGACTGCCTCGGCCCTGCTTGCTGCTGGGCGAAGTGACGGCCTGTGCGGGCGGGGCGCCTGGATCAGGACCGGTGGCTGAGGTTAGGATCAGGCTCTCCAGGACAAGGGCGGGAGGGGGCCGGGCCGGGGCAGGAGGGGGCCCGGCCGGGCGGGGGAGGGGGGCGGGCGGTTGGCCCTGAACAACGGCGGCTGAGGTAAGGTGCAGGCTCCGGGACACAGACAATGTCGTGGCGGGCGGGGGCCGGGGCGAGAGTGCACGCAAGCCTCAAATGCTGCCCTTAGCCCCTTTCTGCCCCAGGCAAGCTGGGGCGGGCTGCTATATATATATATATATATATATATATATATACTAATATATTAAAGAGAGAGTCCAAACCTTTGAGGCGGGTAATCTCAGGAACCACAGCACCAATCAGAACACCCAATGCAGCGTTGGAAAGGGCAGTTGCAGCAGAAGGACAAAGGCTATGCAGACGGCCACCATATACATTTAAAAGGTAAAAGAACCGTGCCAGCAAAGTAGTCCCTTGTGGGCGTGTCTGCGTTGTGCTGTGGGCGTGTGCTGGGGGCTTGAAAAACACTGGGGGCGTGTGGTACGTTACGCCCTTCATGCCATGTCTCATATCATGTGCTGTGGGCGTGTGCTGGGGGAGTGGGCGTGTGTGGGGCACGGGGTTACGAAAAAAAAGCGAGCGTTGTGCCCAATATTTCATTGTTTTTTCTTCCCAGGTTCTGTACATTCCAGCTCCGGGTGTCCACCCTGCTCCCTTTAAATACCCCTGCACCCCATAATCATAACCCACCCTTACTCCTTAAAATACTCCAACACCCTCAAACACTAACCCATCTTAACCCTATAAATATACACTGTACCCCAAAACCCAAACCTATCCCTAAACCCTAAAAATACCCCTGTACCCCAAAACCCAAACCTAGCCCTGAACCCTGTAAATGTAAATGTACAGGAATTTATATAGCGCAAATCAGCAACCGGTCTCTAAGCACTTGCTTAGGGAACCTGTGCTGGTATTCCCCTGTGAGATAACCCCGGCAGGGTATCCGCAAGGTGAAAGCCAGGCATCCCGCCGCGAGGGGCCGTTGTGGAGATTAAGCAAGCTATTGCCCAGAGTCGCAGAGTGTGAACCCGGGAATCGAGTAGGCACCGGAGCGAGAATTGTCGAGTCCATGGACATTTTAGGACTCAAGACCCGGCCGAGCCGGGAATTGAACCCTGGTCCCTGGCTGACCTCTGCTTCAAGGTCTGCCTCCTCTAACCAGTGAGCCACACTTCTCCACCCTATAAATACCCCTGTACCTCAAACCCTAAACCTACCCCTGAACCCTAAAAATACCCCTGTACCCCAAAACCCAAACCTAGCCCTGAACCCTAAAAATACCCGTGTACCCCAACACCCAAACCTACCCCTGAACCCTAAAATACCCCTGTACCCCAAAACCCAAACCTTGCCCTGAACCCTTAAACTACCCCTGTACCCCAAAACCCAAACCTACCCCTGAACCCTAAAAATACCCCTGTACCCTAAATTCCAAACCTAGCCCTGAACCATAAAAATAACCCTGTACCCCAAAACCCAAACCGACCCCTGAACCCTAAAATACCCCTGTACCTCACAACCCAAACCTAGCCCTGAACCCTAAAAATACCCCTTTACCCCAAAACTAGCCTTAAACCCTTAAAATACCCCTGTACCTCAAACCCCAAACCTACCCCTGAACCCTAAAAATAGCCCTGTACCCCAAAACCCAAACCTAGCCCTGAACCCTAAAAATACCCCTGTACCCCAACACCCAAACCTACCCCTGAACCCTAAAATACCCCTGTACCCCAAAGTCCCAAACCTTGCCCTGAACCCTGAAAGTACCCCTGTACCCCAAAACCAAAACCTACCCCTGAACCCTAAAAATACCCCTGTACCCCAAATCCCAAACCTAGCCCTGAACCATAAAAATAACCCTGTACCCCAAAACCCAAACCTACCCTTGAACCCTAAAATACCCCTGTACCCCAAAACCCAAACCTAGCCCTGAACCCTAAAAATACCCCTGTACCCCAAAACTAGCCCTGAACCCTTAAAATACCCCTGTACCCCAAAACCCAAACCTAC
The DNA here is from genome assembly GCF_964263255.1 of Lissotriton vulgaris. Lineage (NCBI taxonomy): Eukaryota > Metazoa > Chordata > Amphibia > Caudata > Salamandridae > Lissotriton > Lissotriton vulgaris. The sequence continues at coordinate 275,061,038 of NC_141695.1, read as the reverse complement.
CCCTGAACCCTAAAAATACCCCTATACCCCAAATCCCAAACCTAGCCCTGAACCCTAAAAATACCCCTGTACCCCACAACCCATACCTATCCCTAAACCCTAAAACTACCCCTGTACCCCATAACCCAAAACTATAACTGAACACTTAAAATACCCAAACACCCCAAAACATATACCTCAGTGCCCCAAAACATATACCCCTATACCCATACTTACTTATCCAAACATTAAAAAAACATGCTTTTACCCTTTATGCATTTACAACGAATTTCGTTGTAAATGTATGCGTGGTAAAAGCATATGAAATGTAATGCCATGCGTTATAATGGCATTGCGGAGTCATGGTACTTTCGTAATGAAAGTATGCCGAGTGATGGTATGCGGAAAGAAAGTTGCGGAATAATGGGTGTTTACCCTCCCCTGGTAAGTACATTGGTGGCACGGCGGCCCACATCTCCAGCAACATACTCATATTTTTTCACCACCGATTTGAAAAATGCACAGGTCTCTCTCATTGATGGCCAGCACCGACATACACTTTAAGACACACCTCCCGCCACAAGTTCTAGAATTGCGAACTTTAGAGCTGGGGAGCTACGTTTGAATCTTGGCATTAGCTCAACATCCTGTGATTCCAGGCAAATTGCTTTATCTCCCTGTGCCTACCACAAATTAATGTGTTCTTATGTAATGTAAATTATGCTCATGCCATGTTGTCGAGTTTGCGCTATATAATATTGCAAGGAAAAATAAAGTAGGGACACTCGAGTTCACACACTACTGAACGCACACTCTTAAATACATCAGCAGTGCACTGTGAATCAGAGCGTTTCACATGCCTGTCACAGATAAGAAATGCTATCAAAACCAAATACAACAAAACAATATACTACTGGGCGGCAGCAATTCATACCCGGACAACGTCAGGACTAGCTGCTAGATATATATATGATCAAGGGCAGTCCCTGCCCGAAACGCGTCATGCCTACCTGAACTGCTTTTGAAAATGGATAATAAAAGTACGCTGTGACACTTTGCCAAATCGTGTGGTGGTCCATCACTTCTGTGGTCAAAACTGGGAACAGAATTTTGCTCCATATATATATATATATATATATATATATATATATACATACATATACATACACTGAACAATTCAGGTAACAGAATTTACTGCTCAGCGCTACGTATCCCATTGACTGATCCCCACCAGTCTTTTCACAAACATATAAAAGAACAACAAAGTACTTAGATATCACCAACGTCAACAGTACACAGTAGACCTTCTCGATAGATTTCACAAGTCGATTTCTTTTTTTCTGATTAAAATTTCATGTAAACAATACATCACAACAGCCATAAAACACTCAACACATGTTTCGCGCTCCACTGCGCTTCATCAGGGCTGTCATAAACATGGAATAACAAAAATTAAAATCTAACATTAACCGAAATATTATCATGTACATATTCAATCTTTTTAACAACACACTCCACATTTGTAGTAACCATTATTGGTACACTTTATTCACAATTTTATTACAGTCCTTTATACTCCTGAGGCGGAAGCCGGGAGATTTGCGCTACAATCACTGTTTGAATTGTGTTTTACTTGTTTTTAAAATACTCCCCTGAGCACCTTCACCTGGGACTTAGCGCCCCCTGCAGCAGACGCGCAGCGGATTTCAGCGCTGCCACGCAGCTTAGGGTCACTTTGCCGCCTTCTCCCCAGCTCGCACAAGCCACGCCCACTCTAGCGAGGCCACGCCCCCTCGCTGACGTATAAAACGTCGTGCTGACTACGAGCGCGCCAGAGACCCTTCATACTCCTGAGGCGGAAGCCGGGAGATTTGCGCTACAATCACTGTTTAAATTGTGTTTTACTTGTTTTTAAAATACTCCCCTGAGCACCTTCACCTGGGACTTTGCGCCCCCTGCAGCAGACGCGCAGCGGATTTCAGCGCTGTCACGCAGCTCAGGGTCACTTTGCCGCCTTCTCCCCAGGTCGCACAAGCCACGCCCATTCTAGCAAGGCCACGCCCCCTCTCTTCCTCCAGTCACCTTATAATCATGTGCTTTCCAAGGACGCGCAGCTGACGAGCGCAGCGGTCGCGCCGTTTGCGCGCCGAAGTCGCGCCTAATGCAAGCCCGTCTGCGCCCGTCCACGCTTGGACGGGCCCAGGGACCAGGCAGAATGGAGAATTCATCGCATGGACGCCCACAGGTGGTTCTCTGCTGACCTAAAAAAACAAAAATTTGAACTTCGCCAACTGGAAAGGAAATGGAGGCATGGCTACCATCAAGAAGATAGAGCATCATACACGACAGCTCGTACAAATTACAAGAGCGCTATCCTATCTGCCAAAGCAGCCTTTTTCTCTGAAAAAATCTCTAATGCTCAAAATAAATCTAGAGAAATCTTCAGAGTCGTAAATGATCTGTGTAACGACTCTAGAACCTCTCCCTCTCAACCACCATCCCAAATGATGTGCAACCGGCCCAATGATTTCTTTAAGGAGAAGATCGACACCATAAAAAATAGTATTCACACTAACCATGTCATGGTAGACAACCTGGACATTAGCAGTAACTCATACACACTCCAGGAAATCCCCCCCATCGATCCACCCAAATTGCTGGAACTGATGAACCGTGTAAAATCTGGGTCCCCCAACGATCCCTGCCCTCCGCATATACTGAAGGAAGTCTATACCACACTACCTCAAGGCATACTCCCCCTTTTGAACACATCCCTACTACAAGGAATAGTCCCCAACTCATTTAAAGACGCTATTTTAGTCCCTCTTATTAAGAAACCGGGGGCCGATCCCTCCAACCTCTCCAATTACCACCCCATATCCCTTCTCCCCTATGGCGCCAAACTGCTCGAAGCCCATGTTACCAGCTGCATATCCAATTTTATAGAAACATCCAAATACCTGGAGCCTAACCAAGCCGGGTTCCGCCAGGCACACTCCACCGAGGCGGTGATCCTCGCTGTCCAGAATACTCTAAGGACTAACGCCGACAATGGAATTCACCAAGCCCTCGTACTCCTCGACCTGTCGGCTGCGTTCGACACGGTGGATCACACCATCTTATTACACCGTGTCGAACAAGCCGGCCTCAACGGCGCAGCCCTTGACTGGATTAAGTCCTTTCTAACGGACAGATCCCAGGCAATAAAGCTGGAGAACTTTATAGCACCCAAACTCTCCACCTCTTGCGGTGTCCCACAGGGCTCCTCATTATCCCCCCTCCTTTTTAACTTATATCTCAAACCGCTATTGCACTCCCTGAAACACAGAAAAGTCACCATCTACAACTACGCAGACGATTTTCAGCTGATATTCCCCCTCAACTCTACGGACTCTACTAAGGAATTCCAAACCACTATGCTGCACATCCAGAGCTGGATGGACCAGAACCATCTTAAGCTCAACCCAGGAAAGACCGAGCTTGTACTCCCCGGTAACAGCGCTTTAAGTTGGGGCCCCCACTTCTGGCCAGCCTCGATGGGCATCCCTCCTTCCCCTTCTCAGTCAGTGAAAAGCCTCGGGGTCACTCTCTGTTCCGACCTCTCATTGAAAACCCAGGTCGGAACTGTGATCTCTTCCTGCTTTTTTCAGCTAAGAAAGATCAAAAAAATCGCCCATTTGCTGACTCATTCTGCTCTCATTCAGGTGGTAATCGCCTTGGTCCTTTCACGACTGGACTTTTCCAACTCCATCTACTTGGGCCTACCCCTCGCCCTCGTTAAACGCATGCAGATTGCTCAAAATCAAGCGGCCAGATTAATATTTAAGAGCAATCGCAGGAAGTCGGCAAAACCCCTGCTAGCCTCCCTCCATTGGCTACCTATAGCCCAACGGATCACCTTTAAGGTAGGCTGCATAACCTTCAAAGCCCTTCAGGGCAAAAGCCCCAAGTTCGTCAATCATCTCATAAATAAATACGAACCGACCCGGGATCTTCGCTCTGCCCACTTGTCCCTTCTCTCGCTGCCCATGTTTAAAAAAAAACGACTAGGTGGATCTCGTTTCGCCTACCTCGCCCCTAAAATTTGGAACTCCTTTCCCCTGTCTATTCGGAACTGCACTAAGCTAGTAGAATTCAGGAAAGCCCTGAAGACCTGGCTATTCAAACAAGCGCACGGTTAGAGCATCGTTACCATCTGTCTCTTTAGTCACCATCTGTCTCTCAGCGCCATGAAACCCCTGGGTGACCGTGCGCTTAACAAATCCCGAATAAGATAAGATAAGTCTCTTTCTTAATGACTGTGGTCATGTCTACAATGGGTACTAGAACTCATATCTTTTCCCACTTCTATGAACCTAAGATTCACAAATTCCATGCTATTCCATATTAAATTGTGGTTGTATTCTTACATCAGCTCTTTATCCATTCATCTCACTGTCTCCATTCCAACCCCCATCTCTTTGTGATGTTTGTTTGAAGCCTCAAATTCAATTTCACATACTCCTGCGCAGTTATTTACCTTATTTGTCACGTCTTGTGTTCTAAATTCCACTTTCCCATATTTCAATAATGTAGTCTTGCTTCATCTGTTTATTCTGTTGTGAAAAGCACAATGATCAGCTTCTGAAATCTCTTTATCCTCCGTAATTCTTCACTAAGTCAATACTCTATAATAATATGTTTTCTCACCTCTTCTTTCCTTCTTTGGTGATATTATAATCCAAAAGTCAGCTACACTATCAATTGTCTCTTGTCATGTTTAAATTATTTCCCTCTTGATACGTGTCTACAAAGTGGGCAATGGGAACCTATTAATGAAGTTAAAATGTCTCTGCTAAGACACACATATAATTTTGCCATCAGTATTTAACTAACCCCTTTGCTTCTAAACACTCAACACGTTAAGATAGCTTAAGTATGTCAAATTAAGTGAGTAGATCAAGACCCTGAACTAATCCTGATGTTTCTGAAGTCAGGAGCAAATGCCTTCTCTGTTGGCTAACATGAAACAAGTCTTTGACAGACAAGTGGAAACGTTACTAACATAGTCTATTGTAGATAACGTTTACTTTCTTTCCTGCCTTATCTTTTTGTTCTTGTTTTTTTTAAAAGGAGAAATGTCATATTTTCTATTTTACAGTGGAGACCACTTTAAAAAAAGTAAAATGCTAAGTATCTTTCTGTTTTTGTTTTACCCTCCTAAAACAACTCCCATTTCAGCGAAAGTATGTGGGCACAGCTACCCGTCTTCCCCAAAATCTTATGGTTGTCCAAATTTTGGCGCAAGCTTTTTTAATCAAATCTGTGTTTTATTTATTTTAGAAACCTTGGGCCTTATTTATGAAGGCCTTGCGCCACCGGTGCGTCACTTTTAAAATGGGAAAAAGTGACGCACCGGCGGCGCAAGGCCTTCATAAATAAGGCCCCTTGTTTTTAGAAATGTGTCACGTGAATTTATTTGTTCTTGTAGCATGTCTTGCACCGAGGGGTCTCCGCGAGACAATTAATTGACAATCATTCAGTCACCAATGGGTCATAGGTAGCAGCCAAAACAGGCAACAAGAACACACACTTACACACTTGCTCACATAACATATCTCGTTTGATTTCCATGGCCAGGCACCGACTGCATACATGTGCTGGAAAAAGCAGAAATGCATTATAACACTGTTTTTCTCAGGTTCACCTGCACCGAACGTGTGCACTAACACACAGACCTTCCGCCTGTGTGCACTGCACGGGCTTCGGAGACAGGCACCGCCTCGTGTTGGTGGTACACTTCGGACATGCTCCTGCTGTGCAGCCCATGGCTCCCAGGATACCATCTGCGAGGAGAGATTTTGGTAGGAAAACTGCTGAGGGGAGACTCGCCCCCTTAGGAAACCCGCCTCCAGGTGTGGCGCACATATGTGTAGTGCCATTGACTGCTAAGTGTTAGTAAAAATGAAATTAAAACGATTACTAAGAGTAGCAGACTGTGTGCCTTTTGTGTCTGACAATGCCTGCTACACTGCACTATGCCCAGTGATATGTGCACTGTATTCAATGCAGGGCCGGACTGGGAACCAGAAGCGGCCCTGGCAAAGTGCTCGGCCGGCCCCCCTCTCCCCCTCCGGGAGGAGGGGGGGTGTGACCGCGCTCTGTGCCAGGGCCGGTTTTCGGCCGTTTTTGTTACAGGGCCGTTTTTGCAGCATAACGGCCCTGTAACAAAAACGGCCCCCAGGGGGCCAAAAACGGGCCCCAACCATGCGGCCCACCGGGGGATTGCCCGGTGCCCGCAATGGCCAGTCCGGGCCTGATTCAATGGACACTGCACTGTGCTCTATACACTTCGCTGGTCTAGTGCTCAGTACACTGTGCTTTGTTAATTGCACTATCCTCGTTGCAGCGAGGTGTAAAAAGGGGCATGGCCTCTTTGCACATCTCTGCAAGGCAGTAACTTGGCACATACTGGAGGTTCCTGGTGGGCTACTTGGCCCCCAGGGACCTCCAGTATTCAAGGGGAATTATTTCCCCCTCTGCAAATGCGCCAGGGGCCGTGTTTGCAGAGTGTTGCTTTCATTTTTGGGGGGGATCGGCAGGGTGCACGTACTCTAGGCGAATCCCAGGATTTTTTTTTTTTTAAATGTTGAGGGGGCCTTGGGGGTCTTTGTAGGACCCCCTGAGCAGGCCTAGGGGGTCAGGTACCTCTAGTATGCGCCAGGGGGCTGCCTTGCAGAGAGGTGTAAAAAGGGGCGTGGCCTCTTTACACTCTCTGCAAGGCAGTCCCCTGGTGTGTTTGCAGAGGGGGAACTAATTCCCCTTGCATACTGGGGGTCCCTGGGGGCAAACTAGCCCACCAGGAACCTCCAGTATGCGCCAGGGGTCTGCATTACAGAGAGGTGTATTGAGGTGACGCCCCTTTTTACAACACTCTGCAACGCAGCTCCGTGGCGCTTACTGGAGGTACCTAGTGGGCAAGTTGGCCCCCAGGGACCTCCATTATTCAAGGGGAATTACTTCCCCCTCTGCAATCGTGCCAGGGGGCGCGTTTGCAGAGTGGTGCAGGGAGGTGGCGGGGCTTGAGGTGACAGATTGCACTACTCTGTAAACGTGCCCACTGGTGCGTTTGCAGAGGGGGAAGTAATTTCCCTTGAATACTGGGGGTCCCCGGGGGCCAACTAGCCCACCAGGAACCTCCAGTATGTGCCAGGGGGCTGCTTTGCGGAGAGGGGTAAAAAGGGGCGTGGCCTCTTTACACGTGTCTGCAAGGCAGCCCCCTGGCGCACACTGGAGGTTCCTGGTGGGCTACTTGGCCCCCAGGGGCCCAGTATTCAAGGGGAATTATTTCCCCCTTTGCAAATGCGTCAGGGGCGCATTTGCAGAGTGGTGCCTTAATTTTTTGGGGGGGATCGGCAGGTGTCTCGTACCCTACGCGTATCCCAGGATTTTTTCAAAACAGAAATGGGGGTCCTTGGGGGTGCTTGTGGGACCCCATGAGCAGGCCTAGGGGGTCAGGAACCTCCAGTGTGCGCCAGTGGGCTGCCTTGCAGAAAGGTGTAAAAAGGGGCGTGGCCTCTTTATACATCTTTGCAAGGCAGCCCCCTGGCACGTTTGCAGAGGTGGAACCAATTCCCCTTAAAAACTGGGGGTCACTGGGGGCCAACTAGCCCACCAGGAACCTCCAGTATGTGCCAGGGGGCTGCATTGCAGAGAGGTGTAAAAAGGAGCGTGGCCTCTTTACACGTCTCTGCAAGGCAGACCCCTGGCACATACTGGAGGTTCCTAGTGGGCTACTTGGCCCCCAGGGACCCCTAATATTCAAGGGGAATTATTTCCCCGTCTGCAAACTCGCCTCGGGGTGCGTTTGCAGAGTGGTGCCTTAATTTCTGGGGGGGATCGGCAGGGTACGCGTACCATACACATATCCTGCAATTTTTTCAAATTTTTTATTTTATTTTTTGGGCCCTGAAGGTCCTTGTGGGACCCCCTAAGCAGGCCTAGGTGGTCAGGGTGTGTCTACCCTGCCCCCTTTTCACGTTTTTCATGTTTCTTTTTCTGTTTTCCTGTGCCTTGGTTCTACCGAGGCACAAGATGGCTGCCAACACTTCCTGGTTTGGAGTGTTGACAGACAGTTGAAAGCAAATCAGCATACAGCTCGTGCTCGTAATTGTACGGTTTTCGGTACGCGTACTGTACTTTGTCTCTAAATATCACTATGATTTTACTTTTGATTTTCTCAGGAACTGCTGATGACGTCACATATTACATCACTCATGACATGGTCAGTGACATCACTCATTGAATTGAATTGAATTGAAACTGCACTTGTATAGCGCTATCTACCCGGAGGCCTCGTAGCGCTTATGACTGAAAGCTTACTTAGCGCGGGCTCGGGGCAGATCAGCAGGATTTAGCATACAAATGGGTTTTCAGGGCTTTCCTGAAGGAAAGATGATTAGTAGTTCCTCGCAGGGATAAAGGAAGGGTGTTCCAGAGCTTAGCCGCGGTGTGTGAAAAGGAGCGGCCTCCCCAGCGGGCTTTCCTGACTCTGATGGAGGTAGCCAGCTGGAGGGTACCGGATCGAAGGGAGCGGGACGGGACATAGGAAGTGACCAAGGGCTGTAAAATTGCAGGGCCCAGGCGATAGAAGGCTTTGTGTAGAATACACATGGCCTTGAATTGTACTCTAGATTGTACTCTAGAGTAGCCGGGCCGCACTGTTTTGGGTGACTTGGAGCTTCTGAGTGACAAAGGAGGGGGCTCCCATATAGAGGGCATTCCCGTAGTCCAGGCGAGATAGTATAAGGGCCTGGACCAGGATCCTCCTTGCCTGAAATGGAAGCAGAGGGAGCACCTTCCGCAACATCCTCATCAATCCAAAACAGGTAGCTGCGGTTTTTGTGGCATGGGCCGAGAAGTTCAAGGCTGTGTCGAACCAAATCCCCAAGCTTTTTATTTGGGACTTGGGGACGGGGGGCGGGCCCAGACATGGTGGCCAGATGGATGCAAAAACAGAGGGAGAAGGATTACCCAATAAGATGACATCTGTCTTCTCCCCGTTAAGTTTTAAACAGGAAGATTGCATCCATCTGGCAACAGCCGCCAGACAGGGGCCTAAGGTGTTGGACGATCCCTCCGAGTGGTCTAAAGAGACCACCAGTTGGGTATCGTCCGCGTAGGTGACAATACGCACACCGAAGGGATGGACTATCCTGTCTAGGGGTTCCATGTAGGCATTAAACAGGGTGGGGCTCAGGGAGGGACCCTGAGGAACCCCACACCTGAGTGGATGTTTAGGTGACACCGCCTCACCCTCAAAGACCTGGAAGAAGCGGTCATGACATCACTGATGACATCTCAAATGACATCACTGATGACATCACTGATGTGGATGTGTGTCTTTCTGAAAAATATTTTTTATATATGTATATCTAAAGGTCGATGGAAGAATAAATGGGTAAGTAAGTATCTGAATGGATGACTTTTTGGTAAAATTGATTGTATAACTAACTGATTAATTGTATCTTAGTGAATACATGGGTTAGTGAGTAATGTTTAAATATGTAAATATCTGTATCAGTCTCACACATTCTTTGAATAAGTGGCTGCATGGGTTGGTGAGTAGCTACATGAGTGTCTATATAGGTTATTAGTTGTTTTTTTGAGTATCAGTATGAGTGTCTGAGTGTTTATATGGTTTGGTGGGGATATTACTTAGCACATAGATGCATTAATGAGTGTCTCACTGTTAATATGTGTTTTGAAGACAGCATGTGTGCAGGACTGTATGGGTGGATGCGTGTGTGTATAGGTGTGTTATTGAGTGAATTACTGTCTCAATACTGTCTTTATGACTAAGTACATATGTGTCAAACTACTATATGTGAGTATTGGTGTATATAAGTGAGTATATATGAGAGTTAGAGATTTATCGAGTTCCTGTATGACTAAGTATGTGTTTCTATAAGTGATCGTTTAAGAGAGTCAGTGTGTGTATGTTTGTGTGTTTAGCTGTATATGCAAGTAAATGGATGTTTATTTGCATGTGTGAGTATGTGTGTGAGTAACTCTATGGATGAGTATCGAGTGCAACAGGATGTATAGGTGTATGAGTACATATGATGATTGAGTACATGTATGAGTGACTATTTACAACTGTAGGTGAATGAGTGGATGTGTATATAGATGGTGGAATTACTGAATAGTTTGTTGTAACTGGTATTGGTATCTCCAATTTCTTGAAAATGTTTGTTTCTATTTTTGAATGTGTGTATCAAAGGTTATATTAGAGTCAGAGGAGGTCTGCCACTCTTTCACAAGGATGATGTCATCAGTGATGTCATGTGAGATGTCATCAGTGATGTCATGGGTGATGTCACTGACCATGTCATGAGGTGATGTAATATGTGACGTCATCAGCAGTGCATTGCGGGCGCGCAAGTTATAGTTAGCTGAACTAACTCAAACGGGGAAATTTCAATGGTTTTGTATGAGTGAAATGTCCAGGTAACTATAACATGTGTGAAACCTGTGGTGTTTTCAGTGAATTTCAAAGGTTTTTTAAATGCTAATTCCTAACTATAACGTGTGTGAAACCTATGGTTTTTTCAGTGAATTTGCAAGGTTTTTTAAATACTAATTCCTAACTATAACCTACATATAAACACTCAAACTTGTTATGTAACTTTATTTTTTTTGTTTTTTTCCTACGTTATTTTTAAAAAAAAGCTCTTTTTGCCCTTTGGGGTCCTTCAGGGACCCCCTGAGAAGGCCTAGGAAATCAGGGAGTCTCTACCCTGCCCCCTGTTCACGTTCTGCACTTTTTTTTGGATTCACTTTTGCCTCGAGGGTGCGTGCAACGTGCGCGCACCTCACGATTTATTTTTAAAAAGAAGAGGATTTCTTTGCCCTTTGGGGTTCTTCAGGGACCCCCTGAGAAGGACTAGTGAGTCAGAGAGTCTCTACCCTGCACGGTGCGCGCTTATAGATATATATATCTTTTTTTTCTTTTAATTTTCTCAGGAATTACTGGAGGTATTTACACCAGTTAAGCAAAAGCGTGATCTGCGAATCAGACTCTAGCATTTTGCCAAATTTCTAGTAATTACGTTCAGCCGTTTGGGGTGTAGCCGTGTCTAATCGTTCTATGGAAAATGCCATGGGGAAAACATGTTTTGGGACCCCCCTTTTTTCTCAGCCCCCACTTGACAAATCCCTCCAAAACTTTCAGGGACGGAGCGGAGCGGGCCATCTTCTTTGAGAAATTGGCAAAGATTCATCAACCGGCGCCAAAGTTATTCCCAATAGAATGTTGCGGATTTCCTATGGAAACTAGGTCCTAACTATGACTACCTACTGGAGACCGCCAGTAGGTTATATATATATATATATATATATATATATATATATATGCTGAAAAACCCATAGGTTTCACACCAGTTATAGTTACCTGGAAATTTTACTGACATAAAACCATTGAAATTCCCACGTTATAGTTAGTTGGACTCACTATAACTTGCGCGCCTGCAATGCACTGCTGATGACGTCACCTATTACATCACTCATGACATGGTCAGTGACATCACTCATGACATCACTGATGACACCATCCAGTGAATGTTTGTCTTTCTTAAAAAAAAATTTTTTTTATATGTATTTGTAAAGTACGATGCAAGAATAAATGGTTAAATAAGTGTGTAAATGGATGTTTGTTTTTAAAATAATTGATTGGTTAACTGCCTTATTAAGTGTATCTTAGTGAATACATATATTAGAAAGTAACTTTTATATATTGAAATGTATGTATCAGTGTTTCACTTTGTGTATAAGTGACTGTATGGGTTGGTGACTGACTCACTGTTTGTATGTGTTATGAAGACAGCATATGTACAGGACTGTATAGATGTATGAGTGTGTATATGTGTATGTTAGTGAGTAAACGACTGTCTCACTATTGTCTTTTTCAGTAATGACATATGTTTTAATCTTGTATATGTGAGTATTGATTTATAAAACTGAGTATATGTGAGAGTGAGAGATTATAAGAGTTCCTGTTTAAATTAGTATGTGTTTATATAAGTGATTGTTTAAGAGAGTAAGTATGTGTTAGTATTCTTAGAAGTAAAGTGGTAGTGTGTGTATAGCTGTATATGCAAATAAATGAATGTTCATTTAATTAAATTTAATTGTGGGTTTATATAGCGCTAGGAATCGACTCCCGGAGGAGTATCTCCACGCTTCGACCGCTGGGGAACCCGTCCTGGCTCACCCTGAGAGATGGTCCCTGATGGGTATCTCTAAGGTGCGACCAAGCATCCCCGGCGGTCTGGGGGGGGGCGTTGTGAAGATGAGGCAAGCTAATGCCCAGAGTTGCCGAGTGTGGTCTCTGACTAGAGTAGGCACCGAGGCGAGAATTATCGAGTCTGCTGACCCTGGTCCACGACCCTGCCGCGTCGGGAATCGAACCCTGATCCCGGGCCGTCCTCTCCTTACGGGTCTGCCGCCTCTAACCAGTGAGCCAAACTTCTCCACTAGTTTTTTTGCATGTGTGAATATGTGTGTGAGTAACTTTTGGATGGCTGTCAGTGTGTAACAGGATGTATAGGTGTATCACTACATATAATGAGTGAGTTTATGTATGAATGACTATATAGAACTGTTTGTGAATGAGTGGATGTGCATATAGATGGTGGAATTACTGAAATGTTTGTTGTAACTGGTATGGGTATCTCCACTTTTTTGAAAATGTTAAATACTATTTTTGAATATGTGTTTCAAGGCTTACATTACAGTGAAAGGAGGTCTGTCACTCTGTCACAAGGATGGTGTCATCAGTGATGTCATGAGTGATGTCACTGACCATGTCATGAGTGATGTAATATGTGACGTCATCAGCAGTGCATTGCAGGCGCGCAAGTTATAGTGAGTCCAACTAACTATAACATGGGAATTTCAATGGTTTTATGTCAGTAAAATTTCCAGGTAACTATAACTGGTGTGAAACCTAAGGTTTTTTCAGTGAATTTAATAGGTTTTTTTAAATGCTAATTCCTAACTATAACTGGTGTGAAACCTATGGTTTTTTCAGTGAATTTCATAGGTTTTTTAAATGCTAATTCCTTTCTATATCGAGTTTCTAACCTTTTTTTTTTACAATTTGCTGTTTTGTGTAAGTATTCATTTTTGAGTTTTTTTATATCATTTTTTTCTTTTGCGCTCTGGGTGCGCGCTCCGGTAAGCTCTCCGGTAAGCTCTCCAGTAAGCTTTCCAGTAAGCTCACCGGTAAGCTCACCGGAAAGCGCACCCAGAGCGCTACTTTAGTTCGTGAAAAAAAATATGAATGAAAAGTTAATAATAATGCAAAACATTTCGTACCATACAAATAAAATCAGTTTTTTTATAAGGAAATTGATTATGCATTTCCGTAAAAGTATGATGACGTCACTTCGGCGCGCAACGTAAGCGCCCTCGGAAGCGCCTACGTTCGCGCCGCGTAAACGCCCCCGGTAGCGTCTACGTTCGCGCCACGTATGCGCCCCGGAAGCGCCTACGTTCACGCCGCGTGTGCGCACCCGGAAGCGCTCGGGAGCTCGTAGCGTAAGCGCGTCGGGTCATGTGACCTTAAAATAACACTTTTCATTGGTTGCTAACAGTTTTTTTTACAAAGAATGAAATCCCCACCCATTTCCTTCACTTCTTCTTTCACTTTTGTGACTGCAAGACCTGCCTTTTTGCTCCTGGATATTTGTTGGTTTTACAATGGCTACCAGACAATCCAGCAGTGAGGATGAACCAGAATTCATCAATGAAGAGCCTCCTCAACAAAAAATTAAGGAACATTTCATTTGGAAATTTTTTAAAATCCCACCTGGCCAAAAAAAGGTGAATGCTCCAAAAGTGGAGTGCAGGATCTGCAAAGAAGAGCTGTCACGGGGTAACCCTTTAAAAAAGTACTCTTTTGGGAACTTCACAATGATCCGGCATGTGGAGAGGAAGCACCCCCAAAATTTTGCCCGGGAAAGTGTCAGGGCTCTGGCACAAGAGGTTCCCAGTGATAGGGCCGCTACATCAACCGGAGGAGCAACTTCTTCTGGGAGGGGGAGATCACAAGAGCTGGTTCTGAACCTTCAACCAGCTTTTAACCATGGTGCCCTCAGATGCAGGTACTGCAATCAACTGCTTACCTTTGGAGAACAAAGTGTACAGCTCATGGTTCGAGCATTAGAAAACCATCGCTGCCCTTCCCACCCCAAATTTTTTTTGTTTTTTTTGCTCCTGTTGAGCAGTGTCCATTCTCTGTTTTTGTTCCTGTTTAGAAAAAAGAAGAAAACCAAAAGTTCTTTTCAGAACTACCTCCAATTCTCATCAAAGAGCTATATTCTTAAAAAAAAGGAAAAAGGGTAAGTGAAATAGAGTGCATTGATAATGGAAAGGAGAATGAGTAAAAAAGAACAGAAAGGTATGAGAGGAAAAAGGAAGTGAAGTAGGAGGACTGAAAGAAGGTGAGTGTTAGGAAAGAAAGTTATGAGAAGAAGAGTGAATATGGGGAACGTTGAAAAGGAACAGGGGTGTGGAAGGATAAGAAAAGATGCATTGCTGGAGTTGAAGGCAGAAGGTCTCAATTATGAAGCCATGCGTCACTTTAACGCCACCAAAGCATCACTTTTTGTGACACAACAGTCCAATAAAAAATGCACCTTATTTATTCATATTTACAAAGTGGCGTTTCTATGTAAATACGTCACTTTGTAAACCCCTGTGCCACATTATTCCTACGTCAGGTGTAATGTATGCAAAAGGGACGTATTGACGCAAGAAAGGATCGTAGAGGTGACACAGTGAATAAACTGGAGGCCTCATTTCTGAAAAGTGACGCATCGCTACGTGAAAACAGCGATGCGTCACTTTTCTGGGCGCACTCATTATGACATTCCAGATGTGTCATATTTAATTTATGACTAATCAATTCGCAAGGAGTTACAGATATGTCAGTATTTCTGACGTCTCTGTAAACACAAAATTGACGCATTACTGGAGTGCGTCACAAAAGTGACGCAACTCCAGTAATGCGTCCTTTCACATGGGGAAAGCACCATGTGAAAGGTCTTGCGTCAGTCTTACGCCTGCTGTGAGGCAGGCGCAAGATTTTGATGCAACAGCATCCTAAAAGTGACGCAGTGAAATCTCATAGATTTCACTGCGTCACTATTACAAAGCTTTTTGCGGGGGAACGCCCCCTCTGCATACATTATACCTGACGCAGGTATAATGTGGCGCAGGATTTTAAAAAGTGACCCATCTACCTAGATGCGTCACTTATTAAATATAGCACAACGAGGCGCATTTTTTTACACCACTGGTGCGATGCGTCACTTTTCTGTGCACACTCCTTACGACATTCCAGATGTGTCATATTTAATGTATGACGAATCATGTCGCAAGGAGTTACAGATACGTCAGTATTTCTGACGTATCTGTAAACACAAAAGTGACGCATTGCTGGAGTGCGTCACAAAAGTGACGCAACTCCAGTAATGCGTCCTTTCACATGGGGAAAGCACCATGTATAAGGTCTTGCGTCAGTCTTACACCTGCTGTGAGGCAGGCGCAAGATTTTGATGCAACAGCATCCTAAAAGTGACGCAGTGAAATCTCATAGATTTCACTGAGTCGCTATTACGAAGCTTTTTGCCGGGGAACGCCCCCTCTGCATACATTATACCTGACGCAGGTATAATGTGGCACAGGGTTTTAAAAAGTGACCCATCTACCTAGATGCGTCACTTTTTAAATATAGCGCAACGAGGCGCTGGAGTGCATCACAAAAGTGACACAACTCCAGTAATGCGTCCTTTCACATGGGGAAAGCACCATGTGAAAGGTCTTGCATCAGTCTTACGCCTGCTGTGAGGCAGGCGCAAGATTTTGACGCAACAGCATCCTAAAAGTGACGCAGTGAAATCTTATAGATTTCACTGCATCGCTATTACCAAGCTTTTTGCGGGGGAACGCCCCCTCTGCATACATTATACCTGACGCAGGTATAATGTGGCACAGGGTTTTAAAAAGTGACCCATCTACCTAGATGCGTCACTTTTTAAATATAGCGCAACGAGGCACATTTTTTTACACCGCTTGTGCGATGCGTCACTTTTCTATGCGCACTCCTTACGACATTCTAGATGTGTCATATTTAATGTATGACGCATCATGTCGCAAGGAGTTACAGATACGTCAGTATTTCTGACGTATCTGTAAACACAAAAGTGACGCATTACTTGAGTGCATCACAAAAGTGACACAACTCCAGTAATGCGTCCTTTCACATGGGGAAAGCACCATGTGAAAGGTCTTGCGTCAGTCTTACGCCTGCTGTGAGGCAGGCGCAAGATTGTGACGCAACAGCATCCTAAAAGTGATGCAGTGAAATCTCATAGATTTCCCTGCGTCGCTATTACCAAGCTTTTTGCGGGGGAGTGCCCCCTCTACATACATTATACCTGACGCAGGTATAATGTGGCGCAGGGTTTAAAAAAGCGACCCATCTACCTAGATGCGTTACTTTTTAAATATAGCGTAACGATGCACATTTTTTTACACCGCTGGTGCGTCACAAAAAGTGACGCACAGGCGGCGCAAAACTGGCGGCACAAGTCCTTCATAAATATGGTCCTGATTTTCCCCTTACTTCTCTCCCCGGTGCGCGTACCGGGTGCTCCCCCCGCGCAAATCGAAAAATAATATTTTTTTCAAATGCCCCGCGGGACCCTATTTTAGCCCCCACATTAAACCTAGGGGTCAGGAGGGGGTCTACCCTGCCCCCTTATGGTCAATTCCCCCCTTTGTTTTTGCCACCTCTTGTGTCTCGACTTTACCGAGACACAAGATGGCGGCCGCTCCAGACTGTTTAGAATGTTTACAGACACCCAAGAGCCAATCAGCTTTCTGCGCGCAAGTCGCGTGGCGCGCCCGGTGCGCTCCTATAGATATATATATTTTTTTTAACCTAAATTACTCAAAATCCACAGGAGCACATATCTTGAGACATGGCAAAGGCACATCGGGCTACTAGTCCCTACAATATTGCCAAGTTTGGTGTACATCCATTCAGCCGTTCGAGCTAAAAGTGAAATCGACCGCCCTATGGAAATTAACATGGGGAAAATGTGTTTTGGGACCCCCCTTTTATCTCGGACCCCGCTTGACGAATCCCCCCCAAACTTTCAGGAAGGACCGAGGCGCCGCGAGGCCATTTTGAGGAAATTTTCAGGCAGATTTGTCAACCGAAGCCAAAGTTATTCCAAATAGAATTTTGAGATTTAACAATGAAAAAAATCCTAACTATAACTACCTACTGGCCTGCGCCTCCAATTAGTAACTCAACTGGACGAAAATGACAAAGAGTTGAACCCGTTTCTGGTGCCAAATCAAAGGTGCTTTATTTATGCATAATATATATATATGCATATATATATCTATATATATATATTACCTACTGGCGGTCGCCAGTAGGTATATATAGTTAGGATTTTTTCTCTATGGGATTTTTGAAAATTCTATGTCTAATAACTTTGGCGTTTGTGGACGGAATTGGCTGAAATTTTCAGGAAAATGGAACATTTTGTTTCTGAGCAGCCCCTGACAATTTGGGGGGGTTTCATCAAGGAGGCGCCGAGAAAAAAGGGGGGTCCCAAAACGCATTTTTCCCATGTTAATTTCCATAGGGCGGTTGGCCTCACTTTTAGCTCGAACGGCTGAATGGATTTGCACGAAACTTGGCAAAATTGTAGGGACTGTTAGCCTGATGTGCCTTTGCTAGGTCTCAATATATGTGCTCCAGTGGATTTTGAGTAATTTAGGTTCAAAAAAATATATATATCTGGGCGGAGCCTAACCACAAATCTGATCTGATTGGCTGTCAGCACTTCATCCAAGAAGTGTTGGCAGCCATCTTGGGACCAATATACATGATAGCACCTCATTAAAAAGAATTGTAGTTAATAGAGGGTTTTAGGACTTTAGTTACATTATAAATCATTTGTTGATGGTACCATACTCGTTTTAAGAATTGTGGTGGGTTCTAAGGTGATTTTACCATGTGAAAAAACTTTCTGCTGTCATATCATGAATATTGTTTGAAAGAAAACTAATATCTCATGATTTTACCACAGTGGTTTGGAAGGGGATCTATAAGCTAAACTGAAAGCATATTTTCTGTAAATTCACATTATCTTTCTCAGTCATGTGAAAATGAAGTCTGACATTCTCAGTAAAACATGTACATCCAACAAGGACAGAAACTGTCAGTTGATTCCTTTGTGTTCTACTGCAGCCTCCTAGAGTGTTCTAAAGAACAACTAGAGCGCTAACAGTCCTACTTATTACAAAGGTATGGCACACCTGAAGCCATCTTGATTGGAATAAAGTGGTAACTCTTAAAACATTTAATTTAAAAAGAAACAACATGAGGGGGTATATTTTGCCATAGAAAGTATGATTAGTGCTGCAGAATGAAAAATTAGGGCACATTTTGAGTGACTTCTCAAATCCTTTTCTATTTCATTAAAACATTCTGACATGCAGTCTCCCAAAATGGCCACCAGAGACAAAAGAGCCCAAATGTAGCCCAAATATCACCCAGATGTAGCCCAAGTATAGCCCAATGACAGAATGTCCCAGAGTGTTCTAAAGAACAACTAGAGCGCTAACAGTCCTACTTATTACAAAGGTATGGCACACCTGAAGCCATCTTGATTGGAATAAAGTGGTAACTCTTAAAACATTTAATTTAAAAAGAAACAACATGAGGGGGTATATTTTGCCATAGAAAGTATGATTAGTGCTGCAGAATGAAAAATTAGGGCACATTTTGAGTGACTTCTCAAATCCTTTTCTTTTTCATTAAAACATTCTGACATGCAGTCTCCCAAAATGGCCACCAGAGACAAAAGAGCCCAAATGTAGCCCAAATATCACCCAGATGTAGCCCAAGTATAGCCCAATGACAGAATGTCCCAGAGTGTTCTAAGGAACAACTAGAGCGCTAACAGTCCTACTTATTACAAAGGTATAGCACACCTGGAGCCATCGTGATGGGAATAAAGTGGTAACTCTTAAGACATTTAATTTAAAAAGGAACAAAATGAGGGGGTATATTATGCAATAGAAGGTATTATTAGTGCTGCAGAAAGAAAAATTAGGGCACATTTTGAGTGACTTTTCAAATCCTCTTCTATTTCATTAAAAAATTCTGACATGCAGTCTCCCAAAATGGCCACCAGAGACAAAAGAGCCCAAATGTAGCCCAAATATCACCCAGATGTAGCCCAAGTATAGCCCAATGACAGAATGTCCCAGAGTGTTCTAAAGAACAACTAGAGCGCTAACAGTCCTACTTATTACAAAGGTATGGCACACCTGAAGCCATCTTGATTGGAATAAAGTGGTAACTCTTAAAACATTTAATTTAAAAAGGAACAAAATGAGGGGGTATATTTTGCCATATGAATTATGATTAGTGCTGCAGAAAGAAAAATTAGGGCACATTTTGAGTGCCTTCTCAAACCCTCTTCAATTTCATTAAAAAATTCTGACATAGTCTCGCAAGATGGCCACCAGAGACAAAAGAGCCTAAATGTAGCCCAAATATCACCCAGATGTACCCCAAGTATAGCCCAATGACAGAATGTCCCAGAGTGTTCTAAAGAACAACTAGAGCGCTAACAGTCTTACTTATGACAAAAGTATGGCACACAAGAAGCCATCTTGATTGGAATGAAGTGGTAAGTCTGAAAACACTCAATTTAAAAAGGAACAACATGAGGGGGTTAATTTTGCCATAGAAAGTATGATTAGTGCTTCAGAAAGAAAAATTAGGGATCATTTTGAGTGACTTCTCAAATCCTCTTCTATTTCATTAAAAAAATTCTGACATGCAGACTGAAACATGCACTTTGAATACCAGCAGCAGACGTCCCTGGTGAGCAGTAGCTTTACTACAGTGATCTAATGTGCAACTAGAGTGCTAACATTCAGAATTTATGGCAAATGTGTGACACATCTGAATGCCTTCTTGATGGAACCAAAGTAAACAAGCATTGAAAATGCAATAGATCTCGCCCTCGTTTAAGTTAAAGCCATTCTGTTTGTAATGAGGTGGCTTTTTAGCTTTGCTTTTATTAGTGTTTTTTCAACTTTCATGTAAATAACGCACCGTTTTCACCAAATCGACTTTGCCCAAGCACACCCTTCCCTTCGGCCAACAAATCCCAAAAATTCGGCACACCTGCCGATCCACTCTCCCTACAGCTCACCCAAGCCCCGTCCCTCTAGCGCAACTGGAACACCCCAAATTCACCTTCTCCATGCGCACCAAAAACTCCCATTGAATAACATGACAATTCGCTACTCCGCACAAAAATTGCTCTTTAAAGCACTTCCACTGCTCCGATCCGCTTCAAACGTGGCTGGACACTAGTTCCAGCGATTCCCTAACATCTCACCAAAAATCAGCCCAATCCATCCACTGGAACGGGGACGAATTTCAACCCGAATACGCGCCCCCCGCAAACACAAAAAAAGCCATAAAACGGCCAAATCTCGACCAAAAACCGCCAAAATCCCTCAAAACCTTGCCAACACCAATATGCACGAAACTGAACCGGCCCCTCAGCCCTAGGCTCCGGGAACCCTACTTAATTGACCCAAAAGCCCTAAAAAAGCAACATAATACACACGAAAACGCCCTAACAACCCTAAAATGCATATAAGTATATGTATGCATGCATTTATGTTTGTATTTATATAGATATACAGATGATATATGTTTATATATGTATGTATATATATATATTCACTGAAAAAACCATAGGCTATAGACCATATATAGTTAGGAATTAGCATTTACAAAACCTTGAAAATTCACTGAAAAAACCATAGGTTATAGACCATATATAGTTAGGAATTAGCATTTACAAAACCTTGAAAATTCACTGAAAAAACCATAGGTTATAGACCATATATAGTTAGGAATTCCCATTTACAAAACCTTATTTTACTCACACAAAACCATTGAAATTCCATATATAGTTAGTTGCACTAACTATATATCGCGCACCCGCAATCCACTGCTGATGATGTCACATATTACATCATTCATGACATGGTCAGTGACATCACTGATGACATCACTGATGACATCTCAAATGACATCACTGATGACATCACTGATGACAACATCCAGTGACTGTATGTTTCTGTAAAGTTAAAATATGTCTTACATATTGAAGAATGAGTGGATGTATAAGTGTCTGGATGAAGGATTTAGTAGGTGCATGACTGACTGTATGAGTGAGTGATTAAATGTGTCTCACTGAGTGCATGGGTTAGTGACTAAACTGTCTTAATTTGTGCATCATTATGTCTGTTGTTCTGTAAACTGTTGCATGTGTTGATAAGTAGCTATATGAGTAACTATATGGGTTATTGATTGGTTGCCCAAGTATTTGTATGGGAGACTGAGTGTGTGTGTGGGTGGCTGGGAGGTGTATGACTCTGTGCATAGATGTGTGAGCAGTTGATTCACTAGATGTATGGTTTCAAAAGTGCATGTGGAAACAGCTGTATGGGCGGTTGACTGTGTGCATGAGTGTATTGGTGAGTGAATGGATATCTCAGTGCTACATGTCAAAGTAAGTACATATGTAAAACACAGTACATGTGAGAGTTGACATATATAAATAACTGTGCATAAGAGCCAGTGAATGTGTGAGTGGCTGTATGGATCATTGTGAACTTGTATCAGGGATTGTATAAGAGAGTTAATATGTGTTAGTATATGTTTGAATAAGTAAAGTTTGTATAACTGTATAGTTGAGGAAATGGAGGTGTGATTGATTCTTTGATTGACTGACTAGGTGTGTGAGTAACTCCATGGATGAGTGACAGTCTGTGAGTGTCTGTTTACACTGATTGTATCTAAGGTTATATTAGAGTCTGAAGAGGTTCATCGTATTATCACATGAATGAAATCATCAGTGATGTGATCAGTAATGTCAAATGAGATGTCATCAGTGATGTCATCAGTGATGTCATTTGAGATGTCATCAGTGATGTCATTTGAGATGTCATCAGTGATGTCATCAGTGATGTCACTGACCATGTCATGAATGATGTAATATGTGACATCATCAGCAGTGGATTGCGGGTGCGCGATATATAGTTAGTGCAACTAACTATATATGGAATTTCAATGGTTTTGTGTGAGTAAAATAAGGTTTTGTAAATGGGAATTCCTAACTATATATGGTCTATAACCTATGGTTTTTTCAGTGAATATATATATATATATATCTATCTATATATATATATATATATATATATATATATATATATATATAGATATATATATATATATATATATATATATATATATTCACTGAAAAAACCATAGGTTATAGACCATATATAGTTAGGGATTAGCATTTAAAAAACCTTATTTTACTCGCACAAAACCATTGAAATTCCATATATAGTTAGATGCACTAACTATATATCGCGGACCCGCAATCCACTGCTAATGATGTCACATATTACATCATTCATGACATGGTCAGTGACATCACTGATGACATCACTGATGACATCTCAAATGACATCACTGATGACATCACTGATGACAACACCCAGTGACTGTATGTTTCTGTAAAGTTAAAATATGTCTTACATATTGAAGAATGAGTGGATGTATAAGTGTCTGGATGAAGGATTTAGTAGGTGCATGACTGACTGTATGAGAGAATGATTAAATGTGTCTCACTGAGTGCATGGGTTAGTGATTAAAGTGTCTTAATTTGGCAATCATTATTTATGTTCTTCTGTAAACTGCTGCATGTTTAAATCAGTAGCTATATCAGTAACTATATGGGTTATTGAATGGTTGCCCAAGTATTTGTATGGGAGACTGAGTATGTGTGTGGGTGGCTGGGAGGTGTATAACTCTGTGCATAGATGTGTGAGCAGTTGATTCCCTAGGTGTATGGGTTCAAAAGTGCATGTAGAAACAGCTGTATGGACAGTTGACTGTGTGCATGAGTATATTGGTGAGTGAATGTATATCTCAGTTCTACATGTTAAAGTAAGTACATATGTAAAACACACGCCATGTGAGAGTTGACATATATAAATAACTGAACATAAGAGCCAGTGAATGTGAGAGTGGCTGTATGAATCATTGTGAACTTGTATCAAGGATTGTATAAGAGAGTAAATATGTGTTAGTATATATTTGAATAAGTAAGGTGTGTATAACTGTATAGTTGAGGAAATGGAGGTGGGATTGATTCTTTGCATGACTGACTAGGTGTGTGGGTAACTCCATGGATGTGTGACAGTCTGTGAGTGCCTGTTTACACTGAGTGTATCTAAGGTTATATTAGAGTCTGAAGATGTATTATCACATAAATGAGATGTCAGTGATGTCATCAGTGATGTCATTTGAGATGTCATCAGTGATGTCATCAGTGATGTCATTTGAGATGTCATCAGTGATGTCATCAGTGATGTCACTGACCATGTCATGAATGATGTAATATGTGACATCATTAGCAGTGGATTGCGGGTCCGCGATATATAGTTAGTGCATCTAACTATATATGGAATTTCAATGGTTTTGTGCGAGTAAAATAAGGTTTTTTAAATGCTAATCCCTAACTATATATGGTCTATAACCTGTGGTTTTTTCAGTGAATTTTCAAGGTTTTGTAAATGCAAATTCCTAACTATATATGGTCTATAACCTATGGTTTTTTCTGTGAATTTCATTGGTTTTTTTAAAAGCTAATATCTATAGCTGTAAAATATATTCTTTATTAAGTGACGTATCACGTAGCCCGTGAGACGCCTCATGATGCATCGCATAACCGTGACGTATCGTCTCTGCAGCGCAAACCAAACCCAAAACGTAAGCGCGCCAGAACACGCTTAAAGATATATATATATTTTTTTAACCTTAATTAGACAAAATCCACACGTGCACATATCACAAACGTTCAAAAAACACAATATGTCGGACTCCCGTTACGCTGCCGGTTAGCTGCCCGGTTAACGTACCAGGAAGCACCTTTACCGCGAAAAATCGCAATTTTTTTTTCACCCCCCAGGGAACTTTAATAGCCCCCTCATCAATCCTAGGGGTTCAGGAGGGGTTTGCCTTACCCCTTTCATTCATTTACACCTTTTTTTTTTTCCACCTCTTATCTCTCGATCCCACAGAGAGACAAGATGGCGGCCGCTCCAGACTGTTTACAATGATAACAGCCAATCAGCTTCTCCTCAGACTCCCGTTACACTGCCAGTTAGCTGCCCGGTTAGCTGCCCGGTTCGCGTACCAAGACGCCTCTCTACGGCGAAAAAAACGGATTTTTTTTTGGGCCCAGCGTGGCTCTATAATATCCCCTCATCAATCCTAGGGGGTCAGAAGGGGTCTACCTTGCCCCTTTCCTTCATTTCCCCCTTTGTTTTGGCCTCCTCTTGTCTCTCGATCCTACCGAGAGACAAGATGGCGGCCGCTCCGGACTGTTTACAATGTTGACAGACAACTGAGAGCCAATCAGCTTCCTGCGCGCAAGTCGCGTGGCGCGCCTGGAGCGCTCTCCGGTGCTACTCGTCAGACTCCCGTTACACTGCCAGTTAGCTTCCTGGTTAGCTGCCCGGTTCGCGTACCAAGACGCGTCTCTACGGCGAAAAAATCGGATTTTTTTTTTTTTTTTTGGGGCCCAGCGTGGCTCTATAATATCCCCTCATCAATCCTAGGGGGTCAGAAGGGGTCTACCTTGCCCCCTTTCCTTCATTTCCCCCTTTGTTTTGGCCTCCTCTTGTCTCTCGATCCTACCGAGAGACAAGATGGCGGCTGCACCGGACTGTTTAGAATGTTGACAGACACCGGAGAGCCAATCAGCGTCGCTTCACAAAGTTCCGATACGCGAAAAGTAAGCGGACCGGAGCGCAGCCCGGAGCGCTGTTACAGATATATATCTTGTTTTAAACGTTAATTTCTCAAAATTCACTGAAGCACATATATTGAGACCTAGCAAAGGCACATCGGGCTAACAGTCCCTACAATTTTGCCAAGTTTCGTGGAAATCCATTCAGCCGTTCGGGCTAAAAGTGAGTCCAACCGCCCTATGGAAATTAACATGGGAAAAACGCGTTTTGGGACCCCCCTTTTTTCTCGGCCCCCCCTTGACGAACCCCCCCCCAAATTTCCAGGAGCTGCTCAGAAACAAAATGTGCCATTTTCCTGAAAATTTCAGCCAATTCCGTCCACAAACGCCAAAGTTATTAGACATAGAATTTTCAGAAATCCCATAGGGAAAAAATCCTAACTATATATACCTACTGGCTATCGCCAGTAGGTAATATATATATATATATATATATATATATATATGTATATGTATATATAGATATATATAGATATATATATATGTATATATAAAATGACGCTCCACAAAAGCGCTTCTGCACTCACTAGAGTGTTTGGTGCGGGAGGACAGATTCACACTAATCTCCACACTCCCTCAAATTACTGCAAGCACTTGCAGGGGGTAAATCCTAATCCGGATTTTAATGGCACAAATTTTCAAAACAACAAATGCGTTTTAGTGGTACACCTTCCTCGGTGCTGGCGGCCGCCACGTATGAACCTCGTCCTATATACACGTCATTACAAATGGCGTGTATATAGGACGAGGTTCATGCCTCGTCCTATATACACGTCATTACAAAGTAACTGTCCTGCTATCTGCAGACGCGGTCGCTCCCCCACGCTGCTCCCTGACCTGCCTCGCCTCACTGCTTGGTATCGTAGCGCATCTCCGCTGCTTGCTCAGAAAGAAATTGACGATTTGTATTGCTGCCTTGCATTGCATTATTATTGCCGTATTGCACTGTGTGTTACTGCTTAACCATTTCTGCTGATAGAAGTGCATCTGCTTGCTCCGTGTAAGGCCGCCGGCCATTTTGTGGTTGCTGTTGTTGTGTCGCCCTGCCCAGGTCTCCACCCCGCTCCCGCCTTCCCAGCTGACCCTCCCTCCCACTAATACCACCTGCGCAGCTCTGACTAGATCGCGCTGTGACCGTCCTGCTATCTGCAGACGCGGTCGCGCCCCCACGCTGCTCCCTGACCTGCCTCGCCTCACTGCTTGGTATTGTAGCGCATCTCCGCTGCTTGCTCAGACAGAAATTGACGATTTGTATTGCTGCCTTGCATTGCATTATTATTGCCGTATTGCACTGTGTGTTACTGCTTAACCATTTCTGCTGATAGAAGCGCATCTGCTTGCTCCGTGTAAGGCCGCCGGCCATTTTGTTGTTGTTGTTGTTGTTGTGTCGCCCTGCCCGGGTCTCCACCCCGGTCCCGCCTTCCCAGCTGACCCTTCCTCGCCCCTCCCCCTCCACTATCCACTTATGACAGATACTTTCGCGCGCATCGTCCACGCGCAGCGGTTGCGCCCCATGCGCGCCGAAGGTGCGCCAAAGGTAAGCCCGTTTACGCCCGTCCGCGCCTGGACCGCACCCAGCGCCTGTCCCCCTGGTCCCTGCCGCTCCCAACCCCCTAGATTCACATATGACACCGCAACTCTCCTCGCCCTCAACCCCGGACGCACACCACAATGCTGCGAAGCCACCCCAGGACGTACCCACTGCCCATTCGCCTGCCTCTCCTGCAAGTTCAACTGCTTCAGGACCCTCACCAAACCCACTTCCTCTACACACAGCTCCGCCTCTAACCGCCTGAAGTGCATCCTGCTTAACACCCGCTCGGTCCACATACACGCAACTGAACTCTGGGACCTACTCGACACTGCGTCACCGGACATCGCCTTCCTTACAGAAACATGGATGAACACATCATCAGCACTCGACATCGCCATAGCCATACCGGACGCTTACAAGATTATCCGAAAAGACCGCACCAATCAAACAGGAGGAGGCATCGCCATCATCCACAGGAACACCATCAAAATCACGACCAGCTCCGACGATAATCTTACAACCGCCGAACATCTCCACTTTCAGATCCACACCGACCCTAGGACCACACTTAGAGGCACCCTTATCTACAGGCCTCCAGGCACCCGCACTCAATTCAGCGATGACATCACAGACTTCGTCAGCCCACATGCCCTCGCCTCCGAGAACTACATTCTTTTAGTAGACCTCAACTACCACATTGAAAACAAACATGACAGCAACACCACCACCCTTCTGGACAACCTGGCCAATCTCGGACTCAAACAACTTGTTGACACCCCCACCCATGTAGCCGGACACACGCTCGACCCTATCTTCACCTCTAGCAAGCACATCTCCTTCGATCGCACCACAGCTCTCCACTGGACGGACCACAGCTGTGTTCACTTCAGCTACAAAATCACCCTGACCCACAACTGCCCACAACCTATTCCTCGGAGAAACTGGAACAAACAGCCTGATTCATCATTCTCCCGTTTTGCGAGCCCCTAATAGCGATTCATAGCAAATCGCTATTAAGGCCTCCCAAAACGGGATTCATGTAGGATTGCATAAAGAAATGCGATTCCTAAATATTCCTTATTTGCGATTAGCAAATTGCTAATCGCAAATAAGGAATAACTCGCCATTCATTCCTATGGGCCAAAAGGGCCATAGGAATGAATGGGGAGGATTCCTTATTTGCGATTAGCAATTTGCTAATCGCAAATAAGATAGCGATTTTAAGAGTGCCAGGGGTGTCCAAAGGACACCTTGTAGCACCCCTTAAAAGTAAATATGAACAGGTGTTGCGCACACACACGTCCAAAGGACATGTGTGTGTGCAACATGCAACTTAGAAAAATGCTTTTAAAAGCATTTTTCTAAGTTTTCGCTATGTACCACGAGGTTTGACCTCGCGGTAAATAGCGGGCCGAAATTGCGAATTCGCAATTTTAAAATGGATGATGAATTGCATTTAAGGAATCTCAAATAGAGATTCCTTAAATGTAATTTATCGCAAAATAGCGAAATCGCTATTACCGATTTTTGCATTTGGGATGATGAATCCCAAATGCAAAAATAACGCTCGCAAAGGGCCAGATTCTCATAATCTGGCCCTTTGCGAGCCCATTTCGGCTTGATGAATCAGGCTGAAAATCACCTCCGACCAACTCCTCACATCACTCAACCAAAACCCTCCCACCCTCTCATTGGACGCAAACCAAGCGGCCACCAATCTCAAGCAATGGATCACCCACAGTGCTGACGAATTAGCACCCCTGAAAAAGCACCAGATCAAATCAGCCAGCAAAAAGGTTCCCTGGTTCAATGATGACCTTAAAAAATCCTAGAAGCTGTTCCGCACCCTGAAGAAAACATGGAGAAAAAACCCAACCATCGACAACATGGCCACCCTCAAGGCAGCCACCCGCAAACACCACCAACTGATTCGTTCCGCCAAGAAATCAGCATTCAAGGATCGTCTCGACAACAACACTCACAACAGCAATGAACTTTTCAACATCGTCAAAGAATTCACCAACCTCACCGCAGCATCTAACGACATCACTCCCTCCCAAGACCTCTGCGATGCATTATCCTCCTTCTTCTACAACAAAATTGCCGACATCCACAACAGCTTCGAGAATACTCCCAGCGATCAACCCTCCCCACCCCCCTCAGATCCTACTCCGCCAATTAACAACCTTAGCGCCTGGAACCCAATAAACACTAAAGACACCATCCGCCTAATGAACTCTATCCACTCTGGCTCGCCAACCGACCCCTGCCCCCACCACATCTTCAACAAAGCTGACTCCATCATCGCACCCCATCTCCGCGATGTCATCAACTGCTCGTTCAACTCTGCCACCTTTCCAGAAAGCTGGAAACACGCCGAACTCAGCGCCCTTCTGAAGAAACCCACAGCAGATCCCTCTGAACTCAAAAACTACCGACCCATATCCCTCCTCCCATTCCCGGCCAAAGTCTTGAGAAAGCCGTCAACTGCCAGCTCGCCGCCTTCCTTGAATCCAACAACTCCCTCGATCCATCTCAATCCGGGTTTCGAGCCAAACACAGCACCGAAACAGCCCTCATTGCAGCGACCGACGACATCCGAACACTACTGGACAACGGAGAAACAGTTGCCCTCATCCTACTCGACCTCTCCGCCGCCTTCGACACAGTCTGTCATAGCACCCTCTTACAACGCCTCAGCAACATCGGCATACAAGGAAAAGCCTTGGACTGGATCATCTCATTCCTCGCTGGGAGAACTCAAAGAGTCCATTCAAATCAGTGGCCACCAAAGTCATCTGCGGTGTACCACAAGGATCTACACTCAGTCCCACCCTCTTCAACGTCTACATGAGTCCACTCGCCTCCATCCCGCGTCAACACAACCTTAACATCATCTCTTACGCCGACGACACCCAGTTAATCCTTTCCCTCACCAAAGACCCTAACACCGCCAAAACCAATCTTCACGAAGGCATGAAAGAAGTAGCCGAATGGATGAAACATAGCCGCCTAAAACTCAACTCAGACAAAATGGAGGTGCTCATCCTAGGATCCTCCCCCTCTGCCTGGGACGACTCTTCGTGGCCTTCCGCTCTGGGCACAGCACCCACACCCACAGACCACGCTCCATCCTAGACTCCTCGCTCTCGATGTCCAGACAAGTCAACGCAGTCTCATCCTCCTGCTTCAACGTACTTCGCATTCTCAAAAAGATCTTCCGCTGGATCCCCCTCGAGACAAGAAAGACTGTCACCCACGCACTGGTAACGAGTCGACTGGATTATGGTAACACACTATACGCCGGAATCACATCAAAATTACCGAAAAAACTCCAACGCATCCAAAACGCATCAGCGAGACTCATATTAGACATCCCTCACCAAGATCACATCACCGGACACCTAAAAGACCTCCACTGGCTTCCGGTCAACAAAAGAATTACATTCCGCCTTCTCACCCACGCACACAAGGCCCTCTACAATCTAGGACCCGAATGCCTCAATACTCATCTGTCCTTCTACAAACCCACCCACCAACTAAGATCATCCAATCTCGCCCTCGCCGCAGTCCCGCGCATCCGAAAATCCACTATGGGTGGTAGATCCTTCTCCTTCCTTGCTGCCAAGACCTGGAACTCACTCCCCTCTCACCTCCACCTTACTCATAACCACATTTCCTTCAGAAAAGAACTTAAAACCTGGCTATTCGACAAATATTGAACGCCTTCCCCAAGCGCCTTGAGACCCTCTGGGTGAGTAGTGCGCTATATAAATGCCCGAACTTGAACTTGAACTTGGCTAATTGAAGGTCTGGCAAGGTGCCTCATTACCACGCCAGGCCATCTAGCTCACATTGCATCCTGTAACCATTGATATCTCTTATGCGATGTGGCATTAAACTCAATAATATTTTAAAACGCCATGCATTCAATTTTGAAACCTTTAAACATTAAACATAAAATGCTTGAGCACAATCTCACAAAGTGCCTAAATTGCATATATCGGCTCACTTATTATAGCGCTCATCAATTTTGACATTTTGACATTTCGCCAAAACATTTAGCAAAACACACATTTGTGCCCTGAATGGGCCGGCACTGTCACCTTTGTCAATTATCCAATAATTGTGCCCCAAATGGGCCCTGAGCCAGTGTACCTACTCTGCACACCAGTTGGTTTCCTAATTCTATATTTTTTTTACTAATGGCTGCACCTGCACGGCTATTATAATCTCTGCCACTCCTTCTCCTAACAACACCTATTCTGCCTGTGGTCCTTCAAAGGCTCCCTCAGGTCCCCAACGTCCCAGCCACAAGTTCAGAATAAAACGGGCCGTAGAGAACACTGCAGTGAACCCTCTCTCCCTTGCAGTCACAGTCTGCCATCTGACAGCAGCCTCTGGCTTGGTTCGCTCTTGTGGCTGTCCCGGTAATCATGAATCCCTTGGTAGACACAAAGTTCAATGCCAGTAACATCTGGGACTCTTGTCAGGACGGGTCCTTGTACCGCGTTTCTGGCTAGCAAGGAAAATATCACAA
The DNA here is from genome assembly GCF_964263255.1 of Lissotriton vulgaris. Lineage (NCBI taxonomy): Eukaryota > Metazoa > Chordata > Amphibia > Caudata > Salamandridae > Lissotriton > Lissotriton vulgaris. Next base: position 275,030,002 of record NC_141695.1, on the reverse strand, counting down.
AGAAGACCACTCATTGCGGAATGACCCAAGGACACAGCAGGGATTCTTTCAGGAGCCTTTTATTCACAAATTGCGCAGCGTAATGCATTTCAGCCTGAACGGCCTTCCTCAGACGCCATTGCAACTGAATGGTTCCATCTCCCTCCTTCATTTATTGATACAGTGCTCCCATTGGTGAAAGAGCAGCTGACCCTGTTCAACTTACGGCAGCTGTCATCAAATGCGAGACCCCAACTTCCAAAATGCAATATCCTCTCAAATTAAAGTGTCAGGAGTCCCTTGGGTTCCCAACGCTCAACAAGTTCAGAACAAAGCGGGCCATAGAGAGCGCTACAGTGAACCCTCTTTCCCCTGCAGTCACTGTCTGCCATCTGACAGCAGCCTCAGGCTTGGTCCGTTCTTGTGGTGGTCCCAGTAATCACCAATATATATATATATTCAAATACAAAAACACAGTTTACTGGGACGTTACAGATAGGGTCAGATTTTACTCATACAAAATCAGAGAAATTCAGCCGTTATAGTTACCTGAATTAATTGTAACTCATGCCCCCTGTTGTGAATAAATAGTCCAAGGGGTAAGCCGAGTGGTAGTTCCAAAGTAGTTCCTTTATTAGTTTCAGTAAAGTTGTAGAAGATGAAGGTAGGATGGTAAATAAGGTAGAAGTAAAGATGTATAGGATGTACAGCCCCACCAGGAGCAGTCTCCCTCTGCTCAGCCTCTCATCCTCCAACTGACGCTCTCCCCTAGTCCACACACCAACATTCCATGACATCATACATTAATCTACTGTCATGCAGGCTGAACAGAGAGAGCATTGATGTGAAGAAAGAAGAGGGGAGTTAACCACTACAACATATCCTCTCTCTTCACAACAAAAGGAAATAGAAGAATAAGAAGTAAAGAAACAGAAAGAATACAAAGTCATTGCAATAATGGAAAGCAATAATGCGATGTATAAAAATGGAACATATTACAATAATGCAAAACGATGAAATGCAACGTAATAATAATGAAAAAGCAAGCGATGAATGCACAACGAAATAAAAGCAACTAAGAAATGCAATGTAATATTAACGCAATAAAAATGCAAGCAATGAATGCACAACGAAATATAAGCAACTTAATGGCACGCACACCATCCCCATTTCTCTCAAAGGAAGGCAAAACCAGACCTGTGCCAAGAAAATACCCACACTGAAAGAGACAAAACGCCACAAGCAAAAGAAAGAAGAAGAGAAACACACGCACAACATAAGTGCACCTGACGTCTCAGGCTCGCCTATGTGTAAGAGATCCAATCATCGGCAACAAAAGAAAGATGGATAAGCAAGAGCTGTTAAGTAAACAGCGAACCAGCGCTGAGACTTGACTGGACCAAAACCAGAATGTAAAAATGCATGCGTGACAACAAGTACTCAAAAAAGAAGACACCAATGAAAGAATACACCTCATATAAATACAAGTAAAGGGATACACTCACACGTAATAATTGTAAATTACAGGGAAACCTTCACCTGTGTAAATATCAAGAATGTACAGGGTACCCTAATCTAAGTAAAATTAATGCATCAAGCAATGAGACACACTCACCCAAACATTCAAGCAATGAGATACACTCACCCAAACTGCAATATTAACTTTGTCACGTAAATGTAAATTACAGGGACCTGTATAAATATACACTAACTCGTAAATAATATCATTCAAGCAATGAGATACACTCACCCAAACATTCAAGCAATGAGAAACACTCACCAAACTGCAATTTCAACTTTGTCACGTAAATGTAGACATTTGATAAAACTGAGCACATAAGCATATGGCTGAGATACCCGCCACCCCCTCTCGACGCAATCCCCAAGGATGGGAAAACGGAAACGGTTCTGAACTTTTGGAAGGCGGGAGGGAGTGACCCTCCAGGCCGTATTTATTAAAATATGAAACAAAATCAAAACATTAAAATACAGTTTCATATTATGTACAATTTCATTTCCACATTACGATGTTTGGCTAACCTTAACATATTTCTAATACAAAGGTTCTCCTAGCCGAACTAACATCCTACAAAACATTTACTTGAAATTGTACATCCTAACGTTAAGGGCCAACGGCAAGGTCGTAACCGGTGTCAGATCCCTAAACCAGAATTACCCCCCCCACTTGGGAGGGGCGACCGCACAGAGGCTGTACCTCAAATGCATCTACCAATTTCCCTTGACTTGACGGGGGCCCCAATGAACTCGACGCCATTTAAAGGTCGTCCGAGGACTCGTGTGAGGTGTCTAGAAGGTAGCGTAAACCCCCTCCCCACCCCACACAACTTACCACATCTGCCGTCGCAGGTGTCCTGGCCCCGGGAAATTCCCCAGGAGGGGCCCGTAGCCCCTCCTATCAAGGAAGGGGCCTTGACCGCCTTTCCTTTTCTTTCGGCGGCCCATCCTTAGAAGGGACCGCCTCCCCGTTGAGGGGCCAATGGCCACCTCCCCCGGGCGCTCCCATCCGTAATGGGTGACGCCCCCCCATAGGGATCTTCCAATTACTGCTCACCGATCATGACCTTACCGCCCGACCAAAATAAATACGACAATTAACTAAATTATTAAATTAAAAGACCACCATAACTACTTCACGTAAGATTACTGGTCAACACTAGTGCAAAACTTTATTCGAAAAACATACTCTAGAGATCATTCTCTTTATTACATACACAACTAACACGTTCATCATCACAACCTGTAAGAAATAGAGTTACTACATCAAAACTTTATTCAAAAACCACTTGCTGTCTTCAGGGGCTGGTGGGTGGGTCAAAATTGGCTCTTCGTTCCGTCTCGAGCTCACGTGCAGCGGGGAGGTGCAGCTTCAGAGCACAGGAACAAGAGGATGCTTTCTTGGCTTGTTGCTCCTTTTATCCGTCTTCGGGCGGGCGTAAACCCGCCTCCGCCTTGCCCCCCGGGGGCGTGGTCGGCGGCGTCAGCGTCTAGGACAACCCACTCCAGGGCGGGAAAAGGCGCGCCCCGGCTACGCCGCTTCGGGCATACCAGCCGAGACTCGCCTCCCGCCCAAGATGGCCTCCCGGGGGGATCGGGGTACTCCACCATACGTTCGGGGGGACCGAGTGGTCGCCCCTTTCCATATGGCTGAGATACCCGCCACCCCCTCTCGACGCAATCCCCAAGGATGGGAAAACGGAAACGGTTCTGAACTTTTGGAAGGCGGGAGGGAGTGACCCTCCCGGCCGTATTTATTAAAATATGAAACAAAATCAAAACATTAAAATACAGTTTCATATTATGTACAATTTCATTTCCACATTACGATGTTTGGCTAACCTTAACATATTTCTAATACAAAGGTTCTCCTAGCCGAACTAACATCCTACAAAACATTTACTTGAAATTGTACATCCTAACGTTAAGGGCCAACGGCGAGGTCGTAACCGGTGTCAGATCCCTAAACCAGAATTACCCCCCCCACTTGGGAGGGGCGACCGCACAGAGGCTGTACCTCAAATGCATCTACCAATTTCCCTTGACTTGACGGGGGCCCCAATGAACTCGACGCCATTTAAAGGTCGTCCAAGGACTCGTGTGAGGTGTCTAGAAGGTAGCGTAAACCCCCTCCCCACCCCACACAACTTACCACATCTGCTGTCACAGGTGTCCTGGCCCCGGGAAATTCCCCAGGAGGGGCCCGTAGCCCCTCCTATCAAGGAAGGGGCCTTGACCGCCTTTCCTTTCCTTTCGGCGGCCCATCCTTAGAAGGGACCGCCTCCCCGTTGAGGGGCCAATGGCCACCTCCCCCGGGCGCTCCCATCCGTAATGGGTGACGCCCCCCCATAGGGATCTTCCAATTACTGCTCACCGATCATGACCTTACCGCCACAGGCCGGATAGTTGACCGGCTATCCGGACCCCCCACAAAACTCCTGCCTAAAGGTCATGTTTTAAACTCTTTAGCCAAGCTATGAGGTCTCCTATGAGTAACTCATTCCCCACCCGGGACAAATGGACCCCGTCTCCCAAATACATACTGTCCCCCTTGATACAACCATGCGGAATAGAATGCAGTGCACTTGAACGAAACAATCTACCCAACTTGTTATTTACCTTCTTCACTGAGTGATTCAGAGCAGAAACCGAAATCGCCCCCCGCCACACTTTTCGTGGAATCATATGGGACCATGCAATAGTGCACCCTGGAACTCTTCTCGCCAACCAACTTACAGTGGAAAGCATTGCCTCGAGAAGCAGTCGTCTACCAGTGGTCACCAAATCATTACCCCCAAGATGGACTATGATTATAGACGGCGGTGACCTTGTCCGCCCTAACAAACCCTCGAAAAAGGATTGAAACTGGTCAATACAGAGCCCGCCCCTTCCGTAGAAGGTCACCCTGTACCCGTATTCCCCAGCCATGTGAATCATGTCACCTGCTTTGAATACGTCTGCGGCACGCCTCACGTATGAGTGGCCCACGACCCACACCACTTTTTCCGCAGCCGTTGATGTTTGACCGCTGGTTCCCAGGTGTCCGGTCGACTGCACAGTCCGCCCCGCCTCGTAAGCTTGCGAAACTGTAAACCAAACAGAAACAAGAAGCGTGAGTACATGATAGCCGCTTCACAACATGTGCAACCGCACATACCTTTTGTAACAATTCGAGGACCAACGCCCCAAACGTTTCACTTTTTCTACACTCAGACCCCTGGCTGTAGCCTCAGTAGCAGCCCCTATCCGAAAGGAATGGGTCCCAAACTCGCCGGGGTTCAAGCCCGCGGCCGAAATTGCCATTGTAAGCACCCGTTGGAACTGAAACCTCGTCAGTGGGGTGGCGTCAGCGTGTCTCAACAAGGTCCCCTCCCATGATGCCACCCTCTGCGCTACATATTCCTCTACGCAAACAACAGGGCACATGGGAGATCCGGGCATCCTATGTATGACTACGCAGTCCCCAACCGCACCCTGATCGGCCTTGGACCTGACAAACAAGACAGTCATCGTCTCCCCCTTAACCTGAATGTGCTCTCGGCACAGTCCCCCCACCGTATCCTGCTTGTTCATCGCCACCAGTTCGCTTACCCGCATTGCCCCATGGAATGCTAACGCAAAAGCGGCCCGGAATAACACTGTTTCATACTGGGATGAACATGTCGCAGGGAGTACGGATAATAACAGGGCCAATCTATCCAGACCTATCGGGTGCCTCCCATCCACTCTGCGACCCTCAAGGCGTTGCCACCCACGTAGCGCTTTCTGGACCACGAAAGACGCTGTCGGGTCCTGGATCCCATGAGCCTTTGCCATAAAGGAAATGGCGTCCCGATGCCTCTGGGCCGTAGCTACTGATTTACCTGCCTGATGTAAAGACAGCAAAAATTTTACTACAAGCTCTTCCTGGCCCCAAAGCTCCCCCCTAGCAGAACCCAAAAAGGACCAATAGGAACGGAACGCCCCTTCATATGCCTTCCTCGTCCTGAGTGCTAAACTCTCTCCCACGAGGTTTTGTAGTTCGGGGCACCGAGAGACCAGAGAGCTTCGGGAAAGGGTGCCGCCACCGGGTCCGCTGTGGGCAGAAAACCCCAGAAGGCCTGCATACGGAAACGAGAAAGCGCATCAGCCGCTTGGTTCAGCACCCCCGGGACATGTCTTGCCCTAAAGAGCACATTCAACTGCATACACAATAACACAATTTCCTTGAGCAGTCTCAGAATCCATTTGCAACGTGCTGCCTGACTATTGATACACTCAACCACGGTCATGTTATCAGACCAGAACACCACAGAGTGATCCCGGAACCCCTCAGGCCATGTTTTCAGGGCCACCAAAATGGGAAAGAGTTCGAGAAAAGCAATGTTACTCGTCAGCCCGCACTCGTGCCACCATGACGGCCATTTTTGAGCCGACCATTGCGTACCGAATATGGCGCCAAAACCTATACTCCCTGCCGAATCTGTCCACAGCCCCAGCTCCTCGGAGGACACCGCCGGCTTGTTCCAGACAATTCGACCATTGAAATCCGCCAGGAATGCCAACCAAATGCGCATGTCCTGGCGAATCTCTGCCGAGAGCCTCGTGCGGTGATGTCCCTCTTTAAGACCGACCATGGCTTGTGCAATCGAGCGGGAAAAGGGGCGGGCCATTGGCATTACTCTAAGGGCAAAATTCAACTGGCCCACCGTTTGCTGTAATTGATGCAAATTTACCTTAGTCACTCGAATACATGTTTCAAGGGAGGCCCTGAATTTTTCCACCTTTTCATTGGGTAACCGAAAACAACCCTCCTCCGAATCGAGCTCTATCCCCAGAAATTCGAGTGAAGTCGAGGGACCCACAGTCTTACCTGGTGCCAATGGCACACCAAAATGATTCATTAAGCCACAAAATTCTTTTAAAGCCTGTCCACATTCTGGATCCCCGGCTGCCCCCAGAAACAGAAAGTCATCGAGATAATGCATAACATGCTGAAAACCCGTCTTTCTTGTGAATACCCAGTGCAGAAAACAACTGAATTTTTCAAAATAAGCACAAGATATAGAGCATCCCATTGGCATACATTTATCCATGTAATAGCGACCCTGAAACATAAAACCAAGGAGACGCTGATCGTCTGGGTGTACCGGGAGCAACCGGAACGCTGACTCGATGTCTGATTTGGCCATCAGCGCTCCGGGCCCCAGGCGATTCAACATGGCGACGGCCTCATCGAAAGATGCGTACCGCACCGAACACACTTCCGGGTCTATCGCATCATTCACGGAAAGACCTCGTGGGGCTGACAAATTATGTATTAGCCTAAACTCACCCGGGTCCTTCTTGGGGACCACCCTTAAGGGGGAACAAACAAAGTTAGCAACCGGTGGTAAATCGAATGGACCGGCAACCCGCCCTCGAGTCACCTCTTTCCCAATCTTTAACTGCACCACCGCCGTATGCTGCAGGACCGACAGTTGGTTCTTACAACTTGTTTCACCCTGAAAATCCCCCACTGGAATGCGGAAACCATACGAAAACCCGTCTCGCAACACCCCAGCGGAGACATGATCCGGGTATTCACTGAGCCAAGGAATCATTGCCATGGTATCAACCGGGGTAGGTAAAGGCGCCCCTTGGACTATTTCAGACCTGTTTGGCGCTTCCCCTACCTCCGTTATCACCCGTTTTGGCTCTGCACATGGTCTCGGGATGAGAGGACTGTCCGCAACCCCCACACTCGTGTCTAAATTTGCATGACCCCTGAGGCCTTGTACATTTTCCCCTGTTAAAATTCCAACAAATCCCCTTTTTTCCTGTGTTGCCACTCGACTTCGAGTGGTGCTCGTTACCTGCACCCGTCCGAAAGGGTGTCCCAGAGGTTTGGCGGGAAGACTCACCCCCGCTACCCCCGACAATGGTACCTTTAGCATGCCCGAATTCTCCATTTTTTGCCAAGAAATGGAGTCATAACAATCCCAAGTTAGAGCTGGGTCGTGCTCCTTAGCCTTCCTAAAAATATTGTCATAACAAAACCACTGATTGCCCTCATAGGCCAGAGAATACTCCATAATACGTGTCTGATAAATAGGCAATTCCGTCAACAACTCAGGCCTTCGCTCACCCATAATGGAGGTGAAAATGCCAAATGCTCTGCCCCAATACCTATGTTCTCAACGACTTTAAAGGCGGCCATTTTTGCGCGCCAAACACTCGGATGCATAAGCTCTTTTTGGGCCTTCACATGCTCGATCTCGTAATGGTCAGTAAGTAAAGAAAACATGTTCACATACTTATTAGCCCAAATCTTTTCCTTAATTTCAAGCGGAACATGCTGGGCCACTTTCTCCCTTCGCGAGGGTACAGACCCCTCCCCCGCAATCGGCAGTAGCCGCTTACCTGAACTAGGTGCTGTACTTGCTGCCGAACTTGCGCCTGCCGCGATCTCAGCCATCGGAGCCTGCGGGGGAACAAGAGATGGTGCCTTCGCAGCCTGTCTAGATTCCTGCAATTGCCTCATCACGCCCTCGCTATCCTTTCCCAACCACGCTGCCAGTTGTGCAGCCAACTCAGGAGGCATATCTTCTCCGTTCACGGGGGTGACTACCACGGGAATCGGATGCCCCTCCTTCGGAACCAGGATCGGCTCCTCTATTGGTGTATCGGGAACCGGGGTCTCCCCCCCAGGTGCCCCCCTCTTGGACCTCTTGCCTCTCCCGCTAGGGACTACTCCCGGCAAAGCTGGTCCGACGATTCGCTTCGGGCCTCCCTCCCCGTTCTTCTCCGCCATCTGTTTCTTCAAATCGGCGACCTCCTTTATGAGCATGCGGAGCATCTGATCGGTACCGACCCGCTTTCCGACCTTCTTGCCCGGCATTCTCCTACGCAGATATCTGTAAAACAAGAACAAAATTACAACGCTCAAAATTGGCTCTTCGTTCCGTCTCGAGCTCACGTGCAGCGGGGAGGTGCAGCTTCAGAGCACAGGAACAAGAGGATGCTTTCTTGGCTTGTTGCTCCTTTTATCCGTCTTCGGGCGGGCGTAAACCCGCCTCCGCCTTGCCCCCCGGGGGCGTGGTCGGCGGCGTCAGCGTCTAGGACAACCCACTCCAGGGCGGGAAAAGGCGCGCCCTGGCTACGCCGCTTCGGGCATACCAGCCGAGACTCGCCTCCCGCCCAAGATGGCCTCCCGGGGGGATCGGGGTACTCCACCATACGTTCGGGGGGACCGAGTGGTCGCCCCTTTCCAAAAGCATTGATAAAACTGTACAATGAAATAACATTTTAAAAGGAACAAGAATTGTTCTCAGTTTGTCAAAAATAAAGGCAAAAACGATTCCAAAACATGCCAGAAGATTGCGCACCGTGTATATTATAAAGAATAAAGGCCGAATAATGAAAGTTTTCCACGGAGAGTGACAGGCAAGTTTCGTTGAAATAAAGCGCCATTCCATCAAGGTCAAAGGTGTGCCTGTCACCGGGGTAAAACATATATGCGCAAGGACAGTACGCTGAAAAATAATCATTCCCAAAATGGTACTTTGCAGGATGAGAAGAAGTTCCGATTGATAAAAGGAGAACTTGCAGCAAGTGGGACTGATTTGGATGTCACATTGCAGAAAGAGTTAAAGAAAATGACAAATGATGACTTTACCTTCGTTTGGCGCAGTTGCTACCACAACAACAAAAGAAAACTGCCCGTACCTCGCTGCTGTAGGTCCGCTCTTCGCTGCTGTCAAACCACACAAGGACTAGATTCCCACATCTATCACCTTAGCAACGCTGCACTTACGAAACGGAGCAATGTGATTGCACAGCACCTTCAATTCATTCACAGCAAGGACAGAAAGGAAAGAATTAAACTCGACGGCACTGTCAGTGATTCTACTCCACTTCCTTAAAATGACGAAGCACTGTGGTTCTAGGAACAGACACGTTGGCATGGCGAAGATGACGGCACGTTCAGAACGTAGCTTCAGCCGTGTTGACGTCTGAGGAAACATGACGCATTGTGTTCACTGAACCCTTTTGCAAGGTTCTAATGCGTCACCACAATACACAGACAGGTGAAAGGGAAAGAGCTCCTCACCAACGGAAAACGGGCTCCAAAAGGCAGTTAGACCATGACTTAAGCAGGTAGATTACATTACTCGACATTTAAAAGCGTCCTTCTGTAAAATTCCACAGCATAGCTAGGGCTATCCTCGTCGCCAAAATGTTGTGAATAAATAGTCCAAGGGGTAAGCCGAGTGGTAGTTCCAAAGTAGTTCCTTTATTAGTTTCAGTAAAGTTGTAGAAGATGAAGGTAGGATGGTAAATAAGGTAGAAGTAAAGATGTATAGGATGTACAGCCCCACCAGGAGCAGTCTCCCTCTGCTCAGCCTCTCATCCTCCAACTGACGCTCTCCCCTAGTCCACACACCAACATTCCATGACATCATACAATAATCTACTGTCATGCAGGCTGAACAGAGAGAGCATTGATGTGAAGAAAGAAGAGGGGAGTTAACCACTACAACACCCCCTCAATGTACTGCTTATGATCTCACATATTACATCACTCATAACATAGTTAGGGACATCACTGAAGACATCACTGATGACTTCTCAAATGTCATCACTGATGACATCATCTACAGCATCTTTGAAAACCCCACTCACACCCCTATAGAATATTTTATATACCCATTGCCACTCCAGCACAACCATTCACAAACCCATTCAAAGACCCATACTAGTACTTACACGCCCATTCACTGATTCATAGATCTACACACACATCCACTCGCTCACCCATACAGCCACTCATACACCCCTCATTAATAAAGCCATTGACATATGGACTCATAGACCCATGCAAATACTCACACCCTGAGTCACCCATAGAACTACTCACTACTCAGCTAGGCACTCACTCATACAGTCAATCACACAGCCACTTACTCACCCAAACAGTTACACACACACCCTCTTACTTCCTAATACAAATAGTAACATGTTGTCACTCACCCATACATTCACTGACGGAAGCATGCACTCATCCATAAAGCCACTCCCACATACACTCACTCAAACATACAGTTACTCACATACCCAGTCACTCACTTACACTTCCTTTCACATACTGAGTTACTCACCCATACTGACACAAGCACTCAATCACTGACAAGGCCATACAGACACTCACTCAACCATACAGCTTCTCAAAAACGCACTTACTATCCCATACAGTCACTGACTAACCTGCTCACTCTTCACCCACACACACAGACACCCAGACAACCATAGAGATAGTCAGACAATCAATCAATCACCCATATAGCCATTCACGTACCCACTAACACACTCATACATCCACTTGGACATTAACTGACAGACAGATACACACATTCACACAACCATTCACTCATCCATACCTTCTCTGAGACACCTAATAATGCACTTATAGAGTCAGTCACGCATCCAATCAGTCATTCATCCAGTCACCAATACACGCACTGATTAACCATTACACCTAGGCACATAGATTTAACACTTGTAAACATTTAAAAAACACTTACTGTCACTGGATATTGTCATCTTTGATGTCATCAGTGATGTCATCAGTGATGTCATTTGAGAAGTCATTGTGATGTCATCAGTGATGTCACTGACCAAGTAATGAGTGATGCAATATGTGAGTTCATAAGCAGTGTATTGCGTGGGAGTACGTTATGCTTAACTCAGGTCATTATAACAGCAGAATTTCTTGAATGAGTAAATTCTGACTCATACTATAACATCCCTGTAACCTTAGTTTTTTTGGTAAATTTCTAAGGTTTTTATAATTCAATGTGACAAGCTATAATGTCCTTGTAACCTTTGTTGTTTTCGGTGAATTTCTAAGGTTTTTTAAATGCTAATTCCTAACTATAATGTCACTGTAACCTTTGGTTTTGGTTGTGAATTTCTAAGGTTTTTTAACTAGCAGTCGTGCTTGCAGAGTGGTGGAGAAAGGGGGCTAGGCCTCTGACAGGCTCTCAGGAATTCCACTGTGTAGGACTTACAGGAAGTACCAGGAGCCAAGAGGACTTTATCCCTAGCTGGTAGTGCACCAGGAGGCATGTTTGCAGAGTAGTAGAAAAAGGGGGCATGGCCTCTGACAACTTCTCAGCAACCCTGCTGTGTGGGACTCACTTGAGGTAACAGGAGGGGTAGTTAGGCAAATATTATCCTTCAAGATGCAAAAAGTTACAGCACTTCCATTTTTCTGTCAGTCCCTGGGGAACCCACTATTAAGTGAAATAGGTGGAAGAAAGTTGTGTGAGACAGTGACACCTCTTTGAGTTCTGAACGGAAAACAGCATTACTTTTACATTGCCTGGTATCAGAAGGACAGAAATTGTTTGACCACTTACCTGATGTCCCGAATAGTGATGCAGTTAATTTGAATGAATATGATTTGATTAAAAAGTTGGATATTCATTAGTTACTGAAGACTGGCACCATTTTAGAGCAGTGTCATTTTGGTTGAATGATGCAAGGGGGTGGTGAATTAGTAGAAGATAATGTCACAGGTTTGAGGAATTTAGCCTCTTTGTTAAGTGTGCAGGAACAGCAGAGGAAAGAGTAAGGGACCAATTTATGCTTGGGTGCAACATTGACAAAGTGGGGGATAAATTATGGTAACAGGCTAATCCTACTCTAAAGGAAGTTTTCGTGGTAGCCAAAAGAATTGAACATTCTTTAAAGCGTATGGATGTCATTACGAAAGAATCTGAAAAGGTAGCGTGTGTGGTAAAGAAAAATAGTAGCACTGCAGGCAATAAGTCAGGTACTGAGAAGAGTGTAGTGCAAGAAATGAAGAGTGACTGTGTAAAGAATGTGTTTTAGGTCTGGGAGTAAAAGTCATTTGGCTTTCTGCAAAGAATGTCTGGCGTTAAAAGTGATGTGTAGAAATTGTGGAGAAAAGGGCATTTCCAGAGTGAAAGCATGTTATATTTGGGGGTCTCTAGTTGGCAGAGGCAGGTACCTTTGACAAAATAGGGACCCTTGCATCTAGTCAGGGTAAGGCGGTACAATTCTATAATTATCCCTGCTCACCCCCTTGGTAGCTTGCCACCAGCAGACAGGCTTTTCTCAGAGGCAGTGTGTAAAGCATTTGTGAACACATACAGTAAACCAGTGACAACACTACAGATGGACACCACACAAGTTGTAGCATAAAAATAAGTTTTTTTATGTAGACTTAACACAAGACCACAAGCAACAAAATCCACAATACTGTACTTCAAAAAGGGTAGAAAAAGCTCAGTTCTCTTAAGATGTAAAATGCGACACTTTGAGTTCAATGTAATGCTATACAACGAAAGTGTTGCAGGGAAGGTGATCCGTCGGTTCCTTACATGCAAGATTGGTGATGCGTCGGGCCCCTACTGATGCGTAGGGGATGCATCGGTTCTTCTTGGAATGAGGGGGTGATGTGTCGGTTTCTTACTGCACTTCCGTGGCAATGCAACCAGCAGTGCCTTGATGCGAGGCAGAGCCGGTGCAATGAACAAAATGGAGTCTTCTTCTTGATGCGACACGATGCGTGCCCGCCCGACGGCCGTGCGGCGACTCAACGATTCTTCTAATCCACAACAGGCCCTGGGACACGCTTCTCCGGTGATGCAGCGGCATCTGGGACGACATTTATCCTCCTCTCTTGTGATGCAAGGTGCTTCAGTGATGCGATGCAACTGCTGTAGCGGCGACACCCTTCTTCAGTGATGCGACGACAGCGGCGGCGACATGCTTTTCCGATGATGTAGCGGTGTCTGATGCAACGTCGATCGTCTTCTCCGGCGATGTGAGGCGCTTCTGCGTTGCAAAGCAATAGCGGCGGCGGTGACATACCTCTTCAGTTATACACGACAGCGGCTGAAGCAGCAACACGCTTCTCCTTCATGAGGCGCGCTTTCTGCTCCTTGCGACACGTAGTCCCTCAGAAGGCCCAACACAACAGCAGGCACTTCAAAAGAACTTTTGGGGAGCTGGTTGGTGAAGTCTGGTATCCCTGGAGACTCTAGCAGGAGGCAAGCTCTATCTCAAGCCCTTGGAGATCCTTCACAAGTTGAATGAAAGTAGCACAGAAGTCCTTTCTCCTTTCCTTTCCTTTCCTTTCCTTTCCTTTGGCAGTCAGGCAACCACTGCAGGCCAATCCCCCAAACAGCACTCAGCTTACTAATAGTCTCCTCCTCAGTCTCTCTGGTTCCTCTCCTCTGCAAAGGTTTTTTCTTGTTTCCCAAAAGTGATCTAATTCTCTGGGGGCTGGGTCCCCATATTTATACTAGCAAATCGTTTATCCTCAGTCTGTAGTCAGAGGATCCTGTAATCAGTCCAAACCAGTTCTGCGCAGTCTTGGAGCACTTTGTTGACAAGGATTCTTCTTTCCTTTGACAGTGTGGGCCAGGGACATCAGACGCACCGGAGGTGGAGACAGCATTGTGGAGGGAAGGCACAGCGCATTTCAGGTCCCAGGTGCACCACGACTACCCATCTACATGCAGATCACTCTATTCAGCTCTTTGCTGACTCACCCTCTCCGCCAGCCCCTGTCAATCACACTCCAGACAAGGAATACACAACCTAGCAGAGGCAGGCTTGAATAGTTAGTCAAGTAAATACATACTTTCTAAAAGTAGTTTTTTCAAACACAGAATGTTAAAATCAACTTTTCTAAAATAAAAATGTTATCGTTCTGAGTGCAGACATACTAACTCAAATTTCTACCTAGTTCCCTGAGTCAGTTAGGATTATAAGGTGTACTAATCAAAATGCCCATTCTGACCTATAGGGAACAGGAAGCCTTGCAATAGTAAAAAACGAAAATGGCTGTAATTCACTATCAGAACATGCCACACACACCAGGGCATGTCCTACCTTTTACCTACAATGCACCCTGCTCTTGGGCCTACCACAGGGATGACTAATATGCAGAAAAGGGAAGGTTTAGGGACTGGCAAGTGGGTGCACTTGCCCAGTCAACATGGCAGTACCAGACTGCACACAGGCTCTGCGATGGCAGACCTGAGACACACTTTTATTTATTTATTTATTTATTTATTTTTAACATTTCTAGAGCGCACTGTTGCCCGGAGGTGTCCTGGCGCTAACATCATTGAACTAGTGTATGTGGGTAAAGGGCTTTAGTGAGTAAAGAGCCAGGTCTTAAGCGATCTTCTGAAAGATAACAGGTCGGGTGACTGTCTGATGTTGAGTGGTAATCTGTTCCAGGCTACTGCCGTGCCTAGGGAAAAACTCCTGCCCCCCCCATCTTGCTTTCTTGACTCTGGGGACTGATACCAATGCCTGCTCTCCTGATCTTAGGGTTCTTACCGACTTGTGCCAGTGGAAGAGCAGCTTCATACATCGAGGGCCAAGGTCGTGCAGTGCCTTGAAGACCAGGCAGAGTGCCTTGAAGATTATTCTTTTCCGGACTGGCAACCAGTGCAGTTTCACCAGATCCTGAGCTACCGATGCGAACTTGGGGGTGTCAGTGATCAGTTGTGCGGCTGCATTCTGCAGGATCTGGAGCTTGTTTAGTAAGCCCTGTTGGGCGTTCAACATAAGGCTGTTACAATAGTCTAAACGTGAGAGAACCAGTCCAGTAACCACAGTTTTTCTATGCTCTAACTCCAGAAATGGCAGCACTTTCCTAATTGTTTTAAGGATGTAATGCGTGGATGAGGAAAGAGCATTGATCTGTGGTTTGAAGGATAATGAATCATCCACCAGGATGCCTAAATTTTTGACCTTCGCCACTGGAGAGGGGAGGGTTCCCATTTCTTCTGGCCACCATCTCAGGGACCAGAAGTTGTCTTTGGAACCAAAGAGTAGCACCTCTGTCTTTGTAGAGTTGAGCTTAAGACAGTTTTGTGCCATCCAGTTGCCCACTTCTCGCATACAGCCTTTGAACCTGTCAGCTGTGTTATCTATTTCGCCGGGCAGAAATGACACCACTATCTGCGTGTCATCAGCTTATGCTGTGAGGTTAAAACCAAAGGATCGAATAACCGGCGCTAGGGTAGAGTCGTACACATTAAAAAGGGTCGGGCTCAGCGAGGACCCCTGGGGAACTCCACAAGGGAGCACAAAAGGACGTGATTCAAAGTCCCCCAGTGCCACCGTCTGAGTCCTATTGGAAAGGAAGGCCTGTAAGATCTTCAATGCCTTTCCTTGAGTTCCGCAGGCCCTCAACCGGTCCATCAACAACTTGTGATGGACCGTGTCGAAGGCAGCAGAAAGATCCAACAAGATCAGGGCGGCTCTGCCTCCTGCGTCCATCACTCTTCTAATGTCTTCCACAGACTTGATCAGGGCGGATTTCGTGCTATGTTCTGCATGAAAACCATGTTGGGATGGATCTAGATGTTCTCAGGTCCTCAAAAAGGCACTTAGCTGCGTGTTTAAAGAGCCTTCCATAATTTTAGCTGGGAGGGGTAATCTGGCAATAGGCCGGTAGTTATTCATCTTGGCTACGTCCAGGTTGGATTTTTTTAGGAGGGGTAGGATGGAGGCTCGTTTCCATTTGGCGGGAAATTCCCCCTATCCAACATGAGATTGAGGAGGGGAGTAAGTCTGGCTGCAATAGTGGCTGGAGCTAATTTGGCGATTGCAGCAGGGCAGGGGTCATGAGGGGAGCCCGATTTTATCTTCTGTAGTGGGCTCACTACCTCCTTCTCACTAATTTGGGTAAATTGTAGGAGTTTTTCTGAATTGCTGTCTAACTACAGAATTGAGATGTTTGTGAGGGTACGTACATAGGATTAAGGTGAGGAGAAATGTGTGCAGACTGTACAGGGTAAAAATAAGAAATGTGCCTCTGTAAGTTAGTATGGATAGGGAAACGGAATTGGCTAGTTTGGAGAAGGATGACGTCATTGAAGAAGTAGAGGGAATGCAGTGGTTGACACCTGTGGTATCAGCAATGAAAGGCAATGGTGATTCGCATCTATGTGTGGGTCTGAGAGAGTTGAACAAGGCAGTAGTAGTAGATAAGTATCCTATTCCGAAAATAGTTGAAATGTTGACACTTATGGGTAGAGCGAGAGTATTTTTGTCTATTGATTTAAAGTTGGCTTATCACCAGGTGGAGCTAGATGAGAAGACAAAAGACCTGACTGCATTTGTGATGCCTTTTGAAATGTTTAGGTACAGGAGGATGCCATTTGGACTGGTGTCAGTGGTTTACGTGTTCCAGAGGGCGATAGAAAAGGTGTTGAAGGGTATGGAAACATTAAGGTTTATCAGGATGATGCCTGATATTTGGTGAAAGTGTGGAAGAGCATGATCAATGAGTAAGGGAGGTATTGGGGAGACTGGAAAAGATCAGCTTGACGATTAAGGGGGAGAAGTGTAAGTTCAGAAAATCTCCTATTGATTATTTAGGACATGAGATCTCAGCGGAGGGCCTCAAACCCAAAGCAAGTTTTGTGCCAGACTATCAGCAAGTTGGCGTCACCCACAAGTAAGGAAGAGTTGCAGAATGTTTTTAGGATGGCGGAATATTATACCAAATTCGTAGCAGAGTTTGCCATGAGAACTGAGGGGATGACAGGATGAGAGATGAGGGGAGAGGATGTAGCCTTACAGGTATAGAGGTCGACCTCGAAGCTGAGGAACTGGGTTTAAGTCTTGGCAACAACGCTCAACATCCTGTGATTCTGGGCAAATCACTTATTCTTCCCGTGCCCCCAAAAAATTAATATGTCCGTCTGTAATGCAACTGATGCTCATGTAAAGCTCTCTGATACCTGACATCTTCAGATCTAGTTCATGATATATAAAACTCTAAAAGAAAAAAATTAAATGAAAGAGCTTTTGAAGAAGGGAGTAGAGTGGTGTGGGACCAGAGGTGCAAGAAAGAATTTGAAATTATGAAATTGAGGTTGGAAATGGCTCCCAATCTTAATAGTTTTGATCCTAAAGCTTATAACTGATGCTAGTTTTGAAAGGTCTAGGAGCTGTGCTGGTGCAAGGTGAGGGTACAGGTGAAAGAACAATAATGTCTGCGTAACGCTGTCTTAAAGGAGTGGAGACAAGGTACAGTAGTCATTGAGAGAGAGTCTCTTGCCATTTACTGGGCTATAAGGAAAATTAAGATGTTTCTTCGGATGTAGAGAGGTTACGGTAAAGACTGATATTAATCCTTTGAGGGAAATGTTTCACAAGAAAGGTATTGATGCTGTCTCAAGTATAATTACTTAATGGATTGTAGCACTTCAAGAGTAAAGGTTCGAGTTGGTGTATACACCGGGAGCTGGAAATGTTGGGCAGACAAAGATGAAGATATAGTGAAAGAAAGCATGGATGAAGATTTGTATGTGTGTGAAACTGAAGGCTTAATGAGGAACAGTAGAAGTCAGCAACTGAGAAAGAGGAGGTTCTGCATGAAATATTCAGACAATTGAAATCTGGTTGGTTGTGAGGGATTATGTACAATGCATGGTGAGTGATCAAGTTCTCAGACAAAGGTTCAAACAATGACAGTGAGAAAATTGGCCAAAGGTCTGTGAGAAGAAGTAGGCCTGGATATCTTAGTACCTATACACTCCAAAGGGGGATATATATTTGTTTTGGAACTGCTTCATATATACTCAAGGTGACCAGACGTAAGGTGCACTAATGGGATTGAGACAAAACATGTAATAGCTTTTTTGAAAGAACTCATTACACAGGAAGTAGCACCTCGGCCATTACTAACGGACAATGGTGTTCAGTTGATCTCTAATGAAATGGAAATGTTCTTAAAGAAATATGGAATTCAACACAAGAAGATTGCGCTGTACTATCCAAAGGCCAATGAAATGGTAGAATTAGTTAATCATGTTCTAAATGAAACATACAACTTGCTAACGGCAGTGCTGTGAGTTGGAAAGAAGAGGTGCACAAAAAAGTGGAAATGTATCATTTAACTCCTCACCCAGTTACAAGAAAAACACCTTTTGAGTTATTTAGAGGAAGAAGGCCAACTAGTGTGGTGTCTAAGGCTTGGGTAAATGCCAAATGTCTGGAGATTGAGGAGGGTGAGGGAAGTTGGAGAGAAAAGGAAGTGGAAGCCTCAGAGAGAAGGAAAGATGGTTTGATGACAGAAAGAAAGAGAAGGTAACCAAGGTAAGGATTGGTGATTAGGTTAGGGTCAAGAAACCAGGGAAAAGTGAAGGGGAGAAATTCTTCAGTACCATTAAAGTGGTGAAATGGTTTAGAGGTGCAGTGAAAACAGCAGACTCGAAGATTTGGAATCTGAGCAGAGTTGTTGTGGTGAAAAGTGTTAGAAAGGGTGAGGAAATCAAAATGAGGAAGGGTGTTCGTGAGGACTGTGGACTGAGAAGTGCTTAAGACACCAAAATATTTAGAAATGTATAGTACAATGTAATAAGTTGGAGTTTTTTTTATAGTCAATATTATATTATGCCTATATGTTCTGAACCTTTTTCATGCATTGTAGTTGTGTATCTTTGTTATAAGAGGGAGATGTGTGGTATTTGCTTTAGTGGAATTGTGTTAGGTCACAGAGCCTTATGTGATCACCAGCCGACTATGTTCCATAAAAGAATGCAATGTTTTGAGGTGGAGCAGCTTGTAGGCGGTGGCTGGGATGATTCCTGTCAGTCTTAACTACAATAAAGAAACATCAATAAAACCTCAAAGACTCAAGGAGATGTATTCAAATGCAGAAACTATTTTTTTCTACAAGTAGATATGATTTATTTAAAGATTTAAGAGAAAATAGAGCTAAAAAGTGCAGCACACCAATTTTGTTCAATAGTCACCTGTGTGCGATTTGTAGCTCACTGCAATGGGGCGAAGGTTGGATACACAAAGTAGATTGGCTAGCTAGAGCCTGAAACTAGGAATGTCCCAATCTGAAAAGGGAAAAACCTGAAATTATAATTAAAGTCCATAGTACTGCGGGTCGGATACTTTTGACTGTCAGCCTCCCGAATCTTTAGAGCAAACATTTTGAAAAAGGTCCCATACTTTTTTAGTTACCAAGAAAGCCACTTGAGGAATCTCAGGGGGAGATTTAACAAATCACCATCCAACTCAAAGATTTGGAATCTGAGCAGAGTTTTTGTGATGAAAAGTGTTAGAAATCAAAATGAGCAAGGGAGTTCGTGAGGAGTATGGACTGAGAAGTGCTTAAGACACGAAAATATTTAGAAATATATAGTAGAATGCATTAAGTTGGAGTTTTTTTATAGTCATTATTATAATATGCATATATGAGGCTGTGCTGCATTGTGTGACAGGGCGGGAGCAGAAGAGCACCATAGTTTCAAAGTTATGGCTCCCTCCTCCCCTTTTCCTGGAGCAGGCGCTGATTACTGCTACCGGGCGCCAATACACACACCTTACCACCAAAGCGATAGGGTGTAACTGTGTGAGTCAAGCATAGGTTTTGTACAGGAAGGGTATCCTTCCGGTACAAAATACTATGCCTAGACACGAGGGAAAGCTTTTGCCACTTTGTATTCATGGTGCACAGTGCAGCACGCATGCAAAGTCGGAAAAGGAAGGAGAAATGAAAGCATGTCTCCTTCCTTGCGCCTAGCTTAAAATAGCCCAGATTTCTCACACAAACCCCAATCTACTGTACTTTGTAAGTTAGGTTTAGTGTGACAAATCTTGTGGGGTTGCATAGGAATGCCTATGCACCACCCTTGGATTGCACCGATGGTGCAAAGTAATGCGAAACAGCGCTGTACACTGCATGACATTACTTTTACGTTATTTCCAGCGCTAACAAGTTTAGTGCTTGGAAAGTAATTTTGGAAAAAAAGATTTTGCGCAGTTTTGCGTCACTTTTGTGATGCAAACAAGGTGCAAAATCTTACTAAATGTCAGCCAGAGGTTAACTGCAAAGCCCAGCTGTTGCTCTGGTGAGCAGGGATTCTTCACAGGAATGTTCTCTTCGGCTTTTTTGGTTCCTGGGCCGACTGGGGGATCAACTGCATGATCTTTGGTGATCTTTATGTTTTTGGGTTTCAAGTGCAAGAAGGCCAACTTCCTCAGGCTGTTCACACTGGTCAGAGATGTCAGGTGTAGTATGTTCAGTCCACCTGGTATCCTTCGTAAGTCCAGCAGTTGTCTCAGGAGGCAGAGTGAGGGTCCAGCTTTGTAAGGTTTCCCTAGCCTGTCAATGGGGGACACCCTAAGCTACTCTTATTTTCTCTCTGACCAATGAACTAAAGATTCCAACGTCCTGTCCTACCTACTTTTTCAGTAGTTCTAGTTTGTTTTACTGTAAACAGGCCCACAATGCCATGTATAAGGGCATTTTCAAAAAGATAAAAGACTTTCATCAAACTAAATTTGGGAAAGTACAAATGCCCTCCTACATCTAACTCTAGTTAGAAGCAAACAATGTTCTTACCTTAATCCCAGGAACAGAAATTTGGTAGCACAAAAGCAGAGTGCTTCAGCATCCATACAGAGATACATAAGAATTATCTTGCCATTCTGTTTTCTTACTTTCAAGAATGCCCCATGTGTCTACAAATTTGACAGTTTTGGGTCACACGATGCCCACAGTTGCCATCCTGAACATTCTGTGGAGTTCAGAGGAAGTCATGTCCGCCCATTCAATTGAACATTTTGTGTGCTCCTGAGAGGAGATGTACACCTCATTCACACCTTATGCAGGCCAAGTAGAGCCTGGGGGAAGCTGTGGAGCGAGTGCAAATTAGCTTCCAGGCACTTCAGTCAGGTGAAAGATGACTTAGTACAAGTTACTATTCCTTATTATTTATCCAAAATCTGACTAATACCATTGAATTGTATTTTTAGGAGCCATTTAAAATAGTTGTTCATTGTTTTTCTAGCTGGTCTTATTGCCGAAATACAGGATGTAGGAAGCTGCCTCTGTATATACTATACCAAAGTAAGTTATAGTATGCACAGAGTCCAGGGGTTCCCCAGAGGTATAGCAGAGGCTAAAATAGGTAAGTAATAACACCTTTCTTTGTGATATTGTGGGTGAGCAGTTAGGCTTATCCGTAGGGTGTGTTAAGAATGTATTCTATTTACTCAATCAAGGACTGATTACCACACTCAGGGACTGTATCCAGAACAATTGGGTAAGTATAAATAAGGTATACTTAAGTTTTACTTCCAGAGCCAAGTAGAACTTGGTACAAGTAGGTAAAATATACTTTCAATTGTAAACATTTGCACAGAAACACAATTTGGAATTGAATTTGAAGTTGTAACAGGTTGGTATGGTTTCAAAAAGTAGTTTAGATTACACAATAATTACTTTTAGATTGCTTTTGGATTATATTGACTACTCTGGGTGGTATGTCTAGATAGCACAAAGAGGAACTCATAATACAAGGTAAGTAAAAAAAAATAGGATTTGCACTGTAGTTACTTTTTTTCTCCATACAAAACATCAGCTCAACACAGAACTTTTTAGGAACAAAACCACATAACATTGGTTCCTATGGGAGAAAAATGGCTATCCATTTTACTGGTCAGTAACCATCTTACGAGTGGGATCTTTGGGGGTTAGGACCAAGGTTCCTCAGGTCTAAGTTGGCACTCAAGGTGAACCACCAGCGGCACTGAGGTGGCTGGGTGCACAGGCCCAATGTTAGCCAACAGGGGCTGCTTTCGAGCAGGTCACTGGGATGTGGGAGCTAAGCTCCTGGGATTGAGATCAGCACTGCAGAGGCCAATAATCAGCACAGAATTTGCACCACCAGAGACACAGGGGTGGCCGAGTGCAGAATGCCAAGGCAACGTCGGGTACCCAGTGGATATCAATGAAGATCTTCAATTTGGAAAAAGGGCTGCAGGTTCGGGCAGGAAGGCTTCCTGAAGTCGACCACCGACCGGAGAGGTAAGCTGGGATCTTGGGGGATGCCTGGACACCATCTGTGGGGGAATATATAATGTTACAACACATGCAATTCAAATCATACTTGTACTACACAATCTTCAAACCACAACTACCATTACATTGCATGATTTTACAATGCACACCATTACAACCCATGCCATTACAACGCATAATACTTTTAGAGCAACAGTAGGGTAAGTTTTGGATAGTGTAGGGGTATAATGTCCTATTCCCACTCCAGTGAGTGCAGCAGTAGGATAAGTGTTGGATATTACTAAGTGTTGGATAGTGTTGGGGTAAAAATTACTATTCCCACTCCAGTGAGTGCAACAGTAGGGAAAGTGTTTGCTAGTGTAGAGTAAAAATTACTATTCCCTTGTACCCCAAAGCCCATACCAACCCCAATACTAAAATAATCCCCATTACTTACCTGATAATGCGTTGTAATGGCATGCGTTGCAATGATATGCGTTGTATTGGCATGAATTGTAGTGACATGCGATGTAAAGGCATGCACTGTAATGGCGTGCGATGTAAAGGCAGGTGCATTGTAACAGTTGCATTATAAAGGTAGGTCATTGTAATGACTGTGTTGTAATGGATGCTTCCCCTATGGGGTCACCCAAGGCCTTGGGGTGTCTTTTAGTGTTGGATTCTTCTGGCCACCTTCGGTCATGGTTGTTTTCGGGGTCTCCTTACCGCCTTTGTTTACAGTCAGGTGGCTCTTCAGGTTGAAGCTGCAGCCGCAGTCTCGAAGCTTGTGGAGGTCAGGGTTACCAGATCCCATCCTGATCCGAGTTCTAATCTTGGACTCTCTGGTTTGAGCAAATCCAGTGCTCAAGGGAGACAGAGTTCCAAAAGTGAGTGCAGGGCAGGTCCTCCTGGCTCTGGGAGCTGCTGGACATGCTGGTTTCTTTGAAGTAGGCAGGGCGCAGTCGAGACAGGCCGGTAGGGCTTGGGCCAAAGCAGTAAGTGTTGTCTTCTTCCTGTGTAAACATGACTCTTCTGTCCTTCTTTCTTCCTTGAATCTTAGGATCCAGGGTTTGGCGTTACCCCTAAATACAAAATTTAGAGACATTACAGGGGTGTGCAGGTTGGGACCAATGTTCCCTTCCTTGGGGTGAGTACACCCTAATATGCCACCCTCCAGCGGCAGGGGGCATGAGTTTCTTTCTAATTGGTTGCATCCCCTCATTCCAAAAATGGAGGGAACAAAGATGTGTGCTATTCCTCGCCTCCCCATGTGAGGGGTGGCTTGGAACAGGTGGCCCACCTCTCCTCCTAGCTCAGTTTTCCCATCCATTCTCCTGCCCTAGTGGGGGGTGAAAACCGGTGGGACCCATTTACTGGGGGCAGCAAAAGGCAGGGACAGACGTCCAAGGAGGGTGGCCTCTGAAGCTTCCCATTTTGTGGACCCAACCTATCCCTGGGTAGGAGGTGTGACACCCCTGCCCAGAATGGGCCTTGTTTCTGGACCAAGAGAGCTGAGGCTTCCAACCGCGGGGTCCAGAAACCTGTATGGTGGTGGCAGGCAGCCATTCTGGAACCACACCAGGGCTGTCCGTTTTGTAGGGGGAACTCTAGGATGCCCTCTGTGTGCATTTTACATGAAACCCAACACTGGCATCAATGTGGGTTTAATGTGTTGAGAAGTTTGCTACCAAACTTCCCAGGTTTCAGTGAAGTCATTATGGAACTGTGGAGTTTGTAGTGATCAACTCTCAGACATATACACTTTATGGCTTAACTGTACTTACAATGTCCTAGGATGGACTTGGACACTGTAGGGGAACAGGGTTCATGCCACTGTATCCTCAACAGGGGTCTAGTGTACCCTGCTAGAGGGGTGGCTTACCCAGGCCACAGGCAGTGAATTGAAAGCCTGGCACACAGGGTTGTGTGCCAGGTCAATGTTTCACTTTTTCTACGCACCAAAACTCGCAACCTGCAAGGTCAGTGCAGGGTGTTAAGGTCCAGGGCCTCTGAGGGTGCAACAATTGGTGCTGCAGCCCTTAGAGGCCTTCTCTGGTCACAGTGCCCTTGGTTCCCATGGTACCTTTTCCAAGGAGCTTACCTGTATCCAGCTATACCAATTGTGGATACAAAGGCACAGCTTTGGATAGAACACAGACCCAGGGAACCTGATTTGCAGGTACCCAGGGCACACCAAGACAAGGTGCATTATATGTCAATCAAAAAGTGGGGGCAACCATGCAAAAAGGGGACCTTTCCGACACAGGATGAGTCCTATGTATAGTATATGCATAGGGCAGCTAGACTTGCCACACCAAATATAGCTTTTAGGGCCTTGTCACTTTAGGGGCATTGTAACATAAATGTTCTACATGTCTTACTTTTTGATACCATGCACCAGACTCTGGGGGTTACAAGGCCTAAATAGGGGCGACTGACTAATATTTTAATGGAAGATTTTTACCTGTGAAAAGGGGTTATTTTAACATGTCCCACTTCAGATTTTACACTGGAGCAGTCAAGCTACAATAGTCGCCCTGAAACTATGTTTCCTTTGTCATACTAGTGGAGGGAACAGCAAGTGCTGCAGTCCACAGGTCACAATTAATTTTCCATTCCAGGCTCAACCTTTACACCATGTATTATGGCCTGATAGGAGAGTTAAATATGCCAATCAGGGATTAGCAAATTTATAGGGGCAAAGCACATGCACTGGGCACTGGGCAGCGGTGCCTGAGTGGGCATAGTCTAAAAAACTGAAATAAAATTCAGCAAACAATGGGGGGTGCCATACAAAAAGGAGTCACTAATAGTGACTGAGAAGAATTGCAGGCCAGTAATGTTTCAACCTTTGCTAAGAGTGGAACTTCATCCTCAAATTTATGAAGTCTATATTTCTTTCATTAAAAATCTGGGAAATTATTGTATCTCAATATCCTTCCACTTCTCATCCATTATATTTTGCACAGGCACACGCACCAAAATAAAATTTTGTTCAACTAAAGTCTGATTAAAATATTGGCAATTTCCTGTAACTCTCCCACTATCAAGCTAGTTCCTTATTCCTCCTGCTGCTGAAGAGGTTTGTTGTACTCTCCCATGTAATCACGACAGGAGATGGCATGTGATGCCTTCTTTAAGTTTATTTCAGGTTCGTCAAGCCACGGCTACTCTCTCACCAGAGGAGAGCCACCAACTAGGCAACATAGAACCCCCAAGCTTGAGGGCAACCATAGCAACTGAAAGGAGTTCCAATGAGCAAACACAACACTATTGCTAAGCACAACATATTTCCTCTTTTTAAATAGCAGAGACTAACCCAAAAATTATAGAAAACAAAACCACAACACCCCAGAAAGAAAATCTTAAAAGAAAACACAAATGAATGAATGAATGAATGAAGCAGGATTTGTATCGCGCAACTTAGCCCCAGAGGGCGTCAAGGCGCCTAACCAAATGAACTCGTATGGTCAGAGAGCATGATTAGTGGTAGGCCTTGATGAAACACCACGTCTTTAAAGCCTTCTTAAAAAGAACCATGTTGGGTTGGGATTTAATCTCAGAGGGGAGGGCATTCATCAAATTTTAATTCATCAAAGTTAAAAGAAAACAAATAACTAAACTACTCAACAAAAAAAACATGAAGCACAACAATTGATTCAAGATAACATTCTGAGCACATCATCTTAGTTTCCAGGGGACACGTCTCACACAACTCAACCTCCATGGTATCACACCAGAGCCTTGCTCACCAGAAGAAGGTAGAGCTAAATCAACCTCATGACTGACTTGGTTAGAGGAACCAGTCACTTGGTTAGAGGTGGCAGTCACCTTCACCACCTTGCTAACAGGAGAAATGCCAAGTGGAAACAAAGGGATTCCAGGCCTGCATAAGTGTAATCAATTGACCCTACGATGTCAGGCAATCCATCTGCAGCAAGAACATTTCCTTTGCACACATTGACTGTGTCGACATCAAAGGGAAACTGTTTATGATGTCTTCTCACTGTCTGCAAAGCATCCATCTCTTATCAGAGTACATTGCTGAAGGCTGACTGAGTACAGTATAGGGTGGCAATGCACCCACCCTATACTGTCCTTTTTGTGGTGCCTGTTGCAAAGAATTCTAGCTCTGCTGCTATTTGCAGGAAGGAGGGATGGCAGTAAATGCCTATGTTGGGCTGCAGAGTATCCATAGTAATGAAAATATATTGTCTGGATCTCAAGCTGACTCATGATTAAAGGTTCCAGCCTTACTTAGTCAAACCTGGCTCATCCTGTACTACTGTGCTATTTGAGGTCATTGGTTGGTGGCCTGTTTTTCATCCTCACACTGTACGATTTATTATTAGAATTACTTAATACTATTTTGTGTTATTTTACAATAAAATGTGTTTAATATTCTCTTAAATAATTATAAACATTATTCATGTTCCCTATACCTTTCCACTGGTAGATCACTGCCACAGCAGTTACTAGAAATACCTTTACACTCGTAATTACAGTCTGAGATGTTTTTACCCCCTGACTTGTGTTGGTGAAGACAGATACATCAACATTTATGTGTGCATCTCCACTCACAAATGGCGAATAGCAAAAATGTAGGTTTTCACCTGGTAGCAGAAACACATTTAAATATGAGTAAATTTACCTTTGTGAATTTGTGTAATACCCAACAACTTTCTGATGTAGTATTGAAGGTTGGGCAAACTCATATTGTGGCTAAGGTTTCAAGTGTTATCGGGTAGCTATCCAGATAGCAATAACCAGTGAATCTCATAAGACCCAGCTATGATCTTCAGTGAGGTTGCTGCTGTGCACCTCAATGGATACAGGTACGAGTGAAGCAGCAGCGGCCTAAATGGTAACACAGAACTTTGAATCTGCATTTTTCTTACATTGTGCCCACTATTACAACCTGTTGGAAAGTGGATTATAAGTAGTGATAAATATATATCTACCACTAGTAATAAGGCCACTAGCACAAAATAGGGCTAAGAATAGGTCTCAGGAAATTATTCACATGCTCAACCATGGGGGGAACATCGTTTATAACGAAACTTTTACCACGCACTACCATTACATAGCAGGAATTACAACGAACGTTGGTACAACGACTTTCACTGGAAGGCGCTGTTGGATAGAGAATAGTTTAATTTTCTATCAACACCTTCCCTACTATCCACGGGGACTGGAGTTGGAATAGAAAATTAAACTACTCCACTATCCAGTGCCCCCCAATGCAAGTCGTTGTAACGACTTGCGTTGTAATACCTGCGTTGTAAAGGCATGCGTGGTAAAAGCATGCGTTGAAACGTCATACAACCACCATAGGTAGCTTGGCTGCGGGCAGGAAGGCTTAACTTCAGAGACAGGTATGTAAAGCATTTAAAAATAACAATTCAGTAAATAATTAAGACACAACTCACAATAAAACTCCAACACCAATATATAAAAAGAGGAAATAGTTTTACTTTTAAAATGGCACTAAAATGAAAAACGTCCAATTTAGGGAACTAGAGAAATTATTTTTAAAATATTTAGCACTATATAACACATTGAAACCTATAGCGCCTGTTGGGACATCTGGTTGCACTATACCAGGACAAAATCAAAGATTTGCGGTAGGCCTCTATCAAAGATTTTACCTTCTGACTTCTAAACTTTTCTGGAGCGTTTTCTGCCGGGGTTCCTTGAACGTCTCCACTAGTCCGGATTCAGTGAGGGTATGCTGGCTTGCCGTGTGATGAGCTAACAGAAGTTAGACCTCCTGAGCTTTCCAGCAGGACGAACCAGAAATCCAGGCAGGCTCGCGCTGGAAGGTGGAGGGCTTGATTCTCTCTGTACATCCCGGTCACCTTTTCTACCTTCGGAATTAGAATCCTTTACAAAGCTCATGGTTTACGAACCCTCCCCCTTGCTTGAGCATTCCTGTACAACAGATCACTCTCCTCCCAGAATAGCTCTTCAGGTGCCACTTATCACTTCATCAAATCATCCTGGCTAATCCTATTTACTCTGACCAATCAGTACAAATCACTGAAAGGTAGAATTTTGGCTTGCAGACATGAAAGTCAGGATACATTCAACAGCAGCATACTGTTGGATTCATCAATACCATTCTCCTATGTCCTTTAATGATATTTTTTATAAGGACCGTGCCAATATCCACAGAACCCCTACCCCACAACACCGAGGGTAGACTTTAGGTGTTCTGAATATGTAAAAATATTGAAGATCCGCACTCCACAATGACTTAGCACAAAAGTTGATTTTGGAAAGCACTTTACTTTAACGAGGGAAGTGAAATGTGCAATGTCACTATCTCCAAGGCATATAAACCTCTTTTGTAATGGTCCTCCTTATAAGTACCTGACCCCCACCCCTGGGACACCTAGAGGAGACTCTGGGGAAACCTAATATGCCAGAATATTGTAGTTTATCAGTTTTTAAGAGCCCCAACCACCAAATGTGAGTTTGGGCACAAATAACATGTTAAAAGCAGTCCTGAAACACAGGGCTGCT
This sequence comes from Lissotriton vulgaris, assembly GCF_964263255.1. Classification (NCBI taxonomy): domain Eukaryota; kingdom Metazoa; phylum Chordata; class Amphibia; order Caudata; family Salamandridae; genus Lissotriton; species Lissotriton vulgaris. The sequence continues at coordinate 275,001,162 of NC_141695.1, read as the reverse complement.
TTTAAACTGTCCTCAACCATCAGCAGTGCACCCATGCGAGTGCAGAAAGGGCTGCTGCCTCTAAACTGCCATGCCCTTTTATTTACTTAAAGGCAGTTTTATTTCCCCTCTCCTATTATGTACTAGGGCCTTCTAGGGAAGGTCATGTCAATCATAGGGGTACCCTAACCCATAGTGTACCCTAGTGCATGTAGGTATTTTCACTGTATTCAAATTTTGTTTTCAGCACAGCACTGGCCCTTGGCCTTATTAGGCAGAGCCCAGGGACAGTCAGAGTCAGTAACCACCAGAACCAGTCAGCAAAAGCAAATAGGGGTGCCCATGGCAAAAGGATGACTTTGCTACACAACCACAGTAATTTTACAATGGAGATTATTGTTTGAGTCTTTTGTACTTCATGAATAGCCATGAAAAGGTGAGCAGAAGGGTAATCACTTTGCACAGTACCATAAATGGTTAATAACCTACCGGTGATACCTTCAAACAAGGGGGCAGGGTAGGGAAGACATTTTGGACCCCATTATGATGTCGGGAAGAAGGCCATCTGACAGCTCATCGTTGGCATTCCACCTGACATCTGAGGCATCGGTCCGACTGCTATTATATAATATAGGTGGTCCGACCTATGCCTGCAGGAGGAACGGGGCCAAAGGTGCATCGTAATTCCCAAAATGGAGTTGGTGCCTGCTTCAGCTCCACCTTGGGGATCACAATGCACGTTTCTGACAGCCTTTCTATGGAGCTCATCAACGGACTGTCTGAAAGGGATTGTGGGGGCCTATAGCAGGGACCCCCATCTCCCGCTGCCGCCACTATGAGTCCTGGGGGACATCTGTAGTGCCCCCCAAACATCCATGCATGGATGTTTAAAAAGTGAATCTTTCCTATTGCAGCTTGTGATGCAGTCCAACCGTCGGGAAGGTGGTTGCATCCAAATTTGGGAAGCGGACTGCCAACTTCTTGTAAGGTGGTCCCATTTCCGACATGATGCGGGTTGGATGCTCTTCTGACTAACATTGTAATGGGCCCATAATATCTTAGTAATGGGCTCAGCGATTTATATATGGTGATATGGCTGGTATGTGTGATCACATTCTTAAACAGATGAGTGGTGGGTTAAGAGGGGCTGACTTTAAAGTGAAAGTTAACACATGGGCAAAATGTTAATTTATGAAAAGTGTGATGAAAGATGGCATTCTCGTGATCAGTGCAAAATACACAGCATCTCTTCGGTGCTAAGGACCGTGCACAACTTAGAACGCCCTTGCACTCTCATGCACTGATTTACAGATGCCATGTCCTGTTCGATACAACTGAATATGCATGCAACGCATGAGTCATGTCTCACCCCTTTATAGCACATTGGCCGAAGGCAGCCACTGCAATGCAACATGCATACATAGGAGCTTGCGTTTTGCAATGCAGCACTGTACCTATTTTTACCACTTCAATAGAAGTTAATTCTACGGCAGGTACTGATACCCTGAGAGTGGCACTTAGAGCTCATCTTCAGAACTGGTGCTTTGGAAGCCTACAGATGGTCATCACCCTTGCCACCCTGCAAATGACTGAATTAGTAGGTGGGCATCAGGTCAAAAACAAAATATTCCGTATTGGGACGGTTGAAACTAGTGTATTTCTTTAGTTACACTAAACGCAGCACGTAACATAGCAAGAAGTTTGTAGCATGTTGATTTGTTTGTCAGCAGCTGCATACATGTATAGCGTTCTGTGACATAGCATTGTGTTTTTTGTCTCACTCGCAGGGTGACTCCGGTGGGCCTCTGGTCTGTAATGGGGAGCTGGCTGGCATAGTTTCCTGGGGACACATACCTTGTGCTGAACCAGGCAAGCCTGGTGTCTACACCAACGTCTACAAATACAAGGAATGGATCGATGGCATCATGGAAACTGGAATCTGTCCAGAATAGCAGTCTCACACAAAGGGCCTCCATCCTGGCATCAAATACAAATACTGTGTCTAACAACATCAATAAAAATAACTGCTATATCATATGCTTTGGTCTATGCATTCGTATTGGTATCTAAAATTGCTTTCATAACTCTGAAATTAAGGCCCTGATTACAATGCCGGTTGGAAGAGAGTCTGACCGGCATCGTTGTGGTAAAGGCACTGGCTTACAGGTAGTCAGCAGCCTGACCACCAAATTAGGATAAAACCATCATGGAAGCAGTCGGAAACATGCCTCTTAGCATTGAAGCTTGTTGTGTGGTCCGGAAAAGGGATGCAGCACAGGCCCCAATGCCAAAAGGCATGTTTTTAAACATCCCTGCACCCTGTGGCAGGCACCTTATGATGCCTGTCACATGGGGCATGGATGGTTGTGGGGGCACATGTGGCGCATTCCTGGCCTTATAGCCAGGTCATGGAGGGAGGAAAGCCATGGACCCCCATAGTCCGTTTCCAACAGACTTTCAATGGCGATTGGACCGCCATTGAAAATCCGTCAGAAAGGGCCATCCTAATCCCTATTTCGGGGCCTGAGCAGGCACCGCCCTCATTGTAGGGATTTCATTCTGACTGCTGGGCCAATGAGCTCTTTGAGCCTTTCGGAACCGCAGCGATTGGTCCCTCACCTATGCGGTCGGATTGACCGCATTGTAATGCAATGGTCTGACTGCTGCTTCAGATGTCGGTGACTCTGACACCAACATGCAGTCGGTGTTGATCTCATCAATATCATAATGAGCCCCTAACTTTTGATTCAGTAGCCAATTGTTTTAGATTTTTCGAAGCCTCTAACAAAATACTCACACTTGTAAAACACCATGAACTCTTTGTGATAATTTTAGGTATAACGTGATACATAAATAGCACAACTGATATTTCTTAAATTCAGTTTTTAAACACATTTACCAAGCGTAAGATATCCTACAACTTTCACTGTACACTGCTTAGGAAACGGTAGGAGTGTGGCCATTCACTTGCTTTTCATTGTGATGACAGAATATTTGCCTTTCTTTAGCCGTGTTACATTTGAGGCTTTAGGCCTGTAAAGGTGTGCTCAACCTAATTATGTTTTTGTATTTTAAGAAAATTAACTGTACAGAATTTGTAGTTTAAAAGCCTACATTGGTTACACCAAGACAAAATGTCTATTACTTCCTGTAAAGCTGAAGTTTACCCTTTAAATATGTACGTAATATACAGTAACTGTCTTGGGCCACTGTGAGAATGAGACAGACCACATGTGCAAAACCCGCCATCCCCTGCCAATCAATTTGAATTCTAGTAGATTGTTTGATTTGTGGATGTTTTTGATAATATGCTTTAGCACATTCTTAAAAACAGGCCTAAAACCAGGCCTGCACAAATTAGCATATTTTATTTTGTGAAAATTGAGTGAAATTCCGGAAAAGTATCCAAAATGCTGATCTAGCACACACTTCGCACTATTTTCTTTCAGCATGAAATGCTTTTTTGCATTTTTTTTGGGATTCGTGGTCTCATTTCACACTAATAAAAATCACAAAATCGCAAATGACCCCAACAACATTTAACCCCCTTGTTTTTTTGGGTTGTTTCCGTGCTCCCCGATAAGGATTTATACCCAAACGCAATCTCAATCATGTGACGCAGTGAAATTGTATTGTCTCTGTCATTCAGCGTAATGAGAAATTCTAGAATTTAAACAAGTTTACAACCCATAATTACACTTTTGCCAGGACTACCATAAACAAGTAATTATAAAATATTTTAAAAAACGTACTTTAACATATTTTTGGGAGTTTTGAAATATGTCTAAATAGTAGCTACTTAATCCACTTATGTGAATCACTTTCTCATTACTTGATGAATACAGATGTGATCTTTTGAGAGTATCCATAATTGTTAAAAAAAATGATTTACACCTTGATAACTCAGGTTAGGTGAATTATTGCGTCCACATTGGTTAAGTTGTGCGTAAACCATCTATTTGAGAACATACCCATTCCTTACTCCTCATCCCTACTTGTCATCCATCATCCTTACTTTTCATGCCTACTTCTTATCCTTCATTCCCACTTCTCATCCCTACTTCTCATCCATAATCCATACTGCTCATCCATCATCCATATTTCTAATCTCTACTTTCCATCCATCGTCCTTATTGTTCATCCATCATCCCTACTTTTCATCCCTACTTCTAATTTTCTAATCTATCATTCATCATCCCTACTTCTCATCCATCATTCTTACAACTCATCCATCGTATATCATGCCCTACTTCTCATTCCTCATCCCTCAGTGATACAACACACTTTCAGTGTTGTGAAACACCCCTCCACACTGATTGGTTGGCAACAGCTAATCAGAGTTAAGAGGGTGGACAGCATTCTGTAGTGTAACCACTGAAATAGCAGCCATCTCATTACACATGCTGGTTAAGGAAAGATGAAAGGAAATGCAGTTTCTCTTTGATTCCTTTCAATCCAAGGCTGTACAACATTTTATTTTATTTAGGGATGTGTTTTTTTGTTCACACAGGCCTCTGTGAAACCTCTGTCCTTTGGGGAAGATAAGGGGCCTCTGGCCTAGGCCATACATCAACACCAAGGGGTCTATTAGGATGTAGGGCGGTGGCAATCCGTCCTACATCATACCCCGCCTGCCACCTATTTTCCCCCGCCGGGGGGACCCCAGCAGATAGAAAGACTGTCTGCCGGGTTCATGCCGGTTGACCAGTCGACCGGGTGGAAAAGGGTTAGATATGGTGGCAGTGTCTGCGAGACACCACCATCCATATTAGCATGGACAGCGTTACATGGCTTTCCATGGCGGAGACCCCGCCATGGAAAGCCAAAGACAAAGAGTCTGCTTTTGTGGGCCCATTGCGGGCCCCCAGGGAATTGAGGGGATGGAGGGTGCACATGGGGGCTTCCTATGGTACCCCCTACATTGCCATGGACAGGGTGACAATGCAGGGTGACAATGCACACAGGACGAAAGTTAGCCCGCCATCCTAATAGGCCCCTTAGAGTTTTATATGTACCAACTCTGTCCAGGCTTTGCTCTTCCTGGTTCTCGACACAACTGAATCTAAGCCAGGCCTGGAATCTGCAAACTGCAAGGAAAGGAATAAAACAGCTCTCGAAGTTAAAGGTAGCCTCAACTAAAACATTTTCTTTGTTACACATAAAACCAAAACTAAAAAAGGGTTATAATGAATGGTATTATCCTGTCTCGAAGAGTTGATTTAAAAAAAGTTCTTGTTACGATATTAAACTTTTTTTAAAATTCTTTTTATTGCCGTTTTTAAAACAATGATACAAACATTGCAAACATCTACCCAGTTGGCTAATCAATACATAGTTATCTGCACAACCGCATACCATGTCGATCACAAATGTTATGTTCTCAGTGCATGAGCCTCTGCTCGATACAGGAAGGAGAACAGATTTGTCTTACTACAAAAAAAATCTGGAAAAGCCCAGGTGACAGTTTGACAAGAAATCCACATCATCACCTCCAAGGTTATGCATATGAGGGTAGTCTCCATGGCATGAAAACAGCATATATTCCCCCTTTTTTACCCTCTCCTTGTATTATCCACCTTCCCCGATCTCTGACCTCCCTCAGGCTGCCCACGTTAGTTCAAAAAGACACAGAATCCATCTGCATATCTCCATGATCCTCCCTATGTTCACGGGCCCACGTATGTGACATCTCGGATCCAATCGTTGAGAGAAGGTGCCCCCTTCTGCTTCCAATGTATGTTAATTTGGCATTTAGAAAATAGAAGTAGCATTGCATGTAATTACGGACCTTAACTGGTGTGTGCTTCACGTAACTCAACAGGCACACCATGGGTTTGGGATCTACAGGTGTTTCTATTATCTGGTGGATCACGGTAAATATATTGGACCAGAATGATGCCAGCTGAGGACAGCTCCATGCCATATGTAAAAAGGTCGCTGGAGTGAAACCACATCTCCAACAGATGTCATCATCTTTCAGTTCCATGCTGTGCAGACCTGTCAGTGTCCTATAAAATCTGTGTAAGAACTTAAAGTGTATTAAACAGTTTATAGTTAGGGGACAGAGCCATGAGCTGGCAACAACAATAGCCCACTGGTCCTCCTTGAGCAGAATTTGAAGTTCTTCATTCCATGCCTGGAATACCCTTGGCCGTGTCGGAGGGGCAGAGGTTTGCATGTGATTATAGATCTGTGTGATTAGTTGGCGTGGTGTAGCTGATTTCAGCATGTTCTCTAATGTGAGCAAGGTTGGCGGGGGGCTCGGGAAAGTTTCATATAAAGACCGACATGTGGCCTGAAGTTTATAATATACGAAGAGTTCGGAAAAAGGCACTGTTTGACCCTCTACTGGGACCGGGGGTGGCCGAAATGTCTCCTTGGGATAAAGGTCTGCAAAAGTTTGTAAGCTCATCATTTGTGCTACCGTTTTGCTTATGCCTTCGCCTTTGTTGTGCTGCATTGGGTTTTGCGCCAGGAGTAAGGATGGAGCATACATTATATGAGTACCGGCTCTTTTCCTTAACTCTACTGTGTCTATGCCATCTCTGGGGCACTTGTAAGTCTGATATAAAGCTACTTGTAGAGGAACAGGTGCCACAGCATCTGACTCTACAGCCACGTGGGGTTGAAAGAGAGTCGGGTGTACCCAGTGGTGGAGAAACTGAGCCTGAGCGCTCCATGCATACAATTGCATGTCTGGGGGCCAGGCCACCTTGATGTAACAGAAGCATCAGTAGGTCCCACAAAACACGCACCTGCCCGCCCGCCCAGACCAGTGAGACCAGCACGGATCTGAGAGATTGAAAAAAGGCTTGCATGAGAGGAACGGAAATATTTGTGAATAAATAAAGGAATTTCGGCAGTACCACCATCTTGACTAGTGCTATTTTCCCAGCTAGGGAGAGTGGGAGCTTAGAACCACGTTTTGACTTGCTCTTCCAGCTATGTTATGGCACATCCGTTATTCATATTCCATATTTCTTGCATATTTCTACTAAACCATATGCGCAGATACTTCACAGGTTCGTCCCCCCATTTTAGAGGGAACTCAGTGGGGGCCAGGATAGTGGCGTCTGTTGAGGGAAAAATAACTGATTTAGCCTAGTTAATGGAAATGCCAGAGAGTCCACGAAATTTAATGAATTGCTGAAGTAATGGTTCTAGGTGTGGCACCGGGTCAATCAAGTACAATGTGACGTCCTCAGCATGTAATGAAATTAAAGGGCTCTGTGTGCTAAACCCAATCCCCTGGTGGTGTGATGTTGCCTAATACTCCATGGCTCCACCTCTATCGTGAAGAGCAGTGGGGACAGTGGGCATCCCTGCCTTGTACCTTGCGAGATACCAAATGGTGCCGACATGAGACCATTTACTCGGATCCGAGCCGTTGGCCGTGTGTAGAGCAGACAAATCAAATTTATAAACAGCTTACTAAACCTCATGTGGTTCAGATCGGCAAACAGATATGGCCATTTAAGCGTATCAAACGCTTTTGTAGAGTTGAGAAACGACAGCAGCAGCTTGCAAGTCAGGGTGAAGATAATGCAGCACTGAAATCAAGGTCCTGAGATTGTGGGAGTGTTGGATTTGGCCTTTTTGGCAGGTTCACCCCTAAACTTTTTGCCTTTTCTGTGACATGATATTGGTAGTTTTTGGCCTCTGTGCACTTTTGCACTGTGGCCCAGAGTAAAGTGCGTGCACGCCCTGAGTGCGTGTGGTGAGATTGACCTGCCGTCTGATTGGAATGCATGGGGGATATGTGTGTCCATGGTAATTCCTGGTATGAGAGGACTGCAGGGGCGAGATTGGTATTTATGAACTTGTCAGGATAAATGCTGCACAATGGTGTGCGGAGATTTATGGTGACTGGTTGAGAAATGCCACTTTTAGAAGGTGGCATTTCTGTGTGCTGTGTGTCTGCCTGACTGATGTGAATTGCATGTCTGGCTTGTGAATTACCGCGGGTGCCCAAACAACATTGAGAGGAAGTTCGGCGGTTGCCCACCCTGCATTCTGCATACTTTAAACAGCAGGTGTCCAATCAGCATGCGGGCTAGTTGGCGGGTGCCCACCCCGCTCTGACTGTAGTTTCAAGAGGAGAGAAGCGCTGTGTCCTCGCAGGTCGCCGCCGCGGCACCGAGCAGCAGAGAAGATAGCTGCCAAACGAGGAAGTCAGGCCAGTGCCGCCTGACTGTGGGCGGGGCCTGCCGCATGCAGGCGGAAGTGGTGTGTGGTCCAGCGGTGCTCCCGTGCTCATGGAGAGCCCTGTGTGTGCTGACAAGGAGAGCCTGGGTCCGGCAGCAGCCCACCCCACCCACGTGCTGTTGTGCCTTGCCCCAGGTGAAGGAAGGAGAGCCCCGCGCCTGCAAAGAAGGAGGCATCCCCGGAGCTGAGGAGAGGCGGGCTGACCAAAGCACACTACCAGTGCCCTCCTGCTCCCTCTGTGAAACAGTGAAGGTATCGGATCCTACATCTGACCAGCCCGGATCTCAACAAGAGAAAAAACAGAACAAGGTGGCTGGACAGGATTATTCACAAAACCATTCCCCAGTCACACAGCCAATATGTACCGTGTGACCACTGGATTTATATTCCAAACAAATTTATTTTCTTTTTCACATAATTTCCACACACTATTTAAGAAAAACAGGCACAAACAGAACCACTGTCAGATCAAAAGGTTCATATATACAGTATCTACAAACATACACACTTACAAAATTGCAACAGTGAATTAAGCAAAGTTGATTGAACACACCAACAAAAACATTAGAATATATAATGGTCCAATTGAATTGCAATTATATACAGTGAAAAAAATACATAAACAAAGAACAAGCACCAGGCCTAGGAACTAAAAAACCAAGAGACAAGCGGGTTTGAGATCGAAAAACCAAGCCTGCCTGTCTACAAGAGCCTGTGGTGTGATGTTTCTATGGGGTTGCAACACTAGGGCCCAAAATTGTGATGTGATTTATATCCTAGCGGCACCCTTTATTGTTGCCACAGGGTGGTAGTGTCGACGCGTTTCGAACCTGGATGTTCTAGGTTCTCTTCAGGACAGGGACTGGGGGAAAGATTCTGCACGGGGGCACAAAGATTGCCCTAGTGTAGGTATAGTGTAGTTCGCAGTCAACCCTGCAGTATATGCAGAACAGGACTGAGGGCGTGTGCCTTCGGAGAGCGTTCAGGTATGGATGCAGCTCACATTTATGGCGCAGTAATGAAGGACTGAATCTTAGACGCGCAGAGCAGGGAGCGCTCGGACACTGAACCCAATTCAGGCTGGCAGGCGGAGTTAGCTCGTTGTTTAAATGAATTTTTCAGCCTTCAGTCAATCGGTAAGGTTCGAATCAATCGCTCTCTCCAAAAAACATGTAGTCTGTCAAGTGACCCTAGTGTTGCAACCCCATAGAAACATCACACCACAGGCTCTTGTAGACAGGCAGGCTTGGTTTTTCGATCTCAAACCCGCTTGTCTCTTGGTTTTTTAGTTCCTAGTTCTGGTGCTTGTTCTTTGTTTATGTATTTTTTTCACTGTATATAATTGCAATTCAATTGGACCATTATATATTCTAATGTTTTTGTTGGTGTGTTCAATCAACTTTGCTTAATTCACTGTTGCAATTTTGTAAGTGTGTATGTTTGTAGATACTGTATATATGAACCTTTTGATCTGACAGTGGTTCTGTTTGTGCCTGTTTTTCTTAAATAGTGTGTGGAAATTATGTGAAAAAGAAAATAAATGTGTTTGGAATATAAATCCAGTGGTCACACGGTACATATTGGCTGTGTGACTGGGGAATGGTTTTGTGAATAATCCTGTCCAGCCACCTGTTTCTGTTTTTCCTCCTGCTCCCTCAGCAGCATCGCCAGAGGAGCCCCAGTGAAGGGGGGCTCCACAACACCGTATGGATGCCAGAGGTGCTAACAGAGGTAAACAGAGCCAAAAACAAAGGAGCCCGGTGAGTGGGGCCGCGTTGTGAAGTCCGGTGGGAGGAGCGTGTCGGGGCACATGGTCGGTGCCCTCCCCCCTGTGAATGTACCCCTTGGGGCACAATGATGCTATTCCTACCATAGCAGTTGGGGGATTCAAGGCACAGTTGGTGCCCAGAGAGGTGCACCAGGCAGAGCCACCCAGGGGCTGATTTAGTGTGGGAGGGAATCTTGAGGTAGAGTCCCGGAGTGGGGCTTCAAAGGCTCAGTGGTGGCCAGTGCCTTCCTCGATCATCACAGCTGCACCGCGGTTGTTGGCAGCTGCTACAAAGGGGGGCAATTTTGTTGATTATCTCTCCAAGTCCCAGAGAAGGGCCAAAGATGCACAGTGGTGCCATTGCCATTCCCAGCTGCCCTGCAAAAGCGCAGGCAGCTGCAATGTTCGGGGCACATTAATTTTGTTAGAGTCCCAGTCGGGGACAGAGGGTGCCAGTGCCCATCTTTGTGATTTCACAGCTGCCCAGCAAGTAGTGGGCAGCTGCCATGTTTAGGTTGTGAAACTGCGCACTTTACTTCGCTGCATGTGCAGCCAGCCCTGACTCTGTGGGACATAGGGCATTTGAGCCCCTGTGAAAGGCCAGTCGGCCTGGGGTCAGTTTATGGTGGTAGGGCGCACGGCCCTAATGTGATGGCCAGTGTTTTTATGTGATGGTGCTCATGCTTACAGTTATTGAGTAATGTATTTATGCTTGTAAATGCCTACTATGATGCCTATTGCGTTATGTTTCATGCTAATGATGTTTGGGTCTAATGTAGTTTTATGCCTAGGGTGATTCAGGTGCAAGGTGATTTATGCATCTTCTTTTTTATGTTGCAGGATCTCATGCTAAGTTCCTAATTTTACCAGTAGCTACTGGTTGTGCACTACATTTACTCATTTACTATGTGTGCTACATTTACAATTAGTGATTTGTGATGGTTTTGACAGTTGCCCCATTGGCCCTGTTGTATGTAAATAGTCCCCTGTAAATATTGCCTAGTGCCAGTTGGCACAGTGTATACTGTGGGATTACTACTCTAATGTGTTTATGACAATACAAAGGCTATTTTTTATAAACTTGTGGGGAGTGGCTTTTGTGGTGTGCCTAGTGTGTTGCTGCTGAGGTGTATTGTGCAAACGCTTCACACATTGCCTCCGGGATAAGCCTGCCTGCTCGTGACAAGCTACCAAGGGGGTGAGCAGGGGTTATCTTCGGCGTGTAACTCCCTTGCCCTGACAAGAGTGTTGGTTTCTGCCTGGCTTTGGCGCAAGCCTTAGCCAACCAGAAATCCAATTTCTAATAGGGAGGTAGATCTCCCTGAGATAAATCGCGATTGGTCCGGGCAGGCGACCAAGGGGAGCAGGGGCTGCAAACGATTTGCGATCAGCTTTGTCAATATTTTCACATCCACGCTTTTTAATGACAACGGTCTATAGGAGTTCAATTTGTTTTCAGGCTTCCCGGGTTTCAGCAAGGTTATTATTATTGCTTCGCACATGGACGGCGGCAAAATACCCAATGCTTCAGCCTCCTCATATAGCACTATTAAGTGCGGCGCCAGCTCTTCTACATAAATCTTATAGAAGGCGGTGGTCAGACCGTACTACCCAGTAGCCTTGTCCAGCGGCAAGCTCTTGATTACCTGAGTGACGTCCTCCACCGTGAAGGGGAAGTCTAGATAACCGCTATGTCTCTGACTCAACTAAAGCAGTTTCAGTGAATCAAGAAAGGGTAACAGGCCCTCTGGACTCGACTCCTGGGTAGCACTGTATAGTTCAGAGTAAAAGCGGGAAAATGCATCTAAAATTATTGTCTGGCCTCTAATAACAGATCGTTGTGTAATTTTCAGCTCAGGTATATAAACAGTAGACTGTGGGCCATGAATGATTGCCGCCAAAGTGCTCCCCCAAAAAATTTAACTACATCTCCAACTGTCCACTAAGTTTCTGTCTGAGATGATAGCATGCAGTGCAGCACTAGCTGAGGGGTGTAACATTCAAGATGTCCTTTTCCTATTCAATTCATCATTTAATATTGCGTTAAAGTCCCCAACACAAATAATGGTGTAACACATCGATGCCTTAACTCTGGCCCATATATCTTGGAAAAACCTAGGAGAGTCGACATTGGGGCTTTATATTGGGACTATCACAACTGGGTTCCCACCAAGAGAGCCCATAATTATGATGAAACTGCCCTTTGAGTCAGTGTGTAGTTCCCTTTCCCTACAGTCAACGCAGCAACCCCTCGAGAGTAATTTTAATACATGGATGAGTACAGCAAACCCCATCTACTATGCTTCATCCTGGGAGAGGGTACAACATTTAGATGCTTTTCCTGTAACATGCAAATGTCTATGTGATGCCTTAGCAGATATGCATGGACAAGCCTGGAATTCCTACCGTCATTCAGCTCAACGATGTTCCACGTTAAGAAATTCAAACTGGTCATATGAAGACTAACATAATATAGTGTAAAAGAACAGTAGGATCGAAGCACTGCATCATATACAGTGGCACCCAGTTGCGGTCTGTTGAACTGTATAGCAATTTACTGGCCAAAAACATAACAACGAACTCCCCCAACCCACATACCACTCCAACCCTCCAATCAGGTTGTAGAAAACCCGCCCCCAACATCTTAAAGAAGAAGACAACAATAGGGATTTCTCCCGTAGGGGCGCAGTACCACCAGCGTGCTCCCCTGCTAATACAGGGTGGCCAAGAGAACTGCAAAGACCTGTTCCAGTTACACAATAAATTTGAATAATATCAGCCCATCGTAGCTAGTGGTTTGGAAGCATAGCCAGTTTGTACATCCCAAAACGATATGAGACTTGCAGGACCCAGCACAATCCAACCTGCTGTGTACCCAACCACGACCAGCTAGGAAACCTTTTAAGCACTATCAACCCCTAGTTCAGAGGAAAGTGGGACTCACCTATAGAGAAAAAATTCCTTCCCAGCGCTGTAGAAATCTCACAGCCCCCCCCCCCCCGTCACAGTGCATAGCAGCTCAAGCAAGGGATGTAGTTAGGCTTGAGTCTCCCGAGTCATTGTCAGGCCTGGTCTGCAGAATTGGAACCATGTTTGGACTTCTTACCGCCAATGTTTTTGGCAAATATTAGGGCAGACTTGGCATCTGTGAAGAAATGTGCAGTTCCGTTGTGAGTGACTTTAAGCTTGACAGGGTATAAAAGTGAATAGGGAATTTGAGCCTGCAGCAGGAGGCGTTTAGCAGGCAGGAACTCACGCCTCGCCGACTGCACCGGGGGCGTGAAGTTGGGATAAAATGAGATCTGATTGCCCTTGTGTGTAATAGTCCACTTCTCTATGGCCAGGCGCAGGATAAGATCGCAGTCCTGGTAGTTCAAGATCCTGGCCAGGATGAGTCTGGGTGTAGCTCCGACTGGGGTTTGGGACCCATGGCACAATGTGCTCTCTCCACTGTGAATACCATGGATAGGTGGGTGTCAAAGAGCTCGCAGAGTAAGTCAGCTATGTAGGTCTCCATCTCGGCAATTGCTGTTGTCTCCGGTATGTGATTCGCAGGTTATTGCAGTGTGACCTTGCCTCCAAATCCTCATTCTTGGCACTGATGATGCCTAACACTTTGTCCATATATAAGAGCTGTTCCTTGGTTTCAACTTGGAACTCATGGAAGTCTGAGGCCCTGTTTTCGAGCACATCCAACCTGGTCTTGTGCAATCCCACTTGCGTTTTGACGGCATCCAGTTGAGTAGTCAATGCATCCAGCTTGGTATCGATATTCCGCAGGCTAGATCTCATCCCGAGCATCAGGGATTCCTCCCCTTGGTCTTCCAAAAAACATTGCAATCATACTGTAAACACATTCACACTACTAACAATGTAAAAGGGGATACATTTTTCATACAATTATATACATTTCATGGGGAAGAAACCATAGATATGCGTTTTTTGAATCAGAATCAATTTGATCAACAGAATAGTTCAATTCTCTTATGGTTTCCACGTAAGAAACGTGATATACAGTGGTCCCCTGTATGTTAGTAGTGTGAATGTGTTTACAGTATGATTGCAATGTTTTTTGGTATGAATGGTGTATAAAAGGAAGTAGTGACATGCTTATTGTTTGTATTGTTTAATTGTTTATGTGCTTCAAAAAATTTTTGGTGAAACAAAAATGTTTTGAAAAAATACAAAAAGAAGAATATTGCAAATAAAATGCAAATTGAAATTGATTAGGTTTGTGATAAAATTCCTTGATGCATATAGTTTTGATCATGTGCGGAGTATGAAATAGGGACTGTGAATCTATTTGGCAGTATTGGCATTTATTTTTGGAATAGTTGTTAAGGCAGGGTTTGGCCTTACTGCCTGGAAACCTATACCCAGTTTTGTTTATCATGGCCTTCTTTTCAGGGCCTTCTGGCTGAACGCAACATGGGCAGTACACGCAAAGCGGGTTCACCTCCAATCCCGTGCCCTGACAGCTTTTCTACCTTCAAGCCATAGACTAGTGGGGGCCAGCACACCTCATCTGCATACAGATCCGTTTGGCGTAACCTACCGCCTCGAAACGTATGCTTCTAATACGTATGTTGGGTCGAATGTGGACCTCAGATAGTGAGCACCCCCATGGGTAAAGCACACTTGCCAGGCTCAGCAGAATCCAGGTTGGGCCCACATGTGTCCTGCTTATGTGTCCTGCACTCCCGTGCCAGTCCTATGGACCATAGGCTATGGTACACTCTGATGTTGGACACCCCAACGCACACAGAGCAGTATTTCCTCCAGGGCCCCTGTGCTCGTCGCCTTGGGGACACAAAATGGCACTCAGGTCTCGTGCCCAGCTTAAATCCACCCAGCCAGCCCCAGGGCCGCTCTGAACAAAGTCTCTACCCGCGCCTCGGGTGATCCGGGCCAAAACATTGCTTGCAGGTCTCCTTTATGAGGCGGGAGGCCAGCCACCCACACTCCCGGATTCTAGATCTGTACTGCCTCCTCCCGCAATGCAGCGCCACCTCCCCAACTCCACAATGCACACCCGGGACAAATGCAGCGCAGTCCAATGTTCCCAAGCGGGCTCGCACTTCACCTCCGTAGCTCCCGTGCTCAGCTCCTGACTTCCCAGTCATGGAAGCGGACAGTCTTCTCCCGCCTCGATATGGCCTACACCGCATGGAGTACCAATGGCTCAATTTTCGGAGCAGCCCACTTGCACTCCAGTTAAACATGGGCACAGCTCTTGGTTCAGGATCTGATCACAGGGACACAGGTTAGTTAATGAAGTTCACCCTCCTTCAGGATGTTTTTGGGGATGTGTTTGGCGCAGCAGCTCTCCAGGCACACGGATACATTCAGGATTAGTTCTTGGCCAGTGGAGTTCGCTCTGAGAGCGGCCATTTCGCAGCTCAGCAGGCCTCGCCCCCTTCAATATCAAACCTATACTTACAGGGTTTCTAATGACCTGTTTACCCCTATCTCCAAGTTTTTAATTATGGCACACGCCCTTTGTTTATCGCAAGCCATCAGAGCTTTCTGTAGAGGCTGTTGTGAAAATATAAAGTGCTTACTTCAGTGAATTGAAATGCTGTACAGTCTCAGATTCACTGGAAGCAAACTGCATAGTGGCAATGAGAAGGCAGTTTTTTAAAGTGGCTAAGCCAATAGAATTTAGCCCTCTCTCCTAACTCTATCTGTTGCCAAACAATGAGAGAGAAGGCACATTTGACAACATTGAAAGTATGTTGATATGACTGAGGGAGGAGAAATGATAAATAGAGATGACAGTGAAGGTATGTGAAGTAGAGATAATAGGTGATGGATAAGCTTTCTCATCAGCTGATCCCACTACTTTCTTCTAAACTGTGCTCCCTTCATGCAGGCCCAACAGATGACTTGTTGAGTTAATCATATGTTATCTCATCTACAGCAGCTGACAGATAAACTGCATACAGATCTTCTTTTACCCTTTTAGCTACTGTTGTAGCTAATTTAAAGCTATTAATAAAGTTGTCAGAATTCTTTCTCCATTCTCTCACAAAGAGGTCTGCCAGTAAGGCTATCCAACATGTCTGGGTACAGCCCAACAGCTTTCTTCTAGCATTCCCAGAATTTTGTGTGCAGTTTGTGCTGTGTTTTCTTTGTCATTTGTCTTCAAAGCAAATGCAAATGTATTGCTTATCATCCAGCTGCACAGAAGTGATATTACTGAGTTTCCTATCATCCACCTGCACATGAGGTCACATCATCGGTTCTACCAAAAAGGCCTTTAAAAGGGGAAGCCAAGCAAGAGGACTAATTTTCATCATCCATTTGAACAGGATGTGACATCACTGGAATTCCAATCATCCATCTGCACAGGAAGTGACATATCTGTATTCCCCATCATCCATTCTCACAGAGAGTAAATTGATACTTGTATAGCGCACTACTCACCCACAAGGATCTCAAGGCGCTTGTACGAATACCACTGTGGAACCCATCCTGGCTTTCCCTGTGAGACGTCCACTCCTGGGCACCCCCAAGGTGGAGGCCAGGCATCCTTAGCGTTGTGGGGGCCGTTGTGGAGAATAAGCAAGCTATTGCCCAGATTTGCAGAGTGGAACTCCATGATTGGAATAGGCACCGAGGCGAGAATTATCAAGTCCGTGGAATTTTGAGTCCAAGACCCGCCAAGGCGGGAAATTGAACCCTGGTCCCAGGCTAGACCTCTGCATCAGGGTCTGCCGCTCTAATCATTGAATTGTGATAGGGTCCGTCCAGCACTCTCGTTTTTTTGTTTGTCTTCTTTGCAGTTTTAATCTTTTCGTTGTTGTGCACCATTACCTAGTGTTTTAGTCTAAAAACACTTCGTGAATATATTGCAAAAAGTGAGACACTGGGAAATCCTGATGTCTAAATGGTAATGTTCTGCACACTTTCACTTGAACCACTTGGCTCTCCTCAGGTATACTTGTAAACCAAAATAATAATGATGATCCATAAAGTACTCTTGGTTTCAAAGATCTCTGTTTATTGTTTCTTTTTGATTCATCTGAATCCTTTAGTTTCCAGGACAATTCAAATTATCATCTCCCATTTACCCAATGCATTTCGGGTCTATGGTGACCCTTCTTCGGGGGTCTCTATTGAAAAAATCAAGAAAAAGTTGCAATCAGCCCTTTAACCTATATACATGTGTACATTGACATTTACATATGTTTAAACCCACTCTATTCTTACGTGCAAACAAACATCTGTGAATCATGGCATATCCTTTTGTATCGATCGTTTTCACTATTCACAAAAAATGTACGTTTTTGCGCTAAAAAATGTACCTAACACCAAGACCCTGTTAAATACTCAAAGTAAAACACACTGAAAGGAAAACACTGAAAGAAAAACACTCTAGACCTCGTTTAACCCCAAGCTAATTCTAAACAGAAAAGAGTTTAGCCTAACAAACATTTTGCTCCTCTCCCGCGCTGTACTTACTGGGAAATGAAAACGTCCCTCGTTTGCGTAATGTCGGCCAATCCGCTACTGCCTGACATTCTGTGTAGCGCTATTTAAAGCTCCATGTACTTTGATTGGCTCAACTAGCGATCACGTGATCGCGACAACGGACTGTGGTACAGTCCTTATTTTATGCTTAAAGATTAAACATGCTGAAAATAAAAATAAAAAGGTATGGAAATTAACTCCTTTAGGAGAATCTATGTTGCCAAACAAGAGATGAACCATAGTCGGAATTAATTAATTCCGTGTCATATACACTCGATATTCTTTACAGTTCAATATAATTCAACATATTAATGTATGCTATTTTGCTAGGCTGTCTCATGTAAAATAAGAATCTAATAACGTGTATTAGAAATAAATAATAAGTAATAATACTCTAATCATTGAGCCACACTCCACAGTGACATCAAAGTACATGGGTGAGATGCAAGATGGCGCCCACGCGAGTGGACATGTAGGCTGACCGCTCCCGGCTCAACCCAAAAGCCACAACAAGCTGAGGAAAGAGAGGACGCGAGAGAAAAAGAATTGGCGGTGGCGGCTTCGCTCCGATGTGCTAAGGAGGTTGCCGAAGTATATACTGGAGCTTACCGGTACGCCCGCTCTGGTTGTAGCGGCTTGAGGTTGGAACAGGCTCCGGCCGGCGGTGGAGTTTTCTTCGGACGACAGGAGGATCGTTGCCGGTGACGGTGGAGTGAATCAGCGAGGGGGCGTGCACGGAACTGCTCACAGGTGGTGGTGGAGAGGAGGTCGGCTATTCTTGCAGAGGTTTCTAACTGCTCGGACTGCTCGCGTCAGGAAGGAGCTGCGGCGACTTCGTTGCCGAGAGCGTCAGAGTCATGCCCCCAAAGGGTGCAAGGGGGAAGATACGAGCAGCAGAGGAGCAAGTGGAATATTGAGGGACAGAGGTGAGCAAAAGCATGGCTAGCCCGCAAAAAAATGTTAAAAATGCTAAAACTGCTCAGGACAGCATGTAAGCAAAAGCGGGAGGAGCGGGAAAAAACAAAGTTATACCTGCTATTTTCTCTGCAGCAAAGGAAAAGTCTAAGGGGGAAAAATTCAGTCCATTGAGGAACTAACTTCAGTGGCAGTACATGTTGAAACTGAGGTAGCAGCGTTAAGTGTTGAAGGGCCACAAAGTAACAATGTTGCAAAGGGACAGGGTTCCCTACTCCTGTAAGGGCAGTGGATGGGAATCTTCCCCCAGTGAATGATGCAGATATCCAAATTATGCTTCAAAGCTGCAACAAGGGAAATTCTGTGGACATTAACCTCAACTCCCATTTATCGGCAGGGGGGGGCAAGGTCAAAGCATACAACAGGACGCTGAATCTGGAGACTTTTATTCTATGTCCGATCAATCGCTATCTTCATCCTACGAGGACTTAATTTTACAATACGCTCAGCATATGAATATGAGGGGTGGCAGCCCTCATAGCAGTATTGGACTAAACGATTCGGTTGAAATACCTGAAGGCAGCCCTTCAACAGTGCGTAAAAAACTGGGAAAGAAGTAGATAATCAGGGTGAGCACGGCGACTAGCATCAATCTCAGTATGGATCCCCAGAGCATTTGGAGGGGGAAATATCTTTATCAATGATTTACGAATCAATAATGTCCTTGCATGATGAAACTAGAGAGGAGAGCCAGAGGGTACAGAATCTCTGTCGAAAGTTGCAGAATTCGGTTCAAATCACAGGGCGATTTCACAGCCAGATTCAACGAGGCAGAAACCCGCATATAGAATCTAGAGGACGAAGTTGTGCAGCAGAAGGCTGTGACAGAATCACTGCAAGCAATAAAGGAGGATACGCAGTGGAAGCTTGGGGATTTTGAAAATAGAGCAGGCAGAAATAATTTGCGGGTTTTACAAGTACCAGAAGGAAAAGAGGGGCAAGATGCTCGCAAGTTTATAGTGGATTTATTCAAAAACGCTTTTCCAGAATTAAGCAAATGGGACTGGGACAGAGAGATCGAGAGAGTGCATCGTTTTCCTTTAATATTCGAGCACGTGCGGGACAATCTGCGGGACAATCTGATGGACCAAGTGTTGCAAGACCGAGGGCATTATTAATTTCTTTCAATAGCTTTTTGGCCAGCAAGGAGGTTTTTAAGCTCGCTCGCCCAGACAAGCGGAGAAGAGGCCCTAGTTTTGAGTTTTTTGTCAGACCTGACTTTTGCAGATAAACTACTGAAAAACGCTGGCAGCTTTGGTAGTTAATCACACCGTTTCAGGCTAAAGGGGCGTAAGCCTATTTAATGAATCCCACAAAATTGAAGATCATCTTTCAGGATTCTACACAATTCTTCACTATGGAGGGACTAGCTAAAGAATATTTGAATAGCATTTAGAGATGCAGTGGTTAATTCGTTGAAAGTTGGGTCTAGATTACAGGGTTTCATGTATCTCTAACTCGTAACCTTTCGCTTTTTTTCTTATTGCTTTTTCCCTCTATCTCCTATTCCTGGGGATAAGGTATTATTGAAGATATATTAATCCCTTTGTGGAAATGCTTTCCAGGAGTCAGTTGATTAAGCTTTTTTTTGTACATGGCATCCCTTATACAGTATTTGCATATGCGGATGACATTGCGGTGACATCTGAGGACCCGGCAAACGCACTTTTGGAGATAGAACGGTTAGCAAGGAAATTTGGCCAGGCGTCGGGCTACAAGTTGAACATTACCAAAACGCAACTTGTATGTACTGATAATGTGGCATTAAATGATCCAATAGTCATTACTGAAGCTACATACTTGGGTGTAAAGATCAGGGCTTCAATGACTGCATTAGTAGATTCAAATTGGGGATCATTATGTAGTAACATTGCAGGCTCTTTGGAGAGATGGGGCAGGTTACATTTTACTTTGATTGGTTGAGCGAATATCTTGAAGATGAATATTCTTCAGCGGGTATTGTACTTATTTAGAGCTATACCTCTAAAAATATTGCCAATTCAACTGCAGAAACTACAGGTACTTTACTCTAAATTTGTATGGGCCCCGGAAAAACCCAGTCGAGCCATGAGATTTATGTCTCTTCCAACTGCAAGAGGCGGCTTAGCAGTAGCTGATTTTGTTTTGTATTATTATGTCTGTTCTTTACAGAAAATGGGCATACAATTGTTTGGAGAGGATGCGGGCATGACAGTTATAACTAGCGCTATTTTTTATTTAGTATTGGGATCAGAAGCAAATTGTTGCTTATTTTGGGGGATTGAAGGGAGTTATTATAAAAGGACCAGGTTAAAGGTAATGGACGCAGCGATGAAAATATGGAGAAAAGTACGCAAATTAATTGATTTAGAAGGCCTATCCTATTATACTTCTAGTATGAACTCGACAAAACTTCTCCCAACAATATTCTGTGATAGGGTGGCAGTTAATTTGCGACATAAGGGTCTACTTCAGATAGAAGACTTATATGACGAGGGGGGACTTATCAAACAATATGCAGACTTGGTAAGGCTATGTAATTTACCTCTGTCACAGTTTTTCAAGTTTCTTCAAATACGGGATTTCCTGATACATAGAAAGTTGAAATTGAACCCAAATTCCCTTATCAAGGCTAATAAATCTCAGAGTAAAATTGGTGTTTTGTATAAAATATTGGCCTAATTTAAAAAGGATGATTTTGAGAAACATAATTCACAATGGGCATCGACATTGGGAGAAATTGAAACCGATCTGTCAATAGAAGATGCACTCGCAAGATCAAAGGAAGTTTTTCTATCTGCAAATTTAAAAGTACAATTCTTTAAAACTTTATTTAAATTATATTACACCAAGGCACATATGCACTAGTGGGGTGACCGATATGACGGGAAATGTTTTCGTTGCGGGGGTGACAACGCTGATATGGTGCATATATTTTTTAGTTGTGTCAAATTGAATAAGTTCCTACAAGATATTGAACATTTTTTATCTATTATTCTTGGGTCTACACTTAATATTACTCCGGCCTTAATGGTCTTAGGGATGGGGCGAGAAGTGACAAGAGGGAGTGTTTTTTATAAACATCGATTTCTGTTGTTTGTAGCAATGACTATGGCTTGTTTACGTATTGCTGGGGACTGGCTATGCCCCGAGCCTCCAAGGTTCGAGGTCTGGAGGGCTAAAATGTATCAACTCGCCAATCTAGAATTAAGCTTATATTCAATAAAGGGGGCAAGGAAACTAAAATTAGGAATGAATATATGGGAGGTCTTCGCTGCTCATATGAATGCATGATGCTTAGTTTATTATTTGCTCATTGCTCATTGCTTTGATACTCTATATTTTTTTCTATTATCATGAATGTAATTTTGATTTGTGTCTATTTATTTGTTATTGCTGAACTGTGGAAATAAAAAAAATAAAAAAGGCTTTCCTATAATCCATCTGCACAGGAAGTGACATAAGAGGATTTCATGCCAGGCAGATGCACAGGAAGAGACTTCACTTTGTTAATGCCCAATATGTCTTTGGAAAAAGAATTCAAGCAAGAGAACCAATTTCCATTACTCTTCAGCACAGCACAGGACAGCACCCAACGCCCCAAACTTTCACACTCACATAGGGCCAGATGTATCAAGGCTTTTGCGAGTCGCAAAGGCCGAAATTCGCAGAATTTATGCCTTTGCAAGTCGCAAACGGCCTTGTAGCATGATTTGGAATGTAAGAAAAAATCGCAATTTAAGGAATCGCAAAAAATTGTGATTCCTTGTATTGCCATAGCATTTAAGGAATCGCAATTTTTGCGATTCCATAAATGATATGTATGTAACTTTTTGAAATAGTGATTTTGTGTTGAGAAATCGCAAATTACCACCAACTTGAAGTTGGTGGTAATTTGCGATTTCTTTTAAAAATGCCCTATTTGGCATTTGTGAGGGTGGCATGTGACACACATAGGGCATCTATGTGTACCACATGCACACACATGTAATTTCAGGGGTGCAGCAGGGTGTCTTTGAGACACCCCTGCACCCTTGAAATAATTCTCAAATTGCAATTAGCAAATTGCAAATTCCTGGCCCATAGGAATGCATTGGAAATTATTCCTTATTTGCGAATTCGCAAATTGCGAATTCGCAAATAAAGAATATTAAGGAATCGCTAAAAAATAGCAATTTTGTACATACATTCCATTTTGCGAATTCTAAATAGCAATTCGCAAAAAATCGCTATTTAGAATTCGCAAATCGGAATCTTGATACATCTACCCCATAGTCTTGCAACTACCCGCACAACACTTTGTACTCCATGCTCCTCAACAACAACTTACTCACCAAACAGGTCACATACATCTTGGACCTGCTGCACAACAACGTCCCAGACCTATTTTTCCAAACCTGGCCGAACTCCACATCGGCACCTGACATCGTCGATTTCATCACACCCTGGCAATTGTTTCAGGAGGCAGGCTAGATTTCACAAGCCAGGAGGCAGAATCAATATGATCCACAAGAGCACCGTCAGCTTTACCACCTCCACAGACACGTCATACTCCAACTTTGAAAATCGATTGTTCAAACTCCACATCACAGCCAGCTTCACCGTAAGTAGCACTCTCATCTACAGACCACCTACCAACTTCAGGAACACTTTCAGGGACATTGTCGCACCACTTGCACTTGAGGCTAACAATTACAACGCACACCGAGACCTGAACTTGCACTTGGAAGTCTACGCCAACCCGAACACAAAAGCCTTCAATGAATACCATGGAACCCTGGGCCTCACACAGTGACTAAAGTGGCCTACCGCTAAAACAAAACATCTCTTGGACTCTATTTTCACCACCTTTTTCAACATCTAAGTTGCAGAACTCACATCACTCTCCTGACCGGACCACACCCTCATCAAGTTCAGCATCTTTATACCATTCTAATGCACACACACACCACTGCCAGACCAGCCCACCAAACCTGAAGCAGCATCACTGACAAGGACTGTCACTATTCTTAACACCAACTGAAAACAAACATAGCTATAGCCTTGCCCAAGCCATCAAGAGTTTCAGTGATCGGATCACCTGCTGCACAAATTCCCTGACCCACCCCCCAAACAGGGCAATACAAAATCCAACGCGACTTTGTAGGACTCTAAGCAAGCTGGTACACACGGGAAGCCTTGATGAAGTGCCATTGCACACAACTTGATTGTGAACGAAAAATTAGCCAGGACAATGCAGAAAGGAGTATTTTCACCATTTACAGAAACTACACGCCTTATCTGAATACCATAGGCCTTTCCAAATGCCTCTCAATCTTACACAGAGAACAAATTCTAAGCGTATGGCTTGTCATCATCCCAGAATAATCTGCTGCTGTTATGAAGTCCATTCGTTCAGGGGCTCCATCAAACCCCAACCCCACCACGTCTACTCCAGAGGACTGAAACTGAATCTGGCACTCTCATACTAATTCTCCAGCTATTCTGCAGCCTTCCCAGATGCTTGGAAACATGCATCTCTCTTCCTAAAAACATGGTGGCCGTCAGTCTCTTAGACTTCTCCTCAGTATTTGACATGGTCTGCCATCCCATCCTCATGCGATGCCTACACAACATTGGAATCCAAGGAGTTCGCTCCAATGGATCTGCTCTTTACTTCCTGGAAGGCTCCAGTTAGTTAGCCTGGCACCATACACCCTGGACACTTGCAACCTCATTTGTGAAGTTCTAAGGTTCCTCCCTGAACTCGACCCTCTTCACTGCATACATGATCCTTCTAGCCAGCATCACCCTCTCCGATTACATCAACATCTTCTAGTATGCTGACAATACACAGCTCATCCTCTCCCTCAATGACAAAACTCCAAGTAACCAGATCAGGTTTAGTGCCTGCATGACTGAAATCATCTACTACATGAAGAGCAACTGTCTGAAGCTGATCACTGACAAGACCAAAATCATGATCTTCAGGGAGAGCACTTCACTGTCGGACACCACCTGGTGGCCAACAGAGCTAGCCTAGGATTGACAATCACTCACACCGCAAACCTTGGGATCGTCATCAACAGCAAACTCTGTCATTGCCTCATGCTTCATACCCTGATGATGCTGAGGAATATTTCAAATGACTCCCAAAAAGCCCCTGAAAATCCATCACACTAGCCCTGATCACAAGCAAGTTGTTACAACGAGGACAAAAACCTCACATGAAGCCTGCAAACCATTCAGAAAGTAGCAGCCAGAATTACTTTTATCCCCTGATGCCGCACTCACACCACACCAGACCTGAAGGAGTGCCACTGGCTCCTGATACACAAACAAGCACAATTGAAACTATTCACAAAACACTTTCAAGGTACTAGATAATACCCACCATATCACAACAATTAGAGTATGCTCTACAAATCTGCATACCATATTGTAAGAAATTGGATTACTGGTCAAGGGGGGGGTGAAACCCTTCTAAAGCAGCAATTATAATTCTTGTTAGGGTGACGTCATAAGCAAACCCCAAATTAGCTTGTGCTCAACTCTGGTAGCTTGCCACTTAGCAGTCAGTCTTAACTTAGAGTGTAAAGTGTATGTGCAGAACTGCTATCAGTAAACAATGAATATACCACAGAAAAGGCATCCCACACCAAATTATAAAAACATAGTAGCTTTTAATAAACAAAATATGGCCACAACAACAAAAGTCCAATCAGTAGAAACAGAGATATGCAATGTTAATAATTGAAGTAAAAATAGTTTCAAAAGCCCAAAGCGCCACTCGTGGCTATCTGGTTGGGCAAGACCGGGAGAAAGTCATAACTTCAGGCCAACCGTGATGGACCACAAATCAGATACAGGAACCAGGTGGGTCCCATTGATCAGTTAACGTCTCAGTCCAGGGCAAAGTGTTCAATTTGTGTTTAAAGGAAGATACAAAAAGCAGGGAAGCATTGCAGATGGTCATCGATGTAGCACAAAGTGGAGGCCTCATGTCATGGATGGCTGTTGCTGTAGCGCATCGATCAAGTGTTATTGTGAACATTCGGCCCAGTGCTTCACAAAGGCGCTCTACACTGACAGTTACTGCTGTAGCGCAAAGGATCTGGCTGACAAAACTTTGTATTGGCAGTCTGTGCTAGTTACAAGATTTCGTACATACTGGCCTGTTCCACCACTTGGGAGCAAGGGGCTTGCGTCAGCTGGATTTAGATGCTGGTTCAGGTGATTGGGAGCCTGTCATGTCCCTGAGGCTCTGAACAGGATTTAAAAGAAGGCTGGAACATGTTGACAGTTCCATAAGGGGTGGTTGAGGTATAATTATACCTCATCTGACGCCCCTTACATTCCTCTTTTTCATCATGCCTAAGGTACTCAATAAATGAAAAGGAAACTTCCTTGTGTATACCCTAAGACAATTTTAGTTCTTTCGATCACTGCTACAAATCCAGTTCCACTATATGCAAGAGCTCCCATACACAGTTGAGTCTTATTCACCTACCATGATGTGGATAGACATCTATGATGAAACAAGCCATACTAAGTTCTGGTGAGTCGTCTACCCCAATTTTGTTTGATTCTGCTCATAGGAACGACAACAAATGAAAATCAGTCCTGGTTGTCTTTGTGTATTTAGGCAATCTTTGTTGCTCGTTTCAGTGTTCTACAGGCACTCACATGAATCAGCACACACGCTTTTTCTTTTTAAATTTACAGACCCAAGATGGCAGACACCAGTTGAATTGGTAAAAAGACAAAAATAAATAGTTAGGCACAAAAGCGCACGTTAAAATCAGAAAGAACAGCAGGGTGGAGGTGTAATGGAGTAGTGGGTTGGGGAGCAGGCACAGGAAGAAGGGAAAGCAGCACATATGGAAGAGAGTGACACATGTTATGGGAGAAACACACAACGGAGAGAAGAACACAGAGAGGGAGCACATGATAAAGAGCAACATGGGACAGGAAGAAGCACACAATTAAGAAAACAAATAGGGCAGGTGAGAAGTATACAGAGAGAGATCAACATGAAGTATGGGGCACCGAAGTTTCGGTGGGGAAAAGCATATGAGAATCTGTGTACGGCACACAGGAGAGAGAGATGGAGAGAGAGAGAGAGAGGGAGGGAGAGAGAGAGAGAGAGAGAGAAAGAGAGAGAGAAAGAGAGAGAGAGAGAGAGAGAGAGAGAGAGAGTGAGAGTAAAGGCTTGTATTTGGCAGATAGGGAGAAGCACACTATGGAGAGAGCTTGAAAACATCCGAGGACCATTTTCGTGTAGATTCTGCAAGTGGTCCTCACCCTGGGCGTCTATTAAAACCCAGTCCCCGCCAAATAATAAAACCCCTACAACTATATCACATTTTAAAGGGGGGCTAATAAATTCTCGCTCCATGGGCTGTCACAGTCAAAATCTAAACGATCTCATCGTCCAATCAAATTTAGACTGTCTCTTTATAACAGAGACGTGGCTGACAGAGTCCAGCAATCCGGACGTAGCAACTGCCCTTCCACCTGGCTATACTATCTTCCGTCACGATAGAATGAAAGGTAAAGGAGGAGGAGTAGCAATTGTACTTAAAAGCCATATAAAATGTCACACCTTTACCTTAGCTCCCCTAAAAGGGATTGAAGGTTTGGGCTTTTCCATCAAGCTAAATGATACATCCTCCTTTTCAGGCGGATTGATCTATCGCCCTCCAGGCAGCTCCTCGGCATTTTTAGATTCACTAAGTGACTCTGAGAGAGCGCAAACTGACCTAAATGTATGAGTACATCACACTTACACGTAGTAAGCACAAGTCATGAAGAGAAATGCCATGAGTGCTGATATTATATGCATCTATATTCTGAAATGTGTAGTTAAGCTAGAGATTTAAGTAGAAGTGGAATTAATGCAGAAATGTGTGAAATTATATAACCTTATTAGACGTGATTAATCCTGAATCCATGTCGTGTAGCTGCTAAAATGAAAGATGACATGCTGTTAAACATAGAATGTGGTAGGCCTCAGGGCCAGAGCTGAAAGGGATGGGAAAGGTGTTCGTTTTCACGACATGGATTGCACTAATGTCATTTAGTAGTCGCGTTAATGGGTCATATTTTATAGATGTGTTTACCGAATCATAGAGTAGAGTATTAACATGCTATTAATTAATGAAGGATTCGAATGGTATAATCATTATGAGAAATGTTGTAGGCCTGAAATGTTTAAAGACATTGATTTACACGTATTGGTCTGTGCCGAGAATTATGTTGCAAACTTTTGTTGGAAGGCTATGAGAATTGGGATCTTGGCTGCAGATGTCTGTCTGCAAGAGAAAGGGGGGATCCAATTATAAATGAAATGAATAGAGGTTTGTTCAGGAGCCGGCACAGACACAGAGGAGGGTTCCGGAATGTTTTAAGGGGTATCAGCGGGCCGGAGAAGAGTCTGAGAAGCAAGGTCAACTCTAACGCACGAGGCCTCATCATGGAAAAAGCCAAAGCTACACCACGTGAGGGGCGTCTCACGAGGGGCGTCTCAAACGATGTTGTATGTTTTGTATTAGGGACAGCACCCCTGGGTGGAGTTAGAGCAGATGCCTGAGGACCCTTTAGAGAGCGGATGGGTAGGCAGAGAGGGGTCATGACTGGAGGACCATAGGTTTTCACCAAGAGACTAAGAGTGGGTGATCTTCCTAGGAAGTCATTCACCGCTGACACCTTTTGATAGGTTGAGACTTTGTTAAGTAGGGATACCATCCAGAGCAGGGTAGGGACAGCCTAACCTGTATTTTCCCTCCGGCCTTAAATGACGGAGAGATCTCAATACGTGTCTATGCTTATAGCTTTGTTATTCTTAGAACTGGTACTTGTAGTCTTCTTTGCTCGTCTGAGGGTTTTCAGAGAGCACATGTATGTAGTTGGGCCCGTGTATCTTGTAAATCTCATTTTGAGATGCCTGTACTTGCAGCTGATTCTGACTTTATAATAAACCTTTGAAAGCTAGAAGTTGTTTGTGATCCTTCAGAGCGGAGTCCATTATTGGGTGAACTAACTTGGTAAGAGATACACTTTCTTCCCTCAATGACAGGCAACAAAGGTTCAGTCGACCAGAACGGGGTTTTAGATCAAGAGTGATAAGGTATCGATCAAAATCTCGCCCCCGCAGTTGGTAGCTATAGAGGATGGTTGCCTTCTTGAGGAAGGTGATCTAGGCCAGGTTAGATTACCCCAAGGCCCCTAGAGATCGATGATCAGAAGAACCGCCCGCCGAAGAAGGTCCGGATGACGTGAGACAGAAAAGCAGCAGTATCGGTCGAGAGTGAGTATAAAGGGTCATGCGTGCTAGATTGCGGTGTTTTTGTATTGTATCTATGTTGTAATGTCTGGCGAAGTTGAATGTCTGTAGAGTGACTGTGGAACAGGTTGTGAGCGCACGCAACTGGTGGAAATCTTAAGTTCAAGGAGAGCTTAAGTGGTTCGGGTGTATCGGACATCCAGAGTAATTGTCAAACCAGTGTGAAGGGGGTCATGAGGTACCATTGATCACCCGAAAGACCGAGATAGGGGGAACGTAAGAATGAGTGCGTGAGTAACGGACGCTGGTCGGAGGTTACTGTGTGTGTAAGCAACCTATCAGAGAGACGATAGACATTTCGTCAGTTGTGTTGACAATTACAGATAGACTGTGGACGTACAGTCGAGGGAAGTGACCGCTTGGTCGGAAGTAGTCATTTTTCAGGGTATGAATGGGACGCATGCATGACCGGGAGAAGAGCTGAGAAAGGAGGGGTGCTGCTGCGGAGAGGAGACGAGTGACGTCAGAAAGTGCTGCGCTGGGATTGGCCGGCCGGAGAAAGACCGCGCTGCGATAGGCCAGCTAGCAAAGCCGCGCTAGGATTGGTGGATTGTCATCAGGAAGTAAACAGAGTATTGAGGCTGGAAATTGTGCGTATAATCATGAAGTGTTTTAAATGGTTGAGAGCGGCGTTTAAGAAAGAGAGGCGGGGATCTTATGAAGGGGAAGAAGCCCCGCCGGAGGGTACGCCGGCTCGTTATATGGCGGCAAATGTTGGGCTGCATACAATTTTGTGGATTTCAGAGTGGAGCACCCCAGTACACACAGCAGAGGACCCAGTAGGGGATCCGGGGGGTCATAGATGGCCAGTGGATATGAGGGGATCAGGACGGAAATCCTTTCAGGAGTTAAACGAGTACCTGAAGAAGTGGGATGAGGCAGTAGAGGCTCACAAGAGCATCATAGCTGCGGAAGCTGGAAGGGAAAGTCAGGATAGTAGAACCCGGACTCACTGCGGGGCTGAGGAAAGCAGTCCGGAGTGGGACGGGAGGGAGAAGGACAGTAGGGGAGTCACCCATTGGGCCCGGAGTGGAGGTAGATCAGACCTGGAAAACGGGGGCCCCGAGAGTGGGGGGGTGTCTCGCCCAATACACAGTAAAGGAGACAGGAGAACGCAGGAGTACAGAGACAGCTTTAAGTGTACCCACTGTGTGCCCGGCAACAGAGAACAGAATGGGAGTTGCGAGAGGCCGCGCCACAGTCCCTGTGATGACGGACATGAGCGCAGTCCAGGGAATATGGGGAACCAAGAAGGATCATATCAGATACTGAGTGATACTAGACAGAGAGAGGATGGCGACCGAAGGGAGAATAGCAGAGAGTCCTACTGTGAAAAGAGAGAAGAAAGAGAGAATGGGCAAAGTAAGATTGGGGGTAACAGGCCCGTGTTCCATCACCTTCCAAGATCGGATGGCCGAGCATGGGACCTGGAGAGATGGGAGCAAGGGAGAACACTCCTTAACTCTCCCGAACCCAAACGTAGGGCTCGGAGTTGGGATGGGAGAGAAACCTGTGAACCTCCTTCGAAAGATATATTGCGAGCTGAGATAAAAGCCAAGAGACTCGATGTCGCCAGCTTAAGGTCAGATCTGGATGACATGGTAGATGGTACCCTGCCTTTAGAAAGAATGGAAATGTATGAGCAGGATGAAATACTGTTCATGGCAAAGGACATCACTCGAAAGGCGAGAACAATCCATGAGAAGTTAGTCGAACTAGCAGGCAAATATATGGTGGACCTGTCAAGGACCAAGGCATTACAGGGTAACCACAGACTACATTATTCAGATCGAGACCTAGATGAGAGGAGAACAATCGGACTGAAAACGCATATAAGGGAACTGATCACTGGAATAAGGACATGGAGGGCACTAGATAAATGGGAAGAGAGGTGGTCCAAGAAGGGGACCGTCAGGAGAAGCATGCTTGGTATGACACCAGGAGGACTGCAGAGAATAGAGGCATACCCTTTGCGTGAAGTTGCAAATGGGAACTATGTGCACGTACCATGGAGTAGGGGAGATTTAGCTGCTTTTACCACTTCTTTCCCCAAATTGCGGGAGAACCCGGTGGAGTGGTACAAGCAAGTTGAGAGATTCGTAAAAATCTCAAAGGTCAATCTGAACACGCTGTTTGACATCGTAGTGCCAGGAGATTTGTGGACAGCATGCAAGGTTAGCGCTGAGTGGCCCACAACAGAGCCAGAGAGAGATGCTAAGACTAATGGGCCGTCCGAGACCGTAATGGCAAAATACGAGAGAGTGATGACTTGGCTGAAAGAGAAAGTGCCAATGCAAGACATAGATTGTGTCAAAATAGATCGAACTAGACAGGAACCCAAAGAGACAGTTCACGAATACTATGAGAGATTGCTGAAGGCGTTTAAACAGTATAGCGGTCTAGATGTAATGGATCCAAAGGACATAGGGCAATTTGTGTCCAAGTTCGTCCTGGGCCTGAGACCGGATATTAGTTTAATGATTCAGCAACACTTGATTTGTTGGCAAAATAAACCCTTAGATGAAATCCTGAGATATGCCAGGTACTGCTGTGATGAGATAGACTCCAAGGCAAAGAAACTAAAAGAGAAACGGATGGTGGTGCAGATGCAGGCAGCCGGAAAGGGGGGACAGCAGCAACAGCAACAAGGAACAGGAACTGGGGGAAAGAAACAGTATAGCCAGAACAAGGGCAATGAGGAGAACTCCACCTTTAGACCCAGAATAGACATAGCTGCCTTGAAGAAAACGACTCGGTGCCACCAGTGTAACGAGGTGGGACATTGGAAACGCGAGTGTCCCTACAATGTTGAGATAGGGGAACAGGAGGTAGAGGAGGAAGAGGTCCAGAGTGCGCCTACGAGAGGGGTAACGCAATACCAGGGAAAGGTGCTCAAAGGGGGGGGCCCTCCTCCCCGAGCCCAGTTCCCTCAGCCACCCAGAGTAGGGACTATGGGTAAGACATATAGGCAGATGCCCCTGTTTGTAGGAGGAGAGGAGTGCTATTATGTGGACCCACTAACTGGACAGAGAGTGGAAAGGGAGGACTGTACCCTCGGGGCAGCCTTGGAGGTGGATCAAAGGGGACCCTATGTTGAGGCCGAAGTGGCAGGGTGCCCCACGACATTCCTAGTGGACACAGGAGCCACTCGATCCACGATCAGATCAGCCGCAGTTCCAGGCCTGCCCATGTCGGGAGAGACAATACAAGTGGTGGGGGTCGCTAACAGGAGAATGACCAGCCCATTGACTGAACCAGTGCAGGTGAAAATAGGGAAGTACAGCGATGAGCACCAGTTTGTGGTTTGCGATTCTAGTCCTGTATGTCTGCTAGGAAGAGACCTTTTGTGCAAGTTAAATTGTACCATATACTGCACACCACAAGGAGTGGAGGTATTGACCAATGACGATGATGCTGACTTCAAAGTTGCAAATTCAAGAATATGTGTGGAGCTGTATCCCACTCTGACAGTAGATGAGCTCCCCTGGGATCTGAGAGAGACAGTGGCACCAGAAGTGTGGGATTTCACTGGGGAAGAGATTGGATTGGTCAAGGGGGTGGACCCAGTGAAAATTGTAGTGAAACCGCATGCTGAGTTTCCAAGAACACCCCAATATAAATTGACTCCAGAAACGATTGCAGGCATAAAGCCCGTGATCGAGTCCATGATTAAGCAGGGAATACTGAAAGAAATCGTGGGTAGTCCATGTAACTCCCCGATTATGGGTTTGCAGAAACCAAATGGGAAATTCCGGATAGTGCAGGACCTCCGAAAAATTAATAACATAGTTGTCTCATGTTGTCCAGTGGTACCGAATCCATCAGTGATACTGTTTCAGATACCGTTCCAAGCTGAATGGTTCACTGTGATAGATCTTTGTCAGGCTTTCTTTTCGATCCCTCTAGACGAAGAGAGCCATTTTCTTTTCGCATTTAAGCTGGAAGGTCGCATCCTAACATGGTGTCGTATTCCTCAGGGGTATACAGAGAGCCCATCGATCTTCAACCAGCTTCTGAAGAAAAATCTTGAAAGTCTAGTGCTGCCCCAGAGGTCAGTTCTGGTCCAGTACATAGACGACCTCCTTGTGGCGTCAGAAACAGAAGAAGCTTGCAGGGAGGACTCCATTGCTTTGCTAAATCACCTAGCTGCAAATGGGCACAAGGTGTCCCCGGGAAAATACAGTACTGCCTAACAGAAGTGCAGTACTTGGGACACAGAATTGAGAAAGGCAAACGAAAAGTGTCACCAGACAGGATAGAGGCGATCATGAAGATGAATGCGCCTAAAACACAGAGAGAAGTCAGGATGTTCCTAGGGATGGTGGGGTATTGCCGACAGTGGATCGCGAACTTTTCACTGAAAGCAAAACCCTTGCAAAAACTGACGCACAAGGAGGTGAGTGATCCGGTACCATGGGACAAGGACTGTTTGATGGCGTTCCTACAGCTGAGAGAGGACCTGTGTCGTGCTCCGGCTCTGGGAATGCCTGATTACGATAAACCATTCTTGCTTTATTGTTGTGAGAGAGAGGGTTGTGCGCTGTCTGTGTTAGTCCAAATTCATGGGAATGCCCGTAGACCAGTTGCTTATTTCTCGGCTACTTTAGACCCAGTAGCCGCAGCGTTGCCCGGATGGCTCAAATCCGTTGCCGCAACAGGTGTCAGCATCGAGAGGTGTGAGAATATTGTCATGGGGCATCCGTTAGAGGTGTATGTGCCCCATTCTGTTGAACTGTTAATGACCAGGACCAAAACACAGCATCTGACCAACAGCAGGCTCACGCGCTATGAGCAAGTCATCCTTGCTGCAGAGAACGTGACCCTCAGGAGATGCTCTGTTTTGAATCCTGCTACCTTGATGCCACTCCCAAATGATATCGATGATGATGATGAATGTACAGACCATGACTGCCTCGATGTGACTGAACTATGCACCAAACCTAGACCCGACATCGTAGATGAGCCACTGACTGACCCAGATGAAGTTTTCTTTGTCGATGGCTCATGTGTAAGAGACGAAGTTGGGCAGTTGAGAGCAGCTTACGCTGTTTGTACAATTACTGGAGTAGTGGAAGCTGGATGCCTGGAAGGAGTACACTCCGCTCAGGTAGCCGAGATTATTGCCCTAACGCGTGCTTGCTTGGCAAGCAATCAAATTCGAGTCACCATATACACCGACAGCCAGTATGGTTACGGGGTAGTTCACGATTACGGGCAGTTGTGGTCTCAAAGAGGTTTCATGACCTCTTCAGGCTCTCCCATTCACAATGGAGAGTTTGTGCGTTTGTTGTTAGAGGCGTTGCAATGTCCAGCAGGTATCGCAGTTGTGAAGTGCACCGCACATACCAGAAACATGGACTTCGTGTCACAAGGCAATAGATATGCCGACGAAGTCGCGCGGTATTGCGCGGAACAAGGGTACTCTTTCACAGAGGTGGAAGTGGGTGGAATAAATGTAAGAACTGAATTAGCTATGATTTTAGAAACTGTCGATTCCTGGGACGAGCTGAAGTGCATGCAAGAAAATGCTCCTGATTTTGAAAAACAAACATGGGAAAAGGCAGGATGTGTGGTGGGTGAGGCCCATTTCTGGGTCTCAGCAGATGGCAGAGCAGTGTTACCCAATGAGATGGTGAGCCCAATGGCTAGACAAATCCATGGTCCCGTACACCTAGGGAGAGACGCTATGCTGAGAGTATTTAGGCAGACCTGGTATAATCCTAAATTCAGAGTAGCAGCCGAAGCAGTGTGCCAGCGTTGTGTGACCTGTCAGCAGTTGAATGTAGGGAAAAAGACACCAGTTGCACTGAGCCACATAGGGAGGTCAGGGGGTCCATTCAACCGCATGCAGTTGGATTTTATCGAACTGCCAAGGTGCAACCGCCTCCGTTATGTCCTGGTGGTTGTTTGCGTATTCTCCAGATGGGTTGAGGCATACCCTACACGTAGGTGCGACACCCTCACAGTAGCCAAGTTACTGCTTAGGGAGCTCATTCCGCGCTTCGGGGTACCGGCCTCTTTGGAATCAGATAGGGGAACGCATTTCAACAGCGAGCTTGTGAAGATGATTTGTGCGGCTCTGAACATAGATCAGAAATTGCATTGCAGTTACCGACCAGAAGCTTCAGGAATTGTGGAGCAGATAAATAGCACTATTAAGGCCAGAATTGCAAAAGTGTGTTCATCAACGTCCTTGAGTTGGCCTGACGCTCTGCCGTTGGTCCTTATGAGCCTCCGTAGTACCCCAGACAGAAGAACGGGACTGTCACCTCAAGAGGTGTTGATGGGGAGAGCAATGAGGTTGCCATCTGTCCCAACTGCCGCACTGTTAAACATCACAGATGATATGATACTGGACTATTGTAAGGGGCTGTCTGACGCCATTCATTCTGTGTCCCTTCAGGTGCAGGCTGCCGAAGTTCCATCGTGCCAGGACCTGTGTCATGACCTGTGCCCTGGAGACTGGGTGCTTGTGCGAAAGCACGTGAGAAGAAGCTGCCTGGATGTTCGTTGGCGTGGGCCCTTCCAGATCATCCTGATCACGAACACTGCAGTTAAGGTGGGAGGCCTGCCCAATTGGATCCACGCGTCGCATACGCGGAGGGTTCCAGCACCTCTGGAAGAAACAGCTCCTCTCTCGGATAGACGTCCAGCTGCGGACCGAGAAGCCATAGAGGGGGCCAGCCAAGCTGTAGAGGTGCCAGCAGAAGCAGGGAACGAGTCTGACCAAGATGAGGACGGTCAGTACAACAGCGAAACAGACGACGCTACAGAAGGAGAAAGTAGCTGGGAGTACGAATCAGACACTGACCAGTCTGAAAGAGAGCGCGAGCAGACCAGAAGGAGAAGGAGTAGAAGGGTACGTGGAGAAGCTAATTGGCCACAAAGAAGGAGCTCTAGCCTGAGGTCAACCCCAGAGAGAACCCTTGCTCCAATATCAGAGGACTCAGACCCGGAAGAAGGTGCTCAGGGCGCTGAAGCACCGGACATGAGAAGGTCAAGAAGAGTGCGTGTGCCTAGCAGAAGATACGCCACCCCTGAGTGGACATATTTGGCGACAAATGTCTTTGGAACCGGAGACAGGGAGGATACGAGCGGTGGTGGTGTCCAGCTCTGAGCCCATCATCACAGTGGAAGTACAACTGTTAGTACCCGGGGTCGAAGCAGAAGGGTCACTAACTTTCACACTCCCCAGCCCTCCCCGCCTCAGCAAGTTAAAGCACATGTTTTTCACAGAATTGCAATTCCCCGACTTTGGTACAAAGATAACAAGCCATGAAGAGCACATTCTTCGTTTGGAAATATTGAACTATGCTGTCAAAGCTGCAGGCCCCAGCCTGATTGTGGATGCTTAGAGACTTTGTAAATAAGCAAGAAAAAGAAGATTACCTAGCGCCCAGGAAGCAGAGAATCTTAGGGACCTTCCTTTGAGTTGACGGAGAAGGGCTAGGGTTGTCTGTGTTAAAGCTTTTAAAGGACTTTTGCAAAGGAGGTTGTCAGCTTCCAGTTGTGTGGTTCTAAGGAAAAAAGGAGTAAAAAGGACTGTAAAGGAACGAGAAGAAAGGAACTTTGTGCTGAGAAAAAGAGAGAGCCATACTGTCTGACGAAATGGAAGCCGGCGCCCCGAACCGCAGAGCCAAATGTATAATAGGCACACTAATAGTAGGAGTGATAATTTTAATAGTTTTAGTAGTCACAGTTTCCTATGTAAAGGGACATGAGGATGAGGCAAAGGTAACCGTTGTGAAATCTGTAGTGACGCCCAAACCCACTGTTGCTGGGGAGAAAGGGGAAAACATTCAGGAGAAAGCGTTATTAGCGGCAGAAGCCCGTAGGTTACACGTGGATGAGTCCCAAGGCGACTTTAGGTCAAATGCTTATGCTAAACTTTTGTATGAATACGTGGATGCCATGGAGGTTAAGGACTGCTACGTCTGCATGCAGTTGCCGGCGTCTGTAGATAAAGGCATTAGATATCATCACCTCCCGCTAACATATGGCATTACATGTAGCTTATTGCTTAGTATATTTTATGGGAGGGATAGTTTTGAATACTATTTCTCCAATTATGACTCAGTGTTACCAGAAGTCCCAAATTATAAGCAGATGAACAAATGGGACTATTGGAAGAGTGAAGACAGATTGGCCAAGTTCTTCATTCCTTGGATTACCTTAGATACTTCACATGCCCGCAGAAATAATCTGACATGCAAGGTGTCAGAAGTCGAGAAGAAGTTCATAGGGCAGGTGGATGATCGATACAGGAGACAAAAGATTTTGAAAAAATCAGGACAATGGAAAACAGATTGGACCGAGGAAGAGAAGGCACACAAGAGAAAGGGTAGTAGTGGTCCAATAGCTTTGGATAGAACACAGAGAGGAAAGCTATGTCTTCACAGAGCCAAAACGTATTATGAAAATGTATATGTGGGAGAAGTTAGCTGTGAACATGCTTTCAATCTAGAATATTATACCAAGGATTTCCTAAAGGGAATGCAAGTGATTCCGAATGTATATTTTGTATGTGGAAGAAATGTCTATGTGAGACTACCTGATAACTGGTACGGATCATGTTACTTGGCAATTATCTTCCCCAAAATATATCATGCCCAAGACTTAGAGATCATCGAGGGCAAGGCTTCAGCCAGAGGAAGGAGAGATTTAAGAGATGCAGAAATGGTTGGAGATGTATTTGGGGCTGTGTTCCCTCTTTTGGGGCTAATCCTCAATGATGTCAAAATTAGACGGCTGGCAACAGTCGTAGACAGGTTGTCTGCCAGCACTGCTCAGTCCTTAATGCTGGTGGAAGGAGAGATGCAATCGATAAGGGCCATGGTTCTTCAAAACCGTCTTGCATTAGACGTCCTGCTAGCAAAAGAGGGCGGAGTCCGTAAGGCTTTGAAGGTCCAGGAATGTTGTACTTACATTCCAGACAATTCAAAGCCCCTTGAGAAAGTTATTATGAACATAACTGATATTCACAAAGAGATCGAAGATCTAAGTAGAGAAAATGTCTGGGAAAAAGTGGGCCATGGAATGAGTGAAGCTGGAGGTTGGCTCACCACATTAGGCAAAAGCTTCGTGTGGTATGTGCTGAAACCCATCATCATAATATTGATCTGTGGGATCATGTTGTGGGGATTGGTGAGGGCATTCAAATGGTACAGAGCAAGGAGGTTGGAGAGGGCCCAGAGAGAACAGCTACAGAGATTAGCTGCCATACAAGATAATCAGTACAGGAGTCTGAGGGCTCTGGAAACGCAGAAACGAGGTACATTAGCAATCACTTCAGTTTAAAATGTTAGTGATGACCCCGAGAGGTCATCAAAGGGGGGAACTGAGAGAGCGCAAACTGACCTAAATGTATGAGTACATCACACTTACACGTAGTAAGCACAAGTCATGAAGAGAAATGCCATGAGTGCTGATATTATATGCATCTATATTCTGAAATGTGTAGTTAAGCTAGAGATTTAAGTAGAAGTGGAATTAATGCAGAAATGTGTGAAATTATATAACCTTATTAGACGTGATTAATCCTGAATCCATGTCGTGTAGCTGCTAAAATGAAAGATGACATGCTGTTAAACATAGAATGTGGTAGGCCTCAGGGCCAGAGCTGAAAGGGATGGGAAAGGTGTTCGTTTTCACGACATGGATTGCACTAATGTCATTTAGTAGTCGCGTTAATGGGTCATATTTTATAGATGTGTTTACCGAATCATAGAGTAGAGTATTAACATGCTATTAATTAATGAAGGATTCGAATGGTATAATCATTATGAGAAATGTTGTAGGCCTGAAATGTTTAAAGACATTGATTTACACGTATTGGTCTGTGCCGAGAATTATGTTGCAAACTTTTGTTGGAAGGCTATGAGAATTGGGATCTTGGCTGCAGATGTCTGTCTGCAAGAGAAAGGGGGGATCCAATTATAAATGAAATGAATAGAGGTTTGTTCAGGAGCCGGCACAGACACGGAGGAGGGTTCCGGAATGTTTTAAGGGGTATCAGCGGGCCGGAGAAGAGTCTGAGAAGCAAGGTCAACTCTAACGCACGAGGCCTCATCATGGAAAAAGCCAGAAGCTACACCACGTGAGGGGCGTCTCACGAGGGGCGTCTCAAACGATGTTGTATGTTTTGTATTAGGGACAGCACCCCTGGGTGGAGTTAGAGCAGATGCCTGAGGACCCTTTAGAGAGCGGATGGGTAGGCAGAGAGGGGTCATGACTGGAGGACCATAGGTTTTCACCAAGAGACTAAGAGTGGGTGATCTTCCTAGGAAGTCATTCACCGCTGACACCTTTTGATAGGTTGAGACTTTGTTAAGTAGGGATACCATCCAGAGCAGGGTAGGGACAGCCTAACCTGTATTTTCCCTCCAGCCTTAAATGACGGAGAGATCTCAATACGTGTCTATGCTTATAGCTTTGTTATTCTTAGAACTGGTACTTGTAGTCTTCTTTGCTCGTCTGAGGGTTTTCAGAGAGCACATGTATGTAGTTGGGCCCGTGTATCTTGTAAATCTCATTTTGAGATGCCTGTACTTGCAGCTGATTCTGACTTTATAATAAACCTTTGAAAGCTAGAAGTTGTTTGTGATCCTTCAGAGCGGAGTCCATTATTGGGTGAACTAACTTGGTAAGAGATACACTTTCTTCCCTCAATGACAGGCAACAAAGGTTCAGTCGACCAGAACGGGGTTTTAGATCAAGAGTGATAAGGTATCGATCAAAATCTCGCCCCCGCAACTCCTTAGGACAATTTTTAATCCACTATCCACACTTTACACTTTTGGGTGATTTTAATTTACATTTGGAATCCACATCTGACTCACAAGCACTGAATTTCCTCCAAACCCTGGAGATTTTCGACCTTCTTCAAATAGTCACACAGCCCACCCATCAACCCGGCCACATTTAGGATGGAATTTGCACTAATTTTCCCCTCTTAGAGACGCAGCCCCCTACCCCACAGATTTGGTCAGACCACTTTTTGGTCCCATTTCATATTAGGCTCACACAGCCCCAATCTCTATTCAAATTGACTCATAATCTAGAGAACCATGTTAACTGGACGCAAGTGGAGGCTAACTTGAAGCTTAATCCTATCGCTACCGCACTTATTCCCACCATGCCTAGGAACGGAGCTGGCGAAAAACCTATGACCCAACAGAAAGAAGCTTGTATATTCAGCAGAGAAAAATCTATCTCTCAGCGATCAAAATAGCTAAAAAGACCTTTTATACCAATGCTATTAATACAGCCAAACAAAAGCAAAAAAAGTTATTCGCCATCGTCAAGTCTTTCACTCATCCTAGAGCTCTACAACCAGAAATCCCTCCTTCTTTAGAATTCTGCAATCAGATTGCGGACTTCTTTGAAGAAAAAAATCTTATTCATAAAAAAGGATTTCCAAGCTCCCTGTCATGTTCCGTAAGCCACTCCACCGGATTGTGGAAAGAATTGGAAGGCCTGCCTTAGAACTTTTACCCCGGTCTCGCTCCTCCAGACCCGGGAGGCAATTATGTCATGTAAATCAGGTGCCCCCTCGGATTCATGTCCACCCAGATTCCTCCATCAATTAATTGAGGTTGTCAATCCGATTATAAACGAGATTCTTAATGCTTCCCTGAGCACAGGCGTTGTGCCAGGCGAATCGAAGCATGCAATTGTGAGACCCCTCATGAAAAAAGCAAATAAATCCCCTAGAGACCTTGCTAATCTACGCCCGATTTCACTCCTTCCTGTTCTGGGTAAGATCACTGAACAAATGGTCCACAAAGAATTAAAAAATTATGTAGACACACATCATATTCTCCATCCTCAGCAATCGGGCTTCCGTTCTCACCATTCCACGGAATCTGCCCTGATTGAACTCACTGATTCAATAAAGCTATTACAAGATCAGGGAAAGAACGCCGTCCTAATTCTACTAGATCTCACGGCGGCGTTCGATACCATCTCTCATTCTATATTGATAAATAGACTTAGCGATATAGGGATCACAGATGTTGCATTAGACTGGATAATTTCCTTCCTGACAGACAGGTCCCAGAACATTTCCCTGGGCACCTCCCTTTCCAAAGAGAAGAAGGTACATTCCGGAGTTCCACAGGGCTCAATATTGAGCCCTTTATTGTTCAATATATATATGGTCCCTCTCATCTCTTTAATTGAGTCATACGGCATATTAGTAACATCATATGCCGATGACACTCAGATTATTGTTCCATTGGAGAACAATTCTACTAATGCTGAGTCGAATTTTAAGATGTGTTTAAAAGATGTCTTCGGCTGGATGGAGCAAAACCATCTTAAATGTAACACCAGTAAGACGGAAATACTGCCCATAGGTAAAAATCCCCAATTCTGTCCCATTAAATGGTGGCCCGAGAACATCCCTGCGCCACCACAAATAGTTACATCATCAAGGAATCTTGGCGTTCTATTCGATGCCGATTTATCTTTTGACCAACATGTCAGGAATGTTGCAGGAAGCTGCTTTAATATCATTAAGTCACTGAAAAAGTTCTTCGAGTTTCTTCCCATAGATTCAAGAAAGGCAGTGACAGTAGCCTTAATCCTCGCACGTCTTGACTACTGTAACGGATTGATGGCAGGCGTTAAAAAGAAAAACACCCTCCGAAAACTCCAAGGTGTGAAACACGCAGCGGCCAGACTTGTTCTCAAACTACCCAGGAGATCATCTGCCTCGGCCGGTCTTAATACCCTCCATTGGTTACCACTCCCTAAAAGAATATTGTTTAAAATCTTAATAATTGCTTTTCGTGCATTTAATGGCATTGGCCCAGGTTATCTCATCAAACGGTTTCCTCACTACAATCTTGTAAGGTCCTTAAGATCCTCAGGTCAGAACCTGATCAAGCCATTAAAATTCAAACTTAAGACCAAAGGAGGCAAGTCCTTGTCTTTTCTATCCGGGAAAGCATGGAATTCTATTCCTAGCCATCTCAGATCTCTAACTCAGGAATACCAATTCAGAAAACAACTCAAAACGTGGATCTATTCTCTTTCTGATGATTACGTAATATCCTTCATATAGCTTCTTCCCTGTTTCCGTTCTTCTGCACATTTTGTAGCTAGCGCCAGGATGCTCCTTCTGGAGCGATTGTTTGCGCTTGATAAATATACAAATATACAAATATACAAATATACAAATATATACAAATATACATGCCCTCTCATGGAGCGCTTAACCCCCCAAAAATTGTAGTTCCCCAAAAATGAGCAGTGAAAGGATAGAAGTCAGCCAATCTAAAGGATGGCAAAGAGCCAATACTTCACAGGATGGTCAAACACAAGAAGAGGAAAGCAAGCCATCAAATGAGTAAGCACATGAGAGTGACAATAAAGCCTTCCAGTGATAAAGGACTGGTTGCAAGCCACTTACGTTCACAATAGGTATTTCACAGGTCTTTTACAACAAGCCCTAAAAATTGACTTGATAAGCAAATGCCACGCAGAAACACTCCATGGATGAATGTCCATCTGCTCAATGGAATTACAAGACCAGTATACATTTTAAACATATGACATCTCAGCTTGTGTGAAGTTCATGGAACCAGTCCAATTTAAATGAGCATCCAAAGGATGGCCAATATGGTGTGGTGCAATGAATGCCACTTTGTAAAAGACGGGGATAAATTAATTTAAAAAACACAAACATTGACCTCTGTCACAAGTGAGTATACAATAAAGAAGAGGTTTGGCACAGCTTGAAATTTCACGACTCACTAGACACTAAAAATGTCATGCAGAACAATCAGCCATTGCAAGCGCTCTTGGTGACTGTATTTGGAGTTACTGTCCATGAACAACCGCTATATGTTTAAGATGTTTTTCATTCACACCGTTTAGGCTTCTAATTGGACAGCACACCACTTGCACTCAAGAAAAAAGAGAAGGGTTTCCAACGTGTTATTTTCCCATGCAAATTTTGGGAAGTGATACAGAACAAACAGATGAATGGAACTAAACCAAATTTGGCAGAATGTTAGATCGGTACTTAGTGTGCTATTTATTAAATTTGGTGTAAATCTTCTCAGCTATTTTCATGAATTTAGCATTTAAATTATAGCAATATTTGGACGATTGGTCCTGTGGGAGTCCTGCATTTCTCTCACAGTACTACAAATTAAAAACATAGAGGAATCTGATCGGCCAGGTGGGCTTATTTTTCCCATAAGCGAACTTTGATGAACAATGGTGATTTAACTAGGTATGGTAATAAAAAAACGAGAAATTTGCTGAAATAATCAAAGATTAAAGTGACGTTATAATTAGGTATGGTAATAAGATTTTAGCTTACGGTTATAAAATTGTAGAAATGGTTGTATGATAGAGGCACGCATTGCTAAACCACGCAAGCCACTACCTTGCAGCCTAAACTACGAATGTGTCTTAACCAAGCATTATTTTACCACACATACCTTTATCACGTAATTTTGTGGTAAAAGCATATATGGTAAAGGGGTATGCATGGCTAAAGTTATAACATTCCTCCCCCTGCCCTAAGCTACAGTCTTCCTACCTGCCCCCACCCTCCACCCTGAGGTCCAAATACCCTGACCCACTTCTAACCCCCACACTGTCCTTAACCCTTAGCACACTACCCTGACGCCCTCCCACCCCCTGTGCTGTCCACAAAATTAGCTCAATCCCTTCCACTGCCCTTAAGCCTAAAACAAAAACCCTATTATAAAAAACGTCCTCTCTGCCAAGCCCTAAAAACTACCCTGCCCTCCCATAAGCCCTAAACACTACCCCAACTACCCATTTCCCTCCCTTGCTCTGAGGCCTACAACCTGCCCCTTAACAAAACACTCTCTACCCCCTCCAACCCTTCCACTGCCCTTAGGTCAAAAAGCCTAACCCCTAATTAAAAAAACTTCCCGACCCTCCCCATCCCTGAAAACTACCCCAACCCATCCCCAGTCCTATCAAATACCTCGACCCCCGAGTTATGAAAACTACGCCGACACCCCCAGACCTGCACTACCTGACTCCCAGACCAGAAAACTACCCTGACCACCCACCCAGAAAACTACCCTCAACCCCCACCCAGAAAACAACTCCCGACTCCCCACCCATAAAATTATCCCTACCCCCACCCCAGAAAACTACCAATGAACCCCCAGCACAGAAAACTTCTCAGCTCAGTCCTAATTACCTCACCACGGCTCCCTTCCTGCTTTCTTCCCTGCTACAGCCAGCAGCTAGCCCGCGCACTGCCTTAACCATGCATATGCATGGTTAAGGCATATGCGTGGTTAACCCCTCCCGTGCTCATGACGAGCTGAGCTCGTCATGAGGCACGGTTGCACTGTGCTGATGACAAACTGAGCTCGTCATGACACGAACAGCGTTCACACGCAGGGCTAATTCCCCCGCTGTGC
Source organism: Lissotriton vulgaris (assembly GCF_964263255.1). NCBI lineage: Eukaryota > Metazoa > Chordata > Amphibia > Caudata > Salamandridae > Lissotriton > Lissotriton vulgaris. The sequence goes on along the minus strand of NC_141695.1, from coordinate 274,957,040 downwards.
TGAACGTTCTGAAAAACGGGCGTGGTCACACAGGGCTGATTCCCCCGCTGTGCCGAACGTTCTGAAAAATGAACTTGGTCATGACGAGCTCAGCTCGTCATGAGCACACCGCCACCGTGCGGCGTGACAAGCTGCGCTCGTCACAAGCACTGTGGCGATGCGCGTGCCCCCCTTCCCCCAGCGCCACGGAGGAATTAGCCCCGCGGCAAAGGGGTTAAGGCATATGCGTGATTAAAGCAATAATGGTTATACCTGCGATGTTGGAAGGAACATGCGTAGCTGAGTCCACGATGTTCCAACTGTTTCTCCCTAGAAATAAATATTATTAAAACAAAAACGACCGAAATTCATCCTTAACACTTCAGCGAGCTAGCTATAACTCGATGCCTGCTCATGACCTCACATATTACATCAGTCATGACATGTTAAATGACATTGTTGATGACATCAGTAATGGCATCATCTAAACAACATCTTTTTATATAGAAATTTTGCAGTATTGGAGACGAGTCTCATTCAGTAGGGTAAGGTGCACACTTTTGCTACCAGTGACATTTTAAATGCAAGAGGTACTTCAATAAAGCAAGTCAGAGACTGAGTGCAGTGTGAGTACAAATAATGTAAGGTGCAAAAATATTGACAATCAAAGTATAGTTGTCCAAAATATTGACATTATATATTATACTGTTAAATGTATGTATTTAATTATAATAAAAATAATTACCACTTAACAAAATAAATACGTATTATGTTATATAATCATAAAAAGTAAAAGAATAATGTATTTACTTAAAAATACCTATCTTTAAAATAATGCTACCACTAATGAAAAAATAATATCAAATTATAAAATACAATAAATGTAATATACAAACCATTCTTAAATAAATACTAAATTACTATTTCAATTAAATGCTATGACAGTATATAAACATGTAGAATCAATAGTATAGTAAAATAATATAAAATCATATTGTATTAAACCATTAGAAATAGTTTGTTAATGTAACACATTTATATTTCTAAACTGCTAAAAACAAAGCCTAGAATGTTTTTTAAAATAAAAAGTATAAAAAACTGATGAAAATGTCTTTACAAATTCACAATTAAATGAAATGTGGTAACCTAACACTATTTCCAATTCAATGAAAAATAAATAACTGAAAAAACAATTCAAATACACTATTTTTTAATTGCAGTCCTGCAAAACCTCTGGAAAAATGCACACATTAGGATGAGGGGGTGGATTCAATAGTTTAACTCCAGCCTAACAAACATTTGAGATAGTGAATACATTTGAGGAGCCATCAGATTAACTACTCTAACTGTTATCTACTAAATATTGTAGACAGTGCATACATTTGAGGATTGGGAGGGAGTCAACAGTACAATTTCAACTTCAGTCTAAGAAACTTTGGGAAAAGTGCATATATTGGTGAAGGCCAGATTTCTTATTCTATCTCCAATATAACAAACATTGGGCCTGGTTTAGAACTCGGCGGACAGGTTACTCTTTCACAGCTGTGACAGATATCCTGTCCGCCAAAATATAAATCCCATTATATACTATGGGATTTATATTTTGGTGAATGGGATATCTGTCACTGTGGTAACAAAGTAACCCATCGCCGAGATCTAAATCAGGCCCATTGCGGAAAGTGTATGCTTGGCAGTGGGGGAGGGGACATACACTAAGGTAACTCCACTCCAACAAATATTGAGTAACATGCATATATTGGCGGAAGGTCATAGTTATTATTGCAACTGTAGTGTGACAAACACTGGGGGAAGGGCATACAATAGAAGGTTCACACTTATAGTCTAACCCCAATATAACTAACATTATGAAAGGTGCGTACAGAGAAGGGTCTCTGGGGTCAGATTTACTAGTGAACCTCCACTCTGAAAAATATTGAGGAAAGTTTATTCATGGGGTAGTAGTTACTATTCCAATTTAAGTCCAACATACTTTGAGGCAAGTGCATGGTTGGTTGGGGAAAGTGCATACACTGAGAGGGGTGGCGCTTCATTTACTTTTCTAACTGCATTCCAACAAACATTGGAAAAACGCACATAACCATTGGGTACTGGAGCAGATTTACTATAGATCACATGCGTACCTGTTGGAGCTAACATTCTTGATGTGGTTTTCTCTAACATTTTCGCCTTCAATCCTCCAGTTTTTGTTGACTTCGTTTTGTTGGACTTAGGACTCTGCACACTTTACCACTGCTAACCAGTACTAAAGTGATTGTACTATCTCTGAAAATCATGGTGAAATATACCCAGCACCTAAAAATTAAACACTACTAGTTCTTTTTTGGAATCCAGTGTGAATTACCTGGATTTTACTATCCTGGGGGATTTTAATTTGCACCTTGAAAATAAAGATAGTGCAGGAACAGCACAATTGGCTGATCTACTCTCCAATCTAGATCTGGAACAACTAGTGCATAACGACACCCATAAAGCAGGGCATACTTTGGACAGTATTTTTTCCTCCAATAAAAATATTAAGGTCATTGAATGTCTCCTCGTCACCTGGTCGGATCATAAAGTAATTATTTTTACATTACAACTAGAGATCTCCAGAGGGGTGCGGACCTCCCAGATGGTAGATACGCTGACCTCCTATTTGGATTGGTCTAGGACAGATACACACAAATTGAAAGAACATCTGGTTCACACCATACCAATGCCAGTTTTGGAAATCAATGCAGCCACAGATCAAATCTCCAACTGGATAATGGCAGCTATAAAAACAGCAGTTCCTTAAAAAAAAAGCCACTGTTGGGAAAAAGAAGCCACCACAACCGTGGTTTTCCGAACCTCTCAGGGCTCAGAAGAGAAAATGCAGAAAACTGGAAAGGCTCCGGAGAGTCGGTTATGATTTAGATAGTAAAATAGAATATAAAGCCTCCTTGAATATTTATAAAAAAAGTATTTTTTCAGCCAAAAGTGTTTACTTTACACAAACAATAGAAGAGGCAAAAAACTCTAGTCAAGAACTCTTCAGTTCTGTCAAAAAACTATCGAAAGTGAAATCTGACAATAATATGCCTGTCAGCACGGATTTCTGCAATACGTTGGGCCAATTTTTTACTGACAAAGTGACATCTGTTTATGAATCTTTTAAGTCGACTAGACCACAAGCCCCCACGCCCAAAAACTTTGACCAGAGGAAAGACGTGTGCCATAGCACAGATGGTATATTGCCTTTAAATTTCCACCCCCTCCGGAGTATGACCAAATACTCCAAGCCATTATGGCAACTAAATCAGGAGCATTGGTGGATCCTTGTCCCCCAAAAATCTTCCACCTGTTTCCGGAGCTTCTTAGTGAGCAACTGGGCAGGCTCATGGGTCTCATTGTGAACTCAGGTATCTACCCAGCACTTTGCCCCTTCTTAAAAAACCCAACCTGGACCCGGTGGAACCAGGAAACTACAGACCAATAGCCAGGATCCCTTTCGGTGCCAAGGTTCTCGAGAAAATACTAAACAAACAACCAGTTCAGTTTATTGATAAAGCGGATATCCTTGATCCTTCGCAGTATGGATTCCGGGAGGGGCATGGCACGAAACAGCCTTACTGATGGCAGTGGAAGAACTCAGGAGGTTATTGGATGCCGGGGGAAAGGCCAACTTGATTTTATTAGATCTCTTGGCGGCCTTCGATGCGGTAGACCATGCCACACTCCTGGATCGACTGGCAACAGCGGGTGTGCATCAAGATGCAAGACAATTACTGGCATCATTTCTGAATGATAGGACCTTTACAGTGGAACTGGGAAAATTCAAATCTACGTTGTTCAGCTCCCCGTGTGGGGTTCCATAGGGGTCGTCACTGAGCCCGACACTTTTTAACCTTTATGCAGCACCATTAGCTGGGATCATCAGAGCATGCGGGTTCCTTCCAGTATCTTATGCAAATGATACCCAAATCGTGGTCTCAATTATAGATGGCACACTAGACACGGCAAATAAGTTTAAGAACTGTATGGAGCAGGTTAGTCTATGGATGGAGAGAAACTGCTTAAAACTCAATGGGGAAAAAAGTGAAGACAGGGTACAGGGCGCAAAGACAAATATATGGTTGCCAGATTGGTGGCCGGCCAATCTTAGTGACTGTCCCTCACCTGCTGAGAAAATTAAAAACCTAGGCTTTATGCTGGATAACAGACTTATATTTAACGCTCAAGTCAACAAACTGGTAGCCATGATGTGGTTTATTCTAAAAATGATTAGGAAGCTGCTGCCCTACATCCCTATGGACTCTCGGAAAACAGTAGTCACCACACTAGCTTTGTCTAGGCTTAATTATGGGAATGCACTATATGCCGGGTTGCAGACCCAATATCTATCCAAATTACAACGGCTGCAAAATTCGGCGCCAAGGCTAATACTAGATATCCCGAGATCAGAGCACATTTCCCATCACTTGGACACTCTTCACTGGCTCCCGATGGTGAAGCGGATAAGATTTAAAGCTTTATGTCTCACGTACAAAGCACTCCAGAGTTCGGGCTCACTATTCCTTTGATATCACCTTAAGCCATACATTAAAAGAGGGAGCTACGATCCAGCCAAGCGAAATTAATACAAATTCCTCGGTTCAAGCAGGCTAGGTGGGGAGGCAGAAGCTTCCAACTGCATGCAGCTAAGGACTGGAACCGACTCCCCCTTGTTATTAAGAACAGCACCTCCCTGCTATCTTTTAGGAAAGCAGTAAAAACTTGGCTGTTCAAGTCCAGATAGGCAGCCAAGCATCCACTTTCTGCCTCACGCTCTGCAGCAGTTACTCCCCTAGCGCCAAGACACCCACGGGCATACGAGCGCTTTATAAAGCCACAAATCAAATCAAACAAATCAAACTAGTGAGCCTGCAGCACTCATTGTGACGCCCAATTAAGTAGTCCGTTAAAGTTTAAACATATTTTAAGCCTTCCATTGCAGCCCATGTGGGCAGTTTTAAACTGCCATGTCAACTTGGCAAACAAACCCTCATTTAAAAAATATATATATATGTCTATCGGTTACCCTCGAGAACAGGGTGCAGTGTATTTAATAAAGTTAGACGTACTTTTACAATTTCTAACTGGAAGCAGGAAAGAATGTCTAGTTTGGTCCCCTAATTTGCTATTGGTCTCATAAGAATTGTAATTTAAAACCCTCTTCATTAGTAAAGTTGAATTGTGTTTCATCGGAAAGTTGGGATTTTCTTGTCCTAACCATTTGGTGCTTGCAGCCTGTATCCTGGGGTTTAGTATATTAGTTGCAGCCAGCATCGCAACCAATACTTATAGTGGGTTTTATGTCTGCATTGTATGGGTTCCATTTCAATTTCCCACTCCAGCTTTCCTCTCTTTTACTATGTTTCTCCTACCCCCACAGCATTAGGATTTCACCTTTATTTTTGAATGGTTCAGTGTATTGCCAGGAAATACGGTTTTCTTATGTTTTGTCCAATTCTTGCTGTACCACTTCACACTAGTGCAAATCAGGCTCCTTATGCTTACTCTTTCGTATTTGTGCTTTTTCCCCCCCTTCTCTCTCCCCTGCCTTCTTCATTCCAAAACCCTACTCCTCCAATGTCTCAGGAGTTCTCTGTACTTCCGAGAATGAGGATAGCTGCAGCTGGTGTCTCTCTCTCTTTTGCCCTTTCTTGACCACACTTTGCTTGCTGCTTTTAGCTTTGTCAATGTTTGCAACATCCCAGTGCCTTTGGCAAAGCCAATAGCAGCACAAGACCATCTCGAAATGGTTTGAGCACAACAGGGTGCCCATCATGGACTTATAGAAAATGCCATTCAAAGATGGCATGCATTTGCTATTGAAGTTCTAATGCCAGATCAACTTTACAAGTATTGGCAAAGCCCAAAGTGGCATCCAATAAGCACTGGCAAAACAAGTCAATAGGCTCTGCCACTAGTTGTTCCATCTTACAATTACTAAACAGCTTGCCTCATCACATTTAATGCTTTATCCTGAACAAACCTTTATTCCACTGCATCTCTGTCTCTGCCTAAAAACTCAACTGGATCTCCATCCACATATTTTGCTACTTAATGCACATGAAATGGATCATTCACCTTTGGTTAATCAACTGACAGCTTCTCTTTCATTAACCAAAATGTGACCCTCCACACCATATCTCATTTTTCTATCTTGAATAATCCTTAGGGATGTGCAGTGTTACGAAGCTCAATGCTTTCAAGCTTTGCACATTTATTTACATTTTGCCTGAATCATAGAGCTAGTGAAGGCTAGCCACAGGTGATAAGGAAACCCTGTACCACTGCACAAACATGTTCCTCATCCATCTTAGAGCCATTAGCTGCATCACTGCAACTCCACCACTACTAACCTGTTTTTTTTCTCACCTGTGTGTGGGTGGCCAGAAGCCTTCTACATCTGGGAGTAGTCCTTCTTCGTTGAGGGTTGTTTTATGGGGGAGCAGGAGAATGAATGGTAAATCAAGCCGTAGTTGTCCCATCATGCAATAAGCATGTTTGTTGTAATCCCTGTTTTATACACTTTCATGCATATTCTTTTGTTCTTTGAGTCTTTTTTAGGTCGAGCCTAGAGTCAGCGATCATGCGCTGATCTGCGAGACATGCTGTAATCCATTAGTGAGGTTTGAACATGCCCACCACTTTTTAATAATTCCTTGCTCTGCCTTTAGAAATGTCATTACTTTCAATGGTGAACAGTGTGCATTTGTCCTGCCTTGTGGCTGGTTTGTTACCGCCCTGGCTGCTGACCCTGCTACATGGATCATTTCACAAGTTGCCATACATTTAGTTTCAATGCAGTACTTTTTGTTTCTAGCCTCTCTTCGGAGCTCACTTGTATTTGTGCATTCACTCTCCTGACAAATGCATTATCTCTCTGAGGTTTATTCAATTTTATTTTCAACCCACCATGCTCGCTTTCACTTTGTTGATTACATAGCACAAACTCAGCCATAAAGTACTAGAGTGGCCGCAGTGGGTTCCGACCTGGTTTGGTTGCCTTTGCTCAAGCCCCCCCCTTTGCCCATTTTTCCCACTTCCATTGTATGTTTTTTTCTGCAGTTTTACATAGCGCAACCTCAACCCGAAGTTATCAGGGAGCTTTACACGAGCACTAGTTACATTACAGATGGACACATTCATTTTTAGGCACAGAGATATTAAGTAATTTGCCCAGAATCACAGGATGTTCCAGCCTCCAGTCAGACTTGAGCCTGGTTCCCAAGCTTCAATGTCGGTGCTAGAGCCAGTAAGCCACCCCCCTCTTTTGGGCGGGTTTCAAGTATTGTTGGGAAAAAGAAGCCACCACAACCGTGGTTTTCCGAACCTCTCAGGGCTCAGAAGAGAAAATGCAGAAAACTGGAAAGGCTCCGGAGAGTCGGTTATGATTTAGATAGTAAAACAGAATATAAAGCCTTCTTGAATATTTATAAAAAATGTATTTTTTCAGCCAAAAGTGGCTACTTTACACAAACAATAGGAGAGGCAAAAAACTCTAGTCAAGAACTCTTCAGTACTGTAAAAAAACTATCAAAAGTGAAATCTGACAATAATATGCCTGTCGGCACGGATTTCTGCAATACGTTGGGCCAATTTTTTACCGACAAAGTGACATCTGTTTATAAATCTTTTAAGTCGACTAGACCACAAGCCCCCACGCACGAAAACTTTGACCAGAGGAAAGACGTGTGCCATAGTACAGATGGTATATTGCCTTTAAATTTCCACCCCCACCCCCCCCCGGGGTATTACCAAATACTCCAAGCCATTATGGCAACTAAATCAGGAGCATTGGTGGATCCTTGTCCCCCAAAAATCTTCCTCCTGTTTCCGGAGCTTCTTAGTGAGCAACTGGGCAGGCTCATGGTTCTCATTGTGAACTCAGGTATCTACCCAGCACTTTGCCCCTTCTTAAAAAACCCAACCTGGACCCGGTGGAACCAGGAAACTACAGACCAATAGCCAGGATCCCTTTCGGTGCCAAGGTTCTCGAGAAAGTACTAAACAAACAACTAGTTCAGTTTATTGATAAAGCGGATATCCTTGATCCTTCGAAGTATGGATTCCGGGAGGGGCATGGCACCAAAACAGTCTTACTGATGGCAGTGGAAGAACTCAGGAGATTATTGGATGCCGGGGGGAAGGCCGCCTTGATTTCATTAGATCTCTTGGCGGCCTTCGACGCGGTAGACCATGCCAGACTCCTGGATCGACTGGCAACAGCGGGTGTGCATCAAGATGCAAGACAATTACTGGCATCATTTCTGAATGATAGGACCTTTACAGTGGAACTGGGAAAATTCAAATCTAAGTTGTTCAGCTCCCCGTGTGGGGTTCCACAGAGGTCGTCACTGAGCCCGACACTTTTTAACCTTTATGTAGCACCATTAGCTGGGATCATCAGAGCATGCGGGTTCCTTCCAGTATCTTATGCAAATGATACCCAAATCGTGGTCTCAATTATAGATGGCACACTAGACACAGCAAATAAGTTTAAGAACTGTATGGAGCAGGTTAGTCTATGGATGGAGAGAAACTGCTTAAAACTCAATGGGGAAAAAAGAGAAGACAGGGTACTGGGCGCAAAGACAAATATATGGTCGCCAGATTGGTGGCCGGCCAATCTTAGTGACTGTCCCTCACCTGCTGAGAAAATTAAAAACCTAGGCTTTATGCTGGATAACAGACTTATATTTAACGCTCAAGTCAACAAACTGGTAGCCACGATGTGGTTTATTCTAAAAATTATTAGGAAGCTGCTGCCCTACATCCCTATGGACTCTCGGAAAACGGTAGTCACCACACTAGCTTTGTCTAGGCTTGATTATGGGAATGCACTATATGCCGGGTTGCAGACCCAATATCTATCCAAATTACAACGGCTGAAAAATTCGGCGCCAAGGCTAATACTAGATATTCTGAGATCAGAGCACATTTCTCATCACTTGGACACTCTTCACTGGCTCCCTATGGTGAAGCGGATAAGATTTAAAGCTTTATGTCTCATGTACAAAGCACTCCAGAGTTCGGGCTCACTATTCCTTAGATCTCACCTTAAGCCATACATTACACTTTCATGCATAATCTTTTGTTCTTTGAGTCTTTTTTAGGTCGAGCCTAGAGTCAGCGATCATGCGCTGATCTGCGAGACATGCTGTAATCCATTAGTGAGGTTTGAACATGCCCACCACTTTTTAATAATTCCTTGCTCTGCCTTTAGAAATTTCATTACTTTCAATGGCGAAAAGTGTGCATTTGTCCTGCCTTGTGGCTGGTTTGTTACCACCCTGGCTACTCACCCTGCTACATGGATCCTTTCACAAGTTGTCATACATTTAGTTTCAATGCAGTACTTTTTGTTTCTAGCCTCTCTTCGGAGCTCGCTTGTATTTGTGCATTCACTCTCCTGACAAATGCATTATCTCTCTGAGGTTTATTCAATTTTATTTTCAACCCACCATGCTCGCTTTCACTTTGTTGATTACACAGCACGAACTCGGCCATAAAGTACTAGAGCGGCCGCAGTGGGTTCCGACCTGGTTTGGTTGCCTTTGCTCAAGCCCCTCCCTTTGCCCATTTTTCCCACTTCCATTGTATGTTTTTTTCTGCAGTTTTACATAGCGCAACCTCAACCCGAAGTTATCAGGGAGCTTTACACGAGCACTAGTTACATTACAGATGGACATATTCATTTTTAGACACAGAGATATTAAGTAATTTGCCCAGAATCACAGGATGTTCCAGCCTCCAGTCAGACTTGAGCCTGGTTCCCGAGCTTCAATGTCGGTGCTAGAGCCGGTAAGCCACCCCCCTCTTTTGGGCGGGTTTCAAGTATTGTTGTTTTTTAATTATAAATGTAAGGTGCTGATAAACTTTGCTGCGGGTGGGGGCATGCTTCAAGTGTAGTTTGTTTTCATTATAAACGTTTGGGGCTGATAAACTTTGCTGTGGGGCACACATGGGTGCAGGAGTGTGGCCACAAAGGGGCACAATGGGGTGGAGACTGCTTTGCTCCCCCATCCCGTTGTCTATGTTTACCACCTCCATTGTTTTTCTTTCTGCATTTTTACACAGCTGTAACTCGACCTGAAGTTATTAGAGCACTTTACACAAGCACCAGTTTCAGATGGACACATTCATTTTTAGGCACAGGGATATTAAGTGATGTGGCTAAAATCGCAGGATGTTCCAGCCACCAGCCAAACTCAAACCTGGTTTCCCAGCTTCAAAGTTTGTACTCTAGACGCTAAGCCACACCCCCTCCAGGGGCAACTTTGCTGCAATGCAGATATGGGGGCCGGAGTGCAGCCTCAACAGGACTCTGTGGTGTGGAGACTGCTGCTATCGTTTCCACTGAAGGGGAGGTCACTTGTTGAGTCCTGGACCGGGCTGGCTCCAAACTTCCTGTCTTTTAGGGTCAATAGGGTGGCACCATCAGCTGCAGAAGCACAGTGTGACTGGAAATGTATAAACTTTTAATAATACTTCATATAAAAATGCATATTGCATAAATTATTTGTAAAAGCAAGAATAAGGGTGTTGGGGCACTACACTGGTGTTCCTGTTAGTGTGAAAGCTTCCACGATGCAGCACCCAGGATAATCTGCTGCCTGGCTCAATACTTAAAAAGGCTTGTTTGTAATGGATATGTGTATTAATTAAAGTGTGTTGGTAACAGGAAATCCTCGTATTTGTAGTGGTAAATCCTATTTGTGTGTATTCTCCACTGGTGGATAATCCTCTGGTGGGATTAACTGTACAATTGGGATGGTAAAGCAGCAATCGGAGAATGTTCTATTTTATTACCACAGAGTAGTGAATCAGACTCAATGACTATGCTGATATTACATTACTTTGTATTGTTCATAAATGCTCTTGGTTGCAACAGAAACGCAAAGTAAAAAAAACTCAGACAATTCATTCATAGGGAAATATAATGTGCCCATAAAGGGTTTATTCAGTGACTCATCAAAGACATGATTATCTAAGTCATAGTTTCTGAAGGCCCTTTTTCTCTTTCTAGACAGACATCTTTTTGTTGAACAAATACAAGAATAACTTTGAAAGGCTGGATACGTCAAACAGCCTCATGGGTTACTGCGCTGACAGTCCAGTAGGTAATGATGTGACCAGTACCGCAGACTATCTTCACACATCTCTGCACAAGCGGTGTTCTGCGCAAGTACTGGCTGAATGTGGAGCCCTCGCCTCTCCCGGCAGTCATTTAACTTTGAAGATCACCAGAACCATAATGAGAATCAGCAGCCGGTTCATGAACAGCAACACGTAAAGGAGGATGGGCTCCTCGAAGTCATGCTTTGGTAAAACTGAAAATAAAGTAACAATTCATTAATTCCTACATTCAATCATGAGTCAATTCTTAAAGTTCCATAGGGAACTGTTTGATAATCTGCTTTTGAAATTAGCTACGTTTATCAACAACTATATCAACCCACGGTAAATCACTTTGCTTTGCCACCTCTGCACTGGTATTTCTTCCGCGTACACTTCATTTGTTCTTCCATCGTCTGTTTCTCCCGGTCTTTCCCTGTTAATATGCCACTCCTAGCCTCTCAGCATTCCCATCTCACTCCCAGGCCAACCCCGTTCAAGGTTCTTCACCAGTAAATGACATGAACCAATCTTAAATGTTCCTAGTTGTGCACCATTTAATTGCACTTCATATCCTGCATCACTCCCATTGGTGCACCCTGCACTGTTATTACATCATTCGATGGCCTGCACAGCTGAATGCACCAATCTTAGTCCTGCACCACTTATGCCCTATACCCCAGTCTTTCACTACCAATTTTCTGTGTCTGGTCATCCATTACTTCTGACCCTTTCCTTTTTACCCTTCCCATTGTACCCCTAGCCGAAAAAGTAGTTTTACGTAAATAGATATGCAATGATTGGTCTTAGACCCACCTGCTCCAGACAATTCTGTCCTGTCATGTCAACACTAGGACCATGCAGAATAAAGTGCTCCCAGGTCCACAATCAGGACTCTGAACACCTATTCCTCTCTCATGTTACAGATGTACTCTCATAATAAAGTATTAGTTGCACCACATTTCTGTCATAGGACAACTAGCAACAAGGCTGACTCTTTGAGGAAGTTAACATTTGCTCTGTTCCTGGCGCGAGAAGGGATACAGTCAAAATGGGGGCATGCACCAAACTGCAATTAATGTGCACTGTCACTCACCCACCCACTCTCAAAACCTAGGACGTATTTACTTAAGGTAAGAGATGTCTTATTTTGAAACATGGACAGGTAACAGGAATATTTCTCTCAATCTTGACTGCACTCACAATGCAAGTCACCAAGAACAACTTATCTGCACGTTAAGATTTGTCAACACAAGTAATCTAACATTTGCATCAAAGAACATTTTCTAAGGTATGAGACACTTGACAACACAGGAAAAGGACTTCTAAATCTTTTGCAAAGTCGATATAAATAGTTGTACATGAGAAGGATGTGATGATGGAGGAAATATGAAGTAAAATGCAACAGGAATCCGAAAGTGCACCCTGAATATTACTTCTAAGGCTATATGCCGTGTGCTATTCAATCTTATTATCTGGTACTAGGAGATGCAGTCAAAGGCAAAAATTCAGTCACACTTTTTGGAATGTTACACATCATTTATGCTGTAATCTATTCATTGCTATTACATTGCAGGGTTCTGAAAATGTGACTGTTTAACCCAAACCACTTTGTGACACATTATGGTAGTGCAAAAAAGACAATGCCAAAGCTGTTCAATATCAAATAATAGCTGTCAGAGATTATTCTTAAATTTGCAGATTGAAAACCTGACACACACCTCTACCGAGAGGCAGGCACTCTAGTTGATCAATTGAAAAACCATGAATTTCTCATTGCTTTGATCCTCTGATGTGGTATAGGGTACAGTTCAAGTTTTGAGTCCACTCACAAGTTTCTAAAAGATACCAACAAAATAAGCTGTTCTGACAGCAAAAACTATAGCTACTGGGCTTGAAGTCAAAGCCGTCTTCAAAGACTGCAAGGAGGTGACACGTGAAAGACCCATTTGATTTTGAGTGACGGGATGACATACTCCAAAAATCCATAGATACGTTTATGGTGGAATGTTTCGATGTTTTACATAAAATATCAATAAATTCCATCTAAAAAAATGCAAATAAAGTAAAATGATGAAATATGAGGCTTCTCATATAATATGTAGGAGCTACCTACCAGTGGATTTTTTATGGGTGATGCAGGAACTTAAAGTTGGTATGGACTTCGGAGATTGATGCAGTGAGCCTCAAAGACTCAATCAATCAATCATTTGTAAAGCGCACTACATACTCACAAAGGTCTCAAGGCGTTGGAGGAGGGGTGTGGGGGGTGCTACTGATCGAACAGCGAAACCTTGAGTATCCTCCTGAAGGTCAGCAGGTCTTGGGTCTATCGTAGGCTCAGTGGGAGGGTGTTCCATGTCTTGGTGGCGAGGTGGGAGAAGGATCTCCCATCGGTGGTTGTTCTTCGGATGCGCAGGACAGTGGCGAGTTAGAGGTCGGCGGAGCGTAGCAGCGGTTGGGGATGTAGAAGGAGAGTCGTCTGTTGAGGTATGTTGGGCCAGTCTTGTGGAGTGCCTTTTGTGCGCGGGTGAGGAGCTTGAAGGATATCCTCTTGTTTACAGGGAGCCAGTGCAGGTTTATCAGGTGGGGGGTGATGTGGCCGTGGCATGGTACGTCAAGGATCAGACGCGCCAAGGCGTTTTGGATGCGTTGTAGTCGTTTAATGAGCTTGTTCGGGGCGCCCGTTTAGAAGGCATTTCCATAGTTGAGTCTGCTGCTGACGAGGCCCTGGGTGACTGTCTTTCTTGTATCTGTCGGGATCCATCTGTAGATCTTGCGGTGCATGCAGAGGGTGTTGAAGCAGAAGGAGGAGACAGCGTTGACTTGCTTGGTCATTAGACTAACTTCTTAGTCCTAAAGATATGCTTCTGGAAAGTATTGAGGAACCACTTGATGTGCTTCAGTGCTGCAATCATCTGGATGCTTTCTCCCGTTGCTTTACAAATTTGTCACCCTACACCAGTCTTTTTGGACAGTAGAGAAAGAAGCTTCACTAAGTTGAAGGTAATTACAAATAAATTGCTCTCAAACTTGAGCAAAGATAAAACGGTGTAAATGACAGTACTCTCTACTGAAAACAACATCACATACGATAAAAACATTTACCATCTCATAAACACATTTGCTGACAGAATGACCAGAAATTATAATTTGTATGGTACATGGGCACTTCAAAGAAAAATGCCTCAACAAAATTACCTTCCTTTTCTAAAGATGATAGTTTTATTTATGAAGTTTATTTGGTCACAAATTGAAAAAAATAGAACAAATCATTTGTGAACATCTTTGCACTTCTGTGAGCTGCTTTCTAAGTTTATAGAAACATTTTGTTCCAATAACATTTATTAACATGCAATAGAAACTGGAAAAGAAACAAAGAACAGCATTTGTCATGTTGTCATAAATGTGTACACCAACATTTATGCAGGTAGGTGGATTATTATTCCAAGAAAGGTTGAAAGAATGCTAAATTTGATTTTGTGTAGGAGATGTGGTACTGAAAATTCTGGACCCTGCTATGGTGTGGTACCAAAGCTCTACACTCGTGTCAAAAATATAATCGTATCATGACGATTTTGGTATCGGCAGACCGGTAATGATTGGGATACTATACATATGCATTTGCGTCATAATCAAGTGACGCAATCTCCCCGAAATCATTGTTTTCGTCTTGAACCCTCGGGTTCCATTTTGTGAGCGGCATCCATCTTGTGATTGCCCTTACATAGTCAATTGACCAAGGCCGAATTCGATCCAAAAGGACACGTACACCTTTGCTGACTCCTCTGTGACTTGGGCGAGCTGACTCCACTGCCTCAAGCCAAACCTGTTCGGGCAGTCCTCATCCCAATGGCCGAGCGAGATTAGCATCGAAGCACAAGGAGGCTCTTGCCCCTTTTATTCGTAACATCAGTATTTCAACTCAGCGGAAGGTGGACGAATCGGCCCAAGAACTCACTGATGCCATTACCAGAGCCGCTGACGAACTAGCCCCCCCCTCCTTGAAATCTGCAGCTAGACAGAAGCCATCTGCCCCCTGGTTTTCCGCCGATCTGAGGCTTCTCAGAAAAAAATGCAGACAGAAGGAACGTGGCTGGCGTAAATCCTGGGATCACAAAGATAGAGAAGGCTATAAGAGCCTACTACGAGAGTACAAAAAGAGAGTCATCAAGGAAAAACAGGACTATTTTTCCAACCTAACCTGTTCTCTAACATCCTCCAAAGAGCTTTTCAAAATAGTAGACTCCCTATGCTCTCTTCAGGTTCCTGACCCAGTAGTTGCTTCCCAGGAGCTATGTGATGACATATCAGACTTTTTCTACAAAAAGATTGACAATATTTACATAGCCCTAAAGTCGCAGAGGAACTTGCTTAGTTCGGAGGACTTCTCGCAAATTAAACGACTGGAAGCTTGGAATAAAGACTCCCCTCAGTCCCTTGAACATTTCCCTGCTCTCTCTCTAGAAGATCTTAATAGCCTGTTGGACAAAACAAAATCTTCATCCCCACTTGATCCAGTTCCTCTGAAAGTACTTAAGAACTGCAGAGAGATCATTCTTCCCCCGATGCTGGAAGTAATGAATGGAGCCTTGGAACAGGGCATCTTTCCGTCACTCTGGAAGAGAGCCATCGTAAAGCCGCTTCTGAAAAAGACCACCTTAGACCCCGGAGTGCTGAAGAACTTTAGACCCATCTCTCTGCTGCCGGCCCCTGCTAAGATGTTGGAGACCCATTTGAATTTCCATCTTTCAAACTTCCTTGACACCTCAGGCTTCCTGGACGGGTCCCAACATGGCTTCAGAAAGCTGCATAGCACGGAGTCTGCCTTGACGAAAGTCATGGATAACATCCGCAGAAAAGTAGATTTGGGTCTAACCACCGTACTGGTGCTACTAGATCTTTCAGCAGCATTTGACACCCTGTCTCCCCTGACTTTAACATCTAGGTTAAGGGAGGCAGGGGTAGATGGACCGGCGCTCAGCCTCCTGAGCTCCTTTTTACACCAACGAGAGCAGCGTGTCATGCTAGGTGAATACCTCTCCCCTGCTAAGTCTTTGCAATGTGGGGTGCCACAGGGGTCGGCATTGAGTCCGACCCTGTTCAACATCTATGTGGCCCCCCTTGCAAGACTAGTAAGATCTCAGGGGATGGAGGTAGTGTTGTATGCTGACGACACGCAGATTATGGTATCCCTGACCCACTCTGTAAGTGAAACTGCTTCTAACTTTAGGGCCTGCATGCAACTTGTTGCAGAGTGGATGGTCTCTAACTCCCTAAAGTTGAACGGGGACAAGACAGAGGTCCTGGTCTTTGGCAAGGACCAGGACATGTGGTCAGGTGATTGGTGGCCTCCTTCTTTAGGTAGCTGCCCTACACCTACACAATCTGCCAGGAACCTAGGCGTCATCTTTGACACCCAGCTCTCCATGGAGCTTCAGGTCAACAGAACGGTGGCTACCTGTTGGGGTGTCATCAAGACCCTGAAAAGGATCGTGCACTATCTGTCCCCGCAGGCACGGAAACAGGTGGTGATTGCCCTTGTTGGCTCAAGGCTTGACTACTGCAACTCAGTATACGCCGGGGCCAACAAGGGCCTGCTTCAGCGTTTGCAGGTCATACAGAACGCTGCAGCGCGGTTTGCTCTCGCTTTGCCCTGGTTGGCATCTATGACCCTAGCAAGGAAGAACCTCCACTGGCTCCCCATTCCCTCAAGGATCACTTTTAAACTCCTCTGCCTTACATATAAAGCTCTAACTGCAGGCTCGGCTGATGCCCTTGGTTCATTACTCACCAGATATGTTCCGAGCAGATGTTTACGATCCAGCGAGCTTAATCAACTGGTAATTCCCAGAGCCAAGAAGGCTAGATGGGGGAGCAAAGCTTTCTCCATACTGGCACCTCTGATGTGGAATTCACTCCCCCTTGAAATCAAACTACTTCCTTCCCTCGACCTCTTTAGGAAGTCACTGAAAACTTGGCTCTTTATTAATGCATACCAGTAGGCTCTGTTTCTGTCTGCTAACAGCTTGTTATTTGGCTTAGGCGCCTTGACGCCCATTGGGCATAGTTGCGCATTATAAATGATATTTCATTCATTCATTCATTCATTCATTCATTCATTCACAACATGCCATAAACTGTTCATCGCATACAAGCCATGTTTTATCACACACACACACACACACACCTGTCCCTGTTTCTTCTTTATGGTCTATTTTACAAGGAGGAGGTGCCCGATTTTATTGGGGGTTCGTCGATATCTGATGAAAGTTCTGGGCCTTGCTGGGTAATCTATCACGAACTGGACAAACTAAAACATGGGCTTGCCATCATGACTCTGCTTTTTCTTTGTATTAGAAATAATTATATGACCAACTGTAAACTGAGGGATTCTTGCCCGAAGTGTATTATTTTGTATAAAAGGAAGAGGCTGGTTCTGTAAAAACGAGCAGTCTCCTGAGAACATACATGCGCTATATGCTGTTGTACTTCTAGGATACCTGTTACTGGTTGCAGCCAATAAACTCGATCCTTGACATCACCTACAAGACTCTGTGTTTCTGTGGTCTAAAACAGGAAGGACTCAAGAGGTCTTTGGGTGTTCCCCTGGCACTGCCGGGTCTCCAAAAACCCGGTACCTCAGTGACAGGTAATGAAAAAAAGTTGTTCCTGATGCACTAGTCCACAGTGAGCCTTAAGACTGGGACACATGGTCAGCAACACTGGGATAAAAGCAGAGGGAAAAGATAACAAGCTGATGGATCAGAGAAAAGACATATCGCCATTCACCACCCTGGCACCGACTTGCCAGGCCTGATCGCATAGGGAAGATGCATAGGATCTCGGAAGAACATGCGATTTTGTAAGAGTGCACATTTTGATTCATGGAAGCTGCATCAAAAAAATAAATGAGACCTCAAACAACCAATAATATTTATAAATGTCTACTTAAGTCCAAAAAATAAAGTTCACTGTACATCACAATTTACTGCACTATGGGAAGTAGTCAAAACTGTGTACTATGAATATCCAGCCACTGTGCTAATTATCTCAGGAAACTTTAATATGCACTTGTTGGCGAAAAACTGAACTAAAAAACCATGTAGAGGGCTGAGACAGATGTGCCATTCTCAGGTCAATAAATATAATCTTATAATACTACATGAAGATGCTCAAAATTTCAACAAGAGTGTACCTACATTCAAGAAATCACGACAACTTTCTATTATTGATTACTCCATCATTTCAATGGAGCTTATATCCTCCTTCCACAATAATCAAGTGATTCCTAGGATAGAAAGTGACCACAATCCACAATCAATCTCCCTGGTATTATCAGTTGCACGACTGCATGAAGCAAGATCTATGGCAACCGGGTCAACAGCCTTTAGCTTGAAAAGGCTAGTGTGGAACTCGAGAATCCAGAAGGAAATATGGGAATTTTTAGAACCTGGAATTGCTAAGGCGTTAATTGATAAAGTCAAGGGAAGTCTATGGTTGATATTTGGTCCTGTCTGTGTGCTTCATTTTTGGATCGCGTTCCTTCTCCTACTATATCAAAAGGGTCCATCATGAGGTCTAAAAAATCAGGATGGTGTACAATCAGACTACTTCACCAAAAAAGAAAACTTAACAAAGCAATAAGGGCTGCATTTAGAAAAATGAATGGAGCCCTAAGAACTTTGCAAACTAAAATGGCTTAGAAGGTCCTATAAAAATGAAAGATGGAAAGCCAAAAATATGTACTACAAAGGAATATGGACTAAGCTGCATTTGTCCTGCAAAACTTAAAAAAAATTAAATATGGTGGGGCATGATATACAATTTTGAAAATGGGTGCAAAAGAGCGAATAGAGCTAATATAGCTAATATAACCAAATCCCGTTGGGCGTCTTTTATTTCCAACCTTTATGGGGCATCCCCAGATGTATTGGGTAATAATAATGCCGTTCATCAAAAGTCAAGCACGATGAGCAGCAAAGACGGTTAAACACCCAGGAATTATCAGTATCACATTCAAGCTGAGCCACAAGTCAATGAGATATGGCAACTGGAACAAGTAAAAATGGCAATAAGCAGGATTAGATCAAATGGTGCACCAGGCCCAAACGGAATCCCAAAATAAATTTTTAAAGCTAAGCTTGATCTTTGGTCAGAGATCTTAACAACTTTGTTTAATGATGTTATTAAAACTAAAATGGTTATAGCAGGGAAGTAAAATACAGCTGAATAATAAAAGTGGCCCACAAGACAACCCAGAAAATTACAAGCTAATTGCCCTAGCATATGTGGAGGCAAAAATCTTCTAAAAATGTTTGCTGAATGATCTGGAAGCATGGGCCGCAAAAGAAAATCTAATTCCAACACTCCAAACTGGGTTTCCAAAGGGCGAGTAACACATCACAAACTTGACATTGCTGACTGTATTGGCTGAAAGAGCAAAGTATAGAAAGCAAAAGCTATTTATTTGTTTTGTCGATCTTAAGGCTGCTTTTGATTCTGTCCCTTGTAATGTACTATGGGCTAAGCTATCTGAATGGGGTATTCCAAATCAATTGCTTGACATGATTAAGTTGCTATATACCAATACGTAGGCCCAGGTTAAAGTCGCTGATTCTAAACTAAAAGTGGTCTTAAATAGGGTTGCGTTTTGGCACCATGCCTTTTAAATCTTTTTATGGCAGATCTACTGTTATATCTTAAAAAAGTCAATGCCCACTCTCCTACTCTCTTAGGAAAATATATCAAATATTTACACTATGCAGATGATACCATATTGTTAAGCGACACTGCTATAGGTCTAAGAAAACTAGTGGATGCATTCAAAAATTACATATCCGCTAATGGCCTACAAATGAATACCAAGAAGACAAAAATAATGACGATTGGTGGTACAAAATTAGACAAGAGAGTAGGGAAGTTAAATGGGTTACATATTGAAACTGTGAAATTTGAAGTACTTGGGTATTACATCCGATGATAAATTGTCTTTTAAACAGCAAAAAGCTGAAGCTACAGCCTTATCTTTTGCTTCTAGGAAGTTGAGAGATATGTTGGCATGCCCAAACCATGAGCATTTACTTAAGGTCATGAAAACAAAGCTGATTCACTCTTTGGATTATGGTTCAATGATTTTTCGAGGTAAAGACACAAAAATCCTTCCTAACCTACTAATAAAAGTTTTTAAATCTGTTTGTTGGGTTCCAAGGTATATTGGGCATGCCAATGTCAGATTGGAATTTGGTCTGAACAGACAAACTCTGATAAAATAATCTGCCTTTTTAAAATTGTTACATTCTTTTTTTTTAACAGATCAGGGCACCCTTGTGAACCAATGCTGGCTTGAGATTACAACATATGCGCATGCTAAGGGCTGGAGAGTATATCTAAAGGAGAGTTTAAATAACTTTAAGTCGCTGACCCCTTGAAGACGTAAAAAGGAGCAAAGTGGGATTTAAACAGACACTAAATCGATCTGCTAACGTTCCATTGATTCTCTTAGACAAAGACAAGCTCGCCAAAAAGAGTCACTTCTGGTCAGTAATTAATTCCATTCACTACATTATAACCACAATCATATCTCACAACCCATTTAAAATAATTTGTAAGGGATAAATTTGTGTTGTTACGGTTTGGGAGATATCCCACAAAGGATGGAATCCCTTCATGGGAACGAATTTGGCCCTCAAACAGCTGTAGGGTATGCGTTTCTTTTAATAAAGAATCACTTATGCTTATTGTAACCACTTGGCCTCAGATGTTGGAAAAGAGCCTTATTGAAATCCATCTTCAAAAAATTAGGGGTGAGAACATGTCGACAAGCTGTAATAACTTGTCTCACTGGGAATACGCCTCGTCTGACCTCACATTTTGTAAAGTTAATTCTCACCGCAGAAAAAAAGCTACTTTCTGAGTGTGACACCAGACATCAGTTGCACTCCTAGAATATTAATGACTGGTTTTTCAGGACATTCTGGTCAATCTTAAAATTGTTTTAAAAAAATTGCAGTCCCATAAAATTGGTCTTGAAGTTATGTGAATGGTCCTCAAACCGAAGTTTTAAAAGACTTTTATTGTTTGTAGTAATGGGGTATAATCCCAATACTAAATCAATTGTTTGCTTGTGTGGGACTCTTCTGATGAGGAGAAATTACCCACTCAAATTAATTGTTCAGAATGTTGTTAGATGTTAGATGCTGCACAATTGCACTTTGATTATTGCTGCTAAATGTAAGTCTTGCACAAGTGCTCCTTAAATACTGCTTCTAGTGGTAAGATTCTGAAAAGGTTCACTTTATCTATTACACCTTAATTTTTTTACTTTTATGTATATATTTTAGATTTGGGGGAAGGGTAGATAGCTCCTTTGAGAATGTTTTTGCTTTCTATTTGGAGTAATGGTTTTTGTGATTCGTGCGAAATATAAAACCATTTTAAAATGTTCCCTGATATTATTCACAATGAAATATACTATATGGGTTTTTGCTTTTTAAAGTTGTGATATTAGCCTGATCGAATGGGTATATTTAAGTGCTCTTTCATAATCGCTGCTAGATGTAGGACATTGCACTAGAGCACTATACAATGTACCTTGATATCATTTTAAAACAATGTAGTATATGTGCTTTTTCAGATAAAGATGTGATTCCAGTCAGATCAACTTGGTATATTCATGTTTCTGTTATAACCTAAAGTGTTTCTAATCTTGTTTGTAATGATTTTAATTAATCATCAAATAAAGCATTTCTCTCACTGAAAAAGGATGAACATTTCAAAGTCAGGCATCTTGTAGAAAACAATACGGTGGTCTTTTTCTTTAATCAGTCACATCGATTACAAAGCATGTGACAGCCATTCAAAGAGTAGACGAAAACATGAGAGCAGCTGTAAAAAAATCTGAACAAATGAAGCAGGAGTCAACAAAGTGCATATGGTACTGAGAAAAGAAAATGACGAAGTCCACAATTAATGTGAACAGAAAAGAGCACCAACCAAAGAGCACAAAAAAATTGTCAAGGTTAATGACAGAGTAAATCCCACAAAACATAGTGAAAACCAGCAGGGTCTGATTGGGACAAAATATAGGTCTGTTCACCAAAATAAAAGTGCCCCGTTAGCAAACTGGCCAATTAAAAAAAGTGGCCCACATTTGGAAATCAGGCCGGTTTTGTATGCATAAATACCCGTATTAGGGGCATTTTGATAGGTATGTGGGACTGCATGCATGTGTTTTTGCTGCAGGCAATATTTATGGCAATATCAGGCAAATGAATAAAAAAAAGTGACCCACCTGCCAATGAAAATGATCCCCAAACTGTAAATAATCTGCCCACAAAATAACTTGTCAGATCAGCATACCATAGGGCCACTGCCTGATTGCCCTTTAGGTCGATCCGACCCTGAAAGCTAAATGACAACAATCAACACTGAAGGCTTGGTGCTCAAGAAACTTACACCCAGAGGTCACCTATAGACGTAAGTGCACCAATGAATTAAAAAAAAGTAGATGTGGTGCCAGTACACTCGGGAAGTGATGAAGAAGCATTAGACACTTGAAAATGATTTTCACCTCCGATTACTGAGTTGCTTTAGTATGTTGATATGGACAAATGCGAAATCTTTAGATCCTCTCAAAGTTGGTAAAATTAGCCTCTTTTATTTGAGGCATAGTGGCTAAGATGTTTACAGTAGTCAGAGGTGGTGTTGTGGTCTGTCACCATACATGTACATATTACTCACAAAGGGACATGGAGATTTAACAAAGCACTAAAGGGCATCCATCACATTCGGCAGGAGAATCACATGCAGTGTATTTCATATGGTGATGCAATCCTAAATAGATGATAAAGCACAAACAAAGTTGACACTAAGGGGCATGTTTGCAAGCCCCTATTGCCATGGGAACATCACTATTTACAAAGTTCCTGTGGCGATAGGGGTTTCGTCTTATTTACAGGGCAGCATTAAGCCACTTAACTAGGCTTAACGCGGCCTTGTAAATAAGGCCCCCTTTCACGCTATTCTTAGCGTGTAAGAGGAGGGAAGTGGGTGTTGCTGTGGGCATTCCACCGCAACACCCATTGATTCTGACCCTGCCCCCTATTTACAAGGGAGGTGTAATTAGAAGGCAGGGAAAACGTGCTCTGAAACAGGGGAAACAAGTAAAAAAGCTTGATTTCTCCTCGTTTTTGCTGTTTCCATGTGTGCTGCCTTGTGCAGCACACATAGAAACAGCTAATTTTCAATGATTGTTTATCTGCAGGAAGGTACCCCTTCCTGCAGATAAACAATCATTGGCAAAAAAATGCTGTTTTTCCAGCACGTGTACTGGATTAAGCAGCGTACACAGAAGTTACAAAACAGCAGTTAAAAATGTTCCCCTCAACACAGGCACCCTTGCACTTTTGTGCAAGGGAGCCTGCATTGGCTCTAGGCAGCTAAAGTTAATGCCAGCGCAGGGGGAAACGCAGGACTGCACCATATTCTAGTAAATGTGGTGCAGCCCTGTGTTTTTAAAGTGACAAAGCGTGTCATTAGCCTTCTAGCTTAACAACATACTTCACCACTTTATTGTAAATATGCCCCTAGGTTAGTGCCCCAACACTGTGCAACTGTGACTGAGGAAAGAGTATCCCAAAATTCAACTTCTTCCCTCGAAGTCCCTCCCCAAGGAATAGAGGGTGATAAACTTTGGGACAGCCACTGGACGACTTTCTACAAGCAGTAGTATAAACAAAAGTTTGAATTTCTCATTGATCCAATAGAGCATGCGGATGCAATCTGACTGCACATCATTGAGGAATGTCTATCAGCAGTGGCACAACACAAGCTCCTTGATAAAACGCCTTGAAAAAAAGCAGAGGAAAGCAGCAGTTAATATTACAAGTGAGGAACTGAGACACGACTTACATGACTTCAAACCAAAGCAAGAAACTCCAATTGTCCTCCGCCATTGTTAATAAGATGAGAAGGAATTTTGGTCTGTCTGATCTGAGTGAGACTCTGTAGCACCAAACAGTGCCCCATGTGAGAAAGCATTTGAAACCAGCCAGTGCGTGATGCATAGCAAATGCAAATGTGACATTTCATTCTTCAGTGACTGAACTTTAACTTTGAACTGAAATTTAACTTACTATTTCTGGAGAAATAAGAAGCATATGGGCAGAGAAAGTGATATAGACTTTGATGGTCCCTAAAAACCCATCAATGTCTGAACGAAATATTAAAATCCTGCAGAAGAATTTTAACCATCATACTATCACTATGATGGATACAATTCTGTCAGTAGATTCTCCTCCATATCATTCTTTCCATACACTGGAGGATTTCTGTTGCCACCTGTGGGAAAGTGAATTATTCATTATGGTGGATGGGAGCCCAGTGCAAACAATAATTG
Organism: Lissotriton vulgaris; assembly: GCF_964263255.1. Taxonomy (NCBI): domain Eukaryota; kingdom Metazoa; phylum Chordata; class Amphibia; order Caudata; family Salamandridae; genus Lissotriton; species Lissotriton vulgaris. The sequence goes on along the minus strand of NC_141695.1, from coordinate 274,932,517 downwards.
TCAATTCTTCTTGGATCCAGTTGAAGGTTTCAGTAATTTAAATCTGAACTCAACCCTGGGTAGCTACGGCACGGGGCATACAGGTTAAACTTAAGAAACTTTGATGAAGAACATGTCAGACAGACCAACTAGGTTCAACCATTTTAGACATTTTAGCTTGGATCTTTTTCCTAGAAGTCAAAATCCTTCAGCAAGGAATGGCAGTGCTGTATATGAAGAGGGCTCAACAACGTTGGACAGGTTTTAGACAAGGTCTTGTGAAGCCATTAGGTTTGCCAGGCAAAGCTAGTATCAGGAAGTTTGAATATCCTGCCCAGGGAAGTCCTCTCAGATACTTTTAACACTTTCCCTTGCAAAGATTTTTACCTTCGGACTCATATTCTGAGTGACTTCAGAATCCTCTAGTAAAGCGAGGCTGTATTCGAAAAGGGCTTCATAAGCATTGATACCTAGCCATCGAAGTCCTGCTGAATTAGAATGTATGCTGGGGAGAAGCTCCAAGTTGTGGAAAACTGTTTCTTCAGGCCAACTGAGTTGCACTTTAAAACTGCAGCAGCCAGGCTACAGTGGTAGGCCTGGGGCCATGTTTGTCTTGTCACACTACTAGATGGCACAGTAGTGCCTAAATAAAGCGGAGTGCAAATGGATGACTCTCTGTAACTCCGTCAAACATGGTCTGAACACTATCGATGAATGGAACAGCACTGTCACTACATAAGCCACCTACTCCTTCTTTCTGAACCTTTATTGATCATGCTGGGTCTGTTATCTGCAACTCCTCTCCCCCCACACATGACTGTTTACCTACTCTAGAGCCCTCAGCCTTTACTCAGGGTCTCACCCCAACCTCTCCCCGCACCCCCAGTGCGCACTCCACACATGACCAACAACCCTCTACAATACTCTTTTACCACTGAACCACACTGACCACGTCTAATGAGTCTTGACTCTTGCAGACGTCCGCCCGGGTTATTAGGTATTGTGTGGGATAATTATCACTAGCCACATACATTTTAAGCGTATTTGTTTGCATATGTGTTTTTTCATGTTTTTTCATGTCTGATACCATTTACAATGTTGTAATTTTCTCCCCACCGACTGTATTGTGTACATGTTTATACTTATGTCCCTGCCTCCACTGGCTGACAGGTTTATTTTGCAATCTAGTGGCTCAATTGTCTAACTCTGCCTTTGATATGGTTTTATTTTTTGTTGTTGTACCTGACAACGCCAGCTCTTTTCCATTCTTTGCCGCGATCCCTAATCTCAGAAACACGTTCGACCCTCCCTGATCCCTCCTACCTTGCACTGACCCGCCCCGGACCACGCCCCTTTCCCTTCATCATAACCTTCCTTCACCACTCCCACCGCAGAGCCAAACGCGGAAGTCTTTTCCAGCCTGAGTAGCTGCTGATACCTCATCCCGGATTGTTTCCCCACAGCGACCCTGACTGATCCAGGTATGCGTTCCACACACCCCCCCTGCCCACCGATCCGACCCCATGGCAATGTTTCTCCCATACACTAATCATCGCCAATTTCCTTCCACAGGTCCTGCTCGCCCGATTCCACGTCTATCCCCGCTCGCCTTCGATTTCTGAGACGTCCGACTCCGGCGCTCAGATCTACATCACTATCAGGTAGTATCCTTGCCCCGACCCCTGCGCCCCACCCCCTATCCCGTTCCTCGTACTTTTTGCCGATTAGCTACTTTCTCCTTCCAGATCACCCCAGGAAGACATTTGCTCGCTTCCTTGATTCCGAGCTTAACTGCCGATCCTCCTCTTCGCCGTGCCTTGAACTACACCCCTCCAGGTATGACGATTCTCACGTTCCCTATCTCGTTTTCTTGTCGTCCCGCGGCTTCCCCATTGCCAGAGACCGATCACTTACTCGGCACCCCCCGCATTCCTTACCGGCCACTCCCGACCACACTTGTGAACGCACACCACCTTCCTGCCCTCCAGCCTCCTCGCCCGCTGTTACATCACCGCACTCATCAGCCTCCCGTAATCAGACCACACGCCACCCCCTGTGCGGTAGCGCCCCTGCACTTTCTTCCACTCCTTCCTTGTGCGCCTCCCCCTGCATGCTCCATCCGCTTCCCCCGTGGTCCTTGCCCAGTCCTTTCTGCTCGCTTGCATGGCCACTTTCTCCACGGTCTTTGCCCTGTCTATACCATGCACCCGGATATTGTTGCAGCTATATCCACTGGGCTGAGTTACCACACGCCCTACACTCTCACAGCAGCCTCCAGGAACCGGCACATTGTCCACATGATAATTCCTCCTTACGCATGGGCCCTCACCCCTCTCCGGACCCCCATCCAGTGAGCATAAAATATGAGATAAAAACTAGGAGACAAGCAATCGAGTTAATCACAGAATTACCAAGCATTGACATTGCAATTGCTCTAGGGAAATTTATAAAGGTAGTACAGAGTTTTATAATAAGTCAGAAATAGATTTTAGCGTGTTTAAATGAAATTAATTTTATTAGGATAAAAATTAAATGGAGGATTCAATTGTATGTGCACCCAGTTTTTAAAATGTCATATGTCTTGGGGAAGATCGTTCTCATTTGAACCTAAGGAATAAGATTTTAAGATTTTAATTATCAATTAGCATGAGTGGTTGTTGATGGAAATCATTTATCTTAATCAAGTGCTATGAATTTGTTTAAAGATTGCGATCTAAATAAACTTACTTTTTGACTTGACAGTCAGTAAGCGTGTTTTCCACCCTGCCTTTGATGCCTGCCTATCCTTTCTCCCTCGCGCTCCCGTCCTGCCTAAATGCGCCTCCACCCTCCCCCTGCTCCCTTGACCTATCCTTCTCGCCCCGCAGCACTACAACTAAAGACAACCATGTCCTGAAGAAGATCCCAAACAATTGAGGATTGAAACGCCGTCGACTCCACAGCGCAATAACAGGCGCAGTCTCTACGGTGGCTCATTTTAATTAGTGATTTGAATTATAAGACACATGAAATTTTTGTCTTTCAAATAGCCACTCACTGTATGATATTTCCACCTTTGTTCACCTTGCGCTGCTCACGCTTTCCACCCTGTCACTTGCGTCGCCACTGTTCACTTGTACATACTTGAACACCAAGAGCATATTTGGTTGTCATATGAATCGCTTAATACAGTGCTGCCTTAACTGTATGAATATCTCTTTGCGTAACAATTCTTCTCAAATATAGGATGAATAACGACACAAGATCAATTTTTCGTTCTTGTAATGCTTTCAGCATACATACATAATTGTCTGCCAATTATTACCTGTTGGGATATTGTTTTTTATTATATGTAGTCCATAGATAACATTTAATTTTCATGCTTTGGGTGTACTTAATTTACCATATATTATGGACTTATAAGAAAGTTAAATATGCCAAATAGGAAATTAGCTCATATAGGAATTAGGATACATGCACTCCTATTTTGGAATAGCAATGTCCCAGTGCACAGAGTAAAAAAAAACTCCCATTACCTTTTTTGTTTTTTGATGTATCACCCTGGGTGGCAAGGGTGGCCCCAGATGGCGGGTCTGGTGACTGGACCCAACTTCACCCTAATGGTGAGCCCAAATCAGGGCAACACCGGTCTTCGTTGTTTGTGTCCTGGTTGAAGGATGACCAGGTCTGGCAGATCAAGCTAGACTGTTCCTAATGGAGCATGGTCAAAATTGATTTTCAAAAGTCTGGATCCAAACTGAGTGGGCATGTTGGGCAAAAGAATAATGGGCTGGAATGCTACCCTGAGAGATTACCACTGGTACGTATTGCAAGCTTTCCTCCCACACCTTTTGTGTTTCAGAGCCAGAAAGCCAGCAGGATCAGTCCCAATAAGTGGCCAAGATAGACAGAGCTGCTTTCTCACATCACCAAACTACAAATCAGATGCAAGATTTTTGTGTGACATTAATTCTTATCCACTAGAGCTAAACTGAAGGAGCATTGCAATGGAAAATCAGAAAAGAGAAATATTTAAAAGCTCAACAGAGAGATGCATTACTTTGGCTCTACCGCATGAGAAACATTCTTCATATGTCTTGGAGCAAGGAGTGTTGACTAGCGGGTTGTTTGAGCAAGTTGTCACTGTAAGTATTACAGGTCTGAAGTAAATAATTTGAATGTAATACTATTTTCTTAAGGTTCTGTAACCATTAGCAATTAAGGGTGCCCTTTTGTCTTGGAATTCGACTTAGACATAAGTATTAGAGAGAGTAAGAAGTCTTTCCACTAGGAAAATAAGGAGAAGTTAGGGTAAGGAGAACACCTCTATCGAAAGATAAATGAAGCCAGTAATTGCAGACCTTTTCCCCCTCTATTGTTGATGAAAGGAAGTCTGTCACAGGATTGCTTGCAAAAATATTGCCTGACAGAAATATTGCATACTAAACATAATTTACAAACATATTGTCCCATAGACTTTAGTAAGCAATGTTTATGATCAGCTAACTAGATGAAAGTACTTCTCAAGCAACAGCCACAATACTTGTTAGGGTGAACCACAAAGGGTCACTAAATTAGACTCTGGTAGCTTGGCATTAAAGCAGTCAGGCTTAGCTTAGAGGCGATGTGTTAAGTATTTATGCACCACACAAAACGTAACGTAGTGAAAACACAACACAGGAAAAGTCCAACACCAATTTAGAAAAGTAGAGTAAATGTTATTACATTATTTGACCTCTAAACAATAAAAATTGAATCAGCAGAATCGAAGATATGCAATTTCAAAGATTTATGGTAAGTATTGCATCGAAAAGCACAAAGCGCCACTAGCGTGTATCTGGTCGCTTGAGACCGAGTGAAAGTCACAAGCTCCGACTGACCATGATTGATCATGGGCCAGGTACAGGAACCAGCTTAGTTCAGCTGAAAAAGTTACTAGTTCAAAGAGTTCAGTTTACTGTGGAGGAGGCCATTAGGAGCAGGGAGAGTGTCGTGAATGGTCATCACTGTAGCGTTAAGAGCAGGTTGGGCGACGCAGATGGCCGTCACTGGAGTGCAAAGATCCTGTTGAGTGTCGCAGATGGTCGTTGCTGGAGCTTCACATTGATGTTCAATGTAGGCTATTGATACCGGAGCACGAAGTGCAGATCTTGCGCTGCTGGTTGTCACTGGCAGTTTCTGTAGCATGAAGAGTTGGGTTCATCAGAGCTTTGCTTTGTGGTCGGTATGGGTGGCAAGATCTTGGTACAAATTCGCCTGTTCGAGGTTGTGAAGAGCCCAAATCTTAAGAATGTCTCCTTTACTTCCAAGAGGAGTTCAGATGATGCCAGACCAAGAGTGAAAAGTCATCACTTTGGGAGCTGGAACTTACTCCGGCAGAGGTCAGCAGGTCCTGTTGATGACGCAGGCAGAGCCACTCACAGCAGGTCAGCTGGGAAGAGGTGTCTGGAGCTTGTTGTGTCCCAGTACATCAGAACAGGAAGCCTGCAGATAACATTTGGAGTCACAAAGGTAGCATGGGATCAAGGGAACATGTACAGTTTTCCTTCTCAGACAGCAGGGCAGGGCTCAAGTGGCAGGGCAATCTGTAAAATCAGGAATAATCTTCCATAACATGAATAAAAGTAAGTTTATTCAGGAGAAGGAATTGTCCCATCCATCAGCTTGATCTGGTCAGATGCAACTGACTCCCTGAGCACAAATATACATTCCATTGCCATGGAGCTGCTTGAACAATAACTAAAACCCTTAAAGGAACAACGTCCTCCCATACAAACAAAAAACAATAATAAGAAATGACAATGGAATATGATATACAGTGTAATAATATCTAAGAACTCATAACAAAGTCTTTGAATCTGGATGGTACATTTTTTTCCCTACATTCTCGCTGGATAGGGGTTGGAACCTTAGATGTGGTATTAGGCTCCACTGTATCACCCTTGTTTTTGTCATTGATTAGTGCTTTAATTTTCAGTACAACCACCCTATTTAAATTCCATATGCGAGAGTCTTCAGTCTTTATGGCATTTCTTAAGACGTTGATGACTTTGTGGGATTTAGAAAACAAACTTGAAGATTTCTCACCCAAAGGTGTCCTAATCATGACCAAATCTCCCACTTGGACACACGTAGATTTCACTGCTTTTCAGGAGTCATAATACTCCTTTCTTGCAATTGCCTTTCTCTCCTCATTAGTTTCTCGTAAATCTTGAGGGGAAACACCTTTATTCCTTTTTGATTCAGCAACATTTACCCAAAACAGAGCCATTAACGTGTTGGGTTGTCTGTTTTTTTAACAAGATGAACGGAGTACAACCAGTGGTGGCATGTGGGGTAAACCTATAAGCTTCAACCTTTTAACTCAATTCACTTTTCCAGTCAAGACTATTTGTTTGAAATAGTCTCTTTAAGCACTGGAATAAAGTGTTCTACCATGCAATTGCATTCTGGGTGGTACAGTGCACATAGCTTGTGATCAATAGAAGACCATTGTAAGAAATCCTCCATCTCACGAGACACAAACTGTACCCCGTTATCTGTCAGGAGGAACACAGGCAAACCCTCCCGTGTGAAGACTTCTTTAAGAAAAACTATAACTTGCTTAAAATCAATATTTTTTGTAAACTTGATTTCTGGCCATCTTGAGAACATGTCAAAGATTTCTCACTTAAAGTGCACGGTACGCAGTCTCTGACAATTTTCTCAACATGAATGTCTATCCCTGGACACCAGTAGTTAAGCCTAAGTCTTTCTTTACTCTTGGATATTCCCTGGTGACCCTCATGAGCTGAGTTTATCAAGTTTTCACGCAAAACCTTAGGTGGAATTAATCTTGAACCTCTGAATATCAAACTTCCCTTAAAGATAGCTCATCCCTCACATTCCAAAAATCATCAACACTCCCACCAGTTTTGTTTGACCAACCCTTTTTGACCAGTGAGGGTAACTCCATGAATTCAACATCAGAATCACATGCTACGCACCATTTGTCCTCTTTCATCCCATCATTTTGAACATTGCATACCCATTCATTCAATTTCTCATCTCTTGAATCTTTTTCTTCTTCCTCCATATTGACTAACCTGGACATCGTATCTGCAATGCAATTAAGCACTTCTGGTAGATATTCACCTCTAAAATCATAAGCTTGCAAACCTACAATCCACTTCGAAATTCTGCTAGATATGGCATTAAACCCTTTTTTATTAAAAATGTCGCACAAAGACTGCTGATCACACCTCACTAGAAATGTAGTACCCCAGAGAACATTTTTGAGTTTTTGGATGGCCCAGTGAACTGCTAAAGCTTCCCTCACTATCCCTGAGTACCTAAGCTCAGCACCTTTCAAACTGCGAGAGAGAAACAAAATGACCTTCACTCCTTCTCCATGCTCTTGCTGCAAGACTGCACCAAGCCCCTTCATGCTCGGATCCATTATAAGTACAGATTTCAAAGATGGATCAAAACTTCTAAGTTTAGGAGCCTTTCTCAAACATTCTTTCAAGCTGACAAATTCATTCTCACACAACTTAGACCAATGGAAGTCAACGCCTTTGCACAACAATTTCCTTTTGTGAACCTTTTTTTCAGCAAACCCTTCCACAAATTAACTGTAATAATCTGTCATGCTCAGCACTTTCACAACTTCCTCCTTACTCGTAGGAGAAGCCAAATTTCGGATCGTCTCAATCAATTCATGCTTAGGTTCAACACCCTTACTTGAAATAGTGTGACCTAAATAATCAATAGACGACTTCCTGAATTTACATTTTTCTAGCTTGACGGTGAGGTTCTTTTTGCAGAACCTTTCCAAAACTTCTTTCAAAACTTTATCACGTTCCTCATTGTCACGAGCAAAAATCAAGACATCTTCTTGATAAATTTTTACCCATGTTATACTCTGTAATACTTTCTCCAATGCCCTCTGAAAAACTGATGCTGCCGAGACTAGACCAAAAGGCAATCTTAAGAACCTAAATGTGTCAAAAGGGGTTATGAAAGTGGTGAGATCTCTGGAACTCTCATCTAGCTCTATCTGATGGTAAGCTGACTTAAGGTCAACTGTGGAGAAGACTTTGGCATCTTTGAGCAACATGAGCATATCAGAGATCTTAGGGAGAGGATACCTATCCACAATGACCTGCTTGTTGAGAGAGCGCAAGCCAATGCATAGGCGCAGGCTCCCATCAGATTTCCTGGCTGCGACCACTGGGGCCAACCACTGTATGCCTTCGACCTCCTCTATAATGCCTTCACTCTTTAACTTATTCAATTGACTTTCCATTTCTTCACGTACTGAAAAGGGTACACCTCGAACCTTAAACGCTACAGGATCAGCATCAGGTACTAATTTAATTTTATGAGTGTAATTACGTAGACAACCCAACTTAAAAACACTGGGAAATGCGTTTTTGAGGTGTTCGGTATACACGGTATCATTCTGACTTCCATTAATCTCAGACACATTTAATCTCTCTCTTAATAAAATGGGGGGATTACTGCTGCGATCCAACATGACCCCTAAGTCTCGCTGGTAGAACCAGCTTAAGATGCTGTCACCTCTGTGAGATACATAAACCTTTCCAGAGACTAATCTCCCTTTATATTCAATCAAACCATGGAAATAGCCAATGAGTTTGATGAGTTTACCACCGTATGCAAAAGGTTTTATATCAGCTTTTAAAATTTAAACTTTACCCTCCAGATGGTGTGTAAAAACGTCTGGAAATAATGCTTATCGTCGCTCCGGAATCAAATAATACACGTGTGGGCATTCCTTCCACAAGTATTTCATCGAAAGATCCTTTCTTGTCACAATCCAACCCTTGTGATACAATTTGACCACAATCCACTTCTGAGTCTGAATCACTATCATATAATACTTGTTGTGACAGTGAACCCTTTTTTCTTAGCATGACAGACTGAGGTGAAACGCCCAACTTTCTTGCAAGTACTACACGTGGCTTTTAATGCTGGTCATTTCTTGTCATTGGCTAAATGACCCACATTACCGCATCGAAAGCACTTGCCTTAAAATGTAGATTTTTTGACCAACTGCGATTTGTTGTTAACAGGTTTGAAACTCTTTTTAGAATCTCCTCCGTTGGAAGAGGCTTTTACTAATTGTGCCACATCACCTTTATGTTCTTGCTTAGTAATAATCTCAACACATTTTAGTGAATGTTCAATTTGCTTTTCAATGTTTATAACTTCATCTAGAGAGGGATCATCTTTTTGCCAGATGTCATTCCTAACTTTTTGAATATTATAACCAAGCATAAACTAGTCCCTAATTCTTTCCTCCAGTAAGGCATCAAATTTGCAAGATGAGCCCAGCTTTTGTAACGCTGTGATGTAATTTTCTACAGTTTCACCCTCATTTTGGCTCCTGTGGCCAAAATGCTACCTTTCTAGAATGGTACTAACCTTCGGTAGGTAATGTTTATCCAATTTTAATATGCAGATTTCATACTCATTTAACATTTGATCATTTATATCAGGAAGATGATCAAAAACTTCCAGTCCTTTGGACCCTAAACAATGTAATAAAAGTGCAGTTCTAAGTTCTGTGCTTAAGTTTGTTCCATACACCTTCGCGTATCTTTCAAACACCTTTTTCCACTTTTGCCACTTTATGGGTGGATCACCAGGTATTGAAAGGAAAAACAGAGGTGTGGCAACATTCTGCATTTTAACCCTATACACGTAACGTATTTATCTTAAGAATGTAACTTCAACTTTACATCAAAAGGGGGACTAGAACAAGTTAAAATAACCTGGAAGAAAAAAAACACTCCAATGTATAGCAAATGTATAAATTCTTATAGCTTGTAACATTTTCTGACTTCCTATCATGTAAGAACAATGTTACCCAAAAATCACTTTTTGTTTTGAAAATATATCTAGAGGCTGAGAAAGAAAAATATAGTTAGTTTCCACCTTAAAAATGAAGTACATAAGTTCTCTCACGAATCCACAAGATGTCGCTGTTGCACAATTGACAAAAGTCAGTTTTCCAAACGAATAAAGATACAACGAAGTTAAACCCAAAACGATCCTTCTTTTCCCTTTTTCTTTTTTTTAAAACAAATGTTTCAGTCTTATTTGGGCTTTTTCTTAAAGGAAAATGTTTCAAATACTTATAGATTGCTCAATTGCAGTTTCGAAGAGCTTTCCTTCTCAAAACGCGATAAAACTGGCGCCCACGTGACGTTGCACCAACACGCAGTGCTGCGTAGTGACAAGGGGAAGAAGAAGTTCGGAAGCTGCCGGTTTTCCTCGAGGAGCTGTGACGACAGACCGACTATGGAGACAGCTGACAGAGGAGTAGAGAAGGAATTCCAAGGTCACTTAGCAACAGGTGAGAGCGATGTGGGATGAAACAGTTAGGCAGGTGTATATTTTCAATTGGTTCGAGCTCATTGTTGTTTACTTTCGATGATTTTAAGCTCCTATGCGATTGCAGTTAACCCAAAGGATGTAACGGTAAAATATAAACGAAAGGATAAAACGCAAATGCAGAACCCTGGCAATATTGTTGAAAGCCACAGTTTAAGACTGTAAATATTCACGCACAGAAATTGCTCAAATCCCTTAGGCAAGCAGACAGTTCAAACCTAAAATCAAGAATCAAAAATAGAGTTCAATCCACATTATTCACGCATATTGCACAAAGTATGCAATGAAGTAGAACAGGTTCAAACAAGTAACTTTTAAAATGGAAGAAAGGAAAACTGACTTTCCAACTCAGAGTTACAGTTGAAGCAACTCAATTTAACTAGAAACCTTCCACAAACATGTAGAGAGCCCACATCGAAGCCTCCCAACCGTTAAACATAGAAAATTAGGTTTATCCATGGTGAGGCATGTGGCGGTGCTCAAAATGTTATGGGACATAACTACTCACTTGAAAGCTGCCAATCTCCATGTAAAGCAAAGTAGATGTATAGGACGTTTCAACAGGCAGAGTCTCAGTCAGAGTCTTCTTCCCATTTGATAGAGAGCAAAATCTCTTGATGTTGGGACAAATCCATAAAACAAAGTGCAGGAAACACGGGGTAGGTTTCAGACCATCGTCGCCAGTGTAAAATTAGGAATAATCTTCCATAAAATGAATAAAAGTAAGTTTATTAAGGAGAATGAATTGTCCCATCCATCAGCTTGATCTGGTCAGATGCAACTGACTCTCTGAGCACACATATACATTCTATTGCCATGGAACTGCTTGAACAACAACTTAAAACCTTAAAGGAACAACTAGGTAAATGTGAGTAAAAGGCACAATATTACACAATCCTATAGCAGCAGGGCAGTCTCTTCTTCGGTAGTGTTCACAGGTACCGGAGTACTGAAGAGTGGGTCTGAGGGCCCCCTTTTTAGGTCTCGCTCGAGACCTATTGTGATTAAGTCGGCTCTCAAGGGACGTTGGCATGGGCACGCGCGGCGATTTCACAGCGTGGACGCGCATGCCCCGCCCCCCCGAGCCGTGCACATCACCAGAAGCCGATTGCCAGGGTCAGCCATGCCTCTCCAGTCACACGTGCACACACACTGCATACACGCACGCGCACACACACACACACTGCATACACACACGCTGACACACAGGTGCCAAGCCCCCGAGCCCCACTTACCGCCTGAGCCGCCTCTCCTGACTTCTGCCACCATCCACTTTGTGAGAGTGGGCGCGGGCTTCTCCAAAAGACGGAAGTCCCGCCCCACGACTGCCGTGAGCGTGCACATCCCGAGACCGGAAGTTCGGGAGAGTGCACGCTCACGGATTGTGTTCCACTGTGGCGGACGCACAGACCTCTCGCAGGATGCTGCCCTTGTTTAACATGCAGTTTGCTGGAAGTACAGTTACGTGATTTTGAAGTACAGTTAATTTTAAATATTGTTTTAACAGCTGTGTAACCTCCCTGCGGCCCGATTAATCGGTGCACTCAAATATAAATGGCATGGACGCACATATACCCACACATACAGGTGTTACAAGCAAAAGGCACGGAATCTTAAATAAAATATAGGTCCATTTTTAAATGCTGGCATTGTTCACGAGACAGCTTCTGCGCTTGAAAGAGAGGTCTATTCTGCTCGCATACTTGCCTCTCTCTATGAGTCCAGGCATTTGTTTCCTCTCGGTTCCGTTTCCCGCGTGTTCAAAAGGAGTGTTTTCAAAGGCACTCTGACAGTTGAGGGAGAGCTCGGCGATGCTATGCATCGAGTGCCTGCCTCAGCCTGGCCTTGAGGAAGAACCATTAAACTGTTCTGCGGAAAGCTCGGCTTGTGAGTTTTGTAACACCGGGTCACGGCTCGCTTGAGGCTGGGGATGGGGAATTCGCTCTCTTTTGAAAAATATGACACATTGTCTTCAAAATTCAATGCAGTGTATTTGTTTAACCCATAGAAGCCTTTCACCTAAATATGTATCATTTTTATCTCCACCTTTAGAGATATTTATTATAAATGATCATTTTTAAGCATATACCTAGGCTAGAAGCATTCCTGCCCCTGGCCCTGAAGTCAATGCCATTAGTTGACTAAGAGGGAAGTCAGCGTCACATATTAACTATATATAGCCTACATTCGCATTATGCACGGAGCAACATTATACTCTAATAAATCAAATACAAGCATATTTTGTTTGGTACACGTCATGATTTTATGTATTTGAAGGTGCTCCATTATGTGATAATGGAGAAACAGGTGGCTCAGTGAGATAAAATAGTTGCATAGCATCACAACATTTTCAAGCAGGGCAGCTGAGATCTATCACAGATTTTCATATTTCTCATTGTGCAGTTTATCCTCTAGATGGGTATTTTTTCTTTTTATGCTACTCGTTCTGCTTCCTGCTTTTCTGTAAGCTTTACTACCATTTACATGGTCCTCTACCACTTTCTGAAGCTCGGCAGCCCTTAGAGTTCTTGGATTCTGCTTTGCCAATGAATCAATGTTGTCGTTGATTTTGGTTGTACTTCAAATTGTTTAGAGTTCAGCAATATTGTTTAGAGTTCACCAATATTGTTTAGAGTTCAATCAAGCTGAGTAGATTGTTTTTCCTGATTTACGGTGACTGCATAGGGTAGTGGCTGGAAGGATACTTTAGTGGATGAGTTTGGAGCAATATGTTTACAGCGGTTTGTTCCCAAGCACTTTGCCATTTATTTCATTCGGTTCGGATGGCAGTTAATTTCAGATCTTTTTAAGTTTTGTATCCTTGTCAAATATATATATATATATATATATGTGGGTGTGGCATCAGGCATATTTAAATAGCAAAGAAGTGGCTCCATTTGCAAGTCATTCAACTAAAAGGCTTCTCAATATGGCTTGCCTTTAAATCATCATGGAGCATGCAGGCTTTCGGCAGGCTTTCGGCCAGAGTAATTTATGCTAAATTGTGCCAGAGGGGGCAAGCCTGGCTGATGGTTCTCTAGCTCATCAGTGAATATTCGGAACTAAATCATTGATCATCTTTTTGGGGCTGCAGGACCACTCCACTCAGTTCCACTGTAGTTTCCCGCTGACATGCTGAATGCCACCACACTGCTTATTGTTGAGGGTTAATGTTACTTCTGGGAGCGCACTGTTTGCCGAACAAAAGTCTATAGAAAGTGGCTTGCATTTCTGATTGGGGGATCACATTACTAATTCTGGTAAACGGCATTTCGAATTGACCTCACAGATACTTATCAAAATCATGGCAACTATAACGATACTCATGGGACTTGCTGAGTTTCATTACATTACTTTCTTCACCTGGACTGCCGAGTCCTCTAGAGACAGACCAGTGTCCTTTAATTCCTTAATAAGAACTGTTGATGATTGTAGAAGACCCCCCTCTCAAGATGTGGGCGCTAGGGGAATCTTGAGCTTTGACTGACGTCTCACAGTACCAAACATATGGACAGGAAGAGTTAAGCCTGTTTCATTGAATGATTTCTGGCTCACCTTCGGTAGCTGATGACAGTGACAACGCAAGCCTTCTAGATATCGTGTGTAGATCGTGTCTATGACAACCATCCATGCATCTATATAATAGGATATTAAGATTTAGCAATGACCACACAAAGTTTAACTATGTACATTTAAATATACAAAATGAGAGAACTGGATAATGGGTTAAAATGTTCAACAAAAAGGAAAAATATCGGCAGTAAAATTCCATTTGAAAACAGCTGAAACACTTGCTTAGTCAGAATTAAGGCAGAACTGCAAGTGCATCAGCCAACTCGGAGATGTTGCTTCTTATCAGTTAGATCTTCTATGTTTGCTTTCAGAAACATATTTGTGCCCTCAAAACCTTCCGTAGGACCCACCTGAAAGCTGTGTTTGTCAAGGACTGAATGTCATCAGCTTGAATACGACTTCCATCAACAAAATTTCATATGCAGGACACAGATGGGTGGATATCTGGCAAGGTGCAACCTTTGCTCGTCTGCTTTACCCCAGATTAAACAAGTAGGTAGCTTCAGTGCAACAGAACAGGAGGGAAGTTCTGCAAATGTAAATTAGTTTTCTTCAAGTGACCTTTACGAGAGGTCATAGTACTTTAGCCTCTCCTGGTCTTAGTTAACAACACTCTCCCATTACCTTAACTCAGTTGCAGAAAAGCACTCCCGCCCAGCAGTACATAACAGACCAACTCTTCCCTCACCATTTGTTCGAGTCCACCCAAGGAGTTAGGTATTTCCAGACACCTGGGAATCGTCCAGTGGATAGCAGCTCCCTGTAAACACGAGACTGTACTCATGCAAGCAGCTGCCACAAGCAAGTTCTTCATCAGGTAAAGCAGACCATCCAGAGTAGACGTAGGTCTCACTCTCTCTCAAAGTTATATCAGAAAATGGCATCTTCAGGTCTCTACTAAGCCCTTTGCAGCAGGAAAACAAGAAGGATGTAGAGACAGTTTTCATAGTGCCCCTCGACATGTAGATACAGATATGACTCCCACATGTTGGTGTTCTCACATAATTGTCTGGCGTCAGCTGGGTTGTGAAGGCAAACCATAAAACCCAAAAGCGATGTCCAAGAGAGCAAAGGTATTTCTCGGCCCTCCCCTTTGAAGGAGGGAGGTTAGCAACAATACTTTAGCCATTAGGTCTGGGAAGGCTTCTTCAGTTGAGAAAAATCTTCAACAGAAGTCCCACTAACAGATTCCTGACTGAGACAAGTTGATTCCTAAAATCGTCACCCCTTGCTCGGGGAAAGCGTTGATCCTTGAAGCTGGCACAGCTATTAGCTTTGTTGCCAGCATACACCCAGAGGTACAGTCACCTTTAAAGTCACCTCTTCCTGAAAAACAATCATGGAGGAAAAAAGCAACCTTGGTTCCATACAGTGCAGATAAAGTTGAGCGTCTTGGTGAGCCTAGCAATATTTATTTTATTTTATTTTAGTGTATTTTAGTCTGAAAAAAGATGTACAGAATTGCTAGACTTGACCTTCCCAGGAATGTCTTTACAAACACCAGCAGCAGGAAATTATACTTCACCATTGGGTGATTTAAGTGGTTTCTTGGGAAAGCTCCAAGCAGCTCTGTTGCGGTTCTCTTAGATTAAGTGGTGTATGCCTTGCCTCAGTTCACCTTCTTATACAGAGTGGTGATAGTCTTCTCCAGGACCTCAATGCTGGCTGTAATCCTGATGGTCACTTTCAGCTCTGGTTCCTCTTTTTGTATGAGTTGTTATGGAAACTTACCTGCCTGTATTTGCAACACAATCTAACCATTAGGGCGAGCATGATTAAAATCTGAGAGCAAGCTATCGAAAATTAAATGCCCTTGTGACCATCCAAAATTTAATTAATGTGTGATAGCAACATAGCCCAGATGGATGGCAGTGCAATTGTATGTGCTTAATTAGTATACCTTTCGTCATCTCGGTGTTTGCGCTCAGACTTTTGCAAAATGATCATCACCTGCAATACTCAAATAGGGACAGAAGAGTGAATTTTAGTGACTTGGTAGAAAATGTGATCATGTCAGCTGATAACTGGAATCGCTGTCAGATTGAATGGGCTGTGTTTCAAAATCTTTGTTTAGTAATTTCTTTCAGTTCCTCTCGCAGTTAGGCACTCCTTGCCTTTTTATAGATCAAAAGAGCCCGTTAAAACCCAGTAGAGAGAGTTCGCCAGGAGCAGTCCAGTAGTCATTGATAAAATGTATCTTAAACTGGCATTGGCTACACTCGGTTATACATGTCTGTTGGCTGGAATGATAGGAGTAGGAACAGTATTCCAGTTTTTGAACTATAGTTGTTTTTGGGAAGTTGGGGCTTACATTTGAGGTTGTGCAATTTGAAAAGGTAGAATGCATTATGCTTCTGAAAAGTTCTGGGTAACTACTTAATTTTAGAACAACTAACTACAGTCTAAAGGAGAAGAGGAAGCATGTAGGAAGCGGTCTTTCTAAATAGCGTATTAAAACGAAGAACACTATGCAGAGAGTCCAGTGAGTCCCCAATTGGTTTACAGAGGCAAAAGTAGATAATACTAACGCTCTCTTTTGTGGTAGTATGGGCAAGCAATTAAGCTTCTCATAGGGTAGTGCATGGCATTTGTTGTACTCATAAGGCAATAAATGAGACACACACTCAAAGAATAAATCCGAGACCAAATTATTTAGGTCGAGCAGACCTTACTCTCAATGTGTGAGCATTGAGAGTGTCTGCTTCTGACCTTTTGTGGCCCGTATTTAGGAATGTGGACAGCTACCAGACGCGCGCTTTGACGAGGTCAGATTTCACCTCGGGAGCGAGCGTCTGGTAGCTGCGCATGCGCGAATCAAATCCCTTGCACACACACACAGGCAGCCCCCACCCCTCTGCATGCACGCACACACACACAGACAGGCGCGCGCATGCACACGCAGGCATACGACACACATACAGGCACACATACAGGCACACTATCCCCTACCTCGCATTCTCTCTCAATCACACAGTCACGCATGCGCACACACATTCCCTCGCGCACACACGCGCGCACACACTCCCCCTCCCCCACCCCTCCCAGGCATACACACAGGCGTGCACGCACTTCACTTCAGCCCTGGGCCCCACTCACCGACTGCGCTCCTCCGGCGGGCTCCTCTCGCGCTCCACTCCTCACGGCGCGGCGCGTCGCGTCTCATCTCCTCTTCACGATCGGGGCTCCCTCAGGTCCGAGGAGCCCCGCAACAGGCGCCACACTCCTCCTTCTCTCTGGCCCCCTCCTGGGGACCCGGGCTGATTCGGACCGGCAAGGCGCTCCATGCGCCGGCAGCTCGCGGACCTCGGGAGGCGGGACTTCCGGTCGGCCGCGACCGGATTGGTCGGCCGGCTAAGAGCTTCCGGGTCGCCGCGGGACTTGTTTATAATGCAAGGTCGGTTGAAATATCACTCATAATTACACAAAGCAATCTGAAATCTTGTTTTTATCTGGACTCACAAAGGTTTGCACATGTGTACATACTGGCGAAAAAGTGTTTTTCCTTGTGTATAAACCGTTGCCATGCACGTCCACCAGTTTTGTAAGACTTCCTTTCCCGTTGCTATGTTGAAAACGGAGGATTATGACTGCGTCGGTCAGAAGTAAACGTATAGCCAACGGTTTCCATGGTTAGAAACCGTGTACAAAACTTTCAAATTTCTGTAAAACAAGGACTTTATGTATAAACGCCAACCTACCCGATGGAGGCCGGCGTCTTCCAATTTTTTAAATCCCGAAATTACTTTCCGACGTAATGTATGTCAATGGAGAAAATGCATTTCCCGATTTTCCCCCCAATCTTCCACTTTCAATTGTAAAATGTTGGCCTGTATGCTTCTCGGATGCGCTCAAACTTTCAGGGCAGTGCAGTTATGCAACGCTTGACTCCGGTGGAGAGTATGCTACACAGAAAAAAATAATTTGTTAATTAATCGTATACTGTACAAGAGTGAAACGCTTTTTCAATGGTCAAACTAAGTAGTTTTCCACTCGTAAAATGCTACCTGCGCATAAAAATTGGCCGTTCACACGTAAACGGCATTGTGAATGGAGCCCTCGTGGGTTTACTTTCACAGTACCTTTCAGTCATAAAGTGAACATTTCAATGACAGAGAAAAAAAACTTAACAATCTCGCGTCACAGCTGCCTTGCCCCTACGGTAGTACACGCACAGCTTCCGGGTTTTGAATACACAGGTCACTGGGCCTCTTAAGTACCAACCACAGCCGGCAGAAACCAGAAGGCATGCAGATGAAACAAACACCAGCGCGGAAACTCCTGCAGAATTCCTCAATGCTTCTATCCCCTGGCTGAAGGACGACTGCGGGTAGAGTGGGTGCACGGAAAAATGAGACTAAACGCTCAACTGGGAAACAATACTAACCAGAGCACACCCACATCTGCTTCCCCTTAGTAAAGGTTACTTTGACGTGCTTGTCACAGTGCAAGCGTTCTTTCCTGGCACTATCCTCAAAACTCTTCTCGCGGCACCAGGCCTCGTTTTATAATTTGTATCCTCCTGCAGGTTGGCAGGAACATCCTGCAAAGACGGTTAAATCATTGGTTTTCTTCCAGGATGTCACCCAATCTGCGCTGGGGCTGGGCCTCCAGTCAGGTAAAAACGTGAAAGGCCGAGACTGGGTTTGCTCTCTGGGGGTCGTCTGAAAGCACTGGCACGAAAAGCAAAGCTTCACTTTGAGGCAAAGAAAGAAATCTTGTGTTACAAAGAAACGAGATGCGATGTAAAGTGACCTTTTTAAACGCGACTGCTCGCTGAACCCTGGTCTCTCTTAATTAGAGCCCCGCGTCTCCGCCTCAGGCAGTCACATTCATAAATTATGTATAAATTAGCCTTTAATAATTAAAAGCACGAACAGGAGAAATGGGGCGTTTCAGAAGCTTCTCTGGAAGTAGGCTAGCAGGCAGCAATGCAAGGACAGGCCACGCAGAGGGAGGCTGTTCACCTTAATACACATAACAGCAATGCCGAGTATAGAGAGGGCTTGTCAGCTTGTATCTTCAGATTTTCAGGATATGCAATGTTTTTCCATTGAGCTTATTCTGTTTTATGCAGCTAATAACGAAGCAATGAATACTGGTTGTGAAAGCACACATTTGGAAAAAAGAAAAATGCCCAGTCTATATTCCCACATTTTGCTGAACACACTAAAGTCACATTCAACAGCTCACACCACTTTATGACAGGTTGCATCTGGGGTAATACTAGGGGCGGCTGGTGACATTTGACAGTGGTGGGGTGTAAACTAATTTGCATAATTTGAGAGACAGCAGTGTGAGAGACAGCAATGTGTGTGTTCTACAGAGAGCATGGTGTGCGAGAGAGACAGCAGTGTGTGTGTAAGAAAGAGATATTTCATATGTACCTTTTTATGCAAAGAAAAAAACAATAACGCATAAATGAAAACATTGCCATTTACAATGCTAATAGCTCAAACTTAAATTATGCGAGACCTATTGCATTGCAAATGCTTGTTATACCTGGTTCTGTTTGCAGGCATAATAGGCTAGTGTGAAGTCCCTGAAGTACAAGTGTGACAGGTAACAGCGCCGCCCCTCTCATCAAGTCAGGGTAGCCCATCCTGTCAACACCTAGACCCTTTATTGTGTGACTCTTTTTTATTTATTTATTTTATTTTAAAGGTTTTATATAGCGCTGGCTAGACCCGGAGGTATCAGAGCGCTTTACAAGAGTATCATATCATAGTTACAGGTTATTACAAAGGTTAAACAGTTATTAGAGGATGGAAACATAGTTACTTGTAAGGTCAAGATAAACAAAAAGCGCAAATACGTAAGGGGAGAAGCAAGCAAGGGGAGAGATTCAGGGTAGGAGGGTAGGAGCAGGGGAAGTAGGCAGATAATAAAGGCGGAAAAGAGGAGGGGAGGGTGAGAGACACAGCATGGAAAAGAGATGCGGAACGTGACGGGGACACAAACCGGTAGACGATTCAAAGCAACGTCCAAAGTCCAGTAAGCTGTGATCCTAGGGGAAGTGGTATCAATTCACACTCTCTGTTGCGAGAGGCTCCCTTTACGCAGTGGACTCACTCAGAGGGGTCTCTGAGACTCCATGAATTCTCTATGAGGAAAAGACAAAGGTAAACTACACCTCGTCCTGTGACAGTAAACAGGCTGTAGGCACCAAATGGTTAGGACCAAATGTTTAGGACAAGAAAATACCAACTTTCTAAAAATGGTACTTTCGGAATTGTGATTTAAAATGCGACTTTACCATTAAAGAGAGTTTCAAAATACAATTGTGCTGAGACTAAACATGACATTCCTACCTGCTCTCAAATAAAAGTTATTTAATAAATGTAATAATGTAACCCAATGTCATTCTATGAGAGAGGTATACCTTCAATAGTAAAAAAACTAATTGTAAAAAATATATCCTACTTTTGAAAAAAAACCTGCCCAAAGGGCTCTTTAGGGCCTACCCTAGTAGTTACTTTTTGTATTAAAAAGGACAGTTTAGGCCTGGAAAAAGGCTTATTTTGGTAGATCGAAATGACAGTTTAAAACTTTGCACACAGACTGCAATGATAAGCCTGAGACAGGTTTTAAAGGGCTACTTGAGTGGGTGCACAAAGCGATACAAAAGAGGATGATGGATGGAGCGTTTTAGCAAATCAAACACTCTCCCCCAGTCAACCGATCTGGGTTTAATCCATCACCATTCTTTAGCTCACTCCGCCACACCAGTTCAGACATGGCCATATGCAAATCAGTCTGACCCTGTGCCCCATGGGAACAGTTCAGCCCGAACTGCCAAAGCCAAGTCTTCCCTGGTCCGGAAACAAGCATCCTGGGACCGATTTCTGGCATTTCAGCCGTCATTGCACTATGACAAAAGACAAGCTGTCAGGGACCTGATCTAGACAGAGCACGCTGGAAAGATATGCCACAAAAGGACAACATCTGGGGATTAGGCAGCCGCCATGCCAAACAATACAACCCTGATAACGGCCATTACCCAATCCAAGGACATGCTTGAAGCGAAAATTGGAGCGGTGAGCTCTGATGTCATGTTAGTATACCAGGATCTCCGCAATGCAGTAGAGTGTATCACAGAGGCGGAAACTCGCATCTCATCAACTGAAGACTCTGTGGTTGCCTCCAAACGAAAGTCTTAGTCTTGTAATCAATCATGAAGGGCCTGGCAGAGCTGGTGGAAGATGCAGAGAGATGGGCTAGCAGAAATAATCTTCGCTTTGTGGGATTTCCAGAGGGTTGCGAAGGCAGTAACTTAGAACAATTTATCACGTGGCTTAAGGAATGACTTCCAACAAACTCAATATCACAATGCTCTGTGATAGAGCGGGCTCACTGGGCCCTGCTTGATAGGCCCCCGCCAGGAGCTAGACTGCGACCAATCATCACAAGAATTATTGATTACAATGATCAGGATGTAATCCTGTGGCAGGCCAGGCTCAAAGACTCATTACTTTACTGTACATGCAGCATAATGATCTTTCCAGACTATTCGCAGATGGTTCAGCAACAACGTCAGTCCTTCGTGGAGGCAAAGGTCCAACTCCGTGCCCTGAAACTGCAATATGCCTTGTTATACTCGGCCCGCCTTGTAGTATCCTACAACTTGCAATCTCTCTTCTGGACAAAACGACCACCCCCTTTTCTGAATCGTTTTTGGCCACTATAGGTGTGGCAGGGTATACTCAGATGTGAGTCCCTTGCTCATTGCACCATCAGGATTCAAGCAAGCCGGGCCGACGACGGCTGAAATGCCAGAAACCTTTCTGGTGAAGAATTGGCTTGGTAGTTTTGTCTGCCCTGTTCCCATGATGCACTGGGCCAGGGACAGACTAATTTGCATGTAGCCAGGTTCTGAGCTGGGATGGTGCAGTGAGCTAAAAAACGGTGATGGATCAAGCCCTGATCTGTTGACTGGGTACGAGTGTTCTGTTTAATTCAGATACTCTGTCCATCACCACTCCCTTTTCTGAATCGTATATGACGCGTAGCGTCATTTGTCAGAAGTTGGTCACGTGGGTTCTCTCGCGCGTTGATACACTACGCGCAATTGGCTAGATGTACAGCCAATGGACACAGAAAACTAAAGTTGTCCGAAAAAGTAAACAAACCGGGATGTTTTTGTTTATTTACTCGAACAGGCATGCATGCAACTTCACATTGCGCACCTAGGTTATAAATAAATAAAGGCGCAACGCATGATGCTGAGTGTATCGCCACCCTAATTATAAACAAGGGAGAGGGGGCGCACGAGTGGTAGGGGCGGGTGAGTGCTGGGCGGGGGTAGAAGAGTTAATTATTAGGTGGTGAGAAGATGTCCAGTATGTTATTAAGGGAACTGTTGTGTATTACACAGTATAAATCTGGAAGGGTGTTACAAAACTAGTGTGCCTAGAATTATAAATGGCATACGCTCTCTCGTGTGTTTGGTCGTCATTGTTGAGTGCCTTTTCGCTTTTACTTGTTTCCTCAAATATGGCCGAAAATCAGGGCCTTTCCTTTGATGAGGATAACTTACAACTTGCCCTGGCGAGTCATCCTGATCTATTAGAAACATTACCTGTAGCTATAACTAGCAATGAAGATGAATGGGGTAAAATTCTGACTCTAAAGAAATCACATACACGTACTACACTACATGGAACGGTGATGGCACAATATCTACGTAACACCTGTGCACCCACTGGACTTATTGTCACCAATAGTCCTAGATTGTTCTTGAAGGATAAAGAGTTCCTCAAAAATCGGTCCCTCATCGCTTGGCGATGTACTAGGGACTGGCTTATACTCATCATTTAAACATCAAAAAGAATTGCGGACACAATACTAGTTGAGATTCAACTGTTAGAGCCTCACATTAAAACTACTCTTTCCACCAAAGCTTTTCAGAAAAACCAAGACGAAACTAATAAAAGTAACAGAGAGTTCAAAGAATTTACGCTGTCGGCTAAAATCGAGAAATTCAGAAAGGGCCTGGAGAAATTTAAATTTGATAAGGTATACCCGTACACAAGCAACACATATGTCCCTCCTGATTTCACTGCTAATGGACGTAAAAATGGGTCCAATTATGGAACTTCAAGCTCTGAAGATAATAGCTCAGGTAGTGACACCGGGTCTACTAATCAAGGTCCGAAACAAAGAGGTAGAGGAAGGAGGAACTGTAGGGGCAATCAGCACAACCAAACACCTATGTGGTGGCCCCCTAATGCGTGGCAATATGGTGGGCCTTCTTTTCCTCACCAGATGGGACCACAACAAATGGGTCCGTTTCAACCACACATGGGACCCTTCCCACCTCAATTCCCGAACAACTTCTCTGGCAAGCCTTTTTTAGGCGTAGGCCGAGGACGGTCGCGAGGCAGGAAGAGAGGTCAACAGCAACCGCAGGTACATTACAGCCCTCCCACAACCTCAACCAGGAACTTGAGGAGTACAACAACGAAGAACAAGTACCAAACGACAACCAACTTGGAACCGGGCTCGTGATCAATCTTAGCCAACATGTGTTGACACAAACTGAAGAGAAAGCCCTGAATAGAGGATTAGGCTTTGTTCCAACACATATTAACCCCTTCCCTGGTCATGACGAGCTGAGCTCGTCATGAGGCACAGTGGAGCTGTGCTTATGACGAGCTGAGCTCGTCATAAACAATGGGTTGGATGAGGATCCAGCACGGGAGGGGAAAACCCTTAGCAGCCAAGGTGTTAACGATCACTTTGAAACACGTCTTGAATTAGCTAGATTTCTACGCAAAGTCCGATTACACTTTTTCTTTGCTAGTAAACAGGGATCTGACGTGGAAGAGACACGAGAGACCAACACGGGATTAAAAAGAAAATCTACTTTAATCCCCCCTCACATACCATGCCTCCAAAAGTACTGGCCTTTGAGCAGGCTCTTGAGAAGAGTATAGAGGATCTGTTTACTCAACAAGAGAATGTTTTTAACAACTTTCCCAAAGAAGAACAACTGGCTTTGAGAACACTGTCTGCAGACCATGAATTAACAATAAAACCAGCGGACAAAGGGGGAGCCATCGTCCTCCTGGACACTAGCACTTATCGTGCTGAATGTCTCCGCCAACTGAGCGATAGGAAATCATATCGCCCCCTTGATGTTGATCCGACTGAGGAACTCAAGACCACCATTTCCATCATGACGGAGGAAGCCTTATCTGAAGGATGGATTACATCCCAAGAAGCCTCTTTTTTGTGCACTGCGCACCCTGTGACCCCCTACTTTTATGCCTTACCAAAGGTACACAAGGAACAAAGACCGCCACTTGGCCGCCCCATAATATCGGGCATTGGTTCGATCCTTGAACCGTTATCAACATTTGTTGATTTCTTTTTGCGCCCAATGGTGCAAGAAATGCCAACGTATTTAAAGGACACGGGTGATGTACTACGCCTTTTGCCTGAAATAGAGTTCATGTTCGATGTAGAGGCCCTCTATACATCAATACCCCAAGATGAAACCCTGGAAGTTATCCAGCCCCTTTTGCAATCTAGGACACTGGAAAGTATAACTCCTGTTAGTTTCCTTATGGCTTGTGCAACTTTGGCCCTTAAACACAATTTTTTCAAATTCGAGGACACAATATACCTCCAGGTATCGGGCACCAGCATGGGGAGCGTTTACGCTCCCAGCCTGGCAAACCTCTATGTTCATTCGTTTGAACAGCACCATGTGCTGGCTAACACCAACCCTTTCCTTCGATGTATCAGAACCTGGAGAAGGTACATCGATGATGTCCTTGTGGTTTGGCGAGGCACAAGTGAGAGTTACCAAGAGTTTCTGGGATGGCTAAACAGCAGGAATGATTTCCTTCGCTTCACCATCGAGATAGGAAAAGACAGATTGGCTTTCTTGGATTTACTCATCACATCCACTCCAGAAGGTTTACACTCAGAACTCTATAGAAAACCACTGGCAAAGAACTCCCTGTTATGCTTTGACAGTTATCACCCCAAATCCTTGCGGGAGAACTTGCCAAATGGACAGTTTCTTAGAGTTCATAGGAACTGCTCCAGTGTTGGAGCCTTTAAAAACCACTAAATGGCTCTTAAGGAACAATTGATTTCCAGGAAATACCCAAGGAGATTGGTACAACGATCCCTCAAAAGAGCTAGGAACAATAACCGTTCGGCACTGTTCGAACCACCAATCCAAAAGCCTCCCCTTGAAAGGTTAACCTTTGTCGCCATGTTTGGGATTCTATCCAATAGGATACAGAAAGCAGTCAAACGCCATTGGTCTATTTTGAACTCAGATCAGTCTATGATATAGACGCCTCTTTTTTCCTTTAAAAGAGGTCCCAACCTTAGGGATCGTTTGGTCCACACTAGACCACGCACGAAAGAACCCAGTGTTCTGGGTTTGCTATGGGACCTTCTTCCCCCAGTGAAAGGTCACCATCCATGCGGGTCATGTCATTCCTGCCCACAAACTAAGAAGTCCACAGAAATAGACATAGGCACCACACGACCGTGGATCCAAAATAAATTCACGAACTGTAACAGCGACAATCTGGTATACCTTATTACATGTCCATGTGGCCTCAAGTATGTGGGGATGACCACTCGTAAGATTCGAGTGAGAATATCTGAACACAAGAGCACCATTAGGTGCAAGAGGCAAGCCACCAAATGAACAAATCACTTCCTGAAGGCACGCCATCCATCCACTGCATTCCAGTGGGCAGTGATCGAACAACCCAACATCCCGGCACACATCACTGACATTGGCAGATTTCTTTTGTTAAAAGAACAGAAGTGGGTTTTCAAATTGGGCACCAATCGGGTAGGGCTCAATGATGACATACCGTGGGTCAGTTTATTATTTCCAGCATGCTGTATCTCACGTCAGCTATAAGAAATTTTCATTTAAAATATCCTGGTGAGACCGACTACGGCCCTTGCTTGATTCTGTATGTATACTCAAAACTCTGTATGCATAACTTCTACATATGCCATTTATAATTCTAGGCACACTAGTTTTGTAACACCCTTCCAGATTTATACTGTGTAATACACAACAGTTCCCTTAATAACATACTGGACATCTTCTCACCACCTAATAATTAACTCTTCTACCCCTGCCCGGCACTCACCCGCCCCTACCACTCATGCACCCCCTCCCCCTTGTTTATAATTAGGGTGGCGATACACTCAGCATCATGCGTTGCGCCTTTATTTATTTATAACTAGGCTTTCCTGTTTTCAGTTTCTATTTTTGGTAAATTCTGGTGGGGTTTTTTCAGTTTTTTTGAATATCTTAAAAAACAGTTGTTCTCAGTGGTTACACATTTTCGCGCCACTAAAAACAACAGAAAAAGTGTTTTTCCAGTGTTTATGGAACGTTTTGCTTTTATTATTGCTTGCTTTCTGCACTGAAAGAACATGGTATATAGACAGTGTACTTATAGTTTATATGAGGTCCAAATAGATTTTTGCAAATTAATCTTATTGTAGTACACCATACAATACTTCTTCAGTGAGCCTTTGGGTCATGTGCGCTCGCTCTTTCCTTCTCATGTAAACTTCTGTGAAAAGGCCCTCTCAGCATTCATAGCCCCTTGTGCTGAGAACCTTCAGCTAAGGGACACAGTTGGTATGACTCTTTCTTTGATGCCACATAAAGCACAAAATGATAAATATTTGTGTTTAAGTTCCTGTGCATAAGAAAACAGTGCACCAGAATGGACTAAAAAGGCAATAGCAACCCTCATTAACTCTGAAGATTGTAAAGATGCTTTCAGCATACCATCTAACAAGTGGCAAGGATCTCCTACAGGGAATCACTTCACGTAGCTGAATCACTGCAAATACAAACAATATCACTCCAATCTTTGTTGAACTTGGAAAGAACCTTTTTTTGCAGAGCATTACAAGTGACACTGCGTTCCATGTTTTCCAAAAGTTTGGTGTCATGTTTTCACCACTATCCCAGATGCTTGGTGATATATATATATACCTGTCACTATACCTTGCATTGAATATTTAAAGTCTGAGGTGTTGGCAATTCACCTACTATCAATACTGACCCACTAGAAACTATGGTCTGGTGTATTAAGGGTTTTTACCCATTCTCAGTGTGTAAATGTGATGACACATATTAGGAAAGATTTTTGTGAAACCAGCCATTTTACCTATCAGTGAAAGAATCAAATGCAGCCAAAATATCAAACATGAGTTTGATATGTCCTGATTCTCTATAGTTTATAAAATAATTAAACTAGACCTAAAACATGAAACTAAACCCTGCATCTTTAGACCAAAGGCCACAAAACTGAAAAAAGTGAAAGGAAGAAGAAACAATATTTTAGTGGCATCCCTAAAGAACAAAACTCAAGCAGAATAATGTTAGCCAGTCTTTCTTACTGCTAGCTTGTATAACAAAGTTACATGAATGGCATTTAGTTTGTGGTTGTCCAGGTGTTTTTTCAGTGTTTATATGTTTTAACCGGTGAGGGCTATTTTTCTTCCAGTGGGGTTTTATCAGTTATTATAGGTTTAAACCTAAAACCCCACAGCCTATTTATAACCTAGGTGCGCAATGTGAAGTTGCTGCATGCCTGTTCGAGTAAATAAACAAAAACATCCTGGTTTGTTTACTTTTTCGGACAACGTTAGTTTTCTGTGTCCATTGGCTGTACATCTAGCCAATTGCGCGTAGTGTATCAACGCGCGAGAGAACCCACGTGACCAACTTCTGACGAATGACGCTACGCGTCATATACAGCAGCCCAAGTAAGTTCCCGTACCTCCCTGATCGGCTTAGACGCCGACAAAAAGTACCGACGGAGAGGTAGGGCGTTCCTCTGAGAACTACTGGCATTTTGCGATCGTGTGCTCATGGAGGCTTTCACTCGCTTCTATTATTTTTTTATATTATTATTTTTTTTTTAAACACACATGTAGAATTGGGGTTATTGCTTTTGAACGCACGTGTAGGATTGGGGTTAGCATCACAACTTGCCCAGTGAGTGTGTTGCATATTGGCTAACAGATCCGTTACTATGTCTCTATATTTACACACAAGGTTGAGGCGCGTTTTACA
Source organism: Lissotriton vulgaris (assembly GCF_964263255.1). Taxonomy (NCBI): domain Eukaryota; kingdom Metazoa; phylum Chordata; class Amphibia; order Caudata; family Salamandridae; genus Lissotriton; species Lissotriton vulgaris. Next base: position 274,904,505 of record NC_141695.1, on the reverse strand, counting down.
ACTGTGCAACGTCTAGAGGGAGTGTGTTAATTGATGGTGATTAACTCCAATACAATGTTTTGATTCAAGTAAGCTAAACTGTTTGAGTGAAACAACAGATGGCGCTACTCAGCGCTTATATTTGACTGTCTGAATACACGAGATATAAGTGGCATTTTCAGCTTTGCTGTTCTTTGCCCCCCTTTTCAGAGCGGTCCTTAACCCTGAGCCGTGGCCAGCTGGGGTGAGGTCCATACATCTTCCAAGTGGTGTAAGATGTCATCTCCTTTGGTTATTTTGACAATTCGATCCAATGTTGAGATTCTAGCACTATATAAGATGTTTCTATGATTGTGCTTGAACACATGTCATTTACGACTAGGATTGTATAGTTGAAACGTAGTACATTTATACAAGCACAAGAATGCAGTGTTTTGCTAACAAGACTTCTGTTTAATATCTCCATGTTTTCACTATTCCTAGCAATCCCCACTTGGAAAGGTGAAGCTACCGATACAGACATCTAGTGGATACAGGTGATCTAAGTATCGGTTTTGAAATTTATTTATTGTTTTGAGCACTCCTTTTTTTGCTTTAAGAGCACTCGTTCGTAGTAGCAAATAGATTACTGTGGTCCTGATGAAAGCAATGACAATCTGTGTCAAGAATTGCTGAAACATGTTGACCCTAGAACACATCTAGACGATCCAAGAATATTTGGGTTGTCCCTGTCTACTTTTTAATATTGGTAGAGTGGGTAGCAACAGAATAAAGTCACGTTCAGCACCCCCTCATCTAATTTTACTTCACACACATTCTCTTTTGTTTTTTCACTATTTTTTGCACTACAACATCAGTCCCCTTCTTTAACATCCTCTTAGTTGAGAAGCAAGACCACGTTAATCTATCTGACCATGTGAGGGTTTTAACAATCTTAGCCCTCCATGTGAAAGACAATAGATAACACCATCAGTGGTCTTAAGAGGAACCCAAATGATGAAGGGCGGTTCCGTGTGGTGACTGATGGGCATCCTTATCTGATCACTTGTTGGGTTTAGTGTAAGGGTGGCCTTTGTCTTTATAGTTTACACATAGCATGGTATTAGAGTCCTCTGCAGGTGCTCATCTTACATTCCTTTAGAGACATTCTTACTTCCAAAGACCCTTAAATGTCTCTGGGACACTTGTGTGGGATCCTTTGGTGGGGGATCATAGTCGCCGTTGGGGCTGTGCCCACCCCACCGCCGGGAAAGATACATCAACAGTTTTGAGGTATTGAGGAGGGAGGCGGGAGGTGGTTCTCCTGGGGCAATTTCATGTTGTTGATATTGTTTTTAATGCCATGCCTTTACACCTGACGCTCACATTTCCCAAGCAACGGTCGTTTATAGGCTTCCCCACTTACAATCTCTTTATGCAGTCTCACATCTCCGGCTTCTCCTTTGAAGCTGCGCATGTGCGGGAGCCTGCGCATGCGCAGTTTCAAAGAAGAAGCCGGATCAGGAAGTTTGTGGTGCAATAATAAGATAAGTTTTATTTCACTTTATTTACAGCCTGTAAATATAATTAATAACTATAAGGCAGGCGGGAAGGTGGGCGGGAAGCGGGAGGCCGGCGGGGGCCAGGGGGCGGGCTCTGCGAAACAGAAATATCGCGGAGAGGCACTGAGATTTGTTCAATTTTCGTCCCTCTCCGTGATAGTCCTTTTTGCAAATTCCGCCCACCCCTTGGTCAGCCCCCCTGTACACAGTATGGGATACCTATACGGCATGGTTAAGAGGTATTGTTAAAAATGTAACTGTAAACTGGGCTAGGGAAGAGAAAATGTACCTAAATGAAATAGATGAGGAGATAGACAAAATAGCGAATCTCTTAAACGATAACAAAGGCTTGGAAGGAGTAAGAAAGGAGTGGGCAGATAAGCTGGGAGGTTTACATTTGAAGTTTAGAACTAAATTGGAGGAGAAAGTCACTTAACAGTGGGAGGTGAGCAAATCCAGGGATATTACACAAGGGGAATGCTGTGGAAGGTTTTTGGCTTGGAAAGCAAGGTGGGACAGAAATCAAAATTGTATAGGGAATATTCTGGAAGAGGAGACCAGGCTCATAGTGGAGGAGAGTGAAAAAATCTGTGCTGCATTTACTAACTTCTTAAGTAAGCAGCTTCCTAAGCTTACAGAAGCTCAAACCCTCTACCTAGGATGAGAAGTCGTTGGTAGTGTAATCGTGGACATTAAATAAAAAGCAAAAAAATGGGACAGGACAGGATTTCCTCCGAATTGTATTCTGTATTAAGGGTAGAGATTATCCCAGTGTGGGTAAAACTATTCAATTCTATCCTGGTAGATGGGGACCCAATTCCGATGTCATGGAACGAAGCAGTAATCTCCTTAATTCTGAAGCCAGGCAAGAATCCAACACACTGCCAATCATTTTGACCAATATCATTACTTGACAATGATTACAAGATCTTTTCTGGGGTTCTTGTCGCACGTTTGAATAAAGTAAAGGGGCTGCTGATTCATCAAGACCATAAAGGGTTTCTTCCTGGGAGATATATAAATGAGCTCAACTATTCTTCGATCGGTTCCATAGATTTAGCCATAACACAGAATGCCCCCCTTACAATTGCCACAATAGATGCTGCAAAAGCATTTTAGCGCGTTAATTGGAGGTATTTAAAGATTATATTAGAACATTTTGGTTTGAGTAAAAATATGATAGGCACTATCTTTAAAATTTATAGAGCTCCAACTGCAAAGATTCTAGTTAAAGATACTCTGTCTTCTTCTGTGCAAATTGAGAGAGGTACAAGACAGGGTTGTCTTTTGTCACCTGCATTATTGGATCTCTACATAGAGCCTTTTGCTCAAAGTTTGAGGTTAAATGAAGAGGTTAAATCTTTTAAAATTGGGGCATAACCCAGGAAGATCTCGCTTTATGCTGATGACCTCATGGTTTATACCTCAAACGTAGTATCGACCTTACCACATCTTAGAGTGGAAGTGAGGGAATAGGGTAAACTAGCGGATATGCAGCAAACAAACAAAAAACAGAATTAATGACTTGGATCCAAGATGGTGGAGAAATAAAATGAATGGAGGAATTGAGATATTTGGGGATTAAAATATTTAAAGGAAGATAGTGGAAGGTAATCTGGAAAGAGTAGGAAAGGAGATAGATATTTTACTAAAAATATGGCACAACCTTCCATTTACGATCTATGGCCGGAATAATTTGGTGAAAATGTCCATCTTGCCAAAACTCACCTTTCTCTTTGATAATATTCCCTTGCACTTTGAGAAAAAAACACTCCCGAAGCTGCAGGGGAAGATTTCTTCCTTTACATGGGCTAGTAGAGGAATACGCCTCTCATGGAAAAAGCTGAGATGGAAAGCTGGAGTAGGAGGCATGGGTCTTCCTGACCTTGAGATCGATTGTTGGGCGTTCCAACTTAAAAACAATAGAATGCTTCTACAATGACCCGATGAACCTCTAATAGTGTTTATATTTAAAACCATGCTGGTGGGATTATCTGAGAAGTGCTCTCTTATAAGTATGGGGCTTCAAACCTTTTTTAAAAAGTCAGATTAAAATGCCTCCAGTGAGTGGCAAGAATGTTGTACAAGATAAGGTCAATTCTAGGTGTTCCTTATTACAGCAGACTGTCTTCCATATGGGATTCTCCAGGATACCTCGGAATGTTTATCAGATAGCTTAGCAAATCCACTGAAACAGTCAGATGTTAGGAAAAGGGGTCAAGTGGTCGATGATGGACAAAAATTAACTTGGAGCTACTGGCATGACAAGACCAAAGGGGTATTAGCCAGATTTAAAATCTACCAGATTAATGCTTGGCTCAAGAGTCAAAATGGGCTAGATAGTGACTCAAAACAAATAGAGCTCGAACTTCAGACCACAACGGCAAGGAAAAAAGAGGTGGCAATTTGGTATCAATTCCTCCTGGATGCAGAACTGGTGGAAATGAAATCCCCACATAGTGCACGGGATGTATGCTTGCCGGAAGTGGAGTTGGCAGATTTATGGCAAGTATCTTGTGCTACACTTTGTTTGGTGGTTAAACCTGCTGCTTTACAGAAAAAAACACTTTTTTACCTTGCATAAAATCTATTGGACCCCAAAAAAGCTGGGAAAGATGAAAGGAGACACAGAGTCAAAGTGCAGCTGATGTGGCAGCGGAGATGCAGATGGCATGCACATTTTTGCTAACTGTTCAAAATTGGGAGAATTCTGGTAAGCAGTGGGCACCAAGTCTTATTCGTGTGCATCTATACACAGTGTATAGATGTACACGAATAAGACTTGGTGATTAGCCATCAGGGAGATTTGGAACCGACGCTGAGGATCGGAAGAGTATTAACTTTTGAGTTGAAAACATGGGGAACGAATGACAAATAGAGGATTTTGAGATATTTGATGATTACGACTTTACGGCGTTGGACATCGTACATACGGATACTGACTGTGGGGACTTTTTATGGAATAACAGAGGATTTTCAGTTGTGACCTTGTAGGACAGCCCTGACGAAGTCATTGTGCTTTGCATAGCACGACGAAACACGTGTTGGCTGCGCTTTGAAGAGAACATTGGATGAATAAAATCTAACTGGAATACAAGGACTTTATTGAGTGGATGAATATAAGTACTGGAATACATTTGTCTTCCTGCTATTTTGAAAATGTTCTGTATATTGAAGATCATTTGTTTATTAATTTGGTTTAGAGTGCTCAGGGAGAACCTTTGATATGATTTGCAAGTAAACTGTCAATATTTGATTATTTACTTAATACTACTAGCAAGAAGATAAATCTGTAACCTCTGGACTCAATCAGAACCCCCTTCTTGGAAGGTGTTGGAAGAACTCTGTGGGTTTTTCAAGGAAATGGATAAAAATAGTCTAAGATTTTGGAATTTGCTAAAATACTGAATGACTTCTCTGTCCAATGATTACACCCTCTCAATTCATTAACTGGGAGGGCAGTAGAAAGTTCAAAACAACCCAGTAAATCTAATTGATCAGTAACCAATTTTGGGCACTAACGATGGGCGCTTCGAACAGTGCTAATCGGTGGTGACATGAGGATAAAAAACAAAACAAAAAAAAAACAATTATCTACTCTGGAGCGATGCTACGAGCCCTGAAACACGAACTGTTTTTACGCTATGGAGGCAGGTCCTGCACCACCTAGGATAGTGGGGGCGATTGACCAGGGAACCCCCCTGTGGCATATTGGTCTTCTGCACCAGTTCTCGACATTGACTGGATTTAGTGGATGGGAGAACACATGTATGTCTGTGCTGGGGCGTGGTCATGTGGAGACCGATTTTAAAATCGTCCCAGGAGCTTCAGAGGTAATTTGATATGCCCATTACACAATTCTACAAATACCTCCAGATCAGGCATGCCATTTCACCGTCAATTCTACACCTAGATGCTCTGCCAGAGTTCAACCCCGTCTATGCAAACGTTTTTATGGAGTACCTAGGCAATCGTAAGATTACCAAAATATACAACACAATAGTTACTGACAGTCGCACCACATTGGCGACACTTCGAGAGGCCTGGCAGGGTGATCTGGGACAGCTGGACAAGGATGATTGGACTAAAGTATTTGAATCCCCATGTGGGGCGGCCATAGCATCACATCTTCGACTTTTACAATTTAAATACCTCCACCGGGTCTACTTTCCTAGGCATAGACTGTGGAGGGCCGGCCTGGTGGCCTCCCCTTCAGAGGTTCTGGCAGGGGGTCTTGAGCTCACTGTCCGAGGTCCTGGAGTGGGATGTGCCTACCTCACTAAAACTAGCCTTCTAGCAAATTACAGACGGCATAGGAAGCAATAGATATAAATGCCATCTATTGTTCTTGGGGCTCGCAGGGGCGAAGCGTGACATAGCCAGGGAGTGGAGGGCTTCATCTCCACATATGGTGAAGGTGTGGCGGAAGGGAATGGATTTCTGTATGGGCTTGAAATTACCAAGTAAGAGCATGTCCTCAGGAACATTCTAAGATATGGGGAAAATGGGTAGACTACCGAGGTCTATATCTGGAGTCTGTTCCCTTGATTTCACAAGGTACAGAGATAATAAATTAGTTGCTGGAGGGGAAGTTTTTAGTTTATATCTTCAATTACAACGGCTGGAGTGGAAGTGGGCAGATGAGAGTAGGTTGTATTTAGACCTGGAACTGTCGATATCAGCAAATATATTTGTCATATCTATGTATATGTCAATATACCAGGTCCTACCTGGGTATGTATGGCTGTACAACACAATAAAAAGTGTTTTGAAAAAAAAAATAAAAACAGAAGGGGTAAAGCCAAAACATTTGAGGGGTGACCCTGCAGAGAGGGCCAGAAAATTAAAATAAGTCATTTTTATTATTAGCTGATCATATTTTTACTCTTGAGCCCTAATTCCTATAGGGTTTGTACTTGGGAAAGTTGTACCTCACCCAGTAAAACTGATATGACCACCCGCATTTTTGATTAGGCGTAGCATTACCTCTCAATTCCGAGTTCCAAATCTCAGGATAGGGTGATATTGTAATACCATATTTTCCTCCATTCAGAGCTGCAAAAATCAGAAAGGGCAAAATTTTCTTTGCACACGTTCAAGACATTTTGCATGGAAAAAGTGCAGTGTTACCATAGAAGTAGAGTAATAGTTCTGGCGTGAATGCCTCATAGTGTCTTCAAGTCAGCTGTCACTTGGTGCCTCATGATTAGTACGGCTGTTATCTTTAATTGGTTGTATTCTGGTATTTGCATCTAAATTGAGGAAGTGTTATGGGCTATATTTACGAAAAATGATATACACTGGATTAGCTCTTCATCCAGTATATAGAGTACTGTGTTAATACGGACAGAGGCATGTAGCATTTCCTCAGGTTTTGTTTTAAATGAATATAAACCGGAGCAGATTTTACATAAATGAATTCTCTAATTAGGGATAATGAAACGTTCTTTACTTACATCTCTCTGGGACCTCCATAGTGTAGTGTGTAATGTATCCCTCTGTTCTGTGCTGGAGCAGGCATGTGAAGGTCCTGGCGTTGACATGATTCACAGTTGAAAGATTAACTTTCAGCCTACGGGTTAAGAGGTAGGCGGTAAGATCAGTTTGCACTACAGTCATGGTCTCTGCTGGAATATGGGTGTCCCCCTCCTTCCAAACAATCTCAATGTCCTGTACCATGCCAGCCTCTACCTGGCACATCAGAGAGGTGTCGTTGTCCACTTTTCCTATGCTCATTGGCCCTGTGAATGGAGAAAGAAAAGGAGTATCGCTAGAGCAACGTTCATTTGTCATTGTTTACAACTCTCTGCACATGTAAAGTCACTTTGGCATATGTAGTTTGGATTGGACATTTAATTAAATGCTTCTGTGCCACTTTTCAACTGCATTACGCTTACCTGGAAATCCTAAAATATATCCGTGCAGTCTAACACATTCTCCTATGGAATTAGGTAAACCTCAGAGTTGACTTTGTGACCTAAGCACTGACCCTAAATAGGCTCTCATTACAAGAAGTATTCAGGTTCAGGTTCAATTTGTCTTTATTTCGAATAAAATTCATAAAAGACATCCAAATACATGTATAATAAAACATTTCCCAAGTTTGATAAAATTGTGCATTAAATTCCCCATAGTTTTAGCAGATAAAAGAGAAATGGCTTAAGTATAACAGTTTGGTACCATTTAAGACAAAATAAAAAGACGTTTTACAATTTACAGTTTACAGTTTCTTAGCACGGATGAGCCACAGCCAGCCCAAAAATTTTGCAATACAAATCACAAACTTTGTAGTTCGTAAGTCTCTTAATTTAAGAAGGGCTGTCTGGCTACTTCTGCAATTAAGTGTTTCGCAGACTGGCTTCAACCATTTGAGTCTGGGTAATATGTACACAGGACAAGCAAAGAATATATGGCCTAGACTTTCTACCTGATCGGGACAAAAGGGGCACTTGTTACTTTGGTTGTTTGCCCACTTTGCAGTAAAAGATTTGATAGGCAGAGTTCCCACTCGAAATTGGTGGTACAATTTACGATCAAGTGTTTTGCCTATCAGGTCCCAATAAGGTTCAAGGGATGGGGATATCTTATGCATAAGAAACTGACCTGTTAGGTTGTTGCTAGAGGAAAGTATGATTAAAGCAGATTTTTTATCGGCCCAGTACAGGTCTCTAAATTCCACTTTCGATGGGAAGATAGAGCTTTCTGGCTGCAACCATAGCTCTGGGAGGCCCATAGAATATAATATTCGTTTGACCTCCTGTAGCCAAGGGATCTTCTGTGCACCCCATAAAGCCCTAACCTCACCTAGTTCCTGGGCAAACAAACTAAGCTCTTGGCTCGTCCAGAGGCGACGCCATAGGGCTATAAGACGGTATCTAGCCATCTCATCCAGAGGCCTGCAACCCAAATCTAGAAGCAATGGTGTTGTAGGAGAGGATTGGGGGAGCCCCACTAGATTCCTCAGAAACTTATTCTGCGCGCTGATAAGAGCCGGCAACCCTTTGTATCCCCAAATATCCGCACCATAAAGGGTAGCAGCATTCGCCTTGGCCTCATATATTTTTAACACCGGTGCGATACGTTTTGTCAAGGCTTTTTTCTGCTCCTTTAACAAACATCCTGTGAGGCGGACAAATTTAAGAGTTAGCACCTCTAGCTGGGGTTTCCAGGTTAGCTGGTGATCCAAGGTCACGCCCAAATAAGGCATGGCTTTAACCTGTTCTATTGGAACACCCTCTAATGTGAATGAACTGGAAATGGGTTTATTTTTATTAAAAATCATAAATTTAGTCTTATCAGCATTGATCTGGAGGTCGTTTATGGCACAGAATTCAGAAAATCTATTCAAAGCGGCCTGTAGGCCACTTCGAGTCCTTGAAAGAAGCAGGGTGTCATCTGCGAATATCAACATGGGATACTTTGACCCCCCCAGGATAGGTGCATCAGTATTGATGTCTTTAAAAAATGCAACCACCCGGTTAATAAACAGGAGAAACAGGGTAGGGGCCAGCACACAACCCTGCCGGACTCCTCGTTCGACAGGGAAGCTGGTGGTCACCTGACCCTGGTTGCCCCATCTTACATGTGCAAAGTTGTCCTCATGAAGGCGCCTGACCAGATCTAGTAACTCAGAAGGGAGACCCATATCTCTCAAGGCATCCCAGAGTTTAGCTCTGGGAACAAGGTCAAATGCCGACCGAAGGTCGACGAAGGCAGCATAGATGACACCACCGCCCAAGAGGACCACCTTCCAGTAGATCATAGTTAGGCGAAACACCTGATCAAGGGTGCTAGTACCTGATCTGAACCCTGCCTGCATGGGGGAGAGTATGTTATTTAACTCCATCCACCCCTGGATTCTAGCAAGAGCCATTCGTGAGACCACTTTCTGTATAGTATCGATCAAGCTGATGGGGCGATAGTTTTTGGGTGAAGATCGATCCCCTTTCTTGAAGACCGGAATGATCTCAGCCCCTTTCCAGGACTGCGGTATCCTTTCCCCAGCTGTGATAGAGTTTGCTAAAATAGTTATGTAAGGAACCCACAGATCCAAGTTCAGTTTAAAAAGGTCGGCTGGGACGGCATCAATGCCCGGTGCCTTCCCAGACTGGATTGAACCTAGAGCGTGCTCCGTGTCCAATGTGCTAAAAGTAAGTTTGTCCCCATGTGTGGCTGCAATAGACTCTAGTAAAGGACTTTCTGTCAGCTGAAGGGCGTTTTGGTCAATAAATTGGGCAGAAAAGAATTTAACCCAATCTGCCGCAGAAACATGATTTTCAGGGGATAGTGTATCAATACCCCTGCCCCGCCTAACTGTCTCCCAGAACTTGGTTTGATTGGAATTCTCGCATGCATGGAGGAGGTCTAACCAATATGAGTCGTCCCAATCTTTTTTAGCTTCCCATATTGTGCGCTTATAAACCTGCCTTGCTACTCTAATATCGAGTGTGTTTCTAGATTTAACGGCAGTAATAAGGGTACCATGGGCATCTCTACACTTTTTGTTATACCAACCCTTCAGTTGGGTAGCCTTCTTTTTACGGCACGGCCTAGTGAGCAGTTCCTTAATGGACGCAAAACACGCCTCATGAAGGTCAACATTGTGAGAAATAGGTGTGTCAACGGGGGAGGGTGCTATCATTTTTTCTTTGGTGCGTAGGACCAGTTCTTCAATTTGGTTAACAAGCTCAGGGTCAGCTGCCACTCTGGACCATTTGACCCGCCTTCTGTTGTCGCATAAGGTGAGGTCAGATGTGAGACAATCTGATTCCACCTGAGGGGGCCCTAACCCTAGGATCATAAGTGATAATGAGAGAGGATTATGATCGCTCTCCGGCCTGGTATCAATAATCATATCTATTACAGAGGCCCAGGCTTCAATATTGATTAATATATAATCAATACGACTAGAGCAGGATCCGTTATCGAAAGTTGGCTTTCCCTCCTTGTCAGAGACGCTACGACCATTGACTGCGCGAAGGCCCCATGCTAGACAGAACCCAAGCCAGTTAAGGGCAGCCTCTGTTCCCTTAACTCCCTTAGTGATTGATAGCGGGGGGATGTTCCAAGTGAGATCTTCTTCTAGGCAAACATCCTCCGCAAGGTTCAAGATCGGTTCAAATGAGCAGTTCAAGTCGCCAGCCACTATTGTGAGCTGGTCGCTTTTGTGCTCATTTAAAAGATCTTCCAGATCGTTAATGATAGGTTGTTTCCGACCACCCTGGCAGCCTCTAGCATAGATGTTAATGATAATTAAATCCATACAGTTCTCTTTGCATAGTGATATGCAAAGTAGATCCGGGTTCGTCCCTTCTAATTCTCTAACAGTGAATCCCAAGCTTTGCCTTAGCCATATGGTAAGTCCACCCGAGGCCCTGCCCTTCATTCCCTGTACAGCTGGTTTGTAAAAGTTTAAATAACCATGTCTGAACAAGGGGGCAACTGACCAGGTTTCCTGAAAGAGGATTATGTCGTGGGATGAGATATAATCTGCCCAATCGCCGTCCTCAAGGCGTCCCCGGAGTCCCGCTATATTCCATGAAGCAATTTTTATAACATTAGCAGGATTATTGGTTTTGCTGTTTACAGAGTTATTGATGTTGCATGTTAATGGTAGAGCTGAGATCGCGACCTCAGTCAGGGGGGGGTTGGAGGCGTTAACAGGTGATATCTGCTGTGCAACTGGTGACTTCAGACAAGCTACACTGTTTCCTTTAGTGGAGTGTGTGTTAGGGCCTACCAGCTTCTTCTTTTTTGGATTCGCCACCCCGAGTCAGTCAACCTCCTCAAGGCAACCAAACATATTGGATGTCGGAACACCGTGCCACCAGGCACTCTGACTTGGTCCCCCAGTTCCAAATCCCCTATTCCCAGACTTTTGTATTGTTGACCATGCCCCACCCATCCTCTGCTGGTTCCTAGGGGGATAGAAAAAAGTGAGGGGTCTGACTACAACAGTGTGATCATCTTCGCTAGTGGCCCATGAAAAAAGGTGTTGTGCAGTGTGAGGATCGGCAAAAGTCACCACAATGCAGTCACCCATGATCGATTTATGACTCGGTCCAACCCATGGTACTCTGCGTACCATCAGTACATGACTTCTTTGGTGGCTAGGGAGCTGTCTATTTATGTTAAGCCAGTGTATTACCTTGTTCTTAAGGGACCAATGGTCCTCTTTCACTGATGGGTCAAGGGTAGGTACACCGGCCAAAACTATAACATAAGGGGTGGCTTCCGGTGGTAAATCAATATAGCCGCCTCGGAAGTTGAGTCTGTTTGGGTCAGGAGCGAGAGATGGCTGGGTATTAAGGGAAGGTTGGTTGGCTTGCGGGTCAGCTGCAGGCACAGGTTTAGGACGTGCAGTAGTCTTCTGGGGGTGTGAATCGACCCCAACACAAGAAGCTGTGTGCTTAGGTTTGACTGGCGCTGGGACATCTTTAGCAGGGCCAGACCTAGCTTTTGGGATAGGGATGGTTTTAGTGCGGGGTTTAGGTATAGGTGTAGGTTTGGGCCCCGGGGCGGTAGCATAAGATGCTTCTGCTACTATCGGTTGTGGGGGTACCTCTCCCTGTGGAAGTCTTGCATCCATCTGCTTGAGGCTAAGGCTGGCCAGTGTAACAATAGTCCTGTCCATCTCAAGCAGATGATTTTCCATTCTGGATAGTTTAAGTTCCAGGGGGATAAGTAACTTCTTAAGGGTATCCCAAACCGTTTGAACGAATTCCTCGTCACCTCTCTTGTCCCTCCCATCCTCACTCAGTCTACCCTCCATTGAACCAGCATTGCTTAAGCCAGCCAGGCATTCAACCTGTTCAGCCCTTCCATTTCCCGCCAAACTTTGGTTTGTATCACTTACATGCAAATCAATGTGGGAACTAACTGTGTGGGGTTTATCAAATACTGCCTCTGGAGCAGGGGCACCTAGTTGGCGGCGGCAATTGAAAAACTGGGCTCTCGCAATTTTTGCCTTTTTACGGGCGAAGGCAGACCTAGCCAAGTTTTTCTTTTGCTGTAATGCCATTTTTTTGGTGTTTTTGTTATCCTTCGTAGCCGCCCTAGGCGACTTACTTGTTGCTTGTGCACTAACACCGGCTACACATTTGGGTAGCGCGATCTCCTCCTTGGAATTTGGTGGGAGATCCTTCTCGTGGTCACATGGAGACAGGGATGGGCAGTGATGTATATCTGCCGATGTGAGTAGGGGGCGGGGGCCTGCTATGCGCTCTGGAGTGAGGGCTAAAGCGAGTTTGCCTAGTGAAGATTTCTTCGAGGTGGCAATGGTTAAGGACAATTTTCGTGCAGCATCCAACTCCAGGGAGACCCTATGTTGCATTTTTGTAATTTCTGCATCTATGGCCAGGTTAGTCTTAGTTAAAAAGTCGTCCAAAGTCCCATTGGATTTACTAGCCCCCCTTGCAGCTTTGCTGCGTGTTACACGGGTGCACATGATAGTCAAAGGGAGGATAAAACCACAAGTAGCAGGATACCCGCTCAACAACAAAGAGGATGACAAAGACGCAGCCAAGGGACGCGGCCCAGCCCAGACCTCTAAGACCTCGAACGGCCTCAAACGGCCCGCTCTTAGCCCGGTCTTCGCCCCGGGCTGTGTCCCGCGCTGCGGGAGAACTAGGTCAATAAATAGGTAATCGGGTAGACAAGGGGGCGTGGCAGCGGGGAGAGCGGACCGGAAGTTGGTGAGTGGTCTTGCAGGGACTCCTGGGCAATGGAGTCCCCTGCACGCTCGCAGCCCCGCTGACCGCACTCACCCGGTAACTCAGCAGTCCTTCCCCTCTGTCCCGGTTGTGAAATGCACGCAGCGGCACCCGCGGAGCGGGTGCGGCAAGAAGTGACAGGAATCCTTTGAAGAGGCGCTGAGGGCAGGTCAATCAGCCAAAAAGTGCGTCCGTGCTCTGGAGGGCGTCCCGCCGGAGGAGAAGAGGTGAGGGTTTTTAAGCACACACAGCTGCAAAGGGCGGGGGGCGGCAGCGGGGAGAGCGGACCGGAAGTTGGTGAGTGGTCTTGCAGGGACTCCTGGGCAATGGAGTCCCCTGCACGCTCGCAGCCCCGCTGACCGCACTCACCCGGTAACTCAGCAGTCCTTCCCCTCTGTCCCGGTTGTGAAATGCACGCAGCGGCACCCGCGGAGCGGGTGCGGCAAGAAGTGACAGGAATCCTTTGAAGAGGCGCTGAGGGCAGGTCAATCAGCCAAAAAGTGCGTCCGTGCTCTGGAGGGCGTCCCGCCGGAGGAGAAGAGGTGAGGGTTTTTAAGCACACACAGCTGCAAAGGGCGGGGGGCGGCAGCGGGGAGAGCGGACCGGAAGTTGGTGAGTGGTCTTGCAGGGACTCCTGGGCAATGGAGTCCCCTGCACGCTCGCAGCCCCGCTGACCGCACTCACCCGGTAACTCAGCAGTCCTTCCCCTCTGTCCCGGTTGTGAAATGCACGCAGCGGCACCCGCGGAGCGGGTGCGGCAAGAAGTGACAGGAATCCTTTGAAGAGGCGCTGAGGGCAGGTCAATCAGCCAAAAAGTGCGTCCGTGCTCTGGAGGGCGTCCCGCCGGAGGAGAAGAGGTGAGGGTTTTTAAGCACACACAGCTGCAAAGGGCGGGGGGCGGCAGCGGGGAGAGCGGACCGGAAGTTGGTGAGTGGTCTTGCAGGGACTCCTGGGCAATGGAGTCCCCTGCACGCTCGCAGCCCCGCTGACCGCACTCACCCGGTAACTCAGCAGTCCTTCCCCTCTGTCCCGGTTGTGAAATGCACGCAGCGGCACCCGCGGAGCGGGTGCGGCAAGAAGTGACAGGAATCCTTTGGAGAGGCGCTGAGGGCAGGTCAATCAGCCAAAAAGTGCGTCCGTGCTCTGGAGGGCGTACAAGAAGTATTTAAAATTAAGTCTGCCTAAGGAGTTACTGGCATTATCAGAATTACAACATCTGCAGTTTCTCAACGGTAAAATGTGTCACGCAGTGACGCCTCCGCTTTGATTTAGAGGGCTTTGCTGGCATACTTACCTCAAAAGAAAAAAGAAAGGATAAATGGAAGGGTCATTTTTTTTTCAGAAAAAAGTAGTGAAGAAGAACACTGATCTATGCATTTTGTTTGTGCTGAGTTGTTTAAACAGTGACCAATGTAAGAGATCTACTGCAGAGGCGCACATATTATAGTTACTTTAGGGCAAAAGTTATGGTTACTTGAGATAACTATAACTGATGAATTTGAAAGGTTTTGTTAATTTAAAAGCATGTATATAGATAGATAGATAGATAGATAGATAGATAGATAGATAGATAGATAGATAGATAGATAGATAGAAAGAGACTACATAGTTGGTAACTATGTTATATGGAACTATATCACTATCATGGGGTTCTGGTGACATTTACAAACCACGAGGCCAAAGGCTGAGTGGCTTATAAATACCACCCGAAATCCAGATAGAGCCTTATTAATGTAGGTGCATGTGTGTTGTGAGGGTATGAAGTGGCTTAGGAATACAAGAGTATAGAAATAAGATTATCCATGGGATTACCACCAAGTGAGAGGACTGGACTTTCAATATGCAAGTATGCTATTGACAAATACCTTTTTAAAGGGGTATTGTTATAATTTTAAATATAGCAGCAAACAATTACTCTGGTGTATGGAAACGTCTAGCTGAACACCAGGTGAGAAAGGAAATGCCCCAGAAAACCCAGTAAACTACAATATTTCTAAAATAGGCTCTATCTTACAAATGGTCAGGTGCCTGAACAGTTTGATGAGTATCTGTCGTGACTGATTGTCTTCAGAAAGACAGTAAGAGTAAGAACATGTCTTTTTGTGTTAAAGAGAACTAATGAAACTAGAGAATGGGTGAGAGAGGTAATGATGGATTGGGAGATTAGGGCAAAGGAAAGCAGTGTGTGTGGAGATGGTGAGAGGATAAGAGGGAGGGAGAAAGGCAGGGGTGAGGAAGAGGGAGGAGAGAGATAAAAGAAGAGTGGGAACAAGGCAGAGAGAGTGGGAGTCAGAGCAAAATACTGAGGAAGAAGTTGTGGAGTGGAGTGAAAGTACAGAATATTTAAGAGAAATAAGGAGGAGACAGATAGCATAGGACAGAGGAGTGAGAGAGAGTGAAGGATAAAAAGAGCAAGTAAGAGACAGGTCGTGCATAATACGCACAGACTCAAAAGATTTCATGAACTGCAGACTCATCTCACTCCTGCCCTTTCCATCCAAAGTCATGCAGAAGGCTATCAACAAATAACTCTCCACCCACCTCGAACAACACCACGTACTAAGCATCTCATTCTGGTTACATCAAAAAATATAGCTCAGAAACTGCTGTCATAGCAGCAACTCACATCTGAACATCTGATCCATCATGGACAAAGGAGAAACTGCTGAATTCATACTACTAGACCTCTCCACAGCATTCTACATCATTTCCCACAGCACCTTCATCACAAGACTTCATAGCTGCAGAATACATAATCCCGCCCTGAGCTGATTGACTGCCTTCATCTCCAACGGAACCCAGCTAATCAGCCTCCCGCCCTACACCATTCAACCCTAGAATATCATCTGCAGAGTCTGTCAAGGATCATCACTGAGCTCCAACCTCTTCAACATCTACATGGTGCTGCTTGCCCACTTCATAAGATCCCATCGAATCAACATTGTCTGGGATGCAAACAACACCCAGCTCATCCTCTGCCTCACAGACAACAACCACACCACCAGGACCAACTTCAACACCAGCATGTTCAAGGGAGCTGACTGCCTTGAACATGCTGAATTGCATCAACAACTGAATTACATCAAGCTCAATACAGATAAAAATGAAGTTCTGACCTTCAGGAACAAGAGCTGTCCATGGGGCTCCTGATGCAAAATTCAGTTTAGGAACAGGATTGGACACACTTTCCCATCCAAAACACACCCACTGGAGTTCTGTGTTAATATGTTTTAAAAGGCCTGGTTTTCTAGATTAAGATGTCAGGCAACGGAGGAACAGACTCTAGCTTACCGTGTACCAGGAGCTGCGTCCCATTCCCTGTCACTGTACTGGAGTTGAAAGTGTCTTTGTCAATAACCGACACCTTGCAGATATACATCCTTGTGTCATTGAAGCCCAGGCCGCTCACTTGGATGGATTTATCGGTGAGGTGCCCACTTTTGGTCAGAGTGAGTCTGTCTTTGTGCCAACCCTCGGACGTCAGGTATATGAGCTCGTTTTCGTTGTTGATGGTAAAGTACCAGTACACATTTGTTCGTAGTATCTTGCCTTCTTCCCCTTGCAAGCAACAGGTCAAGTTCACTGAGCCTCCTCTAATCCCGGCAACAAATGGGGGCTGCACCACCTCCTTCATTCCAGGTACGGGCTCTAAGGACAAAGAATCAAACATTTAATGAAGACCTTGATGACTCAGCGAGTTAAGCTCGTCTTGACCAGATCAGGTGGGACCTGCATATCAACAGTCTGAATCCTGGTAGGGCCAATTTATCCTTCTGAACTCAGTAAACTAAGTACCATCAGGGCCACAGGTTGGCTGGGAATACAGAGAAGGAAAATTGCCAGAGGGCAAATCCAGTACTGCATGTTGCAGTGTGACTCCTCATTCTTTTTTTTTTCAAATAACTTTATTTGATCAAAAAAAAGAATCATAAAAGTATACTATTAAAATAACAAGTATCATACATTCAATCACAAATGGTATTTCACAGATCATATTCAAAATTCCAGAATTCACGAACAACAAACACTGAAGAACTATATAATAATGAGGTAGATCGTTGAATAATACAAGTTATACTCCTCATTCAAAGTTTCCAGTTTTGAAATGAGAGACAGCATGGAGAATCCCAGTTATCGCACTCATTTTCTGAACATTTCCCCTGGGTCAAACATTTTTTCGTGTGCACATTTCAGCACATCTTTCCATGTGAAATGTGCATGAGGAAAATTATTAGTGTGCTGCAAAGCCACACACATTTTAAAATCGTCATTGGGTACAGTTTATGTCTGATCCCTGCATTACCGACCTACTAGTATTGAATTAAATTAAATTAGGTAACTTTATTGCTTGTTAAATATAGCTCATGCAGACTGCAGAAACTGCGGCATTAAAGCACTATGTGAAATAAAGTTGTTATTTTCTTTACAAGCTACAGGGAGAGAGACACAATGCATAAGTAGTTATGTTCAGTGCAGTGCAGGAAAAAGATTGATGTGAGCTTCCTGTCAGAGAAGAGTCAAGAATAAGGGGTTGGGTGGTAGAGAACCTCAGTACTCCTATATCAGTAAGATGTGCAAATCGAAATTTTTTGAATGAAGATAGTTATGTGATCTTTAATTGTGTCATAGTAGCCCTGAAATCATATCAGTGAGATGGAGTGGCATGAATTATAAAGTCTTCACCATTCATTTGAGCCTAAATCTGTGAATGGAAAACTGTTCTGTCAGTGACGAAGCAAGGGGGGGGGGGGCACGAGTTTTGGGGATGGTGACCTCCTCCTGCTCTTACCTGCTGTCTATTGGGCGACTAGCACTCCATCCCCGCGGTACATTGCGGCCGTCGCGGGGCGGTAATTGCCGCCGAATCTCACCAGTATGACACCCCCACTGTCCCCCCCAGTAATAGGGCTAGCTAGCTACGCCACTGTGTTCTGTGCATCTGAGACTAGCCTTTGCCTAGGAAGCCTGTCTGTCCTGGGTGTTTGAGGGAAAACCTACAGACTGCAGCGTCCATATGAGCCCCGATCTGTATGGTGAGCCTGCACTCAAAGCATGATACTACACTTGTGCATGGAGAGAATCCATATTGAATGTGTGACTAAAACTGCATATAGGATGGCTTATGTTAACATTTAAATATATATTCATGTATTGAGCTGCAATGGGCATTTGAGTCTAAACATGTAATAAAGAGTCTGAACTGGACATTTGTGCATATACCCAAGAAGAGTAAATATACACCGATTATTTAAGGCTAAGCATGCGATAAGGATGCTGCCTATTGGATGACTGCACACTCCGTTATTGACTTGAATCTGGCCAAACTACTGGGGATATATATTCGAATTTACCAAAATATGAGTGACATTTTATGTTTTCATTGATTTATAGAATGCTCATCATAAGGGGGGATATCCAGATGGTCTTTAGCTGGTGTGTGATGCCAGCCCTGGAGTGCATCATGATATTTACTAGAATTTAGGGGTTATCAGAGACAAGTGGTGGTGCTATCATGCCCTAAAATACCTGAAGCATAGGATACTTGAGGCCCATCATGGCATTGATTGGAATTTAGGAATGCTGGGGGAGACATACAGTATGGGACTACTAATTGGACCTTGTTATTGATTGGTTTATGGGGCATCCATTAACACCAACTCCCCCCCCAGGCACTAGGCCGCGTGCAGCTGAAGTTACTCTTAGTCAGGGTCTCACGAAAGCAGGTGGGGTAGGCAGCAAGGTCAAGTAGGAGGTAGTCAAACAAAACGAAGAGTTGCAAATTCCATTCCCCCCTGGAAATTAGGTACAACGTCTGGTGCATGTCGATACTGGTTGCTCAAGGCAGCTCTGCTCACACCAGAGCAAAGAGTTAAAATTCTGTAGCTCTTTGGAATCGAGGCACAATATCCAGTGCTTTTAAATATTGGTCGCACCAGACAGCTTCAGTCACACATACAGACATAAGTTCCAAAATGCATCAAAAGGTAGAATTGGACACTACTTTGGTTACACCCACAACGTGTGAATCGGACATGGCATGCAATGAGCATGCTGTCAGCGTGTCGCACGAGAGAGATGTGTCAAGATCAACGAAGCGGGCCACACCGGGATCCGCAACCAGTGTATTCGCTCACCACCAATGAGATGCTTATGCATGCCAAGGTGCCCATGATGCAGAGACCACAGCCTTAGGGACGGGCCAGAATTATTTGCTCCACACAACGTGATCGGGTCTCCAGGCACAATTCTTAGTTCCATGTCCACACCGCACTACTAGTTGGAATCCAGCAGATGATGTGGGCACTTGAGAGGATATCGCACTGCTGGGGGCACAGGTAGACAGTGTGGGTCCCTCTTAGGAGATCTTTGAGGTCCCTGAGACCTCCGAAAGAACAAGGGGCAAGCACAACAAGCACTTGGAGAGCACGCTTCCGGGTGTCACACAGCAGTAGTAGTCAGCCCAGGCCATCCACTATTCAGGAATGGCATGCGGTCCCTTTCAATGGCAGTAATCCTCCTTGTGCACGTAGTTCCAGGTTCCAGGTTCCCCGGTCTCACGTCCCCACAAGCGCATCTCACCCTTGCTGAAGTATGGCACCCATAGTTATACTGGAGTGTGCCTTTGAAGTTGGGGTAGTTCGAAAGGTCTCCCTTTGAAACACAGATGTCCCCCTAAATTTCAGCCTTGCCTGCCATTAGGCGGTGGAATGCCAATCTTTATCCTTAGTTGGACCATGATCATGCTCCAGAGGCCAAGTGTTAAAACCTCCAATCTCTCCAGGCAGCCCTTGATTGCAGAGGTCTGATATTCTAGTTGCATGCCCAGTGTTTTATAACTGTCGCTGGTGAAGGCCCAGATGTGCTCCCCCAACCTCCAGTGTGTAGTGGAGCCAAGCACCAAGGCATGCAGAGTTGAGAGCACAT
The DNA here is from genome assembly GCF_964263255.1 of Lissotriton vulgaris. Taxonomy (NCBI): domain Eukaryota; kingdom Metazoa; phylum Chordata; class Amphibia; order Caudata; family Salamandridae; genus Lissotriton; species Lissotriton vulgaris. The sequence continues at coordinate 274,884,350 of NC_141695.1, read as the reverse complement.
AAATGCCCACTTTCTAGTAGTACAAAAAAGGGAGTACCTGGTTGTCAATTTTGTAATCGCTATTTATTTAGGTGGAGAAAAAAAAGACCTATTGGTTCTTATGCTTTCACTGTGAAAATTACATTTCTTCCCTAATACATTCAAAACACATTTGGTATAGACATTTGATTCATGTCTGAGATAAGATACATTTCATATAACTTTCAAGTAATTGGCATACATCAATAATATGTGAATAAACAAACGTAATTGTTCAATTGTATTTACATAAACAGTGATTAAATTGAAAACGTTCATAAATTACACCAGCAATAAACAACTATTGGCAATTTCACACTATCCTAGCAATAGGCAAATTTTTGGAAACTGCAACCACATGGAAAAGTTAGTTCTCCGTGGGGTGCATTTTAGACTGCCCACCCTCACCGGAGATATACAGGTAGATTCATCAAAGACCCGTTTTGCGAGTCTGTAATAGCGATTCATAAGGAATCGCTATTACAGACTCGCAAAACGGGATTCATGTAGGAATCGCAAAATTAAATGCGATTCCTACACATTCCTTATTTGCGATTAGCAAATTGCTAATCGCAAATAAGGAATAACTCCCCATTCATTCCTATGGGCCAAAAGGCCCATAGGAATTAATGGGGAGTATTCCTTATTTGCGATTAGTAATTTGCTAATCGCAAATAAGATAGCGATTTAAAGGGTGCCAGGGGTGTCCAAAGGACACCCTGTAGCACCCCTTAAATGCAAATTCAAACAGGTGTTGCGCACACACATGTCCAAAGGACATGTGTGTGTGTAACATGCCAAAGAAAAAAATGCACTAAAGTGCTTTTTACTCGTTTTTCGCAATTAACCACGAAGTCAGATTTCGTGGTAAATTGCGACCAAATATTGCGAATTTGCAATTTCAAATAGGGTGATGAATTGCATTTAAGGAATCTCTATTAGAGATTCCTTAAATCCAATTCCTCGCAAATATGCGATTTCGCAAATAGCGATTTTTGCATTAGGGATGATGAATCCCAAATGCAAAAATCGCACTCGCAAAGGGCCAGATTCTCAGAATCTGGCCCTTTGCGAGCGCAATTTCGTTTCATGAATCGGGCTGATAGAGTTTTCAGAGTGCTCTATGTGGAAACATGAAAGTTGCCGACACGTTTATAATCCCTGCAGTAATTCACTGGATTTTCATCAGAGCATAAGGGCAATGTGTAACCTGCATTGAAGGTATCGCTTCAATGGTGATTGACTTTTTTTTATTTTATACAATCTCGCATATCAGGAAGATTATACTCAGCAGAGGGCACCGGAAAGTTGTTTTCAGGTTTGTGTACGCTGATTGGAAAGATGTTCAGTAAAGTTTGATTAATGCTTCTAGCGCGATTTATTTGCAGCGTTTGAAGCCGATTGATTTAACCACTTCCACGCTCATGATGAGCTGGGCTCGTCATGGCGTAGCCTCCTCGCACGCTGATGACGAGTCCAGCTCGTCACGTAAAGTGCGGTTTTAAAAAACTCAGCACAGGAGCGGAATTGCGCTAGCGCGCATGCGGTTAAAGCCATGTTTAGCTAAAGGGCCTTGTAGTTGGGGTTCACGCTCAGTGCTTTGAAAGTTGTTTCATTCTGTTCCTAAACACGCACAGTGTTTTGGAAGTTATTTCACTCAGTTCCTAAAAGGGGTTGTCCCGCAATGAAGTGGCATGAAACACTTTCTAGTAGTGGTATTTCTATGTGGATTGCGACAAAGCCACCTTTACCACTGGCTGGCACAGCAAACCCAATGATAGGAAACATCATGAGGCTGCTCTAGTGCAATCCACTATTGCAGGCAAAACTGATTTCAACCATTTCCCCTTGTTAGTCACTACCTATGAGAGCAATCCTCTCATAGGTAGTGAAAGCATGCATGGGTATTCTTCACCACCTGATCAGGGGACACATAGGTGTACCTACCCTGCCTTTCACCTACCACTCGCTTCCCCTCTCAATATGTGCCCTGGGGGACTCGGGTGGAAGTGACTCAAACCGGCCAGTCTGAGAAAACATGTGACTGTGCGTATCAGGCTGAAATGGCAGGCTGGACACGTCTTTAAGAGTGCAATCAGTGCAAAGCGTACACCTGCCCACAATGGCAGGCTGGACGACATACCAGCCTGCAATGGTAGGCCGCACACATATTTAGGACCACAATCGGTGTGAGGCGCACATCAGCCTGCAATGGCAGACTGGACACATATTTAACAAACCCAGGTAAGCACTACTTCCTAATGTGTGTAGGAAGGATGCACACACTTTCTCACTGCATTTAGAATGGGAAAGTGCCCCAGGCCCTAAGGACCTAACGAAAGAATCAGCAAAACCCAGGAGAAGAAAGCAACAAATCTGGGGAAATGCCACCTGAAGGGTTCAGATTTATCATTTACCATAGCAAGGACTGTGGTTGCTGCATGACCAGGGCTATCACCCCCTTCAACCAACAACATCATTTGTAACACAGGATAGAAAATAGGCACGGGCATCAAAATAAAAGTGGCCCCCATTAGTTAATAAGATACCTAATAAAATTAGTTGAAAATTGAGGAAGTTTTAAACTTGTAAATGCATGCTGTGTAAGCATTTTTCAATGTATAGAAGGCTGAATGGGTTTGAGCTTGCTGAGGGCAATGTTTGTTTTTATAACTGTCGGACAAGACCATAAAAAAAAGGCCCCCAGTCAAAAGCCCCATCCGGGCCAAAGACTGAGCTGTCAGAGCAGGCCATCTGCCACTGCCTGAATGCCCTACAGGCCAGTCCGACCCTAAATTTCAAGGCAGGACCTGCATTACAGCAGGGCTACCAGTGCAGGTGCACCTGGTGCTGACCGTGTAATGGTACTTGTATGACACCTCTGTACTGCATTGTATTTTCCACTATTACTCATGTGAAACTGTGCTTGATTTTCCACTTATAACGTGTAACATGCAGATAACAGAACTAAGTGTAAGTGAACTATTAGTAGTGATATAAAAAAATATATATGTATGTGAGAGGCGGTCCATGGAGGAATGAGGGGCACTGTTCCAAGGTGGTAGTAAGGGAATTATTGGGCAGGGAGGTAATTGGGGGCAGCTAGCCTTATATCAATCTTGTTAACAGTTTTTTCCTCCACAAACTGAAGACAGAAAGGGGCCCTGAATGGCAGGGTTGGGAGAATATTTCCACTTTCGCACAGCAACACGATTGTGACACTGAATTTTGACAACTGCTATTGTATATAACCCATTGGTAGAAGTGCCACTCGAAGGGCGGGATGTCCAGTAGTGGAAAATAAATGGTGTACAGATGCAGAGTGGCAACTTGCTGCCACAGAAGTAAGAACATAAATGTACAATCCTCAATACGTACTAAGGCAGTGTCATGAATGCCTCTTCTGAAAGGCCAGCAACATTTACATAATTGATTTTCTAAGTAACATTTTAATGGAAAAAGTTCCTGCTGTATGCTTTAAAAAAGAAAAAACCACTCAAGAAGGAAAGCCTTCCCAAACATCATTGAGAATGTTTGGCGGGCTAGCTTCCCAATTTCTTTATTAGTATCGGTTAGGGAAATTGCATCCTATGGACTCAATTATCGTAGCACGGTGCTACAAGCCATTTGGCTGTGCCACGCTGCGTTAATTCTGAAGCAAAGGGTTGCATCATATCTGCAACGATATAACGGATCCCTTTGATCTCCCCTGCAAGGGCGCCCAATTAGCTGTCATGCGCTGAGGCAGGCACTCTTGCACCATGGTGCAAGGGTACCTGCCTCATGCAGATGGTTGTTTTTGTGCAGGAAGGAACACCTTCTTGCATTAAAATGATCACAAGAGGTGTTTTCCTCTTCCTATGTATGCTGCAGAAGGCAGTACGCACAGAAAGAGGAAAAAAAGAGGAGAAATGAAAACATTTCTCCTCATTGTGCTTACCTACATCTTCCCTGGGTAGGCAAAGCATTCTGACGCATTTCCAGGTTTATGATTTCTCGTTAAATCTGGAAATGCGACAGAAGCCATGGGTGTTGCCTGGGAACAAATTTGCAAGGACATGAAATGCCACACAGGGTAGTTTTATGTGTCCTAGTAAATATGGGGCAGCAGGTTGCGCCGCAGATGCATCCCAAAAAGTGACGCACCGGTGGCGCAAGGGGCTTGTAAATAAGCTCCCTTGTGTTCAGTTTTTCTGTTTGTGTAACAGCAGTAATTCTGAGGCACTTTACACCCAGAGTTCCATGGACTCTGTGAGCAGAAGTAAGTACCAGTGTTCCTTGCACTTTTCATTAGCAGCACAGTGCTTATCTTAATTTCATAGGTAATGACCAGGTGGTAGTTATCATATACAAAGGATTCTGAGGCCCAGATGTATCATAGTATTATGTTGTTGTTGTGTCACGCAGGGCTACATGAGTACGCCATCCCTGATCTTCATACAGCCTTTCCCCAGCAGTATTCTATAATTAGACGTGATAGAACAGGGGGAAAAGGTGGTGGAGTACTCATAGCAGCTAAGGAGAATATGAATGTTCAAATCATAGAAAGCCTTGTGGTAAACGAATCTGAAATAATAATTTTCAAAGTGAACAGGCTAGGAAAAGAAGAAATATGGAAAGGGGCATTATTATACCAACCCACTGGGAATAAAGGAGACTTTGCCAACATCTTATTAGAAACCATAGCCCCTCACGTACTGACAGCGGACTATTTTTTACTATTGGGTGATTTTAATTATCACGCCGACGACCCGTCTAACACTGATACAGAAAAATTAATCTCCTCTATGAAAACCCTCAATTTGACACAAAAGATTAATGGCCCTACCCATCAAGCTGGTCATACGCTTAATCTCCTATTTACCAACCTCCTAACCACCCCATCTCCACTACTATGGACTGACCACTTTCTTGTGAAATTTTTCATAAGCAGCCACAGACCAGAAATCGTAAGAAATAAAAATCAAAAATCATGTAGAAACATGAAAAAGCTAACTTTAGCTGCGTTTTCTGAGAATTTTGCGACAGACCAAAAAAATTTAAAGGAAAATGTCAATCTTGGAGCTATGCATCTGGAGTCCGCTGTCTGTAAGGCACTGGACAAGATAGCCCCTTTTCGAAATGTGTACTGTAGGGAGAAAATTTCGCCCTGGTTTACTGACCAATTAAAACACCTCAAAACCTTAACAAGAAATGCGGAAAAAACCTGGCGAAAAAATAAAGACCCTAATGATCGTAAAATCTATCAAGACCTACATACTAAATATATGAGGGATATAAAAACAGCAAAAAGAACACACATAGCTGAACGAATAAACAAAGCTGAGAACTCGTCTAAGGAGCTCCACCACATCCTAAAGGAATTCACCTCCTTCAAAAGTCCGCAAGAAACACCAAAAACAAATGAATGGACGGAAGATCTTTCTACGTTTCTAGACAACAAAATCATAAAAATATGTAAATCCTTTGAAACAGAGAATACATCCCTCCAATACCTGGAACAGGAGCTACACGCAAAAAAAGCTCTACATACAAATGATCCATCCCCGAGCTGGTCCACTTTCGATCTGTTGGATAACGAAAAAACTATGCTATTAGGATGCAAAATCAAATCAGGCTCCCCCAGTGATCAGTTAACCTCAAAACTATTTACCATTCTTGCCCCAGTGTTAGTAGACCCTTTTTCCTGCCTCTTAAACACATCCCTGACAGAAGCGGAATTTCCTAAAATTTGGAAGGCGGCAAGAGTTAAACCCATATTAAAAAAACCCGGTGCTGATGCAAACACTTTCTTAAATTACCGCCCTATCTCCCTGCTGCCCTATTCAGGGAAAGTATTGGAGGCATTTGTAAATGAACAACTGGTAAACTATCTTGAGAAGAACAACTTACTCGATTCCTCACAGTTGGGTTTCCGCGCTGCCCATAGCACGGAAACAGCCCTGATCGACGTTGCCGACAACATCAGACTTGCTCTTGACAAACGTCAATCCTCCATTCTGGTGCTTTTGGATCTGTCGGCTGCCTTTGACACGATCTCCCACCAGATCTTGATCAGAAGACTGTGGGAGTGTGGTGTCAAAGGGCAGGTTTTAAAGTGGTTCATCAGTTATTTGTCAAATCGAACAACTACATTGCAAATAGACGAGACCCTGGCCAGTACTCGGCCTGTCACAAGAGGTGTGCCTCAAGGTTCTATTCTTAGCCCCTCGCTTTTTAACGTTTATATGGCCCCTCTGGCCAAACTGATCAGGGATTAAGGATTCGACGTGTTATCATATGCGGATTACACGCAAATACTGGTCACTCTCGGCCCTGATATAAATGACACCAGAAAGTGTTTTAAAATGTGCTTGATAGAGGTAAAAAACTGGATGAGTCTAAATCATCTCCAGCTGAATGGCACCAAATCTGAAATTATGACATTTGGGCGAGCAAGCAAACACTGGACCCATGATTGGTTGCCCCTGGAATTGGGGGAGTGCCACGTCCCAAAAGAATCAGTCCGCAACCTAGGATTCCCCATGGATAACAAATTATCCATGAAGGACCATGTCAATCATACTGTAGGCACCTGCTTCGGAATCATGCGGAGTCTACGTAAGGTCTTTAAATGGATACCAACAGAAGCACGCAGAACCTTGGTTCAGGGCCTTATAGTAAATAGGCTAGACTATGGTAACTCTCTCTTCCTTGCCATAAATGAGTGCCATATTAGGAAACTGCAAGTTGTACAAAATACAGCTGCTCGTCTGATTCTAGGTTTACCCAGACGATCCCCCTCTCTGCCATGCCTAAAAAGCCTACATTGGCTCCCTGTTAAAAAAAGAGCCATTTTTAAAACCATGTGTTCGGTTCATAAACACATGCACGGCCCAGGACCAAAATACTGGAATCAAAAACTGATATGGTACCAGCCTGGTCGACAACTGAGATCAAGCTCCAAGTCACAGCTTACGCCGCTCAGAGTTCTAACTGCTAGAAACGACGGCCATGCCTTTTCCTTTTTGGCACCATCTCTATGGAACAAACTCCCCCTAAACATACGTACAACCACTGAACTCATGAGTTTCCGCAAAAAACTGAAAACATGGCTCTTTAGCTAAAATTCCATTTCCTGGCTCATCCACTTCTCTTTAGGACTGTCCGCATGCGCCATGAGACTCCCTCGGGATGTGATATGTTGCGCAATATAAATATCCAGACTAGACTAGACTAGGTGTCTCAAAGGCAACGCATTACCAAAGTCAGAGTTACTAAGCAACGCAAGGCCTCTGTGTGTGGCCCTGAGTTGCCTGGTACGTCTGGAGTTACGCAGGGCAGCGCAAGCCACTACCGTACATTATTCTGCCCTGGGGCGGTGCATGAGTGTTCTCATGAATCCATCCAAGGATTTGGATGCATTCCCAGATTTAACAAGACTGGTAAACATGGGCAAGCTTCAAAGTACTGCGCCTTGCCTGTCAAAGTGCAACATAGAGAAATATTGTTGTTTCTCCTATTTTTTTGAATCTTTATTAGTATGCTGCCTTCTGCAGCAAATGGAGAAAAAGGAAAATAGCCTCAGAAGATTGTTTTTGTGCAGGAAGGTGTCCCCTTCTGCGCAAAAACAATCCAGCCTGCAATGCACAGGCAGAGAGCAGAAATGTGCCATATATTGATAAATATAGTGCAGTGATTAACCCGCTCTGAAATATCCATAAATGGAGTCAATGTCCACAAGAGCAGTGGAGCGACCACTGATGCTGCAACATTTCTGCTCGGTCATGCAAAAGACAAATGCCATGAGTAGAGACACCTCACCTGGAAACAGCAGGACAAAAACCAGCAGGCAGAGAGATCTCTTAGTTCCTTCAAGCGGCCGCCAATATCTGGCTCTAGAATGAAAGGACAGAAAGATCATCTGGTAGCTCTCAGTCTTCTCATACCTCCATATTTCAATCTGTTCTTATGTGTTATTACTTATTGCATTCATTTTTTTTAACACCAACCTAAAGTTAACAGAGAGTCAGAAAACAAGCAATCAAAGCACCCAGATACAAATATACAGGAAATAGTTGCTGAACTATGCAAGTTCCCATCAGTCCACCATCGAGACCGCCCTTCATCATCTGGGATCTCTGGTGCATAATTTCTGTCACATTAGCGGTTAAAAAACCTCTGCTGGCTGATGACTAAAACCAGGCACAGGAAAAAACCACAACGATATGTACAGATGTGAAACAGAAAAAGGCGTGTCTAGATGAGAACTAGAGATAGCAGTGCGTGAAAGAAAAAGTGTGTTTGTGAAAGTAAAGAAAGATGCTTTAAAATTAGGTAGTGGTCGGGAAAAAAACTTTAATAAACACCCTCACACTCCTAAATCAATAAAAACAGTGCAATAGTGGATTAGCAAATAGCCACTAAGAGATGAAAGGTCGACATGTTTCTGCAGACACCCGGAGTCTAGTGATCTCCTGCTGCTTCCTCAGGACCATTAATGCTACTGCTAGAGAAAAGAATAAGAAATAACAAGAACCATATCACCTGATAGTGTATGTATCAACTTCCTCTCATCCTAAAAGTAGGGGAGAAAATATAGTATAAGGGTACAGATTCATGATTGCTTTTTGATAATAACGTGCACTAAGCGTGCCATTATTATGTGCTAGACATAAACTACTCTTGCCCAGCATTCAGACTAACTTAGTCACAAATCACTAATTTAGCGAATTTGTAGATTACGGTTCACTCACCCACTCGATGAGAAGGAACCACTCCACCTCACCTGGCTCGAGCTCAGGTAAATGGATGCACCGCACTAAAAATAAACAACAAATCAAAGGATGTATCCGTATCTCAATGTAATCCTAAACTAATCGATTTTCGCATGCTCCACATCAGGCATCACATTCCTGCCAGCGCCGTGGAACAGCACCTAGGTCAGTCAGCCTCAGTTAGTGAATGGTAGTTATGAATTGATGACCGCGCTTAATTAGAGTCATCACTGTTTTCAACAATTATAAGCTAGCATCCGCACTTAACTAAAAATGCCAGAGTGTAGCGCAGACACATACATGTCCGCCGTCTTACCTCTCCGTCGATGCACCGGTCGTCCCTCTAAGCTCTATCGTAGGGAGGAACCGACTCAGTGCACCGGCGAGGCAGATAAACCTTTTTCACTTCCGCATTCAGAGCGCGTCGATGACTGACGCCCCCTGTGCGTGATGACATCATGCGCCTACTCGCAGCCTCCTGCGCCCTTGCTGATGGGAAATGTAGTTCCCAAATACTCTCTGTCCAGAGTATGCCGAGACGCCGCGCTCAATTAGCGTATTGGTATTTGCTAGTTACCTAAAGCTGGGAATGCGTATTTTTTAATGAGTGCGCTGTGTAAACACCAATTTAGATGATTGAAAAATCATATTAATGATATTTCGGTGTAAAGGCGGAATTAAGCACTGACAATGCAATACCATTTACATTATGGAAAAAGTCCTTCTATCAAGTTCAGGGGAATCCATACTCAAATGGCGAGAAAGCTGTATAAACATCTCACTACTTAGACGTATAGGCAGAAAATCACCAACAGAAAACCAAAAGCTGATCCTATACACCAGAACCTAACCGAATTTTCATGGTGACATCGCTTAGTATTGCAGCCACTCCTGTATACTATGCGGGTAATATCATCAAAGATGTCATTGTCTGTATTCGCAGAAGTGGGGATATGTGTGGCATTCCCGAAGGATATGTTGAGTAAGGTCCGTTATGAAGACACCCCTCTTCTCTAAAGGGACATCCACGGGATGGCATCATTCAGCCCACGTTCATCACTGCGAAGACGATAGACCCACTTTTGACCCACTTTTGTTCACATTTAAACAGAAATTTAGCCGTGTCGGTAACTGACGGTGGAATCCATGGTTGGTCCAAAACTGTCCACATAATGTCGGTGGGCTGATGACCCACCTGTAGAAAATGGTTTGTCAGTTTGGTAGCTTGTTTACAGCACCGGATAGAACTTTTATGTTCAGAAATTCTGGACTTTGCCTTTCTGGTGGTCATCCCCACGTAATTTAATTTACAGGGACATGTTATTAAATAGATCATTCATTTTTTTTAGCCTCTCCCAAATTTATAGAACATATCGAGATATTGATGGCTAAGTCAGGATAACAGGATTGCTTTTCACCCGTGGCTTCTGACTGATAGAAAATAGAAAACAAGAGCAAAGCTCAAGTTATCTATGATTTCACTCAGAACCTCAAGTGAAAAACATCTGCTATTTACATTTTACCTATGTATAATTTCATGTTATGTACCGATTTTAGAATTATCTGCCCTTGCTTTCAACGTTTGTGCAGGGGCAGAGCTGTAATGGGGAGCCATACATAACATGTTTTTTGCTCCCTTTTAAACAAAAATAATAATAACTAGCCACCATCACCCAATCCACCACACTCTGCAACTCTGGCTCCTCCCTACAAAGGCTGTGCCCGCTGCCCTCTATCAGAACAGACAGCCTGTGCTGCACAGACAGGCTCACAGAGAGCTCTGGCCGAGCAACTTAGAATTCATTTATGACATAACAACAGCCAGTAACAACTTTTGTTACCCGCTTTTGGTACATCATAGCACTGAATAATCAAAATAGCATCTAGTGTTCATGCTAGTGGCTCTCATGAAGTTACAAAAAGGGGGTGGGGTCGCACACTACTCACACACCGGCGGAAGTTGCCCCTAAGGACTCTGGTCATTGTAGTAGAGTGTTCGCGATGCATCATCTTTCGATCTTGCTATCTTCGCTGTCTTCGCCATCCCTGGACACGTGTTTCGGGTTTTCAACCCTCGTCAGCAGGGATAGGCAGTGTTCTGGGGTCACCGATGGCTGCCAATATCTGCCAGGTATAGTACCACTCCGGCGCGTAGGTGCGGGATCCCAGGCTCGTCAGCCCGCTGCTCAAGGGAGCTTTAAGTTACAAAAAGGGGGTGGGGTCGCACACTACTCACATACCGGTACGCCTGTGTGGTACTAGACCTGGCAATATTTGGCAGCCACCGGCAACCCCAGAAGATAAGAAGATGGCCTATTCCCTGCTGATGAGGGGTAAATACCCCGAAACACGTGTCCAGGGATGGCGAAGAAGGATACATTGCGGAATACTTAACTACACTGACCATAGTCCTTAGGGGCGATCCCGCTGGTGAGTGAGTGGTGTGCGACCCCACCCCCTTTTGAAAGGCTCTCATGAAGTACTTGGAAATTGGTTTATTGGCTCACTTCCTTCTCTTACTTCTGTCCCACGGGCCTTGCTGATGATTCAACCCCAGGAGCTCAAGAACGGGTGCTGTGCTCGGGTCTTGGGGGAGCTGTGTGAGCAGCTGTCAATTGCCTCTGCCAGCCCATTTTATCCAATGGAAAGACTCAGTAGTGACTTGTAAAATCTCTCCCCCTAAGGGTGATCTTTCCTCGAACATTTTGCCTTCCATCTCTATTTATTTTGCTGATCTAATTTTTGCTGGCCTTAGGACTGCAATTTACCCACTTCTAACCAGTTCTTAAGTGCATGTGCTCACTCCTTAAAACATGATAACATTTGCTTAGCCATAGTTGGCATACTTCATTTACTTATACGTCCCTTGTAAATTGGTACTACATATACTTGGGGCTTGTAAATCAAATGCTACTGGTGGGCCTGCAGCCCGTATTGTGCACCCCCAATTAAGAAGCTCTTTTAACATGTTGAAGGCCTACCATTGCAGCCTGTACATGCAGGCCAAACCCTTCCTTTTTAGTTCGAGAGTAGCGATGGACCTCGTGTATACTTTAGTATACTTGAATATGGGGACACGAGTCGGAGGCGCGCATTTTCCGTCTCGGATTTGGCCTCGTGAGCGCGCTTTTGCTGCTGGCTGTTTGCGTGCGAGCGCGACTCTGCCATGCGCCTTGGAAAACGAAACCTAAGAGCCGCGGGACGTGAGCTGTCTACGGTAAAAGCTCACGCGCGCAGCTCTTAGGTTTCGTTTTGACTTGTTCTTTTTAGCGTCCACAGTCGTCTTTGTTGCTCCGTCATAGCGCTTTTTTTTTAGCTTCTTGTTCAAAAATGTCAGAGGAGGAAACAGTAACTCCTAAAACAAATATCAAGAGGTTCCGATCTTAAATGAGCATTCTTACGAAAGCGATTAAAAAACGTCTGTCATGTCTCCGGTTGCAAGTTCCAAAGCGAGGCCATCCAAGTTGTTAACGAGATTTTTTTTCTCCAAAGAGTCGGTACTTGAGGTATCTGTAAACGTATTCACTGTAGCCCTTTTCGTCATCCCAGAGTACCCAAGGGCATACGTTTGAGGAAACATCCCGAGCTATGCGTCAGACTGGAAATTAAATGGTTGCAAGCAACCCCAGGGTCAGCGTGTCACAGAAAACTCCCTGCTTGGCCCAACAGTGAAACCCTGACTGCTTAGGTGTGCTCTCTAATTGACCGCAAAGAAAAAACGTGTTTACAGTTTTAAAGTACCAGTACAAAGAAAAAAAACAACGTGCAAGTTTGCAAACATACGTGTGTTTTTTTAAGCGTTCAGCTATCTTGTATACCTTTAGAACACCACGGGACCCTCCCCAGTATTTTCATCTGGTTAACGCGTCTAATTTCAAATATAGCATACTTAAGGAAAGCCAGGGATAGTGTTGTCTGAAATAGGAGTTCGCTCAATCTAATTAAATGTTAGCATTTGGTTATTGCATACATGACCATGTCAATGTCAAGTTAGCCCCAGACCGCTGATGTGCAAACAATTATTGCAGATACCCCACACTGCAAATACTGTCCTCCACTTGGAAACACTCAATAAGTGAACGCACTTTGAATTAGAAAGACACGACATGTTTGCTTCCTATGTCTGTGTTCCTGCAAAACAAAAGGCCGTGCCACCATTTTGAAACACAAGTGCTAATACAATATTTTCGTCATAATCTTCACACTGGGTTTACCAGTCCAACCTTGGTTTGTCGGAACCCTGAATAGAGTTTCTCAGTTTCAATCTTGGCGCTCTCATATAAGAATGCCTAACTGACTTGCCAATAAGTGCCCCGATTAGTAAATATAATTTGGCTTTCTGAGCGTTGGTAACTGTGCTCTTATTGAACTATGAAGCAGCCCGTGGATTTTTTTTGGGATTTCAAGCCTGCTAATTAAATTGCTGAAGCGTTGGGCATCCATTAACTCACGTAGTTATACTTTTTTTTTACTATTCATAACTTCATATGAAAACGCTTTTTACATAATCTGTATTAGTTTTGAAGTATAATTATATATACGGCCCGCTTCCTCCTACAGTGCCTTAAAATAGGTTACAACAGGGGTCTTATCTTGTTATGCAGTGAAGTCACACAAATAAAACCTCTGGGGCCTATTTTTCTTACACTGTTCTTTGGCCTCTCAACTAATGTTGATGCAGATAACGTAGCTAATTTGTTTTAGCATATAAAACATTGATGGCTTAATTTTATTAATTCTGCTTCAAGGCAAGTTACCCTATCGTGGAGCAATGTGTGTCTACCGCTCTGGTTCTACATACCTTATTAAGCCTGCTTTCAGAGCAATGCCAGAAATTGCAATTTGTGAGTGGGTTAAGGATCTTCAAATAGGTAACAGTGTATGGGAAGACCTTTCAGTAAATATAGATTGGATGTTGCTGTCCATTCCTCCCCAGTCGCCACCCCCTCACCCTCACATCCACTCACACACTCACCCACGCTCTTACCCTCACCCACCCACCCTCACACACCCTTTCACCCTCACCCACCCACCCTCACACCCCCTTACCCTCACACACCCTCACCCCCACACACCCTCACCCCCTCACAACCCCCTCACTCTCACACCCCCTCACCCTCACACCCTCACACCCCCTCACCCTCACACCCCCTCACCTTCACACGCCCTCACCCTCACACACCCTCACACCCCCTCACCCTCACTCACCTTCTCACCCTCACCCCCTCACCCTCACACACATCTGCACACACCCTCTCACCCTCACACACATCCTCACACACCCTCACACTCGCACCCACCTCACCCTCACACACCCTCATCCTTACTCACCCTCACCCCCGTCAACCCCTCACCCTCACAACCCCACACCCTCACCACCCCATACCCTCAGAACCCCACACCCTCCCCCTCACACCCTTGCACCCCTCACCCACACTCACCCCCTCACCCACCCTCACACACCCTCACCCTCACACAACCTCACCCTCACACACACTCACCCCCCACCCTCACACACACTCACACCCCCTCACACCCCCTCACTCACCCTCACACACCGTCACCCTCACACCCCCTCACCCTCACTCACCCTCACTCACCCTCACACCCCCTCACTCACCCTCACACCCCCTCACTCACCCTCACACCCCCTCACACCCCCTCACCCCCTCTCACCTTCACACCCCCTCATTCCCCCTCACCCTCACACCCCCTCACCCTCACAAAATCACTATGTGCTACCACAGCATCACTGAACGCCACAGCATCACTCGTTTGCCATCACATCACTCAGCGCCACCACAGCATCAATCTCTGCGACCATTCAACAACACCTGGTTCAAATATGCTCTCTCTGTTTCAAGCTTTATTACAAATGTAACAAAAAGATGTTAATATTTCACTTCTGTTCTTGGTATTTCGTCACAATAAAATACACTGAACATAATCTTCACAAAAGTTATTTACAAAACTTTAAGCTACTGCCATTATAAATTACAATAACTTTTATTTAATTATTAACTATTGAAAAAAACTAAAAGCCATTGTTATTTGTAATATCAATATATGTAAGTCACGTAAATACAACACATATTGCATTACAAATGCTATAGGTGTCACATTTGCGAAAGTTATAACTATTGGCATTGTAAATGACAAAGCTATTAATTTAGCTATTTTCAAAAACAAAACATAAATAAAAAAATTGTCATTTACAATACCAATAGCTCAAACTTTCCTAATGCGAGACCTATTGCATTGCAAATGCTTGTTAATACAAATGTCAACCATAGGTTAGCTGCTGTACAGCCCACAGGAAAGGGTGTAGTGTGTTAAAAAGTAGGACATGTAATTTTAAGTTTTACAAGTCATGGAAATGAAAAACTCTTAAATTCATATTTCACTTCTGCAAGGCTTACCCCTCCCGTAGGATAAAATTAGAGTTGATAGAGCGCAGCAAAAATGTGGGTATAATGCAGGGATGCATTATAATCATGGTTAGTCTGCATCCGAATATAATCTTGTTGTGTTAAAAATCAATGCAATAGAGAGTGAAGTGATAATCTTTATCAGAGTGTGTTAGACCTGTCTGTCCTTTGGGTAGTCCCTCCTAATTATTTATTTATTTTTGTCCCCTTTTTGCCGCTCAGAACCTTTATTTTTCATGTCCACTGGGAAGTTTTCAGGTGTTGACCAGGGGGGTTAGGTGCTCCTTGACCCCATGGTTCCTCTCAGACCTAGAAATCTCTCCTTTTCTTAGGTAAAGCCTAGATGCCTAAAATGGTGGACAGTAACTGCCATAACGAACCCCTCAGGAGAAAGGCCCATAGGACAACATAAGAATGCTCTAGCACCTTCCAGCTGGTTCTGGAAGCTTGAGGGTAAGCCTATATAAGGGTCAGTACTAGGGCGGCCATTTTGTAGAGAGAGAGAGAGAGAGAGAGTGAGGGAAAGGATTGGAGTGGGAGTGCAGTGAGGAGCTTAGACTATTGTGAAGGGAGGCTAGTGCAGTGTGGGAGGGATTGACTTCCCCTTGGGGCTGTTACCCCCACGATTGACATTACCCCCTGACAGTAGATCTAGCCCTGCTGACCTCCACTGGGAGATAACGCTTCTTCCATCCATTAATGCCACTGTGGGATGATCTGGACTGGTGTTAGAGTGTAAGGAAGTTAAGGTGCGAAGGGGAACAGGACTTTATCCCTATCATTATCCCCTTGACCTTGTTCGAATTGCCTCAGAAATCCAGACCCCTTACATCCTGATATCCCTCCCTGGAGTTTGCCTGTCAACGCGGAGTTTTCATTCCCCAACTGGCGTACCTGGTGGTGTTGCCGCGGGCTGACTCTCTGCCTCTGCGGTGAAGTGGTGCTGCCGGGTGCCGGACCTGCCGGAGACTGGTTTTCAGGTCTGGCAAGTGTGGGGAAGGCGCCTACCGCTGGAGTGCTAGTTCCGCTGTGGAGGAGTGGACGGAGGGGAAGTTTCCTTGCTTTCCGGGAGAAGGGCGGAAGCGTAAGCGAGCGAGATCCCGCCTAGCGCTATCGAGGAAGAGCGCCTGTAGGCGGGACGAACCTGAAGGAGGACGGCTGAGGGGAGGTTCTTCGCCTCACAGCGAGCGGAAGGGAGGGGACTCCAAGAGTCAGCTTGGACGACGGAGACCGTGATAATTCCCTTCCGTGTGCCAGCCGCAAAGGGCCGCCCAGCTGAGGAGAACGTCGGATGCAGACCTTCGAGGACACCGCCTGCCTGCCTGAGTTCACCGGACCTTCGGTTGCTGTTTCTGGTAGCAAGTAAGGTGGGGAATTGGGCTTCCAAAAAGCCGGACAGTGCTCGTGGGTCTTCGGTTGAGCCGAATGGTGGTCAGCCTTAGTCTTCCCTCCCTCTCCGGCTGAAATCGGAAGACTTGCAGGAAACCCGGAGGGGGTCTTAGACTAAATTGAGACTAGAGCTTTTGCTGGGAGGAACGAAAAGTCACTACTCAACGAGGAGACAAGCTCCTCTTCCCGGTGACTGACTGAATAAGAGTTTGCCTCCTTAGGAGGGGGAGGTGAATCCCTTTTGGGAAGTTCAAAAGCTTGATTCTAAGGGGAAATTGATGTTTGACCCCAGATGAGCATGTAGAGATTGTTCAGTCTTAAATCTTCAATTAGGGTGCTAGACAAACAGCTGATAAAATTCTTTCTGTTCAGAGAATTAATGCCTTGAAATAATATCAGAGTCTAACTTCTCTTCTTAGGAAATGTACTGATTCAGAGAATATACCTGATTCCCAACATCATAATCTGAGCATAAGGGGAGAATTGTTTTTGAATCTTGTACCCCAGTCTTCTTATGTGTTCCCAAAAATAAGTGTAACTGGAAAGTAGCCTGAAGGCTGATTTATTAGAAGACGTGCAACAGCGGAACTAACTTAAGGAAAGATAAAGCTTTTCTCTTTTATAAAAATTAAGGTGTAGTGTCATTTTTGGATGGATGGGCACTGAGTTACAGAGTGGGTGAGACGCAAACTTAACACATGTACCTTTGAGTTAGGCCTTCCTACTTAGTGCCAAGCTACCCTATGTGACTTGGAGACCCCAGGTCCAACATAATTGGTGTCTAGCGGTGGGATCAGAACTGTGTTTGCATCCACTCTGAAGTAACAAAGTGTACTCCACAGGCCTACACCTGGAGTTTTCTCCTTGCGGACTCCCTAATTATATTTTTGGTTTTCCAAATTTACTCCTGGTGGTGGGTGGAGGTAGCTTCGAATTGCCCCTTTTAAACCAATTCTTCCCGAGTGGTTATCCCTATATCTCTCATAAGCAAAAAGGAATTTGCTCTGGAGGAACTGGAAACCTATACTGCAGCCCAGCTTAGAGACTTTTGCCAGAAGATGGGAGTATTTTTTAAGTGTGGTGCCAAGAAGGGGGAACTCCAGACCAGTTTGAGGGCTTGGGTGGCAGCACATGGAGAGGGAAAGGAGGAGGAAGAGGGGACGCACCGGGACACAGTCATAGGGGTAGATGGATTTTTCCAACCTGAGATGGGGAACCTACTACCAGGATCTAGGACCTTTTCAAGGGAAGGCAGCAGTGTCTCCGGAAGAAGCTTAACGGAAGCTGAACTAGTGGACAGGAGGGAAAAAAGACAGCTAAAGTGGGAGTTAGCCAGGTTGGAAAAGGAGAGGGAGGAACAGAGGATGGCTCACGAGTTGAAACTTAGGGAGCTAGAACTCAAAGCCCCACAGATAGGACCCTCCAATTCTCCAAATGGTGGCAGCGAAACAAAAGAACTGACCAGGGAATCCAGACCCTACCTACCTAAAGATATAGTTGCCAGCTACAGCCCAGGGGATGACATCACCAAGTGGCTGGCTGCCTATGAGGTCTCCTTAAGAGCCCATGGGATCCAGGAAAAACACTGGGTGGGTGGTTTGTACAAATACATGCCTCCTACTGGACAGGACACACTATTGGCCCTGGAACAGGAAGAGCAGACCCACTACCCCACCATGAAAGTGGCGCTAATTAAAAAGTTTGGGCTGACCCCAGAGAAGTACCGGCAAAAGTTCAGGGGAAGTCACAAATTAGGCACACAAAATTGGGTGGATTTCCTGGACTATGCAAGGAAGGCACTAGAGGGTTGGTTACAAGGCAGCGAGGTGAAGGACTATGAGGGGTTGTATGACCTTATTCTCAAGGAGCACCTACTCGAGAAATGTTTTCCCGAGCTGCGTCAACACCTGGTGGACAGCAAGCTGACCAACCCCCGGAAGCTTGCAGAGGAGGCGGACATCTGGGCAAGTACCCGGGTGTCCTCAAAGGGGACTGGAGGGGATTCCCAAAGGGCCGAACAGGGCGCCCCCCAGAAGAAGGAGGGGGGAGATAAAAAGAGGGAGTTCTCAAAAGGTCCCCAAAAAAGTTTCCAGGGAAAGGGAACAGGATTCACCCCTAAGGTTAACCCGCCCAGGAACCCTCATCCTGGCCAAAGCCAGCAGCCAAGGGTTGTCCACTGCTTTGAGTGTGGTGGTGTTGGACATTATAAGGGTAATGTCAAGTGCCCAAAGAGACCACCCCCTCCCACCGGAGGAAAAGCCCCGGGAGTACCTAGTGTAGTGCTCGGGGAGGAGTTGCCCTTAGATAAGGGGTGTGAGTGGGCGGGTGTCACCTTAGTGTCCCTGGGAGATCGGGAGATGGTTCCTACGATCCAGGTGCCCTCAAATACTACCAAGTATGGGCAATGGATCACCATCAATGGCCAAAGAGAGGAACCTCTGAGAGACACAGGAGCCATTATGACTATGGTAAGGAGTCAACTGGTGTCTCCAGAGCAGGTGATTCCACATGTACTCCACCCCGCCACGATGGCTGACGGCAGATTGGGCCACTACCCTGTGGCCGAGGTTCCCTTTGAGTGGGAAAGGGTTGCAGGTTCACTTCAAGTTGCCGTAAGCCCTGCCGTGCCAGTCGATTGTCTGTTGGGGAATGACATGGAGCACAATGCTTGGAAGGAGGTGGAATACCGGACTCATTCGGAGATGCTGGGTACACCTGACTGGGCCTGTGCAAGCACAAGGTCTGCCACTACGAGGGAGTTCGCCTGGGCTGGAGCCTGGAACAATGGCCGAGCCCGCTGCCAAAAAGGGAAAGACCCGTGAGACAGATCGGCCACCTGCGGTGGTAGGCCAGGAGTCCATGGAGGGGGAAGTAGTCTCCCTGGAGGACTTGCCTATCCCTGCTGAGTGGCATGTGGAAGGAGGGCCTACCAGGGAGGAGTTCTGTAAGGGCCAGAAGGAGTGCCCTACCCTTGAGGGACTGAGGCGACAGGCCGAAGCCCAGGCAGCAGGGAACGTTGCAGGGCACTACCATATTTACTGGGAGGATGGACTCCTCTACAGTGAACCCAAGGTACCTTTGCCCGGTTCATCAAGGGCCTTGGTAGTCCCTCAACGATACTGAGCCTTTCTTCTAGAATTGGCTCATGAAATTCCCTTGGCAGGACACTTAGGACAGGACAAGACCTTTGCCCGGCTTGTCCCCCCCTTTTACTGGCCTCAGATGAAAGTGGCATCTGACACATACTGTCGGACGTGTGTATCCTGTCAAGCCATTGGGAAGACAGGGGTGAAGCTGAAAGCTCCCCTGGAACCACTTCCTGTCGTTAGCACCCCCTTTGAAAGGGTGGACATCGACATTGTGGGGCCATTGGATCCACCAACTACAGCTGGTCACCGGTTTATCCTGGTTCTGGTGGATCATGCCACGCGATACCCAGAGGCAATTCCTCTGAGGACTGTCACTGCACCTGTTGTGGCTAGGGCCCTGATGGGGATCTTTACCTAAGTGGGTTTCCCCAAGGAAGTTGTGTCCGACAGGGGGACCAACTTTATGTCAGCATATATGCGGGCAATGTGGAAGGAGTGTGGAGTGATCTACCGGTTCACCACTCCATACCACCCCCAGTCCAATGGACTGGTAGAGAGGTTCAACAAGACCTTGAAAGGCATGATAAGAAGTCTGCCTGAGAGGCTGCGGAGGAAATGGGACGTCCTCCTGCCCTGTTTGCTATTCTCCTACAGGGAAGTGCAGCAGAAGGGAGTGGGCTTCAGCCCCTTTGAGATACTGTAAGGGCACCCTGTGCGTGGACCTCTCAGCCTGGTGAAGGATGGATGGGAAAAGTCTCCCAGAAAGCCTCCCCAGGATGTGGTGAGCTACATGCTGGCCTTCCGGAGCCAAATGGCAAAGTTGTGGAAGCAAGCTTCTGACAACTTGGAAGCCAGTCAAGCAGTAATGAAAGAGTGGTATGACCACAACGCTCACCCTGCGGAGTTGGAGCCTGGCAAGAAAGTGTGGGTGATGGAACCTGGAGAGTTAAGTGCTCTCCAGGATCGCTGGACAGGCCCCTTTGAGGTGTTGGAGAAGAAGGGTAAGGCCACCTACCTGGTGGATCTTAAGACCCCTCGACAGCCCCTACGGGTGCTGCATGCCAACCGCCTCAAACCCCACTATGAGAGGCCCGAGGTCATCTTGATGATGGTGACTGATGGAGGAGAGGAAGCGGAAAGCGAGCCTCTCCCTGACCTTTTTTCGTCTCAGGAAAAGGATGGGTCGGTGGAGGGAGTGATTCTCTCTCCATCCCTAACTCCTGAGCAGCGGGAGGACTGCCGCCAGATATTGGAGCAGTACTCTTCGTTGTTCTCCCTTGTCCCAGGAAGGACCCACCTGTGTACCCATGATGTGGACACAGGAGACAGCCCAACAGTGAAGTCTAAGACCTACCGGCTGTCAGACAAGGTGAAGGCCAGCATCCACGGTGAGGTTACCAAGATGCTGGAGCTAGGAGTCATTGAACCTTCAAGTAGCCCCTGGTCTAGTCCGGTGGTTTTAGGACCAAAAGCTGCCCCACCGGGCACCACTCCAGAATTGAGGTTCTGTGTGGATTACCGGGGACTGAACTCAGTAACCAAGACTGATGAGCATCCGATCCCTAGGGTGGATGAACTTTTTGACCGGCTGGGAGCTGCCCAATACCTGAGTACCTTTGACCTTACTTCAGAGTACTGGCAGATCTCCCTGACAAATGGAGCAAAGGAATAATAATAATAATAATAATAATCATAGGGACATTTATAAAGCGCTGAGTTACGCGGAACGGGCGTGTCCACGCGCTGAAAAGTGGGAGAGGCGGCAAACAGGGAACACAACAGCCAAGCAGGCAGTTATTTAGCATAGAGGTAGGTTTTTAATTTCGCTCGAAACCTTGCTTCTTCAGGTTCCAGGCGCAGGTCCACTGGAAGTTTATTCCAGTAGTTTGCCGCTAGACACCTGAAGGATCTACCTCCCATGCGCGCTTTCTTTACCCTGGGGATCCTAAGCAGGCCCCCACCAGCGGATCTGAGCGCTCGGGCAGGTTCGTAGACTTCAATCAGTCTCCTCAATGGTCGCGGTGCCCTGCCACTCAGAATCCGGTGACAGGTGCAGAGGGCTTTATATTCGACTCTGCGCCTCACAGGGAGCCAGTGTAACTTCTGCAGGGCCACCTTCGAAGGCGCCCTTTTGGGCAGCCTGAGGATCAGACGAGCTGCCGCATTTTGCAGCACTTGAAGGCGGGCCATGCTTTTCTCTGGTGCCCCCAGGTACAGCAGGTTCCGTAATCCATCCTGGCGGTCACCAAAGCATGCACCAGGGTTTGACGAGCTTCCATCGGCAGCAGGTCCAAGACTTTCCTTAATCTTTTCAATACCCCAAAGCACACTCCGACCACCCGGTTGATTTGGGGCCCGAAAGTGAGACCCGCATCAAACCATACCCCTAGGTTTTTTGCCTCTTGGCAGGGGGTGGGAGTTGGTCCTAAACAGGATGGCCACCATGCCGACGACCAAGCAGACTGGGCTCTCCCTACCACCAACACCTCTGTCTTGTTGCCATTAAGTTTTAAACAATTGATGGCCATCCAGTCGGCAAGTTCTTTCATGCACGACGGGAAGCCATCTGCAGCAAGACCGGGCGTGTGCGACAGGGAGATGACCAGTTGCGTATCATCGGCATATGATACCAATTGGAGGCCATGGCTCTCTACAATTGAGGCTACAGGCGCTACATACATATTAAAAAGGGTCGGGCTCAGGGACGAGCCCTGAGGCACGCCTTGGCCCAAAAGTATCCCCTTAGAATAGCAGTCGCCTAGCCTCACTTGAAAGCTTCTCCCCGTAAGGAAGGCCTGGATCCACCTCAGCGCAGTGTTAGCGATGCCACCTCTGTTCAGACACTGTAGCAAGGTGGTATGTGCTACAGTGTCGAACGCCGCGCTGAGGTCTAGAAGGATCAGGGCCATAGTTTGCCCTTCATCTACGCCTTGTCTCAGATGTTCTTTTGCCATAGGAAGGGCAGACTCAGTAGAGTGGCGCGGTCTAAAGCCAAACTGCGTGGAGTGGAGCAATCCCGCCTCCTCCACATGTTTCAAAAATTTGGGTGTTTACCACCTTCTCCGCCACTTTGGACAGAAAAGGCAGGAGTGAGATGGGCCTCAGATTTTCTAACACCTCAAGGCCAATGTGGGGTTTCTTCCGGAGAGGGAGCACCACTGCCTGTTTCCACCCCTCAGGTAACATGCCCGACTTGAAGGAGGTGTCCAGGACGTGCCTTATGTAGGGTTCCAGTACTTCCAGGCTGTCCCCCAGACGTTTAGGGGACACCGGGTCCAGAGGGGAGCCTGATTTAACAGAGAGGCATATGTTGTCAGCCTTCTCCATGCCTGAGGGCCACTACCAGTTCTGTGTGATGCCCTTTGGGCTCAAGAACACCCCTGCCACCTTTCAGCGGCTGGTGAACCAGGTCCTCTCTGGAATGGAGGCTTTCTCCGCTGCTTACCTGGATGACATTGCCGTCTTCAGCAGCAGTTGGGAGGACCATTTACGTCACTTGCAAGCTGTTCTCCAGGCCCTGAAACAGGCTGGCTTGACAATCAAGGCCAGTAAATGTCAGATTGGGCAGGGGTCGGTTGTGTACCTAGGCCACTTGGTGGGTAGGGGAACAGTGCAGCCCCTCCAGGCAAAGATTGAGGCCATCATGGCCTGGGAACCCCCCAAGACCCAGACTGAGGTCCGAGCTTTCCTGGGCCTCACAGGTTACTACCGTCGCTTTGTGAATGGGTATGGCACTATTGTAGCGCCCCTCACAGAGCTCACATCCAAGAAACAACCTCAACGGGTAGTCTGGACAGAGGCTTGTCAGCAAGCCTTTGTGAAATTGAAGCAGGCAATGTGTGCAGCACCGGTCCTGAGGGCCCCAAACTTCTCCAAGGAGTTCATTGTCCAGACAGACGCATCAGAGCATGGCATTGGGGCAGTGTTATCGCAACTCAATGAAGAGGGTCTGGATCAGCCTGTAGTCTTCCTGTCCAGGAGACTGCTTCCCCGCGAACAGAAGTGGAGTGCAATTGAGCGGGAAGCTTTTGCAGTGGTATGGGCTCTGAAGAAGTTGCGGCCATACCTTTTTGGCTTGCACTTCCTGGTTCAGACTGACCATCGACCTCTTCGTTGGCTGATGCAAATGAAGGGGGAAAATCCCAAGTTGTTGAGATGGTCCATCTCCCTACAGGGAATGGACTTCCGGGTGGAACATCGGCCTGGAGTGGACCGCGCCAATGCAGACGGTCTCTCTAGGTATTTCCGCCTTAGTGATGAGGACTCCCAAGGGGTTGGGTAGCTCTCCCCACTTTCAGCTGGGGGGGACGCGTGTTAGACCTGTCTGTCCTTTGGGTAGTCCCCCCTAATTATTTATTTATTTATGTCCCCTTTTTGCCCCTCAGAACCTTTATTTTTCATGTCCACTGGGAAGATTTCAGGTGTTGACCAGGGGGGTTAGGTGCTCCTTGACCCCATGGTTCCTCTCAGACCTAGAAATCTCTCCTTTTCTGAGGTAAAGCCTAGATGCCTAAAATGGTGGACAGTAACTGCCATAACGGACCCCTCAGGAGAAAGGCCCATAGGACAACATAGGAATGCTCTAGCACCTTCCAGCTGGTTCTGGAAGCTTGAGGGTAAGCCTATATAAGGGTCAGTACTAGGGTGGCCATTTTGTAGAGAGAGAGAGAGTGAGGGAAAGGATTGGAGTGGGAGTGCAGTGAGGAGCTTAGACTATTGTGAAGGGAGGCTAGTGCAGTGTGGGAGGGATTGACTTCCCCTAGGGGCTGCTGCCCCCACGATTGACATTAGCCCCTGACAGTGGATCTAGCCCTGCTGACCTCCACTGGGAGATAACGCTTCTTCCATCCAATAATGCCACTGTGGGAAGATCTGGACTGGTGTTAGGGTGTCAGGAAGTTAAGGTGCGAAGGGGAAGAGGACTTTATCCCTATCATTATCCCCTTGACCTTGTTCGAATTGCCTCGGAAATCCAGACCCCTTTCATCCTGATATCCCTCCCCGGAGTTTTCCTGCCAACGCGGAGTTTTCATTCTCCCACTGGCGTACCTGGTGGTGTTGCCGCGGGCTGACTCTCTGCCTCTGCGATGAAGTGGTGCTGCCGGGTGCCGGACCTGCCGGAGACTGGTTTTCAGGTCTGGCAAGTGTGGGGAAGGCGCCTACCGCTGGAGTGCTCGCTGTGGAGGAGCGGACGGAGGGGAAGTTGCCTTGCTTTCCGGGAGAAGGGCGGAAGCGGAAGCGAGTGAGGTCCCGCCTAGCGCTATCGAGGAAGAGCGCCTGTAGACGGGACAAACCTGAAGGAGGACGGCTGAGGGAAGGTTCTTCGCCTCACAGCGAGCGGAAGGGAGGGGACTCCAAGAGTCAGCTTGGACGACGGAGACCGTGATAATTCCCTTCTGTGTGCCAGCCGCAAAGGGCCGCCCAGCTGAGGAGAACGTCGGATGCAGACCTTCGAGGACACCGCCTGCCTGCCTGAGTTCACCGGACCTTCGGTTGCTGTTTCTGCTAGCAAGAAAGGTGAGGAATTGGGCTTCCAAAAAGCCGGACAGTGCTTGTGGGTCTTCGGTTGAGCCGAATGGTGGTCAGCCTTAGTCTTCCCTCCCTCTCCGGCTGAAATCGGAAGACTTGCAGGAAAACCGGAGGGGGTCTTAGACTAAATTGAGACTAGAGCTTTTACTGGGAGGAACGAAAAGTCATTACTCAACGAGGAGACAAGCTCCTCTTCCCGGTGACTGACTGAATAAGAGTTTGCCTCCTTAGGAGGGGGAGGTGAATCCCTTTTGGGAAGTTCAAAAGCTTGATTCTAAGGGGAAATTGATGTTTGACCCCAGATGAGCATGTAGAGATTGTTCAGTCTTAAATCTTCAATTAGCGTGCTAGACAAACAGCTGATTTTTGACTTTTGTATTAAGGGTAGGGACAGAGCCCCAAGGACTTCTGCCTGACTAGGATAGGGAAGTGCATCTTAGACTGAAGCTTTACCCTTTATGACTCATTGAACATGAGTATGATTCTTAGGAAGTCTTCACGTGCTGACACCTTTCTGGGGCTTGCCTGGGAATGCTAAGTAGGGATGTCCCGATAGAGGTAGTGTAGGGACCGAGAACGCCTTTGCCTATTATTCATTAACAAAGAAGGCCCCGGATGTGGTTTCCAGGATTGTTTGCGTTTTAATTTTGGATTTGGCTATTATGTGCATGTTGCACAGACTAACTTTTGGTGATAGATTTGGCTTTGTATTAGTGCCTTTTTATCTTTACACTCTTGTTTTGAGGTGTTTGTATGTCCAACTGTTTCTGGCTTTATAATAAATAATAGAAATTTGGATTAGTTGTCTGTGTTCCTTTGGAGGTCATGGGTGAAGTTAAAGTATAATTGGTTTTGGATTATTTCTCCTCTTGAACTTATCTAGCAGGCAAAACTAGGTAATCGGGCAGGGGCGGGGGTTCCTAAGTAAAAAAAAAAAAGGAACCGATCCCATCAGAGTTATCTTAATAAATTTAATAAGCTATCATTTCCAAATGGGAACAGTTAGCCAGTTACTGTTTGGTGTCTTTGGAATCCTAATTTCAAATCCTAATTTGTGGTGAAGTCAGATTTTAAATGACAATTTTGAAAATCGCACTTTTAGAAAGTTGGTGTTTTCCTGCATTAGACATTTAGTGCCTGTAGCATGTCCCTAGGACACATAGCTTGGTGTAGCCGGCAGTTGAGCTTTGTATATTCCTACTAGACAGGCACACAAAGAGAGCTTAGGTATGCCTGGATGGGCCATCACTGGCAGGATGGAAGGGTGGAGCAGAGTGCAACCCTACTTACACCTAAATAGGCTGTGTCTTGCCTCCACACAAAGGGTTGCATACCCACTGTAGTTAGTCTGGAGCTAGGACAGGGAGACAAGATGACTGGAGGAATTTAAAGGGAAACCACTAGAAGCTTCTTCCCCACTTCTCCCCCACTTCAAAGTCACAACTTAGTGCAAATACTGAACCTAAGACATTAACTCCTCAGTACATTTCTGGACTGTGGATACTCTGCCAGGAAGAAGGACTGCTTTGCTACTGTAAAGACTGCCAATCTGTTAGACGGCTGCTCTGAAGAACTGCTGCCCTGCTGTGCTGACCAGCTGCCCTCTTGCCTGAGTGAGAAGTACAGGAGCTATATCTGTTGAACCCAGGAACCCAAAGTGACCCCAAGGGCAAGATGGCTGGCCTCCAGACTTAAGCATCAGGGACTGAAGCCTTCAATGACCTTGAACCCAGCAACCGGACTCTGCCATTTTTGGGTCTACCCTGCCAAGTGGTGCCACCCCAGTCCTGGACCTTAGAAAGTAGGCCTAAGGTGCTCTGCCAGCCTCTGTGGTTTCATCAGAACCGATGCAATTCCTCTGCTGTGTGGTGCAACCCCAAGCAGAACCAACTCATCACCTCTGAAGCATGGATTAGAGCCATTGCAAAGACCCACATCGCATTGCAGCCCGTTGCCTCTTCCGAACCACCACTGAGTGATGTATCCTTGGTGCAGGCCCTCACATACCTCATCGACAGTAACCTTGATGACGATGACAGACTCTGCAGCA
This sequence comes from Lissotriton vulgaris, assembly GCF_964263255.1. Lineage (NCBI taxonomy): Eukaryota > Metazoa > Chordata > Amphibia > Caudata > Salamandridae > Lissotriton > Lissotriton vulgaris. The sequence goes on along the minus strand of NC_141695.1, from coordinate 274,857,091 downwards.
CAGCCTCACAACTCCTCGGACCTTATGCAGCGAATGACAACCCAATGCATCCTCAATGCTGGACTATGATTCCTTAGCCCTCATTGAGGGGATCCTCAACGACGATGCAGAACTTTAATCGTAGGCTCACTGTATCTTGGAGCCAATGCATCGCTTCCACTCTATGACACATCTTCAACAAGGATTCTCTCAATGATCTGGAAACCAGGATTTAAGGTTCTGGCAGGCTTAACTGGGTCCCTGTAGCTGGCCCGCACTCCATTGCTGTCAACCTGTACTTCTGACTTTGTCCAGGTCCAGCAGGCCTAGATATCCACAGTTGACCATTGTGCTTTTTGGTGCCCTTTTTAACTAAATCTTTAAAAGGGAATATCCAATGTTCTACTGATTGGATTGTTGTTGGTTTGGTCTAGTTTTATTGAAAACAAATGTCTTTATTTGTGCAAAATCGGTGTGGGGTCCTTTTGTGGTGTGTTTGCACTGTGTTACTGTTTAAAGTGTTGCACAAATACTTAACACATTGCCTCTGAGTTAAGCCTAATTGCTCTATGCTAAGCTACCTGAGGGTTGTGAGCAGGTTAATCCGGAGTTTGCTTGTTACTTTCCCATAAGATGAATTGTGATTGCTGCTTGAGAATGGTTTCAGCCCCCTCAACCAGTAACCCATCCATTTGTGGATCAGAGTTAGGTTCTCATTACTCTTTCCTTCTACCACAGTGAAAGAAACCAGGCTGATGGCTTGAACTATATTCAAGCCACCAGCCTGGTTACTGGCTATTAAATGCATACTATACATCTGTAAGAACACTGGAAATTCTATGAGCCTGCCGCCTCGTACACAAACAAAGTACATAAAAATGTCAGACGACAGCAGGTTTACATGCAGAAACGGCATAGCATCTCTAAGCCCTCCTTTAGTTAAACGCTCTCCCCAGACACACCTGCAGCAGCGATGAGAAAAGCAGGCACTCTGCTGCTCATTAGAAGGGTGCTACCTTCTCTAAGGGTCAGCTATCCAATGAAGGCAGTAACTGACTACCTAGTTTGGGCAGCTCTGCTTCTGTTTTATCCAGTTCCTGCTGGCTTAGATCCAATTCTGTTATGTTACCTTCGATTTCCCCAAGTAACTATCCCGCACCCAGAATAGATAGACTGCCAAACACTCAAAGAAGTGTTACATTTGGTTTGTGCAAAGAGAACATGTATCAGCACTGTAGATGTAGTGTGTCTTGGTCTGAATGTGGTTTGTGTGGTACATCTTGCCTGAGTGTCAATGCCAATGCCTATTGGCGGGCTTAAAGGCCAGTGCTAGATTTCCACCTATTTCTGAACAGTGACACGTTGACAGTCTACCACATGGTGGCGCTCTCTGATTATTTTTCAAATCAGCTAATAAACAGAGTACTTAACAATGTAATACAATATAAAATAATACCAGTGCATCGAGGGCATTTTCACAGATTTGAGTGACCTGAAATAATCTAAACTGTCACATCTGTGAGGGTTGACTTGTTAATGGATAGCAGGGGTACTAGTGTGTGGCAGCACTGGCATGGTTTGTGCGAGGTGAATGCTGCACTCTGCTGCTGAGCAATACATAGGGCTCTGACACTTACTTTCTAAAACAAGCATTTGCAATGCAATAGGTCTCACATTCACGCTAGTTTGAGATTTGGCTTTGTAAATGACAATACCTTTTATTAATGTTTTGGGTTTAAAAACAAAATATGCGAGACCTAATGCATTGCAATAAAAAGGTCTTCTCAACAGCTTGTTAGATTGTAAATATCAGAGGGAGAGATTGGACTGTGACATCTTCAAAGTAGTGTTAAAAAGTGCAATGAAGAGGATGTGTAAGTGTTGTAAATTACACAGACACAAAGGGTGAAGTGAGAGTTACACATGATCCGAGCTATAAACACTAACAAAGCACTCTAACACCTTTCGCTCTGTGATTACACTGTCGTGGCTCAGGCGGAAGAGCGAGAGGTGGGGCTATTTCGTGCCCTCTCTGTGATCTGAGTGTGCAATGTGGCATTACGTAATGTCATTGCTATCTTTGACCTAAAAAAACTCTCCAGCTGTAGTAGGGCCCTGGCTTCACTTCCTAGTGCAGGGCTATGCTTTATGACAGGCATGGAGGGAGGGAGAGAGGGATGCTCTTGGCTGCAGCTCTGGCCTCGTACAGTGCCCCTGTTATTACTAGAGAGCGAGATGCTCTGAGGATGTGGTATTGGTGGTGGTGGTATTGGTATTGGTGGTGGTATTTCTGGTGGTGGTATTGGTGGTGCTGGTATTGGTGGTGCTGGTATTGGTGGGGTTGGTATTTGTGGTGGTATTTGTGGTGGTGGCATTGGTGGTGGTGGTATTGGTGGTGGTATTGGTATTGGTGGTAGTCGTACTGGTATTGGTGGTGGTGGTATTGATATTGGTGGTGGTGGTATTAGTGGTGGTGGTATTGGTATTGGTGGTGATACTGGTATTGGTGGTGGTATTGATGATGCTATTGCTGATGGTATTGATGATGGTATTGGTGGTGGTATTGATGGTGGTATTGATGGTGGCATTGGTGGTGTGGTTTTTGGTGATGGTGGTATTGGTGGTGGTGGTATTGGTGTTGGTATTGGTAGTGGTATTGGTGTTGGTATTGGTGGTGGTGGTGGTATTGGTGGTGGTGGTATTGGTGGTGGTGGTATTGGTGGTGGTGGTGGTACTGGTGGTGTGGTATTGGTTGTGTGGTATTGTTGGTGGTGGTGGTATTGGTTGTGATGCTATTGGTATTGGTGGTGGTATTGGTATTGGTGATGGTATTGGTGGTATTGGTAGTGGTATTAATGGTGGTGGGGTATTGGTGGTGGTGGTATTGATGGTGATGGTATTGGTGGTGGTGGTATTTGTGGTGGTGGTGGTCGTGGTATTGGTGGTGTGGTGTTGGTGGTGTGGTATTGGTGGTGGTGGTGGTATTGGTGGTGATGATATTAATGGTGATGGTGGTATTGGTGGTGGTGATATTGGTATTGGTGGTGGTGGTATTGGAGCTGGTATTGGCATTGGTGATGGTATTGGTGGTGATTTTGATGGTGTTGGTATTGGTGACTGACTGACTGACTGAATTATTTTCAAGCGCTCTTATGCCGAGGCGTCTTGGTGCTGTAGAACGGAAGGGGGTACAGAGGATGGTTAGGAGATGGAGAAGAGGCAAGTTTTTAGTGCCTTCCTAAAGCTTGTTCTGTTCTTTTCGGAGTGCAATGTGATGGGCAGGCTGTTCCACAGCTTGGATGTTTAATAGGAAAAGGATTTTCCGCCCCATCGGGCTCTCTTTATTCTGGGCACGAGGATTAGATCTTGACTACCAGATCTTAACGTGCGTGCAGGCACGTAGCGGGGGAAGAGGTTAGTGAGAACTTCAGAGGTTTCCCCGTAGAGAGATTTGTGAGCCAGACACAAGGCTTTGAATTGAATTCTACGCCTCACTGGGAGCCAATGAAGTTCCCGTATGGCTTGAGATGTAGGGTGACTCTTAGGGAGGTTAAATAGAACTCTCGCCGCTGCATTTTGGATAGACTGGAGTCTGGCAAGCTGTTTTTCTCCTGTTTCAATGTACAATGCGTTACAATAGTCTACCCTAGACATTATTAACGAACCCACTACTGTCTTCCTGAGAGTGAAAGGGATGTAGGGCAGGATTTTCCGAAGCACCTTTATAGGATGAAAACAGGCCGAAATTACCTGACTTATTTGTGCTGAGCAAGAGAAGTCCTTATCAATCATGAAGCTGAGATTTCTGACCTTTTTGGCTGGGGCAGGGCAGGTGCCGGCCTCAGGAGGTCACCATAGGTGACTCCAGATTGATGGTTTTTGGCCAAACTCGATTACTTCAGTCTTTTCGGTGTTAAGTTTTAAGAAGTAATCGTTCATCCAGTTTTTGACGTCTGAAAGACAGTTCCTAAAGTCAATGGCTGTGGCTTCCACCGTCTGGGAGAGTGACACTACTAATTGTGTGTCGTCGGCGTACGACACAAGGTGTAGGCCATGAGATTTTATTAGTGTCGCAAGAGGGGTGATGTACAGGTTGAACAGCGTGGGTGACAGGGCCGAACCCTGGGGCACACCACATGGAAGATAAAACTCTTCCGATTGGAGACCTCCCCAGTGGATTTTCTGTATACGGGCATCTAAGAAAGACTTTAAAAGGGCTAAGGCAGTATCGGTAATGCCCAGCGCACTTAGTCTGTTCAATAGAACCCCGTTTTTGACGGTATCGAAAGCCGCCGTTAGATCCAGTAGGATCAAGGCAGCTCTTCCCCCGTCGTCCATGGTCCTACTGATGTCTTCTGTTGCAACAATTAGAGCGGATTCGGTGGAATGACAGGCCCTAAATCCTTGTTGCGTGGGGTCTAAAAGGTGGTTCTGATCTATGTAATGTGTAAGCTCCTGATTCTTGGCTCTCTCTAGAATCTTAGCTGGTAGGGGAAGGCAGGAAATTGGCCTATAGTGCTTGGGTTCCATGGGATCTAGAGCCTCTTTTTTGAGAATAGGCCTTATACATGCTTTTTTCCAGCTGCCAGGGAAGAGGCTGGATCTTATAACCCTGATGAGCAGTGGTGTTAAAACAGGGCTAATTGTTGCAGGAATTATATGAAGTATGTAGGGTGGGCATGGGTCCAATGGTGATCCCAATTTAGTCTGAGTAAGCAGACTGGCCACCTGAGTCTCATCTAAGAGTGGAAATTGCGAAAGGTTGGTTGATCCTGGAGCTGGGTCTGTTCTATGTGTGTTTGACTTTCTGGTAAGTGAGGACTGAAGATCGTCATAGACCACATGGACTTTCTGTTGGAAGAATTGCGCTATATTTTCCACAAAGTTCTGGTCGGGGACGAAGATGGTGTCCTGGGGGCTCTTGGCTAGGTGTGCAACCATTTTGAATAATTCCTTAGAGGAATTTGAGTACTCTAAGATTTTTTTAGTGTAGTAGGCTGACTTTGCTTGTTCTATCTTTACCTTGTATTCCTGTAGGACTGCAGTGTATTCTTTCCTGCTGTGAGGATTGTAGTCAGAACGCCATAACCTTTCATAACGCTGGCATTTAAGTTTGATTGATTTTACATCAGGGGTATACCATTGTGCTGTGGCTGATCGTTTCTTAGGCTTCTTAGTTTCTTCTGGGGCCAACTAATCCATTGCTCGGGTAAGCCATGTGTTGAAGTAGCTAGCTCCAGTGTTACTATCACAACTTTCAAGTGAGGGAGATTCCCTGGAAAGAGTGCTAGAGAGTTGGGTAGCTTGAAGCTTCTTCCATAGGCGAGTTTTTACAGGGAGAGAGAGTTCTCTCCGACAGGTGGTGTTGAGATTAGTAAGAAGGTTAAAGTGAATGGCTGCATGGTCGGACCATGGGACAGGCATAATTGATGTTATCTTTATATGCTTGTTGTTTGTAAAGACAGCATCAAGTGCATGGCCTGCTGTGTGAGTAGGTTTGGAGACTAATTGGTCCATCCCAAAACTCTGGAAGTTCTCTATTAGTGTGGTCGTTTCGGTGGAATTGTTCTCTTCTAAATGGAAGTTGAAATCGCCAAGAACCGTAAATGAGGCTGGTCTAGAGTGGATTCCAGAAATGTTTGTAGGGCATTGATAAAGGGACCTCTAGGGCCAGGAGGTCTGTAGAGCAGAAGACCTGAGAATATTATATGGTTTCTGTATTTCACCGAAAAGGATATAGTTTCTGCCTCCAATCCAGCTTGCGGTAAGAAGCTTATTTTAAAATGTGAGTGGTGAACAATTGCAATTCCCCCGCCCATTGAGCCCGATCTGTCAGCATGTCCCATGGAATAGCCCGTGGGAACTGCGGTGATCAAGTCGGGTCCTGAGGTTTCAGAGGTCCAGGTTTCGGTGAGGAAAACAAGATCAGCCGAGTTGTCAGTGATTAATGCTTCTATTTCATGCTTGTGTTTAGGCATTGATCTGACTTTAATGAGAATGTTCTTTAGAATTCTGATGTTGTTGTCATATTGGATATGCGCGCCAGGAGTTTGTAAGTTAGGCTTGCAATCACCTTTAGTCCAATGCTGCTGATTTGGGAAGGGAGACATTGGCAGGCCTTGTAACATGAACCCACAGGATGAACACTCTCGAGTATTTAGCAGGCCGTTATCATGTAGAAAGGTCGTCTGTGAGCATCTAGTTGGCCTTAGATTAGCCAATTCGTTATTTGAGTAGCTTATTTTGGGGAAATGGGCAGGGGTTTGGGCGCTGGGCGCGGGTCCGGCACGGACGGGCGCAGACGGGCTTGCCTTTGGCGCGCCGTCGGCGCGCCATCGGCGCGCCCGCTGCGCACTTCCGCTGCACATCCGGCCGAGCATAGGGCTAAATAGGCTCTTAGCCCGGAAGTCGCGACTGTTAGAGCAAGTCCCCACCAGTCCTAAGATGGCGGCTTGGTGGACTGGAAGGCTGTGAATTACCCAGTTTCCCTCCGCTTCAAACGGGATTTCCCACGGCGGAACAGGGATGGGTAGCAGGTAGGTGCAAAATACAGTTTGTAGTCAATTGTGCAATGGAGATGCGCTTATTATCAAAAAACAGGTGGTGCAAGATACAATTAGTAATCAATTGTGCTAGGTGTGCTATAATTAAAAAGTAAAAAGCACAAGGGTGGCTGGGCCCAAGGGGAAGGAGGGTAGGCAGGGCCACACAATATGAAATAGAAATGTTTGCCTATGCCTCCAAACTACTTCTAGTGCACACTCATTCACGTGCAAGTAAACCACAATTTGTTAGTTTACAAAAAACACTTTATGTTTTCAATTTTTTTTCAATTTTTTGCACAGTTTACAAAAGAAAAATTCACAAAAGACAGAGCTCAGACCACTATCGACCTCATGTCTTAGCCATATGTAATTTCAAAACACTTAATACAAATGTGCGATAAACAAATAAATGGTGAACAATTCAAACAACAGTAACTTTTTAACGTAAAAAACATTACCATGAATACATGGACCACAAAACCTTATACATTTGTGAAACAGGAACTTTTTCAAACAGTTAGAAAACACGGGGAGACAATAAAACACAACGTTTTCAACAGTTGGACTCCCACGACCTGAACAGGAGTTAATCAATTAAATTACAGGAGTATTGCCCATTTCCGCAACAACTGACATTGGCCAACTGGCCAAACAAAAACCCAAAAAGAAGGGGGATGCCGACGCGTTTCGAATCCTGATTAGCGACTTGCAGGATTCTCGTCAGGGCAGTCTGAATCTAGTCCATGGGAACTGTTTAAAATAAGAAACAAAACAATATGTTTACTATCTAGCGGGTCCTCTAGCCACTACTCTCAGGACAGTGCGATTACCATACAGTTCATACCTTGTATGAATCCTGCCCACAGTCAGTTCTGTTTGAGTGGAAAAATGTCGTCTAGGCTTGTTGGCCTGCGCTGCAACAGAGTAATGGGATGGCTTAGAATTTAAAAAGTACAAAGGGGGGGGGGGGAGTTTGCTTAGGAGCCGTTGTTGCTCATTTACCTGCGTTATTCCTGGAAGCTTAGCCACGTCTTCGCCACATGGGGTGAAGTTCTTCTATTTTTCTGAAAGGAAGTGACAGAGTGCGACTTAGTGCCCTGCTCACTCAGTGCCACACCGGTCGCGTGTGAGTATCAGTAGATAAAATAATAGACTTACTTAGACACCAACGAACAGTATACTAGCTCCACCACTACAGGTCCCATCATACATCATCATATGGCCGCCTGTCTGATTGGCTCTTTACTAACCACGTGGTTTTGTTTTAAGACCAGCGACACCCAAGAACACTGACAACCCTTGGTCTGTTGTGGTGGAGCTAGTATACTGTTCGTTGGTGTCTAAGTAAGTCTATTATTTTATCTACTGATACTCACACGCGACCGGCGTGGCACTGAGTGAGCAGGGCACTAAGTCACACTCTGTCACTTCCTTTCAGAAAAATAGAAGAACTTCACCCCATGTGGCGAAGACGTGGCTAAGCTTCCAGGAATAACGCAGGTAAATGAGCAACAACGGCTCCTAAGCAAACTTCCCCCCCCCCCTTTGTACTTTTTAAATTCTAAGCCATCCCATTACTCTGTTGCAGCGCAGGCCAACAAGCCTAGACGACATTTTTCCACTCAAACAGAACTGACTGTGGGCAGGATTCATACAAGGTTTGAACTGTATGGTAATCGCACTGTCCTGAGAGTAGTGGCTAGAGGACCCGCTAGATAGTAAACATATTGTTTTGTTTCTTATTTTAAACAGTTCCCATGGACTAGATTCAGACTGCCCTGACGAGAATCCTGCAAGTCGCTAATCAGGATTCGAAACGCGTCGGCATCCCCCTTCTTTTTGGGTTTTTGTTTGGCCAGTTGGCCAATGTCAGTTGTTGCGGAAATGGGCAATACTCCTGTAATTTAATTGATTAACTCCTGTTCAGGTCGTGGGAGTCCAACTGTTGAAAACGTTGTGTTTTATTGTCTCCCCGTGTTTTCTAACTGTTTGAAAAAGTTCCTGTTTCACAAATGTATAAGGTTTTGAGGTCCATGTATTCATGGTAATGTTTTTTACGTTAAAAAGTCACTGTTGTTTGAATTGTTCACCATTTATTTGTTTATCGCACATTTGTATTAAGTGTTTTGAAATTACATATGGCTAAGACATGAGGTCGATAGTGGTCTGAGCTCTGTCTTTTGTGAATTTTTCTTTTGTAAACTGTGCAAAAAATTGAAAAAAAATTGAAAACATAAAGTGTTTTTTGTAAACTAACAAATTGTGGTTTACTTGCACGTGAATGAGTGTGCACTTGAAGTAGTTTGGAGGCATAGGCAAACATTTCTATTTCATAATTAAAAAGTAAACATTTTAAATGACACATAGTAGTCACGTTTTAAAAGTAATTCTGGCAGAAGACTAGGTGGTATGCTGAACCTGGTGGATAAAAGCGCTAAACGCTCTGTTGGCTTCCGTCTATTGGTGGTGGTGGTATTGGTGGTGGTATTGTTGGTATTGGTGGTGGTGTTGGTGGTTGGTGGTTTTGGGCGTGGTAGTATTGATTGTGGTGGTGGTATTGGTGGTTGTAGTATTGGCAGTGGTGTTGGTACTGGTGGCGATATTGGTGGTGGTGGCATTGGTGGAGGTGCTGGTATTGATGTTGGTGGTATTGGTGGTGGTGGTATTGGTGGTGGTATTGGTGCTGAGATGGTTTTGGTCGTAGTGGTATTGTTCTTAATTATTATTGTTCTTAATAAAACAGGCTTTTGAAAACAACTCGTCAGGTGGCTTAAGTACAGATAACATGTAACACAGGTGTCAGCTTCAGCCCATTAGCACAGGATTATGTGCTACCTGGAATTCACTTGACTTAATTTGCTAATCATTTCTGAATCCATTTTACTTGGGGGATTGAGACAGACAGACACAAGATATAGTTAAAGTGATTGAAATCAGGTGCCCGTGTGACGTGGTCAGCATTGTTGCTTTAAAAAAAAACAAGCGGTTTCAGCGCATGTCCGGCCCACATACGAGGACTTCTCGCCGGATGGGTAGGATGCCGCTCTCAGGTTTTGTGACTGATTGTGACCACTTTTAAATAATTGTAACATTGCCCTTTGAAATATGCACATCTCACAGATGAGTGGAGACGCTTAGGATTTTAGGAATTTAAGAAGCTACTGTTTTGATGCTGCCTGGATACACAAGATGCTCTTTAATTTTGTTCTATTGCCCTGATGAAATTCGTGGCTTATAGCCGGATGAACGAAACACGTGTTGGCATGGCCTCTGGCTTGAACGTACTCTGTTAAGAAGATGGATATTATGGAAAGATACCTTGTAAACTTGGAATTAAACAAGAAGAATATATCCAGGATTGCAATTCCAGTAATGTATCCTTTCACATGGGGCATGTCCTGCTGTGAGGTAGGCGCAAGATATTGATGCAGTAGCGTCCTAGAAATGTCGCAGTGAAATTTCAGATTTCACTGTGCCACTTCTAAGACCCTTTACTGCGTGGGAATGCCCATCCTGCATACATTATACCCTACCGAGGTATAACGTAACGCAGGCCTTTACAAAGTGACGCATCTTCTATAATGCGTCACATTGTAAATATGGCACAATGTGGCGTATTATTTATGCCGCTGCAGCGTCACAAAAAGTGACGCAACTGCTGTGTAAAAGAGTTTTTATTATGTTTCATGCTCTTCATTGACCAAATCAAAGATCACTGTACCTTAAGCATGTACGTGTGAACAGTTTTTATGGCTTCTGGAAAAAACCTACTGAGAATCCTTCACTTACATTTTGTTGTCTTGCATGTAAATCCCCCTTTTGCTTCAGAAATTAACCATATTCTGTGTTTCTGTGTTTCAGACAAAACAGGAAACCTGAGACAAACTGAAAGTAGGTCAATGTTTTTAATTGCTGCTTTGTTTGATGTAGGTCAAGTTGTGGTTCAGGTTTTGGAAAATTTGGAACAAATGCAAGCAAGTCACACAAAACCCGAAAAATCAGCGTGGAAATAAAGGCCAATGAGGTCATACATAAAGCACTCTGGTAATTAATGGAGACACATTTAAATAGGGACACAAACAAAATATGTCTTCTGGACAGGTTGAAGGAAAAAAGAAATAAAGGTCAAATATGTTTTTTTCCAGACCTTACAAAGGCTTAGGCCAGCAGGCTAAGCAATGTGGAACCTCAGAGGATAATAAAGATAAGTATGGATAGTTGTTATTTGTTAACGCTGCGCATTGCATGTGTATTTTCAGCCATTCCTAATTTATGATTAATTGTATTAATATGCATTAATTATAAACAGCCTAAAAGTCATAACTCTCTTCTCTTCATTGGCATCACATAGGCATGCTAGCTAAAATACTGGGGAGCATATTTATGATAGTGCGGGGTCCCCTGATCTCCAGGGGAACCCCTCCGACACTGTGCACAGACAGCCCGGAGAGCTCCTTATTGGGTCCAAATGCAAGAAGCCCCCTCCCTGCACTTTGGATGTGGCCCCCTCAATTTTTGTTACGCTCCTGAAAAGGGCGCCACAATAACAAAGTCAGGTTTATCAAACCATGTAAGGCCATCTTGCGTGGCTTGAGAAATCTAGAGTACCGAAACACAGCACAAATCACTGTGTTGATTTACTATGACCAAGGGAGGCATTCCATGGGGGCAGCATGGGTATCAAAATGCTATACCTTCCTGAGATGTAACGCAGAGAAATATCTTTATTTCACCTTGTTTTTTTCTGCAGCACACATCGAAAGAGGAAAGTGCCTCTGAGGATTGTTTTTCTGCAAGAAGGTGCCCCTTGCTGCTAAACAACAATCCTGCATGCAACGTTGGCACCCTTGCACCATGGCACAAGGGTGCCTGCATTAGAGCTAGGCATCACATTGTGCACCAGCGCAATGAAATGACTGCACTGAGCCGTATAATGGTAAATATGGCACATTCCTGCCCTTTCCCTTTCACACAGCTCAGCAAGGTGGCTTGCTGCATTGCAGTGCACGAAAGCTTGATAAATGTGCTGCATGGGATATAGTCAAGGCTACGATGTTTGTTGAAACTTTGAAATTATTTGTGATATTTTAAACTACTTTGTACTTTCACTTTCAATCTGTTTATTACTCCTACCTATAATGTTGATTGTTTGCTGTACTCCTTCCATCCACCTGACTGCCAAAATCCAGCTCTGATGATCTCAAAGCTTGGCTATCGTTAGTGAGTAGTTAGAAGTTGAGCTCTCTCTTCCTAGCCTGTTGAAACTTTTTCAGATGATCCTATCAATATTTTTAACAAACTGGAAGTTTTAAAATGTCCTAAAAGAATTGTTGGAACAGATTTATCAACAATTTATACAGCCGTAAAGTGACACAAAATGACAGACAGGGGCAAAATGTATTGAGGAAGTATTTGAATCTGCAATGCAAAACTTTTTGTCTGGGAACTTACCTGAAAGAAACACAAATACTGCTGTACTCTGCTTTGCATGTATAGGGCATCCCCTGGGTGGTACATTATATTTCGTTGCTTTTATCGTCGCAAAACCCATTATTCCAAAACTATTATACAGTGCTTTGTAGCAAATAATAATTCCTTTTTGTGGCAGGTGCCAACCAGGGAAAATGTTTTTATTTTCCCAAACCTTCACACATTTCAAGTGTGTTGCACTGTACAGCACATCCCACATGTCTAAGCACAGTATTTTGTACTGCAGTGGTTCCCTTCCAGTACAAACCTATGTTAGACATTTCAGTACACCTCTGCTCTATGGTGCAAAGGAGAGTGTGTGTGTGTGTGTGTGATGTAGGTTTGTGTTACTATCCTTGTGGGGATTTGAGTGTGATAACACACTCACGCTGTCGGGACTTGATTGCACTGTGGGGACTTGAAGTCCCCCAGGTCCCCATAAGGCATTGTCTTCTAAACGATAAAAAATGATTTAAACAACATCTGTGCACATTTTTACAACTTTAAAAACAAGCATTGGCATTGCCAATAGGTCTCGCATTTGGGACCTTATAAGTGTTTAGCCATGCAAATTCTGCTGCATAACTAAATACTTATAGGGTTCAAAAAGCGAGACTTGTTGGCTATGCCAATGCTTGTTTGTTTTTTGTTGCTGTTTTGTTTAGGTTGCCGGATCTACAATAGCTGGACATGGTTTTTGTTAACAGTTCTTTGCATCAAATGAACTTGTTTTCATTGCTCTGAATGTTGTTTCCATTCTAGTTGTAGGAAGCAGTCATTTTCGGGGCTGTGGGGGCTGCCTAGCTATGGGCTTGCGCCAAACTTTGCAAATGAGAAAAAGCCTGGTGCAGGCGCAATTTACAAGTGTGGAGTGAGTGAGCCCCAGGCAGCATGACTCACTCACACAGGAGTTCATGCACTGCACCTGCATCCTCAGCATGGTTTAAGGAAACTCGACTCACTCCCTCCCAGGCATCGGAAGTGTTCAACAACGGCTGGTGGTATGTGTGCCCAGTGAAAGCATGCACCGATGGCTGGTGGTGTGTGTGTGTGCCTGGTGAAAGCGTGCACTGATGGCTGGTGGTGTGTGTGCCCAGTGAAAACATGCACCGATGGCTGGTGGTGTGTGTGTGACTGGTGAAAGCGTGCACTGATGGCTGGTGGTGTGTGTACCTGGTGGAAGCGTGCACTGATGGCTGGTGGTGTGTGTGCCTGGTGGAAGCGTGCACTGATGGCTGGTGGTGTGTGTGCCTGGTGAAAGCGTGCACTGGGGTGTGGTCTGGCCACGCAGGAAGACAGACGCTGTGGAACGGACCCCTGATGGGTTTTCCCCACCTACCTCTACTACCAGAGTCCTCACTTCTTGTCCTGCTGTTGTCTGAAGGCATGCAGAAGAACTTGGTGGCACTCCGAGACGACGCAGGGCGGAGGTTCTTCATTTTTGAATTCCGGTGAGGTGACTGCGTAGCTCTGCTCGGAGGCGCGGGTCAGCTCTTGTATGCCGCTCGCAGCTGCGCCTCCTCGCTTTACTTGGCACCTCCTTCAGCGTTGTACACGCTCAGGCCTACAACGCGCTTCCTCCTGGTAATACGGAGGCGCCTCATCATTACTATTGCCGGCAATGTTTCCTTTGTGAGAGGTTTTTGTGTGTCATTCCATACCGCGCCTCCCTGCTTCCTTAGGCTGCGCCTCTTCAACTTTTAAGGCCGCACCTCATCAGACTTGGTGCGTATCCCGCTCTGCACTGAGCATGATACTAATGCTGTGGAAACTTATTGCCTATTACATTGCCGGTATGTTTCTACTATCTTCATGAAATATTATATATATTATGCATATTCCACATAGCGTTTCTTTCTCCGCCAATGAGCTAAATAGCTCTATTGAACTTCTCATACATGCGCTTGTGCTGCTTTGATAGCATGCTTTCTGGTGGACATATGTTATATCCTCCAATGTAATTGATATCACATTCGTGTCATTCTATAAAGTCATTTACAGAGACTACCTGTATTGTGTAGGTTGTATTCTCCTAACACCTTGCTATTTTCAATGAGTCTCCTCATAATGGTGTGACATAAGATGTGCCACTGGAAGTGTGCCCTTTTCTCCTCACATGGGCCAGTTCTTCCTGTGATATAATTAATTATTGTGCCTTTTACCTCAAATGCATTTCACTTGTTTTGCATAACATTGTCATTGGGGGACAATATCTTGATATGTGCGCTGTTTCTCCTTATAATGTTTTATGAAGCATAATGTCCTATATATTACTGAAATGAGCTTCTATATTTCTAAGAGGGCCAGCAATATTGTTAATACGCTTTTCACAACGTTTTTCTGCCAACTATGTGCCTTATGCCTTTGCATGTTCACTAACTATCTCGCATTTAGTAGTTCATTGCATGAAGTTTGTTGACATTTGTTATTTATCTTCATTGCTTATACACATGCTGTGAATTCATTATCTCCACCATTATTAGACCTGTTGTTTTGCATTATATGTCACAAGATAATTATACTCTTCTTACAATAGGTCTTTTCCTCCCTGAATTGATGCAGTTTTATGAGCTTATTTAGTAATGTTTGTTGGTTACCTCTCTTGACAGTGTATCACCTCTCCAACACCTATATCCTGTGAAGTCTCTTATTAAGCTGTTCATATGTGATATATACTTAGCTATATTTACGCCACTGCATACTATTCTATACTGCTCTAACTTTTTGTCATTTACTGTGAAAGTTGCCCTCATCAGTGCTTCGTAACACGCCACCACAACAATTCGCTTCAGTAGGGCATCTATGAAGCGGACAGCGACAATTTCTACCAATTGGAATGGTAATAAAGGTCCTAAACAACAACTCTTTACTGAAGTTGTGAAACAAAACCCTACTGTGCCAATGAAGGGGGGGCTTATCCTCATCATCGAACATCCCCCAAACTGTGTCTCCTCACAATAATCAGACACTAACAGATACTATGCAAAGAATATTACAGGAGCTTTATGGGGTCAATCGACGATTAGAAGGGATGGACCTCACAATCACATCCCTGGCTGAAGAAACTAAGTCAATCAGAGCATACCTTAACACTTTTCATACGAAAATTGAAACTATTGATTCTAAAATATTGGCTATGGAGAGTCGTCTGGATTTGGTTCAAAGTTCAGACCAAGACCTTCTTTTTCTTCACAGTAAAATCATTAACTTGGAAGATCGCAGTCGCAGAGATAATGTCAGTTTTTTTGGATTTCCAGAAAATATTGAAGGACAAGATATAAAACTTTTCCTCTGTAATAATCTTCCACTACTAACTGGTATCTCGTTTACTCCACCTCTTGAACTCCAACGGGCTCACAAACTTGGCCCCCCACATTCTGATTCCAATGCGCGTCCAAGCCCAATTATTGCTTGTTTTCTCAGACATTAACAAACTCGGCCAATTTTGTCTGTGGGCCATTCACATGGATCTTTTCTTTTCCAGGGTAATACTAATCACATAGCAGCAGATTTTTCTAAAGAAACAAATGAACGACGGAAGGCATTTTTATCCATGGGGCCTCAATTACGTCAGTTAGACATTAAGTATGGATTGTTTGAGCCTGCACGTTTTCGGATTACCAGAAATGGAGAATCCAAGGAGTTTTATGACCCTACACTTCTGCAACAATTTTTGGATGACCTCAAATCTCATGACATGGAAACTCAGTCTTCTCACTGTGAACAGTCCCAATCACCCCTTCCTCCTCCTCAAATGTACCGATGCAATATACATGTGCTTCTAGTAACTCTAGATAGAGAGGCAGAGATTTCAAAAGACTCAATCGTTCCCAAGATGATATAGCTTTGGTTTTACATTCTGTTTCTACTCACACAAAGGAGCTGCAGAGGAACAAATCTAGATCGTCTCTTAAGACACCTTCAGATGCTGTTTGATTAACCTTTTATGATTCAATTCTTTCTTTTAATGTTTGGCTGTATTTTTAAGCATGTACTGCAGTCACTTTTGTTTCCTTTCTCGTATTGCAATATCTACTCTAAAGGTTTTTTTTTTTGTTTTTTTTTTAAAAGACCTTTATTGTTCCATTCTGCAGACACACAGCATTTGACCTACAACCCTAATAGGAGGGGCCGCAAAGATCATATAAGCATAGAATTCAATCCGAATGACACAGCCTTTCAGCCGACAACCAGGGGTCCGGCCGCGTAGTAGTGCATGACTGGCGCATTCAGATCCTGCAGATCTGATTCAGAATGTACCATCAGCCTTTCCTTTACACATGGAATAAACAAAACGTAGAAGCACCCACCCCCTCCTCCAAAACCCCCCGGGTTCCTAGCAGGGCGAGAACCCATACTCAATTAGAAAGAAGTACAGAAGAAGTGTGAATCATATTGTCCTCATTCCCTTGCGGTACCTGGACATTGCTCATATCCTGTATTCATATGAAATGCTTACTGAAAGGAGCCTAATAGACCACAAGTGCAGGAAGGTGACATTGCCAGACATCAGAGTACGGAGAGCCGCATGTCATGAAGTGCAGGTTATCGGTACCATACCGCACCCCAATAGGTACCTGTGCAGGACCACATCAATGACAAGGCAGATGACAGCGCCGAAGACCACAATTGAAAGAAAGCAACAGCTGAGTAAGGTAGTGTTAAACGGTGTGGTGTATCAGTCGTCACGAAGTTTGGACGACATATAGGCCGTGTAAGGGCCCCAAATATCTCTTGGGCGGGAGGCAGTTGGTAGTTCCTCAAAATAGCATGTCAGCTGGTCACGGCAATACACCAACTCTTGCAACCAAGTCTTCACGTGAGGCATTCGCCTCCCTCTCCAGCAAAGTGCCACTCTGCGCTTGGCTATCTGTAATGCCAAGATCACCAAACGTCTCACACTGGCTAGCAGGCTAGAGAAAATACCGAGCAAACAGATGCGCGGGTCATTAGCAATCGTCACCGCCGTCATTTCAGACAACGCCGTCGTCACATCCATCCAAAACGCAAATACCCGGGTGCACACCCAAGCCAAGTGCATAAAGTCAGCCCCATCCATCCCACAACGTACGCAAACAGCCGAGTCATGCAGCCCATATTTAGCTAGTTGCAATGGTGTGTAGTACCACTGCTGTAAAAAATTGTAGTGTATGAGTCTGAAATTACCGTTAACCGCGAAATTGCCAGTCATGGTACAGCATTCAGACCAATCATCATCCGTCAGTGGTTCCATCAAACAGGCATCCCATCTAGCTCTGACAGCCACATTCACACCTCCCTCATCCTCCTGCGACGCTCGGTACAACCGCAAAACCAACTTCACACGAGTATTCGCAGTATACAGCAACTGTAATGCGCTTAGCACAGGCGGCTCCGCAGGGAAAGATGGATATAGATCACACACCGCAGCACGAAGCCTGACATAAGTAAAGGTAGCCATGGTAACGTTAGTCTCATGTTCCAGGAAGCTTTGTAGTGGGACAAATTGACCCGCCGGAAAAGTATCACCAATGGTCTGGACCCCAGCACCTCGCAACAACTGAAGAGCCCCAACCTCACACGACACTGAGAGGTCAGCATGATGCAATAAAGGCATGGCCGGTGCATATAGCGGCAGTCTATTAGAACTCTTCCCTAGTTCCTTCCAAGCTCTAGCAGTACATTACACCGTGTCCACCTCGCCCGTCTCATATACCGAGTGCGGGTTCCCTACCATCGCCCTTAAGGGCAATGGATATACTGCACCTGCCTCAATTGCCACTTGAGGAGTATATGGTGGTCCCGAGATCTAGTAAGAGGCGAAATGTGCCAGAGCACAGAGATAGTACAAGCGCATATCCGGCACAGCAAACCCGCCCACCTCAGAAGGCTTGGTCAGAGTGTCCCATTTCACCTGGGGCTTCTTACCACCCCAGGCCATAGTGACTAACAAAGACTGAAGCGTAGCAAAAAAATGAGACATCAGAGACAGGAGAATATTGACAAAGAAATATAGAAACCTGGGTAGTACCACCATTTTAATCAGGGCAACCCAATCAGCAAACGATAGGGGTAATCGCGTCCAGTGGGCTACCTGATCTTCCAGCTTCGAAATCGCTGCACCATAATCAGCTCAGATTATTTCTTGGGAATCTCTATGTACCCAGACCCCGAAATACCGAACAAGCTCCGTGGCCCATGCCAATGGGAATTCCAGCTGAAAGGGTTGTGTAATGTCAGTCAAAGGCAATAATATGGATTTATCCCAATTTATCGATAGCCCAGAAAAGCGTTCAAACAGGATGTACTCCCGAATCACCCCCTCCAGGTACCTATCTGGCTCTCGCACATACAGGACCATGTCATCAGCATACATGTATACCGCTAGTGATCTGAGAGGAAACCGCAATGCAGAGGCCGCGTGTCGCTGCCGCAAAATACAGGCCAGGGGTTCTAAAACGATGGAAAATAACAGGGGCGAGAGTGGGCAGCCCTGCCTCGTTCCTCGCTGTATAGAAAAGGGCAACAACACTTGTCCATTAACCCGCACCCGGGCAATCGGATTAGTGTAAAGTAAGGTGACCCAGGACGTGAATACAAAAGGCACCCCCATGCGATATAATACCGCTATCATATATCGCCATGCGACAGAATCAAATGCTTTGGCAGCGTCCAGCAGGACCGCCACCGCAGCAAGGTCTGGCTTAAGTAGATGGAGGACCGCAAATAAAGCTCTCAGGTTATGAGATGTAGAGGGCAGGTGGACAAAGCCGGACTGGTCCGGCAGTATACTAACAGGCAACAACAAGCGTAGGCGAGTCGCCAACACTTTGGCAAGTATCTTCCCATCAGTATTCATCAGGGAGAGCGGACGGTAGGACTCACATTGGTCCTGTGGCTTACCCGGATTCGGGAGGGCTACTAGCAGGGCCGTTGGAAGCTGCTCCTGATTTAAAGCCTCCTCCAAGACTACCGCCAGGTGAGGTAAAAGTAAGTCCACATATAATGTGATGAAAAAGAGTTTTTGAGAAAAAGTTTTGATAAGCTGGATGGGTCATTGACTGATCCCTTTGAGGAATTCATGTTTAACACCTTTTTGGTAAATAATCCGCTTTCACCAGAATGGTCACCAGTTGCATATTTTGCAGAGTATGTGCAGGCTTAATAAAGAAAAAAGAACCCTAAAGACATTAGAATACATCTCAGGTCAGAATGCCCAAGACATAAATTAGCCAATAAAGTTAATCAAACTCCAGATTTGGAATGCAAGATTTTGGCATTCATCGTAAAGGGAGGACGAGATCCCTAAAAGGGACTACACAAAGGTCTGCAGATGTGCCAGGACATTCGTTTGGACTTAAAGGACTTAAAGGGGTCCATTAACTAACATTTTTGAAATTGTGGAGGAGGCTTATGTGGATAAGAAATCAGTTAATGTGGATGAACTTCGGGAATGGATTAAACAAGCAGTTTGTCTCTTAGGGAATGCTAATACCGCAATATCAGTGGAGCACAGGAAAAGTATCCTACTTGAAATAGATCCTAAATTGATTGAGATAACCGACAATGAGAGGTGGCTAGCAGCGAATGGTTTACTGTTTGAGGACACCTTTTTAAGTGAATGTCTAAGTACGTGGCTGTTTTTATTTATTACAAAAGTCCCAAATAGAGATTAAAAAGGTATTCAACAGCCATGTTTTGGATGGGCCATGTTAACCAGGGGCCGGTTCCCCAGCCTGAGTCAAGGTATTACAAGGACCTCATTTTCTAGAGCATTTAGACCTAGCCTATACCAAACCTCATATCAGACAGGAGGATTCTACCCTCAGAAACAGAGGGCTAGAGGAAGAGGAATGCATGGAGAACATCATATTTGTGGATCAGGTAAGTATAGACCATTTTGTTATCCTCAAAAAACTGGGTGGCGGACTTGCACAGTTTTTCAAGAATAGGCTAAGGGAAACAGGAGATCCTTGGGTGTTGGAAACAGTGAAAGGATACCACATAGACTTTGTAGGATATCCGGTTCGGGTTCAAGTACCAGAAATTATAAGGTTCAATATAGAACTTAAGGGATATTGTTGAGATGAACACAGTTCAAAAACAGTTTGTGAGCAATATATTTTTGGTAGAGACAAAGGGATGAGGCTGGTAATAAATCTGAAGATTTTGAACGATTGGATGGAATATTACCATTTCGAAATGGAAGGCTTTCATTTACTCAGGGCGTTTTTGCAAGCAGGACATTGGCTAACAAGATTAGATTTGAAGGATGCATACCTGACGATCCCGATCTGCAAGACCCATCAAAAATATCTTCAGTTCAGGTGGGACGGAAGAATGTGGAAGTTTTGGTGCCTGCCTTCTGGAATATCATCTGCCCCTTGGAGTTTCACAAAAAGGTTTTATGCCCGGTGGCAGCGTACCTGAGGGAGCGAGTTGTGCCTTTAAATATTTATCTAGACATCATCCTTTTAATGGATCAAGAGAGGTTAAAGGTATTGGAACAAACTCTTATGACAGTATTTTTGTTGGAGGACCTGGGGTTTGTGGTGAACAGGCAGGCACTGTATCTAGTTCCAAGTCAGGTGACTCAATTTTGGAGTTTTACAATAGACACAGTTCAGGGACAGCTGAAACTGCCAAAGGGGAAGTTGAAAGAAAACAGATAAAGATTATTCTGAGTATGGAGAAGATCTCACTAAGGATGCTAGCAAGAGTTATAAGTTTGTTGTCCTCTACAATTCAAGCTATTTTTCCGGGACCTTTAAATTATTGTGCTCTTCAGAGACTGAAAGCCAGACATATGAGACAGGAATTTGGATATTCCGAGGAGTTTGTCCTTTCAGAGGAAGTCAAGGAGGAACTTAGTTGGTGGTTAAGAAATGTGGAGGCGTGGAATGGGAGAGCCATTTTTGGGGTGCTGCCAGACATGATTATAAAATCATATGCGAGTTTGACAGGATGGTGGGCAATTTGTGGTTCGACTTTTACAGGAGGATTTCGGTCAGAAGGAGAAAGCAATTTGCACATACATTTTTCAGAGCTTCTAACTGGTTCTTTTGCAAGAAAGAGCTTTACAAAAGACAGAGCAAAGTGTTCAACTCTCTTACGGATGGGCAATGCGCTTGCTGTAAGATATGTGAACACATTATGGGGACCAAAATCGAAAGATTTTACAGAACAATGTAGTGCAGACGGAACATATTCCAGGCTTGAGCAATGTGGAGGCATATTGGTTCTCAAAGAATCACAGGGATTCCGTCAATTGGACCTGGACAGAGTGAGTTTCTGGAAATTGATGGAACTTTGGAGTCCTTTAGGTTAATTTGTTTTCAGACAGATTAAATACCCAGTTGAGATGTTTTACAGTTGCCCTCCAGATCCAGAGTCTGCGGGGAAAGATGTTTTCATTCAGGATTTGAGGGGTCCGAAGGGTTATGCTTTTCCTCCTTTTTCAATGATAACTAGGGTAGCTATGATAGTTCGCAAATGGAAGGAGACAGTGGTGTTGGTAACACCTCTTTGGAAATCTCAGGTGTTTTATCCAGTATTGTTAGAAATGTTGGTGGATTATCTGATTCTTTTGCCAGTGTTTCCAGAGATCTCAGTGGTTCCAGCAGGGGTACTGCACAACTTAGTTCTAGAGGGTCAGTTGAGGATGATGGCATGGAAAATTTCAGGTGAGTTTGGGAGGAGCCAGGACTTTCACAAGGGGCATGAGATCTTGTCAAGGAATCCTGGGTGCCAGGAACACATAAAATGTGGAGAGGGGTTTCGCTCCAATTTCAATGGATATCATGGAGGTAGTGAATTACTTGTCTGAGATGTTTGCAAAAGGATTGTTTTATAGAACAATTAATTTTTACCGGCCAGCTATTACTGCTGGTCATGTTCTTATAAATGGCATTTCAGTGGGTCAGGATGTCCTCGTTAAGAGACTTTTGAGGAGTATAAGAATCTCAAAACGGCCAGTTTCAAGATATAATTCTGATTGGGATGTTACCAAAGTGTTGAGTTATATGGATGGTCTGGGTGCTAATGATTTATTGGATTTGAAATCACTGTCACAGAAATTGACAATCCCGTTATGTTTAGTGTATTTTAGATGAGTATCAAATGTTACAGCCTTAAAAGTTCGAAATAGGATTTTTTCACCAGAGGGTGTGCGTTTTAATTTAAATAAAAGGACAAAAGCAAGTCGCAGACTATATTATAGCCGTATTTTGTGGTGCGTTGCATGAAGGAGTACGAAAGAAGGCCATAGCATGTGAGATCTGTGAATGTGAAACAGTTATTGATGTCCTTCAGGTAGTCTCATAAAAGTGCGTCTTCTCCAACCCAGGTGAGATGGGTGAAAGATGTAATGCACAATTCAGGTGTGGATGTGAGTTTGTTTGGAGCATATTCAATAAGGGATGCTTCTGCTTCGCAAGCCTTTATGCTAGGGGGTGCATTACAAGACATATTGAAATGCACGGATTGGTCGAATGATTCTGTTTTTCACAGATTTTACTTCAAACCTATTGAGAATGCAGCTTGTTGTTTGTTAAAAAACGTTGAACTTGCAATAATGTTAGCCTCCGGTCTTGACATAAATTGTAGATTTTTCCCCAGCTTTGATGGACAGAAAATCTGGATTTTATTAACGGCACAGACACTACTATTATTCCCCTTTGTACCCAACCCTGTTTTTGTTTTGTAGGACGTGGTCAAACAATAAAAGAAGAGGATGAGGAAGACAGAGTCATCCATGATGTGGGACTGGGACTTTTGGAGTATGGGAGTTGGATTCGTTCATGGAAGCAGATTATGGATTTGATTTTATGTTTACTTGTTGACATTGGAAAACATGTTTTATGGTTATGTCACCAGCTAAAAAAGAAGGAAGAGATTTGGGGGGGGGTCTGGCCTTTTATTAGATTGTAATTGTTTGTAGTATCTGTTCTAAGTTGTTTGAAGTAGGTGAGCGGTACCAATTAAAGGAAGATTTCAATAATATTAGTCTTCGTGTCTTTATTAAAATCTAGATTATCTGTCCATCACAGCTGGAGAAAATCTACATTGTTCCCAATATGTACAATTCAGCACTCATGTTTGTAATTCATTGTAGGTTTCTCTTTTTGTATGGAGTGTACAATATTTTGTATTTGGTAGAGGATCTGTATCTGCTGTAGCCTTCGCAGCCCAGGAGCCTATGTGGGGGTCATTGCAAGGCAGATCTCTGGACATGTAAAGCTATACCACTGTTGCTTTTCCACAGCTAATAGTGGCACCTGGATAAACTGGCATCAGGGTCATCAGCCTCTAGTATGGAGTCAGGGATGAGCATGTAAACAGTAACAAAGAGAGTACCGTTATATGTTTCCTACTAAGTAAGTATGACTGTGCACTTGTAAGTAAGTAAGTCAATTACATTTATATAGTGCACGGCTACCTCCAACGGAGATGTCTCAATGCTAAATGCAGATTCACAGTGACAAAAGAGGGGAGAGCTAGGAGAGGCTAAGGAGCCAGGTTTTAAGCGCTTTCCTAAATGCTGATTCTGACTCTATCATACAAAGTTAGACAGGCATGGAATTCTAGCATAAACCGCATATACATAAGAGTATAGGGAGTAAATACAACCCTACCATCAAATTATGTTGACCCAATTCCTGGCTAGCTCACAGTGCACCATCTGCACCCCAACGGCTGACAGGGTACCTGATGGTATCTGCATCCTCAGAACATGACCACTCTGGGAAATAAAGGAAACAGATCACCCTTTCATTATCACCTACGGCATGTCCAAAAGATGACATGATATACACAAATTGGCATTTAAAATGTTTATTGAAGCAATTGGATTTGTGTGTAAAATATGTGAGCTACAATTATTAGTTGAAGGAAACAAAGCAGTAACTAAGCATGGGCAGAAAATCCGTTCCGCTCGCGGATTTTGCAGATTTTTGGTAAATTCGCAATCCGCGAGATTCACGAATTTCCCGCAAAATACGCGAACGAAAATCCGCGAACAGGCATTTGGTAAAAAAAGTTCAAGCTGACTTTTGTAACTCTTTTAGAATAGCGCCAGCAAGCTGCCAGAGCCATTCTAAAATAGTTACAAAAGTCAGCTTCAACAGGAAGCTCTAATAGATAAAGTAAAGCAGGTGCTGCTCAAATTCAGTTACACAATCATTAATCACCCCCAAACTTGGGGTGATTAATGATAGTGTAACTTAATTTGACCTTCAACTGGAGCACCTGCTTTACTTTATCTATTAGTGCTTCCTGTTGAAGCTATTTCTAGCTATTTTAGAATGGCGCTGGCAGCTTGCCGGCGCCATTCTAAGTGGGGCTGAGGGCAGAAGGGCACAAAAGTGGGACAGAGGGCAGAAGGGGACAAAAAATGAGTGGGGCAGAGGGCAGAAGGGCACAGAAACAAGTGGTACAGAGGGCAGATGGGCATAAAAAACAAGAGGGTGGCACTGATTAAGCAGGCAAAAAAAAAAAACGCAAAATCGCAAAGCGCCTCGCGAACACCCGCGAACACGCAAAAATAAAAAAAATCCGCAAATTCCACGAATTCGCAAATTTTGCGGATTGCCAATTCGCAAATCCGCAAATTGCCAATTTGCAAAATTCGCCCATGCTTTGCAGTTACCAGCATTACAAGAATGTAGAAAAAGATGAATCGTTCAACCATAATGACTTTCAAGTGATTATATGAATATTTGAACATACATCATACTAATAATCCTACCTAACCCTAACTATGCTAGAAAGCATAATAAAATGTTAATTCTGCAGATCTTTTGGAGTAGCTTAACTCCCCATTTACCTGTGTAAGTGATGTATCAGGAAGCCAGCCTATTTCTGGACAGGCCTTCATCCTTTGCAATATGCTGATAGAAGTCAGCAGGGTTGGAAATCAGTCATGAGCGAACCTCAGGACATTCCATAAAAGTGCTCCTCTGATGAACTAAATGTCAGAAGTAGTTTAGATAATAAAAACTGTCCCTGTTCGTACTGTGCCTGAAGTCCTTCACTATTCAGTGTTTATATTTATGGCTCAGAGCTGTCTGCATACAGACAACGAAAAGACGCAACATCAGCCTGCTAAGTGACTTTATCCTTGAACGTAATGTACAGTGGTCTGATGAAAAGCTTATGAAGTACTATGTTTGCAACCAGAACACTTTCTGAGTACGTTTCTGAGTCATGTACGTGCACAGCAAGAAAAAAGCAAGTTGTCTAAAAAGATGTCAAGTTTAAACATGAAAATGCAAAATGGAAGCTTTTTGTGTACGGCCCTATCATGATAGAACTAGATCCAGGCTTTGCTGGTAAGACCATGCAAATGATGAAAAGAAGAGTTGCCTGACTAGCCATGATAGTATGGAAACTGAATATGGTGGATAAAGTAACTATAGCTGCAGAGTCCCTCATGGAGCCCACCAAAACCAAAATGTCGAGGACGGAAGCTGGAATAATTTAGTTGCTGCTGGGCAGCTTGAAGGTTGGGGATACGAAGGAGAACATCCTCTTCCTCTATTTTCCGATCTCCGCATAAAACCATGTCACTGCCTGGATTGGTGCAATGTATGTCGATTTTATTGCACCCAAATACTCATGAGTACAATAAAGTTTGTGTAACCAGTTAAATATCTACAGGCCAAACATGCTGAAATTTAACTTGTGGGAAAAAATACCCAGTAATTATGGAGACATGCAGATTATGGTTGACTCAGAACCAACATCTGCATATTCTTCCCAATGATCGAGGAAAAACTTTTAATAGGTGCTATTTATTACATCAAATGAATAACAATCCCATATGTATCATTTTTATCAGGTACAGTAAATTGAACCAAACACTCGTAAGAAGGGTCTCCAGTACAAAAAGTTACACTTTCCTGCTGCTTCCCACAATTCCCTATTTCTTTTCAATCTTACCTGCTTTTATTTCGTCTTTTCCTGTCCACCTTCTCATACATATTCTTCTTGATGATTTTTTTTTAATGCAGGCATTTACATTTTATTCATTATATTATGAAGCATTTATTCCAAAACTGAAATGATGGAGGTCTTTGTACCCTCAAACAAGGAACAGTTTATTTTGATGATGCATATGACCAGATTATATGGACAGTCTCTAGGGTTTCATATGGCTGTGATTCAGTGTTTAGCATGTTTGCAATGCTCTGATATGTAGATACATATGAACATTAAATATTTATGAATAATCATTCCATCACGCAGGCCTTAATGGCAATCATTGGATTGGACTATGGCAATGCACTCCACGCTGGCATCCCAACCCATCTTCCTCACAGATTTCAAACCCTCCAAAACACTACTGCCAGACTCATCCTCGACCTCCTGTTTCAATCCCACACAACTCCTTAAATAGCTCCATTGGATCTCTATCCAAGAGTGCTGCTAGTTCAAACTTCTCTCACATGCATTCAAGTCACTACACAACCCACATACCTCAATCACCGGCTTCACTTCCAGCAACTGACCAGACAACTTTGCTCAGCATCAGACTTACTGGCACACAGACCCCGCATTCACAGAATCAGAACAGGAAGTCCAGCTTTCTCCTATGGAGCCACCAGATCCCGATACCACCTCCCCTAACAATTCAGGGCTTCCATCTCACTTCCTGAATTCCACAAGAAGCTGAAGACCTAGTTTTCAACTAGTCTTCTTGTGGGACCATTGAGATAGCCTGTACTTAGGCCAAGCTTCATCATATGCATACTCTCACCTACTCAATGCACGGCTACCCTCAAAGGTGACAAACAGCACTCTACAAATCCACAATACATGTTGTGCACGTCTTACAAATCACTAAAGTGTGTGGTGCAAGTAGTACTCCCTGTTAAAAACAGTGCAGATGCATGAATGAGTAGGTTGAGGCTTACATCTAAAGCCTACTCAAACCATCTGCAAAAAAGGCTAAACTTTCTCATGACAATAGACTATCCAGCAGGAAATATCTGGGTATGTACCTATGCTAAATAGTTGGAAAACAGAGCTATAGACAAATGTTATGTACCAAGGACATTTATGAGATGTTGCTGTTTATTTCTAGAACTAGGCTGAACATTTTGAGGCATTAGAGATTGCTGAACAATATAGAATGTAGATGTATCACACTCATCTCTCACTAGTGTTGTAGGCATGGTGGCACTGTATCTATTACAGGAATGTGTGTGGTATATTTTGCTAAGCTACGGGAGATTGTCCTTAGGGCCTCACAGAGGGTGTTTTTGTCAGTGGCAAGTGTATACCTTTCAATCTCGCGACTTAAAATTGCAGCCCATGTCAAGTGGTTATTACCATTAAAATGAATAGAAAATGATCTACAGCTATAGTGTTTTGAAATACTTCAAGGCCACCACCCCTTTAGGACAGTGTCACAATGATTGTATGATGCCATCAGTGATATCATTAAGAATGCCATTTGAGAAGTCACCTGTGATATAATCTATTATGTCATTTAACATGTCATTAGTGATTTTATATATGAAGTTATGAGTAGGGTATGGCAGGGACCCAAGTTATAGTTAGCTCAGTAAACTAGCATTTTTAAGTTACTTCAGCACAACTGTAATATCAGTTTAGCCTTTGTGATTTTTAGGTGAATTTCTAGAGCAATTTTTATGTAATAGTAAATCTTATTTCCATACCTAACTAATGTACCATACCTAATGTAACTTTAACCTTTGATATTTCACTGAATTTTTTAAGTTTTTGTTAAAGGTAAAGTAAAGTCTAATTACTATACCCAAATATAATGTCACTTTAACCTTTGTTTTATACATGATATAAGGGAAATATTGACTGGATTACACACTACGTTACGATCATTGAAACAGATCAAATTTATGTTTTAGGCACTATTTAAACATTGAATATTTACTGATTGGTGGATGCAGGACATGTGCCAAAGAACCAGGACCTAAGATTCTTGTCTTATATACTTAGGAATAGCCAGAATGAGCAAGATCGTCAGTGGTGAAACAGCACCGGTCCGCAGGGCTGCGTTGACAGGCTGCAATGTGTGGGAGAACCAAAGATGGGGCAGGAATGATAGATTCTCTGTCCTTGCTGCGAGGCACCGTGCTTGGCGAAGAGCGGCCTGGGAGCTCAGGTCGGCGGGCGGTTGGGGGAACCTTTTTGCTGGTCTTCCGTGGTCTGGCCGCAGGCAGAGCGAGGGTATAAAGGCACAATTAAGGAATCCTAGCAACTCACAAGCACTGCAACCACGTCATTTCCCTTACTGGGACCCCACCCTGATTACACCTCATGGATGCAGGTCCTATATGGGACAGTCAAGTGGTAGGGCATGAAGAGGGTAGGTGTGCGCAGGAAGTATCCCTCAATGCTCCATTTATAACTTTGTTCCCTCATTTTGGCCAAACAACGGCAGAGGTGGACTGGGAAAGGTTGCAGTCAGGTGTTCTGAGCCCTCTAGTAGGTTCCATGGGATGTGGGCTGCCTCATTGGTAACTGAAGCCCCAGCACCCGCTACTCCACCTGTATTCCCCATTGTGGGGGGCAAAAAGAGGGTGGGCGCTCCTCCTGACCTCCCCAGGAAGGCTCACGCACCATTTTTTTGCCAAAGGAGGGTAGAGGTAGGAAGGGAGAGATTGCAGTCAGGTGTTGGGCACCCCTTGTAGGTTCAGTAGGATGAGGCTGCTGTAGAGGTAACTGAAGCCCCTGCACCTGCTTCTCCAACTGTATTCCCCCTTGTACAGGGGGGCAAAAAAGAGGGTAGGTGCTCCCTCTGGCCTCCTCAGGAAGGCGCATGAATGGCAGCAACTTCGCTCCCGCATCTTGGGCCCTGCAATCCTCAGGTCCGATTGGGTTCACACCTACACCAGTGCTCCAACTGACTTGCATTTACTGCAACTTCAACTTTTCCCATGGGCCCCCCTGGATTGTAGATTGCTGTCTTCCAGCCCAGGACTACCGATCAATAGCCCTTGGACTTGGCAGCCATGACCCACCTCCACTAGCTTCTTCCTGCGAACAGGCTTCCAAGGAACCAGAACAGGCGATCCAGGTAAACTGGTCCAGGAGTGACAAGGGGGCTGGCTAATGCGGAAAAGCGGATCTCCCAGGGATCCTGCCCCTTTTCGTATCCTCAAAAGGTTAGCACCCACGATTGCTCCCCCCCTCACCCACCTTATCAACGCCTCCCTTCAACAAGGAGTCGTCCCCCCCAGTTGGAAGGCGGCAGTCGTCAAGGCACTACTAAAAAAACCTGCCCTTGACCCTGCCGACCTGGCAAACTATAGACCAATCTCCCTCCTCCCGGGAACGAGCAAGATCGCGGAAAAACTTGTGAACAGGAAACTTTCACAATTTCTGGAGAACAACAACCGTCTAAAAAGCTCGCAGACGGGATTCCGCCCCGGGCAGGGCACCGACATCGCCCTCCTCATGGCGGTGGAGGAGGCCAGAGCACTCTTAGACGAAGTAGGATCAGTGGCAGTGATCCTCCTCGACCTCAGTGCGGCCTTCGACACCGTCAACCATCAGCTCCTTATCCAACGACTCAGGAGTGTCGGTGTTGAAGGAACTGCTCTGTCCTGGCTATCGTCCTTTCTGAGCCAACGCTCCTTTCAAATCTGGGAGAATAACACCCGCTCCTCCGGCACTCCCCTCCAATGTGGCGTACCTCAGGGCTCCTCCCTTAGCCCCACATTATTTAACATCTACATGTCCCCATTGGAGGAGGTTGTTATTCCATTCGGAGTGAGCATCGTCAGCTATGCTGACGATACACAATTAGTGGTGTCCCTTTCTCATCCTAAACAACAACCTGCGGACCTTTACAACTGTCTGATACTGATACAAGGATGGATGAACAGATCTTCTCTGAAACTTAATGGGTCAAAGACTGACATTCTCCTCCTTGGTCAGAAGGGACCCTCTCCACTACAAAACATCTGGCCACCTTGTCTAGGCCCGCTCCCAGATCCGAAACCAGAGGTAAAAAGCCTGGGTGTTTGGCTCGACAAGGATCTATCATTCACAACCCAAGCGAAAAAGGTAGCCGGGACGTGCTTTGGGCTGCTCAGGTCAATTCGTAAGATCCTGCCCCTACTCCCCCACAACTCTCAAAAACTGCTGATTCAAGGCTTGATACTCTCTAGGCTCGACTTTAGTAATTCCATCTACTTAGGGGCCCCAGAGGCAACCCTGAACAAACTACAAAGAGTCCAAAATGCAGCTGCCCGGATCCTCACCAAAACCCCTGCCAGAGCCTCGGCTAAACCAGCTCTGAAGCGTCTCCATTGGCTTCCGGTGGGAGAACGTGTGATGTTCAAGGCCCTCTGCCTGGCACACAGACTGCTTCAAAACAATGGCCCCCCAAGCCTAAAAAAATTTATCAAACCATACAAAGCCCCTAGATCCCTCCGCTCCGACCAGGAACATCTCATCGTCACTCCCAGAGTCAAGAAGGCCCGAACAGGAGGTAGGCGCTTCTCGGTCCACACCGCACGCCTCTGGAACGCCCTACCCCACCATTTGAGAACTGAACCCAACTACCTTTGGTTCAGGAAGCAACTGAAAACCCACCTCTTTCCCTAACCTGTCCCCCTCCCTCCCCCCGCTGACCCCCTGTTGTACTGATCTTAGCGCTGGGATACTTACGGGTGACTACGCACTCTATAAAATTAAATAATAATAATAATAATAATGCAGGGATTTCCACAGAAATGATCCTAAGCCCAGGAGCTTCCTGGTGGCCATCTTGCTTGCTTCACTTATTGTGCCCCCTAGAGATCTTTGAGATAAATATGTACCTAGCACACAGAGGACATTTGGGGTGCAATATTACCAAATCCAAGGTCAGGGCTTCGTACTGGTTCCATGGTATTTACAGCCTTCTGGAGGACAAGGTCAAGTAGTGTCTAATGTTCTCCATGAGTGATAAAACCAAGCATATAAAGAAGGCAACCTTGTCCCCTGTAAATGTACCATCTATAACTATGGGACAAACTGGGGCTAGACATAATGGGTACTCTCAATTGTTCCAAGCGGTCAGGAAAGTTCATTGTTGTGTCAGTGGATTACTACTCACATTGGATTGCATTTAGAATGGTCAATCGCATTACTACCCGTGACTTGATCAACTTTTAATCAGATACTTTTATGACTGAAGAGCTACGCAGTCCATCATAACTAATACAGGGGTCCAATTCACATCACATAAAATGAACTATTTTTTTAAAGGAATTATTGATTGTGCACCTAAAAGATACCCTGCAATGTCCTAAAGCAAATAGGATGGTGGAAAAGGTACACTGCCTGTTAAAAGTTTGTATTCAATCTGCACAACTCTCTAGGGTACCTGCAGATATTGACGTGAAAGCATTGCTTAAGTCTTATCATTCTGCTCCCAATTCTGTTACAGGAGTTTTACCTTTTTTAATGCTTGAAGGTAGACTTCCTGGTATTAAAATGTTTCCCAATTGGATGGGGGAGGGAAACCCAAATGGTTCCCTCTAGAAAATGTGAGTGAGTGTATCAGGGAACATCAAAACCAAAACAAAGGAGATATGAAAGCGAACATGGGGTGACGTAAGGAAGATTGAGGGCGGGAGATAGGGTGGTGGGCAAAGTTACAGACTGAAGGAAGAGTCGTATGAGAACGTTTTCCAAGCTATGAAGAATAACTAAAGTCAACACTAATATGTGTTACCCCTTTGGTCTCTTCCTTGCACCTCCTCAACCCAGTGTTCAGGTAAATTTCCATTGTTACCTTCCCTCTGGTTGACAGTTGAACTGTCACTGCGACTGGATATTTCTGCTCATTTATCTCAATAAAGGACTTTTGATATATACTTTTTCCGCCTTGGGCTTATTTACAACAATACTGTTATTATTATTAATAGTAATATTAATGCGATCAATAATAATAACATTATTATAATCATCATAATGGCATTTTTCTGTGTGCCTTTGTTTATTAAGCGGTTGAGGTTGAAATGTTATTAAAAGATAATTAACCAATAAAGTTTGCATTCTCTGCTGCCATTGCCTCCCGTAAAAAATGTTACATAGCAGGATGTGTAGGTTAACCACTTCCTCCTAAAGAAACGCAAAGTATTTCAGCCTCAGCACCTAGTTCCCTAAGCCAACCATAACAGGAAATTACACCACGCTTGCAGATTCAGTAGATAACAGATAGCCTAATTAAATACAGGTCACAATTCGGCAATGGAACTGTTCTTTTAGTAAACTCACCCAGTCAGTAAAGAAAACATAATTAAACATTTCAAAAGGTTATTATTATTTATTTTGATTTTGTATTGTTTGCATGTTGACATTAGGCGTAGACCAGATTTCACCTGCTGGTCATCATAGTGCATCATGATTCATTTTCAATATTAAAATAAAGACAAAACTGCAATCAGTCCCAACCATTAAACTCCTACTCCAACCCACGAGTGACTTTATAAGCTAATATTTAACCCTATGATAAAACACACAATATGGACAACTGTACGCCTTATTTCAGGCAAATACTTAGTTTCAATGATGTTAGTTGTTGCTTAACCAAGTACAATAATAGCCATGCCAGGTGCCTGCACCTTAACTGTTGGCAGTGAATGCAGCAATGCATAGATGTTTTCATGTACCTCTATGCCTACAGTAATGACCTGGTTACTTACTGTTAATATTCAGTACTCTGATTCCAGGTTTGCCTTGATAGTCTTACAATTAGACGGATTCTATGTCCCACAGAAGTGGATTCCCTAGCTGACCTGAAATACTTCTAATATTGCCCAATATGGCTTCTATTATCTCAGCAATGGGAGTATCTATGAGCTCACTTCCTTTTAATCACCGAGCGTCAAATGAAAAGAAAAAATAATCAATCACTCGGCCCCGGGAGTGGGGGAGCGATTCATGAATGTATCGAGGAAGACCTGGACTACAAATAGTGAACATTTCCGGTAAATAACCAAGTTATTACCACCTCCTTTTGTCTTCCTCGAAATAATCCTTAGATCTTGAGCAAAAGCCAAAGCATAGGGAGTTTGGTTACTTGAAATGGTGGAACAAATTAGCCGAATGCAACATCTGTGTACTTTAATTTAGAGAAATTCGATATCTTTACGCCGAGGTGTTTGTTTTTTAAGTGGCATTAATTATTCTGAGCAGAAGACAATACATTAATCCCAGAAGACCTTGATTATTTTTCGGAAAATCAAGTTCTTGCTGCGATTTTTTTATTGGACGCCAAGAAGGCCTTTGACCTCGTGGCCTGGGAGATTCTGTTTAGTACACTGGAGAGATTTAACATTCCTCCCAGATCACGAGGTTTATACAGAAAATGTTCGAGTGCGCATAAACCATAATTATTAATGCTTCAGAGGTTGAAAAGAATTTTTTTTAACATATTTTGTTAAGGTTTGCAGTTTTGATGGAAATCGTATTGCATTACATTTGTGTATACAATAGTTTGCTGGGTCACAGAGTAGACATTAGGGGGCCAATTAGAATGTCGGGCGGATTGCCACCGCCATGTGGGCGGTGGCGATCCGCCCGACATCCTGGTCTGCCCGACAGCCATTTCCTCCCTGCCATAATACCATGGCAAGGAGGACCGCGGCGGACAGAAAGACCGTCCGCCGCTTTTCCGCCCCGGTCGCCTTGCAACCAGGGTAGAAAAGGTTTAATATGGTGGCGGTGTCTATCAGACTCCGCCAGCCTATTTACGATGGACTGAAACAGATGCCTTTCCGTGACGGCAATGCCACCACGGAAGGGCAGGGGGTCTTCACTTCGGGGGCCCCTGTGGGCCCCCATGGTGAAGGTGAGGTGGGGGTTGCACATGGGGGGTACCTCTGGTACCCCCCTGCATTTGCATACACAATGCGGCAGGCACCATGCGGTGCCTGCCACTTTGTGTATGCAAATGCATACATGCATTTTTAGCATTGTGGCGGGCGGTGCTGAGAGCACCGGCCGCCACAACGTTAAAAATGCAGGATGCGCCTGCCACTGTGGCGGGCGCATCCTAATACCCCCCACGGGACCCCCGCCCTTATGGCGGGATGTCCCAAGTACCGTGAGGAAGGCGGGCAAAGTCCGCCCGCCATACTAATGAGGGTCTAGGTAATGACCAGGTGACATAACATATACTATGAGTACAATAATGACATTCTCAAGGTATCCATTCACATACAGACGTCGTAGAAATGGGTAATAACTAAGCAGTACTAATAAATTCAAATATGCTACAAAAACAAACATGTATAATCGATACATTGACCATAATTCCAACTATACTGTCTATTATCTCATTATGCAGCACCCAATCTGTGTCGAAGATAAAGAAACAACAATGAAGAACTGTGCTACTAAAAACTGAAGGTCTGTTTCATTTCCATCGGGGGTATTTCACGGCAGGAGAACCAATATCGGGGGTGGGGGAGGGGAGGAAGGAGGGAGATGGAGTTTGCGGGGGAGGGGAGAGACAAGGGGGAGCGGTGGCGACAGGGAAAGAGAGGGGGAAGCAGGCTGCGATTTCAGTATCACATCAGTCATCAGTGACATCTACATCTTGTATTTTGAAATAGTCTATCATTTGAGACACTCTAAAGACAAAGGTTTCTTCCTCAATCCTCAGCATTCTTCATGGTACAGTGCTTCCCTCTCAGCTGTGGCCCATTTTATAACTTCCTCCCGCCATTGCACCTTGCGTGGTGCCCTGTGTGATTTCCATCGCTGTGTGATAAGCCTCTTGGTCAGCATTAAGATGAGGCTTGTGAAATGACGCAATACTTTTGCCTATTTGGGAAGTTGAAAGAGCCCCAGGAGCCAGGCCTCAGGAGTGTTCCATGAGGGACGTTCAGAGAGGTATGCAAGGCCCTGTAAAACCTCCGTCCAAAATTCCACAAGGGTGGAGCAGGTCCAAAACATGTGCATCAAATCTGCCTCCACGCTATGACACCTGGGACATTCCGATGAGGAATTGGGGTGCAAGCGCTGTCTCACCCGGGGTGTGAGATAGGCTTTATGCAGTACAATCATCTGTATAGTTTTTAATGTGGGGTATTCAATGATCTGCGCCCATTCCCAGTCAGTGAATTCTCTACACACCTCCGCTTCCCATCTCTGACGAAGAGTCAATAGATAAATTTCCAAATGAGGCCGTAGGCCTAGGTACAGCCACCAAACCAGGTGACTACCGTGTCCCATTATGTGCAAAGTCTGTAACAATCCGAAGGTCGGGGCTCTTTCTGATCCACATATCATTATCTACACACATATTGTGTAATCGCAGCATGTATTAAAAACCGTGTCAAAGGGGCCGAATAAGTCTGCATGAATTCTTCATGAGGCATTAACCGTGGCAGTTTAGCGGATTGGGCGGGCTGCGTCAGCCAACGGACGCACGGAGAGAGTGCTTGCGACAGCTGTTGGGCGACAAACGCAGCAAAGGAGTTAAGTTTCCATCTTAAATAAAGTCCCCTACATTTGCAGCCCCAGACTCCACCCAACCGAGTAATCTAGTAGCAGACAATATGCCCCGTAACGTAGATAAGCTGCACAGGGGTACATTTGGGGCATATGGTGCAGGTACACAAGCATACTTCATCACCAGTTTCCAATAGTAGAGTGCAATATGTAAAAGAAATGGAGAGTCTTTCACTCAAGCTGCTCCAGGGCTTAATAATGATTGTAGAGTCCCGGCCTATAAGCGTTCGGGAGGATAAGCTATCTCGAGCAGATGATGGCCAGCCAACCAATAAGCCAACCATTGCAGTTGGGCCACTATGGAGTAGGCTTTGAAATCTGGTGCTCCCATACCGCCTTCGGTACCCGATAACTGCATTTTAGTAAGAGCCCCCAGAGTAATGATTACACTAACGTATCTAGGGCCCGATGTAGGTAAATCTCATTTACCGACTCTAGAATACTGAATTTTACCGATTCGGTATTCTAGATTAGGTAAATGAGATGTAGGAAAAAAATCGCCAATTTTTACCGAATCGGTATGATTCAGTAATTACCAAATCAGTATTTACTGATTCGGTAATGGACATTGATTCCTATGGGCTGAGGCCCACAGGAATCAATGTTAATTACTGAATCGGTAAATACCGATTCAGTAAAATTACCGAGGGACAGGGTGTCACTTTGACACCCTATAGCACCCCTGATTCTGGCTTGTGTGCCATGTGGCACACATACATGCCTTAAGCCATGTATTTGGGGTTTTAGATGTAGGGGGATTACATTTTACAGAATGTGCCCTAAGCGCATGTATGTGTGTCACATGGCACAGGTGTACATGCACAGCTGTGCATATACTCTGGGATTCGTTGTTTACCACAAAATATTATTTTGTGGTAAATGACGAATTCTTAAGGGCCTGTGGCACTGTTTTCAGTGCCACCTACATCTAGATTTACAGAATCAGTAAATTTACCGATTCGGTACTTTACCGAATTGGTAAATTTACCGAATTGGTAAATTTACGATTCTGTAAAATTTAAGCCCCTACATCTAAAACACCAAATATCGGTCGGTAATGGCCAAAATCGACCGTTACCAACCGGTATTTGGCCACCTACATCTGGCCCTAAGTGCTCTATAAATCCAGGCAGGAAGGACCACGGGAAGATTTGTAAATTGATATAGTAGTCTAAGGAGAATAACCATCTTGGAGACTGCTACATGGCCTGCAGTAGTTAGCAAAAAACACAGTTGATGGACAGGAGCAGAACAATGTCTTACATTCTCCCCAGTACAAAGGTCTGGGCCTAAATCCATCGTTTTTTTGCACTCCACACCACCCTGGGTCAGACAATGGCTATATGCAAATCAGCCTTAACCCTGTGCCTCATGGGAACAGTCCAGCCCGAACTACCAAGCCATGTCTTTCCTAGACCGGAATCAAGCATCCAAGGACCGGTTTCTGGCTGTCAGCCTTCTTCAGCCTGGATAGCTTGACTCCAGCGATGTGGAAAGCCTGGGACTCACGTCTGAGCATACCCAGCCCACTCGGGGTGAAAATTGCAAAAAACACAGTTGATGGACAGAATGCAGAACAATGTCTTACATTCACCCCAGTACAAAGATATGGGCCTAAATCCATCGTTTTTTGCACTCCACACCACCCTAGGTCAGACAATGGCTATATGCAAATCAGCCTGGACCCTGTGCCTCATGGGTACAGTCCAGCCCGAACTACCAAGCCATGTCTTTCCTAGACCGGAATCAAGCATCCAAGGACCGGTTTCTGGCTATCAGCCTTCTTCAGCCTGGATAGCTTGACTCCAGTAATGTGGAAAGCCTGGGACTCACGTCTGAGCATACCCAGCCCACTCGGGGTGAAAATGGCAAAAAACACAGTTGATGGACAGAATGCAGAACAATGTCTTACATTCACCCCAGTACAAAGATCTGGGCCTAAATCCATCGTTTTTTTTTCACTCCACACCACCCTAGGTCAGACAATGGCTATATGCAAATCAGCCTTGACCCTGTGCCTCATGGGAACAGTCCAGCCCGAACTACCAAGCCATGTCTTTCCTAGACCGGGATCAAGCATCCAAGGACCAGTTTCTGGCTCTCAGCCTTCTTCAGCCTGGATAGCTTGACTCCAGTGATGTGGAAAGCCTGGGACTCACGCCTGAGCATACCCAGCCCACTCGGGGTGAAAATTGCCAAAAACACAGTTGATGGACAGAATGCAGAACAATGTCTTACATTCACCCCAGTACCAAGATCTGGGCCTAAATCCATCGTTTTTTTGCACTCCACACCACCCTAGGTCGGACAATGGCTATATGCAAATCAGCCTTGACCCTGTGCCTCATGGGAACAGTCTAGCCCGAACTACCAAGCCATGTCTTTCCTAGACCGGAATCAAACATCCAAGGACCGGTTTCTGGCTATCAACCTTCTTCAGCCTGGATAGCTTGACTCCAGTGATGTGGAAAACCTGGGACTCACGTCTGAGCATACCCAGCCCACTCGGGGTGAAAATTGCAAAAAACACAGTTGATGGACAGAATGCAGAACAATGTCTTACATTCACCCCAGTACAAAGATCTGGGCCTAAATCCATCGTTTTTTTGCACTCCGCACCACCCTAGGTCAGACATTGGCTATATGCAAATCAGCCTGGACCCTGTGCCTCATGGGAACAGTCCAGCACGAACTACCAAGCCTTGTCTTTCCTAGACCGGAATCAAGCATCCAAGGATCGGTTTCTGGCTGCCAGCCTTCTTCAGCCTGGATAGCTTGACTCCAGTGATGTGGAAAGCCTGGGACTCACGTCTGAGCATACCCAGCCCACTCGGGGTGGAAATTGCAAAAAACACAGTTGATGGACAGAATGCAGAACAATGTCTTACATTCACCCCAGTACAAAGATATGGGCCTAAATCCATCGTTTTTTGCACTCCACACCACCCTAGGTCAGACAATGGCTATATGCAAATCAGCCTGGACCCTGTGCCTCATGGGAACAGTCCAGCCCGAACTACCAAGCCATGTCTTTCCTAGACCAGAATCAAGCATCCAAGGACCGGTTTCTGGCTATCAGCCTTCTTCAGCCTGGATAGCTTGACTCCAGTAATGTGGAAAGCCTGGGACTCACGTCTGAGCATACCCAGCCCACTCGGGGTGAACATTGCAAAAAAACACAGTTGATGGACAGAATGCAGAACAATGTCTTACATTCACCCCAGTACAAAGATCTGGGCCTAAATCCATCGGTTTTTTTGCACTCCACACCACCCTAGGTCAGACAATGGCTATATGCAAATCAGCCTTGACCCTGTGCCTCATGGGAACAGTCCAGCCCGAACTACCAAGCTATGTCTTTCCTAGACCGGAATCAAGCATACAAGGACCAGTTTCTGGCTATCAGCCTTCTTCAGCCTGGATAGCTTGACTCCAGTGATGTGGAAAGCCTGGGACTCACGTCTGAGCATACCCAGCCCACTCGGGGTGAAAATTGCAAAAAACACAGTTGATGGACAGAATGCAGAACAATGTCTTACATTCACCCCAGTACAAAGATCTGTGCCTAAATCCATCGTTGTTTTGCACTCCACACCACCCTAGGCAGTAGTTAGCAGCAATGTATTTCAAAATGCTACTTTGGTTCTGAGGTTATTTAGTGACCGGACAACATTTCCATCTATGGTGTCTGAAGTACTTCTGTAAACATAAATCAATAAATATTTAAAGGTAGTCGGTTCCACCCTGAACTGCACTGAACCAAATTGAAGAGTAGGGAGGGTGTATGCATCATAAGAGAGAAAGCCACTGATTTGGAGGCATTAGGGCGCAATCCAGTTATCTTCCGGAATTGCACAAACAGCGATGCAATGTGTGCCATATCTACATGCGAATCTGCAAAATAAAGCAGCATGTTGTCAGCATATGCTGAGACAGAACAACGTAGCTGGCCTACCGGGATGCTATATGGTGCCATCTTGCAGCGTACCTATTGTGCCAGTGGTTCTAAAGCAAGCACAAACAACAAGGGTGATAATGGGCAGCCTTGTTGTGTACCCCAAAACACAGTTTATGCTGGGAAGATATTGGTACCAGTCTTGGCCCTTGCTGTAGGGCCAGTGGTATAGTAGCTTCACCCATTCAATAAATGCTGATGGAATACCATATTTAGCCAATTCAGCCAGCGTATACGACCAACTTGAAGAGTCAAATGCCTGATGAATATCGAGGGAGAGGTAAGAGGTTGGAAAGATTAAGATTCAACGAGGAACTAGACAGGATTGTCCTCTGTCCTTGGTCCTCTTCGCTTTTAATTCACTCCATCACAATTCGGAAAGATGAAGGGATTAGACCTCCTATACTGCAGATGGATAAAATAACCTTTATGCGGATGATTTAATGTTAATCTTAGATACCAGAAAAACTATGCAAGTAAAAAAAAAAATGAAATTAACTATGGTCCAAGTGTTTAGAGGCTATAGAATCATTAAATTGAAAACGAAAGTTATTATATGCAACAGTGGGGTAGATATTTGGCTTCCAGAGCTTTGAGGCTGTATTCAATACTAACTGTAGCGCTACCTGGGGATTCACTTAACAAGCAAGGTGGAAGATTTTTATGAGGTAAATTTCTGCCCATTTTTATTGAAAATTAAAGCGATGTTAGCGCAATGAAAACCACTTTCCTTATCCCACCAAGAGAGTGGTGGGTTGTTAAAAATAACAAATGTGTGTGATAAATGCTGCATTTTGCAGTGATATAAAAAAAAATATTTTTTCATCTTTCATTTGGCAGGCTAAACGCGCCAGACTAGCACTCTATATAAAGATATGGAGGAAGGTGGTTTAGCACTTCCTAATTTTCAGGAATATTATTGCACCGATTTTTCATAACATATGATGAGATTTCACACAACATCTGACGTATCTGTAGGCATAATATTTAGGAATGGCCTGATGGAATATAATTGATATTTTAAGATTGGTTAGGTTACCCAAGAAAATGTGTTATAAGACTATATTTTGCATTCTTAAAAGACGGGTGAACTTTTATAGTTACTATTCATTTCCCTATATTAATTCTCCTACCCATCTGCTCAATGTGATCTGGGGTCCAGGGTAGCTTATTGATCAAAATACTGTATCTAACTGGGAGGCACTGGGTTTTTCTAAGGTGAAAGATTTTATCATATGGGATAGGTGCAAAACCTGGCTCAAAATAGAGGCACAAATAGGGGAAAACTATTGGTTGCAGTGCTCTAATAATATCTTAAATAAAAATCTAAAGACAATTGATATGTTTATTATTGAGCAGTAAACATTTGGGTATTAATCTAATAGAGAATTTAACCCCTAAGAGACTGGGTGACTGAAAAGAATTCCTTACATTACATTACATTACATTAAGTAGAGAGACTGATACCTACCAAAAAGCAGAAAATAAGTAGGGAAAATATGAAGTCTGGGGTAAGCTATTGGAAAATGCAGTTTCACACGAAATGGGTGATTATCTTACACTGCAATTTCTCCATGAGTTTAACCCAGGATTGATGGGCCAATGTTTTAGGTGTAAATCGACTAAAGTATCAAATTTGTCTCCTGCAATCTGACACTGTTGCGAGTGAAACATCACAAGAGGCACCATCTTGAGGTCAGGCATGCCAATTGGGACATAGTGGTTGCATTTAAGGCTTAATTGCTGGCAAGAAAAAAGTGCCAGTAACTGTAAGCAACAAAAAACTGAGGGGCGCCTTGGGGGCCTTGCTCTTAGGTGAACTTTACATAGGGTCACATCATTTTTAATCTAGTTAAAGGACGCCACGGTGAGGAATCAGTGGTATGGAGAGAAAAGTGTAATCAAATAAATCAGCTTGATGGCTGTTAGTCTACTCTCTTTGTTGCACTTGAACATTGAGCCTTGGTACATACACAAAAACACACAACTAACTATTCTCGATTGCCTGACGTTAAATTTACTAAAGCTAATAACTGTGTCTAATGTATACGGATATGTGGGTACTACATGACATACAGTGACTGGGAAGTACATGTCCATATAATATATTTTGAGTGATTCTTGTCTGGACAGTGATTGGTAAGAGAGATTGGTTAAACCCAAACATTATAAGACAATGTTTCATAAGGAACTCATTGACAGTTGCAGACGAGGAAGGACTGTTGTCTATAATGAATATAATGAGGTGATTAACCAATACCTTGGATTGGTGAAGCAAACAAATCATTCCTGACTGAACAAGGTCTATTCCTTGCAGTCCCTAGCCTAATTACCTCCCCCTGGATAATATTGTATTTTGCCTTGAAGTTTTCTCTTGAGGCAGCTATGTTTGGACAGAGTTGGCAAGGATATCCAATCTGCTTCAGCGTATGTATTAAGTGGCCTGACAATGAATCCAAGTACTTTTTCTTACCCATAATGCTCTGTAAACCTCTAATGCTGTGAGGGAAAGTTCCAGAAGAACTTCCAAGCACTGTGACAATCCACAAAAAATCTAGCATTCTACAAATGTCCTGTTAAAAAAAACAGTATCCCACTAGTCCTTGCAACAGGAAATGATAAAACCAGGAGCAATAGGAGGGCTGGAAACATAGATTAGTAAATAAAAACATAGAAGATGTGTATTACCAATTGGATTTCTTTCAATTTCTAGCTTCCAAATGTAAGACAGTATGCAAGAAAGAACACATTTTGCAAAATGCCTTCTAAATCACATGAACGTAGGGGTGATCACAAATTCAGATATATACAAATAACAGCAGTTCCTTAACTCAGGACCTCATTTATAGGGATTTGAAAGTAGGGAAGAACAGCAATTCACCTTGCAGCACTGCCCTACTTCAAAGTGAAAAGGCAGGAATGCACTTTATTTATTTAACACTGTGCTTTCCTGTCCTTTCACCTGTGCTAACACAGTTTCAGCAGCCTAGCGCAAATGCAGGCACCCTTGCACCATGGTGTAATAGTGCCTGTATTATCAGCAGGGTTGTTTGTGTGGAGGAATGGGCACCTGAAAACACACAAAAACAATCCTGGGAGGATCTTCACTCTTTCTATGTGTGCTTAAGAAGTCAAAATGATTTCTCCTCATTACGCTTCCTCAAAAGAGGCATAAAGTTTTGGTGCATCCCCAGGTTTACATGTTTTTGCAAATCTAGGGGAAGCGTCAAAATCCATGGGTGTTGCATGGGAACCCCCCCCCCCCCAATGCTCATGGAATGCCAGAGTAAGGTACTGTAGCAATTTGCACTGCCTGCCTTTCTCCATTTTTATGAGGCCATTCAAAGCCAGGTGAAGTGGCTTTGCTTGACTTCATAAATATGATTTTGTGATATGAGCTGCTAGGGCATAACAAAAAGTGAAGCTGCAGCAGTGCAAGGGTCTCACAAATATACCACTCAGAATATTGGGCACATCTAAAAAATATGTAGGTTTCCTTCATACCCATGTTTAATTAATTACATTTTACCATAGGAAATGCTACATGGACGGTATAAAATGAAAAATTATAAACTGCAGATCAGTTGTTGGTTCAGGGTAGCATGTTTATTTGGACAACTAACAAGCACTATACATCTCAGCAAGCAAAAGGCTTTGACGGACATTCTTTAATTTTATTTTGTAAATCAA
This sequence comes from Lissotriton vulgaris, assembly GCF_964263255.1. Lineage (NCBI taxonomy): Eukaryota > Metazoa > Chordata > Amphibia > Caudata > Salamandridae > Lissotriton > Lissotriton vulgaris. The sequence goes on along the minus strand of NC_141695.1, from coordinate 274,813,978 downwards.
CCATTTCGGAGAAAATTATAGATAAAAACATTGACTCAAATTGCTATTTTCTCCTACTTGTTTTGATAATTCATTTATTTTAACGATTTGTTTATTTCAGAAACCCAAGTGTGATCTACACAAACAACCCTTTGCTGGTCTAGTTATTTATGTGGTCACAAACAGGACGAAAACTTATTTCCTGCATATGCAAGTGGGTTGACACCACAAAAAAAGGAAAATTAGAGTTTTAGCATAATGCAACACTTGTGGTAAAAAGTATTTTCTTTTACATGTCTGCATGTTTCAGAAAGCAGAGGAAATGCGATACTGGCACAGCAAACCTTTTGATGATGCTATATTTAGGAAAAAGACACATGCTTGATGCACATTTTCTCCAATTGTGGTTTTTGTTTTATATGTTGCATGTTTTCAATGTTTCTTCCAAGGTACCTTTATAATCCCCAAGATTTAAGAGAAACATATACAAATGTGGCTTTTTTGCATAAAGTTATGCAGGCTTGACAATGAAGTATTCCAAACATCAGAACATTGCTCCATACTGGTGCAGCAAACGTCTCTGCAGGTAAAGGGTTAAGTATACTGTGATCTTTTCATTTTGTACGCTAAGGTATTCTTAAGCGTCCTTTTCTTGGGAATCACTTATTTATTCATTAGGAACAAATATTAACATGACAAAAGATGATTTCAATGATGTAAAGTTAAATAATACCTACTTCATAAACAAACCTCTATGAAGATAAAAAACTGGCATGTATAGAAATTGTGACACTATTAATGTATTAATTACCTGATTCATCATTCTCCCGTTTTGCGAGCCCCTAATAGCGATTCATAGCGAATCGCTATTAAGGACTCGCAAAATGGGATTCATGTAGAAATTGCATAAAGAAATGAGATTCCTACATATTCCTTATTTGCGATAAGCAAATTGCTAATCGCAAATAAGGAATTACTCGCCATTCATTCTTATGGGCCAAAAGGCCCATAGGAATGAATGGGGAGTATTCCTTATTTGCGATTAGCAATTTGCTAATCGCAAATAAGATAGCGATTTGAAGGGTGCCAGGTGTGTCCAAAGGACACCCTGTAGCACCCCTCAAATGACATTTTAACAAAGGTGTTGCACACACACATGTCCAAAGGATCATATCGTGTTTTGCCTTGAAGTCCAAGGACATGTGTGTGTGTAACATGCAACTCAGAAAAATGCATTTAAATGCATTTTTCTGAGTTTTCGCAATTTACCACGAGGTCTGACCTCGCGGTAAATTGCGGCCAGAAATTGCGAATTCGCAAAATAAAAATGGATGATGAATTGCATTTAAGGAATCTCAAATAGAGATTTCTTAAATGTAATTCCTCGCAAATTTGCGAGATCGCAATTAGCGATTTTTACATTTGGGATGCTGAATCCCAAATGCAAAAATCGCACTCGCAAAGGGCCAGATTCTCAGAATCTGGCCGTTTGCGAGCGCAATTTTGCTTGATGAATCGGGCGGATAAAGACATGAACTTAAAGGCCTCCTTGTTTCCACTAACGTTGTAATATAAAATTGAAAAGAAATCAACTACACACTGAACAAATAACAAAAGAGTACGCATTAAAATAAGTTTTTCATACAATGTTTAACAGTCAACCCCTACATATTAATATTTTACTTGACTGCTCTTTGTCTAAGTTTTCTAACGTATATAGACCTTGAATTTGTAATTCTAGTTGTCCACTAAATGTGAAGGGGCCAATTTTCATAGATGCAACACCATGTTCTCAGCAACAAGTGTACATATACAAAAAATCATTTTAGTACCATCAAAGGATTTGCAAGGTGAAGTATTGACAGTGACGGCTTGTTTTTTATTTCTTTTGAAAAGCAGCCATGTGTTTAGAAAACCTTAAAACAATATGATTTCAGTTGGTTAAAAGTCCGAAACAGGTGTTTAAAGTTACTGCATGCCTATCTGCATACGGAACATCAGTAACCAAGAGACACGAGCGATGTAAATGAAGTGGAATGAAATATTTATGAAATAATCACTAATATATAACTTAAACCGAAAATACAAGCAAAAAAAGTAGATCAATGGTGAATTGGCCAGACAATACCCAAAATATTGATTCGAAGATTGATTCACTTTGTAATGAATAATAGAAAAACCTACCCTTACCTTGACAATATTTTGGGAGTTAAAATCATTGCTCTAATATTCAAGTTTTTTATTATATACATTCCAGACCACACAAACAATTTCAAATAAAGCAGGTGCTTTATGTTGGAATTACCACACAATATCACCATTTTTATAAGTCTTTGACCTGGAGCCATGTGATGCTCAACCCCGCAAAGTTGAACCGAGTCTTAGGAGGATAATTAATATGCAGTATGCATGTGTTATGCACTGGAAAGGTACCCTTTTCTCGGTGCAAAATCACCTTTGTGCTGCTTTGCGCACTTTGCATCAAGGGGGCATTGCTGGAAAGATCCCTGCAAATATCTACAGCATTTGGCGATAACTACTACTAACACAGACAGAAGGAGCTTTGCATCAATATCTAACACCTCCTTGAAGAAGAAACTCCCAAAAGGGAAATGTATTTATCTCTCCAAAACCCTTTACTTCTAATGTATGCTCGGATCATAGTACAATCCACATTGTGGAATTATTCTGCATTTTTCTACAAGTATAACTTCCCATTGGGACAAGATAGCAGAATGTAATAACATCTTTTAGTAAAGATGCTTTCTGAATTATGCATTTGAAAATGCCACTTTTAGAAAGTGGGCATATTCTTGCATAAATCATCCTGTGTGCCTCTGCCAGGTTGTATATTGAGAGTCTGGTTCTGGAGGGATAGGGGCTGGGGATGTACATTCACTGGATAATATTGAGGGACATAATATCGACTACCAAAAATATCGGCGACAAAATATCGACAGACAGAATATCGACTTTGTATCTACAAAATATCGTTTACAAAAATATAGTAAGTAAAAATATCGAATTTATTAAAAACAATGTTAAATTAAATGAATAATAATTTTTTTAAACTAAAATATACTTAAAAATACTTAAACTACCTTATAATAATTAAATAATTAATTAAAGTTATATAACATTTTTTTACAATCATATTTGTTAAAACATATATATATAGTAACATATTATTATTAAAAAATATACAATATTATTACCGTAGCATAGCAAGAGTGTTAAAATTACTATTCCGACTCAAATGAGTACTGCAGTAGGGAAAGCGTTGAATAGCGTAGCGCAAAAAATTACTATTCCCACTCCAAAGAGTGCAACAGTAGGGAAAGCATTGGATAGCGTAGGGGTAAAAATTACTATTCCCACTCCAGTGGGTGCAACAGTAGGGAAAGCGTTGGATAGCGTAGGGGTAAAAATTACTATTCCCACTCCAGTGAGTGCAACAGTAGGGAAAGCATTGGATAGCGTAGAGGTAAAAAATACTATTCCCACTCCAGAGAGTGCAACAGTAGGGAATGTAAATACTTCATATATTATTTAAAAAAAGATAACTTAATATCTATAAAAAATTAATTAAAAGCAATTACCAATTTAATATAATATAATAATTAATCAATTAAAATTACAAATTTAAATTAATTATTACAATTAGTTACCTAATAATACTAATTAATTACAAAATAACAAATAAATAATTAACAATTAACAATTAATTAACAAGTAATTTAAATTAAATACAATTAAATAAATTGAATTATTTAATTAATTATAAATAAATTACTTCCCACCCTATTCCCCTATAAACCCACAACCCTCTACAGAAAATAAATTAGTAAAATTAACATAATTGGCAATTATTCAATTTAATAAAACTATTTGGCAATTAAAATTTAATTAATTACCCATACAAAATTAATTAACAATCAATTGTAAATAAATACCAATAAATAATTTTACATATTTAATTAATTATAAATAAATTACTTCCCAACCAATTCCCCTATAAACCCACAACCTGCTACAGAAAATAAATTAGTAAAATTACCATAATTAGCAATTAATCAATTAATTAAAATTAATTGCCAATTTAAATTTAATTAATTACCAGATATAAATTAATTAACAATTAATTAAAAATGAATAGCAATAAATAAATTTACATTATTAATTAATTATATTTACATTACTTCCCACCCTATTCCCCTATAAACCCACAACCCACTACAGAATTAAATTAAGCAAAAATGAAAAAACTAAATTCATTAATTAAAATAAATCATAACATAAATACACCCTTTTTACACATAAAATACCATAAAAACACTATAAAAAATTTGATATTAATAAAAATTCGATAATTTTAATAACCTATATTATATACTTCGATATTTTAACTTTCTATATTTTTAACATTCGATATTACATTACTTACCTCAAAAACAATATTTTTGATGTCTATATTCTGTCCATTCGATATTTTGTCCATTCTATATTTTGGACTCGATAATATGTCCATTCGATATTTTTCAATCGATATTTTGACTGTTTACCGCATTCACTGTATACAGCCACTGGGGCAGTGGGAGGCTTTGAGGTGTGTCCTGCCTTTCCTGGATGAGTCAGGTCTGGGCTAAATAGACTTGGACTGCATTTGGAGTAGTGGGAGGAGATTTCCTTGCACCTGAAAAGGCATGGTCTGCGTTAAAGAATGCCATCTCCATCTTCTGCCAGGAAGCTGGGCCAGAGGGGACATAACTGGTTTGGACTAAGTACAGATATTCTTTGCCACAAGAGAACAAAGGGAATTGTGGTATAATTCTTGAGGCCCAGACCTCAGGATTTTAGATCTTTTTTGGACCTGCCAAGAAGATCTGGAACAGCTGTGAGGAGGAACTTTGTTGTGTTCTTTGCTGTGTTGGCCTGCAGTAGCTGCTTTGGTCTTGGGCGAAGAAAGGAATGGATTGAACTTTCTGCAACTTCTTTGTTTGAGTTTCCCCAAGGACTTGATGTAAAGATTGCCCTCTGTTCAAGAAGTCTCATGAACAGCAAAGACTTCAAGTACATCTGCTACCAGCACTGGGAACTGAGCGTTTTGTGCTAAAACAGAAGACAAAGCAACCTAATGATATAACTGAACGTCTCTCTGTGTCCTGAAGGCACTGCAAAGTGCAATGTCGCGCTTCGCACCGCAATCCTGGTGTTAAATGCTGCCCCCAAGCCGCTGCTTACACCATGACTTGTGGACACCAAACTTTGCACCAGCTTGCTTCAAGACACCACCCTGGTATCCCTGATGATGCCTCTCCATACCAACATCAATGCTGCAGCTTGCACCGTGGTTCAAGGGCACAGCTCATAAGTTACACAATGGACTGCCCTCATCCTACACCGCAGCCTTGGTTTTCCGATGCCGGCACCATTGACTCCAGTTCGCCAACCAGCAAAAGCGCCTCTGTAACAGCGATGTTGCTGCTTACACAGTGACGTGCCAGCACCGTGACGAGCACCGCATCACTTTGCACCACAGCCCTGCTCTCACCGATGCCGCTGGAGGACAGCCAGCGAGCTGCTGCCTGCACTGAGATCTGAGGACACCGCACGCTGCACCGCAGCACTTCGCACCACAGCCCGATGCTCCCTGATGCCGGCACTCCCAACTTCAACCGCGAGGAGTTCGATCTGCAACGTGTGTGACTTCAAGGGCCCAATAGCTTCTGCACTGACCTCCGGAATCAATGCCTGTGGACGCCTGCTCTTCTGACCTCAATTAGAGGTCGCTGATGCCCTGCGTTTCTGAAGGTACTGTTTTGCTGGTCTCCCTGATGTGTTAGCTGGCACACAACACCACAGTCAGCCAGAACTGTTTGGATTTGTTGTTCCCAAAGCCACCATAGCCCCGGACAGAGCTATGGACTTCAAGGAACTGTATTTTAAGTCTGTTTTTGTTTATTGATATTTCTGAGAACTGTAATGTGGATTATTTTCATTTTTGGTCTTGTTTGCAAAGATAAAATATTGGAATTGTTTTTCTAAAATGGTTGTGGTGTCTTTCTGTAGTGTTTTCACTGTATTATGTGCAAATGCTTCATGCTTCTGAGATAAGCCTGGCTGCTCATGCCAAGCTCCCAAAGTGGTGAGCAGGGGTTATTTCAGTAGTGTATCCCCCTTACCCTGACTAAGAAGAAGTGTTCCTAATTTGACAGGGTGACAACCTGCCAACTAAGGATTCTAACAATGGCCTAATGTATTTTTGCTTCTTGCTTCTAGTCAGGGTAAGGGTGATATTCTTTTAAAATAACCCCAGCTCACCCTCTTGTTAGATTGGCACAAGCAGACAGGCTTGTCTCAGAGGCAGTGTGTATAGTATTTGTGAACACATACAGTAATACAGTGAACACAGTACAAATGGACACCAAACCAGCTAAGAAAAATAAGTAATCTTTATCTAAACTAAAACAAAACCAAACAACAAATATCCACAATGCAAAAATAAAATAATATGACTTTCAGATGGTAGAAATAGTTTAGTTCAAAGCAAATTGCAGATGCAACCCTTTTCACACAAAGTACCTTGGATACGTCACACAAACAAACAAACAAACAAAACGTGCTGCAGGGAAGGTGATGCAACGGTTTTCCTTACACTCAGGGAAGGTGATGCATCGGTTCCTTAGTCCACTGGAGGAGATGCGTCGATTCATTACTGCGGCTCAGGGGAGTTGAGGCATCTGTTCCTTACCAGAAAGGAGTTGATAAGTCGATTTCTTACTGCGTGGGGAGCTGATACGTCTGTTTCTTACTGTGTCCCCCAAGAATGCGACAAACGCGGCAACGCGATGTGACAATCTGGGACGATGCATGGATTCTTGCAGCTGCAAATCAGAGCTTGCATCGCACTCAGTGCGATGATCTCGGACTTCGGAAGTCGTGGCACTCGCTGCGTCGTGTGATGATTACTTGAGCCACTGCAGGCGCTGTGACGGTTTCTTCGGCGATGCGTCGGAAACAGGTATGGATGTGTCACGCTTCTTCAATGTTGTGTCGATTTTCCAGCTTCCAGCAGAGAACAGTTCTCTAGAGGTCAAAAGCAAGAGCACTCACCTTTTGCAGATCAGAACCCCCAGCCAGGAAGTTTAATGGAGCTGGTGAGGAAGCCTTTGTTTCCCTGAGGAGGCAAGCTCAGTTTTCAAGCCCTTGAAGATCTTCTTCAAGAAGGCAAAGCAAACAGAAAAGTCATTTTCTTTGGCAGAAAGTAGTCACTACAGCCAAACCCCAACAGCAAACAGCACAGGGGCAGTATCCCTCCTCAGCTTCTCTGGCTTTTCTCCTTGGCAAAGGTTTCTCTTGATTACCAGAAGTGAACTAAAAGTCTGGGGTCTGGGCCCCTCTTTTTACACACAAAAACTCTTTGTTCTCTGAAGGCAGAGAGTGTATGTACCCAGCCAAAACCAGTACTGTCCTCACTGGTGCCGATTTCTGTTGAAGGCAGACCAGGCCCATTCAAATGAAAGGAAATCTCTTCACCCAACTCTAAATTCAGCCCAGGTCTATTCAGCCCAGCACTGACTCATCAGACTTCTAGAGCTGCTGCCCCTCTCCAGCCCCTGTTAACCAAAAGCCAGACATGCAATACACAAACCTAGCAGAGGCGCACTGGATAGTTAGGCAAAAAATATACCTACTTTCTAAAAGTGGTATTTTCAAACACAGAATGTAATATCACCCTCCCTAAAAGATGCATTTTAACATACTGAGTTCAGGCATACTAAACTTTATTTTTCTACCTTGTTCCCAGGGCCAGTTATTTATAAAGTTTATTTATAAAGTTTTATATAGCGCAGACATGACCCACGGGGGTATCAGAGCGTGTTACAGTACATAATTATCACAAATTATGCATACAATCGTGAATCGCATATAATACAAATGAGGTAGACATTGCTGTTTGAGTAAAAGTGGTGGCAAGTAGGCTTCTAGGAGATAAAGTTTTAAGATAATAATTTGTTCATGAGAAAAACTGTTGCTTCCTTTTTGAAGGTGGTAAAAGAAGGGATTCTGCGTAAGTCTGGGGGAAGGTTGTTCCAAATCTTCGGTGCGATAGTTATGTTTATAAGATTTTATAAACAAACTCCCCATTCTGTCCTATGGGAACAGGTAGCCTTGCAATAGTGAAAAACAAAATTGGCAGTATTTCACTATCAGGACATGCCACACATGTCAGGGCATGTCCTACCTTTCATATACAATGCACCCTGCCCACAGGGATACCTTGGGCCAAACTTGGCGATGACTAATATGTAGCCAATGTAAGATTTAGGGACTGGCAAGTGTGTGCACTTGCCAAGTCGACATGGCAGTCTCAGACTGCACACAGGCTATCCAATGGCAGGACAGAGTTATATTTTACAGGCTGCTTCTGTGCGTGGCACAATCAATGCTGCAGCCCACTAGCAGCATTTGATTTACAGGCCCTGGGCACACACAATGCACTATACTAGGGTATGACAAATAAATCAAATATGCCAAACATGGATTCACTAATCAATTTACAAAGGGAGCACTTGCACTTTGGCACTGAGCAGCAGTGGCAAAGTGGGCAAAGCATCTGGACCAGCAAACAAAGTCCAACACACAGCAAAACACAAAAGGCAAAAATGCAGGGGAGACCCACGCCAATGGTACCAGGTCTAACCATTTTTAATTGGGATTTGCCCTAAGGGGTCTTATGCCGCATAATGTTCATGCGACAAGGCTTGCGACCTGGCCAGATAATGCTGCCTCCAAGATGCAGGATTCCCAACCTATTTGAACCGTCTTTTGGGATACCAAAAAATAGTCCAAGTGAGATAATGTGCCATGAGTGGAAAAGGAGAATGTGTATTCTGCATCAGTCAGATGGCAAAGGCACCAGTGATCTACTAGCCCATTATCCACCAATATCTCATACATTAGGACCTGTTTTGTCTAAAATTGGATCTCTCACAAGGTTCCAATGGCCATCTATAAGGTATTGCGAGGCACCTATTTCTGATAGTAAGCGGTTCAATTGAAGAAGAACCGATTTATTTTGTCTCAGGGTGGCGTAGACTGATCCCACACATATATGAGCGTCTCCTATACGTAGCTTAGAAAATTAGTATCATCCATCCGGGGCTGTCCAAGTTTTGGATACTGTGGCTGGAAGAGATTTGCAAATGGGTATTCCTACTCCACATTTGCGAATAGGACCAGTATATTAAGATTTCCCCTTTTGCACACTGCTGTGGATCACCTTTCCCACCCAGTATCTGCATAGCTTATTAGATTCTAGTGTACCTAGGTGTGACTCTTGGAGCAATGACACCTCCACCCGCTTTGATTGGAGATTAATTTTTCCTTTTGATGTAGTGCGTGATACCATGTACATTCCATGTTAATGTGCATATAGGGTGAGTATTTGTCATGCTGGAAAGACCAAGGGGGTTAGAGATAAAGTCAAGTTTATTTATTTATTTGCGGGTTTGTATCACGCTAGATTCGACTCCCGAAGGAGTATCTCTGCGCTTTGGCAGCCACAACAACAAAGATGGTGGAGAAACAGCTAGAATGAATGCTAAAATAGGAATAGAAAAGTTTTAAGTTGTTTCCTAAATGATAAATGTTCTGAGCATTGTCTGAGAGCTCTAGGGAGACTGTTCCATAAAGAGGGTCCAGCCACGGATAGAGCCCTGCCACCATGCCTAGCCTTCTTTGTCCGGGGGACACATAATAAACCTTGGTCACTGGACCTGAGGGAGCATGTGGGGATATAGGGAATGAATTTGGTTATTAGATATGCAGGGCCGAAACCATTAAGGCATTTATGGATACGGCAGCATGTTTTGAATTTAGTTCTCTGTTTAATAGGCAGCCAATGAAGTTTCGGCAGCAGAGGTTTGGAAGGAGATCGGGAAGGGGCGTTTAGGGCCAGCCGAGCTGCAGTGTTCTGAAACACTTGGAGTTTCGCCAGAACTCCTTCATTGGCCAACAGAAACAGGACATTGCAGTAATCTATGCAGCTTAAAACAAGAGCCTGCACCAGTGTTTTTCTGACTGAGTCGGGGAACAGAGGGAATACTTTCCGTAGGAGCCCAATTATGTGGAAGCATGAACCCACAACATAGTTGCTATGCTGTTTTAATGAGTGCTCCTGGTCCAATCGGACTCCTAGATTTTTTACGGCCTGCTTTGGTTCTGGGACTGGGCCAAGACTGGGCCAAGTTGACCTTGGAAGTGTGTTTATAAGTCTTCAGAAGCAGATGGAACGATGTGTAAGATTATTGCCAGTGCTGCAAGGGAAGGAAGGAAAGAAAGAAGCGAGTAGGAGGATGAATCACCCAAATAGGAGGGATGTATGGATGAAAGAGGAGAGAGGTGCCCTGGCTCACAACAGAGGTATTAATATCTGATTGAGTGATCATTGCGAAAGTGATAGAAAGAAGTTTGGATTAATAATGTGCGTGAGAGATATTGTAGTATGTTGGGTTGTTAGAAAAAGGACACAAAAAAAGTAGAGGTGGTGAAGTTGTGGGAGGGAACGGGATATGCAAATTGTTATGTAGTGGCACTAGGGATCCCAGACTGTAAACCACGTGTCTGGATGGGGATGTGAAGCTTGTATGGTTTTACTGGTGCTGCTAAGAAAAAAAGAGAGTGAGGGGATGGTAAGGGGTAAGCAAATAAATGTAGCAATAAAGAGAAAATTCCCTGGCACCTAACTAAGATTTTAACATATAGTACGGCGGTAGGGGCTGATGGTGAGAGTAGAGAATGGCCGGAAGAGTCCGGGATGGTGTTGTGTGAAATATATTATAGCTAGCTAGGGGAGATATTCTAAAGAGGGGGGTAGTAAATGACAGGGGTAGTAACTAGAAAAGAGATCATGTATTGCAGTGTAACAGCGTGTAGAATTCTTGCCTTTTAACTATGGGCCTGAGCTCACTGGAGCAGCACCGAGTGAAGGAGCCCCATCCGGAGGGTAGAGCAATAGTAACAGCTATACAGGAGAGTATCTTTGATCTGCAGGCCGGAGTGTGCATGTTATTGACTACTGTCTAGGGAGGAGGGTTCCATGTTAGAGCATGGGAGCGTGCTGTAGTGGGGAGAATTGTATGTGTATCATAGTTGAGGCTGGGCGAGAGGCAGCATTGTCATTCATTCTAACATTGACATCATACATAATGAAACAAACACGTCTTAAAACCTTATGAGTTACAACTGTGAATAAAAGATAATGAGCAAACCCATGTTCATGCTTTTAACATAACAAACGCAATAAGCACATGTAGTATAGCATAATATTATTAGTATAAGAGCAAATGAAAATGTGATTACAATTACAATAATAGTGATAGTAATAATAATAACTGGAGTAAAAATGAGAATACATATAAGAATGGAAACTATACTCAGCTGTCCTGCGTTTAGGTGTTATTTGCACTCAAAGCATATTGTTTATATTCTGCTCAATTTCTGATGAGAGGACCTTGGATTAAACAGAATGACACCATTAAATAAAACGGTGACAATAATCACAACTAGATTCTTGTATTCCTATTCAACATCTGGAGCAGATTTTAAGTGGGAGTGGGAGTGGGATTTATCCCTATGCTGTTCCTGTGTGAAGGTAGATACTGTTTGAAGTGCCAAGGCCTTATCTTTGTTGGTGCAAGTTATTTGTTCATATTCTCTACCACGGTGACGAGATTCACTGGTATTTCGTCATCTATTGTCTGGCATCTCTTGAGAAATTCTAGGACCGGGTTGAGATTGTTTTGTGGGAACATGTTGGATGTCCAAGTCCTTTGATTCCCTATTTTTGGTGATGTGTAGATGGACGGGTTTGAATAGACCATATTTGATGTTCGTTTTTCGCAGTTGTGGACTCTGGAGAGGATTTTTTTTGTTGGTCTTTAGTTTCTCTAGAGAAGTTGGCTACCATGCGAATGTCATGACTATCATAAATGTATGAGCCATGTGCATGAGCTGTCATTAGCAATTGTCTCGCTTGTTCATGCCTAAAAAAACAGGCAATGAGGGGTCTCAGGCGTTTTGCTGAGTCTTTACGTGGAGAACCAATGCAATGTGCATGTTGAATTTCAAGAAGCGGGTCTAAGGTAATGCCAACCAGTTTCGGGAGGATGTAAAAAAAACTGTATTCTGACCTTCAGTTTTCTCTGGGAATCTGAAGAAACAAATGTTATCTCTTCTGCTGCGGTCTTCAAAAACTACCGGCTTGCTGCGGAGGAATAGCAATTCTTGTTATCTGTTTTGGACTGAGTCAAGTCGGTTCTCTACTACCGATAATTGTTGGTTCAGCCCTTCCGCTCTATTATGGAACCCTACAATGTCTGCCCTAATTGACTAAGCCTCCACTCTGAGAGAGGAGATATTAGTATCCATATCTTCTAAGCGATGGCTGATGGTGGATATTTCTTGTAGAATGCAATCCATGGTCTCACATTGTACCTTGTGCAGGGCTTGTGGTGACCTGAGATGAGCTACTAGCAGGAGAAGTGGATCCTTTCATAGGAATATTGCATGATTGTTTAAGCACTTCTAAGAAGAGGAGTTGCTTGGAGAGTTTACCCCCGTGTTTATTGCTGGACATTTGCTTTTAGCCTGGAACAGCATGTTGTAGTAGTAGTAGTACAGGCCTTGTCTTTGAGCTAATCTACTAATGACCAGCTGCCTATATTTTTACTTGGATGAGCCTGCTTGTGTGTCAATCTTCCAACTCTACATTGCTGATAGGTAGGGTGGAGGCAGTCAGTTTTATTGATGCACCTGTTTACCAGATTCTTTATCTGTGGTATTCGTAGCCTAGACTCGCTTTGGTTGTTCGAGGCTCTTATCCTGATGACTCCCGTATCTAATTCAGGTTCTTGCTGTGATATGGGGTGAAGTGAAAATCTAAATTTGACCTTAGGAGCGTGAACAATGACAATGTTTTCAACTTCTTGATGTGAGGGGATTTCTAAAGTTTATTTGTCTCTTAAATGTTTTTGTTGGTTATAAGATTGGCTTTGTGTTTACGTGTAAAATTCTCTATTATGTCTCTAGATCTAGGGCTATACACGCATTAGTTCAGGGTCCAAGGATCTCCTTCACATACCTTGCATAAAACAGGCTCTGTTGGGGGGGCTTCTCCTATTTGGCCCCATTATATTGCCTTAACCTTCCCCCCTCCTCAGCCTCTCCCCATTGCCATACCCTTCTCCCCTCTTCTCCATCCCACACTAGGCTAATCTCTCAGGACTTGCTGTAGCCCATTGCAATCCATGTAATTTGATTGTGTAAAACTGGAGTTGTTTTTACTGTCTGAATAGGTTTTGAGTTCTACCTCATTGTAATTATGTTACATTACAATTAATTATCCATGTAAAGCAGTATGATATTGCCTTAACCTACCCCCAGCCTCTCCCCATTCCTATACCCTACCTCCCCCTTTCACATCCTTTCCCTCTCTCGCTTGCCTAATCAATCAGGATTTGGTGTGGTCTATTGCAATTTGTGTAATTTGATTGTGTAATATTTAAGCTGTGTTCTACCGTTTGTATTGGTTTATGAATACTACCTCATTGTAAATGTTGCTATATTGCAAAGAATAACCATGTAAAGTGCTCTGATACCCTCGGGTCCAGCCAGCGCTGTATAAACATTTTTAAATAAAAAAGAGATAAATAAAAAAAATATTGGAACCTGCTGCCCATCCACCGACGTCTCTGCTCCAACTACCTAGCCTTCAGAAAGCTGCTAAAAACCCTGCTGTTCTGATATTCCTCTTACTGGGTGTTACAGGCAGTCACAGCGCGAAGATACTCCAATTGGGGTGATTCATGCGCACTATAAATGTAATAAATAAATTAGGAATCTCATAAGAAGCTCTGTTTCTTACATTTACTACCCTGGTGAAGCGCTATGACTTAGGAGACTCTATGCCACCACACACCGTACCTAGTTTCTCCGAAATCAATGCCACCTCACTTGATAAGTTGGAAGGTTAGGAGCACTCAATAGTAGTAAAGGATGACCTTGTAGTTTTGCGTGATAGTTTCATCAGTGAATTATATAATATCAATAGACAATGAGGGGTGAGGGGTGTCTCTAATCCACCTCCACCAAATAGTCACTCCAGATGTGAAGGACAAAATCCCCAATTCACTCTGGGGCGGCAAGGCCCGGCGCTGTATAAATCACCACAGAACGTCTTTTTTTCCAAAAGGGTGCTCGATGTACGCAAGAGCTGACCCTACTACAATTCACAGTAAATGTGAAGGGAGCGTCACTGTCTCCCTCAGACACAAATGGGAAGTAGAAGGACCCCTATGGATACGAAGGAAGGGGTTTCAGAGTCACAGGAGGGCCAAGGCGGGATTACGGGGTACCTCAGTAAACCCCGGACACTCCTTCATAAGCATGGATCAGCGTAGGGTTCAATTCCAATAGGACTCATATCAGCAATATTCATAGTTCTTGGTTTTGTATGTTCTACTACATTCTTTAATTTAGTTCCTCCCAATGTTATCATTAGAGATGCGAGGTGTCACTAACCCAATTCCACCGCAGTCGAGCGTTAGGCATTTGGTATTTGGCAGAGCGGGTTCACTCACAGTCACCTCAGGTCACTTCACTACCTCTCTCACTCATAGGGCTTTTCGGAAAATGCAAAGGTTGGCTCACAGTAATTTGCAGAAACTGTTGCAGCAGTCATAAACCTCCAATCCTCTCAGGAATGTCAACTGTGAAAGCGGGTATGCTGGAGCTCTAACTCACCTTCGAGCACAAGGAAGCGTGTATGAAGACGAGTAACAGGACTTGCGAGTAACGCAGGGTCTGAGGCATCCAAGATGTCATAAGGCCCAACGGGATTCTAGTCACCTCAGATCACTTTGTTGTTAGTATGGGCCAAATTATAGCTTGTTTCAAGTGAAAGTTGGGTCAGCCATATCCAGGGTGCCTGACCCCCCGAGGAACGTCAATGTCGAAGCTCCAGACATATTGGGAGAGCATCGCCTCTGTTCGGAACCTGCCCTTCAGCAGGGCTCTCTATTCAGGAGGCCATTTCCCTTCATGGCCAGACCACGCCCCCAATGCAATACTTTTTAATGTCTTAAGCTCCCCTACATAGGCTTTGCATATTGTGTGTGCCATTTCAATCATGAGACTGCTTACATACATTCACGTGGTAACTTTACCATGTTGGTTTCTTAACTTTAATTTGTTTTTGACACTTCTAGTCCTAAGTATATTTTTTTTCTAGGCTAAATAACCTCCAGAAGGCACTAGCAGGAAAAGGACTTCACATCAAGAAAATGGATTTACAAATGTAATAGGTTTGTCCTTACTCTGACCCCAACTCCAAAACTTGGGCATTTGCAAAAGCATATAAATCATACTTTCAGAGGGAGAATTGCTCAAGTAAGTACAGAAGTTACGTATGTTTGCTGATGTAGAAAGGTGTGGTGGGTTTATATTTTGTGTGCATCAAAACAATTGACAATATTCATTTTAATTGTATACCAACAGACAGAATTAATAAAAAAAATGTTTAAAACACATTGGCTATGGTCTGTAAAAGTGTATTTTATAATGTGGTTTAGTTTGGCCACATTTCTGGTTAAAACGTCATCTCGAACAAGATGGAAGTCCTCTATGCCACTCACTCATGCTTCCCCCCTGCTCACATCCTCTCTCCACAGGTTCCACAGCACACAGTCAAGCTGAAGGCATAATAGTTTATTTCCATTGTTGTTATTGTCCTGCTTACTCTAGATCTTCAACAGTTCGGATGTGAAATTGTTATATTTACCTATGTCTTCAAATTTTTTACCCGATCTATTCATTCAAATGAAGAAATAGGGACAGATTACGAGGTTAGTATGAAAGCCTCTGATCAACAGTTGGATTCTCCTAGACCGTGTCGGAACCCATCCTCCCGACTCTGGCCCGATAGCGATGTCAAATGGGCCGGAGTCCGTCCGACATCGCTCTGGAAATATAACCGAATGACCTCCTGTTGTCGGTTCCAGCCCAGCTATTAGGATGCAATTAAACCCTGTTCAGTCGCAATCCTATTATTTGCTATGAGAGCATGCATTCCCAATGGAATGCATGCTCTCATAGCAAACAGCAGAGGTGCAGTTCATCCCTGCACCCTGTGGCAGGCACCTCAAGGTGCCTGCCACAGGGTGCAGTGATCATTAGTGAGGCACCATATGTACCCCCTAGGCTGCCATTCAGCACCCCCCCCGGCCCTGCTGGGGGCCCCCAAAGACAGTTTCCCAATGCCTTTCTGTGTCAAAAAGGCTGGCACAGAAAGGCAGTGGGAAACTGCCATCATACTTCCTCGGCCGCAAAGGGCTGAGGGCGTTCTGAATGGGGGACGGGATCTCCAAGCCTGTCGAAACCCATTCGGAAGTCCTGTTTGGAATAAGTCTGACTGACTCCACCAAAATGGGTTGGTCAAAAATGATTCCAAACAGGAGATTACAATGCGGTAAGAATGGCTCTGACGGGCCCATCATAATCGGGCCCTCGGTCGGAAAAATGTCTGACTGACCGATTACGATGCTACCTGTCGGAAGAAGAACCATTTGGTCATTCTGAATTGGTTCCGATCGACATTCATAGATTCCGGGTGGGTCAGGACTGATTCGTACGCTCAATAGACAGTGCTTCTGACCGACCAATTACAATGTCAGATTTCAGCAGCCTTTCCCACTCAGTCTGTCTGACTCGAAAAGACTGTCAGAAACTGACTGTGGGGGCCCCTACCAGCCCTTCATCCTGAGTCTTCAGGTCTGGAGTCGAGGGGGTACCCAAGGGACCCCCCCACCCATAAAACCATGACAGTGTGGCATGCAACATAGGGTGCCCGCTGACACCCATTTTCCCCATAGGAGCCTGTGTTGTCAGACGGAACACAGGCTCCCATTAAAGTGAACAGGAGTCCATTCCGAACTGAGTTTGGAAGCATCAAATCGGTTGGGTGGAACCTATGACTGAGAGTCTGTCGGAACCGAATCCAACAAGGAGTCGGGCGGTTTAGTTTCCGACTGACATTATAATCAAGTCCTGATTGTCAAATGTTTCTTGTTTTTTTTAACATCTCTGGATGTCATCAGCATAACAAGTGTTAAATAGTTAATGTAGATAATGGGACAGTGTTTAGATGTTAAGGTAATGATGTTTATTTTTTTTGTGCTCTGATTTGCTGAAAAATGATACATATGCTAACACCATGATGATTCTGAAGAAGTTCTGATTTCAGATGTAAGAATTGTGCATAAAATCCCTCAATTTTGGGGGTGAACAAGTAGACGTTCCTCTTCTACTGGGGATGCTCCCTGATTTCCTTCAGATTCTGTCCCTCATTGGGACGCAGAATATTTTAACGCTTTTGCATACTTTATATAACTCTGAATGTTAGGTCCTTTATGCATTAACTCTGTACCACTTATTTTTGTAATAACACCATTTAAACTTTCATTGATCCAGAACTCAATTATTGATTAGGTGCATTACATTTAATCATTTTATTTAAATTTTGTTTTGGGTGATGACAATACGGGACACATTGCCTCATGAAATTAAGGTTAAACACTGTCTCTTATCCCATAAACTGTGGGAAGGTTGATTGAGGTAAAATTGTGGGGAGTCTAATTTTTAGGGTATCTTTTGCTATCCCCGTGGTACCATTCTGTTTTTCCCGCAAATTTTTGGCATTTGCTCAGATGGACTCAAAGGAGAGATTGACTGATGAATATGCTGAATGTGTTCATGGCCCCACAAGCACATTCCTTTCGCTAGCCTATAATATGTTGGTGCCTCTTATACCAGTGTGTATCCAGAGGCCAAGGTATAACTGTGTGTAACATTTACCGCATAGTTTTTGCTATGCGGAAGGGTACAATGCAGGTCAGGATAATGCGTTTAAGCACTACACAGGCCATTTTTGGGCTGTTTACAAAACAGTACTCAGGCAGGTCTCCCAGTTCAGCTGCTTGTTCCCCTGTAGGCTCCAGGGCATCCCCCTCAAGGTCTTCTCCCTCCTGGACCATGGGAAGCATGGGGGCTGGTTTCCCACACCCCCTTCCCCTTCTCTCTAAGGCAGGGGCCTTGGCCATACTTTCAGGCTCCAGGTCCTTCTGAACATCCTTACTGGCTGCCATGGACCGAGTGGTCGCTCACGCCCACTCAGGCAAACCTAACATTTCCAAGTGAGTTTTCCTCTCCACCGTAGCCCATGGGGAGTTCTCTAAATCGTTGCCCAACAAACAGCCTACCGGCATGGCTCGCCTCACGGCTACTGAGACCTCCCCCACTCAAAGGGAACGTGAGCCACCTTACACTGACTCTCAGAGTTGTCTGCGGACACTACCGGGCAGAATGCATGGGGGGCAACCTGCTCTTTGGACACCAACCGGGAGCTGACAGCAGTCACACTATCTCCTGTGTCCCTCAGAGCCTCCAGCCTTTGATGGTCACCCACTGCCTGTACTTCTTAGTGTTATCAGGCAATGTGGGGTTTGATACCTTCTCAAAGTCTCCTAGCGAGACAAGGGTCAATTTTATGGGATCCCACCCACCTTGGGCACCCATCTCCTTCCCTCCCAGGGCTATGGTATCAATCTGGCCGGCAGCGCACGTGTTGGTGCATTGGAGTCGCCCTGGGGACACTGGGGATTGTAATACCGGTGGCCCACTAGACCACACTTAAAACAAGTAAGAGGCCCCCTCTAAACAGCCCTACCTGTCTGGGGTACTGGCTTCATCTCAGGGGAAGGCAGGACACCACTCCTTGGTTCCCCTGGGAATTACTTTGGGGCCCTCTCTGGAACTCCCTCGCAGCAGAGAAGTGGGGGGGGGACAGGGGTAAACTGAGGGAGCCTAGGTGCTCACCTTGCGAACCTGGGTGCTCACCCAGCAGTCCGCCTCCTCAACAAGCTTCCTAGGCTTAGTTAGCTTGCTATCAACAAAGTGCTGGCATAGCTCTGGAAAACACTTACTAGAAAACTGCTCCCATGCAAACAAATCATACAATGGCTCAACAGTTTCCACTTTGCTACCCTTCACCCAGCGATATCGCTCTGCCAAAAAAAGACACATATTCGACCCAAGTGGTACCCTCTAACTTCTTGCAGGTTCTAAACCTCTGTCTATACATTTCTGGGGTCAAACCATATCTGATCATCAAGGCCTCTTTCATGTGGGCATATACCATCCTGCTCTCTGCAGGCAGATCCAACAGGGTATCCCTTCCATCACTCACAAAGCGTCCCCACAACCCGCTCCCCAATCCTTCTAAGAGACCCGGTGGGACACCATGGCTATCTCATGTGCGGCAAACCATTGCTCAATATCCTCACTCTTATGAAAATCCTTGATGATATCTTTGGGTATGTAAACTCTACTCTTGGTAGGTACTAAAGGTATGCTGCCACCATAGGGGGAGATCTCTAAACTCTTAGCCTTGATCTCCAACTACCTCAATACTCTGCCAACTTGTTATTCTCAATATCCAACTTTTTACTCTCTAGGTCTGTCTGACCTTCTAATTTGGCCATCTACAAACTATGCCGCCTATCTCTCTCTGTCCTCCATCTCTTCTGGAGACAGACCCTTTGAGGATACACTAGTACCTGGATTGGAAAGCGCTTTACCTCCCAAATAATCCACTTTATCATGCTGCTGCCCTACAACATTCTCTCCCTTATCCCTAGCGGAATCTCTCGCTTCGACCCAGCAATTAAGAGCCTTCTGACACTCCTCCTTCCTAGAGAGACCTGCAACAGGGACTGTGAATCACTTGCAAAAAGACTTTAGCTATTTGGCAGTGTAGGTTTCTAACCTATCTTCCTCAAAGATGAGATCCTCGGAAGCATTGGCCGCTGGCCTATCCATTGTAGACATAACTGCAATTACAATCAACAATAGAATAAAAATCAAACCGTATGTGGTTTCGCCTAGGCCTACACTCAATAATAGTGTACCCTAGTTATTGCATATGGATCATAAATGCAAGTCCTGATCCTCACCGCTGACCACTAATGTAGGAAATGGGGATCTCTAGATGGCATCAGCTGGGGCCGAGTTCCAAATAGGGATCCTTCTTCCTAAGTCAGAGTAAGAGAGCTACACGCTTTGATAACCCCTGCTCAACCCTGTGATAACGTAGCACGGGCAGACAGGCCTATCTCAGAGGCAGTGTGTGAAGCATTTATGACCATACACAATAATGCAGGAAGGACACTACAAACGGACACCACAGGCAAGTATAGAAAAACAGTTATCTTGATATAGACTGAACACAATGCTTAAAAACGCTCAAAAGAGCCACAGTACACGTAAATACAGATTCACTTTAAAGCAACAAAGGAGGGTGGAATGAACTTAGTTCGAGGCCGGGGTCCACGCGACCCAGTGATGAACAATGTGCTTGAGATTTACAGGTGCAAGGCACGCAGCCTCACAAGGAAGCCGCGGTGATGACAGGCCGACACGCAGCGGCCCCAGCTCCCAGCTGTGGCAATCCGCGGCGTGCACTCACGATAATCCTAGGACGGGGCTTAAAGGCGGGCACCCAGCCTCACACGCAGGTGATAACAAGATCCTCGAAGTGGTGACAAAGGCGGGCACTCAGAGGCACAGCTCCTTAGCTGCAGCGGCCCACAATAGCGATTGCGATGATTCTCGTAGGGTGGCAAATGCGGGCACTCAGCGGCACATCTCCTCATCTGCTGCAGCCCACAATAGCGATGATTCTCGTAGGGTGGCAAAAGCGGGCTCTCAGCGGCAATAGCTCCTCAGCTGCTGTGGCGCAGAATAGCGATAGCAATGACTTACAGTCTGCGATCCCCACAGTAGAACCAGAGGCTCTGGAATTCTCAACAGAGGCCTCACCTGCAAGTAGAAATACCCTCAAATAGGAATCTGGATGGATGATGAGTGAAGTCTTATTTTCCTGAGACTTCGGCAGGAGGCAAGCTCAAATCATCCCCTTGGGTAGTTGCTTCAGCAAGATGGATGAAAGTTTCAAAGTCCTTTCCCTCTCATTACACGGACAGAGGTTTGTCTTGACATCCAGAAGAAATACACCTGTAGGGGTTGGTGTGCAGATCTTTATACCCCAAAAAGTCACAAATCACTGAACCCAGCCAGAACCAGTGTAGTGTTGTCCTGGAGCACTTTTTTTACAAGGTGCATCCTGCCTTTCAGGGAGAGGGGGTCTGCCATCAGACGCACAGTGGGAGATGGAGCCATCATTCACCTTGCCAGGCACAGCCCTGCTCAGATCAAGGGGTCACCCCTCCCCATACTCCAACTGTAGATCTCTCTATTCAATCCAGGTCGGGCTCAGCCTGCCCTGTCCCTCCAAAACCAGAGAATGTAACACAATCAATTTACAATAGGGAACATTCGTACTGTGGCACTGAATGGCAGTGGCACAGCTCCCAGAGCATCTAACACCAGCAAACACAGAGGAGACAAAAAGGGAAAATGGAAGGGAGACCCACGCCAATGGTGCCAGGTCTAACAGCGCAGATGGAGGAAAGACTACTGCCCTGAAGAAAAGATTAAGTATAAAAAAATCCTGACTGTATACGACGCTTTAACTATTGCATCTAAGTCTAAATACTTCTTTGGAAAGATAAATGTAGCTGAAGGTATCACTAGAGAACTGTTCAAAACAGTGAAGACTTTTATATTGGCAGCATATTTAACCCCGACCAATGCTTCTTCATTCAACTTGCAGATTTCTTTCAAACCAAAGTCAACACTATCTTCCTGGATATTAAGCAAAATCCGATTACCCCCTGTGCAGGAGATGCCCCAGCCTCTATAGATGGCCCAGACACTCAAACATCCTTCAGAAGCCCAGATGACATAAACTTTAAAAAATGTTGCCCACTCTCTAAAGAAAACGGGATCAAATTAATAATGTCACCAATTCAGGGTCCCCCCAGACCCTTGCTCCCCACGGGTCCTACATACGATCTCTAGTTTAGTAGCAGTGCTGCTTACTGATTAATACATTACACATTGTACATGGGCCAGTCCCTGGCTGTCTGGAAAAAAGCCTCTATTCAACCGCTGATGAAAAAACCTTCACTGGACCAAAGTGATATGAAAATTATAGACCTATTTCTTGCCTTCCTTCACCAGCGAAAATACTAAAAAAATCCATGGACATTGAAAACCAGCTCCTTGACGCCTCACAGTATGGTTTCAGAGCAAACAGGGGCACAGAAGCGGCCCTGGTAGCAGCCAGTGAAGAATTGAGAATGGTAGTGGATAAGGGTGAAAAGACAGCATTGATTCTACTAGAGCTATCTGCCATCTTTGATACAGTGCACCACTCACTTCTTCTTAATCAGCTTCAGATGCTTGGCTTGAGGAGTCAGCACCAGCCATGCTGAGCTCGTTCTTAAGTGACATACAACAATCCGTTGAGCTGGGAGACTTCATTTAGATCCTTTCTCTCTATCTTGTGGGGTGCCTCAGGGGTTCACCCTCAATCCCATGCTCTTCAATGTCTATGTCACTCCCTTGATAAAGCTCAATCACAGCTACGGCTTTGTCGTTTTTTCCTATGCCAGTGACGTCCAAGTCGTGGTTTCCATATCATCCGACATGGAAAAGGAAGCTTTACATTTCTGCTGCTGCATGTCTCACACAACCAAGTGGAAGTAGGACAATTGCCTGAAGCTAAACTGATATAAATTCAGATAAAATGTTTCAAAAATGTGCAGTGTCTGCTTGATCCCAGTTTTATCAAAATCACCACAGGTTATCCTTTCATGGTTTTGTTGACAACTGGATATGAGGATCATGTTTGTTCCTTTGAGTTGCTCAAGTGGATGATTAACATCTCTAATTTGGACGGGTCAGATTTCATCATTGTCTTATCAATTGGCATTCTACATCATGGGTCACAGCGATATGCTGTAGTTGGATATATATTTACACCAACAATCCCTTTGTTCCACTTTGGCCAAAGTCTGTAAGGGATGCACTAACTACCAACTGTTGTGAATGCTTTTGTTCTGCTTATCACCTGATTTCTGTTGCTACCATCCTGACCAAGGGGAGGGTGTAATATGTCCCATGCAGGCCCATTGTACTTTTCCCTAGGTTAGAATGATGACGGTGCAGACTGCTCTCTGCTTTGCGCACGTCACTATACAGACCTATTTTGGTTTGAGTCACACTGTACTTTCACCCAGAACCTGCCATTGTCTTCGCGTTCTGTTCTTGCCTGGGATTTAGTTTGCACACCATAGACAAGGTCAAACAACAATGCCCCTTTTTATTTTGGAAAATTTCTCGGTTCCCACCAGTGGAAAAAACAAACCTTGGAAACCTTCAGAATCCTCCAGATGTTGGAAGAAAAGGATGTAAATTTGGCATGGATATCATATGTGGACAAAATGTTACAGGGGCTGAAGTGCGACTACCCCAAATAGCCCAAAAAAAGGCTTAGCACGGGGGTGGGGAGACCAAGCAGCGAAAGGGTTAAAAAAAATTAGATTAACTTATACCCAATCAGCATATATAATTTACTTATACGTCCCTAGTAAAGTGCACTAAATGAGCCCAGGGCCTGTTTTTAAATGCTACTAGATAGCCTGTAGCACTCAGAGTGCCACCCAAGCAAATAGCCCTCTAACTGTGAATCAGGCCTGCAATTGCAGAGCATGTCTGTGCCATTTTAAACTGCCAATTCAACCTGGCAAGATAACGCTCTTGCCAGGCCTATGTTCCCTTTTCAAACATATGTCACCCCTAAAGTAGACTCTGTCCACCCATATGTGCCATGTATTTAAAAGGCAAGACAAATACTTTGAATTTTTACATGTGCTGGTAGTGAAAATCTCCACATTTTGTATTTTGCTTGTTGAAAGGACTGTCACTCTGCTGGACTGCTACTTTGCTGGAGTTTGTCTTTCTGTTCTGTTACCTTGCTGAGCCGCCCTGCTGCTCGCTGTTCTCCTGCCTGGGTGAGAAGAACAGACAATTGACCCCAGAGTGACTTTAAGGGCTTGCTGGCTTGTCTCCTGTTCCAAGTCTCAGGGATATCAAAGACTTCAACTATCTGTATCTGCACCTTTAACCCATAATCTGTGAGTCCTCCCTGCCTAGTGGTGCCACCCCAGCCCTGGACCCTTGGAAGTGAGGCCTAAGGTGCTACTTTGTCCCCATGGATCCTCACCTGAACTAGCGTGTCTCTGCCTTTGCGTGAGTGTGAACAAGTGCATTCTTGCCGCTGAGTTGAGCGGACATCGTTCAGCGCATCCAGAACCGACGTACAGCAGCAGATGCATGGAGAAAATCGATGCATCTCGTCCACTGCGTTGATCGACACCAACACCTCGCATCCTCGTCGACACATCCCAGATCAATGTACTTTGATTCTGCAGGACCATAATGGTCCCTGTATCCGGCTTATGCTCCATTGTGCTCGGCCTAAACTGTTGATGTTGCCCAGGGCTAGCGCGACCAGGTAATCCATTTGAGCGTTTATTGCTTCAAAGCGCTATTTTGACATTTATTCTTTGAAAATTAATATCACGACTTCTACACATTGGATTTTTGTTGTTTTAGTCTTGATTTATTTATAAAATCGTAATCTATTTATCTAACCTGGTATGGAATCTTTTTGTGATGTTTTCACTGCATTATTGTAAGAAGCATTGCACAAATACTTTACAAATTGCCTCTTGAGTTAAACCTTACTGCCCTATTCTAAGCTACCCGAGGGTGAGCACAGGATAGTTTAAGGTGTGTTGCAATTTACCCTAACTAGGATTGTGGTTCCTGCTTGGACAGGGTACATACCTCTGCCAATCAGGAACCCAATTTGTAATCCTTTCCCGGCTGGACTTCGGAAACGCCCTATATTTAGGAACCCCCGAATCCACCCTGAAAAAACTGCAGGTTATTCAAAACTGCGCTGCTTGGACTCTTCTGCACATCCCCCGTCGGCAATCAGTGAAAACCGAACTCAGAACCCTGCACTGGCTACCTGTAAAAGACAGAGTCAGCTTCAAAAGCATGTGTATCGCCCACCGTGCTTACTGGAGAAAGGGAGCAATCCTCAATCATACTCTGATCACCCCATACCACCCCTACAGAGAGTTAAGGTCGACTCTCGCCTTTCAAGTCACCACCCCCAGGTTTAAAAGAGAAAGAAGTGGAGGAAGAATGTTCTCAACAAATGCAGCAAGGCTCTGGAACTCCCTCCCTCTTCCCATCCGGTCGGAACATAACATCTTGTCCTTCCGAAAAAAATTAAAAACCTTCCTCTTCAACAGATAACCTCGACCTGCCTGACTCTCCTGTACTTCAGTTTGAGCGCTAGGACGCCTGCGGGTAACTATCGCGCTATATAAAAACCTATTCCATTCCATTCCAGTTACAGTCTTTAAATGTAAAAATTCAAATTCATGTATTATGTTCCCAATGTAGGTTGGGGCTAATATATTCACAAGAAAGTCCAGCTCAATGGTGATTAATACAAAATACAAAGTTATTGTAACAGACGCCACATTCATTGTCCTGCTTACATACTTTTAAAATTTTTTGATTATTTATTGTGCTCAAAAATGCAAATCTGTTAATTTTCTTTACCTTGAATTTCCAAAACCCTACCGTTACGATTGTAAGGAAATGAGTTTTAAACAGTAACAATCATCAATTAGGAACAGTAAAAATCTTCACCTCTGCTGTATGGCTGTCTAATGGAGACCAAATGGAGTGCTGACATTTCAGGGGTACATGGGACTGCTGGTGCTCAAAGTGTTTAAGAACCCTTGGCCCTGAGGCAGTTAGTTAGCATTTGCGGTCTTATTAGGTGGTTGTGAATTATTCCTAATATTGTTCCTTTGCACTTTGTGTGGCTCTTTAGAGGGAATTGCCATTGCTGTTTCCATCTTGTCGAGTTTTGAATTTTTTTGCACAGTTTATATTTTTGTTCCTAATAACGTACTTTAAAAAAAAAAAACTTTCAAAGACATTGATTCGTTGACTGCTGTCTGTTGCTGAGTTCTGTGTCTCTGTCCCACAGTACCTCCCTGAGTAAGCCTGGACTGCTCTTGGCTGCCAGAGGAGTCAAGTGCTCAAAGGGGTCCTCGGTCTCCGATCTGGGGGTCAGCAGTACAGTGGTCTCAGGACACCAGGAGCGAAGCACCCCTGTGTTCACAGTTGGAACTCAGTAACTTCTGCCTGCACTCGGATTCTCCAACCCGGATTTCTAACAACAATTACTTGAGAAATTCAGTGCCATGCATGCGCACCACCCAGGAAAAACAACCCGTGCCACCCCTTGGCAGTAGACCACTATTTAAAACATGCAGGACACTGGAATGATTCACATCAAAAGGCAAGGCACCCTAGTGGATGTTCAGCTCCTCCTTCAACCTCAGGCAAACTAGCTCATCTATGCAATGCAACTCTTCAGAAACCCGAAGTCCTACACAAACAGCTCAACAGTGCTCCACAGTACGAAAATAGCATTGATGTGTCAGCTGTGTGTGCACTCACCTCCACTAAATGAACTCAGATATTCAAGATTAAAAACAAAACACTATCTGAATTGCAAGCATCGTTTGCACAAATAAGTGTCCGGTCCTGAAAATGAATTCATCAGTTTTGGGTAGGTGTTTACTACACCCAATAACCACAGCTACCCTGGCGTGTATTTAATAAGTGTGGTCAACACATATTTTCCAAATTTCATAAGAGAAAATGATGAATAACTCACGCAATTAATCTTCCTACACAAAATAATGAACGATTTCCCTTTTTTCTGGAATTTTCGTCCAGATAGATTTCAGCAGGCTTATCCTGGTGATGCCTGACAAGAAAATACAAAGGCGGGGAGGTAATTAATACATGATGTAAATAATCTACTGCGGGGTAAATATCCAAGTACAATTACCACACAGACCTTGTTAAGGGATTTGGGGCCATTGGGGTCAAAATGATTGCCGCTGGTGTGAACCTGAGCTTCTATGGGAATTCACAAGAGCATATTATCAAGCCCATTATCGCCGCTTTAGCTGCGGTTTCTGCCGCTAATGCGGCGATCATTTTAACGCTGTTCTTGATAATATGGCCCTAGATTTTCATCACTGCTCATAATGAAGACTTCTGTGCGGCTGTTTTATTCGTGTTTTGTGGATTTTATAATTAAAGTAAAAATATAATACTCAATTTATATTTGTTAAATGTAACTTCAACTATTTTTTCTTTAACCTCTGTTTATTCATAATAAGCTTGGCTTATTTCTAATACGCTTTTACTACTAATGCGATTTCTAATACAAAACTTCCAAACCTGTGTGTTGAAAATTCTGGACAGACTCCTGGGTAATCAACAGAGCAACATTAAAAACTAGTACAAGTCTTGTTATCCGTCTATGGCCTAGGTTGTTTGCCCTTGTAACATTTAAAGTAATCAATAATATTAATTTCCCTAGCAGTCAGTGGCTATCTGATGGTAAAACCTTATCAGACACCTTCACAAGGAAGGTTTTAAAGCAGCTATGGTTAACAGTTTCCCAGACATGGAGCTCCTTCCCAGAGGCCCTAGAACAGAGGTCTTCAAACTTTTCTGCTCTAAACCCCCCCCCCCTTCCGCCCTCAGCAAAATATTTTCATATCAAGCCCCTCCTCCAAAACTTTACTGCAAGGTTGGGTGAGCGAGAGGGAAAGGGTTTTGCGCAGGGGGCATGGCTCTTGACATCATTTCAGGTGTACTTTTTCTATAGCTCATAAACCACAATAAATATGAAACTTCTATAACGGCAAATGAATCAAACTCCTGGTTCTCAATGCAACTACACTTGCTACACAAATAAATGATACCTTCAGTCCTGAGTAGCAGGCTAGCTCCTCTGTCTATTATACCCCTTCGCCACTATGCTGGACCATTACTCTAATCTTGAAATAAGCCCTTTCAGAAAAAAAGAGCTCCTACATGTTGTCTTCCTTTATCTGCAGAAGTGCCCTTGGTCCCAATGTTAGAAAATAAGCTCCCATGTATCTTTTTTTAAGTGAGAGAGTCATAATTGTGATGCAGTGGGGCCCTCTGACCCCTGGATCCCACTCCCAGCTGCCTACACCTCAACACCAACAAAACAGAAGTACTCATCATGGGCCCACACCCCGACGCCTGGAACGACACCAGGTGGCCCAGGTTGGATACTGTGTCGAAGGCCGCTGAGTGGTCGAGGAGGATGAGGGCTACTGTTTCTCCTTTGTCCAGTAGGGAGCGGATGTCATATTTTGCGGAGAAGAGGGCGGTTTCTGTGCTGTGTTTTTTTCTGAAGCCGGATTGTGACGGGTTGAGGATGTTGTGCTCTCGCTGGAAACGGGAACAGGGAGATGGATCTATAGTTTTTGAGGTTGGTGCGGTCTGCCGAGGGCTTCTTCAGGAGGGGGTTGATCTTGGCCTCTTTCCAGTTGTCGGGGAAGGAGGGGTTTGCCAGGTAGAGGTTGATGGTGTGGCAAAGCATGGGTGCAATGGTGTCGGCGCTCTGTTAAAGATGTGGTGGGAAGGGGTCCATGGGGGCCCCAGAGTGGATTGACTTCAGTGGTGAGGCCTCTCCAGCTGTCAATCATTGGCTTCAGGGTGTCGAGGTGGCTGGTGGGGGTTCCGCGTGTTGGTTTTCTTCATCGAAGTTGTCGTAGATGTTCTTGATTTTGCGGTGGAAGAAGGTGCTGAGTTTGTTGCTGAGGTCTTGTGAGGGGGGAATTTCAGTCGACTCGCTGGTGGGTTAGACAAACTCCTTGTTGATATTTAAGAGCTCTTTGCAGTTGTGTGCGTTTGTGGAGATTCTTTCTTCAATTGCAGTTTTCCTCGTATTTCTGATGAGCTGGTGGTGAGTGGTGGTGGCGGCTTTGAAGTTGTTGTGGGCTTCTTAGATTTGGAGTTCCTCCAGGTCTTCGAGGCAGCGGCAGGTGCGCATGGACTCTCAGAGTTCAGGGGTAAACCATCTGGCCTTCTTAGTGTGGGCATTGTTGTTCTTCTTGAGGGGGGCTAGGTTGTTGACGCTGTTGGTGACCCATCTGTGCAGAATTTGGGTGGCAGTGTTGGGGGCGTTGTCTTTCGCATTGGTCAGGGTGGAGTTGCTGAGTGAGGAGGTGAGCTAGTCATCAGTGATTTTTGACCAGTTTCTTCATGGGAGCAGGTGCTGGGCTCTGTGGATAGTGGGTGTTCTGAAGGTGAAGTGGATGCATCGATGGTCTGTCCACGGGAGTTCAATGGTGTGGCTGAAAAAGATGGAATTTCCTGTTGTGAAGAGGGGGTCGAGGGTGTGTCCCGCTTAGTGCGTGGATTCGGTCATGATCTGGCGAAGCCAATGTTGTGGAGGTTGTCCAGGAGGGATGTGGCGTTGGGGTCTAGTTGGTTGTCGAGGTGGAAGTTGAGGTCGCCCTGCAGGGTGCAGTTGGTTGATGTGATGGCATGCCGGGAGATGATGTCCGTGCTGTAGTTGGCGAATGGTCCGCGGGGTCCAGAGGGTCGGTAGATGAGAGTTCTCCGGAGGTTGGTGGTAGGACTGGCTTACAGTGCAGGTGTTCCATCAGGTCTGTGGGCTCATTGGGGAGTGTGCTCAAGTGGAGGGTGGATTTTTGGACAATGGCGATTCCTCCTCCTCAGCGGGTGGGTGGGGGTTCTTCCTGGAGATCTTGTATCCTTGAGGAATGGGGATGGCAATGTCCAGTCCCGAGGTTGTGTTGGTCCAGGTTTCTGTGAAGAATGCCATGCCCAGAATGGTGCTGTCAAGGAGGTCCTAGATTTCAGTGGCGTGTTTGTGGAGTTATGAGACATTGAGGAGAATGCATTGTAGGGTCTATGGTTTGGGTGTTTTCTTGTAGGCGGATTGAGCTGGGCCTGTGTTCCTGGCAGTGCTGAAGGTGTGCCGACATCGGTGACAGCTGAAGGGTCCGTGGTTGTCGGCTGGTGATGCTTACTTGCAGTTGTTGTTGCAGCCTGGGTGGAGTGTGTGGAGTGTCGCTGGGTTGTAGCTTTGGCAGTACGGAGGTCCAGGGTTCCTGGCGCTGGTCACAGTCGGGTTGCAGACAGGCCCAGACGGGCTCGCCTTTGGTGCAACAGCGGTCGCCATTAAGTAGGGGTCGGGGAGGGCTGTACAGCTGGGAGGTGTGAGTGGGGAGGGGAGATGGATTGGGCCAGTCACGCTGGTCGTGCTGGGGGAAGGGGCTGCGGGGGCAGCAGCGGCGGGGAAAACAGGCGGAAAGGGAAAATACTAATAAAAGTGGAATAAAGCTGAAAAGCAGAAAAGGGTAAGAAAGGTGGAGGAAAGAGATAGAAGGAGAGTGGGAGGGAGAGATTGAGAAATGAGGGTAAAAAGGAGTGCAATGGAGAGGGAAAGCAGAGCGAGAGAAAGGAGGCAGAGGTCCACTGGACCACCAGGGATGAGGAGCAGGTATAACCTGTGGCTTAAGGAGGGCCTCGAACACCAACATTCGAGAGTGCAGGGGATCTGGAGAGGTCTCACTTAATGGTGGAGCTGCGAGGGTGAGAGACCAATTTCACTGACACTGAGTCAGTGGTCTTGCTCTGAGGCCCAAATCAACACTGGAAAGTGTACAGTGGGCCCTAGTGCTAAGAAGGAAGGATAGTAAACAGCCATAATTAAAGTTTAGCTTGCTCCTCATACCTCTGGTTCCTGGTGCCACTGTGCCTGCAGTACCAGTGAAGCTTTCTGCCCCTTTATGTTAAAAATCAGCAAGGATGGCCAGGGCTCTGATACTAGCAGGAAAAATGAGCACCCACTCTACTCCACAATAAGAAGGCCTTAATTGAGCAGCAACACCACTTACACACCAGACAGCATTACCTGCTGCACTAATGGATCGCCCTTTTTATATATAGGGACCCACCCTTATATCAACCCCTTGGGATTTCTCCCTGAGGAAGCGGTCTCTGGCCATTTGTTACCATAAAAATGAAGCTGCCACAGAGTGCTTCGTCTTTTGGGCCATCTTGTTTACTATATTTATGAATCTCACTCTTTTCCTCTTTTTCCTGGACCATTACTTAGTGTCCCTAAGGGTCAAAAGGACCAGAGCCCTGCATTTGAATGGAACCCGGCTGACTTCCTTCCTGCCACCCCCTGGACTCACCTTTTACAAAAACAATTGTCCCTGGATGGTTAGTGCTGATTTTGAGGTCCCTCTGCTTGAAATCAAGGGTGGGTTGGTAGAGCAAACACGATCACACAACACCACATCTCCCGCTTTTTTAAATAAAAAGTATGGGCAACAATTATAAATTAGATTTGCTCAATGAGTTGTCGAGCTGCTGGCACCTGTCTTCCAAATCAAGTCATATGAGGTGAAGAAGTGGTGTCGTCATCTGATGTAGACTAAGATGCTTGACTCTGGCACTCAGGTGGACTTGTCTCACTCGTAAGGTCTGGAGACTATGAACATCTTGGCAGATCCTTGAAATGTGACAAGTGTCTCGCAATGGACTTTCCGGGATGTTGAGAATTCACCACATGTCCTTTACTTTTTTGTTGCACATTTATATAGTGCGTACTCGACCCGAAGATACTTTACATGGGCACCAATTGCATTACAGACGGAAACGTAATTTTTTTTTTCAGGTTCAGGGAGATTAGTGATTTGCCCAGAATCACAGCATGTTTGAGCCTCCCGTCAAAACTCGAACCTTGCTCCCCAGCTTCAAGACTGGCCACTATGGCTGTTACACTACCTCCTCTTACCAGCCATTAATTGATTAGTCACTTAAAGCCAGGGCCACTGGAATTATGAGTTACTGAGTCAGAAGTGTTTTCTGCATTGCTAAACACTTACCGCATTTGCTACATAATTCACCATCTGTTGCATAATCTGCAGATTTTAGCAAACAATGTATGTGATTCTAGTTCAAATGGATGAAACGTTTCTCAAAACATGGCTGGGAACATGTTCCAGAGCAGTAGAAGGCCTTTCATAAAAAGTCATCTTGCAGTTGCTTATTGATGTATTTGGGTGTTAAACTGGTACTTATGAGGTATAATATTTCACCTTGACAGCGTTACCATAACAAAAAATACAACAAATAAAGCTAACCACAAAATGTGTCGGCTCATGCTGCATAATTGACCTTTTCTTCTTAAACAATTTAATCAACCCTGTTGCATAAATTGGTCCTCTCCTTCCACATGACTCCAGTGGCCCTGCTTAATGCGTCAGTGACAAAGATTTTTTTTTTTTAGAGGTAATGTAGGGGTGTTATCTTATACTTATAAAAAGTGTTACGTGAGGTACAGTCTGATCACATTACTAAAAGCTATTTTTTGTAGGAAGGTGTTTTTACTTCAAACACTGCGTCATTTTGCAGCAGCCTTTGTTAGACTGTGTGCAATGAAAGGTTAAAATAATAACTGACATATTCACACACTGGAACCTCACAGCACTATGTACAAAGGTCCCTATTGCCCGAAGTGTCAACTAAGGCTCAGTCATGTGTTGCTCAGGTTTCAGACATCTGCAAAGGTTAGTTCTTATCTTTCAGCCAACTTCTTGACACTCAATGACCTCCCTTCAGAGCACTCTGGGCTGCGTGTAGATGAAGACAGCTAGGAAATGCAACAAATGAATAAGGCCGCAGTTCCAGCCCATCTTCATTAACATGTAGTTGCAGAGTCATGTGTGCCCTCCTTGAAGACCATCCACCGACCCCCAGGGGAGCGCTCCCCATAGTTTAAAGATCTCTGCCCTAGAACATGGGTACTCGCAAACATTTATCCAGGGGCCACAAAGTATGACCTGTGGTGTGACTGAGGTCCGCACTAAATGCAAGCAGGTTGGTGGTAGTGGGTCTGGGTGGGTCAGGGATTGTGATAGAGGTCTAAAAAAAATTAAATTGGAAACCATGTATTTGCAGGCTAATAAATGCTTTCTCATTTATTTAAATTTTTTTCTGAAAATGAGTGCATCAGTATCTAAACAGCAGCGGGTGATCCTGTTTACGGGGGGGGGCACCATGGGGGCCATAAGCGGCCCCCTTGCCGTACTTCAAGTATCACTGCCCTGGAAGAACTTTAACTAACCATCTAACTTTCTACAATGTTCCCAAAACCCTCTCTTTCAATACAAGGGGCCTCATTTATGAGTCCGTGCGTCACTTTTACGCTGCCGGAGCGTCACTTTTTGTGATGCATCGGCAGCGTAAAACATGCCTCCTATTGCGCACTATTTACAAAGTGATGCATCTAAGCAGATGTGTCACTTTGTAAACCCCTGCGCTACATTATACCTGCGTCAGGTATGATGTATGTATGTATATCCCCTGCAAAAAGCCTCGTAATAGTGACGCAGTGAAATCTATGAGATTTCACTGCGTCACTTTTAGGACGCTCTTGCGTCAAAATCTTGCGCCTGCCTCACAGCACGCGTAAGACTGACGCAAGCCCTTTCACATGGGGCTTTCCCCATGTGAAAGGACGCATTGCTGGAGTTGCGTCACTTTTGTGACACACTCCAGCAATGCGTCACTTTTGCGCTTACAGATACGTCAGAAATATTGACGTATCTGTAATTCCTTGCGCAATGATGCGTCATATTGTAAATATGACGCATCATTGGGGTCGCAAGGAGGTCGCAATGAAAAGTGACGCATCGCTGTTTTCTCGCAGCGATGCATCACTTTTCATAAATGAGGCCCTAGGCACCCTGTCAACAGCGGAAGTACAGTGGCCAACGTGAACATTATGGAGCCGATTCACCAAAGCCTTTGTGAGTATGGGTGGTGTGCTCCAGGAGTACTTGTGTGTAGTCTACAGGCCTGTATGAAGTAACCCTGAAACGTCCAACACCCTATTAGTAAAAGTGCAAAGAGGGCTCAGTCCTGTCCATTTGTTCGAATTATCGATGATTATCCCCTGAATACCCCTATTATATTGCTAGTTTAGATGTTTTGGAATCAATTCACAAATGAATGTAAGATTATTCAGAGTTTGCTAAAGGGGTATACTTTACACTCTCCAAAAAGCCTTTGTTAAGGCCCCCATATATTTTTTTATAAGCATATATAAATATACAAATAAATATGTTTTGGATTGAAATTGTGCTGTTACTACTAATGAATGAATACTTGAAAACACTGATATTCAAAGTTCTTTCAATGGAGCTTCATCTGCGCTTTCTCTGAATATGAAAGAAATGTCATCGGTGTTAAATAATAAAGGTCTTAGACACAGGACACTACTTACAGCAGTTGAATCGTCGGTGTTGTCTGCAAGAACTCAAAAGCGAGTTGATCGTATTTATTTTGCAAAAAGTGTTTAATTAAACTTTACAGATTAAAACGCTGGCGTTCTTATTTTTGCAAGAAGAAACGTGATAGTTAACTATATTGTTAACAAAAAGTCGTGTGAGCTCAACAAATGTGAAGTTGTGTGTTGCAAAACACGTCCCCCATGTCTTACTATTTCTGGCCTCTTACCCGTCGTCAGTTCCGGCTTGCCCTGCTCCATAAGGCTCCACTTGCAGCGCCATTATGTGGCCGGTCCTCTGTGCACCTCGCCTGCTTCCTCGTGCAGCAAAAGAGGGGCCCGTTCACGCGCACCAAGCCGTTAGAATGCTGAGCCGTACCAGCCAATCCCTCGTTGACTTCGGAGCTCTCGTTGATGCCACAATTTCCTCAGCTAAAGTGCTTAGCAGCTCAACCCAACAAACATCCTACAGTTGCGGTGGCACCTGAGACCTCGCCCTCTTGACATGAGGGTCACGTGACGTGACGTGCAGAGAGAAGTTTTGCTTTTGAGATGTGGCTGCGTGGTGAAGTGAGACACGGTACAACTGGCACACAGAGGCTGCTGCGGGAGCTGCGGTCCTACGCTCTGAGTAGCAGTGGTGGCTGGTGACAATTGAAAGTGGTGGGCGTAACATTTGGCCATTACTTATGTAGAGAGCCAAACGAGCAAACTTAATGAACAAACATGGTGTCCAGGAATGTAACAATATTGCTATAATAAGAGAACTCATAAAACAAAATAGAAACACGTGAAAAGAGAATAGAATGACATGAATTAATAATAAAAACCCTCAAATTAAAAGGAATGTCACATGGAATTCGCCACAGCACCAAACCGTGTAAACCACCCCTGGGGTTAGGGTGGGAGCAGTGCATTGGCAATAAATAGTGTAGCATATACAATAGGATCAGGCCTGGACTGGCCGTTGCGGGCACCGGGCAATCCCCTGGTCGGCCACATGTGTGGGGGCCGGTTTTGGGCCCCAGGGGGCCGTTTTTGTTACAGGGCCGTTTTTTGCGGCCTGTAACAAAATCGGCCGAAAACCGGCCCTGGCAATGAGTGCGGTCGCAAACACCCAACCACGCCCCCCATCCCCCCGGAGGGGGGGCCGGCCGAGCACTTTGCCAGGGCCGGTTTTGGTTCCCAGTCCGGCCCTGAATAGGATCAGGGCTCAACATCGTAATGGGTGGGGGGGGTCAGTATATACCAATTATGGCTGTCCTTTACTACCCAGCTGAGGGGAGGAAGGCCAGTTTACCTACAGTGCCTTACGGCTCACATCTTTCTTTCTGTGCAAAGGTGAGCAGCTGATGACACGTCTTCCCATCTAGAGTTGAGTGCAGACTGCAGAGCTCAGCTTCTGCTGGAATAAACTCGTGCAGGCAAAGGCCTATAACTGAATTTAATGCGCAGATTACATCAGGGAACTTCTCTCTCCTTTATGTTCCCTGTGACACACATGGCATCAGCGCTACTGAGTGGAAAAAATCACATACCCCCTGTGCCCAAACTCTAACCCTCGGGGGATGCGCGATGGTCTTATGGGGCGGAAGACACTTACAGCCTGATTCATCAAAGGTAATTGCGCTCGCAAAGGGCCAGATTCTGAGAATCTGGCCCTTTGCGAGTGCGATTTTTGCATTTGGGATTCATCATCCCAAATGCAAAAATCGGTAATAGCGAATTCGCAAATTTGCGAGGAATTACATTTAAGGAATCTCTATTTGAGATTCCTTAAATGGAATTCATCATCCATTTTCAAATTGCGAAATCACAATTTCGGGCCGCTATATACCGCGAGGTCAAACCTCGTGGTAAATAGCAAAAACTCAGAAAAATGCTTTTAAAAGCATTTTTCTGAGTTGCATGTTGCACACACACATGTCCTTTGGACATGTGTGTGCGCAACACCTGTTTAAATTAGCATTTAAGGGGTGCTACAGGGTGTCCTCTGGACACCCCTGGCACCCTTTAAATCGCTATCTTATTTGCGATTAGCTAATTGCTAATCGCAAATAAGGAATACTCCCTATTCATTCCTATGGGCCTTTTGGCCCATAGGAATGAATGGGGAGTTATTCCTTATTTGCGAATAGCAATTTGCTATTCGCAAATAAGGAATAAGTAGGAATCGCATTTTTTTTGGATTTTCCTACATGAATCCCGTTTTGCGAGCCTGTAATAACGATTCCTTATGAATCTCTATTAGAGACTCGCAAAACGGGTCTTGCATGAATCAGGCTGTATGACGGATGGCTGGCTTTGCGAATCAGTGATTTACTTGCAGTGCAGAGCTATCCTAGGGCTGTTGTTCCTCAGAGGCCGGAAGGACTGGGTCCAAGTCAGCTACCTTTTGATGTGAGCCTCGCTGCAGCAGCCCTGTGGACTTAGTTCAGGTCAAAGTGACTGGCCCTGCCCCCTTACTTC
Source organism: Lissotriton vulgaris (assembly GCF_964263255.1). Lineage (NCBI taxonomy): Eukaryota > Metazoa > Chordata > Amphibia > Caudata > Salamandridae > Lissotriton > Lissotriton vulgaris. The sequence continues at coordinate 274,777,248 of NC_141695.1, read as the reverse complement.
GGTACCACCACTAGACCCCCATCTCGAACCCCTTAATGGAAGTAAAGGATTGCAACAATTAGGGGAGTATCTACATTAATATTGCTAGAAAGCCGACATTCATTTAAGATAAAACACCACCTGTAGATGTGTGAGGCAGCGACCTCGAAGTTTGTTAACCAGTAAGAAATATACCCAAAGAGAAACCACGATGAGACTAAAGTTTGTGCTGTAGAGGCAGTCATTTTTAAGAAATACCACCCAACTCTTTCTGAATTGCTTATATTAAATAAATAAGCGTGAACCATTTCAACCGAAGATAAAAAAAATGAAAGTTAACGTTCCCCTACTTTCTTTTTTTTTTTGATTTCTGTAATTTTTTATTGTATGTAAAAAAATATATATTTACATGGAGCATACATGAGTGGCGGAAAGAAAGAGGGAAAAGAGAAAAGAGAAAAAAAGAAGGCGCCGGGGGGGGGGGGGGGGGGGTATAGTAATATTGTCCTGCAATAGTTCGTTCCTTGCCATGGTTCGTGGGGTCGGATAGATCTACTAGTCCAAGAAGGAAGCGGAAGTCCATTATCCGAGCTTTGCTTGGCGTTGTCTTCCCCCCATTGATCTGCCTGGTGGGTATAGCACCCCGGACGATAGAGTGAAAGAGAGTGATAGAGGTAGGAGATAGGAGAGTGTACTTCCTAGCCGGTTCCTCTTGTTGGAGTGTCGGTCCCTGTGGTGTGTCCCTCGGTGGCTGTCTAGTGTCTGGTGTCTGCGCCTAGGGGGGTTTATGCGATGAAAGGTAGAGGTCTAAAGGCCTCCACATGTTTGATTGCCTGTGTGTTTTCGGTGTGTATTTCGCTGTGATGTTATCCGCCCCTCTTAGGAAAGTGACCCAGTTGAGCCATGCCTGCGGTGTCGCTTTTGTGGTGTCCTTCCAGTTGCTTAGGATTATTTTGACTGCAGCCGTTAACAGTAGGTCAATGAGGTCGCGGTCTTCTGTCGTTGTGATGGATGGGGATGCAAAACCCAGGACTAGACTTGGAAAATCTATGTGTATGGCTACACCAGTGATGTCCTTGATAAGCTTCCCCGTTCTTTCCCAGAAGTCCTTGATCTGGGGGCAGCTGAGTAAGAGATGCTCTAAATCCCCCCTACCATCGTTACAGTTCCAGCATGTGTCGCTCTCTCGGATCCCCAGGGTAGATAGGCGGGCCGGTGTCCAGTAAGCCTTGTGCACTAGCCAGTATTTGGTCTGATTTAGTGAGGCAGTTATCTTTTTCCTAGTGGTCGATCTCCACAATTCAGCCTTTTCTGTTTCGCTTAGTACCTTCCCCGCTACAGTCCCCCAGAAGTTTGTGACTTTGTCATTGAGTTTGGTGTGTTTGGGGCGTAGGGCTCTGTAGAGGTGTGCTATTTGGTGTCCTGTTTTGTTGAGATTGGCTGCAAGCTGTAAGAGCGAAGGTGTCTGGCTTGTGAGGTTTGCCTTCCTAATAGCTACTTTTATTTTCAGGAAGTTGTATAGTTCTATGTTTTGTAGGTTGTGCGCTTCCTTGAGTGTGTCAAACGTTGTGTTCTCGCCTTGTCTTAGATCGTGGGCCGTGGATATGCCTTGTCCGTACCACACAGGCATGTCCAGAACCTTATCTCTGTATTTTAAGGTAGGGTTGTGCCAGAGGGATTCAAATTGGCCTCCCCTGATGCTTGTTGCTAGTGTTTTGTCGACGCTCAGTAGAGCTGTCTTAGTGTTCTTGAGTATGGGGTTCTCCCTCATTGCTGGGTGTCGTGTGGCTGTCAGGAGAGTTATGGGGTTCATGCCCTTTAGTAGGCCGCGCTCAAAGGATAGCCATGCTGGGGTGTATTCCTTTCTTGGGTCTAGCCAATGTAGTCCCTGTCTAGCTATGCATGCTGTCTGGAATCGCTTGAAATTCGTTATGTTCAGGCCCCCTTGTTCTTTAGATGGCCTTAGCTTGTGTAGGCTTATTCTTGGTTTCTTTCCCCTCCAAAGGAAGCTGTTTAGTAACTTGTCAAGTGTTTTGTGGAAGCTCTCTGTGTTAGTCAGTGGGAGCATTGTTAGCAAATAGTTGACCATTGGTGAGAGCATCATTTTGATCGCCTCTATCCTTCCCCACCATGTTGTGAACCTGGGGGACCACCCCTCTACCTTGTCCTTGATTTTCTGTATCGTTGCGTGCTCGTTGTGTTCCAGTGTCATTCTTAGGTCCCTCTCGAAAAGGATACCCAAATATTTTATAGGTTTTGGTTGCCATGTAAGTCCTGATGTTCCTAATACTGTTCTTGTTGCGTGGATGTTTAGCGGTTTGCATTCAGATTTGTCCCTGTTAAGTTTGTACCCCGAGACCTTGGCGTATTTGTCAATGGTGTCAGTCAGTGCTTTTATGGATTTCTCTGGGTCTTCGGTGACTATTAGTACATCATCTGCGTACGCCGCTAGCTTGAAAGTCTCCCCCCCTATTGGTATCCCTACAATGTCCACATTGGTTCTGATCATCGTGAGGAGCGGTTCTATGGCTAGCAGGAATAGGGCTGGTGACAGGGGGCATCCCTGTCTAGTTCCCCTTCCCAAGTTGAGTGTGTTTGATGTGCCTCCGTTGACCACCACCCTTGCTTTGGGGTTCTCATATAGGGCCATCACCATCTTCCTATAGTTTGGACCTAACCTGAATTTCCCCATGCACTGATCCAAGAAGGGCCACGAGACTCTGTCAAAGGCTTTCTCAGCATCTAAAGCTATCATGACTGCTGCGTTGTCGCTGCGTGAGGAGTGGTTAATTACGTGGCATAGGAGTCTTGTGTTGTCATGTGACATCCGGTTTTTGAGATAGCCTACTTGCGAGTTATGTATGAGTTTCGGAAGGTAAGCGTTGAGTCTATTGGCTAGTATTTTTGCATACATTTTGCAGTCTACATTGATGAGGGAGATCGGTCTAAAGTTCTTCGCCTCTGTTGTGTCTTTCCCTTCCTTGGGTATCACTATTATATTTGCCTCAGCCATTGAGGGTGTCATGTGTCCGCTTTGGGCGCATGCCGTGAATACCTCTCTCATTGTGGGTTTGAGTAAGTTCAGGTATTGCTTATAGAAGCCTGCTGTGAACCCGTCTGGTCCGGGTGCCTTGTTATCTTTGAGGCCTTGCGTGGCTCTCTCTATCTCATCCCCCGTTATGGGCATTTCCAAGATGTCTCGTTCCTGGTCCGTCAGTGTGGGTGTGGCTATGTTCGCTAGTAGCTCTTTCCCCCCATCATCTTGCAGTGTGTCATCCTTTGTGTACAGTTTCTCGTAGAAATCCCTGAAGACCTCAAGGATGTCTTTGTTTGAGGTCTGGGATATGCCGTGTTTGTCTTTGATGGCGCCTATCGTGTGTTGTCTCTGCTTCCCTCTCAGGTAGGATGCCAGGTTTTTGCCCGCTTTGTTTGCAGTGCACAGATTAATTGATTTATATTTATTGATCCAGGTGCCCGCTCTCTCGCTCAGTATCCTGTTTAGTTCGTACTTTAATTTAGTTAGGTTTGTGAGTGTGTTCCTGTCCTCTAATCTGGCTATGTGGCTGTTCTCAAGTTTTTTAATTTCCTTCTCTAGGTCTGCAACTTTCTTGTTTCTGTCTTTGTTCATCCTTCCCTTGACTGTCATGACTGTTCCCCGAATGGTGGCCTTCAGGGCGTCCCATAGGACTTCCCTGCTTGTGTTTGGTTTATCGTTTAGTAGTAGGTATTCTTTTATTGCCTCCTCTATTTTGGCTCTCGCTGGGGCGTTTTGGAGCAGGCTGTCATCGAATCGCCATCTGCGGGTCGGCTCGTCGTTGTGTTTGCCCGATAGTGTTAGGCTTATGTGTGAGTGGTCTGATATAGTTCTGGGTCCTATTTCAGTGTGGTCTATGAGGTGAGTATGTGTTTCTGACATCAGAATATAATCTATTCGGCTGTATGAGTTGTGTGGGTTGGAGTAAAAAGTGTACTCCCTGGCGTCTGGGTTACTTATGCGCCAAGGGTCGCTTAGACTTAGTTTGGAACAGAGATTTTTAAGGATGTGGGGATTTTTTGTAGATTGGCTTGGTCTGTATGGGTGTTTATCAATTGCTGGATCTAGGACTTGGTTCATGTCCCCCGCGACGATCAGCAAGTCTCCTAGTGGTAGTGAGTACAGTTGTGCGCCCACCCCCTCCCAAAATGTTCTGTCGTCACTGTTGGGCCCATATATGTTAGCTACATGGAATGTCTCCCCCGCCCTTCTGAGTGTCGTCGTGAGCATTCTCCCTTGTGTGTCTGCCTGAGAGCCTACCACCTCTATTTTGGAGTGTTTGCTTATAATCGTTACTACCCCATTCTTCTTATTCTGTGCTGGTGAGCCCTGCACCTCACCTATCCAATTGGCCCCTATGCGGCTGATGTCCTCTGCTTGCAATCTTGTTTCTTGGAGTACGTATATGTCGCTCTTGAGTTTCCTAAGGTGTTCGAGTACCTTCCTCCTTTTCACCGGGCTGTTTAGACCCTTGACGTTTAGGGACACTATCTTAATGTCAGACGCAATGCTACTCTTGTTGCTGTTTACCATTCGCGATGCTTTTTTTTCCGCATTTGCAGTGGCTTTTCTCTGCGTCTTTTCGGTTTTGGCTTGTGTGTGGGACCATCCCCCTTCTCCTGCTTGTACTTCTCCCCCGTGTGAGTGTAAGGAGAGAGATAGAAAGATAGAAAGATAGAGTATAGAAAGGACAGATGATAGTGAGTAGACCCATGTATGTGCTCCCCGCTCCCCCTCGTTCTTCCGCCCCCTCCCCCCCCGATTGTCCCTCCCCCCCTCCCTTACTTGCTAAGTGGGTGTGCGACGACAAAGTTCCTTTGCTCCGCGTCTTTTCCCTGAGGTAGTGTCGGTTTCCTTCCTTGATGTAGCTCGACTGAGGTGGAAATGGTGCCACGGACAGAGCCTGGCACCCTGCTCTGCTGCGGCTTGATTGTCTCGTTTGGGTAGTGCCATGGTTGACCTTGGATATGATGTGCTGGCTGTCGCTCTCCATTCTAGTTATAGTACTTTTTATTTCCCTCTGTGGGCTTAGTGAGGTAGATATGTTCCTTGTGCCATTGGTGATTTTATTCCTTTTCTTTTTCCTTCGGCTATTATCGCATTCACTCATTCAGGTTGTCCATTCTCATCCGGTGAGGCGCTTCTTTTCGCTGCTCCTGGGCTTCTGTTATCCTCCATCTCTTCCACGGGTGGGCCTTGCAGGTATCTCCGTAGTTCCTCCGGGCTTTCGAAAATCATTGTCTTCCACTTGTCCATTACTTTGAATCTGGCAGGACCAACGAAGCTGAAGGTGGCTCCTCTTCTGCGTAGTGTTTCTCTGAGGGCCAGGAATCCTTTTCTTGACTCTACCGTGGGTTTGGAGTAATCTTGGGTTAAAACAATCTTACTGCCTTCCCACTTCAGGTTCTGGTTTTTCCTAGCGAAGGCGAAGATGGCGTCTGTTTGGCTTAGTCTGAGCGGGCTGCATATTATTGCTCTCGGCATTCTTCCTGTTGCGGGCTTTCCTGCCGGTATTCTGTATGCCTTTTGCACCTCGAACCTTCTGTCGAATGTGATGCCGGTGAGTTTGGGGATCAGCTCCTCTAACATTGCTGCGCATGACCCCGCTTTATCTTCTGTCCCCTCCGGCACTCCTAGGATCCTTATGTTGCCTCTTCTTGCTCTATCGTCCTTCTCAGCAAGCTGTTTTTGTATGGCTATCGTGGTTTTCTGCAGCTCGGCTATGGCCTTGGTGTTGTCCCTTGTCTCATCCTCCACTGCACTTATTCTACCTTCTGTCATCTCAATTCTTGTCGTTGCCTTGTGGAGGTCCGCTCTTATAGCCGCCATCTCAAGCTGCATGTTCTCCACCTTGAGTTTTGTATCTTTTCCCACTTCGATCCCTTCATTTACTCTCCGCAGGATCGTCTCTAGGGTGGCCGTCTCGCTCTTGTTATTTTTCAGAGGCGACCCTTGGTTGTCTATCTTTGGTTTTTTCTGGTCACCCGCTGCTTTCCCTTCGTTGCCTGCCATGGTTATAATGCCCCTCCTTGATAGGATGTTGCCTAGCCTCGCTTCCGCTAGGGTTATCTTGGGTAGTTCTGTCGCCTTTGACGTTTTCTCTGAGATACCTTGCAGTCTATATCTGCTCGGTTCCCGGATGTACCTTGTTCTGGTCTTTGCCTTAAGACCTGCCAGCGTGTGCCTCGTCTCGTTCGCTTCTTTCTTACTGCTTTTGGGCGCTGGGGCTGCGTGCTTACGTATGGCGCTCAGAAGGGTAGGCTGGATGTTGTGTTAGTTTTGATTGGTCACTGCCTGTTGCCTTTAATGTGTGCTGCGCCCGCTCTGCACCCTTGCTCTGACGTTGTCTTTGTCTTTGTCTTTGGCCTCTCGCTGGCGCCTTTGGCCACTTAAACTTATGTGCTCCTTGTGCTCTTTTGGGTGGCCGGCTTTCCTTGCTACAGCTGCCTGTGTCCTGTCCTGCTGGTCGTCACTACTTTCTGTGAGTCCCACGCCTCTGTGCCATTCACCCTTCCGGCAGTGCTGCTTCGCTTGTTGCCTCTGCCTGTGCTCTGGTCTGCCGTCCGCTGCTGCTCACTGCTGCTGCAGTTTGCTGTGCGGCTGCGTGCCCTCTTCGAGTTTTGGACCCGCTGTGAGTGCCAGCTCCTTGGTGCAGTTAGCGCTGTGCTTGCGCCTTCACCGCGCTGCCCCCGCGCTGCCCCCGCGTCACTTGTTCCCGCTTCCGTCGTGCTCTGTCTCACCTGCACGCCCAGCGTCACTCTCTCTGGCGTCCGCTGTGCTTGTGCCGCCTCCGCGCCGGTTGATCCGGCTTCAGACCCAGCTTCCGCTCTTGGGAGGTTCGGCGAGCTCTCCCCCTTTTGTTTTCCCTTGCTTGAGCACCTACTTCCGGCGCTGGACAATGACACCCTTCCTCTTCCGGTCCTGCCGCCTGGGGTTAATTCGAGGAAGACTTCCGGTGATGGCGCCTTCCTTCCTCTCACTTCCGGTGCCTGTGTCCGTGACGGTGTCGGATCTCCGGTAAGCGCGCCGCTCTGTTTTCGCTGGTGGGGGATTGCTTGTACGGCGGGCTTACCTCGCTGCGTGTGCTCCTTCTTAGAGCGGAGCGGTGGTGGTTACGTGGCTCTTCTGCGTTGAGTGCGTTTCAATCGCTAAATGCTGTCGTACTCTCCCTTTTTTTTTTCCTTTTCCGTGTCCGTGGGTACGGTGTTGGTTTCACTGCTCTCGCAAGCCGGTTTGCTGCACAGTCATCGCTTGTTGTTCTCTCTGTGAGCTCCAGGCGCCATCTTGGGCTTCACGCTTTTGAGGCTCTCGGCAAAGTTATCAAGCTGCTTTCTCGGCAGTGCGGCTGTTCCCCTTATTTCCGATCGTCTTCCCAGCTGGTCGGACCTTTCCCCTGATCGTTCCTCTCCTTTGTTGGCGGAATTGGCTGTTTTGGCGTGTTGTTTTCCCCTCAGGGATGCGGAGCTGACGGACCTAGACGACCGTCCACATTGCCGTCCAAGCTACGCTACTGTTTGCAAGCACTCAAACAAACAATCACATTGTAGGTAGAAATGTTTTTTCTCGCAGCATATTACATATAAGGATAAATACACAGCCCTCCCCACCCCCACCTGCCATCAGAACAGCAGGACCTGTCTAGATAGAAGCACGGAAGGGAGTGAAGTGAGTTTTGGAGAGTGAAAAGGCCAGGGTACACAGTCAGTCTGGGGAGCGTGAGACTCTAGGGCCTAGAGAGTCTAGAGTCTAGGCATTAATGCGGATGTGAAAATGACCCAGAGCAAGACAGGAAAAATCACATAATTTTCTTATGGAATTGGCTGTATTTGCTGAGAGAGATTATTTACAAAGACGCCATTGCCAATGACAAAAAACGTATTAATTAGACATAGTAGGATCCGACCTTCAACAGCAGGTCTGCCGAGTCCTGACTCCTGGGGTTAAAAAAGGGAAAAGGCTTACCTGCATGCGTGTCATTTGAAACCACGGCTGCAGGCGCCTTTCTTTTTCCAGCAACTGTTTCCCCTCCCGGAAAAAGGAGCTGAGTCCAAACTGAAACAAAATACACAGCCACTCCCCTGAGGTCGCCTCGGCCTTGCCTAATTTACAGAGGCGAAAGGAGTTGTTACCCCCCCTGCACTCAGTACACTGTGAGCCAGCCCTGCCCCTTCCCATTACCCTGAATGGTGCTCCACTGACCGCGTTCTGGGCCAATTCATTATCGCCCCATTTGAAACCCATGCCCTGCCACTTTATGCAGCCACGCCCACATGGCTGATGTCACCCACCTCCTCGCTCCTCGCTTGTGCCCCGAGGGCGAGGAATAGTTCTCGCCCAGCTTTACACATGTGCACATTTCGCAGGTAGAATTCGAGACAAAGTAACTAAAAAAAAATATTTTACATAGATGACAGATTTCAAGTTTCACGGGGGAGCACCAACATTGGTGTTCATTCTCTCCCTTTAGTTTTCCGTGATGCTGGTAGGTGGGGCAACGCCCCTTCGCCCCTTAATACCAGCTGCCCCTGCTGAGTAGCCTGCCGGGCCCACTGTACCCTGATAATTCCCGTAATATAGCCTTTTTGTTTACTAGCACTTAAGCATATGGTACCCTAGCGACGCCACTGTACAGAACAGGGAGCAGTATTTCGTGGTGAAATTATTTAGCTGGTATTCCCAGCACATTAGAGGTTTCTAGGCATGAAAGAGTGCCATTCCACCCCAAACACCCTCCCACTGCCACTCACGGTAGAGCGTATATTACCTAGAGGTAGCAATATTGAAAAGTGGGCAGTAAGTGGGCCGTCTCCAAAGATGGGTCCCATTTACAGGATGGAGGGTGGTAGTTGGGGGAGAGGGAGCACAGCACAGACCACTGACACAGCTTTGTATGAAAAAAGGTTGTTGTATTGAAACAGATGCACATCACATACATTTCTGGGCCTTTCACCTTACAAAACTACAACCTCACTATACAAAGAAGTTCAACTATGTTAAACTACTCACCACCCTTAATATCCATCACCTACAAAAGTTAAACCTGTAAGCCCCTACCTCCTCTTGCGCTCATCTTCTGCAATTGAGACATTTTACCTCCCAAACAGCTTTGCCTCATCAATTAACTTATAACTAACTTAACTCCCTAGTGAATTTTTAACTATGTGCCTCGTCCAGGTGTGAGCTTGTCCACCTGTTCCCTTTCAGCCTAGGATTTCGCTGTGAACAACAATAAAATTCGCCACAAATCATGGCAACTTTTGTATCCACACCGCACCCAGAAAAAGGCCCTAATTAGACATTTTCTGCCCCTCCCCTATGGTCGGTGATGAATGTTCAAAGTGGTAGTCAAAGCCTCACTAAGCTGCAATAGGTATTACCACATAGTATAATGTGGCAAGTAGCCCCTGTACCGCCTGATAAAACTCAACATCGCCGTACTGCAAATCGGCATAGGCTATCCTACCAACTTCAGACTTCTTACAAAAGTCCCTCATCTCCTTGTTAACTTTTCATCTGTTTTTTCCTCAGATACTTTCATGCTTTTATGATCATTGTTTATTACTCCTTTTCTTTTTCCTTTTTTGATTCTTTATGTCCAGATTTTGCTTTTATTACTACTTGCAATTTCATGCTTGCTTTACATACCACCGTTTTTCAATGTTGTATATTTTTACTGTATCCTATGCTGACACCTTGTTGTTTCTTTTTTATTACCAAATAAAATTTCTCTTGAACTTAAACTTTTCATCTGGCCTTATCGATCGCTGCTGACTTGGTAGCCCCTCACCATGCTCTCGTAGGAATAAACTCCTTTTGTGGAAAGTAGCATCCTGACCACTTTCGCTTTATCTCTTTTATCTCCTTTTTCACAGCCCTCTTCAACGCTAACTCTTTCTCCACTACCAAATTGTGTCACCGACATGCAGAACTAACATATCAAGACACTTCCATCCTACTAACAGCTCATTCAGGGAGGACAACATTTCGATCCAGCTCATGCCCTTCTTCTGTAATGGCCATCACACAGGCTAGAATCAAGCTCCATATTCGCTCTGTGGCTTTGCTGTCTTCCCTGCCTCTCTACCCATTTCATGAATGAGTGACCCAGAATCCATATGGATAAACGGGTGGCTTCGGGGCTGGGAACTGAACCTGAATCACAGCAACAACAAGTGAGAATAGGGTAATGGCTCAACAATCCTCTCACCCTGAACATACCATCAGAAACACCTGCCCAGTCCCAAAGATGCTCTCTCGACTCCAACCCCTCCTACTCACCTCTGTTGCGATACCTATCTGGGAGGAATGCATTCCATAGCCTCTTCACTCAACCCCAGTCAGAAAAGCGCCTTGCGCAGAACAACTAACCAGAATGTAGTCACTGACTTGCCATCCTCATGTTTGAAAACCGTTCTTGCATTAACCCTGATCCAATCCCATAGGAAGACACCCCACGTCCCCAGGCAAAACCTGTCAACTGTATACGGCTAGAGCAACACCCTGCTACCCTTTCAACGCTGTTCTGTTTTTGACTTGTTTACCCAGACTTTAGGACCCCACCTGAGTGCCGCACATTTTTCCAGAGCAAACCCTCATTCCCCCGACCGCCTAGCAGCTCTGAAACCCGAAAATGCGCCAAAGACCATGCATGTCATCAATGTTGAAAACAACAGAATTTCACCCTCCCCCTACAGATCGCTGTCAGGCTGAGAATCACATCACAAAACATGACCCAAGTCAGTGGCGTCCTCTCCAGTCCCTCGCATCCTGCTTCTCTGGCCCAACCTTCAAACATCCTTTTTCCCAGTACTCCTGTCGATGGAGCGCAACCCTAAAGCAGTTTCCCCATGAGTGCTATGCCCAGCACTTTCCCCTGAGATCGTGACCCTCTACAGCCCTTTTTCAATTAATTACAAAATTAACTGCACCACATCCTCTGTCATGGCCGAGGCCTGCTGCCTCCTTCGAACCACACTATCCGAAAATTACAACCAGGCCTGTTCATATGTCTTCATTGTAGATATTGAAATCTAGAACGTGATCATCTTGTGTGCCAATAACGCCCCCTGTAGAGTCACTGCCACCCCCAGGGTAAATAATTCCAGAAAGGCAATGCTCCTCCCCCTTGCTTCCATGCCCCTGGCCCTTCCTCCATACAACAATTCCTCTGCCAATACAAACCGAAGCCAACCCTTCTGAGTAGATCGGTGCATCCCACTCCAACTTCTATTAAATGTCACAACTTGTTACTTTGATTTGTAGGTTCTAAGTTAACCAAGCACTTCCTTTTATACTTTGCATCCTTAATGGCATAAACAGTATTGCATTTTAATCTCTGAGTTGTGTGATTCTTTTTCTCTTTTGGTAGATATTTACCCATGATTATTGTCATTGTGCCAAACTTTACTACTATCAATTATCCCATTCATTGTCCACAGGAACCTTTGTTCCTTGAATGTTAACCTATTTAGCAGTGGATTTGCAATGGAAAAAGTGACTTGGACCATTTTCATCATCATGGTTTATAAAAACATATTTTATAAGGACCCTGTCTATATCTACAGGACCCCCACCCCAGGAACACGTGGGGGCGACTTTATTGGTTATGAATATGTAAATATATTGCTGATCCTCACTCCACAGTGCTCCTAGTAAAAAAGCCTATTTTGGGAAACATTTTACAACAACGTGGGGATTGAAATGTACAAATTTACTAAGACCAGGGCGTATAAAACTCATTTTATAAGGGTCCTCCTTATAAATACCTGACATCATACCCCTAGAATGCCTAGGGGAGACCCTTGTGGGTACCTAATATGCCCAAACATTATAGTTCCTTAATTTTTAAGTGCTCCACACACCAAAGTCGAGTTTGGGCACAATTTGCATTTTAAAAGCAGTTCTGCAACACAGGGCTGCTATAAACTTACCTCGGCTTCAGCAGTGCACACATACAAGAGAAGAAAGGGCTGCAGTCTCTAAACTGCCATGCCCTTTTATATACTAGGGACTCAAAGGTAGTTTTGATCCCCCCTCCCTATTATGTACTAGGGCCTTATCATGCGAAGCCAATCAGGTCATGCCAATCATAGGGGTACCCTAACACATAGTGTACGCAAGTGTATGTAGGTATTTTGCTGTATTCTAACTCTCCTTTCAACATAGTAGTGGCCCAGGGCCTGGTTAGGCAGAACCCAGGGTCAGCCATAGTAAATTACCACCAGTACTAGTTAGCAAAAAAGTTGGGGGGGGAGTGGGGGTACCAAGGTACAGGTTGACTTTGCAACACAAGTGCATTGGTATTATTATATGTGTTGAAAGGTGTGCGTCCATGGCCCCAGATTGAACTCAATTTCTTAGAAAGATACCATGGTACTGGGTCCAACTGTCTTCTTTTACAACAACACCAAACCCAGATCCCCCATGAGCTCCAGCGGCTGCTGGCAGTCTATGGAAAAAGGGTTACTCATTAAAAGAAATCATCCAGGTAGTGTGCGATATGTTTGTATCCTGTACAACATGAAAATAGCCACTGTAGGAACATACTAAAATTATCAAAGAGGGCAGAAAATATAGAAAACCTCACTGGTAGAGCACTTTCCACATATCATTGGCCTTCAAACTGAATGGCCAATAGCTGAAAATCTTCTGGGTGTACTGGCAGCAAGCGGAACACTGACTTTATGTAGCTTTTAGCCACGTGTTCCCCTTTCCCCACTTTTTTTCACCAGGGAGAGTGCCACATTGATGTCACTGATAGCCAAGATAGATCCTGTATCAGCCTGAACTGCCCCTTTTCTTTTTTGGGAACAATGCCAATTGGGCACGTAATGATATTAGGCATGGGCCACTCACCAAATGGGCCAGCCATCCTTCTCTCTTGTATGCAACATGTCTATAACCACCTGCTTGTGTGCACTCACAGATGTAAGATTATTTGCCCATCTAAGCAACATTGGGACCTCATGCCCTAGCAGCAATCCCCTGTAGAACCCCTCCCTCAGTAAATCAGCAGCTTGCTTTTGTCCTTACTACTGCAGCCAGAATTCCGGCCTTCCCAAAGTAATTGGTGTATGGTCCCTTACTCCCAGATCTGTGTGTCTCCCTACCCTCTCCGAAACCTGACATTTGCCCATTTTGCTAAGCCCCTGTGGGCCTCTGCTGCCATTGACCTGCATATATGCCTGTGTTTCTCCCTGCTCCATAACAATGGATAAGGGCATGCCTTCCTGTGCTTTTGGAACATTTTTGATGGAATTTTCAGCATCCCCTTGACACAAGCCTTTATTAAAGTTCAAACAGGCTCCCAGCTCACTACCCTGTCCCTTACTTTTTGCCCCCACCCCTCCTGAGTGGGTCGTACCTGAAAGGGCTGGTACACTATTTATAACCCATTGCAGTAAAGATAGTTTTCATTAACTTGGATAGTCCCATACTAAGTTGCCAGGGTCTATCTCCCCGCCTTGTGTCTTGGGTCGGTATCCAGTGTCATGCGTGCCTGAACCTTGTCATCATGCAGGATCAATGCATTTCTCCCATAATTGATTTGCGCCTTCCTTATTACATCCATGTATTAAAAAAGCACCATGCACCTCTCTGGGTGCTTTTAGCAATATATGCTGATGTATTTTACGAAAGCTGCCGTCCAGTTTTCTTTAGTTAGAGGCATTTTAAGACTCATGAATAACTTGTACTCTTCTTCCTATGCCCTTTCTTTGGCCCTCAACTCCCTGTTCAAGAGTTTGAGCATCTCTATGTATTCACCCTTCCATATCTTTTCTTTGGTGGCCAACATTAGGTGAGCGCCCAATGGCTTGGACACCCCCATTTTCGGAAGCTTTTTGATCTTTAACTCTTTGCTATCAGGTCAAACGGACTTACCTTCCATTTCCCCTCTTCTGCACCCTCACCAGTGCTCTTGTCTATGTCTTTGCTCATTGCCCTCTGCTGACCTTGTGTAACCCCATTTGTGCCCCCCTCAGCCATACTAACGGCCTGTTTACTATACCTAGCATTCTCATTTAGCCTAATCGATATGTTATTCTGTGCCCACCCCAGTATCTTTCCAATATAGGCCCTTCCTCAGACTAGCTTCCCCACTGTCCAGCATCTCTCTCACATCTACTATTTGAAACGATTCTGAAGACTTTAATCCCCATCCTCCAAATCCTTACCTGGTGCAAAGGTCAGTGTCCACTTCAGAGCCTGCCGCCTTTCCAGCTGTCCTCCTTTCTCTGACATGCTGTGTCCTCCATATCATTGCCAACCAGCACCTGCATCCTGTAAGACACTAAGCACATGATGATTAGATTCCCCCCTGCGTGATACAATCCCTGATGCCACCACATATTCTGCTCTGTCTGTGGACCCTCATCCAACAATTTTCCCTCCTTCAAACTCTCCTCATCATAGTCCAGCAATGTCTCCTCCATTGCCTATGCACCGCCAACACATTTTACACCTGGCACTGCCCGCCAATGTTGATGTACATCTTGCCCTACAAATGCTTTTTGTTTTATAGCACGCTGAAGGGCTGTACCATGCCCTTGCAACTCTTCTACTGATGTGGGGCGCTGCATCCAGTGCCTCTCCTCGAGAGGGGTTGCTCCAAACCCTCCTGCCGGTTGCACTGCTGAAGCCATCCTGGATCTTCTTTGGTCAGCGGTCATACGGTCCAACAATGCCATCCAGCTGGCTACACTGTGCCCTGCCTTCACTTCTCCTCTGGGCAATGGAGCCACAGTGTTCTCTCCCAAGTCCACCCTCCTGCTGTGTGGTGTCACCTGCGAAAAATAAATGTGCTGGTCCCTATTGCCCACGAAGCCCAGGTCGCCCCCAACTTTTGCGACCAACACCAACTGCAGCGATATTTAATCTGCACCACCTGTGACCCTACCCTGAACCCCGCGCCCCTCTTGTACTAAGTGGCCGCACTTCCCTGCTACCTGGACCTTGGCTCCCCGATCTGGCCCTCGCAGCCTTGCCCCACACTGGAATAGATCCTCACAGGCTTCAACTCATCTGATTCTGCTGACTAGCCTCATCCCAACCAGCCAACTCCTCTTCTGAGTCTCCTTAACCGCCTTCAGACTCACCCTCACTCCACTCAAGCAAATCTGCCACTAATGTAGAGGCAGGGCCCCTGGGAGCTCCCTGCTCCTGGGTCTTCCCCACCCTTTCCCCGATACCCGTCTTTTCCCCTGCCCCAAGATCGCCTGGTCCCTCTTTTCCTGAGGCCCCTTTGTCCCATTGGGCTTTCAACCCCTCTGGGACCCTCTTTAACCACCCTCCTTGATCTAATGATATTGGTGTCCATTGGGCCCCTCCCCCTATGTTGTCCTGCCCCTTCTAGCTCTTTCACCCTCACTCTTGGAGGGTGAAACCAAGTCATCTGATGTTGCCAGTTCTACCTAGCCTTCTTCTCTTTCCAGGCCTGATGCCCCACTCTGGCCTACCTCCCTGCTTCCTCCTACTATATTTCATGGCCCCTCCCTCCCTAAACTTTCACTCACACTTTCCTTTGCAGCTCCATGTTCAATATGGCCTTCATTAACCATCTCCCTATTCCTCCTACCCCTTGCCACCATTGCCCGTGCATTTCACCCTACCCCTGCTGCCACCTCAGACTGTGGGGCCTCCTGCTGGTTCATTCCATCTTTTCTCACTTGTGCAGCTGGCCGTGCGGGCTCTTTCTCTTCCCGCCACCCCACATAACTCAATTTAGGTTCTGCTCTCCTCACCTTCACTTACCTTGTAGCCAGGGTGCAACGTGGTGGCGAACATGAAGGAAACACGGCTGTGACACCTTCAGACGATTGGTGCAACGGGTGAACTACTCTTGTAGTGTAGTTCCTATTTTTCCCTATAGGCCCTGAGCATTGAAATAATATAAACAGCAGTTTAGACGTAGGACTGAGGTCTTCTAGGTCTCTACTGACTATGTTAGACTTAATTTAGGTTTGCGCCAGCTAGCTCAGAGGCCACTGGAAACTTTCTTGACTGAATAGGAAGTGATCAGCTTCCCTGGCTCAGACAAGAAGGGATTCAGCTTCCGACAACCGCATAAACATGACAACTTTGCTCCCTCAGAATAAGAGTCAATCTCTAGAGTCGTGTGAAACAATAGACAGCTATTTCACTCAGTCAGTTGTGCAGATTTAATTTCACCAGGGTGCAGAGAATAGAGAGACAGGTGTTTTCAATAAAAGATATTATTTATTGAGCAGTCTTCCTTCTCATGCAAGAGAAATGAATTGCCACAATTGCAAGACTTGTTATAAAGTAAAATACTTACAGTAAAAGGAATATTACGAAATAATACTGTAAAAGCATTGATATGGTTTCTTAGCCATAAGACACTTTAAAATGGATAAAATATATATACATATATACATAAGCTAACGTGCTCAACTGGTGCTTCTAAAATACACCTACCCCGGTGTACCTGACCTAAGCCTAATACGTGGGAAGGAGTAAGTAAGTAGCAGTTTAAGTTAAGTAGGTTTTTGTTGTCAAGGATCTGTTTAAGAATTCTCTCTAAGGGTTTAGTCAGCACTGTACCTTGGGAATAGAATGTTGGAGGTCTTGTATCTCCCTCTCAGGACTTGATATTCCAGTCACCCACAAGGGTAGGCTGGAAACGCCGGAGCTGGATTTTCTCGATAGGAGAAAAGACAGCGTCTTTCTCAGCGCGTCAAAGAGGAGGGTCAGCGTCCGTGGGCTTCTCGCTTCTGCTGGGCTCTCGGAAAGTAGATTAGCTGCTCTGCTCCAGAATCACCACTGTGTATTTGCTTAAGGCAACGTTGGTATATTTATACCTGAAAGGTGCCAAGTTTGACGTAAGGTTTGGACATAAGACGTCAATAAGGATGTCACTAAGAACTGGTCGTTCTTACAGTGCTCGCAGGAGTTCTATTACATCTCAAAACAAAGCAAGCGGGGCTTTCCCAGGTTGCTGGGGGTTTGGTGTGTCGAAAGAACTCGGTGTGTTCTCTAGGAATCTAAGGAAGTAGCTTCTGCTGTGTCATGGACTACAGAGGCGATTTACTGAAAATATCGCTCTGAATATTATGCCATTATTGGCATATGTATTGATTATAGCCGTATAGGAGCATAAGGTCACAATATTGAATCGGGTTCACCCACTCCACGGTTTTATGTCCATCAATCACTAAAAACTAAGCAAAAAGATGCATGTGTATTACAACCCACCCCAAATTACATTTTTGCATTTGAAATGGTGTATGCGAAATACACGGAAAGTTAAAGGTACTGTACGTTTTTAAGCAGTGTAATCATTCAAAAAATTTTGCATATATCTTCAGTTGAACGATTTGCGAAAATTACACATGAAAAAGTCTCTTAATTTACAGAAAAGAAGGTCGAGAATATTTCATCACATATAAATGAAATTGATTGTGAGTATGCTAGAGGCTGTGGTAACATATTGTCTCTAGATTATCTAAAAATAGAAGCTCTGTTCTTTATGAATAGTTCTACTTCAAGCAGAGTACAAGTGCCAAAAAAGTAAATATTTTGGAAAAAATAATTTTGTTTCAGGGAAAAATATAGTTCCAAATGTTTTCAGTAGCTTTTGTTTTTCAAAGCTGAAGGCCGAATTCAGAGTTCTGGGGAACGCTGTGAGCCGGTTGGCTAAACGTTATTCTTTTGGTTCAGGGGAGAACATGACTTCAGATAGATGTGCAAAAAAACAGTCTACAGCTTCAGGGGAAAGTTCAACCAAGGATGATAGTGCTGTGACCGGGCAGTCGTGAGAATGATTGCTATCATCGATTTCAGGATCAGCAATGCCCACAGAAGGTCGTACCTGGGTGATGTTGCTTTCATTTCTAGCTTCACTGCCACCACCTAGTCGTAGCGCAGGAGTCTAAACGAATGCCGTCATCAGGATTGGTAACCACTGGGGACAACAAGATGCATGAGCCGTTACTGGACTTAGCAAAGTATCAATATCCATTGGTACTGCTAATTGTAGTGTAAGCCAGGTGTCTAACACGCATTCTTCTCCGCATAGCATACATCGAAGCACAGGTAAGATGCAGTTCTGCCATGTAGGTCTGAATGAAAGAAACCAGGTCATATTCAGATCTCTTAGCCGGGCTAATTGAACGACTTTAGTTATGCGGTCCCGGTAGCGTATTGCTAGGATCATTTCTTCCATCCTTGCTGGAGTCATGTCTGTGTTTTGGCTTGCCATATCGGAGCAGAAGAGTCAAAAATAAGATTCCTGCTATGAGTCCCAAAAGTAGTGGTAGGCCACCAAAAACCGAATGGACAAAATTGGGAAAGATGCCCAGGACTGCTTCGAAGGGTGTTAACAGTCCCGAAAAAATTGTCTTAAATACATTTGAGATACCACTGGCATCCGACATATTTAGGATTTGGCATAGCATTTCTGCAAAATGCACGGGGCAATTAGTTGATAAAAGTGTATGTATCTCTGCTGTTGTCCTTGCAACTTAAAGATCATACGTTTCTTTTGATGACGTGATGGGCACTGTTGTCTGTAAAAGCACAGACTTCATTCTGCTCAAAGTATCAATTTGTATAAAAGAGAGATTCAACTGAGGCCAAATCGTCGCCTCTGAATCTCCAGGGCCGTTAGGATACAATGCTTGCATACAGCAAGTGACCATGGAACTGACGCTTAAGAGATATGCTTTCCCTGGCACCATGCCACAACAGCTGTGGTCGGTTATTAGAACGTAACTCCCGTTAGAAAGTTGTCTAAAGAATGGCTCTATCTGTGTTGCAGGTGTGCCGTGCTGGTGGCATGAAAGGTTATTTGAAGTCCCCTCACAGGCCCCATGTAAATTAATACCCTGACAGAGAAGTATACCGCTCAGTAATTGTTTACAATTATTACCACTAAGAAATACATTCTGGTTTTTGTCACTATAACATGTGTGTGTATAAGGTAATTTCCATGTTGACTTAATGTACCCTTTATCCAACCTTTCATACTGGCCTGCTGGTAGATACTCTTGGCATTTTTTAAATTGGAAAGTTGTTATCGGAATTGTGATAATCCCGTGTATTATCCATTCAATGACAGGTCTTTCTGAAATTGTCAATGGTAATCTCTCAAGTTTTTCAATGCTCAAAATCGTATAGTCTGCTCCTTTCTGTGCCAAACTGATTTGTTTATCAGTAAGGTTAAAGATAGAGAACAATGACGTTGTGTTGATTAAACGCCAAGCCACATAGCCTGAACGCAGGTTTTGCAACGTCCAGCCTAGCTGTACAATAGAACGCAATTGGGACTGACCATGTTGTAACATTAGCAAGTCCTGATCTATTATATCCATAGCAGATGATACAATACTGTCCAGTGAATATATTCTGGAGGACAGAGTCATTAACCCGTTGTCCACAACAGAAAGTGATTTTTCCAAATTAATACGATCAATTTCTCGTATTTTCTCTGCTGTCTCAATTTGAGTCACTTTCCATGCCTCGTTGTAAGCAGCGTATATACTGGCCGCTATGAAACGTTTTTGACGCTGTTTGCGTGGTCCCATTATGAAATCGCGCAAGTCAGCACCATCTTTAAGTAAAGACAAGTGTTGCTTAATTTCTGCCAGTGTGGATGTTTGTAGCCATTCAAGGCATTGTTTCCCTACACTGTATGTTGTTACAATGCCTGGATGTTGTCTCTGGGAGTATCTAGGGTCTGGTCTGGTCATTTTTAACCCCTGTATTTTGTTCAGGAATCTATCTTGACATTTATTTGTGTCTGTTGGCCAGATTAACCACTTTTTCCAATCAGGATGTGTTCTATTTTGATGCAGAATTTGCGATACGTCTATCTCAATATCTGTGGTTGTGTTATCATGGAATTGGCTTTGGAATAGACTGTTTGTTTAAGTCTTTGATTTTGGCTAGGCCAAAACAGGTAGTTTGTTGAATGGTGTCATTCAAGAACATTATTTGTTCTGGGATCCAGCAGGCTCGAAATAATGCTTCTAGGCCTTGTACCTGCCAATCTTTTGTACCCCAGATGGTTTTTGTTTCAATGTTGTTTCTCCAGAAATCAAAACCAAATGAATTCATTTTTTCATAAAATGCTTCTGAATATATCAATTTAGTATTTGTCAGCATAGTTTTTGTCCCTGTTTTATCTAACACTTTATAATAAAATGTTTCTGCATCACTTGTGTTAAACCCTGAGAAGTATTGGAATTTCTCATAGAATGTTTTTGAACTGATTTTAGGTGGAGTTGCACAATGTTCCCATTGATTATATTTAAAAACATTTCTAGGTTGAGCAGATTTATTTAAATAGTGGTCTGCATATTGGGTATAGCAATACAACTGTTCATAATTCGATGAACCTTGCAAATAATCATGTTCTGTAAATTTTGCTGACATAACTAAATCTGACATCATATTATTTATGCTTTCAAAGTCCCAATCATCAGAGAATGTACTTCCCTCAATTAATTTTCCCAAACAAAGTACCATGATCAGCCAAAGCAGGAGGAAAAATACCCCCAGCACAATCCAAAATTCTAACCATGGAGAAATAAGATAGGTTTCTTTGAGTTGATGAAAGAGTTCTGTTGCTTTGTCTTTAAAAGTCTTTGTTGCTGGTGTTACTTCAGGCTCGCTTTGATCTTCAGAAAAGTTATCGAAATTGATGAAGTAGCCAGATGCAGTTCTGTCAATTGGTGGAATTGTTTTTTCAATTTCCCTTTCATTTGCATATTACGATGCTACATCATTGTAGACTGGTGTTTCTTGATGAACTGTTTCA
This sequence comes from Lissotriton vulgaris, assembly GCF_964263255.1. NCBI lineage: Eukaryota > Metazoa > Chordata > Amphibia > Caudata > Salamandridae > Lissotriton > Lissotriton vulgaris. Next base: position 274,756,459 of record NC_141695.1, on the reverse strand, counting down.
ATTTGGGTTTCAAGAGGCACAAGTTCCATGACATTTTTGTTGCATAGTCCTTTTTTATTCACTGCAGGCTTATCAAATGTGATTAGTCTTTCAGTCTGAACCTCTTGGATTGCAGCAAATTTTGGTATTCTGCTATTTCTTGGGAATCCACTGGGCCTACTACTTATTATTGGCCACATGATTGTGGTTTTACCAGGTCGATGGATACAACTCGGTTCTCCTTTTTACCAGCAAGGCGCGGTAGTACAACTGATCTTCTTCCGTTGATTGCTAAGACAGGTACTGCTTTTCTGTAAGAAGGCCCAAATTCCTTCTTCACCGCTATTTTCTCTCTGACCAGATCCCCAATCTTTGGAATCCAGACAGGTCTTGCTGGGACAGGTGGTGTGTCTTCAGTGGTTGTTGGCTGCTGTTTTAACTTTATGTTGATCGGGGCTTTTCTTGTTTCATTTAAGTCCTGTAAAACACCCAAAAGATCTTTGATGTCAAAGCATTTTTTCTTATCTTTTACCACTGAAGCATGACTATCTAAGTCCTGAACATACATTCTAGTTCCGAACAATAGTTTGTACGGGCTGAAACCTTTTAGAGAATTTCTTGGCAAGTTATTTAGACTACGCTGGACACTTGTTAAATGCTGCGCCCACCCATCACCCAAACCTAATACCTTTGCCATTATAGATTGCTTTATGTCTCGGTTTTTTCTTTCCACAACCCCGTTTCCCTTAGGATGGAAGGGACAAGAGAACCGCAACCCAATGCCCATGCTGGTCATGGCCTCCTTATAAGCTCGAGAGCTAAAAGCAGGACCCTGGTCAGAATGAAGCATGGCAATTGCGTATGTGCCGATAAAGACTTGCAAATCTTTTATAACAGTTCTGGCGTCAGCCGAGCGCTGGGGCCACATCCATATGAATCTCGTACAGGAGTCCACTGCGACCATGATATATTTATAGTTACCATCCCTTTGTAAGAGACCACAGTGGTCCAGGTAAACACATGCTAATGGTTTATCTGAGATGAGAAGGGGTGTCTGCGCTGGTCGTTTCACTGTTGATACTTTCATTCTTTGGCATATTTCGCATTCTAGCACATATTTCTTAGTTTGTATTCTCATGCGCGGCCACCAATATCTCTGTTTTAATAATGATATTGTGGCGGAAACACCAGCGTGTGCAGAAGCAAGCCCTTCGTGTGCCGCTGTGATTAGTCCTAACCTGTGTTCCATGTTAGGAAATACTTTATCCCCCACTCCAGGGATTCGAGCAAAAGGAACAATATTCGTATCTGTTATATATGAGTACTTTTCTGGAAAGCCTTTTGGGAACGTTTTTCTATCATCTTTTACTGATGCACTGACAGCTTGTAGTATATCGCTGTCTATTTTTGTTTTTGACCGGGTGATAGCAGCTACGGAAGCCGTTTGCACAGCTGCCTTCGCGGCTTCATCAGCCAATGAATTCCCTGCAACGTGAATGCCATCACGTTGATGACTCAGAGTGTGTATCACGTGAGTCTTTTGTAGTTCCTTCTGTAAAAGAACAACTTGTTCCCAAAGCATTTTATGCTTGATTGTGCCACCTTTTGCATCTTTGAACCCGTTTTCAACCCAATTCTGCAAGTATTCATTATAAGATTGAACGCAATAATATGAATCGCACACTATAAGTGTGGGGAATTTGCGATCGGTATTCTCAAGCGCCATCTTAAATGCTAATAGTTCAGCTCGCTGAGCTGTACAATCTCCTAGAGATTGCGTTTTAGTAACCAGTGGTCTAAATTATCTTTGTGCCAAAGACCTTTAACAATCGCGCATGCAGCACTGTAAGCTTGTTTACCCCCAACTGCGGGTTGTGCTGATCCGTCTGTATATATGATACATCCGTATTGTTCTAGTGGCAGAATTTCAGTTGGCAGAGGACATTCATATTCATATTGTAAAAACTCCTGTGTCTTTAGATTAGGATCAAATTCATATACTACGTCTGTTGCAGCAAGAGAATAAACCCATTGGATCCATCTAGGATGCAGAGCTTTAGCATTTGGAATGCTCGCTTTAGTTACCGCTTCTAAGGCAGATATTGGTGTAACGATTATTATTCATTTGCCTTGTGCTAGGGCCCTTTTGCTACAGCAGTCTGAACCGCAGTTAGAATTTTTTCCGTTGAACTGAATTTTATTTCAGTTTTTGTGTACAAATGTGATTTGTAAGCTATTGGTACCGTTTCTCCCTCATTAGAGGTCAGGTACGTGAATCGCATCTTCCTGGGATGACCCGGATTACAAGGTTGCGTGTATTATCACGTGTTTCTAATTTTGCTTTAGCTAACTGTGAAATGTGCTTAATCACACACACAAGACGGTCCCATTTTAACCCTTTGCACACATTTCCGTTTTGGACCTTTTATAAGTATATGTGAATCTGTAACCACGTTTCATGTGGTATGATACACCTTCTTTTCACGATCCATATAATGTATAACGTACAAGAGAGCTCTGATGCTAAGACATCAGAAAATATATCAATCACTTCTCACTCTAGGTGATTACTTTCTTTTTTCTTGGGGTCAACTGCTATCTCGATTCACCTAAAATAAATCATCTATCTTTCTTTACAGCCTTGAGAAAGCCCCGGCGCAAATCGCCAATAGGGGGCGAAACACGTGTCGGCTGTCCATGTCTCACTACAAAATAATAAAGATGTCACACTGCAACCTGAAGTAGTTCTGTCCTCTGTATGACAATTTGAAAGAACGGATATTAATCCAAATAATTACAATTTTGGTCTTTCATGGAATACACACTCTCCACTTTTCAAACTTGTTTTCCTTTATTTTTCTATTTCTATTTAGGGGGTTTTATAGAGCGCTTGGTGACGCACAGCGGCGTGTCGCCGCGCTAAGGAGCTAATACCTGCCAGAACTTACAAATACAGAAAAACTACTGTGTGAATAAAGCAGTCTTCAACTTGGCTCTAAAGATTGTTTCTGAAGGTTCTAATCGCAGCGCCATAGGTAGCTTGTTCCATCTGGATGCTGCGAGGTGCCTAAAAGATCTTCCACCCATCCGGGCTCTGGACACCTTAGGAATTGCCAGGAGTCCTGAGCCGGAAGATCTCAGAGAGCGAGACGGCTCATAGGGTGTCAGCAATCCTTTCAAAGGGAGCGGAGCTCTCCCGTTGATAATCCGGTGGCACGTGCACAGGGCTTTGAATTCCACCCTGCTACGGATCGGGAGCCAGTGCAGAGACCGGAGGGCCGCTGTGGAGCCTGCTCTTCTGGGTAGTCTAAGCACTAGTCTGGCCGCGGCATTCTGGAGAACCTGAAGACGACTCAAATTCTTCTCCAGAGTACCCAAGTAGAGGAGATTGCCGTAATCCATCTTAGACGTGACTAGTGCATGCACCAGGGTTTGGCGGGCTCTGATAGGTAAGAATTTTAATACCTTCCTGAGACTTTTGAGGGTCCCAAAGCAGGATCCAACCACCTGATTGATCTGGGGACCAAAGGTAAGGTCAGAATCAAACCAAATGCCCAAGTTCTTTGCTTTCTGGCAAGGGGTGGGTGCTGGACCCAAGCACGACGGCCACCACGCCGACGTCCATGCCGATTGGCCTCCCCCCACCACCAGTACCTCGGTCTTGCCTCCGTTGAGCTTGAGGCAATTGGCGGACATCCAGGCCGCGAGGTCTTGCATGCAAGCTCTGAAGATGTCCGCCGAGGGACCGGGCGCGCGTGATAGGGAGATGACCAACTGCGTGTCGTCAGCATATGACACCATTTGGAGGCCGTAGCTTTCTACCAAGGAAGCGATCGGGGCAACATAAAGATTAAAAAGAGTTGGGCTCAGGGACGAGCCCTGCGGCACCCCTTGATCCAGTGAAATGCGCTCCGAGTAATGGTCCCCCTGCCTTACTTGGAAGCCTCGGCCAGCAAGAAATGAGTAAATCCATTTCAGTGCTGCCCCTCTCACCCCACCTTTGCTCAGACACTGTAGCAAGATGGAGTGTGCTACAGTGTCGAACGCCGCACTGAGGTCCAGGAGGATTAAGGCCATGGTTTGTCCCTCATCAGCGCCTTGCCTGAGGGTTTCGGTCGCCCTGAGGAGGGCAGACTCCGTAGAGTGACGCGGCCGGAACCCGAATTGCGTAGGGTGAAGGAGGTTGCTGTCTTCCACAAATTTCATTAGCTGCTTGTTTACCACCTTCTCCGCTACCTTGGAAAAGTAGGGCAGCAAGGAGATGGGGCGAAGATTATCTAACTTCTCAGAGCTAATGTTGGGCTTCTTACGTAGGGGGAGCACCACAGCCTGTTTCCAGTCCTCTGGTATGGAGCTGGATAAAAAAGAGATATCTAACAAGTGTCTAATATAGGGTTCTAGTGTTTCCAGACTGTCTCCCAACCTTTTTGGGGAGGCGGGATCCCGAGGGGAGCCAGATTTAACAGATCTGCAAATTTTTACTAAATCCACCGGTGTAGGGGTGGTGAAATTAAGTAGCAGATTTTGATCGGCTTCATCACTCAATAAGTCTGCTGACATTTCCGCTACAGGAGGTATGTGGGGAAAAGCAGAGTAAATCTTGGACACTTTATCTCCAAAGTAGTTCGCAATGCAATTGCATGCTGCTACTGAGTGATCTTCCTCTAAAGTAGAGGTTTTTGGGGTAGCCAGAGTTTTATATATGCTGAACAGTTCCCTAGACGAGTTCTCTGCCTCGTGGATTCTGTCAGCATAGTATGTGGTCTTATGAAGCTCAAGAGGTCCAGAGCTTCGAGTGTGTCTCCATCTACCTATAAAAGCAGCTTATCAAAGCGTTGTTTAACCTTGGAATCCTTGGACCTTCCTTGTCTTGCTGGTAACACATAGTAAGAGCCTGTAGTACTGCAATGCAATAGGTCTCGCATTTGCAAGACTTTGAGTTATTGGCATTGTAAATGACAATGCCTTTTATTTATGTATTTTGAAAACCAGCAAACTGTGCATAAAATAGTCCTTGCTTATGAGAAGCAAGCCTGGCAGTAACTGAGGTGCAGCCACTGCCCGGCTTGCTTATCGTAAGCAAGGACTATAAGTACAAAGTGCATGTTTACGCATCGCTTGCAGGTTTTCAAAACACAGAAATAAAAGGCATTGTCATTTACAATGCAAATAGCTCAATGTCTCGCAAATACGAGACCTATTACATTGTAAATGCTTTTTTTATCGTCCCCGAGCAATTGAAACCCTGCCTGCTTTTCAAGTCAGTGCATGGTAACCAGTATGGCACTGCTTCACTGTGAAGGCACATACCTGGGTAGATCAGTTAGTCTTGCTATCAATCCTGCAAGAGCTTTAGGGTCAAATATGTATTGGTGGTTTTTAAACACCCGTGGTCACGCAGTCCTTGACCAGGCATGTGGAACTCACTATTATCACAAAAATAACACTTGATAGAAATAGCCCAAACACTAAGTGAAAATTAAAAAATTGGGTAATTAGTTGCATACATACCTTTCTTTACACTGGATTACAAGCGCTTGAATACAGATAACAGCAAAAGGTGTTTGCCACCTAAAATAATGAAACTACCAGTTTGAATTATCACTTAAAACTCAAACAGGGTTTTTTACATTATTCAGGTTTGTGAAAGTTGACAAGGACAAGGCCTATTTCAAGAGATCCCAGGTCAAATTACGTCAGAGGAGAGGTACATTTTGTAGGCTTGAATTTGTATTTATTTATATGGGCATTAAACTGCAAATGTACTTAACACAAAACTAAAATAAACATCCCGTGCTAAATGGAATAGGAAATTTGCATTACTGCAAAAAACAGACACATAGAGCAGATACTTGCAAAACTGCACACCACCTAGCTGGACAAACAACAAGCTACTATAAGTGTAGGCTTTTCACAGCGCTAATTACATGTGCTTACATTGCTATAAGTACAAATAGAAAACCTCTCTAATTGACCGAGCTTTATGTTAACTGCTTGGGCAGTGGTAACCATATCACAATAGGTCATTTAAATTTGATTTTGTGATTGCTGTTTTCTAGTGCCATTAAAGGCTTGTATTTTTCAACACAAAAAGAAGTCAGTACATTTATATTGTTTCCATGGTACCTCCTCCCAGTGTGTTGTTTTTGCTGTGCTCTCTACGTGTATCTCAAGACTAGTAGTTAATCTTTAGAGTCTGACATTTGTTTAATAAGTTTAAGCTATACAACCTGAGGTAGGTACTTGCAGTGGACCAATTGTAGGATTGTCGTTATCAAAAGAGTTTCATCTAATGTTTTTTGTATTCTATAAATGAATACTTTCCTCCATTCTTAGGCTTTATAAGCACTCTTTATCAGTTTGGTGGGTCCTACTATGCATTCTCAAGTTTTACTTCACGTGAGCAAACAACATTTTTTTCTGTTTATGTTCTTCCTGCGCATAGTACTTGTTATACACAGCTTCTCTAATGACTTAATGTGTTGGAAAACATTAAAATTGAATATTGTCAGTTTCAGGCTTGCAGATTAGTATTTGGAACTACTCTTTGGCGTTATCACTTAAACCTCATACAGTGGTTTCTAGTTCGCAGGACTTTGTGAAAGCTGTCAAGAACAAGGACTTTTTCAATAGATACAAATTCAAATTACATTGGAGGAGAGGTAAGTTTTATACGGCTACATTTGTGTTAATTTATATGTACATTTAGCAACCAAAACACATGGATATAAGACATTGTCGTTTAGAACGCCAATAGCTCTAACTCTTGCAAATGCAAGACCTATTGCATTGCAAATGCTTGTTACATTTATTTTGTGTTTGTATACTTGGATAAATCAAGATCCCTTTCACACGGTTTAGAATTTCCCACCTCTGCGGTCACCCAGCAGCACAATATGACTTACATAAAACAGGAAATTTTGCTATGCCTATGGTGCAATGGACTTATTAGAAGAGCTACATTTCAGAATATAGCATTTATAGTTTTCCTTTTTAAATATGCATATGACAGAAATACAATACTCTTCTTCAAATCATGATCACTGCCTCAAATGAATAACCAATGGAGACAAAATGTATTCAATAAAATATGAAAACTTGTAAAGCGCCAGGTCTAAAAGTCGCAGGGGTCAAAGGAAGTAAGAAAGATTGACTCACAAGGGGACTCCATTGGCTTGGGTGACTAGTTTGGGTCATAGAAGTAGCTTACCTTTAGATTTTCAATTTGAACCATTACCAACAATGCAGGTGATTCACATGGTCTTCTTGAGATGATGGAAGGGGTCTAACAATGTACTCAAGTTTGGATCAAGCTTATACTGGATCTTCTTAAAGTAGTCAGACTCCTGCAGATCTATCATGCAGTCTTTACAGAGGCAGTGCCGAAACTGGACTGTGCAAGGCATTAGGGAAGGGCTGAGTGAATCAGTCATGGCCATGCAAAAAGTTTTGATGAGCCAAAGACTCTTGGGTCTTCAGTTAAAACTGTGTTTGGAAACACAGTACAGTATTTATTGTTATCCACTTGCTCTGTCCTGCCTGATGTAGTATACATTTTGTGGGTTTGAAGATTCATTGAAGTGAAGGGCTGAGGCGCCATCTTTAAGATTGTAGCTCTGCCCTGCTTCCTGTTTATACTTCAGTACTATCTCCACCCACTGCTATCCACATTCTTAATTGACCTTCATGCTCAGATCTCCACCTTCTAGTGGCCCAGCAAATCTCCCAGAGTCTCCTTTGCGAACTGTAGGTCCTCAAAGGAGGAGGTCCTCGGTGGGCTGAAGTCATCCTGTACTACTAGGCATCACAGCTGGTTATCAACAACTGGTTCCGTGCAGACAGGAATGACCCTGCTTATAGACTGGAACTGGAGCTGCAGTGAATGTAATCATACTGATACTAATGTGAAGTTCACCTAGGCAGGGAAATACATACTGTAAAATTCCTAGGACAACTTTTAAAGCTATTTAAATACAACTGATAGAGGTGACTATGAGAGAAGACAACTGACACTCTAAATTAGAAAAATACAAACATATTTTATTAAATAATATCTCTGAATGTTTTTTGTTATATGCAATTTCAGGACAGAGAAGTCACAATTATACGAATACATACACACTACATTCATCGACCTATCCATACATACATATCATAAACATGATTGAATTTTTCATAATGATCAATTATTTAAATATTTCTGATGTACAATAGATTCATACAGGGGGAACAATTACAATTTCCAGTTATGACAACAGGATAATATGATTATTTAGTAACACAGCAGATGGGCAAAAACACATTGATACAAGGAGTGGTAAATGTTTCTTCTCAAACACATCAATACAAGCTGTGGCAATTGTTCGTCTCTACGCGCGTTTTGGCAGAGCCTTCCTTCCTAAGGAATGCCACCTCCAAATAAATTCTCTGTGGGTTAAAAGTAATTAATAGTGTCGCTTCTCTAGATGCGGTCACTTAGCCTCATAAACATTATTGCAAAAACAGAAGACACTCCACATTTAAAAACCTTTCAAATCATAACAACAAGTTACACCGGGAGTTATGTTAAGTTATGTTATGCTAAGTATTCTTATATAGCGCGCAGCTGCCTCAGCGAAAAGGCATCTCGGCGCTGATAGCAGTGTCAGAGGAAGAGCAGAGGGCTAAGCCAAGGAGAACAGGTGAGTTTTGGTGGCCTTATGAAAGGACAGTGAGCAATCCATCTGACGGATCTGAACAGGGAGGGAGTTCCAGAGTTTTGCTGCAAGATACCGGAAAGACCGCTCCCGCTCTAAGGTGCTTCACATGAGGGACCACAGCCGGATGTTGCTCGGCAGAGCATAGCTGACGGGTGGGAACATATGAGCCATGAGGTTGGACAGGATCTCAGGAGAAGAAAGCTTTACAATTTTGAAGGCCAAGCATAGCATTTTGAATTCGATCCTATTGGCTATCGGTAACCAATGCAGATGGCATATTGTGATGGAGCAAGGATTAAAAAAAAACACTTGCTCCAAAGCAATCTCTCATTAATAGTACTAATCGAAAAAATTGTATAGAAAACAAAATTAACATACACACAACATTTATATATGGGGAAAAGATCTTTATGCATGCTTAAATAACAAAGAATAAATTGCAGCGCAACCAAACCCCGCATCAAACTGAAAAATGCTTTTGCTCATGTACAACCAGAACTATGTAGAAAGCAGCGTGACTAACTCATTTGAGAGGGAAAAAACCCTCATGCATGCGCATAAGGTATTACAATTAAGTCTTGTGGCACCGCATGCCTGGCATATGCTTGCCTTAATTTAAAAAGAGCTGTTGTGCTAATGCTTTTGCTTAAAGAAAGATAAATTAACATGGGGTAGAGTAGAAGTGGTCGGTGAACATTGACAATCACATATTGGAGAAAGTACCATCTGTTTATGATTCCTTTATTAATAGTGTAGTTTTGGGCCTCATGTGATAGGCACAGGAAAAAGATGGAAGCGAGCTAAGACATGCGCAGTGTGATAATGATGTGACCCGCTGACTGTGCCGCTAACAAACTGCCAAAAGCCAAGGACCAGTCACTGTGTGAACGCTTTCTCGACTGTGGAACACTATTGAAATATGTTTTATTTTGAAACATTAAACACAAGTGAAAAGAAATGAGACAGATTAATAAATGAGCTAAAGGGGAAGGGTTTGGTAGACAAAAGGATTAATTAAGAAATGAAAAATAACAGCATGGGGTAATGAATACTCCCCTGCCCAATCAGAGTCCATAATCTACCGATATTTGCAACTTTTAAGGGCTGCCCAATAGTCTTTGTCTCCTGACTCTTAATCAGGGGACCTCCATCAGTCCTTTGACCAGGGGGCTGATTTTTCTGTGATCACCCTTAGGTAAATATTATTCTGTCTTTAGATTTGCATATCTTTTGCAAAACAAATGATTTATTATGTATTTTGTCTCTTAATCTATCCCTTCTTAATGCATTGAATTGTTGAATGATTCTGTGGATTGAATGAATTGTTAAATGAATTTTCTCTCCCGTGAAAGTTGATGGATTTTGCACTGTGAATTTGTACTAATGAGCGTTCATTTATGACTAAGAAATAGATAACATTTATTGAATCTTACCCAGTCTGTGTTTATTTCACTAAGATCTATAAGTTAGTTAGTTAATTGTTAATATCAGCTTTAACTACTAATCTAATGGTCCTTCGACCAAAGGAAGAGTGTTGATCTGAGAAGATTAGTTAGACGTTGACTAATCGAGGTCAAAATGTACATAAAACTTGACAACCAGCGAAACAGCCAGAGAATTTGAATGTGTATATGGGCCTATTTGAAATTCTTGTTGACTGTAAAGTGTTTATCCCTGGCCTTTCGCTGGATCAATTTTTCTGGTAGCAGTGCAATGGTTATTATTGATTAGTTTGGTGATTATTGTTTTTTGATCATTAGTTATTAAATATTGACTATATGTTTAACACTATAGTTAGCGTCACGTTTCATGTTGTGTGGAAGCACAGGTACAGAGATACCTGGGAATCCCGGGGACAGAATTTAGAGTGTGGTAAGGAAAGCACAATGCAGAAGGTTACTCGTCTGTTGTCATAATACCTAAAAGCTATGCAGGGCTGTAAGTGTTATATTAGGAACTATATTGTGTAAGAGTAGAGTGTGAGGGACAGCAGAGGACCCACTTGTGAAACTTTGGCCTTACCCAAAGGAGGAGTATCACTAGAGGAGTAACAGGTCCTCCCCAAGCTTAAGTGAAGGGTAAGCAGTTTTTTTTTACTCTTAGTGACAGGAAGTACTTTCTCTTTGAAGCGAGTAAAGAAACTATCTTTGGTTTAGTTGAGCACACAGAGTAGCACTGTTTTTATGCTGTTACTAAACAACATTTTTTAAAGAAAGGTTAGAAAAGATATTGCCGTCTGACCTTGGGAAGGGAGGGTCAGGATCAGGAGCCGTATTGATGTCACAGAGAGCCGGGCTGGTATTGGTGGAAACAGCGGGCGGGTGCAAAGAACAGTTTATAAAGGGAGGGTCAGTAGAAGGAGCAATACTGACGTCACAAAGAGCCGCACTAGCATTGGCCAGACAAGTGGGTGTGTTATATGCTCTGATCGGCCAATAGACAAACACAGTGATGGCATTAGCTGCAGAAAGGGAACATAGTAAGCCCTGATTGGACAGTTGGTGGGAGACTCGCTGGTATAGGACGAGTGTTAACAGACAGGATATGCTAAAATACGGAAGAGTTTTGGGGTTTTAGCGACTCAATTAGTTTAATTACAAGAGCTGGAAGAATGAAGCTGATTAATAAGATCAAGAATTTCTTTAAAAAGGAAAAAAGTGTAGTAACTAGGGAGGGAATTATTTTGCTACCTCCCGATACGTCTGCCTCCTTTATGATGATAGAAAGTAGATATCATACGTGTGTGTGGTTGGAAAATTAGATGGAATATACAAAAGGCGACGGTGTGCCAGCTTTTCCAGAACATTGTACATTTAATATGAGGTTACTTCAGAACTTTATAGATAGGATAAATGAGTTAGAACCGAAACCTAGACTAACACAGTATGAGGCTTTGGAGGAATGGGAAGTAGAGGCATATGAGCAAGAAAAATACAGAGGCGGAAGAAGAATTATTAGAGGATTTTAACTCAGATTCCCATTTGATACTCGAGTAGATCAGATGAAAAGATGGAGAAGAGCAGCAGTAATGGAGGGTTTATATCCAGTGTTAATGGTTGAAGATCAAGAAGGGAGTAAATGTAAGGGGAAAATGAACCACATAGGTGTGTCAGTAAGAGGGTATCATGAATCTGATGATGAGTTGTTAGAAGACATTCTAGTCTAAAGACCTCCTCCTTATCAAGAAAGTGCTAGAGATACAACTCCAAGTGCCCCTGTGATGGGAACTTCATTGAGTTCCACAAGTTTTCTATGATCCACCAGTCATTAGAGCATCACAAGAAAAGGAAAGGAATGCATTGAACAAAAGAAGAGATGATACAAAAAATTAATTTGTTAGGTTTAAATGCTGAAGCATTGGCAGTACCAGTAACTATTGGTTGTGTTATTCCATTGTATGGTGACAAATGTGGTACACCAAAACCACGAATTGTGACAATCTCACAGGATGGCGTTAGAAAAGAGATAGTGATGCTAGACGATCAAATTAGTGAGAGTGATTCAAATGTCTCATTACTAAATCACCCGAATCTCTAGACTGCGCCCGAAACCCCAAAAAGAATTTCACCCATAAATGCAAGGAGGAAAGTTCCAACTGTCACTCCAGTGGCAGTAAAATCTACTAGATTTTCACCTGAAGATCTGGAGGAATTGGCAAAAGGATTAGAAAAGAAGAAATAACAACCAAAAACTATAGATGTAAGCAAGTCGAGGGTGGACATAGAAGAAATGGTTATTGGTATGATAAGTCCTGACAGATTATGTTCATATGGAGATGAAGAGTTGTTGTTTCTATGCAAAAGTATAACCTGGAGGACAGAAAATCTTCATGAGAAGATAGCGGAAGCAGCTTCAGAATTTGGAATAGATATAGAAATATAAAAAATACTACAAAAACCTTATGGATCAGAATTTACTGAAAAGGACGTAGAAAGTTTGGATGTCTCATGAGGGAGATTGCAAATAAAGGAATTAATGCACATGTTTAAGAAATGGGAGACGTAGATTGATAGAGAAGTTGATGGACAAAGACGACAGATGAAGCAGCTACAAAGAAAGTATATATATTTCCATTGAGGGAGGTAGAAAAGGTTGAAAGGATGTGTCCAATGAGAGAAGTTGCTGGTGGTGGATATGTTCATGTTCCATGGAGTAGACAGGATATTTTGTCCTTTACGAATGACTTCCCTAGATTAAGAGAGAAACCAATTGAATGGTACAAGCAGGTAGAGAGATTTGTTAAAGTCTCAATGGTTTTGTTGAAAGATTTGGACGGCCTGTTTGACATAGTAGTACCCACAGATTTGTGGACAGAATGTAAAATTACAGTTGATTGGCCAGCTGAAGAGTATCCTAGAGACACAAAGACAGGTGCGCCTTCAGAGGACTAAATGAAGAAATATAATCAAGTGATTACCTTTCTGAAAGGGAATATTCCCCCTAAAGAACCAGATTGGCTTAAAATGGACAGAACAACTCAAGAACCTAAGGAGTCAGTGCATGCATACTATGAAAGGTTGCTAAATGTTTGGATATAGGTTTTGGTATGGTTTAAGATCAGAAATTGATGATTCAATAGCATATGCTTTGCTGGCAAAGGAAGCCAATCAATGACAATGCCAATCAATGACATTCTAAAGTACGTAAAGTACTGTAGTGATGACATTGAAGCAAAGCGTAAAAACTTGAAAGTGAAAATGATGTGGGCACAAGTGAAGTTGGCAGAAAACCAAGAGGCATCTTCTGGTTCTCAAAATGATAATCAGATGAATGGGCAGAATCAGAATAGTCAAGCATTGAATGGAAATAAGGGAAGAGGACGAATGAGTAGAGATGAAGCGAAAAAGAAATATCCTTGTCATGGATGCAGAAAGCTTGGACATTGGAAGAATGAGTGTAGAAAGATTCAACAGAATAATGGGGTGAATCAGTGAATATTCCAGCTTTATCGGGGGGGCAAGATGGCCGCTGATGAGTCAAGCTGAATAGTCGCATCACTTTCCTCTCCTGCCTAAGGTGGATTTAGCAGACTAGGATGCTGTGCTTTCCCTGATGGCCTTCGAGTTTTTTGGTCGAGCAGGATTGAAAAAGTACTGTCGGATCGAGAAACAGAGACAGTCTCGAGTGAACAGTGCAACCTGGAACTGGATAAGGTCAAGTATCTGCTGGCTTCTGAGAGTGTTTAGAGGCGAAGTGCACCTGGCGATTGAGATGCCTCCTCGACCGCCGCCACTACAGGACAAGACAAGAGAGGGTGCGGACCCTGTGACAAAAGGAGCGGTGAATGGGGAGGCAGCTGCAGGGAAAATGCCCAGAGCAATCCGCAAGGTTCCTGCTCTATCGGCAAAGAGAAAGGTAGAGACTCGCGGTGAAACTCCGTTGCCTCCCAAGAATACGCCGGACAGCCGGGCAACACCAAGGAACGCCAACACGGCGGAACCAAGAGCAAGGGGTGATGCAAGCAAGGGTAAGGATAGCGGGTTGCGGCAGCCTACCTTGACGGAGGTTTTCTCCACAATTTTCCCCGGACAGCCTGTGGAAGCACCGAAGACGCAGGAGCCAGGAAAGAGCGTCCGCGTGTACGCTGCGGGAGCAGCCGATGCCGCAGAGAAGCCGGTTGCTAGGCAACTAAGTCAGAACACAGAGGCGGTAGAGATGGCAGACGCGACGCCAGAGGCTACCGCAGCAGCGATGGAAGGAGCAGCTTGCACACCGCTGCAAGTGAACCAGTTCCATGAAGCAGCAGAGTCGGCAGAAGATCGAGTAGTGGAGTCAGAAGGTACAGCACCTAAGTCGGAGAAAATGATGATAGAGGGAGATAAGGATAAGCGCTCGTTTGTTTCCCTGGGGAACGCTGATATGCTGGGGGCTCTGATGATTGTGGAGGCGGAAATGAATGAAGGGAAAAATAATCAAAACAATACTTCAAGCCAAATAGTAAATACCTGGGGCAGTATGGAAAGCCTGGCAGACAAGAATATGCAGGAGGGGAGTAACAAGTACAGGCACCTCACAGAAAAGCTAGAGGGTGGCTCAATAGAAGGAGAGTGCTTCTTTTCAGTGAATGAGGACTCAGAGTCAATGATATCATCTGAGGTAGCCTGGAAGAGGATCTAGATCAGGAGGTGACAGATTCTGGGTCCAGCACTTCCGGCAAAGACTCTACGCAAAGGAAAAAACCTTCAAAACTAAGGAGACGCAACTCAGGGTCTCTCCCCGACCACAATAGACGATTACTATGGGATTATTCAGCCACATCCCAGGTCTATCAGGATAATGGCAGCAATAGTGGTCCTACTCCTGACGCTCTACCCTAGTAAAACTCTTTTGAAGTACTATTTGGCACCCTGAAGGAGATGCAAGCAGAGGCAAGAACAGAAAGTCGAAGAGCAAGGCAGGCCTCAAAAAAGATACTGGGCTCATTGAGGAAAATAAATAAGCTGTAAAAGGAAGTGGAGGTGAGAGTCACAGAAGTAGAAGAGCGCACAGGCAAACTCGAGGACGACGTGGGAGATTGGCAGGCATTCAAGACAGAGCAACAGAAACTGGCAGAAGATATGAGTTGGAAGATGGAGGATTTTGAAAATAGGCAGAGACGGAACAATGTCAGGCTTTTGGGTGTGGCAGAAGGGGCTGAAGGGCAAGATGTTAGACAATTTGTTGTTAATTTGTTAAAAGGAGCCTTTCCGGAATCCCAGTGGCAGTGGGAAAGGGAAGTACAGAGGGCACATAGATTCCCCTTTACAGTAAGGAAGACTCGAGGTACGGGAACTGCAGGAAGCGAGGGCCAGGGGAACCTGCCCAGGGCAATCTTGGTTAATATTGGGAACTTCCTACTAAGAGAGGAGATAATTGGTAAGGCACGGCCCGATAGCAGGAGGACATTCGAAGGTATTACTTTTTTCGCCAGGCCCGATTTCTGTCACGTCACTGTAGAGAGGAGATGGAAGCTTAGACAGATGATTGCTCCCTTTCAGGCTTTAGGCTTGGAAGCATATCTCCTCTTCCCTGCTAGGCTCAAAGTAGTGGTAAGGGGAAAGGCCTGGATGTTTTCTTCAGAGGTCAAAGCCCAGCAATTTTTGGAAGAAATGAGGAAACAGAAAGGAGGGTAAGAGGGAAGGGCCTAGGTGTTTGTACATAATGTATTCCACATAGTTTACAGGTGTAGGTATAAGTGAAAAGGGTAGTACAGCACATCAATTAGAGAAGCAGGAGAGGGATGTGATTCGCTCGATTCAAGGCGGGCCCTCATAGGTCAACTGACCTATTTGCCTGTAAAGGAGGGGGAGGGTGCAGGGGGGCAGGGTAGGGAGCAGGGGGAGGGGGAGGCACGGGGGGGAAGGGGTGAAAAAGGGGCACAAAGTTTTGTTTCTTTTTTGGCAAATCACACTTATGAAAAAATTGTACCAGAAGGCATACAATATGGAAACTGAAATGTATTTGAAATTGACTGTATACAGCATGGGAATGGGACTGCATGGAATCAGCAGACGCAGATTTTTTTTAAACAGTTAGTAGTCTCACTGGTAGGACAAGGGGTATATCTGTATGGCGTGTAGGATTGCATCATTAAATGTATGTGGGCTTAATGAAGTAAACAAAAGACTTAGAGTAGCTGCGTTTCTTAAAACATTGCGCCTTGATCTGGTATGTTTGCAGGAGACCCACATAGAGAGTGTTAAAGGCTATCTTTTGGAGCAACTGGGTTTCTCACTATTAGCGAACTCCAAGCAAGGGACCAAGACCAGAGGGGTGGCAGTATTAGGGAGGAGCGGAGATGCATTAGTACAAAGGAAGAAGGAAGATCAGTGGGGGAGGTGGGTACTATTGGAGCTTGTTTTTAGGGGAGATACGTTCACGCTGGTTACAATTTACGGGTCAACAGAGGATGACCCAGATGTTTTTCAGTATCTGGATGTGGAGCTAGCTCAGTGGCCCGAACCTGTAGTCTGCTGCAGAGACCTCAATTTGCATGATCTTAGCAGCTCATTTGTTCAACCTGGGGGACATTACATAGGCAGAAAAAAGAAGGTGTATAGAGCACTCTCAGACATGGTGTTTCATAATTCCCTGGAAGATCCCTGGACGAAGTGGCATCCCAACTTAGACAGTAGTACATTTTATTCAGCCCCCCAGAAGGTGTTGGTTCGTTTGGATTACTTTTTAATTTCGAACAACTTGATTGCTGGCTCAAAAATTGGAAGACATCCACGTCTGGTTTCAGACCACAGCCCACTAGTAGTGACACTTAAGTTGGGTCAGATTAAAAAGAGGGAGTCTTCCTGGACGTTTGAACGTGCACTATTACAAGACCAGGTATATCGGGATTATATGATGGGCTGGATAAAGGAATTTTGGGATATAAATAGAGGGACAGCATCGCCAGGGGTTGTATGGGATTCTTTTAAGGCGGTGGTTAGGGGGGAGACATTAAGTTTTGTATTATTTAATCAAAAGAAGGAGAAACTAAGGTCTGAAGAAATTCAACAAAATCTCTTAAAACTAGAGGCAGACTTAGCAGCAGCCATTGCCCAGAATGTCCCGCTCGACCAGCTACTTCTTAGGATAACTATAACTAGAGCAGAAGCCCTAGAAGGGATGGCCAAAAAAACAGTGGAGAAGTATTTGACTAAAAGAGAGAAGACATATGAATTCAGCGAGAGGGTAGGTCATATTTTAGCGGTTCGGAGCAGACAGAGGGCAGCAAATTCTGACATTAAGGAGATTGTGGATGCACAGGGCAACTCTTTTACAGAGGCTGGTCAGGTGAGGGAAGTTTTCAGACAGTTCTATGTAGATCTTTATTCATCTGATAATATGGGGGGTTTGGTAGAGATAGAGGGGTATCTGAGGGATGTCCTCCCTCCTGAAATTGAGTTGGACGATAAGGAGGAGCTAGAAGCCGCATTTCAATTGGAAGAATTTCTTATGGCTATTGGTAGCCTACCCTCAGGGAAGGCAGCCGGCCCAGATCAGATCCCGATGGAATTTTCTAAAGTGTTTCAAACAGTATTAGCAGCCGATATGTTTAACATTTTGTCACTAGCTCAGAAGGGGGAATCAATACCGGATTCATGGGGGGCTGCCGACATTATAGTGATAGCCAAAAAGGGTAAACCACCAACGGCCCCAGGATCGTATCGACCCATCACTTTAATGAACGCCGATGTGAAAGTGTACTCTAAAATGTTGGCTAAAAGACTATCTAGGATAATTGAGAGATTGGTTAGTCCCTCTCAGCATGGGTTTATCCCAGGTAAGGGCACAACTCAATACATCAGGCAAGTAATTACAATGCTCGATGCTGCAGATACTCTGGGAGACCCTATGGCAGCACTCTTTTTAGATGCAGAAAAAGCATTCGATAGGGTCTCCTGGGGTTATCTTTGGGCTGTCATGAGTTGGTGTGGGATAGGGGAGGGATTTATTAAGGCCACTCAAACATTATATAAAGACCCAAAAGCTAAGATCAGGGATAACAGGGGGCACTCTGATTGGGTTAAAATCAGTAGAGGGACTAGGCAGGGCTGCCCCTCCTCTCCCCTGTTATTTGCGCTTTACTTAGATCCCTTTCTCCGCCGGTTAGAACAAAATCCGAAGATTCCAGCAATGCTGATGAATGGCTGCTCGATAAAAACTTTGGCGTATGCGGACGATGTGGCCATTCTGACCCCTAATCCAATAGGAGCTATTAGGGAGGTAGAACTGGAAGCCCAAAAGTTTGGTGTAGCATCGGGGTATAGTTTGAATAACTCGAAAACACGGATCGTAGAGAACAGATATGTAGATTGTAACGATGGTAGGGTGGTTGAATCAGCAGTATATCTAGGAATCGCAATTTCAGCAAACTTAGAGGGCTTAGTAGGAAATAATATGGCTCCTTTAATGACACGAGTAAAAGCAGACCTGGACAGACTGAATAATCTACACTTATCATTAGTAGGCTGCACTAATGTAATTAAGATGCTGATCCTCCCTAAGTTTCTTTTTCTTTTCAGATCTATTCCATTATTATTTGAAACAAGGTGGTTTAATGCATTAGAAGAGATTATGAATAGATTTATATGGGCGCAGGGAAAGACACGGAGGGCCTATAGGTTTATCTCCCTCCCCAGAGAGAAAGGTGGGTGGGGAGCACCGGATTTTAGATTGTACTATATGGCCGCTGCTTTACAATATATGCAGGGATTAATCGGTGGGGCTAATCTTGATAGTAGAGTTGACAGCTTTTCTACGGAGGTATATGCAACAGTCCTCGGGGTAGAAGCAGGAAACTGCTTGTTAAATAGTATCGACTTCGCATATTTTAAAAGAACAAGGTTTAAAACAATAGCTGCCGCGGTAAATATTTGGAGTGCTTTCTTGAAAAAATCAAAATTAGGGAGATTTAACAGATACGTTAGGATGTACAAAAATAAGTAATTTCCTCCAGCGATATTTTCAGACACAACAATGGCAGACTGGGTCGCAAGGGGGATCACACAAATAGGCGATATTGTTAATTCTGATGGGATGATGCAGTTCAGTGACATGAGGAATAAGTTCGGTCTGGACAATAGATGTTTCTTTAAGTACCTTCAGATTAGGAGCTTTTTAGGTAATAAGCAGGGTGGGGCTGCCGGATTCAGTAGGAATGACGTTCTTGAGAAAATAAGGCTGGCTGGAGATTGTACAATACGATCCTTTTATGCAAGCCTGCTAAAAGGGAAAAAAGATGACTTGGAAAAACATAGTATTAAGTGGGCTGAAAAGTTGGGTGGTGAACAGGTTTGGTTCTAAGAATCCCTAGAATTAGGTCGAACAGTTCTGTGTTCATCCCCTTTGCAATCCCAACACTATAAAACTCTTTTCTCACTGTATTTTACGCCAGCCAGGATTGCAAAGTGGGGTGGTAATACGGGTATTTCCTGTCCCAGATGCAATTCCCTAGAAGCAGACAGTATCCACATCTTTGCCACCTGTCCTCAATTGCACACACTATTGAGGGACATTGAGATATTTCTGAACAGGTCACTAGGAATACAAATTGTGCTCACATCTTCTTGGATCCTTTTAGGGGTTGGTGCAGATGAGGAAGTGTTATCACAGGAGTTCGTGTTTGTAGCCATGGCAGTCTACAGATTAACCATAGCCAGGGCATGGCTGGATAAAAATCCCCCGGGAATGCAATCCTGGCTGGCCAACCTATTATCTGTATACAATTTGGAAAAGAATATATATGCTCGGAAAGGTAGGAGGAAGAGGAACTTGGGGTTAAGAATTTGGGATCCAGTAATGAAGTGGAAAGAAAAAGTTGGGTAATCACTGAACATTTGGTAAAATATCTGCGTATTATTTATTATTTATTTGTTATTTCTTAAGACTGATGAAAGTCGAATATATTTTGATTTTTGTACTGTATACAGTTAAAAGATTTGATGTGTTAAAATAATTTATGAAATATTCGTGTAGGAGTATATAAAAGTAAAAGTGTGTATAAGATAACTGGGAAAATAAAAATATATTAAAAAAAAAAAGAATAATGGGGTGAATCAAATTTTTAATCTGCAGATGCAGAATGAGGTGGTTGTGAACAAGCAACAACTGCACCTGCAACTTCTCCGATCCAGGTGCCACAAGCCCCTATGCCCAACAATGTGGGGCAGAGATACAGTGTGAACACCGGGTTTCATGGAGAAGGTGGTAAGAATATACAGACTATTCAACAATATTGGATGCAAAGTAATGCAAGTGATTCGGAGATGTCCCAATGACGGTGCCTGAGGGGGGAGGAAGAGTGCGTGCTTGGCACATCCTTGGTGGTAGATTAGTCAGCTTCTTTTGTTGATGGAAAGGTTGAAGGAAATGGCATCACTTTTCTAGTGGATACTGGAGCTACCCGTTCTAATGTGAGTTCAGCAGAAATTCCAAACCTATCCCTCTTGGGAGTAACTAGTTGTAGGAGTCTCAAATAAGCAAATAAGGACCCCAGTCACTAAATAAATAGAAGTGAAAATTGGAAATTTCAGAGACATGCATCGGTTTGTAGTATGTGACTCAAGTTTTGTGAACTTGCTAGGTAGGGACTTATTGTGCAAAATTAACTGCACCATCTTCTGTACGCCTGATGGTGTTGCCTTCCAAATACCTGATGAAGGCGTCACTTTCAATATGATGTTAGGGAAAGAGGGAACAGAAGTGGATGAGATGTTTTCTCTTCTTATTGAGAGCGATTTGCCTGATAAATTGAAAAACACAGTAAGGTCAGACGTGTGGGATTTTACAGTAAAGGAAATTGGTCTAATGGCAAAGGAAGACCCAGTTAAAATTGTGGTAAAGGAAGGTGCGATGTATCCAAACAAACCACAATACAGAATGGGTCCTGAAGTGAAGTCAGGATTTGCCCCAGTAATTGATCAAATGATTGAACAAGGTATTTGGAAAGAAATATTGAACAGTCCTTGTCATTCGCCAATCAAGGGACTAGCCTAGTCGAAAATATAGAATAGTGCATGATTTGAGAAAAATTTATAAAATAGTTGTACCCTGTTATCTGGTAGTACCAAACCCTGCAGTGATTCTCTATCAGATACCATGGGATGCACATTGGCACACTGTGATTGGTTTGTGCCAAGCATTCTTTTTGATCCCATTGCACCCAGATAGCCAATATCTTTGTGCTTTCCGGTTCTGAGACAGTGTTTTGGCATGGTGCCGAGTTCCTCAAGGGTACACAGAGAGTCCTTTCATTTTCAATCAGATTCTGAAAAATTGTTTGGAGACTTTGGTTATGCAAGGAAATCCAGTTGTGGTTTGGTACATTGTTGACGTATTGGTGGCATCAAAGACATGAGAAGCTTGTATCACCCACACAATAGCTTTACTGGCCGAAGGAGGACACAAGGTGTCCCCAGAAAAATTATAGTTTTGCAAACAAGAAGTTCAATATTTAGGACACAAGATAGAGAGAAAGGTAAAGAATAAAAGTGAATCGACAAATGAGTTTGCCTAAACCAAAGAAAGTAGGGCGAATGTTTTTGGGAGTGGTTGGATACTGTCGCCAATAAATCAGTGGATTTTCACTGCTTGCAAAACCTTTAATACAGTTGACATGAAAGGATGTGATGCATCTGATTGAGTGGGATGATGAAAGAGAAAACATACTGGGAAGATTCATACCTGAATGACAACCTGATTAGAGTGAAGATTTCGGAAGCATATCGAAGAGGGAGAGAGTATAAGAGAGGGATGCGTCCTGGTGCGTTGAGTCTGTAGAAAAATCTTAGTAAGTATTGGCTTGTCCTGATCCTGTCCTACAGTCTTTGTCTCCTGACTCTTATTCAGGGGACCTCCATCAGTCCTTTTTTTTTCTGTGAAAGTTTTTATAAAGCGCGAACAAGATCCTTGCGGATATCAGAGCGCTATACAAACAGTAAATGTTACTTATACAGGACAGAAGAGTAGATCCAAACAAATGTACAGTAAATATACTAAAGAACATCATAGTTGGTATGAGCAGATCCAAAACAAAAGTACAAATAATATAATAAAAAACAGTATAGTTATGTTTAACATCAAAAAGTGTCTTGTGGTTGGGCGCGTGAATGCATTTCAACACAGTGATTCAGCAGACCATACTCATGTGTATTTGGCCATGAGGATGGATTTAACTTCCTTTTTAAAAGCAGACATGGACGGGTTAAGCCTAATTCCTGGGGGTAAGGCATTCCAAATTCTGGGTGCCATCCAAGAAAAGGATCTGTTATAGTTTTTTTTTCTTATGGCATTTTTGTGGTTTCAGTAGTAATTTTTCTGCATTTCTTGAGGATCTGGACCCACCAGAGATCGTCAGTTTCTGTGCCAGGTAACTGGGTGTCTTTTGATGTAAGGCTCTGTGCATCATGCACGCAATTTTCAGCTGAATTCTCGCATCTAGGGGTAGCCAGTTCAGGGATTGAAGGTCCGGGGAGATGTGGGAGCTACGTTTAGATCCAGTTATGAGTATTGCTGCGGGGTTAATTGAAGCTCTAAGAGGTGCAGTTGATGCTTTGGGTAGTCCACAGGGGGAGACACTACCGTATTCCACTCTTGGTATAACCAGGGCTTGTACTGCCTGCTTAAAGTCATTGTGTGGTAAGAAGGGTTTTAGTTTCCTAAATGTGTTTATCTGTAAGTTAGCTCCCTTTGTAACAATGCTGATATGTTTTTGCATGTTGAGGTTACTGTCTAAAGTTATTCCAAGTGACTTCGCAGAGTCCACAATGGTAGGTTGTACGTTGAACGCCGTGATATGTTTGATCCACTCTTGCATTTTCGGGATTTGAGCCGGCGCGGCTATTAATAGAAATTCCGTCTTCAGGGCATTCAGTTTAAGATGATTTTCGGCCTGCCAAGTTCGGGTGTTCCTAAGAGCTGTGTTAAGTAGTTTAATGTCCTCTAGGGTGCATATCTTGAGGTATAGCTGTGTATCATCTGCATACATGTCAAACTGCACGTTAGAGGTTTGAAGATTTTCTGTTAGAGGTTACAGGAAGAGATTAAACAGTGTTGGAGATAGTGCTGATCCTTACGGTACCCCCAAGGTTACAGGGACGGGCTTGGACAGGGTGGTATTGAGTTTGAATAGCTGTGTCCGATTATGGAGAAATTAAGTGAACCAGCTTAGCACTGCCTGTGATAGGCCCATTCTGTGTTTCAAGAGGTTCTCGTGCTTGACCGTATCAAAGGCTGAGGTCAGGTCAATTGGGATGAGTAAAGAGGATCTATTTTGGTCAAGTATTTGCAGCGCATCATCAATGATGTGTGTCATGGCTGATTCTGTGCTTTGACCAGCACGGAAACCTGATTGGTGTTTGTTGAGTACGTCAAAATGATCGATATGTTTCCTTAGCTGTATATGCACACATTTTACCAGCAGCTTGTTGAAGAGAACTGTTTATGATCTTGGACCAGAGAGGTAGAAGCAGTGGAGTAAGGTCTTTGACTGCGTTTGCCTGAAGCGGGTCAGAAGAGTGGTTGGCTGGGTTCAATGCACTGAGAATTTTGCCTAGAGCATCTTCGGAGTAGGAGGAAAATAATGACCAGTTTGTATTATTTTTACAATTGCACTTTGATGGGGGTTGGCATGGATCTGGGAGCAGGAGAGGTTAGTGTATTTGGTCTTGCGTATAAGGTTAGAACCTTTAGGAGGTTGCTCTTGATGGTGTCGGTCTTCAAGGTGAAAAAGGTGGAGAATTCTTCACAGTTTGGCTACGAGCATTCAATATCTTGTGGACGATGAGGTGCCTCCTTAGATTGGGGTTTGATCTGATCAAAGAGTTTTTTGGGACAGTTTCTTGCCTGGTCAAGTTGAAGGCAGAAAAAATCAGCTTTGGTGCGCTTGATCTTGCGGAAATATGCATTTCTCTTTGTCCTGAGAATCTTGAGGTGATTGGTAGATGGTGTTGATCTCCAGACCCGTTCTGCAGTTCTGAGAGAGCGCCTGTCCTCGTTGAGTATACCGTTATACCAAGGTTTAAAATCTTTCAGATACATGAGACATCATAACATTGCTCACTTCAAGTACTGATAGAATAACATACACATCTGTTATGTACAGTGAGTATTGTTGTTCACCGCCTTTGTTCAAGGCCAAGCCATTTACAAGATAAATTGTCAAAGAAACGGTTACATAACACAACAGATCAAATGACATGGTCTGAGCATTATTTCAACTGCTAGGTGGGAGGGGAGGGAGACCCCAATTCTGCTGTCAACTGGGCCATCAAGGTTTGCCTTTCTCTCTGCAATTGTACCGTAGGGGAAATGCAGATGTCTCCTCTGTATTTATTTCACTTCCCCCATTTATGATCATGTTTCCTGGGACAGCCACGTCCCTTGACCACATTCTTCTCAGCAATCCATATCTTTTGCCCAGTCACTCACATGAAGGATCACGTCCACACCTATTTCTGGGCTATGTTGCATTTCACGACAATAAATCCCATCAAGGCCCAATTCTGCTCTGCCTGTGTGAGGTTGCTCGCACCCCAGATATTGAGGAGACAAAGCTGAGGAGACCCCCCCCCATGGTCTTATCACAGATCCACTCGATTTGGCGGGTAACCTTTTCCCAATGAGACTGGATTTGTGGACAACCCCGTAGTATATGTACAAAGGTACCCTCTTGGTTACAATGTCAGAGACAGAGTGGGTCAGGGCATCTACCCAGTCTAAATAGAAGCTCAGCATCAAAGTAGACCTGATAGAGGATTTTCAACTGAATGAGCCGTAGAGCATTGGAATGGACATCTCCCTGGAGGATGCCAATTTGTCTCGCCAGTCGTCATCCTCCATACTTCCCATGTCCGTCTCCCAGCCTATCCTCACTTCCATCATTGGATCTGCAAGATTATTTACCAACTTCTTATAAGTGAGGAATATGGCCTTGTGATCCATGGAGTCCAATAGTAACCGGTCTTCCAGAGGGAAATAGTCAGGGAGAGGGGTGTATTTTGGTAGGGCAGATGAGATTGCATGACTAATCTGTAGGTATCTAAAGGTCTCAGATTGTGCCAATTGAAACTTTATCTGAAGGTCGGCAAATGAGGCCAGCTTTCCCTTAACCCACATGTCCCCAACCGTGGATATCCCAATTAGGTCCCACTTGTCGAATCCTGGGCACCGACTGAGGCAGCCCAAGATGTCAGGTTCCCACAATGGCATCGCCTTAGTCAGGCGTCCCTTCCAGCCCAGGTTTCTAGTGACCATGTGCCAAGTCTCGACTGCACGGGCCATGGGGCCGGTCAAATGAAGTGTACCCAGGTTGGTGTAGAGCGCCCTTTTTTAGCCGCCCCTTCCTATAAGCCAGTGGTTCGTGCGGAAATTAGGCTGGTCATGCGGGTCGAACACCCACCTATTAATTGGGGCCAACTTGGTGGCCTGATAGTATAGTGTTAAATCTGGGAGCCCTATGCCCTGTCATACCTGCCATGTGTGAGCTTAGTCATTGCAATTTGTGGTGTACGGTCTTCCCATAACAGGCCATCAATTTGGGAGAAATAGGAGTCTGGAATAGGATTGGTAGAGTTTTGTAACATGTATAGAAAATGCAGAAGCGCAAGGACGCATCTCCCAAGAGAGTGACCATGAGAGATCTCCAGGGTGCGGCATCCGATTTGAAACATCGTAAGGGTCCGAGCAGGTTTTGATCGTTGAAGAGGCCCAATCCTCCATTGGCCACCGAGAACTCATAGCCCCTAGGAGAAGGTGAGGGAGTGCCCCATAGTGCATACATCTGGGACTTGGACCAGTTTATCCTGTAACCCGAGTGAGCACCAACATTTGAAAAATATGTAGCACCCATCGCAAAGATCGCGCTAGAGATTCTAGATACAAGAGGATATCATCCATGTACAGCAAGATGCGCTCCTCATGATCCGCCATCCATTTGATCCCCCTTACTCGGGGATCTCCCTGAACCCAGACCGCAAGTGGCTCCAATAATAGGGAGAATAATAAGGGTGACAGGGGATAGACTTGTATCATGCCCCGTTGAGGGTGAAAGCAGCAGAGCTGTGGTTATTGACGACGACATGTGCAGTGGTTTGCGTATATAGGAGTCTAATCCAACGTATTAACTTGGGTCTGAATCCCATTCGTGCCAAAACGGCTAAGAGAAAGTCCCATTCTGTAGTTTTGAATGCCATGGCAGCTTCTAACGATAATAGGATTGTGTTTTCCTCAATAGTATGGATCCTTCCCAAGGCCTCATGTACTCTTCGCAAATTTCGCGCCATATTTCTCCCCGGAATGAATAGGGACTGATCCGGGTAGACCAAGTTGGTTATATAAGGAAGGGTTCGATTGGCCAGGAGTGTTGCCAGAATCTTGGCCTCGACCCTTAAAAGGGGGATGGGGCGATACGATCTACATCTTCTATCGGCTTGGTTGGTTTGTGTATGACTATTATAGCGGCTGTGCGGATATCGGCTAGGAAGAGCCCTGACCCAAAACGTTCATTATATAGATTCAACAGATGGGGAGCCAATATTGATGTCAGGGGTTTAAAAAGCTCGATTGGTAGCCTGTTTGGGCCCATCGCCTTGCCGGATCGAACCTCTAGTTTGGTATTTTGGATCTCTGTGATGTCTGCCTCCAAATCCTTCCTACCCTGCGGGGAGATGCCGACCACATTAATAGTGGCCAGTAAGTCTACCGCCTGGTTGGGGGTGCGCACCACCAAATCTTCCAGTCTCAACACATCTGCTTCCATTTCAACCACCCTCTCATTCCGTTCGGTCCTTTAGCCCACTAATAACGACAATACCCTGCTCTTTTATGACTGCTCCGACGGAGTCCACATTCTCGGCAAAATATAATTCGGTATCCTGTCGGAGAGCTTCTTTAATCTGAGGTACCTTTAGAATCCATGGTTGTATTTTGATGGTACCGGGGCGTCTGGACTGTGGTATGCCAAAAGTCGTGGTGACTAGAGAGTGATCGGAAATCCCACGTGCAAGCCAGCTCGAGCTCTTAAAGGCGTGAATGTCTTGGGGCATGTGTGAATATGTAGTCTATCCGAGATTGGCTGCCATGCGCCCCAGATTGGAATGTAAAATGTGCGTGTAACAGGTTAAGCCATCTCCAAATATCCACCACCCTCAGTGCGGTAGCAAACTCAGATAGTTGCGAGCTGTTAGACCCAGGGTCCCAGGGACCACTGACACAGTAGCTTGGCGCGAGGCAGGTAGGCGCACCCGAGGCTATGTGTGAAGTAGTTGTGCCGCACACACTCACACTGACCCAATAAAGCACACGTAATAAATAGACACCACTCAAATTTCATTTACAAAACAAGTGTCTTTATCTACTTCTTGTGAGGGTAGGTAACGTAGGGTTCTCACAGTATGCAGGTACAATCCTGGTGCAACGATTCAATACAGGTCAACATTCTTAGGCTACATTTCAAAGCAGGTGTTCATTCTTAGACATCTATGCAACAAAAATTAATATTCGTAAGCCCCTATTAAATACAGGTATCGATACTCTTTCAGGTAGGCAACTCAGGGATCAATGCTCATTCGGTTGAGCAATTCTGGTATCAATACCCATTCAGTAGGTAGTTCAGGGAACCACTCTGATGCAGTTACTCAATCCTGGTGATAATTCCTAGACAGAGATCTGATGCTGGGTCAGAGAGGGAATTACAACAGGGGCGTTCTCTTAGTCAGTGGCTACCGACATCTAGGTGTCTTCTACCCGATTTTCCGACCCCCGGAGCCCCTGTGGCCACCCCTGTGGCACTCTGGGTGGGGCCCCCATGTGGCGTAGGCCCGATCCCTCAACTCATTGGATCAGTTATTACGGGCGGAGTTGCAGGGAGAAAGGCAGCCCCGGGCCTAGTCATCGGGGGACTCCCCTTCTCCAGACAGCCTGCTGCTCACTTCCCTACGTGCTCTTTCCTGGAGAGGGCAGCAAGATTCCCCGATGTCCGTGGGGCTCTCCACTTCTGGAGAGCTGGTCTGGGGGACTCCGGGGGCTTCCACATGCAGCGAAGCCCCTCTCGTGAGTGTCTGGGCTGGCTCCGGGCTTCTGGCTGGCTGGGGATCTGGGAGCCAATCCATGCGCGGCTTCCCTGGGGCGGGCCAATAACGTGGCCGGTGCCCTGTTTACCGGGCAACGCCTCCCTTCGCACTGTAGGCCTAGCTCGGCCTCTGCAGCAACCGCAGCGGATCTCCCCTCTCTTCTGGGGCCACGGCGGGCCTCAGGAAACGCAGTCTTCCTCCTGGAAAATGCCAGGCGGTGGCGGTGATCTCCGGGCGCAGCGCTTCTTCCTTCAGCGGAACCGTGGCCACAGCGGTGATTCTGGCCACAGCGCTCAGGTTCACGGGCACAGTGCTCCCATCCAGCAGCTCCCAACAGCAATTCCTGGTACTAGGCAAGGGACAACGCGCTATCAGAGCGCTTAGAGTCACTTGCAGGGTTTAGGCTATGAAGCGCTATATGATCACAATGCTTAGCAATAGTTGTAAGTTCTGGACATGCACAGCTTCGCCAATTCAGCGCTGGGGTTCACTGGCAGGTTTTGGGCGCACAGCGCTTGGGGACATTAGCAGGATTCTTGTGGCATAGCACTCAGCAGACACAGCGCTCATTACCTTGCGATCCACAGCAGCAGCAGCAGCGCTCGCAGGTTCCCCAGCACTTGGAAATCACAGCGCTAGTTGGGGAGGTTCAGGTGTCAGGTCCACAGCCCTTCCCGGTCTCAGCGCTGGCAGTAGATGGCAGGTATTAGTTGCAGAAGTCACTTGTAGTGGGAGGAAAGATGGTAGTCCCGGGCAGTCACACTAAAGTTGGTATCCCTGGCTCACACAGGGCAAGGTCAGCAGGCTGGCAGATCACTCATCTATTTTGGGGCAGCAGGGCCTAAGATCAGTCAGCCTCAGTACTGTAGCCTCCCCCTAGCTCATCAGCCTTTTCTCCGGCGGAGGTTCCCCAGGTCCAGTAGTGCACCAACTGGCTGTCAGGTTTCCTTCCTTTACCTTTTTACCCCTAGGTCAGGTGGCCCTACCAAAAAGACGGCAAGTTCTGGCACCAACCTGGGAGTGGTTTGGAAGGTTATAGAAGGCTCTGGGGACTCTGTGGTGGTTGTCTCCGGTGACAGGAGGTGGGACGCTCAGAGTTACAGTAGCATTATGTCCCAGCCTTATCCCAACTACTAGTGCTCAGATAGAACAGTGGCCACTCTGCAGTAGCAGAGGCCTGTAGCGACCATGTTGTTAGGAGAGAGCACCTGCACCTCAGCACTGTTTAGCAGCGGCAAGGCACCCAGAGTCCTATGTCCAACAAAAATGGCTTATCAAAATTGAGGCAAAAAGGGGAAAAAAATGCGAGATAAGACCACCCTAGGATTGACAGGTCTAACATGAGCCCTTCAGTGGATCCTCCCGGGGGGGGGGTAGACGGTCTAGAGAATCATCCATCGTAAGGTTGAAATCTCCCCAGCACCAACACCTACAAGGGCATCGTCAGCAACACGGCACCCACGTCGCTTATTGTCAGTCTTTGAAGTCCTTGGGGAGCATATACAGAGACAACATTAAGGACCTGCCCTTCCCAGAAGCCTGTGACTGCTGCATATTTACCCTGAGCGTCAGTCCAGGTGTTATGAACAATATAGGGACATCCCTTTCTGACGAGAATCCCCTACCCCTGGAGCCAGAGGTGAACCCGGAGTTGACTACCATTCTGTAACCTTTTCTATTCAGGGCTCCACAGGAGTTCCCGACCATGTGTGTCTCCTGCAGCATCACTATGTTAAGCTCTTTCCGTTTAATATACTGTACCACTATACCCCTCTTAATTTTGTCCCCAAGGCCGTTGACATTTCCCATGGACAACCTAAGCGTTAAGCCATGAGTAATCTATCTCGTTAATGAGAGACGTATGTATCCAAGTGTACTAATCTTCTAGAAGGTCAATGGCCCCTCCCCCATTACACAGGAGAATATTTTTACCGGGACTTTATGTGGAGTGATTGCGGTGAACACATTAGTGACATTGAGGAACAATTAATTGTGAAGTACCAATACTAAACATGAGAAAAACAACATAAACAGGGGAACACCGCTGGGCCAAGGCACTCAATTGGCAGCACGGCAATGCAATAGGGTCCAAGCCCGGCTCCCAGTTACGTAGATAGGGATAGCTCGTAGGGTGTAGGCGGACCTATGGATGTTTAAGGTCTCAGTTGCCCAAATACTCCACAATCCCCCGGATAGTCCCTTGACCAGTTGTGCAGCGTGTGGGGTGACAATCACTTTGTGCGTCAGGGCCGCGGGAATGTTTCCTTCCGGGTATGTGTACTCACGCTGGTGTAGGTACACAGCAGCACCAGGGGGCCTATCAGAGCCGCGACGATACATTGTCCTTCCCCGACCTTGCCAGCCTGCTTTTTGACCCCCTTTGATCGGCTCCCGGCCGGTGTAGGGTGTCCGAATGCTGGCTGGGTTTGCCAAGTTTGTCCCTGAGGTCTGTACACAGGCCAGGCCGCGGCTCCCTCTGAAGAAGCCAGCACGCGGAGCCCTCCCCGGATCACCAACTCTATCAGCTCCTGATTAAGCCTGCACCTCTGCCTGCAGACACTGCAGTCAGGACTCACTCGAGGCATTGATTCGGCCAGTGGAAATCGGTTTTAGCGGATGTTTCAGGAGTGGCCCAACGGAGCTCAGCTACTGAGCGGCCATTCCCGTTGGCAGATGGCCACGCCCCCCATCTATCCACTCTTAATGCATTGAATTGTTGAATGATTCCATGAATTTAATGTATTGTTTAAATTAATTTTCTCTCCCATGAAAGTTGATGGAGTTTGCACTGTGAATTTGTACTAAGGAGCGTTCGTTTATGACTATGAGAAAGATAACATTTATTGAATTTACCCAGAGTCTGTAGTTATTTTACTAAGATCTGTAAGTTAGTTTGTTAATTGTTAGTATCACCATCAACTACTCAACGAATGGTCCATTGACCAAAAGAAGAGTGTTGGTCTGTGAAGATTAGTTAAACGTTGACTAATCATGATCAAAGTGAACATAACATTTGACCCCCAGCAAAACAACCAGAGAATTTGAATGTGTATATGAGCCCATTTGAAATTCTTGTTGACTGTGAAGTGTTCATCACTGGCCTTTCGCTGGATCAGAAGCACATGCACTTTAGCACTGAGCAGCAGTGGCAAAGTGCCCATAGCATCTAGACCAGCAAAATGGAGTCCAAGACACAGCAAAAGCACAGGAATTAAAGGCAAAAAAATGCAGGGGAGACCCACGCCAATAGAGCAAGGTCTAACACGTGTCCCCTCCAGGAGAAATGTGGGGAGAACTACCCACCCTCCTGGGAGTTCTCTTGACTGATGCAGAAAAATTTGGACAGACAATCAGCATTGGCGTGTTCTGTACCAGGGCAGTGTCCCACCGTATAGTCCATCCCATTTAGGGAAATGGACACCCTCAACAGCTTTGGATTCTCACCCCTCATTTGCATCACATATCTGAGGGGCTTGTGGTCATTCTAAACTCAGAAGTGAGACCCAAACCAGTAGGGGGTCAGCTTATTCAGCGCCCAGACCACAGCAAATGCCTCATGCTCAATTGCACTCCACCACTGTTTCCGTGGGGGTAACCTCCTCCTAATGAAGGCTACAGGTTGGTCTAGGCCCTCATCATTTAGCAGTGAGAGCACAGCCCCAACACCATGCTCTGAAGCATCTGTCTTTACAACAAATTCCCTTAAGAAGTTGGGCGCATGAAGCATGGACGTCATGCACATGCCAGATTTCAAGGCATGAAAAGCATTCTGGCAGGCGTCAGTCCAGTTCACCTTCCTGGGCTGCTTCCTTGTACTCAGCTTTGTCAAGGAGCAACAGTGGTACCATACCTCTTGACAAATCTCCTGTAATACCCGATGAGTCCTAAGAGAGCTCTCACCTCTGTCTGGGTCTTGGGGAATTCCCAAGCCAGAATGGTATCAATCTTGGGCTGTAGGGGGTGCCACCTGACTGCTCCCTACCTGGTGTCCCAAGTACACCTCAAAATCCTGCCCGATCTGGCACTTACTTGCCTTGATCGTGCGGCCTGCCCACTGCTGAGCCTTCAACACTTCCCAGAGGTGGTGCAGATGTTCCTCCCAGGTGGCACTGAACACTGCAATGTCATCTAGTTAGGCGACCCTGAAATCCTCCAATCCAGCCAACACCTTATTGACCAACCTCTGAAAAATGACAGGGCCATTCTTCAACCCAAAGGGCATCACCTGGAATTGGTAGTGCCCCTCTGATGTTGATAATGCTGACCTCTTCATTGCCCCATCAGTTAAGGCAATCTGCCAGTACCCAGATGTTAAGTGAAACGTACTGAGGTACCAGGCAGCTCCCAACCGATCTATGAGCTCATCAGCTCTGGGTATGGGGTGCGCAGCAGTCCTGGTGAACAAATTTTGCCCGTTGGTAGTCCACACAGAACCAGAGTTCTGGCGTGGCACCAGGTTCAACAGCGTTTGGGACCAAGACCTCGGGGTTGGTCCAAGGGCTGTTTCAGGGCTCAATCACCCCTAGCGCTAACATCTTGGAGACCTCCTCCTTGAAGCAAGCCTTGAACCTGTCAGTCACTCTGTAAATCTTGTGCTTTACAGGAGGACTTTCCCCAGTGTAAACATCATGGACACATTACTGAGTGACACCAGGGGTCGGGGAGAACAGAGCAGCAAACTGTCCCGACAGTTGGCGGCAGTCGTTCTGATATTCAGGAGTCAGGGCGGGAGAGAGTGTTACACCATCCACTAACCCATTGTGTTCCTTTACAGACCGAAGGTCAGGAAGAGGCTCAGTCTTTTCCTCCATTCCAGCAACTGTTGCTAGGGGCATACCCACTTCTGACCACTCCAAGTGGGGCTTAAATTACTTCACATGCTGGACCGGCAAAGGGTTCCTAGGAGACTGCAAGTCCACCAAGTAGGTGAATTTACTCTTGCGCTCCATCACCTAAAATGTTCTGGTCCACTTATCCTGGAGTGCACAAGGCTCCACTGGGGCCATGACCCATACTTTCTGTCCAGGCAGAAACTTGATCAGAGTGGCATTCTGATCATACCAACGTTTTATCTCCTCCTGGCTGGCTTCCAGATTCGTGTATTCACAAAAGGAGCTATAGAGGGAAAAAGAAACACAGTTCGCGCTCCACTCAAAGAATCAATCCTTACTACAAGACCTGGTGTCTAAAGTACATATTTTCTGGTTGTATACTTTCTAAACGTATGCGATGGACTATAATTAATAGAATCCATAAACTCCTCTTTCTTTTAACTATGAGGTAGTCGCAAAACATTTACCACCTTTATTTAAAACAACTTTTAAATATATAAAAGACAGTCTCCAAAACAGTGAAAGGTTAAGTTCCTTATAACTAAACCCAGAGAATGGCAAAATGAACCATCAAGTGTGCACCACCATTGGGTTCACTGGTTTGTACTCACCAGTTGTGCCCACTTTTATCATCATTGGTGGTCATTTTGACAAAAGAAAAGGAAAAAGTGTCCAAAAGAAAAACTAAGTGCAGTGAAGTGAAAAGGTCACATCTTACGATGTAACCTCTTGCAATTAAGATAGACAGATATCATTGAGGGAAGAGCCAGGTTTTAAGGTCTCTGCAAAATTTTGTCAAGGATAGCTCGAGTTTCAGCGCGACTGGGCGAGAATTCCACAGTATTTGTATTTGTACTAGCAGACAGTAAACAGGCATGGCTAGCCTCACAGCTACCTTCAAGGTACCTAAGACTACCCCCCACTCAAAGGGAACCAGTGCCACTTTGCAGAGGCACTCTGAGTTGTCAGCTGCAACTACTGGGTAGAATGTGTTGAGACCCACCTGCACTTCTGCCACCAACCGATAAGTGACAGCTGTCACACTGGCTCTTATGTCTCTCTGAGCCTCCAAATTATGGCCATTATTGGTCACCCACTGCCTGTGCTCTTAGTGTTATCAGACAGATGAGGTCTTGGGACCATCTTGTTGTCTCCTTAAGAGACCAGGGACATTTCTTCAGGTCCCCACCCCTTCTGAGCATCCGACTCCTCCCCCAAGGCTACACTAACCATTTCCCGGGGCGGTGAACCAATGAGTACGTGGAAACCTTCTTGGCACACCTAGGATCCCTTTGAAAGTGGCCCACCTGACCACAACCAAAACATGCCTTGGAACCCCTATAAATAGGCTTACCAGTTGGGACCCATGTCTTCTTTTCAGTGGGAGGCTGGGAACCCTTACCTTGGGAATTACTTTGGGGCCCTTTTTGGAACTCCTTCTGTTTACCCTTGTCCCCCCACTCTTCTGCTCAGGACCATGTCCACCTTTGGCAGAGTCTCCAACACGACCTGTTTGGACCCTGGTACTGACACTGAGGTCCGCCTTCCTGTGGTCAGTCAGCTTACTGTCAATCACATGCTTGCATGGCTCTAGAAAACAATTATACGGCAAGTGCTCCCGTGCAACCAAATCATAGAACCCCTGCAAATCATTCACCTTGCTACCCTT
This sequence comes from Lissotriton vulgaris, assembly GCF_964263255.1. Classification (NCBI taxonomy): domain Eukaryota; kingdom Metazoa; phylum Chordata; class Amphibia; order Caudata; family Salamandridae; genus Lissotriton; species Lissotriton vulgaris. Next base: position 274,721,736 of record NC_141695.1, on the reverse strand, counting down.
CACTCAACAATCCAGTGCTCTGCAGAAATAGGACACATACTCCACCCAAGTACTTGACTCCATCTTCTTGCAGTTTCTAAATTTCTGCCTGAAACAGCTCTGGGGTCAACCCATACCTTACCTTAAAGGCCTCCTTCATGGGGCAATAGGACATCTGATCCTCGGTCGGCAATGCTAGCAATGTATCTCTTACTTCACTTATAAAGCAGCCCCACAACCCCGCTCCACAATCTCTCTCAGGGACTCTGTGGGGCCTCATTGTAACCTCATAGGCTTTGAACCACTGACCAATGTCCCCATGCTTCATGAAATCCTTAATAACATCCTTGGGGATGTATACCTTTCCTTCTCCAGGCAGTGATGGTGCACTGCCACCATTGGGATTGATCTCTAGACTTTTGGCTTTCAGATCCAACTCCCTCAATACTCTTTCATGTCTCAGAACACCTTCCTCCCTTCCATGGCCAATTTCGTATCCTCCAGCTCTAATTTCTTACTCTCCATGTCACACTCTTTTTCCACGCTGAGCTTCGCGAGCCCCATCTCATGCACTCTGCTTCTCTCTGTGTCCTCCAATTCCGCTGGAGACAGACCCTTTGAAGACACAATGCTGCACCCCATGGAACTTCCCTCAAGTCAGGACCAATAGCCCCTCCTGCTGCCCATCTAAATTCTCTCCCTCGACCATGGGCTCCTCGGTATGCTCACTGACATAACTTGATTCCAACCAGGCCCTCAGCGTCTTTTGGTATTCCTCCTTTCTGGTGAGGCCTCCCACAGTGATTTTAAATGTTCTGCAGACTGCTTTAAGTTGTGGCACACTGTAGGTATCAACCCTTTCCTCTTCACATTCAATATCTACAGATGCAAGTGATGCAGGTTTACTCATGGTGAGAATAGTCAATTCTCAAGATGACTGTACCAATGTGGTAGCGTAATGGTATGCACTATATTAGTAGTGTACACCAATTACTATATGTAAGACACAAATTCAAGTCCAGATCCTCACAGCTGACCACCAGTAGGTGATGCGTCAGTTCCTTATACTTAGGGAAGGTGATGTTTCGGTTCCTTGATCCGGGGAGGTGATGTGTCTGTTCCTTACCAGAGATGAGGTGATGCATCAGTTTCCTCGTGCGTGCAGAGGTGATGCGTCGCTTTCTTACTAAATCCCCCAAAGATGCGACAGACTTAGCACCTTGATGCGATGATCTGGGACGATGCGTGGATTCATGCAGCCGCACAGCAGGGCTTGCATCAGAATCAGTGCAGTGATCTCAGTCTTCGGAGATCGTTGCACTGGATGCTGGGTGCGGTGATTTATTGAGCTGCGGCAGGTGCTGTAACGGTTTCTTTGGCGATGCTTCGTAAATAGGTACAGATGCATCACGCTTCTCGCTATTGTATTGATTTTCCAGCTCCCAGCAGAAAACATTCTTTAGAGGTCTAAAATAACAGCAGGCACCTCTTTGCAGGCCAGAACTCCCAGCAAGGCAGTTCAGGGGAGCTGGTGGTGAAGTCTTCATATCCTTGAGACTTCGGAATAGGAGGCACGCTCAGTTTCAAGCCCTTGGGGATCTTCTTCAAGTAGGGGACACGGCAAACAGCAAAGTCATTTTTTGCTTTCCTTGGCAGCAAGTAGCCACTGCAGGCAAACCCCAGATATCAAACAGCACAGGGGCAGTATTTCTCCTCAGCTTCTCCGGGTTTTCTCCTTGGCAAAAGTTCTTCTTGATTCCCAGAAGTGATCTAAAATTCTGGGATCTGGGCCCCAATATTTAACATACAAAATCTTTTGTTCTCTGGTGGCAGTGAAACCTTGTGATTGGTCAAAACCGGTTCTCTAAATGCAACCTAGGGGTATTCAGCCCAGTCCTGACTCATCATGCTCTCTGGAGCCACTGCTCCTCCCCAGTCCCTGTCATCCAAAAGCCAAACATGCAATACACAGACTAGGCAGAGGCATACAGGATGGCTAAGCAATAAAATACATGATTTCTAAAAGTGGTATTTTCAAACACAGAATGTAAAAAATCACCCTCACTAAAAGATGCATTTTAGCATTATGAGTTCAGGCATATCAAACATTATTTTCCTACCTTGTTCCCAGGGGTAGTTATGTTTATAAGATGTTATAAACAAACTCCCCATTCTATCAAATAGAAACAGGTAGCCTTGCAACAATGAAAAGCGAAATTGGCAGTAATTCACTATCAGGACAAGCCACAAACACAAGAACATGTCTAACCTTTCATATACAGTGCATGCTGCCAACAGGGATACTTTAGGCCTACCTTGGGGATGACTAACATGTCAGAAAAGGGAAGGTTAATGCCTGGCAAGTGGGAGCACTTGCTGGGTCCATATGGCAGTGCCAGACTGCACACATGGTCTGCAATGGCAGGCCAGAGTTACATTTACAGGCTGCTTATGTGGGTGGCACAATCAGTGCTGCAGCCCACTGGCAGCATTTGATTTACAGGCCCTGGGCACACAGAGTACACTGTATTAGAGACTGACTAGTAAATCAAATCAGCCATTCATGGAAACACCAATCCATAACATCAATTTATAAAGAGAGCACTAGCACTTTGGCACTGAAGAGCAGTGGCAAAGTGGCTAAAACATCTAGACCAGCAAAACGGAGTCCAACACACAGCAAAAACCCAGAAGGTAAAGGTAATATTTGCAGGGGAGGCCCAAGTCAATGGTGCCAGGTCTAACGCTGTCCTTTTTAAATCACATGTTGTGATATGTTTTCTTAAAAGTTAAGCATATATGTTTCCATCTAAACTCTTTGTGATGCCTCAGTGTTACCTTAATTTGCTCCTCACATTCCTTATGTGTACCCTTTTTGAGCCAATGCACAACTGTCATTTACGTCTCCTGAATCTAAAAATAGTCTAGGCCATTGTGATAACTTCAGCTCTTTGCATGAGTGAGCTTCAGGGTCTTTCAATCCAACAGCCCTACACCAACTTTTTACCAAATGTACTGGTGATATGGACCAGAGCAACATCACTGTCTTAGGTTGTGATGCTCTACCATGATGGACAATCCATCACTTGTCCTACATTTTCAGCTTTACTACACCCTTCAAAAGAGAAAGAGAGACTCCATCCTTCGGTCCCCCTATGAGCACTGAGTTTTTACATCAATTACACCAAGGACCATTGGGTAGAAAATCAGCTGTATGTAGGGTTTCTCTGAGAAAAGGGTAGGAAAGGCAGTGCAGAAGCAGACTAAATAACAATACATAGTGCTCTGTATTAGGATCTGCCACGAGTTAGCAAAGAAGCAGCCTTTAGGAGGTTTGAGGACTCATCCCACCAGAGGCAAGGCTGCTACAGCTGGTTTGGCATGCAGAGTGCCTGTCATGGATTTCTGGAAGGCTGGTACGTGGCCACCAATGCACATGTTCAAGAAACATTAATGCATTGAAAGTCATGTGCGTTTGTTATGGTATCTCTGCCTAATGAAGGCAACTATTTTTACCAAGCAACTGCTGTTTTCTGGTTCATAGACAGCTGCAAAAGGCGGAGGGGACACACTGCCTGCATGCCAGGATACAATTCACTCCGATGCATTGTATATTTAGACATGTGATTCAGGACATCATTCATTCAGTAGAGATTAAATCCTTAATTTAGGGGTACTGGTAATGCTGCTCACAGCCTTTTCAGTTTTCCGTACCAACATGAGAGTACAGATGCATCCCAGTGTATTTGTTAGCCCAATAACTCAAAGGAGCAAGTCACAAAAGGGGGAGGGAGCACACTGCATGGCATACTGATACACAATTCTAGCATATGCATGGTGGTAAATGAACTGCATTAGAACCCTTACTTTAGTGGAAAGTATGTAGCAGTTACCAGTGTTGGTTCAGCCAGTGCCGGGTATACCTAGACATGTGTTTTTAGGATATCTGTCTCTCATCAGTACATAGTAACGCCTGACATTTGGTGGTGCTGGCAATGCTGCTAACAGTCTTCTCAGGTTTCTGAACCACTCATAGCATGCAGATTCATTCAAATAAGCCTGTTAGTCCAATAACTCAAAGAAGCAAATCACAAAAGGGGGAAAGGAGCACTCTGCATAGCATACCACCAAACAATTGGCCCAGATGAATTGTGGTAAAGTAGTACATAGATAGCCTTCACTTAAGTTGAAATTATTTATTATTCATAAAAGTACACTCACAGCTAAACTTTTGCTCATTGGTACTCTCAGGCAGGGACTTCAAGGGCCTGATTTGCATGGCTTTGTGTGGCTTTGTAAAGAAATGTAATGCAACGCAGCTTCTTACACTGAGTTACATAAGGTTGCATTTCAACTTGGGAAATGTTCCATAAGTGGAGCATGGGTGTTCTCATGCCTCCTCCCATAGATCCTGGCACATTCCTAGATTTACTAATGCTAGTCAAAATGGGAATGAGTCAAAATGCTATGCCTTCCTCAGTGAGGCATCATGAGGAGAAATATCATTATTTCTCTTCATTATTTCCTCTTTCCACATGTGTAGTAAGAGGAAACTGCCTCCAAGGATTGTTTTGTGCAGAAAGGTGTCTCATTCTGCCCAAATAGAATCCTGTCTGCAACGCACGCCCTCATGCACTACGATGCAAGGGGGCCTGCATTGGTGGTAGGCAGCACAGAGTGCAACAGCTAAAGGAAAGAGCACACATTTGCCATATCTTTACAAATAGGGACCATTTCTGCTCTCTTCCTTTCTCACATAATGTAGCACAGCTACCTTGCTTGTTGTCCTGCGTTACGGTCTTTGACTGTTCTGCTTCACTACACTAATCCACTAGTCAAGTGATACATTGGGGTACTTGGTTCCTAGTAAGGAAACAACTGTGGACCTATTACTTGTGCAGCACTTACATCCTGCACAACTAATAACCCAAGTTCTCACTGAGGACAACTATCCTGAAACACATGTCAAGGCATACCCATCACTTGCTGTGCCAACAATGGTGAATACCAAATGATTTCCACTAAAGTGAGTGTTAATATGCACTGCGTTTACCACAATGCATGTGGGTGAATTGCGTGCTGATTTACAAGGCAGTGTTGTTTTGTGATTGGTTCCTTTGAGTTTTATTGTCTGACAAGTTCATTGGGGAGGTGCGAATGGACATGGCGTTGCTTAGTCAGGACATAAGACATCTTACAGCCCAGATTGCAGAAGCCAAATCCCAAATTTCCATAATGGAAGATAACATAACCTCCCTAAGGCCCTTATCACTGTTCTTCTTACAAGTCAGAGCTAAATCGTTGCGCTAAATATGCTGTAAATCCATCAAGGCGCAACAACGTGCAAGTGATTGGTATTCCTGAAGGATCTGAGCCTCAGCAAGCTGCAGATTTAATTGAGGACTGGATCACGTCCAGAATGCCCACAGAGAAATTGCTTTCCTGGTTTGACATCGAAAGGGCTCATTGAGCGCTGTCCCCAAAGCCTACTCCAGGCGCCTCTCTAAGACCAATGATTGCACAAATCCTCAATTTCAGGGACAGAGACGCGATCTTGCAGGAAGCTCTTTCCACACAAGACCTTCATTCTGGAGATGCAAGAGTTCTTTTCCTTGATTAAACCATGAGAAGTGCAGCAGAGGCGCCGCTCAAACACTGAAGTTAAACAAAAACTCAGAGCTATGGCATCCAATATTGACTGCTTTCCAAGCCAGACTGTGTGTGATACATGCCAACAACTCCCATTTTGTCGAGTCTCAGGAGGTGGCCTGTTTGTGGCTTACAGAGGAACATCCTCTTAGTGTCCACACAGAGAATGCAATCCATGAGATAATGGCTTATGGGCTTGCCTAGGGATCGTCATCGTTCAGGTCACACAGACACACCACACCCGCTCCCGCAGGTGATGCTGTGTCAGCCATTCTGAAACGCCCTCCACATCCACCTCAAAGTAGGAGTTTTCTCCTTCAGCACAACAACAGACTGAACATCCAATGTGGAGGATTGGTTCATAGACAAGGGTGTTATCCTTGGAAACACTGATCTTTCTTTGAGTCCTTCATCGTGACAATTGGGGCTCCTGGGTCCAAGAGAAATGGGTCCTGCCTATACATTTCACAATGTTCTGACCTACTAAGTCTGATGGCAAGTAACAATCCATTATTCCTAAGGGGGCTTTTTACTCATGATTGCCCTCACAAAAAGTTGCTTTCTTCACTGAGTTTTCCTTTTCAGAGCGATATATGCTTCTGGGGTGGAATTATGGGGTGGGTGAATTGGGGGTGGCGATTCGGGTCAACTCTATTGTTGTTCCATTTGCTGTTATTACTTTGTTTTCTTGTAGCTTTCATGTCATCATTATGGTACTTACACATGCTCACATTACTTTTTCCTTTTCACACACCGAGGATTGGTCTTCATTCAAACATGGCAAACACATACCTCTGTCTGTACACTGCAGAGGTCATGATCCATCTTCTCTGTTGCACCACAAGATACATCACATTCGACCATGATGGCCTCATTTTACATTATGTCATGGAATGTAAATGGCTTACTGGACTGAGTGAAGCATACCACGGTCCTCACTTTTGCCCATCGTTATACCTCCACAGTTCATCTGTTTCAAGAGACTCATCTGGGTATTCACTGCCCCTTCCTGGCCCATAAGGGATACAATAGAGTTTTTCATGCCAGATACACTTGTGGGTACCTCGGGGTGGCAATTATGATGCAATGCTCCTTTCCGCTCTCGGATTCCCTTCAGGTGCGTGATCCTCAAGGTTGCTTCCTCATTCTCACTCTGACCCTTGAGGGCCAGACTGTTAATCTGGAGAGCGCCTATGCCCCATCTGCAGCTTCCTGCTCTCCACACCACTTGAATCAAGATATCCTGGCTGATGACGGCTGATAGCCAGAAACCGGTCCTAGGATGCTTGATTCCGGTCCAGGGAAGACATGGCTTGGCTGTTCAGGCTGGACTATTCCCTTGAGGCACAGGGTCAAGGCTCATTTGCATATGGCCATGTCTGAACTGGGGTGGTGTGGAGTGCAAAATAATTATGGATTTAGGCCCAGATCTCTGTACTGGGAAGAATGTATGACATTGTTCTGCATTCCGTCCATCAATTGTTGTTTTTGCATTTGTCACCCTGAGTGGGACGGGTATGCTCAGACGTGAGTCCCGTGCTCTCCACACCACTGGAATCAAGCTATCCTGGCTGATGACGGCTGATAGCCAGAAACCGGTCCTAGGATGCTTGATTCCTGTCCAGGGAAGACATGGCTTGGCAGTTCCGGGCTGGACTGTTCCCATGAGGCACAGGGTCAAGGCTGATTTGCATATGGCCATGTCTGAACTGGGGTGGTGTGGAGTGCAAAAACGGTGGAATTAGGCCCAGATCTCTGTACTGGGGTGAACGTATGACATTGTTCTGCATTCTGTCCATCAATTGTTGTTTTTGCATTTGTCTCCCTGAGTGGGACGGGTATGCTCAGACGTAAGCCTGTGCTCTCCACACCACTGGAATCAAGCAATCCTGGCTGATGACAGCTGATAGCCAGAAACCGGTCCTAGGAAGCTTGATTCCGTTCCAGGGAAGACATGGCTTGGCAGTTCGGGCTGGACTGTTCCCATGAGGGACAGGCTCAAGGCTGATTTGCATGTCTGAAGAGGGGTGGTGTGGAGTGCAAAAAACGATGGATTGAGGCCCAGATCTCTGTACTGGGGTGAATGTATGACATTGTTCTGCATTCTGTCCATCAATTATTGTTCTTGCATTTGTCACACTGAGTGGTACGGGTATGCTAAGACGTGAGGCCCGTGCTCTCCACACCACGGGGATCAAGCTATCCTGGCTGATGACGGCTGATAGCCAGAAACTGGTCCTAGGATGCTTGATTCCGGTCCAGGGAAGACATGGCTTGGCAGTTCGAGCTGTACTGTTCCCATGAGGCACAGGGTCAAAAGCTGATTTGCATATGGCCATGTCTGAACTGGGGTGGTGTGGAGTGCAAAAGAAACGATAGATTTAGGCCCAGATCTCTGTACTGGGGTGAATGTATGACATTATTCTGCATTATGTCCATCAATTGTTGTTTTTCCACCTGCAGCTCATGGCATCTTTCTGTGATTTTTATCTAAAGCCCTTTTACATCTGCCAGCAGGATTGGGTGGCGACTTCAATGCAGTTCCTGTCTTAGAAATTGATGTTTCTGGACCCCATCGTTATCTCAGTGCTCTGAGGCCGTTATCTCTCTGACTGGGCTACTGCCCAGGGTCTCTGCTATGCTTGCAGAATTTGGCACCCAAAAACCCAGTCAATACACTCATACATCGGCTGCACATCACACTCATTTGTGAATAGACATGGTCTTCCTACCTGTCCCAGATTGTCAGGCAATCGCCCACATACAAATCCTTGCCATGGCATCTCGGACCAGGCTCCTATCCTTCTCCATATTGGTTCTCCGAGAGAAGGCCCAAGACTTGTGGGGTATCTTAATGCTTGGTATTTACAAGACAAAACATATGTTCAGGCCTTATGAAATGATCTACAAGCATATTTTCAAAACAACGAGGGCAGTGTCACTACTCTAGACACTTTGTGGGCCGCCAGTAAGGCCACTATTTGTGGGTTTGTTAGGGGAGAATTTGCGTACAGGAAAGTGCCTGCTCTCATCATTTTACCCAATTGGAGGCATGTGCCTTCTGTTTGGGGGAAATTCTCAGAATGGGCCCTGGGGAAGATACTCCGGTACAACTGGCCCTTCTATATGAAGAAATTAACCTTCAATCTCTGGAAGCAGCCAAACTCCTTTATGGCGCCATCAAGGCCGGAGTATATGGATGGAGACACAAGAATGGAAGGTTTTGTATTGGCTAGTTTCATACCAACAGGTGAATAAAATAGGGGCGGAGATTGTTGATGATGGTTGTGCATCCCTTCAGTCCATTCCGGAGATCAAACAAGCATTTGCACAGTATTATCAACACTTATATACAGCACCTCCCAAGAGAGATTAGAATTACTGTGTACAATTCCTCATGGATATTCCCATCAATTGCATCTCTCAGGCCGTGGCTCGAGAGCTGGATGAGCCCTTTTCAAACTGAAGCGGTGGGAGAGACATTATCAGGAGTGTTGCCTGTGTAAACTCCCGCCCGAAGGGTTTCCATGCAGATTATACGACTGTCAGGGACATCCTGACTCCTTATTTATTAGCTCTCTATGAGAAAGTGGGTAAGGTTGGTGCTTTTCCTGTCACAATCATATTAATTCCAAAGACACAGCATCCGTCTGGATCGTGTGTTGTATACCATCCAATATCCCTCATTAATGAGGAGGTATAGATATTTGCGGCCTTGCTGGCTACCCGACTCAGAAAGGTCTTACCCATATTGACATATGCCTATCAATGTGGCTTCAGGCAAAGTTGTAGCACCTGGCTTTCCTAGCTTCATGTGGGCCTTGCCCACCGACCCCTTTTGTCCCTAAATCTGGCCTTGCTTTTTATTGATTTTGAAAAGGCATTTGACACTGTGAACTGGGGCTACCTCCGGTGGGTGCTGGCGCAGGCCAGATTTGGGCCCAAATTCTGTGGATTGGTCCATGCTTTGTACTCCAACCAGACTGCACGAATTCAGATCAACAGAGTTCTTTCCAACACCTTTTCCATCAGCAGAGGAACCATGCAGGGTTTCCCCCTGTCCCCACTCTTATTTGCGTTGATGACATAGCCATTGTCACAGCTCATTCACATTGATGCACAGACGAGGGAGTGGATGTGGAGCGAAACCATGAACACAGTATAGCACTGTATGTGGATTATGTCCTGCTTTATTTAACAGACCCTGAGTTGAGTGGACCCGCTGTCTCCATATCTTGTTTTGGAGAGGCCTCAGGCCTTTGGGTCATTCTCGCTAAATCAGTGTTGGATCCTTTGGCCCCATCTCAGGATTGCTCCTCCATCTTAACTCCAAATAATTGGACATCTGGGTTACCCTAAACCCGAGATTATTTGGTCTCTTAACTGGGAGCCCCTGATAAAAAGAGCTTAAGCTGACCTTGTTAAATGGCAATCTCTTCTGTTGAATGTTATGGGAGGTATTGTCCTTTATAAAAATGATGAGCTACCTCGATTCCTGTACATCTTTCAAAACCTACAGCTTTTCATACCATCGAGGTGGTTTCAGAACCAAGATGGGGTGGCAATCTGCTTTTTTTGGCATGGCTCGAGAACCCATCTTGCATTGATGCAAGGCCCCTGTGATGGTGGGTTGGCGATGGCAAACCTCCACCTCTGCTGTTTTGTGGCCCATCTCCTGGTCATTTATGAGTGGTTCAACAAGAAAGACCAGTCTACAAAGCCAGGGCTGGCCTTACAAACACAACAGGTTGTAGAGTACATGGCTGAGTCAGAAGACATGTTTGCTCGTCCAAGAGTGATTGCAGTGCTGTTGTTAATCTCTTACAATAATGTATTGTCGTAACTATATGCCAATGCCTTGAAAACGTGTTGTGTAATTTTCTTTGCTGAAACAAGTTTGTCAAAATTGTACCCATGTCCTGTGCCTAAAATTCAAGAAAATCTGTTTATCAAAAAGAACCACTCAATATAATAGTAATGACAGCAATAATAATAGCAAAGATATTTTTTTCTCATAGAATATATTTACATTGAGGAGATGATTGGTTTTTAAGAAAACTTTTTATCTTTGTAATTGCGGTATCAGAATAAATCAGATAAAATATGGTTCTAGCAAGATTTAAGGATGCTACAATCCATCGGAGTATGTTATCTATAAATTTCAAATAATCAGGGAGTCTGCTATTTACATTATGCAAATATGAAAATACCTCAGCAAAGTGTGACATATTATTTTCTAATTGAAAAACAAAGTATCCTTCATTAGTATAGAGAATTACAGACAAGTTCAACATTGAAATAAACCCCTGAAATTATTTTAAAGTCCATCCTAAACACACCAACAAACTGGAGTACAGATTGCACGAAGTCCAATTAAGATTTTGCATTCACCTAGATCAGGATGTAGTAATGCAGCGATGGTGGGTGGCCGGAGTTAATGATGCCTAGTATCTTTGTCCCCAGGTCCACTTATGACTAGTTAATTATCAAGGGATATGGAATAACCAGGTGGTCCCTGTTCTCACAATATTACTAGTTACCACTTGCTATGAGCAGCCGGTGAATGGGTGTGAGGGGTAGGTGAAGCGGGTGAGAAGAGGGTGGCAGTGGATGATGCTGTCGTGCAGGGTGGCGCATTGGATGTCCCACCTAGGTCAAAAGAAGATGTCAAGGGGCAGTGACAGGGCTAGGTTTCACTTGTAGCCCAAGCCTTACAGGACTTTCTCCACCCAGATTTGTTGGCTGGGAAAATTGGGTCTCGTGTTCCTACACTCATAAAATCCAGGTACCTGGACATCAGGACAATTATAATGGTGGGGGGTCTATACCATACAGCAACCCAGCTCTGTTTAACTTATAATTGTGGCCCCAGAATGGTGCAAAGTAGGGCATTGCGTCTGGTGTTCCCATACTCTAGAAATAGGGGCACAGAACAACTAAGCCACTTGTAGTTGGGTGGATCTGCTCCATTCGAATACTCCAGGCCGCAAAGTGCAGAATCATGGAAACACTATCACGATAAACCATCTTTTTTTTTTAGATCGAGGTTTACAGACAAAAATACATAGTATGATGATTGCTAATATCGTTGCAGTTCTGAAATGACCATGCAATTGGAATTGGTCCAATTACAGATACTTAAGTTGCATCTATTCATTGTTATTGACATTTCACCATTCCTGTTATAAAAAACACAGCAGAGACTGAGCTTCATGAAACAGAATATTTATAGGATTGATTTTTCATGCAAATGAAACTGTAAATATAGGACCCGATTCATGGAACTAACTTAAGACAAAATCCTAAACTTAATAATTTTGGTATTCACAAAAGGCATTTAGTAGTAGTAAAGATAGGATTTTGTCTTAAGTTTGACTTAAGACAAACTTAAGACACACTTAAGACAGACTTAAGACAGACTTAAGTTAGGATTTTGTCTTAAGTTTGTCTTAAGTCTGCCTTAAGTCTGTCTTAAGCTTGTCTTAAGTCAAATTTAAGACAAAATCCTAACTTTACTACTACTAAATGCCTTCTGTGAATACTAAAAGTAGTACGTTTAGGATTTTGTCTGAAGTTAGTTCTGTGAATCGGCTCCTTTGTAGTTTACAGAATAAAGACAAACACAACAACAGAGCATCCCCATATACTTTGACTTACAAAATGAAAAGTGCCCAAAGCCAAATACAAGATTACTTCATTCTGTTAGACACAAAGTTCTCGACATTTTGTACTCAATGCTGTGATTTATGGTTCCATATTTTAATATATATATATATATTATGTACAATTATGTTGTGATTTTTTAGAAAGGCTCTACACAAGTACTTTGCATTGGTTAACTGACTGTTTTTGTTTCTAGCCCTTCACAACTGGTAATTTATTGAGCTATTAAAATATTAATGTATTCATGTTTTGTTTTCATAATGAGTTCAATGCTTGAATCTAACTGGCAATTCAGAAGCACCCCTGTGCACCTAAGTATATCTTAGTTTTACAAAACATTTTTCGATCTCATGTAGAATTCAACATCCCTATTCACTAAATCAGGATTTGTAAACATTTTCAATCATTAATTGCAATTTTGGTAGCCAAAAATGTGTGAATGTGATGGCTTTTTTACTGAGATCAATTTAGAATTTAGGAAACGAAAAGACGTATACAGGAGGTGGCTCTATATTATGCAGTTAAAACTTAGGGCCAAATGTCCCACCATTTTTGTTGTTGCAAACGGGAAATCGGCCCGCTTGCCATCGCAAAATAGGTCTGCCCTTTGTATAAACCCTATTTTGCGAGTCAGTAACCTATTACAGACTCATAAAGTAGAGTTTGTGACTTACTATTAGGAAGGGGCATACCAAGGGTGTCCCTTCCTAATAACGAGTTGCACTTCAATTAACAACGGTTTTGTGATGGAAATTGCGGTCTCAAAAAAAAAACACACAGTTTACCACCTGCTTCAAGTAGGTGGTAAGCCACTCGCAAACGGTAAGGGGTCCCCAGGGGACTCCTTTTCCTTTGTGACTGGTAGCAAAAATGTTTTTTAAGAGCAGGCAGTTGTCCCATGGACCGCTGCCTGCTCTATAAAAATGAAACAGAAACGTTTCATAATTCTTTTTCAAATTCATCAAGTTTTTCTTTAAGGAAAACGGGATGCATTAAAAAAATGCTTTACTTAAAAAGCAGTCACAGGCATGGAAGTCTGCTGACCCTTGCAGGCCACCATCCCTGGGAGTGCTAGCCATTCCCAATGGGGTCCCAAATTGCACCGGCCTCATGAATATTAATGAGGCAGGCAACTGGCGCACCCATTAGGAATATTGCAGTGTCTGAGACACTGCTGTAAATTCCATTTTGAGAGTCACAAATTGTGAGTCCAAAAATGACTCAATTTGTGAGTCGCAAATTGGAAGGGCTGGACTTCTGGCCTTTAAAACCTTGTGTTTCTCTGTATTTACAAACGTTTTACAGGTATATTCCGAGCCTGAAAATGCACATACTACCAATTCAGTTCAAGAGACCAATAATTGCCACTCCATCTAGGAAAGACAATAGATCTGCCCTCCATTTCATGGGGGTACAAAGAAAGAGGATTCTGGACAGAGAAGAATGCTTTCTATGCAAATTCACTGTGGTAGTCATTGACCCACGCAGACATTGTATCAATCGAAAATCACAGTAAATGTCTCCTAATGGGAATAATAGTGGAAATGTATGGCTGTCAATCATTTCCAAATATTAGTGAATCCTTGTTCATACCTAGCTATTTGACAGAATACCACTTGAATTTTGTATAACATTTTATGTGACAGCACACCACTAGAATTCAACGTCAAATGTTATGTAGCAGCACACATCTTAAATCGACATCAAAGTTTATGAATTTGACATTAACTTGTATGTGGGATCATGCCACTTAACTTATATTCAGTTAAATAATTCCAGCAGATGCATGACTAAACAGCACACTATTTAATCCATAATTGATTAATTTTGCTTTTGATAGAAATGTCTGAACCAATATCTGCTGAGAATATTTCTTCAGAGACCTCTCCTTCCTGGCACCTCTTCCACAGGCAATTTTAATATCAGACTGTATATGTGGACAAACATTGTCTACTTTCAAGTTGAACGCTGAGATTAACCTACTTTTCACGTAGTGCACTGTAGCAGCCACAAATGCTGCACTGCGCTACGTGAAAAAGAGAGAAGAGGAGAGTGCCCTATTTACTGAAATAAGGCAGTCTCTTTTCCTCTCACTAGCGTCAGCTCTCTATTCAGCTTCAGTTCGCATGGAGACACGGTTGCGCCATGGTGCAAGGGTGCCTCTGTGAGTCTGGCATAGATTTTGTACTGGAAGGGTACTCTTCCAGTACAAAATACTGTGCTGAGACTCTCTTCAAACTTGTTCCCTCTTTACATGCATGCCGCACAGTGAAGCACACATGCAAAGTCGGAAAAGGAAGGAGAAATGAAAGCATTTTTCCTTCCTTGCCCCTATACTTTCAAAGGGCGCAGTTTTCTCACGCTGAACCCTGTTTACGTTGTTTAGTCAATTGGGTTTAGCTGAAAAACCATGGGTGGTTGCATTGGAACGTTCATGCACAACCCTTGGCACGCCCCCCTGGTGCAAAGTAGTTCGAAGCTACGCTTTGCTTTTCTGTTATTTCTAGTGCTAAACAAGTTTAGCGCTGGAAAGTAAACTGGGACACATTAAAACACTTTTGTGATGCAAACACGGCGCAAACTCCTAGTAAATTCCCCCCAATATGTTTGGCCCATCTTTCATTGACTCAAAACTATTGCATTTTTCAATCAAATCAATCACTTAGGTACAGTACAACCAGTGGTTATTAAAGTTAACATGGCAGGCAGCTGTTTGAGTCACTGACCCACAGTGACAATTGGAAGAGGAGAAAAGACAGATTAAAACATTTTATTAACAGGATTAGTTACATCAGTAGTGGCGTGATTTTGACCACATTACTGGTTATTTTATGAAGCAGTTCACTTTTATTATAATCACTCACTTGAACATAAGCCTAAGATTTTTTTTCTCTAGTCTCTTTTGTGATATTTATGCTTTAACAGTATCTCTGATCTTCATAGTCCTTCATTAAATGAATCTATTGATTTCTAGGGTGATTCCTTCATCTAGGCAAACACGTTTCAGTGATATGAGAGTAACATAACATGAAATGAATATACTATGAAATTGTAAAATGTTGTAACAATGATGGTATCCAGGTTTCAGTTCTTCATTAGATCATTTTGACTAGTCTGACCGACCAAAACATTCCCCTTTGGTCACACAGATCGGGGGTTCATTTGAGCTTAAGGTGTAACCTTCATTACAAACGCACTTGGGATTGCAGCCTTCTGTCTTTGGGTCGGGATTCGCACAGCTCACTGGTGTGTGAGGGGCACATTCCTCAAAGTGCATGTTCGGCTCACACTTAGCCTGGCATTCCGAGATTCGCACACAGACCAAGCTTGTGCTGGACTGGAACACATGGTCCTCAGGACAGGTGCATCTGCATGTAGCATTACATTTGAGGGTGGCATCTGCGATGTTGTCACAATATTTCACACAGGTCGCGTTGCAAGAGTAGTTGCTGCCTGGAGGACATACAATATCTGCAAGGAAGTAAAGTGTAGTAATCAGCAATGCATTTAGAAACAGGGTACTTCTCACAGGGGTGGCTAAAGTTGGACTACTTCTCTTCTGTCTACTTTAAAATGTCACAAATTATCTGAAGTCTCTCTATTTACAGTGGGTGAAATACTTCGTAAGGATTTGATTTGCAGGAGAAATAAGTGTGAAACCTACTTTTGCAGAGAAATTGATTTGCATATGTTCAACCTGAAAATTATGGCAACTGGTGGAGCTGTGCAGGGTCCACAAATTTAGCAAGCAATGGAATGTAAGCATTTTTTTTCATTGGTCTCAATATTTTCTGTCAGCCATTTATCAAATATTTTGCTTTTCTCCTCACAATATTTCTCTTCTTTTCCCAAAAACACAGGTGGTGTTGTGTTTTCCGCAGCATTTCTTGTACCTCTTTTATCCTCTTTTATTAGTCAATCAGCAACCACAATCCTAGTCAGGGTAAGTGCCAGGCAAATCCTCAATGAATAATTTGCTCACCCTCTGGTATCTTGGCACAGACCAGTCAGGCTTAACTCAGAGGCAATGTGTAAAATATTTGTGCATCACTTCAAAAAAGAAAACACTGAAAACTCCACACAAAATGATACCACTCATGTTAGAAAATAATTCTGACTTTAATAAATAATACAAAAACAAAATGACAAAAATCCAATATGTAGAACATAAGATATCCAGCACCTGTGCCCAGGGTCTCTCCATAGCCGTATAGGACCCCGGCAGTTCACCAGTCCAGTCTAGCAGCCCAGCAGCCCGTTTTGAAGCAATCCTTTAGAGCACTTCGATTCAGACAGCATTAAGCGACCTAGCGATCATAATCAAGCAACCAAATACCATCAACCACTGCCAGCAATACAGAGAGAGCTTGGAAGACATCGCCATCTGACCAAACCAATATCCTTACTATCTCTACCAACTAGAACATCTCGCTGGGAAGCCCCTCCACCATCAAGAGGATGTGATCAGAGAAAACAAGAAAACCCCCGTCTATAATAAAACGGAAGAAACCCAAACACTCGGCAATCACGGTGGAGCAACCTACTGCTGACCCTGTGAGTCCACCGACCGTTAAGGCTACATCGGAGACCCTCAAACCCCCTCAAAATGAATGGCAATACTTCTACAACACAAGCGCGGTCCCCCATGTGGCCCATCCTCGAGCGGCTCTCGAAAGCCGGCACCCTTTTAGATTATTTTTAAAAAGCTCCCGGGTGGGGGGGGGGGGTTAAGTCTACCTCTCCTTACCAGTCCCTAGAGGCAAAGAACCCCAGCGAGTTTGAAAGAGCAACAGTCTCAAAAACACACCTGCTCCAACCATCAATATCCAACGCATCTGTTCTCGTCATCGCCACCTATATCTTTGGCTCTCAGCATGTCGAGCAGAACATCGCCTCGGAGGATCTGTCACAGAGAGAGACTTGAAAAACTCACCCCTAAGCCCTCAATCAGATCCAAGTCACCTCCTTTTCAAAATGATCTCCTCAATCAAGAGGCTTGTCTAACCCAACTATCATCTCCGACTCACATGGGAAGAGAACCTCAAAATATACAACCAAGTCACTATCCCGTTTCAACCCAGCCACCTTTGCATCTCGACCCCTGCAAGCAAGAGGCTTGCTCCAGTCAATTATTCCCTTTGTCTTTAACCGCTAATCATAGCACCCAAACACAGCAATCTCAGCAACCAGAGAAATTCACCGCTTGTTCACCACAAACTCATGGAGCCCCCAGGGAGAGCCCCTTAATGCCTCACTCTCAGCTAATCTTTCCACAAATACATGCACAAAAGGGTTCAGTATTTAATTCTGACATACTCAGTTTCCCTATTTCCCATGCCCTAAGCTCACCAGAGGGAAGTGCACATCAGATAAACCCTCATCGCCTTCTCTGTGCACTTCCAGTAGAAACAGCAGTCCCCATAAAACCTTCCCAAAATACAGATCCCAATGATCAATTGCTAGCGGACCTGTCATTCTTCTTTAAAGATTCTCAGAATCCACCTAATTTAACACCAAAAACAGAGTCTCACCCAGACACCGCCACCAACTCGAGCATCTGGCACCAATTATTACTCACCTTTCAATCAATGGTCACTGCTCTAAACTATCACTCCGATAAACTGGACATCCAGGTCTGTTTACAGCAGGGATCGACAACAAATTAGACAAATTAAATAATTTAATCACTGGAGCGCAATCATCTTCTAAACTAGTGCAATCTGTTTGCTGCTGTTCGCCCAATATTGACTCGCTGTCCTCGCTCCCGGCCTTTTTATCGACAGTCATAAGCGAGGTCAAGCAACTGAAGGGAGATAACCGACCTGAATGTCTGCTTTAGCCAAATCAAAAGTCTTCAACTGTTATCCCTGTATCAGCTAACTCTGTGAAAGGGCCAGAGGCCAGTCCACACTTGAACGGGGGGGTCAGACTTCTTGGCAATAGAGACCGCCCAGCGAGATGGGCATCGCTGCCCTGAAGACCTCTCAACGGCAGGAGTGCCGTGCGCGCCACCAGCCACTAGCCCAGCAAATGGGGTGTCGCAGTGTATCAACGACAACAGGGCAACGGTGCCTGTGAGCGCAGCCTCAGTGGTCACCGTGTCCACCCCTACCCTAGACACAGCCTTTGCTCCTCCCCCTTACATTAGTAAGAGGGAGCGCAAACTACAGTGCAAACAGAGAAATAAAATAAGATTAAACCCAATAACCGACCCTCCTAAACTATTCCATTATTTTTAAACGCTAATAATAAAAAGTTCAAAATACCCCTCAGACTACACCAACGACAGTAAACATTAGCCAAAGTACTCTTAAGGACGATCCAGCCCCGAGTGTACTGCAGACAAGACCTCATTATTACATCTCAAGAACCAGCAGCAACCGAGTGTAAACCCACAGCAGAATCAACAAGGGTCAACTCTAGTGACCCTATTCAGCCTATGAGCACATTCATGAGAAACCAACCTTAACCCACGCACATATCAAGTTTATCCCTGAAGGCTAATCGAACCATTGGACACAATTTTGTTAAAGCCATTCACAATAATACATAACCCAGGCAACTCTAATCCCTGGGCTTAATTATGCAAAAAAACATAATAATAAAGCAATTTCACCTCTTAATTTTGAGACATCAGGCACAGGCCCATCAACTTCTCTCCAGTCTCGTTCGGGTCCAGATGCAGGTTGTCTAACTAAAAAAACACCACATCCCAACACAAGGCCTAGTAGTAAGGGGGTTAAAAGCAGCACAGGGGTCACCAAAATACTCCTTGACCCGGAATACATTTCCAAGGGTCGGCATGACACCCTGAATAGGTCGAATATAATAAGACTAGCGAATGGTGTACCGGGTTTCGAGGTCCTTACCTCTGAAGACATTGACTCAATTGAATTCCTCCCACCTAGAGGCACACAACCATCCGAAGTAACCCTGGTGTCATTTAAATTATCAACCTGGGCACGAGTATTCATTGAGCAAAGGGCTATCTTCCGGGAATGGGGCATTAAAATGTATCTGCACAATCCTCCAGGTTATCCTTTGTTACTGTTAAATCATCAGGAGACCCAGCAAAAAGTGGAAAGCACTGCATTAGGAACCAAAAGTAGGCCCATCTCAATTCTACAAAATGCCTTAGGCACAACAGAGGGGAATCAAACTCCTTTGATCAGAAATTCTAACCTGGACAACCCTTAAGATTGAGGGTGGCTTCCGGCAGTCTTGGCTTGCAACAAAAAGGCCTGACCCCTGGAGTCTCATCCTGAACACTTAAACTGCAAGGTTTCTGCTCTAACGGTATCTCAAGTACTTCCACCCGCAGAACCTTCAATTCTGGAATGAGCCCCTTCATTTTCCTTGTGCTCATGGAACATCAGTGGGCTTCAAAATAAAATCACCAATTCAGATACACACTCTTTTATATTTGGGCACACCGCAATAGCACTACAAGAGACATGGGCCACTCAATCAATCCCAGTGACCGGCTTCATTGAATTTCAGAAACCAGCAGTCAGAGACTGTTTCTATGGCCACCCAAAAGGGGGCCTGTCGATTTACGTATCTAACAACCTAAAAGGCCCGATTGTGCCACTGAACACTGACGAAGACTGGGTCCTGGGAGTTAAAATCAACCCTTGGAGTAACCAACGCCCTCTTTTACTCCTTAACATTTACATCAACCCCAGTACCCACTCCAAAAAGACACATCTAACATGCTTAATGTAAATTGCGAGGGATTTGGCCGTGGACCAACAGCACGCCGATTGTATAATCACAGGGGATTTTAATACCAACCTCTTCCAGGACAATACCGAAGATCTTGAAGGGTTAACCCCCCTTGCAGCTGCAGATGTAGAGGCGCAATCAAAACCTCAAAACGAAGCCTACTGCAGCCTGGGAGAACTCTGTGTGTTGCAACTTCACAGTGCAGGATTTCTGGTAATAAATTTATTTATTTATTTTATTTATTTTTAAAATTTCTAGAGCGCGCAAATACCTTCCGGTGTCTCGGCGCTAGTGTGTACAGATTACATGGATGTGAGAAGATGTTACTGGTTAAAAAGCCATGTTTTAAGATGTTTTCGAAAGGAAAGCAGCGAAGTATGTTCCTTGATCTGAGAAGGGATCTGGTTCCACAGTTTGGATGCAGCCACTACAAATCGTCTGTCTCCCCAAGTTACCTTTTTTGTTGGGGGAATTTGGAGCTGTTGAGCTGTGGATGAGCGCAGAGTTCGACTGGGTTTGTAAATTTTGAAGGCGTTTTTGAAGAAGTCGGGACCGTTATTGTTCAAGGCCTTGTAGGTTATACACATGGCCTTGAACTTTATCCTGCTTCTTATGGGTAGCCAGTGAAGCTCTCTAATTATAGGGGAGATAGAGGCGTATTTTGGTATCCTCAAGAGGACCCTTGCAGCAGCATTTTGAACAAGCTGTAGCTTATTCACCACTTGTTCCTGTGCATTAAGCAGTAAGCCATTACAATAATCCACCTTGGATAATACCAGGGAGGACATCAGAGTTTTGCCAGCAGTGGGAGGAAGAAACGGGAGCAGTTTCTTCACCATTTTCAAGGTGAAAAAAGAGGCCGAGACCACGGCGTTAGCATGGCCAAGGAACGTCAGCTTACTGTCGAAAAGCACGCCCAAGTTTTTCACCTTGGCAACTGGCAGTGGAGGTGTACCCAGTTCAGAAGGCCACCAGACCGGAGACCAAGACGGAGTTAGTTCGCCAAAAACCAATACCTCAGTTTTGTTGGAATTTAGCTTTAAGCAGTTCCGATTCATCCATGTACTGATTGCCTTCATGCCTGCCTGAAAGTTAGCTGCCACAGCTTCTCCGTTTTTATGTATCTCCCGGATCAGCTGTGTGTCATCGGCGTACGATGTAAGCCCTATGCCGAATGACTTTATTACCCTCGCCAAGTCCGACACATAAATGTTGAAGAGTGTCGGACTTAGCAAGGAGCCCTGGGGGACACCGCACGGAAGAGTGAAGTCAGGGGAACTGAAGTTTCCCATCTTCACGGATTGTATCCTATTGGCCAGGAAGGAAGCAAGCGTTGCTCTGGCCCTGCCCTGGATGCCAAGGGCGGCGACACGGTCGATCAAAGTAGAGTGATCGACCGTGTCGAAGGCGGCGGATAAGTCCAGTAGTATTAGAATCGCTGTACCACCCCTGTCCATGATAGTCCTGACCTCCTCAGCTGCTTTGATCAGGGCCGTCTCCGTCCCGTGACCCTTCCGGAACCCGAACTGCGTATTGTCCAGCAGGTCATTCTGGTCAATAAAGGTCGACAGCTGTTGATTCATCGCCTTTTCAATAATTTTGGAAGGGTAAGGGAGGGAGGCAATTGGACGATAGTTTTTGAGCTCTAGGGGATTTAGTGAGGGTTTTTTCAAGAGGGGTGTTACAGTAGACTTTTTCCAAATTTCGGGAAATATGCCTGTCTGAAATATGGCTCTGCAGATGTTAGTGAATACTGGGGCTATTAGGTCAGAGACTGATTTAATGATGCGCGGGGGGCAGGGGTCCAAAGGGGATCCCGATTTTACCGTGTTTATCAGCTCTGTCATGGAGGTCGGCGGTGTGAAGACCTCTAGAGTTGGTTTAAGTGAGCAACGGGAAGTCTCCTGACAGACTGTATTAGTGATCGATGTTGTGGTAAATTCATTGAAGATGTCATTGACCTTGGCCTGGAAGAAGTCTGCCACCTTGTTGCAGAATGATTGAGATGGTTCAATAGAGGGTGGGGCAGGGGGATTGGCTAGGTCTTTTACCACCTGATACAGCTGTTTGTTTGAATTAAGAGCGTTTGTTATTTGTGTGCTGTAGAAGGCGCATTTTGCCGCAGTGATCATCTTTCTGTAGCTAATCAAAGCGTTCTTATATGTCTCTTTGTCGAGATCCGCGTAGTTCCTACGCCATCGCCGCTCTAAGTTTCTGCAGCGTTGCCTCTCGAGCCGTAATGACTCCGAGAACCAGGCCGCCGAAGGTTTGGTGCGGTTAGGCTTTGTTTCTTTTTGAGGGGCTAGGTGGTCTAATGCCTTAAATAGCCAGCATTGATAGTTTTGGGAGGCTTCCTGGGGGTCGGGCCTATCCTCGGGTATCGAGGATTCCAAGATGTTATGCAAAGTAGTGACGTCAATATTTTTCCAGTCGCGACACGAGATCGGCGGACAGGTGCTAGTGTGGGTATTTCTGTGAGGTTTAACTAAAATTGTGAATTTGACAGCTAAATGATCTGTCCAGGTAAGAGGGAGCACTGTGGGAACGGTAATATAGGGATTATTAGTAAATAAGGCATCCAAAGTGTGTCCTGCTTGATGAGTAGCTGAATTGACCTGCTGTTCTAGGCCAGCGGCCAGAAAGTCTGAAATCAGCGTGTGCGATTCCTTGTCTTTCTCATTCTCCAAATGGAAGTTAAAATCTCCCAAGATGGTGTAGTCTTGATTGGCAGCTACTGGTTCTAGTAGCGGGTTGAGGGTTTTTAGGAAGAGTGTGCGTGATGTTGGTGGTCGGTAAAGGAGAATTCCTTTAAAAATTTGTATGGGAGAAAGAGAAATAGAAAAGGCGAGGGCTTCTGCACAATTATGATCAAGTGGTTCGGTTTTTATTGGGAACTTAATCCGATGTATGATCGGTTTGCCCAGAAATGCCTCTGCTGCACAGATTAGGCTAGAACTTGGCCTATTAAATTAAGTCTCCAGCATCGGCACGTTCCTAAATCTCTGCCATAAACTCAGACAGGAAGACATAGGCTCACTTGAGTCACTAGTCTGGCAAGTCATCTCCGAGAAAAACTCAGGGGGCACGTATGGTCGTCTTTTCAAGGAGTCCATTCAAGAACTCTCCGCAGGCGACCTATTGGATCTTAACCCCGGTATGACAGTATTCAAATCCCTCATTAAGAAAAGTGTCCGAATAAGTTCCCTTATTATGGATAAAAACCATCTTGCCAAACGTAGACACGCATGGACGGTTATGAATTCGTACGGGCTATTATCTCCTGCAACCTATCTGTCCCGCACCTATCCCTCGTACCTAAAACTTAGTTTTATGGCCATCAGACTTGGTGACTGGCAATTTTTTAAAGATCTGCCAGGCTGGCATCGCACGACAGATGAAATATGGTGCAGAGGGTGCGGCAGGACGACTGAAACCCTGGAGCATGTGGTTTGTCTTTGCCCAGCACTCATGGCACAGTGCAGACGCAAACTGAAAGTGGAGTGGAATAGGTTGGGAATCCGGTCCTGCAGACAGGCAATCATTGTGGCCCTATGTCCAGAAAATACAGCTTTAAATATTGGCCTTACATTGTTTATACGCCTTGCATATCGCAACTTTCTGCATGCTCCACTCGTGTTGGGAACAGCTTAAATCTAATCGTATTATTTGTAACTTGATAAAAAAAAAAGTCTCTCATCCATTACTGCACTATCATGATTTGCTGCTATTTATCTGCTGTTGCTATTTTTATCTGATATTTTTTTAACTTTTATAACTATTTATTAACGGTGGGTTGGCAAAAAGGTTTAATACTGTAAATAACTCTATACCAACCTCTGTAATTTTAAAGTTATTTTTAACGCAACCCGGACTGTTCAACAGGGAGGTGAAAATTGCAATGTGATAACTCTACATCCATTTATAGTTGATTATTGATGTCAGTTTTGCTTTTACAATGTATATTGCTGTCGGTGCTTCTTTTAAGGATATTGTTTTATATCCAAATAAAGATTATTATTATTATTATTAACATAAGATATTGATTTTTAAATGTTTAAAGTAAAAACAGCTCTAAGAAGAGTAAAGCACAAATGGGATATCTAGTAAAGTTGGACCGGGACAAAGTTAAAAGTTCAGGCTGACCTCCATGGTGTGCATTAGACCAGCTGAACCAAAAGAGTGGAGGAGGCGAGCCAGAGGAGTGGGTAAGTACTCTCTCTGCTCATGCTGCCCTTTATTTTGCCTCTTTTCACTTGTATCTGCCCTTTATTTTACCTCTTTCTTCTTGTTTCTGACCTTTAGTTTGCTTCTTTCTTCTCCTTTCTGAACTTGCTTTTTCCTCTATCAGCTCATTTCTGACCTTTATTTGTTCTCTTTCCGCTTGTTTCTGATCTTTATTTGTCCACTTTCGCCCGTTTCTGACCAATATTTTCCCTCTTTCTGCTAGTTTCTGTCCTGGCTCCTCAATGCAGACATCATATCTACAGCAACATACCCCTAGGGCTGACAGTGCTGCGCTATAAAGATGCTCATAGATAGATTCATTAAAAAGTACTTTGATCTGAGGTTGCAGAGCATTGCTTGTGCTCAGGTCGAGGATGCGTTGTGCAGCAGAGCCAATGCGCCGGGTCCAAGATGCATGGAGGCTGCGAGCTAATTCCTGTTGAGTCAAGGACCCTTTGGACGTGGCTCGCAGTGCGAAGACCGGTGTGGCAGGTGTGTAGGGCAGTTGAGTCAATGCATAAGCTCTGATGAGTGGGGAAGCTGCAATGCAGAAATTCAGCATCATCGTTGAGGCTACCATGGACGGGGATTCAAGGACCTTGCACCAGAAAAAGAATTGTGCAGTGGCAGTCCTGAAGGCAATGCATCGAGTCAGTTCAATGCAGCAGTGGTGATGTGTCAGTGTAGATACACACAGCAGCGGTGATGTGCTCGTTGTGATCTGTGTAGGCCCACTTCCAAGGGTCTAGGACTGCGATATCATGACTTGCCAGAGCAGACTCACAGATGGCAGAGCCTGGGTGCAGAAGCAGGGTGGTTGGAAGTCTTTTATGTCCCTGAAGCTTCTATTCAGGAGGCCAGCCAGCTAGCCCTTGGAGTCATTCCAGGTTCAAATGATGTAAGTCCAGTCCTTCTTGCCGAGGCAGAGGGGCAGCAGGCCAGCAAGTCAACAGAGCAAAGCAGGAGTCCAAAAAAGCAGCAGTCCTTTAGCAGCACAGCAGTCCTTCCAAGCAGAGTGTCCACGAGTTCAGAAGTGGCAATGTCTGAGATCCAGTACTTATACCCGATTGTGCCTTTGAAGTGGGGGAGACTTCAAATGCCTTTGAAGTGCACAGAGGTCTTGCCTTCCTGCACTGGATCCAGACTCACTACAGAGGGTACCCAGCCCTTTGTGTTTTGGATAGGACACAGCCTATTCAGATGTAAGTGAGCCTTGGCGAACTCCTCCCTTCCATCCTGTCAGGATGACATATCAAGTCACACCTAAGCTCCTGTTGTGTGTAACTGTCTAGAAGAAATACACAAAGCCCGACTGTTACCCACTCCAGACATGTGATCATGAGAAACATGTCAACTTTCTAAAGATGGCATTTTCAGAATTGTAATGTAATATCCAACTTCACAATAGGTTTGGATTGTAAGTTGTGATTCCAGAGATATCAAACGTGAGAAGTCAATCTCTTCATATTTGGCAGTGTACACTACTAGGGACTTATAAGTAAGCATTTTGTCTTAAGTTAGTATTTTGTCTTAAGATAAACTTATGACAAACTTAAGTTCAGGGGGAACGTCTCACTGAAGCACTGCTCCTGCTCTCGCTCCTGCTCCCCATCATCGTACACATCAAGGAGGTTGCAGCGGAGCAGCGGAGCAGCGGAGCAGCAGCGAAGCATACGGACCATACAGGGCATAAGCGGCTCGGGGCACCGGGACTCACTGGGCTCGACGGACCGCCCTTTGTTGATCTGCCTGTGTGCTTCGTGCTTCGTTTCACGCCGTGGCAGGTACACCGGACAGAGTCCGACAGAGTGTGGGAGGAGCAGGTAAGGCAGGCAAGTGCGGGCACGAGCAGGTGCGAGTGCTGCTTGAGCTGCTTGAGCTGGGTCTTGAGGCTGAGCGCTGAGATAACAGCACCCCTCTGCCTCCGCCTGTGCCAGTGCTGGTGCGAGCCTGCTCTTCGGTAACCTGTAGCCTGGAACATTGCAAGAATTGAAAAGGGGATCAGTTCGAGTCCCGTTAGACTGCTGCTGCCTGCTGGTTGGGGGTGCCGCTCGCTAGAGGTGTCTGTTGCCGCCTGACTTTGCCTTCCACGACAGGAGTAGCACACTTGACTTTCTGTCACCCTTGTGGAGCTTACAGGAGATTCTAACCCCGTGGCAGCAGAGGAGGTGAGAGGCGCGGCGCACGGGACTGCGAGGACCAGCATTCCTGCAAACACCAACAGCTGGTTCCTCTTTCCGGCCGAGCCGCGCCCCCTCACAGTGTCACGCCCCCTGCTGTACTTTACCTCTCGCGGCTCCCGCTTCGCGGGAGCCGCTCGTTAGAGGTGTCTGTTGCCGCCTTACTTTGCCTTCCGCTACAGTAGTAGCACACTTGACTTTCTGTCACCCTTGTGGAGCTTGCAGGAGATTCTAACCCCGTGGCAGCAGAGGAGGTGAGAGGCGCGGCGCTCGGGACTGCCAGGACCAGCATTTCTGCAAACACTAACAGCTGGTTCCTCTTCCCGGCCGAGCCGCGCCCCCTCACAATGTCACGCCTCCTTTACAAACTTAAGCAGGCCCTATAACGCGCACCGCGGGACGCGCGCGGGTCGTGGCCCGGGGCGAAGCCCGGGCAAAGGGCGGGCCCTCTGATGCCCTCGTAGGCCGGATCAGGCCGGGCTGGGCCTACTCTCTTCAGTTTATTGCTTGGACACTGGAATATTACTGTTATACTTTCTCCTTTTAAGTCTTGCACCCTTAGTGTCTTGTTATGCCTTCCCCGGCCACGGAGGGCACCCCTATGAAGCTGGGAGGAGTCAAAAATAGGACTCTAGATAATTATTTCCCCCGGGCTGTGGGAGACGGGGATAAGGAAAGCACTCTGATCAAGCGCAGGGCGGAGCGTAGACGTTCCATCGAAAATCTGAAAAATAGGCCTCTTGGAGATAACTCCATATTATTTAGCGAGGACCCATCCTCACTGGATGATGTCCCCCTTTTGCTGAGGGATTGTACCAATAACCCAATTGAATCAACCACTAACGTTACCCCCCTATTAGCCCAAGTTGTGTGACTGTTGATCTAATCACCCAGCCCCCACCTGCCATTAAAGCCAGGAAAGCCAAACCTAAGCCAACTCTTGTGCAAGGGGTACACAGCCCCCCACACAATAAACGCAGGAGGAAGTCGAGGGGTGGCCAGGGAAAAACTAAAACAAAAATTCCCCACTCTGATTTTGGGAGAACCCCAAAACCCCCCCAACCACTGAAAGGTTATTGGAATATGTAAATATAACACCTCCCGAAAAGGCTACCATTATCACTGATTTGGCCGATGCCATGGTAAACAATGTTACCAATGTTCCTCTTTCTGTTGTCCCACTAGGAAATTTGGAATTTTTGCTTAGGTCCCTGTATTGCCGATTAACGAGAGCATTAAAAAGGTTGAGATAAGACTCACTATCCTGGAGGCTACATTAAGTAGTATGAAATCTTCGGTTAGCCCGCAGGGTAGATCTTTTGAGACTAATCCCCCTCCCATTGTCCCTCTCAATTTCCCTAACACGCCAGCTAGTTTGGCACCTCCCTTGGCGACCACTGCTGCTCCCACCCCACAACACCTTATGGCTAATTTAGTCCCAGCTCATCTACGAAAACCCAATATCCCACCCTCACCTGTAGGCCTAGCTCCCCCTATGCCAATCACTGGCAGTATTGCTCCCCCACCCCCAGTGAAGTCTGCTCCTAGACCCCGTAGACCCAATCTCCCTCCAGAGGCAAATGATCTTATGGTAATCATGGCCGGTATTCCCCCACTTGAAGTGGGCGAAGGTGAGAACTTTTGCTCACTGAAAAGCAAGCTTTTCAAGTGGTTGAATTGGAACAGACCCCTTCTGGCCCACCTTAACAATGAAATCATCATGGTGAGAAGGGTACCTTGGGTGGGTAAAACAAACAAATCTATAATAGGGGATTGCATCCTGGTGAGTTTCCGAGACGCTGGGACTGTTACCCATATATGTCACGGGAAGAATAGATCCCTCGAATCAACAATCCAGACTCTACAAGTGTCGTTTTTCTTCCCTCCTACCCCTATGTATCTCGATCAAGCCCACGACAACTGGACGAGGGTCGCCCGGAGGGGTAGACACCATGATTTCAAAGTTCGCCCAGTTTTTCATCGTCCGGTGACACCCTTCCATGACTTCAATCAATTTAGCTGCCTGAATGGACTCGAGGGGGTCGATTGACACATGGACAGACATACTAACACAAGGGGAAATGTATGTCCAGGAGTTGTAAATACCGGGGGTCCAAAATTGGAATCTGGGCAGCAAAGCCTGTTGGTACAGCAAACTTCACCTAGTAGGGCTAGGGGGATTGAGGCAAATGAGATCATGGTTATAGCTACTGAACCTATAATGGGAGGAAATGGGTTGGAACCTGGTCGGGTGGAGACTGTGGAACGAATTGGGCTCAGTGGGGGAATAGAGCATGTTCATGACGTAATGAGAACCATTTCCTGGAACATATCAGGCTTGGCAGCCAAATTTAATAACAAAGAGTGGTGCAACTATATTAGCAACTTTCATGTAATTAGCCTCCAGGAGACATGGGCCCTTGATAATAGCAACTTCCACATTCAGGGGTATAAATGTTTTTTTGTCCCGGCGCAAAAAACGAGATCGGGGAGGGCCATGGGAGGACTATCTATATATGTAGATCTAAACCTTCCGGGCAGCTGGTCCATTACGGACTGGAATTCACATGCTATACAAGCAGTACGGTTTAATGGGAATGGGCTAAGACTTACTGTTTTCAATATTTACAACAATGGGATAGGGGGAGACCATACCTCATTTGTAGGAGAACTGGATGACAGATTGGGTCAGGAAATTATAGCTAGGAAAGTGGGACAGGTACCTGCTCTGCTGGTCATGGGAGACTTTAACTGTCACCTATGCTCGGCATTGGTTCCACTAGATGCAGAATAGACTCATTAGCCCGTAGAGAAAGGGCCGCATTTCTCCCACACACTGGATGGTCTAGCTTTCAGTAAACTCCTTCTTAATCATGATTAGGGCTCCCGTTTTTCCGTTTTTACGGATTTATACATATAAATACAGACGGAAATCTATATTTCCTTTGTCTGTATTTATATTTATGAACGGCAAAATACTAGCAAATTTTACCACGCTGCTGTCTGGTATTTTGCTACCGACGGGGCACTTGGAATGACTTGGGATGCCTGCTGTAGTAGAGGCTTCCCACACTTCAGTCTGGCAAGAAGGAGTGAAATAAACAACAAAGCCTCGTTAACATGTGAATGGTTGTTTTAATGGCCTGTGAAGTACTTGGGTGAGGCTTGTCAGCTTCGTTATCTCGTGCAGCAGGAAACTCCTGTCAGGGCCCCTCCAGGCCCTCACTACGTGGCGGATTCCTTTCATAAAGAGCACTGGGGTTTAGTTTATGGACCCCTCCTTTGCTGGCTCATGCTGCGGGACCCCCACGAGAGTAAATAGCTGCCTCTGGGAGCTGACTGCGTGGCGGCTCACTGGTGTTTAGTGTATTGCCTCCTTCTTTGCTGCGAGGGAGGAGGGGGCATACAATGAGGCAATGGTGACCTTTTGCTGGAGCCGAGTAGAGATTGTCACCAGGCACGGAGAGAGGTGAGCTAGGCGGCCGTGTTGCTGCTCTCGGTGGCACCGGCCATTGGTGCTAAAGTGTGCCTATAGTGTGGAGCATAAAACCATTTACCGGCGCGCTCGTGTTGTAATGTTTTAAATTCCACAGGAAGAGTCCTGTCTCACCAAGAGGTCAGAGTCATCAGGGCAGCTTCGGCAACTTTCACATTTTTCATGGTATGGAAAGGCTGTGACCCACCGCACCCGCCCTCAGTAACTGAGCCGCTGGTGATTGCAGTTTGTGATTTCACGAAGGATTACAGTACATTATGTCTGAGTTTTCCAGGCCATGGCAGGAGCGGAACTGTTTGGTTTGAGGCATTTTGGGGACTCGGGAGGGTAATTTGTTATGTTAACCTCGACTGCCACAGTCCCAAACAGTGCTCTCAAGTACCCTGATGATACCCTGATGATATCCTGATGATAATGGACTATTCCATTGCCGGGTGAAACAACTTACCTAACACGCAGTGGGAGTGCATGATGGGATCTGTAGTTCACTACAGGGACTACAGATCGGTTTGTGACTTTGGCCCGACCTATCAGGATTGCAATTCAATGCGGAGCGACTGGAGGCAAATAAAAGGAACTGTTGCAAGATTGCGGTGAGAGCTGGCTGTTGGGAAAGGCAAATGCCAAAACGCGTCATGCCAAGGTGCGTTAAATAAACCCCCTCTTGCAGTACCCCTGTCTCTCCGGTTCTTTTCAGCTGAAGGATCATTTGTGGCATATGGTGCGCACAAGCCCTGGGCGCACAAAAGAGGAAACCCGTCTCAGCAAGAGGTCAGAGACATCCGGGCAGCTTCGGTAATTTTAACATTTTTCTTGGTATGGAAAAGCTCTGACCCACCGCATCCACCCTCAGTATCTGAGCCTCTGCAGATTGCAGTTTGTGATTTAAAGCAACATTCCGGTTCATTATGTCCGTGTTTTCCAAGCCATTGCAGGAGTGGAAATGTGTTGTTTGAGGCGTTTTGGGTACTCAGGAGGGTAATTTGTTTTGTTAACCTCGACTGCCACAGTCCCAAACAGCGTTCTCAAGTATCCTGATGATAATGGACTATTCCATTGCCGGGTGAAATAACTTACCTAACATGCAGTGAAAGTGCATGCTGGGATCTGTAGTTCACTACAGGTACTGCAGATCTGTTTGTGACTTTGCACGACCTATCGGAATTGCCATTCAAGGCAGAGCGACTAGAGGCAAATAAAAGAAATACATTCCATAGTGCTGGCTGCACCAAACACACAGCCCGCACTCGCAGCCACAGACACTTGATTTGCACATTTAGTTTAACATGCCATGCACAGACTGCAGTGCTGTCCTAGGTACGAACCGTTTTACACAGACTATTAACAAAGTCGCCCTCTCCAGGCAGTGCAGGACGTGCATTATCTGTGATATGTATTCAGAGACTGCCACACGATGAAAGGAGCAGTGGTCAGAGTAAGCATGATTTGAAACTTAAACAAAACCTTACCTTCTTTCAGTGTACCACCTGTGTCTGAAGCCAGCACAAGCCACGAGTCTGCAGACCGAGTGCGGCTTTTTATTAGACAAAATAATTAATGCACAGACTTTATGCCAAAAGTGTCAGTGAGACTGTGCCAGCCACGTGTTAACCTGCAAATTTACTTTTTATTGCTAGTGCGCGATTATGACTCGGTATCACTGATATCGGACACGACAATGAGGATGTTTAGTGTAAAATGTCC
This sequence comes from Lissotriton vulgaris, assembly GCF_964263255.1. Classification (NCBI taxonomy): domain Eukaryota; kingdom Metazoa; phylum Chordata; class Amphibia; order Caudata; family Salamandridae; genus Lissotriton; species Lissotriton vulgaris. Next base: position 274,690,116 of record NC_141695.1, on the reverse strand, counting down.
TAAATACTGTGTGTCATCCGGCCTCCCATGCTGCGGCACTGACAATCACAGCCGTCTGGTAGGAGGCCTGAAACTACCTGATGGAAGCTAATTTCATATGCCCGGCTCTTCAAGTGTTGCGCCCCACCTGACTAAGAAAACATCTGCGTACTTCCGAGGGGCCCGAGGCACACCTGTCTGGTTCTGCCAGGGTCACCGAGCGCACAGTGACTGGACGCCGCTCTCCAGCAGCATGAGTGACCCAAGTAAGCTGTGAACTGGACTGATGCATGATTTGCAGCGATTTATAACTGTCCTGAGCTCTAGGACAGTAAGACACAGCCTCTTAGTGTGCCTGTCTACCTTATCGTGGATGCCTAGACAGCATAGTCAACCCACTCGTAAGTAGTGTTGCCACCTTCTCTAAACAAATACCTGCCATTGGTTCACCTCATTTTAGGATTTAAGAGTCAAATAGAATATACAATGTTATGAAAATTGTCTTTATAAAGTTTCTTAGTTTTTATAAATCGCCTTTCTGTCTGTTTACTTTAATTAGCAGCCAGCGATCATTAAGTTGGCTGTTCCAGAACATTGCAAAGTGCATTCTTCTTCTTGTTTTTATTGTTTAATGTATGTACAAATGAGTATTGTGCTGCATAACCAAATACTTATAAGGTCCCAAAGGTGAGACCTATTGGCTATGCCAATGCTTGTTATTTGCTTTCTAGTACAATATAGGCTATATTGTAATACAAAACAAATAAAATTGTCAATTTAAATAAATGTGGAAAAATACTAGCTGTAGTGTCGTCTTTTGCTTGTGGCAAAAATAAATGTGGATAAATACAGAAAAAATGGGCAAAAAATAAATATGGATAAATACAGACGGAAATGGCAAAAAAATAAATACCATAAAACCGGGAGCCCTAAATCTAGAGCACACTTTTAATATGATGGGTGTGCAGAGGGATGGCAGCCTACCACCAACATTTAAGGGCACAGGATGCTCCTCTTTTATTGACTACATCTTAGTTTCTAGAGTTTTAATAAACAGAGTCATCAGCGTAGGGATAGAATGGAGCACTTTTAGTGACCACAATCCCCTTGTATTGGGGTTGCTGCATCTGGCGGGTCCAAGAAGTAGATACCAAGGCACAATTACTGAGAAGGTAACAGACCAGGGAAGGAGATTAAGATGGTCCAAAATAGACGGGGAAACCTTCTATAAATCCTTGATGGACTCTGGAAAACCCGCCATCGATGACTGTTTAGATATGGGTGTACAAGGTCCTTGGTTGCTTGAAGCATTTGGCCAGATTGCTGACCTTATAGACGGTCTACTAAAAACTAGTGCGCCCATAAGGAACCATTGTAACCCACGGTGGTTTGATAGAGATTGCTCAAAGGCTTTGAGGGAGCTCAAAACCAGCCTTAAAAACAAACCAAGGAATATCCTACAAATTGCTATGTGTAGGAATAATTATAAGAGGGAGACTAAGAGGAGGAAATTAGCTCTACAGGGAGAAGCGGGGCAGACCTAAGAGAAGCGGGGGAAAATAGGGACATGTCCGGGTTCTGGAGAATTATCAATCAACCAACTTTCCAGGAAAATAATGCCCCGGAGATAGGATCAAACATCCTACCAGAACAGTGGGTCTCTCATTATAAGGGGCTGTACAACCATGAGCCAGGAACAACCGAAGAGTATGCAGGGACCTCACACCAGGGCACTACAGTAGTGTTTACCATTAAGGAGATCACCGCTGGAATAGAGGGCTTGACAAAAAACAAAGCCCCTGGCCCGGACGGGATCCTCCCTGATTTGTTTCTGAGCTGTGTAGATCTGTGGGCTCCCATAATGACTAGGGTCATAAATACTGCCATTACTTGTGGTTTGCCGCCGTCCTGGTCAAAGGCCATAATCGTCCCTATTTTTCAGAAGGGCAACAGGGACGATCCCCAGTGTTATCGCCCGATTTCCTTGATTGATGTGTCTGCCAAACTCCTGGGAAGGGCGATCCTTAACAGATTGTCCGAGTGGACTGAGGAAAATAACATCTTTTCGGACACTCAATATGGATTCAGGACGGGGAGGTCCACCAGTGACCAATGCCTGAATCTCTATAAGCTGACTGCCAAATGCACCATGGCCAGCAATGAAGCCATCTATATGGGGTTCATGGACTTGGCAGCGGCATTCGATCATGTAAATAGGGAGAAACTCTGGGTCATGATGTCTCTTATGGGGATTGAGGTTGGCTTAATTAATATTTTAAGGGAACTTCACAGGGATACCTATGCTAAAGTCCGATTTAATAGGGAGGGTGGGCTGACCGATTCATTTCCTTGTAAGAGTGGGGTACGGCAAGGCTGTATTCTTGCCCCATTTTTATTTTCACTTTATATAAATAATCTGGAGCAGTTCTTGTTAAATCTAAAGACAAATTGTCCAAGGGTAGGGCTGCGTCATATCCCCGTTCTGCTTTACGCAGATGACGCGGTCCTGCTCGCACGTACGCCCAGGAGCGTACAGATTTTGATCGATGGATTTGTTAAGTTTATGGGCTCTTTAGACCTTTTTGTTAATTTGGGGAAATCATATGTGTTGTTGGCTGGTAACAAACCCTGCACCAATCTTACGTACACAATAGGAAACCATAAAATAGAAGAGGTTGAAACATTTCCCTATCTAGGTCTAATTTTTGACGGGTCTTTAAAATTTAGCTCCCTGGTTGAGGAGCGCTGTTTCAAAATGATTGCTACTAATGGCGCTATTGCAAGTTATGGTCGGAGGGTAGGTAGATGGAGTCCTGAACAGGTGATGAACCTGTATAGCTCCATATGCTGCTCCAAAGTGATCTATGGGGCAGAGGTATGGGGCTTTGTTAATACTGCAAAAATACAGCGGGAAGAAAATAAATACTTAAGAACCATCTTGAGAGTACCCCCAAGCACCGCTGGCTTCATAGCACACAGGGAACTAGGGAGGCCTTACCTAGAAGATCTGGTAAAACTTAGGCCAATAGTGGCCTGGTTAAAAATTTGGGTCAACCCTGAGGCGTCTCTGAGCAGGGAAATTCTAAATGATTGCTTAGAAAGAGACAAATGTATGAGAATCCCATGGCTCAACTATGTAAAGAGTACCTTAGAGGCTCTTGGCTACGGGAACCTTTAAACTGACCCGGTAGCAATTGTATCCCAGCACAAAGCGTTAGTAACAAAAGCTTTTCTAGATCAAAAAGCACTACAGAGAGCTGAGGCTGAAGGGCCCAAAAAGACTGTGAAGGCTCATAACCTGGTTAAGAGCACTGAGGGAATGGAGCCATACTTGTACCTCATGCATAATGCTCAGGATAGATTTCTGATGTGCCGTTTTAGATTAAATCTACTTCCGCATTTACTGGCATCACCAGCAGGGTTTTTAACCACAACTGAGCAGAAGGGAACCTGTGGCTGCGACAACAGGTCTCCGCAGGATTCCCTTCACTTTGTACTCCTGTGTCCTTTTTACTCAATGCCCAGGTGTAGATTTTTAGTGAAAATCTTAAAACAAGCCAATCTGAAACATGCTAGAGAGGCCTTAACCTATTTACAGAAAGCATCTGATCCTTTAACATTGTGTTGCATAATGAATTTTATTAAAGTGGCGGTCCGATTAAGGGTAACCAGAGGAGAGGAATGATGCCTAAAACTGTTATTAATCTTTTTTTTTAAAGTGTCAAATCCCCTTCTCCTTTTTTGTCACGGGTATAAATAACTATTATAATTAGGATTCTGTTAACGATTTAATGAAATGTTTTTAATTATGTATATATGTATGTGCTTTTATGGTGATTTTTAATCATCGAATAAAGAATCCTTGACTTGACTTGACTTGACAAACTTAAGTTAAACTTAAGTTTAATTTAAGACAAAATCCTAACTTAAGACAAAATCCTAATTTAAGAAAAAATCCTAGTTTAGGACAAAATCCTGATATAAGACTTAATCCTAACTTAAGACAACATCCTAATTTAAGACAAAATCCTAACTTAGGACAACATCCTAATTTAAGACAAAATCCTAATTTAGGAAAAAATCCTAACTTAAGACAAAATCATAATTTAGGACCAAATCCTAATTTAAGACAAAATCCAACTTAAGACAAAATCCTAACTTAAAACAAAATCTTAATTTAGGACAAAATCTTAATTTAGGACAAAATCCTAATTTAAGACAAAATCCTAATAGCAGGTTTTCTAAGCTAAAATATCCAGCGATAAGCGCATTTAGAGATAAATATCACTACTCATTGCTCATATGCCCCTAAGGGCCTAATTATGAGTTTGGCAGTCTGAGGACTGCCAAACGTCTGGTGCGCAGCATTTGGGGTCTGGCCACCTCTGCACCATCGGTCGGCCCACCTGAATAGGCATGGGCGTTCGGACTGCAATAGCACCACAGAAACTGTCAGTGATCAGAGATCCCTGGCGGTTGAGAGGCAGGCTGAGGACCTCAATATTCTTGGTGGTGACCTGCTGCACCATCAAGCATATTAGGAATTTCCTTATCACCAGTGGTCTCATGGAGGTTCTTACTCCATGAAACTGCTGGCAGTGAGGAAAGATAGGGGTCACAACAGCTCCCCCTGTTGCTCCTGTGCACCCACCGGTCAAACCACAATTTTACTCATAACCTGGAGAAAGGCAGTATTGTGCCGCCCGCTCCCACACTGGCAAAACTCGTAATTAAGCCCTTAATGAACCGTAAGATCAATGCTGTATCCTCACCTGCTCCGAAAGACATTCAGATGGATTCCCACTGAATCTAGATAAAACAGTCACCCACACATTCATCAGCAGTAGACTCAACTACGGCAATGCACTCTACACTGGTGTCATCCAGAAACTTCCCAGGAAACTACAGAATGTTCAAAATGCCAAAGCCAGACTGGTCCTTGACAATACCAGCTGCAGCCATATCACTTAACACCTCAGAGAATTCCACTGGCTCAAGGGCAACAAAAAAAATCACTTTCAAGCTGCTAATGCACACCTACAAGGACCTCTACAATGCAGGACCAGCATACATGAACCACCGCCTCTCATTCCACGTAACCACCAGACACTTCTGCTCCTCACAGCTGGCTCTGGCCACCATCCCTCAGATCCACAAGACTTGAACTAGAGGAAGATCATTCTCCTATCTCACTGCCAAGACCTGGAAAACCTGATTCCCCACCTCAGATAATGCCAAACGCTGACCCAATTCAGGAAGGATCTCAAGACCTAGCTCTTTGATTGAACCCCAGCACTTAGACCAGAGGTCTTCAAACTTTTTGATGCCGAGACCCCCCTGTCAAACACTTTTAGGCGTAAGGACCCCCTCCTGACAAAAATTTCTGGAATCTGGTACTCCTCATCCTCTACTACCATAAACGTCCCAAATTCCAATGGCAAAGCAATGAAACGTTTGTGCATAGAATACCTGCAACTACAGACACTCCTTGCCCCGTTTTTCTTTACTGCACTTGCGGGTTCATGTTTTCTGTGTGTGACTGCTGGCTGGTTTTTTCCTTTGTCTTTCCAATCTATGGGGGTCATTATAATGGCGGACAGACCACCACCGCCGGGCCGGCGGACCTTCTGCCCTCACAAAGCACATTACCAACCACCAAATTAGGATGCCGGTGGGTACCGCAGCAGTCAGAAAGTGTGTCCGCCGTTTTACTGCCAAAGGTAATCGGCCCGATTGCCCTGTGGAGGGTGCAGAGAGCCTTAAATGGTGGTGGTGCCTAGCAGGCTCTGTCCGCCATATCAGGATGTGGGTAAACAGAGGCCTTTCCATGGTGTCGATGCCACCATGGAAAGGCTGGCTGGGGTGAGTCGCTACACTGGGGAATACCCCTGGTACCCCCTCATTTCGATGCACCAAGTGGCAGGCACCGCGTGGTGCCTGTCATGTAGTGCAGGGAAATGCTGTGCATGCACTTTTGACATTGCGTACGGTGCTGCAATGTCAAAAGCTCAGGATGCACCCACCAGTATGGTGGGCGCATCCTAATCGCACTGGTGGGACCGCCGCATGTCTGGCAGGTGGTCCTAGTACCGCAACAATGGCGGGCGGACATCGTAATGAACCCCTATGTGTTTTCCCTCTCTTACATGTAAATATCTGGTACAGAAAAATAAGTGCTGGTATCCAAAAATAAGTGCCTATGTTGCCCACCGGTAACCACTGGCTCAAATTAAGCACTGATGCTAAACAAGTTTGGCTCTCAGGAATTAATAGCCAAATTAGAGTCACAGACCGTTGTCTCATATTTGTTGTGTTTAAGACACTGGCCAAGCTCTTAATTTGTAATAAACATAAGAGTAGCGGCCCACATTTTTTCTTTGGAGTCTACAGCTAGTGCTATTCTGAATGCTGTGCTTACTGATCACCAGGGATCCTAGTCTTGATTCCACCTGTTTTTTTTTTACCGCCACCCTTCTTTCCGTGTCTCTTTAGCTCACTTTTGCTGGTTTATTTTCACACTTATTTTCTACATTTGTTGTGACCACCATGGGCCATCAGTGTGGGATTAGGATTATATTTAGTCCAGGGCACTCCCCAAAAAAGTGGCCCACATTCCAGAATCGGTACCTGTTTTGTAGTTTTATATAGTGTGAACTCCTTCTCTGGCAGAACAAGCAATTGTAAATCAATAGGTCTCGCATTTTAGACACTTTGACCTATTGGTGTTGTAAATGACAATGCCTTTTTATTATTTCAGGTGTTTTGTAAACACATAAATAAATGGCATTGTCATTTACAATACCAATAGGTCAAAGTGTTAAAATGCGAGACCTATTGCATTGCAAATGCTTGTTTTTATCGCTCCTTACTGGCCTTCAACACCTTCTCTGGGATAGCAAGCACTAAGTAAATATATTTATAATTAGAAGCATGCATTTCACAGCTCGTCACAAAGCTTCCAGTGATTCAATCACTGAAAGCCAGTACTGGCTCCCAATGATTCTGGAAAGGGGCGACCACTCGGTCCCCCCGAACGTATGGCAGAGTGCCTCGATCCCCCCGGGAAGCCATTTTGGGCGGGAGGCGCGTCTCGGCTGGTATGCCCGAAGCGGCGTAGCCGGGGCGCGCTTTTTCCCGCCCTAGAGTGGGCTGGCCTAGACACTGACGCGGCCGGCCACGCCCTCGGGGCAGGCAGGGGCGGGTTTACGCCCGCCCTGAAGATGGATAAAAAGGGACGCAAGACCAGAAGACATCCTCTTGTTCCTGTGCTCTGAAGCTGCACCTCCTCGCTGCACGTGAGCTCGAGACGGAACGAAGAGCCAATTTTGAGCGTTTTAATCGTTCTTGTTTGTTTTACAGTTACTCTGTTGGAGAATGCCGAAGAAGGTGGGAAAACGCATGACTACTGAACAGATGCTGCGTGTTCTCATGAAGGAGATGTCCGAACTAAAGAAGCGGGTGGATAAGAATGAGGAAGGGGGACCAAAACGTCCTTTGGCGGGAGCAGCCCCGGGAGGGAAAAACAAGAGGCCCAGGAGGGGAGCAGCGGGAGAAGACATCCCGGGTCCCAGTGCCCCGCTCGAGGCACCAACTCCCGTGCCGGAGGAGGGGAATCCGATTCCCGTTGTGGTCACCCCCGTGTCCGAGGACGATATGCCGCCCGAGCTGGCAGCACAATTGGCAGCGTGGTTGGGTAAAGGTAACGAGGGCGCCACGGCTGTCGACGCGCAGGCGCTGATAAAGCACTTGCGTGAGAAACGGGAGGCAGCCAAGGTGTCCGTGCCGGCTGCAGTAGTGGACAAGACACCAGGGACGATTGCGACCACAGAGGCAGCGTCCGGTGCAGGTAAGCGGCCATTGCCGATTGCGAGGGATGAGTCAACACCCTCTCGTAGAGAAAAGTTGGGTCAACATGTTCCTTTGGCAATTAAGGAAAAGATTTGGGCGGGGGAGTATGTGAACATTTTCTCATTGCTTGTTGATCATTATGAGGTAGAGCATGTTAAGAGTCAGAAGGATCTCATGCATCCGAGTGTTTGGCGCGCAAAAATGGCCGCCTTTAAAGTGAATGAGAATATTGGCAATTGGGGCAATGCTTGGGGAATTTTTACGTCAATCTTGGGGGAACGTAGGCCTGAGTTGCTTTCCGAGTTTCCAATCTATCAATCGCGAATCATGGGGTACTCGACATCGCACCAGGGTAACCATTGGTTCTGTTACGATAATCTTTTCAGAAAGGCAAAGGAGCATAATAAAAGTTTAACCTGGGATTGTTATGATTCTTTGACTTGGGATAAAATGAAGGAGACAGGAATGTTAAAAATGCCGTTGGTAGGAAGTAATGTTGGCGAATCCTCCCGGCAATATGCGGGGACGCCCTTTCGATCAGGTACGGGTACCGACGATTACTCGAGACCTGCCGGCAATACAGGAAAAAGGGGTTTCTGCTTTAATTTCAACAGAGGTAAATGTACTAGACCCCAGGGATCGTGTAAATTCAAACATGAATGTAGTGGTTGCGGGTCGTCCCATCCTGAGTCCACGTGCAGAGCCAGAACGGGTGATAATGGGGGGAGAGGAGGCGCCAAACAGGTCTAACGTAGTCCGAGGGGCGCCTTTACCAACCCCGATTGATACCCTGGCGATGATTCCCTGGCTCAGTGAATACCCGGATCGTACTTCTGCTGGGGTGCTGCGGAACGGTTTTTCGTATGGTTTCCGCATCCCGGTAGGGGACTTTCAGGGTGTGGAGAAGTGCAAAAATCAACTTTCCGTCCTGCAGCATACGCCCGTAGTATAGGATAAGATCCGGAAAGAGGTTGCTCGAGGTCGGGTCGCCGGCCCGTTTAGTGTACCCCCGGTGCAGAATTTTGTTTGTTCTCCTTTAGGGGTAGTCCCCAAGAAAGACCCAGGTGAGTTCCGACTGATTCATAATTTGTCAGCTCCACGAGGTCTTTCTGTAAACGATGCAATCGATCCAGAAGTGTGTTCGGTGCGGTACGCATCCTTCGATGAGGCCGTAGCCATTTTGAATCGCCTGGGGCCCGGGGCGCTGATGGCGAAGTCAGATATCGAGTCAGCGTTCCGATTGCTCCCGGTACACCCAGACGACCAGCGTCTCCTGGGATTCATGTTTCAGGGTTGTTATTACATGGATAGGTGTATGCCGATGGGGTGCTCTATATCCTGTGCCTATTTCGAGAAATTCAGTAGTTTTCTACAATGGGTCTTCACAAAGAAAACGGGTTTCCAATATGTAATGCACTACCTTGATGATTTTCTGTTTCTTGGGGCAGCCGGGGATCTTGAATGTGGCCGGGCCTTGGCCGAATTTTGTGTGTTAATGAACCAGTTTGGTGTGCCATTGGCGCCGGGTAAAACAGTGGGTCCTACGACTTGCCTCGAGTTTCTGGGGATCGAGTTGGACTCCAGTGAGGGTTGTTTCCGTTTGCCAGCTGACAAAGTGTTGAAGTTCAGGGCTGCACTGCAAGTGTGTATAAATGCATCTAAAGTTACGCTGCAACAATTACAGCAGTTGGTGGGACAGTTGAATTTTGCCCTGAGGGTGATACCAATGGCCCGCCCCTTTTCCCGTTCAATTGCCCAAGCGATGGTCGGCCTAAAAGAGGGCCATCATCGCACGAGACTATCGGCTGAGGTCCGCCAGGACATGCGTATTTGGTTAGCATTTCTGGCGGACTTTAATGGTCGAATCGTCTGGAATAAACCAGCCGTGTCCTCTGAAGAGCTGGGGCTATGGACAGATTCAGCAGGAAGCATAGGTTTTGGCGCCATCTGCGGCACAAAATGGTCGGCACAAAAATGGCCGACATGGTGGCATGAGAATGGTCTGACGAGTAATATTGCTTTCCTGGAACTGTTTCCCATCTTGGTGGCCTTGAGAACATGGCCCGAAGGGTTCAAAGATCACTCTGTCATATTTTGGTCTGACAATATGACCGTGGTCGAGTGTATCAATAGTCAGGCAGCACGTTGTAAACTGATTTTAAGACTGCTCAAGGAAATTGTTTTACTGTGTATGCAATTGAACGTGCTATTCAGAGCAAAGCATGTCCCAGGGGTGATGAATCAGGCGGCTGACGCACTGTCTCGTTTTCAAATGCAGGCTTTCTCGGGTTTCCTCCCCTCAGCGGACCCAGAGCCGGCACCCTTTCCCGAAGCTCTCTGGTCTCTCGGTGCCCCGAACTTCGTCACCTCGTGGGAGAGAGTCTAGCACCAAGGACGAGGAAGGCATACGAAGGGGCGTTTCGGGCCTATTTAGCCTTTTTGGGGACTGATAGAGAGGGGCTTTGGGGCCACGAGGAATGGGTGGTGCATTTTCTGATGTCCTTGCGTAGGGCTGGGAAGTCGGTGGCTGCGGCCCAGAGGCATCGTGCTGCCATTTCCTTTGTTGCCAGGGCTCATAATAACCAGGACCCGACAGCGTCTTTCGTGGTACAGAAAGCGCTGCGAGGGTGGCAACGCCTGGAGGGTCGCAGAGTAGACGAGAGGCGCCCGATAGGTTTGGATAGGTTGGCCCAGTTGTTGGCCACACTCCCTGCCACATGCTCATCTCAGTTTGAGACAGCATTGTTCCGAGCCGCTTTTACGCTTGCATTTCACGGGGCGATGAGGGTGAGCGAACTGGTAGCAAGGAACAAACTGGATGTGGCGGGGGGTTTGTGCCAGGAACACGTTCAGATCAGAGGAGAGACGATGACTGTCTCCTTTGTCAGGTCCAAGACCGATCAAGATGGGATGGGTGACTGCATAATCATACGCAGGATTCCCGGGTCCTCCATGTGTCCGGTAAAGTGTTTAGAAGACTACCTAGCACGAAGGGTGGCATCATGGGGGGGGACGTTGTTGAGACACGCGGACGCCACCCCACTGACGAAATTTCAGTTTCAGCGGGTGCTTGCGATGTCAATTGCCGCTGCGGGCTTGAACCCGGGCGAATTTGGGACCCATTCCTTTCGTATAGGGGCTGCTACAGAAGCTACAGCCAGGGGTCTTAATGTAGAACAAGTGAAACGAGTGGGGCGTTGGTCCTCTAATTGTTATAAGAGATATGTGCGGTTGCACATGTTGTGAAGCTGTAATGATGTACTCACGCTTCTTGTTTTTCTTTGGTTTTCAGTTGCGCAAGCCTACGAGGCGGGGCGGACTATGCAGTCGACCCAACACCGGGCCAGCGGTCAGACATCACCGGCTGTGAAAAAGGAGGTGTGGGTCGTGGGCCACTCATATGTGAGGCGCGCCGCAGACGTATTCAAAGCAGGTGACATGATTCACGTAGCTGGGGAATACGGGTACAGGGTGTCCTTCTACGGAAGAGGCGGTCTCTGTATTGACCAGTTTCAAACATTTTTCGAGGGTTTGTTAGGGCGGACGAGGTCACCGCCGTCTATAGTTATAGTACATGTAGGGGGCAATGATTTGGTCACCACCGGTAGACGACTTCTCCTGGAGGCAATGCTTTCCACTGTAAGTTGGTTGGCGAGGAGAGTTCCGGGGGGGGCACAATTGCGTGGTCCCATTTGATTCCACGAAAGGTGTGGCGGGGGGCTATTTCTATTCCTGCTTTGAATCATTCTGTTAGAAAGCTTAACAACAAAGTGAGTAGGTTGTTCCGTTCCAGGACATTGCATTCTATTTCTCATGGCTGTATTAATGATGACAGTATGTATTTGGGGGATGGTGTGCATTTGTCTCGGGTGGGGAATGAGTTACTCATAGGAGACTTCTTAGCATGGTTAAAAACGTTGAAACATGACCTTTAGGTAGGAGTTTTGTGGGGGGTCCGGATAGCCGGTCAACTATCCGGCCTGTGGCGGTAAGGTCATGATCGGTGAGCACTAATTGGAAGATCCCTATGAGTGGGCGTCACCCAACACGGATGGGAGCGCTCGGGAGAGGTGGCCTTTGGCCCCTCAACGGGGAGGCGGTCCCTTCTAAGGATGGGTCGCCGAAAGAAAAGGAAAGGCGGTCAAGGCCCCTTCCTGTGTAGGAGGGGTTACAGCCCCCTCCTGGGGAATTTCCCGGGGCCAGTGACATCTGCGACGGCAGATGCGGTAAGTTGTGTGGGGTTGGGGGGAGGTCTACGATACCTTCTAGATACCTCACACGAGTCTTCGAACGACCTTTAACTGGCGTCGAGTTTATAGGTGCCCCCGTCAAGTCAAGGGAAATTGGTAGTAGTTGCACTTGAGTACGCCTCAGTGCTGTCGCCCCTCCCAAGTGGGGGGGTATGTCTGGTTAGGGATCTTGACACCGGTTACGACCTTGCCGTTGGCCCTTAAACGTTAGGATGTACAATTTCAATATTTCAAGAAAATGTTTTGTAGGATGTTAGTTCGGCTAGGAGAACCTCTGTATTAGAGAATCTGTTAAGGTTAGCCAAACATCGCAATGTGGTAATGAAATTGTACATTAATATGAAACTGTTTAATGTTTTAAATTTTGTTTTAATAAATACGTCCGGGAGGGTCACTCCCTCCCACTTCCAAAAACTTCAAGAACTGTTTCCGGTTTCCCTCCTTTGGGGATTGTGTTGAGAGGGGGTGGCGGGTATCTCAGCCATATGGAAAGGGGCGACCACTCGGTCCCCCCGAACGTATGGCAGAGTGCCTCGATCCCCCCGGGAAGCCATTTTGGGCGGGAGGCGCGTCTCGGCTGGTATGCCCGAAGCGGCGTAGCCGGGGCGCGCTTTTTCCCGCCCTAGAGTGGGCTGGCCTAGACACTGACGCGGCCGGCCACGCCCTCGGGGCAGGCAGGGGCGGGTTTACGCCCGCCCTGAAGATGGATAAAAAGGGACGCAAGACCAGAAGACATCCTCTTGTTCCTGTGCTCTGAAGCTGCACCTCCTCGCTGCACGTGAGCTCGAGACGGAACGAAGAGCCAATTTTGACCCACCCACCAGCCCCTGAAGACAGCCAGTTGCTTTAATAAAATTGATCGATAATTCTATTTCGTTTACAGGTTGTGTTAGTATCGTGTTGATGTTGAATGTGTAATAAAGATTGGTCTAATTTTGTAAGTTTGGTGATGAAAGAAATTCGGATTTAACGTCAATTTATAAATGTGCTTTTCGGTCATAGTGGCCAATGTTTTTTTTTAGTTTAGTTAGCATTTGTCGTATTTATTTTGGTCGGGCGGTAAGGTCATGATCGGTGAGCACTAATTGGAAGATCCCTATGAGTGGGCGTCACCCAACACGGATGGGAGCGCTCGGGAGAGGTGGCCTTTGGCCCCTCAACGGGGAGGCGGTCCCTTCTAAGGATGGGTCGCCGAAAGAAAAGGAAAGGCGGTCAAGGCCCCTTCCTGTGTAGGAGGGGTTACAGCCCCCTCCTGGGGAATTTCCCGGGGCCAGTGACATCTGCGACGGCAGATGCGGTAAGTTGTGTGGGGTTGGGGGGAGGTCTACGATACCTTCTAGATACCTCACACGAGTCTTCGAACGACCTTTAACTGGCGTCGAGTTTATAGGTGCCCCCGTCAAGTCAAGGGAAATTGGTAGTAGTTGCACTTGAGTACGCCTCAGTGCTGTCGCCCCTCCCAAGTGGGGGGGGTATGTCTGGTTAGGGATCTTGACACCGGTTACGACCTTGCCGTTGGCCCTTAAACGTTAGGATGTACAATTTCAATATTTCAAGAAAATGTTTTGTAGGATGTTAGTTCGGCTAGGAGAACCTCTGTATTAGAGAATCTGTTAAGGTTAGCCAAACATCGCAATGTGGTAATGAAATTGTACATTAATATGAAACTGTTTAATGTTTTAAATTTTGTTTTAATAAATACGGCCGGGAGGGTCACTCCCTCCCACTTCCAAAAACTTCAAGAACTGTTTCCGGTTTCCCTCCTTTGGGGATTGTGTTGAGAGGGGGTGGCGGGTATCTCAGCCATATTTAAAACAGTAAATTGTCCTTTGCATTTTCAGATTAACTCAGCGTATATTTCCATCCCTTTCAGGCAAGGGTACTGGAAGGAAACCTTGTTAGGCTGTCTGATCAGCTCCAGTTTCACAGCACAAGTGAACACTTCTTGAATGGCATTACAGCTTTAAGTACTTTCATTTCAGAAACTGTCCGGGTCGTTTTATTTTTTTACAAGAGTTCAAGAAGTGAGGCCCGGGAATGCGCAACCCCCTTATCAGGGCTCCACGGCCCCCCTGGGGGTCGCGCCCCACAGATTGAAGACCTCTGACTTAGACTGACCAGCAGCCTCCCCACCTCACCAGCGCCTTGAGACCATCACGGGTGAAAAAGCCACGCTTTACAAACCCTGATTGATATTATGTATTATTTCTATGATTCCAGTTCACATTTCTTGTTTAATATTATACAAGAATAAATTCCCTTTTATGAAATTTCTTTGGAAAGGCAAAACCCCTTGTATAGCTTTATCAACCTTAAAAAGTGATAAACTTGACGGTGGCCTTACATTTCCGGATTAAAAAAATATCATTATCCTTACTACCTGAAAAACAATCTGCTGAATGACTCCTTAAATCCCTATTGTTGGTACTGTTCTCATTCAAATGCTGATTTGAAACATATTCTGTTCAAAATTGCCCTCCCAATATACAGTTTAGGAAACTGGTTTGGCAAAAAATGTATAAATGTTTCAAGGCTGCTATTACATTTTCCTTAACAAATGTTTTTTTGGGCAGTTTAGCACCTCAATGGCCTCACTTAGCTCCAAGTCAGTACTGCTAGGTGTATTATTAGCTGTTCCTTTTCATTTAATTATGTACATTTGGAAACACGCACCCAACTTTCACTTTAGATCTTAGTGGAATGCTATTTGCTCTTATCATAGATTAGACACTGTGTTTCTCCTAAATCATAAGAGAGAGCTATAATGGCTTCGCATCACTGCTTACTTATCCTTCTAACTCAGTTGTCAATAAAAACATTATTGTGTCTGCAGAGCTGTGGAAGCCCCCTTGAAGTTATTCACCTGCCTTCTATATTTATATAATTAAATCATTATGCAGTGTTACAAATATGTGTATGCAATATTCTCTTTTACATTTTTTCATATTGTCTATAGTTAATCATTTTTCATCTTTACTGCATAGTTATATTTCTATTTCCATCTCCCACCCCCTATGCACCTCATACATTTCCATGGTTTTTTATAGCATGGCATGTACATATTTTCATATTTGTATATACATTTCAGTAGGAATATATTTGCTAGGCATTGCAATTTATGCTTTTCACTCCTGTTCTATTTGATTACTTTTGCTTACGCTAACTATTGTGTGTTGTTTTATTGTTCCTAATAAACTTTGGTCCAGATGTTCGATCCTTTCATTTAGCGCCTCGCAATTTGTGACTCATCGCAAGTCGCAAATTGCGAGACTCTAAATGAAATGTACAACAGTGTTATTACGCTGATTTGCAATTCCCAATGGGGTCTCAAATTGTCAGGCTTATTAATATTAACGAGCCTCTCGCAATTTGCTAGCCCATTGGGAATGCCAGCCCTCCCAGAGATGGTGGTGTGTTAGGCTCAACAGACCACCATGTCCGGGACTGCTTTTTAAAAAGCAGCTTTTTTTAAAAAAAAGCAGCCCATTTTCCTTAAAGGAAAAAGGGATGCATTTAAAAAAAAAAATGAAACTTTTTCGTTTCATTTTTTAAGGGCTGTCCGTAGTCCCAGGGACCACTGCCTGCCCTTCAAAAAGATTTTTAGAGACAGTCACAAAGTGGAAGGCCCCTTCCACATTGTGACTACATTACCACCCTCCTAAAGAGGGTGGTAATTTGCGAGTGTTTTGCAACCGCAATTGCGGTCACAAAACATTCACACATAACATTGTGGATGCAATTAGGAAGGGAATGCCCCTTCTTATTGAGATTCACAATTCCTAAATAGCGAGTTGCTATTTAGGAATTGTGCATGGCCAACAGAGATTTTGCATTCGCAAACGGGTTCGCAAACCCGTTTGCGCAGGCAAAATCGCGTTGTACATCTGGCCCTAAAACTTAAAAAAAAAAGAAGATGAAGAAGGAAATGAAGCTGATGTGTTTTTAGTTTTTTTCAGGAAAGGGCCCTCATTATATCCCAGCTTTTCCAGTTCTCTCAGTAGAGTCATATAGGGGATGTGCTGCTCCAGATAGCACTAAGCACCAGCAGAAGGGTGGCAATTTTTTTTAAATTTCAAGTCTAAGAAACATCTTGCTGTGATCTTTTTTGCAGCCCAAAACCTTCAAGAAGGATTACTTACATGCATGTGCCTAATATTTTGCTCATTCCCAAGGACGCCAAATGCCGGGGATAACGGAAATGGCATCATGTAAACGTTTAGCCAGTAATGACATCACAGGAAGTGACATCACATAACCATTTGACCCTGATGATGTTCGATATTTTATTGTCACTTGACCATTTACATAATATCATTAAGATTTCTGAACTCAAAAAACAACTATAGATTAAATAACAATTGAGGCAGTGCTATTATATCCTCTGAGCAGGGCCACTGGGACCGTGCACCAGGAGAGAATCAATTTATGTGACGGCGTTTACTAAATTATGCAGCAAAAAAATGCATATTATGCATCAACGTGCAGCGTATTTTATGACAGTATTACCTCATTATTTTGTCATTCATACACAAGTTAACACTATCTGGGCAAAAGTTTTGCCTCAGTAGTACCAGTCTGCCACCCAAATACAGCCATAAGCAACATGACCAGTCAATCTTTGCTAAAGGGCCTCCAGTGCGTAGCAACATGTGTTGCAGTGTTTTAATTAACCTTTGTATCTGTTTGAACTAGAAACATTTGATTAAAAATCCACAGATTATGAAGTAAGTGATCAATTAGGTGGCAAATGCAGCAAAGAAATAAATATGCAGAAAATGCAATGGGCGCAAAATTGCTTCATTCCCGTGGCCCTGGCTATGAGTGCTACCATTATAGGCCAGGACTGATGCCTTGATACACCAGGTCTGTAGCAGTCATCCCCGTGAACACAGCAGCATGGACACATCTACATGTGTCTATGCACAGACCCATGTACCAACACACAGTTCAAAATGCCCAGGCTCAGGCAGGAGCCAAGCGCAATACTCCGCACGCAGACACAGCCTTCGGTTCTTCTTACGCATAGACTCAAATGAAAGGCACAACCATTATTTTAAGCTTTTATCACACACTAACTATATATTGAATGTGAAGCAGCAGAAAAAAAGGCAGTCAGCCAACTTGCTGACTGCAAGTCCATGTGAAGAAGGTGCAACCTGCCAGGTGACCTTAGGATTTGTTTTTCTTCTCACATCTCCCGGAGAAAGAGGCACTGAAAAGGCAAAGTTCAGTAGCAGCAGAGAAAGTCAAAGGAACTCTGCTGCTTTTGGGACCAAATAATGAGGCTTTTCAAATAAGTCTGCAGGAAAGCAACATTTTAATTCATTGGAGTTTTACATACTTCAGAATGTTACCTAGTTGCAAAATAAAAACATTCTGAACTGGGATACAAACTCTAATTAATTAAAAGGCGTCAGTTTTGGTTCAGCAACAAAGGTAACCAGGGGACATTCACGTCCTCTTTTCTTTCGATTCCTGTCACTTCCTTTGTGGTACGAGTCCAGGTTTCACGGAAGCAGTGCCAGAGGTTCCCAGAAGCATGCCAGGAGCTGAAGGTGCGACCATCCGAACCCCTAAAGTACGTCAATGCTCATCCCTGTTCGGTTAGCGACCAACGTAAGGTCAGAAAGTTGGTTGAAACCGATAGGAGGATGCTAAGAGAAGCAAATTGATTATTGCCAACAAGGAACACATCCCCTTATGCACAACTCAGAATGTTAATCTCTTTAGCAAAAAAGGAAAAATATGGCCTGACCTGATATTCCATTTCAGGTGCAAGCAAGAGTTTTCATGTCAAAAGGAATTAATATCTGTTATAGTTAATAGGCCCACCTGTGTCCCCTTCAGCAAGCATAACACATTTATAAAGCAGAATTGGTCCATTGGTGTCAGTTTTCACTTTGCTAATGATATCACTGTTTTTGATTATTGTTATCCAATAAATCATTTGTTACTGTGGATGTGTTTGCAAAACACTCATACAAGTTACAAGGTGGGACTATATCAAGAACACTATTCCATCTGAAATTAAATGACTCACAAAGTGAAAATTGTGAGTAGGAAAGTTTTCTTTGACGTTGAATGACCCTAAGCAAATTTCCACTTGCCATTTTGTAGTCTCAAAACCAATGATTTTGCAAATGATAGGCTTCACCATCACATAAAGGATCCTTCTATCAGGCACATTATTATCCAACAAGTATGGGAAAGGGAATACCTACAGAATTGATAGGTATATAGAGGAAGGGAATTCTCTGTGGAAAAAATGTTTTTAACTCAGAAAAATGTATGTAAAAAGATATGTTTCTAATGTTTCTTGACAAAATGCAATTCACTACAGTGTTGGAAGTTTCAATGCGTAACGTTAACATTTTTAGTAAATGTAAAAACTTAAACATCTTCAGCTATGCAAAGTCAGAAATATGTAATTGTAGGAGTGTACATAGAATCACCACTCAGCTCCTGAAGAGATTGCGGACCACACAGATCTCAGTGGACAGACTCACCCTCGACCTCCCCAAACTGACACACATTACCTCACACTTCAAGAAGCATCAATTTAAGATGCTGATCCACAGCTACAAACCACTTCACAATCAAGGTCCTGCATACATCAGCCACTGAATGAACATCCATCAACCATTTAAACATCTGCGCTCTGCCTCTCTCTCTTGCCGACATCCCCGCATCCGCCGAATCACAGTGAAGGATACTCCTCCTACTTCACTGCTAAGTCCAGGGACAGCCTTCCCCTTTACCTTCGAACCTCATCCTTTCTTCTAGAATTCAGAAAGTGACTCAAGACCTGGCTATTCAAATGATCACACCCAAAGCAGCAAGGCTTTACAAATACTGATTGAGTGATGATGAATTGACTGGGTGTAGCTTTCTGACTTTTTATGAATAGTGGGATGGACTAAGCTCTCAAAATTTAAAGACATAATTGTGAGTGAAAGAAAAAAGTATAACAAATCAAATGTATCACTATATTACCTTCATATGTTGATGTCTCATTTATTGTAGTTCTGTTAACTGTTGATGGAGAACTAGTTGTACTCTCATACGGAATTTGATCAGCATAAAGCAAAGGCAAAACTGAAAAAGAAATATGCATTACTGATCTGGTTCTTTAAATATGTAATGTTTAGCAAAAATAATCTTTTGCAAGGGACTTACATAACATTGGCAGTAGCAACAGACAGATGTAGGGCTTCATTATTGTCATTTTCTTTTCTTGCTTTGTATATACACACACCAAGAGATTACAGTTGGCAGAATATCGGAATACTTCTGTGGATGTAAAAGAAAGGCAATCATTTAGCTAGATTGTTTAGATATAGAAACACAATTATTTAAGATGCGAAGTAAGCTATTTCCTAAAGAAGATATGATTGAAAAATAGAAGTCAGTATATTTGTCAGTGATGCAAAGGCTGACATCTAGTGATGTTGGAATACTTTTCAGAGGGGGATTGCTGCCAGCAGTCTATCATCAC
The DNA here is from genome assembly GCF_964263255.1 of Lissotriton vulgaris. Taxonomy (NCBI): domain Eukaryota; kingdom Metazoa; phylum Chordata; class Amphibia; order Caudata; family Salamandridae; genus Lissotriton; species Lissotriton vulgaris. The sequence goes on along the minus strand of NC_141695.1, from coordinate 274,670,544 downwards.
TGCAGTTATAAGGATTGCGAAAACTCCAAGATTCACGCAAAGGACGAGTAGCAAATAGTGACATTGTAGAATAAATACCAGACCCCAGATGCATAAAGCATCCATTTTGCGATTCCTTATTAGCGAAAAATAAGGAATCGCTAATAAGGAATAGAAAAATGCTATCCAAGAAGAAATCACTTTAAAATAGCGATTTCTTAAAATTCCTTAATTGCGACTCGCAAATTGCGAGTCGCAATTAAGGAATACCTGCCATTCATTCCGATGGGCCTAGAATGAATAGGAAGACATTCTCAATTTGCGAATCGCAATTAGCGAATCGCAAAATGAGAATGCGGTTTCAAGGGTGCAGGGGTGTCCAAAGGACACCCTGTTGCACCCCTGAAATTGATCTGTGCACATATGCTGTGCACACACATGCCCTTAGGGCATGTGTGTGCGCAACATGAAACTTTGAAAAATGCACTTTAGTGCATTTTTCTAAGTTTTTGCAAATTACCATGAAGTTGAACTTCATGGTAATTTGCGAGCCGTATTATCAAAATCGCTATTTTTTCAACTTTAATGCATCGCATTTAAGGAATCTGAATTTGAGATTCCTTAAATGCAAGTAATCGCAATTTAGCAAATTCTTAATTTGTGATTTTTGCATTTGGGATGATGCATCCCAAATGCAAAAATACCTGTCGCAAAGGGGCAGATTCTGAGAATCTGCCCCTTTGCGAGCGGTTTTTAGCTTCATGCATCTGGGCTCAAGTGATGCATTTTGCAGCATACTGTCACAAATATATTTCTAAAGTATGGTGTGGTAGCGTACTGCCATTTACCGATAGCACTCCATTGAAAAGGCCATTAAATTTGCACATACGTTTTACTGATAAAACAATATAGTACACAAAAAAAGGTGTGGAAATCAAGTTTCAGCTAAATTATCAATTGAGAAACACCAAGTAAAGTGTCTAGATTTGGTTTGCTTCCATTCAAGTCTTTGTTTCTGTCATCTTTCAGAATTTATAAAAATAAATGCTTAATTTGAGCTTTCCTAACTGCTAATATACGCAGAAACATTTGTATTTAAATTATGTTGTGTGTCAGGAAATATCATTGGAGTTCCCATTTAACATTTTCGGAAGGTGCTTGATGAACCTTCTATAGAAAATGGCCTTCTTTTGAGAGGAGATAAATGTGTCCCACAAGAAGAAATTAGAGTGAAAAAATGTTTAGTTGTCAGAAAACCCCCATTACAACTGAGTGTTCCTCTAAATCCTAGGAGAAAAACCTCATTGATTTGGTTGACCCATCCAACTGCATCTCTATTCCAAGTGGCCAGACGTGAAGTTCATAACAGAACCTAGTTTAAAGCCTGTTACTGAATTTTTAAATGAATTTGTTATATGCAAAGGTTTTCCCAGGTTTTTGATTTCGGATAATGAGATTCATTTTGTAAGCGGGGAGATAGAGATGTGAAGCATATCAGGACGTCCCTATATCATCCCCTAACAAACGGCCAGGTCAAGTGCATGAACAGGGTGCTGACCCAGTGTGTGCAATGGACAATGGCTAATAGATGTGTTGGAAATGGGGTAAGAAACTAAAACCTCTAAATCGCTCGCAGCTACTTTTCTCATTTGCTAATAGCCCTAGCTTAAAATATGTCAGTACAGATGACTTAACCTCTTGGCTGCTAGGCGTTTTCCCGCTGTGTGCTGGAAAATGCCATTTTAGTGGCACTATGACGAGCTCAGCTCGTCATCAGCACACGACACCCGTGGGTGATGACGAGCTGAGCTCGTCATCAGCATCGAAAGGGTTAAAATAAGTGGGGTTTTTGGTTAACGCTAAAGGTGAAGAAATAACAAAGGTCCTTCGCCACTCAGCATTGTTATGTTATGTTATGTTACTGTGGGTTTTGTAGAGCGCTCAGCTGCTCCGAAGAGCGTCCCGGCGCTATAGATCATCACACCAATACCAGCAACTAACAAGGCAGCCAAAGCAGCATCAAAAATCCACAAAAACAACTTACAGGGCAAAGAGATAAGTCTTAAGTCCCTTTCTAAAGACAGACAGATTGGAGCATGTTCGCAACTTCAGGGGCAGCGTGTTCCAAAGACGGGGGGCGAGGTAACTAAAAGAGCGACCTCCACAACGAACACGTTTCACTGCCGGCACAATGGCATTGGCCTGGGCTGCAGACCTCAAGGGTCTAGATGGAAGATAGAAATTGACCCTTCTATCCAAATAGCCAGCGCCGCAATTGTGGAGTGCCTTAACAGCTGTGGTTAAGGTCTTAAAGGAGATGCGCTTACGAATCGGCAGCCAATGCAGAGTAACCAGGAGGTTGCTAGCCCTAGCTCTTCTAGTTAGACCAAAGATTGCCCTGGCTGCTGAATTTTGGACTATCTGCAGGCAGGTCAGCAGATATTCAGGAAGACCCAGATAAAGGATGTTGGCATAGTCTAGGCGTGAGCCTATCAGGGCCTGCACAGTAATCTTCTTGTGCTCCAAAAATAGGTATGGCAGAACATTTTTCAACACCCTTAAGATGGCGAAGCACTTCCCCGTCAGGCCCGCAACCTGGGCTTTGAAGGAAAGGGTGTTATCTACCAGCATGCCCAGATTCTTAGCTGTAACAGAATCGCTAGCAGGGGGGAATATGGCCGAAGGCCACCAGTGCTTCCATCTTGGGTCGGCAGGACAACCAAAAAACAATATCTCGGTTTTGTCCGAGTTGCATTTGAGGCTGCTTTTCCCGAACCAATCAAACACAAACTCCACACACTTCCGGATGGCCGCTCCGTCGAAGTCACAGCCCCTGTCACAAGTGAACAGGAGCTGTGTATCATCCGCATAGGATACGATCTGAGCCCCTAGCTCCTCCACCCGTGCCGCCAGAGGTGTCAAGAAGATGTTAAAAAGAGAGGGGCTGAGTACGGAGCCCTGCGGGACCCCCACCTCATGCTGCGGCATAGGGGCGGAGAAAGGGGGGCCCAGATCGTTTGTCTACGGTCGGCCAAGAAAGATTGAAACCATGCGAACACCGTTCCCCTCAGGCCAATCTCCCAGAGTCTAGTTAGGAGAAGGTCGTTGGGAACGGTGTCGAAGGCCGCCGACAGATCGAGCATGATGAGCAAGGCCTTTCCACCCCTGTCCAGAGCTTCCTTCACAGCCTCGGTTACCTCGAGTAAAGCGGTTTCTGTGCTCAGGTTAGATCTAAACCCGGACTGTGACTGATGTAATAAGGAGTTAGCCTCTAGAAAGTTGGTTAAGGTGGTATGTACATGTTTTTCCGTCATTTTGGCCAGAGCAGGCAACAACGAGATTGGCCTATAGTTGGAATGCAATTTGGCATCTGCGTTGGGCTTTTTAATCAGGGGAAGGACTAGGGCCTGCTTCCAAGATAGGGGGACTTTGCCCGAGCTCAAAGATGAATTGATTATAGGGTTGATGATCGGGTTGAGAGCAGGCGCCAAGGTCGCAGGACACTTGGCGGGGCAAGGGTCAAGTGGAGAGCCAGATTTCAAGTTAGACAAGAGGTCGAGCGAGGCCTGAGTCTGATCCCAAAGAATGTAACTAAGGATTAAGAGGGCCGTCGGCCACAGGGCCAGAGTCCGAGATGTTGTGGGCTCCTCGCAAGGCCGACTGGATGGTGCAAATTTTATTAGTGAAAAAGCTGCAAGCTCCGTGATCCATGGTTCCGAGAAGGCAGACGTAAGGGTACAGCAGGAGGGAGAGATACATTCTTTAACAATCTTAAAGATCTCATCACAGGAGCTGTCTGCTTCCTCAATCCTTTTGGCTAGAAAGGATTTTTTCTCTGCAGTGATCTCCCTATGATATTCCTTCACTGCTTCTCTATAAGACTGCTTAGCAGATGTATCATACTGCCTCCTCCAAATTCTCTCCAGCCTCTTGCAGTGCCTTCTCTTACCAGTCAAGGCAGCAGAAAACCACGGGGCCGACGCTTTTGCCAGTACTGATCTAACCTGGCGAGGTGGTGCCAAGGCTTCCAAACGGGCAGTGAGCCAGTTCTGAAAACACACTACATCGTCCTGCAACCTACCTGTGAGAACACAAGGATAGGTTTCTAAGGCCCGGATAAGCATGGCCGAGGTGACTTTGTGAAAGGCTCTTGACATACGTGCTGTTTGCCGCTGCGTATTGCGAGCGGCTGCTAGATGATGTATTATCGTGAAGTCCGCTAGGAAATGGTCCGACCAGAGGACTGGGGCTAGGGAGGAAAGGGCCACCGGAACGGTCGAGAAAATTTGATCTAGAATGTGCCCTTTCTCATGTGTAGGTGACTGAAGGTACATATGAAGTCCCACCGAAGATGTCATATCCAGGAATTTTTGCACTTCAGGATCCTCACCCTTATCCATGTGGATGTTAAAATCCCCAAGGATTAGGCAGTGTTTTGCCCTAAGACTGAGTGTAGAAATAATTGATAACAGATCCTCGGTAAAAGAGCCGAGAGGGCCAGGCGGTCTATAAAGCAAGAGCCCCAAGCAGGATTGATGGGGGGAAAAGGCCAAGGAGAAGGCAAGGGTCTCACAGCCTGGTAGATCATCCACCGACAAGATAGTGCACGGAATGTGCCTCTTAATAATAAGCGCCACTCCGCCTCCCCTTCCCTTACTTCTGTCTCAACGGAAAATAGCATACGTAGGAGGGATGGCAATAGTCAAATCAGGTTCTGATCCCTCACCGAGCCATGTCTCCGTGAGAAAGAGACAATCCGTTTCTTCGTGTATTAAAAGATTATGGATGTCAAGAGCATGTTTGGGAAGGGACCTGGTGTTTAACAAAGCACATTTACTGCCTGATGGGGGGAGCTTGCACGAAAGGGTTTTGATGCGGCCAGGCATTCACCCGCACGTGAGACACTTGGTAATAGCCCCTGTAGAGTAGGGGATAACTCGCTGACAAGGAGCAGTGTGTACATTATAGGAGAATAATTCCTCTCTAGTATACATCATACTGAGTGTTCGATGAGACCCACCAGGCTCGCGCCCGAGCGCCTCCGGGACGCTGACGGGCGCAGACGGGCTGACTCAGGCGAGACTCCGGCGCAGGGACGGCACTCCCGCAAACGCGACCGCTAGCGCGGGAGACAACCGTTTCCTTCTATGTGGGCCACTAGAGCGCTCACACCACTCTAGCCCACACTCAAGATGGCCGCCGTGGGCAGAAATCCCTGACCCCGGTCTGAAGCTCTAACAGCAGCTAGAGCTGTGAAAGAGTGGCGAAAATGCGTTTAGGAGTCCTAGGAGTATGCTGAATGCGTTACAGAGTGAAAATACAACAGTTTTAAAATTCAATAAAAACGAGCCATTTTATTCGCTAAGCTCGAAATAAAGGGAGCATGCTCAGTGCATCACGAGAATCAATTCTAGCTGGTATGGGTGAAAAGATCTTGCGAGCGCAGTCCCTGGGCTCCTTTTATGTGGGGCACTAGAGCGCTCACACCACTCTAGCCCACACTCAAGATGGCCGCCGTGGGCAGAAATCCCTGACCCCGGTCTGAAGCTCTAACGGCAGCTAGAGCCGTGAAAGAGTGGCGAAAATGCGTGTAGGAGTCCTAGGAGTATGCTGAATGCATTACAGAGTGAAAATACAACAGTTTTAAAATTTGATAAAAACGAGCCGTTTTACTCGCTAAGCTCGAAATAAAGGGAGCATGCTCAGTGCATCACAAGAATCAATTCTAGCTGGTATGGGTGAAAAGATCTCCATTAATAATAATTAATAAAAGTTGCAATGGAAAAAGCAGAAGCTGAGATGTTAAGGGAAGGAATTAGATTAGTAAATAGAGAGGATGTGATCATGGATAATCAAGGGCACCAATTCCTCAGAAAACCTGCAGGGTTGGGAGAACGGCAAATAAAAATTATTACATCTGGACGGGGTAACAAGGAAGCCCTGGAAATTACAAATATTCCCAAAAAGATAGGGTGGGGGGAGGAAGATGTCTTGGTCGGAAACATGTATACAGAATTGGCTTATACGGACCAAGAGGAAGAGGGGAACTTGAGTAACATCGATTAGGAAACTGGGTCGTCGCATAGCCTGCGTATCCTGTCTTGGAATGTTAATGGCTATAAAAGCACCTTGGGAAGATCGATATTGTGTGCCTACAGGAGACATGGCTGTGCGACGAAACTCCGTTACTGAAGTATTTGCACATCACGTAAAACCTGCAAGGAAGAATCAAATAGGTAGGGCATCAGGTGGCCAGATGACGTTGGTCTCCACAAGGATAGTGGGAGATATTTTTTCCCTTGATTTAAAACGTAACTGGGCACTGGGTAGCAGAGTGCTGATCCTAAATAACAATATAGGGGGTGGAGATTTATGTATTATCAATGTGTACATACAGAAAGGGGAAAAAAATGATTATAAAGCAGAGCTGGAGTGTCTAAAAAAGGATATAGAGAACTTGTATGAAATCTACCCAAGAGATGTGATCTTAATTCTAATGGACTTTAATCTAAGACTAAATCCCCTAAAAACTGATGCCTGGAATAGCGATTTGTTAAAAGCGTATAATATTGAGTCTGCTATGTTCATCAGCAACGAGCTCTCCAATCAAGATGTGGAGCTTGGACGGCTGCTGGGGGCCATGGGCTTGGTTTGTGTTAATGGTAGGAAAGAAACAGATCGGCCCGCAAAGCGCATCTTTAAAATAGGACAGCAAATCTGCCCCATAGACTATGCCTTTATTCAGGCTTGGTGTTTCCACTTAATTCAACATTTTGAAATACTCCAGGTAGAGGGTAGTGACCATTTCCCACTATTGATAGAAATGTATGCAAATAAGGTTCCGCCGAGACAGAAAGTGTTACATGTAGAGGTTGAATATCCCAAGCGACTTACAACCCGGATTAGTGAAGAACACCTAAAGAAACTGAGGGAACTCCAGATAGTAGTTGATCTAGAAAATCTAGTAAAAGGGAAGGAGATATGCTGGTATGAGAATATATTAAGACAACTGATAGAATGCCTCAGAATAAAAATTAAACGGGGAACGCATAGCTTAGTAAGTAAAGTATCACTACATGTAAGTAATAAACCACGGTTTAATGAAGACTGCCGGAAAACAAAGGCCGCTATTAGTCAACATGAAAGAAGCCTTAGGCATAGCTATAATGAGGCAGCATTATTAGCACTTAAGAAATGAAGGATAAAATATAAGGCATCTACTAGCGAGAAAAAAAGATCCTTTAAAGAAAAACGTTGGAAAAACTTACTAGTGACAATTGAAGAAAAAAATGTCAAAGGCTTCTGGAAAATGATTCAGGAAAGTACGGGGAAAGCGGCAGGGAACATGCAATGTTCTGTCCCAGAGGATAAGTTAGTAACTTCTCTTGAGGAGATCTACGGCAAATGGCCAAGGAGGGAGGAGATATTATCATCTAGCTGGCCAGGAGTTAGGGATGAATTAATGGAGCAGTTCTCTCAAGGCCATATCAAAACCATAATAGCCAACCAAAATTTGACACGAGCAGCTGGCCCAGACAATATACCCGTCATCATTATAAAAACAAATATAGATTGGTGGGCGTATCTGTTCTCAAAGACGTTCTCAAGGATATTAAAAACAAGAACCTTACCAGATAGCTGGAAGGGGCTACCATTAGACCAATACATAAAAAAGGTGATGTAAACTCCCCTAAAAATTATCGCCTGATAAACCTCTTTGATTTTGGGGAAAAAGTATTTTCTAAAATAATCTTAGGTTGGCTAAAAGATTGGGCTGAAGATAACTGTATAGTACCTCCAGAACTGGGGGGATTTAAAAAAGGGCACTCAACGGTGGATCATTTTTCTGCTCTCTGGGCGGTAGCGCCGAAGTCGATAGAGCAAAGGGGTAACCTTTCTGTTGTTTTGTAGACTTCTGCGTGGCATTCAACCTTGTAGGCAGGGAGCAGCTATGGTCAACCCTGGTAGGCTACAAGATACACATTGACCTGTTAGCCCTTAGTCAGGCCTTACATACAAATAACTGGGCCAAGGTAATGCTGGACGAGGAGTGCGGATTGTCTGGGAGGATCCTGATTGGAAATGGCCTGAGGCAGGGGTGTGTACTAGCCCCGTTGCTTTTTTCTCTGTTTATAGCGGACCTTCCTCGGAACTTAGGAGAGGTTAGGGGGGCTAGTCCAAAGCTAGGCGGTAATCACATATCTTGTCTGCTATATGCAGATGATCTGGTGATCATGGACCAGACAGAGATAGGCCTGCAGAGGAAATTAAACATGTTCCATTGAAGAAATAAATGTTGAGTTTGAGTTGGACCTGTCCTGGACCTGGGTCCTGCACCCTGTTGGCGGTTTCTCCTGGAGTGAGTCTTAACCCCCAAGTGCTGTACCTGATTTTCTGGGACCTTTGGCTGCGTGAACATTTTTGTCTCCAAAGACCTCCAGAGGACCTGGTCCAACTGCCAAGTCTATCTGACGAAGGTGTGTTACAACCGGGCCAAAGCTTCAGGTTGCTCCCACTCTGAACCTTTCCTCAAAACTATTTCAGTGGATAAGGTTTCTGACCTCTTGCAGCCCTGTTTGTCTACAACTTGCAGATTTACCCCACTGGAGAAATCCAAGATCCAAAAAATAAACTGAATCCAATCATAGAAATCTTCACCAGGTGAAGGCTTCATATGCATCCGGCTGGTGAGGGGACTTTCTTGGATGCCACTTTTCAATTTCTCACCACGGAGAGCGTCCCCTTATTTCACTGCTTGTTCATCCCCAAACGGGGATAATTCAATCCAATAATCAATTACTCTTGACTCAGAGTCTTCATTTATCAATCTTTGAATTTATTCCAACCATTCATAATAATGGTGATCTTCATTAATCTCAATTTGGTGTGGGATCATAGATAATAAATCAAGCTAATTTTTCTATTCACATGTGACAACTATCCCATCCCAATGCATTTCGAGTTGAAGTTGCCCTTCTTCAGGGGAAAAAAGATTCTGTGAAAGAAATGTACTGTGGGCCAAAAACGAGTACTATTCAAACAAGCCACATTAAATCCAATCCATAACAAGACCAATAACTGAATGCCAAATCTAGGTCCTGGGGTGAAGAAAATAAAACCACGGTCAACCTGAGAAGTCAAAAATAAAAAACCTCAATATGCAATTGTTGTGATAAACAGTAATAGTGCAAATCATGCTATTCAAGTGTGTTGCAATGTAACCACATGCTGTACTGACTAAAGAACGTCAAAACGCAAGACTCAAGCCGATACGTAGCTAAAACCTACAATCAGAACAATGTTTGGTTCTGAATTCGTCCTGCGGACAATTGCTGATGACCTTCTACCATGTCAAGGTCCCAGTCATGTACAACAGAAGATCAAATTTGGTGCATAATGTTTGTTGGCACTATTTATGTTTCTAAAACTTAAAACATTAATATCTCTGGCACCCCTTAGTGGATGTTTTCGCTCAGGAGGCATTTTGTTCATTACATTAATTGTTCATTAATTGATTTGCTATTTTTATAAAATTGTTTTTGGATTTTTATTGAGTTTTTGAGATTTTAATCGTTTTGCTACTTGCAAATGCTTTACATTTTTTCTTCAGTTAATTCCTTTTGCTCTGTCCCATAGCTACCATGGCAGAGCTCAGGATTAAATTAATGAAACCTTTACTGGACCTAACAAGAATAGTGATATTGCTACTTGTGGTGGACTACCATGCACCCAACTAATAATCCACTTTCTTACAGAGGAGGTTTACCTGGTATATGAAAAGTAAAGGAGAACCCTATTATGTGGAGTTCTCCACCATTCTACCCTTTCATACTGATGACAGTATTGATCAGACTGACACAGAAAATCCATCTCATTCCATAATAATTACCTCCTCTTGGGATACTTTAGTGAGCAGGTCACCCATACAGCGACACAAGGCTTTACCAGTGTTTAATTAAGAGGACTTATCATCACAAGGAACCCCATCTACTTATATCACAGTTAATAGAGATCTATTCAATATGTGGCCTCTCCCAATTCACATATTTCCTGGCTCCTTGAAAAGGAAATATCCAGGACCCAATTGTTTACCGAAAATGTCATTCATCTTGAAACCCCAATCTAACTCAAAGAAAAGATGACCGGGTACTGATATCCTGCAGTAACCCCTTCAAACCTCAAAATAGGTTAAACAAGACATTTCTGAAAAATTTAAATCCATTTTATCAGACAAAAATATCCATTAGTCAGGTGATGATCTCTCTGTTATAAAAGTACCATGCTAAATGCTATTAACAAGTGGGTTTCGACAGGAATGGTGAAGCCTAGAATGGGAGAAACCTTAAATTCACTCCCATTGGTGCATGGGGCTTTTAGAACACACACAGCAGCACCAGCCAAATGCTGCTTCTCTTTACTTAATCAATACAATCTAAACATTAGAGAAACCCTCCTCCAAGAACTCTGATGGAGCAGTGAGGGAGAGAGGAGGAGGTGTTAACTCATTCTCTGCTCCCATTGGCTCGAAGAACACTTATAAGTCACGCTCTGGCAGAGCAGCACTGATCATCATATTGGTGCTGTTTACTTTATTTACAAAACATCCCGTTGAGTGAAACCCTCGCCCAAATACTCCTAAAGGGATATTGGAGACGTGCAGAGGAGCTTTTAACCCTCTCTATTAACAGATCAGTGGAACGAATTTGAGTCCAGAAAGATCCTCAGACAAAGTACCATGAATGCCAGTGCACTGACACACTGAATCAACTTAAAGCTCTTCCGACCATCCTCACAGACATTTTGTCAGAAGTAAAAAATAAAACCAAAGCGCAGCAAACTTTTACTGAAACCACCGCTGTAGAAAAGGCTCCTGACCGCTGGTCATGCACAACTAGTAGTGACACAACGCTCAGTGAGAGCTCACTCGCGGACCCTACGGAAAGCAACCCAATAGAAACCACAGTAAATGCTCAGTTAACAACTTCCACAAACATGCAATTCCAACTTACAGACACCAATGACCCAGTAAAGCAAGGGAGAAAAGAGCCCAGGTCACCCCCAAATGGGCAAATAAAACAAATCAACGCCTTAACAAAACGAGAACGCAAACGTTTGAGGAAAGCCAGACAAAAGAAGCACCAAGGAAAGAAAGCAGCTGCATTGCCAAATAGGGTCCAGGCCCAAGAGCCCAATAGGCATCAAGACCAGGATCAAGAGCTCCCAACGGCGAGCAATATAATACAAACTCTGATTCCAGTAACATCCTCAAACGGACTGAATGGCAAAGAGACAAGAAAAAAGGATCAAGAAGACAAAGGGGAAATTTTGCAGGACCCCCCACCCGCAACTCCGCCCCAACCGGCCATATCAGACATGCACCTTAGCAGCCAAAGCAATCACAAGTCACCACAAGTAATCAAAAAAACACAACAGGCAGACAGCTTACCCGCGCAGAAGATACTAGTAGAACAAAAAAGCATTTAGCACTACTTCACAAAGTTGGGCACGGGACCAAAAGAGAATTTGAACTTTTAAAGGGCACACACTTGTGGAAGGGTGCAGCAGTGGCATGAAGCATGCGTATTGAATGTAAGATAAGAGTGGCAATGCTGTTTTGTTCAATAGGAAGGCTGTGAGGTAATTGGTAAATCAGGACAAAACACTACTTTTTAGAGCCCGTCTTCTGACTAATGACAATGTTATACTTTGGAAACTTCACAATCAGGTTTGAAGCTTGCTAATGCCTATTAAAAGTACAGTGAACAGCAATAATTCCCTTTGCAAAACTTTGCTGTCCAATTATTAGATGATAAGATATGTCTGCTTCTAATGATACGTGGAAATAGATTCCTCAACAAAGCCTGAGGATTATTTAAAAATGGTGAGGTCATCTTCAATTGAGTCTTCTTAGGCTGCTTCAATGAATTCCCTTATTTGACAATGGATCTAACTGAATTATTACACTTTCAGACCCCCGGTGTTTTCAAAGATTAATACATAAATGGAGAACTGAGTTAAGACATTCTGATCTTAAAAGAAATCAAGTAACTCTCATAATTAGGTCTAGCCTAGAGACAGCTTAGGTATTGCATTTGCCTCATGTTTTAAAATATCTTAATAAAGTACATACATGTATACAAACACAGAGGGGTTTTCAGAAAGCCCATTGCATACATTGGTCTGCTCAAGCGTCATTCATCCATTCATTCCACCAATCATAGGCTACAACCTGGGCTTTTGGTCAGCCTACTCTAGGCACTGTTGACCTTCACTGTGAGTTACTCCATTATACGTTTGCATATGTACACAACAGCCTAAAACATAATGCACTTCAGTACCAATCCTGGTAAACAATGTGGGATTTCCTTTCATGTTTCTCCGCATATAGCTTTGTGAACTATTGCATATGCTTACAAAACAGAAATAAGTAAAAAAAGAATCCCAGACAAATTGTTCATTTTTGCCAAACAGCAAATACCACAAATGCCAAACAACTCGTTGCCTATTGCAACGCAGTGGAATAAGTAATGCCTCAGAATAACGAATTCTGTTAACAGCACAAGTAGTTACAACTTATGGCCCCATGCATCAAACCAAAAACTGGTCGCAAACGGGCAGATTCTCAGAATCTGACCCTTTGCCACCGGTATTTTTGCATTTGGGATGCATCATCCCAAATGCAAAAAGTCGCAATTTAAGGAATCTCTAAATTGCGATTCCTTAAATTGCAATTGCAGTTAGAGAATCCCAACTTGAGATTCCTTAAATACAATGCATGAAAAATTAGCGATCTCGCTAATAGGAGTAGCAAATTACCATGAGGTTGAACTTCATGGTAATTTGCAAAAACTTTGAAAAATACACTTGTGTGCATTTTTTAAAGTTTCATGTTGCGCACACACATGCCGTTAGGGCATGTGTGTGTGCAACATATGTGCAGAGATCAATTTCAGGGTGAAACAGGGTGTCATTTTGACACCCTTGCACCCTTGAAATTGAGTGAGCAATTTGTGAGTACCTACTGATACTCGCATATTGCTCATGCTCGCTCCAATTCATTCCTATGGGCCTTTAGGCCCATAGGAAAGAATGGGACAGCATTCCTTAATTGTGACTAGCAATTTGTGAGTAGCAATTAAGGAATAGTTAGGAATCGCTATTTTTATAGCGATTCCTACATGGATAGGATTTTGGGATTCCTTTTATTACTTAAAAATCGCTATTTAGGAATCGCAAAAGCATACATTGATGCATGTGCCAGCAAATGTGTTAGGTAAAGCGTTGTTGGACTTTAAAGTCCAAGGCTTTCCGTACTGTTGCCGGGATTGGAGTTGGAATAGTAAATTATACTATTTAAAAATCCAGCGGCCCCCAATGGCGAGACATTGTACCGACTTGCGTTGCAAATGGAATGCGTGGTTGAGACGCGTTAGTTGTTCCTGTTCGTGATCATAATTTAAAAATACATCATCTGCCAGGGTATTTCCTACGACAAGGTGCAATTGCTGGTGATGTCTCATTCTCTAATTTGAGATTCTCTTCAGTCGTGCTCTCTTTGGAAGCTGATGTAACTTTATTTTTTCAAAAGGGCTATACCTTTGTCATTGTATAAAAACTTGCTAAAACGGTTCCTGCCAACTCTCTTTAGTAAGAAATGCTTAAAGAAAATATTCCTCCTGATCACACAACCGATAGTTCTTTGTCACGTGATGTCACCAATGCAGAACTGGCTGGCCTTCTCCAAACTGGCCTTAGCACTGCTCAAGGGCTCTCTCCATGCAGCACCGACCTGAGACAGTGGTACCAAGAAATCCGATGGGCGCTGCCCTTTCTGAATAAATCTCAGCACAACACGGCGCACACGTCCTATGAGCTAAATGTGTCAATAATGTAATGGGACATTACAATCGGCAGTCTTGACCAGGCTAGATGAGTCGGGTAGAAACTTACTGAAGCCGGCAGCACAGTATGAACTGGTCCCACAAATCAATCATTTAAACAACATATGGGACATAGCAATTGGCAAGTTTGGCCAGTCTGGATGCTGCACAGAGGTTTGCAGCACACAATGATATGGGCACAGTGGCTGCAGCGCATAACGATTAACGCTTAGGGTGCATGAACGTGATATCTAAATGACAAATTGATCATGCTATTTTTATCTAACTTTATCCATCTTTTTAGATACCGACCAAAGGGCGGGCTATGGAACCTATTATTTGTTAAAGGGTCCAACCACCCCAGATTCTTCTACAGGAGCCTGGTAGGCTCAACTACATAAGGCCACCTGGTAATGTATGAATGATACAAGCATGGCCAAATGTTCAGTTGCCAGTTTGCAATTCCAGCGAGACACAGTGAGTAAATGTATGTGTATGTGTGATCTTATCCCATGTGTTACCACAGGTACAATAAAGGGAGAATTAAGACGCGCAGGATTCACGCTGACCCAATAACACTGATGAAATTGCCGGTAAAATGAATTCGGTGATGAAACATGTTGGTTGTTTTTAACTAGAGCGGGCACACAGCACAGAATAAAGTTGGAGTTGCTATTGTAGCTTAGCTCTTTTTATGGTGATGGGACCAGATCTCGAGCACAGGAGGTTTGGTATACCACAGTGGGTCACTAACACTTAGAACACATTTAGTCTTTTCTTTTTATGCAAAGTCTTTATCCCCATTCTTTTCGGTTGGCAGTTGCTGATGATGAGAATGTGAGGATCCAGGCGAGTACCAGTCTGACATATCCTCCCCCAGGTGTTGCTCCCGTGAGGCACTGCCAACCCCCCTCCCCCTTTTTTCACAGGAGAAAGGTGTAGTGAGGTGTGGGGTAAACACGTGGGCTTTACGCATACATATACCCTGTTTTACAGGTTGTTCTTATTTTTTAAATTGTGACTGTAATTAGCACACACAGATAGAAGGTGGCAGTATACCTTCTGTTTAGTTGATTAACATATTGACAACCAGGGGTCCCCGACCCCATAGTTAGTAGGGGCAGGCCATCGATTGTCTATGATGTACTGAGTGGGGGGCTGCCTCTATAAACCCCTGTTCTCTCCCCCTAAGACTCCCTGTAGTTTAGAGCTCCAGGTTGTGTGCCAAAACGAAAGGCCAGTATACAGCCGGGAACTGCACCCTGATAGCTTGAAGTTCAAAGGACCATCATGCAAGCCCTTCCCCAAATGACATATATGTGATCTAAAACTGTGGATAAATAAGGCCTGGGGAAGAGGTATCTGTGTGCCTACGTATGACGGGGCAGGGTATGTATTCAGTGAGTAAACTCCATCTCCAAACTCAGCTTAAGTCCTTTCCTACGTTTGTAGTTCCCAATCTGTCATAGTTGTGATGATGACCCTATGAAAATAAAACGCCTTGTACTTTCTTATGCAGCAGGAAACTGGTCATTTTTGAGTAAAATGTGACACATACCTCACTCACGTGGCAGCTCCTCGAACTGCAGCACGTTAATAATAACTACCTGCTTTTGTTTCTTTTATGTAGTCACTTTGGGGTGGTTCAGATGGGAGCTCCCCGTACACTCCTATTTTTGATAGTTTATATGTTGGCAACGCAAATGTTCATGAATTAAGAAATAGCAGCGAGATAATGAAATATAATACAAAAATACTCCCTTGAGAAATGAACCCTGTGTTTCAGAAGTGGTGACCACCGGAGTAATGCGGCAGGGAATGGTTGTACTATCCAGCAGGGTTGAGCTAAATTATGTGGCAAGTAAAGGCAACTAATGTGGCGCAATGAGGGACAGTAAGTTGACTAATCAAGCATTACAGAGGACCTCCCAATCCGCAGATAACCAACCAGATGAATGTACAGAACAACCAAACAAAGGTTTCATTTAAATATATTTTTAGATGATTGTATCCCACTTGAATTGTCCACAGAGCATTTTGGTGAATCTTGGAAGGAAACTATGCCTACAGTTTGAAAGCTCCACCAGTAGTGTCACATTTGTTGTATGTATATAAGTTTCATACATTTACATGTAGCTCTCATGAGTGATACTAACAGGCCCCAGGTCCAGTTTAGCACATCTTGGGCACCGATGTGGTAGACCAACACATTTCTCACAGATGGACATCTTAGCAGCTTGAACTCTTATGACATCTTTTGCATTCAGTATTTCACTCTCAGACAATAGCAAGCTGACAGCTTTCATCTTGAATGATTATTTTAATAGGTCTGTCATTTATTTGTGAAACTACTTCCTAAGTGTCCCACAGCATGTGCCATTGAATTAGCACACACTCTTCTGCAATCAGCATTGAAGAACAGGTAACTCCCAAATAAACATGAGTAGTCACTCTTTCCAAATCATAGGAGTTTGGTTTTCTTAGTACTTCTTTTTCTGGAACACCATGATATTACTTTGGCTATGTTTATTCTTAAATGATTTTCTTTGAATCAATGTTATCAAGTATCCAGTAACCGCCGTAAGCCTATAGGCATTAGATCCAAAATTATGGAGTAATCTGCATTAAATATGCTTTGGATTACAGATGTATCTTATTAAGGAGGAAAAGGCTGTGATCCTTGTAATGTGTTAGGTGCATCCAAGACATAAAGAGAGAACACAGCAGGGCCAGAACACAGGCTGGACTAAGACCATCTGGTGTCTCAATCCTCCTTGTTACAGACCCATTTTCACTTTTCTGTGCTCTGGTCCAAGACCCAGTTTGTAATTATCAGGTTCAGCAATGCTTAAGGTACCCCCCAGTCTGCCATTTTTCTCATAGTGGGCTGGGCATTCTTGGGTCATGCACCTTATAGATACCATATAGTGAAGAGTACTAGCTAGTGCATTGTGCAGATTAATAGTGTGTGCTTTGAATACTGTGTGGTTCTTACTACATCATGCTGTCTAGTATTGCATGAACTTTAGTCTGTGCTTCAGCTCTACAAGTTATGTTTTCACACCCACCGGTGACAGAAGTGAACTTAGTCCAATGCACCAACGCTTGAATATGAAAGACAGGTTTTTAGTAGCACTGCAGGACCCCACCCAATACATAGTTTCAGGGGCGTATCAAAGGCCCCTGCAGACCCCAGGCTTACACATACTAGAGGGGTCCCCCCTCATCCCCTACAGATGTGAGTATGAGGGGCCCCTTTGCCACATCTTGCAGGGAGCCCTCACGTTTTGTTAGGGCACTGCCAGCGGCTGGGGACTGAGTATTTTAAAGTCGTCCTACCACCAGGACTCTACAGCCCTCACGAGGCTTGGTTTAAACATTACCTCTGCACGCCTACCTCGTCACTTAGATGAGAAATTCAATTTCATGGCAGAACATGAACATGTTGCCTCTAATAAGGTAGACTCCCTCGTTACCTCAGAGTAATGAAAATGCAAGCTTAGCAGTGACAAATTAACTGCGTCAGTTTGCATGACTAGCACTTGGGTGCTTTCTACTTTCTCTGCGCAGCCACCAATTTGCTCCAGTGTTTCTTAGACATTGTAATGTCACCCTCCAAGTAAATTGTTCACCCTCTTTGCAGACGTGCAAGCCCTTTGTTTCGTAAGTGCCGAATGTGCACAAAGTGAAAGAGAAAGAAAGTGTCAGCCCCAAGAATGTTTCCATCTGAGCAGCTATCTGGGCAGCAACTGTCTCAAAGGCGGCGCTGTCTGAAGAAATCCTATTAGGGGCTACTTCCCTTTCCACGTGGAAAGTCAAACCTCTGCCAACAATCCACACTCTTTCTTCCACCTGGCCGTAGAGCGTCTGTGCAGGCATGCATGCACACATGAGCACTCGGAGAGATGTGATTGTGAGTGCAGGGGGAGAAGTGTGACTGCGAGTGCAGATTAAGATATGTAGTGCTGTGATGTACGGTGAGAGCTGCAGTTGTGACTCCAGCGTGAGAGGTGAGCCCGTCTTCGCGTCGGGTGAATGATGCACCTGTCAGAGCGCCGAGTGAAGTTTGACTTTGAGCACATGTGAGTGCAGAGTGACAGCTGAGCCGTGTGAATGCAGTGTGGAAGGGGGGCCTCGTGAATGCACTTCAGACCTTGTGAATGCAGGGTGTGCCTCTGTGAGTGCCTGTTGAGACGTGAGCTGATGTTCTTGCAGGGTGAGTGGTATGCATGTGTGGGAGAGGAGTCTGTGTGGATTAAGGGAGAGAGGCGTACCTATGCGAGTGCATGGTGAAAGGAGAGTATGTGGCAGTGCATGGTGAGAGGTGATCCTATGTGAGGGCATGGTGAGATCTGAGCTTTTGTAAATACATGGGGGCCAAGGAGAATGTAAGTGGATATTTGAGCCCTTGTAAATGCATGATGAGAGATAAACCTTGGTGAATACACAGGGGAGGATGTGCCCATGTGAGTGCACAAGGAGGGGTAGCCTATGTGACTGAGTAGCGGTCTACCCATGTGAGTGCAGGGTGAGATTGGTGCCTATGTGAGCAGAGAGTGAGTGATATTGGTGTGTGTGTGCAGGGTGAGTGATGTGCCTGTATGAGTACTGCGTGAGTGGTGTGCCCATGTGAGTGCAAAGTGGGAGGTGTGCTTGCTTAAGTAGAGGGTTAGTCATGTGAGTTCAGGGGGAGTGTGTGACTGTGTGAATGCAGGGTGAGAGGCACATCTGTCTGAATGCATGTGAAGAGAGGGGGGCTGGGTGAATGCAGAGTGAGAGACATGCCTGTGTGTAACAGAGTTGCCAGAAAATTTGAATATTCTACCACTTCGAACCAAAGCTCTGATGGCACCAAGCAAGCGCAGCAAGTGAGTCCAAAACCCCCTAGAAGTGCTCCTCTGTCTCTCCCAACCAAGCATCTATTCATTCATCCTTTCACTCTCCCATCCACCTTCTGCTAGCAATCATTTTACCTTTATATTCTGTCATCCATTCAATATTTCATCCAACTTTCAATCTTTGACCATTCCTTCCATTGGCCATTTTATCCATCCATCCTCTAAGATTTCCATTTACTCTACCATCCTTTCACCCTTCATCAGATTTCCATTTACTCTGCCATCCATCCATCCTCTGAAATTTCCCTTTACTCTGTCATCCTTTCATCCATCCATGTATCTATCCTCTCACATAACATATGTATTTGTACAGCACACGTATCTTGGCGTTAAATAACAGATGTTTATTGTTACCCAACTGAATGGTATACATTTTATTGACCCCAGAAGGATGAAAGGCTGAGTGGACCACTGGGATTTGAATCTGTGACAATGAGGTCAAACACAAGCCCCTACAGTTGACTCATTAGTCCACTGAGCCACCAGACCCACTCATTCACCTATCATCTCACTGGTGAAATAACAATAGCCCTAGCACACCCAGCGGTGCGGGGGGGCCAAGCTCCAGAGGGCCCCCTCCAGCACTGTGCAGTAGTGGCTGGCTGCACCCCGAGAGCTGCTTAATGGGTTCAGAGCATGGGGGGGCCCTCCATGTACTTTGCAGGGGGGCCCCCTCAAGTTTCGTTACGCCACTGGTGGGGGGGGGGGGGGAATTCGAGGAACAATCCAGAGGAAAAATTAAATAAATAACTAATTTTCCCTCAGCATCATCCCCCTTGAAATCCCCCCCACTCGGCCCCACCGCTGTTACATGCACGGACATCAGCTGCTTCCTGACCCCTTTCCCTGCTTTTCAACACCTGGCCCATACCAACTCCGGTATTGAATGGATGGATCTAGGAGCATGGATAATGACAATAACATGAGGTTCCTATCCCAGCTAACCCCACAATAACATACGACTAACTCTCAATGAGGGCTTTACTGCTCTAAATACTGTAAAGAAAACAAAAGAAAACTCCCATACTTTTCCACATGGGAATGCATGGCACCAGCCCGGAAACCCTTTACCGCCTAAGCATGGCCTTCAAGGCGCTCTGGATTGCCCAAAGAGACTTCTAGAGCAAGGGTATGTCATCAGCCAGGTAAATCAGATAGTACCAGACAGAAATGTGCCCTCTAGAGAGATACATTTCTGACTGTCACCTCCTTAAAGAATAGTTGCATTAAAGTAACCTCCTTTTCTATCAAGGCAACAGATAACGACTGACCACACAAACCAGCTGAGTACATGCATGGGGTAAACACCCAAAATATCACATTTGAAATATGTTCCGTACATAATATCAAATCAAAAATATAGAGAGGCCCGAATATCGAATTCCCACAATATAGTTGTATAAAATATCGAATTTGAGGTAAGAAATATCTATTTCCATAATATTAAATTTAGAAATATAGTTTTCCATAATATCGAATTTAGAAATATCGTTTTCCATTATATCAATTTTTTTTTCCTGTTATCTATGATAGTATATGTGTTAAAATTATATATTTTTTTTGTAATGCATGCTTAAAGTTTGTTTAAGTAATTAATTTTATGTTATTTAATTTTTGCGTAATTTAATTCCATAGCAGGTTGTGGGTTTATAGGGGAATAAGGTGGGAAGTAATTTCATTATAGTAAATTAAATATCACCTTTTATGAATTAATAATTATTATTAATTTAAGTTTGCAATTTAGTTCTGTATCGGGTTGTGGGTTTATAGGGGAATAGGGTGGGAAGTCATTTAATTGTAATTAAGTAAATATGTATTTTTATTTATATGTATTGATAATTAATTGATTGTTAATTAATTATTATTTGGTGGTTATTTATTATTAATTGGTAATTATTTTAAATTATTTTTAATTGATAATTATGTTTATTGTATTAATGTATTATTTGTAGTGTGTTGTGGGTTATAGGGGAATAGTATGGGAAGTAATTTAATTGTAATTAAATAATTATAAAAAATATTTTCGTGTATTGAGAAATAATGGATTGTTAATTGATTATTAATTGTTTTTTTTATTACTTTTAAAATTTTTGGTATTGGAAATTAATTGGTTGTTAATTAATTATTAATAGGTAATTAATTTGTAATAAATAATATTTATTGGTATTTATAAATAATTAATTATTAAATAGTTTGTGATTGGTAATTATTTTTTGATTGGGATTGATAATTAATGTATTCTTATTCAAATATTAAATCATTACTTTCCCTACTGTTGCACTCTCTGGAGTGGGAATAGTAATTTTTACCCTCCCGCTATCCAACGCTTTCCCTACTGTTGCACTCACTGGAGTGGCAATAGTAACTTTTTCCCCTACGCTATCCAAAGCTTTCTCTACTGTTGCATTCTCTGCAGCGGGAAAAGTAATTTTTACCCTCCCGCTATCCAACGCTTTGTCAACTATTGCACTCTCTGGAGTGGGAATAGTACTTTTTACCCCTACGCTATCCAAGGCTTTCCCTACTGTTGCACTCTCTGGAGTGGGAATAGTAATTGTTACCCCTACGCTATCTTACGCTTTCACTACTGTTACACTCCCTAGAGTGGGAATAGTAATTTTTACCCCTACGCTATCCAATGCTTTCCCTACTGTTGCACTCACTGGAGTGGGAATAGTAATTTTTACCACTACGCTATCCAACGCTTGCCCTACTGTTGCACTCACTGGAGTGGGAATAGTAATTTTTACTCTACCAGGGTCCAACAAATTCTT
Source organism: Lissotriton vulgaris (assembly GCF_964263255.1). Taxonomy (NCBI): domain Eukaryota; kingdom Metazoa; phylum Chordata; class Amphibia; order Caudata; family Salamandridae; genus Lissotriton; species Lissotriton vulgaris. The sequence continues at coordinate 274,649,013 of NC_141695.1, read as the reverse complement.
TACTTTTGCAATTGTTGGAGTGTGAATACTAATTTTATTCCCTTAGCTGTGTAATGTTTTTAATTTTGGTATATTTAATGTAGTGTAAATTATTAATGAACATAAACATTATTACTTTAATTATTTAAATTATTATATATTTTTTATTTTTATATTTAGATAATAGGTTTATGTATATATATATATATATATATATATATATATATATATATATATATATATATATATATATATATATATATGTAAATATATTTGTAATAATGTTTTAAATATTTTATAATTAAGATTAATAATTATTTTATAATAATATTAAGTAAATAAATATGTTAAAAATGTTTTTTACATTACATTTATTATTTGTACATTTTAAGATTTTTTACAATATGTTAACTATGTTTTGTTTAATTGTGTTTATTATTTAATTACTTTTATATTAATTTTAATACCTTTAAAAATTCGATATTTTAGTTAACTATATTTTAGCATTCTATATTTTGTACTCGATATTTTAGTACTTACCTGTTTGTAGATAGGCATTCTATATTCTCTCCCTCTATATTTTTTAATCGAAATTTTAGGCGGTCGATATTCTGTCCCTCGATATTTAGTCCCTAAACCGTTTGATAGGAAATGGAGCTTATATGTGTAATCACTGCAAGGCCCTGGCTTGCTTTTGCATGCAGTCCATAAAAGGAAAGCGAGATAGTTTTACATGTGTTCATACCTTCCATTCTTGAGAGAGACGAGACTTCAGTTCTGAGGTGAGATTGATCCTCCATTTTGTGGCACCCATGCATGCACAACCAAGCCAGGCCATTGCAGCGATTACATATAAGCTTAATTTCCTATCAAACACAATACCAAACACTCCTTGCTTAGGGCACATCGCATTCCCACACCGCTCCCAACATAATCTACACCTTCTACGCATAAGCTACCAATGTCCACGTGCCATGCACCAATAACATGTAACTTAAAAGATGAACACAACATAACATAACAGTATAACACTGGCCATTACACATTGCAATGAGAGATCTGCACTCGTCACGCTGAGCCCAGACCCTTCCAAACAAGAACACCAGACCCAATCCCGTGCTATTAGTAAAGTGCTTTAATATCTACTCAGGTGCAGAAAGCACTATACTAATGTAATTGCAATACACCATAAAGGAAATTGCCCTCTTAGAGTTGACGTTATTCATCTTATTGAAAGATGAGTGCATATTAGGGTATGGAATCATAAAGGCAAATGCCTTGTACTAGAGAGTACATAGAAAAGAATACATATTCACGAGGAGACCTGTCAGAGCAGAGAATTAAAGGAGAAATGCACATCTTACTAAGTCTCGGTGTCTTCTGGGTATCCTCGATGCAGCGAGCTGTACCGAGTTGTTTACAGATGAAGTGTAACCGGACGGCCATGCGCTCATCTTTATACCACACCGGGAGGTGTGGCCACACTGGTGTGGTGCCAACACGCTAAATGAAACAGGTTTTGGAAATGTTCCATTACATTTTCAATTCGACCAAGGCAGAGCAACCCTGCACCACTGAACCGGGATGGAAGGAACAACCACCCAGCAATTACACCAGTGATTGTTACACAGGCTCGTGCGTAGGAGCCGCACAGGAACACACACCATGCTATTTAGAGTATGAGTACACGAGCAATGTTAATGGGGGGCGTGTCCTTCTGTGAAACCTCAAATAAGGTCAGTTACGTAAAAAACGTATGTAAACGCTTACAAGACACGTGCAGGTTTTTCAAGTTTTTGTGAAGCATTCAGACTCCTGGAACATCAGAAGAATTTCATTTAAACGAGCGTCAAGAGTAGAGTGAGGAACACGAATTAGATGGTGAAGTAATGCTAGATGAATTAGCAGAACATTGTGTCCCGTTGTTGACCAAAAGTGTATCAGCATGGTTTATGTTTACGCATTCCTTTATGTCTTTCTTCGCAGATCACACCAACAGTATCGTGGGTGAGACACAACGCCCTTGGCGTGGTATTCCCCCAATTCGTTTATCTGCACGCCCTCTGAGCTCGTGTTTTTTTGGGCATTAGGGCTATGTGCACAGTACACCTGCTAACCAGGGCAAAGTGCGTGTTTTCTCTCTCTAAAATAGGGTTAATGTGGTCTACACCCAATTGACCGATTTAATTTATTTATAAATCCCTAGTAACTGTTACTGCCTGTATCCAGGAGTAGTGCATTGCATGCTACTAGCGTACTGCAACGCTCATTGTGCTAAGCACTAAAGTAGTCTCTTAAAAGATCTTTCAAGACTGGCAGTGCAGCCTATAGAGCAATTTCAAACTATCATTTCAGCCTGGCAAAATTCACCCCTCTAAAGAAAAAAAAACTCTGAAACCTCTGAGTTATTACTCGTAATAAGTTTGGATCAGATAGAGAAATGCTTCTTCACTCAAGTGAATTGTAATTTGAAATCCTCTTCAATAGTAAAGTCGGAGTTTAAGTTGCTATTCTAAAAATTTCTCTCTTAGAAAGTTGGCATTTTTGTGCCAAAACCAAATGTCCTTTCTGCCAGTGTCCATAGTCACGTGGCCTTGAGTAGCTCTTCTGATGTGTTGGGTAAATTGCTTCCAGACATCGAGACAAAAGGGCCTGGTGACAGGGTGTTGCTCTCCTGGGCAGGATATCGAGGAGAGGTGGGAATGAGGTTTACTCACCTTTCCTGGGCTTCAAATGGTAGCCTCGGGGATTGCCCACTCACTTCCTGACTTCTAAGGGCAAACTGTCCTGCCACTAAGAAATGCAGCTTACACATATCCCTGCCTGCCTTTGTTACTCTAGACAGTTTCGGAGCCTAAACCAGGAAAGGGTAAAGTTTACACCAAAGCAGCATCACCCACCCACAGGCTGGCACTTGAGATAAAAGTGGCTCTTTCAGAACCTCTCATCAAGACATTCCTCGCCCTGTCGAAAATTCAGTAGAACAACTGCCCAACTGACTGAAGAAGGAAGATTGGACCTGCTTTCCTTAAAACCAAGCTCTCCGCAGTGATCTTCTGTTTGAGCTACTGGGTTACACTACGTTTCCAGAGGCCCCACTGCAACTGCCCACCTGATCATCTCTAACAGGACCTATTTGAGGGCTGTTGTTGGACTCTGCTTGAGTGACTACTGATCTCCAAGAGGTGGCCCCCAGGTGTTAGACTCATGGCTGGAATCAGAGTTTACTCTCCCCAAAGAAACATTTAAAGATACAGATCTTTCATGCTCCTCATGTCCACGAAGTGGCCTCTACCCACTGAGAATCGACTGTCTGAGACGACTGTCAATAGAAAGTTGCAGTGGAACCATCTCTTCATGCGGTAACGACTGTCCAAAACGACCACCAATGTAAAGTTCCAGAAAATCCTGATCTTCGCACCAACATCGATTGTTTGCGCCAACTGCCAAAGTGAATCTTTAGTGATAGTGACACCCAACCAGCTCCTCATGTCAAGAACAACTTCCTATTAGTCCCTGCCAAAGCAAATGGAACACTTCTTGTGGACTTGAGAACGTAACTCTTCAACAAGACTAACCTGGTCACTGTATTCGACCCATGCGCCATTGCTGTCTGCCTGAACTACTGACTTTCACCCAGTCCAGCGCAACCAGATAACTGTGAGTGGTGCTTTGTGCTTTTTGGCTCTATTTTCACCTAAAACTTAAATGACTCATATCTCCGGTTCTACTGATCCCATTTTTGTTGATTCGGTGTCATTTTATTTATGAAAATGTACTCTGCTTTTCTAAATTGGCTTGGGATTTTTCTAGTGTTGTATTTTCACTTTCTCACTATTTGTGTGCTGCATAAATACTTTGTACATTGCCTCTAAGTTAAGCCTGATTTCTTTGTACCTAGTTATCAGAGGATAAAGCAGAGTTTTATTTAGTGACTTTTATGGTTTACCCTGACATAGACTGTTTTTTACTTGAATTGGTGTCTTACCCTCCTTCAATGAATAACCCAATTACTTACAGTGGCCTACTAATATTGAGGACAGAATATCGAGGAACAATATATTAAAATGTAAGTGCAATTAGGGCAGGTTAGATACTAGTCTTATGTCCACATCTACGTACCTTGAAGATATATGTGCCTCATAGGTGCATATATTTGGAGTTAGGTATGGAAAATCTAAACTTACTTACCTATCAGCCATTTATTTGTTATATTTAGGGATGTTAGACTGTTAGACTTAGGGTGGCCTTCCCCAAAACATGTTGCCTTCCTTCTCCATTTCATGCTGATCATGTTATTTGCTGGACTTACGACACTGCCGAGCAGTGCTAAAGTGCATGTGCTCCCTTCTTAAAACATTGTAACATTGGCTAATCTGCAATGTCCATACTTAATTTACTTAGAAGTCCTCGGTAAATTGGAACTACATGTGGCCAGGGCCTTTGAATAAAATGCTACTATTGGACCTGCAGCACTGATTATGCCACCCACTAAAGTAGCCCCTCAAAACATACCACAGGCGTGCTGTTGCAGACTGTGTGCAGTTTTTAAACTGCAAATTCAACCTGGCAAAATAACTATTTTGCCAGGCCCAAAGCATACTTTTTATTACATATCAGTCGCCCCTAGTTTAAGCCCTTGAGAGTCCATCAGGCAGGGTGCAATGTATTTTCAAATATGGACATGTACTTTTAAGGTTTACATGTCCTAGTAGTGAAAAACTCTTAAATGTTTTTCACTACTGCAAAGCCTACCTCTTCAATGAGATAAAATTAGAGTTACCTTATTAAATTTAATGCGCTGTAATTTCCAAATGGAAGCAGGTACTCGGTTCATGTTTGGTGTCTTTGAATTTGTAATACAAAATATTCTTTCATGGTAAAGTCAGAATTTAATTGCAACTTTTAAAATCGCTCTTTTAGACAGTTGGCTTGTTCTGTCTTAGCCATTCAGTGCCTTTAGCATGTCTCTGGGTAACATGCCTGGCTGTAGCTGACAGTTGGGGTTTTTGCATTCTTCCTGGATAAATATATAACAAAATTAAGGAGTACCACCAAAGATGAGGCTAGACAGCCAATATTGGTGGAATGAGACACTAGTGTGAAAGAAGAAGTCCTTCTTTGTTTTTAAGGAACCCCTCACTCACCGACCTGGTCGGTTTCATGCTTCATCATCGGGGCCACCTTGACAGCCGAGTGCCGTCAAGGTGTGCTGCGACACCTGAGATACAGTGGAGCGGGTATGTGAGTGATGAATGTGAAAAAGAAAAAAAGTCAGTGAGTTAAAAATTGTCCTGGTATGACTTATCCAAACATTATTTATTCTAAGGCTACTGGACAATATTAAAAACAGTGTATGTTGATACAATAAAGGCTTTAATAGGACCTAGTGTATCTGTGGTATGTGTTAGGTCTACATGTTTCAAACCAAAATGGGAGTTACCGGTTTTTCTTCAGGACCAAAAAGATGTAAAAGGAGTTGGGTGGTCAGGGTACACTAACACCCTGCCATACCTGCAACCCTTTCAGGACCCTAAATAGCAGATTGCTAAGTGGGTAAAGGTAATTGCAACCCAATTGTGGTTACAATAAAAACTGCAAAAACTCCTCAATGGAGAAATGCTTGCTGCACGGGGATTGAGGGGAGAGGCTACAGAGCTCAAAACGTATTAGTTTCTCTGCTTGGAAATCGGCTAATAACCTAATCCGCCCCTCCGCGCACCCGGATAGCCACACACAAATGGGAGCTTAGGTGTGCCTGGATGTGCCATCACTGGCATGATGGGAGGGCTGAGCTGGGCACAGCCCTATATACACTTGAGTAGACTGTGTCCTGCCTCAATACAAAGGCCTGCATGCCCCCTGTAGTTAGTCTGGAGCAAGAACACAGAAGGCAGAATGCCTGTGGACTTCAAAGGGAATTTCCAGAAGCTTCTCCCACTTTCCAGAGGAAGGGTACCAGGTATAAATATTGGACCTCAGACATCACCTCTTCAGTACACATCTGGACACATTTGTGGACTCTGCCAGGAAGAAGGACTGATGTGATGTTGAAAGGAATGCCACTCTGACAGGCTCCTTCTCTGAATGATTGCTTCGATGCTTTGCTGACCTGCTGCTTGTAGCCCTCTCTCCTGTGTGAGAAGGACTGCACCTGCATCTGTTGAACCCTGGACCCCACAGTGATACATAGGGTTAATTTGCTGGTCTTGTGACTTGAGCCTCAAGGACAGAGCCTGGACTCAGCCACCTGTAAGTCTGCCCTGCCAACCACAGTCCTGGACCCTTAGAAGTGGACCTAAGGTGCTCAGTCAGGAACCAGCAGAGCCACCGCATCTCCTCTGCTGTGCAGTAAAAACCAAAGCAAAACCGACGAATTGCCACTGCTGTGTTGACTGAAATCATTGCATCCAGCAGCCACTTCGGACCCACCGCTACATGACGCATCCTTGGCACAGGCCCTCTCATTCCTTGCTGACTTAGCAAAGACACTGGACTACAGTGTGCAGCTCTGCATCTCCTCTGTGCGACGCATCCACAATGCTGTACTTCGCATCGCAAGTCCTCCTCATCAGGATCTTCAACGACAATGCATGGCCTTGCACCGCAGCTTTGGTTCAGATGCATCACTTGAGCTGCACAATGTATCTTAGATGCTGATCCTCGCAAGGCTCCTCAAACCAGGATTTGAGGTACTCTGTTCAGTGGACCTAACTGAAGGCCTTTCTGGGTCCCTGCAGTTGGCCCATGCTCCATGTCAATTGGCCTGACCTTGCGACTTTCCTGCATGAGCAGATATCCACAGTTGGCCCTTTTTTTTCCAGAAATCTTTAAAATGTAATATCTTTATGTTCTTCTGATTGGATTTTTGCTGTTTTGACTTGTTTTATTGATTAAAATTAAATTTATTTTTCTATAGTGGGATCCCTTTGTGGTGTGTTTTCACTGTGTTACTGTTTGAAGTGTTGTACAAATACTTTACACATTGCCTCTGAGTTAAGCCTGCCCTGCATCGTTCCAAATTACCTGATGATTGAGCACAGGTTAATTTAGGGTTTGCTTGTGACTTCACCCTGAGAGGAATTGTGGTTGATTCTTGAGAAGGGTTTCACCCCCCTCAACCAGTAACCTAATTTTTTACAAAGGGGGCACACATTTGCAGAATATATGGTCCAAAGCTGTCCAGATCAGGTCATGCAGTTGTAAGGTGATACCAGCTTGGTGCGGTTTCTAAGAGACTGTTAAATTGTAAAATTATTAAAAAGAACTGGTAGTGGGATTTTTATTTAATCCCCTGTTTAGTACTGCCTATGTTTAGGCATGTTGCATAACCCTGTTTTCTTGATTGGAAAATGTCTTTATTGGAATAGTCCCCAGGAGCGTAACACAGGCCCCTGCAGCCCCCCCGTTGCGCTCCAGGTGCCCCCTCACTCTCAGCAGAGCAAGCCACCCTAAATAGTGCATGGAGGCATGCCACAGCATCTTCTTAATTGATTAAAGGTGTGCACGCCCGCCCCATCCCCAGCCTCTTAATTAATCATTGGTTGACAGGCCTGACCTGGCCTGGGTCTTGAAGCCTCGGCGGGCAGGGCCTCTCGGCTCTTCATTTAATTAAATGTTGGTTGAGTGCGGGCGCGCAGTTGTCTACGCAGACTTCAGGGTGGGGCTGTTAATGCCATTGTCATGCGCATTGCAATTAAATGTTCGCATGACCAGTAAGGCATCCCAAGACCCAGCCACTCCAGAGACAGTTGGGAAGGACTGTATTTCACAGTGTGGCCACAAGGCATAATTTCATGTTTTTCCGTGATTCAAGTAATGGTGACGTAGCCCTAGGGGCCCTGTGCAAGGGTGCCATAAAGTGATGATGCAGAGGAGGGGGCATTACTTTTTGAGCTGAGTGTGCAGGGCGGGCGCAGTGTCTTAGCTAGTCCCTCTGCCAGCTGATTGCATTGGCCTTGGTTGTAACTGCGCTGTGAACACCCAACTGCTGCCGAGAGTACTGGCCTGAAAAATTATTTACTACATGAAGAGCAAGGACTTCAGGGACTATCTTATGAGGTATGTGTCACTGTCTGGGAGTCCAGGCAGCTCCAGATTGTGTGCCAAAACAAAAGGCCAGTATACAGCCGAGTACTGCACCCTGTTAGCGTGAAGGTCAAAGGACGGTCATGCAAGCCCTTCCCCTAAATGACATATATGTGATCTAAAACTGTGGATAAATAGGGCCTGGGGAAGAGGTATGTGTGTGCCTACGCATGACGGGGCAGGGTATGTATTCAGTGAGTAAACTCCATCTCCAAACTCAGCTCAAGTCCTTTCCTATGTTTGTAGTTCCCAATCTGTCATAGTTGTGATGATGACCCTCTGAAAATAAAACGCCCTGTGCTTACTTATGCAGCAGGAAACTGGTCATTTTTTAGTAAAATGCGACACATACCTCACTCACATGGCAGCTCCTCGAACTGCAGCACGTTAATAATAACTACCTGCTTTTGTTTCTTTTATGTAGTCACTTTGGGGTGGTTCAGATGGGAGCTCCGTACACTCCTATTTTTGATAGTTTATATGTTGGCGACGCAAATGTTCATGAATTACGAAATAGCAGCAAGATAATGAAATATAATACAAAAATACTCCCCTGAGAAATGAACCCTGTGTTTCAGAAGTGGTGACCACCGGAGTTATGCGGCAGGGAATGGTCGTACTATCCAGCAGGGTTGAGCTACAATTAGGTGGCAAGTAAAGGCAACTAATGCGGCGTAACGAGGAACAGAAAGGTGACTAATCAAGCATTTCAGAGGACCTCCCAATCCCCAGATAACCAACCAGATGAATGTACAGAACAACCAATAAAAGGTTTCATTTAAATATATTTTTAGATGATTGTTTCCCACTTGATTTGTTCACAGAACATTTTGGTGAATCTTGGAAGGAAACTATTTCTACAGTTGGAAAGCTCCAGCAGTAGTGTCAAATTTGTTGTATGTAGCTCTTATGAGTGATACTAACCAGCCTAAGGTCCAGTTTAGCACATCTTGGGGACCGATGTGGTAGACCAACTCATTTCTCACAGATGGACATCTTAGCAGCTTAAACTCTTATGACATCTTTTGCATTCAGTATTTCACTCTCAGACAATAGCAAGCTGACAGCTTTCATCTTGAGTGATTATTTTAATAAGTCTATCATTTATTTGTGAAACTACTTCCTAAGTGTCCACAGCATGTGCCATTGAATTAGCACACACTATTCTGCAATCAGCATCGAAGAACAGGTAACTCCCAAAAAAACATTTGTAGTCACTCTTTCCAAATCATAGGAGTTTGGTTTTCTTAGTATTTCTTTTTCTGGAACACCATGATATTACTTTGGCTATGTTTATTCTTAAATGATTTTCTTTGAATCAATGGTATCAAGTATCCAGTAACCGCCGTAAGCCTATAGGCATTAGATCCAAAATTATGGAGTAATCTGCATTAAATATGCTTTGGATAACAGATGTATCTTATTAAGCACTAGGACCGGATGGGATACCCCCAGACCTCATTAAGTCTGACCCCAAGTTCTGGGCACTGATTGTTGAGGCTGTTATCAATGCAGCCGCCAGAGTCGGGTGCCCATTTTCCTGGGGGGTTTCCACCATTGTCCTGATTTTTAAAAAAGGGGACAGGGATAGCCCACTCTGTTACAGGCCTATCTCCCTAATTAATTCCATGGGTAAAATAGTGGGGAGAATAGTACTGCAGAGACTTTCTGACTGGGTGACGGGACAATAACATCATGTCTATCTCCCAGTATGGCTTCTGCAGTGGCCGATCAACCATAACACAATGTATAAACCTTTTCTCAATACTCAGTAAATACTGTATTGCCCAAAAATGCACTGTCCACCTAGCCTTCATGGACCTATCCTCAGCCTTCGACTGTGTGAACAGGGGAAGGCTCTGGGGGTCCATGAGGGAGAAGGGAGTGGACAGTGGGATTGTCAATTTTCTAGTAGACCTACATAGTAATACAAATGCGAATGTTAGGTACTCTCAAGAGTTGAGCATAACTGAGAATTTTAGAACTGGGAAGGGTGTGCATCAAGGTTGTACATTAGCCCCTTTCCTTTTTAACTTTTATATAAACGATCTTGATAGCGTTTTGCAGGAGGTGAAAGCCGACTGTCCGAGGGTGTGGAGAAGGAGTATCCTCGTTCTTTTATATGCAGATGATGTGGTTTTAATATCTAGTACTGAAAAAGGCCTTCAATTGTTACTCAATGCTTTTAAACAGTTTATGGAAGAAAGAGATTTGCTGGTTAATAACTCCAAATCATTTATTATGCAAGTTGGCAACTGACCAAGAAGACATTATACATTTAAACTAGATAATGAAGTAATTTCTTTTTCTAATACATTTTCTTATCTAGGAGTTCTTTTTGATTCTAAATTGTCATGGGGTCCACAACTTGTAGAGAAAAAAGGTGATGTGGTAAGGGTTAACGCTTCCATTTTTAATTTTGCTTCAAAATTGGGAAAAAAGCCAACTGCTCGCAATGATGAAACTATATGATGCTAAATCAGTAGCAACTGCAGCCTACGGCAGTGAACTTTGGGGGTACATGGCTTGTGAACAAGTACAGATAGCAGAAAATGCATTTTTAAAACGCCTTTTGTGTGTCCCAGGCCCGCCACTTCTAACTTTGCAGCCCATGAGGAGTTGGGAGTAGAATATTTGAGCGATATTCTCTCCTTACGCCCATTGACCTGCTGGTTGAAATTATGGCTAAGCCGAGACATCCCCCTAACACGCCTAATTGTAAGTGATTTTATCTCTCATGATAAGGCACTAGGTACCCCATGACTGAAGTACTTAAAAACTAGTTTCTGTGAGCTGGGCAGACCTGAACTATTTGATCGCCCGACTGAAATTGTAAAAGGGGATGTTGAAGCAATTAAGCAGTCTTTTCCCCTGAGACGGAAGGCTGTTAGGGAGGGTGCTGAGTTACAGAAAACAAGTGTAAGGAAATACATCATGGTAAAAACTTGTATGACAATGAAGCCTTACCTACTCGCCACATTTAGCACCCATGAAAAGTTCTTGTTAACAAGATTTAGAATGAACTTGTTCCATCATCTGCTTATAAGACCAAAAAAATTTTGCTTATAGTAAATTTCCTGTATCCTGTGGCTGCGACGGAAAGTCTCGACAGGATATGTTGCATTTTATGTTTTTATGTAGATTTTATGATTATCCACGTAAACGCTATTTGCTTGATCTTTTAAAGAAACTTAATTTTAATCAAATACGACCAGCCTTTTTATACTTACAATTGTTGCACAGTGATAGTATCCTCCAAGTCATTGAATTTTTAAAATTGTCTCTTAGAATGAGAATATATCTGGATAAATGAATGTTAACATACCAATGAATTACAGCCTTGTGGAATAGGGATATTTATTTATTTTTGTAAGTATGTTTCACTAATGTTTTATGTATGTACAGTATGAAATGTGTACTTTTATGGTTGAATCAAACCGAAATAAAGTCTCTTTTTTTATAATAAACTACTTCTTAAGTGTCCCACAGCATGTGCCATTGAATTAGCACACACTATTCTGCAATCTGCATCAAACAACATAAGTAGTCACTCTTTCCAAATCATAGGAGTTTGGTTTTCTTAGTATTTCTTTTTCTGGAACACCATGATATTACTTTGGCTGAGAACTACTTGCATTGCTTTCCATGTCGCTGGGTGGAAGTGCGACCTCCCTGAGGAACCTTGCTCTCATCACTTGATTCCTGACCCCTGAAAGCGTTCCCAACCTCGCCGGACCCGCTTCGCGGGTCCCGCAGCGCCTGGACATCGAAGGCTGCTGACTGTGGAGAGTTTGCAGCGGAGGAGCGGGCAGGCAGAAGAGCCAGCGGGGCTGCGAGCACAGGCAGGGACTCCAGTATCCAGGAGCCCCTGCGCGCCCATTCCTCACACCTGGGCTGCTGTCCCCGCTGGCCACGCCCCCCGCTTCAGTGCTTGAAAACCGGGTTGTGCCTTTTGACCTGTGGATTTCCTGAGAACTGCTTGCATTGCTTTCCGTGTCGCTGGGTGGAAGTGCAACCTCCCTGAGGAACCTTGCTCTCATCACTTGATTCCTGACCCCTGAAAGCGTTCCCAACCTCGCCGGACCCGCTTCGCGGGTCCCGCAGCGCCTGGACATCGAAGGCTGCTGACTGTGGAGAGTTTGCAGCGGAGGAGCGGGCAGGCAGAAGAGCCGGCGGGGCTGCGAGCACAGGCAGGGACTCCAGTATCCAGGAGCCCCTGCGCGCCCATTCCTCACACCTGGGCTGCTCTCCCTGCTGGCCACGCCCCCCCGCTTCAGTGCTTGAAAACCGGGTTGTGCCTTTTGACCTGTGGATTTCCTGAGAACTGCTTGCATTGCTTTCCGTGTCGCTGGGTGGAAGTGCGACCTCCCTGAGGAACCTTGCTCTCATCACTTGATTCCTGACCCCTGAAAGCGTTCCCAACCTCGCCGGACCCGCTTCGCGGGTCCCGCAGCGCCTGGACATCGAAGGCTGCTGACTGTGGAGAGTTTGCAGCGGAGGAGCGGGCAGGCAGAAGAGCCGGCGGGGCTGCGAGCACAGGCAGGGACTCCAGTATCCAGGAGCCCCTGCGCGCCCATTCCTCACACCTGGGCTGCTCTCCCCGCTGGCCACACCCCCCGCTTCAGTGCTTGAAAACCGGGTTGTGCCTTTTGACCTGTGGATTTCCTGAGAACTGCTTGCATTGCTTTCCGTGTCGCTGGGTGGAAGTGCGACCTCCCTGAGGAACCTTGCTCTCATCACTTGATTCCTGACCCCTGAAAGCGTTCCCAACCTCGCCGGACCCGCTTCGCGGGTCCCGCAGCGCCTGGACATCGAAGGCTGCTGACTGTGGAGAGTTTGCAGCGGAGGAGCGGGCAGGCAGAAGAGCCGGCGGGGCTGCGAGCACAGGCAGGGACTCCAGTATCCAGGAGCCCCTGCGCGCCCATTCCTCACACCTGGGCTGCTCTCCCCGCTGGCCACACCCCCCTGTCCACCAACCAATGATAGCCGCCACCAGCGTACTAAACAGTCCATAGTTCCCGCTGCGCGGGAGCGCGCGGGAGTGCGCCGGGAGAAGCCCGGGACAAGGGCGGGACCGTCTGTGGCCGTCAGGGGCCGAAGGAGGCCGGGCTGGGCCATCCCCCTTATCAGTGACCCACAGTACCCTCTCCAATAAGTGACATTGACATATAGTTTCTGATTGGTGAGAAGTATGGCAATGTCTGCATTGACAAGTACTGCTAATAGCCACTTGACAACTCCTCCGGTTGAGTCTGGTCCTCTAGCAATTGGCCCTTTAGATGAATTCTTTTTTAATCGTTCACTGTCAATTGACAAAGAGTTATCCTTGGCAGAGAGGCGCGCAGAGCATAGATTATCCATAGAACTACTCAAGAATTCTACGGATAAGCTCTCAACTCTAGCATACCCCACCCTGGTAACTCCTTTATCCTCAGTGAATCTTCCGGTTGCCAATGAACATTCTGAGGGTCAGGCACAAATAACAAACAAGGACGTTGCAACAGAATTGAACAATCCCTGTGGGAGTAATACCCAACCTACATCGTTCCCTGACTCTGGTGCTCAGGTTACATTGGCCCAATCTAAGCTCGGGTCTAAAAGGAAAAGACCAGCCCCAGCAAGAAAATGTAAAATGGTGGTCAAACCCCCTCAAAAGCACAGGAAGCTACACAAATCTGCGAACACTGGAGAGGTTGTCATTGAAGAAAATCATAGTACAGAAGGTGCTCCACACATTAATCTTGCCCCTTTGGACAGTCAAGATAAAGAAGAGAATACTTGTACTGACTCCACTGTACCAACTAATGAAAAGGTGTTATCACTTGTAAATGTGCTTCCAGAGTTGGAAAAATTGCTTAGATTAATACTTACCCCTATTGAGGATAGAATTGTCAAGCTTTCAGATAGGCTAAATCATTTTGAACAGGCAACACTAGACAATTTCTATTCCACAAAATCCTTGATTAAAGCTAACGCTAGGGTGGATGTAAGCACAAAGCCCCAGGTTCTTACTAACCCTGTTACTCAGGACAAGGGAAGAAGGTCTCAAAATAACTCCCCTTTACCTTCTAAGCAAAGCAACCCTACCGACAAAACAACTGTAAAACCTGCTGATAGATCAGACAGAGCACACGTAGGTTCTGTTCAATCCCAGCCGAACACTACATATCCTTCACAGTCTACAATACCCCAGATACAAAATCCACCAGCTGCTACGAGCGCAGAGGTTACAGTTTGCCCCCAAGCGGGCAAAGTTCCCACATCTGCAAAAGTAACCAATAACAAGCAGATAGTTTCAAACAATCCTGTGGTGGGGAATAGGGCTAATGTATGCCCTCTAGTAGATAAAACTCTAGCACCAACCCAACCAAATAATAAACAGCAGACGTTGAAACCTGCCCCCCAACCCGTCCCCAAAGTTCCTAAAACAATCCCACCTCCCTTGACAAAGCCACCCTACAGAAAACCCCCGGTGAATCTTACTCCAGATTCCTTCCCCTATGTAGCAGTTCTTATAAATGTACCACCATTACCCACAGGACAGAGAGAAACTTTTCAGATGCTCAAAAACAAGATCATGCACTGGTTAAGGGAAAATCGTCCTCTGCCAGGTGACATCGATGGGTTAATCATAGGGGTAAGTAGAATAGACTGGATGGGGTATACACCGAAAACCTTGGGTGGGGACTGTATCGTGGTTAATTTCCAAGATCCAAGGGTGGCAGGATGGATAACTAGGCAGGGATGGGGAACTAACAAGGGAGGTATTGGAATAGTAGACCTTACCTTTTTTTACCCCCGCCCAACCAGTGTAACGACTAGCTTGCTCAATGAACCCCTAATCCCCCCTACTGTATCATGGTCAGTCAATTCCTTACCAGCTCCTTCAGTTGGCCATAATCATACTACATATATAAATTATAACTCTCATGTAGGATGGCAGGACCCGGGATGGGGATGTTGACAAAACAACAAAGATAGGAACAGCAGGACAGGAGGGAATAATAATGAGTCTAAAGGGGTTTGTGGCGATCATGTTGACACCATTGTTACATGCCCAACGGTTGGTAACATAGAGATGGGGAGTTTTGTTGAAGAAGGTGGTACTAGACCGGAAAATACAAATGCTAATGCTGTGACATTACCCTCAACAATAGCCAACATGATTGTAGATCCCATTGATGACCATGGGAAGCAGATTAAGAATATCGAAAGCCCGTTGATCGCTCAAGTATCTCCAAACATTAACATTCACGATGGGATTGAGGCTAGCATTGGTATGCTTTTATCTTGGAATGTTGCTGGGTTGGGCGGTAAGTTAGACTCCCAATCCTGGGTGGATTATATCAGCGGGTTTGATGTCTGTTGCTTTCAAGAAACCTGGGCTTGTGACCCCCTTTTCTGTTTTGGTTATTTAAATTATTTTATACCAGCATCAAAAGGTGGAAGGGGGCGGCCTAAGGGAGGCCTTACTGTTTGGGTAAAACAGGACTTGCACATCAACATCAAAATGTTGGATCTGGGAACCAGTGATCTACAAGTGTTAAGAATCTCCACAGTCAAGGGTTCATCAATGGATTTGTATAACGTTTATGCAAGAGGTAATAATGTGATCAATTCTTCTACCATAGAGTTGTTGTCTGCTGCCTTAGAGACCAAGTCCCAAGATAGCATGGTGATAATAGCAGGGGACCTCCACAGGACTTTTGAACCTTTGGACTGTACAAATGACCCTTTGGGGAAGGACGAGGACAATCTCTGGGGAGTACCTTCTCTATGTTTAAAACCCGTAAAGCGATGGACAAAAGAGATTTTATTGTTAAATGCTATCTGTATGGAACATGGTTTAAGAGCACTGAATGGGAGGACACCAGGGGACAAGGAGGGCAGCTGTACTTTTGACAACGGTAACAGCAGGAGCAGAATTGATTATATATTATGTAGTCTCCAACTGTGGAATGGGGTTATTGACATGGCCATTAGGCCCAGGGTTGAAAGTGATCACAACCCCCTTTGTGTGACCCATAGGTGGTGGAATGTTGGAGTGGGAAACTTGCATCAAACGAACGACGAAGTCCCAGTTATGAGTAACGACGAACGCAGGTTAAAATGGCCAAAGGTATTGGCAAATGAGGCTACCATGACCTACATCAACCATGCGGTTGATAGTGCAATTTCCGCAATGGAGGCAGCAGATCCAGTAGCTCCGGGGGCTAGTGGTATCACCGAAATCCACAACAAGTTATTTTCCCCCCTGAAACCATGTTTCTTTACCAAAAGCAAGAAAGGGAGGAAAACTAAAGATGTTGGGAGGTGGTTTGATAGCCAATGTAGATCGGCACGACTAGAACTGGGACAAGCTATTAGGAATAGGGACCGTGCTGCAATAACAGAGAATAGGAAACTGTACAAGATGGCCATCTACCGAGCTAAAAAGAAATGGGACGAAGACCATTGGGCTGAACTAAAAGAAGCTTCAGGTAACAAGGACTCTAGGACATTTTGGAAAATTATCAAGTGAAGTAGAGGAGGTGGCCCCGCAAAGCCAGATAATAATGTAGCAGAAGA
Source organism: Lissotriton vulgaris (assembly GCF_964263255.1). Classification (NCBI taxonomy): domain Eukaryota; kingdom Metazoa; phylum Chordata; class Amphibia; order Caudata; family Salamandridae; genus Lissotriton; species Lissotriton vulgaris. Next base: position 274,632,378 of record NC_141695.1, on the reverse strand, counting down.
TGCCTGGGTTGACTACTTTAGACCACAGTATGCTGAAGTCATCCATCCTGGGGTGGCCGATGGCATAACACCAGTCTATGCAACCGACAATTTGTTTTCCCATAGAGAAGTGGAAATTGCGATTAGTTCCGTGAAATGTGGGAGAGCGCCAGGGCTAGACGGGATTCCCCCGGATATTTTTAAATACGACATGACTAGATGGGCGAGGTATACCTTTCTAGTAGCAAATGCCCTAGCGAAGGGGGAGGTGGTCCCCGACCTTTGCAAAGGCGCAATTATTATTCCCATTCACAAGAAGGGTGATCGTTCACTGCCTGCCAACTATAGGCCTATAAGCCTAATAGCAACCATGCAAAAAGTAGTGGGGAGAATGGTAGCAAACCAGCTCATGGACTGGGTTGATGACAACAACGCCCTTTCTCAATACCAAGCTGGATTTAGGCGAGCAACCAGTACCATTGACCAGGTCTTCCGCTTCACTATACTGCGGTGGAAGACCGTTCTACTAGGAAGGGGCTGTCTGTATGTCGCGTTTGTCGACCTGCGGGCGGCATTCGACCTAGTCCCCCGGTTTAAGCTATGGTTGGTTCTGCAAAGGCTGGGGATTCCTGTCGATCTGCTCACACTAATCATGCGATTGCATGAATCCAATTTTGCAAGAGTACAGTGGGGTGGAAACGGGGAGACAACCTCGGACTTCCCAGTCGAAAGGGGTGTCCGACAAGGCTGTTCCATGGCTCCCTTACTCTTCTCGTTATTTATTAACGGGATTGTTGAGAGAATGTTGGAGGCTAGCGTAGACGCTCCGTCGTTAGCGGACACCAGGGTCCCGATCCTGATGTTCGCTGACGACACCCTTATCTTGTCTAAGACCCCTGCAGGGCTGCAACGTGCACTAAACATTTTTGATGTTTTTTGCACAGAGCATGGGCTAGAAGTGAACGTGGGAAAAACAAAATTGATGGCCTTTTCCCCACGTCGCAGAATATACCCCAAGGTAACCCTAAACAACAGCAGGTTAGATACTGTTACAGAGTTCACGTATTTGGGAGTACAGATTGCAGAGGGCGTTGGCTGGTCGCACCATTTGGAAAAAGTGGTCTTAAAACACCAACAGCTCTCAGGTGCTTTGAGGGGGGAACACCCCAAATCCAAGACAAAACCGATTAAACCCGCACTTATAGTGTATGATGCGAAGGTCTTGGGTGCCACATTATATGACGCGGAGTTATGGGCTTGGGACAATCTTGTGGCTTTACAGACATCTGAGAACAAGTTCCTGAGAGGGATCACAGGACTTCCACAGAGCACCCCCTTAATCCCATTGTTTCTGGAGTTGGGTAGGCGTCCTATTGCCGACAGAGCTCGATTGCGCCCGGTCCTCTATTGGAGACGTCTCTGGACGACTCCAGAAATCAGACAATACGCGGAGGGTTTTCTTTGGATAATATGGCTCAAAAACCTGAAGGCCATGCTGACTAACTTAGGGTTTTCCAATCTCTGGAACAACCCAGTGGGAGAAAACTTCCCAAGCAAAGAAGCCCTCAAATCACAATATTGGGATTGGGTGGGAGGTAATCTGCTGAAAGACGCCAGGGCCGACTCTATGGCTGGTCGCTACCTGGAGACAAAAATCTTTCCTATCCTAGAAAACTATTGGGATACCATTACGGTACCAATGGATAGGAAGCTCGTCTTTCAGTTAAGATCCGGATCTATCCCCCTAAAGAAACTGACAGCAGGTTGGCATAGATCGACCAATAAGTTATGTCCAGCCTGTGAAAATGCCGTGGAGAGTGTAGGCCATTTCCTATTTGTGTGTCAAGCTTACTCATTACCGAGGAGAAAATGGCTTACGCCTGTATGCAAAAACCTGGGGTCACGCGACAGCGCAGTGGCTTTATGAATCTTGTGTACAACAACCCAGGATTCGATAGTCATAGGGGTAGCCAAATACCTGGGCTGGGCTTGGGCAATCAGGCGACGATCTTTGGGGGGAATTAGGTAATCAGGTTTTCCTTTTAACTACGATTTATGTAAAACTATTTGTTACAAATGATTTTATTATGCTAATATTGTATGAGCTGCACAGAATGTTTAATGAATTTATATCTGTAAATGTTATGTCTTATTCTGTAATTGTTTTAAATTTTATAATGTGCTTTTATGAGAATTATCTCGAATAAAGCTTATACAACAAAAACTTTGGCTATGTTTATTCTTAAATGATTTTCTTTGAATCAATGGCATCAAGTATCCAGTAACCGCCGTAAGCCTATAGGCATTAGATCCAAAATTATGGAGTAATCTGCATAAAATATGCTTTGGATTACAGATGTATTTTATTGAGGAGGAAAAGGCTGTGGTCTTCGTAAAGCTTTAGGTGCATCCGAGACATAAAGAGAGAATACAGCAGGGCCAGAACACAGCCTGGTCTAAGACCGTTTGGTGTCTTAATACTCTTTGTTACAGACCCATTTTCACTTTTCTTTACTCTGGTGAAGACCCAGTGTGTAATTATCAGTTTCAGCAACCCTGAAGGTACCCCACAGTCGGCCATTTTTCTCATAGTGGGCTGGGCATTCTTGGGTCATGCACCTTATAGATACCATATAGTGAAGAGTACTAGCTAGTGCATTGTGCAGATTAATAGTGTGGTTGCTTTGAATACTGTGTGGTTCTTACTACATCATTCTGTCTAGTATTGCATGAACTTTAGTCTGTGCTTCAGCTCTACAAGTTATGTTTTCACACCCACCGGTGACAGAAGTGAACTTAGTCCAATGCACTAACGCTTGAATATGAAAGACAGGTTTTTAGTAGCCCTGAAACCCCACCCAATACATAGTTTCAGGGGCGTAACAAAGGCCCCTGCAGCCCCCAGGCTTACACATACTGGAGGGGGCCCCCCTCATCCCCTACAGATGTGAGTGTGAGGGGCCCCTTTGGCACATCTTGCAGGGAACCCTCACGTTTTGTTAGGCCACTGGCAGCGGCTGGGGACTGAGTATTTTAAAGTCGTCCTACCACCAGGACTCTACAGCCCTCACGAGGCTTGGTTTAAACAATACCTCTGCACGCCTACCTCGTCACTTAGATGAGAAATTCAATTTCATGGCAGAACATGAAGATGTTGCCTCTAATAGGGTAGACTCCCTCGTTACCTCAGAGTATTGAAAATGCAAGCTTAGCAGTGACCAATTAACGGCGTCAGTTTGCATGACTAGCACTTGGGTATTTTCCAATTTCTCTGCACAAGCACCAATTTGCTCCAGTGTTTCTTAGACATTGTAATGTCACCCTCCAAGTAAACTTTTCACCCTCTTCGCAGACGTGCAAGCCCTTTGTTTTGTAAGTGCCGAATGTGCACAAAGTGAAAGAGAAAGAAAGTGCCAGTCCCAAGAATGCTTCCATCTGAGCAGCTATCTGGGCCAGGGGCGTAACACAGGCCTCCGCAGCCCCCGGGTTGCGGGGGTCCCCGGCGCTGCGGGGGCCTCGCGCTCCAGGTGCCCCCTCACTCCCAGCAGAGCAAGCCACCCTAAAGGGTGCATAGACGGCACGTCACAGCATCTTCTTAATTGTTTGAAGGTGTGCACAGCCCGCCCCACCCCCAGCCTCCTAATTAATCATTTGTTGCCAGGCCTGGCCAGGCCCGGGTCTTGAAGCCTCAGCCAGCAGGGCCTCTCGGCTCTTCATTTAATTAAATGTTGGTTGAGTCCGGGCGCGCAGTTGTCTGCGCAGACTTCAGGGTGGGGCATAGAGGGGGGGGGGCTGTTAACCCCTTCCATGCTCATGACGAGCTCAGCTCGTCATGAGGCACAGTGGAGCTGTGCTGATGACGAGCTGAGCTCGTCATGAACAATGGGGAATCTCAAGTTACAGCACAGGAGGGGAAAATGCACAGCAGCGATGTTGTTATGGCATTGTCATGCGCATTGCAATTAAATGTGCGCATGACCAGTGAGTCATCCCAAGACCCAGCCTCTCCAGAGACTGTTGAGAAGAACTGTATTTCACAGTGTGGCCCCAGGCATAATTTAATGTTTTGCCGTGCTTCAAGTAATGGTGACGTTGCCCTAGGGGTCCTGTGCAAGGGTGCCATAAAGTGATGATGCAGAGGAGGGGGCATTATTTTTGGAGCTGAGTGTGCAGGGCGGGCGCAGTGTCTTAGCTAGTCCCTCTGCTGGCTGATTGCATAAGCCTTGGTTGTTACTGCGCTGTGAACATCCAACTGCTGCCGAGAGTACTGGCCTGGAAAAGTATTTACTACATGAAGAGCAAGGACTTGAGGGACTATCTTATGAGGTATGTGTCACAGTCTGGGTGTCCAGGCAGCTCCAGGTTGTGTGCCAAAACGAAAGGCCAGTATACAGCCGAGTACCGCGCCCTGATAGCGTCAAAGGACGGTCATGCAAGCCCTTCCCACAAATGACATATATGTGATCTAAAACTGTGGATAAATAAGGCCTGGGGAAGAGGTATCTGTGTGCCTACGCATGACGGGGCAGGGTATGTATTCAGTGAGTAAACTCCATCTCCAAACTCAGCTCAAGTCCTTTCCTATGTTTGTAGTTCCCAATCTGTCATAGTTGTGATGATGACCCTCTGAAAATAAAACGCCTTGTACTTTCTTATGCAGCAGGAAACTGGTCATTTTTTAGTAAAATGTGTGGCCACATACCTCACTCACGTGGCAGCTTCTCGAACTGCAGCACGTTAATAATAACGACTTGCTTTTGTTTCTTTTATGTAGTCACTTTGGGGTAGTTCAGATGGGAGCTCCGTACACTCCTATTTTTGATAGTTTATATGTTGGCGACGCAAATGTTCATGAATTATGAAATAGCAGCGAGATAATGAAATATAATACAAAAATACTCCCCTGAGAAATGAACCCTGTGTTTCAGAAGTGGTGACCACCGGAGTTTTGCGGCAGGGAATGGTCGTACTATCCAGCAGGGTTGAGCTAAATTATGTGGCAAGTAAAGGCAACTAATGCGGCGTAACGAGAAACAGAAAGGTGATTAATCAAGCATTACAAAGGATCTCCCAATCCGCTGATAACCAACCAGATGAATTTTCAGAACAACCACACAAAGGTTTCATTTGAATATATTTTTAGATGATTGTATCCCACTTGAATTGTTCAAAGAACATTTTGGTGAATCTTGGAAGGAAACTATTTCTACAGTTTGAAAGCTCCACCAGTAGTGTCATATTTGTTGTATGTAGCTCTTATGAGTGATACTAACAGGCCCCATGTCCAGTTTAGCACATCTTGTGGACCGATGTGGTAGACCAACCCATTTCTCACAGATGGACATCTTAGCAGCTTGAACTCTAATGACATCTTTTGCATTCAGTATTTCACTCTCAGACAATAGCAAGCTGACAGCTTTCATCTTGAATGATTATTTTAATAGGTCTATCATTTATTTGTGAAACTACTTCCTGAGTGTCCCACAGCATGTGCCATTAAATTAGCACATACTATTCCGCAATCAGCAACAAAGAACAGGTAACTCCCAAATAAACATGAGTAGTCACTCTTTTCAAATCATAGGAGTTTGATTTTCTTAGTATTTGTTTTTCTGGAACACCATGATATTACTTTGGCTATGTTTATTCTTAAGTGATTTTCTTTGAATCAATGGTATCAAGTATCCAGTAACCGCCGTAAGCCTATAGGCATTAGATCCAAAATTATGGAGTAATCTGCATAAAATATGCTTTGGTTTACAGATGTATCTTATTAAGGAGGAAAAGGCTGTGATCCTTGTAATGTGTTAGGTGCATCCAAGACATAAAGAGAGAACACAGCAGGGCCAGAACACAGGCTGGACTAAGACCATCTGGTGTCTCAATCCTCCTTGTTACAGACCCATTTTCACTTTTCCAAGGCCCAGTGTGTAATTATCAGTTTCAGCAATGCTGAAGGTACCCCAAAATCTGCCATTTTTCTCATGGTGGACTGGGCATTCTGGGATCATGCACCTTATAGATACCATATAGTGAAGAGTACTAGCTAGTGCATTGTGCAGATTAATAGTGTGTGCTTTAAATACTGTGTGGTTCTTACTACATCATGCTGTCTAGTATTGCATGAACTCTAGTCGGTGCTTCAGCTCTACAAGTTATGTTTTCACACCCACAGGAGACAGAAGTGAACTTAGTCCAATGCACCAATGCTTGAATCAGTTAGATCAGTGATTGCGACTCCTCCTAGGCGGAAGCCGGAGGACGGGACAGCCTTGTTTTAAAAAAAATGGCATTTCTTTCTTTGTTTACTTCATCTTAGACCTGCAATTGTGTTCTGTGTTATTTTTAAACGCTTTACTCACCCTGCCCTGCCGCACCCATCGCCCGCTCCATGCGCAGACGACTAGGTTCTGACGCGTTGGAGTTAGGGCTTGCCGCCATTAGCGGTTGAGTTATTGTGCGCACCTGTGCTGGGATGAGTCCTGCCCACTCGCCTACTTAATCCTTTACCGCCCCCGTCCGCTTTAGATCAGTGATTGCGACTCCTCTGAGGCGGAAGCCGGAGGACGAGACGGCCACGTTTAAAAAAAAATTGCATTTCTTTCTTTGTTTACTGCATCTTAGGCCTGTAATTGTGTTATTTTTAAACGCTTTACTCACTCTACCCTGCCGCACCCATCGTCCGCTCCTCGCGCAGACGACTAGGTTCTGACGCGTTGGAGGTGGGGCTTGCCGCCATTGGGGGTTGAGTTATTGTGCGCACCTGTGCTAGGATGAGTCCCGCCCTCCCCCAACCCTACATAGTGTGTACTACTTCCTGTCCACGCAGCTAGCAGGCGCAGCGGGCGCGCCAAAGGCAAGCCCGTCTGCACCTGTCCGCGCCCTGAGGAGCCCAGCGGCCAGGAACCCTGCCCAATTTGAGCCTGCAATCCACCGCCCAATCTCATACTCTTCTGAGGAGTTACGCCGCCTTAACTGCAGTCTTCCTCTCTGCGCACCACTCGACTGTTCGCTCAACACCCATGTAAAATGCTCACATAGTAACTATCAATTCACTTGTAACATTGCACCTACAGTACCATCTACTTCACCTTACAAATTTTGGAGCATTAATAGTCGATCTCTGCCCAAAAACAAAGACTATATATTCGACCTATTAACTTCTACCCAGTCAGATGCCTTGTTTCTCACGGAAACCTGGCTTCATGCTAGTTCTGGGCCAGATGTGGCCAGTGCCCTTCCGCCTGGCTATGTTATAGTCAGGCAAGACAGAGCCACTGGGAAAGGGGGTGGGATAGCAATTATCTTTAAGGATATCTACTCCTGTTTTCTGGAAGCTACTCTACTCCCAGACTGTGAAGCTGCGCTATTTAAACTGGCAGTCACGCCTCAACTGACGATATCCGGAATACTTATCTACCGCCCCCCTGACAAACCAACTCAATGGTTATCTAATGAAGTCAGCCAATTTCACCATCCTGGGAGATCTAAACCTCCATCTGGAAGACACGCATAATGGCTTAAGCAGGATGTTTCTATCTGACTGCGAGGCCATAAATTTAATACTGCGCAACCGTGGTCCTACCCATCAGGCAGGCCACCTACTTGATCCTGTCATTTCCAACATCTTGTTTGACTGCACCTCTCCTGCCCTCCCCCTTGATTGGTCTGACCACTTTGCGATTCACTTTACTTTGCTTGCTGATACCGTGAAGGGCATGCCCTGCTTTGGCACCATGGCCAACCACAGAGCCTGGACTAGGTTGAACATCTCGGCGTTCAACGCCTCACTCACCGCCACTCGCCCCGATACCAAACTTAGGTGCACCTCTCTGGTTCAGGAAGTATCTCAAAGGCTACCTTATAACATCAACCGCCATTTGCCGCCACGTTCTCGACGACCCATCCCACACCTTGCCCCAGCCCCATGGTTTACGGACGATCTGAAGATAATGAAGTCCGAATGTAAACACCTGGAGCGATCCTGGCGAAAAGCCTACGCTCCTAATGACAAACTGATCTATCGATCAGCACTCAGGAGATACCATCAATTCTGCAGGAAGGTGAAAGCCTTTTTTGTCGCAGAGTCTATTGAAAGGGCTAATATTCGGCCGAAAGCTCTCTTCTCTATGGTCAAGAAGTTAGCAGGCTCTAACACCTCTCCCACCCCACCTGCGCTAGGGAAAGTGGAATGCAATGAAGACTTTTTTTATATCAAAAGTCGAAACTATCTACAACCCCCTTTCTCTGTCCTCCCCAAGTCCCCTCTTGACTCCTCTACTCTGGACATATTAGATCCCCCACTTCCGGAAACGCAGATCTCGGAGTGGCCATTATTCGATTCAAATTCGTTTTTCGCCTTTTGGCGAAAGTAAATTCAGGCTCCCCTTTGGATCCAATCCCATGGACATCCTTCGCTAGCTATCTCCTGATGTTCTTTCAGTTATTCAAGAGCTTTTGAACACCTCACTGTGTGAATCCATTGTCCCGGACGAATGGAAAAGAGCTTTGGTGGTTCCGCTTTTTAAAAAAAAACTGGCGCAGATCCCATGACGCTTGCCAACTTCCAACCGATCTCCCTGCTGCCCATGTTCTCAAAGATCTTGGAGAGGCATAATAAAACACACCTCACTTCTCATGTGGAGACTACAGGATTTCTACACCCGTCCCAATCAGGGTTCCTCTCCCACTTCTCCACTGAAACTACCCTCTTGGGGGTCACTGAGAACCTACGCACTCGCCTGGATCATGGTGAGACCTCAGCGCTTATTCTTTTAGACTTAAGCGCCGCATTCGACGCGGTCTCACACTCCATTCTTTTGAGAGCGTTAAAAGTGGCCGGGGTGACTGGCTCTGCTCTTGCCTGGCTGGACTCTTTTCTAAGCCACCGGACATTTCAGGTTGTTTCTTCTGGTTTATCCTCCTCTATTTGTTCACCTACTATGCAGACAAATGGAACGCAAATGGAGGAAATCCTTTGACCACTCCGCCCATATGACCTATGTTAATCAAAGAAAAGCGTATCTTGCCAATATTAAATTGGCTAAAAGAGATTACTATATTAAGGCAATTAATGAGGCTCAGCAAAAGCAGAAAAGGGTCTTCTCTATAGTTAAATCTTTTACGCACCCTAAAGTTCTCCAGCCGTTAATTCCTCCATCGGAAGCATTCTGCAATCAAATTGCGGATTTCTTTGAGGAGAAGATCGTGCTCATTCAGAAGGATTTTCCTAACCCTTCTTCTCCTCCTCCCTTCAGTTATGCAGAGAGGGGGGGACAATGTCACTCATATTTTGAGTGCTTTTCAACCGTCCTCCCTTATTCAAACTAGGGAACTCATCTTGGCCTGTAAGTCAGGTGCACCTTCTGATTCGTGCCCTCCTCAGATCCTCCATCAGTTAATCTATACAGTTAACCCTTCTATTAATGCTATTGTCAATGCATCATTAAACTCAGGAGTGGTACCACTGGATTGGAAAAAAGCAATTGTCAAACCATTAATGAAGAATGGCAATAAACCCACCACTGATTTGTCTAATCTGCGCCCAATATCACTTCTCCCAGTTTTAGGGAAATTAACAGAGCTGATAGTTTATCAGGAACTAAAGGACTTTGTAGACACTGACAAGATCTTACACCCTCAACAGTCAGGCTTCCGACCTAGACATTCTACTGAAACTGCGCTCATTGAGCTTCCGGATTCTATCAAATCCTGCAGGACGATGGGAGAAAGGTTGTCTTGATATTCCTGGACCTCACGGCAGACTTTGATACTATCACTCATGAAATCCTGATTGGTAGACTGATAGGTATAGGTATAACAGAAGTTGCTCTAGCCTGGATAGTTTCCTTTCTGTCTAATAGAACTCAGACGGTCTCTTTGGGCCCTTTTCTTTCAAACGAAAAAAGGGTCTCATCTGGGGTCCCACAGGGGTCTATTTTGAGCCCGTTACTATTTAATGTTTACATGGTCCCTCTTCTTGCACTGATAGAGTCATGCGGCATATTAGTAACATCATATGCCGATGACACCCAACTCGTGGTCTCTTTAGATAAAAATTCCACCAATGCGGAACAAAATGTTAAGATCTGGTTGACGAATGTATTCCGCTGGATGGCAAATAATCATTCAAGATGTAACACCAACAAAACTGAGATCTTACCTCTGGCCACAGAGGTTTTCTTCTGTCCAAAGGACTGGTGGCCGGAAGAGTCACCCGTTCCACCTCACTCAGTTGTAACTGCAAGAAATTTAGGAGTCCTATTTGACTCCTCTCTTTCATTTGATCAACATGTTAGAAATACTGCAGGAAGCTGTTTTAGTCTCATTAAATCCCTTAGGAAGTTCTTTGACTTCCTGCCTACAGACTCAAGAAAGTTGGTGGCAGTAGCCTTGATATTATCACGACTAGATTATTGTAACGGGCTAATGGCTGGAGTTAAAAAAGCTACATTAAAAAAATTACAGAGCGTGCAACATGCGGCAGCAAGGCTAGTCCTTAAATCATCTATAAGATCTTCTGCCTCTGCTGCTCTCCAGACCCTTCATTGGTTACCCCTACATAAAAGGATTCTGTTTAAGAACTTACTTACCGCTTTTAGATCCCTTAATAAGACAGGCCTGAGATAGCTCGCGAAACGTTTCACCCGCTATGATCCCCGGAGATGTCTGAGGTCGTCTGGTGGTAATTTAATTAACATTCCAAGATTTAAGCTCAAAACCAAAGGAGGCAAGACCCTCACAGTCTTGGCCTCAAAGCCTGGAATACTATGCCCCTCACTGTGTTCACTTGTGTAGTTAGGATTGTTTTTAAGTAGAATTTTGCCATAATTGACCACTCTTGGGTGGCTTGTATGCATTGATTTTAACCATGTTTTAGATTGTAACCCGTTCGGGAGGAAATAAATTTTATGTTTGGAATTCAAACAATTTTTGTTTAATCACTGTTATTAGTTTATATTCACTTTGTCCACTTGTCTACTTGATATTGCCCTGCTATAGTTACCATTTGAGTAACTTCCTTGCATAAATTCCTTAAGTATTTAATCCTCTTTGTCTATAGATGAGGATATTTTGATTAAGAACCACTAAGACAGGGCCTCTACTCATTCTCTAGTGTTTAGTTCCCCCACCTGTCGCAAGCAATAGGGGTACCTCCAATTTTTGAGACATACTATGCCCCTCAACCTCCGACTCCTTGTACAGGAAACTGCCTTCAGGAGGCATTTAAAAACATGGATTTTTAGTCTGTCAGATGGCTTTGTAATGGCTGCCATTTAGATCTTGATATTTGGTTTGTATACTCGCTCAGCGCCAGGATGCTCCTTCCAGAGCGACAGTTAGCGCTTTAGAAATATTCTATAAAAATACAAATACAAATCTGCGTATGGGGTGCCACAGGGGTCCTCTCTGAGCCCAATGCTCTTTAATATCTATGTGAGGCCCCTGGCAACCATCGTGGAAGACGCAGGTCTTTCCCTTTACTCATACGCTGACGACACCCAGATTCTCTTCTCCCTCACCTCGGCGGAAGCAAATAATCCATCTGCTCTCAAACTAGGACTTAGCCGAGTGGCATAGTGGATGCAGGCAAACCTCCTGAAACTGAACGGAGATAATACGGAGGTGGTCATTCTGGGCAAGCTCAAGCACCTTTGGAGCCCCGCTCATTGGCCGTCAGAAATGGGTCCTCCACCCCTTCCAGTGATGCAGGTCCACAACCTTGGCTTCGTTCTGGATGATTCACTCTCCATACCCCACCAAGTGGTTAAGGTGGCAGCCACCTGTTTCTCCATCCTGGGGTGGCTCTGGAAGATCTTATGGATGCTCCCAGTCTCGACGAGGCGTTCGGTGGTCCAGGCTCTGATCACCTCTCGCCTGGACTACGGCAATGTGCTTTACCTAGGAGTCACCCTGGAGATTCAGAGGAGACTTCAGCTTGTCCAGAACTCGGCAGCCCGCCTCCTTTGTAAGGTTCCGTGGAAATGTTCTATCTCCCTCTTTCTCAAGGACCTTCACTGGCTCCATATCGAAAATCGAGTCAAATTTAAAGCTCTTTGCTTTATGCACAAGATCAAACAAGGGTCAGCTCCAACCTATTTACAGTCTCTTGTTCAACAATACTCCCCATCTTGTCTTCTCAGATCCTCATCCCAAGGTACCTTCCTGATTCCGCGTTTCAAATTGACGAGAATGGGTGGACGCTCCTTCTCTTGCATTGACCCCAGACTGTGGAACTCTCTCCCGGTGACATTGAAACCCAAACCATCTTTGTTGAAATTCCGCAGAGACCTTAAAACCTGGCTTTTCCCTCAATAATAACTGTGATTTGTAAGCACTTTTCTAATGGCGCCGGGAGACCCCTTGTGGGTAGCTGCGCGCTTATAAATTCAACTACAAATACAAATACAAATTGAATATGAAAGACAGATTTTTAGTAGCCCTGCAAGACCCCACGCAATACATAGTTTCAGGGGCGAAACAAAGGCCCCTGCAGACCCCAGGCTTACACATACTAGAGGTGTCCCCCCTCATCCCATACAGAGGGGCCCCTTTGGCACATCTTGCAGGGAGCCCTCACGTTTTGTTAGGGCACTGGCAGATGGCTGGGGACTGAGTATTTTAAAGTCGTCCTACCACCAAGACTCTACAGCCCTCACGAGGCTTGGTTTAAACATTACCTCTGCACGCCCACCTCGTCACTTAATGAGAAATTCAATTTCATGGCAGAACATGAACATGTTGCCTCTAATAAGGTAGACTCCCTCGTTACCTCAGAGTAATGAAAATGCGAGCTTAGCAGTGACCATTTAACTGCGTCAGTTTGCATGACTAGCACTTGGGTGTTTTCTACTTTCTCTGCACAAGCACCAATTTGCTCCAGTGTTTCTTAGACATTGTAATGTCACCCTCCAAGTAAATTGTTCACCCTCTTTGCAGACGTGCAAGCCCTTTGTTTCGTAAGTGCTGAATGTGCGCAAGGATAAAGACAAAGAAAGTGCCAGTCCCAAGAATGCTTCCATCTGAGCAGCTATCTGGGCAGAAACTGTCCCAAAGGCGGCGCTGTCTGAAGAAATCCCAGGCTATAAATCCTATTAGGGGCTACTTCCCTTCCACCAAACCCAGTTGCTCCGAGCCTCGGCTCCGCGTGGAAAGTCAAACCTCCGCCAACAATCCAAACTCTTTCTTCCACCTGGCCGGAGAGCGTCTGTGGAGGCATGCATGCAGACATGAGCACTCGGAGAGATGTGACTGTGAGTGCAGGGGGAGAAGTGTGACTGCGAGTGCAGATTAAGATATGTGGTGCTGCGATGTACGGTGAGAGCTGCAGTTGTGACTCCAGCGTGAGAGGTGAGCCCGTCTTAGGGTAGGGTGAATGATGTACCTGTCTGAGCGCCGAGTGAAGTTTGACTTTGAGCGCATGTGAGTGCAGAGTGACAGCTGAGCCGTGTGAATGCAGTGTGGAAGGGGGGCCTCGTGAATGCACTTCAGACCTTGTGAATGCAGGGTGTGCCTTTGTGAGTGCCTGTTGAGACGTGAGCTGAAGTTCTTGCAGGGTGAGTGGTATGCATATGTGAGAGAGGAGTCTGTGCGGATTAAGGGAGAGAGGCGTACCTATGCTAGTGCAAGGTGAAAGGAGAGTATGTGGCAGTGCATGGTGAGAGGTGATCCTATGTGAGAGCATGGTGAGATCTGAGCTTTTGTAAATGCATGGGCACCAAGGAGAATGTAAGTGGATATTTGAGCCCTTGTAAATGCATGATGAGAGATAAACCTTGGTGAATACACAGGGGAGGATGTGCCCATGTCAGTGCACAAGGAGGGGCGTGCCTCTGTGAGTGAGTAGCGGTCTACCCATGTGAGTGCAGGGTGAGATTGGTGCCTATGTGAGCAGAGAGTGAGTGATATTGGTGTGTGTGTGTGCAGGGTGAGTGATGTGCCTGTATGAGTACTGCGTGAGTGGTGTGCCCATGTGAGTGCAAAGTGGGAGGTGTGCTTGCTTAAGTAGAGGGTTAGTCATGTGAGTTCAGAGAGAGTGTGTGACTGTGTGAATGCAGGGTGAGAGGCACATCTGTCTGAATGCATGTGAAGAGAGGGGGGCTGGGTGAATGCAGAGTGAGAGACATGCCTGTGTGTAACAGAGTAGCCAGAAAATAAGAATATCCTACCACTTCAAACCAAAGCTCTGATGGCACCAAGCAAGCGCAGCAAGTGAGTCCAAAACCCCCTAGAAGTGCTCCTCTGTCTCTCCCAACCAAGCATCTATTCATTCATCCTTTCACTCTCCCATCCACCTTCTGCTAGCAATCATTTCACCTTTATATTCTGTCATCCATTCAATATTTCATCCAACTTTCAATCTTTGACCATTCCTTCCATTGGCCATTTTATCCATCCATCCTCTAAGATTTTCATGTACTCTACCATCCTTTCACCCTTCATCAGATTTCCATTTACTCTGTCATCCTTTCATCCATCCATGTATCTATCCTCTCACATAACATATGTATTTGTACAGCAAACCTATCTTGGCGTTGAATAACAGATGTTTATTGTTACCCAACTGAATGGTATACATTTTATCGACCCCAGAAGGATGAAAGGCTGAATGGACCCACTGGGATTTGAATCTGTGACAATGAGGTCAAACACAAGCCCCTACAGTTGAATCATTAGTCCACTGAGCCACAAGACCCACTCATTCACCTATCATCTCACTGGTGACATAACAATAGCCCCAGCACACCCAGCGGTGCGGGGGGCCAAAGCTCCAGAGGGCCCCCTCCAGCACTGTGCAGTAGTGGCTGGCCGCTCCCCGAGAGCTCCTGAATGGGTCCAGAGCATGGGGGGCCCCCTCCATGTACTTTGCAGGGGGGGCCCCTCAAGTTTCGTTACACCACTGATAGTCGCTCTGATTTCTAAATTGTTATGTTATGTTATGTTAAAAGAACTTTTTACCACGCACGGACACCAATTGGTTTCATGGCGCTCAGAGACAAGTGGAGAGAAGGAGCAGGTGTAAGTGAGGAGACTAATCAAAAGCTAGCTGGAACAGATAGGTTTTCAGGTTTTTACGAAAACTAATATAGTCAGGAGTAAGCCGGATTGAGAGAGGGAGAGAGTTCCAGGTAGAAGGGGCAAGAAAGGAGAAACAGGCACCACCATGTTTCTTACGTTTGTACCTGGGGGTAATTAGAAGATCGTGAGCAGAAGACCTGAGATGCCTTGAGGGAATGTGACGGTTGAGGCAAAGAGAAATAAAGACAGGGGCAAGAGTAGAAAGAGATTTGAAAACGGTGCAGCCAATTTTAAAAATACAGCGGGACGTAACCGGGAGCCAATGCAGTCTTTTCAACAGGGGCATGACGTGTTGATGCTTAGGCTGTTGAAAAACCAATCTGGCCGCCTGGTTTTGTACCAGCTGGAGCCGATGAAGGTGGTACGCAGGGATCCCCACATATAAGCAGTTCGCATAGTCAATGCGTGAAGTGACAAGGGCCATAATAACAAGTGTGAGAGCCTCTGAGCAAAAAAACCTTCGGATTTTACCAATTCTGCGAAGATGATAAAAGCAGGCTGAGGTGACAGAATTGATTTGAGGCCAGAAGTTAGGACTCCAAGGATTTAAGGGCCCTCCAGTCAAGACCAACTCTGTCTTGCTGGGGTTGAGCTTCAGCTGGCTGAAGTTCATCCACTCATAGATGGTAAGCATGATCGATTGAAAATTAGAGCAAGAGAGAGGAGAGGAATCGATGGGAAATATTAGTTGCAGGTCATCTGCATAATTGAAAATGGTAACAGGAGAGTGACGGAGAGAGGCTAGGAGGGGTAGCATTGCAAAGAATACCAGGTACCTACCATAGAATGGGACAGTTTGGTGAAAAACCTCCAACATGAGGCGCTTCTGAGGGCCTGAAAACAACCCTAGCAGACGATGCGAGAATTGAACTCAAATCTGTGGATCACGGAAAGCTTAGGTGATATGGAAGCTTAGGAACCATGATTAATTAAGCCCCGGAATAGTGGTTGATTGAACACTATGATATCGTTGTCAGTGCTGTGTGCTTGAGTTATGTCAATCAATATAGAGTTCTGCATTAGAAGAAGGGGTACGGAACTGCTGCACTATTTGCACTACAGTGGTTGGTAACATGATGGAGGTATCTTCCGGAACGTTTCGAAAAATGTGGGGACTGTACTTGACGATTAGTAGATATGCGGAATAATAGTCAGTTCAGGCTGCTCTAGGGAAGTCCACGTACGCTGGATCTCTATGTTGGCTCTATCTATGTCATAAATACCCTGCCATATATCAACACCAGATTCACCATTAAAATGAAACGATGGAAAAAGTTCCTTTGTTTAGGGTATCTTGAAGTTCGTACTGCAGGAGTTTTGGTATCTTTCTTATGATAACAATATGTTTATCCTAAGTGTTCTGGTCAAGGCAATTATTCCCTTCACTGGACCTATAGGTTTTATTTGTACACAGGTACCTTATATATTGGTTCTGGGACATTTGGAATCAGTGTCTGATAGCATTATGACCTATCTGTCTTGTCCAGGGTTTTCCCATTTTCCTTTGCCTGTGCAGACTTTATTACTTTTATTGGATTAAAACCTCTATTTCATGTCATTCTGCACCCTTTTGCCGTTCAGATTTGGTGATTATCTTATCATTGGAGCCTGCAAGGACCTGGGGCTGTTGGTGTGTTAGAGGTCAAGGTAGTGCGTAATATTTCTTCTGGCCCGTAAGAACAGATCTTAAAAGTACATTTTGGAATTACAAATGAAACCTTTTGGAGGCATAGTATGTCCTGTGAGTGCCTCATACACATACTAATACTCAAGGAGTCTGTTGTACTTATTTGGCACAATGACAAGAGTGTAATCTCAAGGTCCGCAAACATAGATTGGTACAAGCAGGTGGAAAACCCTGTGTATAAGGCAAGAGGATGCCCAGAGAAATGTGAAAAATATGGGACTCATGGCAGGAGTCTTACGATTTCCACTGAGAGTCTCAAAGGAATGGGGGTGGGAAGTTGTAGGCCTTAAGGATTTAGGGGCTCATTTAGGAGACCTTGCGTCAATTTTGTGGCGCCGGTGCGTCACTTTTTGTGATATTATACATTATTCAGGTACAATGTATGCAGGGTGGGCGTTCTGACGCAGGTAAGCCTCATAGAAGTGATGCAGTGAAATCTATGAGAATTCACTGCTCCACTTGTGGGACGCAAATGCGTCAATATCTTACGCCTGCCTCACAACAGGCGTACGACTGACGCAGGCCCTTTCACATGGGGATGGCCCCATGTGAAAGGACACATTGCTGGAGTTGCGTCACTTTTGTGACTCACTCCAGAAATGTGTCACTTTTGCGCCTACAGATTAATCAGAAATTGTGACGTATCTGTAACTCCTTGCGACATGATGTGTCATATAGTAAATATGACGCATCCATCATGTCGCAAGCAGGGCGCATTGAGAAGTGACGCATCGCTGCTTTCACTTTTCATAAATGAGACTTTTAGGATTTAGGTATGGAAGCCTGTCATCGGAGTGGGCGGGGCGGGGAGTAGGAGTAGTGAAAGGGACGTTGTTCATGTATAATGAAACAAAAATAAGGGTTCCCTTCTCATGTACTATAAAAAAAGAGACTTAAATCTCTAGGGGGTTCAAACCAAGGACAAAGGGTGAGCCATACGTTGTATCTAAGGTTGCATAGAGATTGACAAATTTACAATTAATTAGTCAAGTCAAGTCAAGTCAAGATATTTATATAGCGCACTACATACCCAGAGGGTCTCAAGGCGCTTGAAGAAGAGTGGGGAATTACTTGTCGAATATCCACGTTTTAAGTTGCTTTCTGAATGCTAGGTGGTTCTGAGTAAGGCGAAGGTGAGTGGGAAGTGAGTTCCAGGTTTTAGCTGCCAGGTAGGAGAAGGATCTACCTCCCATGGTGGTTTTGTTGATGCGAGGTACAGTGGCAAGGGCTTGGTTGGAGGATCGTAGCTGGCGGGAGGGGGTGTAGAAGGACAATCGTGTGTTGAGGCATTCGGGTCCAATTTCGTAAAGTGCTTTGTGTGCGTGGGTTAGGAGGCGGAAAGTGATCCTCTTATTGACGGGGAGCCAGTGGAGGTTTTTCAGGTGACCAGAGATGTGTTCTTTACGCGGGATGTCTAATATGAGCCTGGCTGAAGCGTTCTGGATGCGTTGGAGTTTTTTCTGGAGTTTAGCGGTGGTACCGGCGTATAGGGTGTTTCCGTAGTCCAGGCGGCTCGTGACCAGAGCGTGGGTGACCGTTTTTCTAGTTTCGGTGGGGATCCAGCTAAATGTTTTTTTGAGCATGCGAAGAATGTTGAAGCAAGATGAAGAAACGGCGTTGACTTGTCTGTTCATCGAGAGTGAGGAATCCAGGATGACGCCCAGGTTCCGTGCGTGGTCCGTCGGGATGGGTGCTTTTCCAAGGGTCTCGGGCCACCAAGAGTCATCCCAGGCGGAGGGGGAGGTGCCTAGGATGAGGACTTCTGTTTTGTCTGAGTTCAGTTTCAGACGGCTGTGCTTTCTCCATTCGGCTACTTCTTTCATTCCTTCATGCAGGTTGGTTTTGGCAGTGTTAGGGTCTCTGGTGAGTGATAGGATCAGTTGAGTGTCATCGGCGTAGGAGATGATGTTGAGGTTGTGTTGGCGTGCGATGACCGCAAGGGGGCTCATGTATACGTTGAAGAGGGTGGGGCTGAGTGAAGATCCTTGTGGTACGCCGCAGATGACTTCAGTGGCCTCTGACTTGAATGGTGGAAGGCGGACTCTCTGGGTTCTTACGGTGAGGAACGAGGTGATCCATTCCAGTGCTTTTCCTTGGATTCCGACATTTCTGAGGCGCTGTAAAAGGGTGCTATGACAGACTGTGTCGAAGGCTGCGGAGAGGTCGAGGAGGATGAGGGCGACTGTGTCTCCATTGTCCAGTAGAGTTCGAATGTCGTCTGTTGCTGCGATGAGGGCGGTTTCAGTGCTGTGTTTGGCTTGAAAGCCGGACTGTGAGGAGTCGAGGGATTTGTTGGTTTCGAGGAAGGCGGCGAGCTGGTTGTTGACCGCTTTCTCGATGACTTTGGCCGGGAATGGAAGGAGCGAGATAGGGCGGTAATTTTTGAGTTCGGTGGGGTCAGCTGTGGGTTTCTTCAGGAGGGCGCTGAGTTCGGCATGTTTCCAACTTTCCGGGAAGGTTGCGGAGTTGAGGGAGCAGTTGATGACGTCTCGGAGGTGCGGTGCTATAATGGAGTCTGCTTTGTTAAAGATGTGGTGAGGGCATGGGTCTGTGGGGGATCCTGAGTGGATAGAGTTCATCAGACGGATGGTGTCCTCAGTGGAGATTGGGTTCCAGTCATTGAGGATGTTCAAGGGGGGTGGGGGTCCTGCAGAGGGTTGGGTGGGTTGGTCTTCGGGTCGGTTGTCGAAGCTATTGTGGATGTCAGCAATTTTCCTCTGTTTCTATCATCTTAAAAACCAATACATCAAATTGATGAGACTGTACACACCAAATAGGATTTTGCTGCAAAAATATTTTTATTATCTGTTCATACCAATTTTGAGTTTAAAAATTATCACATTTATTCATAAAATACATTAAAAATTCTTTATACAACAGAATATAACAAAAAT
Source organism: Lissotriton vulgaris (assembly GCF_964263255.1). NCBI lineage: Eukaryota > Metazoa > Chordata > Amphibia > Caudata > Salamandridae > Lissotriton > Lissotriton vulgaris. The sequence goes on along the minus strand of NC_141695.1, from coordinate 274,612,740 downwards.
TATGTCGACGCGGCGTTTCGGTGATTTGAATCGTCACCTTCTTCAGGACAATATTTGATTTAAAATCACTCTAAATTTAAAAACAAAAAATATACAATTACTTCATTTCAAAATGTCACGGTGGTTGTTTACAGAACAGAACTCAACAATAGTATTCTTATTGCATTTCAGTCTCCCCATTTTTATCTGTATTTGACATCATATTATCAAATATGTACATCCTCATCGTTTATTCGATTTTCAACACTTTTTATACATTTAATCAAGCTAAAATAGTAAAAAAAGTAAACAAAGAGACCATTTCTAAATTTAACAAGTTTTTTTATGACAGGCCTATACCATATTTGTTAGTCTCCCAACCTCATTATGGTCAAACCCGTCTTTGGCATCCCCCGAAGCATTATTGTGACTGGTGGGGGTTGAGTTATTTATTTTACACCTCCCTCTCGTGTTTTGCTCTTCGCTTGGTGATTGATCTTATTGGGTTTTCATGTTATTACACCCCTTTTGGCGGATTATTCTACCGTTTAGCTACAGAATATACTTTGCACCATACATACCTAAATGAGCTGTAGGTGAGTCGCTTTAATCAATGAGCGATTCTCAACTGGTACGATATTATCGTGATTTCTATAAGTTACAACAAAGGGCGTCATCAGTTCATCTCGCACTATATATTCACATCTCCTTATCATCTATATTTGTCATGATTTACCTTTTTCTGCGGATGTTCCTCTTAGTAGGAATGGGTTTAAGTAATTTCCGTCCACTACCGAGCCCTCTGGGTCAGATGTAAATATTCCTATGGGGAAAGTGCAGTCATTTAATTGCGTCTGATGGAATAGTACCAGCTTTTATTGCATTTTTATTATTTCTGCACTTGGCTTCTTTCCTTTAATCTATGCCATTCTTTAAAGTTCACATCTAAAAGGGATTGTTACACACTCTTCAATGAGATTGCCTCATGTGTACGTATTTTCGTACTGGCACCCACATTGTTTTGCTGTAACTTAATCGTGTGTTTAAATATGGTTATGACTACCCCTTCATCCTTTAAAAAATTGCTGGTTGGTTTCTTATTACTATATCACTTGTATTGTTTACCTAGTTTTTGCTAATATTCAAAGCTATTAAATACCTGGATTTCATTTTAAATGAATCCTGAGAAGGACGGTCGTTCCTTTCTTTGCCCATTATGATTTAGGGTTTTTGCTCCTGTTAGATGGAAAAGACTTCATTATAATTACTGTTTCTTTACGTTCTCTATTTTGCATCTTATCTTATTCTATAGCGATCTTACCTTACACAATGTCTTTTGGGTGCACGCTCTTTATTATTTAGCGGCGGTTTTCATTAAGGACAGTGATTCTTATTGAGTCTAAAAAAAGGGGGAAGGATACATATTACCAACTCAATACCGCTATTAAGCAGTAATTCGAGTAGTTAGGGTCTCGAAAATTCAGGTTTGGCTGGAGTCTAGTTCTTACTTACTTTTAGGATGTCTTCTTAGCGTCATACGGGCGTCTCCATGGACCGTCCTTCCGGGCTGTAGTGGCCATGCTTCACTCTGTTAGGGCTTTTATCTACCTCTTAATTACTCAATTGATGTTTTAATGGTTTCCACCTGTAGTTTAAGCGTCACGTCGCTCTCTTGCCTCCGAAAACGTGGCGGCCATCTTAACATAACTAAACTGGGATTTACATCCTATTTGACACTGATCGTATTTGTGATCTAGAACTAATCTGCGTCATTTATGTTGATATTTAGTACAAAACCTGGACACTTAAAGTCACATGTTTTTCGGATGTGTTCCAGCGGCCATCTCGTTCAGGGCGGAAGATTAGTTTTTGTCGCATTATAGTGGCGGCCATCTTATAAGTGCTAGATTTACATTTATTAGCTTTGAGTTTTCTATTTATCGTGCTCATTGCTACCCCCGCCTATTCTTTAATTTGTCTTTTTGGGCCCTGTTTGTACCTAACTGTAAGCGTTATCAATTGTCTCGAGTTGTTTCGTTCTTTTCACAAAAAAACGATCTCGAGTTCTAACCCTGTTATCTGTCTTTTTTTCGGCGGCCATGTTTGAATAACTCAGCTCGCCGCTTGGTTACCCGTTTCAGTTGATTATATATGCGGGGATATTTATAACTCTAATTAGTTTTGGGCAGTTCCTTACCTTTTGCTGGTTTTCTCCATACACTTCCTTCCTTCTAAATGTGTATTTTTTCCATTCTTTAAAGCTTGTAAAGATAATTTCATCAGTCCTCTATTGGATCTATTTTCTTTCCCTCCCAGATTTTGTTCTATAGTTAGTTAGGACAATGGTTTAACCTAATGGGGCATATTATGTGCTGGAATCCTATTTGACTATTATACTGTCATTCAAAATAAATCTTTACTTCTCGGGGGCTTAGAGTATTCTATCCCACTCTTCTCTGCTATTCAGTCCACTTCTGAATGTATTGAATTTGGACATATAATATTGCTCTCTCTTTTTCCGTTTTGCTTCCAAATCACCTCCTCTATTGTTTAGTTTTACAACTTCAATGATACACCATTTTAAGTCCTCAACATTATGTTTTAATGAATCCCAATGTTCGGCTAAAGGAGCATTGGCGCGTTTGGTACGAATTGCAGATTTATGCTCGTTGGGCCTTTGGAAGCCGCTCAGTTAACTACTACTGAGAATGAGGACTTGTATGGTATGCCTTAGCAGTATTGCTTTTTTTTTTTTACAATTTTTTTTACTACTTATTCAGCTAATGAAATCTTTAATAAAAATAATATTTTAAAGAGTATTCTCTCAGCTTCATGGAACAATTGAGGGATCATTTACAACAGTTGTATGTATATGGAGACGTTTATTGAACCAGTAATAGATTCCTCAGAGAGTGACGGTACGGTGGTTTCACAACAACAAAAACAGCAAGATCTATCTCTTCACTGATCTTAGAACCATAAGTAAGAACTTTCTCATGGATTGCCATCGTCTACAAAAAATACTGGAAACATAAGGCCAAACTGATCCAGGTACACTATTTGACTTCTTGATTTAAGATCAGTGTAGCACCAGATTGATCAAGTCGAGGAGTCCAGATCCCTCACCATGCTTATTGTGCCATTTGGGCATACCTTCATCATAGATGCCACTGGGTTTACCTTCTGCATTATCCATGTTTATAAAGTCAATGTTTTACATTTTTAAAGGTTTATGAAACGTGCAAATGTTCCAAGATGACCTTTTGAAGTATGCACGGTAAGTAGAAACACAATTGCATTATAGAGCAGGATCTAACCACCCGGAAATAAAGTGTTATAACAGTACAAATTAATGTGTGATTTCTTCATAAACATAGCAGAGTATATTGGCCTTCTTTGGACTCCATAGGGCATTAAACTAAACGGTAAAATTATAAAGTCCATTCCTTTGCACCCTTCTACAAAAATACTAAGAATGTTTTTTCTTCTTTCTTTTTGTGAGTAACTACTTATATATTATAAACGGCTTTGCCTTATGCCAGAATCTCTAAAAAATGTAAAGGTATGTGAAGGTGTAACGTTTGATTTGAGTAATGTGAAGAATTATTCTTTTAAAAAGACCTCAGCGTCGAGATTTACTCTACTTGCATTGCAGCATGATAGGAGAGATTTTTTGTAGACATAGTATATCCATTGGGGATGGAACGGTTATGTGCCAAATGCCAAAAGATCATACCGTTGTCTCAGAGAATAGGTTATTAACTTTGGAGAGGCATAGACCTACTAACTCAATGAAAACAAAAACAATCTGATCAACACAGTTCTGAGAGACTCTCTGCTAAACCATTGGTAGCTGGGCACACGCAGCTAGTCATTTCTTAGGGAAATGTGCGTTAATCCAATCAATTCCAACCAACATTGAAAGTATAGACTACATCACAATGCATTCTTTAACTAATTTTGAATAATCAAGAAATATATAAATGAGCAAATGAGGGAAAAACAGGACCACTAACGAAGCTGTTATATGATGTGTAAAATAAAATCAATTAGCAAAAAGACACCAAGGGGCATATTATCAATAACGGTGTTAAAAATGATCACCGGGGGGGAGGAGCCAAGATGGCGATGTGCACGGACGTGTAGTCTCTCGGCTCCCCGATCCTTTGTCCTTCTCGACGGAATCCTGTCCTGTCTCCTATCATGAAACGCTAGCGAGAGGACGGGAAAAGTGAGCTGAGCGGGATGGTGCTCTCCCGAGGTCCCTGCCTGCCTGAAAATCCGCCGGATTGCCGAGTAATCTGCGGCGTCCGTCTTTGCCCCTGCTCCTGTGTCCCGAGTCGGGAAGCGGATATGGCGGCTGCCGGAACAACGAGGAGCTGTGCCTGCGGACTGACCCTGGCGCCTTGACGGGCACTACCATCTGCTGCTGCCCACGCCTGCCCTTCACTTGCTCACTGAGAGCCTGCCGACCGGGAGTTCTTCACGGGTGACTCCGCACCGGGACCCTCAAGTAAGACAAGCTGCGCCACCTCCATGATGGCGGACACTTGAACACTGCGAGTCCCCCACAAGCCTGCTCCCGATCCGCGGATATCATCACGGGGCTTTTGTTGCGCGCTGTCCACCGCTTGCAAGCCCTGCCCTGGCATAGCGACCTGTGTCCTCGCTGTTTTGGTGATACCTGTGCCTCTGCGCCCCTGTGTTTCCCCTGCTGGAGCCGACGCAATGGTGGGTCTGACCGCGCTTAATGCCAATCCTGCCTCGAATTATGACTGTACTCTGCTGCAGCGCCCCGGGTGCTATCCTGCCATGAGTGCCGCGTTGGTGACCGGTGCGAAGATGGAACCCCCGGCCGCTCTGACCTGTGGCTCTATCCTTGACGCTATTCGTGACCTGCGAGCAGAAGCGCGTGTGGGCTTTCTTTTGCTGTGCGATACACTTGAGGCTGCTACACCCTCGGCGGATTACGCACCACCGGTCTGTCTCCCTCGTTATGCTGCTATGTCTATCCTGACTCCAGACCGGGCTACAATGTTGCCGCGAGCGCCCATTAACTTTGCCAGCGCTACACTGTTACCGCCTTCGCCGGAGCCCATGGTTTTTGCCGAGACTTTGCCGCCTCGGGGACTGCCGCCAAGTGCCCCTCAACCGCCTAATCTCCTTGCCCATGTTTTTTTGACTCAGCTTGTGACTTTCCTTCTTTTCTCACTTTGGGAGAACCAGCTGGCGTTGCTTCGTGGGGTCAATGGCACTGATCGAGGACGGACCCGTCCATTTTGTATTGAGACACCATCTATCTGCTGGGAGCGGCCATCTTGTCTCTTTGTTTTGCCAGTGGGGATCGCTCTGTGTGGACTTTGGCCGAAGGGTCGAGTGCGGACTGGACAGGGTTAGCTGATTTCTCCGTGAGGACTGCGCATTCCTGGCTAGCGCGGGTTTGATTTGGCGCTCCTTCATTTTTGTTCTAGTGTGACTCTCCTTGTTTTATATGATGTTCGCAATGCACTGTATTTCGCTGGCACACATGAAGGGAAATTGGCACCGTCCATTTTGTGACTACGAGTCTCCCCCTTTTTCTACGCTTCCATCTTGTCTCTTTGTTGTGTAGGGGGTTGGCATTCGACGAGGGGTGAGTCCTGGGAAATCTCCGAGATTGGGCCAGTGTTAGGCGGTTTCTTTGCTCTATTGCTTTCCCCCTTCTCCTATGGTTGTGACTTCTTGCGGTGGGTGGATGCATGGGGTCGCCCGAGATCGGGCCAGGGCTGGGTGATTACTTTGGTGATATGGACGCGTTAATGGGCTGGGACTAGGATGGGACTGCCTTTTTCTGATTTATTCGTATATTTTGAAATGTCTCTCCCCACCTGCAGTTTTGATTGCCGCTACTGCTGTGTTGATGACAATTGTGGTTGGGGCTGTTTACGGGGTCGGTGGAGTCCGGGAGACTGCTGCATTTGGCTCCTCCCCCCTCTTCTGAGAGTTTGAGAGTGGGATGGTTTTTCCCGCTCTCCTTATTCTCTTTCCCACTTGGGGGTTCTCTTGGGGCGACAGGCATGCCTATTGGGGGGGGGTGGGCCGTGGCCTTCCGCTGGTATGCAGGGTGGGGGGATGGGATGTGTTTTGTGTTTTCTCTTTGTCTCTATGGCCCTCTTTTCTTTTCTTTTTTCTTCTGTTCTTTTTCTGTTACTTCTCTTTGTTTCCTTTGGGGTCGGGGTTCAGTCTTATCAAGGGGTTTATTGCATCGTAACATTATGTGACATAGCGGTTGGCCCTTGCTCTCTAGGACGGTGAAATAGCTTTCTGATACATGCCTTCCTCTATTGCGCCTCCTTCCGGGGGCTCCTTGCATGATAATGGCTATCCTGGTCTGCTATTAGCTACTACCCTTTTTGTAGACTGATAACTTGTATTCCACAAAATCATAAAATTAAACCTTGTTCTATCCTTATGTTATGGTTTTACGCTTTATACAAAAATACTGTGTTCAGGGATGGCTTCAACGGCGTTCTGTCCTATTGGTTATTTTATATTCTTCTCCTGTATGTCATAGCGGCCGGCCCCTAGGGGTTGTAGGCAGACGCTGTGTACTGTGCTAGTAATAAATAAAGGTTTAAAAAAAAAAAAAAAAAAAAAAAAAATGATCACCGGTTTAGCAGCAGAAAACTGCCGCCAAAGCGGTGATAATGGGCTTGATAATATGCCCTTGAGAATTCCAATAGAAGTCCATGTTCTGGTGTGAACATGGGCACCTATTGGAATTCTCCAGGGCATATTATCAAGCCCATTATCGCCGGCTTAGCAGCACCATCCTTGATAATATGCCCCCAAAAACGTTAAAATCAAATAAGGGGAACTATAGATATGATTTCTGTTAGCAATACCCAGAAAGAAAATCCAAGGCACCAATTGAAAGTCACAGATCTTGGATGATCAGGACCTAGGGATGATTTTATGACTACTGTGATAGAGCGGTGGTTGTGCTACACAAGCAGGCTGCCCTGCTCACATTTTTGACTTTGAGACTTAGGCGGTCATTAGGATGGTGGGCGGACTTTGCCCACCCACCATCCTATCGTGAAATGGGACCGCCCGTCATAAGGGCCTGGGTCCTATGGTGGCCATTAGGATGCGCCCGTCACAGTGGCGGGTGCATCCTGCATTCCTGACATTGTGGCGGGTCGTGCACTCAGCACCGCCCGCCACAATGCCAGGAAGGCATGTCGTGCACTTCCATGCACAACATGGCAGGCACCGTGTGGTGCCTGCCATGTTATGCATGAAACTGCAGGGGGGTATCATAGGTAACCCCCATGTGCACACCCCACCCCCCACCACCCAGAGTCCCTGGGGGCCCGCAACAGGCCCTTGCAAGCAATTCCTGCATGCCTTTCCGTGGTGACATTGCTGAAAAACATGTTTCTGCACTCATAGTAATATGGCTGGCGGTGTCTGACAGACACCGCCACCATATTAAACTCACTTCCACCAGGTCGCCTTGTTGAACGGGCAAAAAAGCGGCCGACGGTGTTTCCGTCCACCTCGGTCACCCACCTCGGTCCTTGATTCTGATTGGTTGATTCCACTGTAGCTTTGTTTTTGGGTGTGGTTGGTGTTTCTGATTGGTTCACAGGCACACATGTTTGTCAGTTTCAAATTTCCGATTCGGTATTTACCGATTCGGTAATTTCCAAATCTGTAAATTCCGATTCAGTAAAACACATTCATTCCTATGGACAAGGAGGCCCGTTGGAATGAATGGGTTTTACCAATTCGGAATTTACCGATTCGGAAATTACCGTTTCGGTAAATACCGATTTCAGATTCCGAGTGATTCCGAATCAGTAAATTTTACCGATTTTTTACCTACATCACAATTTCCGATTCTGAAATACCGATTCGGTATGAGTCGGTATTTAAGAATCGGAAACATGAAATAACCTACATCTGGCCCTTAGTGAGGAAGCGCAAGCACGACTAAAGCGAGATGGAGTGTTATTATTGCATTTAAAAGCATATTAGCATGTTTCAGATAACGACAGGGTTTTAAGTCTCTTTGTTGCCATCTCAAAAAATGTTGTTAGCCGACACTTGAGTTGGACGTCAGTGGGATTAAAACAAAGCTTCACTTCCTGCTTACATGTATGGATACCATAATGCCTAAAGAAAGGACGTAACAAGGTGCATCTTATGTCCTTTAAGTTAGGGCAGTTGCAGATGACATGGACGATGTCTTCCTTCCCACTTCCGCATAGACGACAAGTCTGAGTTCCTCCTTTCCTTTCCCATGGTGGAAGACGGGGTTTGATTGCAATTACCCCCAAGCGCAACCTTAAAACATTTTCCTTTCTGCTTATCTTAATACCAGCACTCATGTAGGCTTGGGGTTTTAGCTTTACATAGTCACTGAGCACTATCCAGCGGTGTGCCTTTTTAGTAAGACTTGATTTGTCTTCTAAAACTGATAGCATAGATGTTGTTTTTCTTTCTGCTTTTTTAAAGGTTAGGTGATCCATTGGAACGGCCCAGAGTTCGGACAGGCCCGGTAGCTCAATCGATTCAAACAAATAATCCCTTGCTGAACATTGTTCTTGATTGTGCAGGGCTTTCCACAGAGGGGAATTTAAAGATCCTGCCTCAGCGTTTCAGAATTTTTGCCAACATTTAACGTAGGTGCTCCTTCTTTCCACCACTTGTTTTTGAATCCCGAATTCTAGCCGGATTTTAGCCAGAGAGTCACATTTAGGGAGATGGAAAATAGCTCTGTATGAGTTTGCTATTATGACATCTAAAACTGCTGCATCTTTACCTTTTAGGGCCTCACTCCTGTATGACAATGTCAGCAGCAATTTAGCCCTCATGACCTGTAGGAAGGGATTAAGCGTAAGGTCAGGTAGGCGCCTCTTTAGTGACTTCAATGATAGATACGTTGTGGTCCCTTTTCTTCGCATGGCCTCTAACTGAGGTTTGAAAGAACATTTGTCATCCATTAATATTCCCAGAAAATGTTTAGCTTTGTACTTGATCCAGACGTTGGCCGTCGAGAAACCAGCAATTGGTCTTCTTTTTATGGTAATTGACTGCCATAATTTTGGTCCTATTGAGGTTTATTTTAAGAGAATTTCGGTTAGAAAAACTGCTTGTTGTGTTTAGTAGGTGCTGAAGGCCAATTTGTGTCTGGCTAATTAGAACCAAGTCATTAGCGTATAACAATTTTGACATTAACTTGTTTCCCAGTTTTGGTGCGTGGGATGCACAACAATCCAGCTCTCCAGATAAATCTGCCAAGAAGAGATTGAAAAGGATCGGGGCAAGAACACACCCCTGCTTGAGGCCTTTCGAGGTCATGATTCGTTTGGAGATGTGCGTCCCTGCGCCTAATTTGATCCATGTGTCTGTGTGCAACTGTTTTACCCGTTCCAAAAGTGTGTTTGGTAGACTCCACTTTGCCAGTTTTTCCCAGAGTTTGGAACGATCAACGTGGTCGAACGCAGCTGTGTAGTCAATGAAACACAGGAAGAGAGGCTTTTTTGATACTTTGGCTGCATCCATTAATAGAGTGAGAGCCAGTATATTAGTTGTAGTTCCTTGGCCAATGCAAAACCCAGTTTGATTAGTGGGGATAATGAGGTTATCTGAAGCCCAGGATGATAGCTCCTCCCTGAGTGTTCCGGCGTAGTATTTAGCATGTATGTCAAGAAGGGCAATTAGTCGATAGTTATTCGGGTCATTCCTTTTACCTTGTTTAAAAATTGGGCTAATAATTGATCCTTTCCATGATTCTGGAATGGTGACTGTGGTGTTTGAGCCCTTGAAGACTGGTAATAGAGCCTTGCTCCAAAAGACGGCGTCATGTTTATACAAAATCGGTGGGATCCTGTTTGGACCGGGTGTTCCTGTGTCTCTACCCTTGGTTATTGAACCTTTTATCTGTTTTTCTGTTGGAGCACATCCTTCCTCATCGACGGAGCCTATAGAGTCTAAGTCACCAGCCGACAGAGACCCCTGTTGTTTGTGGATGCTATTACTGCTGACCACGTGACCTTTGGTGATACTTTTTTGTATCGCATTTCCCTTGATAGGGGGTTCAGTGACCAGTACTGCGGTGCACACATCCTTATTTAGATTCCCTTCCTTGTTGTTAAAATGTGGCTGAGAGGTACTCTACCCAGACAGACCCGTTCTAACTTGTGGATTGTTTTCCAGAACTTGGCACTGTTACGCTGCTTAGCATCATACAATATTTTAGCCCATATTTCTTCATTTTTTTGCCTTATTTTTCTACACTTCCTCCTTCTCAACAGCACCTTCGTTTGTCGAAGGGTAAGCTGCAGCTCCAGGTTCCCTGGTGTTTTTCGCAATTTTCGAAGAGTTTGATTTACTGTACGTTTGAGGCTCTTAGTTTCTGGGCTAAATGTCACTTTTGTTAGTACGTCTGATTGTCGTGGCTTAGTCCCAGTCGCAAAGTTACCACTGAAGGTCTTAATAATGTTTTCCCATGCTGTTACTATTGTGGTTCCTGAATCTTTTTCTCTCTCAAATAAAGTTTTAGCGGAAGCCGATAGGCCTTCAATGTTGTGGACGTTGCACTTTAAACGCTTTAGATTAGAAACTTCTTTGATTTCAATCGAGTTCCAGGTATCTAGTGTGGCAGCTGGCCTTGCCTTTATCAATACTTCTTGCGGGAGGGGATCGCTCTGAACATTATTACCTATTTTAAAGGTTTCTATTTTATCGAACATGGCTAGTGTCACAAACGTATAGTCTAGGTAGGAGGATGTTTTTGAGGAGTGAAAAGTAGCAACAGATGGAGTATCCTCCAAGAAGTGGCCATTCAGGACTCTTAAATTCAAATGCTCTAATTCTTGTAGCAGATGTTTGGCCCATCCTTAAGTTTTGCTAGAGTTTGCTTGGTCCTGAGTCGGTATCCCCCAGAGTGATGTAAGTGTATGCACGGGGTCATCATCCTGGCTCGTCCCAAAAAGGTGTAGATTGAAGTCACCAGCAATAATTATGTGGTCGGTATCTTGCTCGTCCATAATCCTTTTTATTTCATTTGACAGCTCTTTTACAGCTTTTTGTTTGCGTTTGGGGTGCACGTAAATGTTTATTATTATGACTTTTTGTGTAGTGTTGTTGAACTTGAGTTTTGTCTGTGTTGCGAGGACTGCGTTAGGTGGCGTAAGTTTTGCATCTACAGGCTTTGTTGACCGCATTGTGGTTATTGAGGCCAGCGTCGTTAGACCCCCTGAACAGTGACCAAAGTTAGAATCTTTTGTTGCGGGGACAGAGTAGGAGGTATATCCTTGCAGCTCCTTGGTTTTATCCTCCCAGGTCTCCTGGAGAAGTATTAAATCAAATGTTTTCAGGTAGTTAACTGCTTCGTAGTTGACCAGTTTAGCTGCCAGACCATTGATGTTCCAAATGCAGATTTTAATTTAACTTTGGGCAGATGGAGCTGTCTGAGGGGAATTACACTCTTGTCAGATTGGACGGTCTATTAATATTGTATGTGTTATTTGTGACTGAACTTGTGGTCCCTCTTTCAAGATTGGAATTATTGACCCTGAGCATCTGCTTAAGTTGGAGCCCTCCATAGAAGCAGTTACTTTGCTGGGAGTTCTGCTTCTTGCCCCTCTTAATACTGAAGTGATAGTTTTGTCTGGGATGATAATTCGGGCTTTTAAAAACGGAGTTGGGTAAGGAGATTTAAATTCAACTGACATTTTTATTCTGCTTTGTTTGAGTGTACTTTCCTCGTCCATGATTTTATTTGCGATTGCACTTGCGCTCCATTTTGTCATCATTACCTCCGGGCCCAGGCAGTTGTTATTTGGAAGAAATTCTATGGAAAGTTGGTCCAATGAATTTATGTTTCCCAGGCTCGGAATGGAATTTAAGAGTCGTAGAACATTTCCTCTGTTTAATATGACCTCTCTTCCCCGTGATTTATATTTGGGAATGAGAATGATACTGTCTAATTCTTCAATTGTATTTTCCTTGATTTTGTAAGTAGGGGGTTCATCCTGTGGGTGAGCCCTTGGCTGCAGAAGGTTATTCTGTTCAGCTCCTAGAGTAGAAGATTTACGAGGAATTGGCGGAAGGGCAGGTGGAGACTTGATTTTGCTGAGTAAGCCGCTTTGCTTTACAAGGCCCTCCATCGGTCGTATTCGATAGTCCTCATTTTTTAACAAGAGGGTTTCAATGAATGGTGCCCCCTGGCATTGATCTTTCTTGATGCATTTCAGGGGAATTACTGACTTTTTTATAATTAGTATTGACTCCTGCCTCTCGGTTGTTGTTAGGATGTTCCTTCTTGCTGGATTGTTTTCTGTTACTGATAGCTCCTCCCTCTCATTCATTGTTAGGTCCTTCCTTCTTACTGGGCTCAGTGTTTGCCCCAAGGTGACAGCCGTAATTGTAGGAGGCTCCGGGATAGGTTGATCCAACCTCCCCGGCGTGGCGGAACACACTCTAGACCCGGTTTTGTAAAAGTCAGGGTCTGGGTCAACCATGATGACTGGTGGTTTGCTCAATGTGTTTAGAGTAAATGCTAGTGGCTTCTGGTTGTGTCCCTTCCTTTTTTGTTTATTGCGGGCTTTCCGGGGTGTATGGTTTTTGTTTGGAAGGGCCGTTTTTATTTGGGCCATTGTTGACGTTGCGTCACTGTCAGCAGCTGTTGTGGGAGAGCTAGTTGCAGTTAGTTCAGTACTTTGGGGTTCAGACGAGGCGGTCCCTGTCTCAGTCTCATGCTGGCCATCTCTAGGTATGTGGAGCGATGGAGCACTGCCTTTTATTTCCGATAGAAAATTCCCTAACATAGTTGGCAATGTCGTTAGCTTGTCAATTATTGGTGCACAGGTGCATTCGAATTGAATGGTTTGGTTGCCGTGAAACGCTTCTTGTCCTCTCTTAATTAGGTTATTAAGTTCAAATAGTTTCTTGTCGATCCCGGACATAAAGTCGGCTAATGTTTGATGTACCGTAAGTTGTAAATCCATTTTGTGAGATCGATATTGTAAAGCTGTTGTTGAGTATTGCATTGAGTTTAGGATTGCCACCCAAATTAATTCGGTGGACGTAGTATTGCTGAGTTTGCTTCTTCCATGCAGTGGTGTATTAAGTGGTGCAGGAGATGAGTTATTTTGAGCAGGTTTTAGATTATATGAGGCAACGAGCTCCTTCCATTCCTGTGAGGCTAGGATGGACAGGTCCGGACTTGAGATGTAAGTGTCTTCATAAGGATACATTGTGTGGCGTTCTGATGGCTTGCTAGGCAAAGAACTGTGGGAGAGCTTTGGGTAGACTAGTGCTCCCTGTGTGCTTGCCTTTAGTTTTTGCTCCTGCGGTGGAGAGCTGTTTTTAGGGGACAGCAGGAGAGCCGTTCCCAGTTGATCATTAGGCTAGTTCTGGTCTGGCCTACCCCCTAGTGTATCGGTTCCGGCTCTTGCCGCTACACCCTCTTCTAAGATATTTTCGGCTGACCAGATGTCAGTAGCGCTTTTTGGTGTGATCTGACCATCTGTCATAAGTGTGATCCTTTGGACAATTTTGTCTGGATTTCCCACTAAGTTGATGAGTTCGTAAGGTGAAGTTTGGAGTTCAAACAACATGGAGAATTGCATAGGAGGAGCCTGGTCGGCTGGCTGGTTAACTGATCAGCTGGCTGATGTGTTTATACAGACTTCTCTGGCTGTAGTGGTGGTTGCAACCCCTTTACATTTGCACTTTTAGAATAGATTGCTGTACCTGGGTCTTTCAGAAATGCGAATTTCGAATAGATTTTAGGTTGGAAGGTGCAAGGTTTTTTCCTTCGCGGGATCCCGTCAATGTTTATAAGGGCACAGTCCTCTTGACTTCCTAGTATTCCTTGCGTTCCAGGTAACTGCATCTGGTTAGCTGGTTGGGGAGCAGTTGACTCTCCCATTCTTGGCTTTGTGCTAGCGTCATCTCCATTGGTGGGAGACTTTGGCCCAGAGCAAGTGCTGGTGATCCACATTACTGGGATGCTTTCTGTGATTTCTAGGTTTTTTTCCACCCTTGGCCCAGTCAACTGTTCTTTATTCGCATTTGCGCTTCCTAGTTTTGTTTTGGACTTGGGCTTAAGCTTTGACTTTAGGGGAGACTTCCTCACTCGGCCCGATCTCATATTTGTGTCAGTGGACCGTGACTGGTTTAACACGTGATATGTTATAAGTTCGAATGTGCTGTTTAAAAGGACGTTTCCGTATGGAAATAAGGGTGTCTACTGCTATCTAAATTGCTGAGGCTGCATAGACACTGTTATTTTACACTCCACTCGCTCCACACGCTCCATGTTCCCCTCACACTCCTTCCTGGGACCCAAAAGATTCCTACCGCAGGAGGACCTTGTGCTCCAAGGTACTTCCTCCACCACCCTTTTCTCACCCTTTTCTCATCGGTCCGCTGTCTTCAAGGGTCAAACCAGGAGACTGGGACAGCAATGGCAATAAGAAAGTGTGTCGGGGAGGCAGCTGAAGCAGTCCGGCAACCCAGCAGTCCAATAAACAGGCAGGAAGCAGGGCCTGCTTAAGCGCAGTGTGCGATGGCTTTCAGCAGAGTTGATTGCTGCTTTCCCACAGCTCACTCTGCGCACTTGCACAGACCAAAACCCCCCACAAATTAATGGGGAGTCAAAGGGGTCCAGATACAGAGCCAACGAGAGGCAGTAATGAGGTAATGAAGTAATGAAGTAATGAAGAGTAAATCAATCAGAGCATTTTCCAAAAGGCAAAGATACTGGTAGGTGTACGTTTTGACTTAAGTTGCTCAAAGTGCAGTTCCTACTACATTAAGCTCCACTCTGTACCAGAAGTCAGGAACCGGTAGCCTCTCTCTTCCAACCCGCCCTGCAATCAACGCGTCCCAGCAGAGGGGAGGGGTGTGAATCCTGAGCCGGGAGCCTCGCACAGCCAGCAGCCTGAGACCGGGGGCCGGCAACTTGCGTCTCTCTCACCGCTCCCACGCCGCCCTGCAATCAGCAAGCCGAGCCCACCAGGGGGGGACCGTCGGGGGGGGGGCCGTGAATCGTGGGGCCGGGAGCCTCACACAGTCACACACGGCCAGCAATAGGTTCACGGCCTGCCGGGAGGGACAGCGAATCGGGCCGCGAATCAGGAACCGGGAGCCTCGGGAGCCTCACACGGCCAGCAGCAGCAGCCTCACAAGCAGCTTCACAGGAGATTCAGAGCAGCTGTGAGCATCCCTGTACAGGTGACTTCAGATGTCTGGAGGATTGGTGGAAGTTCAGGTGGGGGTTGATGTGGGCTGGTCCTTGCTTGTGAAGGACTTTTTAGGTGCTGATCAACATCTTGAATTGACATCCAGTTGAGTTCTTTTTAAGGGGAGGGATGATGTTGTCCGTTTTGGAGATTTCAAGCATGAGTCTGGTGATGGAGTTCTGTATGGTGTGCTGCCTTTTCAGAAGGTCAGTGGTGATCATGCCTTGTCATAGTGCAGGCCGCTAGTGACTAGGGCTTAAGTGCCAGTTCATATGGAGTAGAAGGGTATCCATTTGAAGATTTTCTGGTGCATCAGAAGCGTGAGGAAGCAGGTGGATGAGACTGCGTAGATTAGGGTTTTCATGGTGAGTTTTGCTGTCCAAGATATTGCTAAGTTTACAAGCATGAGCTGTCTGTGTAGATGAGGGTGAGGGTTCTAGTTCTAAGGCTACCAGGAGTCATTCCACTGGGAGGTGTTGTGGCAGAAGATCAGCACTACTATTTTGTCTGTATTGAGTTTCAGGCAGTTGTGTTTCATCTAGTTGATGATACTCGTCATACACCTATTAAAGTTGTGGTGGTGAGGTCCCTTGAGGGTAAGATTATAAGTCAGGTGTAGTATTCATAGGATATGGTGTTTAATCCATTGGCTCTGGTGCAGTTGGCAAAGGGGGCCATGTAAGTGTTGAACACAGTGGGGCTGAGGGACGAGCCTTGAGGAACACAGCGGATGATGTTCTTGAGTTCCAAGGAAAATTGTGGTAGGCGGACTCTCTGAGTTTTTCCATTGAGGAAGGAGGCAATCCACTTGAGGGCGTCTCCTTGTATTCCAATGTGATGTTGTCTTTTGATCAGAGTATGGTGGAATATGGTTGTGAACGCTGCCAGAGGTCGGGGAGGATCAGGACTTCCATTTCTCTCTGATCAAGGAACGTTCTGATGTCGCCAGTGGCTGTTTTGGTGCGGATTCAGATTGGAGATGCCCAGAAGATGGTTGTTTTCCAGGTGTTCTGTGAGTTGGTGATTGATAGATTTTTTGGTGACTTTGGCGGGGAAGAGGTGGAGAGAGATGGGACAGTAGTTTTTTAGTTCTGTGGGGTTGGCGGATGGATTCGCGACAAGGGGTTCGACTTCTGAGTGTTATCATTCTTCTCCATGGCTATAGATGCATTGAAGGGGGTAGTGAGCTTGCTGCTGATCTTCTTGCATCCAGAGTGGATAGAGTTCAAGATTGCTGTGGTATTCTGTGTGATAAGCTGGTCCCAGGTGGTGAGTACATGGTTGGGCTGGCTTCTATAGGGACAAGGTGGCAAGAGAGGTCAGAGGGAGTATGCTGGAGTTCAGAGTTCTTGTAGATGGTGGATATCTTGTCATGAAAGAAATCCGCCAGGGTGACGCAAAGTTCTTGAGAAACGGTGATTACGTTTTTTAGTGGTTGAGGGGTTAGAACTCTGACACTGTTGAAGAGTTCTTTGCTGCTGTTAGAGCTGGCTTCGATGTGGTGTGCCAAGGCATTTTTTTTGTCTCCTTCTAGAGCAGGTGGTAGTGGTTGAGGGCTGTCATGAAAATGGCACTGTCTGCGGATTCCTTGCTTGTGCGCCAATTTCTTTCAAATTACTTGCAAATGCGTTTTGTGGTTCTCAGCTATGTGGTGTACCATCTGGCCTGTTTGGTTGATCTTTTGCAGATGCTTGATGGAGGCAGCTCTGTCAGCACAGTCAGTGATCCAGGCTGGGAAGTTCTTGACAGCCTGTTCCAGGTTGAGTGTGTTGTCAGGGTGGGAAGTGTTGAAGGCGTCAGTCCACTGGCTCCTGGCACTTTGCTCCAGCTGCTGTGGAGGGCACTTGGTGACTCGGGTGGTGCCGGCGGTTCTGGTGATGATGAAGTGGACGAAGGCGTAGTCTGCCCAGGTGAGCTCAGTGACATATCTGTTCTTGACACTATTGCTGGCCGTGAAGATGTGGTCAAGTGTGTTTCCTGCGCTATGTATGGGGGTGGTGATTAGTTGGGTGAGACCGATGTTGCCCATGCTTTTGAGGAGGTTGATGGTGTTGAGGTAGTTAAGGGTGTCAATGTGAAAATGGAGGTCTCCAAGAAACATGCAGTCCAAGGAGTCTATGGCGGGTGAGGCGATGAAGTCAGGAATGGTGTTGCAGAAGCTGGGGTTAGCTCCTGGCTGTCTGTAGGCATGAGTGCCACTAATGGTGGATTTTCCATCTGCTTTGACTTTACATTGAAGTTTTCCATGATCAGGGTTGGTTCGTTTGTGGTGGTAGCACAGTGTATGTTTTCTTTGTGGATGAGGGTGATCCCTGCTCCATGTTTGTTGATAAAGTCCTGGTGTGCTATCTTGTAGCCATTGGGTTACACCAAGGATAATGTCGGTAGACAATGTGGGGTGAGCTAGGTCTCGGTGATAATTTTGTACAATAGCTCGTATAGGAAAGTATTTTTGCTTATTGTTATATTGCATTGTATATTGTAACGGTTTTTATTAACTATACATTAAGGAATTTTAATAATGATTATGACGTCAGGGATGAAGGTGGGAGTGATGGTCCAGAGTTCGGTGGCGTGCTTGCCGAGTGATCGTGTGTTGAGGGGGAGGCAGTCAAGTTGCTCAAAGCAGTCGGGTCAGCATGGTGGGGGTCGTGGTGCATGTTGCTGCTCCAGTATTGCAGGAGAGGAGACCATGTAGGCAGGTGAAAGGTCCTATGGTTGATCATGGAGAAGTGCAGCTGAAGTTGATGTTGCAGAGTCTGGGGTCAAGGGTTCAGAGCTGGGTGGCAGTGTATATGCGGTGTGTGGGAGAACCCTTGTTCCTGGTGCTTGGTGCAGTCCAGGCAAGGACGGGCCCAGACAATGTGCGTTAGGCATGCTGAAGGTTCACCAGTTGCATGGCCATGCAGCAGTCCCCCTTAAGTAGGTCCTTAGAGGAGGGAGGGATGCTGAGGGCAGTGGATGGGTCTTATGGGAGGAGGGAAGGGAGGGTCAGAGAGGCAGCAGAAAATAGTGGAAAACCCTAGGGAAAATACAAGAGAAACAAGACAAAATACAGAAAATGATGCAACATACAAAAAACAGAGAATACAAGAAAGCAGTCAAAATGTACAGAAAAAGGCAAAGGCAATGAGGCAAATGCAATCAGAGAGTGGCAAAAGGGAGTGCAAATGTTTAAGGGAGTGGTAAAGAAAGAGAGCCAAGCAAGACAGACAAGGCAGAAGGCCCTCAGGCAGGTGCAGCGGCAGGCTGTACAAGTAGAAAACCTGCTGTTCAGGGCAGTTAGGGGGAGCTGGGTCAGTGACCAATATTACGACACTTCCATTTACAATGGCCCTCTGGACCACCAATAAAACATGACTCTCTATAGCCCCTACCATTGCATTTACCAGGATTCCACCTCTGGCCCATCCCCAATTTGTTCCTCCTTTTGCAGAGCTCTCCTTCTCCTCCTCCTGGACTGTTCTCTGCATATTTTACACATTCCGTACTATCAGTTTCAATTCTGAATTTTCTTTCCTTCTTGCCAAGTTATGAAAGAGTTAGCACCCATCAGCAGCACGGCCAACTTCACAGTCTACTATCCGATGGCCAGTAACAATCATTGTAGAAACCTTGTACCTATTGTACCGGGAGCCATTTCTTTTGGACAGGCTGTACCTGAGAACCTTTCAAATACAAACTCAAGTCTGCCCAAATAATCCCATGGTGATTGATCCTAATTTTCTTTACAGTACAAGAACTTAGTCCAATCAGTTTTCCCCAGAAACGCATACACAATCCAATTCAACAACTAATTATTTGCTACCCTTGATAAAACTGGAATCCTTGATGTGCTTTTATCCCTAACTTTTTACCATCAACATTCTTATCTGTTGGCTTAGTTTTTGCTGGTGTTAGAGCTCTGCGTACTTTACCGCTGCTAACAAGTGCCAAAGTGATTGCGCTCTCTCCTTAAAACATGGTAGAATTGGCATATGCCCAATTGGCATATTTTATTCACTTGTAAACCCCTAGTAAAATGGCACTGCCTGTGCCCAGTCCCTGTAAATTAAATGCGACTTGAGGGCCTTCAGAACTGATTGCGCCACCCACTTAAGTAACTCCTAAAACATGTCTCAGGCCTGCCAATGCATCCTGTGTGTGCTGTTTTAAGCTGCCATTTCAACCTGACAAAATAAACCTTCTGCCAGGCCCAAACCTTCTTTTTAATACATATAAGTCACCCGTAAGGTAGGCCCTGAGCATCCCAGAAGGCAGGGTGCAGTGTATTTCAAAAGTAGGACATGTACATTTAAGTTTCACATGTGCTGTAGTGAAACACTCTTAAATTCATTTTTCACTGCTAAAAAGCCTACCTTTTCCATAAGATAGCATTATTTATTAAGCTGTAATTGCCAAATGTGAGCAGGTACCCAGCTAATGTTTAGTGTCATTGGAATTGTAAAGAAGAATCCTCTCTTATTGTTAAGTCAGATTTTAGATTACAATTTTTAAAATACCACTTTTATACAGTTCCTAAACAATACAGGGTTCAGCCCTAAACCCAGTAAGGCTAGGCCTCTATTAATTTCACCAACACAGCAACTTGCCAATACTCCAAAAATGTAAATAACAAAGGGACACAACATATATGTTATATCACGTAGAACAAAACATACAAACTCTGTATATTACATATAAAGCACTATTAAACATCTAAATCAGAAACAAATCCTGGTTCTGTACACTTTAAAGAATTTGAAATTAAACAATCAATCGCCCCTGCTGTAATGTAACCAATTCCCTATTATATCAATCAATCAATCAGGACACTTGTAAAGCACACTACTCACCCGTGAAGGTCTCAAGGCGCTACGGGGGGATGGGGGAGGGGTGCTGTGACTGCTCAATAGGCCATGTCTTGAGTAGACGCCTGAAGGGTCAGTAGGTCCTGGGTCTCCCATAGGAGGATCGGGACGTTGTTCCAGGTTTTTGCAACAAGGTAGGAGAACGATCTGCCGCCGGTGGTCGCTCTTTTCTCTTCAGATGCGGGGGACGGTGGTGAGGGCGAGGGTGGTGGAGCGGAGCTGGCAGTTCAGGGTGTAGAAGGTGAGTCCTCTGTTGAGGTATGCTGGTCCGGTGTTGTGGAGTGCCTTGTGTTAGTGGGTGAGGAGCTTGAAGGTGATCCTCTTGCTGATGGGAAGAAAGTGCAGGTCTCTCAGGTGGGGTGTGATGTGGCTGTGGCAAGGGATGTCAAGGACTAGGCGTGTAGGGGTTTTCTATATGCGTTGTAATTGTTTCAGGAGTTTGGCCAAGGCTCCTGCATAGGGCCTTTCCGTAGTCCAGCCTGAGACTGACGAGGGCCTGAGTGACCGTTCTTCTTTTTTCGGCAGGTATCCACCTGTAGATCTTGTGGAGCATGCGGATGGTGTTGAAGCAGGAGGACGAGACGGCAGTCATTTGCTTGGTCATGGAGAGTGTTGAGTCAGGGATGAACCTCGGGTTGTGTGCGTGGTCGGGGTAGTCGGTGCTGCTCCAAGTGTGGTCAGCCACCAGGAGTCGTCCCAGGCCGAGGGGGTGGAGCCGAGGATGAGGACCTCCGTCTTGTCCGAATTCAGATTCAGGCGGCTGTTCTTCCTCCACAAAGCGACGGCTTTCATTCCTTTGTGGAGTTTGGTTTTGGCAGTGAGGGGGTCCTTGGTGAGGGCAAGGATCAGCTGGGTGTTGTCGGCGTAGGAGATGATGTTGAGGTCGTGCATTGGGCAACGTGAGTAAGTGGTGGTGCCATGTAGACATTGAACAATGTTGGGCTGAGGGACGATCCTTGGGGTATGCCGCAGATGATCCCGGTAGTTTCAGATCGGAAAGGGGGGAGGCGGACGTTCTGCCTGAGAGGAAGGAGGTGGTCCATTCCAGAGCCTTGTCTCGGATCCCTGCGTTATGGAGGCTGGTGCGTAGGGTGCGGTGGCAGATGGTGTCGAAGGCGGCTGTAAGGTCCAGGAGAATGAGAGGTGCGGTTTCGCTGTTGTTGAGCAGGGCCCTGATCATCGATGGCGCCGAGGAGGGCAGTTTCGGTACTGTGGTTGCTGCGGAACCCGGACTGGGACGGGTCTAGAATGCTGTTATCCTTGAGGTAACGGTCAGTTGTCTGTTGACGGTCTACTCGATGACCGGGAACGGGAGCAAGGAGATGGGACGGACGTTCTTGAGTTTCTTCGGGTCAACCTTGGGTTTTTTGAGTAAGGCGCTGATCTCAGCGTGCTCCCGGATTTCCGGGTAGGTCGCGGTCTCAAAGGAGATGTTGATGGCCTTGCAGAGATGGGGTGCCATGGTGGTGCTGGCTTTGCTGAAGATGTGGTGTGGGCAAGAGTCTGACGGAGAGCCGGAGTGGATGGTGTTCATGACTTTGATGGTGTTGTCGTCATTTATGTTGATCCAGGTGAGCAGGGGATCGATGTGGGTGGTGGCCATGGGGTCTCGGTGGTAGTTGGTGCTGTCAGATTGCTGAAGCTGTCATGGATGTCTGGGATCTTGCAATGGAAGAAGGTGGCAAGGGAGTCTCACAGGGCTTGTGATGGTGGGACGTCGTTGGTGTTGGAGAGTTCCTTTACGATGTTGAAGAGCTCTTTGCTGTTGTGAGTGTCATTGTCTAGGTGGTCCTTGAATGAGCCCCTTTTGGCAGATCTGATGAGGTGGTGGTGTCTGCGGGTGACGTTCTTGTGGGCTGCGTAGCTGTCCGGTTTCTGTTCGCGGTGCCGATTCTTTTTTAGTTTTTGGCAGGTTTGCTTGGAGGCCTGGAGGTCTGCGGTGAACCAGCTGGCTTTTATTTTATTTATTTGAATTTATAATGCGCAACAGCTACCCACAGTGGGTTTCCCGGCGCAAGGGAAAGACTGGATAAGAAAGGATAACAACGGCAGAACCATGGAACAGAAGCAGCATCTTATATGTTTGTTGAAAAAGTATGGTTTTCAATTTTTTTCGGAAACAGAATAGATTGGTTTCAGATTTCAGAGCAATTGAAAGCGCGTTCCAATATTTTGGACCTAGATGGAAAAAGGCTCGACCTCCCATCCTTGCAAGTTTGAATCTTGGAACAACAAAGTCGCAGTTTGCAGAGGATCTTAATGTGCGACTAGGCTTGTACGGTTGAACAAGACTCTGCAAGTATTTTGGGGCCGTGCCCTGTTTGATTTTAAAGAGATAGCACAGGGCTTTAAATTTTATACGGCTAGAGATCCTAAGCCAGTGTAACTCTCGAAGAGCCTGAGAGGCCGATGATTTCCTCGGAATGTTAAGAAGAAGTTGGGCCGACGAGTTTTGTACAACCTGAAGCTTATTGATCGTTGCTACGTCTGCACCGAGGTAGAGGACATTACCATAGTCCAGGCGAGAGGTTACTAACGCCTGGACTACGGTTCTCCTGGTGGCATGGGGCAGCATCCATAGAATTTTCTGGAGCCAACGCAAGGTGACAAAGCAGATGGCGGCCACCTTAGTGGCCTGCTGCCTCATGGAGAGTTTCTCATCTATAAGGAATCCGTGGTTACGAACCACAGATGTTGGTTGGGGAAGGGGTCCCATATCACTGGGCCAGTGTTGTGGACCCCAGAGATCTTTATGCTTCCCCAAGATGATAACCTCGGTTTTAACACTGTTTAGCTTGAGCAAATGCCTCTGCATCCACTCAGCCATACGAGACAATCCAGACTTCAGGGTCGACACGCTGTTGCTCTCACTGCTGGAAAGAAAGAAAACCACTTGGCTGTCATCGGCGTATGAAAAAATAGTCAGCCCAGCATCCTCCGCAATAGTAGCCAGGGGTCTAACATAGATGTTGAACAATAGAGGGATGAGTATGGACCACTGCGAGACACCATACGCAGATTGACAGATGTCAGATGTGGCTTTTGTAGAAAAGACCTGGAAAGTGCACTCACTTAAAAAGGAGGCAATCCAGGCAAGCGCAGGATCGTCCACTCCCAGGGACCGGAGAGAGCTCAAAAGAATGGAATGGGACATGGTATCGAACGCCGCGCTCAAATCCAAAAGGATGAGTGCTGATGTTTCACCGCTGTCAATACCGTGTCGCAAACTCTCTGTCACCCCCAGTAGGGCCGTCTCGGTGGAGTGGTGCGCACGAAAGCCAGACTGGGAGGAGTGTAAAAATCCTGAGCTTTCCACAAGATGGTTTAGCTGGGTATTGACGTGTCTTTCCAACACTTTTGAGAGAACACGAAGCAAAGATATAGGTCGAAAATTCTCAAGGATGGACGTGTCGACTCCGGCCTTTTTTTGAAGAGGAACAACCATTGCATGCTTCCAATCCTGGGGCATAAGGGATTCAGTTAGGGATGCATTTAAGAGTCTCATAAGGACCCGACGTGGCTCAGTATCCAGTAACCTTAAGATTTTAACAGGTACAGGGTCACGAGGAGAACCCGATCTTATACTGTTCAGACAAGAAAGAAACGAGACATCGTCAAACAATTGCCAGTTAGTGACCTTTGCTGTTGGGAGGGATTGTTCCATCCCTTCTCCCAATTCTGACTGATGTTCATTAACAGTCAAGGGAGCGCTCATAGAATCGTATATGCGCTCAACCTTGGCAATAAAAAATTCTGCGATACAGTTGCATTGAACTTCGTCCAAAGCTGGAGGTGTCAGAACAGTATCCGCTCCTGTCAGTTTTTTAACAACGGAGAAGAGAGTACGTGGGCAATTTTGAGCTTGCGTCACAGTATTCACAGTGTAGGCAGCTTTAGCATTTCTGCATTCTGAATGATATCGCTTTAGGGCCTCTTTATAGACAGTCTACAGTCTTCTATAAATCAGAATAAGAGTGCTTCCATTTCCTTTCTAGGGCCTTACATTCAGTTCGTAAGACCTTCAAGTCAGGAGAAAACCAAGGAGCCGGGGAACGATGTGACCTGGAATGTTTCGGGGTTAGGGGAAGGAGGGCAGTTACTGCATTGGTGAGCCAATGAGACACAGCCGTATTCAATTCCGTAACTGAAACATCCCTGTCTTCGGGCGGGTATTCAGAAGGTGTTGGTTCAACTTTGTAATATCAAGTTTACCCCACTGATGAATTAATTCGCCCTTACCACAGCCATTCCTAACCAAATTCTTCGTGTAGGGTAAGGAGAAATGGACAGCGAAATGGTCGGACCATTCCAGTGGGCGGGCACTCTGTGAACAGTCAAACGGAAGATTGGAAAGAATAGGATCCAATTGATGTCCAGCAGAGTGAGTGGATCCAGAATTACACAACGAAAGGTTGAGAGTCTCCAGATCCAATAGAAAACGCTTGCTGGTGGTAAACAAGGGATCTTCTAGGTGTAAATTGAGATCACCAAGAATGGTGAAATTAGCTGCTTTAAGAAGTAAGGGAGCTATGCTCTCAGCAAATGAAGATATCCAAATGAAAGAATTACCAGGGGGGCGATAGACCAAAAGGCCCGCTAAGGTAAACTGTGGATTAATTGTTAATTTGAATAAAGCAGGTTCGCTTCCGGGCAGGGGAAAGGAATCGAGTCTACAAGTATAAGTAGACTTAAAGATTATCCCAATACCTCCCCCTTTTCCGGAGGCTCTGTCCAACCTCACTATGGCATAATTTATAGGGATTGCGGTGGCGATGTCAGGACCCGAGTTTTCATGAAGCCTAGTCTCGGTGAGAAATAAGGCGTCGGGCTGCTCGTCAACAAGAAAATCATAGATATTTTGTTTATGCTTTGAAAGAGATCTACAATTAATACTGGAGTATAGAGCAGTTAGAAGATTTTGTAGTGGTTCTTGTCCGCCTACCTCGTTTGCGGACCTGACGCATTGCCTTACAGATAGACATTTTGCCAGTATGAAAATTACATCCATTGCAGTGGAAATTGTTGGTGCGTGTGTTGGATGGTTTCTTGATCGGGGTGAGAGCGTTGGCGCAGACGTTGATTCACTGTCTGAGGTTGCGGCCGGCGCTGTCAGTGTCGGTGGGGTCGACAGGTGGGCTTCGGGCGAAGGTGGTGTTTAGCTGGCTTTCGGTGACTTTGCTCCAGCTGTGGCGGGGGATCTGTTAAGTGGGGTAGCTTGTGGTGGGTTTCCAGAAGGTGAAGTGGATGCAGCGCTGGTCGGTCCAGTAAAGTTTGGTGGTGTGGCTGAAGGTGACTTGGGAGCTTGCGGAGAAGATGGGGTCAAGCGAGTGGCCGGCAGAGTTGGTGGGAGTTGTGGCCAGCTGTCGCTGAACCGTGGCTGGGTTCCAGGGCGTCTGTAGACGAGGGTTCCTCTGAGGATGGTGGTGGGATCAATGTAGATCTGGTAGTGCAGGTGTTTGGCGGTGCTGAGGGTGTCGTCGGTGCTGGTCAAGACTCTGAGAGTATTCCTGTAGACGATGGCAATTCCTCCTCCTGTTCCGTTGGTGCGGTCTCTGCAGGTGATCTTGTAGCCATCAGGGATGGCTATGTCGATGTCGGGTGCCAAGGAGTGGTTCATCCAGGTTTCCGTCAAGAAGGCGTAGTCTGGAGAGGTGGAGTTGAGTATGTCCCAGAGTTCGATTGAGAGTTTGCGGGAAGAACGGGTGTTGAGTAAGATGCATCTGAGTTGGTTCCGTGCTTTGTCGGTGGGCGGTTTGGCAGTTTGGAAGCTGGTGAAGCAGCAGCTCCGGCAGGAGAAGGGTCCTCGGGTGCGCTTTGAGGCGGCCATGCATCAGGTGTTTGATTGTCCAGTATTGAGTGCATGGAGGGTGCTGGCCTCGTAGTGGTATCGGGCATCGTGGCATTCGCGGTGGCCAGGGGGTCTGGCGCTGGGCATGGTCCAGGCACAGACAGGCGCAAACGGGTGCAGATGGGCGCAGACGGGCACAGACTGCCTTGCCTTTGGCGAGCCTTTGGCGCACCGGTGGTGCGGCCACACAGAGGCCACCCTCATAAGGGGAGGTGGGAGGGAGGAGGTGCTGGGAGGAGGGAGCGGGATGACAAATGGGACGAGCAGGGGAGCGGGCCGCCGGGACGCAGCTGCGGGAAAAGCAGGCAAAAAACCTAGACACAGAAGAAGAAGGGAGACAACAACAACAAGTGCAATCAATACAGTGAACAAGAATCAAAATACAAACCAGGGAACAGTAATCAGAGTACAAACCAGGGGTACAGAAAAAAGGGAGACACAACACATTTAGCCAAGGAAAACAGTACAGTGATGGCAAATTTACAACTGAGGCAGAGGGGCCTCGAACCAACGGTGGTGGCAGAGAGCAGAGGGACACGGGCACACAGGAAGTGCTGTGTGGCGTGGGGGAGCGATCTCTGCTCTGCAAGGCCATGACCAAACAGTGATCCTTCTGGGCTCCTCTAAACATACTTTTCAAATTGGCTGTTCCCTTTTTAATGAGCCATAGTGGAATGACATTGTAGATCACTTGTTTGCTAAGCAGCTACTAAGAGGTGTGATCTTCTAGTTTGAATGAGGATGTGAATGACAATCAGTAATGTCAAGATGCTGAGTTGGTAACTTTTATAAAGTTGACATTATCCTGCCTTAGCCACTAAGTGTCTGAAGGCTGTCACTAGGTCACATGACTGGGCATAGTTGGGAGTTGGGCTTTGTGTATTCCTTTCCGTCGGCCACACACAATAGAGGGCATCGGCGTGCTTGGATGGTCTATCATTTGCTGAATGGGAGGGTAGAAATGGGCACAGCCTACTTAGACTTCAATAGGCTGAGTCCTGCCTCCACACAAGGGGATCCATACCCCATATAGTTAATTTACAGCCAGGGCAGGGGAGGCAAGAAACCTTAGCTTTTCAAACAGAAACCTCTAGAAGCTTTTTCCACTTCAACACCTTGTAAACATTTTGGACCCCAGAATCCAACTCTTCAGTATTCTTCTTAACTTTTGGAGCCTCTACCAGGAAGAAGGATTTCTTAGCTGCTGAAAGGACTGCAACTTTCCCACACTACTGCCTTATTGGAATGCTGCCTTGTTGGATTGCTCCCCTGCTGTCCTGCCCGCCTACCTGTGTCAGAGGAATTTAGCCCTACACCTGACCCAGGACTCCCAGAGTGACTCCAATAGCTAGTCTGCTGGACTTCTGTTCAGAGCCACAGGGACATACCAGGCACTTAACCATCTGAACCAACATCCAGATTCAGCTTGAGAAAGCCCCTGACCCCCCCAAGTGGTGCCCCTCAGATACTAAACCCTTGGTTGGGCCTCAGTGTAGCTAAATTTAAGATTTTGAGTTTCTAGCAACTGTGAACAGGCTCTTTGGTGACAAAACCTTGTCGCCTTCACAGCCCACCAACGCGAAGTTCTGTCAATCCGACCTTTTGAACAACAGCATCAACTGCTCTGAGGAAGCACCATCTAAAGCTTCGGCCTCACCACTCACAACGACAACAGGACCTTCGTGCTACAGCTGCAACCATCTGTGATACTAGTCCTGTGATGCTAGGCCTGCTCTTAGCTGTCTTGGCACTGTGAACAGGAGAATCTGTGCTGGACCAAGAAGGTAACTTTTCAGCGGGATGATTTATTGTGTTTTTATCTAGGAACCTATATCGATATTTCTATTTTATGCCCTTGTACGGATATAATCAATAATATCGCTATAATGGCACAGGAATCATATCCATATTAGCCGTAGCCCATGCCGTCCACATTAAGCAAGGCTACTTCCCCGGACTCCTAGAAAGCACAACGAGTTCTTTAAACAAACCAAACCTCCAGCAACCTGGGAAATCCCCATGGCTTTTGTTTTGATTTGTCATAGAACTCCTGCGAGCACTGTAGGAATGGCCAGTTCTAAGTGACATCTTTATTGACGTCTTATGTCCAACCTTACGTCAAACTCGGCACCTTTCAGGTATAAATATACCAACGTTGCCTTAAGCAAACACACAGTGGTGTTTTTGGAGCCGAGCAGCAATCTACTAGCCCGAGAGCCCATCTGATGCGAGAGCCCACGGACGCTGCCCCTCCTTCTTTGATGCACTGAGAGAGACGCTGTCTTTTCTCCTGCCGAGAAATCCAGCTCCGGTGTTCTCAGCCGCCTTCGCGGGCTACTGGGATATCGAGTCCTGAAAGAGAGATACCAGACCTCCTGCTTTCTATTACCCAGGTACGGAGCTGACTAAACCCTTAAAGAGAATTCTTGAGTCAGATTCTTTGCAAAACCAACTTAACTTAAACTGCTACTTACTTACTCCTTCCCACGTATTAGGCTTAGGTCAGGTACACCGGGGTAGGCATATTTAGAAGCACCAGTTGAGTACGTTAGTCAATGTATATATGTATGTATATATTTTATCCATTTTAAAGTATCTTATGGCTAAGAAACCATATCAATGCTTTTACAGTATTATTTCATAATACTCCTTTTACTGTACGGACTTTACTTTACATTAAGTATTGCAATTATGGCAATTCATTACTCTTGCATGAGAAGGAAGACTGCTCAATAAATTACACCTTTTATTGAAAACCCCCGTCTCTCTTTACTCTGCACTCTGGTGAAACTAAGTACCCACGATTGATTGAATGAAATAGCTGTCCATTGTTTTCACACAACTCTAGAGATACACTCTTATTCTGAGGGAGCAAAGTTGTCATGTTATATGGTTGTCAGAAGCTAATCCCTTCTTGTCTATCCAGGGAGGTTAAACTCCTCCTCGTTTATTCGAGAAAGTTTCTAGTGACCTCTGAGCTAGCTGGCAAACCTTAAGTCTAATATAGTCAGTAGAGACCTAGTCGACCTCAGTCCTACGCCTACACTGATGAATATATTATTCCAATGTGCAGAGCCTATTGGGAATATAAGAACTACACTACATGGCGCCCAACGTTTGGTAAG
Source organism: Lissotriton vulgaris (assembly GCF_964263255.1). Lineage (NCBI taxonomy): Eukaryota > Metazoa > Chordata > Amphibia > Caudata > Salamandridae > Lissotriton > Lissotriton vulgaris. The sequence continues at coordinate 274,583,696 of NC_141695.1, read as the reverse complement.
GCGATAAATCTAACGCAAGATGTTAGAGTAACTCAGTCGTGCTTTTTCACACAGACCCTTTTCCCGTAAATACTCCAAAAGACGTCTGGAGTGGGTGAGAGGTTAAAATCTGCCGGAACTTAGTAGGAAGATATCCCTAAGTATAGTTTTTGGTTTAGTCAACGTTGAAGGATACAGTGTTCCAAAATATTGTGCACCTAATCTTTGTTTCCTTGAAACTTGATCTGCAAAAACCTTTCTGCCAGTAAAATGGGAGAAAGTGAAGACGAGAGGGAGGCAGCTAGAATAGCAGCTCGACTCCTAGAGGAGGACACAAGTCTCCTACAGAATGACCCGAATGCTATACTCATTCCGGTCAACATAAGAAAAACTATAACTCTTAAACTTATAGAAAATGGACTGACATCACGAGGTGGTACAGTCATATTCGTGGTAGAGGCCCATGAATATCGGCAGACAGAGATATTCTATTCATGGATAAACTTTCAAGCAGCAAACGCTGTAACACACAAATTCCACTATTACAAAATAGAGGAAGCTCCGGATGAATACACTCCTTTCGAGGAGGTTGAAATCCCATTAAAATACCAAGAGCACCTGCTCTGGTTTAAAGGCGCCCTAAAACATAATAATCACATCACCAGGCTCGGTCCACTAGGTAGACTAGGAGCAACGTGGCGGGTTCTAGCCAGCTACACACCACATCCAGACATCGAAAAAATGTCAGACCGGGAACTTTTAGCCCAGCTAAAAGTACTAATTAAAATACATAGACAATTAGTCCAATATGTAATACGGACTTCAACAGTCCAACCAGCTATTAACATTCCACAGCTGACCCCTCATCAGGGAAACACAAACAAAATTACACCACAGAACATACAATCATGTCTTGGTAAAACACCCGCAAAACGGGAACAAATTCCATTCTGGCTAGCACAAAAGATAACTCAAATATAGGCAGTATTTCCGGATACTACCCCTAGTGAGAAACACAGAATTCTGACTATCTGCCTTCCAATGGGGATCGCACCGCATGTGGAGGATTTTGACACTTGGGGCACAGTCTTTGCTTCCATTTACACAAAAACACATGGTGTTCCGTCCATGGCAGTAATACCAGATGTACTAAGACAGATTCAAAATGAATACGGTCTAGAACCTGCTTTAACTCTAGGTATGAAATTACTGAAAGACTTCAAGCAGGTCTCTGCTATATTATTAGCCAACATAAAAGGAGAAGCAGCATCTGTTGCGATCGGCCAGAAATTGAAAGAAACAGATATAGCAGACCAACCAATTGAACTTGCCAGAATCATAGAAAAATTCTATGAAGAACCAGGTAGAGATAGTTTGGGTGGGAAACAGGTAAAACCCCAACTAACTGAAAATCCTGAAAAGATATTTATTAAAAATAATCTAAACACTCCAAAAAAGAGCTGGGATGGAACAATCCACTCCCGAAGAAAAAAGATTCCAGTCCAGTGGAAGGTCTCCTCGGCGGAGAGAAAGATTTCCGGACCAAGGACCTAAGTCTCCCCAGAGGGAGACCTCTGAGAAAAAATACAACCTTAGAAATAGGGATAATTTGAAAAAACCTGATAGATATCAAGATATTGATGCACGTCCCTCTCGACCTTTTCAGACTTCCTCGCAGAAATCGGAAAGAAGAGGACGGTCAGAACACAGGGAAGAGCACGTCAAGTCCAAAGACAAGGAACCTGCTCAAAGTAAAAAATTACAATTTCCAAGAAAGAAGGTAGCCAGTATTAAAATAATCAAGCATGCCGAGGATACTGAGGACACAGCTGAAAAACGGAGGATGGGCCCAGACAATGCTAGACAGCGCAGCAGAAGTGACAATAGCTTGCAAGATCCTGATGAATCATTAGGAGACAGTGGACACGAATGAATACATTCAAGTAGAAACTGCAGATACCAGAGTTAGCAAACCTCATAAAATATACGAAATAACATTGCGTATAAAGGGAGGTAAGACTAGGAAAGTAAGGGGTCTGTTTCGGGATAACCTTTCAAAAAGGCTATGACATCCTATTAGCTGAGAAAGACTGGCCACCAGAGTTTGTCAGGGAGTGCCCTCATGGCGTAGAAATGATTATGCCTGCCTTCTCAAATCATATTCCAATTCACAGAAAATACACATATGCAAGAAAATGGGCAGTAGCCCAAGCTCCTGCATTATATAAAAATCATGTAGGATGGGATGAGGACTCCCCTCCTCACAAAATCCAGTTAAAATGTCAACCCACTGCACAAAGGCAGTACCTAATTAAGCAAGAAGCTAAAAAACAAGTCAGGGAGATCTTACATCAACTTGAATACCAAAGGGTGATCAAAACATGCACCTCTCAAATGAACAATCCTTTGTTTCCTGTCTCCAAGCCAGACGATTCATATCGTCTAGTCTTGGACTACAGACACCTTAACTCATGTTGCAAGACATTTGCAGTACAAAACTCACACAGGGCAGCACTAATGAATAACATCGTTCGCAAAAAATACAAAACAACATTAGACATCTCTAATGGATTCTTTTGTCAAAACATTGCACCTAAAAGCAGGTATTTGACCGCCTTCTCAATAATGGGGTCACAGTAAAATTCTGTCGACTCCCACAGGGATTCAAGAATAGCCCAGGATTATTCTCAGCAAGGGTAACAGAGTTACTACAAATATATGATGATGAGGCATTATCTTATGTCGATGACATCTATCTCACAGATGATGACCAGGATACTCACTTGAAAAGAGTGAACACCATAATACTTGGGTTCGCAGCAGAGGGTTACAAATTCAACTTTTAAAAGTCATGAATTGCCCACCTAACTGTCCTGTTTTTAGGATATGAATTATCAAGTGAAGGCAAAAGCCTAGCAGACAACTTCTTAGAGAAGTGCGCTGTACTCCAAGCACCAAAAACATACAATCAATACTAGGTTTCCTGAATTTCGGAAGAACTTACATTCTAAATTATGCAGAGAGGGTTAAACCTCTCTATGAATTAATAAAACCTGATTTTAAACCAATCAATTGGACTCAGGAACACACAGAAATTTTGAAATCATTGCAAACAGACATGTTAACTAAAACAAAATTACAAACTCGCTACAACACACGCAACATTGTAATCCGAGTCATCCCAGGAAGATGCGGATTCACGTACCTGACCTTTAATGAGGGAGAAACGGTACCAATAGCTTAAAAATCACATTTGTACACACAAGCTGAAAAAACATTCAGTCTTACAGAAAATATTGTAAATGCGGTTCAAACTGCTGTAGCAAAAGAAAGAGCCCAAGCCCAAGGCAAAAGAATAACTGTTTATACAGCAGAATCAGCCCTTGAGGCGTTATTAAGCCCAGTTAATCTAAAAACGGTGGCATTAGATCCAAAATGGATACAGTGGGAAAATTCTCTTGCTGCAGAAGACGTGAAATACTATTTTTTCCCGAACATTAAAAAAATGAAAGATCTAAAATATGAAGAAGAATATCCTCTGCCAATCGAAATTCTGCCTCTCCAACAATACTCTTGTATAATCTATACGGACAGATTTGTACAACATTACGATGTGGATAATAAATCCTACAATGCAGCGTGCGCGATTGTTAATGGTCGCTGGCTCTGTGATAAATTCAGACCAAAAATAACAAAAACTGAATCACTGAGAAACTGTTCGGCTCAGCGAGCTGAAATCAGATCTTTAAAGATCGTGCTTGAAAATGCCGATCGTGAATTCCAGACACTAATAGTGTGCGATTCACATTTCTGCGTCAAATCTTACATTAATGACTTGCAGAACAGGGTTCAAAATGATTACAAAGATGACACAGGTGCCACAATAAAGCATAAGAATCTTTGGGAACAGGTAGTTCTTTTGCAGAAGAAACTACGAAAGACTCACGTGATACATACACTGAGTCATCAACGTGATGGCGTTCACGTTGCAGGGAATTCATTGGCTAATACAGCCACAGCGGAAGCAGCTCAACCGGCTTCCGTAGCCACAAAAAGCATTCAGAAAAATACATAGATGGGGAAACCATGCTGGCGGTAAAAACGTCTTCAAAAGGCGAATGTGAAGCACTACCCGTGAACTATCCACTCAATTATACATACATAATTGATGCAAACTCCATTCCTTTTGCTCGAATCCCTGGAGTGGGGGATTGAGTAATTCCAAACACGAACAGGAGAATCTTCTCAATAGCGTACGCACACATGGGATTGGGTCTAAGGCACCAAGAGATCAAGGAATCTCTGAAAGAATTATAATCAGAATACTGGTGGCCGGGGATGAGCATGCAGCATTACAAATTTACAAAGAGCTGTCCAAACTGCAACAGAGATCGCAGTAGCGAACCGACCGGAGTATTGCTTCGGCCCTTCTTGTAGTTAGCATAAGGCTATCTATACGTAAAATCCAGCGTCCCATTAATTTCTTTTTAAGACTAGATTCACTTAAAAATACAGACCCCCAGCTCGGCTGACGCCAGAACTGTTATAAAAGATTTGCGAGTCTTTATCGGCACATACGCAATTGGCATGCTACATTCTGACCAGGGTCCTGCTTTTAGCTCTCGAGCTTATAAGGAGGCCATGACCAGCATGGGCATTGCATTGCGGTACTCTTGTCCCTTCCATCCTGAACGAAATGGGATTGTGGAAAGAAAAAAACGGGACATAAAGCAATCTATAACGGCGAGGGTATTAGGTTCGGGTGATGGGTGGGTCTAACATTCAACAAGTGCTTAACGTAGTCTTAATAACCTGCCAAGAAATTCTCTAAAAGGTTTCAGTCCGTACGAACTATTGTTCGGTACTAGAATGCATATTCAGGACTTAGATAGTCAGACTTCAGTGGTAGAGAAAAAATGCTTTGATATCAAAGATCGTTTGGCTGTTTTACAGGACTTAAATGAAACAAGAAAAGCCCTGAGCAACATAAAGTTAAAACAGCAGCCAACAGCCACTGAAGATAAACCACCTGTCCCAGCAAGGCCTGTCTGGATTCCAAAGATTGGGGATCTGGTCAGAGAGAAGATCGCGGTGAAGAAGGAATTTGGGCCTTCTTACAGAAAAACAGTACCTGTCTTAGCTGTCAGCGGAACAAGATCAGTTGTACTACCGCCCCTTGCTGGTAAAAAGGAGAACCGAGTTGTATCCATCGACCTGGTAAAACCTCAATCATGTGGCCAATAATAAGTAGTAGGCCCAGTGGACTCCCAAGAAATAGCAGAATACCAAAATTTGCTACAATCCAAGAGGTTCAAACTTAGAGACTAATCACATTTGATAAACCTGCAGTGAATAAAAAAGGACTATGCAACAATGCCATGGAACTTGTGCCTCTTGAAACCCAAATTGCAACAGTTCGTCAAGAAACACCTGTCTACAACGATGTAGCCTCAGACTATGCTAATGAAAGAAAAAATCCAAAAGCAAATGAAAATTCGGAAGCAATTCCAACAATTGACAGAACTGCATCTAGCTACTTCATCAATTTAGATAACTTTTCTGAAGATCCAAGCGAACCTGGAGAAACGCCAACAACAAAAACTTTCAAAGATTGGGGATTTGAAAGCATAAATAATATGATGTCAGATTTAGTAATGTCAGCAACATTTACAGAACATGATTACTTACAGGATTCGTCGAATTATGAACAAATGTACGGTCACAATCACTTTGCACATCACTATTTACATAAATCTGCTCAACCTAGAAATGTTTTTAAGTATAATCAATGGGAACATTGTGCAACTCCACCTAAAAGCAGTTCGAAAACATTTTATGAGAAATTCCCATACTTCTCAGGGTTTAACACAAGTGATGCAGAAACGTTTTATTTCAAAATGTTAAATAAGACAGGTATAAAAACAATGTTGGCAAATACTAAATTGATCTATTCTGAAACATTTTATTAAAAAATGATTACATTTGGTTTTGAATTCTGAAAAAACAACATTGAAACAAAAACCATCTGGGGTACAAAAGATTGGCAGGTACAAGGTTTAAAAGCACTGTTTAGAGCCTGCATGATCCCAGAACAAGTAATATTCTAGAATGACACCGTTCAACAGACTACTTGTCTTGGCCTCGCTAAGATTAAAGACTTAAACAAACCGTCTATTCCAAAGCCCATACCAGATAGTAATAGCACTACTGATATGGAGATAGACGTATCCCATATTTTACAACAAAACAGAACACATCCTGATTGGAAAAAGTGGTTGATCTGGCCAACAGACACAAATAACTGTCAAGATAGATTCCTGAACAAAATACAGGGTTTCAAAATGACCAGACCAGACCCTAGATACTCCCAGAGACAACATCCAGGGATAGTAACAACATACAGCCTTGAGTGGCTACAGAAATCCACACTGGCTGAAATTAAGCAACACTTGACTTTACTTAAAGATGGTGCTGACTTGCGTGATTTCATAATGGGACCACGCAAACAGCATCAAAAATGTTTCATAGCGGCCGGTATATACGCTGTGTACAACTAAGCTTGGAAAGTAATGCAAATTAAAACAGCAGAAAAAATACGAGAAATTTATCGTATTAATTTGGAAAAATAACTTTCTGTTGTGGACAATGGGTTAATGACTCTGTCCTCCAGAATATATTCACTGGACAGTATTGTATCTTCTGCTATCGATATAATAGATCAGGACTTACTAATGTTACAACATGGTCAGTCCCAATTACGTTCTATTGTACAGCTCGGCTGGACGTTGCAAAATCTGCGTTCAGGCTACGTGCCATGGCGTTTAATCAACACAACGTCATTATTCTCTATCTTTGACCTTACTGATAAACAAATCAGTTTGGCACAAAAAGGAGCAGACTATACGATTCTGAGCATTGAAAAACTTGACAGATTACCTTTGACAATGTCAGAAAGACCTGTCATTGAATGGATAATACACGGAATAATTACAATTCTGATAACAACTTTCCAATTTAAATACTGCCAAGAGTATATACCAGCGGGCCAGTATGAAAGGTTGGGTGAAGGATACATTAAGTCATCATGGAAATTGCCTTACACACACACATCTTATAGTGAAAAGAAACAGAATGTATTTCTTAGTGGTAACAATTGTAAACAATCACTAAGCGGTATACTTCTGGGCCAAGGTATTAATTTGCATGGGACCTGTGAGGGGACTTCAAATAACCTTTCATGTCACCAGCACGGCACACCTGCAACACAAATAGAGCCATTCTTTAGACGGCTTTCTAACGGGAGCTATATTCTAATAGTGGACCACAGCTGTTGTGGCATGGTGCCAGGGAAAGCCTATCTCGCAAGCGGTAGTTCCATGGTCACTTGCTGCAAGTATTGTATCAAAACAGCACTCCAGATACGGAGGCGACGATTTGCCCTTCATTGAATATCTCTTCTATTCGAATTGATACTTTAAGCAGAATGAAGTCTGTTCTTTTACAGACAACTGTGCCTTTAACGTCATCAAAAGAAACGTATGATCTTCTGGTTGCAAGGACAGCAGCAGAGATACATACCCTTTTATCAACAAATTGCCCCGTGCATTTTGTAGAAATGCTAATCCCAATCCTAATTATGTCTGATACCAGTGGTATCCCACATATATTTAAGACAATTTTTTCGGGACTGTTAACACCCTTCAAAACAGTTCTGGGCATTTTTCCCAATTTTGTCCATTCTGTCTTTGGCGGCCTACCACTACTTTTGGGGCTCGTAGCAGGAATTTTATTTTTGATCCTTCTGCTCCGATATGGCAAGCAAAGTCGCAGACAAGACTCCAGCAACGATGGAAGAAACAATCCTAGCTATACTCTATCGGGACCGCATAACTAAAGTCCTTGGATTAGCCCGGCTAAGAGATCTGAATATGACCTGGTTTCTTTCATTCAGACCAATCTGGCAAAATTGCATCCTACCTGTGCTTCGATGTATGCTATGCGGAGAAGAATGCGTGTGGGACGTCTGTCTTACACTACCATCAGCAGTACCATTGGATACAGATACTTTGCTAAGTCCTGTAACGGCTCATGCATCATGTTGTCCCCAGCGGCTACCCATTCTGATGACGGCATTCGTTGAGACTTCACCACTACAATTAGGTGGCAGTGAAGTACGAGATGAGAGCAGCATCACCCAGGTACGACCTTCTGTGAGCATTGCTGATCCTGACATCGATGATAGCAATCATTCTCACAACTGCACAGTTGAGGCACTTTCAAACTTGGTCGAAGTTTCACCTGATGTCATAGACCAATTTTTTGCGAGTCTGTCTGAAATGATGTTCTCCCCTGAACAGAAAGAATAACTTTTTAAGCAACGAGTACACAGCGTTCCACTGAACTCTGAATTCGGCCTTCAGCTTTGATAAACAAAAGCTACTGAAAACATTTGGAACTATTTTCTCCCCTGAAAGCGAAATTATTTTTTCAACTTCCAAAATATTTACCTTTTTTCTGGCACATGTACTTTGCTTAAAGTAGAACTATTCTTAAAGAACAGAGCTTCTATTTTTAGGAACTCTAGAGACAATATATTACCTCAGACTCTAGCACATTTACAGCAACTGTATTTATATGTGATGGAATGGTCTCGACCTTCTTTTCTGTATTAAGAGCCATTTCATGTGTAATTTTCGCAAATTGTTCAGCTAATATATATAAGCATGTTTAACTGAATGATTACACTGCTTAAAAAACATACAGTACCAATAATCATTTTCGTGTTTTTCGCATACACCATTTCGAATGCAAACAAATGTATTTTTGGGTGGGTTGGAATACACATGCACCTTTAAATGTTTACTATTGCTTAGTTTTAGTAATGATGGACATTAGATCGTGGAGTGGGTATTGTGTTTCTTTCTAGGAACCTATATCGATATTTCTATTTTATGCTCTTGTACGGTTATAATCAATAATATCCCTATAATGGCATCGGAATCATATCCATATTAGCCGTAGCCCATGCCGTCCACATTAAGCAAGGCTACTTCCCCGGACTCCTAGAAAGCACAACGAGTTCTTTAAACAAACTAAACTTCAGCAACCTGGGAAATCCCCATGGCTTTTGTTTTGATTTGTCATAGAACTCCTGCGAGCACTGTAAGAACGGCCAGTTCTTAGTGACATCTTTATTGACGTCTTCTGTCCAACCTTACGTCAAACTCGGCACCTTTCAGGTATAAATATACCAACGTTGCCTTAAGCAAAAACACGGTGGTGGTTTTGGAGCCGAGCAGCAATCTACTTGCCAGAGAGCCCAGCTGATGCGAGACCCCACGGATGCTGCCCCTCCTTTTTTGAAGCACTGAGAGAGACGCTGTCTTTTCTCCTGCCGAGAAATCCAGCTCCGGTGTTCTCAGCCGCCTTCGCGGGCTGCTGGGATATCGAGTCCTGAAAGAGAGATACCAGACATCCTGCTTTCTATTACCCAGCTACGGAGCTGACTAAATCTTTAAAGAGAATTCTTGAGTCAGATTCTTGGCAAAACCAACTTAACTTAAACTGCTACTTACTTACTCCTTCCCACGTATTAGGCTTAGCTCAGGTACACCGGGGTAGGCATAGTTAGAAGCACCAGTTGAGTACATTAGTCAATGTATATATGTATGTATATATTTTATCCATTTTAAAGTATCTTATGGCTAAGAAACCATATCAATGCTTTTACAGTATTATTTCATAATACTCCTTTTACTGTACGCACTTTACTTCAAATTAAGTATTGCAATTATGGCAATTCATTTCTCTTGCATGAGAAGGAAGACTGCTCAATAAATTACACCTTTTATTGAAAACGCCTGTCTCTCTTTTCTCTGCACTCTGGTGAAACTAAGTACGCACGATTGACTGAGTGAAATACCTGTCTATTGTTTTCACACGACTCTAGAGATAAACTCTTATTTTGAGGGAGAAAAGTTGTCATGTTATATGGTTGTCAGAAGCTAATCCCTTCTTTTCTATCCAGGGAGGTTAAACCCCTCCTCGTTTATTCGAGAAAGTTTCTAGTGACCTCTGAGCTAGCTGGCAAACCTTAAGTCTAATATAGTCAGTAGAGACCTAGTCGACCTCAGTCCTACGTCTACTCTGCTGAATATATTATTCCAATGCGCAGAGCCTATTGGGAATATAGGAACTACACTACAGATTCTCATCCTAGAATCCAACTCGCGCTCCATCACAGTCGGCCGAAGGTTGTTAATTTAATCCCAGTCTCGCACAACCAGATAGTTACGAGTACCGCTTTGGGCTTTTTTGGGCTATTTTCACTTACATTTTTTAAGTTGCATATCTTCGGTTCTACTGGTTACATTTTTAACGTTTCGGTCTTTATTTATTTATTATATTTCAGTATAATTTTTCTAAATGGGTGTTAGATTTTTCTAGTATTGTGTTTTCACTTTATTACTGTTTGAAGACCTTCATAAATACTTTACACACTAAGCCTAACTGTTCTGTGCCAAGCTACCAGAGGGTTGAGAAGAGATTAATTTGGCTTTTGCCTGTTCCTCACTCTCACAAGAATTGTGTTTGCTGCTTGTATAGGGTTCTCCCGTCAACCAGTTATCCAGTTTCTCACAGCACTTGACTCTTTGCCACGAGCAACCCTCGGCCATGTCGACTTCTCCCTCAATTTTTCTCTCTGGCCAGCAGAACCAATAGCAATAAATGATTTATGCCCAACAAGTTTGGTCTGTAATCATCAATCACACTCTGCAGTTCATTTTGGAATTGAGTAGGATTTTCAATGATATTAAGGAACTGTTTCCTAATATTCAATACATCTAAGGGCGTACTAGGGATATGGATCATAATTCCACCCCTAGCCATGGTGCAGTTCCTCAAAGAAGGAGGAGCACAAGAGGGAGAAGGGAAACACCTTTTTAGTGAATAATTCTGTAATCTGCCTCAGACTTTATAGGGTAATAGTGGGGCTTCAATGATAATGGTCTTTATCCCCTGATATGGAACGATCCACATGGCACTTTACTGTCAGATGGCCACATTCCAACACTCTAGTTGCCAGTCGTCTTGCAGGTGCTGCAACATATCTGGGTGCATCAGCGGCTGCCCCCCAACCGTGTCTGCTAAAATGGGGAACATATCCAGCAGATCCTCTTTCTTTGGGTCATCACTCTCTCTTATTCCTGTGGTTCATTGATCCATGGGATTAGATATGGAGGCATTGGAAGACAAGTTAATCCCTTTCCTAATGAGACTAATTTCGTACTCTATTTTCTCTTGGGTATTTCTCATACCTCAGATTCATGCATACACTTGTGCGCCTCATGATGTCGTTGTAGGAAAAGAGGCCTTGTACTGCATCTATTTTATTTTTGGGATCCTTCAGTTTCTTCTCTGGGGTTGCTAAACTTTCTATATCAATATGCCATGATAGGGAAAGGATTTCTTCCCATCATAGCTAGCTTGTTACACCCACTCTCATAAACACTTGCCTTTACAATATTGTTGGTTCATTGTATGGGCAGGAGTTTGCTTTGGTATGATCATGCTATGTTTACATTTATCAGACCCATCTTTGCTGCTTATTGTTCACTCACACATGAGTAGCAAATAAGGGGTCTGTGGCCTTGTGCCTTAAGCTCATCTCATGGAGGGCGGTAGGGAAGGAAACAGAAAGTGGGAAAGGGTTCCTTCAGGTATATTTCTTTGAATTGATCTTGAGGAAGGAGGAAGAAAGTTATTATGCACTGACACCCAAAGATCTCCTTTTGTTCATAAAACCTTCAGTAAATCCAAGAGGGGCTTATGAAGTGAGGGGTGGCATGTTCAGTTGGTATTTTTCTCACACATGTTCATCCTCCTTATTTTTTGCTTTGGGTCCTGGTGCTCCTGCCTGTCTTCCCTGCTCCCAAACTTTTTTTTAGATCTTGGTCGCTTTAAACCATCAACTCATACTGCTCAAAGGTCCCCTGCACACTCTTGTATTAATCAAACTTAGTTAGTACAATTATGAGAGAAAAGAAGGGAAGAGTTACACTGTTCATCCACTGTTTCATGTGGTTCTATCATTTATTGTCCTTGTTGTGCGTTCCTTCGTACAGAGCCGTAGCCTAGGCAACTCGTGTTTCATCACTACAATTCAGTACACAGCGACTTCTTCAGGGCTGACAACATATGAAATACACATTCATAGCAAAGTTGGTATAGGACAATTAACGCCATTGGCAGACACCCACTGTGACTTGTTTAAATAAAAGCAGCACGGTTGAAATACTCTATCTTAAGCATGTGGAAACCCAAGATTATTGTAAACAGAATAACTAACACGTCAGAACAATTTATTATGGAAACATTCATATCCGATGAAGATCAAAGTTATGTTGAAACAGCACTGGTGAGATTGTGTGACTGATCATTGTGACAGGACTCAAGTGGTTGTCTAATATAATGATAGACAAAAGTTATGACCAACATTTCTGTATCGTGACATACTAAAAAATCCTCTGTGCCCTGCAGTATGGTGACTTCCATTAAATAAAATGGTGACTTGTGCACAGTACTAGTGGGAATTGTGGGCCAACGCCCCCTCTTAATTTCGCCACTCCAAAGTCTTTGTACGTATTTTAAGAACATATATAATAATATGAGGGTAAAAGTACCTACATTCCTCTGATTATGATCCTGTAAGTAAACAGGGGAAAAAAAGGTAGGATCAGAGAATATAGTGCTCCTGAGTACTGACAAGGCACAAGAACCTTAATAATGTGAATGGGTAGTGGTGTAACACCAAACTTATTATCGGTTGTAATTCCGTCCCTAAGGTATATAAAAAGGCCCATTCAAAGACAATATTTGGAATTTATCTTCTTGGTATTGGTATTGGTTTTTCAGAAACAGAATCTATGCTAATTGGGTGCAAGGTAATAATAAAAAATCTGTATTTTAGACAGGGAAATATGGGCTAGAACACGATTTAATGTAATGCACTAATTGCAAATACCTCTGTTTAAAAAAAAATGGCGTGCATTCCACTCATGCAGATCCTTATAATTACGGAGACCCTATTGTAGGGTTGTTCCTGTCAGCCCACGTAAGTTCTTACATCTGCTAATCACCCGATCCTGAAAGGCATCGTAAATAATTGGAAAAAGTTACTAGTGGGAAACTCCTATGTAAGGAGTTGTAATGAATAGATACATGAATGTCCGTTTGTTGTTGGTAACTTCAAGTATATTTATTGAAGAATGAAGTTACAATTAAGAAAGTACATAAAGAGCGAGCCCCACCAGGAGCAGCCTGTATGCTAATCAGCCCATAGGCCAACTGACTCAAACCATTCCAACATTCTAACTTCCAACATTCTAACACACACACACACATCCTGGCTGAGCAGCATACTTTAACAGTACTATGTGAAACTAAGCATCTCGCCCGTAAGGGTCGGACAGCTGCACTACATTATGAAATCAGGGCCATAGACGTGATGGCCCCCAGGTGCTGCACTTGCCTATAATCAGATGGCGAATCCTTTAACCCCTTCCCTGCGGGGGTTTTTCACCTCCTGTGCGGGGGTAGAGGGACGCGCGCAGCGCCGCCGTGCTGGTGACGAGCTCAGCTCGTCATGAGGCACAGCGGAGCTGCAATCATGACGAGCTGAGCTCGTCACGGCCACACCCGTTTATCGAAAGCTCAGCACAGCGGGGAAATTATCCCCGCGTGCGAACGTTCCAACGGCCGTGATAAGCTCAGCTCGTCATGAGTGCAGCTCAACCGTGACTCATGATGAACTGAGCCGTTCATTAGCATGCAACGGGTTAAGAGACAGTCATACCCAAGTGACAGTCCATATTCGGAAAATGTATTTTGTTCCAAACTTTGAGAGAATTCAGTAAACTGTAGTAAGTCATGCATAATGTATGGTCAGTGTAGGGAGATACAAATTGTCGCTACTGAATGCAACGGTCAGTACAAAAGAACAGCCAATAGGAATAACACATACCAATTAATTGGTCATGAGTGTGGACAGGACATACAGACACAGTACTGTCTTCATGCTTGATGCATATTCAGAGTCCGAAAATGCGCACCTCAATTATTATGTCCAAATGTGACACCCCTACCAGTGTATAGCACAGGTGTCAAGAGAGGAGAACATTCAGCAAGGAAAATCGTATGTACAGAATACACACAGTATACAACGCTGATATGAAAACATAAACATCAATCAACCTGAAAATACTGCAGTTCATGGTCGGTATTAAGCCCAGTTCCACATGATCCAGAGTAGCCTTCCTCGTTCTGACTGTCAGCTCTCTATTGCCGCCACTGGCATCTCTAGGTATAGTATAAAACCTGTAGAAGGAAAAAGCTTTGTGGCTGTCCTGTGCAGGACATTCAGCGATGTGAGTTGCTGGCCTGTTTTAATGCCCTCATGTGCTCGCCAATGCGATCTTTCAGAGCCTTGATAGTGCTGCAGATGTATTGGTGTTTACATTTGCACTTTATTGCATAGAAAACAAACTTAGTGTAACAGCTGATATGTGTGTCTATTTTGTAGGAATGGCCATTCGGGTGAGTAAAATCCATCTGCCCGTCTGCGGCCCACCTGCACACAGTGTATTGTCCACATTTAAAGAAACCTAACATATGTGTTGTGAGCCAATGTGCATTCGTACCCACTTTGGGGTAACTGGGACTCAACAAATTCCTGAGACTTTTGCCCTTACGGTATGTGACCTCAGGTCTCCTGGCAATAAACAGTTCCAGTGTTTTATAAGCGCAGAGTAGGTGCCAATGTCTCTTTAAGCTTTGAATGAGTGTCCTGTTCAACTGATTATAGTCCATAATCATACGCATGGTGCTCATGCCCCCTCTCTTAGTTCTGTCCTGCAATATTTGTTGTCTGTCAATCTCAGAAGCATGTTTGGAGGCTTGGCTGATTGTCCTATGGGTATAGCCTCTACATTTAAACCTGTTCTCCATGCCTGTAAGGCAAAATGCGAAGTCAGAGTCTGTACTGCAATTGCGCCTGGTATGTATGAATTCACCATATGGGATGACATCTATCTGGTGCCAGGGGTGTGCAATAATGTCATGCAATATGCTGTTGTATGCCCTTGACTTCCCATATAATCTGATCTCTATCTTGTTATTAGAGACACACAGTTCTATATCAAGAAAGGTTATAGAGCGCTTGCTGTGGTGGCTGGTGAACCGGATCTTAGCATAATTTCTGTTCAAGTGGGTCAGGAAATTGGACAGCCTCTCTGTGCTCCCAATCCAGATCATGAGGCAGTCATCAATGTACTTACCCCAATAGAGAATCGAGTCATTCCAATTGGTGCCCTATGTGCCCCAAATCCACTCCTCCTTCATCCACCTCATGAAGAAGTTCATATGATGGGGAGAATTACGAACCCATGGCTACTCCTTGTATTTATTTGTACCATGAATTCTTAAAGAGAAAGACATTGTTTTCAAGAATCAATTTCGTATTTTCTAGAAGCATAACCGTGTGTTTCCAAAGGATGGACTGACAAGAGTTTAGTGTGGGTTCCAGTACATGCATAGTTATGTTGAATGCTTGTGTACAGAGCGTTGACCTCCAGGGTCACTAATGTTATGGTGCCCTCCCACGTGATGTCCGCCAGTATAGTGAGTATATGTTTGGTGTCCTTTATGTATGATGGTAGATTGACCACCACCGGCTGCAGAAAGATGTCCACATACTCAAAAACTCTTTCTGTGGTACCACCTATGCCAGATACAATGCCACCGGAAACCTCCCCTCGCCGGTGGGAAGGGAAGGTTCTTGTTTATTTTTGGCAGTGTGTACAGACATGGGTATCTAGGACGGTCTACTTTGAGGTACATCTATTCGTTATGGTTCAGGAGGCAACAGTTGTGCCACCCTTGGAGTTTCAAGTTAAGCATATTTGAGAGTGACAAGATGGGGTTAGGAGGGAGCTTCTCGTAACAATGGATATCATTTAGTTGTGAGAGGATCTCCCCCTCATAATCAGCCTGATTCATGAGCACCACATTTTCACCCTTATCAGCCTCCTGTATCATGATGATGTTGTTACCCATAAGTGTGTGTGTGTGTGTGTGTGTGTGTGTAGTGCTTGTCATTCCGACCGAGTCAGGTAGTCTACCCTCCTTGAGTGAGAGTGATGTGATTCAGAGTGGATCTGACATGACCAGTTTGTAAAAATTTTTATTATTGTTGCCTGCTAACAGCTGTGGGTTCATTTAGATTTGACCTTCAGGCCACTGCTAACGCTCATTTCTACTTAAACATCAAGATAACTGAGAATCCTATCCATTCAGATATCGACAGTAATAATCTTGTGTCCAACACAAAGCCAAAAATTCACATGAGAAATTGAGTTGTGGTGTGCTTTCGTCTTTATTGACACAAGGGAAGAGTGCAAAGTGTTTTTTCAGTTTGAGGCATCTCATGAATTTGAATAACGCAACATTGGTTCTACACCTGTCTCCGCTGTCTGTCAGACAGACACTCAGGGGCATATGATCAAGACAGGCCATAAAATGATCGCCGCTTTAGCGGCAGAACACTGCAGCTAAAACAGCGATAAAGGGCTTGATAATATGCTCTAGGGAATTCCAATTGAAGCCCATGTTAGATGTCCTTCACATTTAACATGGGCTTCAAATGCAATTCCCTAGAGCATATTATCAAGCCCATTATCGTCGTTTTAGCAGCAGTTTTCTGCCCCTAAAACGGCGATAATTTTATCGCTTGTCTTGATAATATGCCCCTCAATCCATTTTCTAAAAGAGATACTATTTCCTGACAAATATCCATGTCTGAGAGGTTGACCACAGTAAGGTCACCTACTTCCCCGTCTTGTCCGCTTGTGGGAATGGTACGTCGGTTTTGCTTCTGATTCCCCTTTTTAGGTCTCGCCTGTTGTCGATGCGCATGCGCATCGAGCAAGCGAGACTATTGCGAGTTATCCACTCTTTATCCACACTGCAAGGAATCGTGGCGATTCCTTGCAGTGCACGATAAATTTAAGGTCAATGCGCATGCGCATTAAGCTTATGCGCATGCGCATTGACCTTAAAAGTCACATGCGCGTGCACGTCCGTCGTGTTTTACCCCCTCCGCCCCCTCCCGCCGTGTCGCATTTCTCCTCCCCCCTCCCCTCGCGCCGTGTCGCATTTCTCCTCCCCCCTCCCCTCTCTTCCCTCCGTCTTGCTTGTTTCTGTTTGGGGGCTTGGCACCTCGAGCCGCCGTGGCGGCGCCACACTTCCTGGATGACCGCTCTGTAGATAACGGAAGTAGGGGCGTGTTGCTGATGGCCATCGCCTTGCTGCCAGGTGACACAGTTTGCTGCTGCTGCTTCCTCTTCTTCGGTAAAAGCAGATCTGGTCCACGCTGGTGCTGAGTGACATTCCCCGGAGAGGTGACCTCTGCTGCAATACCCGGCTGGAACCCCTGATGTGGTTTGGTAAAATGCCAAAAGTTGTACTTTATTCCTATACGACGAAAAACCATTTTTAATATAGAAAAGACCATCTTTTTTGATAGTGTACCATCGACTTTTTGACGTGCTCGCCAATTTTTTATCTGTGTTTTTATGGCCGTTTCTGCCGAAATAAAGATTCTTGATGGCTATATATGTTTTGGGCGCACCATTTTCTATTTTCGTTTGCCGCGTCTCGTACTTTGCATCCAAAATGCACCCTCCCCGCTTCACGGCTGGCCGCAGCGCTTTCATCGCAGTGGATCGGATCTACAAAAGCGGTGTGCATGTGCGTCACCAGCAGCAGCTCCCCCGTAACCTGGGATGGGCATGTCACCGCTGCGTGTGCAGAAGTTGCAGAGACTGCTACAGCGACGAGTATGGCATGGTAGTCACCGCTGCAACATGCAACTCTCGCTCCCTGGGCTATAGCTGCATCCCCTCCCTCCTGCTATTGGCTATCACTTTTAAATATGCTCCTTTCTCCCGTCCAATGCTAAATGGATGCTGCGCGAAGCAGGCACCATGTTAATTAAAAAAAAAATCTGCGCCATTCACACTTTCTCCTCCATCAATGCCCTTTGTGTGCCTTTTTGTTTTTTTTTTTTAACCGGGAGCGGGGTCGGTTTTACAGTTTTTGCTTTTTTTGTATTTTCTTTTCTATATATTCGGGCAGCTCTCACCATGGGTTATTTTGTCCTCTGCAGCACACACAGCGCTACCTCAACTCTGGTTGCGGCCTTTACTCCTGCAGCTGCCTAACCCCCGTCTACGCCACTTCGCAGCCCACCCGTGGACGAGGGGGGAGGAGGAAGAGTAAGGATCAGTGAACCTCCCGGAGGCGCAGGTCAGAGATAACTATACTAAAACACACACACATGGAAGAGTAGAGATCAGGTACATTTATATTTTTTTTACACCGACTACACTCCGCAGTGCCCTTTTAACAGTATGACAAAAGTGTCATCAGCAATGTTTTATTAAAGAGTGATGTAGACAGGTTGCCATCGCCCACAAGAAAGCAACTGGCTCCTTACTATGCCAAAAAATATTTGGGTTCTCTTTAAGTTTGCATCCTAATTCGGTGTGCACCTGAAACCCTTTCAAATTCCAAAACACTTCTACATTTTCGACATTAGGGAAATGAGGCATAGGAGGAAAGTGAATTTTTCAAATTTGTACAGTTTTGCTTAAGTTGAGAAATCGGGGGGGAAACAATGCTCTCCTTTGTAGCAGCTTCTGCACAACGTTTTACATTATGAATTTCTGTAAGGTTTCACATTTGCCTTTGCTTTTAAAAAGACCTTTTGTGGGTTTCCTAAAAACGTATAGTGGGCTTTACAACCCGTCAACTGCTTACTATTGATGAACTTTGTCACTTTCATTTGTTTGCTTCTTACTTCATCCTTCTTCTAGTCCGACTCCTGAGCATAGCCTCTTTAACATCCGTTTTTTTTTAATTGGATAATTTGAATCCTTCTGCTAACTCACTTTCAACTCAAAATTTTCGATTGAAAAATAGCACCAGTTGTAGGGCCTGGAACCCATTAACCAGTGCCTCAATGGCAATTAATAAGATGCAATATTATGTTTACACTGAGGGCTATGTCTGTATTTTGTACTGAATTGTATTGTTCCCTAGAGAAGGCCAAAGTTAGAAGAGATAGACAGCAGCTATAATTAGATGGTCAAATTGCTCTCCATTGTGGCCCTGGTGCATTCAGGTTCGAAGTCCATCTTTTACAGCATAGTTGAGCTCTGTGTTAACACATAAAGGCCTGGAAACAATATATTCTGGGCTGTAGGCTGCAGTCGCCTTGTACTTTATTGTTGCAACTGGTTTACTTGATTTTATTTTTAGGGCTCGCCTGCTGATGCGCTTCTGCGCATCGCTGGCGAAGCTCTATTACGGCTTATCCAGTGTTGATCCACCACTGGCGATTCCAGTGGCAATTTCTTCAAGTGCATGTGCTTTTTAGGTCATTGCGCAAGCGCAAGCCCTAAAAAGCGCGTGCACAATGCCACCAGCCGCCTGCCTGCCTCGCATTACCAGATCAAAGGCAGCCCAGCCCCCCTCCCACAAGCTTCTCAGCGTGTGCTCTGCCTCAGGCCGGCATTTCTCCTCCCCTCGGGCAAACAGCCACAATAACACCCTCCCTGCTCCGCTTTTTTTAGGTCTCGCCTGTCGATGCGCATGCGCATCGAGCAAGCGAGACTATAGGGGCTCATCGACTCTTTATCTAACTTGCAAGGAATCGTGGCGATTCCTTGCAGTGCCCGTGACTTTTAAGGTCAATGCGCATGCGCATTGAGCTTATGCGCATGCGCATTGACCTTAAAAGCGCGTGCGCGTGCACGTCCGTCTCCTAACAACACACACACACCCTCTCCCCCGCTCCGCCCCCTCCCGCCGTGTCGCATTTCTCTTTCTCCTCCCCCTCCCCTCTCTCCCCTCCGTCTCGTTTCACACACACCCTCTCCCCCGCTCCGCCCCCTCCCCGCCAACACCGCCTCGCGAGCTCGTCATTCCAAACCCGCCCTCCCCCGCCTGACCCCGAGCCTAGTGGTCCCGCTTCACAGCGCATTTTTTAACCAGGTCTCTCTGTGGCCCAGTCCCTCTGTCCACAATGCCTCCCCAAAACTTGTTGCTGAGCTGCGGCAACTGTCCACCATACAGTTCCCAGTTTGTGGCTCTGTAGCGCGCCTGCGCCTCTGCCCGTGGCCCCATGCCAACACCCAAAATGGCGGGCAGTGCCAGTGCTTAAGCAGCCATCACGACTCCAACATCCAGTCTTTGTTGACTGGGTATGTTAGTCTGGCGAGGGAGAGGAGCGGCAGGTGGAGGGTGTTGCCACCCGCCAAAGGGTTTCCGACTAACTGGGAGGCGAGCCACCCGCCACCACAGCTCGGTGCGTGCAGTGGCTGTCTCGCGTCTCAGCATGGCTCTCCCCGGCCCCTTTACCTCTTTTGCCTCGCAACAGCGCCTCTTCCGCGACTGGACTCCAAAGGTTAGTTTTGTGTAGTGAATACCGGTGAGGTTCAGGTCAGCTCTGATGTCCCACAGCACGCGTCTCTCCACCTGCGGCAATCCGCTCCCCTCTGCACGCCATTCTGGTGCCGTGCACCATCTGTCAAGGCCTTATGCGCACAGATCGGCAGCAATCTGATTTCTCCTACTGTTTTTTTTTGCGTGTGGCACTTTCCAGCACTCTGCCCTCCAGAATATGGGCACTTGTAGCTCTCGATATATGTTGTGGAAGGCAGGATAATGCTGTTGATTTCTCCCAAACTGCAGGAGCCTATCTAGTATGCGCCCATCTTGCTAGCCCGCCTACTAGCGCCCCGGGTCCCCAGGCATTGACCTTTTACTGTGGGACTTTTTTGTGGGGTTGTTTTGCTTCTTCGATTTTCCCCTTCAATATCTGTCTGAGCCATGGGTTAGTCATCAGGCTATTGGTCACCCCACCATCACCCCCCTCACACCCCCTCATTCACCCTAACACACACTCACATTCTCACACACCCTCTCACACACCCCTCACACACCCCATCACTCACGCTCTCACACAACACCTCACACACTCCCTCACTCACACTCTCAAACACTCCCTCACTCACCCGCTCACACCCGCTCAGTCTCACCCTCACTCTCCCTTACACTCCCTTACCCCTCAACATCACTCACTATGCCTACCCTCCCATCACACTCACCCTCACCCTCTCACACTCAAATCCCTCATACTAACACCCCTCATACACAACACCCTTAACACTCACACCACTCACCCACACACTCTCACACACCCCCCTCACCCACCCTCAACATCTCACCCTCACTAAGACTCAAACACTCACCCTCACTCACCCTCAAACTCTCACCCTCACCCTCACTCATCCTCACACTTACTCACCATCACTCACCCTCACCCTCACTCACCCTAACTCACCCTCAACACATCACCCTCACTCACCCTCACCCTCACTCACCCTCAACACCTCACACGCAACTACTCACTCACCCTCACTCTCACTCATCCTCACTCAACAACACTCAACTTCACTCACTCTCAACGCCTCACCCAACACCTCACCTTCAATCACCATCGACATCTCACCCTCACTCACCCACAAAAAATCAGCCACAACACCTCACCCTCAATCACTCACCCTCAAACATTCACCCACTCACCCTCCCTCACCCTCAATTCCTCACCCACACCCTCAACACTTCACCCTAAACACATCACTCATCCTCAACGCCTCCCCCTCCCCCTCACTCACACTCACCCTCACTCACACTCAACACCTCACCATCACTAACACTCAACACCTCACCCTCACTAACTCTCAATACCACAATCACACTTCCCCTCACTCACACTCAATACCTCACCCTCACTAACACTAAAACACTCAATCACCCTCACTCTTACTCTCACTCACACTCTACACCTCAGCCTCACGCTCAACAACACACCCTCAACACCTCACCCTCACACCCTCAACACCTCACCCCCTCAACTTCACTCGCCCTCACCCTCAAACACTCACCCTCAACACCTCACACCCTCACCCTCAAATCCTCACCCTCAACACCTGAACCTCACTCACTCTCCACACCTCACCCTCACTCACTCACCCTCAACACCTCACCCTCACTCACTCACACTCAATCACCCTCAACACCTCACCCTCAACACCTCACCCTCAACACCTCACCCTCAACACCTCACCCTCAACACCTCACCCTCAACACCTCACCCTCAACACCTCACCCTCAACACCTCACCCTCAACGCCTCACCCTCAACGCCTCACCCTCACTCACTCTGACTCACCCTCACTCACCCTCACTCACAATCACTCACACTCAGTCACCCTCACTCACCCTCACTCACCCTCGACCCCTCACTCACCCTCACTCATCCTCACTCATCCTCAACACCTCACCCTCACCCTCATCCACCCTCATCCACCCTCAACCCCTCACCCTAACTCACAATAACACTCTCTCACCCTCACCCTCAACTCCTCACTCACCCCCACCCTCACTCACCCTCAACACCTCACCCTCACACAGTGCAATAGGTCTCGCAGGATTTTTAGTTAAAGCTTTTACATTTGCTTATTGCTTTTTTGATTTGTAATTCTTTTGCATTGCCTACAAAAAAATAAAATGCAAAAGATTTACAACAAAAAACCTATAAACAATTCTAAAAGCACTAACTCTAATGCTGCGAGACCTATTGCATTTCTAATGCTTGTTTATCCTCAGTATCTCATATAAAAAACGGTGTTCTTGACTGCCAGCCCCCTCCTGTTTGCTTTTACTTGTAACTGGCGTATCCAGAGAGTTAGAGCTGGAGCTGACAGAAATAGCAGTGTCCTTTCTCTCTGTTGGTTTCCTAGGGATTTAATGGTCATATTTATTTGCAAAGGTTAAAGACCCTGACACTGTTGTAGCCCTGTTCGTGTCTTTTTAGCTTGTTAGCATTTCTCTGTTTTATTTCACTCTGGTATTTCGAGAAAACTTCATTGAGAATTACATATTTCTTTTCAGTAGCTTCTGGGAGATTGAGGTCCCTAATCTTCCTCTCAAGAAAATCGATTTCCTGTAAGTATTTGTTAATTTTCTCAGAGTTCTCAATGGGAATACCCATTAACTTGTTAGAATTGGCTGTCAATTCTCTCTCCCAATCCACTAATAAATCCTCCCCCAGATCATCGTAGGTCGGAATTATTTGTGATCTGAGACTCCTGGGGATTCTCCCTAAACTGATGTATGGTTTCAAGGTGGCCCCATCCCACCATTTGAAAATCTCGCTCTTCTTTAGTTTTTCCAACCTGATAAATGTTTTCCTCAAACCCTTATTGGCCGAAGGGTTTCCACTACTGGTAGCTAAGTTTGTGGTGAGTCCCTTGCTGAGGTTGCTAACCAGTGAAGTAGTGTGGCTCACTGGTTAGAGGCGGCAGACCCGAGAGCAGAGGACGGCCCGGGACCAGGGTTCGATTCCCGGCGCGGCAGGTTTCTGGACCAGGGTCAGCGGACTCGATAATTCTCTCGCCTCGGTGCCCACTCTGATCAGCGATCACACTCGGCAACTCTGGGCATTAGCTTGCCTCATCTTCACTAACGGCCCCACCAGACCGCCGGGGATGCCTGGTCTCACCCTGGAGATACCCATTAAGGGACCATCTCTCAGGGAAGCCAGGAAGGGTTTCGCAGCGGTCGAAGCGCCTTGGGACCCTACGGGTAAGTAGTGCGCTATATAAATGCCTATACATTTACATTTACAGTTCTTTAACTTCCTTATCTCTATTCATCCTACACTTTCATACTCTTAAACATTTCCTATTCACTGAATTCTTCCTAATCCTAACTTCTCCACTTTCTTTTTCTGTTGTGTCCGACCAGGACAATATCTGTGATAACCCATTTTTACCAATATACTGACAACCATAAAACACTATGGTTGATGTAAAGTAAGCAACCAAGCAAGCATTTGGTAAGCACAGTTAGACTTTACCTACATTTTCATTCCACCATGCTCATGCTTTTTCCCAGACCTCCAGGTCTGATGGTGGGCCGGTCTTCACCCTGTCATCCTAGAGAAACTTCTCCATTACTTGTTCCGCTTGGGTCATGATGTGGAGTCCGGTCCTGTGCTCTCTTTTGACTTCTCTCTGCCGAACCAATTACCCATTGATAATGCACCATCTGTTAAAAAAACACAACATGCAAGAAAACCAATAGGTCTAACATGCGTTTAGTTAAAAAACTTAGCAAGCAGCACTGTATCAATTCACACTTGTCAACTCTACCCACCAAACATCTCGCCCAAAAAAGTCAGCTGGAGCATGTAATGTTAAAATTCATGCAATTTCTGACAGCGTTGCCTCAGTACATATCTATGGAGCATAAACACGAGACAGAAACGTATTACTTCAGTGAAAAATATCTGAGGAAAGTGTGGCAAACCTTCGCAGAAACAAAAAATAAAACCAGGATACAAATACATGAAGGCAGAATATGGCCTCAGAAAGTAAATAGAGAAGAAAAAGCAAGACAATAACCCGGAGTAGAATACGATAAGTAAAGAGTGTGTGCTTGCAAGCTTGTCTAACTGAAGGAGAACTCCTGGTAAACTAAGAAATATAGGGACAATCTAGCAATTTATCACGATTTGGGCAGCACAGTTTCATCACCCGTGGGGGTCTTGAGGCGCTGGGAGATCATTTCTCTTTGTCAAACATCAAGGTCTAGGTCAAGGAAGGACCTCATCCTTCCTTAACTCTTTAGCTCCCTTTTCAACTGAGCACACAGTTTTGAGAGTGGAGCATTCAATCTTTTCATGACTTGCAGGACTGAGTGCTTCTGTGCTGGTGATGTTAAGGTTTGCATTAATTGTGCTTCCCCAAATTCTGAACAGGGGGTAACACAATGTTCCATAGTGCTAATACATTTGATCATTAGCTTATTGCCTAGTGATATAAGGTCTGCTATGGTTTCTGTTGACCATCTCTACAACCAAACAAATGTGTAGCTATAGTTAAACCAACTTCTGGTTGGGCTTTTTGTCCCCATTCACCTCAGGCATTGATGACTTTGACCCCTGCGGAAACTCTACAACGGAGAAGACCACGGACCCCCCATCGGGGTAGGGTGGGAGGAATAGGCGCAGGTCTAAGAAAACACCATCCTCCTGCTGGTATATCTCTCTCAGGCAGCGTCCGATTTCCTGGCGGCTGCATAAGATGTACTGTGGGGGCCCATTGCAGGTGAGTCGGAGAGTTCTATTGGCGTAATCATTGGACAGGGGATTATTCTTATTTTGTGTCAAGCCACTCCCTGGCTTTGGTTATCCCCTACCCAATCAGTCAATCAATCAAATATACTTTATTCGGTTTTAGAGTTACAACCATAAAAGTTACATAAATACATAAAACAGTTAAAACATACAATGAGTAACAATAAAAATGAATAAAAATCCCATAAAAAAACATCAATATATACATCTAGTGCAAAAGACTGGTCGACAGAGAAAACACACAAAAAGGAGTGCCTGCCAGTGATATGGGTTTACTAGCTCTCTGTATAAATCCTGGATCACAGTGACGATTTCAAAAAACCTACTATAAAGTCCCCTACCCAATTTTGTAAAATCTCCCTGAGTTTTTTCCTCTTTTTGGACCCATTACTCAAGAAGTCATTCTTGATATAAAAAATGGACTCTAGCCATTTTGCATGCTGCAGCGGTATTTCACTAATCCTGTTGAGACAGCTCTCCCTTCTAGCAAGTAATAGTGTTTAAAACAAAAAAAATCCTAGGTACTCCTGTCACCCCCTCCTTAACCCCAAAGATAATTTGTTTGAGGCTTACCTTTATGTGTATTCCCAAAATACCTGTAGGTGTTGATTCAACTTCATGCCAGAAACTTGTGTACATCAGTCGCTTTTTCTAAGCCGCACTTTGCACAGGCCGCCGGCTTTCCTTTCCTCAGTTTGGACAGCTTCTCAGGAGTTATATATGCCCTATAAAGTGAGAAAAAATGATTTCCTTAATAAAAGTAGGCTTGACAATTGAATAAAGTGTATGCATAAATACTTGCCAGATATGTTGTAAATTGCAGCTCGGCAGGCATCTGCCCCTTGGATCTTCTACCAAGGTGAATTCTCCATCGATGTTATCCTGCAAACCCCAGTACCATAGGGAAACTTCTTTCACGCCTGGAGCTTTGCTGGCCAACTGTTCCTCCAGATAATTGGCTACACCCAGTGGTGTTTTTCGAGCCTGCACCCAGCTCTTGAGTTGTATATACTTGAAAAAGGAAATTTTTTCCTTCATAAGATCCTTCATCTCACCCCATGAGATTAACTGTCCTTCATGTGTAATCTTGCCCAAACCAGTACATCTGTCTCCATTACTGAAAAAGAGAGGCTTTCAGGAGTTCCTGGGGAGTCCCAGATTGGGGCAGAGAAGGAATTGTAGTCTACTCTAAGCTGCCTTTGTATCGAGTACCACATTCGAGTGAGAGCTAGTAACACTTAAAGAGGAGTCTTCTTGAAAAAATGTTGGGTCCCAGAACTTAAAGAGGAAACCACCTTGCCCCCCTCTACTCTCTTTTATCATTGCATAAAACATGGATCTGATTTCCATGTCATCAGGGGTTCTACAAAGCATGCTGGAGTTGGAGATTTCAAAAGCCCAAGCTTATAGCTGGATATCTGGTAGTGATAGTCCCCCTTTCTCTCTCCCTGTCTCCACAGCTTTTTCCAGGATATCCAAACCCCTTTGTATGCCGAGATGAAAGAATTTATATCCTGTTGGATTTTGTCTATAGATGATTTATCAAAATTGAGAGGTATGTTGTTAAATAGACATATGATTTTTGGCAGAATCACCATCTTGACCAGGTTAACTCATCCAAAGATCGTAAGAGGAAGATATACTAAGCTCTTCAATAATTGCACTTTTTCCTTATAGATTTTCAGTAGGTTAGTTTCTGCCCTTTGATTCCAAATCATGATCTCAGTTTTAGACCAGTTTACCAAGTAACCTGAACTTTTACCAAACCTTGTATCTGAAGGGCAGGAGACAGTGCGGCCTCTAAGTCAGAAGTTAAGATAGCCAAATCATCCGCATAAAGATCAACTTTCTTCTCCCAAGACCCCCAACAGAAGGCGGAGATGTTTGTTGTCATCCCCATTTTATGGGTTAAAAGGCTCTATATACAGATTAAATAACAGCAGGGACAAAGGGCATCCCTGTCTTGTGCCTCTTGTGATTTTGAGGGGGGTAGTTAGATTCCCATTTACTAGAACTCTCGCCGTTGGGTTTTGATATATTAATTGTACAGCCCTACAGAATTTATCCCCTAACTCTAGCCTCTTCAAAACCACTAGCAGATAGGACCACCTGACCCTGTCAAAGGCCTTAGCGCATCTAACATAATAACCACAAGAGGGCAGCATAAGCTGTTGCCACATCAATTGCTCCAATGCACCCTGATGTTAATTCCTGGATGACCCTCCCTTTAATAAATCCCTTCTGATCATTATGAATTATCCCTCCAGCAACCTTGCTTAGCCTCCCCGCCAATATAGAGTTAAAGATTTTATAGTCCATGTTCTTAATAAAGAAATCTAACATTACTGTACTGGGAGATCCACATTTGCACATGGAAGACAAGAGCCATCCGTGTGTTGAAAGACTGGTATTTGATTTAGAAAACCTACAACTCGCTCAACTGGTAACAATGGCCGCACACGTGAAGGCATATATTCTGGATGTGGTAATCTGCAATGATCCCAATATTAAAGTTGCTGCACCAGTGTACCATGGTCAGATCATCATATCATCCCCCTTAATGTGCCGAAGATAGGAAGAGAGTACATGGAGGATACTGTGAGAAGTTGGCCTGGTATATGATGCTCACTAGTTCTAGTGATCACCTTGTACCATGCCAAGCAACCCTTATGATGATTGGTTGTAAGTCAACCTTATTGACCAGCTATTCTAGAGGTAGCGTGGACAAAGCAGTCTTAGGCTAAACTCTGAAAAGGCATGTGAAGCAAGCTGTTTAACCATACACAATCCCCTTGAATACCAAATGAAAGGACACCACACAGATATATATTGAAAATATATATATATATTTATTTACTACAAATCCCCTATACTCTTTATGAGCACAGAAGCAAATGCGTTAAAACAAAACACTGTTTAAATATACAAAAGTTGCACAATATGGATGAGCCCTAGGGGCCACCTAAACCATATACTAAAATAGTGGTATAAGTACCACGAATCGGAAAGGAAGTAGGCCTAGTGGATCCCTGCGTTGGGGATCGCCTCAGGAGGCCCATCCCCAAGCACGGATCCACACACTAGGCCCCTGGGAGAGGTGAGCGGCCCCTTGGCCAAGGACTTTTGCTCCTCCCATTATTTTGGGCACAGAAGGACTTTCTGCCTCTCCTGTGGAGGCAGATGGGGGCTATAGTCACCAATCTGCCCCCCACGGGTGGGGGGGGGGGGCAGAAAGCACAATAGGCACCTGTTTTTTTTCTTTTTAAGCCTGTAGGGCAGGGGGCTGCCCAAAACGGGTATGCCAATGCCCCCACAAAAGCCCTGAATTCCACAGTCTTTCTACCGCCCTAGTTGGCAGATGGGGCAAAAGATCCCAATCTGCCCCCGGGGGTGGGCAGAAAGCACACTAGGCACAAGGGATCCTTTTTCTTTTTAAACCTGTAGGGGGGGGGCTGCCCAAAATGGGCATGTTAATGCCCCCACACCCCTCCTAAATTCCACAGTCTTTCTGCCCCCACCAAAAGGCAGATCCGGGCAAAAGCCCCTTATCTGCCCATCTGGGGAGGCAGAAACCCACTAGGAACTAGGGATATGTTTATAGGCATATCAGAAGGTAGTCCCATAGGCACAGATTACACCACTTTTTTAAGGCACACATTTTGGCTGTTTCAGTGATATATTTAGTCTCATCTATCCCCAAGCTGGGAGTCCTGAAAACCACTAGAAACCAGGGAGAGTTTGTGTGCGTGTGTGAACTGACGCTTGGCTGACGGTCTGCATGTACTGTCCTTTGGCCGGCATTTTGCTGGCAGTGTGTGTGGGCTTGCACCTGGCCAATAGTGTGTGTGGACTTGTGCTTGATGATGGTGTGTGTATATTGGTGCTTGCCTGGAGGTGTGTGTGGAGTGGCACACGGCTGACAGTGTATGTGGACCGGTGCTTGGCAGAAAGTGTGCATGGATGGTGCTTGGCTGGCGGAGTGCGTTTATGGTACTTGGCTGGCAGAGTGCGTGGATGACACTTGGTTGGCTGTGTACATGGATGGCACTTGGCTGGTGGTGTGCGTGGATGGTGGTGTGCATGTACTGACTCTTGGATGGCAGTGTGGCTTTCATGGATCCCCCAGTGTTTTCTTACCTAGAGTCCCCAGCAAACCTCTGATTTACTTACAAAGTCACATTTTACTCACATTTCTGTGTGGGTAAGGTGCAGGATCAACGCGCAGCCACAAATTTCCTACCACCCAGCGTTCCCCTTGATATGCCAAGAAAAGTGATACCTCACTTGTGTGTGTGCCCAAAGTGGCGTCAGCCTAAAAACATATAAACAAACTGCTCTTTCGGACCTGCCTTGGGCCTCCCTCATATGAGGTTTGCAAGGAATTCTGGCAAGGAAAACGTTGGGGGATCCACACAAGCCATACCTTCCTGGACTCCCCCAGGTGTGTAACTTTTAGAAATGTGTTGGTTTGGTAGGTTTCCCTAGATGGCCGCCAACCCGGGGGTGAAAAACCCAGGTGCTCCCCTAGCAAAACCAGATCATTTTGTTGTATGTCATTTTGATGTCTACTCAATGTGTTTTGGGCACTTGCCTGTTGCCAGTACCACGGAGGTGAGGTACCATTTTTATTGGGAGACCGGGGGAACGCTGGGTGGCAGGAAATTTGTGTTATCCAGGTGATCCCACAACTTTCCCACACAGAAATTGGAAAAAAAAATGATTTCTTCAGCTAAATTTGACATTTGAGGTTTGTGTTTTTTTTTACAATGTTTGAGGTTTACAAGGGATTCTGGCAAACAGAACCTCATGAAAACCGCACTAGTCACCCCCTTCTGGATTCTGCTGGGTGTCTAGTTTTCAAAAATGTATAGGTTTGCTAGGTTTCTCTAGCTGCCAGCAGAGGAAGGGTTTAAAATCCACATCTAGGCACTTTGCAAAAAAAGGGCCAGTTTTCCCCTTAAAAATACGGTGTATCCGCATTGTGTTTTGGGCCATTTACTGTAGCGGGCACTAGCCCTACCCACACAAGTAAAGTAGCATTTTTATTGAGAGACTTAGGGGAACACAATTTTAGAGCAACTGTTATTACCAATTGACTTTCTATGCATTTCTGCCATCCAAATGATAGACAATGTGTGCAAAATGTGTGAAAAAGAAGTCACTTTGAAAAATGTCCTATCATTCACATGCTAGTATGGGTACCCAAAATTTTGGAGATGTGAAACTAGCTACTATTTCTCAACTCTATAATTTGTTCCCATTTCGGAAATACCTAGGTATCTTTAATACCTATTTTTCACTTGTTATATTTTACCAAATGAATTGCTATATACCATGCGCTCAAGAAACACCATTGCAAGACGCTGCTCAGTTATTGGCTCTGGGTTCCTTGGGTCCTCTATATTTTCACAACCAGAAGGGTCTTGCCGATGTAACAGTATATTGCTTAAAACAATCTGTCAATTCAATTCGATTCTTTCTTTATTCATCAAGGCATAAAAGATACACATAGATATCTCCATCATATAAAATCAATCACAGCAAATATAAACTCATTATCCGTTGAAAAAGAATACAGCTCACAAGTACAATACTTTTTCTTGAAACTAATGCGGCATTGCAAAAACACTGGCTTTGTAAGTATCAGATGTGGACTAAAGTGACAGGGCGAAACGCTTGGGTTCGTAAATAGCAGCAAATATTATCTAGTAGTGCAACAAAGAGAAACAACTGCAGCCATCAATAGAAGCAAATATTATGAGAAAATAATTGAGTAATAAAATAGGGTCTAAAAACAAGTCCATAAATCTGGTAAACATTTTAGCAGCAATACCAATGCATTCCATGGAGAAAATGATATCATCCATTAAAATTGAAACAGCATACTCCTTCTCTTTGCTAAAATGCACTTCAAAAAGCTGCCAACAGCAAAACAGACATCAAGATCATTCAGTTGCTGCAAAAAGTACAAAGCCGCTTTGCACTTAGAGATTCTGTGTCAGCGCAAGAAAGGTATTAAAAATGTCCTGGTATATGAAAAATAAAATTGACAAAAAAATTCAAAATGTCAAATGATTTGACTCAAATGTTCATCACAGGGGCAGTCCATAATAGATTCCGAAAAATACTGACCCAGGGGGAATCATATCAACCAAGGAAAAGATCCCAGCCCGAACCTAGATAACAGATTCTTTTTATACACATAATTTACATATATTAGATACAAGGCAATGTAAGGAGGAATTCATATGAAGCAATAATCCCTGACCATGGGTTTGGCTACGTCAGACAATTCCCTGGACAGATCTTTGTGTTTTCGGAAGCTCACCAAAACTCACTGTCGATCCCCTTTAACAATTTGATCTGGGTACTCAAATATAGAGGGATAACCAAGTTCTGTAAAACAGGTTTTAATGTATTGGAGTTAAGGGAATACAATGACCTTGAGTACAGTTTAGACAGTCTCTAATAGTTGCCCTATTAAAATCAGCTTCTTCATTTGTTCAGATGGAACACCAGGTAGCTAAAGGTGCCACATTTACAGTATCTTGGATATACTCAAGACCCAACTCCAAATGGAGGGGAAAATGCAGCGAAGAAGGGGGTACTCCTAAGACTCTACAGCAAAATCTGCTCTCCTCCAGCTGCATAGCAGAGGCAGAGAGATCTTGGTAGAGGAGCCTCATGAAGGAAACCAGACCTGTGTCAACACCCATATTTACTAAAATGTCCACAACCTAGGGCGTGAGACATGGTCAAATGTGCTGGTTAACTGCATGAATGCTAGGTGAGTAGAGGTGCCCTTCATATATTTATATTTGGCCAGAATAATATGGAGATTAAGACATTGTACTATCGTGCTTAGACCTTTCCTAAACACACACTGGGTTGTAGCCAGAATATGGTGTGCACTAATCCAGTCGAGGAGGCGATCTAGTATGACTCTCCCAATAACTTTAACCGAAGAGGACAGAAGAAAGATTGGACGATAGCATTTGATATCATACACATCACCCTTTTTAAAAATAGGCACTATCACAGAGGTATGCCAGGAATTTGGGACACCCTCACTGCAAACTGAGTTAAAAACAGCAGTAAGTACCGGGTACCAGAATGCGGGATCTTCCTTAAATAAATCCAGGGGATTTCCATCCGGGCCTGGTGCCTTCTTTCCTTTACTGTTATCAATTGCTTTCCGTACTTCCCCTACATTAAAAACAAGGTTTTGACCAGTTAAATTCAGCTGCAATGGGGCATTCTCTGTAGCATAGTCAGCCGAATAAAGGCCAGAATAGTGAGTCACCCAACTCTCAGGGGGGATATGGACAGTCTGTTGTTAGGGTGGGAGATAAGACAGACCGTACGGTGACATGCAAGCGCTCACCACTAGATCCCACTTTTCTTTCTTTAATGTTGCCTTTTTTTTTTTTAATGGCAATCTGTCATACTTAGAAGTAGTTACAGGTGAAAACGTTGCCACAAATGGCTGGTTTTTTCAAATCATTTGCAATTTTTCTTATTTTAACTTAGTTTCTGTAAAAAAAAAACCTTGAAGGAAATGATCCCTTGATGAATCCAGAATTTTGTCTACTTTTCAGAAATGTATAGCTTTCCAGGATCCATTATTGTTTTCACACCCATTTCTACCACTAACTGGAAAGTAGCAAAAAGAGGCTATGTCCCAGGAAAATGCCAAAACTGTGCAGAAAATGTTGATCTTCTGACAAAAGTTTGCATGGCCCCTGAAATTTGGGCAGATGGTGATTTCAGCACCACAAACCCTCTGTTGATAGCATTTGCAGGGAACAAAAACATACGCTTTCTTCTGCAGCACTTTATCCGACATTGAAAAAAAATAATTAGCTGTATTTTGGCTAATTTCCGGAGTCCCCTCCAGGTGAATCCACAAACCCTTGATACCTTTAGAATCCTCAGGGTGTTGGAAAATAAAGGTGCAGATTTGGCATGGATACCTTATGTGGAGTTACAGGGGTATAAGCATGAACTACCCCAAATAGCCCAAAAAAGGCTTTCCACATGGGGGGAAAAGGCCTAGCAGCGAAGCGGTTAAACAAAAGATGAAATGCACATTAGCAGCTTAACATCAGCCAGCCCTAAGCCTCCATTGAAAGTTGTATGCAGCACTTATCCCAGGCGATATGTTGGAGTCTCCCCACCAAATGAAGGAGCAGATGAGAGTTTTAAGCTGTGTGAACAAGGAGTTGGGGATGGGGAATGGGAAATGGGAAATTCTGTAGTGCATAAAGGTACCAGAGGAGACCACGGTTCACATGGAGGCCAGAGGCCTCCTCAAACACAGCAGGAATATGGAGGGCTTGAGGGCCCAACAAATGCAGTTGGGTCAGGAATAGGAGCACATTGCCCACATATGAGGCTAACTTATCCTACGTTCCCTCACCACATTGACCCCCACACCTGAGCATTATGTTGAATAATCATAACTAGGGGCTCTAAGGCTAGAGTGAACTGAAAGGGGATTTGGGGACCCCTGTCGAGTATCTTTTGGACAGGACAGGGTGTGGAAAGAGCTCCATTGGCAAGGACCTGAGTGGCGTGTTTTCGAGAAGGCGGATATGTCAATGGTATTTTTGCCGAAGCCCATGTGATGCAAAATCTGGTCTAGATAATCCCACTTTGTCAAATGCCTTCTCAAAATCAACCAGTAACTGCACAATGAAATCAGTGATCTTTTGATGGAGGCTGATCATGACATTTATATGGAGAACGCAATGGCGGGTACCTTGATGGTGCATGAAGTGACATTGATTGGCACGAATAAGGTGAGGAAACACCTGCAAGAGTCTATTCACGTAAATCTTAAGCTCCACATTAATCAGAAAAACATGTTTCAGCCACTTGTCGCTTTTTGAGGAGTACCTGTATGGTGGCCACATCCAACTTTGGGGGAAGGAGCAGTCCTGATTGGATTCAAAGTACAGATTCACCAAATGAGGTGTAAGCACAGAACCGAAGCACCAATAGTATTCCACAGCAAACCCCTCTGTTCCAGGGGTACTGCAAGTGTTTAGGTCCTGGATTGCCACTTCCATTTTGTCTGTTAAGCTGACAGACTTGAGGTCCGCAGTTTGGGATATCGTGATCCGGGTCAGAGCCATATCATGGAGAAGCAGCCTAACCCGTTACCACTAAGGTCAAGGGAGGTGGACATGGTATTAGTAAGCTAACACGCATACCTTTTTCTCAGAGTTAGTGAAGCTTCGACATGCTGCATCCCAGGCCCCTGGGCTTATACGCAATTTTATACCACCCGTAGCAAGCCAGTAGAGGAATTTCCCATTATTGATGGAATGCTCGTAGACCCTCTAAGTGGATGCCTGCCAGCGCTGTTGCACCTCATCAAGTGCCAACTGGCACAGTCACGCGAGCTGACCTCGAGCTTCCGATGGAGCTTCTCAGGACCCCCGGAGAAGCAGCGCTGTTCAAGATCAAGGCTGTGGGATTTAAGGCACCAAAGCTCCTCCCACTTGATCCTTTCCACAATTCCGAGGTAATATTTAGTAATTCTCGAATTGTGGCTTTACCAGCCACCCATCGTGGAGCTGACAGAAGCTATTGAGCCTGCATTGATCCTGAAGTATAAGTCAAGTTCCTTCCGGAGGTATTCTTGGAACCGTTCGTCAGTAAGACACCAGGCATTAAGACGCTATACTAGATGTCTAGATCAGTCTGGAGCTTCCAAACAGGCAAGCACTGAATAATGGTCAGATATACCCTTATGGAGCATAAGCAGCGCTGTTGTGCAGAGCATATCGGTGCAGTGGCTGATAAATATGGGGGTCGATCCTTAAGAGAGTCTTAGTTGAAGTCACCATTATTTTTCTGTTGTATTATGTTATTTTGTGTTATGTAGATTGATTTGTATAGCGCAATAATCACCCAATAAGGTATCCAAGTGCTTAAGCAGGTGTGCAACCATGTGGTCCCCAAGGTGCTTTTTCAGCTTTTTGTGGAACTCAAGAAGTGAGGAGGAGGCTCCGTTGTGTTGAGAAAGGTTGTCCCATGTCTTGGGTGCGATGTAGGAGAATGAGGAGACTCCAGTTTTGCTTCTGCGGATACGGGGAAAGTGTTTGAGTGAAAATGAGTGTAGGTGTCTGTTGGATTGGTGAAAGTGTACGCAGCAGTTCAGGTATTCTGGTTCTCTATTGTGCAGGGCTTTGTATGCATGCGTGAGAAGTTTTAATTGTCTGCACTTGCGAATGGGGAGCCAGTGAGGTTTCCTGAGGTGCGGTGTGATGTAGGTGTGGAATGGGAGGTCAAATATGAGTCTTGCAGTGGTGTTCTGGAAGGCTTGAAGTCTGTGTAGTAGTTGTTTCTAGATTCTGGCATAGAGTGTTCCTATAGTGCAGCCTGCTGGTCATGAGTGTTTGTGTGAGGATCAGTCTGGTGTTCCCAGGCAACCTTTTGAAGATTGTTCATAGCATGCATAGAATGTAGAAGAGTTGCATACTACATTGATTTAGGCTGTCATGTTGAGCTTTTCATCTAGGATGATCCTTAAATTTCATGTATGGTTTGTGGGTGTTTGTGTTAGTCTTAGCTGTGACAGCCACCTGATGGAGTCCTAAGGGGAGGTCCTGTTGCCCAAGACCAGTATTTCTGTCTTGTAGGGGTTGAGCTCCAGGCAGTTGGCTCTCATCCAGTCTGCTACCATGGTCATGCCGTTGGTGAAAGTGATTCTGACAGTGGTTGTTTTGTCCATCCAACAGAGGATGAGTTGGATGTCATCCAAGAAGAGATGACAGTGATGTCTTCTGTTCAGGTGATGTTGGCAAGCGGTGTCATGTATATGTTGAAATGGGTGGGGCTGAGGGGCGATCCCTCTGGAACTCCCATATCAATTTCATGGTCTCTGATATGAAGGGTGGCAGCCTGCCCCTTTGAGTTCTTCCTGTGAGGGAGATTAATAGATCCATTTGAGAGCAGATCATTGTATGCCAATGTCAAGGAGTCTTCTGATAGGGGTGTTATGGGAGACAGTGTTGAATGTTGCAGAGAGGTCGAGCAGGTTAAGGGACACTATTTCTCTTCGGTTTAGGATCTTTTGAATGTCATTGATGGCTGCGATGAGTGCTGTTTTGGTATTGTGACCCTTTCTGAATCCTGACTGAGTGTTGTCTTGAAGATAGTGAAGTTCAAGGTGAGTTGAGCATTGCTAGTTGATGGCCTTCGCAATTGGTTTGGCTGGAGAGGGAAGGAGGGAGATAGGTAGGAAGTTGCTTAGTTTATTTGGGTGGGCTGTGGGATTCTTGAGGAGGGCATTGATTTCTGCAAGTGTCCTTTCATTCGGGAAAGAGGCAGATGGAATGGAGGTGTTGATGATGTGGGTCAAGGTGGAGCTGATTGATGATATTCCCAGGTTGTAGTTGAGGTGGGGAAATGGAACAGTTAGGGTCCCTGAGTGGATGGCCTGCATGATTGCTGCTGTGCAATTTATGTTGAAGGTTGTCAATTCAGTCAGATGGTCATCTTAGCTGATAGCGGGTAGGTTAGCAATGAGTTCTCTGGAGTTAGGTTGGTGTGTGAAGTTGATGTATATGTTTGCAGTTTTGTTGTGGAAGAAGTTGTATACATCATCGTTGAGTTACTGGGAGGCAGTGATGTTAGTGACTGTGGCTGAGGGTGAGGTGGAATCCTCAATGATTGAGAGTATCTACTTGCTGCTGTTAGAGTTTCATTCAATGCAGTCAATTAGTGCTTTTTCATTGCTGTCTCTTACTTGCTGCTGATAGTGTCCGAGTGCAGCCTTAAAGGTAGTTCTGGCTTGGTATCAAGGATGTCTCTCAAATTCCTTTCTAGCTATTAACAGTGATGTTTGGTGTCTCTGAGGTCTTCTGTGCAGCTGCTGGCCTGCTTGTATGATCAACGTTGCTTGTTGGGTTTGATGGGAGCGAGGGAGTCTGCGCAGTTGTTGATCAATTTGTTAAAGTCGCTGACATTCTTGTTGAGGTTGTGTGTGGGGCTAGGTTTATCCTTGTTGATGGGGCTGAGTCAGGCCACTTCTGTGATATTTCCCTAGCTGGTTCGGAGAGTTGAACCTGGTAGGGGTGTTGACCTGAGGTGTGTTAATTTGGAAGTGGATAATGGAGTGGTTGGTCCATATGAGCGGTGTGGTGGAGTTGTAGTTCATACTGTCGCTTGTGGTGAAAATAGGGTCCAATGTATGGCCTGCGGTGTGAGTTAGCTCTGGGACCAGCTGGGTGAGTCTGACGTTGCTCAAGCTTTCTGGTAGCACTGTGGAGCAGGGTTAATTTTGAGGTTACTGAGATGAATGTAATCCCTGGAGTCAATGGTGAGCGATGCAATGAAGTTGATGATAAGGGTGGTAAAGGTGGCTCATGGTCTGGCTGGTCAACAAGCGCAGCATCTGTTCAGGGTGAATTTTTCTGAGATTTGCAGCTTGAAGTACAGGTGTTGGTCCATGAAGGAATGGAGCTCATGAAGAAATGAGTGCTAGAGCCACAAATCAATTCAATTTGGCCGGGTAGATCACCATAAAAGGCACAGCAGAGCCTTCAATTTGGCCTTAATTGCATCAAACCATTTGTGCTGGGTCTAATCTATCTTATCATAGTCAAGGAAAATCCAACACAGATCGAGTCAAAGTGAAGAGTACCTATTTTGCCTGGCCTCCAGGAGGATCACAATTCTAATATCCACGGGTCTATACAAACAAATGAATGAAACCAACAGAGGCCTCAAAACCATAACCATTAACCTATACAACCCTTGCAGATTATAAAAGGAAATATCCTATATTAGGACGGATTCCCATCACTCACCAATGGTGACATGCATCATCATTTGGGTCTCCTCCTAGTGTCCCACTAGTGGCACTAAGGACTGCAACCCTTTCAAAAGGAAAGGAGAGCTTGCAGATGTTTTTTTGTATATGTATAGAAGCTATACTATTTATAGCAATACTACACGTTATTTATAGACCTACAGATGTGAGTAATAGATTTATGTGAGAATATTAAGTGCAGTGCAAAATGTGAGTTAAAATTGACCAATGAGAGAAAAAACCTTTTCTTGATATCTCTCAGAAATGAAGATTAAAAACAGTGCAAATGACAGTTTTCAACTAATGACTGTCTGGATGTGAAGGGTCAACGTGTTTCAGCAGAATCGGACATATTATCCTATGCCTTCTTTAGGACCACCAAATTGTTGCTACTGCAAGAAATTGAAGTATGTATAAAACAAATTATAGTGTATAAAAGGTTGGAACAAATACAACCTCTTCACCTGTATTCAGGAGTGCAAAAACAATTCATATGTAACTGATGGACTGTCGATAGTTTCTGCAAGAGAGTAAAACACAACAATCTGTAATGTAAAGGTTAGTACGATCTCTTAAAAGAACTCACGTCATGACCAATCAAATCAATTATTTGTGCCATGACTTCATTGAATATAATGCATGCTTACCAGTCTGTTATGAGGATAAGACCTCACCTCATCTGGCGGCGGCTCAGGAGAAAGGATGCACCGCCCTGTGAGAAAACGTAGGAAAAACGCAACAATTGTACATGATACCTGCTTTCTTCTCAATCTCTATTAGCTTTAATATAGTGACAACAACATATACTCTGACGGAACACCGGTCTATCTGGCTAATGAAATATTTAAAAGGAAAGTATATTTTTAAATTTGGAAAGTATAAATAAATGAAACATATGGTTAAAAACAGCATCTGTATTAGACCAATGACATAAAACAGGGATACAGCCGATCTACATCTCAGCCTGAGCGATGCTCTTGTTTGAGTGGGCAAACAAATGCATATCCTTCTCATTCCACGCTGATGGTATCAGTTATAGTGTTTACCAGTAAATTACTCAGAGTCATACCGCGTCCAACATAATGCCTCCATATCAAATTGTGTGTCACTCACACCACCAGCGAGCCAAACACAATTTAGCATGAAGGCATTAAGATAGAAGCTGGCTGATTTTGAGTAATATAAACAATATACATGATACCACCAGCGTAAACAAGGCAGAAGACAATCAAACTCTATGTACCATTTGCGCACAAGCCACCATTGAGTTACACACAATTTGATATGGAGGAGTTATGTTAGACGCAGTTTGACTCTGAGTAATTTGCTGGTAAACACCTTACCTGATACCATCAGCGTGGAATGAGAGGGATGTGCATTTCGTTTGCCCACTCAAGCTAGAACATCACTCAGGCTGAGATGTAGATCGGCCGTATCCCTGGTTTATATTATTTGTCTAATACAGATGCTTCACACCCCTCTCACCTCAGGCGGTACCTCAGCCGGTCGGTCCTCCACTGCAGCACACCCCGCGGCGATCCCCAGACAGCACCGCAGCGGCCGGGGGGGTCCCATGAAGATCCAATCGCAGGGCTCAGCAAATCTCTATTCCTCGGGACTGGTCACGGACGCCTTCTTAGGCCGTAGCATTCCACTGGGGCTCCGGAATGCTACAGAGGTCGTAAGTCGATTCCCCTCACCAGGGTACAGTTTTACCCGCTTCAGGCTGGACCGTTGGGGTCGGAGGCCACCACTATTGGTTAGCTGAAGTTTTGGGGTCACTGTTACTGCCAGGATGTTGCAGGATTCCGGGCAGTGGGGCAGGAGCAGCGCAGAAATTCGACTAGCCTGCAGTTTTGCTAAGCCACGCCCCCAACTGATTTCCCTCAAACAGTGAGCAAATTGATTTTTCATCAGACCTGGGTCAGGACCAAAGGATGATGAGAAGTTGAGTTTCATATGCATATGACAAGATATTCACAATGCAGGATCTCACAACATGCCCCAGAAGTGTGACATACAAGTTAAACAGGGTAAGACTCATGCACGAGCCTTGAGAGACTCCTTTATTAAAAAGTATTTTTCTTGATGTAAACAAACCCAAACAGACATGTTGGGTGCGGTTGTCAAGGAAGTCACTGAGCCAGAGTAGTGCCATACCGTAGATGCTGACTTAATGTAATCTGTAGATGAGGATGGGATGAAAGACCATGTGAAATGCAGCAGACAGGTCCAATACAACCAACATGACTGGGTTAAAGGAGGAGATGGGACAGTGTTGCAAGTTATAAATATTTAAGATATGTTTTTGCAGGTACAGAGAGCCATCCTGGCTGGCAGCACCCAAGGCACAAGCAGCAACTGCCACATCTAGAACATTATTTCATGAAGCACTTGGCAACACTCCAGATGATATCATACACAAGACTCTGCCAGCATCACCACACCTCCCCATTTTTAATAAAACCATTCTAAATATGCTCCCACAAGAAGGAGAAATATAAATGGAAGGAATACAGGAAAGAGACTAAGCAGAGAAAATTAAACATTCTAAAAAAACACATACAGCAGAGCTGCAAAAACTATTGAAAAATGAAAATGGAGCAATCAAACACAATCATGTAATTTGCTGGGTCTTACCTGAACCCTGGTGCTTTTCTTATTTACCCTCTCATGCCCACCCAAACTGGGAGGGACGCCATCCCCCGGGGAAAGCACCCTGTCTCCATTAATCATCTTGGAGTGGGCACATGGATCCCTTGGAACACAAGATGCATTCCACAAGTTC
Organism: Lissotriton vulgaris; assembly: GCF_964263255.1. Lineage (NCBI taxonomy): Eukaryota > Metazoa > Chordata > Amphibia > Caudata > Salamandridae > Lissotriton > Lissotriton vulgaris. The sequence goes on along the minus strand of NC_141695.1, from coordinate 274,542,783 downwards.
CCATCGGACAATTTCAAAGCATTCCTGCATACTTCCACAATCTGTTGAGATTCCCAAAATTTGGAAAGACCTTTTCTAGCTGAGATCGGGTTTTTTATTCTGACCCAGTCCCCAACATTAGGCCTATGAGTTTCTCTCCTAACAGTAGACTCACAATTCTTTAAGCCAGCCTCAACAGACCTTTTGTTCGCTGACTCCCACGCACACTTCATAGCACAACCTTGATGAAAAGTCTTGACCATTCAAAATGGGTAAACCTGAGTAGAAGCCCTTCTTCCCCTCATGAGTTCAAAAGGACTTATATTAGTGGCAATATGTGCTGAAGTGAGGTAAGACTAAACTAAATCCTTTAAAGCTTCAAAAACACAGTACTTAGTCCTAAAAGCTGTTTCCACACATTCAACAACAAGTCTTCTAAATTGTTCTGCTTTGCCATTACTCTGAGGGTGATAAAGCGGAGTTCTGATATGCTTAATGCCACAGGACTGTAAAAACGAATTAATTTCTTGCGAAACGAACTGAACACCCTTGTCTGTCAGAATTTCTTCAGGATGATTTTCTCTAAGAAAAATCTTAGTCAAACAATTAATAAATGAATATCAATAAGGACTAGCTAGAAAGAGGATTTAGGAGACTCAGGTAAGTACGTCAATACATAGGGAAAAACATTCACCTCACCTTGTAAATATGCTCTTTAGCCCACCACCAAACACTAACGGTTTTATTTAAAATTCTCACCAACTTCATGCAGTTGGCATGAACTCACCATAGCCGATTATAGGTCGCACACCACCTTATATGTCGGCAATTTGTGGTATAACAATATACCATACTAATATGACTCTACCATGTACGTCTTGTCTTTGTCCTATGTGTTATCTGTAGTCAAGCTTAAGGGAATCCCCCTCTAACAGTTATAGCGCCTTAGCGTGCGCTACACATAGTCAAAAGACCACACAATCACTTAAATTTAAGTTTATTATTTAATTTGCACCTTCTCACATAAATAAATGGTCCTGAGGAAAGCCAGCTTAAAATCTACAAGGCACTGGCTGAAACATGTAGACCACACTAGACATTGGAGGTCATAATTCTCACTCCAAATTACGTCTACTTGCCTTTTTATCCGCTAACAGAGGCCCAGTTTATTAAAGATAAGTAACCCTCGGGTGCTGGGACCTACTGTATAGCTTTTAATTCTTCACTTTCTCACCCTTTTCACTGCACACTCAGCAACATACCAGCTCCGCAGTCTCCTGGCGTTGAAGCACACCCGGGGACCATTCGGTGCCACTGTGGTGGGCCCGATGATGAAGCATGCCACCGGCTAGGTCGGTGGGTGAGGGCTTTATAAGGAAAACAATGCTTTTCCCTATGTATTGACGTACTTACCTGAGTCTCCTAAATCCTCTTTCTAGCTAGTCCTTATTGATATTCATATATAATACAGGGGATACGGTCTAGCCTATCCAGTCCTCTCTCTCTCATTGATCTGAGCAAAACAATTAATAAAACCCTTTGAATTTGGAATACTGATTGGCTCGACTTTAACTCACCTAGACAGATGATCTACAAGAACCAGAAAATATCATATTAGAAGGCAAAATATGGAATGGTCCTAGAAATCTATCCCTAATCTCTGCCAAGCTCTTCCAGGCGGAGACACAGGAGACTCAATCACACTCTCCAAAACCAAGGCTTTGTCACTACTGTTACATCGCACACCCTGTTTAACAAACTCATCAATTTGAGAATCCATTTTTGGCCACCAAAAATCAGCTCTAACTTTCCTTTTTGAAATGGTCACACCTTAATGACCGAAATGCCCAGCCAGGATTATCTTTTGCCGGAAACACTCTGGAGGAACCAGTTTATCATCTCTAACCACTTTGCTACCCTCAACCGATAACTTATCACAAATGTTCCAATACATTTGTAATTCTGGTAAAATACACTTTTCCTTGGGCCAACACTACCAAATCAAGGACATGACGTGATTGAGGACAGACAACATCCTTGTCCACCTCAGCTACCCAGTCATTCTCGGCAAAGGACAGACTGTTCCGGCTATTGCAAGCTAGAAAACACTCTTCAATTTTTATTTCCCTATCCTGCTTCTCCGTATCTGCAATGGTAAGTCTGGACAGACAATCTACCCTATAGTTTTTTCCACCTGGGATATAGTTTGCATTAAAAGTGTATTCCAAAAGCTTAGCAGACAATCTTGGCAACCGAGCAGTGGTGCGTTTTATTTTTTGTAGCAGACAGAATGTCAACAAGAGGACAATGATCAGTTTTTAGCACAAAGGATCTGCCCCACAAGTACTGTTTGAACTTTTCATTACTCCAAACACATGACAGAAGCTCTTTCTCTATAACAGAGTACTTCCGTTCTATAGGACGTAGTGTTCACGAAGCAAAACCCACAGTGTGCTCTTTGCATTCCTTATACTTTGAAAGTACAGCCCCCAAACCATATTCACATGCATCAACAGTGTCACCAGTTTTCTTCCCTCCACAAATTCTTGCAAAGCAGGAGCTTTACAATATGAACCTTGATGGTTTGAAAACCCTTTTCACACTGATCTGACCACAGAAAATTGCCACCTTTTTCAACAGAGCCCTGAAACATTCGGTAGTCTTAGCAAAATCTTTCATGAACTTGGCATAAAAATCGCACAACCCAAGAAAATAAATGAGCTGTTCTCTAGTTGGTGGCGCTGGAGCTTCCACAATGCCTTAAGCTAAGCCTGGCCTGGGTTTTATGCCATTCTCTGAGTTAATATGGCCTAAGTACTCTATTTTTTCACTTTGAAAGTACATTTGTCTTTCTGTAAGGTAACACCACTATTTTCTAAAGTGCTGAAACTTCACCAAATGCTAGATCATGTTCAACCTTTGTTTTGGAAAATATTAGGATGTCATCCTGAAACACCACAACATCGAGATTGTCCAGAAACATTTTTAGTCATGAGTCTCTGAAAAACAGCAGCCACCTGAAGCCAAACCAAAAGGTAGGTGGTTAAACTGAAAGACGCCATCAGGAGTAACAAAAGCTGTGAGATGGCGAGAAGGAGGCCCTTATTCCACTTGATGATAGGTGGCCTTGAGATCCAATTTCATGTACCAATAGGATGATCCAACTTTTTCAATTAAAACTTCAATGCATGGTAGAGGAAAACTGTCAATCCAGACGGCATTGTTCAAAATCCTAAGTCAACACGCATCCTCAAGCCCCCAGACCTCTTCTTTGCAAGAACAATGGGTGAAAGCCTCAGAGTTGCATCCACTTATACAATTATGCTCTGAGCAGAAAGACTCTTTAAATGTTGAGAAAAAGAGGCACTAATGCTAAGTGGTACATTGTGCAATATATGCTTGACTGGGCTAGCATTTTCTTTTACCGTGATGAAGTGTTGGAAATCAGTGACTTTCCGTAAATGTTCCTGAAACACTTTTTCAAACTTATGCTCCCATTTGCTTGTTCGGTCTGTACTAAACAAAGAATTGATGTATTTTTTAGATTGGCATTGCATTGACTTTTTATGAATGAAAACTGGTTTGTCTAAGCCTATTTCAATAGTTAAACCAAACTCAGCTTTGTGAGAAGTTGGCCTGGTATATAATGCTCACTAATTCTTAATGATCACTTTGTACCATGCCAAGCAACCCTTATGATGATGGTTGTAATTCAACCTTGTAGACCAGTTATCCTAGTGGTAACGTGGACAAAGCAGTCTTAGGCTAAACTCTGAAAGGCATGTGAAGCCAGCTGTTATACCATTCACAACCCCCTTGAATACCAAATGAAAGGGACACCACACAGATATATATTGAAAATATATATTGATTTATTAACTATAAAATCCCCTGGACTCTTTATGAGCACAGAAGCACAAGCGTTAAATCACAAGACAGTTTAAAATACACAAAAGTTGCACAATATGGATGAGCCCTAGGGGCCACCTAAACCATATACTAAGAAAGTGGTATAAGAGATACCAATAGGAAAGGGAACAGGCCTAGGGCCTTGGGAATCGCTGGAGCTATTCGAGACTAGCAGTGACTAAGTCGGGAAAGGCCCGCGGGACTCGGGTGCAGTGTTCAAAGTGCACGCACTTTCCAATGTAAAGTCTATGGTGAGTAAAAATTACCCAAAGTTAGTTTAAAGGCACTTCCGCTGAACCTAGAGGAACAAAACTTAAGACACAGACCCTAGAGGTGTGTACCAGTGTAGGGACACCGGCGTTGCAATGTTACCTCACCCACAGGAAGTGGGTGCACAGGGTCGAAGTGGCGTCGGGTTTTGACACGCAGGTTCTTGGCGCTTGAAGCTGAAGATGCTGCAGGCGATGTGAAGGAGAAGTGTCCGGTGGATCCAAGGGTGGATCTGAAGTGGTGAAGACCTGAAAGCAGAGGGGACAATGTTCAAAGTCACTGACCAGTGACCACCTTAGAACCAGATTGGAACCAGGCAAAGTCGGGTGCAAACAGGTGATCAGGGTTTGCTTCTCTCTGCAGCTGCGTGGACACGAAGAGGTCAAGGACGTCCAGGAGTCGATCACGAGCTGTCCCTCAAAGGCTCTAGCTGATGGCGGTGTCGGCAACTCGATTGAAGCAAACAAGCCTTGGCTAATGCAAGTCACGGGGAAAATAAAAAAGGCTTATTACTCAGACCAGCAAGGTCAGAGCGGGTACTCCTTTCTACAGGAGCGAGGGCAGGTCTGGAGCAACCAGACGCACAGTGTAAATCATAGGTTTTGTCGCCAAGATGGCCACTGACCACGTGACAAGCGGCCGGGATGGCGAGTCAAGTGGCACAAAGCAAAAGGGCCCCACGCAGATCGTGGAGATGCTGGAGGGCTGATCTTTGGTGCAAATGCTGCTCGGTTGTAGGGCTTCCTAAACCCTAAAGCACAGAGTCGAGGGTGCCTCGGATGCTGCGCAGTCAGCGTCTCAGGGGTCTTTCAAGATGTCCGCTCCCACGTCTCTCGGTGCCTCCACGGGTCCCTTCTTTGCAGGGACTGTGGATCGGGCTGGGAGAAGTCTGGGAAGCTGGGTCTTGTCAGGCTCTGCACTCGGGCTCCGGCGGGAGGCGGCGGCAAAGCAGACGTCGAGGTGCTGGGTGATGCCTGTGTTCACAGGGTGGCCCCTCCTAGGCCACAAGGGAGATTCTCTTCAGTCTTCTGAGCAGCAGAATGTCGAAGTCCAGTCTTCTTCTTTGTTTAAAGTTGATTCAGGATGATCTGCTGTGCAATGGCACTGCTCCCACTCTTATTCCAATCTGAGGGGTGGATCTCCTGCTAGGTCCCTCCCCTATGGGTGGGACCAGGAAGGGGGGTGGTTACACCCCCTCTCCTTTGTCCAGCTCCTCGCCAGGACTGGGGCTGGAAAGCCCCAGAACCGGTTTGGGCTGGCTTATGCACAGGGACACCTTGTGTGCCCCAGGCGGTATTAAGATAGAATATCGACGGGAAAATATCGACTAGCATTAATATCGTGGTAAGAATATCGAAAGAAAAAAATAGCGCCTTAGTAAATATCGTTGTAAAAAATATCGTTTTGTTAGAATGACATAAATATCGTCAAACAAAAATATCGATGAATAGAATATCGTTGAATAAAAAATCGTTGTATATAATATCGACAAAAAAATATAATGTGTTTAAAAAAAAAAAAAAATATGTATTATGTTTTTAAAAAATCTAGACAAATACTTTTAGTAATAATAATTTAAAAAAAATGTTTTTTACAAAAGATTTGTTAAAATTTTAGTAGCGGGTTATTGGTATTATAGGGGATAAGGGTGGGTAGTAATTTAAAATTTAATATAAAAAATGTATAAAAAATGAACAATTTTAATTTTAATCAGAATGCGAAATTTAAATTTCAAAATAGATTTTTTTACGAAATTTTATTTGTAATCATTAATTAATAAGTCATATTTAAATTTTAGTAGTGGGTAATTGGTATTTTAGGGGCTAAGGGTGGGTAGTAATTAGAAATTTATTAAAAAAAAAAGTAAAATAATAAAAAAATCGAAAATAATTCAGAAATAGAAATTTTACAATAAAATTTAGAAATGTAAGCGAAATTATTTTTGTAATGATAGTGTAAAATTTCATATTAATATTTTAGTAGCGGGTTATTGGTATAATAGGGGATAAGGGTGGGTAGTAAATTAAACATTATGTATTAAAAAATTTGAAAATTAAGAACAAATTAGAAATTTAATCAGAATTCGAAATTTACAAAGCAAATTTTGAAATTGTCACGAAATTTTAATGGTAATATGTATATTGTTTACTATCCTGCACATTCCCTGATATAAGTTTGATTGGAGTTAGAATAGTAATATTTTTAATTTTACTGTCCAGCACATTCCCTGAGTTAAGTTATGTTTGGAGTTAGAATAGTAATTTATTATTGTTTACTATCCAGCACTTTCCCTGATTTATGTTGGATTGGAGTTAGAATAGTAATTTATTATGGTTTACTATCCAGCACTTTCCCTGACTTATGTAGGATTGGAGTTAGAATAGTAAATTATTATGGTTTATTATCCAGCACTTTCCCTGACTTATGTTGGATTGGAGTTAGAATAGTAAATTATTATGGTTTATTATCCAGCACTTTCCCTGAATTATGTTGGATTGGAGTTAGAATAGTAAATTATTATGGTTTATTATCCAGCACTTTCCCTGACTTATGTTGGATTGGAGTTAGAATAGTAATTTATTATGGTTTACTATCCAGCACTTTCCCTGACTTATGTTGGATTGGAGTTAGAATAGTAAATTATTATGGTTTATTATCCAGCACTTTCCCTGACTTATGTTGGATTGGAGTTAGAATAGTAATTTATTATGGTTTACTATCCAGCACATTCCCTGAGTTAAGTTATGTTTGGAGTTAGAATAGTAATTTATTATGGTTTACTATCTGGCACATTACCTGAGTTAAGTTATATTTGGAGTTAGAATAGTAATTTAATATGGTTTACTTTCCAGCACTTTCCCTCACTTATGTTGGATTGGAGTTAGAATAGTAAATTATTATGGTTTATTATCCAGCACTTTCCCTGATTTATGTTGGATTGGAGTTAGAATAGTAATTTATTATGGTTTACTATCCAGCACTTTCCCAGACTTATGTTGGATTGGAGTTAGAATAGTAAATTATTATGGTTTACTATCCAGCACTTTCCCTGACTTATGTTGGATTGGAGTTAGAATAGTAATTTATTATGGTTTACTATCCAGCACATTCCCTGAGTTAAGTTATGTTTGGAGTTAGAATAGTAATTTATTATGGTTTACTATCCAGCACATTCCCTGAGTTAAGTTATGTTTGGAGTTAGAATAGTAATTTATTATGGTTTACTATCCGGCACATTCCCTGAGTTAAGTTATGTTTGGAGTTAGAATAGTAATTTAATATGGTTTACTATCCAGCAATTTTCCTGACTTATGTTGGATTGGAGTTAGAATAGTAATTTATTATGGTTTATTATCCAGGACTTTCCCTGAGTTATGTTGAATTGGAGTTAGAATAGTAATTTATTATGGTTTATTATCCAGGACTTTCCCTGAGTTATGTTGAATTGGAGTTAGAATAGTAATTTATTATGGTTTACTATCCAGCACAATTATTATTATTTTTTATTCAGCAGTATCTATTTATTATTTTTAATAAGAATCATATATGTTATGTAGTAATATTCATTTCATAAATATACATTAAAAACATTTTTATAACATTTTACATTAATATGACAAGTCTAAATTAAGAAACACATTTTTATAAAAAATTTTTTATTGAGAGTTTCATTTGGTATTGCAAAGATATTACAATTTTTCATAAAACATTTTACATAATTTTTGGTCACAAATTATATAGCATTTTTTTACATAAATACAGTTTGTATTATACATACATTATTATATTAAATTTTAATAATTATTATTAAAATTTAATATATTACATATTTATTATGGCATTGTTTTTATCAAGATATGTACATAACATAAATTTACATTTTGTAACATCTGAGAAAAATATTTAACAATGAAATACATTTTTTTAATAAAAAACAATTAATACATAACTCTTTTAAACATATTAATGTATCTTTTACAATATTCATATGTTTTTTAACAAGAAAAAAACATTTATTAATACATATTGCATATATTATGCTATTTAATACAATTTATTTTTTATTTAAAGGCTATTTTGTCCTATTTTAGTTTTTATTATGCAGCCATTTTATTTTTGGAACTTCACTTTTTATTCTATCAACATCGTTGTTTGGGTCATTTTAGAAAACGGAAGCTCGCGGTTGGGAGCTGTTTCTTGTTGGTGAAGGTAAGTTTGTTTCACATTACTTTTAAAGATATTTAACTTAAGTTTAGTGATAGTTGTAGTGTGTACGTGTCGATATGTGTAGTACTTTACATATTATGTGCGAATTACGTGTTATTTAGCATCGTTATGGAGAACGTACTTTGTGAGGTACTTCGAACAAAATTAACGTTTACTGTTGTATTAATGGATGAATTCAGATTGTTTTTATGTCTTATATGCTATGTGTAGGCTACGCGTATTTCCAATGTTTTGAGGTTGTTTTTTTTTTCGATAATTTACAGGTCTTCGTTTTGGTGAGCAGATGGACTGTGACGTTTTTTTTAAGCAGGTACATATTTTTAAAAATGTCCTGCATTTTCGGGGTCTCTACATTTTTTACTCGTGAAGATTTATCACCTTTTTTATGGTTTCAAATTCGAGAGGATTGCAACGGGAGTATTATCAAACAGTTGTATTTTTTGCATTTTGTTGGGATTTTTCGATATTGGATATGGATAGCTTTTGGTATTATTCCTGTGGAAATCATCACCATGGAACATATTCTACAGCAGCAGAACCGTAAGTAAAAGTGATATTTACTTTTGGGTTGCATTGTGGTATAGTGTACTGTTTAGTTAAATGTTATATTATTATGTCTTGTAAAAATATATTATTGATCATTTTACATGACATAATATTACGACATTTAACTACATATTATCTTTAATTATCCTTTGCTCACTTTTTGGGAATTTATATTTAAAGGATTGATTTAGCTATTAGATCTAAGTATGCTAGACCTTCTATACTTGGGTACATTCTAGTTTTTTGCTGGAGATATTCGTACATGTTTAATGTTTGTTTACTTAGTTTAGGGCCAATTTTAGAAAGTGATTGCTCTATTCTGAGTTCTTGGTAGCTTTGCTCTTTTTTAATGCTTTGGATCAGTTTGTGAAGTGTTGGTTGACTTCTTCCTAAAGTGGCTTGGAAGGCATTATGCCATCCTTCAACTGCGTTATTAGTTTTAGCTTTCTGGGCTATTGTACTAGCATAGACATTCCACCATGGAATTTGAAATTTAGGTTGTCTACGGTGGCCTGAACGATGTAATCTTCCAACCCAGGTATCTTCAAAGTAGTCTAAGAAGGGAGTTAGCTTTTTTTCATTGGTGCGGTAGAAAGGGCTGTCAATTAATAAATTGTAGTAGTTAGCTACTTCTGTTGTTGGTACATATGCTAATGCAATCAACTTCTTTATTTGATAAGCAAAGTTACTGTTTGTACAATATTCAATGCTTAAAGTTGATTTTTGTAAGTGCCTCCATATGCTTTGGTTGTAGTGATAATAACAACCTTGTATGGAGGTATGGGGATATATTTTAAGGATAGCTTGAATCATGGCCATTTCAAAGTCAATTACAATTCTTTGAGGATAGTAATTATCAGTTAATTCTTTGATCGTTGTTAAAATTTCAACGTAGGTAGTATTTGTTTTGTTTGGCAGCAGAGTATAAATTAGAGGAATATTTGTATCTTGGTATTCCCCATGAATGGTGTAAAGTTGATAGAAAGGTTTGGGACAAACTTTAAAAGTCCCGTCCATCATCCATGTTTCACATGATTTAAGCTTTTGCAAATTACTATTAGTAGCAAAAAGTAAAATTATTTTGTCATGACTGTTGTTGTCACACATTAAGAATTTATCCTCATTATGTGTAATGGTATATTCTGGATATATTTTTATATCCTGAAAACTTTCTGGTGTTGGTGGAGTTGGATCAGAAGCACGTTTAGTTTTTGCAATTAATCTCTTTAAGTTGGGAATAGAAGGTAGCTGTCCTGTCACATGTTCAGGCACTTTGCTTAAAACATTTTTCAAAATGCTAGTGCTTGTTTCTTGTGATCCTGTACTAGCATCTTTCAATGTTTCTAGTGCTTCTCTCACTTCCACTTCAGTTACATTTGGTGGGTGGTTATGCTCACGTACATTTACCACATTGTTATCAACAGTTGTTGCTCTACCATAGCATGCATTTGAGTAATATTTACTACATTTCCAATGGGTCTTATTAGCTTTCACTCTTTCTTGGGTGTAGGTGTAACCCATGTAGCTCAGCATTAGTTTTCCTTTTTGCGAAGTAATGAAAGTAGCTCCAGTTGCCATGTCTAAGGTAGATCTGTGGAAATATATATATGTCTTTTTTAGAACATTGAACACCATTTTAGAGGTGTGTATAAGACTAGGCAAAAGTGTGAACATATACTTACTATGTGGCTTCACTGGTAAACCTTTTATTCTTATTTCTTTTTCAGAATTGTCTCCCTTTTAAGTTCTGTAGTAGTTTTAAAGAATAATAGAAAGAAATACTTTAGTGTAATAGGTGTATCATTTTACTTTCTGAATTGTTATACATATAGTGACTATACTTACTTGATGTAGTAGAGGATGTTGGTAGTGTAGTTGTAGATAGGCAAATAATTTTGTAGAGTCTGTGGAAAAAATTATCATTGTGTTACTTGTAGTATTTGGATGATAGTAGTTGGATACATATTATTTACATTGTACATTTACTTAGCAAGTTTAAATAATTTTTATCAGCTATCTAAATAGACATGGATAAGGTAGTTTATAAATGTTTTTACATCTAACTGTATTGTCGTTGTTGATAAGTTCAACATGTTTAGTTTTCACTCTAAAGATCAATAGTTTTAAAAATAGGGACTTTATCTACTTATAGTAACTTCGAAGGAAAAATGGTATTTAACTTACTTGAAGTGTAGTGTGATGTATTGTAGTTGTAGTCGTTGGTTTGTATTCTCTTCTCTCAGCAAGGTAACCGTTTTTCTCCAAGGTTGGGGCAAAAATGGTAAATTACGTTAAGTGTGTCATTGTATTTATATTAGTGAGTTAATTAATGGTACTTTTTGATTGGTTCAATTAGTGAAAATTCAAATTCATTGGTTGAGAACGTAATTTGGCATGGGAAAACCGTTATTTTCGTAAGACTATGTTGTTTCACTGTTTGTTTGTAAAAGAATATATTAAAATGTGTTATAAGTTACATTTTTGTGTAATATTTAAATCGTGTATATTTTGAAAATAAAGAAGTGTTTTTTATATTTAGGCCATCGGAGTGTAATATAGTATCAGTAAAAGTAAAAAAAGTTTCCCTATATAAATATTTTATGTTACAAATAAGTAATAGGAAAACAAAAAAATAATATGTGTTAATAGTTTTGTAAATAAAATAGTAAAAAAAAGTGAGTAAATTCAAGAATAGTGCATTTCGAGTTGTAAAAAAAAAGACGATATTTTTTGTATTTTTTTAGAGCACATAGGTCGTCGATGTTAGTGTAGTCGATATATATGTCAAAGGTAATGTTATTTAAAATAAAGTCGATAATGTAGTAGTCGATATTTAAGTAGTCGATATTAGTGTGAACGATATTAGGGTTGTCGATAAAAAAATATCGATATTTGTGTGAATTCTAGTTTAAGTATAGGATGACGATAATTATGTAAGCGATGTTTTAGTGACGATATTTTTATCAGACGATATTTATGTTAACGATATTTGAACATGGAACCGCCCCAGGCATGTCTCAATCTATTCAGCCCTGTCCTACCCAATACACAAAACCCTGTCTGGGGTGGTGCTCGCACCTCCCCAGGCAGGAAACCCTTTGTCCAGGCCCTCCTCGCTGGAAGGACTACCAGCAGCAGGAGGTCAGACATGTGTCTGTGGTGGCAGCATCCATTTTGTGATGCTGAGGCTCTGTTTAACTTTAACCGGGGTTAAGGCTACACACATGTCGTGTCCCTCTAGAAGGGTGGAATGCTATCCCCGTCGCCAGAACTGGCGAGGGGATAGTATTCCAATTCGTATGACACCTTACTCGACATGTTTTGATAAAGCCAAACCAAAGATAGCATTTAACCGCGAGGATTATAATGCACTTAAGAGTATATGGTATGGCAATATCCCGGAACAGCTTAGGGAGTGGTTCCCGACAGCTGCAGACAGGCTCAGCTCATGCTAGAGCACCATCTCACATATTTCCAAGCACTCTGCCTCCAGGATTGATGAGGCCTTCCATAGGAGTGGCTGATAGGAACATATGTGTCCAGTTTAGGGTTAGGCACAGGCATACTGTACCTAAGTAAGAGGTGATTACACCAACCTACCCCAGCTGAGTGATCAGCCAGTTGTGTCAAATATGGAGGCCAGGCCAGGGGTGGCACAATACATGCTGCAGCCCCTGGTAGGCCTTGGCTACACCTATGCCCTGGGTACCTATGGTACACTGTTACAGGGGCCTATAAGGTGAACCAATTCCAATTGTGTTATGCACCTAAGGTACATGGAGTCCATTTTAAGGAGAGAGCAATCAGCCTGGGGCCCTGAATAGCAGGATCCCAGGCCAACTAAGTCAAAAACCAGCTAAACACCAGGCAAAAAGTTTGGGGGTAACCATAGTCAGATATCCACCTTCCTACAAGCTTAATGTAGTAAATCAAGAACATTGATATCCTTTCTTGCCACATATATTTTGCCTTTGATGACCTCCCCCAAACCACTGATGGTGGCCCAGAAATAACCTAGCAACTCAATTTTGTTATCTTCAAAAGCCACCATAAGTACATCAGGTAGCAATAAGCTTTTCTTCTCCCAAAACTTAAAATATTTTTCTAGTGACATGATAGTGATGCGTGCTCCTGTGTCAACAAGAAGTTGAATTTGAACTCCTACTATGATGACATCAACTTCAGGATCAACAATGAGAGATGACTTCTGTTTCCCAGTATCTTTCAAAACAACAATGTATTCTTGATTGGTAACATCATCATCATCATGACTTTCAGATTCATTCAGAACACATCTGATGCTTTTCCTTTTAACTCCCCTAGAGACTCTCCAAAATGGCCCATTTTTCCAAACTGTCCACATTGTTGGTTAACGGCTGGGCAATTCTTAAAAGATGAAATGTGCAAAGGTGAACCACACCTGAAACAACTGTTTTTCTGACCAGGGCCAGATGTAGGTCGGTCGGTAACGGCCGAAAATCGGTATTTTCGGCCGTTACCGATCGGTAAATAGGTGATAGGTATGTAGGGGGCATTATTTTGCCGAATCGGTAAAATTACCGAATCGGTAAAATTACCGATTCGGTAAAATAAAAAATCGGTAAATTTACCGAATCTGAGCCACCCAGATGTAGGTGGGACTCTTCAGAGTCCCAGAGGCCTTACCGAATCAGTATTTTTCCATCAAATCCAATTTGATGGTAAAATGCTGATTCCGGTGTGCATGCACATGTGTGCATGCACACCTATGCCATGTGACAGGCAGACCTGCCCTTAGGGCATGTATGCCGGCCACATGGCACCCGAGCCTGTTTTGGGGGTGCCAGAGGGTGTCAAAGTGAGACCCCCTGCACCCTTGTGAAAATCGGTATTTACCGATTCGGTAAATACCGAATCGGTAATGCCCATTCATTCCTATGGGCTTCAAAGCCCACAGCAATGAATGGGCATTATCGATTCGGTATTTACTGAATCGGTAAATACCGAAATCATCCGAATCGGTATTCCAGCACATCTGGAATACCTACATGCCCACCCCATAGATTTACCGAATTTTAATTACCGAATCGTTAAAATTCGGTAATTAAAAATCGGTAAATCTATTTCACCTACATCTGGCCCCTAAATGTTCTATTTGACACAAACTTTCATCCATCTCAGAACACATTTTGCTTCCTGACATCATCACTTTTGATAACAGGAGATTTACTGGAAACAGTACCTGAGACAGTGGTATTAGACAAGGCAGCTTCTTCTAATTGTTTTGCATCCACAATAGGACTCTCAATGCTTTTTGCAATATCCACTGCTTTGTCTGAAGAGGGATCCTTACAGGTTAGCTACATTTCTTGAATATGTTTACAAAGACATCTGGCTACAAGTTGATCTCTCATCAGTTGTGAAGTAAAATTGTCAAATTTACACTTGGCAGCAAGAACTTTCAACGCAGTGATGAAAGTATTGATACTTTCTGAGGGTTTCTGCAGTCTTGTAAAGAACTAGTACCGGTGTACTACAATGTTTTTCATTTTTGTGAGGTACTTATCCAGTTTTGCTACAACCATACCAAATTCATCAGGATCTTCGCCTTCAGGTGGGTCATATTGCGGTAAATGGTCAAATACATTTTGGCCTTCAGATGATAGTACATAAGATTTTTTTTTTCAGGTCTAAAACTTTGACTGTCAACTGCACCTAAGTAAGATTTTAAAAGACCTGAGCCACAATTTCCATTCTAACGGTGGTTCTCCTGGTTCTTGCAAAATACGGGCTGGAGCTGTAATACTCTGCATGACAATTAAATACCTGTAAAATAAAATGATTAGTAACAAAAAGAAGAGAAGCAGTGAGAAAGAGAAGGAAAGAAACAAGGAGAAAAAAGGAAAAATTGAAAGAAAAATAAAAAAAAACAGGGATGCAAAAAGTGTTTTCCTTTTGCACTTTCTCTTGCCCTTTTTTTTCAAAGAAAAGTGGTCCAAAAATGTATCTCTAGTAAGTTTCTTTCTGTGTATGAAAATGCAAAAGATGATATATTTCTGTATATATTTGAATTCAGAATATGGTGAAGTCCTTTCTTTGTTTTGTGCCTTTAGAGTAATCACAGAGGAAGATGAAGTAATTTCTTTGTTTTCACTTTATTTTTTTAACAAGTGAACACTGTAGTCCTCTCTCTGTTTCTGAAAGTGATCAGGTGACCGGAAAATTGTACTAGGAGTGCTCCTGTGCAACAAAGGAGCTGTGAGCAGAAGAGATTGTGTGCCCCACCAGATCCGAGAGTCTCCATGAAGAAATAGGTGCATGGACTTAGAGAGCAATGGCCGAGTGAAGCTCAAGGCCAAATGTTGAGAGCAGGTAGAGCAACGCTGAATAAGATAATGCGCAACAAGGCAATTGACAGCTTACCAAAGCTGGTGAAACTGCTAAAATACATAAAAATGAGCTGGAAGTCCTCTTGAACTAAGTAGTATGCAAAAACGTTGGGCTATAGGTTAAAGCCACGCCCGCTGCAGTAATCGGGTGGTAACCTGCACCGTTTTTGGTAACAGCATAAAAAAAAATTGGACGCTCTCTGAATCCCCTTAAAAACATGTGCCTCGGTAAGAATGAGAGAAATGTACTTACGGTTTTCCCTTAAGAGCGTGTGCTAAAAGGTTCAAAACAGTACCTTACGAAACCGGTTCAGTTCCGTCTTCCGACATCGATTAAAGTTGCTCGCTGTTCAGAGTAAAACCCTGTCTTCAGTCGCCACTAAAAGAAGGACGATGGGCCGCTGTTGCAAGTAGTAAATGTTGAGGACATTTATTGGCAGGTACAGAGAGCCGTCCTGGCTGGCATCATCCAAGGCTGAAGCAGCAACTGCCACATCGAGAACACTTGTGGCATGAAGCACTTGTCAACACTCCAGATGACATCACACACATATCTCTGACAGCATCACCAAACTGTGGTTCCTATATCAAGAGAGAGATGCATGCCGTCAATGACACCCAAAACAAAATATCCACAGGTCCACTCATACAAAAAAACTGCTGCGGTCTCGCTCTAACTCTAGACAGACAAATCATTAAAATTAAAGCGGTATTTAACCCCTTCCATGCTCATGACGAGCTCAGCTCGTCATGAGGCACACTGGAGCTGTGCTTATGACAAGGTGAGCTCGTCATGAAATAATGCCTTTCAAGCTTTTCCAGCACAGGACGGGAAAAGCCATAGCAGCCAAGGTGTTTCAAACGGAGGTTAAAACAGTGGACTACATGTTACGCCATGCCTGCTGCTTACCTAAATGTTGGTACCTTAGGTGGTTTCACAGCCGTATGGGGAGGTACCGATCTCGGAGCGGCGCCATTTTTAAAAGGAAGTTGGAACGCCTGTTGTGCGCAGATCATTGGACAAAGCGAGGTCATTTGACTCTGCCGAGTTTGCAGAGCAGTGTTCTCGGGAAATGTAGTTTGAAACAAACAAATCAGCACTGGCTCGGGACCCTCCATAGATGAAAAAAGAAAACCAACACTTTTTCAGTAGCAATAACTTATTGTGGTCCTGATGAAGGCCTAGGATTACTAGAATTCAATTGGCTGAAATAGGTGGACCCCCGTCTTTCACTCACGGGCAGTTATTTGGTGAAAACTGACATTTCACTGTTTTTAATTTGAGCAGCGAGATTAACCTATTAAAATATTTTTTTTCTCACTGTTCAATTTTATCTCACTATCTCTCATTCATATGCACTTCACTCATCACTCCTACATAAGCCATTTTTTCACATCTTTAGCCTCTGAGATAGCGCTTTGTAGCACTTTAATTAAACAGCATAACAACTGCGAGCTCCCCTTTTCTTCTGAAAGGGTTGCAGCCCTTAGTGAGGGTGTCACTAGGAGGAGATGACGAAGCATGTCACTATTGGTGAGTGATGGGAATCCGTCCTATTTAAAAGGTATTTTGTGTTTGTAAAGAGGCTAAATGTTGCAGTTTCTAGAGGCCCAGTGTTGTTCAAATGCACAGTTTAAAAAAAAATGTTGTATGAGTAGACCCGTGGATATTTTGTTTTGGATGTAGTACTTGATTGGGGAATATATCTATGCCATGTTTTTAAATGTTCCCTTGGACCCTCTTTCTCTCTTCTAGTTTGGATTGCTGTCAATGACAGCCACTGATGCCATCTCAGTACTATGTTGCGCTCTAAAACCTGATTGAGAGGGGTTTAACATTCTTTGTTGTTCTAGGAAGGATCTTAGTTGTTTTTTAATGTGGCTCTTTAGAGTTGTAGCTGCTATGGTAGTAATGAGATAAGTCTGTAGTCAGTGATATCTTTGTTATTGGCGGAGGGTTTTTTGAGAAGTGGAGATACTTGTGCAAACTTCCAATCAAATGGCACTTTAGAAGAAGTTAAGGAAAAATCAAACAATGTTTTTAGTGATGCAGCCAGGTAGCTAGCTAGACTGGACGTTATCCTTGGTGGACAGGGGTCTAACAGGGAGCCTGGTTTTGCCAGAGTTAGCATCTGCTTCACCTGCTCCACTGAACAAGGTTCGAAAGCCTCCAGTGTACCTATGGAAAGAGGTTGAGGTTGACTCATACCCTGTGATGTATCTGGTAGTTCTGGGCTTACCGAAAAACCCTTTTCAATGGTATTAATTATTTTTCAAAAACATCGGCTAGGGTACTACGGAGACAGTGGTAATGCTAGCACAAGGATTTAGAAAACTGTGCAATGCTTTGTAAAGATCCTTTACAGAGTTGCCCACTATGGTAATTGTTGATGTAATGTACGTTTCCTGAGTCGCTGTGATCTTAATATTATAATTATAGAGTATTACCCAGTAAGCTGCTTTATCCGCAGAAGATTGAGTGGACCACCAACGCCATTCTAGGTGTTTACATTTCATTTTTTCATGTTGCAAATCATTAGGGTTATTAAGGGGACTATTTGAATAAAAGTAGCTGTTAGAGATGTATTGTAGGCCTACAAAGTGATATTAATGTTTGTAAAGGATGACAGAGTAGCAGCTGAGAATCGTTTTGAAAAGGATGTAGGGGTGACCGCCTTCCAAGAACGAAGTAGGCTACTGACCTCTTTCTCGGTTTTAACAGAATTGTTCTTGTGTAGAAGGGAGACCTTAATCAGATATTGATCCAAATTAGGTCCAGCCCTATGTATAGAGCCAGTGACTATTTATTTAAGCCCTAGGGTCTCCATATCAGCTATGAGCTGGGACATTAATTAAAATCACCCAAAAAGAGAAATTTGTCAGAAGGTAAAATTTGGGGTGTAATATAGTCAGTTAATATATGACTGAAGACTTTCTTGGAGCCAGATGGGCAGGAAATAAATGCCCCCTCCAGGCTAAAGTTGTGGCTATTGACAGTTTAAAAATGCACATCTCAATCCATTCTGACAGTAAGGGTCAAGTAGTGTAACTTGTACAGAATCATGAACAGCAATGGCAAGGCCTCCTCCCAGACGTTTTTCCCTATCTACATCAATCAACTAATACTGGCCTGGTATTGCTAATGCGATACCTGGGAGTTCAGGCTCACATAACAATGCCTCGGTGAAGAAACATAACGTTGGGCGATGGAAGGACATAAGATCGCAAATCTCTTGGGCGTGCTTTGCCATAGATCTAACATTAAAGTAGAGCCCGTCTGTCGTTCCTATACTGTCCTCGTGTATATACACGTGGTGTTGGTAGCTTGCAGGAAAGTCTATATAGGAAGGGCTTTATCGGGAGCAGAGAGTGGACAAGTATGAGCTATCAAGTTGATCACATAGGGCATGACCAGGAAGTCTGGGCATGAAAGGCCAAATTTATTGCTACTCACATATCCGTCTAGTAGTGGGAGCCGTTGTGTGCAGCATGAAGCAGGAGTGTTAGCTCAAATTAGAGTCTCATGTAGTTGTTTTAATTCAGAAGAGGAGTACTTCCAAGCCATTGTCCTGGCCATAGTACCAGAGGACTGATAAGGTAAAAGAAAAGAAAATGGCCAGGGGTCCTGTCATCATCCAGGCTCAGACAGGCACAGATGGACTTGTCTTTGGCATCCATACCCTGTAGCTGCCTTAATAGTGTGTCTCCCTGTCAGGCGCAACGTCTTGACCACCGGCCTGCCCACAATGGTGGAAGTATAGATGCTCCCAGGAAGAGAGACTAGAGAGAAACAACTCTCTCTGCAATGAGCAGCACGGAGCTGCAGCAGACCGGAGAGTGGTAAGTAGCCCAAGTTAGTGCACTGCAACAACAAGTTTTAAAAGCACAATTAAAATACCCACATCCAGTATTTAAAACATAATTTAAAAAAAAGAAATAACAAGCACCCTTTCCTGTAAGCAGCACTGCACATCTGCGCCCTTCAGCTGCCTTATTAGTGTGGCTCCCTGTCAGGCCTAACATCTAGACCGCCAACCTGACCAAAATGGGGTTGGTCTAGAGGCACAAAGGAAAAGCGAATGGAGAGAACCAACTCTCTCTGCAATTAACGTCATGAAGCCGTAACAGACCAGAGAGCGGTAAATGGCCCAAGTCAGTGCAATGCAACAAGTCTCAAAAGCACAATTAAAATACCTCCATCTAGTAGTTATCCAGTTATGTGTTTTATTTGTTTTGAGAAAATCATCGAAAGTCAGCTGCAAAACATGGTCTCTATGTGCAAAAGTAACTTTTCTGTAGCTGTGTTGGGAAGGGATGTACTTATGTTGCAACATTACAAGGTTATGACCTAAACATCTATTATGTCAACATTATAAATGTGCAGAAGCAGGCTTGTGATTTACTGTGTTTTTGCATTAAAAAAAACTATTTCTATTGTGGAATGCAGCAAGTCTCAAAAGCACAATTAAAATACCCCATCTAGTAGTTATCCAGTCATGAGTTTTATTTGTTTTGAGAAAATCATCGAAAGTCAGCTGCAAAACATCGTCTCTATGTGCAAAAGTAACTTTTCTGTAGCTGTGTTGGGACGGGATGTACTTATGTTGCAACATTACAAGGTTATGAGCTAAACATCTATTATGTCAAAATTATAAATGTCCAGAAGCAGGCTTGTGATTTATTGTGTTTTTGCATTAAAAAAAAACTATTTCTATTGTGGAATGCATCATATATTACAGCCAATGAATATATTGCACACATATGTTATTTTGAAAATGAATCATGTGATTGGTGCTGTGCACGTAACATTTTTTGTGCTATCCATCTGCACAAATCATGTTATGAATTTGTGTTTTCTTCGTCCACAGCACTATAAAAACACGCTTTGTCGGGAAGAGCCAATGATCTTCTCCTTAGGCTTTCAGACTTTCCTGCCTGTTGATTAGAGATGGATAGATCTGGTTCCTTTTGGAATTTAGGCGTACCTACTTTCAATGTAATAAATAATTGTGCTTTGGCTATTTATTTCCTTAAAGGCACATAGCAGTTTGTCTTATTATTGTTTATGCAAATTTTCTTGAATAAGGACTTTTGCTTACTGTAATGCTATTAATATTTTTAAAATATTTTATATTCCATATAGGTACCATAATATAGGCCTTGGTCACTTCATTACCCTTCACCTGAATTCATCCCTACATTACACTTGTCACGGTTTAAAGGACTAACCTTTAACCTAGATTCTACACTGCATTCAGAGCGCGGGTTTTCCCTAGTTCGAAACCTCATACATTATGCATGAGGATTCTTGAAAGCACAGCAGGACTACCATCTCCTGTACAAAATCTATGTACAAAGTTAATGCCCAACATCATCCTTAGGCCGACACAGTAACACAGCAAGGTAAAACCCCTGGGGAGACCTATGGGTATACATACATCACATCTTGCTATGATATAACAGATAAGACTTCCCGGCCTACACATTGACCAGAGACGCTGAGGTTCCTGCATGCAGACACCCCAGCTCGCAGTGTTCTAAAACATCCCTTGTGGGGTGTCCAACTCGACACCAGGACGGAGTCCCACAGTCTCTCACTTCAGGTAATGGGGTTGACTAAACCCTAAGGGGATTCTTTGCTTAACACCCACCTACATGCTAGGTACACTTGCGTACATATAGTTAGGGAAGCATTGTAGGAGTACGCATCTTTTTATCATGTGTTTTATATACTCAGATGTATTCATAAATCAAATCAAATCAAGTGTTTGTTAAGCGCTACTACTCACCCGTAAGGGTCTCAAGGCGCTGGGGGTGTGGGAGGGGTCGCAGGGTCCAGTCCATCAAGAAGGGGGTCTGTCGAAGTCATGAGTCATGAGTAATGTAAGATGGTAGAGCCTTACCATCTATGTACTTTTATAGTACTGCTAATCATTTATATCTTATACTGTCCAATGGTTGTTGCAGTTCATCTATTTTACACCAGAGTAACAACTGTTCAATACATTCTTATTCTGTGTATTTCTCTGAGACAGACTAAGTAAGCACGAGTGACTGAGCGAAAGGTAGTATATTGTTTCCGCGGTCCTGGGGGATCAGGGATGTCATGTTCAATGGTTGCCAGGGACTTTTCTCTCCTTTGTAAGAGGATATTCTAGGGACACTGTGAACTAATTGGTAGAAAAGGCAAACATACCCGGTGAGGGTGATCACAGTTTGTCTGACACCAATCATACAGTGTATGTTGTCTAAATGTGCAGATCCTGTATACTTTTTAAAGGGACCACACAACAAAATCTGCAAATACTGAAAACGGGAGGATATCTTGTTGTGCAGGCTTCCTAACCGTTTTGTCTTATTGTTAATGTTCAGGATTCTCCTTTTGCTGCCCATCAGTCATCCCTAATTAATTACTTGTGGAGCATCAACATTACCTTTTGTTGTCCTTGGCTGTCTCTTGAGCTATCCTGGTAATGGCATATGTCGTTCATTCACCGTTATTTATGTGGCATTTGACCTGCCAGAAGACTAACATGGTTGCATTGAGCACATGTTTATGATGCTTGCAAAGAGGAAACACAATCATAATTTGCTCTCGAGTATGCAGGGTATCATTAGAAGTAATAATTACAGCACTAACTTCGTTAATGAAATAAACATATGAATATCCCAAGAGATTATAGGTTAGGCATCATTTATAGGGCGTTATCTCTGAAAAGGTTCCAGGCTGTCGTAAACATTAGTAATAAAGCCTCATGTCAACACTACCCATGGCTCATGATTGCTTCACACTTCTCTGCAAATTGGAAGTGGCTTTGCCAGTCCAGGGTGAACTGAACAACTGATGGCATTTTGTGAATTTAAGGCGTTTATTTTTTTTTACAGATTTTTACTGCTTTAAAATAAGAAGCAGTGATTGTAAGATTGAACTGCCTTACTACAACACTCTAAGGCTGCCTATTTTTGTACTTGAGTTGGAGATTAGGAAATTCAGTCGTGGCTGGTGCAGCCAAGCATGGTGAGGCAGAGGGGGGGGGATGGAATGTGAGAGGTGAATATAGGGTAAATAAAATAAATAATACAGTCATCTGTCGACTACCCGCACTCCAACCGAGTCCAGCCCCACCGTCCCACCGCGCTTACCTCCTCAGCCAGTGACTGAAGAAATTATCCCTTGTCTCCAAAGGGGAAAATATAGCATTCAGCCCTCTTAGACACTCATATGAGTATCCCTTTAATCTTGGATTTCCGTTTTTGTCAGAAGCATGAGTTTCCAATTAAACTGCATTCATATTGCAATAAATAAATCATGCATTACTTTCAAAATTGATTTCTGAGGGCAATTCTTCCGGCTCAAATCTAGATGAATTTCTCCAAAAGAGAAAGGCCTAGCATAAGAAAATGATGAGTAGTTTGTGCTTCTAAGTAACTTGTAGGTGGAAGCACGCTCCATTCTGCAGCAGAAAGGGGCGGGGATGATGAAGCATGCAAACAAGGGGTAACCCTGGTGGGTGAGAGTTATACAAGATAACCTAGTGTTATCATTATTCAGTGGAGGGTTAGTTCAATAACTACAGACAGCCTCTTTTATTTTGGCATGTATCAGTGGCAGAACAAGCCCTTCTGAGATATCCCACTCAGCTCCCCCTTTAAGTTGAGATATGTCAAAATGCTAATTTTCCGATGATGTACAAGTAGTGAAAAATCTGCATTTGTACATTTTGGCAAGTAAGAATAATTTTTAAACAAATACAACTTTCATAGATTTCGAGTATTACTTCTCCTCTGTGTGTTCACATTTCTACTTCAAATGTAGAATAAACGCTAAGGAAATAGTGTTCAACTTTTAAAGCACCCCTTTGTGAGTAATACAAGATATTTCTAGCAGGATTCCATGTACGTGGCTACCATTTATCTTTAAAGGGGACTCTTAGTTTGCTCTCTACTTCAACTAAGAAACTAATGGACTCAATTCGAATTTAGCGGTGAAACAGTAAGTACCAAATAACGAGGCACAACTACTGTTTGTGCCGACATCAGGGGCTGCATTACTAAACTCCTGGAGCGGTGCAACATACAATATGGTAGCTGTGTGGGCCAAGTGACAATTTGGCATTGCAGAGAAGGGGACATATGTTAGAGTGCAGCACCCTTCTGTGGCTTGTACTCAGGAATATCTCGCATAGGAACAATGTCATATCATGTAGGAAAGGCGGGATTTGTACTCTAGAATCAGAATAGCATTTTCTAGAATCCCGTCACAGGTCGACTAGACCTTTTTACCTGTCATAGAGTGTAGAAGGCAATCTATCCAAACAGTGTAACATCAACTTGAACGATCCCCATTCCCTTCCCCAAAGAACCACTGACTAAAGATCAAATTTAAAGATTTATTATAAAGCCAAAAACAGTTGGGTGTATAAACACCTCAGCAAAAGGTTTAAGAGATAAACAGGCACTAATACAAACATAATTTTACGGAAAAGTCTCAATCGACTAAGAAACAATACAAGTATCAGCTCCAAAATCATCAGGCTAACAAGAATTGCTATAACCTGGGTTTTAGTAGGCATCGATAAAGAAAGGAATAAATCCAGATTAATCTGTCCCAACACTATACTAAGTGACATCAGCCGTGGTGACTTCCAAAGAAGTACACTCACTTTGTTAGAACTTAGCCTAAGAACCCTTCTCGCATACCAAAGCTCTCTGCCTGACCAACAGCTTCCTTCGCCCTCATGCGCATCTGCCTCTCTCACCCTCGGGGTGCTGTCCCTAATACAAAACCCCACAATATGGACAACACGCCCTCAGGTACGCCCCTCCCGCAGGTGTTGATTTTCAAATATTTCCACTACGACATCTTCTTCTTTGTCCGTTGAAAACGTCCTTGGGTCCCAGAGCCTTCCTCTCTTGAAGTTGCTTCCCTAAATTCCGCAGTCACTCCTCCATGTCTGGGACTACCATCCTAACACTCATACACAATGGGCCCTTCTTCTACAATCTCTAGTTAACCTTGCACCTGCAAAAGAACGCACATAAATCAGCTCACAGTTTCATGCTGTTTGCAATTAACTGTCTAAAGCAACCTTCTGAAAAAGACATTTTCATGATTTAATGTCAAGTGAAACATTCTCAATCCGGCCTACACTGTTTACCACAACTGGGCCTCTGCATGTTTTCTGTGCATCACATCCTAACATGAACAATACATTTTCGTTCATTAAGCCTTCATCGTTATAACAAATTACATCTTCTAAATACATTTTCCAACTTAAGCACTTCTACCTTATCATATGAATACAATAATGGATTTCTAATAAAGCAGCTAATACACTACTAACTTATTGACCATCCCTTAATCGGATTAATACTTCACTGCAAACAATATTTCTAGATTAACGTGGTTCAAACACTTTCAAACACTTTGCGTTACTCTATTTAAATTCTGGCACATTAATTCATAGTCCTACATCACATCTAAACATGATTAAAGTCCTTTATATATATGTGTGTGCTGACTACTCATGAATATGGTGCACCCCTACAATTTCTAACTCATTTTTGCGCTCTCTCATGTATATCACATAGATAATATCGAGGAACAAAATACCGAAAGGTAAGAGCATATAGAGAGAAGTATAGATTCACTGCACATCTATGAACCTTAATAAATTAGGTATAAAAAATCTATAGATACTTACCTTTCCTCATTTTGTCACTCGATAGTGTTTCTAGGATGCTAAGGTCACATGATATTCCCTGCTCGAGATTTAAGAAGGGACCCCTTCCTTAATATGTACAGCCCATGCTAATGGGCTGTTTCCTTATTTGCACTGGATCCTAGTGGTGACCCTCTGTCACTATTGCTTGTTTTGCATAGATTATGTAAATCTGATTTCCAGACATAGTTAATGAAAACCCTGGTTTAAGTGACTCACGCTTACTTTTGGCTGCAAAGTTCTTTCCCCCTTTCTCCCATTTAAGGAGCCAAGCTGCAGGAGTCTGAATTAATTAGAATGTTGTAAAATACTGGGGCTTCTGTGCGAATTATCTGTATGCGTTCCATAGAAATTGAATAGTGAATTCACACCTGTGCTTTGGGCAAGCAGACCGCCACCTATAATCTTGCCACAGCAGAAAGTTTAATTGTGAAATGTCTGGGAATAGGACTGAAAATGTCCTATCAAGAAATGTTCAATCCTGATTGGTCTTTCCTTCCTGAGATCCGTGGGGAGCTCTACATACGGCTAAGACCTGGATGATTTTTTTGGCGCATTCCTGAGCTAATTAGATTTAAAACTCCCCTTCCCACTCACTTGAGACTAGATGCTTCACTGCTGGTCCTGCTCAAAGAGGTAGACTTCAGCGCAAATCCATTTTCATTTACCTGAGTTTGGGGCACATGAATCAAGCTATTTTGCCATTGCAAACATTGCGAAGCACAAAAAAAGGCTGTTCGCAAAAATAGCCTAAAGCAATGCATGAAGCAAAATAGCTGATTCGCAAACAAATTTGAAAATTAAAGAGTCGCAAAAACCTATGCATCAAAAAATTGCAAACTGCAATCCATAAAAAATCACAATTAGCATTTCTTAAATAAGAACAAATTCTATCAGGTGGTAACAATTTCAAATTAAACAAATGGGGTGCAAATCATCAGCAAACTACTTAAACAGTCCCAAAAGGCATCAACATGTTTCAGAATGGCAGCGCTCTACATCATGGCAAGAAAGATGAGGCTAAGAGCAGCAGCACATAGAAGAAGGAGGATACAGGAGGGCATATTCAGACTGTGCGTAGCTTTGTTAGGGCAGACAGAGGAAGAGATTTAAGATAAATATAGACTGAATGCTGCACAATCTATGAGCTCACAGCTGAATTGGATCCAATACTGCAGCGTCAGACTCGCAGGACACATGCCATCCCCACTCATGTGCAGGTACTCTGTTCCCTGCACCTCCTAGCTTCAGGGAGCCTCCAGGGAATAATTGCAGCTGCTGGAGACTGGGCTGGACTGGCAATTCCGGGCACAGGGCAATCCCCCGGTAGGCTGGATGGGGGCCGGTTTCATGACATGGGGCCTGTTTGTTTGCTGGGGCCTATTTGGACCCTTGCTTGAACGAGCAGCAAACAAGCACACAACTATCTGCATAAAATGCAGCTGCTGCCTGGTGGTGCTGCATGCACTGTCCATCCGTGCCCAGCACAGCTAAAACTGCAGCATATTATTTATTAAAAAATCCAGTGGGTGGTCTGACTGTCGGCACCATTCGTGGCGTCTTCAGTATCCACCTTCACATCTGCGCAGCGCGTCACTCACCCTAAGGGTGGGGGCAGGGCAGGGGACTGGAGTCAGTAGACCTGGTCAGGGGTGATCATGTGCAAGCACATTGGGGTCACGCAATCGAAAGTGCATGTGACGGCGACGCAGAGGAGACCTGAGAGTGAGACGAGAGGCTGGAGCGGAGCCAGGAGAGGCCCTGCCCCATCATTTAAATATTTGTAGCCTGCCCCGGTCCCTGGGCCGTGTCTTCCGGCTGTCATCCGGCACCCACAGGTGAGTGATTACCCTGATCATTTAATTAATGGCAAGGCACTGTGACTGTCTCTAGGGGCGTCGCGACCACCAACCGGGCCGGAATTAAAAGCAATTAAAGCCTGGTTACGCCCTGGCCAGGTTACGCGACTGCAGCACAGTGTAGATTTATTCAACGTGACAAACAGGCGCTTCCCTATGTTACCGAAAGTCAGATCGGGTGAATGCGCAAAGGTCTGCCAATGCGATGTATATTTTACTGTCTTTGTATGTGATGAGCGATTGTGTCGTGTGGCTGCTGTGGTGATGTGAGGGCCCAAGGCCTGCATCGCTAATAATTGACACACAGAACACAATAGTGGGGTGGTACAACTGGCCATTAGCAGGTCAGCTCAGCCCCTTTTATTAGCAGGGTCATCTGACTGATGACGCCTGTGGTGGGTGCGTGTTCAGTGTGGGTTACACCGTACTGCAACACTAGAATGCTGACTCTCCGTCATTACATCTCTCCGAAACTTAGTGAAAAGTCAAACCAAAGAAAAGTCGGAAACCTATGGGAGGAAATATAGTTCACAAATACAATTATGACCCAATAATGACGACACCCACGTAGTCTTTTCCGCTGCTGGTCAATCACTGACGATGGTGTCTTTTCTTGTCTTCGCAGACTTGCAGCTCGGAGGTGGGCTGTACTGTCTCTCTTTTCCTGTTACGCATCCTCTGAAAGAGTAGATGGAATGATGGGGGCATTTGTGTGTTACCTTCTGCTGTATCATCCTGGTTGAGGTGTTCTGTTCAACTGGTGTCTGTTTCTGACAGGATTTGCAGTTACAGGATATCCCTCTCACGGATTCCCTCTCTCTTGGGTGTCCCCTCTTACTGGACGACCCGGAGGCCCTTTGCTGCCAGGCTTCCACTGGACCGGTGGACTGCTGCCTTGTCACTCCAACAGAGTTGGAGAAGTCGCTACGGGTCCTATTTCCGTGTCCGAAGCTCCTCCTGAAAAGGGTGTTGTTGGCACTTGTTCCGTTGTGTGCTACCATTGTTCTCCCTTGATCTCCAGAGCAAGCTTCAACGGTCCATCTCTCGTCTTGAGACCCGCTGCCACCGGTGTCCCTGAGGCCTCTGCCCCTTGGATATCCACGGTTCTGTGTCCGTTCTATCCCAGAGGTGGCTGTAACCAACGGACCGGCCTGCTCGCTTCTGTCGTCCCTGGGTGACCTTTCGGGTTTGTGTACTTCCAGTGGAGTCGATGTGTTTCCAGGAACTGTGCTTAGATGGTCATGCGCCTCTACACCTTCTCCATTGGGTGTGTCCCTTCTGGTGTGTGTTGTGGTGCACACCTCTTTACTCTGCTTCTTTTCCTTCTTCTTTCTTTGTCGTGGCGCTATGCCTCTCAGGATGGGTCGTCCTTTCTTACTCTTCTCTTTTCTTCGTGGCGTCGTGCCACTCACTCTCCATCGTTTCTCTCTTTCCCTTTTGCGAGGGGGTCCGGCCTTCTCGCTTTCCTTCTCATCCTGACCAGGCTTCTCCGAGCAGCGTGCACTCTGCTCATTTCCCTCTGGTCTTGTCCCAGCACTAGGACACTGTCTTTACTTTGCTCCGTGACTGGACCTGTCGTCGCGACCTTCTGTCACATGATACTTCTGATGTTAAAGTGAGACTTCGTGTCCGTCTCCTTCTGGTCTTTTTCGCGGACCTCTCCTGGGGTCCTCTTTGTCGCCGTCCCCACGGTCTTCGTCTTTACACTTGCTCTGACCTCTTGGTCGGTCAGCATCCTCCATGTTGCGACCAGCTGGGTGGTCGGCTTCTTCTTTCCTTGCGACCAATTGAGTGGTCGGCTTCTTCTTTTCTGGCGACCAACTGGGTGCTCGGCTTTTTCTTTCCTGCAACCAACTGGGTGGTCGGCTTCTTCCCCCCATGCGACCAGCAGGGTGGTCGGTTTCTTCCTCCTTGCGACCCACCTGGGTGGTTGGCTTCTTCTCCATCGCAACCAGACTGGGTGGTCGGCTTCTTCTCCCTTGGGACTAAGACTGGGTGGTCGGCTTCTTTTCCCTTGCAACTAAGACTGGGTGGTCGGCTTCTTCTTTCTTGCGACCAGACTGGGTGGTTGGCTTCTTGTGAGTCTTCATGCTTCGGGTGGTCTGAGTGACCACTTCACCTTTTTTACAGTCCCATTGCTTTGGCGCACTTCTGACTGCGCTCTTCTCTTCTTCTGGGGCAGTTCCAATTCGCAGTCTTACTCTGCTCTGGCTGACGTGCCCGCACCTGCCTCTGTGTGGGGTTCCTGCACTCCTGTCACATTTCTGCGCCGTCTCTCTTGCGGTGATTTGGTGTCTCTCTGTAAGGGCAGGTCACTTGTGCACTCTTCTGTGCCCTTGGCAGTCCCCACTGTCCAGGGTTGCTTTTCCCTGGCGGGCCTTGGCTGCTTCTCCTGGCCATCTGAGGCACTAGTCTCCAGCAGGTGTGAGCACGTGTCCCTGCAGACAAGTGTGCTTTATTCTTTTTCCTTTCCTTGGGAGCAGCCACTTGCCAGCAGGTGGCTCTCTGTTAGTTTCTAAGCAACATCTGTGCTCTACAGTCTCTCATTCCCGTGTGGCAGCTGTCCTCTAGCTGCTGTGTACTTTCCTTTCAGCGGGTGCGTTAATGTGAGATGGCCCCTAGGTGGCAGTTCTGCCTCTCCATTGAAAATCCTGTATCCTCGGCAGCTTCTCACATGCTGCAGGCTTTGTGTGCTTTCAATTTTGGGCTCACCCAGGCCTGTTCCCGGACTCCTGAGGGTCTCACATCCATTGCCACACGAATAGGCACATCCTCAGGCGGCTGCCCTGCTTCAGGACTCATTCTACTTTGCAGTGAGTCTTTTAATTATTCACGTTGCCCCAGGATGTGCAGGGGGCTCGATGCATGTTCAGTAGTCAGTGCTTGGGCATTGTTAGGGGGGTTACTGCAGAATACTTTTTGGCAGCACTGGCCGCATGCCGTCACAATGGGCACTTCTCTATCGCCGTTCTGACCGGCTGTGGGCTTCACGCTGTCTTGCTCTCCCCGTCTTAGCAGCCTCTTTGTTCACACGCTGCGCGGGGCGGGTGAGGGCTTGCTTCAGTTCGTGCTGGCCGCTTTCTTTAAAACTCGTGTTTCCTGGCTACACTGAGACCTTGTAGCCTCCTGGCATGACCTGGCTCGGATTAGTCACTGCAGGCCACTCGCACTCACTTTCTGCGGGGGGGATGGATGGAGTCTGCTCTTCGCTTCTCCCGCCTCCACGCTCCTCTGCAATGCTGCTGGCCTCCGGGTGCCATTCGGGAGGGCCTTGACACACACAGAACTTCTACATCCGTCTTGCGCGCTCACTGGCTTTCTTGCTCCGTCTTCCCCATGCAGCAGGCCTCACTCTCCAGGGGCCGCACAAGGGGGTGCTGGTGCTGCTTCGCTCGGCTGCAGGCCGCCTGCTGTCTCCTCCTCGTTACTCGCAGCTCAAGTGTGGGGGAAGGTTGGCGCTGCCGCCAGAGTCTGCCCACTCCGTTCGGGACAAAGCTGTTTTCTCTCACGGGGCAGGGAATAGATAGAGGCTCCACACTCCGTCCCTTTTGCCGCAGGCTCACCTTATGCCCGGCTGGGCATCTCTCGATGCGGGTAGGCTCCACTTGGCTCCTTTACACCCCGGGGCTCTTCACTTGCCCGCGGACAGTCGGAGTGTGCAGCGCTTCGTCGCAGGGGGGGACTAAAGGCACTTGAGGAGCAGGGTGGGCTCCCACTGACCTCTTCACATGCGGGGTCACTTCTCTTTCACAACAGCCTTACTCACACTCACCGGGCTCACCGCCTGCCTGGCGGGTTGTCGCGGCCGATGTGGGTGGGCTCCGCTCAGCTTGCACTTTTCCCCTGGGCACTTCCTCGCAGGGGCAGCTCACAGCGGGCTCATGAGGTGCGGGGTAGTCTCCCGGTCACCTCCTCATCTCGAAGCAGGCCCGGGGCTCGGCCCATGCCTCGTGGGCCTCCCGGTGGCTGGCGCCTTTCACAGGGGGTGCCATCTAGACGGGCAGCTGTCTCCCCTTTCCCTAGAGTTCAGTTGTTGCACGCAGGGGCACAGCTTTCACCTCGTCCACATCGCTAATAATTGACACACCGGACACAGTAGTGAGGTGGTACAACTGGCCATGAGCACGTGCGCTCAGCCCCTTTTATTAGCAGGGTCATCTGACTGATGACGCCAGTGGTGGGTGGGTGTTCAGTG
Source organism: Lissotriton vulgaris (assembly GCF_964263255.1). Taxonomy (NCBI): domain Eukaryota; kingdom Metazoa; phylum Chordata; class Amphibia; order Caudata; family Salamandridae; genus Lissotriton; species Lissotriton vulgaris. Next base: position 274,511,708 of record NC_141695.1, on the reverse strand, counting down.
TGGGTTACACCATACTGCAATACTAGAATGCTGACTCTCCCTCATTACAGCCGCCACTATAAGTTCTCTAGAGTGTTGTTGTGGTAGATGGCAGGCAATAATTTGCAAGGGTGAATTGCAAGTCCAGTGCCAAAAAAGCAAAGCAACAGTCTTAAACGTTTTGAGGGAGCACAGTAGAAGTACTTACAGGCCCATGTCTCTCTGCCCACTTGAGTGCAAAGTGCTTTCCATGCGCTAATGATGGGGCTCAGTGACCTGCTCAGGTACAGTCGCACCATATTGGGAACTCTCTTCAGATTGCCAATGGCGAGTCATCTGATGATCAGCAGTCCAGATCCCGGGTGCCTTGCTGCTCCAAACTCTACATGTGAGATAGGATAGGTGTACTGATCAATGAAAGTTGCCATGGGCTGGTTAGTTGAGTTCTGCCACATCTAAGTAAAGTTCTGATGTTGGTCACAGACACGCAGTAAGAAACTTGTCAGGACTCGGCTCTGTAGCGGTGAGCCGCCCAACTCTTTTTGAAATAATTACAGCGCCTGCTGTAGTGCCCCACTCAGTCTGAGGCTTGCCTGCTCAGTGCCCGGAAGCGCTGCCCTCGAATCAGCGAGTTTAGTACTGACTGTTGGGTGTTGATTCTGTACTATAAATTAAGCAGCTGGGAGCTAAGCTGTGTGTACCTCTGGCTGCAGTCCCTGTGGTCTGCTGACTGTTGACTCATAATTTTAAATACGCACTGCAGCTAAGAAGGCTCTCCTTAATTTCAGCAGCTGTGCGTAATTAAAATTACCAATTTTGCTTTGTTGGGAGCCTCACATCACCAATCCTTTTTTTCTTTCCATTCTTTGTATTGTAGTTCTATATTTTAGCTTGTGCAAATTCAGAACTAGTAGAACAAAACTCAGCTGGGTGAACTATGCACAAATGAATGGAATTGAAAACCTTTTTTCAAATAGAAGAGGTGCAACATCTTTAGGTGCCATTCAAGCTTCCTTGCATAAAACAGCTGTATTATGAGCAGTAGGCGCACCAGCTTCCTTGACGGAAGTATCACAATTTTGCAGCGTGCACTGATAGTCCTTGTGCACAGGGCTCGAGTCGGGGTACCACGCAGGTAGACGGCGTCCCCCCACTCATTTTACCTAGAGCTCTGTGCCGAGTAGGAAAATTATTCAGGTTAATTATTACTGACAAGTAATCGAAGCTTTACCGCTTAATTCTCTCTCATTCAGAACGTTGCTCACGTGCTGGCTTCTCTGATGCAATCACATCTAAGTGGTGAGCGAGGGGAGGCAATGAGTCTGATGGTGCAAGCCACCTTTCATGACGTCACTTTCTGTTGTGACATCAGCGTCCCCCCACTTATTTTTATAGGACTTGTGCCCTGCTTGTGCATACAAATAATCTATAGCATGGGAGCAGCTCCATGTTGCTCTCTCTCACCTGAGTGCTTCTCTTCCTCTCCCACGCTTTGTGTTGTTCTCATTCAATTGTATGCTCCTTCTGATCCCACAGTATTCCTCTCCCTTGTGAGCTGCTTTTCCCCTACCCATCTCATCCCTCCCACAACTGCACCTCCAATTTACCCACCCCTCAGTCCTATATTTCTTAATTATTTGTTTTTAATGTCATACTTTACGGATTCCTTTTGTTAAAAAAAAAGAGGCACTTGCGTCAATTTGGAAGCGTGAATGCATGGTCATACACAAGGCGCTTGCATAATGACACATACATTACATCACATACGCGCTGTTGCACCTTTTTTTTCTCTTTGTTGCTCCTGCTGTAAAGAGTCAGCATAATGGATTGGTAAAGCCAATAGGCCTCAAAGGCGAGACCTATTAAATTTGATTAAATCCTAGAGGGGGATCCGGGGGGCCAGTGGGCAAAGGCTGGCTGAGGTAGGAATAAAGTTGTTTTTTCTGCCGCCCACCCTGCAACACTACTAAAGGCTGAGATGAGAATGTTGTTGGGGCCTCGCATCCTGTTTGGGCCGGGTCCCACGTGGGACAGAGAGGCACTGGAGTCCAAACTGTGAAGGTCTCAATCAGCGCATCATTAATAGCCAGGGACCTGGGAGGAGTATGAGGGCTCACTCAAAAGCCTGACTATGGCAATCGGTTGTTAATTGGCTTTTCTGTCGACCCGTCAGGCAACACATCAATAAGTCAACCAGGCTTAGGTAGTGCAGTCCTATGTCTTCCTGCCTCAGCCTGTGCCCCTGTCAAACCCAGGTGTATGTCTATCTTATGTGTACAGAACTTAATAAAGTACTGACTTTGAAAAACGTCTTTAAAATCCTGGTTACACATTTGTTTAACAGTATGATCTGGTTACAAGGGCGCAAGTGCTCTTCGATTTCTGGTGCTATGCAGTAGTTTTAAAACCTTGTAAGGGTTTATTGCTGCTCAAATGGTTGTAATTTCTGATATTTATATGTTTCCCTCGGCGTCGTTGCTTAGCTTTGCTCACAAGAAAGTGTCACTCATAGTTGTTGAAACGTCACTCGTAATTACACTAACATTATGGAAATGTCACACATAGCAATCTGAAACCTTGGCAGCTATGCATCTTCCCTGCCCCCATGATCCTGTATTTTCCGTCCAAGTAGTGATCATTACCATGTCGTCTACTTCACGGCCTGCAGCCTGTGTTCGCTGGTCCAGAGGCCAGCCGATCCACTCCTCATCAGATCCCGGGGGCTCCGTTACTCTGCCATTCAAAGGCGAGCTGGCTAGATTTTATGGTTAGTGCGAGCCTAGGGGTCGGAGGCTCCCTCCGATCGGGGATGTGCACTGTGATGTTTGCAGCACTTGTCTTTATCCAACATATACCCACGAATTGTATACCCACAAACCAACTATCATACTCCAACACGCAAAACCAAATAAACCCAAATGCAAACAAATTGTCTAATACTTTGAAAGCAGCAATATCTCAAACCTTTAAATAGCAACAAAAAAAAGTTCAGGCATTCCCTCATTGTGATATTTGAACAGTGGCCCTATCACGTAGCCTCCCCCCCCCCCAGAAAGACTGACTTCTGTGCACCTGTTACTGGTCCAGCTATTTTTAAGACCTAATTAGCAGCAACAAAGGAGGAATAATATAATTGTTTTGGAAACCTCATCCAGTGGAAAAAATATGAAAAAGAAAGAATACTTTTCTTTCTGTGAAAGTTGGAGCCAGGCCTACAGCTGGAGCGTGCTGACAGGCCGCCGCCTGCCCTGTAGGAGCCCGCCTCTGCCGACTGCCTCCTAGTCCTGTAGGAGGCCGCCTCTGCCTGTAACTTGCACCCTGTAAGAGGTCGCCTATGCCTGTAACATGCCTGTGTAACGTGCACTGACAATGCCTGGGAAATTTTCCAATCATACAAGAAATCTTGGCTCTGTATGAAAGCTGACATGGGTTTGAGTGTGTCATGCACACGCGGGAAACTGAAGGGATGGGTTGATATTTATTTCACATTTTATTCTTTATTTTAGGTTTTGTTTTCAAATAAAGCATCTGAACCAAGGGGCACAGGCTGCTTAATATAGCAAGGGGAGGCCAAGAGGAATGGGTCATGATGGCACACGAGGCTTACAGAGGTCTGATTTACTGACCCTGGGAGGATGGAAGGCTGAGCTTGTCTTGTCAGTACTCAAACATCACAGCTAATGCCAGAGGCGAGAGTTAACTCACTCCTAGCACGGTTTTTTCATGGGCGCAGCTTTTTATGGGTTTCACGTCACGAGGCGTCCACTGAGGGGTCCTTAGCAGGGGGTGGCGCTGACAGTAAGTGCCGGAAAATTGTAGCCTGCCCTGGGCCGTGGCCCTCCCTAACTCACCGAGCCTCAAGGAAGGACTATGTTTAAATGTAAGTGATTTAATCAAAACCAGTAGAAGAGACCATTTGAAAGGGGAATAAAGTCTGCAGGATGGGCGATCTATTTGGAATCCATGGCGAACCTCTGCCATAGTGTCAGGTTAAATTCTTTTCCAAGGTCTGCTCTCATACTGAGGGAAGAGATATTAATATCGCTCTTTTGCAATTATATACCTACGTATCTGCTCATTAATACCATTCAAACATGAATCTTGCAGGCACCAAAGACAAAAGGTATTCTCAGGGGTCAATGTCAAAAGTGATATGTCTTCCAATGACTGGAGTTTGTGATGTGACTGTAGAGCAGGCAGCATGAGTCTGCTATTATAGCTGCATGGTATGGACCGCAAATGAGCAGATGTCTGCTCAGGGTCAGCAGTGTGCTAAAATACCCTGATACACCATCATAGCAGGGTGCTTAATTTATGCTGGTGCTTTCCGGTGCTCTGTACTGGTGCTGAATTTTCAACACCGCCACTTATGGTAGTCTGCCAGTTCTCACAAATCCGCTGCAGTCGCAGAACCGGGCGGGGCCAGGGCCTACCAGGCTTAGGGCGGAGCGAGGTTGTGGGTGGGGGCTGGCCTTTGCATTTCCCGCTATGATGCTGGCACACATTGCCTCCTGCCGGCTTGAAGAAAAGGGGAATAGAAGCCCATTGCTGTCACGGCACAGTGGGTAGAGTGCCTGTTGTGGAAAAAGAGATACGTGCTGCTGGAATGCGCCGGGTTGAAAGCGTTGGGGGCAGACACGACTTATATAACCTGTAGGTTGCACGCCTGTTTCATGGATATGCCGAAACTGCTTTTTATTTACAACTGAAATAATTACCTATTTGCTCAGTGATAATACCATGGTCTTGGTAACCCCTCCCTCTTTCACCCTCCTCTTCCTCACACTCTTGTTTGGGAGCATATTGTTCATACTCACTGCTGAGACATGGTTAGATAAGTCCTTGTCAGCCTCGGATTCCTCCAAATTAGGTTCAGGTTTGATCTGCTTTATTGCATCAAAAAAGGCAATTTTTGTTGGCTCTTAGGGCACAGTCCACTTTACCAACGCTAACCAGTGCTTGTGCTCTTTCCATTAAACATGGTAAAATTGGCTTAAACCGAATTGGCAAATTTTATTTACGTTTAAGTCCCTAGAAATGTGGTTCTACTTGTACCCATGGAATTTAAATTAAATGCTGCTAGTTGGCCTGCAACACTTATTGCGCCACCCACGTAAGTAGCCTATTTATACATGTGTCAAGGCCAGGGCCTGTCATTGCAGTCAGCCTATGCAGTTATAAAACTGCCATTTTGACCTGGCGAAAGAACAGTCCTAAAAATATTCAGTTTTACTACATTTGTCACCAGGATGTCACCTCTAGTGCAAGCCCTTTCCATAGTGTAGTGCATTTAAATGGTTTTTCATATACTTTTAAGTTTTATATCTCCCTGAATAGCAAGGCTGCATTGCTACCCTTGATCTTTGTGCGATTCTTGAATTTTCACATTCCCATGACTCGAGTGATGTACAGGCAACATTGATGCAGCACCCGCACTCTGAAAAGTGTTCCAATTCCACTGGCCTTGGTGCCTTTGTGTGAATTTTTCATGCTTTCTCTCAAGGGTGCCATGTGAGACAATTCCATGCATTCTGGCAGCCTGGGGGCTTATGTGTGATATTTCCATGCTTATTGGCCTTGGTGCTTATGTGTGACGTTTCCATGCTTTCTGGCCTCATGTGACCAGACCTGGGTATGACGTTTTCACAGTTTCAGGCCTCTGTGCCCTAGGTGCTAATTATCGGATGCTTATGTGTGACATTTTCACAGTTTCTGCCCTCAGTGCCTAGGTGCTTAGGTGTGACATTTCCACAGTTTCTAGCCTCAGTGGCCTGTGTGCTCGTGTCTATTTTTGGTGCTCTCTGAAAGAATGTCCGTGGGTACATATGACTGGGTGGGTAAGCTTGTGCTCTTAAAGGTCATCATCTATTTACTGTGCTTTGAAAGTTGATACAATTGAATATGTAATGAAAAATGTGCTGTAAAATTCAGCATTTTGGTCTGTTTTTTCCAAAATGTTTTTGGGGGAAGAACCCTCCCCCAAACTCCCCTAGTGTAGAAGCTGAAAATGGAAATGATAAATAATTCCACACCCACGACTCTCTGTCAGAACATAAGGTAGCAAAGTTTATTGGAAAAACACAAATGGCAAATTAACGCGCAGCACGGAGACATCAGCAAAGCCACTGAATGTCCAAAGAGGTGACAGGTCTGACAGTTTATATAAGCCAAAACCACAAAGGATATAGCATCATAACATACGTAGCACGAATTAAGCATAGTTCATTTGACCAATTAGCAAGTGTTTGAGTAGCCATATACCATGTAAGGTCCGAACTATACTGTTGCCAACCACGTTGCCCCAAGTGGGCAGCTTCTGGGACTTTCCACTGTAATGTAAGATACAAGTCTGGTGCTTTTCCAGTTAATAATTGCACACAATAGTAATGACCAGAAACATATTGTGAAATGGGATATGCTGAAATTTACTTGTACGTGCCTAAGCAAGCATCCTCCCTTGTGCCACGTATCTTGTCTTCTAGCAAGCCTTGCGTTACCCAGGCTGTTTCTCTGAAGCTCTGAAGAGAAAAAATAAACCATCCTGTGCCATGTCAACTTAACAGGGCCTAGAAGCTTTTCTGAATTTGGTGTCATAAAACCAATGGCTACGTCATTGTGCCATCTGATACCAAATCACTATCTCCTAACCCCTCACCTCCATCTCTTCTTCTTCATCATCATTGTTGGTATGGTGTTCATGAGGTCTATGCCACTTGTTATGGGGCATATAGCGTGCACAGCAGGATGCAAAGGCTGTGCAGCATGCTGGGCCAACCTGGACCATTGTGCACAGTGTAATCAATACAGTGATTATTACAATAATCACTTCCAATATCCATTATCCCCAGCTTGCTAGTCATACCATGAAATTTTCCCACATGCTCCCTGTATGTATTCCATGTGCTTTGTCTCTAACGTCTGTAATCTTGTGTATTGCATCATCTATGTTGCAGCTGTTGTCAGGTATATACGAACAGCACCCCTGGTGGACGACGTGGCAGACTTCACCCTCTTTGGCCAGAATGATGTCTAACGAAACTCTGTTCTGCATCACTACGGCCCTCATGGCGGTCAGTTCCTCAGTAATGTTTCCCATTACTGCTACTGTTGAGTCAACCAGATCCTAAATCATCCTTGCTAGCTGATGTACCCTTTGTGTGGTGTATATGATCCCTGCACCTGGGACCATCATCCCAAGGCCTGTCATTACATTGTCTGCCCATTCTGGTGTCCTCCTAATTCTCCTTGGCCGTGGGCCTTGGCGTGTTATCTGTACTATGTCAGAAAAATGTGTCATTTGTGGTATTATGGAGGCAAGATAACAACTGCCATACCATCCTGGTGGCAGGTAGAAGTATGCCCACTGCCCGCATACAAAGAATAGTCCCTTGTATCCTACTAGTCCGGTTGAGTATTTTTCGTTATTGTTCCTGATCCTTGATAACCTTGTGGTGTGTGTGCAGTTACTCTCGCCCACAAAAATGTGTTCCACGTTCTCTTCCTCCTTAATTCTTTTTATTATGTTTACCCTGTCTTCACAATCTAACAGTCCCTTTTCCCTCGTGCCATTTCAGCTATAGTGCATGCAAACGAGAGGCAATCTTTCCATGCGTCTTTCTGCAGTAACTGTTGTATTGAGCATCTTTTTTCTTGTGGCAACTTAGGTATTTTGTTTTTCAGTACCACTTGGTTATTCTGAATACAGGAAGGTGCAGAAGGAAGTTGTGCTACCTTGAATCTTGGTATCTTTAATTCTCCTCCCTTCTTTGTTCCCAAGTTGTTCCACCCTGCTCTTCCTTTCCATCCTTCATTTCTAGAAGTCTTATCAAATGTGTCTAATATTTCCTTATCCCTTCTTGCTGGTTGCATATTTATACATGGCCTTCTCTTTCTCCGATGTACTTCCCCACCCTGTTTAGTTGTAATTCTGCTACCCTCAGGTGGTGCGAATGCCACTGACATGTTATGCTGATTGAGGAGCAGATTTCGCATTAATATTCATCCTACATATTTGTGAACTGGCAGCACATTATAGCTCATGCTGTTTTCTGTGTCAGTTGGCAAAGGTGTGCAAACATAACATCCAGATATGTTCATTATGCGTACATTCATTTTTAACATTTCAACATATTTGTTTCCATAATATTCATCCCACAATTCCCTTTCTCCTCCTGTTTTAATGTCAACCTTTCCCAAAATGTCTTCAGTTTCAAAATCTATTAGTCTTACATCATTAGTTACATTTTGGTCCCCTTCATCCCCCTGCTTGGGGGAACATCACTTTCAACGCATTTATTACAACGCACTACCATCACAACGCAACCATTACAACGCAAACCATTACAACGCATTGCGCTGGGGGGCGCTCTAGGATAGGGAATATATTTAATTTACTATCCAACACCTTCCCTACTATCCACGGGGACTGGAGTTGGAATAGTAAATTAAATAAATCAATATCCAGCGCTTAAAAGCACTATGCGTTGTAGTGGTATGCGATGTAAAAACCGCGTTGTAACAGCAGGCGTTGTAATAGCCTGCGTTGTAGTGACACCAATCCCCCTGCTTGCCATTGATGAATGGTATTTCAATGTATTTTGCAAATATTATTAACAGTGCAGTCACTATTATCCCTGGGACTGGTGTCAATATGGCTCCTATTACTGATGGTCATCTCCTCTCTGGTCTTTTCATTCTTGGCATTGTTCTTATTTTCACTTGTTCAGTTATTGTCCCTGATAAGACCAGATCCTATGTCTTCTATTGCATATATCACACAGTCAAAAATGTCAAGGTGTACGTCTGTAATATCTTGGGCTGTTGTTGGAAGTCCAAAAGTGGGAAATGAAATGTCTTGCAAGATCAAGTCACTCAACCCACTCAATAGTGGAGGATTTGGCACAGTCAGTTCCAGTACACCATTTAGGTCTATTCCAGGACACAACAGCCTTATAGGAATTATTAGTTGTGACTGTAATACTCTCACCTGTATAGACCTAAGCCTTCCGGATCTGTTTGCTGGCATTTGTCGAATATGTGGTCTACTTAGGTGTTGGCATTTCCTTGACCAAGCATTCAATTCAATTCAGTTCTTTTTTTTTTTCAAAGTCTTGTCTTTGATATGTAACTAGCGGGCACTGCACCTCCTAGGGGTCTATTGGTGCAGACACCTGTCAACCATTTAGAAGAAAACGTTGGTGTCTTGATGAGGTACTGTGAGAGGTTACTAGCACATGACAGTTAGCACTCCCTTGGAAACAGCTGGTAACAGCGTCTTTGGGTTGTTGATACCCAATTGACTTGTTGTGCGCAGCAGGTGACTACCTTTGGTATCTTCTGGCTTTTGTTGGAGGCCTGGCCTGCCCCGAGCAGGTATCTGCCTCTTGTGTCTTCTGTTGGAAGCCTAGCCTGCCCCGAGCAGGTATCTGCCTCTTACTTCCCGTGGGTCTTGTCTTGCGTGGTGGATCGGCGGTTGTACCTTCTTGGTGCTTCAGATGTCGCTGGTGGTGCTGGTGGAGCTGGTTCTTTGCTGTCTTGTCCTTCTGCTTTCTTGGCATGGGAGCTATGGATCCAGGATTTCAGCCCTTGACACTTAACTGCTGTTGCTGTGCTGAGAATCACCAGGTGCGGTCCCTTCCACCTTGGCTGGAGGCAGTGCCATCGGGTGTGGGCATTTACCCAGATCCAGTCACCAGGCTGCAGGTCATGTGGCCGTGAAGTTGTTGCTTCTGGAAGAGCCTGCAGGACCTGGCGGTGAAGATAATGTAAAGTCTCTGTGAATTTCTTACAATAACCTAAAAGCAGATTGTCTGTTACTGATAGTGGGGCAGGTGGACATATGGCCTGCGATGTTCATGGGTCGGCCTAATACTATCTCATGGGGGCTGAGCTTTGTTACCCTGTCTGGTGTACTCCTCATTGCCAGCAGGGCTAGTGGTGGTGCATCTACCCATGAAAGTTCAGTTGATGCACACATTTTTCCAATCTTATTCTTCAACACACCATTCTTTCTTTCCACTGCGCCTGCTGCGGGTGGGTGATAGGCACAGTGTAGCTTCTGTGTAACCCCAAGTCCTTTACATATTCCCCCTATGACATGGGAAATAAACGCTGGCCCATTGTCGGAGCTCAGAAGGGCTGGTATTCCAAAGCGTGGGATAAGTTCCTGTAGGAGACATTTAGCAACCGTATGTGCATCACAGTTCTTTGTTGGGTATGCTTCGATTCACTTACTGAACATGCACACAATTACCAACACATGTTTGTACTTGTGGGTGGGAGGCATGTCAATGAAGTCCAGCTGGAGGCTCTCAAATGGACCGTGGGGTGGAGGGAAGTGGCCAGGTGCAGGTTGTATACCTTTCCTAGTATTGTATTGTGCGCAAACGGTGCACTGCCTGCAAAGTCTTTCTGCTATTTGGCGAAACTTACAGCTGTACCAGCATTGGGAAAATAACCTGATCATCCAATCCCTGCCAACATGTGAGGGTCCATGATAAAGACGTGCCATGGAGGGGAGCATGGATGAAGGTAGGCATATTTTTCCATTTGGCCCTGTCCATAATCCCTCCTTTGTTTGCACACACCCTCCCTTTACCCACTCCTCCTTCTCTTCTTTCTCCACTTTGCTCTAAATGTGTATTGGGTCAAAGTGTAGGGAATCATTGGTAACCTTCGTGCTTTTGCTGGTGCTTATCGTCTGTACCATAGCTAGCTGACAGCCTGTCAGTGCTATCCTCTTCGCTTCCCCATCAACGAATGCATTTCCCTTTGACACATAGTCTTTTGCTGAAGTGTGTGCTGCGCATTTGATGATAGCTACTTTTGATGGAAGTAGGAGGGCATGGAGGAGGTCACTTATCAATTGGGCGTGTTGTATTTGTTGGCCTGCTGATGTGAGAAAACCCCTCATTGGCCACAGCTGACCAAAGTCATGGACCACTCCGAAGGCATACTGGCTGTCTGTATATATATTTGCCCTTTTTCCTTTAGCCAATGTGCATGCCCTCGTTAGTGCCACCAGTTTAGCCGCCAGTGCGCTCTTGGCGTTCGCCAGCCTTCCCCCTTCCAGTAGTTTATTAACTGTGCCTACTGCATAGGAGGTCTGCAAAGTTCCCATGTCATCCCGAAGACATAACCCATCTACAAATAAGTTCCCTTGTGCATCGGGAAGTGGTGTGTCTTTCAAGTCTGGGCGCACCTTCGTGTGTCTGTCAATGGCTAATACACAATCGTGAAATGCATCGTCTGATTCTAGGTCATCCAACTCGTGCTCTGTTGGCAAAAGACATGCTGGGTTCAAAGTGGTGCACCTCTTGATGGCAATGTATGGTGCTAGCAGTATCAGCTCATACCTAGTAAGGCGTGCATTTGTCAGGTGCTGAGTCTTAGTGGACATGAGTAGGGTGTCCACCGCATGGGGAACGTGCAAAATCATTGTGTGTGCCAGCACTATGCTTTCTGACTGTTCTACTACTATTGCGGCTGCAGCCACGGCTCTGAGGCATGGCGGAAGTGCAGAAGCCACTGGGTCTAGCGTGGCTGAGTAGTATGCTACTAGGCGATAGTAAGATCCGTGCTTTTGACTCAGTACCCCCAGTGCGCACCCTCCCTTCTCATGGTAGAACAGGTGGAAATCTTTGCTGTAATTGGGGAGGCCTAAACCTGGTGCTCCGCTCAGTTCTCTTTTAAGTCTGTTGAATGCCTCTTCACAATCTTGTGGCCAAGGTACCACATTTGGGACCTCTTTGTGTGTCATGACTTGTAATGGTTTTGCAATGAGAGAGAAATTTGGGATCCAGTGGCGACAATATCCAGCCACACCCAGAAATGCCAGAACCTCTTTTTGTGTGCGTGGTCTGGGAAAGTGGGTGATGGTGGATATCCTGTCAGGTAGTAATCTCCTGGTCCCTGTGGACAGTTTGTGGCCTAGGTACCTCACAGCCGTGAGGCAGAACTGTAATTTCTTTGGGGAAACCTTGTAGCCTTTCGTTGCTAGATGTCATAGGATGGCAATAGTGTCCTGAACGCAGGCCTCCTTTGAAGGTGAGGCCAGTAGTTAATCGTTTATGTACTGGACCAGAGTTGAGCCACCTTTCAGCACTAGGGAGTCTAGATCTGTTTTTAGTGCATTTGTGAAGATGGAGGTGTAAACCTACACCAACAAAATCTTTTTCCCCTGAACGAGAACGAGAAATGTGATTGGCTGTCAGGGGGCAGGAGATTGGTAAAGAAGGCGGAGCTCAAATAGTCAGATAGTCTTGTTGCAGAGTTTGGAAATACTGGGAAGGAAGGTATCCCTATTTTGTTCAATTCTCCCAGGTGTTGTAAAAATGGTATACAGGGCCCCCATCCGGGCCCTTGGATGCTTTCTTTACAAGGAGTATGGGTGTATTGCATTGGCTAGAGCGTATATCCCTTATTATTCCCTGCTTTAGGAGGTCCTGTATCACTGGTGCTATGCCCTCCTCCCCTTCTTTTGAAATTTCGTATTGTGGTACTCTTGGGAGCCAACACTTGTCCTACATCATTTGCACTGGTAGCCCAGACTTGGGGTGGCACACAGTCATATAACTCTTATGGTATGATGGGGTCAGTGCAGGTCATGAAGGCCTGTAGCATCAGACCATTAGTTCTGCTTTCTAGGAAGACCCCCTATTGGTGAGCAGTGTATGGTGCATTGTCATTTACAAAGTAAGTCCCTTCCTAGCAAATTCACTGGGCAGAATCTGATGAGGATGAACTGATGGTTGACAAGTAGGTGCCTACCCTTAACTGCAATGGCTGTATTAGATATTAATGTATTGGTAGTCCTGTCATTCCTACTGCGGTTATCTTCATTCCCGAAAGTGGTGCCTCCGGCGTCACTGACGCTTTTAGCATTGATCTTTGAGCTCATGTGTCTATCAAGAAGGTTACAAGTTTTTCCCAGAACTGTCCCTTGTACATATGGACCTGATTGATCCACTGCTATGGCTGGAGCTATCAGGCAGTCTTCCACTTTCAGGCATCCCTAGAATAAATCTTGGGGTGGCGGTGGGAAGCGATTATCCTGCTGTCCCCACCCCTCCCACCCTGCCCAGTACTGTTGTGTTGGAGGTATTTCATTAGACGTGTATCCCTGCTGTTCATTATTTCTATATTCTGTGCGCTGCGCATTATGCTGGTATTGTTGTTGGTCCTGTCCTCCGCATATTTTATTTTTTATATGGGTCAGACTGCTTTTCAGTGCCTGGGGTCCTTACAGTAGAAGCAAGCTGCACCTGGTGGCGGTAGGGAAGCTTACCTGTTATTCTGTTGCCTACCTGTACCCTTTCCCCTACCTCGGCACCTCCCTCTTCCTTGCTGGCTTGTGTAGAACATTTCTTGCGCTACCATTAGTCTGACCTTTTCTTTCTTTATTTTCTCTGCTTCCATTGTCTGTACATTGGACTGATAGTCAGAGAAGTACCTTGCTGCAGCCAGCACCTTTTCTATTGGCTCCTGCTCCCAGCAAACAAAAGATGTTTGTAGATGTGTTTTAATAGGGGGTCTCAGACCTTTGACAAACGTGGTGACAAAGGCTAGCGTTGCTTCTCCCATTGGATTTTTTATTCCACTGTTCTGCTGATAGACTTGCAGAAGGCTGTCAAAATATGAATTCACACTCTCATCCTTTTCTTGTTTAGTATGTGTGATCTTGTTCCAATCTACCTTGTCTTCTGGTATTTTATCTTTTAAATATTTCACTACCTCTTTGTATTTCTACTTCATCTCCTGGTGCTCCTCCCTTCCCCTTTTGGCCAATCCACTTTCCTTTTACAATCTTCCCACAAATCCTTTGCAACTGTTATATTGAATAAGGTGTCAAAGTCCCGCCATAACAGTCCCCCAAAACTGCCATCCTGTCTAACTCCGTGTACCATTTCCTTGGCTCTTCTCTAAGCCTCGGGAAGTCTTTCGTAAAACACATAATGTCTTGTCTAGACCAGGGGACATGGACATATGCTAATTTGTCAACATTACTGCCTGGTATTTCCCTAAGGGGCATCATTAGTATTGGTGGGGTGGCCGGTGGTGGCGTCGTAGTTCCTGTGTGAGGGGTGAGGGTCTGAACTACTTCCAACACTGCAAATGTGCACCAGCTCCTTCCACTGTTGCTGTTTGTCTACGGCATATTGTAGTTTATTTTTCATATCTTCGTCTTTGTATGTCTGCAAGTCTGAGTCAGTGAAACTGAACCTCGCTATGTCCCATTCATACTGAGTAGGTAATGGTGGAACTGTACCTGTAGTATCTGTGACTGTAGTCTTTATTCTCTGGACATAAGCACTATCTGCCTGTGCGCCCTTGTCCATTAACTGTGCCCGTGCTAGGGACAGGGTTTTTTCTAGGTATATCCTCTGTTGTGTTTTTGTGAAGTCTCCTACTGCTAGTGTTCCTGCCACCATCTGTTGCAGTAAATCCTGACATTTGACTGTGTCTGACTTCAGTACTCTACTTTGTGTCGAGGGCGAATCCTGTGGGAAGGATATGGTGGTGCTATTTGATTTGCCTAAGCTGTCCCTCCTACCTTGTGGTGCAGACTGCTGAGGCCCTTGTTTTGCCTGTTATGGTAATACAATGTCATGAACTGTTTGCAGTACGTAGGTACAAAGTTCCCAAACCAGGGACTGCCACTGTCCTAATGACATAGTGTCGTCTGCTGATGTGTCATCGAATCTTTGTAGCCATTTGCGGCCTATTAATTTTGGTTGCGTCATACCTTCCTGTGTACATTCAGCCTTCATCTCTCTTTTCTTATCACTATATTTTCTTGCAGCGTGTGCTGCCTCAGTTCTCATTAGCTGCAGAACGGCGATGTCTTGGACGGTGTCCAAGTCTATTTTGACTGCTTCCTCATTGATAAGCCTGCGTGTTAATGCTACAGCCTCTGCCTTTATTTGCTCAGCCAACTCAGAGGGTTGGTTTGTTGTAGCAGAGTGTGGGTTTGTAGTGGAAATCATCCTTCTCATTAGAATGTCTTCCAATATTTCATCAGCACTGTCACCTTGCTTTTCTTTCTCTACTGCTATGCAAGGGTATAATCCGACAATATCCAGTTGTCTTTTCCTCCAAATCTCTTCTGTTTTTTTCTTACTTATCTCATCTAGCACCCTTGTTTAACCTCTAATAGTTCCTTGTGGACATTCGACTTCACGTCGTTAGTTTCACGTCTGTCACGTAAAGCCAAATACCACTGATTGAAAGACTCCCATTCGGATGGGCGTATCTTCTTTCCTTTTAATTTCAACATTTGTTTCAAATATGACAATTTCTTTATGCCGTACGTTCCTTGCCTGGGGAACTGCAAGTCTCATTTTCTAGCTGTCAAGTCATGCCATTTATTTATAAATAGTATGGAGTGAAGTCCTTGGCTTAAGGCCACATTGAATGCCGGGGAGTCTTTAGGTGGGGCCGGCTGACTGCTGTCTAAATAATTTTTGCAGAGTGTGTTTCGCATTGCGAGTGAATATTGTGGAGTGTGTGTAGTGCAAGTGCTAACCTGGCTTGTGGCACGGACAGTTCAGACACACCAGACAGATGGGTGGGGTCTAGCGCTATTTCTATGCGTAGAAAACACAGTGGGTGAACGAACACTTTTATATACTCCTCAGCCACATTCCAGTTGTTATTGTAGCAAAGGGAGTCGTTCGCAGGCAACAGACAGGTTACTTAAATCAAGTTCACCCAAGCGTTCATCGAGTGGAAAGAGAAAGATCTCTGGGTGATAATAAAACTGGTGTCCCATGAGATGATGGAAAGATGACAGGAAAGTTTTTTAGAAGAAAGATTGATAATTCCGTCCCCTTGCTATCTTCCATTATCTCATTTGGGTGGAAGGTGCGGCTGGACTGAACTATATTGAAAACATTCAGGCAATCACTTAAACAGTGCAAGATGGTGAACCCTGCATCCAGCTCAGACACACACATGAAACATAAAACAGATTTCAGCGGCCCTGAGCGCAGCGCTGTCAGAGTGTCTGTGTATAATAATTATGTGCAGTGGTATCACACTAATCCCAGAAGAGTAACAGGGCTATTTCTCAATACAGGGTAAATCTTAAGAAGTCAGCCAGCCAGTTCATAGTAAATGGATGATAAAAAGAAAAGCCCCTTGCTGTCTTCCGTTATCCCATTTGGGTGCTCTCTGAAAGAATGTCTGTGTGTACATATGACTGGGTGAGTAAGCAGGTGCTTTTAAAGGTCATCATCTATTTCCTGTGCTTTGAAAGTTGATACAATTGAATATGTAATGAAAAATGTGCTATAAAATTCACCATTTTGGTCTGTCTATTACCTAGGTGTAGTCGGGATCACTTGTTGCGCTCGCTCGCTATGCGCCGGACGGGGGCTGGTTTGGCAAATTTGCCAGGGCTGCTTTCAGTTCCCAGTCCTGCCCTGGTTGGAGATGTCTCCCAAATTGCCCTTTCAAGATTTTTCAATGCATTCCTTGATGCCATGTTGCAGAGGATACACCATCACATTCGGTTCCCCACAACACCACAGGAACTGCGGCAAACTAAATAAGATTTAATCATGTTGCCCATTTTCTACATGTAATAGGTTGCATTGATGGGACGCATGTAGCCATTTGTCCCTCCTCAGGGAATTACTATAATTAACGAAACCGGAAATCTTACCATTCATTGAACATTCAAGTTTTCTGAAATTCTAGAAACATAATCACAGACATTGTGGCTAGTTACCTTGGCAGTGTACATGACTAATGTATCTTCAGACATAGTTACATACACAGACGTCTACTTGCGGGTAAATTTGGAGAAGGATTTTTGCTTGGTAAACAGATGTAATACTGACTTGCACACCTGTCTGCCATGGTGACACATTGCAGTTACTAATGTATTTTCTTTTTTACATCCTGAAGGTGACTCCATATCTAAATCCTACTACACCAAGTGAGCAGCGATACAATGAGGCACACATCTCCACATGCAACATGATTTAGAGGACATTTGAGTTTCTAAAATCTCGGTTTCGCTGCCTCCACAAAAATGGGGGTGCCTTATAATATAGACCTAAGACTTGCTTCGAAATAGTTGCCACATGTGCCATGTTGCACAACATAGCCACAAATAGAGGCATTCCCCTGGAAGACTCTGACAGTGAGCCAGAGGTAAACATCCAGCCAAGATAACCACCACAAGCGGCATGCGGTCCAAATGCAGCAGAGGGGAGACGGAGACGTGCAGTAATCACTCAACATTATTTCTAAGGTGGGTAATCATGAGACAACACAGTAGGTGCTCAACGGTTTATTGTAACAACATTGTGGTAGTGTTAATGCACACACCAGGTGCAGAAAAGTGTAGTATGAATACAGACAATTAAATGACATTGCCTTGGCACTTACACGTCAGTATGAACAAAGTACATTGGGCTGGTTACCTCACCAGATAAGTACCTGTCCAGATCACTACTTTTTCCGGCTAGGCACTCTCGTGGGTCTCTCAGTAGGCTCAGTCACATCCCAGATTGAGCCTTCCGTGCCAGTGTTGCTCCTGGTACTGCGCCTCCTGGGATTTGTGACAGGCGCCAGTAGGCTACTGAGGCTGGAGGCCTCCTCACTATCCCCCTCTGCAAGTACGTTGGTGCCACCAGCTGCAGCAGTCTGGAGTTGTTTCACTGCATTAGTGACCAGGATGATGCCCCTGGTCACATCCCCGCAGCAGTGGCAAATCTCTACTTGCATGCTGACAGCACGATGGGAAAGCTGAGCTGTAGTTGCGCTCAGCCTATTGATTGCCCTGGTATAACCATCAGGGCGCCCCATCAAATTGTGATGCCTCCTACCATGGGAGGCATGCTCACCCTGGATGACCCTGCACAAGTCATGCATATCGGTTGCAACACTGGCTAGGTTTTCTGTGTTTGCCCTGTGCCCTTCAAATACAGCAGTGGTGAGCTCTCTCAGGCAGTCACATATGTCCCCCATGTGTGTTGCCATTGTCCCCAGTTGGCCCTGCATAACCCTCCTGTTCCTTTCTTGCAGGCACTGGACCCTCAGCATCTTGCACTCCAGCCCACTCCAGGCAGCTGCCCCATTGCCCTCTGCAGACGTCAGGATTTCCCTGGGCCTTTGCCTGCGGAAATGGATGGACCTGCACCGCATTGGTACCTCTGTTCGTGATTTGTTGCCAACCTGCTGAGTGAGAGTTCCTGTGTGCCTCTCTTAATCACTGTCCAAAGCAGGCAGTGGTGGGACTATTCACCTGTGTTGAGTGGAAGCAGGCATGGGTTGCACATCTGGTTCCTCCTTAGACTATTCTACTTGTCCCTCTGACTCATGGACATCAGCCACATCATGCACTGTAAACAAAACAGGTGATGGACAGAATGTGGATCAATGTCACACATTCACCCCAGTCCAAAGATCTGGGCCCAAATCCATCGTTTTTTTGCACTCCACACCACCCTGGGTTAGACAATGGCGATATGCAAATCAGCTCTGACCCTGTGCCCCATGGGAACAGTCCAGTCCGAACTGCAAAAGCCATGTCCTTCCCAGAACGGAATCAAGCATCCGAGGACCGGACCGGTTTCGAGGTAACACCTCTCATCAGCCCGGCTAGCTTGACTCCAGTGGTGTGGAGTGCCTGGGACCCACGTCTGAGCATCCCCAGCGCACTTATGGCGGTAATTGCAAACAAAACAGGTGATGGACAGAATGTGGATCAATGTCACACATTCACCCCAGTCCAAAGATCTGGGCCCAAATCCATCGTTTTTTTGCACTCCACACCACCCTGGGTTAGACAATGGCGATATGCAAATCAGCTCTGACCCTGTGCCCCATGGGAACAGTCCAGTCCGAACTACAAAAGCCATGTCCTTCCCAGAACGGAATCAAGCATCCGAGGACCGGACCGGTTTCGAGGTAACACCTCTCATCAGCCCGGCTAGCTTGACTCCAGTGGTGTGGAGTGCCTGGGACCCACGTCTGAGCATCCCCAGCGCACTTATGGCGGTAATTGCAAACACAACAGGTGATGGACAGAATGTAAGACATTGATCTACATTCTGTCCATCAAATTGTTTTTTGTAATTTTCTCCCTGAGTGTACTGGGGTAGCTCAGACGTGGGTCCCAGAGCCTCCACACCACTGGAGTCAAGCTAGCCGGGCTGATGAGAGGTGTTACCTCGAAACCGGTCCGGTCCTCGGATGCTTGATTCCGGTCTGGGAAAGATATGGCTGTGTAGTTCGGACTGGACTGTTCCCATGGGGCACAGGGTCAGAGCTGATTTGCATAAAGCCATTATCTAACCCAGGGTGGTGTGGAGTGCAAAAAACAATGGATTTAGGCCCAGATCATTGTACTGGGGTGAATGTAAGACATTGATCTACATTCTGTCCATCAAATTGTTTTTTGTAATTTTCTCCCTGAGTGTACTGGGGTAGCTCAGACGTGGGTCCCAGAGCCTCCACACCACTGGAGTCAAGCTAGCCGGGCTGATGAGAGGTGTTACCTCGAAACCGGTCAGGTCCTCGGATGCTTGATTCCGGTCTGGGAAAGATATGGCTGTGTAGTTCGGACTGGACTGTTCCCATGGGGCACAGGGTCAGAGCTGATTTGCATAAAGCCATTATCTAACCCAGGGTGGTGTGGAGTGCAAAAAACGATGGATTTAGGCCCAGATCATTGTACTGGGGTGAATGTAAGACATTGATCTACATTCTGTCCATCAAATTGTTTTTTGTAATTTTCTCCCTGAGTGTACTGGGGTAGCTCAGACGTGGGTCCCAGAACCTCCACACCACTGGAGTCAAGCTAGTCGGGCTGATGAGAGGTGTTACCTCGAAACCGGTCCGGTCCTCGGATGCTTGATTCCGGTCTGGGAAAGATATGGCTGTGTAGTTCGGACTGGACTGTTCCCATGGGGCACAGGGTCAGAGCTGATTTGCATAAAGCCATTATCTAACCCAGGGTAGTGTGGAGTGCAAAAAACGATGGATTTAGGCCCAGATCATTGTACTGGGGTGAATGTAAGACATTGATCTACATTCTGTCCATCAAATTGTTTTTTGTAATTTTCTCCCTGAGTGTACTGGGGTAGCTCAGAAGTGGGTCCCAGAGCCTCCACACCACTGGAGTCAAGCTAGCCGGGCTGATGAGAGGTGTTACCTCGAAACCGGTCCGGTCCTCGGATGCTTGATTCCGGTCTGGGAAAGATATGGCTGTGTAGTTCGAACTGGACTGTTCCCATGGGGCACAGGGTCAGAGCTGATTTGCATAAAGCCATTATCTAACCCAGGGTGGTGTGGAGTGCAAAAAACGATGGATTTAGGCCCAGATCATTGTACTGGGGTGAATGTAAGACATTGATCTACATTCTGTCCATCAAATTGTTTTTTGTAATTTTCTCCCTGAGTGTACTGGGGTAGCTCAGACGTGGGTCCCAGAGCCTCCACACCACTGGAGTCAAGCTAGCCGGGCTGATGAGAGGTGTTACCTCGAAACCGGTCCGGTCCTCGGATGCTTGATTCCGGTCTGGGAAAGATATGGCTGTGTAGTTCGGACTGGACTGTTCCCATGGGGCACAGGGTCAGAGCTGATTGCATAAAGCCATTATCTAACCCAGAGAACTACATCTACCGTGATGCTCCTGGGGTACACACGCTGGAATGGTGGAGTAGCGTGCGACCTATGAACTTTGTACTTAATTCGGCTCCCTTGAGCCTTGAGCTGACGAGCTCAGGTAACGCCCTACGCGCCCGGAGAGGTACCATACCTGATAACACTTTGGCAGCCTGCACAGCAACCCCTGAAACTCATCCTACACTCTGCTGATGACGGACAATTATCCAGAAACACCGGTGTCCAGAGTTGGCCTGCAACTGTGCATCACACTTCTGAACTTTCGATAAGCGCACCCGCTTTGAGAACTACATCTACCGTGATGCTCCTGGGGTACACACGCTGGAATGGTGGAGTAGCGTGCGACCTATGAACTTTGTACTTAATTCGGCTCCCTTGAGCCTTGAGCTGACGAGCTCAGGTAACGCCCTACGCGCCCGGAGAGGTACCATACCTGATAACACTTTGGCAGCCTGCACAGCAACCCCTGAAACTCATCCTACACTCTGCTGATGACGGACAATTATCCAGAAACACCGGTGTCCAGAGTTGGCCTGCAACTGTGCATCACACTTCTGAACTTTCGATAAGCGCACCCGCTTTGAGAACTACATCTACCGTGATGCTCCTGGGGTACACACGCTGGAATGGTGGAGTAGCGTGCGACCTATGAACTTTGTACTTAATTCGGCTCCCTTGAGCCTTGAGCTGACGAGCTCAGGTAACGCCCTACGCGCCCGGAGAGGTACCATACCTGATAACACTTTGTAATTTTCTCCCTGAGTGTACTGGGGTAGCTCAGACGTGGGTCCCAGAGCCTCCACACCACTGGAGTCAAGCTAGCCGGGCTGATGAGAGGTGTTACCTCGAAACCGGTCCGGTCCTCGGATGCTTGATTCCGGTCTGGGAAAGATATGGCTGTGTAGTTCGGACTGGACTGTTCCCATGGGGCACAGGGTCAGAGCTGATTTGCATAAAGCCATTATCTAACCCAGGGTGGTGTGGAGTGCAAAAAACGATGGATTTAGGCCCAGATCATTGTACTGGGGTGAATGTAAGACATTGATCTACATTCTGTCCATCAAATTGTTTTTTGTAATTTTCTCCCTGAGTGTACTGGGGTAGCTCAGACGTGGGTCCCAGAGCCTCCACACCACTGGAGTCAAGCTAGCCGGGCTGATGAGAGGTGTTACCTAGGTATGGGCGGAAAATCCGTTTCGCTCGCGGATTTTCCGGATTTTCGGGAAATTCGCAATCCGCGAGATTCGCGAATCTCCCGCAAAATCCGCAAATCCGCGAGCAGCGGATTTTGCTCGCACTGCTCGCACTGTTCGCGTGAGTTCGCGGCTTCCCAGTACAACTTCGCGCCCCGCGAATAAGTGCTAAATTGCAGAAATACGATCTTAGCAAAACTGAAACTACTTACCAGGTTCAAAAGTTCAGGCTCATCATTAGTAGCCATTTCCTGTAGTGCTTCCTGAGGGGCCCCTCCAGAGTTCAGTTGCCAGTTGCAACTATTATGTGACCCTGCTCTGAACCTCAGAATAGTTACACATATGCCACAAAGGTCCTGAATTACAGCTAAGGGAGACAAGCAGGAGCCAGGCTGGAAGTTAAAATCCATTAATCAGCCCCTAATTCATTATTGTCAGTTGGGGCAGGGCAGGTGTTGTAACTAATTTTGCAACAATGAAAGCACTTAGCAAGTGCAAAAGATCACTAATCAGGGCGCACTAAGGAAGCAGGTGCCAGCTAAAAAAATATTCTGTGACACATTAATCAGCCCCAAATTAATTCAGGTCACTTGAGGCAGGGAAGGTGTGCTTTGCTTTGCCGAAAATAATGTACACTGGACAACCAGAGGGTGTGGTGATGAAACAGAGGGTGGCATGGGTGGGCCAGAGGGTGGCATGAGTAGTCAGAGAGTGGCAGTGGTGACAGAGAGTGGCAGTGATGAAGAAGAGTGTCCCAAACAGGCTGGACACGTAGAAACAACAAGTTCGCAAAACTTGCGACCCGACAGGTAAGTTCGCAAATTGCGAAATTGTAAAAACCCTCGCGAACTGGCAGAAACACGGGCGAACACAAAAAAAAAAAATCCGCAAATTCGCGGGAATTCGCGGATTTTGCGGATTGCGAGTTCGCAAATCCGCAAAATTCGCGAACGCGAGATTCGCAAAATTCGCCCATGCTTAGTGTTACCTCGAAACCGGTCCGGTCCTCGGATGCTTGATTCCGGTCTGGGAAAGATATGGCTGTGTAGTTCGGACTGGACTGTTCCCATGGGGCACAGGGTCAGAGCTGATTTGCATAAAGCCATTATCTAACCCAGGGTGGTGTGGAGTGCAAAAAACGATGGATTTAGGCCCAGATCATTGTACTGGGGTGAATGTAAGACATTGATCTACATTCTGTCCATCAAATTGTTTTTTGTAATTTTCTCCCTGAGTGTACTGGGGTAGCTCAGACGTGGGTCCCAGAGCCTCCACACCACTGGAGTCAAGCTAGCCGGGCTGATGAGAGGTGTTACCTCGAAACCGGTCCGGTCCTCGGATGCTTGATTCCGGTCTGGGAAAGATATGGCTGTGTAGTTCGGACTGGACTGTTCCCATGGGGCACAGGGTCAGAGCTGATTTGCATAAAGCCATTATCTAACCCAGGGTGGTGTGGAGTGCAAAAAACGATGGATTTAGGCCCAGATCATTGTACTGGGGTGAATGTAAGACATTGATCTACATTCTGTCCATCAAATTGTTTTTTGTAATTTACATCATGCACTGTGGCATCTGTGATTTTAAACAGTGCAAGTTCGGTTATTTTTTGGTGCACATGTTTGTGACATAGCGCATGTTATGTTATGTTATGTTAGGTATTCTTATATAGCACGCAGCTGCCTCAGTGAAGAGGCGTCCCGGCGCTGGTATCAGTATCGGTAGACAAGCAGGGGACTAAATCAGGAGGAATAGCTAGGGTTTGATGGCTTTATGGAAGGACAACAGGCAATCCAGGCGCCAAATCTGGATATGGAGGGAGTTCCACAGTTTTGTGGCAAGATACCAGAAGGACCCACGCCCCGCACGGAGACGCTTCACCCGAAGGACCATAGCCAAATATTTCTCCGCTGAGTGTAGCTGGCAGGTGGGTACATAGGGCACCAGTAGATTGGACAAGATCTCAGGGGAAGAAAGTTTGAGTAATTTGAAAGTCAGGCAGAGAGTTTTGAATTGAATCCTTTTGGACATGGGTAACCAATGTAAGCGTTGAATGGCCCCGGTCACAGAACAGGTTCAAGGGAGCCTCAAAAGGACTCAGGTGGCTGCATCCTGGACTCGCTGCAGACATATCACTTCTGCCTTGTTGGCGCCTAACATGAGTGAATTTCCATAGTCCAGTCTGGACAAGATAGATGCCTGAACTATCAACTGGTGGTAGAAGGATCTAAGAAACCTAGCATGGGCCTAAGTCCCACTAGGAGGCCAAAGCAGGTGCCTGCAACCTTTTTAGTATGTTCCTGAAACCCAGGAGTGGAATCGAGCCAAACCCCCAAATTTTTTACCACCAACATAGGGGAGGAGGCATTGCCCAAGGTCACAGGCTACCATTGCGCACTCCAAAGCCCCTTATCCCTCCCCACCAACAGCACCTCTGACTTATTGGCATTGAGCTGAAACCAGTAGGTGGCCATCCACCGCTTGACTGCTGCTAGGCCACTGCGAAATTTGGAGGCGCCCCGCGTGGGGTCATTGGAGAGGGCAACCACCAACTTCGTGTTGTCGGCATACGAGATCATGATCAAGCCATGGTCCTTTGCCACCGCAGCTAGGGGTTGAACGTACAGATTGAAAAGTACGGGGCTCAAAGCCGAGCCCTGAGGTACCTCCTGCCTGATGGATTTTTGAAGAGGAGAGAAAGGGGGGCATGCAAATGTCTAATAAATCTACTTATGTTATGGACAAACACTACGTTAGTCCCTTCCTTGCTGTACTCTGCTGCACTAAAGCTGTTTTGGTACCTCCTTGCCCTTACATTTGTCTGTATACATCTCGCACAATGCTTTTGGGTGTTGCAAGTAAAACGTGGACTGGACTCAGGTGTGCTACTCTACACAGGGTATGCATTTGGGGCTACTTTAGTTACATTTAACATGGAAATATATATTACCAGCGGTCTCACCTTGGGAGGTACTCGCCTGTTCAGAGGTGTCAATATGTGTTATCCTGACGACTGCCTCTAGCTGCAGTGTGGATTCCACCATGTCCTCCAGGGGTGTGTTTGGACATTCGGAGGATGGTCCCCCTCCAGTTTTTTTTGCAGCTGCTAGCCTTTCAACCACCCTCTCTTTAGCTTGACTGCACAGGTCGTACCAGTGCATGCACCGGTCTGAGATTGCATGCTATGTTACCCCCACAGCATAAACCTTAGGTTGGATTGCCAGCCAAATTTTTCGTTTGACTGACTCTGCAACCTGCAGGGAGAGTGAGTTTACCAAAAAGCTTATTGTGGCTCAACATCACTTCCTCAATGAGAATTTCCAGTACTTTTCTCACTGAATTTGAGCTTTCTTTTCCTGCCTTCTCTTTGTTCCCTTTTTGTGTGGCCATGCTGTTGTTTTGTCCCTGCTTCTGCTCCAAACACAGCTTTCTCTTGCTCAGCTCCACAAGTCTGCCTCCTCCTCTGACTCTCTCTGTGAACAGGTATGTGCATTCACTGATTCACTTCCTGATTGTGATGTCATTCCAATGCAGCAATATGGGAAAAACGCTATTAGCGTTTCTGTAATAGCGAATTCACTATTACTGTTTCGGCAATAGCCGGCTCGCTATTGGAATAGTGAATTTTACTGATTCGCTTAAATATAGCGAATTTTTTTAAACATTCACTTTTGCGATTCCGTAATAGCAATTTCTTAATATTTGCTATTAAGGAATCACAAAATCGTTCTTTGATGCATCTGTCCCTAAACCTTTATTTGATTCTGTGTTTAAGTGGCTTTGTTTGTTGACGCCTTTATCTTGACTTCCCTATTCATTCTCCTTCTTAACTTAGTGTATTAGCAAACGTCCCTGCTGGGAAACTGACTTTGCTCAATTTGCTCATGACAACTTTTTTTTGACAAATGCATATGTATGTTGATCATGTGATCATGAGTAATTTTGAAATATTTGCGTTGTAACTTTATTAATCTGTTCATAAACCTTTGTGGCTTGCAAATATGCTACTCTATGTCATGATTGCGGTGCCTAAAGTGCTTTGCTACCATTGATGTATTGTTGATTTGTTGATGCCAAGTCTAAGCTCCGGAGTAATGGTCCATCCGCTTGAATGAAACTTGTACTTGAGTTTGCACCAACAATCTGCATAGTGCAAATCTCATCCCCAGCAGCCTACGAGGGCAGAGGTGCAAACAGTCCATCAGTAGGTGCATGGAGAGTGCACAACGTATGAAATGGTGCTCTGTGTGACCATCAAGGACAACACTTTTGCTCGTACAATCATCACATTAAAAAATTGGAGCACCCACTTTTTGGCTGTGATCCTTGTCACAGCTATCATTTGTGCCTCTTTTAACTTCACCACTTGGGCCTAAATGACACCTCAAGACCCTGATGTTATGTAAAGTATCAAAGGGACACCTCCCCTGATTCAAATAGGCTAAATAAAAGGACATTTGAATTGCCAATCCAATAGTTGCTTGGATTTTTGACCCAAACTGAAACATCTAGTATGAATTTCCAGTCATCTACCCATTTGAGATGACTTTCAGCTTCACAGGGCATTATGTAAGGTTTAATATATTTTTTAATTTCTGTACAAATGCTATTTGTTTTCATAGGGAAACCAGTATTATTAATCATTGGCCCGCAAACTCAGATGTTATGTTATGTTAATTTCGATTTATATAGCGCCAAATCACCGACAGGTCTCTTAGCGCTTGCTTTGGGAACCCGTCCTGGCTTTCCCTGCAAGATAACCCCTACTAGGCATCCCCAAGGTGAAGACCAGGCATCCCGTTGCGGTGGGGCAGTAGTGGAGATTAAGCAAGCTATTACCCAGATTTGCAGAGTGTGAACCCATTATTCGAGTAGGCACCAAGGCGAGAATTATCGAGTCCGTGGTCATTTCTGAGCTCAAGACCCTGCCGCGTCGGGAATTGAACCCTGGTCCCGGGTCTGACCTCTGCATCAGGGTCTGCCTCCTCTAACCAGTGAGCCACACTTCTCCACTGGTTAGAGGAGAAGGACAATCATTGACAAATCCAATAGGTCTCTCAAAGTCTATGCGCACACTAGTAAATGGATCTTTTGCTTTAAAATATCCTTCAAAGATTCAAAGATTACAGTGTGCATGTGTTCACACAGGGCCATCATGAAATACTTTCAAAATTATTTTAAGATGTTTTCATGGTGATAAACTGTGTGGGGGGGGGGTTATTAGAGTACAACAAGTTTAGAATAACCCAAGGTGGACTGCACTGATGAAGTACTGGGAATCAAAAAAGAGAGCAGGAGAGCTGCATACAAGAAAGGCAAGGATACATAGAGATTCCATCCATCATTAGTTTGCATAGCACTTATCACCCTAAGTTGGATGGGTGTGCCCAGACGTGGGTCCCTTGCTTACTGTGCCACTGGATTGAAGCTAGCCTGGCTGATGAAGGGTTATACCCAGAAACCGGTCCCAGGATGCTTGTTGATGGTCCAGGGAGGACCTGGCTTGGCAGTTCGGTATGGACTTTTCCCATGAGACACAGGGTCGCGACTGATCTGCATTTGGCTGGGTCTATACTGGGGTGGCATGGTGAGCAAAAGAATGATGGGTTAAACCCAGATCTCTTGACTGGGGGAGAATGTATGATTTATTCACCTTTCCGTCCATCATTTGTTTGCGTAGTACTTCCTGTTAGTGAGCTGCTAGCCCTATTTTGTGAGTAGCTAATTGATCAGCAACTCACAGAATAGGGCTGGCACATTGTAACAAACGGGCCTAAAACCACTTTGGGACTGAAAAAACGGTGGTACATCTGGCCCTACATCTTCAAAGTATTGCAAAACTGAATGTTATGAAGTTGTAGAGGCAGGCGAAAGCTAAAACACAACCACCTTGCAAGACTGACTGAAGATCTTAATTGCCTGATGGAGGACTAATTTGTGCATAATTCTCAAGAAAAGGGACTTCAAAATGAGAAATACTGAGTTTGCAATGATTTTATGAAATTGAAACTAAATTGGCTTTCTGTTTGTGGAAAGGTAGCCATAGAAGTTGCCTAAAGGAGGAGGCGTGGTAGTTGTTTAACTAAAATGTTAAAAGTGTAGGGTGCATCTACTACACCCTCATGTTTTAGATTGAGCCCTGCAAAAATGTATGACATTGCTTATGGATACTGTATCCATAAGCAATGTCATACAGAGGCAAACATGGAGAAACCATAGATTAATATCAATCAACCAATTAACCAGTGGATTTTTAAAGCACAACTAATCATCCGGGAGGGTATCCACGTGCTGCGGAGAAGAAGCTGCTGAGAGCCAGGTCTTGAGTTTTTTCCTGAACCCTAGAAGAAAGGCAGAGGTTCAAAGGTGCAGAGGGAGTTCGTTCGCTGGATTTACGAGGAGGAACGTTCCCCACTGATGCTTTGGCGGATGCAAGGGGTATGAGTGAGGGCCAGGAAGGTGGATCCTAAGTATCTGGAGGGATGGTGGAAGTTCATGCATTAGTAGATGTAGTCTGGACCTTGGATGTGCAGGGTCTTCTAGGTGTGAATCAATCTCTTGAACTGGCATCTCTTCTGTACAAGGAGCCAGTGGAGTTTCCTGAGATGGGAGGTGATGTAGGTCCATTTGGGGAGGTTGAGGATGATTCTGACCATGACGATGTGAATGGTCTGAAGTTTCTCTAGGAGGTGTGTGATGATTCTTGCATAGAGTATTTTGCTGTAGTGGAAACAGATGGTGATCAGGGCTGTGTGGCTGTGCATCTGGAGTTGCTCAGGAGCAACTTGAAGACTTTTCATAGCATGCGATGAGTGAGGAAGCAGCCGAAGAGACTGCGCTTATCTAGGATTTCATGGTTAGCTCACTGTCCAGTGTTATGATGAGGTTTCTTGCATGGTCAGTTGGAGTGGGTGAGGATTCTAGTTCCGTGGGCAACCACAAATTGTTCTGAGGGGAAGGGGTTGTTACAGAAGATCTGCACTTCCTTTTTGTCATTGTTGAGTTTCAAGCAGTTATTGTCCATCCAGTCGCCGTCATACATCTGTGGAAGTTATCCCTTGTGATGGTGTGGTCTTCTGAGAAGGGGTGGATGAGCTGGGAGTCACCTGCGTAGGATATGATGGTTAATCTGAAGGTTCTGGTGATGCTGGCTATGGAGGTCAGGTAGGTGTTGAAGAGCCTGGGGCTTAGGGAATGCTCAGAGGTGAAAGGTGGCGGGTGGACTCTCTGGGTTCTTCCAGTGAGGAAGGAGGCAATTCACTGGAGGAGGTTTCCTTGTAAATGTAAATGTACATGTATTTATATAGCGCAAATCACTGACCGAGGTCGGTATCTAAGCGCTTGCTTAGGGAACCCGTCCTGGTATTCCCCTGTGAGATAGCCCCGGCAGGGTATCCACACGGTGAAAGCCAGGCATCCCGCCGCGAGGGGCCGTTGTGGAGATTAAGCAAGCTATTGCCCAGAGTCGCAGAGTGTGAACCCGTGAGTCGAGAAGGCACCGGAGCGAGAATTATCGAGTCCATGGAATTTTTTATCCCAAGACCCGCGGAGGCGGGAAATTGAACCCTGGTTCAGGGCCGATCTCAGCTTCCGGGTCTGCCGCCTCTAACCCCTGAGCCACACTTCTCCACACGTATCCCAATGTGATATAGTCTCTTGATCAGGGTGTAGTGGGATAGAGGGTCAAATGCTGCTAAGAGGTCGAGGAGGATCAGAGCCATCATTTCTCCTCGGTTGGGGAAAGTCCTGAAGTCGTCACTGGCTGCAATCAAGGTGGCTTTAGTGCTGTGGTTTGAATGGAATCCGGATTTGATGGTGTCAAAAAGATGGTTTTTCTTCAGGTGTTGCGTGAGTTGGCGGTTGATAGATTTTTTCAAGACTTTTGAGGGAGATGGGACTGTAGTTCTTGAGGTTTCAGTAGTAGGTTTCTTGAGAAGGTGTTTTACTACTGTGTGTTACCATTTTTCGGGAAACTGGCCAAGGTAAGAGAGCCTTTGAAGAGGGTGGTAAGTACATTGCTGATTCTGCTGCTTTCAAGTTTGAAGATGTGGTGTGAGCAGGGGGCTGTGGGAGCTCCGGAATGGACTAAGTACATGACTTGAATAGGTGTCAGGTGGAAATCCTAAGGCTTTTTGTAAACATCCTGCCTGTCAGGTATTACTTTGGTTCCAAAATACTAATAAAGAAGTCTGCACATCTGAGTAAAAAAGGAAGAGAGTATAGTTTTGGAGTGGAAATGTGCTCTAACTATAACAATTACATTTATTTGTAGAGTTTTACATGGCACAAAGTTATCCTAGAGGCATCAGAGCGTTTCACAGTGTTTGCATAGTAGTAGTTATGTGGTTTACATATTACATGAGTGTAGACATGAAGGCAAAATAGCAGTACATAAACAAAATAAAAGACGGCATTAGGCTCAGAAGCTGATACATTTTTGAGTTAGAAACAGCTTTTAAATATAGATAATCTTTTAACATCACACAAATCTTTGCAAAAATCTGAATGATTTGCAGACTTGTGCAGTGGGAGGTTAATACTGTGCCAATACATTGGCACCACTTCCTCCAGTCATTTTTGTACACCCATAATAGCAGGGAGGCTCTCAGAGTAATGACTTTCCTATTCCTATAACAAGTGCTTGCTCTCTAATCTTTCAGTGTTTCCAGTACTTATCTTTTGTACCTCTCTAATAGCATCATTCTCTGAAAAAGTGAAGACAATAAAAAATACTTTGAGGCATATTTTCAACAGTGGAACGCCGCCATAGCGTACATTTTTTGACATTACAGCAGCTTATTTTTATTGCCTTATTTACAAGTTGCCGCTAACTGCAGTGAGCGGCACTTTTCCAGCGTAAACAGGAATTTTTAGGATCACTACTTCTGTTAGCAGGACTTAACGAAAATAAAATGCAAGGTACGCGTTCCGGTGAAAAAACGGCTGCTAAACACACTTCGCAATATTTACAATTAAATTCCAGTACGTTGATAACTTTACAAAACTGCCACTAAGTTCAGGTTGCAGCAGTTTTCTAGCGTCAGGATTTATCTAGTCTTAAAAATGGTTCAAAAACACCTGTATATAAGGAAGACAATCCCAGGCCTTCATTGGCAACCTCAACTACCCCATGGAGGTACTACTCTTGCAACTTGGAGCCCCAAGAAGATCACCACCACCACAAAGGCAGCACCCCAGAAGAGACCGGGTCTACTGCCGAAGGATAACCCTATGGCCAGAGGAGGTGATAGCCCATTACAGGCTAAAAAGGTCCTCCATACTATGCCTACTCAACCTGTCACCACAGTGTAGTGTTGGTGATTGTCATACAATTGTTACAGCCCACCAGAAGGGCCTCTGGAGAACACTGACGTGGCGTCTTAGGAGAACCTAACACGTTCGCAAGACTACCTTTCCAGGAGCCTTGGCGTTAAGACGTTGGGGACGTCATGACGTGTGCGAGGCATGGGAACGATAAAGCGGTTCCGGAGCAGCAGGGCGCTGCCGATTACTTTCGTCATGTGAGGAGTTCTGCTACTAAGGAGGCTGGTAAGGGTGCTACGAGCATCAACATTGTTTTTTTTTGAGTCTCTCATTGGCAGTAACTCGCTCATAACTCTTGTGTGGCAGCCTTGAGGGTTGGCGCTTTCCTAATGTTTGCTCCGTTGGCCGAACAGGTTCTAGTTCTTGCTGAACAAACTACTTTGTTTACTTACTTCTGATGACCTGCGCCACCTGTGGGGTTTTTCCTGAACTTTAACATTTGCCCGAGTTCCCTGAACCTGCAAGGAGCAGCCGCCTTCATCCTAGGTTATTATTGTTGGTGTGCTTTCTCTGGTGCTTGCAGGAAGGTCAAGCCCTCGTTTGTTTTCCAAGGGGTGAGTTAGCCCTTCCCCGCTTTCCCTGTTGGCGAGCCGCTTCTGGTTCATGCAGGGAAGGCATGTATGGTTTCATTTAGTAATAAGCATTCATTTTGACTTTGCTTGGGGGACAATTGTGCTATAATTGCCTAGATGCCTAACGGGAGGAATCTACCCTTGTGACCCCCTCCCGAAGGATAGAAAGACTTCCCTGACAATCCCTTGTCCTGGAGTGATTATTTAGCAGATTCTGATCTTCACAGTAGCCCTGGGTTACAAGGCAACATTTAAAATTTCTGTTTGTCACTACACCTTTGGTACATTAATTTCTTGGAGTCATGCTGGTTTCTCTTTTATGTACAGAAGCAGGGGTTATGTGAGTGGGCACGAGGACAGCTCTTCCGCTCCCCTGTCTAAGTCTGCTGAGTGGTGAATAGGTGTTCTTTCCTCTGAACTACCAGCAGTCCTAGTTTAACTTGAAGAAGAGAAGAGAGATGTTTATTTTCTTTACAGGTAACTTTCGTTAACCAGACGTATATTCACTGTTGAGAGATAGGGCAGAATAAGAAGGAACTGTGTAGTTCATTATTCTTATACGTGTTCGGCTTTTCTTCTAGGTCTCCCTCCCTGCTGTTCCCTTCCTTCCCTTCCCCCGCTTGACCACTCTGCGGAGTCTGTGTATTCTCATTCAGAGAGTGGTGGTGTCGAGAGGTGGACCATACTAGCAATGTACGATCCTGAGAATTCCGGCCACAACAACAATGCAGACTACCCTTAGCTCCTGATTCGGAGCACCTCAAATGATCACCACTATAAGGTGCATCATGCAGTCTTCTCATGTCAGCAGTGTGTCAACATCTGAAATGCCAGACTTTGCCACCAGGTAATGGTAATTGCTGACTCATCAATGTCTCCAGCCAGGGCCCACAGGCTTGTGCATGACACAGGCACCACCTTCAATGTCAGTCTGCATTAACTCTGTAGTACATGTGTCTAACAATAACGGTCTTACACAAAAGCACAGCATGGTCTCAAGTCCATGGGGCCTGTCTGCACTTACAGGCATTGGATGCGATGTTATTGCAAGGAGTGTGCAGTGAAAAGTGCTGCATTTCTCATTTCAGCCAACAATGTCCTGTTCACCAGTGACTCTGGGTCTACAACATGTTTGTACATGGCTTTGTGGGGCTTCTTGACCTCTGCATAATTTGGTCATGAATGCTCTATTCTGCAATCTGGTGCACAAATGTCTTAATACCTCATCAGAGGTGTCTCTGTAAGCTCTTATAGCCTTTAGAGGCTAAAAAGGACTGATGACTTACTAACATCAATTATCATCACTGCTATCTGTCCAACAATCATATTATTTTCTCTCCTATCTTCAAGATGTGCAATGCTGTCACCCTAGACTGATAGGCAATTGTGTCTGACACAACATGGCCCTTAAGCCATGTAATTACCTATTGTAAATGCATCGCAAAGAAGAAAATGGACAAAAATATTTGCCAATTTGCAGCCTCTAAAATGCGTAGCACAACCTCATGAAATCATGCCCATGAGTGCCTTTGCCCAGCCAGTCGTAAATGTGCACATCTTTGTCTCCAGCTAAACAAATACTCAAAGGTGAAATTGAAGTCAGGCCTTTGCATTGTATGATGCATCATACATCTTCTATACAAGTAGTGACTGCCTGTTGTTCAAGTTCATGTGTGTTGCAAGCCCATTAAACTGGTACATACTTCATAGTTGCCCCCTTCGGCATTAAGATTGTGAGCTACGCGGACGACACGCAACTGGTCGTCTCGCTCTCACATCTAGACCAATGCCCAGATAATCATCTGCGCTGCCTCCAGAAAATCCACCTCTGGATGTGCAAATCCTCACTCAAACTCAACGGGTCCAAAACGGAAGTCATGCTGATGGGCAAGAAATGGTCAACAATTCCATCATCCGTTTGGCCCGATACCATGGGTGAGGTGCCCGCCCCCAGAAAAGAAATTAAGAGTCTGGGGGTCTGGCTTGAACCGGACCTATCCATGAAAACCCAGGCTACTAAAACAGTCGGAACCTAATTTGGACTTATGCGGTCAGTGCGCAAGATCCTTCCTCTACTCCCCCCTCTTTCCAGGAAACTCCTGGTTCAAGGATTGGTTCTTGCACGACTGGATTACAGCAATGCTGTTCATTTAGGAGCCCCTGAAGCTACTCTGGGCAAGCTGCAACGAACCCAAAATGCAGCTGCTCGGATGCTGATGGGCCTTCCCTCCAAATCCTTCGCCAGACCGGCACTTAAGGCACTCCACTGGCTGCCAGTGCGAGAGAGGATCGAGTTCAAGGCTATGTGCATCGCTCACAAGCTCCTCAATGGACAAGGCCCTTCTATCCTAGGAGACATGGTTACCCCGTACAAAGCCTCGAGATCTCTGCGCTCGGACAATGAGCGACTGGCGAATATCCCCAAGTTTAGGAGGGCACGTACCGGAGGTCGCCGTTTCTCAGTAAAGGCAGCCTCCCGCTGGAACTTGCTCCCCCGCAGTTTGCGATTGGAACCCTGCTACCTGCGCTTTCGCAAGCAGCTCAAAACTCTGCTTTTCCCTAAATAAAAAGGTTTTTCTTCCCCCTCTCCCCTCTCAGCCAACCTTACAGGTCTTATAGCGCGGGGATGCCGCCGGGTCACCAGGCGCTCTACAAATCTTCAAATAAATAAATAAATAAATAAATAAACAGCAATACTTGTTGTGACAGTCTCATATGTAATCACATATACCACCACTGCTAACCATTATGACTATCAATGATGCATGCATTTTCTAACACACATGACTAGGTATGCATAGGCATCAATGTGAGGAACAAGTGCATCTTGACAGCTCTGGATCACTGATATCATTACATAGCAGATTGACAAGAGTCACCTACACAACACAAATCCCATCCCACAGTGACATGGTGTTGTTAGGCATGTTACATCCTGCAACATGATACATTAGTTGATCAACTAGCACTTTGCTGCAAAAATGTGGCCGCTTTTCCACATGAGCGATAATGTTTTCCATAACCGCCATGGAAAACACTTGCAAATGCATGTATCTACAAAGAAAGATTCCATCTTACCCCTTTGCGGCAAGACTTTTGTTGCAAAGTCCAAAAACACCCAGAGAGTGATGTCATTCTGCATCCTGTTCCATGAAGGAGTACTGTACACTTTCACTTAGACCAATATCGTTACTGCCTTACTTATCCAAAATATTGGAGGCGCATGTAACCAACTGCCTATCAAGTTTTGTGGAGGCTTCCGGGTATTTACAACCCAACCAGGCAGGTTTCCGGCCTGGTCACTCCACTGAGGCAGTGATATTGGCCGTTCAGAATACTCTAAGGTCTAATGCAGACAGGGACTTACACCAGGCTTTGGTGTTACTGGACCTGTCTGCGGCGTTCGACACGGTTGACTATACCATCTTGGTCAACCGTGTCGAACAGGCCGGTCTTCGGGACTCGGCCTTGGCCTGGCTTAAGTCCTTTATTTCTGGACGTACACAATCGGTTCGACTAGGTTCCTTCACAGCCCCTAAAAAAATCTCCTTCTGTGGGGTCCCTCAAGGATCCTCCTTGTCACCTTTATTATTTAATTTGTACATGCGCCCACTGTTATTCTCTCTACGAGAGTTCAAGGTTGATGTTTATAACTATGCAGACGACCTGCAGCTGGTTTTTGTGCTAAACTCCCACAATGCTGCCGAGGAATTTCGAGCCACCATGTCTTTTATCCAGAGGTGGATGTCTCTAAACCACCTTAAGTTAAATCCGGGAAAAACGGAGCTCATTCTACCTGGGAAGAGTGAGATCAGCTGGAGTCCTAGTTTCTGGCCATCAGACATGGGCTCGCCCCCCAAAAAATCCCGTACAGTGAAAAGTTTGGGAGTGACTCTTAGTGAGGACCTTACCTTGGTGAGCCAAGTCGGAACTGTGGTCTCCTCGGGGTTTTTTCAATTGAGGAAGATCAGAAAAATAGCACATCTTCTTACAGGTCTGGCTTTAATTCAGACAGTCAGTGCTCTAGTCCTGTCCCATATTGATTTCTCCAATGGCCTCTATTTGGGGGCGCCTATTGGCCAACTTAAAAGATTGCAGTACTTGCAAACTCAAGCTGCGAGACTTATCTGCAAAGTACCTAAGTGGGAATCAATCAGACATGGACTGGAGACCTTGCACTGGCTGCCTGTGGAACAGAGAGCCACTTTCAAGGTGGGTTGCATTGTGTTCAAGGCTCTGGAGGGCAAGGGTCCTATGTTCCTTAGGTCACTACTGCGCAAATATACACCTTCGCGCAATCTGAGATCAATCCACAAAGATCTACTCGAGGTCCCTCGTTTCAAAAAGAAGCGTCAAGGAGGCAGCAGTTTTCAATTTTTAGCCTCCTCATTGTGGAATTCCCTCCCCTTGACCCTGCGACATAGCAAGGATCTCCTTGCTTTTAGGAAGGCATTTAAAACTTTTCTTTTTTCCCAGGCCTACTGTAAAAAATAATTGTATTTCTTTTATGCACTGTTATGTTTGATTCTCTCACCAGCGCCAAGAAGCCCCAGGGCGTATGCGCGCTTAACAAATAATAAATAACATAACATAACATAACACTTGATCTTTTAACTACACTGTTAGTGTCTATTGAGAGTTGTGGAGGTGTTGAGAGGTGTCTGCTGGTGTTGGTGTGTTAGTTAGTGGTTATGTGTCTAGTCTACTGTTCCTACTGTCCCTGTTGAGTCCTTTGTCTTTGTCCTCATATGTTTTTTGTGTCTTCGTGATTATCTTGTTGGCTGTTTGTCTTAGGGGTATATTTGTAGTTTTCACTGGTATGTGGGGTATTTATTTGGGTTGTTTTCATATTAGTGTGGTTAGTATTGTTTTTGGAGTAGGGAGGGTGGGATGTCTCCGGGGGCATAGGGGGGCTTCCGCTGGCTCACAAAATTCTTTTTGCCATGGATGGCGGAGAGTGGGGGATGGGTTCTCCAGGGATAAGATGTGAAGATCAGGAAGGTCAGGTGGGAGCAAATCTGCACCACATGATGCAAATCTTTGGTGTGGATAAGACTGTCCAGCAGTGGAAGCACCCATGGCAGGATTGTGACAGGCATGAGAGATGCCTATTGGATCACCTGGGAATCATTGTTAGCAAAAAAGGTTTTAAGCACGTGAAGTAACACAATGTCATATCTTCAACAGGATGTGCCATCCCCTTTTGCTATACCTAAGATGCATAACTAAAAAAACAGCCACACTTCCAGCATTGTGCAAGTGTGCCAGCGTTGATGTCAATGATTTACCTTGTGCATGAATATTTATCCTCTGGCACATGAACAATCAGTAAGTGCTGTATCACGTTTCCTTGTGTGCTGCGCAATGCAGCATTCATAGACAGTGGCAAAAAACATTTGTCTGTGAGGACTTGCATTATGCATGAAGGGCCTAGGTGAGCTGAACAACACAGCACCCAAGGAAAAACACACAAGCTGGTGAAATCACTTGGCTATCCCTGTAGTGCAAGGCTCAGAGTATTAATCTACTGTTCCCAATTTAGGTGCAGGACCATATCTATGCCACTGCACACCAATTTCTGGCTTAGATGCTGTCTGATGCACAAGGCAGAATATTAACTTTTCACGTGTCCTGTATTAACAAATGTAGGCCCATGACTACACAAAATCAAATATATTGATGTTGTGGAGGCAAAGAGTGACTTGTAGCCACAATATGATCACTTATTCTGGCAGTCCACAAGGCTGCAATGATCATGTGTTGTGTGTCAGACAGGCAAAGAACATCCCTTGATGTATGCAACGTAAACACAGACATAACTGTTACAGTTCTTATATTTGAATATAGATTACTTCAATGATGTACATGAGACGTGTGAAATGTAAAGTGTAACATTTTGTCAGTATTCTTTTGTCACAGCTTGAAGACCATTGATCACTCAAGGAGATGTGGATCACTTTATGGACCCACACGCCACTGTTGAGTGCCTTGCTTATATGTTTTGATTGTTTGTGATGACAGAAATTTTTCAGGTTAATGATCCTGTATGTTGTTAAACACAGTATCACATGGACCTCTCCTCTAGTGTGATGAGGCAGCATCAAGCTTAGAGTTATGCACATATTCATCAGTTACTGATGGAGAACAGCATTAGCCTTCTTGACTTTAGGTTGTACATCCTCATTTGCCTCTATCCATCCCTGCACTAGCAACTATACCAATTATTTCATAGTTTGTCCCTGTCATAGAACATATTAGGCAGCATTCCAAACATGTGTGCAATCTGCCAGAATTGTGCAAGGGGACAAGCTTTGGTGCTAGCCATTGCAAGTGAACACTGTCGTAAATAATGTTAATTGTTTACCCCTTATCAGGGCCACTTGTTGATGAAATG
This sequence comes from Lissotriton vulgaris, assembly GCF_964263255.1. Taxonomy (NCBI): domain Eukaryota; kingdom Metazoa; phylum Chordata; class Amphibia; order Caudata; family Salamandridae; genus Lissotriton; species Lissotriton vulgaris. The sequence continues at coordinate 274,473,611 of NC_141695.1, read as the reverse complement.
TATTTGCAAGAGGTTGTAACATATTTGAAAAAAAATTGTACAGACAGTACCCCATGCCCATGTACAATCCTTTTCATATGATGTTTGCTCCCATGGTATCCGCTATGTGACTACTTCTCATGTTTCATTGGAAGCTGTGGCTGTAGTTGCTCATGCCAGGATCAATGCTAAATGAAACTGTCACACAATGGGCCATTAATTTGCGTTGTATCGTGATATCATGTATGTGTTCTCATCCAATGCACAGAGTGAATATGCTTTCTTGGTATAGTATCATGTGTACATGTCAGCTTTGGTTCATGTTGCATGGCCACAGCGACATGCATTTTGATTGGTTTAATCTGTATTGACTAATTTAGCCTGTGAATCTTGTGAAGTTGTGGTAATACTTTAACTGAGGCCATGAATGCAAACTGTGTATGTCACTCCAGCCAATGCAGGTGGGGTTCACAGTGTACATACTGAAGAGGAAACATGTGAGTGTTGTTGTTGATGGGTATGAGCAAACATGAAATCCATGTACACCCAGCCCTGAGGTGTGTGTCACTGATGGACAGTTAATTAGAGCAACAGTTGTCATTGACAGGTAGTACTCCATAAAAGCAATCTCATACCCAAGCTGAGAGCTGGCATACATGACAAAAATGGATGAGTGACATGAGCCACAATCACAACTTGTCTGAATGAATCAATACAAATGTAAAACATAGTTAGGTCACTAAAATATGTTCGGGAACTCATTTACACTCTTGCTTCAGAACTAGTGAATCTTTTCCATGTTGATGCAAATTTCAAGGCCTCTGTTGCCACTGCAACGCTACCTTGCACAGCATTGTCTTGTCAAGACCAGCTTAGCCGTAGTAACAAGCCAGCAGTAATCCACTTAACGTTGCTTAACAGCAACTCATGAGTTAAACACTCTTTCACAATACATTTAGGGTGGAAGCGATGGCCAATGTTACACCGCTAAGCACATACTTTTGTGTGCAGAACCATTCCCACAAGGTCAGTGTGAATATGGGGGACTGCGTAATGGGTAAGAGCATAAAAAACATTTTTTCCAACATGCTCAGGACTGTGAAGTAATCGTTTTCCCATCATATTACATATTCTGATGTGTCCTGCATTGTGGGGCATACATAGAAAAACCTAAAGGCATTAATTGTTCATGTGCATTAAGGTGAGCTTTCCATCACATAAACTTTGTCCTGCTCAATCCAGACACCCTTGCACTATTGTGCAAGGGTGCCTCCCTGGGCGCAAGCATGAAAGGTTTTACACTGGCACAAGTGGAAATGCAGTGCTGCAAAAATATGATGTTGAAATGCAGCAGCCTGCATTTCTTTGTGGCAAAGCACAGTGTGTTGCTGTGCAGGCTAACAAAGCTCTCCAAGGCTTCTAGGACAATGTCTCCTATTGCCTTCCAGTCACCAGATTTGTGACCTACATTTAGTCAGATGTTTCTTGTAGATGTATACACCATGACTCATGTATGCGGAGGTGTGTTGCCACCTCCAACTTGGTGTTGAATTGATGAAATGTAATTTGTCACACTGTTCTACTTGAGTACCACTGTGCTGCTCAGTTTTGTGCTATTATTGCAAACAGTGCACCCTACTGTCTTTGTGTAAATGTTATGGCCTGGCTTTTCAATGGGCCTGTAAAGATTTCTCTTTAGGGACATTCCCCTGTTGCACTCATTCAGAATCTGTGCCCTTGGCCTACTTGAACTCAGCTAATCAACCAATGCTGTCACTCCATTCTGACTTTGCTATGTCCCATACCATAAATCGACATGTCGGTATCACTATCAGGTTGTGATAGAGATTTTGAATAACATTGATCTTGTCAGATCATCTCGGATGTACCTAACATTTGATAAGAGTGATTATTTCTTGTTTTTGTACACTTGTGTTCTGGAGATACATACTGAAAGGTGTTATTTGTCTTGAATCTTAAATCTTATAATGTTTTCATTTTTTGACAGACATACCACCTGATGAAGTGAGGCAGTTACTTCTGTGGAAGGAACATTATATCCATATACGCCATGTGGCAAAGGCTATAATGCAATGGCAAGAAGGTACAGGACAGGGAGGGCATCAGTACGGTGGAAGTCCATTACAGACTCCAACAAGTAAAGTGGACAGAAATGGGGGGCGTGGCCAAGAAGCATGGCCGATAGGACGTGAGCTCCTTCAGCTCCCGACCGGCCAGCCATTATAATCCTGCATTATCCTGCCCAATACTGCCCAAGGTGGTCCTCTCAGTGCTGATGGAACTGTTGATGCTGCGGGGCACCCTGGGTGGAAGCGAGATGACGCTGGTGCCTGGAAGCAGCCGCTGCGGCTCTGTGCCTGCCGACCCGGTCGCCTGCAGGTGCGTGAGGCTGGGGACGGGGCCTGCACCGGCCTGAGACCCGCGTCAGCCTGAAGACAGCGGATCCTTTGTTTGTGCCCGTGGAGGTCTGTGACTGCTGCAGGGTCCCCCCTGTCACCGGGGACCTCCTGAATATCTGCCCTCTAAGGTCCGTTCTCGATAGTGGGGAGCTGGTCGGCCCTGGATTGACTGCGTGGGACGCCGGCTTATGCAGTGGGGGAGCTTGCTGGCGGAATCTACGTCAACTGCGGACCCACGAGGTGGCGGGTCCTGTTCTGACAGCTGAATTGTGTCCTGCTGGCTGGGACTGCGCAGGATCCCTGGGGGGTCGAGTCCCTCTGCTCTGCCCAGCAACATTGTAAATTGCCGGGGAGGTGCCCTCTGCCATCAGGGGCCTTCCGGATTCTTCAGCAGCCATTATTGCTGGAAATTGGGGAGCTGGGTGGCCCCACTGGGGGCACTGTGGAGCACCGAGGATCTCCTTAGAATGACCTTGGGGATGAGGCCTCTCATCGCCTAGTCTGGGGGCCCTGGATACCGCAACCAGAGTGCACACGGCTTTTGGAGCCCTCTCACTGCTCAGTGGGCAGGCAGCCTCTACTGCTGGACCTGGAGTGTGCAATGGCTCAAATTATGGGCTGTGGAGTGATCCTGAACTGGGGTCTCCGGGGAGCTGAGCTTGGTGGTGGCTGCCTGGGAGGCAGGCACCCGGACCGGCTGTTACTGTGGCGCTACACTCATGGGGCCTGACCCACCCCTTGGGTGGAGACACCTGGGTTTCACTGGTGGTACCTGGGGGGCCTTTTAGCTGTGGGATATACTAGACGGTAAGCTGCTGCTGACTGGAGGAGGCTCTAGGGTGCGGAGGCTACTTGGAGACAGAGGATTTCCCATGACACTCGGGGGAAGCACATGTCTGGACCTGACCCCCCCACTCATTTTTCTTGGCCTGCCCTTTCCAGAGGTTGAGTGAGGGTCGGGCTCCCCCTAGGAACATACCCTTGGATGGCCATGCACAGCTGTGCAGCCGGCGTTGTTGTTCAGGTACACGCGGGGGCCCTGACCTGTGGATGCCTGGACCGCAGCGCTTGGGTGACAGCCTTGAGGTGAGCTGCGCTAGGATCCATGCTAGACTGACTGCCGGTCCTTCCTGCTGGTAGTGGTTTCTGGGTGGGGGTGCTGCCCTCCAGCACTTGTCTAGCAACATCATGGGCAAGGACAGGCTGCCTCGTGCCTCCAGCTCCAACATCATCACACAATATACTACACACCGTCTGACCCCACAGCGCATCACTCGCCAAATGGGATAGGACGGGAGGGAGATGTCTCTGCTGAGCCATCGCGAGCTGAGCTCCTGGAGGTGATACAAGGGTCCCCTACTGCCCTGGAAAATCAAGTTGAGACTGTCTCCATTAATGTAAAACTCCTGCGAGAAGACCTGCTGAAAGTTGCGGACAAGGTCTCCATGGCGGAGGGGACAATCTTCGAGCTGCAAGGGGAGGTTGCCTATCTGAAGCAACAGATCTCTCAGCTCACCGGCACCACCGGAGCACATGAACGATGAGCGGAGGAGGCGAAGGAGGGGTCCTACTCAGTAAAATCAGGGTCCTGGGCATCCTGGAGCACTTGGTACAAGGTAACGAAGAGCGATTTCTGGAGAACTGGATACATACTACACTATGCCCTTCGGGACTGTCAGAGGTCTTTGTAGTAGAAAGAGCACACAGGGCGCTGGTCCCCACGCCCCTGCCGGTGGCTACCCCAAGGGTCATCATTGCCAAGATATTAAACTATTGGGGCAGAGATTGTGTACTGAAAGAGGCACAAGAAGCGGTAGACCTTCCATTTGACAATGCCAAGGTGTCCATTTATCCAGACTATACCCGCCAGGCGCAGGAACAAAGGAAATCCTTTCTCGGCATTAAGCAGAAGTTGTGTGAACTCTGCCTAGAGTACATGTTACTGTACCCTGCGAAACTCAAGGTAATAATGAATGGGAAGGCCCATTTCTTTGATGCTCCGGAGGAGGTATGAGAATGGCTTGAGATTAGGGGAGACGCCTTCCCCCAATGTGAGCAGAGGGAATCTCAAGATTACCTGGGGGACCAGACCTTCTGGGAATCGCAGGGGCAGAAGTAGGAATCAGCTGGCGGGCGCAGCTCAAGCGAAGAGACAGCGGATCATGGTGGGTGATGACGGCGCCCTACACGTGGAATCATCGGACTCTGACGATCCTCCCCCGCTGCCCATGACAGAGACTCCTGAAGAGAACCTCGTGCCTAAAATGCATCTGTCGACAACTCTTATGGTATGGGAGATGGTTTTGGACCAGTTGACACCCAATGGAGCACCGACTCTGGAGAATTGCTTGTTGTGATAGAATATTGATGCAATCATTTTGCGGGGTTTCTGTACCATTCGGCCATGACGGGCCATGGGTCCATGTGTGGGCGGGGTGGGGCCTTGCATTATGCCATGGGGCGGCTGGTTGAGTGGGGATAGGGGGTTTCCTCTTATTTTGTAGGACAGTTCTAGCCCCGTCTGTGCACGTCCTGGCACCAGCATAGGAAGGGAATTTCTGCATGTTTTGTTGACAGTGAATTGCTCGCGGGAGGGGGGAGGGTGTTTCAAGGGGGTGTTATTCGTTTTGTTAAGGCATTGTATGTATCTCATTTAGGGCACAGGGCTTGGATGGCTACACGGGGCACGTAACATGCAGGGATTGGTTACCACATCGTACATGCAGTCTAAAGTTTTAAGCTGGAATATAAGGGGGCTAGGCACATGCACCAAGAGATACAGGGCCCTCTCCTTTCTCCGAAGGCATCAGGTTTCGATAGCTTGCCTTCAAGAAACTCACCTCATGGAAGAAGGGGCACAGAAATTGGCAAAGAACAGGTTTTCCACTCCTCGTTCTCTTTGTATGCCAGAGGGGTCCTTGTGTGGGTGTCCCCTGGGGTTCCTTTTGCCTTACAATATGTGGAGGCTGACATCCATGGAAGATATCTGCTCCTTAGAGCTAAACTGAAGGGAAGGGACGTGGCCATAATGAACATGTATGCCCCAAACACCGATGACCCAGACTTCTTTCATTCTCTGCAGGAGGTCCCGGTATCAGAATTGGAGGTGCCACTACTCTGGTTGGGGGATTTTAACTGTGTCCTAGATCCCATTCTGGATAGGTCCCCACCTGGTACTGAAACAAAACCAAGGATGACAACGTAACTTCGAGAGGTCATGGGGAATGTAGGTGCCCACGATGTATGGCGTCAAACACATCAACCCAGAAAGTGTGCACCTGCTTCTCATCCACTCATAATACAAACAGTCCCTTAGATAGGGTCCAACTTGCAAACCCAGATGCGGATATGTCCCTTGAGGTGGCCCACCAGGAGCGATTCTTATCAGATCACTCCTCTGTCGCACGTGTGGTTAGCTGGGGGGGACCGCTGCTTCGCCCGTGAACTTGGAGGTTGCCGGCAGAGATCCTCAAGGATCAGGTAGGGAAGCACCACTTAGAAAAACAGTCATAACTGACTATGTCGACTTGAACTGGGGCTGGTCGGATTTGTCACAGACCACGAAGTGGGAAGCCCTGAACACAGTGGTGAGAGGAGCGTGCATAAGTCTCACCTGTGGGGTTCGAACGCAGCTTCAGCGAGAGCTGCAGGAGGAGGAACGTCACCTCTTCGAGGTTCAGACATCTGGGGTGCCTGACGTGGAAGACAGGGAAGGGGAACATAGTATTCAGGAACGCATTCATGACATTTGGGACAGGCTTGACAAATACACCCTCTCATGGTATAGACACCGACTTCATAGGGAAGGAAATAAATCAGGTCGCCTTTTAGCCTGAGCCTGGATTCTCCTCCAGGAATGCGCCCCTGTGGCCATTGTGGCTCTTCGGGAGCCTACGGGAACCTTGGTGCACTCCGGGTTGGACTATTATGGGCCCTGAAGTCACATCTTGAGTTGGTTTCTACCGCAGACCCTGCAATTAGCGAGGCCTCCTATCTCCCTTACCTCCGTGATCTGACCTTACGATCCATACCTGAACAGGCACAGAAGGACCTTGACGAGCCCCTAACGCTGGGAGAGGGGCAATCCGCTCTACAGCACCTACCACGAGCTAAATCTCCGGGGAGTGATGGGTTCCCCCCTGAATTTTATCAGGCGTTCGGGGGTGCATTTTCCCGACTTTTGTTGCAGGTCTATCTTGAGGCGTTTGATCATAGAGATCTCCCTGCGAGCATGACGCCGGGGGAAATATATATGATTCTAAAACCGGGGGGGACGCCCATGAACCCTCATCGTATCATCCGATCACGATGATAAATGCAGATGTTAAAATCCTCTGCAAACACATACAGCTAGATTCATCAAAGAAAAATTGGCTCGCAAAGAGCCAGATTCTGAGAATCTGGCCCTTTGCGAGCGCAATTTTTACATTTGGGATTCATCATCCCAAATGCAGAAATCGCTATTTGAGATTCCTTAAATGCAATTCGCTATTTTTGGCCGCTATTTACCGCGAAGTCAGACTTCGTGGTAAATAGTGAAAACTTAAAAAAATGCACTTTAGTGTATTTTTCTAAGTTGGATGTTACACACACACATGTCCTTTGGACATGTGTGTGCGCAACATCAGTCTACATTGACATTTCAGGGGTGCTACAGGGTGTCCTTTGGACACCCCTGGCACCCTTGAAATCGCATCCTTATTTGCGATTAGCAAATTGCTAATCACAAATAAAGGCCCATAAAAATGAATGGGGAGTTATTCCTCATTTGCGATTAGCAATTTGCTAATCGCAAATAAGGAGGCTGTAGGAATAGCAATTTATTTTGCGATTTCTACATGAATCCTGATCTGCAAGTCCTTAATAGCGATTCCTTAATAATCGCTATTAAGGACTCGCAAATTGGGACATTGATGAATCTGGCCGTTGGCCTCTCGATTGGCGCGGGAAAATGATTCACTTAGTCCATGAGGACCAGTATGGCTTCATGCCAGGACGAAATACGGCTATGAATTTGCGACGGCTGAACCACATTCTGCATGAGGTGCTCAACCGGGAGGAACACTTGGTGTTATTATCTATTGACTACGCCAAGGTGTTTGACACAGTGGATTGGGGATACCTTCTTGAGGTCCTATGTGCTGTAGGGTTGGGCCCTCATTTTTGTCAAGGGATTTGCATCCTCTACACGGCACCCCGCGTTAAAGTAAAACTAGGGGGCGCGAGGTCAGAAGAGTGGCAATTGGGAAGAGGTACGTGCCAGGGGTGTACTCTTTCGCCCTTATTGTTTGCCCTGGCCATAGAGCCCTTCGCGGTCCGGGTCCGGACCACTATGGAGGAGTGGGGAATTAGAGTGGGAAACACAAGGCATATTATCTCCCTATATGCCGACAACGCCTTGTTTTATTTGGCCTCTGGATTACGACTTAACTGCAGTAAGTCCCTTTTCTTCCCGCTGGCGGGCTGGTATCAGCTCCCCCGGAGGACCTCCTGGACCTCGGACTGCGTTGGGAGTGGCAAGGGTTTTGATACCTTGGGGTACAGGTGGCCTGCCAGATGCACATGCGATAGCCCAGAATGTAGACCGAACAATTATTTTGTTGCAGCAGTCGGTGTCATTTTGGAATACCCTCCCTTCATTGATGGGCAGGCTAGCCATCTCTAGGATGGTGATGCTTCCCAGGACACTGTATGTACTTCAGAACTCACTATGTCCGTTGCCGCCACATGTTTTCAAAGCTCTTAACACCTTACTTACTTCTCTGCTTTGGGCAGGCAGATGCAGTAGGGTCGCCCTCAACACTATTATTCGTAGCTATTGAGAGGGAGGTCTGGAAGCTCCACGCTTTGACCTGTACTATTATGCGGCGCAGCTACAACCCGTGGTGCGCTGGTTCTCCGAAATGGATAACTGGGAGAAACGCCTCCTCTCCGGGAGGGTAGACACTCAGACGTTAAAGGAAGCTCTGATGCAGGGCAGGGGACGGACACATTTCTTCCTTACATTGTACAGCATACAGCCGCTATATGGCAGAAGTTTGTAGAGAAGGTCTTAGCAAGGGCACCCTTCCACAGGGAACTCACAATTTGGATTCTGGCCCCCTTCATAGATATGGGGAAGTACATGTCTTTTCGACCCTGGAGGGAGGGTGGATGTGAGTTTCTTGCCGACCTCGTTCCCAATGAAGCCTTCATCACTTACGAGCAGGCAGAGGAGAATTTTGGCCTTGGACAGGGTCAGTTCCTACATTTCAGAGGAATTCAGGAGGTGGTGAAGGTCACTTGGCCTCAGTACCCGGACATCCCACCACTGACACACACATTAGATATCATACTCTCCTGCGGTGCCAGCCGCAAGTTGTTTTCACTCTTGTACAAAGCGATGAAGCAAGACTCAACGCCCTCGATACCGCCGTCTCGGGCGGCCTGGGAAAGGGACCTTTCAATCCAACTAGATGATACACAGTGGGCACACATAGGTTCCCTCACACGCTCAGTGTCGTGCAATGCCAGGTTTAAGTTAACACATTTCAACTTCCTCCACCGCACGTATTTAACCCCGATATTCCTAAAACACATGTCTGGTGATAGTGGAGATAGATGACCTAGCTGTGCCAAGGAGAAGGCAGGTTTCTTACAACTGGTATGGGATTGTCCAATGGTTCGGCAGTTCTTAATAGAGGTGGTGGTAAGTATTGTAGCGGCCACTGTCCTTCGGATGATGCCTGAACCCTTGTATTGTTTGCTGGTGCTGGTCCGGAAGCCTAAGAAAAATAAATTCCTACATAAGCTTTTGCAATTAATGCTGGTACACACCAGGCGCAGGGTAGCTATAACTTAGATGGGGCGAAGGGCCCCAGAAGTGCCCACCTGGCTCAAAGGAAATGGTGAATGGTCCCTAGCTGAAGAGGTCCACATGAAACTTACTAGAAGGGATGAGAAGTTACAAGAAGATCTATTACTTTGGCGTGACATGTGTCACTCTGGGCTGGCAGAGGGGGGATCCTCTTTGCAAGAGGCAACCGACAGTGAGGAAGGAAGTGGGTTGGGCATAGTCGGGGGTCTACTCACGATGGGGGGGCAGGTGGGTTAACCCTAGTGCTGTGGGCAGTGGACTTCAGTAATGTGCCCGTTTCTTCCCTCACTGTGATATGATTGTACATGATTTTCTCCTTTCCCCACTGTACATCTCCCTCCCGAAGGCCACCTTTCGCCTTATAAGCCACTGATAATGTAAAAAATATGCCAACATATATTGATTTGATGCCAAATGTTTTTTATTATGGTATGCTAATTTGTAAACTCAAAAATAACGTTTATAAAAAAATGAAACAAAAGTGGACAGAAATGTGTTGGCCTGTCTCACCAACTTGACACAGGCACACTGATCCACTGCCAGGCCCTTCAGGTGTCCAACGGGGTGACACACATCCACAGCCATCTGCTACTCCAACAACATCCACAACAGCCCAACCAGCCGCAACCACCTCATCTGGACTCCCATGTGAACCCTCACAACCTGCTCAACAAAGCACATCATCCCTGAGAACGGCACAGCAGAGATTGAATCCCAGCTTCACCCACAGGGACCATAGGTTGCTTTTAAACCTAAATGTATGTGTGGCTCATATTAAATGGGACATTGACGAGATAAAGACACACCTCCAGGACATTAAGGGGTCCTACTGTCACCTGTCTCTCTTTAACAATCCCCCTATTCCTTTAACCCTGTTTTTTATAATTTGTACTGTAATGTATTAGGTAGTGGTAAGTACAGTTTTACAGTAGGTATAGATTAGTATTAGGTGCAGATAGGTTTTATTATTTTCATTCATTTTACATAGTGTTGTGGATTAAGTTTCCTTTTCATGTGGTAGGGGGGTTGATGTCTTTTTGACTTGTTTAATGAAGAAAATATATACTTGTTTAGAATGTATGTTTAGTTAGTTCATATCTAGGTTAAGATGTCTTTGTCTTGTCTCCGGATGGGCCTTGAGGGGGGTGCTGAGTTAATGTTTAATATGTTGTTATGTGTATAGTATTAGGTAAGGTAAGTCGTTTAGTGTAAATATCAAATAGCATCAATTCATTTAGTGTAGATTAAGATAGGTCATTAGCATTAGGTTAAGGATTGTTAGTATGTATTTGTATAATACATGTCTAGTGGTTAGTGGTTTGTGGTGAGACTGATGTTTAATGTGATTCGATGAACTGGTGTGTTGGTTGTTGGTTACAACAGAATAATTACCCACACTATTCAGTAGAATTTCTACATATGGAATAACAACATCTTCAAGGGACAGGCTACTGCGTACTGCTGTTTGTTTTTTTTTTTTAAATATTTTTTATTAAGGTATTTTGCATTAATATATACAAGGCACGGCATCATTAATACAGAGAGAGCGAAGGAAAAAGTAAATGCAAAACATTTAAGAAAAAAAGTAGAAACAATCAATAAGCCATCAACAGGCGAAGTAGAGAAGGCAACAGACAATTTAGAACACAAAAATAGGATAACTTGAGTCATAGTATTCTTCCATATTATGTGACATAGGTAATATAGTTGCACCGAGTTATCATTTCCTAATCTTTAGACAAGCCTCCATTTTATATAGTTATTCATCATTCCATCGTGTTATAGGATCCCATATTGTCTTACCTAGTTTCCTTCCCCTTTTTCCCTTCCCTGCATATATCTCTTTCTCCACTTTATATATTATTAATAACTTAGCCAACCATTTGTGAAACGTAGGTGGTACGGGATCTATCCATGCAGAGGCTATACATAATCTCATAACAGACATTGCAACAAACAAAAAGGCCGTACATCCTCGACATTGACTCCTAGTAAAATGGTTCCAGGGGTTAATACAATTTCAGTTCCTAGGATTTTGTATATGAAACATTCGATTTCTTTTTTTAATAAATCTAGATGAGGGCATAAAGCAAATACATGTTGTAAATCAGCATCCGAACTTCCACACCTATAGCACGTAATGCCCACTGAACCTCCCATTGTGCTATTTTAGCGGGTGTATAATACAAATGATAAAGTGTTTTGTAATGTTGAGCCTGTAATGGTGCTGAACATAGCAATGAATTACCCTTTTCTAAACAGATACCAAAACTTTCAGAGCTGATTTTAAGATTGTCCTTCCATTTTTCGCTCCATTTTTGGTGATCATCTTGTTTTACTTTAATCAGTTCAGCATATAATCTTTTGATTGTGCAATCTTGCCCCCCTTGAATAATCTCCATAATTGCGTTACGCCTAAATCCCAGAACGCCTCCTTTTTTGTTTAGGAGGAAGCTCCTAATTTGGAGATATTTAAAGAATTTTCTAGTTTCTAGATTAAATCTAGCTTGTAAATCTTTAAATTGGAAAACACCCTGGTCCCCCTTAATATCCCCTATAGTTCTAATTCCCCTGTTTTCCCACTCTGCGATTATAGGTCCCGAGAAGATATCTTGTGGGAGGGTTGGATTGTGTGAGAGTCTCGTATATGAATTATATTTTCCTAGGCCAATTTTTTTAGCGAAACTTTTCCAAATTTCATATGCTGCTATTATCGTCTTAAACTTTGTCCTCTTATAATAACTAGCCTCTGTGAATTTCAGCAGAACATCCTTCGCTTCCATTCCCAGAGTTAGTCCATAGATTGCCAATGATCCAAATTTGCTCCACTCCTCTGATCCTTCCCCTCCCAATAAACCAGTCATGTTCTGTAGAGCCGCCGCCCAATAATAAGATTTTAAGTCTGGAACTCCCCAGCCTCCCCTTTCTCTCGGCAATGTCATAAATCTAAGGGCTCTTCTCGTTTTCCCCTTTGCCCAAATGAATCTATTTAGTATACTCTCAAGTTTTTTAAATATGTTACCATCAAAGAATAACGGTATTGCTCTAAATAAATATAAAAATTTTGGAAGAATGATCATTTTTACTATATTAGACCTTCCCACTATTGACAGGTGCAGCTTATCCCATCTATCCAGGTCTTTCTCCAGTTTCTTGATTAAAGGGTTAATATTCCTCTCTACTAAGATATCCAAATCTGACATTATGATAACCCCTAGATACATGCCTTCTTGCACCACTCGATTGTCTATACGTGGGGTATATGAATTTTTTATTATCTGTGTTTTTGATGTGTTTAGTTTATACCCCGATATCTTTCCAAATTTCAGTGCCTCAAGTTCAAGATGTTCTATGGTTTCAGATGGATTTGGAGAGATTACAGCAACTTCATCTGCGTAAGCTAAGATTTTACACTGCCCAATGACCGTTATTACCGGAGTTATCATCTCAGATGTCTCTATTCTACGTATAAGTGGGTCCATATATATGGCAAACAATAACGGTGAGCAAGGGCACCCCTGTCTAGTTCCTCTTTTTATATGAAATTGACGTGTGTTTCCGCCATTTACTCGTAGAGTCGCTACCGGTTCTAAGTAGAGAGTTTTTAAGGCTTTGATAAAGCCTTGTTTAATACCTGTTCTAGCTAAAGCATACCAGAGGTAGCCCCAGGAGACCCGATCGAATGCTTTTTCTGCATCAAGTAACATCACCGCAATCGGGTCTCCTGTGACTGACGATACATCAAGTAACGTTATTGCTTTTCGTATATGATGGGTGGTTCCTCTCCCTGGTATAAAACCATGTTGGCAACTACTGACAATTTTATCTATAACTTTTACCAGCCTTGATGCCAATGCTTTAGAAAAGACTTTTACGTCCGCATTGAGTAAAGTTATAGGCCTATACGAACCTGGCTCTTCCGGATTTTTCCCTTTTTTTAATATTACGACCACCTCAGCGCCCCCCCATGACTTAGGTGGTGTTTTGCCCAGCTGTGCCCCTTGCATCACCTTTATCATTTCTTCTCTCAAACAGTCCCAAAATACTTTGTAAAATTCTATAGGGATTTGGTCAGGGCCTGCTGCTTTACCAGAAGGTAGATTCCATATTGCCTCCTTAATTTCTTCTAACTGCAGCTCTCCCTCTAACCCATCTGCTTCCTCTTCCTCGATTAGGTCTATAGGAATCTCTCGGAGATACTCCATCATTTCTTCCTTATCTTTTTGAGAATCGCGACCCTCTAGTTCATCGTCGTATAGCTTCTCGTAAAATGTCCTAAAAACTTCTCTTATTTTGTTCGACTCTGAATGAACCGTGCCGGATGTATCCCTAATTTCTCTAACTATACCTGCAGCTTCTTGTTGCCTTGTTTGAGTAGCCAATATCCTGCCTACTGACTCGCTTAACTCATAACACTTCTCTCTTTTAGTATTATAAATTTTCGCTGCTTTACTAGCAATTTCACCCTCTGCCTCACCTTTAGCTTTCACTAGCTCTAGCCAAGCCTTTTCCAAATCCCGCCCCGACAACACACTATTTTCTAGATTTTCCTCTGCCTTCAGAACCTTCAGAGCTAGTTCTGAATTCCTCAGCTGGATTTGTTTCCTTTTATAAGAATTATAACTCTTTGTTTCCCCTCGTAGTCCACCTTCAAAGGTGTCCCAGACCACTCCCATTTCTGCTGTATCTCTGTTAAAGGTAAAAAAATCAATAATCCATTTATTCATGTGTTCTACATACTTATCGTCTTTCAATAACTCTCTTTCAAAGGTCCAGTTTGTATGTTGTCTAGTACTTGTTTTTGTTGTTATAGTAAGTACTAGAGGGTTGTGGTCGCTAAGGATCCGTGGCAGCCTTTCAATCTTTGAATTAAAGATATTAGTGCTTGAAATAAAAAAATAATCTAATCTTGCACATGTTCGATGCGGAGCAGAATAATATGTGAAACCTTTATTATCCATTCTCTTTTTCCCCCACACATCTGAGAGAGCATTGTTTAACACCAGACTATGTAGTGCCTGGTTTACTTTTTTTTCCTGCCGTTATACTTTCCAAAAGAACCCAGCCCTAATCCGTCTGCTCCATTAATATTGAAGTCACCTCCCAATATAATTTTTGGTGCCCATGTTGCTAACTCAACATCTAAAAATTGGAAGATATCAGGGTCGTCCTCTGTTGAGCCATAAACATTTACCAATGTTATCCACTCTCCATCAATAAAACACTCAACCATAGCCCATCTTCCCCATTTATCTTGTGCTTTCTTTCTGGTTAGGATATTATTATTCCTAGCTAGAATAACAACCCCTCTTTTTTTAACCCCCTGACTTGAGTGAACTAGCACATGAAATCCTAACTGAGACAGAACAAAAGCTTGTGTTATCATAATATGAGTTTCCTGAATGTATGCAAAGTTCAGATTCATTTGTTTCAGCATTAGTGCTATTTTTGCTCTCTTTTGGGGATCATTTAGCCCACAAACATTCCAAGTTACAACTCTAACCCCCGTCATACTCATTCTCACATCTCCTTTCCCTCCTACACTCTCTTCTGTAAGCTATCCATTTAGTAATCCAAGATTTTATTATCACTACATTACCGTTGTTTCTTGTAATGCGTCCTTTACTTTTTCTCCACCCCACCTGTTCCCTTTGACTAGAAGATGTCTTTTTTAAGCTCCATCTCTCCATTATTTGTCATGCCGTGCCCTGTTCCCCCTGTACTTCCCACCCCGCACCCCCTTCTCTTTCCCCTCCCTCCCCCCCCCTTTCCCTTACTGGCAAATAGGTCAATCCTGACCTATATGTGACAGCTGCACCCTCCCAGGGGAGTTTCCCCCAGCCACTCCCCATGTTACATCATTTTGAAAGTATAATCCAGTTTACTCAAAAAATGAAAAAAGGCTCAGTTATCTCTTTGTAATAGAAGCTACTTGTTTTAGACTCTCTGTACGATCCGATTGTCCATTTCGGTCCCTATGTCTTCTCTCTTCTCGAAGATAAGTCAAGTATTCTTGTGCAACGATTTCAGAGAAGAAGATTCTGAACTGTCCATTGAAGCCTACTTTGAGGCGGGAAGGAAACAACAAGTAGACTTCGCAACCTAAGTTCTGAAATGGTACTATAAGTTGCCGCATCCGCCATCTTCTCTCCACTGTTGTATGACAGAAGTCTGGATGGGCAAAGAAAGTGATATCTTTATATGTACGTTTCTTCGTGGGTTTAGCTTTCATTATCACTTCCTCCCTTAGCAGGTAGTTTCCCACATAGACAAGAATTGCCCTCGATCTTGCGCCCGCAGTGCCTTTTTTCTGTACGAGGGGGAAACGGTGCGCTCGTTGCACTTCCTTATCCCAATCCCATGCATCCATCTCTGGGAACGCACCTTTTAGCAAATCTACGACAAAAGCTCTTGTATCTCCCCCTTCTTTGCCTTCTTCCACTCCTAGCAGTCTTATGTTATTTCTCCTCTGGCGATTTTCAAAATCTTCCAACTTCCATAGTATGTCAGATTCAGTTTTCCCCTGGGTCTGCCTGAATTCCTGAATCTCTACCATCTCATCCTCTATTTTGCCAGTTCTCTGTTCTACCTCTGTCAATCTGCCTGTTACTTCAGAATACATTTCCTGTACTTTGTGGAGAGATTTCTGTATTTTTTTATTGGCCCGCTTGGCTCTTTGGCTTTCCAACCGGGCTTCTCCTTGTATTTGTTTCATTGTAGCGAGTAAAAGATCGAATTTATCCTTGTACGGGTCAACATCTGCCCCCTCCGGCATTTTAGATATGTCTTTTTGCGGCATCGTTCCTCTCTTGCTATTGCTCTTGCTCTTGCTCTTACTCTTGCTCTTACTATTGCTTACTCGAGATCTTCCTCGAGGATTCCCCTAGCCTTATGAGTTTTACTTTTAATTTTAGGTTTCAAGTTACTTTCTTCTTTCATCTTCTCTGAACGTAGGGAACCAGATTCGGACTCTTGGGAATCACTCAGTGAAGAGTTCTCCGATTCTACAGAAGAAGTAAATGGTGATTCCGTCCCCTCTTCCTCCTCCTCTTCTACCTCTTCCTCCTCCTCCTCCTCCTCCTCGTCCTCCTCCTCCTCATCATCCAATAACTCATTGTAAACACCATCATCGCTATCCAGTGACTTTTTAGTAGAGGGCAAAGGTTTAGCTTGACACTTGCCCCTGCCCCGGTCCTTACCCTTATCCTTAGGATTGCTCCTTGGTTGAATACTAGTGCTTTCTTATCTCCAGCTACTGCGTACTGCTGTTTGAATGTGATTGACAAACATGCATGATATGTAGGATAGAAAAGTTTAGTTTTGAGATTGAATGATGATGATCTGAAGAATACGTTTCCATCTAATACAGTATTACAGATGAGAACAGACACATGGTGCAATGGAGGCATTGCATTCACACAGCATTGGTTCCATGATGTGGGTATATTGTTAGGTACTTAGGGGCATCTTTACTAGCCCCTGTCCCCATCCCAGTTTCACTTTCCACAAAGTAGTGCAGGAGATTTGTGCTTTGTCTTATTTAGAAGGCAGAGTCAAGCCACTTTAGATGTATTAACACTGTCTTGCACATTAGGGACAACACTACGCTATACTTTGCATACAAGTGTAGGGCAATGGATGTTATGATGGGTGTTCCACCACAACAGCGCAAGAATTTAACACAGAAACATATTTTATTATTATCAATCCTACACTCTTTCTCTTCTTACAACAAGGGGGCGTAAGTCACCTTAGGAAATATATTGAGGGCTCTGTCTTTACATGTGTCATGGGATGACACTGGTCAAAACATCCATTGCCCACCTCATTGACAATAAGTATAGGTTCAAAGTCTGCCTTGTTTGCAAGGCAAGGTTGAAACAATTCATGTGGCTTGACAGTGACTTGAGTATTGTTCCAAGTCCCAACCCCCATCCTGAACATAGGGAACATAAGTTGCAGCAACAATATTGTCTTGGAGACCTGAGGCATTCGCTGATTCACACATGCCCTCTCATCTAACTGTCTATCAGGGACAGAAGCTCAGCAGGAACAATTTCAGAAAAGGAAGACACTCTGCATTTTTCGTGCTGACTTTACTGCTTAGGCATTTATTTACGAGTACCTTTCAGGAGTTGAAAGACTGGGCCAGTTCTTTTGACAGCAACCCCCACATTGTGTACATAGCCAGTGGAGGGCCAGACAGAGTCCTTGAGGGTTAACCTGGCCAGAGACAAGTTGAGGAGCAAGACAACTTCAGTCAGGAGGCTGATTGGAGTGCTATTGGGTGTCAATGGCCACCATGGCAGCCCATTGAAAGTCCAAGGTGAATGTAGCAGAGTCAATCTGAGGACAGTGATAGAAGATGTTCCGAGGCATGATGGTAAGTCCAAGGCTAAGCAGAAACTATCCATTTGACACAGATGAACGCTACTGCTGCCTTCTACTTAAGAATGTTGTTTCATGAGCTACTTCTTCACCTTTGAGCAAGGCTCAGTACATACTTCCGACCCCATCATCTGTGGGCATCTTTAACAACATTTGAGCATGGTAAAGTTGAAACGCCCACGCGTAGATTTGTATATCAGGAGCTGCCTTCTCCTTGTGACCCCTGAGCTACTTCCATGCAATCCTTGGAATATGTTTATCCCAAATAAAAGACGTTATATCTCCCTGTAACATAGATATGGCTAACGGATAAAAAAAGAGAGAAATAGTATTGAATAAAAACGACACTTTAGGTAGGATAGTATTCTTAACTAATTTAACTCGCCCCAACAAAGATAAAGGAAGATGTGACCAAGATTGCATGAGTCTACAACATTCCTTCGCGACAGCAGCGAAATTGGTTATGGCAATTTTGTTAATGTCCTTGACAATATTCAGTCCCAGATAGCTCAAGCTTGGAGAAAGCTGAAACTCTGTGCCACAATCTCTGTCATTCCAAACCATTCCCTCGGTCTTTGAGGCATTGACCTCATATCCAGATATTTCCCCAAACTCTAAAGCCAACTTAATAGCTGCTGGAAAAGCTGTACTTATGTCTGAGTAAAATATCAAAATATCGTCGGCGTACATAGCCACTTTACTTTCCCAACCCTCATATATACAAATGACTTAATAGACTCATCCTCCCTCAAAAGCTGGGCGAAGGGTTCTATGTTCTCCTTCAAAGGTGAAGGAGTAGCTCAGTCAGGTTTTTTGTTCGAATTCGGAGATCCGAAGTTCTTTAAAAAAATCAAATTAAAGGTATTACAGGGGATGGCAAAAATGTGGGCTAAGATGAGGATCTCAATAAAGCTTGGATATCTCTCTAGTTGGGCCCCGTTGTGGGGATCACCTGGGAACCCTGAGTGGCTGGAAGATAGTCTAGCTGCTCCTTTGCGGGATGCAGGGCTGGAGGTATGGGGAGATATATTTGTGGAAGGATGCCTGTTGCAATGGGAAGTCTTAAAAGGGAAGATAGGATCAAACCGTTCCAAATTTAAGTATATTCAGATTGCTAGCTGGGCACACTCCAATACCTCACAAGCCTCATCATAAATAAAGCTCCAGTCGAGGGTGGCAACCAGCTTAAGACTCTCCTTTTGGATAAACCACCTGGCAAAAAGTCGATATCTTTATGGTATAAATTGATACAAGAGGAGTCTGACGGGGAATTTCAGCTACCTGAGTTGTTGTGGGGCCCTTCCCTTGTATGTCGTAACTTACAAGACCGGTGGTTTGCATCATTCAAGGTCCTGTGGGATATTGTAAAGCCCGCATGGTTGCGTAGGAATCACCTTTATACACTTCACAGAGCATATTATTCGCCACAAAGGTTGACAAAAGTTGTCCTGGGCTCCTCGGTAGCGTGTGCCAGATGTGGTTTAATAGCTGCCTCTGATGCCCATATGTTCTTTGAATGCCCCTTTGTATCAGCTTTCAGGAACTCTATCAGAAATCTACTCACGTCATCTTTGGGTCTTCAAATTTCGATTGATCACCCTCTTGCAATTTTTGGGGTAACGGATGGAGCTCGGAGCCCGGTAAAGAACCTTCTCTTTTACTCCATCTATTGGCTAGAAGAGAGATCTGTAAAAGGTGAAAGGACCATCATCTACCTACACTTTTAGACTGGCGAGTCTCGGTCTTACAAGTTTCAAAGATTGACCGGGCAAGGTCTGGGAACCGAAATAAAAGATCTTTTTGGCATTTGCTTAAATGGAATTAACTGACCGGGTTTTTTTTGTTTTTCTTCCTCCTGGTCCAATGATTATGCTGCTGTAGTTTATTTCCCTTTTTTTGCCTATACTTAGGTTGGAATCCCGGGAATGATGGCAGAACTGTCCATGTTTATTTGGTTTCGATGAGCAGGTCTTGGAATGTGCTTCTTCTTGCTGAAGGGTGACGGAACAGTAACATTGTATAACCCTTTCCAGTTATATACTGAGACAGCGAAAAGGATCTGTTAGACCTTTTACATATGAAACCATGGTAAAAATTGATGACAAAAAAAAAGAATGTTATTTCATCCACATCTTCCTCTGATGTGTCAAGTGCCTCCCGAGAGGGTAATGGTGGATTGGCGGCAACACTGGGAGGCAGAGACACATCAGGAGGAAAGAGATAGATGCTGAAGGTGCATCAGTAGTCGTCTATGCCAACAGATGAGGCATCACTGCAGTGAAAATGAGCTGCAGGACTTGCAAGACTCCAGCAACATCTTGGGACAGGCGGCCATAGCAGCTAGGTGGAACTTCTGCTCCATGTTCTTCATGATTTTGAGCATTTCCTCCAACTGTTTGACAACATCACTGGTGCCACCTGTACAGGGCAGTTGTTGTTATCTCTAAGTGAGGACACCAGCGATGTCACCCATGCCATGCTGGAGGGCATTGAGCATACTGCGGTTGCTTCTGATGGCTTCTGGGTAGTCCCTAATGGGACTGAAGCACCCACAGATCACATCCAGTTTTTCCACCGAGCAGTCTAACCCCACCCACACCTGGTCTGCCATCTCATGGGATGTATGACGTTACAACGCATACTTTTACAACGCATACCTTTTCAACGCATTTTTTACAATGCAACATTCATTACAACGCATTCCATTACAACACATGCCATTACAACGAATTTTTAAAAACTACCTTTACAACGCATTCCACTTCAACGCATACTACCTTTACAACGCATACCATTACAACGCATACCATTACATTGCATGTATGGTAAGTATTGGATAGTGTAGGGGTAAAAATGACTATTCTAACTCCAGGTGGGTGCAACGGTAGGGTAAGTGTTGGATAGTGTAGGGGTAAAATTACTATTCTAACTCCAGGGGGTGTAACAGTAGGGTAAGTGTTGGATAGTGTAGGGGTAAAAATTACTATTCTAACTCCAGGGGGTGCAACAGTAGGGTAAGTGTAGGATAGTGTATGGGTACTATGCGTTGTGATGGTATGCCTTGTAATATTATGCGCTGTAATGACTGCGTTGTAATGACATGCGTTGTAGTGGTATGTCTTGTAGTGTCATGCGTTGTAATGGATGTGTTGTAATGGCATGCGATGTAATGGCTGTTGCGTTGTAAAAGTTTCGTTGAAGTGATAGTGCGTTGTAAAAGTTGCGTTGTAAAGGTTGTTTCCCATCTCATGCTGGACTCCTACCACACTACGTTAAAAATGTAACAGTGATCTTCAGAGTCCCGGTTGACAAATGTTGTGCCTGGTGGTACCTGTTATATGTTTTGTGCAGCAGATGGAGAGGCCATAACACTGCTGAGTGGTCCTGCAACCAGACATGGACAGCCTATGGTGTCGAGCAGCTCTGGGAGTGGGTCCCTGTCGAAGGTTGTGAGCTCTTCTTCATCTTCATCATTGAAGACTGGGACAGGCTGCCGACCAGGAGGTGATGTTGATAATGTAAAGGGCAGATACTGCCACATGTGTATGGCCACTTTGGTCAAGCATTTAAGCAGTTGACAATCAGAGTGCATGACGCTTTCCATTCTCTATTCTTACATGCTGCCCGGATTGCGCGCAGCTTACAACATCACTAATGTAACATTTAGGTTGATCATAGTTTCAGACAGTTTCCCTGCATGCCAACAGTGTATGCCACAGTG
Source organism: Lissotriton vulgaris (assembly GCF_964263255.1). NCBI lineage: Eukaryota > Metazoa > Chordata > Amphibia > Caudata > Salamandridae > Lissotriton > Lissotriton vulgaris. The sequence goes on along the minus strand of NC_141695.1, from coordinate 274,452,247 downwards.
AGGGGCATACCTTTAGGATCCTGCTGCACCTGTTTCATCATCTGTTAAAAACTTCCTGTGTTGCCGGTTGATTCACCCTATTGACAATGCAGAATTAATCTAATTAATTTGTCTTACACTGCATTATGCATAAGTCACCCTTACTCAATCAAGTTTGCATATGAGTGTTAGTCACTATGGCCCACATGCATCATTGTAGGAATTTGCGATTCCTAAATTGTGAAAATTAAGGAATCGCAATTTAGGAATCGCAAATTCCTATGCATCAAAAAATCGCAAAAGTTTTTGCGATTTCCTAATTTTCCTTATTTGCGATTCCTTAATTGCGACTCACAAATAAGGAATCGCTTTACATTGATTCATGGGCCTAGAGGCCCATAGGAATCAATGGTAAGGCATTCTCATTTTGTGAATTCGCATCTAAGGAATCGCAAAATGAGAATGTCATGTAAGTACATTTTACTCACACACATGTCCCAAGGGCATGTATGTGTGTAAAATGTAAGTTTCAAAAATGCATTTGTTTGCATTTTTGAAACTTTTCGCAAATTACCATCAAGGTTCACTTCATGGTAATTTTCCCTTTCCTAATTGAGAATTCGCAAATTAAAATTAATCATGCATAGCATTTAAGAAATCGCAAAACTTGTGATTTCTTAAATGCTATCGCAATTCGAGAAATCGCAAAAAAATTGCGATTTCCTAAATTGCGATAAATGAAAAATAAATGATGCATCCCAAAAGTGATTTTGGAATCGCAAATGGCCAATTTTGCGATTCGCACCATTTGCGATTCCAAAATCGCTTGATGCATGTGCCCCTATGTGTTTGAGGTAGAAATTAGACTGCACCCCCATTGATGATGACAATGCCACTTATTTTGTAGTGTGTCATGAAGAGGACAATCATGCACTTGAAATCGAGATATAGTGATGTACACAATGAGATGAAAAGTAGTAGTAGTATTTCCCATACTCTGAGAAGTATCTATCAGCCAGATTCATAATTGTCCCGTTTTGGGAGTCCTTAATAGTGATTATTAAGGAATCGCTATTAAGGACTTGCAAAACGGGATTCATGTAGGAATCGCTAAATAAATTGCGATTCCTACACATTCCTTATTTGCGATTAGCAAATTGCTAATCGCAAATAAGGAATAACTCCCCATTCATTCCTATGGGCCTAAAAGCCCATAGGAATGAATAGGGAGTTACTCCTTATTTGCAATTAGCAATTTGCTAATCGCAAATAAGGATGCAATTTCAAGGGTGCCAGGGGTGTCCAAAGGACACCCTGTAGCACCCCTGAAATGAAAATGTAGACTGATGTTGCGCACACACATGTCCAAAGGACATGTGTGTGTGTGTAACATACAACTGAGAAAAATGCACAAAAGTGCATTTTTCTCAGTTTTCGCTATTTACCACAAAGTCAGACTTTGTGGTAAATAGCAGCCAAAAATAGCGAAATCGCAATTTTTCAAAGGTTCATGAATACCATTTAAGGAGTCTCAAATTGAGATTCCTTAAATGCGATCGCAATTTGAAAAATCGCAATTATTTGCGATTTTTCAAATTGCGTGTTCATGACCCATTGATGAATTCCAAATGCCCTTTTTGCGGGCGCAAACGGCCGATTTTAGCGATTCGCACCGTTTGCTTGATGAATCTAGCTGTATGTGTTTAAAGTAGGGCAACTCACATTGACACAGGTCAATCCAATTAACGGATATTGATGTGCAGGGAGGAACAACTTTTTGTTCATTGACAATCATTCCCTCTATTCAGACACCCTTGCACTTTGATGCAGTGGCAGTGGCAATGGTAATGTAATGTGAGCATGAGGACATAGGACTTTGAGGCAGGCTTCTGAGATTGGAGCCTTGTTCCACTGCAGACCTTTTTCACACCTCACAGGGATGGGCACATGGATGACACATTCTGTTTTGCTCAGGGTAATTGGATGCATTTGTTACTGGAAGGATTTTTATAGACTTCAATAGCAATGCATTTGTTCACTACCACTGTTGACTTTACCTATGGGCAAGATTCCCTTCATGTCGATGTGTCTTGGACATCCAAAACCAGGACTATGATGTCAATGACATACTGATAACTGAACACAAGAAGATACTTTTTTGTGGATAACTGCGTTTTGATGAATGATGTGAAGGCAACGTGTAGCAAAATGACATGCATTAGTGCCACATTATGAATGAGGCCCATTCTCATACTTCACTGAACATGCACGTGAAAGGGAATGTGTGTGTCTGGAAGCATACCAAACAGAACAGAGATTTTGTGATTTTAGAGATCACATTTCTACATGCTGAGGCCTTACACAGTACTTTTAAATGCATATCCCTTTTACTCAAAGGTAAACAGCACGTTGGCCATCCAGTATGTTAATGTTTGACAATATAGAACATGCATATAATTGACACAAGGTGCTTGCAATAGCAGCACAGCTTTTTATGTAGGCAACATGGGTGAGTCTACTTTAAAAGAGGGCCCTTCACCAGTTTTAGATGTAGGTATGTGTGCATCATTCATCTGCACAAATAAGAGCATCAGTTACGCCATTGTAATTGCTTGTGGCATACATCCAGGGCACTATTGCAACAGGAACATCATCAAGTTTTTGTTTACTGAGGGCAAGCATGCTTCACAATATTTACATGGCAATGTTGACCCACATGATGTGGATTGTAAATACCTTGTAGAGGAGACACACTTTAATTATGTACCTGTGGTCATAATACAAATCTGTAATGTAACGCAGCATCTGTCTTTTTGGATTGACATGGCGCTCAGCTACTTCTGTGAAGCGGGGCTCAGACTTATTTACTACATTACATTAACGCTTGAAATGTCAGCATGCACATGCAATTAATGTAGCTGTCTAACCCTATCTCAGACAATCTTTTACCATTATGCATGAGTGCCTGCTTTTGCACTAGTCAACTACATTGATCACCAATGTAGGTTGTGGTGCAGGACTGTGCCATATTGTTGTACATACAGTGCACCGCTGCGATTCAAAAGTGGTAGAGCGCTGTGTTGAGATAAGTGGGCTGACCCAACGCTCATTCACTTTGGGGAATATTTACAACCCCATATCAGTACACCAAAAGTAAGTCACTCTGATTGTCTTTCCTGTGGCAAATGTGTGCTTTGCCTTATTTACAATGCAGTGTTAATCCACAGAACGCAGCTTAACACTGCCTTGTATATGAGCCACGCTGGAAGGGGATGGCAATGTGTTTTGCAGTGGGCGCCTCACCTCAATGACCATTTCTTTTACTATGCCTCCTATTTACAAGGGCAGCAGTAATGGAGTCTACACCAAAATTAGGGTGAGGGAAAACATGGGGGCATATTTGAAAGCCATTTTAAGTGATGTTCCTGTAGTGTTAGGGGCATTGCCTTATTTACAAGGCAGAGTTAAGGCGCTTAATGTGGCTTAACGCTGCCTTGTAAATAAGGCACCCTTTTATGCTGTACTTAGCGTGAAGGAGAAGGGTAATGGGTGTTGCGGTGGGCGTTCCACCACAACACACATTGATTTTGACGCTGCCAATATGTTGCATCCCTGTGTTTCAGAATTGGAACATCAAGGTGTTGAGCCAGGGAGGCTAATGCAACATCCTGCCACTTCTCTGCTGAATATGCCCCTTTGCTTGTTAATGTCGGCCAGAGTAAGGAGACACATGAGTGGTCAATTGTCAATATATATCTATATATGTATATATGCATCTGGATTACAAGTCATTTACAAAACCATTATGTGTTCCTTATATGTATTCCACAGCTCCAGTTACCTGTGAATGTACCCCCAAGTACTTATGTATCCAGAATTTTGTCTGCAGACAGTGTGGTTGGGCACAGAGACATATTTAGAAGGACAGAAGCAACATTCTGCCCAACCACCCATCTGCCAGCCCCCAAACACATGTCCCTGGTTGTTACCTACCCTGTTGTTGATATAGATAGTCATATTCCGCACTATCCTGCATCCTCGACTCCAACCACTGACTTCTCACATATGACTGCGACACCTGTTCCTCCAAGGCATCTAGCTCCTCCTGTGGTGCTGGACTCCCACCTCCAGTCTGCCAATTGTTTGCCGGTTTCTGCTTAGTCTTGTGCTTGGCATCATGCCAGCGCGTCATGTAGTCGTTCACTGTCCTTTTGACTTCTGATACAATGGACTACCAAATAGAATGTATGGTCCCCAATGACACCATGGAGCTGACGAAAAGCTGGTGTTGATTCTCCGTCACCTCAGCAATCAGGATCTCATTTGCCTCCTGACTGAATCTTGTTTTCCTTTTTCTCTTCCCCTGGGACTATGGCTTTTTATCCTGGCTTTTAGGGGGGTTAGGAGGGTTGCTATCTCCTACTGAACTGGGTCCAGCCTGCTCAATTTTGCTTCCAGTTGGTTTTTTGTGTTTCGCAGGCTTTTTGTGGTTTATTTTTGCCACGAAACATGAAAAAAGTGACGTGGGGCTGACTAACATGAGTTTTCTTGACACTAACTGGCTGTCGCCTTTTTCACACTAGCAGCACATTTTTTGTCGCCGTGACGTTAGTCTTTTCAGCACAAATTGGTGCTGCGAGAAGATCCTATCGCCATTTAGTGACGCATTGTAAATACGTTGTTATCATTGAAAGTACTTTTGCCCTGAAAGGTATTTCCTTTACAGTGTTCCCAATGCAACTGAGGACTATTTCAACTCTTTTACACACTTGCAAAATCATGCATATTTACATATTTATAGTTCAATTGAGCACAAGTTCGGAAGTGCAGATAAATATGGGAGATGCATTGTAAGAGCTTTGGGGTGTTTACCAGTTTTCATGGATAATTGGCCTATGATCCCTCTTAGATGTATGTAAAAGTATTTCTTATGAACAACTTCACATTGTGAATGTATCTATATGTCGGGGTCCTTACTCACTTCCTTCCTCATTGCGTGGTCCTCTCTCTTTTCAATTGTTTTCGCTCCACCCTTCCTCCAGAATACCATAGCGCTGAGACTGGTATCGTAGCGCTGCTCCCCCACCACTGCCAAACTTCATATTTATATTTATTTATTTAAATTACATTGGCACCCGCTCTGTGCGTAGCGCTCCGCATTGCTTTGTGTCTCTTAAGTTCTCTCACTGTGCACGCTCCGCACTGCTTTGCCTGCTGTTGACCTAATTTCACTTGTGATTGCTTGGATATTTTGAGTATTGGAAATTGCGCCCGTTTGTTCAGAGTCCTGCTCTCCTGTTGTTATTGTAGCTTCCATTTCGTTGTGCCTGCAGCCCGGCCCTCCCCCTACGCTCCCGCCTCCCAGCTCCCCCTCCCACGCTCCGCCCCCTCCACTATCCTTATATGACAGATACCTCCCCGCTCAGCGTTTACGCGCAGCGATCGCGCCCCAGTCGTGCCGAAGGTGCGCCAAAGGTAAGCCCGTCTACGCCCGTCCGTGCCTGGATCGCGCCCAGCGCCAGACCCCCTGGTCCTCGTACCACCCACCTCCCCCGCATTACCTACGATGCCACCACCCTCCTAGCCCTTAACCCCGGCCGACTCCCCCACTGCGTCCAAGCCACTCCTGGACACACCCATGGTCCCTTCTCTTGCAACTCCTGCAAGTTCCACGGCAGCAAGATCAACTCCTCATCCACGGACACAAAACAGAGATCTGACTCCAACTACCTAAAATGCATCCTGCTCAACACCCGCTCAGTCCACAGACACGCCATCGAACTTTGGAATCTACTAGACACCATCTCTCCCGACGTCGCCTTCCTAACAGAAACATGGATGAACGCCTCATCAGCCCCAGACATCACCATTGCCATCCCAGAAGAATACAAAATCATCCGTAAGGACCGCACCGACCAAACAGGAGAAGGCATCGCTATCGTCCATAAGAACTCCATACGCATCTCAACCAGCTCAGACGTCAACCTCGCTAGCGCCGAACACCTTCACTTCCAGATCCACACCGACCCCAAGACCACACTCAGAGGCACTCTCCTCTACAGGCCTCCAGGACCCCATGCAAAATTCAGGGACGTTATCACTGACTTCATCACCCCACACGCCCTCCCCTCCGAGGAATACATCCTACTGGGAGACCTCAACTTTCACTTGGAAAAGAGCAACGACAGCAACACCACCTCCCTTCGGGACAATCTCGCCAACCTCGGACTCAAACAACTTGTCACTACGCCCACCCACATCGCAGGTCACACACTCGACCCTATCTTCACCTCCAGCAAACATGTCTCCTTCAGCCACACCACAACTCTACATTGGACGGACCACAGCTGCGTACACTTTACCTACAATAAGACCACAACTCACAACCAACCTCAACCTACTCTACGAAGAAACTGGAACAAAATCACCATCGACCAGATCTCCTCATCGCTTCTTCAAAACCCCCCTGCCCACTCCTCAAACACCGACCAAGCAGCGATTAACCTCACCCAATGGCTATCCAACAGCGCCGACATCCTAGCACCGCCGAAAAAATGTCAAATCAAACTTGGCAGCAAAAACGCCTCCTGGTTCAACGATGATCTTAAGAAATCGAAGAAACTCTGCCGCTCCCTCGAGAAGGCCTGGAAAAAAGACCCAAACGCCAGCACCAGGGACGCCTTCAAAAACGCCACCCGCATACACCACCAACTGATCCGGACTGCCAAGAAAGCCGCATTCAAAGACCGACTAGACAACAACGCCCACAACAGCAAGGAACTATTCAACATCGTCAAAGAATTCACCAACCCCTCAGCAAACTCCAATGATATCACCCCCTCTCAAGCCCTATGCGACTCCCTAGCCTCGTTCTTCCACAACAAAATCGCAGACATCCACAACAGCTTCGACAACCAACCCGGAGACCATCCCACCCAATCTCCTGCCGTACCTTCACCCCCCTCGAACATCCTTAACGACTGGAACCCAATCTCCACCGAGGACACCTTCCGCCTGATGAACTCCATCCACTCAGGATCCCCCACAGACCCATGTCCTCACCATATCTTCAACAAAGCAGACTCCATCATAGCACCACACCTCCGAGACGTCATCAACTGCTCCCTCAACTCCGCCACATTCCCGGAAAGCTGGAAACACGCCGAACTCAGCGCCCTTCTGAAAAAACCCACAGCGGACCCCACCGAACTCAAAAACTACCGCCCCATCTCGCTCCTTCCATTCCCAGCCAAAGTCATCGAGAAAGCCGTCAATAACCAGCTCGCCGCCTTCCTCGAAAGCAACAAATCCCTCGACTCCTCACAGTCCGGCTTCCGAGCCAAGCACAGCACGGAGACCGCCCTCATCGCATCAACAGACGACCTTCGAACTCTACTGGACAATGGAGACACAGTCGCCCTCATCCTCCTAGACCTCTCCGCAGCCTTCGACACAGTCTGCCATAGCACTCTTCTACAGCGCCTCAAAAACATCGGGATCCAAGGAAAAGCACTGGAATGGATCACCTCATTCCTCACCGGAAGAACCCAGAGGGTCCGCCTCCCACCATTCAAGTCCGAGGCCACTGAAGTCATCTGCGGCGTACCCCAAGGTTCCTCACTCAGCCCCACCCTCTTCAACGTATACATGAGCCCCCTCGCGACCATCGCTCGCCAACACAACCTCAACATCATATCCTACGCAGATGACACCCAACTGATCCTATCACTCACCAAAGACCCCAACACCGCCAAAATCAACCTACATGAAGGTATGAAAGAAGTAGCAGAGTGGATGAAGCACAGCCGTCTGAAACTGAACTCAGACAAAACAGAAGTCCTTATCTTAGGCACCTCCCCCTCCGCTTGGGACGACTCTTGGTGGCCAGAGGCCCTTGGAAAAGCACCCATCCCGACGGACCACGCACGGAACCTGGGCATCATCCTGGACTCCTCACTCTCTATGAACAGACAAGTCAACGCAGTCTCATCTTCATGCTTCAACATCCTCCGCATGCTCAAAAAAACATTTCGCTGGATCCCCACCGAAACCAGAAAAACAGTCACCCATGCACTGGTTACAAGTCGCCTGGACTACGGAAACACCCTATACGCCGGCATCACCGCAAAACTCCAGAAAAAACTCCAACGCATCCAGAACGCATCAGCTAGTCTCATACTAGATATCCCGCGTAAAGACCATATCTCTAACCACCTGAAAAACCTCCACTGGCTCACCGTCAATAAGTGGATTACTTTCCGCCTCCTAACCCACGCTCAAAAAGCACTCTACGAACTTGGACCCGAATGCCTCAACACACGACTTTCCTTCTACACCCCCCCTCGCCAGCTACGATCTTCCAACCAAGCCCTTGCCACCATTCCTCGCATCAATAAAACCACCATGGGAGGCAGATCCTTCTCCTACCTCGCAGCTAAAACCTGGAACTCACTCCCCACTCACCTACGTCTCACACAGAACCACCTAGCATTCAGAAAGCAACTTAAAACCTGGATATTCGACAAGTAATTCCCATCCCTTCCTCAAGCGCCTTGAGACCCTCTGGGTATTTAGCGCGCTATATAAATTTCTGACTTGACTTGACTTGACTTGTCCACATCCTCTGATTGTGTCTTTGTTTTTTTTTCATAGCCCTAGCCCTCTCTCTGTTTCTATTGTATGCTTCCGTGCTGTCGAATTCCTTTCTCACTTCCAATAATCCTGTTAGAACATTGTGTACTACTTTCACCAGTTTTCAGATTCTAGCGTCCAAGCAGGCAACGTATTTTCCTGGCCGCAATCACATATTATGATGATTAAACACACAACACACAATACTAAATGGCTAGGTATGATGTCATGATCATTGATAAATGATAATAAAACAACTAACCCTTAATATTAAAATACACATCTGGAAATGAAGCATTTGCACCCTACATAAAGATAAGTCCCTTACCACATTTAGCATAGTGTCTCGTCTGGAAGAGTATATCTTGTGATTACTTGAGAAAGTATTATCATTATCATGGCAAGATTAATGTACAAGGGGCCAGATGTACAAATCCATTTAGTGGTGGCAAAGCCTGGGATTTGCTAAATCACAGGGCGTATGACTACTAAATGTATCTTTTAAGTGATCTCAACTCATTTTGCAATTTGGAAACAGGAATTGAATAACTGGTTTTGAAAAACATAAAATACCGCAATTTGTAGGTGGCAAGTTTAGGCCTCCTCACACAAAATGTGATTTGCAAAACATTGATAGATTATTATAAGAAACTGGGTTTTTGGTTGAAGGGGAGAGACCCTCCTTCAGCAACAACTGAATTACTTATCAGGGTGAATCACAAAAGTCACTAAATTAACCTGTGCTTAACATGGTTACCTTAGAGGAACTGTGTTAAGTATTTATGCAAACAGCAATAAAGTGAAGATGCAAGACAAGACATATCCTAAACCAATTTAGAAAACCAGAGTAAAATGGAATAAATCAAATGACACCAAAACAAATTAAATGCAATCAGAATTATGTATTTTTAAAGTTTTAGGTGAAAAATAGAATCTAATAGATCAAAGCACCAATTGCAGACATCTAGTCATGTGAAACCGGAGCAAAGTATAACGATATGGCTGACCACAATGGTACATCAAGGGTATACATGAGGTGGATTGGCCTGAGTCTCGACCTATCTTGACACTTAGGGGCCGATTCCAATGCAGCCGGAACTGCCTCCGACCATCGGTGGATCCATTTTGACTGCATCGGAACTGGCTGTTTGGATTCCTTTCCGACCAACTCATTTTGATTAGGTAGGTTGGAAAGTAATCAGAACCGGAATTCTGAATGGCTTGCGATGGGCTCAGAGAGCTCAGCTCCCATTCGGAAACCCATCATCATTCCACAATCCCTTGGGTGACTCTTTCCGGCCAAGGGATTATGATGGAAGTTTCCATAGCCTTTCTGTGCTGGCCTTTCTGAAACAGACAAGTGCGTGTGGTGGTGACCTCCCTATCACCTCATATGGCCCAGTCCACTAGTCCTCCACTGGGTCTTCCAGGGGATCCAATGGCTCCAAAATCCACACCTTCTGACCAGATTGAAACTTAACCAGAGAGGCCCTCCAGTCATACTAGAGTTTCACGACTACCTGGTTAGCAACTGTGTTCTCAGTGGTGACCTTGCAGAGCTGCTTCATCTGTGATCTTAGAGCCAACATGTAACTGAATATATCCCCAGGGGATTTCTTGTGATCTTGCTCCCACCATCCTTCACAAGGATAAGAGGTCCTAGGACAGAGTAGCTATAAAGAAGCTTAAAGGGCTGAACCCAACTCTGTTCTTAGACATCTACCTGTAAGTAAACAACAGGCATGGTAAAATATATCCCACTTCCTCCTCAAGGGTTCTGATAGGCATATGATCATACTTGTTGTATCTCTCGATTAAAAGGGAAATCGGTTCTGTCGGGTAATGGAAACAACTAATTTGTAAGTTCTATATGATTGTTGTTTTACCTCTGAAGTATTGGGGCCAATTGGAAAAGACATCTTTTCCAATAGGCCCCAATACTTCAGAGACCCAATAGAATTGTTAAACGATAAATGGGATTCTGTAAATCTGTATTAATGAACAGCCTCTTCTGAAAGTTAAATTTGTATTTATTTGTATAAACTGTTTGTACAGATTATTCATTGTATATATTGTGTATGTCACGTGAGCACTATTCACTATTGTCACTGGTTGCACCTGTTTACTATGATATTGACAGTCACTCTGAATGAAAAATATAAAGATATAAAGATTTCTATAAAGGCTTTTCTTTTCATTTATTGTAAGAACCTGTCTTGAATTTCTGTTTTGAATTCCTGTCAGAGGGAAGTAAAACAACAATCATATAGAACTTACAAATTAGTTGTTTCCATTACCAAACAGAACCGATTTTCCTTTTAATCATAATTTACCCAGGTTCTGAGGGACACAAGGTTAACCCCAGTTTTTTCTTGAAATTGTTGTATCTCTCAACATGCTCATTGGTTTGGAAATAGTAGGGTATGGAGAACTTGTACGTTACTCCACACTCATCCTACATACACTTCATATATGCAGACATGAAGTTGGTACCCCTGTCAGACTCCACTTTCTTGAAGGAACCTACTAGGGTAAGAGGGGTGGCTTCTGCATACCAAATGGCGTGGTCAGGCACATGATCATGCCTTCAAAGGTATGGTTGAGCCTCTCAACAAGCCCATTGGTTTGTTGATAATAGAGTTTTGAGAAGTTGAAGGTTAACCCACACTCATCCCACATGGACTACATGTACGATGAAATGAAGTTGGTATCACAGTCAGATACTACCTCCTTGGGGGTCCAAAAAAGATAACTATACCCATTGATGCCCTGGCCACTGGGGGTTCAATTAACGCCCTTGGATTTTGCCTCTGGGTCCCAGGTGGCATGGTCCACCAAAACCAAGGTATCAGTGTTGTCCAAAGTTGTCTTGGGGTCCAGAGCCACACAATGTCAATGCCCACCCTTTCAAATTTGTAGCCAATAAAAGGAATGGAAACAAGTAGATTGTTCTGCTCTTCGCCTGTCTTCCTACTGGCCTGGGAGGTAGGACAGGACCTGCAAAAAGCATCTGATATCACTGTCATCCGGGGCCAATAAAAGTGGGTGACCTGCCTTTCAAAGATTTGGTCTACCCCAGAAGCCCTGCGAGGGGTGCATCATGAGTCAGTCCAAGTAGGAAGGCCCTGTACCAATGGGGGAGCGCCAACACACACACTATACAGTAGATGTGGCAATCACCGGAGGTGTCTTTATTTACCTTAGGCTCTCCTTCTTGCTTGGCAGAATTCCATCCTGTAGAGGCCTCCTTCAGCTTGCTATACACTCTCTCAGGGGAGCGATGTCTTCCCTTATAGGTTCTGGAGCATCCTCCTCAGGTTCTGTTTCCTCTCAGGCGGTGGAAATCTCTGTGGTGGGTTTCATCCCCCCACCCCTCCTCTTCTTGGAGGTACCATTGTTCCAGGCATCAGTACGTTCATACTCTGCTCTCAGAGTGCCATGGACCTTGTAGTCAGCCCCACCCATTTAGGCAACATGTGTATCTACAAGTGAGATCATAGCTGAACCTCCATCGAGATGGTGTGCTTAATATAATTTCCCAACATTCAACATTCAATGACCTTAGACCCACCACATTCAAAAGTAACCAGAGCCACTGGGTAGTAACTATTTTGCTTATCAGCAATAACCACCTGATGAACTAGATTGGGAAGTACCTGCTTTGAGAACACCATTAGACACCTGACACTAGTCATACAGGCACCAGTGTCTCTCAGAGCCTCCACCCATAGCACAGCTGTGGTGACCCACTGCATATACTTATTTGTATTAGTAGGCCATAAGCATTAAATACAGTCTCTCTGTCTGCCAGGGACACCACTGCACTGCCCCGGTACTAACTAGGACAACATCCTCCATGGGCACTACACTAGTTATTTTTGGTCCTGCCTACCAGTTTGGGACTGCTGCATTTTCATGCAGTGAATCTGTCCTTTGAGTGCCCGCACCTATAACAATCAAAGTGACCTGAGGACATCTTCCCATGGACATCTCTCTGCTTCTGCTTCTTGTCCTCTTGGGACTGGGAATTTCTCCCCGGAAAGCTCTTTGCTGGCCTTTAGAGAACTTAGTTTTACTTTTGTGTAGCTTTTTCTTCCTTCACTAATAAGGCATAGGCCTATTTTACCATGTTCTTGGGAGAAAGCACCAGACCTTTAGCACTGGTTAGCAGGGTACAGAGTTCTAAAGCCAACAAAAAAGAATTAAGCAGAAAGGAGGAGTTACTTAAAAAGTTTGGGGGACTACCACCCAAGGGTGCCAGGTCTAATAACACAAAAAATTACTAAGAAAAGATTGAAAATTATTTCTGAAAGGTAAAAGCTTTGTACAAAATAAAGCATTAAAAAGGATAAATTACATTCTAATTTTCCTATGCATCATAATAAAAATCTTGAATATCATATAATTGGAATTGCTTGTTCAGTTAGAAGGTTTTTATAATGTAAACATATTTCTAATAATGACTCTTGACACTAAACCATAAAAAAGTGTTTATAAAAATGTCATCTGACATTACCCAAGAAATAAAGATCCTATTCACAAAGCAGTAAGTAAATATGTACTACTGTGGTACTGTTTTATGTACCATTGCATGCACTTGTGGGTTCACTTCACAACATCGAAGCTGGGCTCAAAAAGGGAATATTGAGGAATATGTATATACATTTAGTAGAAGTTGAATCAAACATTCCTTCTTGAGCACTTTTACTAATAGAAAGTTGAATGTTTTAAAGCTGATTCACAAAGGTATCTAGGAATATGTAACAGACTACTAATTTCCAAATTCAGATAGGCTTTTGTGGCCCCTAAATCAAAAGTCATGTGAAAGTTTCAAACAAATTTCCTCCACCAAAAAAAAGTTTGGTAGAACATGCAAATACCATGTCCATCGACTTTACCAAATATTGTTAGGGTATAAACACTTAAGTATATTTAGGTTAGACAGATCTATTTAGTTCAACACACCCAAGACCAATTTTAATACTCTTCTTTGCTCATTTTGATCCCTATTGCCCAACTGTAATCCAAAATTAGTTACATTCTGTTTGTAGCCAATTGTATGTAAAAATTGAGCTGGCGTCCAGGGATTTCTGAGTGCAAATCTCTCCAGGTATTCCCTTTCAGTACTTTTCAGGGAAAGCAGTTAGAAATGTAACAGTAGGTAAGATGTAGCCCACATTGTTTTTCCCTATTCTAAACATGTATGGTGAGAACACTCAGGGAATTATCTTGATCATAATCTCACAGTGTGCCCCCAAGGTGGTTTTACGATCAATTACTTGGGGGGCAGTGTCCTTTCAAACTTACTATATGCTGGTGACTTAGTACTCATAAGCTGTCCCACTGTAGGCCTTCAGCACACCTTAAGCCTACTTGTAAGAAAATGGCATGAGCATCAATTTGGAAAAGACCATCATCATGGTCTTGAACCAAAGCAAGGCAAAAGGGAAACCTTGTTGGTATCTGGGCAAACAACTGCTGGAGACAGTTATAGAGTGCAAAAGAGGGAGAGAGACACGTTTGCTTGGACCGGTTATTAACTGGTGTAGTTAGAATGATTTTTAGTCTTACTAAGTATGCAGCATTATCTCAAATAAGACTAGGGTTTGGCAAGCAGAAACAGGTGCTGGCTCACAGAGGCGCATTCATTAATTGCTGGAAAAAGATTAAAGATGCGCAGCCAGGGAACTTGAATGCTCATCGGTGGGCTGCACTGACAACCAAGGAAAATTGTCCAGCAAGGGCCTTTCCCCACAAATCAATAAAGCAATTAGGACTACAGGGACTGTTGAAGGTGTCCAGAACCCATGAAAGTTTCAGATGGATGGTCAACAAACCATCAAACAAGTCTTCCTGTTAGAAGACAAAGCAACACTTACAGGCAGAGCAAATGGCTGGTTTGTCCTTCACTGCTACTCAAAGGCAGTACCTCAGCTGTACCTAAGCACAGGGTTCCCTAATGCCACAAAGTAGAAATAGTTGTTACAGTCTTGGTGTTCTTCCCTCACTACTGCATTTTCCACCATGATAATGCACTTCAGTATACCCCTGATGTTGTCTGTTTGGGGATCAGAGAGAAGATAAATCTCATGTAATATGCATATGTAAAGAACTCATAAGTGAACGCAGAGCACCGTTATTCCCGTTTTTTAATCACAAAGATATTCAAACCTACAGGAAGGTGGTCATGGCATGTTTCGCCATAGAGGATCTACAACGTCTTAAGATATATGATCGCAGTCAAAAAGAGATAAATTGATGAAAATACTTCCTGAGGACATCACTGAAATCCAGGTGAGCCTGGGGAAACAGCGTTTGTTACTCGTTGTCACAAAGGATTTCCGCTAGACTGCTGTCTGTGCGCAAATTGAACACAAATGTAAGGAGACTAATTCCCAGAAATACATCCTGAGGAAAAGATGTAAGACTAGGGGAAGGGGAACAGAGTTCTGCATTCAACAGATCAGCATTGCAGCTGGGACCATGCCCTGATGGAGCTCTCACTCCGGGGGGAGGTATGAATTCCTCTACATGAACTCACTGAGAGCTGAGGTCAGGTTAGCCTTGCAATTTTACATGGATGATGTATTTTATCTATTTATCTTTTCCTCCTTCTTGAAACCATTCATCACAAAGGTACTCTTTACAACTGTGCATGCTAATTTGACTGAGAGGCAGTCTACTTAGCTGACAGCAACTGCATATTATCATGACTGAGCAAAGCTGACACAATGTTATTTTGCTCAGTGTGATGTTATAATTACAGGCTAGTGATAATAAAATCACCACCCTAATCATGAAATTCAAATGTTGAAATTGTTTTTCAAGTAAATTAACCATCTGTTAAGCTCACATACAAGATTACAAGAACATGGTCACTTGTTAATCCCAGTCAATGATACTATACAGATTGATACTTCATTGACTTATAGATAATTAGTTAAACAAGTATATGCAGCATGAATAAAAGAGGTGCACAAGACATGCAAAAACCACATACACTGCTTGAACACATTGAAATTCAGAAGAGAAAAACGGTGCACCACTTGGACTAAATAAAAACATACCAATAATGAAATCTACTCTACTGGATTCTTCTGCCATTGCTGCACACAGTAACTGATATTCTTTGGATATAAATCCTTCAAATTAAATCACTCAGTGAGTCAGTCAAAATCCTTTATTTCTAAGAAACAAATGTATATAGAAATATTACATACATTTCATTTGACATATATAATTACAAATATCATTAAAAAACATTCAGTCTAAAAATTGGAATTTCGTCTCATTAAAATTCAATCAAAGATCACCACCTTATTGTATACTATAAAATGAAAACCCTTAGGATATCAATACCTCAAGATGCATAATTCATTTTGTAAGAGACTGTAAAGTGCAAAGTGCAGGGCTATACTTTCTTATAGAGAGAGGAATAAAGTATCCAGGATCATCTTCTATTTTCACCATTTGGAACAGTACAGAGTGCAGTACACAACACAACTGCATTATCACGTACCTGTGAGCAACATTTAGTAAGCTAAAACATGCCTCTCATTCTGCCAAACAACATTATAAAGTACTGTATGCAGAACAACTATCACAAGCCCAGGACTCCCTTTCACCAACTTCCTAACAAATTTGGGATAAGCCCCTAGCAAATCTGGGAGTACAAATCTTAACCCTCATTCAGGATCAAGTAAGAAGAGAAAGCCTGCCATAGGAGGTTACAATCTTCTGCAAAAATTGACCAGTAGCACTAGCTACATCCTAAAACCTGAGAACACATATCAGATTAAGTCTTTCATCCCGTGTTTAAATACCAACATTTTATAAAAACAGGATGGAGAGTTGTCCTCCTTTCCTCCAGGAAGAGTAAACAATCAAACAAAAGATGCCTCACTGAATGGGAAACATTGGTTACATCGCGGTGTTTACACCGCAATACCTTTACAACGGGGTCATTACAAAGAAAGACATTACAATGACTTGCAGTAGATGGCACTCTAACCTAGGGAATAGTATGATTTACTATTCCAACACCTTCCCTACTGTACGTAGACTGGAGTTTGAATAGGAAATCATACTATTTCTAAGTCCAGCGCCCTCCAACGCAAATCATTGTAACAACTTGCAATGTAATGCCTGCGTTGTTAAGGTATTGCGGTGTAAACACCGTGATAAAATGTCATATATTCCACTGAATACTTACGACCCGCTGACCCATTGTGCACAACTTTGACCAAATAAAAAGATACCAATTACAAAATATACTTCTACCTATGACTGGCCTCTCCTGCCATTGCTGCACACAGTAAATGATATTATTTGAATATAAATCCTTCACAAGACATCACTCACCGTTTCTCAATAGTGCTATGACACATCACTCAAAATTACTTAGTAATTTCTGGGGTGAAAGTTCAATATCAAATGAATCCACACACTGTTAATGCTCTGACTCCGTTCTGCAGGCTTCACAGTTAGTTTAGCTGAGGAATTAAGGAGGCCCTTAAAGCTGATAATGCATTAATTGCTACAGTCAAATCTTTGGAGTGTACTCAGCAAAAAAAGGTACAGAGAGATCAGACTGGTCATTAGTTGCAGCATAACAATGCAGAAGTACCACACTGGACAAGTCACTACTTCTCCAGGCGTCTCACAATTTGTTTATAAAAACTATTTCTCCTTTTATATGATTGTTGTTTTACCTCTGAAGTATTGGGGCCAATTGGAAAATACATCTTTTCCAATTGGCCCCAATACTTCAGAGACCCAATAGAATTGTTGAACGATAAATGGGATTCTGTAAATCTGTATTAATGAACAGCCTCTTCTGAAAGTTAAATTTGTATTTATTTGTATAAACTGTTTGTACAGATTATTTATTGTATAAATTGTGTATGTCACGTGAGCACTATTCACTATTGTCACTGGTTGCACCTGTTTACTATGATATTGACAGTCACTCTGAACGAAAAATATAAAGATATAAAGATTTCTATACAGGCTTTTCTTTTCATTTATTGTAAGAACCTGTCTTGAATTTCTGTTTTGAATTCCTGTCAGAGGGAAGTAAAACAACAATCATATAGAACTTACAAATTAGTTGTTTCCATTACCCGACAGAACCGATTTTCCTTTTAACTATAATTTACCCAGGTTCTGAGGGACACAAGGTTAACCCCAGTTTTTTCTTGAAATTGTTGTATCTCTCAACATGCTCATTGGTTTGGAAATAGTAGGGTATGGAGAACTTGTACGTTACTCCACACTCATCCTACATACACTTCATATATGCAGATATGAAGTTGGTACCCCTGTCAGACTCCACCTTCTTGAAGGAATCTACTAGGGTAAGAGGGATGGCTTCTGCATACCAAATGGCGTGGTCAGGCACATGATCATGCCTTCAAAGGTCTGGTTGAGCCTCTCAACAAGCCCATTGGTTTGTTGATAATAGAGTTTTGAGAAGTTGAATGTTAACCCACACTCATCCCACATGGACTACATGTACGATGAAATGAAGTTGGTATCACAGTCAGATACTACCTCCTTGGGGGTCCAAAAAAGATAACTATACCCATTGATGCCCTGGCCACTGGGGGTTCAATTAACGCCCTTGGATTTTGCCTCTGGGTCCCATTTGGCATGGTCCACCAAAACCAAGGTATCAGTGTTGTCCAAAGTTGTCTTGGGGTCCAGAGCCACACAATGTCAATGCCCACCCTTTCAAATTTGTAGCCAATAAAAGGAATGGAAACAAGTAGATTGTTCTGCTTTTCGCCTGTCTTCCTACTGGCCTGGGAGGTAGGACAAGACCCGCAAAAAGCATCTGATATCACTGTCATCCGGGGCCAATAAAAGTGGGTGACCCGCCTTTCAAAGATTTGGTCTACCCCAGAAGCCCTGCGAGGGGTGCATCATGAGTCAGTCCAAGTAGGAAGGCCCTGTACCAATGGGGGAGTGCCAACACACACACTATACAGTAGATGTGGCAATCACCGGAGGTGTCTTTATTTACCTTAGGTTCTCCTTCTTGCTTGGCAGAATTCCATCCCGTAGAGGCCTCCTTCAGCTTGCTATACACTCTCTCAGGGCAGCAATGTCTTCCCTTATAGGTTCTGGAGCATCCTCCTCAGGTTCTGTTTCCTCTCAGGCGGTGGAAATCTCTGTGGTGGGTTTCATCCCCCCACCCCTCCTCTTCTTGGCAGGTACCATTGTTCCAGGCATCAGTACGTTCATACTCTGCTCTCAGAGTGCCATGGACCTTGTAGTCAGCCCCACCCACTTAGGCAACATGTGCATCTACAAGTGAGACCATAGCTGAACCTCCATCGAGATGGTGTGCTTCATATAATTTCCCAACATTCAACAATCAATGACCTTAGACCCACCACATTCAAAAGTAACCAGAGCCACTGGGTAGTAACTATTTTGCTTATCAGCAATAACCACCTGATGAACTAGATTGGGACGTACCTGCTTTGAGAACACCATTAGACACCTGACACTAGTCATACAGGCACCAGTGTCTCTCAGAGCTTCCACCCAATGCACAGCTGTGGTGACCCACTGCATATACTTATTTGTATTAGTAGGCCATAAGCATTAAATTGAGTCTCTCTGTCTGCCAGGGACACCACTGCACTGCCCCGGTACTAACTGGGACAACATCCTCCATGGGCACTACACTAGTTATTTTTGGTCCTGCCTACCAGTTTGGGACTGCTGCATTTTCATGCAGTGAATCTGTCCTTTGAGTGCCCGCACCTATAACAATCAAAGTGACCTGAGGACATCTTCCCATGGACATCTCTCTGCTTCTGCTTCTTGTCCTCTTGGGACTGGGAATTTCTCCCCGGAAAGCTCTTTGGTGGCCTTTGGAGAACTTAGTTTTACTTTTGTGTACCTTTTTCTTCCTTCACTAATTAGGCATAGGCCTATTTTACCATGTTCTTGGGAGAAAGCACCAGACCTTTAGCACTGGTTAGCAGGGTACAGAGTCTTAAAGCCAACAAAAAAGAATTAAGCAGAAAGGAGGAGTGACTTAAAAAAGTTTGGCGGACTACCACCCAAGGGTGCCAGGTCTAATAACACAAAAAATTACTAAGAAAAGATTGAAAATTATTTCTGAAAGGTAAAAGCTTTGTACAAAATTAAAGCATTAAAAAGGATAAATTACATTCTAATTTTCCTATGCATCATAATAAAAATCTTGAATATCATATAATTGAAATTGCTTGTTCAGTTAGAAGGTTTTTATAATGTAAACATATTTCTAATAATGACTCTTGACACTAAACCATAAAAAAGTGTTTATAAAAATGTCAGCTGACATTACCCAAGAAATAAAGATCCTATTCACAAAGCAGTAAGTAAATATGTACTACTGTGGTACTGTTTTATGTACCATTGCATGCACTTGTGAGTTCACTTCACAACATCGAAGCTGGGCTCAAAAAGGGAATATTGAGGAATATGTATATACATTTAGTAGAAGTTGAATCAAACATTCCTTCTTGAGCACTTTTACTAATAGAAAGTTGAATGTTTTAAAGCTGATTCACAAAGGTATTTAGGAATATGTAACAGACTACTAATTTCCAAATTCAGATAGGCTTTTGAGGCCCCTAAATCAAAAGTCATGTGATAGTTTCAAACAGATTTCCTCCACCAAAAAAAAAGTCTGGTAGAACATGCAAATACCATGTCCATCGACTTTACCAAATATTGTTAGGGTATAAACACTTAAGTATATTTAGGTTAGACAGATCTATTTAGTTCAACACACCCAAGACCAATTTTAATACTCTTCTTTGCTCATTTTGATCCCTATTTCCCAACTGTAATCCAAAATTAGTTACATACTGTTTGTAGCTAATTTTATGTAAAAATTGAGCTGGCGTCCAGGGATTTCTGAGTGCAAATCTCTCCAGGTATTCCCTTTCAGTACTTTTCAGGGAAAGCAGTTAGAAATGTAACAGTAGGTAAGATGTAGCCCACATTGTTGTTCCCTATTCTAAACATGAATGGTGAGAACACTCAGGGAATTATCTTGATCATAATCTCACAGTCTGCCCCCAAGGTGGTTTTACGATCAATTACTTGGGGGGCAGTGTCCTTTCAAACTTACTATATGCTGGTGACTTAGTACTCATAAGCTGTCCCTCTGTAGGCCTTCAGCACAACTTAAGCCTACTTGTAAGAAAATGGCATGGGCATCAATTTGGAAAAGACCATCATCATGGTCTTGAACCAAAGCAAGGCAAAAGGGAAACCTTGTTGGTATCTGGGCAAACAACTGCTGGAGACAGTTATAGAGTGCAAAAGAGGGAGAGAGACACGTTTGCTTGGACCGGTTATTAACTGGTGTAGTTAGAATGATTTTTAGTCTTACTAAGTATGCAGCATTATCTCAAATAAGACTAGAGTTTGGCAAGCAGAAACAGGTGCTGGCTCACAGAGGCGCATTCATTATTTGCTGGAAAAAGATTAAAGATGCGCAGCCAGGGAACTTGAATGCTCATCGGTGGGCTGAACTGACAACCAAGGAAAATTGTCCAGCAAGGGCCTATCCCCACAAATCAATAAAGCAATTAGGACTACAGGGACTGTTGAAGGTGTCAAGAACCCATGAAAGTTTCAGATGGATGGTCAACAAACCATCAAACAAGTCTTCCTGTTAGAAGACAAAGCAACACTTACAGGCAGAGCAAATGGCTGGTTTGTCCTTCACTGCTACTCAAAGGCAGTACCTCAGCTGTACCTAAGCACAGGGTTCCCTAATGCCACAAAGTAGAAATAGTTGTTACAGTCTTGGTGTTCTTCCCTCACTACTGCATTTTCCACCATGATAATGCACTTCAGAATACCCCTGATGTTGTCTGTTTGGGGATCAGAGAGAAGATAAATCTCATGTAATATGCGTATGTAAAGAACTCATAAGTGAACGCAGAGCACCGTTATTCCCGTTTTTTAATCACAAAGATATTCAAACCTACAGGAAGGTGGTCATGGCATGTTTCGCCATAGAGGATCTACAATGTCTTAAGATATATGATCGCAGTCAAAAAGAGATAAATTGATGAAAATACTTCCTGAGGACATCACTGAAATCCAGGTGAGCCTGGGGAAACAGATTTTGTTACTCGTTGTCACAAAGGGCTTTCCGCTAGACTGCTGTCTGTGCGTAAATTGAACACAAATGTAAGGAGACTAATTCCCAGAAATACATCCTGAGGAAAAGCTGAAAGACTAGGGGAAGGGGAACAGAGTTCTGCATTCAACAGATCAGCATTGCAGCTGGGACCATGCCCTGATGGAGCTCTCACTCCGGGGGGAGGTATGAATTCCTCTACATGAACTCACTGAGAGCTGAGGTCAGGTTAGCCTTGCAATTTTACATGGATGATGTATTTTATCTATTTATCTTTTCCTCCTTCTTGAAACCATTCATCACAAAGGTACTCTTTACAACTGTGCATGCTAATTTGAATGAGAGGCAGTCTACTTAGCTGACAGCAACTGCATATTATCATGACTGAGCAAAGCTGACACAATGTTATTTTGCTCAGTGTGATGTTACAATTACAGGCTAGTGATAATAAAATCACCACCCTAATCATGAAATTCAAATGTTGAAATTGTTTTTCAAGTAAATTAACCATATGTTAAGCTCACATACAAGATTACAAGAACATGGTCCCTTGTTAATCCCAGTCAATGATACTATACAGATTGATACTTCATTGACTTCTAGAAAATTAGTTAGACAAGTATATGCAGCATGAATAAAAGAGGTGCATAAGACATGCAAAAACCACATACACTGCTTGAACACATTGAAATTCAGAAGAGAAAAACGGTGCACCACTTGGACTAAATAAAAACATACCAATAATGAAATCTACTCTACTGGATTCTTCTGCCATTGCTGCACACAGTAACTGATATTCTTTGGATATAAATCCTTCAAATTAAATCACTCAGTGAGTCAGTCAAAATCCTTTATTTCTAAGAAACAAATGTATATAGAAATATTACATACATTTCATTTGACATATATAATTACAAATATCATTAAAAAACATTCAGTCTAATAATTGGAATTTCGTCTCATTAAAATTCAATCAAAGATCACCACCTTATTGTATACTATAAAATGAAAACCCTTAGGATATCAATACCTCAAGATGCATAATTCATTTTGTAAGAGACTGTAAAGTGCAAAGTGCAGGGCTATACTTTCTTATAGAGAGAGGAATAAAGTATCCAGGATCATCTTCTATTTTCACCATTTGGAACAGTACAGAGTGCAGTACACAACACAACTCCATTATCACGTACCTGTGAGCAACATTTAGTAAGCTAAAACATGCCTCTCATTCTGCCAAACAACATTATAAAGTACTGTATGCAGAACAACTATCACAAGCCCAGGACTCCCTTTCACCAACTTCCTAACAAATTTGGGCTAAGCCCCTAGCAAATCTGGGAGTACAAATCTTAACCCTCATTCAGGATCAAGTAAGAAGAGAAAGCCTGCCATAGGAGGTTACAATCTTCTGCAAAAATTGACCAGTAGCATTAGCTACATCCTAAAACCTGAGAACACATATCAGATTAAGTCTCTCATCCCGTGTTTAAATACCAACATTTTATAAAAACAGGATGGAGAGTTGTCCTCCTTTCCTCCAGGAAGAGTAAACAATCAAACAAAAGATGCCTCACTGAATGGGAAACATTGGTTACATCGCGGTGTTTACACCGCAATACCTTTACAACGGGGTTATTACAAAGAAAGACATTACAATGACTTGCAGTAGATGGCACTCTAACCTAGGGAATAGTATGATTTACTATTCCAACACCTTCCCTACTGTACGTAGACTGGAGTTTGAATAGGAAATCATACTATTTCTAAGTCCAGCGCCCTCCAACGCAAATCATTGTAACAACTTGCAATGTAATGCCTGCGTTGTTAAGGTATTGCGGTGTAAACACCGTGATAAAATGTCATATATTCCACTGAATACTTACGACCCGCTGACCCATTGTGCACAACTTTGACCAAATAAAAAGATACCAATTACAAAATATACTTCTACCTATGACTGGCCTCTTCTGCCATTGCTGCACACAGTAAATGATATTATTTGAATATAAATCCTTTACAAGACATCACTCACCGTTTCTCAATAGTGCTATGACACATCACTCAAAATTACTTAGTAATTTCTGGGATGAAAGTTCAATATCAAATGAATCCACACACTGTTAATGCTCTGACTCCGTTCTGCAGGCTTCACAGTTAGTTTAGCTGAGGAATTAAGGAGGCCCTTAAAGCTGATAATGCATTAATTGCTACAGTCAAATCTTTGGAGTGTACTCAGCAAAAAAAGGTACAGAGAGATCAGACTGGTCTGTAGTTGCAGCATAACAATGCAGAAGTACCACACTGGACAAGTCACTACTTCTCCAGGCGTCTCACAATTTGTTTATAAAAATTATTTCTCCTTTTATATGATTGTTGTTTTACCTCTGAAGTATTGGGGCCAATTGGAAAATACATCTTTTCCAATTGGCCCCAATACTTCGGAGACCCAATAGAATTGTTAAACGATAAATGGGATTCTGTAAATCTGTATTAATGAACAGCCTCTTCTGAAAGTTAAATTTGTATTTATTTGTATAAACTGTTTGTACAGATTATTCATTGTATAAATTGTGTATGTCACGTGAGCACTATTCACTATTGTCACTGGTTGCACCTGTTTACTATGATATTGACAGTCACTCTGAACGAAAAATATACAGATATAAAGATTTCTATACAGGCTTTTCTTTTCATTTATTGTAAGAACCTGTCTTGAATTTCTGTTTTGAATTCCTGTCAGAGGGAAGTAAAACAACAATCATATAGAACTTACAAATTAGTTGTTTCCATTACCCGACAGAACCGATTTTCCTTTTAACCATAATTTACCCAGGTTCTGAGGGACACAAGGTTAACCCCAGTTTTTTCTTGAAATTGTTGTATCTCTCAACATGCTCATTGGTTTGGAAATAGTAGGGTATAGAGAACTTGTACGTTACTCCACACTCATCCTACATACACTTCATATATGCAGACATGAAGTTGGTACCCCTGTCAGACTCCACCTTCTTGAAGGAATCTACTAGGGTAAGAGGGATGGCTTCTGCATACCAAATGGCGTGGTCAGGCACATGATCATGCCTTCAAAGGTCTGGTTGAGCCTCTCAACTTGCCCATTGGTTTGTTGATAATAGAGTTTTGAGAAGTTGAAGGTTAACCCACACTCATCCCACATGGACTACATGTACGATGAAATGAAGTTGGTATCACAGTCAGATACTACCTCCTTGGGGGTCCAAAAAAGATAACTATACCCATTGATGCCCTGGCCACTGGGGGTTCAATTAACGCCCTTGGATTTTGCCTCTGGGTCCCAGGTGGCATGGTCCACCAAAACCAAGGTATCAGTGTTGTCCACAGTTGTCTTGGGGTCCAGAGCCACACAATGTCAATGCCCACCCTTTCAAATTTGTAGCCAATAAAAGGAATGGAAACAAGTAGATTGTTCTGCTTTTCGCCTGTCTTCCTACTGGCCTGGGAGGTAGGACAGGACCTGCAAAAAGCATCTGATATCACTGTCATCCGGGGCCAATAAAAGTGGGAGACCCGCCTTTCAAAGATTTGGTCTACCCCAGAAGCCCTGCGAGGGGTGCATCATGAGTCAGTCCAAGTAGGAAGGCCCTGTACCAATGGGGGAGTGCCAACACACACACTATACAGTAGATGTGGCAATCACCGGAGGTGTCTTTATGTACCTTAGGCTCTCCTTCTTGCTTGGCAGAATTCCATCCCGTAGAGGCCTCCTTCAGCTTGCTATACACTCTCTCAGGGCAGCAATGTCTTCCCTTATAGGTTCTGGAGCATCCTCCTCAGGTTCTGTTTCCTCTCAGGCGGTGGAAATCTCTGTGGTGGGTTTCATCCCCCCACCCCTCCTCTTCTTGGCAGGTACCATTGTTCCAGGCATCAGTACGTTCATACTCTGCTCTCAGAGTGCCATGGACCTTGTAGTCAGCCCCACCCACTTAGGCAACATGTGCATCTACAAGTGAGACCATAGCTGAACCTCCATCGAGATGGTGTGCTTCATATAATTTCCCAACATTCAACAATCAATGACCTTAGACCCACCACATTCAAAATTAACCAGAGCCACTGGGTAGTAACTATTTTGCTTATCAGCAATAACCACCTGATGAACTAGATTGGGAAGTACCTGCTTTGAGAACACCATTAGACACCTGACACTAGTCATACAGGCACCAGTGTCTCTCAGAGCCTCCACCCAATGCACAGCTGTGGTGACCCACTGCATATACTTATTCGTATTAGTAGGCCATAAGCATTAAATACAGTCTCTCTGTCTGCCAGGGACACCACTGCACTGCCCCGGTACTAATTGGGACAACATCCTCCATGGGCACTACACTAGTTATTTTTGGTCCTGCCTACCAGTTTGGGACTGCTGCATTTTCATGCAGTGAATCTGTCCTTTGAGTGCCCGCACCTATAACAATCAAAGTGACCTGAGGACATCTTCCCATGGACATCTCTCTCCTTCTGCTTCTTGTCCTCTTGGGACTGGGAATTTCTCCCCGGAAAGCTCTTTGGTGGCCTTTGGAGAACTTAGTTTTACTTTTGTTTACCTTTTTCTTCCTTCACTAATTAGGCATAGGCCTATTTTACCATGTTCTTGGGAGAAAGCACCAGACCTTTAGCACTGGTTAGCAGGGTACAGAGTCTTAAAGCCAACAAAAAAGAATTTAGCAGAAGGAGGAGTGACTTAAAAAAGTTTGGCGGACTACCACCCAAGGGTGCCAGGTCTAATAACACAAAAAATTACTAAGAAAAGATTGAAAATTATTTCTGAAAGGTAAAAGCTTTGTACAAAATTAAAGCATTAAAAAGGATAAATTACATTCTAATTTTCCTATGCATCATAATAAAAATCTTGAATATCATATAATCGAAATTGCTTGTTCAGTTAGAAGGTTTTTATAATGTAAACATATTTCTAATAATGACTCTTGACACTAAACAATAAAAAAGTGTTTATAAAAATGTCATCTGACATTACCCAAGAAATAAAGATCCTATTCACAAAGCAGTAAGTAAATATGTACTACTGTGGTACTGTTTTATGTACCATTGCATGCACTTGTGAGTTCACTTCACAACATCGAAGCTGGGCTCAAAAAGGGAATATTGAGGAATATGTATATACATTTAGTAGAAGTTGAATCAAACATTCCTTCTTGAGCACTTTTACTAATATAAAGTTGAATGTTTTAAAGCTGATTCACAAAGGTATCTAGGAATATGTAACAGACTACTAATTTCCGAATTCTGATAGGCTTTTGTGGCCCCTAAATCAAAAGTCATGTGATAGTTTCAAACAGATTTCCTCCACCAAAAAAAAAGTTTGGTAGAACATGCAAATACCATGTCCATCGACTTTACCAAATATTGTTAGGGTATAAACACTTAAGTATATTTAGGTTAGACAGATCTATTTAGTTCAACACACCCAAGACCAATTTTAATACTCTTCTTTGCTCATTTTGATCTCTATTTCCCAACTGTAATCCAAAATTAGTTACACACTGCTTGTAGCTAATTTTATGTAAAAATTGAGCTGGCGTCCAGGGATTTCTGAGTGCAAATCTCTCCAGGTATTCCCTTTCAGTTCTTTTCAGGGAAAGCAGTTAGAAATGTAACAGTAGGTAAGATGTAGCCCACATTGTTGTTCCCTATTCTAAACATGAATGGTGAGAACACTCAGGGAATTATCTTGATCATAATCTCACAGTCTGCCCCCAAGGTGGTTTTACGATCAATTACTTGGGGGGCAGTGTCCTTTCAAACTTACTATATGCTGGTGACTTAGTACTCATAAGCTGTCCCTCTGTAGGCCTTCAGCACAACTTAAGCCTACTTGTAAGAAAATGGCATGGGCATCAATTTGGAAAAGACCATCATCATGGTCTTGAACCAAAGCAAGGCAAAAGGGAAACCTTGTTGGTATCTGGGCAAACAACTGCTGGAGACAGTTATAGAGTGCAAAAGAGGGGGAGAGACACGTTTGTTTGGACCGGTTATTAACTGGTGTAGTTAGAATGATTTTTAGTCTTACTAAGTATGCAGCATTATCTCAAATAAGACTAGAGTTTGGCAAGCAGAAACAGGTGCTGGCTCACAGAGGCGCATTCATTAATTGCTGGAAAAAGATTAAAGATGCACAGCCAGGGAACTTGAATGCTCATCGGTGGGCTGAACTGACAACCAAGGAAAATTGTCCAGCAAGGGCCTATCCCCACAAATCAATAAAGCAATTAGGACTACAGGGACTGTTGAAGGTGTCAAGAACCCATGAAAGTTTCAGATGGATGGTCAACAAACCATCAAACAAGTCTTCCTGTTAGAAGACAAAGCAACACTTACAGGCAGAGCAAATGGCTGGTTTGTCCTTCACTGCTACTCAAAGGCAGTACCTCAGCTGTACCTAAGCACAGGGTTCCCTAATGCCACAAAGTAGAAATAGTTGTTACAGTCTTGGTGTTCTTCCCTCACTACTGCACTTCAGTATACCCCTGATGTTGTCTGTTTGGGGATCAGAGAGAAGATAAATCTCATGTAATATGCGTATGTAAAGAACTCATAAGTGAACGCAGAGCACCGTTATTCCCGTTTTTTAATCACAAAGATATTCAAACCAACAGGAAGGTGGTCATGGCATGTTTCGCCATAGAGGATCTACAACGTCTTAAGATATATGATCGCAGTCAAAAAGAGATAAATTGATGAAAATACTTCCTGAGGACATCACTGAAATCCAGGTGAGCCTGGGGAAACCGCGTTTGTTACTCGTTGTCACAAAGGGCTTTCCGCTAGACTGCTGTCTGTGCGTAAATTGAACACAAATGTAAGGAGACTAATTCCCAGAAATACATCCTGAGGAAAAGCTGAAAGACTAGGGGAAGGGGAACAGAGTTCTGCATTCAACAGATCAGCATTGCAGCTGGGACCATGCCCTGATGGAGCTCTCACTCCGGGGGGAGGTATGAATTCCTCTACATGAACTCACTGAGAGCTGAGGTCAGGTTAGCCTTGCAATTTTACATGGATGATGTATTTTATCTATTTATCTTTTCCTCCTTCTTGAAACCATTCACCACAAAGGTACTCTTTACAACTGTGCATGCTAATTTGACTGAGAGGCAGTCTACTTAGCTGACAGCAACTGCATATTATCATGACTGAGCAAAGCTGACACAATGTTATTTTGCTCAGTGTGATGTTATAATTACAGGCTAGTGATAATAAAATCACCACCCTAATCATGAAATTCAAATGTTGAAATTGTTTTTCAAGTAAATTAACCATCTGTTAAGCTCACATACAAGATTACAAGAACATGGCCACTTGTTAATCCCAGTCAATGATACTATACAGATTGATACTTCATTGACTTATAGATAATTAGTCAGACAAGTATATGCAGCATGAATAAAAGAGGTGCATAAGACATGCAAAAACCACATACACTGCTTGAACACATTGAAATTCAGAAGAGAAAAACGGTGCACCACTTGGACTAAATAAAAACATACCAATAATGAAATCTACTCTACTGGATTCTTCTGCCTTTGCTGCACACAGTAACTGATATTCTTTGGATATAAATCCTTCAAATTAAATCACTCAGTGAGTCAGTCAAAATTCTTTATTTCTAAGAAACAAATGTATATAGAAATATTACATACATTTCATTTGACATATATAATTACAAATATCATTAAAAAACATTCAGTCTAAAAATTGGAATTTCGTCTCATTAAAATTCAATCAAAGATCACCACCTTATTGTATACTATAAAATGAAAACCCTTAGGATATCAATACCTCAAGACGCATAATTCAATTTGTAAGGGACTGTAAAGTGCAAAGTGCAGGGCTATACTTTCTTATAGAGAGAGTGATAAAGTATCCAGGATCATCATCTATTTTCACCATTTGGAACAGTACAGAGTGCAGTACACAACACAACTCCATTATCACGTACCCTTGAGCAACATTTAGTAAGCTAAAACATGCCTCTCATTCTGCCAAACAACATTATAAAGTACTGTATGCAGAACAAATATCACAAGCCCAGGACTCCCTTTCACCAACTTCCTAACATATTTGGGATCAACCCGTCAGGTGATAAAAATAAGCCCCTAGCAAATCTGGGAGTACACATCTTAACCCTCATTCAGGATCAAGTAAGAAGAGAAAGCCTGCCATAGGAGGTTACAATCTTCTGCAAAAATTGACCAGTAGCACTAGCTACATCCTAAAACCTGAGACCACATATCAGATTAAGTCTCTCATCCCGTGTTTAAATACCAACATTTTATAAAAACAGGATGGAGAGTTGTCCTCCTTTCCTCCAGGAAGAGTAAACAATCAAACAAAAGATGCCTCACTGAATGGGAAACCTTGGTTACATCGCGGTGTTTACACTGCAATACCTTTACGAGGTTATTACAAAGAAAGACATTACAATGACTTGCAGTAGATGGCGCTCTAACCTAGGGAATAGTATGATTTACTATTCCAACACCTTCCCTACTGTACGTAGACTGGAGTTTGAATAGGAAATCACACTATTTCTAAGTCCAGCGCCCTCCAACGCAAATCATTGTAACAACTTGCAATGTAATGCCTGCGTTGTAAAGGTTTCGCGGTGTAAACACCGTGATAAAATGTCATATATTCCACTGAATACTTACGACCCCCCTGACCCGGGGGCACAACTTTGACCAAATAAAATGATACCAATTACAAAATATACTTCTACCTATGACTGGCCTCTTCTGCCATTGCTGCACACAGTAAATGATATCATTTGAATATAAATCCTTCACAAGACATCACTCACCGTTTCTCAATAGTGCTATGACACATCACTCAAAATTACTTAGTAATTTCTGGGGTGAAAGTTCAATATCAAATGAATCCACACACTGTTAATGCTCTGACTCCGTTCTGCAGGCTTCACAGTTAATTTAGCTGAGGAATTAAGGAGGCCCTTAAAGCTGATAATGCATTAATTGCTACAGTCAAATCTTTGGAGTGTACTCAGCAAAAAAAGGTACAGAGAGATCAGACTGGTCTGTAGTTACAGCATAACAATGCAGAAGTACCACACTGGACAAGTCACTACTTCAGATGACGACCAGCCGCCTGAAACTGAACTCAGACAAGACGGAAGTCCTCATCCTGGGCTCCTCGCCCTCCGCCTGGGACGACTCCTGGTGGCCCCCCGCCCTGGGCACCGGAACCCAAACCGACAGACCACGCACGCAACCTGGGCTTCATCCTGGACTCCTCCCTCTCCATGACCAGGCAAGTCAACACCGTCTCCTCGTCGTGCTTCAACATCCTGTGCATGCTACGGAAGATCTTCCGGTGGATCCCCACCGAGATCAGGAAGACGGTCACCCAGGCCCTCGTCACCAGCCGACTGGACTACGGCAACGCCCTCTACGCCGGAACCACCGCCAAGCTCCAGAAGAGACTCCAGCGGATCCAGAACACCTCAGCCAGACTCATCCTCGACATCCCACGACACAGCCACATCTCCGAACATCTGAGAGACCTGCATTGGCTCCCCGTCAACAAAAGAATCACCTTCCGTCTCCTCACCCACGCACACAAAGCCCTACACGATCAAGGCCCGAGCTACCTCAACAACCGCATCAACTTCTATGCTCCCAAACGCCATCTCCGATCAGCCAGTCACGCCCTCGCCGCCGTCCCCCGCATCCGAAGAATGACAACAGGAGGAAGGTCCTTCTCCTAACTGGCTGCCAAGACCTGGAACTCCCTCCCTCCCGACCTGCGCCTGACCCAAGACCACCTCTCCTTCAGGAAGAAGCTCAAGACCTGGCTGTTCGAGCAGTAGCAGCACCCCACCCCCCCCCCCAAGCGCCTTGAGACCCTCCGGGTAAGTAGTGCGCTCTAAAAATGTCTTTGATTGATTGATTGACTACTTCTCCAGGCGTCTCACAATTTGTTTATAAAAATTATTTCTCCTTTTGTGTGGTAACGCATACTTTTTGCTTGATTTTTCTGCTGGTTTTAGGAGTCTGCACACAGGGACTCTGCTGGCCAGTGCATGTGCTCTTACTTCTAAAACATCTCAAAATTTGCTTTTCTCCTGATTGGCATATTTATCTTACCTGTAAGTCCCGAGTAGATGGTTTAAAGTGTACCCAGGGCTTGTAAGTGAAAGTTAACTGGTGGACTGCAACATCTATTGCACCATAACTAAAGTGACACTACAATTCATGTTCTAGACTTGCGCCTGCAGACTGGGCATACAGTTTTAAAACTGCCATTTCGACCTGGCAATTTAAACCGGGCCTAAACCTTCCTTTTTAATACTTCAAAGTCATTTGTAAGATAGGCAGTAACATTTGTAAGATAGGCAGTAAATGCCCATAGGGCAGGGCATATGGTATTTAAAAATTTAGCAAACACAAGGAGATCAGAAGTGAGCAAGGAACCAAGTCTGGGCACACCCTGCCAACTTAGGGTGAACAAGCAAACACAAGGAGATGATGGAAGGAGTGCTGAAACATTTCAGACACTCACCCCCGTCACAGGTCTGGGTTGAATCCATCATCGTTTTTTAACTCACTTCGCCACCCCAGTTCAGTCACAGCTATATGCAAATCAGTCTTGGCCCTGTGCCTCATGGGAACATTCTAGCCCAAACTGCCAAGCTATGTCCTACCTCGACCAGAAACATGCATCCTGGGACCAGTTTCAGGCTAACTGCACTCATCAGCCAGGCTAGCTTGAATCCAGTGGCAAAGTGAGCTAGGGACCCACATCTGGGCATACCCTGCAAACTTAGCATGAACAAAGCAAACACTAGGAGATGATGGACGGAGTGCTGAAACTTTTCAGACACTCACCCCCTGTCACAGATCTGGGTTTAATCCAACATCGTTCTTTAGCTCACTTCGCCACCCCAGTTCAGCCACAGATATATGCAAATCAGTCTTGACCCTGTGCCTCTAGGGAACAGTCCAGCCTGAACTGTCAAGCCATGTCTTCCCTGAACCAGAAACAAGCATCCTGGGAACGGGTTCCGGCTAACAGCTCTCATCAGCCAGGCTAGCTTGAATCCAGTGGCAACGTGAGCTAGGGACCCACGTCTGGGCATACCCTGCCAACTTAGCACGTTCAAAGCAAACACAAGGAGATGATGGACGGAGCACTGCAATTTTTCAGACACTCACTCCCAGTCACAGATCTGGGTTGAATCCATCATCGGTTTTTAGCTCACTTAGCCACTCCAGTTCAGACACAGCTATATGCCAATCAGTCTTGACCCTTTGCCTCATGGGAACAGCCCAGCCTGAACTGCCAAACCATGTCTTCCCTGGAGTGGAAAGAAGCACCCTGAGACTGGTTTTGGGGTAACAGCCCTCATCAGCCAGGCTGGCTTGAATCCAGTAGCAAAGTGAGCAAAGGACCTACGTCCGGGCATTCTCTGCCAACTTAGGGCGAACAAAGCAAACACAAGGAAATGATGGACATTGTTCTGTATTCTGTCCATCAATCGTTGCTTTTGCATTTAAAAATTTAGGGCATGTGTAGTTAATTTGTTTTAATGTCCTGCAGTAAAAAACCTCCAAAGTTTTAATTTACTGTGGCAGGGCTAGCTCTCCGATAGTTTAAAACTGGTTTAAAGTATTCTCTTTAGTAAGTGCTAAATTTATCTTGGAAATAGAAAAATGGTTGGAGGACTCATTTTAATAGTTATTTACAATTAAATTTAGAGGTCTACTTGAGCTTTATATTACTATTTTAAAAATGACACTTTCAAAAGCTATCATTTTTTTGCCTAACATCAAAAGGCTTTCCTGCCAGTGCCCTGGAATCACTAGACCATTGATGGCTTCCCTGTGGTGAGATATCTATTGTTCCCAGACAGTAGACAACTGGCCCTGGGTGTGCAGAGAGAGGGCCAGATTTACAGAACTTACTAAAGACAAAATCCTACACTTACTCCTTTCGGTATTCACAGAAGTTAGGAGTCCTAACTTTAGGACTCCTAAATGCCTTCTCTGAATACTGAAAGTCTCAAAGTTAGGATTTTTCTCAGTTTAGGAGTAGTAAAGTTACGACTCCCAACTTTAGGATGCCTAAATGCCTTCTGTGAATACCGAAAGTCTTATAGTTAGGATTTTTCTCAGTTTCAGAGTCCTAAAGTTAGGAGTCCTAACTTTAAGACTTTTGCTATTCGCAGAAGGCATTTAGGAGTCCTAAAGTTAGGATTCCTAACTTCTGTGAATACCGAAATGAGTAAGTGCCTTCTGTGAATACCAAAATGAGTAAGTGCCTTCTGTGAATACCAAAATGGTAGTAAGTTTAGGATTTTTTCTTAAGTTAGTTCTGTGAATCAGACTTCTCTCATGACAGTATGGCTGAGGTGTTGGGATAAGCCACTTCTTGAGCTTCAAAAAATAACTTCCTAATAACAGGCAGGAGAAAATCACACCTAGGCCTGCCTCACCTATCTCTCGCCATTCAGGCTGACAAACCCAGTGGATGTAGAGGAACTCACCAGAACTGGTTTAGAGGGTCAAAAAAGGCTTACACACCATACTGGGCATAAAAGTGGATCTCACCGACCTTTCCTCTGAACATTCCTGGACCTTTGAAGATCAGCAGAAGTACAGTCTTAGGCATAAACCCTTGGAAATTACTCCAAGGGTCAATTGCCTGTCCTCCTGTTTGAGTTACAGGGACACAACCCGCTTCCAGAGGCTTCTATTGCTGCAACTGCCTAGCTGTCCAGCTCCAACTGGATCTGCCCTGAACCTCCTGCTGCCCTCTGTTGTAGTGATTTCTAACTCCTAAACCCTTGACTGGTGTTAGTACACCTCTGGCCCCAACAACAGCAAGACATAAGACTTAGAAACTTTTTGTCAAGTTTCTGCTTGGAGAACCGGCAAAGACCAAGAGGATCTCAGTCGAAGCTGTAGCCATAGATGTCACAGCAGTTTGTTTGCTGTCTCTGCTGAAGAAGAACTGACTTTCAAAAATATTTCTAAGTCTGTAAATAGAAGGCTTTGTCTGAACAAATCCCAAGCAGCACCTGATCGATGTCTAAGACTTCCAGGGCACAGACTTTGGTTTAGACCTACTTAGAGGTTTCACGCCTTCATTGATGACTACAATGGGACTCCTCTGTTGAGTAATTCACAATGATCGACCACTGCTTCAGATCCAATTTTCAGGTTATCTCTCCATAAAGGTTTTTTAATCAAAAAGTAAACTTGCTACTAGGATGAACCTGGACCCTGTTTTAGACAGCAATTCATTTGCCCTTTCCGCATTTTGGTTCTATATTAAATCAAACTTTACAAATTCATATCACCAATCTATTTTTGGGATTTTTGTTGTTTTGATGGCATTTTTTATTAAAATTTACTCTATTTCTCTTAATTGGTTTGGGATATTTCTTGTGTTGTGTTTTCACCTTATTTTTGTTGATTACTGCATTAATACGTCATATATTGCCTCTCAGTTAAGCCTGACTGCTTTGTGGCAAGTTTCCAGAGAGTTTTGCACAGTTTTATTTAGTGACTTTTCGGATTTACCCTAACATGGAATGTAAATATTATTTGAGAAGGGTCCTCACGTCTTCAACGTGGAATTTCATTTTTTGGGGACATTTTTTATGAGGGTTTTCATGGGAAATCTATTAGCATGTTGAATGATCATCAGCTACTTCCGGGCTTTGAAGGCCAGTTGAAATATGTGCAAATCTTGCGACAGGTGAACAGGGTATTGTTGATTGCTTCTTTTTTGAGGATGGATGGATGACCACTTAGTTTGATGCAATTAGCTAAATTTGGCACCCTGAAAGGATCTTCCATCGGCCATGGGGTTGACAATGGGTTGACGACATCGATAATGATTCATCCAGGATGTTGGCAGCTATGCAGCATTCTCTACGATAACTATTGCAACTGTTTCATTGCCAATATTTTGTATTTGTATTTGTTTTTGTATCGCGCATAGTTCACCCATTAGGTCTCGTAGCGCTGACAGATGGATAAAAACAGAACCAGTGTGTATGGGAAGTCGATGACTAAGGTTTAAAGAGCAGAGTTTTTAGGTTCTTACGGAAAATAATCAGATCAGGTTCTGCTCTCAGATCTAAGGGAAGTGAGTTCCAAAAAGAAGGACCGATTTTTGAGAAGCATCTGTCCCCGTTCCTCACTGTGCGGACTCTAGGCGTCTTTAGCAGTAGTTGGTTGGAGGAGCGAAGATTTCTCATTGGGCTGTATCGGTGCAGTTTGTCTCTGATATATGCTGGTCCTTGTCCGTTTAAGGATTTGTGGACTAGGCAGCAGACCTTAAACTTTATGCGTCTGTTGACTGGTAACCAGTGTAGTTGATTCAGACAGGGGGCAGACAATAAATTCATGAAAAGCATCACCAGTGGTGTCAGTAGCATCATAGTACAGACTTTCCTGGCCAAAACTCACCGCTAAAGGGACTAGGCAAGTCCTTGCAGGAACGCAGACATTTCCTTTCCTTCCCCCGCTGCCGCAGCTCCAACTACGCGGTCGCCGAGCGGGGAAAGATAAACAGGACTACACCTCCCAGCGTCCCCTGGGACGGGGACGCCGACTGCCACCTCCCACTTCCTGCCTGGAGGCAGATAAGAACAAGCAGCCGCTCTGCCTGAGTGGGGGACATTTCCTGGGCAAAACACACAGCTAAAGGGACTAGGCAAGTCCTTGCAGGAACCCAGACATTTCCTTTCCTTCCCCCGCTGCAGCAGCTCCAACTACGCGGTCGCAGAGCGGGGAAGGATAAACAGGACTACACCTCCCAGCGTCCCCTGGGACGGGGACGCCGACTGCCACCTCCCACTTCCTGCCTGGAGGCAGATAAGAACAAGCAGCCGCACCCGCCTCGCGGGCGGTGCCGGGCTGAGCCCGGGCAGAGGGCGGGCCATCTGTGGTCGTCCGGGGCAGGAAGAGGCAGGGCAGGGCCACTCCGCTAACATCTGCTGCTACAAATGGGTAAGAGAAAGAAAAATCTGACTATGGAGGAGGGTGGAAAAAATGCTAAAGTACCAAGACACTCCAACTCTATTATGACCTACCTCTCCTCTGCTGTGGGGGCCCTTACCAAGGAGATTGATAATGCTGAGCATGAATTGGGCATCTCATCTTCTTCCCCCTTCAATACTGTACCATCCCAACCTTTGGAGGACGATGTTTCAGGCTCTACTAACATACCCGCACTTCCCCTGGATCCTGTTGTCACCATAGTAAATCCCCCCCCCTTCAGGTCAAATGAGCAAAGATATCACCCCTGCCTTGCCTACAAACCCCCTTAGACTGAACCCCCACATGGGACCTCAACCAGCTAGACGGAAGAAGGGGAAAAGCGCCAATACGATGATCACCACTAGTGAAAAAGCAGACTCTTTAGGAGAAAAACTGGAGGAATTCTTTGTGGCCAGGATTGAACCCCTTTTGGTGGGAATTGCTAAAGACATTGTGGACACTTTAAACACCTGCCTGGAAGGCCTTTTAAAGAAATTCTCCCTCATAGATAGACTCGTAAACTCTTTACCCCCCAATATTGCTTTACGTAGTAAGGGCTTGTTTGGGGATGGTGTAGGGAGCTTGGTATCAGCAGGCAACACGATAATTACACTTCCCCCAAGTAGGGCTACGAACGAGGATGTTAGTCCCCAGGTGCCCAAACCTGCTCCCCCCGCCCGTTGGCTTGTGTTTCCAACATGGGGGACCAGACATCTTCCCTACCTGGGAAGAGCCCACCTCCCCAAAGGAAGTTTACCCCAAGCACTTACAAAGTCAATCTACCCCCAGAGGCGTCCCCTCTGGTAGCAGTGTTTATTAGGGTCCTACCACTTTTGGAGAGGGAGAGGGTATCAGCTCGGGATCTTATGGCTAAGGTGAACAAGTGGTGCTCTGAGAAATGTTGTGGGGAGAACATTGCAGATATGATCATCTATGCAAGGAGGGTGGCTGGATCGGTAAACAACCGAAAACTACGCATGGGGATTGCGTGGTAATACATTTCTGTAGGGCCGACCTAGCCGATAGGCTGTTTTGGGACGGCTCGGTGATCTCTAGTAGGGACCACCTGAGACCCGTTCCCTTGGGCTTTTTTTATCAACCCCCATCCCGCACTAAATACACAACCAACTACCAAGCAAGATGACAGGGTCTGAGGGCAGTATCAGGGCGGAGCAATGTTCAAGATAGCACAAAGACACAATTCTTTATGGACCCCAGTGCCCGGCTGATCACCCGCCCCCAGGCTCCACAGGGTTTAGTAGAGGATGGGGGGCTGGTCATGAGTAACCATTGTGCCCCCCTGTCCGGCTTGGACGACACAGATTGACTAAAGAACACAGCAACAACACTGACTGAAGGGAGTAGCAAGCCAAATGGGGCTGCAGCATGTAAAATCCTCAGTTGGAATGTTGCAGGAATTAGATCTAAAATTGGCGACACTGATTGGGTTAGATTTGTCTCCGAACACAAAGTTATTGCCCTACAGGAAACCTGGGATACCTCATCCTGCTTTTGGTTGGATGGGTTTGCAGGTTTTGCTGTAGCCGCAACCCCATGTAATGCAGGCAGAGCTAGGGGAGGCCTTCTGACCCTATTCTCACTTGACCTTAAAGGGCCTTTAAGGCAGATTGAATATGATTCCCCGAATTTCTTAATTGTTGAAAGGGAAATTAGTCCCACTAAGAGTACCCTGCTTATACATTTTTATAATTCTGGTAATAGGTATGGTTGTGGCGATAACATTGTCGCCCTCGATTCCTTTTTAAATTTAGTCAGTCACAATACTCACATAAATTATGAATATGTGCTCATGGGCGATTTTAATATTCATCTTTGTGAATCTGGGTGTGGTTTAACTGATCCTATGGTGACCAAGGTATAGGAGGGGCCCCACTTTGAGCATACCAAATCGGGTGAAGAACTGGAAGAACTTTTGGCCAACTTTAACTTTTTTGAACCAACAAATACGGAGGAGGAGTCCAGAACACCTACCTTTAAGGGGTCAGTCCAGGGTACAATATTTGACTACATATTTGTGACCCCAGTCATCCTTAACCGTGCTATTTCTTACTGCACAGTCCCTTCTCCCCTTAGTGACCACAATCCTGTCCTCCTGGAGGTGGCGTGGGGGGATTTTATGGGCCCGATGCCGGGGCAAGCCTTTACAGGGCCTGCTCTACGCACAATAGATCAGGGAAGAAGGCTTAAGTGGGCAAATGTGGTCCCTAACAATTGAGGACCAGGTTATGTATGATATGTCAGAATCTAGTTTCCCAAGGATAATAATGGACGCCTTCCAAACCATATGTAGTAAAATTTCTTCAAACCTCACGGTAAAACTGAGGAATGGGGAAAATAAACACTGTCGATGGTTTGATGCCCCATGTTCTAAAGCCCATAAATCTTTAAAAACAGCGCTTAAAGCTAACCCAAGGGTCTGGACAGATATCGCAATCCTAAGAAAAGATTACAAACGAGCCATCAAGGTCAGACAGGATAAAATTAAAAATGAGGCTCGGGAGAACCTACTCTCTATTGATATCCTGCGGGACAGTAGGCAATTCTGGGCCGTAATTAACCAGCCTTACTTCTCTGATTCGCCTAACTTAGACACGGACTGTGTCATCCCGGATGACAAGTGGTTGGAACATTTTAGTTCAGTTTATGGAGATAATGGAACGGTTACCCAGCCACTCAATATGACTGTCCCCGAGGCTATCCCCATGCGCTTTACCAGGGCCGAGGTTGAGAAAGCTATTCGGGCTACTACTAGGAACAAAGCCCCTGGGCCAGACGGGGTGCCGGCTGATTTTTATATACACTTTCCAGAGTTATGGGCAGGCATCCTAGCCAATGTATTTACAGATGCAAACAGCAACCCCCCCCAACCACATGGGCAACCTCCACAATAGTTCCCATATTTAAGAAGGGGCAACGGGACAACCCAGGGTGTTACAGGCCCATATCCCTTTTGGACTCTGCAATCAAGATCCTAGGCAGAGTCCTCTTGGCTAGGTTAAGGGATAGTCTGGAGAGCTGTGGTGGTTTGGCCGACATTCAATATGGCTTTAGAGAGAAGAGAGGCACGATAGAGCAGTGCTCCAATCTACACCTGTTGATCTCAAAGTACACGGTGGCCAAGGAGGGGTCTCTGTACCTAGCGTTCATGGACCTCTCCTCGGCCTTCGACCTGGTGAATAAGTCCAAGCTCTGGGGCATCCTCCTGAAGATTGGGATTGATGAGGCACTGGTTAGGTTCATGGCCTCACTCCATCAAGAGCTTTTTGCAGTGGTGCAGGTCACAAAAGAAGGTAGATGCACGTCCCGTTTAAACTCTATGCGAGGGGTTAGGCAGGGCTGCATACTGGCCCCCCTGCTTTTTACAATCTATATCAACGGCCTAGGTACCCATCTAGACGGAGCTGCCAGAGACGTTCCGCGTGTAGGAGAAGTCAAGATCCCCGCTCTCCTATACGCAGACGACACGGTGCTGATAGCTCGCACCGGCGTCTGTCTCCAACAGCTCTTGGACGCATTTGGTACCTTTATGGACCAACTAGACTTGAAGGTCAACTCAAACAAGTCACACACCATGGTTGTTGGTCCTCAGAAGAAAAGGGCCCTGGTAAAAACCTTCAGATGTAAGGGAGAAGTTGTGTCTAGTGTTTCAGTTTTTCCCTACCTAGGGGTGCTTTTCGACAACAAGGGTACCTGGGGCCCGCAGGTAAGGGCCAAAAGCCTGGCGGTGGCCAGGACATCAACGGCCCTCTTGGGCTTTGCCAAAAGGTTGGGTCATAGACCGATGGAAGCCCTCCTAAAGGTTTACAATAGCAAATGTTTTTCTGTGGCACTGTTTGGTGCACCTTTATGGGGTTATGTATGTCTGGAAAATATTCAGAAGGCGGAAAATAGATTCTTATGCTCCCTCTTGTCCGTACCCCAGTCGACACCAACCTTTTCCATACATGCAGAGGTGGGCATGGATTATGTTTACGACAGGTTAAATTTGGAGCCCTTAATTTATTGGCATAAGACATGGCTGAACACAGAATTAACACTTAACCATTTGATAATGAAGGAAGTCATGTCTTTGGATCATAGCAGTAGAATTCCGTGGTTGGCCTATCTGAAGAAGTCCTTTACGGATCTGGGCCGGCCGTAACTCTTTATAGACCCCTCTACCATAACAAATCAAGACGTAGTCATCATTAAAAAACAATTTATGCTAGAGGCAAGAATGTGCCGAGAGTAAAAGGAACTGCTTAAGCCTACAGTAAGACAACACTATTTGTTAGTTAACTCAATTGCACTAGAACCCTATTTATGTTTTGTTACCAAGCCATTTCCCAGGTTCCTTTTAACTAAATTTAGATTTAATATTATCCATTTTTATTTGGGAAGTTTCAACACTTGGGTGAAACCAGAGTCAGCACTGCCCTGTACTTGTGATAATTTTTCTGTACAAGACACCATGTTATGTTTTGTAATTTCTTTTCTGATCAGAGGAAAAGATATTTGTTACCGGTCCTAAGGGAAGCGGGTTTCTCTCAGGTGAGACCAGCCGTGTTTTATCTTCAATCATTGAGTAACATCCGCATCACATTTTGTATGGCTAACTTTTTAGTGGCGGCGGCTAGATCAAGATCACGCAAGATACTATAAAACTTCCCTGTATGAACTGTCTTTTATATTCTTTTTAATCTTGTTTTAATTGATATACCTCGTCACATGAATTCGAATGAAGCGAAATTGTTTAATTTTGTACATAAATGTTTTTTTATGCTCTTTGTATGATTTTTAACTAAATCGAATAAAGATCACTTGACTGACTGACTGACTTTGCTTAACTCCTTTCAAGTTGGCTCGAGTGTGTAGTAATGCACATGTAGGCTTTAGCTTGATAACTGGCCCAATTTTCTAGTGAGATTGTTGCACTTTCAGCTACTTTCTGTCATTGCATTAACAACTAATTACAGAACTTAACGGTTCCTCTGTGGCAGAGGAAGTGTGAAGAGTCTGTGTTTTAAGAGGGAGAAGAATCAAGAGGTCCATGCCTGTGGTTCCACCTGTGCATCTGGGTGGTCAGGAAGTGTTTTGTATGTACATATATATATTACCTACTGGCGGTCGCCAGTAGGTATATATAGTTAGGATTTTTTCTCTATGGGATTTTTGAAAATTCTATGTCTAATAACTTTGGCGTTTGTGGACGGAATCGGCTGAAATTTTCAGGAAAATGGCACATTTTGTTTCTGAGCAGCCCCTGAAAATTTGGGGGGGTTTCGTCAAGGGGGGGCCGAGAAAAAAGGGGGGTCCCAAAACGCGTTTTTCCCATGTTAATTTCCATAGGGCGGTTGGACTCACTTTTAGCTCGAACGGCTGAATGGATTTGCACGAAACTTGGCAAAATTGTAGGGACTGTTAGCCCGATATGCCTTTGCTAGGTCTCAATATATGTGCTCCAGTAGTTTTTGAGAAATTAACGTTCAAACCAAGATATATATTTGTAACAGCGCTCTGGGCAGCGATCCGGTCCGCTTACTTTTCGCTTATCGGAACTTTGCGCGCAGAAAGCTGATTGGCTCTTCGGTGTCTGTCAACATTCTAAACAGTCCGGAGCGGCCGCCATCTTGTCTCTCGGTAGGATCGAGAGAGAAGAAGAGGTGGAAAACGAAAGGGGAATTTAATGAAAGGGGGCAAGGTATCCCCCTCTTGACCCCCTAGGAATGTTGTTGGGGTTATTAAAGGGTCCCGTGGGGAAAAAAAAAAAAAAAATGATTTTTCACGGTAGAAGCGCTTCACGGGCCGCGAACTGGGCCGCAAACTGGTAGCGAAACGGGAATTCGCCATTTTGGGCTTCGTTAATTAAATTACTAGGTATAAGTGGGTGCGGGAGACGTATCCTAATCCCCTATGTTTCCTGAGGGTGGCTGAGGAGGCTGATATATGTTGATACATCTCTTCCAGCGGCTGTGCGTGAGCTTTTTTTTTTTTTTGCTGCGTGACAGTCCGGAGCGGCCGCCATCTTGTCTCTCGGTAGGATCGAGAGAGAAGAAAAGGTGAAAAACTAAGGGGGAATTTAATGAAAGGGGGCAAGGTATCCCCCTCTTGACCCCCTAGGAATGTTGTTGGGGTTATTAAAGGGTCCCGTGGGGAAAATAAAAAAAAATGATTTTTCACGGTAGAAGCGCTTCACGGGCCGCGAACTGGGCCGCAAACTGGTAGCGAAACGGGAATTCGCCATTTTGTGCTTCGTTAATTAAAGTACTAGGTATAAGGGGGTGCGGGAGACGTATCCTAATCCCCTATGTTTCCTGAGGGTGGCTGAGGAGGCTGATATATGTTGATACATCTCTTCCAGCGGCTGCGCCATCTTGCCTTTTTTCCAATGCCACAATTTTGTCGTGCACGGCAGCCATTTTAGATGCCAGGCTGGTCCCAGGCTATCACCTAACCCTGCGGATGTAGTTTATGGCCCCAGCTGTAGAGAATTCAGACATGCCAATCCTCCCGATTCAGGCGTGTGACTACTGATTTCAGTGCTAGTCTCCCGCCTCCCGATTTCTGCAAGCAAAAACCCGGGGGCATATTACGAACAACTAGCGTTAATTTTTGTCTCTAACTTGTTTAGAGACAAAAATTATCGCCGTACATCGGCGATTTTTATCGCAGATAAACCTTGCTATTATCGCAGAAAAGTCAGCGATATTCATGTATTATCGAGCAAATGCTCTTAGCCATGTTATCCACCTCCCATTGGATAACATGGCTAAGAACTGCTCAGGGCAGGTGTTAGATTTTGGAGATATTCGCGCTTAGCGCGAATATCTCCAAAAGTTGGTAATAGAAGGTAGCGATGTTAGGGACTGTTTCCAGTCGCTAACATCTTGGCACGCCACTTTGCATGTCATTAGTGATAAGTATCACTGACATGCAAAGCGGGGCCCAAGATGGTCGCTATCTCCTTTTAGCTGTCACTAACTGGTGTTAGCGACAGCTTGGTAATAGGGAAATAATTTTATCTCCGCTTTCATGGCTTTTAAAGCCAAAAAAGCAGAGATAAACCCCCTTGATAATATGCCCCACGATTCCTTGGGGTTTCAGTTGACAGGGCTTGGTATTGTGTTACATGGTAATTTTTCCATGAAACGTCAGAGGGTCGATGCAGGAGTTCTAGAAGAGGTGATAAACCATTTAAGCCTCATGAACAAGCGCATGGTCTTTTAAAGATTTGTGGCGGCGGTGTGTGTGTGCCCTCTTTCAGGAGCGGGCGGGGGGGACTGCCAGCAACTTGCCAGGCCAGGCAGTGTTCAACACGTGCATCACCATTTCTCTGCTTGCTATTGCGCTCCATGCTTCGGAAAGGTAAGAAAAAGAACGTGCATTTGAGTTTGAAATGTCCGATCCTGCAGCAGCACACTTCCAAAGCCCACACATGACAATAACCCGATTCAAGGCCCCATTCACCCGTTTTTAAAAAAATAGATAACACTCCAACAAAGTAAGGTTATAAAACTTTATTAACTATTAACTTTAACGAACGGAACAAAAACTAAAAACATTTAAACATTTCTCAACACAAAAAGCAACAATGGTTAGAAGCTGTCTTTTGTGCGAATAGTCCCAAGGCAGCACAACGTGCAGAGTTCTGGACGGCACCCAGGTGATGTCGCCTGGGTGCCGCACTGGTTTAGGGATCCTACAATGCAGCACAGAAAAACAGCGTGGGGCGTCCCGGGTGGTGCGGGGGGAGGCCTCGTCAGTAGCGGTCTGTG
Organism: Lissotriton vulgaris; assembly: GCF_964263255.1. Lineage (NCBI taxonomy): Eukaryota > Metazoa > Chordata > Amphibia > Caudata > Salamandridae > Lissotriton > Lissotriton vulgaris. The sequence goes on along the minus strand of NC_141695.1, from coordinate 274,407,635 downwards.
TCCAGTGTCACATGGCTGACACAACATGTACGACAGGCACCCAGGTGATGTCCAGTAAACTGCCGCACTGGTTTTGGTATCCTACAATGCTGCTCCGAAAATTGGCGTGCGGCGGCCCGGGGGGGGGCGTGGGGGAGGCGGCGTGAACGGGCCTCCCCAGGTGGCGGCCATCTAGCTGAGTTGCGCCCGCTCTTGCGGCTACAGCGTCTCGCTCACCATGTTGTTGAGTTGCTTCCACTCTTGCAGTGCAGCGATAGGCGGCTGCCACATGGCTCTTAAAATGGCGGACGGCTCCTCGGTTTTGGGCCTGGTCCACTGAAATGGCCCTGGGACACTTTGGAACTCGGACGGTTGCCTGCTAGGGCTTGGGCTCCATTCTCGAAAAGCGTCCCCTCAGCCGTGAAGATTGTACAAAAGTCTTGGGGGCCCCCGACTCCCGCAGGCTTCCGGTGGGGAGCGGCTGCCATGATTGCTCGCGGAATGACCACGACGGAGCCACGAGATGGTGGTGCTCTCATGCTGACGCCAGCTTCAGTCTGAATGATCCAGAAACAAGGTGGGGCTTTCATCGTTTGGGAAAAAAAAATGTTCTAAACCAATGAAAAGTGTTATTTTTAGGTCATATGACCAAGCCTTCCATCTTTAGGAAACCAAAAGTAAAATGAACCAATGAAAAGTTTTATAAAGAAGTCACATGACCTGTTATGCGGCATAGGGCTACAAAAACCGTAGAAAATCCGTTGGCACGTGAGGCGGCGTCAGTAGCGGACCGATGTGCGAATAGGCCGAAGGCAGCACAACGCGCTGAGATCCGGATGGCACCGAGGTGGTGTCAAGCAAATTGCCGTACTGGTGTGGCCATCCTACAATGCTGCGCCGAAAGACGGCGTGTCCAGCTGAGTTCCGGTCACTCTTGCGGTACAGTGAGTCGAACGCGCCGAGATCCGGATGGCACCGAGGTTGTGTCCAGCAAGTTGCTGCACTGGTGTGGCCATCCTACAATGCTGTGCCGAAAGTCGGCGTGGGGTGCCCCGTTGGCTTATGAGGTGATGTCAGTAGTGGACCGATGTGTGAATAGGTCGGAACCAGCACAAGGCGCCAAGATCCGAATGGCAAGTCCTGGATATTGAGTGCCATAGTTGAGAGTTCTGAGCTGTGCTTGTAAGACTATCTGAAGCTTATTTGCACCTGCTGCAGTTTCACTGTTGCCCAAGGTGGTGTCCAGCAAATTGCTGCAGTGGTGTGGCCATCCTACAATGCTGCGCCGAAAGACGGCGTGTCCAGCTGAGTTCCGGTCACTCTTGCGGTACAGTGAGTCGAACGCGCCGAGATCCGGATGGCACCGAGGTTGTGTCCAGCAAGTTGCCGCACTGGTGTGGCCATCCTACAATGCTGCGCCGAAAGACGGTGTGACCAGCTGAGTTCCGGTCACTCTTGCGGTACAGTGACTCGAACGCTCCGAGATCCGGATGGCACCGAGGTGGTGTCCAGCAAGTTGCCGCACTGGTGTGGCCATCCTACAATGCTGCGCCGAAAGTCAGTGTGGGGTGCCCCGTTGGCCTATGAGGTGATGTCAGTAGTGGACCGATGTGTGAATAGGTCGGAAGCAGCACAAGGCGCCCTGCACTGTTGAGCTTTTTTCAATGCCTGTTTTTTATTGTTTCCCCTCCATCAAAAACAAAAAAAAATATATAAAACTGTGCAAAAATACAAAAAAATGTTTAGAAAAGCAGTGCTTGTAAGACTGTCTGAAGCTCCTTTGCACCTGCTGCAGCTTCACTATTGCCCTGGTGTGGACAAAGATCGCCCATGACTTAGGCTGATTGAGAGTTTGTAGAAAAATGGCTTCAGATTTTCCACATATTACTCTTCAACATTCTTCCTAAATGTAACAATGTGAGACTCACTAGGAGAACGGCTGTTTATCTTTCCTTTCAAAATGCTGCCAACAATATTTTCTGAATGGAAGACACCATCTTGTAGCATAAAGGGCCGAAAGGGGTTCTGGTCTGGCCGATTGTTGGTGAAGACATTTTGACTATATCTTGGACCTGCCCTCGCCTCGGATCACTTCCGGGTGCGCTAACGCGGCGTGTCATAAAACGCATTACGCGACAACGTAGGTCAAGAATATAGTCTAAATGTCTCCACCAACCAGCGTTCAGAACACAACCCCTTTCAGCAGTCCAAAAAGTTCTGTTAAATGACAACAGAGGGGACAGGCAACAAGAACCATCAGTCAAAGAGGGGAGGGCAAGTTCTTCTCTTCCGGTTCATGTTGGGGCGGTACCGGAACTGATCGAATTGGTAGTCTATAGTGTTTCTGGATGTTTCAGACTAAAGTTGGCGTCAGCATGAGACCACTACCATCTCGTAGCTCCGTCGTGGCCATTCCACGAGCAATCATGGCAGCCGCTCCCCATCAGAAGCCTGCGGGAGTCGGAGGCCCCCAAGACTTTTGTAGAATCTTCACGGCTGAGGGGACGCTTTTCGAGAATGGGACCCAAGCCCTAGCAGACAAGCGTCCGAGTTCCAAGGTGTCCCAGGGCCATTTTAGTGGACCAGGCCCAAAACCGAAGAGCCGGCCGCCATTTTGAGAGTCCTGTGGCAGCCGTCTATCGCTGCACCGCAAGAGCGGGCGCATCTCAACTACATGGTGAGCGAGACGCTGTAGTCGCAAGAGCGGGCGGTAAACAGCTGAATGGCGGAAGAGGCACAGTGTAGCAAAAGCGGGCGGAATGGCAACTAAAACGATAAAGGGGCGCCCCACTACAGCTTGTCTTCAGGTCAAACGGATTGTGGGACAAGGTCCAGAATTGAAGAGTCATCAAAAGGCAAAAAGTTCCGCCGGACCCCGGGAGCCGGCCGCCTATGTCGGGGGCGATCTCAGGCTACACCAGTGCTATAAGACTTGGGGAGGGTGTCGGAGCCAAGCGTCTTCTCCGAGTCCATGGCCATCACACCGCCCCTCGGGGGCCTCCGTCAAGCGGTTTAGGGAGGTACCATATAACATTGTTTTCAAATGCAGTCAGGTCCACAAACGACCCTCAGTTACTTTGGAATAGTGAAGCTGCAGTAGGTGGAAATAAGCTTCAGACAGTCTTACAAGCACTGCTTTTGTAAACATTTTTTGTATTTTTGCACAGTTTTATATATTTTTTTTTTGTTTTTGATGGAGGGGAAACAACGAAGCACAGGCATTGAAAAAGGCTCAAACTCAGAACTCTGAACTATGGCACCCAATATCCAGGACTTTCCATCCGGATCTTGGCGCCTTGTGCTGCTTCCGACCTATTCACACATCGGTCCACTACTGACATCATCTTATAAACCAACGTTATGTAAATAGTTATTTAATAAAATGTTTTACCCTGTTTCTTTGCTGGTGTGTTGTCTATATTTTTAATATTTGCATAGGGTTTGTCGTTATTTTGGGCGGGGTGGGTGACGGAGCCGAGCTGTCTTGCAGCCCTCATGGTGTGGAGCTCAGTTCATCTCACTATTTTCGTATTTCTCATGAAGGGTTGTTTATAATATTTCTATTTTAGCGAGGTCAAAAAGAGATCCAATTAGTGGCCTACTGATTTTGCTCGATTACTTTTATTTTTTTACACGATTTTTCACGATCTGCAAAGACTAAACAGAGTATTGCGACTTTGTGCTTGTTTGTAAATAGAGAATGAACCAAAGAGAATCAATTGAAAAACAGTAAATGCTTGGATAATAATCAATCAAATGGAGAGACAAGCAGGCAGGACGGATTACAACGGGGGTAAAGGCCTGCGTTAACTACTCTTCACTATCTGCAAAGAGAGAGTACTACTAAGAGAAAAGAGGGGAGGGGGGCAGCGTTCAAAGCACATCAGCGTGCATAAATACGAAAATGTTTTTATCTATCACGTACTTTACATTTTAATGCTTTTCATATTTGCTATTAAAAAACCAATGAAATTCACAGAAAAAAACATAGGTTATAGTGGATATATAGTTAGGAATTTGCATTTACAAAACCTTGAAAATTCAATGAAAAAACCATTGGTTTTAGGCCATATATAGTTAGAAATTAGCATTTACAAAACCTTATTTTACTCGCATAAAACCATTGAAATTCCATATATAGTTAGAAGCGCTAACTATATATCGCGCACCCGCAATCCACTGCTGATGATGTCACATATTACATCATTCATGACATGGTCAGTGACATCACTGATGACATCACTGATGACATCTCAAATGACATCACTGATGACATCACTGATGACAACTCAAATGACATCACTGATGACATCTCAAATGACATCACTGATGACATCACTGATGACAACTCAAATGACATCACTGATGACATCTCATTTGTCATCACTGATCACATCACTCATGTGATAATACAATGAACCTCTTCAGACTCTAATATAACCTTACATACACTCAGTATAAACAGACACCCACAGACTGTCACTCATCCATGGAGTTACTCACACACCTAGTCAGTCATGCAAAGAATCAATCACACCTCCATTTCCTCAACTTTACAGTTATACACATCTTACTTATTCAAACATATAATAACACATATTTACTCTCTTATATAATCCCTGATAGAAGCTCACAGTGATCGATACAGCCACTCACACATTCACTGGCTCTTATGTTCAGTTATTTATATATGTCAACTCTCACATGTATTGTGTTTTACATACGTACTTACTTGCACATGTAGCAATGAGAAATCCATTCACTCACCAACACACCCATGCACAGTCAACCGCCCATATAGCTGTTTCCACATGCACTCTTGAACTCATACTCCTAGTGAATCAACTGCTTACACATCTATGCACAGAGTCACGCACCTCCCAGCCACCCACACACACACTCAGCCTCCCATTCAAATACTTGGGCAACCAATCAATTACCCATATGGCCACTCTTATAGCTACTGATCAACACATGCAGCAGCTTACACAACAACAAACATACTGATGCACAAATTAAGACAGTTTAGTCACTAACCCATGCACTCAGTGAGACACATTTAATCACTCTTTCATACAGTCAGTCATGCACCTACTAAATTCTTCATCCAGACACTTATACATCCACTCATTCTTCAATATGTAAAACATATTTAAACTTTACAGACACATACAATCACTGGATGTTGTGATCAGTGATGTCATCAGTGATGTCATTTGAGATGTCATCAGTGATGTCATTTGAGTTGTCATCAGTGATGTCATCAGTGATGTCATTTGAGATGTCATCAGTGATGTCATCAGTGATGTCACTGACCATGTCATGAATGATGTAATATGTGACATCATCAGCAGTGGATTGCGGGTGCGCGATATATAGTTAGCGCTTCTAACTATATATGGAATTTCAATGGTTTTATGCGAGTAAAATAAGGTTTTGTAAATGCTAATTTCTAACTATATATGGCCTAAAACCAATGGTTTTTTCATTGAATTTTCAAGGTTTTGTAAATGCAAATTCCTAACTATATATCCACTATAACCTATGGTTTTTTCTGTGAATGTATATATATATATATATATATATATATATATATATATATATATATATATATATATATATATATATATATATATATACATATATATATATATATATATATATATATATATATATATATATATAACCTACTGGCGGTCGCCCGAAAGTAGTTGTAGTTAGGATTTTTTTCAATGTTAAATCTCAAAATTCGATTTGGAATAACTTTGGCGCCGGTTGACGAATCTGCCTGAGAATTTCCTCAAAATGGCCTCGCAGCGTTCCGGTCCTTTCCTGAAAGTTTGGGGGGGGGTGCGTCAAGCGGGGGCCGAGATAAAAGGGGGGTCCCAAAACGCGTTTTCCCCATGTTAATTTCCATAGGGCGGTCGATTTCACTTTTACCCCGAACGGCTGAAAGGATTTCCACCAAACTTGGCAAAATTGTAGGGACTGGTAGCCCGATGTGCCTTTGCTATGTCTTAAGATATGTGCTCCAGCGGATTTTGAGTAATTTAGGTTAAAAAAAATATATATATCTAGAGCCGCGCCCCGGTACGCGCACCGGGGAGTGCTCCAAGCGCGCCTCGCGACTTGCGCATGGAAAGCTGATTGGCTCTCGGGTGTCTGTAAACATACGAAACAGTCCGCACCGGCCGCCATCTTGTGCCTCGGTAGGATTGAGGTGGTAAAAATCAAAGGGGGAAATGAGCAAAAGGGGGCAGGGTACACCCCCCGTGCCCCTAGGTTTGTTGTGGGGGCCATAAAAGGGCCCCACGGGGCAAAAATAATGTTTTTTTTTATTTGCGCGGGGGGAGCGCCCGGTAGGCGCACCGCGGAGCGGACCAGGGAGCGTACCATGGAGAAAAAAGAATGACACTTTAAAAAAAAAAATAGCATTTTTAAATATATTGGAGGTAGTTCTGAAAATAACTTTTTTTTGTTTTTGTTGTTTTATATTTTTTTTATACTTTTTAAAACGATTTTATATTTTTTGGGATTTTTTTTCAGGGGAAAAACAAAAACAGGGATTCAAAAACTGCTCAACAGGAGCAAAAAAATGAGAAAATTTAGGGACGGGGAGAGCATCGGTGTTCCTGTCTCTTTATTGCAATGAGTTCAACGCACTGCTCCCCATAACATAGTAGTTCGTCATAGTCCACACATAAAAATGTTATGCCTGCAAAGACCGGCTGTACGTTAGGGACCATTCTTGCACATGTTGTTCCTGAAAATGTTGCTCCACCAGTGGAGGTGCTGCCGCCATCTCTTGGTAAATTCCGTGCCAGCTCCCTGACACTCTCCCTGGAATAATTTTTTGGGTGTCTTCTTTTGACATGCCTAATTAAATTGACATTTCCAAAGCTATATTTTTTTGGAGGATTGCCTCTGGATAAAATACTGTCACATATTTTACAAGGTACTTTACTTGCATTAACTTTTTTTTGTCCTTCAGGGATGTCAAAAAATTTCCAGAGGAAGTGGTTCTTTTTTTTCTGGTGAGGAGGGTCCTCTTGCAAAGAACCATCTGAATCACTGCTGGATGACTCCCTTGCAGCCATTGCTGTAGATCAGGAAAATTATGAGTAGATAATTCACAAAACACCTCTTGCTCTCTCCAAGTGCAAATCAATAGTGAGAGAAATGGGTGGGTTTCTCAAAATTTAGAAAAAAAAAATTATTGAACCAATGAAAAGTGGTATTTTCAGGTCACATGACCAGAGGCTTCATCATTATGAAACCAAAACTGTTGTGAACCAATAAAAAGTGTTATTTTCAGGTCACATGACCCGACGCTCTTACGCTACGCACCCCGGGGTCGCTTCGCGTAAGCGCGTCGGATGTGTACGTTGCGCGATCGTATTCGCTCGAGTGCTTCCGGGTGCGCTTACGCTGTGCGTATCACGCGGACGCGGCTTCGCGATACGTCACGATCATGTTTTCGTTTGCGATATTGGCGCTTACGGGACGCTCCCCGGAGCGCGCCCCGGGGCGCTTTATGAAAGAACGCTCTCGGGGTGCACCCCGGGTCGCGCACCGGGAGCGCTCCATAGCAAAAAAAAATTTAAATAAATAAAAATAAAAAAAATTGGGAAAAATAGTAGGGACTGGTAGCCCAATGTGCCTTTGCTATTCTCAAGTGGTTTTTACGAAAATTAACTTTGAAAAAATATATATATTGTGCTACATCAGGCTATATATATGTTAAAGTCCAAATGTAGCCCAAATGTAGCCCAATGTAGCCCAATGTAGCCCAATGTAGCCCAAAGATGGCCACCAGAGACAATAAAAAGCAAATGTAGCCCAAATATCAGCCAGATGTAGCCCAACTGTAGCCCAATGACAGAATGTACCAGAGTGTTCTAAAGAACAACTAGAGCGCTAACAGTCTTACTGATAAAGTGAGACTTATATTTAGGAATTAGCATTTAAAAAACGTATGTAATTCACTGAAAAAACCATAGGTTTCACACCAGTTATAGTTAGGAAAAAGCATTTAAAAAACCTATTAAATTCACTGAAAAAAACATAGGTTTCACACCAGTTATAGTTAGGAATTAGCATTTAAAAAACCTATTAAATTCACTGAAAAAACCATAGGTTTCACACCAGTTATAGTTAGCTGGAAGTTTTACTCGCATAAAACCATTGAAATTCCCACGTTATAGTTAGATGGACTCACTATAACTTGGGCGTGCAATGCACTGCCGATGACGTCACATATTACATCACTCATGACATGGTCAGTGACATCACTCATGACATCACTGATGACACCATCCTTGTGACAGACCTCTTTTCAGTGTAATGTAACCCAAGAAACACATATTCAAAAATAGAAATTAACATTTTCAAAAAAATGGATATACGCATACCAGTTACAACAACCAATTCAATAATTCCACCATCTATATACACATCCACTCATTCACCAACAGTTCTATATAGTCACTCATACATATACTCACTCATCATATGTAGTGATACACCTATACATCCTGTTACACACCGACAGTCATCCAAAAGTTACTCTCACACATACTCACACATGCAAGTAAACTATTGAACATACATTTATTTGCATGTACAGCTATACACACATTACCACCTTACTTCTAAGGAAACTTACACATACTCTCTTAAACAATCACTTATAGAAACACATACTTATTTAACCCCTTCGACGCTGATGACGAGCTGGGCTCGTCATGGCGTAGCCTCCTCGCACGCTGATGACGAGCCCAGCTCGTCACGTAAAGTGCGTTTTTTAAAAACCCAGTGTGTGAGCGGAATTCCGCTAGCGCGCATGCGGTTAAACAGGATCTCTTACAATCTCTTACTCTCACATATACTCACTTATATACATCAATATTCACATATACTAGATTAAAACATATGTAGTTACTGATAAAGACACTAGTGAGACAGTCATTCACTCAGTAACACACACATATACACACTCATCCACCCATACAGCCCTGCACATATGCTGTCTTCAAAACACATACAAAGAGAGAGTCAGTCATTCATGCATCTATGTGATAAGTAATACCCCCACCAAACCATACAAACACTCATACTGAGACTAAAAAAAACATCTAATAACCCATATACCTACACATGTAGCTACTCACCAACCCATGCAGCCACTTATACACAAAGTGAAACACTAATACATATATTTAAATATTTAAACATTACTCACTAATATATGTATTCACTAAGATACACTTAATAAACCAGTTAACCAATCCATTTTTAAAAAAAAAAACATCCATTTAGACACTTATTTAAACATGTATTCTTCCATCGACATTTACATATACATATATAAAACATATTTATTTTTTCAGAAAGACACACATTCACTGGATGGTGTCATCAGTGATGTCATGAGTGATGTCACTGACCATGTCATGAGTGATGTAATATGTGACGTCATCAGCAGTGCATTGCACACGCAAGTTATAGTGAGTCCATCTAACTATAACCTGGGAATTTCAATGGTTTTATGCGAGTAATACTTCCAGCTAACTATAACTGCTGTGAAACCTATGGTTTTTTCAGTGAATTTAATAGGTTTTTTAAATGCTAATTCCTAACTATAACTGGTGTGAAACCTATGTTTTTTTCAGTGAATATATATATATATCAAACCACCACCTCCTTATCTCCTGTAAAGAGGCACACCGACACCTACTGAAAGAATTTTTAAGCGCTTTATTCCACACACATAAGCGCGCAGGTAATCAATATCCCAACGTGTTTCAGCTCCTCTGAGCCTAGATTACAGGAAAGTTTCTCTTTTTGAAATGACCACATGTTTTTTAAAGACGTGGATCATATTATCTTCTAGAGTGCGCACCTAAAAACAGAAATGTAATGTCCATTAATTAACAGAAAGCAGCATGATTGTATTCTAAAATCATTGTCACAATGCTGCAGTCAAAATATTTAATTAATACTGTTCACAGCGCTTCTCATTCTTGCAAACCTGCATATCAAAGCTATTTTATCATCAGGTAGCGCAATCCACTCTTTCAACCAGCAAGTGTAAACATTCCTTCTCACTTCCCTTTCCGGCTCGCGCTGCGATTTTCATTAGGGGTTATCCTGTCTTTTCTCCATGAAAGCCTGTGAGTCAGGCTCACGTAAGTGAATCCAAACAGCTTGCTCCTTCAACTTGCCGGAGGGTAAGACTCAAATTGAAGAATATATATATATATATATATATATATATATATATATATATATATATATATATATATATATATATATATATATATATATATATATATATATATATATATATTCACTGAAAAAACCATAGGTTTCACACCAGTTATAGTTAGGAATTAGCATTTAAAAAACCTATTAAATTCACTGAAAAAACCATAGGTTTCACACCAGTTATAGTTAGCTGGAAATTTTACTGATATAAAACCATTGAAATTCCCACGTTATAGTTAGTCGGACTCACTATAACTTGCGCGTGCAATGCACTGCTGATGACATCACATATTACATCACTCATGACATGGTCAGTGACATCACTCATGACATCACTGATGACACCATCCTTGTGACACAGTGACAGACCTCCTTTCAGTGTAATGTAACCCATGAAACACATATTCAAAAATAGAAACTAATATTTTCAAAAAAGTGGATATACCCATACCAGTTACAACAACCAATTCAGTAATATCACCATCTAATACACATCCACTCATGTGTATGTATATGGGTTATTAGATATTTTTATTAGTATCAGTATGAGTGTCTATATGGTTTGGTGGGGGTATTACTTAGCACATAGATGCATGAGTGACTGACTCTTTGTTTGTATGTGTTTTGAAGACAACATATGTACAGGACTGTATGGGTGGATGAGTGTCTATATGTGTTTGTTAGTGAGTGAATGACTGTCTCACTAGTGTCTTTATCAGTAACTACATATGTTTTAATCTAGTATATATGAATATTGATGTATATAAGTGAGTATATGTGAGAGTAAGAGATTGTAAGAGTTCCTGTTTAAATAAGTATGTGTTTCTATAAGTGATTGTTTAAGAGAATAAATATGTGTAATTTTAAATAGAAGTAAGGTGGAAGTGTGTGTATAACTCTATATTCAAATAAATGGATGTTCAATAGTTTATTTGCACGTGTGAATATGTGTGTGAGTAACTTTTGGATGAATGTCGGTGTGTAACAGGATGTATAGGTGTATCACTTCATATGATGAGTGAGTATATGTATGAGTGACTATATAGAACTGTTGGTGAATGAGTGGATGTGTATATAGATAGTGGAATTACTGAATTGCTTGTTGTAACTGATATAGGTATCTCCATTTTATTAAAAATTTCAGTTTCTATTTTTGAATATGTGTCTCAAGGGTTACATTATAGTGAAAGGAGGTCTGTCACTATGTCACAAGGATGGTGTCATGAGTGATGTCACTGACCATGTCATGAGTGATGTAATATGTGATGTCATCAGCAGTGCATTGCACGCGCAAGTTATAGTGAGTCCGACTAACTATAACGTGGGAATTTCAATGGTTTTATATCAGTAAAATTTCCAGCTAACTATAACTGGTGTGAAACCTATGGTTTTTTCAGTGAATTTAATAGGTTTTTTAAATGCTAATTCCTAACTATAACTGGTGTGAAACCTATGGTTTTTTCAGTGAATTTCATAGGTTTTTTAAATGCTAATTCCTAACTATAACTGGTGTGAAACCTTTGGTTTTTTCAGTGAATTTCATAGGTTTTTTTAATGCTAATTCCTAACTTTTTATACAGACTCATACCTATGTGTTTTTTAGTGAATTGCTAAAGTATGTTTTTGTAAAAATGAACACTATAATGTATATTGAGATAATATTTTTAATTTAAAATATTTTTTTTTATATTTCGCTTTCGGTGCGCGCACCGGTGCGCGTACCGTCAGCGCACTAACAAAAAAAAAGAAAAAAAAATGAAGGAGGGACTGTGTAATAGATAGTAAGACAGATAAAAAGTGTAAAAGGAAGTAACTGAGAAAAGAAAAATGAATAAGGGAGCAAAAGAAAGAAGAAATAGGAAGAAGACTAAAGCAGAGGTTAAGGGAGATTGTAAATGGATGTTGAAAGTAAAAAGAAGGACAGTTAAGTATGGGAATGTCAGGTAGTGACGGAATCAGAGGAAAAGAATAGCAGTGATTGAGGGAAAGTAAATATCAGTGAATATAAGTAAAAAGGGGTGAAAGAGGGTACATGTAAGTGAATAAGGGTAACACATGGGGAGTAATAGAGACAAACAAGAGAGAGAGTAAAAGAAGGACTGTCACAAAGGGACTAAGTGAACCAGTAAAAAAGGTAAGTGAAGGAGTGTGCATAGGCAGAAGTACTGAAAGAAATTGAATGTGGTCGGAAGTAAACATGGAACAAAAGAATAAGTGAGGGAAGCAAAGTAAGGAAATAGGGGTGCGGTAGGGTGACAGAAAAATAGTGAAAATAAAACAAAAGGTGATAACAAAAAAGATTTTGTAAACACACTTACCATATAATCAATGCAAACTTGTATCTATGAAAGATAAAAGAAAAAACACGTTATAATTTCTTAAAAATATATAATAAAATAGAAACAACAGTTCATGAGGTTTAAAAATCTACAAAAGTTTACTAAGAAATGATGCAATAGTGAAGGATACAAAAACAGAAAGAAAGTAATGTAGAAAGAGAAAAAAAAAGGAAAAAGAAATAGAAAGAGAACAAATTCCTAAAGGTAAATAAGATACTAAAAGAATGTAAGATATCAAATCAAAATCAGTAAAGATAAGAAAATAAAAGAAAAATGAGTGAAAAGGAGAGAAGTCTGATTGAGAAACTATAAATAAAAAAGAGGAATAGAAGATGATTGAGAGTGAGTGAAGTAAAGTAACAGAGTGAAGGGATGAAAGGAATGAAGTTAGTATAGAACGATGGATAAAACAGGAGTGAGAGAGTAAGTACACAGAAAGACAAAAGGAAGAACTAAGTGAACTACAGTACAATGGATGCGAAAGAAAAAAAAAGGAGAAAAAGAAAGAGAGGGTTAGGAAACTAAAGCAGTGGTACTGTGAGAATATGAAAAAGATAAAAAGTGGTGGAAGGAACAGAGGAAATGCAGACAGTTCCTATTAGATTAAGAAGTTGTGAATGAAGTGCACTAAAGAAACAGCGATGAAAAAAGAGTGTAAATTAGTAAAGAGAGGTAAATAAGGGTGAAAAAGAAAATGAGTATAAGACAATGTGAACACAATATAAATTACACAATGCAAACTACACAATAACTTCTACAATATGTTACATTATTTATTTTTGCTGTTCTCAGAATATATTGAATTTCACTTAAATTAGTGAGATCAAAGTCTTCATCATATAACAGCGGGAAAAAAAAAACACAATCTAAAAGATTGTGTTTAAAAAAACCCATTCAAACATACATCTCATATAAGTACACTAATCTTTGATTCACTTACTTTTCCGTGAGACCAAATTGCAGATAGTGAAGGTCCTTTTGGTGGAAAAAAGTCTGCTGTGCTCTATAACTTCCATTTCATCGACTTCCTATGAAAAAAGATCTAACAACATCATATGTTACACTTTCCTCACGGCCAATTTGTGTCAGATATATCAGTATTTTTTACTTTGAGATCCACTTAAAGTATCTACATGAGATTGCAGATAGTGAAGGTCCTTTTGGTGAAAAAAAGTCTGCTGTGCTCTATAACTTCGATTTCATCAACTTCTAACAACATCATATCTTACATTTTCCTCACGGCCAATTTGTGTCAGATATATCAGTATTTTTTACTTTGAGATCCACTTAAAGTATCTACATGAGATAAATAATTTCAAATATTAGATTAACTAACTAACTAACTAACTTTTATTAACTATTCCCGTCTTCAAAGGCCAATTCCCTTTACTAAAACTTTGGTTTTAAAAACACTAGATAAGAATTTGTAGAGTCATAAGGCAAACGTTGTTTATAAGTTAAATGAGAATCATTGCAGTAACTCCATCCATTTTCAGATTTTAAGTAGCATGTATAATGTCCTGAGGTGGTCGAAGATCCATCATGATAAATAATAGCTTCAGTTGTAAAGGTCCTTCCAGAAATTGATAACTGAGAAGCCACAAAATTTTTGATAGAAGTTGTCAATTTAGTTCCATCAGGTCTACATCGTTGGAAAACTAAAATAATATACTGCCCATACCTTTGTATAAATAATGTGGACAGCATTGTACAGTTACATTGGGTACACACCATATTATGATCTGCTGCTTTAACTAGATTTTTAAAAGACACTGATTTACAGTCTGGTAAAGTCAAATATATAAATCTTTCAGTGTCTATTGTAGTAGTACTTGATAAACTACAATTGTGGCAGTCATGCTGCCATTGATAAGAAAGACTGAAAAGATTATCTACATCTACACCTTCATCTTCCAAAACACCAAACATATACATTAAAAATTCCTGACAATCCTGCTGAATGTTCTGTGAAAATTTATCTTGACCAGAACACAAATCTAAAATATTTCGAATTTCTGTTACACTTTCTATTTGTGCTGTAACACTGCTACATTTCTGAAACACAGAATTCAATAAACCACACAATCTTTGATCCCGATTTTCAACAATCTGTTCTTGTAAACTTTTAAGAAAAAAAACAACATTAACCACTACATTAGCATAGCAGTTGACACCAGAACTGTTTTCAAACTGAAATCCAACAACATTTTCTCCACAATTCTTTTTCTTCCTGTTTTCAATTACAGTTTTCTCTACTTTTTGTCTTTTTGCAACTACCTCACTACAATTATCCTCATTTCTTCTTTTTCGGCCTACCACACGTTTTTCAAACAGAGGATATTGAGGCAAATGTGGAGCATACTCTCTTCTTAACCTATTGTATTCTTTAACACAATCTAGATCGGCAGAAATCTTTGTCTCATCACACGCAATCAAGTACAATCCTGATAAAGTTCTGACTCGAGATAATGCCACATATGCCATACCCTCTTTAAACACAGATCTTCCAATGTTCACCAATGCACTATCTACACTTAAACCTTGAGATTTATGAATTGTCACTGCATACGCCAAACAAACAGGAAACTGTTTTCGGCGAACATATAAGTCTTTTACAAGTAAAAATCTAGCAGAACAACGACTTATTTGTTGTACTTGTTCAATGCCATCAAATTTTATTTTTAAAAATTCAATTCCATCTCTATTTCTGTAATTCACAAAATCAACAACATAACCCATTGCTCCATTTACCAGACCGCTTTCAACATTTAAATTCCTTCTCAAAATGATACGACAATTTAAACACACATTCAGAGTCTTTTCAAAACCAGCTGTTTTTGAAATACTTTTCTCCAATGAATGCAATTTAGTTTTCAAATTTTCTGACAAAACAATTGTTGCACCCATATGCTCTATTTTATCTATTGCTTCCAGTTTCACAATCTCTTCATTTTCTAAGTCTAACATTTTTTGATTGAAGATGGAACATTCTTGCAGAGTTGGCATCAAACATATCCCAGATTTCTTCTCAGTCATTTTTTTAAAAATATTCTCTGGAAGAATGTTTTCATTTGCATACAAATTTGAAATTAATCGACTATGCAAAGCTTTTTTCCCTTTCTCAGTCATTTTTCCAATTCTTACATCTTGTAGAATATTTTTATAATCTTCATCCTTGGCCTGTCGCATATTTTGAAGCAGTTCAGCATATTTAAAATTTAGCCATATATTAACATTTCCAATGCTTCCAAGGGACTTCCTGGTATCTTCATGCGTGAGCATTTTAAACACTGGTTGTCCTTTTACTGGAGTCAACTGCAATAGATCTCCAAAAACAATAATGTGTTTTCCTCCAAATAACACATCATAGTCTGTTTTAAGAATTTCTTGCATTCTCAAATGCACAAAAGCAAGCATTAGATTTGAGACCATGCTTACTTCATCTATGATAAGAAGTTTCATTTTCTTCAAGACTCTTGAAACTTCAGAACACGCATCTCCAGATAGCTTGTTGTAATGCAATTTATTATCATGTTCAACTGGCAGCATCAATAAACGATGTAGAGTAATCCCTTTAATGTTATGTGCTGCCAGACCAGTTGGAGCAGTTACAACACAAGACAGTGGTGAATCAGTCCTTTTCTGCAGATAACTTGCAACGGCTTTAATTAGAAAACTTTTTCCTGTCCCCGCTTCTCCACTTACATACAGTCGGACAGGGTCAAATAATATACATGAGCACTCTTTTTTCTCATGTCTGAATCCATGTTCAATCTGCTCTGTGACTTCATCATATATCTTTTTCTGCTCAATGTTTAGTTGCGTTACCAAATCTTCTAAGTTAACTCCATCCTCTTGAGCTTGTTCCATAGCTCTTTCCACCTCATCCATGGCAGTGGCAGCTTCATTTTGGATAATTGGTCCTCCTAGTGGATCCTGGCTCAATGAAGTAGAACTCTGACTATCTTGAGAACTGTTTCTAGCTATCTCTTCAGCAATTGTGGTTTCTTGCTCCATTTCTTCATTCAACATTTGCAGATAATTTAGAAAAATAGGACATTCTATGGTATCCTTAGTTGCATTAAAAGAGTCTTCATAACAGAGAAAATCTCCAAGTAGTTCCTCTTCTGTACGCCATGGCTTAAAGAGTTGCAAAAGAGCTAAATAGTAAAATTCTCTTTTGTCTGGAACTTCACAACTCAATTTTCGATGATTAATCAAATGGCCTTTTTTCTGCTTCACTAGACATCCTTCATAGCCAATGAGTGCATATTTTCCATTATTGATATCTTCTGTGATGTTCCTC
Organism: Lissotriton vulgaris; assembly: GCF_964263255.1. Lineage (NCBI taxonomy): Eukaryota > Metazoa > Chordata > Amphibia > Caudata > Salamandridae > Lissotriton > Lissotriton vulgaris. The sequence goes on along the minus strand of NC_141695.1, from coordinate 274,390,745 downwards.
TTATAACTGTAGTTTTGAAGAACTTCATACAAACATGTGTTCTCAAGGTGAGTACTTCTATTTGGATAGTATGTATCCAACATATTTGTCTTCAAAATATCTGTACTGTTTGGTTCTTTTTCCGCCAAATATTCAATTTCTTGTACAGATTTCAAAACTCGGTTTCGTGTTGCAGCAAGACCAAGACTCACCCAAATGATTGTTCTTGATTTGGCATAGAGACTTGCTGATGATAACCGATCAGAACATTCATATGCTCCAATTTCTCGATGCGACAACATCTTCAGACTGAAACTGTATAATTTCTTGCTTAGACTCTTTTCATGTGAAATGTCCTCCCACATTTCCTTCAGTTCTGTCTTTTCTTTTTTGGTGATGTAAGATGTCACATATCGAGCCACAGCAATAGAGTTGTCAGCAACGAACTGAATATCCATGTTAGCATTCCACATGGACAAAATCACTGGGTTGTAATCGTTGATGTACTTAGATTCTTCATTTCTTTTCAAATTATATGTGTTTTTGGGAGATTTTCTCGTCACAGTATGTCGTAGAGATGACATCAAATTATTTACTCTTCCTTTAGAAATCACTGGTCGAGGAAATGCAAAACGACATTTCGTGTAGTACTTTTCCTTGTTTTTAAATTTTCGACGACAGTACTTTCCACAACGATGAGATTGAAAACGTAAAACTTGTTGCCTTAAATTGTTTTCTTCAGTAGATTTTGGAACAGCACATGTTGAATACTCTTCAATGAAACTCATCACTGTTTCATCTGAATCTGATCCAAATTTGGGTGCATCTTTAATCCACAACAACATATGTATATGAGGAGCACCTCTCGCTTGATATTCCTTCCTCCAAAAGAAATCCAAAACCTCTCCAAGGGGAGGATTTTTTTTGTTGGTAATAAAAGACATCATAGCTTCAAATCTATGATTAAAATATCTGCAAACATTCACTGGATCTAAAGAACACAGTTCTCCTGGTGTTTTCAATTCTATATTTGGTATGTTTTCATTTGCCTCTCGTAGAAATTGAAGTAAATCGTCCCAGGCATACTCAGCACAGCTAAGAGTGAGGAACCATGTAGGAGTTCCTAAGTTTCTTAGCATACATTTCAATTCTCCATGACGACGAAACCAATACTCGTTGGTTCCACGTTGACATGCCATGAGATTGATTAGCTGAGATTCCAAAATACTGTCTTGCAGATTAACTTTCTCCATAAAGTCCCTTGCACATACATTTTGCAAATGAGGTCCACTTTTTAATATATGATTAACTGCATAAGAAAGCCCAGACAAATCACTTTCAAACAGTAGATGAAATAAATATGGAATGCATTGACGAAACCTTGGATCTTCTGCATATAATCTTAGAGTCCGGTATTCAGCTGCAGGAATTTGAACTGGTCGATCATCATATCGTCCACCACAACCTGTTGGAAATAATTGTGGAAAACAACGAGCTTCCAAACTTTCTTCCCATACACTAATGGGACTTCCTTTTGCTGCCTTCATTTGAAACAAGTCAATTGCATTTCCCATTACTTCTTTGGAATGCAAAGGATGAACAGTATAATGTTCATATATTTCTTCAGTTCTAGACACATCAACTTTTTCAATTTGACCAACTGAAGAATCACTATCTTCTTCTGTAGCTGTTTCCTCTACTCCAACACTTACATGTTTGTAGTACTCATTGTTTTTAACTAAATACAACGTTGCCTTCTTGACTTTTTTAACATCCACTAAATCTTGCCAAATTTTCTTACTCTTTGTTGGAACCCCATTAACTAGAATAACTAAAGGATCTTCTTCTACTCTTTCTACACCAATTGTATTAATATTTTTCTTTACATCTAGAGGCAAATAAACAACTCTTCCCTTTAATCCTCTCAGTAAATCTGATGGAGGCAATTTCCCTGTCTTAGGCTCCATGCGAACAATAGCCTGAAAAGGATGGACACATTGAATCAAAATAGATTCATAAGTATTTAGATCCATCAATTCAGAAGGAATATCTATCAACTGAAGATTATTATAAACTGCTCTTGCAGGCATTCTATTTTCATTTAATTTTTTCAAACAATAAGTGCAAATACGCTGATCCAAACTCAAATCAAAAGAATTCTCCACCAACAAATAACTTACAAAATCCTCCCATTCACTATTATTTTCCAATTCACTTTTTGCATATAAATCAACTAACCTAGTCTGAATTTTATAATGAGTCCGTCGACAACACACACAAGTTACATTAGGCCTCTCACTTGATTTCACCTTAAACTTGATAATTTCCTCATCAAACTTTTCAATACTTGAAATTTGTCCATTATCTTCTGCATTACCATCCATTACTATATCTATTTCTACACTGTCCTCTTTGTTCCCAAAATAACAAAACTCAATTTCTTCACAAATAGTCTTCACATCCACTTCAGATCCATGCAAAAGAGCACTATTTAACTGTTTAAGCTTAAGTGCAGGACTTTTTGCATAATACAACTTCCTCACTAATTTCCTTACGTTATTATGATGCACTGCTAACATCCTAAAATGATGAAAAACACTCCGACAAACTTTTCTAGAAAGACATGCTAGTGAATGCCCTTGCAAACCTGTGCTTTCTCTCACTCTGCAAGGATCTAACTCTTGCAGGATCTTCATTTTTTGTTTGAGACTTTTTTTACTATATGTACGTAAGAAATTTCGAAGCAAATCAATTGATTCCTGTCGCACACTACAAATACTACTGCATTTCCATGTGTACACTGGACCCTTAGTACGTCTCCCTAAAACTTCATCAGCTAAGACCTCTTCTGCATCTCTAGATACAAGTTTCTCTTTTTCCATCACACAACTATCTTTCACCTCATATGCACGACCACTGGTGTCAACTGCATGCACCAAATCATTTTCCTGAAAGTAACTCTCCTCATTAAAAAAAGGCTCAGAACTTGAACTATGCATCCATTCACCAGAAAATACTTCACAAAAATTACTCCGATTAATAATTCTTTTCCATCTACTGTTCGATTTGAAAACATCCATTGCCTTATTAAGTATCCTAATTCTATTGATTATTAAAATAAATAATTTTTTCTTAACTTCAAAAGCCTGATCAACAATCTTTTCTACACTTTTCTTTTTCTTGTAAAAAGCAGCTTTTAGTTTACTTTTCTTTTCATTTTTTAGCAAATTTAAAACTACCCTATTGCGAAACATTCGCCTACGAATGTCCCTAAAAACATTTACCCTTCTATTGCTAACCATTCTCTTCTCTCCTGGTCCAATGGAAACATTTTTTGTGGGCTTCTCTTTCCTTTTTAGATTTGTTGACTTTTTCTGTATATTCACATTAGCAATTTCATTTTTTTTCCTACGACATATGTTGCGAAGAAAAGACTTAATTGGCTTACCAGAAGCTTTTCTGGTGTTTTTTGAAGTAGTTGTTGAAGAGGATTCCATAAACTCTGTTGTTGATGTTCTCCTTTTCCGTATGGTATTTTTGATATTTCTTTGCCTTGAAGGCATTTTTGCTTCCTTTTCAGAAGTTGATTTGAATCTGTTGTTCTGTTAAAAAAACACATGAAAGACCACTATTAGCAAACAACAAAGTAATGTTAAAAAGCAAACAATATAAACAATAAATTGCAACATATTTAAGTTTATACAATAGCAACACATGGCTTTATTTTTAAAGGCCTTGCGCCACCAGTGCGTCACTTATTACCCATGTTTAAAGTCAAGCATCAGCTGCACATGGCATTCATAAATAAGGGCCAAATGCAAATACCAATCAATTGCACCCAAAAATCGATTTTTCAATAACATGTAAGAAACACTGCGCAAAACCTAAGTACAACCACTCAATATCATCAAACAAAGTCAGGGTCTGATTTATAAAGGCCTTGCGCCACCAGTGCGTCACTTATTACCCATGTTTAAAGTTTTGCATCGGCTGCACATGGCAATCATAAATAAGGGCCAAATACATATACCAATCAATTGCACCCAAAAATCGATTTTTGAATAACATGTAAGAAACACTGTGCAGAACCTATGTACAACCAATCAATATCATCAAACAAAGTCAGGGCCTTATTTATGAAAGCCTTGCGCCACCAGTGTGTCACTTATTACCCATGTTTAAAGTCATGCATCAGTTGCACATGGCAATCATAAATAAGGGCCAAATACATATACCAATCAATTGCACCCAAAAATCGATTTTTCAATAACATGTAAGAAACACGGCGCAGAACCTATGTACAACCAATCAATATCATCAAACAAAGTCAGGGCCTTATTTATGAAAGCCTTGCGCCACCAGTGCGTCACTTATTACCCATGTTTAAAGTCATGCATCAGCTGCACATGGCAATCATAAATAAGGGCCAAATACATATACCAATCAATTGCACCCAAAAATCGATTTTTCAATAACATGTAAGAAACACGGCGCAGAACCTAAGTACAACCACTCAATATCATCAAACAAAGTCAGGGCCTTATTTATGAAAGCCTTGCGCCACCAGTGGGTCACTTATTACCCATGTTTAAAATCATGCATCAGTTGCACATGGCAATCATAAATAAGGGCCAAATACATATACCAATCAATTGCACCCAAAAATCGATTTTTCAATAACATGTAAGAAACACGGCGCTGAACCTAAGTACAACCACTCAATATCATCAAACAAAGTCAGGGCCTTATTTATGAAAGCCTTGCGCCACCAGTGCGTCACTTATTACCCATGTTTAAAGTCATGCATCAGTTGCACATGGCAATCATAAATTAGGGCAAAATACATATACCAATCAATTGCACCCAAAAATCGATTTTTCAATAACATGTAAGAAACACGGCGCAGAACCTAAGTACAACCAATCAATATCATCAAACAAAGTCAGGGCCTTATTTATGAAAGCCTTGCGCCACCAGTGCGTCACTTATTACCCATGTTTAAAATCATGCATCAGTTTCACATGGCAATCATAAATAAGGGCCAAATACATATACCAATCAATTGCACCCAAAAATCGATTTTTGAATAACATGTAAGGAACACTGCACAGAACCTAAGTACAACCACTCAATATCATCAAACAAAGTCAGGCCTTATTTATGAAAGCCTTGCGCCACCAGTGCGTCACTTATTACCCATGTTTAAAGTCATGCATCAGCTGCACATGGCAATCATAAATAAGGGCCAAATACATATACCAATCAATTGCACCCAAAAATCGATTTTTGAATAACATGTAAGAAACACTGTGCAGAACCTATGTACAACCAATCAATATCATCAAACAAAGTCAGAGCCTTATTTATGAAAGCCTTGCGCCACCAGTGCGTCACTTATTACCCATGTTTAAAGTCATGCATCAGCTGCACATGGCAATCATAAATAAGGGCCAAATACATATACCAATCAATTGCACCCAAAAATCGATTTTTGAATAACATGTAAGGAACACTGCACAGAACCTAAGTACAACCACTCAATATCATCAAACAAAGTCAGGCCTTATTTATGAAAGCCTTGCGCCACCAGTGCGTCACTTATTACCCATGTTTAAAGTCATGCATCAGTTGCACATGGCAATCATAAATAAGGGCCAAATACATATACCAATCAATTGCACCCAAAAATCGATTTTTGAATAACATGTAAGGAACACTGCACAGAACCTAAGTACAACCACTCAATATCATCAAACAAAGTCAGGCCTTATTTATGAAAGCCTTGCGCCACCAGTGCGTCACGTATTACCCATGTTTAAAGTCATGCATCAGCTGCACATGGCAATCATAAATTAGGGCAAAATACATATACCAATCAATTGCACCCAAAAATCGATTTTTGAATAACATGTAAGGAACACTGCACAGAACCTAAGTACAACCACTCAATATCATCAAACAAAGTCAGGCCTTATTTATGAAAGCCTTGCGCCACCAGTGCGTCACTTATTACCCATGTTTAAAGTCATGCATCAGTTGCACATGGCAATCATAAATAAGGGCCAAATACATATACCAATCAATTGCACCCAAAAATCGATTTTTGAATAACATGTAAGAAACACTGCGCAAAACCTAAGTACAACCACTCAATATCATCAAACAAAGTCAGGGCCTTATTTATGAAAGCCTTGCGCCACCAGTGCGTCACTTATTACCCATGTTTAAAATCATGCATCAGTTTCACATGGCAATCATAAATAAGGGCCAAATACATATACCAATCAATTGCACCCAAAAATCGATTTTTGAATAACATGTAAGGAACACTGCACAGAACCTAAGTACAACCACTCAATATCATCAAACAAAGTCAGGCCTTATTTATGAAAGCCTTGCGCCACCAGTGCGTCACTTATTACCCATGTTTAAAGTCATGCATCAGTTGCACATGGCAATCATAAATAAGGGCCAAATACATATACCAATCAATTGCACCCAAAAATCGATTTTTGAATAACATGTAAGGAACACTGCACAGAACCTATGTACAACCAATCAATATCATCAAACAAAGTCAGAGCCTTATTTATGAAAGCCTTGCGCCACCAGTGCGTCACTTATTACCCATGTTTAAAGTCATGCATCAGCTGCACATGGCAATCATAAATAAGGGCCAAATACATATACCAATCAATTGCACCCAAAAATCGATTTTTGAATAACATGTAAGGAACACTGCACAGAACCTAAGTACAACCACTCAATATCATCAAACAAAGTCAGGCCTTATTTATGAAAGCCTTGCGCCACCAGTGCGTCACTTATTACCCATGTTTAAAGTCATGCATCAGTTGCACATGGCAATCATAAATTAGGGCAAAATACATATACTAATCAATTGCACCCAAAAATCGATTTTTCAATAACATGTAAGAAACACGGCGCAGAACCTAAGTACAACCAATCAATATCATCAAACAAAGTCAGGGCCTTATTTATGAAAGCCTTGCGCCACCAGTGCGTCACTTATTACCCATGTTTAAAATCATGCATCAGTTTCACATGGCAATCATAAATAAGGGCCAAATACATATACCAATCAATTGCACCCAAAAATCGATTTTTGAATAACATGTAAGGAACACTGCACAGAACCTAAGTACAACCACTCAATATCATCAAACAAAGTCAGGGCCTTATTTATGAAAGCCTTGCGCCACCAGTGCGTCACTTATTACCCATGTTTAAAGTCATGCATCAGCTGCACATGGCATTCATAAATAAGGGCCAAATACATATACCAATCAATTGCACCCAAAAATCGATTTTTCAATAACATGTAAGAAACACTGCACAGAACCTAACTACAACCACTCAATATCATCAAACAAAGTCAGGGCCTCATTTATAAAAGCCTGGCGCCACCAGTGCATCACTTATTACCCATGTTTAAAGTCATGCATCAACTGCACATGGCAATCATAAAAAAGGCCAAATAAAAATACCATTCATTTGCACCCAAAATCGATTTTTAAATAACATGTAAAAAACACTGCGCAGGACTTATATACTAACATACAATTTCACTTCTAAAACATAACTATCTGCTTCCAAATATTCTCCATAGAGAAAATAAATCTCTATCTAAATTAAATGAATCATTACTTACCTTTAGAAATGCTTTTGGAGATTGAAAACAGTGTCAGACACACACACCAATTTTTCTTTAGCAGAGGAGAAGGTGTGCTCTCAATACACTGAAACCAAGACTGGCATAGAAAATCTCTATCTTTGTACACATATGCCTTAATTCAACCAATGAAAACTCTTCCCTCACTATTTTCAAACCAACACCCATCCCCCTCTCAAACCTTTCTATCTGTTACCATAGCAACTCCCTCCTAACTGAACTGTAAGGTTCAAAAGTTTATCTTACAATGTTGCAAATTAACTCAGCAAGGATGTTTGACCTGTCAATACAGCAGCCTATACAGGGTATTTTTGCTTTTGGTGACTTTTTTTAAACCATTCAAATTGCTTCTTTCACACAACATAACCATACACCCTAACTTTCAGTTTTCAACTATCTGAATCCACCAATCATTGCTAGTGATTCAAGAGCACAGAAACTCCACAATTATTTTTTTGTGAACTCCTACTGTTCCAACTGCCATTTCATTCCCACACTTCATCTGACTGGACCAGAACCTTCTCACATCATGTACTCTGTTTGGGTTATTGGACATAGCTACATCCACTGGGCTCAAAGGTATGCAGCTAGCAGAAATTTTCATAACCTTGATTTATCAAATGTGGAAATCAAGTGGATTGGCCACAGAGGATTAAAATGTCACCAATTGATACCATTGGTGAAAACCTTTTTGCATCTGCCAGAACCTGACCTTATAATTGTGCACTGTGGTGGAAACGATCTAGGCACATTAACTGGGGTAGGTCTGGAAATGCTATTAAAGGACACCTTTCATCAATTGATGATACTTTTTCCCCACACTGCCTTGGTATATTCCAATATATGCCAAAGACAGAAATGGAACTGGTCCAACCAATTTGGTCCACAATTTGAGAAAGCACGGAAACATGTAAATAAATCTGTTTCTGCTTACATGAGAGACTATGGAATGGGTTCATTATACAATAATAACTTGCGTTACAACATGCAAGACATCTACAGAGGAGATGGAGTGCACTTCTCAGATGAGGGGAATAGAATATTCCTCCTGAATTTAAGAATGTGTATTGGAACCTACTTGTAGGTACCTAAATCAACCACAGAACCCAAAAGCTCTTTTCAGAGCTACCCTAACTCTGATCATTCAAAGCGTTTATTTTTTTCTAACTTTTTTCACTATTTTTCACCAAAGTACGCTTTCGGGTACGCTTAAAGGTGCGCGCACCAGGCGCTACCCCCGCGAAAAATTAAAGAATTTTTTTTTTTTTTTTTACGTTTATGAGCCTCCTAAGCCCCCCTCAGAAAACCTAGAGGGTCAAGAAGTCTCTACAGTTCCCCCTTCTATCCATTCCGAACATTGTTTACCCTCCATCTTGTGTCTCGATTGTTCCGAAACACAAAATGGAGGACTCCCGTAACGCTGCCAGTGCGCGTAAAGGAGCGCGCACCCCTAAGCGCTCGTTAAAAAAAGGTGGGAAAGTAATTTACGGAAAACCCAATGGAGACACTTTCATCAAATATAGAATACGCCCTACTACATAGCAGTCCCTACCATTTGCCCAAATTTGGTGAAATTCCATTGAGACATTTAGGCTACAGGCCTGTCTAAATATCCTGAGGTAAATTACATGACAAAAACACACTTGTAATGTTAGAATTTACAACCAATTAAAAAGTATCTCTCATTTTCTACGATTATTTCCTGACGTTTGATTGGTTAAGTACAACAATATATATAAAAGAAGAGAGGGAAACACAGCCATTTTGACTACTGCTTCCTGAAGTACACTTGAAAACAAATTTCACTGACAACTTCAACTAATTTCTCTAAGGTAACTTCTAATTATGGAAGTATATTGTACACGTTAAGTTTATTTCTTAAAAAATATTCTGTTAGTGATATGCTATCCCTCTTTAATAGTTAGAGATAGAGATAGACTTCTCTGTAATAGTTATGGATTGAGTTAGGCTTCTCTGGTATACTAGCTCTACTAATATAGTTAATTTATATGCAATTTTCAGAAAGAAAATGGAAGGAGAAAATAAGGCAAATGATACTTCTATCAAAGTAAAGGTGGAAAAACCAGAAGATGAAAAAAAAGAAGTTGATTTCATGGATGACTCTTTGGATGAACAGTTTATAGAATGTTTGGAAGAAATTGAATCATGTACATATAATTATGAGGAAATTCCGGACAATATTATGTTAGAAATTTTATTAAATTATGAAAAAGAATCAGAGGAATAAATTTATCTTTAATAATTTCAATTGTTTCAGACAATATTCTTTTTTATATGTAATTCATGAAGTATTACCAAAAATGTTTAAAATATAAAGTGAGACTTATAGTATACTGTTCAACTATTTTTCTGTTACATAGTAAGTTTACTCATAGTTACTACCTTTCTCCCACTATATTATCTCATATGAATATTTTACACCTCATTTTCATAAGTGAACAGGATAGACTACTCATGATCCCCTAGAAATTCTCAGGGAGTGCTTAAAAGATCTGTTTCTCCTTTCCAGACAGACTATATTATGAATTCCATATACCACAAAAAATACAATAACAACATGCAAGATGTCTACAAAGAAGATGGTGAACATTAAATTTAAGTCTCTTCATTAGTACCTACATGTAGGTACTTACATAAAATAAAAAAATAAAAAAAAAAACAATTCATAAACATACAATTTTTGAAGTGATTATTTTTCCATAGTACCCTCCTCGATACGCTCCCCGGTGCGCGCACCAGGCGCTTCCCCCGCGAAAATCGAAAAAAAAAAAAAAAAATTTGAGGCCCCGCGGGGCCCTTTAATGGCCCCCATATCAAACCTAGGGGGTCAGGGGGGGTCTACCCTGCCCCCTTATGGTCAATTCCACCCTTTGTTTTTGCCACCTCTTATGACTAGATTTTACCGATAGACAAGATGGCGGCCGCTCCGGACTGTTTAGAATGTTTACAGACAACTGAGAGCCAATCAGCTTTCTGCGCGCAAGTCGCGTGTCGCGCCGGGAGCGCTCACCGGTGCGCGCACCGGAGAGCGCCTATAGATATATATATTTTTTTGAACGTTAATTTCTCAAAATCCACTGAAGCACATATCTTGAGACATAGCAAAGGCACATCGGGCTACCAGTCCCTACAATTTTGCCAAGTTTGGTGGAAATCCATTCAGCCGTTCGAGCTAAAAGTGAAATCGACCGCCCTATGGAAATTAACATGGGGAAAACGCGTTTTGGGACCCCCCTTTTATCTCGGCCCCCGCTTGACGAATCCCCCCCAAACTTTCAGGGAAGGACCGGACCGCCATGAGACCATTTTCCTGAAAATTTCAGGCAGATTCGTCAACCGGCGCCAAAGTTATTCAAAATAGAATGTTGAGATTTAACATTGAAAATTATCCTAACTATAACTACCTACTGGCGACCGCCAGTAGGTAATATATATATATATATATATATATTCACAGGAAACCAAGTTAACGTTGCGCTCTCAGGTAATCAGACAAACGAATCCAGAGTGTAATATGAGCAGTTTATTACACAACGCTTTTCAGCATAGAAGCCTTGTTCACGTGAACAAGGCTTCTATGCTGAAACGTGTTGTGTAATAAACTGCTCATATTACACTCTGGATTCGTTTGTCTGATTACCTGAGAGCGCAACGTTAACTTGGTTTCCTGTGAATATTGAATTACCGGACTGCTTCGCCGGCATTTGCGCCAACTCCCACGGGTCCCAGCACCCCGGAAGAAGCGTTTCTCTACCATAGGAAATCTGCAACATTCTATTGGGAATAACTTTGGCGTCGGTTGAGGAATTTGCGTGTAATTTTCCAAAAGTTTGGCCAGCTCCGCACCGATCCTTCCCTGAAAGTTTCGGGGGGATTCGTGAAGTGGGGGCTGAGAAAAAAGGGGGGTCCCAAAACGTGTTTTCCCCATGTTAATTTCCATAGGACGGTCTGACAAGTCTACAGCCCGAACCGCTGAACGGAATAACGCCAAACTTTGCAAAATTGTAGGGACTGGTACGCAGATGTGCCTTTTCTATGTTTGGTGAAAATTTCTCCAGTGGTTTTTATGAAAATTAACTTCAAAAACACATATATATCTGGGCGGAGCCTAATCACACATCTGATCTGATTGGCTGTCAGCACTTCATCCAAGAAGTGTTGGCAGCCATCTTGGGACCAATATACACGATAGCACCTCATTAAAAAGCATTGTAGTTAATAGAGGGTTTTAGAGGGTTTTATGACTTTAGTTACATTATAAATCATTTGTTGATGGTACCATACTCATTTTAGGAATTGTGGTGTTTTCTAAGGTGATTTTACCATGTGAAAAAGCTTTCTGCTGTGATATCATGAATCATGTTTGAAAGAAAACTATTATCTCATGCTTTTCCCACAGTGGTTTGGAAGGGGATCTATAAGCTAAACTGAAAGCATATTTTCTGTAAATTCACATTATCTTTCTCAGTCATGTGGGAATGAAGTCTGACATTCTCAGTAAAACATGTACATCCAACAAGGACAGAGACTGTCAGTTGATTCCTTTGTGTTCTACTGCAGCCTCCTAGAGTGTTCTAAAGAACAACTAGAGCGTTAACAGTCCTACTTATTACAAAGGTGTGACACACCTGAAGCCATCTTGATTGGAATAAAGTGGTAACTCTTAAAACATTTAATTTAAAAAGGAACAAAATGAGGGGGTATATTTTGCCATAGAAAGTATGATTAGTGCTGCAGAAAGAAAAATGAGAGGACATTTTGAGTGACTTCTCAAATCCTCTTCAATTTCATTAAAAGATTCTGACATGCAGTCTCCCAAGATGGCCACCAGAGACAAAAGAGCCTAAATGTAGCCCAAATATCACCCAGATGTAGCCCAAGTATAGCCCAATGACAGAATGTCCCAGAGTGTTCTAAAGAACAACTAGAGCGCTAACAGTCTTACTTATGTCAAAAGTATGGTACACCAGAAGCCATCTTGATTAGAATGAAGTGGTAAGTCTGAAAACATTTAATTTAAAAAGGAACAAAATGACGGGGTTCATTTTGCCATAGAAAGTATGATTAGTGCTTCAGAAAAAAAAATTAGGGCACATTTTCAGTGACTTCTCAAATCCTCTTATATTTCATTAAAATAATTCTGACATGCAGACTGAAACATGCACTTTGAATACCAGCAGCAGACTTCCCTGGTGAGCAGTAGCTTTACTACAGTGATCTAATGAGAAACTAGAGTGCTAACGTTCAGAATTTATGGCAAATGTGTGACACATCTGAATACCTTCTTGATGGAACCAAAGTAAACAAGCATTGAAAATGCAATAGATCTCGCCCTCGTTTAAGTTAAAGCCATTCTGTTTGTAATGAAGTGGCTTTTTAGCTTTGCTTTTATTCATGTTTTTAAACTTTCATGTAAATAACATGCATATGTATGCATATATGTATATGTATTCATGCATTTATATTTGTATGTATATAGATAGACAGATTATATATGTATGTGTGTATATATATATATATATATATATATATATATACACACATGCATATATATAAATGCATATGCATATATATGCATATATATATATGTGTATATGTGTGCAAGTAGAGAAAGGTAGAGAGGTAGATGTGTAGAGGTAGAGAGGTAGAGGTAGAGAGGTAGCGGTAGAGAGGTAGAGACTAGTAGAGAGAGAAGTAGTGAGAGGTAGAGAGGTAGAGAGTAGAGAGTGAGTAATAGAGAGTAGAGAGTGAGTAGTAGAGAGAAGTAGAGAGCTGTAGAGAGAGTAGCAGAGAGTGAGTAGTAGAGAGTAGTAGAGTGAATAGTAGAGTGAGTAGTAGAGAGTAGTAGAGAGTGAGTAGTAGAGAGTGAGTAGTAGAGAATAGTAGATAGTAAGAATTAGAGTGAGTAGTAGAGAGCAGTAGAGAGTGAGTAGTAGAGAGTAGTAAAGAGTGAGTAGTAGAGAGTGAGTTGTAGAGAGTAGTAGAGAGTGGGTAGTAGAGAGAGAGAATAGTAGAGAGTAGTAGAGAGTGAGTAGTAGAGTGAGTAGTAGAGACTAGTAGAGAGAGATTAGTAGAGAGTGAGTAGTAGAGAGTAGTAGAGAGTGAGTAGTAGAGTGAGTAGTAGAGAGTGAGTAATAGAGAGTAGTAGAGAGTGAGTAGTAGAGAGTGAGAAGTAGAGAGTGAGTAGTAGAGAGTAGTAGAGAGTGAGTAGTAAAGAGTGAGTAGTAGAGAGAGAGTAGGAGACAGTGAGTAGTAGAGAGTAGAGAGTAGTAGAGAGTGAGTAGTAGAGAGTAGTAGATAGTGAGTAGTAGGGAGTGAGTAGTAGAGAGAGAGTAGTATAGAGTAGTAGAGTAGTAGAGAATGAGTAGTAGAGAGTGAGTATTAATGAGTAGTGGAGTAGGAGAGAGTAAGTAGTAGAGAGTAGTGGAGAATATTCCAAAGTTTGGCACAGCACCACTTGCACAATAAGTCCAATCAAATCATATTACTTAGAGTCCTTATTGAAGCGCTGAATCTTGGTGTATATTCAAATGCTTTTATTTTCCTTAAGTTTATGTACCACAGCCAGCCAAAATGTTTCGTTCTGTACAACAGAACTTCTCCAGGGCGTTCTTATTTCCTTCAAGTTATGTCAGTATCCTGTTGTCATATAACTAGATATTTCTTCCAAATGTTAGACGAGACGTAAGTACATTCTTATTCAAAGTGACTAGGTATCAATTTTACCCACACAATTCGGGCAGACTTGAGTAATTTATAGCATCCTCAAAGTCAGTCTTTCGAAAATTCCAAAGTATGGGACATGATAATCCAAATCCAAATGTTTCTTAAGAAAAGTCATTTTCAATCGTTCGGAATATCGGTGTTTGGGCAGATATGACCCAGGGACCCCGAGTATGCGAGGGGAATTAGTCCCCCGTCTGCAAACGCACCAGTGGCCTGCGTTGCAAAGAGGTGTAAAAAGGGGCATAGCCTCATTACACCTCTATGCAATGCAGCCCCCTGGCGCATACTGGAGGTTCCAGGTGGGCTAGTTGGCCCCCAGGGACACCTAGTATGCAAGGGGAATTAGTTCCCTCTCTTCAAACATGCACGGGGCCTGCGTTGCAGAGAGGTGTAAAAAGGGGCATAGCCTCATTACACCTCTATGCAATGCGGCCCCCTGGCGCATACTGGAGGTTCCAGGTGGGCTAGTTGGCCCCCAGGGACCCCCAGTATGCAAGGGGAATTAGTTCCCCCTCTGCAAACGCGGCAGGGGGCTGCATTGCAGAGAGGTGTAACAAGGGGCATAGCCTCATTACACCTCTGCAATGCAGCCCCTGGCGCATACTGGAGGTTCCAGGTGGGCTAGTTGGCCCCCAGGGGCCCCCAGTATGCAAGGGGAATTAGTTCCCCCTCTTCAAACATGCACGGGGGCTGCATTGCAGAGAGGTGTAAAAAGGGGCGTGGCTTCATTACACCTCTCTGCAATGCAGTCGCCTGGCGCATACTGGGAATTCCTGGTGGGCTTTCAGGTCTTATATAGTTAGGAATTAGCATTAAAAAAACCTTTGAAATTCACTGAAAAAAACGTAGGTTTCAGGCCTTATATAGTTAGGAATTAGCATTTAAAAAACCTTGCAAATTCACTGAAAGAACCATAGGTTTCAGGCCTTATATAGTTAGGAATTAGCATTTAAAAAACCTTTAAAATTCACTCAAAATACTATACGTTTTAGGGGTGTTATAGTTAGCTGGACATTTCACTCATACAAAACCATTGAAATTGCTCCTATATAGTTAGTCGTACTAACTATATTACGCGCACCCGCAATCCACTGCTGATGATGTCACATATTACATCATTCTAGACAAGGTCAGTGACATCACTGATGACATCTCAAATGACATCACTGATGACATCACTGATGTCATCATCCATGTGACAATCACATACACCTTTTTATACACTAGTAAAATCTTTCATCACTCTTTGTAAAATACAGAGTATGATATTTGAATCCATTGTTACAGCAATACAAGTATCTAAAATCTCACTCAGTGATTTATAGATGTATACACACATCTAATCACTTACCTGTAGATTCACTCATAAATGCTGTCAATGAACAATAGAACACTATCAAAAATACTTATACACCTAAATCGACATTACACATCAGCACACATCCTATTCACATATGAAGTCATCCTACTCACTTATGCAAACAATGGATCATACTTACATATTTACTTAGCTACACACTTATACAAACACAAATTCCTCTATTCATTTAGATAGTAAGTCATACTTAGTGAATTATAAAATCATTATTTCAAGTATAAAGTTATCCATACGGTCACTCACACAATCATTTAGTCTTATGTATACTTATTTATATACAACGACTGACACATACACTGCCTTTTATTTTTCTAGTTTGTTGGACATGTACCAATGAGAAATATATTTGCTCATCACCACACCCATAAAGATATTCACTCACCCAAACAACTGTTAGAACATGTAGTTTTAACTTCTATATCTAGTGAATCAACTATTCACACATCTTTGGGCAGTCACACCCCCCCCACCGAACCACACACACATTCACTCTCCCATATAAATACTCAGTTAACTAATCAATAACTAATACAGACTTTCACATAGCTAGTAACCAACTGGAGTACCTGTTTACACAACAACTGACAAAGTGATACAGATATTCAAACAGTTTAGTCACTATCCACTATATTTAGTGAGACACTATAAATTGGTCAAGTAAACAGTTAATTCCACTGCTACTAAATCCTCCATCCAAATATTTATTTTAATATATCCACTCATTCTTCAATGCAAATTGCTATATATATAATGCATATTTAAATAACGAAGCAAACCACATTCACTGGATGATGTCATCAGTGATGTCATCAGTGATGTCATTTGAGGTGTCATCAGTGATGTCACTGACCTTGTCATGAATGATGTAATATGTGACATCATCAGCAGTAGATTGTGGGTGCGCGAAATATAGTTAGTACAACTAACTATATAGGAGCAATTTCAATGGTTTTGTATGAGTGAAATGTCCATTTCAAAGGTTATACTCTATAAGTCATCTGACGTGAGACACTTTATCGTTAAGTTGGTCCATAACCTAATAACTGGTAATGCTGCACTTGCACTTTATTTAGCTAGTAAAGCGGGGTAACCGAGTCAAGAGATAAACCTAGGGTGTAAGGCTCAGGCAGAGCCACGGAAATACTTGTAGTATTTGTATTCGTAAAAGACTATATCATTGGAAAATACACATAGAGTAATTTGGAATTTTAAAATATTTGAATGAGCCGTTATGTTAAAAAGGTTTAAAGACACCCCCAATGTATAAAAAATCTGTTAACGTTCGATTCGAAAGAAATCAGGAAGTTTTGTTCGCCATTTTGTCACTGCGAGTAAATATATTGTTCATTTCAAAGCGTTGAAACATGGAAAGGGGAAAAGGTAGAGATTGTTTTGCTGCATAACTTTTCTCGGGGTGTGCAGTAAGGGCGTTAAACCCAAAAACATATAATTTTTTCCCGAAAAAAAATACGTGGTGCGCGCACCCGGTCGCGCACACCTATTTACAAGAGTGTGAAAATGGAGATAAATCAGAAGTTTGAGTGGTTAGATATAAGGTGGCTCTGAAAAGAGCCCTTGTGTTAATTGAGTGTTTTCTGCATTTATAAGTAAGTACCGATGCAGAGTCTGATGTTGCAGAGGAAGATTCTGTTTCCCTCATTCGTGAAATGAACACCGTCTCTCCTATAGACGTCTTGCATGTGGTATCGCAAGTTGTTGTGGTAAATAGAACCCATGCTATAATCTCTGAGAAACGCAGAAACAGATTTATTTACATGTCTCCTTGCTTTCTCAAATTGTGCACAATGTTGATTGGACCAATTCCATTTCTGTCTTTGGCATATATTGGAATATACCAAGGCAGATCGAGGAAAAGGTGTCATCAATTGTCCAAAGGTGTCTTAGAAGCATTTCCAGACCTACCCCAGTGATTGTGCCTAGATCGTTCCCACCACAGTGCACAATTATAAGGTCTGGTTCTGGGAGATGCATAAAAGTTTTCACCAATGGAATCAATTGGTGACATTTCATTCCTCTTTTGCCAATCCATCTTATGTGTACATTTGGTAAGCCGAGGTTGCAAATTCGTCTGCTTACTGCATATTTTTCACTCCAGTGAATATAACTGTGTCCTATTAGCCAGACCTTCATTTTCAAGGGATTTGTAGTCGTCCTCCAATCGGTTCTGGAAGTGGAATGGGAGTTAGAAGTTGAAATTCTAAATAAAGAAAAAGGAAGAGGCTGGGTGTGGTTAAAAAAATAAAAATGATTGGTTGATTGTAATAAGTGGAGATTGAACAGTACGTTGCATGTTAATGTTTATGTTAAACGAAAAGTACTATTGGGTGTGAGAAAACAAGACATGTAACAGAGCTGTGGATTGGCAGGTGTTTCTGGAGGGAAAATAGTCTTCTTAGTTTGTTGTAGAACGTTGAGACATGAACTTTTGACCTGTGCCTTCAGCAAGGTGCAGAATGAGGTGTAACCATGGAAACAGCTGGAGATGGCAGTTGGTGATGGGTTCACTCTTTGGTGCCTCTGCATCTGCACTCTGTTCTGTGGTGGCAGGCGGAGAACTGTTTGTTATTGTGGAGATGAAAGTGCGATAAGGAGAGAAATACGACATAGCGTTTGGCCTGTAGAAGCGTGGGAGCAGTGATTAAGTCTGAGTGAAGCGGAACTGTGGCGGTGCTTGGTAACAGTAAAAAAAATGTTTTAACAGTGGTATAACTGTCTGTACGGTGCGCGACCTACTAAGAAAGAGTTCACGGGCCGTAATTGGCTTGCAGGTTCTAGTATCAGTAAGTGAGGTCGAGAAAAGAAAACATTCAGGACTTTATTTATGAAGGCCTTGCGCCACCGGTGCGTCACTTTTTCTCATTTTAAAAAATGAGGCACCGGCGGGGGAAGGTCTTCATAAATAAGGTCCTCAGTGTCTACAGTTAAGGTTATGTGGAACCCATGAATAGTTTTTCAATATGAAATCATTTCAGTTGAGATTATGGATTAAAAGAGAAACCGTGAATATTTGAAATGTTTATTTAGAAATGTACTGTTTTAAAGGCAAATCATTATGTAATATGAGTACAGATATTGCAAAAAACACAGTAATTGGTATTGTCAGTAGTACATGGAATACAAACGCTATAGTTGAAGAAAAATGAATATAGTTGGAAAAAAACATTGTACACTCTTATAAGGAAGTATATCATATTTTAATAAATGGAAGAAGGTCTCTGGCCTTTCAGTTAGGGAACGATATATGAAAATGCAAGTGGTTATACATCATTACTTTATCAATCAGCTGTCTACATGCGAAGCACTATCGAGTTTGTGTTATGTTACTGTGTACGGGGAAAAAAAGGCGCCAAAAGCGACAAAATGGCGAGAGGTGCATGTATGTAATCTGTTGGATGGTGCGCAAATCAGTATTGAGGAGAACTACTGTATTGATATATCTTTTGAAGGTTGCAGTATTGCATTTGAAATACAGCACAAGTAACAATGGAAATATTGTTGAAAGAACATATTTTTCTGTAAAGTATTTTAAATTAATAATTTTATAGAAAATTAAAGGAGCAGAGGCGTGTGAGGCGGAAATAAGCAGTTGAGATGCGAAATGGCGTTTACAGTTATAAAAAACTTGTTTAAAATTTACACATTAATTAGGGTACATGTAGCATATATTAGCGAGTTTTGCATCGAGTACGTTTGAAATAACCTTACATAAGATATGCAATAGAATTGTTGAGATTAGACTGTAAAAAAATAAAGTTGAAAATCGAGTAGCTGAAGAAACAAATGTAGTCCACATAAAAGATCAAAATTTAAACAACACGAAATCATAATGTCCACTGTTAGTAAAGCCAATAGGTCTGTTCTTCAAAAGAAAATATGGAAAAGAACGTGATGAATATAGGGAAGCAAAAGGAAATGAGGACGTCAATGGTTTGTATATGAGTTATTGAAGCATTGTTTAGGCAAAATAGGTAGCTTCTGCTTGTAACAGGAAATCACTTTTATCATTTGAAAGTATGTCAGCCATCCAATGGAAAAGAGTAAAGCAGTACTCATGATCTGTTAAAATCGGAGCCTCTTTTATTATCAGAGGGCAGGTCGGTGGGTTTTCGATGTAGTTCTCTGTTAGGAAAGAGTTAACCGTCCATTGTGTAGGCAAAGTATGCAGCAAGAGCTTCTAACAGGAAATCACTGTTATCATCTGAAAACATGTCAGCCATCCAATTGAGAAGAGGAAAGCAGCATTCATGATCTGTCATTATTGGAGCGTCTTTTACCATCATAGGGCAGCTCGGTGGGTTTTCGATGTAGCTCTCTGTTAGGAAATCTTGCGCCGCTGCGAATATATTCCAATGACCCAGAACTCCTTCTATCGCTGCAAAGGCCATAAACCCTCTGTTGTAACAAAGCTGTTCATGATCAAGTAACGGATTCATGAGGTGATTGTAATTCGGTTCAGGAGGTACCAAATTGCAGAGACATAAATCCAGGGCCCACGTGAAATCACAGCTCAGGCAATGAAATACAGGCTGCACACAGGTGAAATACGAATATCGAAATGATAATCGATATGAAGTATTCAAAGTTGAGAGTGGTAAGGTGCCGTAGTACAGAAGCATTCTCTGTCGAAATAGTTCTAAGTGGTCCGGCTCGTTTGCGAAGGCAGGAGGGACATCCATTTTGAATTTCCCAAGATGGTAAAGGAAACGGCGCAGCAGTGCCGGTTGTATAGCAACTCCACAGAATTAGGTCGCCGGCTATGCAGTGGAGAGGAGCAGAATGACTTGATAAATTTTCTAGGAGTCTAGTCACTTATATATTGCTTAGTAGTTATCAAAAAAGTAGCTTTTCTTGAACTGGAGGATGCGTTAAAAAATAAGGGAGTGATTTGAGGAAGTTGTAAAGCAAGGTCAATTTTTTTTTACATCAATGCTGTTTTCTGTGAATGTTAGCTAAGTGAAAGATATGTGTGTGAGCAGGTGCAACGTTCAGTTTTAAATGTGACAATGGCGCTCTTGTTCATGTCTTCCGATTCAAGGTCGGTATTCGCTGCCAAATACAAAGATCAAGAAACGCATGCGTGGGGTAGATAGTCTGCATTCTTAAAGGAAAGCAAATGAAGGGTTATTTTTACTGCGTTAGCATTGTCGTTTAAAAAGTTACAGTGATTTCCATTATATGTTAAGAAAGTGTCACTGATGAAGACTGAAAATAAATCCTTATAAATAACAGGGACTGGTGTATTTTAGAAAAGGTGTGTAACATTACATGAATTGTGAAAAAAAAAATGTATTTGAAAGTGTATGGTTTGAAAATGAAAAGTAGAGGTTTATAGTTCACGTTTTGAAAGCAGTTCTAGAGGGTCAGATGCATGATAGATTTATAAAAAATAGAACATGTTTTTCAATAATATTATGGAAAAAATATGTGCCTTTATGTACTATTTACATTATCTGCCTGTTGCCTATTCTTTGAGTTTTAGTAATCCTGTGTCTTATAAGTTTTCCAGGGGCGGTTTGAGGTTCATGGACAATAATTTAAACATTTATTCTTCCCTCGACCTTTACATATACATATATAAAACATATTTATTTTTTAGAAAGACACACATTCACTGGATGGTGTCATAAGTGATGTCACTGACCATGTCATGAGTGATGTAATATGTAATGTCATCAGCAGTGCATTACACGCGCAAGTTATAGTGAGTCCAACTAACTATAACGTGGAATTTCATTGGTTTTATGTCAGTAAAATTTCCAGCTAACTATAACTGGTGTCAAACCTATGGTTTTTTCTATGAATTTCATAGGTTTTTTAAATGCTACTTCCTAACTATAACGTGTGTAAAATCTAGGGTTTTTTCAGTGAATTTCATAGGTTTTTCAAATGCTATTTCCCAACTATAACGTGTGTAAAACCTATGGTTTTTTCAGTGAATATATATATAGTTAGGACCTAGTTACCATAGGAAATGCCGAACATTCTATTGGGAATAACTTTGGCGCCGATTAAGGGATCTGCCTGTAATTGTCCTTAAATTTGCCTCTTTGCACTCCGCTCCTTCCCTAAAAGTTTCGGGGGGATTCGTCAAGCGGGGGCTGAGAAAAAAGGGGGGGTCCCAAAACGTGTTTTCCCCAAGTTAATTTCCATAAGGACATTCTGACAAGGCACCAGATTTGCCAAAATGGTAGGGGCTGGTATGGAGCAGTGCCTTTTGTATGTTTGGTGTAAATCCCTCCAGTAGTTTATGAGAAAATTAAATGTGAAATCGAGTCCAATGCAATTTTCCATAGGACCTTCAGACACAGCTGCAGCCCGAACGGCTGCATGGAATTACTGCAAACTTGGCAAAATGGTAGAGCCTGGTATGCAGAAGTGCCTTTTGTATATTTGGTGAAAATACCTCCAGTAACTGTTGAGAAAATTGACTTTTTTCAAATTATATATCTATAGGCGGGATACGGTACGCGCACGGGCTTGCACCGTCCTTGTTCTGTCCTTGCACGTGCGCGGACCTTAACGTGCACCGCGGAATTCTGATTGGCTGTTGAACGTCTGTCAACATTCCAGTCAGTCTAAATGAGGAAGTGTTGTCCGCCATCTTGTTTTTGTGGCAGATAATAGTGGGTGTAAACAGAAGTGTAATAGTTGACAAGGAGGCAGGGTAGAGATTCCTGAGCCCCTTAGGTTTTGTCATGGTGTCTGTAAAGGACCCCGAAGGTTGAAAAAAAAAATGTAAAAAAAAATTGCGGGGTCCGCGCACCATGTGCGGACCGCGGCTCAAAAAGACAAAAAATAAATACATTAAAATAACAAGTTTCAATGTTTGGATGTTGATTGAGTGCAACATTGAGTGATGACTCTTTCACCTTTGTGTTTAGGTAGGTGTTTTGTGGAGAGTTAGTATGGTAATTGGTAGTGAGCATTGGGGGTAGGTTGAAGATTATGTGAGTTTGAATGTGTTGATAATTTGAACCAATTAAAATGTTACTTTGGTTTTGATTTTGTGTGTGATGAAATGTGATTGGCTGGGTATTTGAATATGTATGAAAAAGGTGAGATAAACACAGCCATTTTGAGATTTTAGTGTTTGAGGTATACTTCTGAGGTGTGAGATTGAGACAGAATTTACTGTACAACAGTTTTCTAGAAAGTGAATTGTTAATTTGTAAGGAGAACTCTGTTGTTCACTTTAAGTTAATAGGAAAAATGTTTTCTGTTAGTTATTTAATGTTTTTCTGTTATACCTATTGATTGAGTAGGGCAACATCAGATGCAGTGCTTTATATTTCTAATTCTTGCTTGATACTATACACTGTCCAGGGAAACACAGCCATTTTGTGACTATAGTGTCTGAGGTACTTTTGTGTGGAATTTTTGGTGTTTAATTTCTGGTGTGTGTTTTACACAGTATGTATGTATGTATGTATGTATATATAAATTATTTTGTAGCGCGCTCTATTACTTGAGAGTATCCTGGCGCGAAATGGGAAAGGCAGAGAGAAGAGCAGCAAGAAAACAACTTAAGCTACACATAAGTTACACTTCTGAACAGGTGAGTTTTCAAATGTTTCTTGAATTGGGCCACAGTTTGCAAGGAGCGTAAATGAAGAGGGAGGGCATTCCAGGCCCGAGCCGCGACCACTACAATCGATTGACCGCCGAGTCTGGCTCGCTTAAAGCGGGGAAGAAACAGTTTGAACAAAGTGGATGATCTGAGGGTGCGGGCGGGAACATAGAAAGCAAATCTGTGTTTCAAATATGCTGGACCTTGGTCGTGGGTAGCTCTGAACGCCAGCAGCAGGGACTTAAACAAGATGCGCTGTGAGACTGGGAGCCAATGAAGGGTGCGCAGTTCAGAGCGCACACTCCTCCATCTAGGGACATTGAATAGCAAACGAACAGCGGCATTCTGGATAACCTGCAGGCGTTTAACCAGGTAAGCCGGAATGCCACTGAACAGTGCATTCGCATAGTCCAGTCTTGCCAGTATGAGAGCCCGCGCCACTGTCTCCTTGGCATCCCTAGGGAGCAAGGGGAAGAATTTGCGTAGCATTCTCAAAGTGGCAAAGCAGGTTCCCGTAAGCTTCTTTATGTGGTCCTCGAATCTAAGGTCCTCCCCAAACCAGATCCCAAGGTTTTTTGCGGGGCCCCCCATCACTTTAGGGCTGGGAATGTTCGGGGGCCAGAGCGTACTCCTAAACGAGGAGGGGAAGGAACCATAGAAAAGCACCTCAGATTTGTCCTCATTGCACTTCAGCTGGGCCATAGTCAACCAGCGAAATACTGAGGACAAACACCGATGAACTACAGAAGTGTCCAAAGAATCGTCAGGCAAAGTGAACAACAACTGAGTATCATCTGCATATCCTATGATCTTAGCCCTGTACTGTTCCGCCAAATACACCAGAGGGGTAATATAAATGTTGAACAGTAAGGGGCTAAGAGTGGATCCCTGGGGGACACCTGTGAGGAGTGGTTTAGATTCTGAGGCGTAGGGCGGCATCCAGACCTGCTGCGTCCTGTCAGAGAGAAAGGAGGACAGCCAGGCAAGAACAACCCCCCCAATACCAATAGCAGACAGCCTGGCGAGAAGGAGCTCATAGGGGACGGTATCGAACGCGGCAGAGAGGTCTAATAATATCAGGACCGCTCTGCCGCCTCCGTCCAGACAATCCCGGATAGACTCCGTCATCTCGACCAGCGCGGTCTCAGTACTATACGCTGCCCTAAAACCCGATTGGGCAGGGTGAAGAGCATTGGAGGATTCCACAAAGCTCTCCAATTGTCGGAGAACCACCTTCTCGCAAATTTTGGCGAGTGCTGGCAGGAGGGATATGGGTCTGTAGTTACCCGGGGCCGTGGCATCCAGTCCCGGTTTTTTTAGGAGCGGCAGAAGCTTAGCTTGTTTCCAGCCGCGAGGGACCACACCAGAAGCCAAGGAAAGATTCACAATCTGGGTGGTCTCACTACAGACAATTTCCGCCACCTCCGAGAGCACTCGGGCTGGACATGGGTCCACCGGGGAGCCAGATTTCAAGGACTGAAGGAGAGGTAGTACAGCGCAGTCAGAGACTGGCACGAAGTTAGTAAGCTGTTGGCCGATACACGGGCCACGGAGGGGACAGGGGTCAGCCGTTGGACAGTCCTCGGGCAGCGCCGAGAGTAGGTCCTCCTGAATCCTAGCTATTTTGCTGATGAAAAAAGTGGACAAATCCTCGCACCATTGCGCAGAGGAGGGAAGAGTGGCAGCATCGCAAACAGGGGATACAAAACTTTTGACAATGGAGAAAATCTCCCGACTATTATTGTCGGCTTTGGCAATACGCCCTGCATAATAATTCCCTTTAGCAGCCTTAATGGCGGCATAATAATCTTTTGGGGCCAAGCGTAAAGCAGACTTGGCCTCCGCACTGTACCCACATCTCCACGCTCGTTCCAGTTTTTTGCAGCCTAGCTTCAACTCCCTCAACTCGGGAGAAAACCAGGGTTGCGAAGGAGAGTGTCGGAGTCTGGAAACGGTCGCGTGTTTAGTGGATATCTCAGCTGCCTGCCGCACCCACTCATCAAACCCACAAACCGCCTCATCCAGAATCACCGTGGGTTGGGGGTGAACTGCGGATAGTGCCTTACTGAACACTGGCAGGTTGATTTTTTGGGTATGAGGCATGGGAGGGGTTGGGCCAGTTTCCATGATCTTCCAGGCAAACCTGACCAGGTCATGATCGGACCAGGTAACTTTTTCCACCTTCACATTCTCAATGGGGAAGTTAGAACAAACCAGATCAAGAAGGTGACCACCCTCATGCGTCGGAGAAGTCACCCATTGCTTGAGCTGAGCAAGGTCAAGGACTTCACCGTAGTAACTCTTCTTATAGAATTTAATAGTTTTTTTCTGCCCTATCTCACTCTTACCCTGCAACATCTCACTGTCTTTCTCTTTCTTTTAATAGTACACTAACTTCAATAATGGTTGAAAATGAAGAGTCATTTGACATTGTTATAGACATTTTTGTGACTGTTATTGAGGATGTTCCTGTTGATGAGAGTAATCCTGAAGGAGAGCTTTATGATGGAGGAGATGGCATGGACGATTTCTATGATGAATCCTTGGATTCAGATTTAATGGAAGCTTTGGAGTTCATTGAGTTTGAGGATTCTTTTTGAGAGAATTTCCATATTGACATTGCTGATAATGCAATCTTAGACAATCATTTAAATTTTGGAAATTCCCAACAATAAATTTAAATTTAGTAAATAAATATTGTATGAGAATTTATACTTAACCAAATGTAATTTATGAGGTAGTAGCAAACTGATAGTTTTTTGTGTTACATAGTAAGTTTACTCATAAATACTTCCATTCTCCCCCAAAATTTTCTTAAATGTGTATTTGACATCTCCTCTTCATGTCCTGCATACTTTCTCTCACTGTCTGACTCTGATGCAGAAGATTGCACCATAAGTAAGTTTAAAGAACAGCAAGTGTGTCTCACCAGAGCAGGAAATCATGCAGTAACTAAGCGCTGTTTCTCTTTCTTTTAATAGTACACTAACATAAAATGATGAATGAAAATGAGGAGCCTACCAACATCATCTTTGAAATAACAGCAACATTTATTGATCCTATAGATGAAACAAATCATGAAGAACATGAAGGAGATACCATGGCAGATTTTTTTGATGAAACACTAGTTATGGAATTAATGGAATGTGTAGACGTTGTTGAGTTTGAAGAATAATTTTCAGACACTTTGATGGATGAAATTTCTGATGAAGAAATGCTACAAGTTCTTTTAGATTTTGAAAATTCTGATAAATAAATTTTAATTTAGTAAAGAAAAATTATTTTGAAAATTATCCTTATTTAAATGTAATTTATGAGGTAGTAGCAAAGTGACACAATTTTGTGTTCTTCATGTCCTGTATCCTTTCTGTCACTGACTGTCTCTGATGCACTAGTTTACAATATAAGTAAGTATATAGAACAGCAAGTGTGTTTCACCAGAGTAGGAACTCATGACTCCCTACGCCAATTCTGACCACACATTGAGAAAGGAAGGAATCATGTGAACAAGTCTGTTTCTGCTTTCCTGAAAGACTACAGTATGACTTCAATATACCATAAAAACTTGCATTACAACGTACAAGGTATCTACAGAGGAGATGATGTCCATTTCCATGTAGTTTTATTTAAAAAAAAATTCCAATAGGTCCGCGCACCGTGAGTGCTCGTTAATGCACGGTGCGCGAACCCTTTCGCCGCCATTTTGTGGTTTCAGAAGAGAGTGAAAAATATAACTTAAAAAACGTGGGAAGGGGATAGGGTAGAGTGTCCCTGACCCCTTAGGTCTTCTCAGGGGGTTCTTAAAGGACTCCTAAGACTAAAAAGAATGTTTTTTTTTAAATACCTGAAATAACGAGAGGTCCGGGCACGGGGAGTGCTCGAGAAGTGCTCGGTGCGGGGACCTCAGTAAAAATGTATTTAAAAAATTAAGTTAAAAATCATATTTGAGTGTTTACATGTTAGTTGGCTCTAAAAAGAGCGGTTGTGTTCATTGTGCTTTTTTTGGTACCTACAAGTAAGTACCAATGCAGAGTCTGATGTTACAGAGAAAGACTTTGTTCCCTTCATTGGTTGGAATGTACACCATCTGTCCTTTAGATGCCTTGCATGTTGTAACGCAAGTTGTTGTGGTATATACAACCCATTCCATAGTCTCTCATGTATGCAGAAACAGATTTATTTACATGTTTCCTTGCTTTCTCAATCTGCGGACAAAATTGATTGGACCAATTCAATTTTTGCCTTTGGCATATATTGGAATAGACAAAGGCAGTTTGAGGAAAAAGTGACATCAATTCTCCAAAGATGTCCTTCAATAGCATTTCCAGACCAACCCCAGTCGAAGTGCATAAGTCATTTCCACCACAGTGCACAATTATGAGGTCAGGATGTGGGAGATGCATGAAAGATTTCACCAATGGTATCAATTGGTGACATCTCAATCCTCTCTGGCCAATCCATAAAATATCCACATTTGGTAAACCAAGGTTTAAAATTCCTCTGTTTGTTGCATACCTTTCAGACCAGAATACAAAGCTGTGTCCTACAAACCATACTGAAAGCATGTTCAAGACAGATCTGGTTGTACTCAGATGAGGGCTGTAATTAAAATGGCAGTTGGAAAGCTTGCAGTTTAGAAAAAAAGAGCAGGACATTCACTGCACTTGAAGCTTAAGAAATGATTGGTGCTTTCTGAAAATGCAAAAGAGCATATTAGGGTGCATAGTTTTGTTTTTTAATAGAAGTAATTCTAACGGTTCTGAAAAGGTCATTGAAAGGAACATTGCACATGATTAGCTGTTATATTGAAAGCTCTAACAACCTTGATGGATTCATTTGCAACATTGTATGATGAACTTTTAAACTCTGTTCTTCCTAAGGTGGGAGTTACCATGGTAACAGGTTGAATGAGCAGTAGGAGGATGGGTGAATATTATGTAAGTTTGAAAGTGTGGAAATGTAGAACAAATTGAAATGTTAGTTTAGTTTTGAAATAGTGTGGGAAGACATTTCATTGGTTATGAGCAGAAATACGTGAGAAGAATGAGTGGGAAACTGCCATTTCTGTTTCCAGTGTCTGAGCTGCAGTTCAGGGATTCTGCTTAAGACAAATTGGTGTGTGTTTCACACTGTTCTACATTTTCAAAAGCGATTTTAAAGGTGAGTAATATAGAGAGAGTGCTGTTTGCAGTATTGGGAAGCATAACAAGCATATTGGGCTTCATTACTGTTGTATTTTGAAAATGAGTCAGGTTTCTGCATTGTAGTGTAGTGCTCATTTAAATGGGTTGTGCTCTGTGTGTAAAATGATTTACCATGCTAAATGTTTTTTGATAACATGTGTGGCTTAAAGATTTTTGACAAGGAACACAGTGAGTGTCTGTGTGAATTAAGGAATTATATTTTCACCTTTTTCCAGAATGTTAAATGAAGGGTGCATATTAGAAATGACATTTTGAAATAAGTTAGGTTTCAGCAATGTAATGTAGTGCATATTGAAATGAGCTGTGTTCTGTGTCTAAATCGATTTACCTTGTTAAATGATTTTTGCTGAAATGTGTGGCTATAATATTTTTCACAAGGGTCACACTGTGTGTGTATGTGAATTAAGGAATTATATTTTCATCTTTTTCCATAATGTTAGCTGTGTGTGCTTACTGTTTGTATCTTTTAGTTTATAGGGTAGACTTCTTTTTAAATTGTTTTTCATGCTTGTATTCAATGCTGGTATAGAGATAGTGTAATGGTTTCATTGGACTTGTAAATATGCTTCTTTTTACAAGTGCCTTGCGCAACCTTTAACATGGGTGGAAGCAGTGAATGTATGGAAAGGGATAGGAATAGCAGATAGAAAACCTTATGAAATGGTGTGGGAGATGCATAAAGGATTTCACTAATGGCATCAATTGAGATGGAATATAAGATAAAGAGGGGCATATTTACAAGCCCCTTGCGCAATGTTTGACATGGGTGCAAGCAGAAAATGCATGCAGAGTAATAAAATTGCCATACAGACAAGAATATGAAATGCCGTGAGAGATGCTTAAAGGGTTTTTCTAATGGCATAAATTTAGATAGAATATACAAAAAAAGAGAGGCATATTTACAAGGCCCTTGCGCAATGTTTGACATTAATGCTGGTATAGGGATAGTGTACTGGTTTCATTGGCATATTTACAAGCCCCTTGCGCAATGTTTAACATTAATGCTGGTATAGAGATAGTGTAATGGTTTCATTGGCATATTTACAAGCCCCTTGCGCAATGTTTGACATTAATGCTGGTATACAGATAGTGTAATGGTTTCATTGTCATATTTACAAGCCCCTTGAGCAATGTTTGACATTAATGCTGGTATAGAGATAGTGTAATGGTTTCATTGGCATATTTACAAGCCCCTTGCAATGTTTGACATTAATGCTGGTATAGAGATAGTGTAATGGTTTCATTGGCATATTTACAAGCCCACTGCACAATGTTTAACATTAATGCTGGTATAGAGATAGTTTAATGGTTTCATTGGCATATTTACAACCCCCATGCGTAATGTATATTTTTGTCTGTGTGCCAGTTTTATTACTCTGCATGCATTTTCTGCTTGCATCCATGTTAAACATTGTGCAAGAGGCTTGTAAATATGCCTCTCTTTTTTGTATATTGTATCTCAATTGATGCCATTAGTAAAATCCTTTACGCATCTCTCACACCATTTCATATGGTTTTCTATCTGCTATTCCTATCCCTCTCCATGCATTCACTGAGATGGTGGAGGAAGAGAGTGATATGAGACACACAAAGAGAGATGTGAACTAGTGTTTATATTGTTTAGTTAATGTAATTGCTATGTGCTATGTTAGTAGTGGTCTATAATATGTCATATTTTTCTTTTCAACAGATTGTAAATATCTACTGAGTCATAATAGATTATGCCTACCAAGAACCGCAAACAAAGACTTTATAAGCAAGTTTTATCAATCAAGAGGACTCAATTAGAAGATTCATCCAGAAGACAATCTTCAGAGAAAAGAAAAATGCTCCTGGTAATGCACCTGTGCTTCCTGTTTTTTTGCAGGAGAACTTGAATGGATTCTTGTGCAAAGGTTATTAGTTTCTGGCAACAAATGCATTACATCATCAAATTCTTAAGTTCAGGTGGGATATTTGCAACCATTGACGCTTGCATTGGTGGTGCTGTTGCTTCAGAAGAACTGCTGGGAGTAGAGCCCTGCTCCTCTGATGATCGTTTTATTACAGCTTTACTCCAATTGCTTGGGTGTATATTCTGGACATGGCATTCCATGCTATAAGTTCCAAAGCTGTACTATTTCTGTGGATTACCTCTTGAAAGTACTGTGTGACAGATTGTACATGTGACAAAAGGTGCATTCTCCTTTTTCTCTCTTTCTGTTTTTTTTTTAAATTTCCGTACCATGGACTCTCTCTGTGTTCTAGGGGTTTCAGGAACAAACTCTTCTGAAGATGAAGTAGAAGAATGAACTTTTTACAAAAAACAATTGTTGCATCTGTGGTTCCTGTTCTTCTGCAAAATTACAATGGACTGTTGTCCAAAGACTACAATTTTTTTGCAATGTATGCATTGCATCATTAAATTTTTCAGCTCTGGCTGAATGTTCGCCACCATTGAAGATGGCATTGGTGGTACTCTGGTTCTTGCTGTAGATGTCCTAGGAGAAGAGTCCTGCTCCTGACATCTTTGCACCCCAGCTCTACTCCAACTGTTGGGGTGTATATTTTTTACATGGCGTTCCATGCTGTGGGTTCCGAATGAATATTTCTTATTAGGATTTCCTCTAGATAACACTGTGTCACAGATCTTGCAGGTGACCAGTGGTGCATTTACTTTCTTCTGATGTTCCTGAAAGCTGAAATACTTCCAGACTAGAAAAAAGGTATTGCTTCTCTGAGAGCCAAAGAAGAATGATGAACATGGGAGGGGTCTTTCAAAAATTAGAGTAGGAAGTATTATAAACCAATAAAATCTTTTGTTATAAGGTCACATGGTTGGATGTAAGCTTACGGAGTGTTTACGGAGCATTTACGGAGTGCTCACGTAAGCTTATGTTGCGTTTACGTTTTATTTACAGAGCGCTTACGTCATCTTATGATGTTCTTACGTGGTACGCACCCTCGTGACATTTATAATTTTTTAAATAAAGTTATATATGTTGTTTAAAAGTTTAAAATAAACATGTTATTTATTATCTCAGTTAATATGTTCCTTTATATTGTATAATGATTATGTAGATATAATGATTTAGCACCCTCGTGAGATATATAATTGTTTAAATAAAGTTATATATGTTGTTTAAAAGTTTAAAATAAACATGTTCTTTATTATCCCAGGTAATATGTTCCTTTATATTGTGCAATGAATACGTAGATATAACGATTTAAAGTTTATAAAACTTTCAGAGGTAAATAATGAATTCCTGTGTACATGCATATCTGTGCATGTACATATGTGGCACACATACATGTCGTAAGACCATGTATGTGTGTGACATGGCACACAAGTCAGAATCAGGGGTGCAACAGGGTGTCAAAGTGACAACCTATCTCCCTTGTCAATTCGGTAATTTTATTGGTTCGGTATTTACTGATTCGGTAATTGCCATTGATTTGATATTTATGAGTAGGTAAATCGAGATTACGTACATTTGGCCTATTGAGTTGTAACATATTTATATACATATGTTACATTTCAGTGCTTTGGAAGTAGTACAATATACTATAGGTAAACACCTTATAGGTTTATGCTGTACCACATCCTTATAGTTTTGCACTTTGACATTCAGTATGACAAACTTTTACATACAAACATAAAAATGTAGTTCTTTTTATAACCAGTAGAGGTAGTTGTAAAAAGAACTGTTTGGTACGCACCCTTACAAGATTTGTAACTGCTTAAATAAAGTTCTATATGTTTTTTAAAAGTTGCTTAAATAAAGTTATATATGTTGTTTAAAAGTTGCTTAAATAAAGTTATATATGTTGTTTAAAAATTAAAATAACATGTTCTTTATTATCCCAGATAATGTGTAATTTTATATTGTACAATGAATATGTAGATATAACGATAACACTTTTGGGGGTAAATAATGAATTGCTGTGTACATGCACATCTGTACATGTACATTTGTACCATGTGGCACACATACATGTCGTAAGGCCATGTATGTGTGTGACATGGCAGACAAGTCAGAATCAGGGGTGCAACAGGCTGTCAAAGTGACAACCTGTCCCCTTTGACAATTCGGTATTTACTGATTCAGTAATTGCCATTGATTTCTATTGGCCCCAAGCCCATAGGAATCAATGGCAATTACCGAATCAGTAAATACCGATTCGGTAAAATGACTGAATTAAACAGATTCGGTAATTTCAAAAGACAAATTACCTATTTCCCATTTACTTACTCCTAAATATTGAAGTGGTATGATTTGGTACGCGATGTAGGTAGGCATTCACCGGTCGGTAACGGCTGAATTTGGCCGTTGCTGACCTGTAAATGCCTTTTCCTATGTAGGAGGCATTTATTTACAGATTTGGTATTTTTACCGATTCTGTATTTACCGAATCGTTAAAATTACCGAATCGGTAAATACAGACTCGGTAAAAATACCAAATCTGTCAATTCTAATGTAGGTAGCACTGTTGACAGTGCTAGAGGCGTCTAAGAATTCATTATTTACCACCCAATACAATTGGGTGGTAAATAAGCAATTCCTGTGTACATGCACATCTGTGCATGTACACCTGTGCCATGTGGCACACATACATGCCCTAAGGGCATGTATGTGTGTCACATTGCACACAAGCCAAAAACAGGGGTGCTACAGGGTGTCAAAGTGACACCCTGTTCCCCCTGGCAGGATTCGGTATTTACTGATTCGGTAATTACCGAATCGATATTTGCCATTGATTCTTATGGCTTCAAGGTCCATAGGAATCAATGGCAAATACAGATTCGGTAATTATCGAATCGGTAATTACCGAATTTTACCGAATCAGTAATTAATTTGGTAAAAATACCTATATCCCCATTGCCAGTTCTTAAATACCGAATTTGTATGATTCGGTATTTAAGAAGTGGTAATCTGGGATTACCTATATCGGGCCCTCTGTATTTATGAGTAGGTAACTCGAGATTACGTACATCTGGCCCATTGATTTGTAACATATTTATATACGTATGTTACATTTCAGTGCTTTGGAAGTAGTACAGTATACTATAGGTAAACACCTTATAGGTTTATGCTGTACCACATCCTTATATTTTTGCACTTTTGACATTCACTATGACAAACTTTTACATACAAACATAGAAATGTAGTTCTTTTTTTAACCAGTAGAGGTAGTTCTAAAAAGAACTGGTTTTTTTTTTGTTTTGCTTGAAAAACGTAGAAAAATGAACTTTTTACACAAAATAATTGTTCAACAAACTATGAAATTGAAAGAAAACAATTATTTGCTGCATCTGTGGTTCCTGTTTTTCTGTAAAATTACTTCAATGGACTGTTGCCGAAGGCTACTAATTTACTGCAATGTATGCATTACATCATTAAATTTTTCAGTTCTGGCTGAATGTTCGCCACCATTGAAGATGGCATTGGTGGTACTCCGGTTCGTGCTGTAGATGTACTAGGAGAAGAGACCTCCTCCTGAGATCTTTGCACTAAAGCTCTACTCCAATTGTTGGGGTGTATATTTTTTACATGGCTTTCCATGGTGTGGGTTCCAAATGAATATTTCTTATTTGGATTTCCTCTTGATAACACTGTGTCACAGATCTTGCAGGTGACCAGTGGTGCATTTACCTACTTTTCATGTTCTGGAAAGCTGAAAAATTTCCAGACTATGGACTCCTTCTTCTTACTTGGACGAGGGTCCTCTTCAACAAAGTCTTCATTAGAAGAATGGTCAGACTCTGGATGTTCAGCCATTTGGAAGTATTTTTCTGTAGCTAGGAGCTGTAGAAAAAAGTTGTTGCTTCTCTTAAAGCCAAAGAAGAATGATGAACATGGGAGGGGTTTTTCAACAATTGGAGTAGGAAGTATTATAAACCAATTCAATCTTTTGGTTTGAGGTCACATGGTTGGACGTAAGCTCACGGAGCGCTTACGGAGCGTTTACGGAGCGCGTACGTAAGCTTACATTGCGTTTACGCTCTATTTACGGAGCGCTAACGTAATATTACGATCATTTACGTAGGATGCACCCTCTGGGGATTTATAATTGCTTAAATAAAGTTATATATGGTCTTTAAAAGTTTAAATTAACATGTTCTTTATTATCCCAGATAATGTGTACCTTTATATTGTGCAATGAATACGTAGATATAACGATTTAAAGTTTATAAAACTTTCGGGGGTAGGAGCTCGAAGCTTTCACGGTGCGCGGACGGAGCTCTTACGTTGCGTGCACGTGTGACATACCCTTGCGAGATTTGTTACTACTTTAAAAAGTAATATACTGTTGTAAAAGTTAAAAAAAAACATTTTCTACATTAAAGCAGATATTGTCTACCTTTAAAATCTACGTTAAAAACGTAGATATTATGTTTTAGAAATGTAAAAAAATTTGTTTGAGTAAGAGCTCAGAGCGCTCACGGAGCGCGGACCCTGTAATCATATAAAAAAAGAACTTGAAAATAAAAATTATATATATATTATATTAAATAGATATATTCACTGAAAAAACCATAGGTTTCAAGCCTTACATAGTTAGGTATTAGCATTTAATTAAATTTATATATATATGAAATGAAATGAAATGAAAAGAAATGAAAAGATAATGTATATAGCGCGATGGCTACTCAGGGGCGTCCCAGCGCTGCAGAGGATGGGCTAAGGCGGAGTACGCAAAATTTTAAATTGGTTTGTTAAAAAGCCTGGTTTTAAGGAGCTTTCGGAAGGTAAGTAGTTTAGGCTCTGATCTGATTGTGAGGGGGAGCGTGTTCCAGATCTTGGCTAGGTTATAGGAGAGCAAACGGCCTCCACACCTCGCTCCCTTGATTTGAGGCACTGTGGTGAGATAAGATGTCCCGGATCTGAGGTGACGATTGGGATGATAAGCATTTACAAGGGGACGGTTGATAGCGGGCCTGTTCCCCAATAGGAGTGATGGGCAATACACATGGCCCTGAATTCAATCCTCGATTTTACAGGGAGCCAATGGAGGTCTTTCAGTCAGGTTTTGACTGGGACTCGTCAAGGGATATCGAGAAGAGTCCTGGCGGCACAGTTTTGGACAATTTGGAGTCTGTTAAGCGTGGACTGTGGGGCCCGAGGTATAGGGCATTTCCGCAGTCAAGGCGAGATAGGATCAGCCCTTGGACCATGATCCGTCTTGAGTGAAGACGGAGAAGGGGGAGGATATTACGCAGTAGCCTCAGGAGCACGAAGCAAGTGGCGGAAAGCTTGGTTGCCTGGTAATTAAAATTAAGTGTTTTGTCCAGCCATATGCCGAGGCTTTTGCTTTGTTCTTTGGGTACGGGGGGGCAGCCTAGGCAAAGGGGCCAGATGGAGTCGATAGATTTGGTGATGGTATTTCCCAAGAGCATAATCTCTGTTTTCTCCCCATTTAGTTTTAAGCAGGAAGCCGTCATCCAAGCGGCGACTGCTTCCAAACATTTGTGTAGGCTGTGGTGGGAATTGAGAGGGGGATCCAGTGCTACCACTAGCTGTGTGTCATCCGCATAGGTGATAATTTTCACTCCAAAGGGGCGGATGACATCAGCCAGTGGGCTAAGGTAAACGTTAAAAAGGGTGGGGCTCAGGGAGGAGCCCTGGGGCACCCCACAGTTCAGGGGTTTTCTGGGGGACGTGAAATCTTTCTCGAATATCTGAAATGATCGATCTGTGAGAAAGGATCTCAGCCAGGTAAGTGCCGTTCCTGAGATGCCTATCCTACTGAGACGGTGGAGAAGAATGTTGTGGTTTACAGTGTCGAAGGAGGCACTAAGGTCGAGGAGAACGATGGCCGATGACCCACTGCTATCCTGGATCCTTCTTGCCTCCTCCGTCACTGCGACCAAAGCTGTTTCTGTTCCGTGGAGGGGCCGAAAGCCCGTCTGTGAGGACTCAAGTATGGCGTTCGATTCCAGAAAGTGTGTCACAACTGAGTTGACATACTTCTCTAGTAGGTTGCTGAGCCAGGGTAGCAGAGAAATAGGTCTATAGTTGGAGGGGTTGTTTTGATTAAGGCTTGGTTTCTTTAATAGGGCCTTGACCATTGCTCGCTTCCATGGAGGCAGGATGATGCCAACATGGAGAGAAGAGTTAAGCAGGTCCAGAATAGTGGGTGAGATTTGACTGGTGATGGGGATGAGAGCTCGCGGGGGGCTCGGTCAGTAGGAGATCCTGATTTGACCTGCTGCATGATACTCTCTAAATGACTGAGGTCCAAGGGCGGGATATATGAGAGGGGGCGGGTGATACTGATGCGGGATCTGGGGTCAGCTGGTCGGAGGGGTGTTTTGAGTGAAACAGGGATTAATGATTTCAATTTTATGATAGAAGAAGTTCGCTAGCTCATCACAGTGAACTTGGGTGTTGCTGTGCTCCTTTGGTGTCTCTGGTAGTTGAAGGAGGGGTTTTGCTATTCGATAGATCTCCTTGGACTTGGAGGCTGCCTTGTCAATTTTTTCCTCAAAATACTTTGCCTGCGCTAGTTTAATACTAGTTTTGTAGCTTTTGATAGCTGCCCTGTAGGCTGTTTTGCCCGTTGGTGAGTAATCGAGGCGCCATTTCCTCTCAATTCTTTTACAGTTTCGTTTAGCGTCTCGTAGGTCAGTGGTGTACCATGGGGCGGTCGCGTTTCCCCGCTTGGGGTAGGTACATTTGAGTGGGAGTACCAGATCTAGAGATTTGGTGATCCAGATGTTGTAATTCTCGTTGCCCTCTATAGGGTTGGAGGTTTTGGTAGGTTTGGTCG
Source organism: Lissotriton vulgaris (assembly GCF_964263255.1). Lineage (NCBI taxonomy): Eukaryota > Metazoa > Chordata > Amphibia > Caudata > Salamandridae > Lissotriton > Lissotriton vulgaris. The sequence goes on along the minus strand of NC_141695.1, from coordinate 274,353,405 downwards.
AATCGAGGTTCTCCAGCCATTCCTGCTGGGGAAGTTTGGACCAATTACATGACTTTTGGACAGTCTTGGGTTTTGGTAAGGGGTGGTTGGGAAGGGTCCATGTGAGAGGAATAAGGAAGGGGAGAGGGGTTTCCAACTTGTAGGTTCGGGCAATTGCTGAATATAGGGTCCAAAAGATGGCCCTTTTGATGGGTGGGCCCGAGGACTAGTTGCTGTAGTTCGAGGGCACCTATACTGGTGTTTGAGTCATTAGGGTCATCAAGGTCGGTGTCCATGTCTCCCAGGAGCATGAAGGTAGCAGAGCTAAGAGCAAGGTTTGTAACCGTAGGGGCAAGGTTAGAGAGGAATTTTCCTTGCGTCCCGGGTGGGCGGTATATAAGCATACCTGAGAACGTATTAGTGGCACTGAATTTTATAGTGAAGGGAAGGCATTCACTGTCTGGGACACGGGCGGAGGTGCTAGTGATTTCATAGCCTATCTTGTGGATCACTGCTAGTCCACCACCGATTCCTGTTTTGCGGTCGTGGCGGAATATTTGGTCTCCTTGTGGGAGGGTTTGCACCAGATCAGGTTCTGAATGCTCATGTAGCCAAGTCTCTGTGAGGAAGAGGATGTCCGGGTTTGCATCCTCTATCAATAAAGAGATTTCCAAGGTAAGCTTGGGGAGGGATCTACAGTTGAGCAAGAACATGGAGTATTTTGTGGGTTCCACTTTTGCATGAGGTGAAAAATAAAATCCGCACTGACTGCAGGTGGGATGTTGAATAGATAGATCCCAGGCATGGTGGTATATATATATATATATATATATATATATATATATATATATATATATATATATATATATATATATATATATATATATATTCATATTCACTGAAAAAACATAGGTTCCATAGGTTTCAGGCACGTTATAGTTAGAAATAAGCATTTAAAAAACCTTAGAAATTCACTGAAAAAACCATAGGCTTCAGGGGTATTATAATTAGTTGGACATTTCACTCATTCAAAACCATAGAAAGTCCCCTGTTATAGTTAGTTCAGCTAACTATAACTTGCGCGCCCGCAATGCACTGCTGATGACGTCACATATTACATCAGCCATGACATGGTCAGTGACATCACTCATGACATCACTGCTGACATCTCAAATGACATCACTGATGACATCACCGATGACATCATTCTTGTGATAGAGTGGCAGACCTCCTCTCACCCTAAAATAACCTTTGATACACACTCTTAAAAATTGTCACCACTGCACTGCTGTCACGTTGGTCCGTGGCCATAAAAATGTACATGGGCCATTGTTGTGGGGTTGTGGCCAGGCTGCTACTGTTGGGGGTAGCAAGTTAACAGGAGAAGTGGGGGAAGAGGGATTTAGGAGGCCTACAGCCTTAGCAGCCTGTCAGTGCCAATCCCCACTGGCAGGAGGCGCAGTACCCGCAGCACGACACCTTCCGATGCACCCATGAGGGATGTCGCAGATACAGGAGAAGAGCATTTGGGGGTGCGTGGCAGGAAGCGCTAAACTGATTTGTCCATCTTTATTTGCCTATGGTGACGTAATCATGAACTTAACCATTATAGTGACTGAGATCCAGGTCCTGAAATAAGTTAATTTGCTATTGTGTGCATGCAATCACAGTGGTACTTTGCATCTTCTATGTGTGGCTAAACCCTACAACATGGTCTCATGGTCATGGTAGTAAATGCTTTTCCGTTCAAACATGAAGTGCTGTGTCTCATCATTACATACCTCTGAAATAATGTTGTTTGAAGTCTGCGTCTCCTTTGCCCTTCTGCTGAGCTTGTCCCATGTGCTTGTCGTAGTTGTCCCTGTGGCTGGTAGTCCCCCTCAGACTCACTGTCAGACACTTCAGTGTGTATGCCTCTCATAGTTGCAATATTGTGCAACATGGGACATGCAGCCACAATCCTGCAGCAGGTCTCTGGCCGGTACTGCAATGCTCCTCAAGTTTTGTGGAGGATGCGAAAGCAACTTTTAAGCAGTCCAAATGTGTGTTCAATTACATTCCATGTGCTGATGTATGCTGCATTGTACCTCTGCTCATGTGGGGTGGCTGGGTTGAGGTATGGTGTCAATATGTAGTTCCGCTCGGCAAATGCGCTGTCACCTACAGGCCAGTGAGCAAGGGTTATTGACAGTTATACATTGCCATTTTGTAATTTTGTGTGGGGAATAAGTATATGTGTTTACCAAGCAGATGTCCTTCACCAAATCCACTCCTGAGCAGACGGGTGTGAATGCCACTGTTTCAAAATATAAAGGAGTCATGCCTGCTTCCACAGTATTGCGCCACAATGTCTGTTATGATATATTTTGCATTGCACACCAGTGGCGGCTGGTGACATTTGAAAGTGGTGGATCGTAAAATTAGTGTTGTGGTGGACTTCTGTGTAGTTAACAAAACGCATGCCAGCTTTGTTTTTTCAAACTATGTTGTGGCATGAAAGATGCTGGCACAGCCACGCTCGGGACAATTTTACATTAACTGAAACTGAACCTGAGGTGGGAGGGCCAACACCAGCCTTAATGAGGAACAAATCTACCAAAAGTCATTGGACAAAAAGCTGGCATAAATAAACATTTGTAATGCCACGTGTTATCCACCCCAAATACAAACTGTGTTTTTCACGACACATCACATAAGTATGCTTTGTAGGGCCCATGAATGTGACACTGACCACCAAACTCAAACCTTTACAAATACTCCATTTATAATGAAAGTCAGACATGAGGGAACACCCTACTCTAGAACACACACACAAAGGAATTATTTGCAAAGGTTTGAAATCCGAAATTAGGGCCTCATTATGATGGTGGTGAATCCGCATCCTCCGGGCCGGGGGAAGCCACCGCCGGCCCGGAGGATGCGGATTCACCGCCGTGGCCACATGAAACACCCACCACCAGATTAGGATGGAGGTGGGAATGTGGTGGGACCAGCGGCGGACGGCAGGTCTGTCCGCCGCTGATCCGTGGGTTTTTGCAGGCTATTTGGTGGCGGTGTCTGCAAGACACCGTCAGCCAAATTAGGAAGCATGAGTAGACATGCTTTTCTGTGGCGGTTTTTCCGCCGTGGAAAAGCATGTGGACCTTTGCTTCTGGGGCGCCCTTGCGGGCCCCCAGGGTAAAGGGGGGGTGGGGGTGCACATGGGGGGTACCTATGGTACCCCCCTGCATTTGCATGCACGAAGCGGCAGGCACCGCGCGGTTCCTGCCGCTTTGTGCATGCAAATGCACTGCTTGCATTTTTAACATTGCGGCAGGTGCTGCTTCAAGCAGCACCCGCCGCAATATTAAACATACAGGATGTGACCGCCAGTGTGGCGGTCACATCCTAATTGAGGGACCGCCGCTGCTCCTGCGGATGGTCCCTCCACCTCTGGGGTGGCGGACGGACGCAGGTCCGTCCGCCATCCTAATAGGGCCCTTAGTTCGGAGATGGATGGCGCCTTTTTATGAGATTAAAGGGTTAATAGCAAGACGTTATCACTAGACAAACAGGAAAAGAGAGGCAGAAAGTGTGGAGAGCTTGGAGGGTGTTAGAAGGAAAAAGATGTAAGAGAGTATGAGAAGGAAGCAGAATTAACAAAATGCATAGCAAAAAGAGAGAGAGAGAAGAGTGTGAGAAAAAAGAGAATATAGAAAGGCAGAGATTCCAAAAGCCTCACTGTGCTCAGGCAAGGCAGGATGTATCTGTGGAAGCAAAAGCCAATATTTAATGAGAATCAAATGCTCTGCTATTTGACAAAAGCAGTGAAAACGTGCGTGTGATTGCTGTTATCAATAAATAATGCAGCATGGTGGCATCCTAAGGCAAGGTGTGAATTACTGTCGCACATGCGTCGGTCCGGTTGTTAACTTTTTTAACTCATAAACACAGGCAGTGCTGCAAGGGCCACAGAATCAGAAGAATTAGAATTACCTAAATATAGCATTTGGAAATACAGTCATGTGCCATAGCTGTCTATACACACCTAAACAACAATAGCCAAAAGAACACAGAGTCGCCAAGGAGATGGCACAAATGTTTATAACTGCATTGCCTTACATGACGTTTAATCTTGCACTGGTAAATAATTTGGTTTTCATAATAAGTGATAAACCAATCTCCAACCGCGAATTCCATCCCAGGACAGCAGAGATGGAGCAGACTCTGGAATGGCCTTTAGTAACTGATAGGTTGCTCTGTAACTATATGGTTGTGATACAAAGAGGATCAAACCTGGAGCGTCATCACTCGTGACAGATCAGCAGTATGTCTGAGTCTTGATGACCGGAAATGCTGAATAAAAGATGAACACATATGCAGCTCTAGTTTAGAGCAATAACAACAAATTTTTATGGTTTATTCATTGTCATTAAGCACGCACGGCGCATATTAACGCTACTTCATAGTGCAGTTCGAAGGAGCATCAGGTCAAGGCAGCGTGCACGCGGCATCTACTGGCCGTTCTTTCTAACTAAAAGTGCAATGCGACGCCAAATAAGCAATTTTAACCTTTTTACGCTTCCTTTTTGCTTCCTGAGTTAATCCACCATTAATGCTGTTTATTGACTGGCATTTGCTACTGTAATGTGAATGTCCCTTAAAGTGCTCCGACACCGGGAGTCTGGTATGTGCTATGCACCTCTATTTGACCAATGCACCAGTTCCTTCCTCTACAGCATCATCTCCTTCAGGCCCATAATCTCTTCATTCCAGGAGCCAGTAACAGCAACAGGTAACTGGCCGATCGCTATTATTAGAGTCGCACAAACTTCTTGTATTTCTTTACTGTGACATATAGCCAGTCGCGGCTAGCATTACGTGCGAGTGGGGGGGTGGAAAAGAGGTTGTGGGGTCGTCGTGCTGTGGAAAGCATGGTGGGGAGGCGGGAGGGGTTTAATGGAAAAAATTAAAGTAAAATAAAGTAAACTTACCGTTCCGAGACTCCCGCCTCCCGCCGTCCTGCGTTTGAATTCGTCTGGGCTCGTCATCATCAGGAAGGCTGCAGGCAGCCTACCTCCCACTCCACCGCAGCAGCGCTGTGATTGGTGCGGCCGCTGCCCCATAAGCATCATTTTCTCTCTGTATGCTGCAGCATACAGAGAGAACAGGGAGAGTGGGCGGGGTTTCTCGAGGGCAGGGGGAGAGGTTTGTCCACTGTTGTTCATAATGACTCTTTGGCGGCCTCAGGCTGCCCAAAAAGTCAGTATGAAGAACAGTGGGCAAGCCACTCCCTCCTGCCCTCGAGAAACTCCGCCCACCCCCAACCAGGAACTTCTGCTTTCTCGCCGTGCGAGAAGGCAGAAACAAATGGTAGTTATTATGGCAATAACTACCATTTGTTTCTGCTTTCTCGCATGGCGAGGAAGCAGGGGGACGGCACCGAAACGCCCCCATAGAGGAGCCGCCACTGTAGCACACTACTTGTACTTTGATAGAATGATAGGATTTCCCGTTCCTGAAAATGTATTCATTATCTGCTGGGGGACAAAAGGCAACATGTGTACAATCTATGCAACCAATCACAGGAGGGAACTGTGCTACCTGGTCTTTTTCAATTCCTGTTGGGTTGTGGGGAAGGTGATGTGGGTGTGGATCCTTGTCATCATTGCGTCCAGGAGAGACTTGAAGAAACGTGAAAGCGAGCTTTGTGATACCCCTCCAACTACAGCTACTACCACTTGTAAACGTCCTGACCCAAGTAGGTGCAGGCAACATAGTACCTAGACATGAGTGGGGATGGCATGGGTCCTACGGGTCTGGCGCCGCATTAGGGGTTCCAATTCTGCTATTAGGTCAAGGATCATTGCACCGTTTAACCTGTACTTGTCGTAGATTTAATCAGGTGTTTGTTCCAACAATTTGATGCGCACTCTGAAAATCCGCTCATGTATTCTCCTTCTGAGCGGGGCGGCTGCATGGATCCTCTTCCTCCTCGCCATCACGTAGAGCGCTGCCATTGTGAAAAGGTTCAGAGGCCTCCTGGGTCAATTTAAATAGGTTTCTGAGGGATTGCACCTGTATGATTTGTTTTACTCCTGTTTACCACATGATTGTGATTCCCCTTAATCTGGACTTGCTAAATTGCAAATTTCGTGTGAATAGATATTTGGAAAATTACCTGCATTGGTTTGTGATTCTTTGTCACCTAATCGCTATTTGCTATCACTATTAAAGTACTCGCAGATAAGGATTCACTAAATTGGCTTTCACATTTTTTGCGATTCCTTATTTTGGCAAATGTGTCTATTAAAGGGTTTTTGGGGTTCCTGCATTCAAAAGGGCTAAATTGCGCTCGCAAATAGTGATTCGCTATTTTTGCGAGTCCAATTTAGCACATGCCTGAATATCTTTTAGCAAAAACTCCCCACTATATTGTAATTGTAATTGTAATTGTTATTTGTAGAAACCGTTATCACCGTCTCTAAGCGCAGTGAGAGGGTGGGAGTGGAGTAAGTTACCGTGTGCCCCATGCCTCCTGAAAGAGTACTGTCTTGAGCTTCTTCCTGAACAGGAGCAAAGAGTGTTCCTTTCGTACATTCTCAGGCAGCTAGTTCCAGATTTGATGGATGCAAGTGGAGAACACTCTTCCTCCGATGGAGGACAAGCAGGAATGGGGGCAAACCAGCAGACTGGCCTCTGATGACCGTAGCGTTCTACTTAGGTTGTGTATGGCTAGACTGTCTTTAACATATCTCGGAGCTTGGTCATAAATGGCTTAATGTGCATGGCAGAGGCCTTTGAACGTTGTCCTCTGCCTGATTGGAAGCAATGTAACTGGCGTAAAAGGGGAGTGGCATGCGTTCGTCTGGGCACTCTAAAGATTAGTCTGGCGGCCTCATTCATTACTATATGCAATCTTGCCAGCAGCTTTACCGGAAGGCCGAGGTAAAGGGAGTTGCCATAATCCAATCTGATATGATTAGGGTTGATACAGCTAGTCTTAGGGTGTCAAAAGTGAGAAGGGGGACAGTTTTCGTAGCTGTCTCAGCAAGCCTATGCAAGTGCCCTCTATTGCCGACACCTGTTGAGTCATGGACGGCTTGGCATCTATTTTGATACCCATATTTTTTGCAGCCAAGGATGGCTCTGGGTATTTGCATAACTCTTGTGGCCAGATATATGGGTAGTGTTCTGTTGTAAGTTGTGGTGATTGCAGCTGAAAGGGGATGGTGTGGGGCAGAGACACAGCTTAATCCATTGAGCTCTAAACCACCCCTTAATTGTTATGATTGAAGTATGAAAAAGGCTCTATTTGTCTTACAGTAAGGGATGATGAGAAGAGAAGATGTGACTGACAAATTTAGGGTTTTACAAATATAGAGCAGTACATAATGGGTTCAGCCATAATGATAAAAGTGTAGTACAAACATGTTCTCAGCATCAATACATTTCAATATTCCTGTTTGACTTCAGTATGCTGAATTTTAAGCAAAGTAAAGTGGTACAACTTAATTTGAATTCTGTGGCACATTTGAGTGCTAATAGAAGCCTGTGTCAATGTGAGGACATGTCCAACAAGCTAGAATAGATTGCAAGCACAATTCTTGATTCAATAAATCTGAAGGTACCAAGTGGTAATGGTGTCCTGATTTTAAAGGCAGGATCAGAATCTGAACTATCACTGCAGGGACTGACAGGTTAAACAGGAACATTGACTGAGTATAGTAGAAAGGCAATGCCCTAAAGCTGCAATGTACAGGTATAATGGCTGTGTTACTGCATAAAGCAATGTAGCAGAAACAACCTTTATAACGCATTGTTTACAATACATGTGTTTACAAAGCAAGTCATTACAATGATGCGTTGTTACATCGCACACAAATGCAGCACAAGTCATTTCAACAACTTGCGGTAGAGGCGGAAGGTGTTGTATTTCAATCCAACACCTTTCCCACTGTTTCACATACTGGAATTGGAATAGTAAATTATGTTATTCCAAACTCCAGAGCCCCTCCTACCGCAAGTCATTGTAACAACTTGCGTTGTAATGCCATGCAATGTAACAATGCGTCATTGGAACAACTTGCGTGGAAAATCCATGTGTTGTGAATGCATGCTTTGTAAAGAGTGCTATTCCAATATTGGCTGTGCATGCTAGGTGTTTAAAACCCAACAGTAACCGTCACCAAATAATATTGCAGGCTGCAGTCATTTACAATAGTCAACATGTATGCTGTGCACCCTAAAAATGCTTTGACCTCAGGATTCAATGCCAGTAACTTAGCTTTAAGAAAACTCCTTTACTCCTGGACTAAATCATATGCTGAGCCTGTAGACTGAAGCAGAATACCTCAATCAGAACAGCGACTTTCACCCTGGAAGTGTCTGAGACATTCAGGGGCACATTTACTCATGCAATGCAAGGTAGCAAGCAAAGTTGTGGAAGCATTGTATGAAAAGGAGAGAGAAGAAATGCTCTGTATTTACAAAGTTATGGAGCATGTCTGCTCTCTCCTTGTGCTGGTGCACTGTGTGCAGGTGTTGGACCTAATATCCTTGGCATGGTTTTCTCCTAGGTTTTTGCTTTCCAACCACTTATTTTTGCTGACTTTATTTCTGCTGGGTTTAGGACTCAGCACAATCTGCCATTGCTTACGAGTGCTGAAGTGCTTATGCGCTCTCCTTTAAACATGATTGTATTGGCTTACTCCCAATTGGCATATTTCATTTATGTGTAAGCCCCTAGTAAAGTGGCACTATATGTACAAATGACCTGTAAATGAAATGCCAGGTTCTGAGCTGGGATGGTGCAGTGAGCTAAAAAACGGTGATGGATCAAGCCCTGATCTTTGGACTGGGTAGGAGTAGTCTGCTTAATTCAGATACTCTGTCCATCACCACCCCCTTTTCTGAATCGACTAGTGGGCCTGCAGAAATCATTTTGACACCCACTTAAGTAGCACTTTAAACATTAATACATAGAGGTATGAGAGGCAATATATATATAAATATATATATAAGATAAAGAATCTGTAGTATATACAAGAAGAAAAATAATGAGTAAGTCCACGTCGTTGTTGGTGATCTTTAGATGCTTTTTCACTGGAAATGGTGGTACCACCATTTCCAGTGAACAGGTAATCGTACTGATGATTTCCCGAACACGGAGTTCTATACCAAAAAACCCACGTCCCTACTAAGGGCCAGCCGGAAAGAGGCAATAATTTGATTCCTCTTCAATCTTGGACCTCCTCTGCTACTATTCTGAGAGGTTGTTTCCACATGATTCCTCTGTCCGGACACGGACTTGAGTATGACAGTAGTAGAACCTACGTGAACTAACACTTGCTTTGCCCTGAAGAATCCCATGTCTGGGTGAAACACGTTGGCTGTGTTGAAAACCAAGTGCATCTTGAATAAAAGCATGTAGAGATCACCAACAACGACGTGGACGTACTCATTATTTTTCTTCTTGTACATACCACAGATTATTTATCTTCTATATATATTGCCTCTCATACCCCTGTGTATTAATGTTAAACTTTGTAGTCGTGTGGCTTCTGGCAATCTGAGTTGTTCACTAGAAGAGGGCAACCCAATAATCCCCAAGGAACTGGGTAACGTAAGTTTAATAGAAAAATGCACCTTGAGGAATTATTTCATATCATTACTCATTTTATATCAAGTCATATATATGTACATTGATTGAAAGGAACATAAGAAACGTGGTATCTTTTGTTCAGCTTTATATCGCACTTGAAGCAAATATATGTCTAGAATCATTACAAAAATTAATACAAAGACTAAGCAACAGAAAACACTAACATATTCAGTACATCTTTCAGTAGTGCATTATACCGTAGGAACAATTTGTATTAAACATATATATACATAAAGTGCTCCTGAAACATCAGTTAGCTAATCCATCAATTCTTTTTACAAATCCTGTTGTTGGTGATTGTAAACCAAACGGTATTCAGTCTTTATCGTACAATTCACACCAAGACCATCCTCAGGACTATATGTTGCACAAGATATCTACAAAAATATACAATATATACACATTAAGTATATTAAATCCTACTACTTATGTCCAATATAATCGATTGTCTGCTAACATTAAACTAACCGTCACCACACCCAGTGTGACAATGTAAAACAATCTACACAAATCAAACCCCATCGGGGTGTCCAATACTCACTGAACTGATATAAATCACCCAAGTTTTCCAGATCGAATTAAGGCTTCTCAATGAAGACCAATCAAGTTCAGACGTACTCCTGTATAAGTGCAGAGCCAAAACATGCCCAATCAGTATGTCCTTTGACCAGCTCGTGTCTACCCATAAGATACCATCATAATACTGGGAGCGTAGCTTACCTCCACAATGTTGTCAAGGTAGTACGGTTCAAACGGGTATAAGTCTGTTGTAGAATTTCATGCGCATACCGTCTCACCTATAAGATTGAAACATGTGCATCCACTGTCAGATAATTGTGGAGCCAACGACAGGTAACAATAGACACCTCTAATACAAACTTGTGCCCAGCAGTGGTACTCACTCGTATGCTCCGCTCGCGACTGGAACATTCCTCGTCTTGCTCAGTCAGTGTCTACAATCAACAACTGTGAGAGGGTGATAGACATACTCACGTAGAGTTCACGCATGAGCATATGATTAGTAGCGTGCATGAACAAGCAGTGGCCATCTAAGAAAGGTGAAAGGGATGATACTAAACACCACACCCGAGTAGAAGCGGCACGATTTAAAAGTATATTAGCCAGATTTACTATACAAATACACCAACAATAAATATAACACAACACTTTGGGGTGGGCAATATCCTTCTACTTTTTGTGACTTGTCTTGGCAAGTGCAATCCTATACATCCCAGCTGCTTGTTTCAAATATCAGTAAGTTCTTTAAACATGTCTCAAGCCTGCCATTGCAGCCAGTAAATGCAGTTTTAAACTGAAATTTTGAGCAAGCAAACTGAAACTTTTGCCAGGCCCAAACCCTCCTTTTTAAGACAGATGTCACCCTTGGGGGAAGGCCCAAACAGCCCAGAGGGCAGGGTGCAGGGTATATCAAAATTTGAACTAGTGCTTTAAGTTTCACATGTCTTTGTAGTGAAAAGCTCTTAAACAGATTTTTCACTATTGCAAGGCCTATCTCTCCAATAGGATTGCAATAGGTGAGAGTAATACATTTAATACGAGACAACTTTTAAGTAGGGGTGTCAAATATGGTTTCTAAAGAATTGTAATTATAAACTTGGATTTTAAGTCACAATTTTAAAAAAGCCACTTTTAGCAAATTCACTCACAAATACAACTAGGTATGTGTGGTTTATGAAAATAATGTTGATCTGTACTCCCCCAAAATGTCTTTATTTAGGACAAGAACTCCCACCAAACCTTAGAAAGCATGCTTTATCACTGAGTCCATCTTCACACCAGGACCAATGGTACCTGGTGTGGGCTACATTTCTCTATAATAGAACACTCTTGACGTGTTTTCAGTATAGAGTGCAGAGGTGACTGTTTTCCATTGGGGTGAAGTTTTCACTCCACCTTACTAATTTAAATTTATCCCTTGGGGGCACCAGAATAAAGTTTAGATTCAGCCTACCAAGCACTTTGAGGTTTTATGCACTGTTTTTACCTAAACCACTAAAATTACATATCTCCGGTTCTACTAATTGAATTTTTTTCATTTGGGTCTGAAATGATTTATTACATTTTATTCTATAGTTCTAAATTGATGTGGGATTTTTCTCTTGTGTTGTTCTTTCACTGTATTACTGTTTCAAGTGCTACATAAATACTTTACACATTGCCTCTAAGTTAAACCGGACTCCCTTTTGCCAAGCTACCAGAGAGGTAAGAACAGTTGAATTTGCAGTTAGCTGGTGTTTCACCCTGACAGAGATTGTATTTGCTGCTTGAGTAGAGTTTCACCCCTTCAACCAGTAACCTAATTTCTGACAACAGCCAGGAGCCAAAGCAGGCACCCTTGAACTATGACGCAAGAGGGCCTGTGTTACAGTCAGGATTTTTTGGTGCGGGAAGGGACACCTTCCTGAACAAGAACAATCCTTAAAGGAATTTTCCTCTTTTTATGTGTGCTGCAAAATGCAAAACACATGGAAAGAGGAAATAACAAGAGTAATAAATATATTTCTCCTGGTTAAGCTTCATTTGGGAAGGCTTAGCATTTTACGAATTCACAGGTTAACAAGTGTTTGTAAATTTGGAAATGTGACAACTTTCGTGGGTGGATGCATGGGGGAACTCCCATGCTCCACCCATGGAACATCTCCCTATTTGAAATGTATTGTAATGCAGGGCAAGCTGCTGCCAAGTGTTACCTTTCTTTACAAAGCCATGCCAGGCCACTCAAATCAGGCCTAGAATGGCTTTGTAAATATTACGGAGGTTTTTGTTTTATCCTTGCCTCGCCTTACGTTACTCAAGGACAACACAACGGCTTAATGAATATGGGCCATGGAATAATGCGATCCGCACTGTTAAGACAAGATGAGTGATGTCATGTGAAGGATTTGTATTTAAAAGTTAAAAGTCGCGGGCACAGATTAACAAAGATTTCGTATCAGGCTTGTGTTACTTTTTCAATACAGGCCTTGCACAAAATCTTATTTTTGATTGTTTTGTAAGAGCAAGTATTGCAAACCTGAACAAAAAGCTGCTTTGTGTTACTCTGCATCAAGTGAGTGGTTCAAGGGTGGTATATGGGGGTTTCCTTCCTACCACCTATGGTTTTGATGCAAAACTCTATTGTTGGAAAGTGGGTATTAGTATTGATAAGTAGGGACCTACAACTAGTAATAAAAACCTTTGTATAGCTGTCAACTAGCAGGCAGGCTTAACTTATGAGACCAATGTGTAAAGCATTTAAAAACACCAACACATTAAACAAGTAAGACACAGCACACAAATAAAATCCAACATACATTTAAGCAAAAGGTTTATATTTTTATGATAAAACTGGCACCAAAATGACAAAAACTCAATGTAGAAAAACAGAAATAGATACCATTGTTTACAGATTAACTAGCCCTTAGAAGAAATAGGGCTCAGAGGGTTAAAAAAGGTTGCACTGGACCCGAAGTGTTGCTTGATGCAGAAAAGTGGTCCACAGCACCAGGGTTTAGATGCACTGGTTTGTCTCATGGGATCTGAGACTACAATGTCCATAATGCACCTGGTCAACGTATGACGCTTTTAAAAAAAGTTTCTCCAAACTTCTTTCTAAAGCTCCTCCTGTGGGTTTAAAGTGTCCAAAACACCAATCCAAGGGTCTAGAAGCGCTGACATAACCCTTTGGAATTTCGGGCTTCGTTCCCCACAATGCACCCCGCCAAATCCCTAAAAGTCCACTGGGTGCACTCCAGATGGGTCCTTCTTGACCGTCTTCAGCCCGGCTTGCTTGAATCCAGTGGCAAAGTGAGCAAGGGACTCACGTCTGAGCATACCCTGCCACACTTATGCCATCACTTTGCCACTGGATTCAAGCAAGCCGGGCTGAAGACGGCTGCAATGCCAGAAACCGGTCCTCGGAAGCTTGTTTCCGGTCCAGGGAAGACATGGCTTGGCAGTTCGGGCTGGACTGTTCCCATGAGGCACAGGGTCAGACTTATTTGCATATAGCGATGTCTGAACTGGGGTGGCAGAGTGGGCTAAAGAACGGTGATGGATTAAACCCAGATCTTTTGACTGGGTGTGAGTGTTTGATTGATTCAGATGCTCCGTCCATCACCACCCCTTTTTGTACCACATTCACCTATAAGGCACCCCACAACACCGGACCCCAATGCCTCAGCAACCGTAACTCCTTCCATGCCCCCAAGAGAAACCTTTGCTCAGTTGACCTCTTCCTAGCCACCGTCCAATACTTCTACAGAACCAGAGTGGGTGGGAGGTCATTCTCCTACCACGCAGCCAAGACCCAGAACGATCTCCCCTTACACCTCCGGCAGAGCCCGACACTGCACCAATTCATGAAAGACCTCAAGACCTGGCTTTTCGGATGACCCCAACGGAGCTGCGCACACCCACCTATCAGCGCCTCGAGACCCTAATGGGTCAGTAGTGCACTTAACAAAACACTGATTGATTGATTGATTGATTGATTGATTGATAGATCTGGCTAAGCCAAACAACTGGTTTGACTAAGTTTCCCTATTATGCCCCTTCTAGCCCGTCTTCTAATCTAATTACTGGGGCTTTTTTTCTGGCTGGGGGTGCAGGATGTGGGGTGAGCCGGTGCTGCCCTAAACTGTAAGACCTTCTTTGAAGACCAGTTTGTCTACCCCACCCCATATCCTGCCTTTTGCTCTGCAGCTTGCAGTTCTCCTCCCACAGTAAATTCTTTGTCTCTAGTCAGGCCACTTTACACCTCATTAAGACAGCTTGGCTGAGCCTGGCAGAGGCTGACTAATCAGATCAGGGGTGCTGGAAGGCTGGATTTTTGCTCACAGAAAAGAAAGTTGTATACCTTATTTTCTGTGTGTTATAATAAATCTAACAATTGTGAGTTGTTGGATTTATTCTATCATATTGATACTTTGAAATATAAGTTTAGCTACCCCTATCAATAGTTATTCTTTATTAAAGTATGCACATGTTACCCTATGGAGCCAATGCTTATATTGTCCCTGCTTATAGGTACAAGACACACTACCCTAAGGGCACCTAGTGGAGACGTTAGGGTAGTGGTCACTTATATGTAAATATAGGGAAGTTTGAGACTTTGGAAGTACCTTTAATTCCAAAGTCGAATTTGCATATAATTTACATATAAAAGCATCCTGCAAGGCAGGGATAGCTTTTAAAATGACAGCAGGCACAGCAGTAGTGCACACTTAAGTACTTTAAATATACTGGGCTTCCAAACCTGCATGATGTTACATGCTGTACCATGGTGAACCATATACTAGGGACTTACAGGTAGGTTGTCAGTATCAATTGTAAATATACCTAATTACTATGTACTTTACTGTGTACTTTTAGTCAGAGCACCGGACCTTGGTCTGGTTAGCAGAGCTCAGAGCACAGTCATAGTCAGAAAACCATCTTAGTAGTCAAAATGAGGAAATAATGAGGGGGTCCTGGTTTCTCACATGTATCTACTAACAATAGTAGACAGGGCTTTGCACTAAAAAAGTAATACTGCCTGAAAGCCGGATACAAAAGGAGAAATGCTTTTCCTTTCGTTTCCAACTTTGCACATGGACTGCACCGTACAAAGTAGGAACAGTTCTACAGTCAATCTTAGCATAGTGCTTTGTACAGAAAGTGTACCCTTCCAGTATAAAATCTATGCTAGACTCATGCAGACACCTTTGTACTATAGCACAAAAGTGTGTGCTTGGTACTCGGCAGCATTCTGCACTGGCCTTAGAGAGAGAGTGAGGATAGTGCCATATTTCTGTAGATATGTCTCTATCCTTCTCTTTCCCTCTCATGCAACACAGCACAGCATCTTTCGATGCTGCTCTGCCCTTCATAAGAGTTTTGTAAATGTGGGTCAATGTATTCAGCAATGACAGAAGAGATGAGTAACTGGTATATTGTCATTTTACTTGGCCTAATTTCTGCCCAGAGTTATATGTTCTGAACTGGATATGTAATATGTTCAAGCAGTGTAAAAGCTTTTCATGTGCATTTCTCTAATTTATGTATGCAAGTGTTCAAGAATGGCAATACAGGACAACAACTTTTAGCTTACAGTGATACATCCTTTAACACATATTAGAACATTGAAATATTGGGAGCTTCATTGAAGACAATGGAGTGCTCCATGCTTTTACAGGCTGGTGAAGACATGCAAAGCAACATTCCAATGTTGCTTTCAAAGGCCTCTCAGAGCCAGAGGGAATTTAAACCCCTCAAACTCTTAGAGGCCTTTATTTATTTGTTGGAACATTCTGCCCTCTAGTGGCAGAATGTTCTAATAGCCTTATAGGCCTTACTAGCTGGGCTATACCAGCTATTAAAGTACTGCTCCCTTGTTAAAGGCCCTCGCCTTCGGCTCGGGCCTTTAATGCTGTAGTGGGCCTTTAATAGCCAGTATAGCCCTCTATGGCGGGTTATAAGGCTATATTAGAACATTGGAATGTTGGGTGCTCCATTGAAGACAATGGAGTGCTACATGCTTTTACGGGCAGGTAAAGGCCAGGAATTCAACATTCCAATGTTGTTTTCAAAGGCTTCTCGGAGCCCGAGGGAATTTAAACCCCTCCAACTCTGAGAGGCCTTTGTTTTATTTGTTGGAACATTCTGCCCTCTAGTGGCAGAATGTTCTAATATCCTAATAGCCCTTCATAGCTGGGCTATACTGGCTATTAAAATCCTGCTCCCTTGTTAAAGTGCCTCGTCTTCGGCTCGGGCCTTTAACGCTGGAGCGGACCTTTAATAGCCAGTATAGCCCGCTACGGAGGGCTATGAGGCTATATTATATGAAATCCCCTGGTCGGGATGTGTTTCGCACACAATTTTCCCCATAGCTTAGAGCAAACACTTCCATGTGTAATCAGAAACTACAAAGATGATGGACCCTTTCTAGGCTAAGCACCTGACTATCTTTCCCCCATGCAATATTTTAACCCTTAGAATCAAACAAGGGGACTGTGTGCACACTGTTGTTTGACTTCCATGTGTAATGCCTACCACTGCTGGCTGTTCCAGGTTACTCCCATCAACAGCCAGGCGTGACCAGACCTCCAACCTGCCGCCTGCGGCAGAGCAATCTCGAGGCTTTCAGTGATGACTTTCATAATCCGCAAAGCATGTAGACAGCTCAGGGTCAAGTGATGTGCCTGTGGCAAATTGCCATTTTTGTTTTGTAACGCAAGCAGCATAACATCCCACACATTCAGATCTAGGGTTTTCTATATCTGCATTGCATCGTTATAAGGAAATTACCCTGTGCAGTTGCCAATTTCACAATTTCTGTCAACCCCCCATTTATCCCTGGTGGGCTCGATTACTTTCAAGCCATACCTATCTAGAATAGCAACAAATGGGAAGGCATATTTAAGTTGATGGGATGCATTACGTGAAAGGAAGGCAGCCAAAATGTCCCATATCTACTAGTATATAGTGTATTTCTGCTGTATCCTAGTGCTGGTGCATTGTTTGCAGCCAAATCTCAATGCAGGCAATCTTGCACCACGTT
This sequence comes from Lissotriton vulgaris, assembly GCF_964263255.1. Classification (NCBI taxonomy): domain Eukaryota; kingdom Metazoa; phylum Chordata; class Amphibia; order Caudata; family Salamandridae; genus Lissotriton; species Lissotriton vulgaris. The sequence goes on along the minus strand of NC_141695.1, from coordinate 274,336,243 downwards.
GCAAGGGTGACTGCATTACAGGCAGGATTGTTTTTGTGGTGCAGGAATGGTACCTTCCTAAACAAAGCAATCTTTAATTGTATTTCTGCATTTAAAGAGAAAGTAATGAGGAGAAATAAATGTATTTCTCCATGTTACACCTTCCTCTACTGAGGCGTAACTTTTTGACATATTCCCATACTCACTAGATTTGGAAAATCTGGGAATATGTCAAAATCCATGGGTGGATGCATGGAAACGCCCACGCTCCAGCTCTGGAACACCTCCCTGATGCAAGTAAAGCAAGGCAGCACTATGTACTGCATTGCATTACTTTGCATTTAGTAAACTACGCAAAGCCATGCAAAGTGGCTTTGTGTGTCTTAGTAAAAGCCACAAAGGAGTTTGCATCGGGCTGTGCCATAAAAGTGATGCCCTTGGTTTCCAAGATAACGTTTTTGAGGCTCGCCCCAGTTGCAGAATTTATGTCCCTGAATGTAGCAATCCAGTTCTCTAAGTCATTGTAGACAGAAAGTCGGAAACTCCCTGCCAGAGTGTGTCCAAGCCAGCACATTGCCAAAACATATGCAACAAATTAGCATTCACATTTCTGCCTCTGGGAAAAATATCCTTTATTTTTTAATGTATCTTATGCAACCTGTGCACTGTAAAGTATGCTCTATAAAGGACTTAATAATGTATTATGTATGGATACCTTTGCCGGGTGTTCAAGGATTTGCACCCATTCCCCATCAGTGAATTGTGTATGCATGTCTGTGTTCCATTTTTATTTAAATGCCTCCAGACTTATGTTAGGTTTATCATAAATTGCACTGTATAACACTGACATGGCCCCTTCAGAGTGGTAATACTTCCTGCAGTGCAGGGTGTCTAACGGGCTCTTCACTAGCACACTTCCACAAAGATTTAACAACACAGATTACAGCTCTATTTGCCAGGAATTGCCCAACCAGTGGACCCACAGACCTAGGTAATTTTTAAAATTGTCTAAATTGGTGGTCTAATAATAATGCACCCAGAACATCCAATGTTGCCTTCCACCACTGCATCACAGGCACCTTGGTTGCTAAGTGAATAAAATGATGATGCCACCATGCCGGTACATACTCCAGCATAGTCATAGTCGAGCACAAGCACAACTGCCAATAATGCTGTGTGACCCTCAACAGAGGAGGTTCTGTGGGTGACTTGGGATATAGCACAAGTGGATGTGAGACTCTGTATCTGCGCTCTTTTGCTCTCCCCCTCTCACTCGCTCTACTTTCCTCTCCCCCTCTCACTTGTGTGTCGTCGCTGTTTTCCAGCTTTTTTGCCCCTTTTTGCCTTTCACTTGTGCCTCTTTGATTCTTTGCTCTTTTCCAGCTTTTGCTTCTTTTTGCCCATTTTGCCTTTCACTTGTGCTTCTTTGCTTTGTTGTTCTTTTCCACCTTTTTGTTCCTTTTTTGCCTTTTACCTGTACCCCTTAGCTTCCATGCTCTTGCTCAGCTTTTGATTTTTATACCTTCACACATGCTTCTTTGCTCCTTTCTGCTTTGCCACCTTTTGCCATCTCTTATGTCCCCCTTCCTTCACTCTAGTGGCTGCTACCAATAGCCTTCATCCGCTTCCCCCTTTTGCCACCCCTAATCCTTACCTGCTCTCCTTCCTGCCTGCGCAAACCCCGCCCTGCCCACAGCAAACCTCCTATCTCCCATCGCACAGTGACACAAACCCATGTCCATCGAACCTCTAAAGCTACACCTTCACTGCACTTCGTGCCCTAAAAATCTGTCATTGCCATGAACATTGCTGCAGTGCTAGCTGACTTGTTGATATGTTATGATAGTTGTTATTTATAAAGTGCATGGCAACTCCTAGCACTGTCCCGGCGCTATGAAGAAAAACGCGTAACACCAACAGAGAGCACCCAAGCAGAAGCCGGCCAATATCTAATGTTAAAAAAGCAATGTTTCTAATTTCCTCCTCAAGGTGAGGAGATCCTGCACCTGTCTAAGAGAAAGAGGTGGGCTATTCCACAGGCAAGAGGCCACCATTTGAAAAGATCTGCCCCCTACCCGGGAAAGTAGGACCTTTGGAGTGGAGGTCAGAAGCTGAGCAGAGGACCTCAAGGTTTGTTGAGGAGTATAGTGCTGAAATCTTTCCCTAAGGCAAGGGGCTCCTATATTATGGAAGGCTTTGAAGACCAAAACTAACACTTTGGAATCAATCCACTTCTGAAACGGAAGCCAGTGTAAGGAAGACAGAAGTAGGGTCATTTGTGTCCTAGGTCCTCCCAAAAAAATGGCTCTGGCTGCCACATTCTGGACCACCTGAAATATGCAGAGTAAATAATCCAGGAGGGCCAAGTACAGGGATTTTACATAATCCAGTCTAGAGACCACCAGGGCCTGGACTACCGTTTTCTTGTGAGAGACTGGGAGCAGGGAGAGAAAGTTCCTCAGCATTCTCAGTACCCCAAAACAGGTCCCGGCCACCAATTGTATCTAAACCTTCATAGAGAGGGCAGCATCCAATTTGACCCCAAGATTTTTCACAGTGGTGACTGAAGATGTTCTGCAGCCACCATTTGAGCCATGTTTTACAGTTAATATGGGCGAATTTGTGGATTTTACCGCGAAATCGCAGATTTTTTTGCGATTTCCATCTACTCAACTGGAGTACTTTCTACTGGCTTATCCAGTAAGTGCTACCTCGTTGGGTAAATGATAGTGCTTTTCCTACACTGCAGCTGCGTAGGGCAGGAAGATTTGTCTCCACTGACCATGTGTGCCTGTAACTTTGCCACAGTGCCAAAAGGCGCCGAGGTCCCTTGAGTGAGCTATCCATCATAGTTGGGAAGGGGCGGGAAGACGTTTGATACCGTTAGTGTGTGGTGCGGGGCTTCTATGCGTGTCAACATGCCTTTTGTGTACAAAGGGTCAGAGAGCGAGCAGGGCAGCAGGTGAGGAGAAAGCAACCTCCTGGTCACAGGAACCACACCGGGATTGCACTCGAGAAACTCAGGGATGCAGAGACCTCCCTCGGGTATTACAGATAATTTTCTACAGAAGATATGGGGTTAAAACGCACTTGCCAGCCTTGACCGTGCGCACTAATGTTTTGGGCACTGAATTTGAGCTTCAACTCGGGCACCTGCTTTATTTATATCTGTAAGTGCTTCCTGTTGAGGTTTAATTTTTGGCCCACAGGAAGCACTTACAGAAATAAGGCAAGTGCCCGAGTTGAAGCTAACTTTGTAACCGTGTTAGAATGGCGTCAGCAAGCACTCTGGCAGCTTGCCGGCGCCATTCTAAAATGGTTACAAAGTTAGCTGCAACTCGGATACCTGCCTTAACTGTGCATCCTGTGGGCCCAAAAAATAATCCCTCCGCTCGCGAACTCGCACATTTTTTGGCAATTTGGCGAGATTCGCGGATCGCAAAATTGCCGGAAATTCGCAAATTTCGCGAGCGGAGCGGATTTTGCGCCCATACTTACTTTATAGGGATGGGAGCTGAGGAAGACAATCTCTGACTTTTCAGAGATGCACTTCAGTCGGTTCTGTCTAAGCCAAGAGAATACCTCTGAGAGACAGGTGTTGATCACATTGCCTTTGAACTCAGCGCCCTTCTCGCAAGTGAACAACAATTGCGTGTCGTCCCCATACAACACTATGTTGGCACCATATTTCTCAGCGAGGCATGCAAGAGGGGGCATATCCAAGTTAAACAGGGTTGGGCTCAGGATTGAGCCCTGTGGGACCCTGGCATTCATGGGAGGGATATAGCTGTAAATGTTTCGCTGCAGCACCAGTCATTTCACCTGCTGCCTCATATGTCCCAAAGTCTCTCTCAGACAACTACATGAACTACACTTGCAACAGAACAGTGTATCACATGGTCACTTCTTAATACATGCTCTCTCACCAACACTCCACCGAAGCCTATGACCTCACCAACTTGCTTGCACTGGAAGTCTTCTCCTCACAGAGTCCTGGCTCAACCCATCATCAGACATTGCAAAGGCCATGCCAGAGGGATACAAGCTCACCCACAGTGACTGCATCAACTAACCAGGAGAAGGGCTTGCCATCATCCACTGAGACTCCATCCAATGCACCACCATCACAGAACACACCTCCCTGGCCATGGAACACATGAACTGCAAACTCCAGACCAACAAAATTGAAACTTTCAAGAGAATTCTTGCGTCCCGCCCACCGGAACCAATAGCCATTTTCACAAAACTCATTTCAGACTTCATCGCACCCCTCGATGTAGACTTCAAAGAGTACATGCTCCTCGGAGACCTCAAATTCTCCCTAGACAACCTCACGGACCCAATCTCCACAGACCTCCTCAACTACCTGGACATCATCAGCCTCCACCGACACAACAGGTCACACGCTCAACCCCATTTTCACCTCGAGCAATAGCATCAAATACAGCTTGACCACCCAGCTCATTTGGACGGACCACTTAGCGGTACACTTAAGCATCACCACCTCACAGGCCCTACCTTATGAAGGCACAGCGAACCCAGCCACAACTGGAGCAAAGACACAGAAGCAGACTGGATCAATGCACTCACATACTCCAGTCCAACTAGCCAGGAACCCACCAGCAGCTTGGACCTCAGCATCAGAAACTTTAACACCTGGATCACAAACTGTGCCAACATCCTTGTACCAGTCAAATACAACAGAACCAGAAGAACCAACAAGTAAGCCTGCTGGTACATTGAATACATCAGGGACTCCACAAAACACAGAAACCAGCTAGAGGGGAGATAGAGAACGAGCAGAAATGCCACAGATAGGACCACTTACAAAACTGCACTCAACCATTTCCACCACCAGCTGCAGGAAACAAGGAAAAGAGCACTTACAGCAACAATTGAAGCTGGCCCTATAACAACAGGGAACTCTTTGCGATTGACAAGGAATTCTCCAATCCCCCATCCGAGGCAAACAACATCACCCCTTCAAAAGAACTCTGCGACAATCTTGTTGACTTCTTCCACAAAATGATAACCAAGATCTACATAAACTGCAACCGTCAAGCTCAAACCATTTGACTTCATTAACCATCCCACAACCACCACCAGAACAACATTTGCCCGGCTAACTGGCTGGAGCCAACTGACCCATGAACACAGTATACTCAGGGGCCCATTTTCAACCATGTTGAGCCCATAATTAGCCTAAACTTATGACCATCAACAATACCTCAATAGTAACTGCCACTTTCCCACAAAATTGGCAGACATGGAGGTGTCAGCACCTTCCTAGGGAAATCATTGACTGACCACAGCAAACTCAAAAGCTACAGTCCCATTTCTCAACTACCTTTCATGGTCAAAGTCATGGAGAAAGCAATCAATCAGCAACTCGCCTAATACTTGGAACAGCATCAACTCCTGGACAGCTCACAAACCGGATTATTCAACAACCACAGCACTGAAACAGCCCTCATTGCAGCAATGAACAACATTCATGCCTTACTCGACCCAGTTAAGGCAGCTGCTCTCATCCACTTTGACTTCTTCACGGCATTCAGCACCGTCTCATGCCAAATACTCATTGCAAGACTCTACAACATTGGAATCCGGGGAGCAAGACTCAATTTGCTCACCCCCTTCCTCACTGGATGAACTCAAAGGGTAAGGATCCCACCAATCGCCTCCGAACCCAAGGAAATCATCTGCAGAGTCCCCCAAAGCTCATCTCTAAGCCCCAACATTTTCAACACTTACATAACACCACTAGTCAATATTGCCAGATCACATAGACTCAATCTTATCTCTTACACCTATGACACACAAATCATCCTCTCCCTCTTAGAATATCCCACCAACACCAGGAACATCTTCCACAATTGCATGACCACTGCAGGCAGTGATAAAGAAAAACTGCCTAAAGCTCAACATCGACATGACAGAAGTGCTGATCTTCAGAAAAAAGAACTCCCCGAGGACTCTCCCTGTTGTCCCTCAGAGCTCAGCCCCACCCCTACCCCAACTGAGCCAGCCAAAAACTCCAGGATAATTCTCAACAGCAAACATACCATAGTCTCAGAAGCAAACACCAATACATCCTCCGGGTACTTCTACCTGCGCATGCTGCACAAGTACTTTAAATGGCTCCCCATGACTCAAGGTGCACCGTCACCCGGGCCCTCCTCACAAGCAGACTTAACTACAGCAACATACTCTATGAAGGAATATCAGCCCACCTCCAGCAAAGATTCCAGACCATCTAGAGCTCTGCTGTCCTACCCATACTGGACCTACCTCGATGTACCCACATCACTCCCAAGCTAAGGCAACTTCACTGGCTCCCGGTCCAGAGACATTGCTAGTTTAAGCGATTCACAAAAGCATTCAAGGTTCTGCCCAACACCAGACCCTCCTATCTCAACAACCACCTTCACTTCCATCAACCCATCAGACACCTTTGTCCTTGACCCACTACAAGGCGAAGTCCTGGAACGGCCTATCTCTCTACATCAGGACTTCAACCTTGCTGCTGGAATTTTGAAAGATGCTGAAGACCTGGCTCTTCAACTGGCGCTTTAGTCCCTCCACTGACCACTGCTTGTCTCAGTTTTAACTGCCTAACTTCTAGATACTTTCGCATGTGATAAACCATGCTTTATAAATCCACTAACCAAATACAACACAACACAGCAAAATATAACATATGATAACATAACAAAACATAACATAACGCAACATTACATTACATAACATCAACAGTGTAACCAAGAATGCAAGCTGGTTCACTTACGACGCCAGCTCCATACAACTGAGACACCCACTGAAACTGTGACACCATATAATAACTTTGAAAGTCTGGTACATTCAACCCTCACTCAGCACTGGAGTTTGCACATTGCGAGATTGTGTTGACTTGTGCATAAATTAGATTTATGAATCACATATTAACTTGCTACACTTATGTTGGTAATATTTCACATATCACCAATATTATTTTGTTTACTATTATTTAGTAGGTTTTGCATGGAGCATGCTCTTGCAATCAAAATATTCCCAACAGAGGGTTTTCTACAAGAAGAACAACTTCAACATTTGTATTTCTTTATTAAGGGTTGGTGCTGTCATCATAATTAGTCTATTATTATGCAATCCCACTAAGTTAATTAGCTATATTTCCCCTGTAATTAATTCATCTTAAAATACACTTGCTGCCAGCTAAGTAGACAGAATGCCAGGAACGTTTCCATGCACAGTTGAAAGCTGTACCTTTGTACTGAAATGTTTCAAGGAAGAGGCGTGGGTGTCTCCAGCACCACAACAAATAGAAATAGGAGAAATAAAAGAAGATAAATTGTAATACCGCGTGTGAACACTGAGTACCAGATCTGTACAACAACAATAAAGAGTAAAATTACAAGGGATGTAGCGGAAATTGCACTTCGGTTGTAGGGGTGCATTATTATCACATGTGTAGATTACACCTGCATATAACCCTTTGTCGTGTTAACATGAAGTGTTAGAATTTGAAATCTATTAACATGAAATGTGATGTATTAGGCCACTGGAGAGTAACATCAAGAACTAAATGAAGAAAGTGAATGTAACTATGAGAAAACATTAAAGTGAAGAGCTTATGTTGTGACACTGACAAGTATTCATTTATTAAGATTGCTTATTAATCATGTCTTTTTACATGTAGTTCAATACATTAATCGAGTGTGACTTATTTTTCTATGCAAATTTTTTGAGCTCATATGCCATTTTCTAATGTTAGCTGAATCTTCTAGGCATGAGGTGCATTACCCTGGAAACTCCTGCTTTAAAATTATTAGTTGAATTTCATGTGTGCTGTGAAATATGTTATTTTATGTTACAAGTGAAAGAAGTACTTTTGTTAGCTAGAATATTGTCTTTGCTTTATAAGTCAGGCAATGAGAGAAGGAGAAGTTACATCTCATAGTTCAAGTCGATATTGGAAGGTCATTGTGCTTCTCTTAGGAGAAGGCATGGGACTCAAGGACAAATAGGGGCAAATCTACAAGAAAGTGCTGCAGCACTGCACCGCAAACTCTTCGGCTGTGCCATGCTGCAACACTTTTGGAGCACTGGAATGTAACATATTTACAATGATATGTCGCATTCCTGTGCTCTCTCCTGTGCTGGCGCACAAACAGCTGCCTGCGCAATGGGGAGATTGTTTTTGTGCAGGAGGTGCACCTTACTGTACAAAACAAATTCACTCTTTCAATGCCTGCTGTAGAGTGCAGCACACATTGAAAGATGAAATAACGAGGAGATATGAAAACAACTCTCCTCGTTGCGCCTGGCTACGCCATCCCTAGGGTGGTGTAGCAACATCAGGTAATGGGGTTGGCTCTATCCTTAGGGGATTCTTGGCTAACCACCTACATACATGCTGGGTACATTTAGGTTCATTTAGTTAGGGTCAGCATCGTAGGAGTACGCATTATTACTGTTGTGTATCTATTTACCCTGTTTGTGCTTATACCAGTATACATATGTTTCTGTCGTATGGTTGTCGCAGCACACGTATTTTACACTAGAATGAAGCTAGTTCAATAAATACTTATTGAAAACGTCCCACATTGTTTATTCTTTGTATGACTCTGAGACAAATTGAGCACGAGTGACTGAGCAAAAAGTACTGTACTGTTTTCATGATCCCTGAGGGGGACACACTGCGGCCCTGGTCAAGGAGTGTGCGTATATCTTCTGTGGCTGTGAGGACAGTCTTGGTGCTGTGGTTTCTATGGAATACGGATTGGGAGGAGTTGAGGATCATCTCTCTGATGAAGTTTGCCAGCTGGGAGTTGGCAATCTTCTCAGTGACTTTGACTGCAAAGAGTTATCATGTTCAATAGTTGATAGAAAGTATTCTCTCCTTGGTAAGAGGGGTTCATAGTGGCACTGTGAGCTAGCAGGTATACAGGAGAACAACAACTGGTGGGGGTGTCTTGAATCAGTCTGGACACAAATCCCACAGTTTACGTTTTCGAAATGCTCAGATCCTATATAGACTTGTAGAAACTAAATGCCAGAAGTACTTCAATGCTCTTAAGCCATCTTAATGTGAAGTGCTGGCATGCAGCACAGTCACATCCATGGTCAAGAATTCCTTTTTTACAGATGGGACAACAACAACCCACATGGGAGGTGAAATCGGGCAACAGTCCCAGCATGCAGAGGGAATTAGCGGATGTGCTCACATGAGCGTGATAGTATTTAATTGGGAAAATACTGGAAGTAAAGTTGTTTTATTGTTTTTTTTTGTTGTATTGAGAGGTCAAACATCCTTGCTGACTTAATTTGCAACATTGTAAAATAAACTTTTGAACCTGAGAGTTCAGTTAGGAGGGAGTTGCTATGGTAACAGATAGAAAGGTCTGAGAAGGGGAAGGGTGTTGGTTTGAAAAAAGTGAGGGAAGAGTTTTGATTGGTTGAAATAAGGCATATGCATATGTGTGTAGAAGTAGAGGTTTTCTCTGCCAGTCTTGGTTTCAGTGTATTGAATGCACACCTTGTGCTCTGCTAAAGAAAAATTGATGTGTGTGTCTGACACTGTTCTCAATCTCCCAAAGCATTTGTAAAGGTAAGTAATGATTCAATTAATTTCGATAGAGACTTGTTTGCTCTATGGAGAAGATTTGGAAGCAGATAGTGAAGTTTCAGTAGTAAAATTGAGTGCTTGTACATAGGACTTGTGCTGTGTTTGTAAAAAGTTATTTAAAAAACGATTTTGGGGTAAATGGATGGCTTATATTTTTTAGAAGAGATTAATAGTGTTTGCCTCATTAAATAAATATATTTGAACTTTTTAGAATTATGTCACTTGCATTATCTTAGATTTGGAAGCAGATTGAGATTCTTTCTTATTGGTTTGTGGCATGTTTTTTGGAAATGCTTGCTATGAACATTTGCAAGATAGGGGATTTGTATTTTGTGAAACAGTGAGGTTTCAGTAGTGAAATTGAAAGCTTGTACATAGGTCCTGTGTTGTGTTTCTTAAATGTTATTCCAAAAACGATTTTGGGGGCAAATCAATGGTATTTACATTTGGCTGTTATTTATGATTGCCTTGTGGCGCCGATGCGTCACTTTTAACATGGGAAAAAAGTGACGCACCGGTGGCACAAGGCCTTCATAAATAAGGCCCTGAGTTTCTTTGCTGTTGGTTTCTGTCTTGCTTTTTGATAATGCTTGCTATGAACATTTGCAAGATAGGGGATTTGTATTTTGAGAAACAGTGAGGTTTCAGTAGTGAAATTTATGTTTGTACATAGGTCCTGTGCTGTGTTTCTAAAATGTTATTCAAAAAACGATTTTGGTGGCAAATCAATGGTATTTACATTTGGGCCTTATTTATGATGGTTCCGGTGCTGAGAAGACGCCGAACGAATATTCTCCACGGATAAAACATAAGGGAGGAAAGACCATACTTACCGATCGGAAGTGGGTCCATGACGTGGCTGTAATGGTATGAGAGCAAAAACCACAAGCTAGCACGCTAAACACAGTATTGCTGGCAGTGGCTTTTCAATAATCTTTGCCCTGAAGAAATTGCCTGAATTTTTACCAAGGCAATGAAACATGTCGGCAGCGAGTTGAATGCGAATCGATAGGTAGTATTCGCTTCTCTCCATTTTATGTATATATGTTTACTGTTGGCACACAAGAGAATACAAATAAAGGGGTTCATAATCTTGTATGCACAGTAGTTGTTGTGTTATATGTTGAACGTTGTTAGTCCTTGTCACATATAAGTTTGTGTACACTGCACCATTCACTGTCTTCTTTTCTTTTCTTTTGGGAGTCGGACACGTTTACGTTAAGCTAGTTGACACCGATGATGAGAACAGGGCCATCCTGGTGAGTACCAACCAGGGGCCCCATTGGTGGTGCGCCCGTGAGGTGTCTTCTAGCTATTCACACATTTTTTCAAATGTTGTCCTTCCAGTGAATGTTGGTACTCAGACTTATCAGAGATTGGCTATTTTTACCTTTTGGCAATTGTCTTGAGCATGACACTTATTTCTGTAATAAGGAGTGTGAGTGGAATGATCTTTTGACAATCCATATATGCCCTTAGATCTATAATAATCATTGCCCTCAGGACTAGGTCTTTGTGAATTTTGCCTTATTTATGATTGCCCTGTGCTGTGTTTCTAAAATGTTATTCAAAAAACGATGTTGGTGGCAAATCAATGGTATTTACATTTGGGCCTTATTTATGATTGCCTTGTGGCGCCAGTGCGTCACTTTTAACATGTGAAAAAAGTGACGCACTGGTGGCGCAAGGCCTTCATAAATAAGGTCCTGAGTTTCTTTGCTGTTGATTTCTGTCTTGCTTTTTGATAATGCTTGCTATGAACATTTGCAAGATAGAGGATTTGTATTTTGTGAAACAGTGAGGTTTCAGTAGTGAAAATGCATGCTTGTACATAGGTCCTGTGCTGTGTTTCTAAAATGTTATTAAAAAAACGATTTTGGGGGCAAATCAATGGTATTTACATTGGGACCTTATTTATGATTGCTTTGTGGCGCCAGTGCGTCACTTTTAACATGGGAAAAAAGTGACGCACTGGTGGCGCAAGGCCCTCATAAATAAGGCCCTTAGTTTCTTTGCTGTTGGTTTCTGTCTTGCTTTTTGATAATGCTTGCTATGAATATTTGCAAGATAGGGGATTTACATTTTGTGAAACAGTGAGGTTTCAGAAGTGAAATTGCATGCTTGTACATAGGTCCTGCGCTGTGTTTCTAAAATGTTATTCAAAAAACGATTTTGGGGGCAAATCAATGGTATTTACATTTGGGTCTTATTTATGATTGCCTTGTGGCGGCGGTGCGTCACTTTTAACATGGGACAAAAGTGACGCACCGGTGGCGCAAGGCCTTCATAAATGAGGCCCTGAGTTTCTTTGCTGTTGGTTTGTGTCTTGCTTTTTAATAATGCTTGCTATGAACATTTGCAAGATCGAGGATTTGTATTTTGTGAAACAGTGAGGTTTCAGTAGTGAAATTGAATGCTTGTACATAGGTCCTGCGCTGTGTTTCTAAAATGTTATTCAAAAAACGAATTTGGGGGCAAATCAATGGTATTTACATTTGGGCCTTATTTATGATTGCCTTGTGGTGCCGGTGCGTCACTTTTAACATGGGAAAGAATTGACGCAGCGGTGGCGCAAGGCCTTCATAAATAAGGCCCTGAGTTTCTTTGCTGTTGGTTTGTGTCTTGCTTTTTGATAATGCTTGCTATGAACATTTGCAAGATAGGGGATTTGTATTTTGTGAAACAGTGAGGTTTCAGTAGTGAAATTGAATGTTTGTACATAGGTCCTGCTGTGTTTCTAAAAAGATAATTTCTATATGCAGCAAAATGTTTTAACCAAGCATTATCCAAAAATATGAGTAATCTGAGGAAACATAGATGACATGATTGTGAAATGTGTTAATATATTTCTTGAATCATGCAGATACTATCTAATCAACCTTTTTCTTTGTAATATTCTAGCCTTGAGTTACTCTCTATTACACCTTTTGTCTGTTTTATACCATCTCTCTTTCTGTTTCTGACTTTTTTTCTCTCTTCCTGTTACACCCTCTATCTCTCCTATTTCTTGTAACATCCTGTCTCTGATTTACTTCCTCCTACACCCTCTCTGAAACTTACTCTCTGTCTCTTCCTTTACAGGCTCTCTCTGTTTTAGTCTCTTTTACAACCTTTTCTCTTCTAACACCCTCTCTCTGTGTTAGTTCCTGTTACACCCTTTCTCTGTTTTATACCCTGTTACATCCTTTTTCTGATTTACTCCCTTTTTTGACTTACTCCCTTTCCCTATTACATCCTTTTTCTGTATTTCAACATATTATACACTCTCTTTGTCTTAGTCCTTTTGTATGTTTTACTCCCTCCACCTGTTTCTTTGTCTGAGTCTCTCTGTGTTTTTGTGTTACTCCCTCTAGCTGTTTTTCTTTGTCTTACTCCTAGTTATATAGTTGCTGTGGTATAAACTTAGATATGTTGCAAATTAGTGTTTATATTGTTTGCTTATTGTGATTGATTTGTTGTTTGCTAATAGTGGTCTATAATGTGTTATTTTTTTCTTTACCACAGATTGAAATCAACATTTAAAAAGTAAGCAAAAATGCTGTCAAGGCAAAGGAGAAGAAAAAATACCATACGGAAAATAACAAAATTAGCAACGGAAGTAAAGGAATCCTCTACAACAAGTACTTCAAAAAACACCCAAAAAGATCCTGGTAAGACAACTAAGTCTTTTTTCGCAACATATGTAAAACAAAAACAAATGTTAACGGTAATGTGAAGATCCAGAAGGAGAGAGCAAATTTGAAAAGGAAGGAGAGGCCCTCAAAAAATGTCTCTATTGGAGCAGGAGAGAAGAATATGGATAGCAATAGAAGGTTAAATCAATTTAGGGACATTCGTAGACGAATGTTTCGCAATAGGGTAGTTTTAAATTTTCTAAAAAATTAAAAGAAAGGTAAACAGAGATCTGCTTTTTACAAGAAAAAGAAAAGTGTAGAGAAGATTGTTGATAAGGCTTTTGAAGTAAAGAAAAAATATTTATTTTAGTAATTAATAGAATTAGGATACTTAATAAGGCAATTGATGTTTTCAAATCGAACAGTAGATGGAAAAGAATAATTAATCAGACTAATTTTTGTGAAGTATTTTCTGGAGAATGGATGCATAGTTCAAGTTCTGTTCCATTTTTAATGAGGAGAGTTACTTTCAGGAAAATGATTTGGTGCATGCAGTTGACACCAGTGGTCGAGCATATGAGGTAAAAGATGGTTGTGTGATGGAAAAAGAGAAACTTGTGTCTAGAGATGCAGAAGAGGTGTTAGCTGATAAAGGTTTAGGGAGATGTACTAAGGGTCCAGTGTACACATGGAAGTGCAGTAGTATTTGTAGTGTGCGACAGGATTCAATTGATTTGCTTCGAAATTTCTTACCTACATATAGTAAGAAAAGTGTAAAACAGAAAGTGAAGATCTTGCAAGAGTTAGATCCTTGCAGAGTGAGAGAAAACACAGGTTTGCATGGGCATTCACTGGCTTGTCTTTCTAGAAAAGTATGTCAGAGTGTTTTTCATCATTTTACGATGTTAGCAGTGCATCATAATGAGGTGAGGAAATTAGTGAGAAGGTTGTATTATGCAAAAAGTCCAGCACTTAAGCTTAAACAGTTAAACAGTGCTCTTTTGCATGGATCTGAAGTAGATGTGAAGACTATTTGTGAAGAAATTGAGTTTTGTTATTTTGGGAACAAAGAGGACAGTGTAGAAATGGATATAGTAATGGATGGTAATGTGGAAGACAATGTACAGATTTTAAGTACAGAAAAGTTTGACGAGGAAATTACCAAGTTTAAGGTGAAATCAAGTGAAAGGACTAATTTAACTTGTGTGTGTTGTCGACAGACTCATTATAAGATTCAGACTAGGTTAGTTGATTTATATGCCAAATGTGAATTGGAAAATAATAGTGAATGGAAGGATTTTGTAAGTTAATTGTTGGTGGAGAATTCTTTTGATTTGAGTTTTGATCAGCGTATTTGTAATTATTGTTTGAAAAAATTAAATGAAAATAGAATGCCTGCTAGAGCTGCTCCTAATAATCTTCAGTTGATAGATATTCCTTCTGAATTGATGGATTTAAATACTTATGTATCAATTTTGATTCAATGTGTCCATCCTTTTCAAGCTATTGTTCACATGGAACCTAAGATAGGGAAATTACCTCCTACAGATTTACAAAGAGGATTAAAGGGAAGAGTTGTTTATTTGCCTCTAGATGTCAAGAAAAATATTGATACAATTGGTGTAGAAAGAGTAGAAGAGGATCCTCTGGTTATTCTAGTTAATGGGGTTCCGACAAAGAGTAAGACAATCTGGCAAGATTTAGTGGATGTTAGGAAAGTAAAAAAGGCAACGTTGTATTTGGTCAAAAACAATGAGTACTATAAAGATGTAAGTGTTGGAGCAGAGGAAACAGCTACAGAAGAAGACAGTGATTGTTCAGTTGGCCAAATTGAAAAAGTTGATGTGTCTAGAAGTGAAGACATATATGAACATTATACTGTTCATCCTTTACATTCCAAAGAAGTAATGGGGAATGCAATTGACTTGTTTCAAATGAAAGCAGCAAAAGGAAGTCCTATTAGTGTATGGGAAGAAAGTTTGGAAGCTCGTTGTTTTCCACAGTTATTTCCAACAGGTCGAGGTGGACGATATGACGATCGACCAGTTCAAATTCCTGCAGCTGAATACCAGACTTTAAGATTATATGCTGAAGATCCAAGGTTTCGTCAATGCATTCCGTATTTGTTTCATCTACTGTACGAAAGTGATTTGTCTGGGATTTCTTATGCAGTTAATCATATACTGAAAAGTGGAGCTCATCTGCAAAATGTTTCGGCGAGGGACTTTATGGAGAAAGTCAATCTGCAAGACAGTATTTTGGAATCTCAGCTAATCAATCTCATGGCATGTCAGCGTGGAACAAACGAGTATTGGTTCCGTCGTCATGGGGAATTGAAATGTATGCTAAGAAACTTAGGAACTCCTACACGGTTCCTTACTCTTAGCTGTGCTGAGTATGCATGGGACGACTTACTTCAATTTCTACGAGAGGCAAATGGAAACATACAAAATATAGAATTGAAAACACCTGGAGAACTGTGTTCTTTAGTTCCAGTGAATGTTTGCAGATATTTTAATCATAGATTTGAAGCTATGATGTCTTTTATTACCAACAAAAAAAATCCTCCCCTTGGAGAGGTTTTGGATTTCTTTTCGAGGAAGGAATATCAAGCGAGAGGTGCTCCTCATATACATATGTTGTTATAGATTAAAGATGCACCCAAGTTTGGAACTGTTTCGGATGACACAGTGATGAGTTTCATTGAAGAATATTCAACATGTGCTGTTCCGTAAACTACTGAAGAAAACAGTTTAAGGCAACAAGTTTTACGTTTTCAATCTCATCGTTGTAGAAAGTACTGTCGTCAAAAATTTAAAAACAAGGAGAAATTCTACACAAAATTTTGTATTGCGTTTCCACGACCAGTGATTTCCAAAGGAAGAGTAAATAATTTGATGTCTTCTCTGTGACATACTGTGACATGGAAATCACCAGAAAAATACATACAATTAAAAAAAAAAACGAAGAGTCCAAGTATATCAACGACTACAACCCAGTGATTTTATCCATGTGGAATGCTAACATGGATATTCAGTTTGTTGCTGACAACTCTATTGCTGTGGCTCGATATGTGACATCTTACATCACAAAAAAAGAAAAGACTGAACTGAAGGAAATGTGGGAAGACATTTCGCATGAAAAGAGTATAAGTAAAAAATTATACAGTTTCAGTCTGAAGATGTTGTTGCATCGAGAAATTGGAGCATATGAATGTTCTGATCGGTTATCATCAGCAAGTCTCTATGCCAAATCAAGAACAATCATTTGGGTGAGTCTAGGTCTTGCTGCAACACAAAACCGAGTTTTGAAATCTGTACAAGAAATTGAGTATTTGGCGGAGAAAGAACCAAATAGTACAGATATTTTGAAGACAAACATGTTGGATACATACTATCCAAATAGAAGTACTCACCTTGAGAACACTTGTTTGTATGATGTTCTGCAAAACTACAGTTATAAGAGGAACATTAGAGAAGATATCAATAATGGAAAATATGCTGTCATTGTGTATGAAGGCTGTCTAGTGAAGCAGAGAAAAGGCCATTTGATTAATCATCGAAAATTGAGTTGCGAAGCTCCAGACAAAAGAGAATTTTACTATTTAGCTCTTTTGCAACTCTTTAAGCCATCGCGTACAGAAGAGGAACTACTTGGAGATTTTCTCTGTTATGAAGACTCTTTTAATGCAACTAAGGATAACATAGAATGTCCTGTTTTTCCAAATTATCTGCAAATGTTGAACGAAGAAATAGAGCAAGAAACCACAATTGCTGAAGAGATTGCTAGAGACAGTTCTCAAGACAGTCAGAGTTCTACTTCATTGAGTCAGGATCCACTAGGAGGAGCAAGTATCCAAAATGAAGCTGCAACTGCCATGGATGAGGTGGAAAGAGCTATGGAACAAGCTGAGCTGAGCAGAAAAAGATATATGACGAAGTGCTATCGCTTAAATACACCGTGATACAGGAGGTCCAAACAGTGAAACAGGGTCTCAATTCTATGAGTGAGGATGTCAGATGTTAAAGTTTGTGATGATTTCTGTGTACCCCCTTTCGATGAGGTGCAGGCAACTCTAGGTCCCAACAGTGGAACAGGGCCCGATTCACAGAATGAACTTACTACTTTTGGCATTCACAGAATGCACTTACTACTTTAGTAGTCCTAACTTTACTACTACTAAATTGAGAAAAATCGTAATTTTAAGACTTTCGGTATTCACAGAAGGCATTTAGGCATCCTAAAGTTAGTAGTCCTAACTTTACTACTACTAAATTGAGAAAAATCGTAATTTTAAGACTTTCGGTATTCACAGAAGGCATTTAGGCGTCCTAAAGTTAGTAGTCCTACCTTTACTACTACTAAATTGAGAAAAATACTAATTTTAAGACTTTCGGTATTCACAGAAGGCATTTAGGAGTCCTAAAGTTAGTAGTCCTAACTTCTGTGAATACCGAAATGACTAAGTTCAGTCTGTGAATACCAAAAGTAGTAAGTGCGCTCTGTGAATGCCAACAGTAGTAAGTTCATTCTGTGAATCGGGCCCATAGTGTTTTGATTCCACAATGGACGATGTTAGAACTGTATCTGAGAGTGGAGATGAAGGTACACCCTTCGATCAGGTGCAACCAACTCTAGGTCCCAACAGTGGAACGGTGTCTTGATCCCACAATGGACGATGTCCGATATTACCTGCTGCTTGCTTTTCTCAGAAATTCGTGTGTTGATGTGCATCACACTCTGTGCTTCCATAGCTAACTGCTGCACATGATTATTGGACTTGGTTGACACTAGTTAGTGAAGTATACTGTGGTACAGCAGGTGTGAACAGTGAAATGGGGTCTTGATTGAATGATTGAGGATGTCCTAAGTTAAAGACTGTGATGATTTCTATGTAACCTCTCTGTTCAGGTCAACCAACTCCGTGCTTTCAAATCCAACGGTATGTGGCTGTGAGGTGTTAATGACGACTGCATCTGGTCTAGACTGCGGTTCGCAGGGGCCACAATTTAGATTGAGTGGTGATTGTTTAATTACAGAATCCAGTACTTAAGTAATTAGAACATCTATTGAAACATACACAATATTGTTTTATTAGAACACTGGAATGTTGGGAGCACCATTGAAAACAATGGAGTAGCTCAGTTCTTATAATGGCTTGTATAAGCCTGGAGCTCCAAAGGGATTCCAATTCCCTTGCGCTCTCTTAAGGCTTTGCTTTATTTGTTAGAACAATCTACCCTCTATGGAAGAATGTTTAAATAGCCTTATAGCCCTTTGTATCTGGACTATACTGACTATTAAAGTCCCTCTCCCTTGTTAAAGGCCCTCACCTTCAGCTTGGGCCTTCACTGCTGGAGAGAGCCTTCAATAGCCGATATAGCCTGCTACGGCGGGCTATAAGGCTATAGTATACTTGCTTGAAGACGTGTTTTTTTAGATGAGGTATAGGTTTAGTAAAATGACCAAATTCATCTTGCAAGTAGAAAAGAACAGTGAATAGTGTAGACAGATAAAATCCGAATTTGAATTATTTTGATTGATTTATTGTAGAGTTTTTTGTAATTTATGTTGTTGTATTTTGTAGAGACGGAGTGAGAAAAAGTATTGATGATTGTGTGTGTGTGAGTACTGCCTTAAATTAACAATGCAGACAGTAGTGTTCGCAATGCAGATTAAGTCGCTATTGTAGATGAAGCAGTCCTGTAAGAGAAGAGATTGCTGTAGTGTGCTCTGTCTGCACCACTTATACGCATCATTGCAGGCTCCGCACATGCTTCGCGTATTGCAAAATGTAAAGCTCAAGTCAATGCCACGTGGCTGTGAGCCCTTACTGAATGCTCTCTCTGGACTGTACTGCAGACTGTAGATGATGCAGCGCTGTAGGAAAAATCATTGCTCTAGTGCGCTCTGTCTGCAGCACTCAAACTCATCATTGCAGGCTTTGCACACTTTTTTGGGCTTCGCGTATTGCAAACTGTAGAGCTCAAGTCAATGCCATGTGGCTATAGGCCCTTGCTGACTGCTCTCTCTGGCATACACTGTAGACAGCAGTGTTCACAATTGAGATTGAGTCGTTATTGTAGATGAGGTAGTCCTGTAGGAAAAGACATTCCTACTGTATGCACCACTCATATGCATCATTGCAGACTCTGCACACATTTCTTTTGCTTCGCATATTGCAAACTGTAGAGCTCAAGTCAATGCCATGTGGCTGTGGGCCCTTGCTGACTGCTCCCTCTGGCCTACACTTCAGATCATAATTGATGTTAGAAATGGGATTTCTAGTTAGCTAAGGCCTGCACCAAAGCCAGGCAGAGACCACCGCTTTAGTCAGGGCAAGGGAGTTACACGGCAAAGATAGCCCCTGCTCACCCCCTTAGTAGCTTGGCACGAGCAGTCAGGCTTATCCTGGAGGCAATGTGTAAAGCATTTGCACAACACACACATACAGCAGCAACACACTAGGCACACCACAAAAAAGAACTCCACACAAGGTTATATATATATAAAAATAACCTTTGTATTACCATAAACCCATTAGATCATAGTCACATAGTTACACTGTGCCAACAGGCACTGGGCAGTAATTACAGGGGATTATATATACATGACAGGGCCACGTGGGCCACTGTCAGAATCAGCACTTAGTAGAAATAGCACTTCTAGAACATAGAATAATTGTAGCACAAAATAACAATTGTAGAACACAACCCATGACCACAGGTAATCACTGTACTCCACCTCAACCTGTAACATAACTTTACAGTATGCATAGTCACATCAGGCGCGAATTACATCCTGCGTCAACCTCACCTGCACAAACACATTACGCCATCTCCTCACTAGTCTAAACACATTAGACCCTACCTCCTAAGTATAACTCACATTTAGGGGCATACATCACACAGTGAAACATAATCTCACTAGCATAACCACATGGAATGCAAAATAACCTCATAATCATAAACCACAGTTTAGAGGTATTAAACACAGGGTGCGTAAAACATACTAAATGCATTACATTTCCTAGCACCATATTCTCTTCAGCATATAAATCACAATAGGGCCTTGTGCCTTATACAACGTCCAGCCCCCTGGCCAACTGGCCATCTCCAAAGGGGCTCAAATGCCCTGTGTCCAGAATGTCAGGGCGCGCTGCCAATGATGCGCCAGTCAGGTGTGCCTCAAACCTAAATGTTGCAGCTGCCCTCTACTTGCTGGGCAGCTGAGAACAATGAACTAGGGACTAAACGCTGCAGCTGGCACTAAGTGCTGCGCAGCCTTGAAAGGCGAAGGAAGGGGCGAAGGAGTGCGTCCCACTCCTGAGTCCACAGCACATGTCCCCTGAAATAAATGCCTAAACGGTGCAAATGCCCACTACTTGCTGGGCAGCTGTAAATCAGCAGAACTTTGGCATGGGCTCTCACTGGCCCTCAGAACACACTGCGCCACACGTGGAAGCCAACTAGGCTCTGAGCAAATAATGTGCCAAACGTTGGAGCCCTCTAGGGTTTGAAACCAGCTATGTCCATGGGAGCACAATGGCTCCTAAAATAATTAACTAGCACGTTGGAGCCCTCAGGCTCTGGTAATCATCAGCAATGCGGGGAAGGCATGGGTGTGGGCTTGGAACTGCCCCTGGGCCACTCTAGCCACTTTTAGAAATACCTGCCCCAATCGGTGGAGAGGCCTGCTGACAGACTGGGCTGCTCTGACTTGGTGCCTCGCACCGGCACCACCAACTCCATCTGCTCCCTCGGGGAGCAGAAACAGAAATTCCCCCACGTCACCCGGCCCAGCCCTGACTCACCGGGCTGTTCTCCTCTGGTGGGGGTCCTCTGGCGGCATTTCTCACAATGCGGCAGGGAGGCACGCACCGGCAAGGTGCCTTGCCCCCCCCTCCGCAGGGCACAGGTGGCGCTTTGGGGGATCTGTCTTCTCAGGAGAGCCCTGCCTTGACAATGCGCCAACTTCACCCAGTCCCCCATCTTCAGACCAGGACTCCAGGATGTGGCGCCCACGAGGCGCTAGGCAGATGCTTCCTGCTTCCGTTCCTGCCGTGGCCCACCCACGTCACAGGCAAGCCAGCCAGAATTCAGGGGCGGCCGCGGCGGGACTGCAGCAGCCATCCCCGGCGGACTCACAGAGGGGTAGGCTCCCTCGAGAACGAAAATGAACAGCGGGGTGAGCACCCGCTGTAATTTAAATAAAATTCCTACGTCCATAATGCAGGGTAGGCACCTGCTATAAAATATCGCAATAAGTGGGGTGGGGACCCGCACTGTGAACCAAAGGGCAGGAGCGCTTCCCTCTGGGAAAACAACAGCACTCTGCCCATAAATGAAAATAAAGCGCTCCCGAGGCACTGGGGAGCACAAA
This sequence comes from Lissotriton vulgaris, assembly GCF_964263255.1. Lineage (NCBI taxonomy): Eukaryota > Metazoa > Chordata > Amphibia > Caudata > Salamandridae > Lissotriton > Lissotriton vulgaris. The sequence goes on along the minus strand of NC_141695.1, from coordinate 274,314,643 downwards.
AACCCCAAAGGCCCCAGGAATGGCCCCTTAAGGCAAATGGTCCCTGCAAAAGGGAAACACAGGCAAAGGTTTCCAGGCAAAGTCCATAGGGCATCAAGGGACGGGGCAGGGCAAAGGGAGGTAAGCCTTTCCCTGGGCCCCAGCAGCAGCACGCCCTTGGTAGAATTTAGTCAAAGAACAAGAACATTTTCATAGGGTCACAGCCCCTCTTTTATACACCATTTCCTTTGTTTCCAAAGGTGCAGGCAAGGGGCGAACCAGATGCAACTGGTTCTTGAGCACTTTGTGTTGCTCAGCCCCTCTGCCTATACGCAGGGTGGGTCAGGGAAATCAGACACACCACAGATGGAGCCAGCATTGTGGAGGGAAGACCGATCCCTATTCAGGTCCCAGGTACACTCTCCCTCCCATCAACATGCAGATCTCTCCATTCACCACCGAGCAGTCCCATCCTGGCTCCTGGAGCCAGGCACACCAGCAATCTCCAGCCAATCACAAGCCAGACAGTCAATTCACATTCACTGTACAGACATGCCAACTTCTAAAAGTGGCACTTCAACACCATTGCGCAGCATTCAATCTCACGAGTTCGCACATATCAAACTCGCCCCTGCACTCCCCATACATCAGGAACTACCATGGACACACACATTCCACATGCATTCCTAAAGGAGGGCAGGCCAATATCACCCTACGCACTCAGACTGCGCACACAGTTTATACTGGGACACAGTGTTACAGTGCGCAGAAGCCAAAAACAACTAACACCAGGTCACATATAAAAGCAAAAAGTTTAGGGGTGAACCTGCCAAAAGGGCCAAGTCCAACAATTGAGATCGAGTTGCTATTGTAGATGAGGTAGTCCTGTAGGAAAAGACATTGCTCCAGTGAGTACTGTCGGCACCACTGATACGCATCATTGCAGGCTCTACATACAATTTTTTTGCTTTGCGTATTGCAAATTGTAGAGCTTAAGTCAATGCCAAGTGGCTGTGGACCCTTGCTGAACGCTCTCTCGGGCCTATACTGCAGACATCAGTGTTCACAATTGAGAGTGAGTCGCTATTGTAGATGAGGTAGTCCTGTAGGAAAAGACATTGTTCTAGTGCGTACTGTCTGCACCATGCATACATATCATTGCAGGCTCCGCACACCCTTTTTTCTTGCTTCGCTTATGACAAACTGGGCAGCTCAAGTCACCTTATGTAGCTGTGGGACGTTGCTGACCGCTCTCTGTGGCCAACACTGCAGACAGCAGTGTTCACAATTCAGATTGAGTCGCCATTGCTGATGATGCAGCGTTGATGACAACAGATATTGCTCCGAGTACGGTCTGTTTACAGCAGGCATTATCGCTGGCTGTGCACATGCTGAATACTTTTGATGTGGCTATGTGAGTGCACTAGAACTGATGGAGAGGTTATGATAAAATCTTTTTGCTTAGTATTTCAGATCTATTGATTGTGTGTCAGTATACCACAAGTTCTGATTCTTTTACAATAGAATTATTTCTGTATTATTTCACATCTATTGTCCCTATCTTATTGCAGCCCAAAATATCGATTCTTTTAATATTGAATCTCTTTGTGTGATCCAATGATTACTGCTGTAGTTGATGCTATCAGCAACCATTCCCTGAAGGCTGGTTTACACTCAGCCTACAAGCATCCAGCACAGACGTCACTGGATATGTCACCCTGGTAATAAAAAGGAGTTGAGCGCACATGACTGTACCCACTTCCACTATCTTTCTGTGTCCATTTGTTCATTATCTATGTATGATACCGTTTCTGGGCCGTACTATATTACGTTGTGCTGTGGTAAGTGTATGAAACCATGTTACCTCTGGTGTTGGAGAAAATGTTGGTGATGTAACTTTTAGGTGTATGGCTATCACAGGTGGAAGGCTACTATATAGAGCATGAATATTGATGAAAATGATGGTTGCATATTGTGTGTAGTGTAAGATATGTGTATATTGCAAAAAGTTTAGAACAAAGCTCTCTAAGTAGAGCAGTACAGATATTGACAAAAATGGGTGGCGTTGTTGAACTGTTACAATGGGAAATGCTTTCAACTAATTACATTTTTTTATGATCAAATGGCAATCGCGCAGCCAGTGCTCAATGAGATAACACTCGATGTGATTTTGAGAAAATAATTTTACTACAATATAAGTTTATTACAGTTAGAAATATATAACTGTTTAAAATATTTTAATTATCGCTTGCTCTCATATACACTTTGAAGTTGTTTAGTTATAGTTTTGAGACAAAAAAAATGAGGGAATGGGATATGCGTGCGATATTGTATGTCCAGGACATAACACAGGGAGTGGCAGCGTGCATTTGTTGCATTCGGAATGCGCAGCAGGTGCCACCACATACGTACATGACGTAACGTGCCGCTTGGTAGTGCGTATCGGTCGAATACCACAGTATCAGCTGGCGCGATCTCATACGTACATGTTGTTATGGGGGACGTGGTGTCACAAACCCGTCGGATACAAAATGCGCGTCATTTAAATGTGGTGGATAGGATTTGCGTGCTGATCGAGGTTGGTAGACTACCTGTACGGTACTGGAGTTTTCTACCAACGTTTTCCTAGGTCTATACCCATATCCAGTGTCTTATACATACAGTTACTCATCAATACAGTACTATATTATGTACTGATACACCTATTCATACAGTCAGACTCTACCACTCATCCTTAGAGTTAGTGAGGCACCTAGTCAGTCATGCAAATAATGAAATACTTACTCATTTACTCATGTATACAGTTATATACACCAACTGAGTTATTTATACACACACCACATCACTTATTTATGCAGATACTAAGACATACTTAGTGTCTTATACAATCACTGATACAAGCAGACAGTGATTTGTGCACCCACTCTTCAAATAGCTTACTCTCATGTATACTCATTTATATACTCCAACACAGACATATACTGCCTTAAACATATGTAGTTATTTACACATATTCCACTGAGACATTCATTCACTCACCAACACACCCATACACACACTAAGTAACACATACAGCCCTTTACAGATGCACTTTTGAATCCATACAACTCGTGATTCACCCACTGAGACATCTATGCACAGAGTCATGCACACCCCCAGCCATCCACACAGACACTCAGGAACCCATACAGATACCCAGACAACAAATCAATAACCTATATAGACACTCATGTAGCTACTTACCAACCCATGCAGCCGCTTACACACCAACTAAGAGACTAATACAGACTTTCACACAGTTTAGTCACTAACCAATGCATTCAGTAAGACACGTTTAATAACTCACTTATACAGTCAGTCACCTACTAAATAATCTATTCAGGCACTTGTAAATCCACTCATTCTTCAATACACCTTGGCATAGATATATATGAAAAATATTTAAACTTTACATAGGCACACATTCACTGGATAATGTCATCAGTGGTGTAATTTAAGATGTCATGAGTGATGTCACTGACCATGTCATGAGTGATGTAATATGTGACATCATCAGCAGTGCATTGTGGGCTCGTGAGTTATAGTTAGCTCACACGCAGGCTCTCTGCCACGGAACAGCTGATCGGGGGATATTTTTTAAAAACAGAATTATTTTAATTTGGAGTGAGTGTTGCGAGATTTGCACATTTCCCTACCTACTCTCTGCTTGCTACCGCCGCACACCTCGGTCCACCACGGTTCGGAGGAAGGATTTTTCGGAATCTAGTACAGCCCACTATAGAGCAGCACTTAGGCTTTACAAAAATAAAATAAAATCAGTGCAAACCAGCTACTATCAAAAAAAGATTGTTTCCGCCTCCAATTCACCTAGGGAGATATTTAAAAATGTTAAATCTCTTATCACCCCCCGTAGCTCTCTCACTGATCCGACGAACGCTCAAAAACATTGTGATGAGATTGCAAATGTTTTTACCACGAAGGTTGCTAACATTTACTCTTTGTTTTCGCAAATTGATGTTGATGTACAACTTCCCCTACACTCCCAACAAGTTAGGCTGGAGGATTTCGCTCCTCTCTCTCTCCATTAGAGTCACAGCATCTCTTAGAGAATCTCAAATAAGGATCTCCGGTGGATGTTGCGCCCCCGTCCACTCTCAAATTGGTCAGAGAGATTGTTTCCCCAGTTATTCGGGATGTAATTAATTCCTCCCTTGCTGCCGGAGTGGTTACTTCACTCTGGAAGCAAGCAAGAGTTAAAGCCCTTTAAAAAAATATCCAACTTAGACCCTGAGGATTGGGCCAACTATCGCCCCATCTCTTTATTACCAGGTATTAGTAAATTGGCCGGAAAAATATGCTAATTCCATGCTGGCGGCCCATGTGGAGAACACTAAAGCCTTACACTCCACCCAGACTGGCTTTAGAAGCAAGCAGGTCACTGAGACGGCCCTCCTTGCGGTGGTTGAAGAAGCAAGAAAGATTGTAGATAACGGAGGCTGCGCTGCCATTATCTTGTTAGATCTCAGCGTAGCCTTCGATATGGTAAACCACCATATCATGAGTCAAAGATTGAGAGAGGTGGGGGTAGCTGGAACTGCCCATAAGTGGTTGCAGTCCTTTCTTGCTGACAGATCCTTCATGTTATTTGAAGATTATGTCTTCTCAAGACAGACTCCTCTCCAGTATGGTGTCCCCAAGGGATCCTCCTTGAACCCGACCATGTTTAACATCTACATGCGTCCGCTTGCGGACAATGTGCTTCCCTGTGGCATCCAGCTGGTCACATATGCTGACGACACCCAGTTGGTGGTGTCTCTCAGCTGATCTGCCACTAATGATGAGAGCCTGACCTCTTGCCTGGTCAAAGTAAAGAAGTGGATGGATCTGTCCTTCCTTAAACTTAATGGCTCTAAAACGGAAATCATGATACTAGGGCATGCAGCTCCTCCAAACCTAGACCCTTGGTGGCCCAGCTGTCTGGGCCCTCCCCCGCCACCTTCAAAACAAATCAAGAGTTTGGGTGTTTGGTTGGACTGCAATTTTGGTTTTTCTATACAAGCACGGCTAACTCCTATCCCCTGATCAGATTAATGAGGAAAATCCTGCCACTTCTCCCATTTAACGCCAGACATCTGCTGGTTCAAGCCCTTGTTTTATCACGGCTGGACTATGCCAATGCATTCTACCTGGGCGACCCAAAGGGAACTATTAACATCTTACAGGTTGTTCAGAATTGTGCTGCTCGACTTTTAACGAATGTGCCTAAGCGCAAGTCAGCTAAGTCAGCACTTTATCAACTGCACTGGCTTCGAGTTCAGCAAAGAATTTGGTTCAAGTCCTTGTGCACTGTCCATAAGTCCATGGCCGGCAATGGACCCTCTGTGATCCAGCCTATGCTGCAATTATATCAGTCCTCTCGGACACTTAGATCCAATAATAAAATACTTTTGATAGTTCCTACGATCCAACGGGCACGCATGGGTGGCCGTCGCTTCTCACTTCATGCAGCAAACTTATGGAACCGGCTCCCTGACCCTGTCCGTTTGGTACCTAATTATCTCCTCTTCAGGAAACAGCTTATAACCTTTCTTTGTCCATGATCAGTGAGGAATGTATAAGTGTCATAATTGCGCTGGGATGCCCTAGGGTAGCCATGCGCATTACAAATGCGTATTCATTCATTCATTCAACTAACTATATCTGGCGAATGTTCCTGGTTTTGTATGAGTCAAATGTCCAACTAACTATAACGTCTTTGAAACCTATGTTTTTTTCAGTGAATAAATATATATATATGTACATGTATATATGTAATATAGTTTTGTCACCAACCCATGCATTCAGTAAAACACGTTTAATCACTCACTTAGACAGTCAGTCACGCATCTACTAAACCATCCATTCAGACCTTCTTACACCCACTCATTCTTCAATACAATTTGGCATATATATAAAACATATTTAAACTTTATAGAAACACACAGTCACTGGATCATGCCATTAGTGATGGCATCAGTGATGTAATTTGAGATGTCATCAGTGATGTCACTGACCATGTCATGAATGATGTATTATGTGGCATCAACAGCAGTGCATTGCAAGGGCTCGAGTTATAGTTAGCTCTATAACGGCTAAATTTCACAGGTTTTGTACGAGTTAAATGTCCAACTAAATATAACGTGCCTGAAACCTATGTTTTTTTCAGTGAATTTCTAAGGTTTTTTAAATGCTAATTTCTAATGATAACATGCCTGAAACCTATGTTTTTTTCAGGGAATTTCAATGCGTTTTTAAATGCTAATTTCTAACAACTTGTGGAGAAGTGTGGCTCAATGGTTAGAGCGGTACAAAAGGGGGTGGTAATGGACAGAGCATCTGAACCAATCAAACACTCACACCCAGTCGAAAGATCTGGGTTTAATCCAGCAGCCTTCTTTAGCCCCCTCTGCCACCCCAGTTCAGACATGGCTATATGCAAATTAGTCTGACCCTGTGCCTCATGGGAACAGTCCAGCCCGAACTGCCAAGCCATGTCTTCCCTGGACCGGAAACAATCTTCCGAGGACCGGTTTCTGGCATTCCAGCCGTCTTCAGCCCGGCGTGCTTGAATCCAGTGGCAAAGTGAGTAAGGGACTAACGTCTGAGCATACCCTGCCACACTTATGGTGGCCAAAAGCGGTACAAAATGGGGTGGTAATGGACGGAGCATCTGAACCAATCAAACAATCACATCCAGTCAAAATATCTGGGTTTAATCCATCACCGTTCTTTAGCCCACTCTTCCACCCCCGTTCAGACATGGCTATATGCAAATCAGTCTGACCCTGTGCCTCATGGGAACAGTCCAGCCCGAACTGCCAAGCCATGCCTTCCCTGGACCGGAAACAAGCTTCCGAGGACCGGTTTCTGGCATTCCAGGCGTCTTCAGCCGGGCTTGCTTGAATTCAGTGGCAAAGGGAGCCAGGGACTCACGTCTGAGCATACCCTGCCACACTTAAGGCGGCCAAAAGCGGTACAAAAGGGGGTGGTAATGGACGGAGCATCTGAATCAATCAAACACTCAATCCCAGTCAAAAGATCTGGGTTTAATCCTTCACCGTTCTTTAGCCCACTCTGCCACCCCAGTTCAGACATGGCTATATGCAAATCAGTCTGACCCTGTGCCTCATGGGAACAGTCCAGCCCGAACTGACAAGCCATGCCTTCCCTGGACCAGAAACAAGCTTCCGAGGACTGGTTTCTGGCATTCCAGCCGTCTTCAGTCTGGCTTGCTTGAATCCAGTGGCAAAGTGATCAAGGGACTTACGTCTGAGCATACCCTGCCACACTTATGGTGGCCAAAAGCGGTATGAAAGGGGGTGGTAATGGACGGAGCATCTGAACCAAATCAAACACTCACACCCAGTCAAAAGATCTGGGTTTAATCCATCACTGTTCTTTAGCCCACTCTGCCACCCCAGTTCAGACATGGCTATATGCAAATCAGTCTGACCCTGTGCCTCATGGGAACAGTCCAGCACGAACTGCCAAGCCATGCCTTTACTGGACCGGAAACAAGCTTCCGAGGACCGGTTTCTGGCATTCCAGCCATCTTCAGCCCGGCTTGCTTGAACTCAGTGGCAAAGTGAGCAAGGGACTCACGTCTGAGCATACCCTGCCACACTTATGGAGGCCAAAAGCGGTACAAAAGGGGGTGGTAATAGATGGAGCATCTGAACCAATCAAACACTCACACTCAGTCAAAAGATCTGGGTTTAATCCATCACCGTTCTTTAGCCCACTCTGCCACCCCAGTTCAGACATGGCTATATGCAAATCAGTCTGACCCTGTGCCTCATGGGAACAGTCCAGCCCGAACTGACAAGCCATGCCTTCCCTGGACCGGAAACAAGCTTCCGAAGACCAGTTTCTGGCATTCTAGCCATCTTCAGCCCGGCTTGCTTGAATCCAGTGGCAAAGTGAGCAAGGGACTCACGTCTGAGCATACCCTGCCACACTTATGGAGGCCAAAAGCGGTACAAAAGGGGGTGGTAATAGATGGAGCATCTGAACCAATCAAACACTCACACTCAGTCAAAAGATCTGGGTTTAATCCATCACCGTTCTTTAGCCCACTCTGCCACCCCAGTTCAGACATGGCTATATGCAAATCAGTCTGACCCTGTGCCTCATGGGAACAGTCCAGCCCGAACTGACAAGCCATGCCTTCCCTGGACCGGAAACAAGCTTCCGAAGACCAGTTTCTGGCATTCTAGCCATCTTCAGCCCGGCTTGCTTGAATCCAGTGGCAAAGTGAGCAAGGGACTCACGTCTGAGCATACCCTGGCACACTTATGGCGGCCAAAAGTGGTACAAAAGGGGGTGGTAATGGGCGGAGCATCTGAACCAATCAAACACTCACACCCAGTCAAAAGATCTGGGTTTAATCCTTCACCGTTCTTTAGCCCACTCTGCCCCCCCAGTTCAGACATGGCTAGATGCAAATCAGTCTGACCCTGTGCCTCATGGGAACAGTCCAGCCCGAACTGTCAAGCCATGCCTTCCCTGGACCGGAAAAAAGCTTCTGAGGACCGGTTTCTGGCAATCCAGCCGTCTTCAGCCCTGCTTGCTTGAATCCAGTGGCAAAGTGAGCATGGGACTCACGTCTGAGCATACCCTGCCACACTTATGGTGGCCAAAAGCGGTACAAAAGGGGGTGGTAATGGACAGAGCATCTGAACCAATCAAACACTCACACCCAGTCAATAGATCTAGGTTTAATCCATCACTGTTCTTTAGCCCACTCTGCCACCCTAGTTCAGACATGGCTATATGCAAATCAGTCTGACCCTGTGCCTGTTTTTTTCAGTTTGACATACCTTTGCAAAATGCCCTCCTATGTTACAATTTTTACATGTTACAAACACATTTTGCGATTCCTTAATAGCAAAAAATACCGATTCGCTAGTAAGGAATAGCAAAATGCTATTCATCAAGAAATCACTTAAAAATAGAGATTTCTAATAATTCCTTAATTGCGACTCGCAAATTGCGAGTCACAATTAAGGAATATCTCCCCATTCATTCCTATGGGCCTAGATGTTAGTGGTACTCATGCAGCCACCAGTTAATCTCCAAGATGTTAATTCAGTGGTGTTAGAAAACCTTCTTTATTTGTGGGCTCACTGATTCCTAGTTGCAGTTAGCATTGCTTGTTGACTTTTAAACCTTTGCTGGTTTTTGTATAGCATGTGCGGGTGGGGCTCCACGTGCGATGCGTGTGTAATTATTATAATTGCTAAGCTCTGGGTGGGGAGCGTGTGTAATTTAAGAAACTGCCAACCCCTGGCTCTATAAATAGAGCGCTCGTGAGTGTGACGATGCTTCGCTTCATTGGCATCCAGTCACGACGAGCGCTCCGGTCGCCTGAATCAAGAAGAGGACAACAGAGCAAGCCCAACAAACCCTCCACATTTACCTGGATTCTGATCCTTCACGTCGTCCAGTTCTTTCAGCAGCAATCTTCCACAATCTTCTCCTGATAAACCGGAACCTCCCAAGGCATCAAGAACCTTAAACCGGAACGAGAAAAGAAGGACAGTAAGCTTGATGTTGCCTAGCAACCCTCGATATTCATCGAGAGAGGATGTCCGCCAGAAACAACAAACGAAGCTATGAAAAAAGTCTCTCAAATCCAACGAGAAAAGGCCTTAAAAAAGACAACTAAGAGTGAAGAAAACAGGATGGTCGTTGTTTCTAAATATTCCACTTTGAGTGGGAGATACAAAAAAATCATTCTAGGACATTGGAGAATCCTAGCATCTGAACCGGATTTCAAAGACATGTTCAAGAATCCCCCCATATTTGCATACACCAGAGCCAACAATCTAAAGGAGATTCTATCTAGAGAAACACCAAGTCCAATCACACATAAAGGTACGAAACCATGCTTCAACTGCAATAATTGCAACAACATCATCACTGGCAACAAAGTCAACCATCCAATGAGAGGCACAGAAATCAAAGTGAAAGTCAACGCAACGTGTGATTCATCTAACCTCATATACCTACTCAAATGTCCTTGTGGAAAAATCTACGTAGGAAAAACAGAGAGAAAAATAAAAGTTAGGTTGAATGAACACAAATCCAACATCAGGACCAAACAAACAAAATCCAGCGTGGCCACACATTTTATGGAACACAATCACACCGTGGCACAGTTGAAGTTCATGGTCCTTGAAACGGTCGAAAAGAAAGAAGGAAGGGAAAATAATAAGTTCCTTCTACAAAGAGAAACTGCATGGATTTATTGTTTGCAATCCTGCAAACCATTTGGTCTTAATGACCGTATTGAACTAAGTTGCTTTTTATAAATACCCGGTGTGGTATTTAAGGACACATATCTCTTGTGCGCATTCATTATAATGTCATTTATTTTCCATGCTTATTCTTTTGCATTTCTCTATCACATCCATGATACTATTCTTCATTTTCATCTATTTTCGTGTTTTTCACGTCACGTCTCTGTATTTCATTCATTGCATCTCTCCTTGATCTCCTTCACCCCGTCCCCACTATGCCTGTTCCAAGATGGCCCACTTATTTCGCCTACGGTTTTGTCCTTTGTTGATTTTCACTACCACACTACCACACGCTGTCAGCGCGAGTCCTTAGTTTATGTTTACTTATTGTTCCCGCCGTGACCAACAAACCCACCGGCTCGGCAGCTTTGCCTAGCAGCTAGCAGACACGGAGACCTCGGCAGTCCCATTTCTGAATCCTTTTTCGGTAAGCGCACAGATCAATCCTTGCCAGCCGATTTATTCAATGCCAATAATTACCGCGTTTACTGCTACTTTAAACGCTGACTCTTCGTACCTTGTTCTTTTCAGCACCTAATGATAGCTGAACAAACACGTGAGCGTTTCTCATTGTTCTTTTTCTTACCCCCCATCTTTTGACTTGTTAAACGACCCGATCCCACTTTCCCAGGGTGCGCCCCTTTCAATACACCTGCACTACCAAGCTACCCGGTATTTCAACTCGTATTTACCCTACCTTTCACATATGCACCGCTTGTGTTTTCATTTGTCCCTATCACGATCACTGGGAAATGGGTGTTGTTATGACCCATATATTGAACATTGTCATATATTTTGATGTAATTTGATGCAAACGCAGATCGTTCTTGTTTTCAGAGCTCCTTGAGAAAGGGCACCTGGCCCGAAATGCATTGGAGCAACTATGATTCACGATAAAGCCATCTAAGTTGATGAAATCAATCCACTAATGAAAGGCTAAAGACAACTTACTCAAATTAAAGACATTTTGAAAACTTAATGGAGTCTATTCATATTTGATGAACCAGAGGGAGTGCCCAAACACTGGGATGTGCACACAGGCCGTGTACACACATATTTAAGGTCTACATTTTGGCGCAAATGGACGGTTACGCCACCAGTTGGAGCACCTCTAAAAATAACTATCTACCTAAAACATTTAATCAAAACTTTTTTGTCAAAAAACGCAGTGCATTGCCCATACCAGTTTTTTTACGATGATTAGACTACTACATGCATAGTGCATAGGAGTTTCAAGCACTGTGTACCCTAAAGCCTGGCTCACTGCATGAGTTCATGTACTTATGCTACTGAAAGAGTCACTATGGGAGTATAAGAGTTCTCACAGGGTGTTTACTGGATTGCATGGATACTAACTGGGGAATTGTTGGCCTGAAACACAAGTGTGAAGGTGGTTGGACAATTACATGCATAGTGCATATGAGTTTCAAGCACTGCGTACCCTAAAGCCTGGCTATGCTTTCTAATTGTACCAACATATTAAAACAACACAGATTTTTAAACAGTTATCTGTATGCAAACACATGAAATACACAAATGCTTATCTCAGAATGGGGTCTAAATGTAGCAACACTCACAATAAAATTCTAGACAAAAAAAAGTGCTCACTGCACTTTAGCAGGACAAACACATTAATCTTATTAAAAACAAACACACTACATACAACCCCTCACAAATTAATAACTCACCTTTCAAATTGTTTTGTAGATTAAGAAGTATGTCAGTCACACACCAGATTTTCTTATAAAGAATCTATGTACTGTGCAGCTGTCACATTTCAGCCCTTTCCAAATGACATAAATTTGAACCCTACCCCCAATCTTCCTTCTGCCTGTTACCATAGAAACAGTTCATGGAACATGTAACTGAGCACACACGTCACAAGTTTAACACACACAATGTTACTAATAAAAACAGCAAGTGTGCTTGACTTTTCAACATATCAGCTTATCCTATGTAATGTTCCTTCCAATCAGTTTTTGTTAACCATAAGAATCATGCTTTTCAAAAACAGAAACATTCATCCTAGTTTTCAGTGTAGAATGTTGTCAAACAATCAATCATTTAGTTTCTTTTTTCAAAACTGCATTTTATCCACCATTTTAGAAAAACTTTACTTTTCAAACTGCCATTTCATTTACAAAGACCATGTGAGTGCATCCAGACCTCCCTTCCAGATGCTTAGAGTGTGGATTGTGGGACACAGCTATATTTTCTGGAGCCAAAGGTATGCAGAAAACAGAAACATGGACAAAGACCTAGGTTTACCAAATATAAACATTAAATGGATTGGACAGCGAGGATTAAAGTGGCACCAATAGGTGCCATTAGTCAAATCCTTTTTGCATCTCCAACACCCTGACCTCATAATTGTGCACTGTGGTGGCAATGACCCAGGCACTTTGACTGGAGTAGGTCTGGAAATGCTTATGAAGGACACCTTTGGAGAATTGATATCACTTTTCCCCGAAACTGCATTTGTCTATTCTAACATATGCCAAAGGCAGAAATGGAACTGGTCTAATCAATTTTGTCCACAGTCTGAGAAAGCTAGGAAACATGTCAATAAATCTGTTTCTGCTTTTCTCTGAGATTATAGAATAGGGTCCATTTACCACAACAATCTACGTTTCAATATGCATGGCATCTATAGGAGAGATGGTGTACATTTTACAGATGAGGGTAACAGAGTCTTCCACTTGAACTTTAGACTATGCATAGGTACTTACTTGTAGGTACCAAAATCTCTCAATAAACACAAGGGTTCTTTTTAGAGCCACCTAAGAACTTAACACAAAAGCTTGATGTATATCTAATTCGTCAGAGTCATGCACCAAACGCCCTGGAGTTGCACACCCTACAGATTATGAGCCGTGCTTCCAATGCGTGTACACCGGGGGGCCGCACTGAGCACCACGGTGGGTGCGCAACTCCTAATTTTACAGTAAAAAAAATAGCCCCTATCAGTAATTTCTAATATCCCCGGGGACCCCTTCACCCAGGGCTTATATAAAATGTTTGGAACCGTGGGGCGAGCCCCAATGCCCCCATGGTCCCGCTGGCTCCCCACGTCCTTCGGGAGCCGACATTGCTTTTCCACATGGGGAGCTGTTAACATGCAAACCAAGTGTGCTATGGGAGGGTGGGAGCCATGAGACTCCCACCCTCTCATAGCAAACAGCAGTGTCCCGGGGGTAGGCAACCCGGGGCACAGCAGGAGCCGGCCCTGGGGGTGGCGGTCCCCAGGGCGCTTGAGGGCTCCCGGAGGGGCGCAACGCAGCCCCCTTCCACAATACACAAAGCCCTGGAGGTGGTGGTCCCGCTAATTTTGCAGGGGGTGCCTTGGAACCCCCAACCATTTAATTTATATCCCTGGGGGTGGTGGTCTCCGGGGCTAGGGGGGCCCTCTGGTCCCCCATGAATTTTTAAAATTTGCTCCTGGGATTTGGAAGCCCCGTTATATTTATTTTTTTACAGCAAGATCTGCGCACCCTGCGCACACCTGCCATTTTTTTTTTAAACTAACTTTTTGTCCAGGGGGTAGGCACCCTGGGGCACTGCAGGAGCCGGCTGTTGGGGGTTGCGGTTCCCAGGGCCCTAAGGGTTCCAGGAGGGGGGCAATGCAGCCCCCCTCCCACAATACAGAAAGCCCTGGGATTGGTGGTCCTTGAGACTTGGGGGGGTCATTTAGGCCCCCCACCACTAATTTTGCAGGGGGCCTTGGTGCCCCCCAACCATTTATTTTATATCCCCGGGTTGGCGGTCCCCAGGGCTAATTATAAAGGAAGCCCGGTTATATATTTTTTTTTTACGTCAGGATTCGCTCACCATGAGCGCACCTGCCGGGTTTTACATTTTTTTTAAACTAAAATTTTGAGCCCTGGGAGTCCCCTAAACAGGTCTAGAGTTTCAGGATATTTTTACCCTGCCCCTTTATACTATTTGCACACTTGTTCCACTGACTTTTTCAGCTTCGCTTCTACCGAGGCACAAAATGGCTGCCAACAGTTGCTGGTTTTGAATGTTAACAACCACTTGACAGCCAATTAGCATTCATTGTGTGTTCAGAAGGGTGCGCTTATGGTGCGCTCATGGTGCACTCAGGGTGCGCGGTTCCGCCGCGGCCATAGATATATAAATGATTTTAACTGTCATTTTCTTCGGAACTACTGAACGGATTGACACCATTTAAGCAAAAGGCACGAGTCTGAACCGCTCCTATCCGGAAAGTTTGAGAGGAATTCGTCAAGCGGGGATCGAGAAAAAATAGGGGTCCCAAAATGTACTTTCCCCATGCAATTTTCAATAGGAACCTTTAGCCGCAGCTACAGCTCGAACTGCTGAATGGAATTACACCAAATTTGGCAAAGAAGTAGCTCTTGGTTCCCACTCGTGCCTTTTGGTTAAATGGTATAAATCTGTTCAGTAGTTTCTGAAAAAATCAAATGTAAAATCACATATTTATCTATGGGCGTGGAGGATCCATGCACTAAGCGCACCCTGCCGAGCATGAGCTGTATTTATTTATTTATTTATTTAATAGAACTTGTTAAGCGCACGAATACCCTAAGGTGTCTCGGCGCATGGATAGAGTAATCACTGAGTAGGAGTTTATTGATTGAACAGCCATGTTTTTACTTGTTTAGGAAAGGCTATTAAAGTTGCAGTATTTTTGATTTGCTTTGGCAGTGAATTCCACAATTTGGCAGTGGCAATTGCAAAGGATCTGTCGCCCCATGTTGATTTCCTGTTTTTTGTAATCTCGAGGAGATTAGCCGAAGAGGATCGTAATGTACGTGATGGTCTGTAGGGACAGAGCGAGTGTTTTAAGAATGTTGGTCCTTATGCTAATTGGCTGTCAACACTCCAAACCAGGAAGTGTTGGCAGCCATCTTGTGCCTCGACACCTAAGAAAAAAACATGCAAAACGCAAAAAGGGGGCAGGGTAGAAACACCCTAACCCCCTAGGCCTGCTCAGGGAGTCCGACAAGGACCCCTAATGCCCCCAAATAAATCATTTTTTTTTAAAATCAGCAAAATCTGCGCAGGTTGCACGGATCCTGCAGATAAAAAAAAAAACAAGTGCGGACAGGGAAAGCTGGTCTCTCTTTCAAAATTCAAACTAAATTGCTTTTCCACACGGGGAGCTGCATCTTAGCAGCTCCCCACATGGAAAAGCAATGCCGCAGGACACGCAGAGCCGGCAGGGACCATGGGGGATTGGGGACCCCCATGGTCCCCAACAGAGAGGGCCAGCCCCGGGGATAGGGTCCCTGGGGCGGATTAAGGCCTCAGGAGGGGGGCCACGTGGCCACCTTTCCAGTTTTTTTTTTTTTTTTATAAAAAATTAGGGGGCAGACCCCGGGGATGGGGTCCTCAGGGCCACAATATTAGAAAAAGAAGGGGGGCTACACAGCCCCTTTGTAAAAAAAAACATAAGACTGGCTTTGCGCCTGAGGCCACTCCCCCTCCTTTCATCACTCTGCAAACGCGCTCCCTGGTGCGTTTACAGATGGGGAACGAATTCCCCTTAATTACTGGGGTTCTGTGGGGGCCAACTAGCCCACCAGGTACCTCAAGTAAGTCCACAGAGCTGCGTTGCAGTTTTGTAAAAAAAACGGGATTGTCCCAGAGGCCCCGCCCCCTTATAACAGCGCTCCGTAACCGAACCCTGTGGGGCGTTTTACAATGGGGAATTAATTCCACTTCAATACTGGGAGTCCCTGGGGGCCAACTAGCCCACCAGGTACCTCCAGTAAGCGCCACAGGGCTGGGTCGCAGAGAGCTGGTCCAGGCCACTCCCCTTTTTACAACTCTCTGCAATGCAGCTCTGTGGCGCTTACTGGAGGTACCTGGTGGGCTAGTTGGACCGCAATGACCCTCAGGATTCAAGGGGACTTAATCCCTCAACCTAAAATGCGCCACCGGTGGGTTTGCACAGTGGTGAAGGGAGGGGGCGGGGCCTGAGGTGACATGTCATTTGAGATGTCATCAGTGATGTCATTAGTGATGTCACTGACCATGTCATGAGTGATGTAATATGTGAAGTAATCAGCAGTGCTTTGCTGGGGCTTGAGTTATAGTTAGCTGAACTAACTATAACGGGGGAATTTCTATGGTTTTGTACGAGTGAAATGTCTAACCAACTATAACGCCCCTAAAACCTATGGTTTTTTCAGTGAATTTCTATGTTTCTAAAATGCTAATTTCTAACTATAACGTGCCTGAAACCTATGGTTTTTCCAGTGAGTCCCTGGGGGCCAACTAGCCCCCAGGGAGACCCACTTGGGGAACTTGGATTTAATAACTTTGCTCATGTGCAGATTCCACTTGAGAAATATTGGGCTTAAGGACTACAGAACTACAAGCATCAACGTGCCTAAATATTGGAGCTCACAAGAGAAGTTCACTGGGACTATTTAACAGGCGCATGCAGCATGGTGCTGTTACAAACCTTTCAGTGCACAGCGGAACCTCTATCCCATGAAGAAGGAGCATTTGCCAGCTCCGAAACACGTCGGATATTTGAATATTTAAAGCTTCCAAAGTCTACATTGCAGGTTTTTAAGCAAATAAAGGTATTTCAACCTTCAGCTGCTGTGATCATTCCCGTAGCGAGGCAAAGTTCATGTTGGATGTAAAAACGGCGCCCACTCGTGGGGAATGAACCACCGTAAGGACAGCACGGGGTCGGAGGTTGTGAACTTTCTTATCCTTGTATTGGTGCAGCTGAGCAGTAAAAATCACTGACAAGCTGAACTGGGAGACCCACTTGGGTTACATTGTATTTAATAACTTTGCTCGTATGCAGCCTTTCAGCGCACAGCGGAGCCGCTATCCCATGAAGAAGGAGCATTTGCCAGCTCCAAAACAGAGCCGCTATCCCATGAAGACGGAGCATTTGCCAGCTCCGAAACGCGTCGGATATTTGAACATTTAAAGCTTCCAAAGTCTACATTGTCGGTTTTTAAGCAAATAAAGGTAGCAAGGCAAAGTTTATGTTGGATATATATATATATTCACTGAAAAAAACATAGGTTTCAGCCACGTTATAGTTAAATGATAATTTTTAACTATACCGTGGCTGAAACCTATGTTTTTTTCAGTGAATTTCAAAGGTTTTTTAAATGCTCATTTTTAACTATAACGTGGGTGAAACCTATGTTTTTTTCAGTGCATTTCAAAGGTTTTGAAAATGATAATTCCTAAATGTATTATTTACATGGCTTACGCAAGGCTCAGAAGCAGATATGGTGAATGCTCTTCCCCCTGGTTTTCTAATCCTCACCCAGGATAGACCGCTGGGTCGAGGGGGAGGCGTCGCTATTCTATATAAGAATTCACTGACCTGCAGAGCCCAGAAAGGGGAGGTAGAAGATTGTGAGAGCTGTAAGTTCTCCTTCCAAATCTCACCCACTGTTGCGATGTCAGGGCTGCTAGTTTTTCATCCCCCAGGAAGTATTGGAAACTTCACTAGCTCACTTACGGAAACGGTAATGGTCTCTGCCGCTTCTGCTACAAACTTCATTACCCTGGGAGACCTTAATCTCCATTTTGACGACCAGGAAGACCGGTCGGCGACAGCCCTCCAACATGATCTTAAAATCTGCGGGGCTGACCTTATAAATTTGGAGACTACCCATATAAGGGCCACTTGTTAGATCCTATTTTTGCAAACATTTCTACCATGAAAGCAGCCCCCCCGATCCCACTGCCATGGACGGATCATTTCATGATCCCTTTTACCTGGCAAACTAAATTAGAGAGCACCTCCCCACTAGTGTTGGTACACCAGAAAGACCCTGGGCCAAGCTATCAGTGCAAAATTTCTCACGAAGCCTGGAAGCCTCTCGCCCACTACTTTCGCAGGACCCTGTCCTAGCAGAAGCAGACCTCTGTAGGTGGATGTCGAACACACTTGACGCCGTTCTCCCTATAAGATCGGCAGGAAGAAAGGAGAAAAGACTGCGCACCGCCCCTTGGTACACGCCTGAGCTGAGGGTTATGCGGAGGGCATGTAAAAAACTAGAGCGTGCCTGGAGGAAAAATTGGGAAGTAGCCTGTAAGACTGAATATCGAACGGCGATGAGGAGCTATAAGCTCTCCATCCGGCTAGCTAAAACTCAATTTTTTGAGGAGAAAATTAGCAATGCCTCCAATTCCTCTAGAGAAACTTTCCTGGTGGTCAAAGAACTCCTGAGGGTCCCTACACCTTCTGCCCCCACGGATAATTTGGAAGCCAAATGCAATGACATGGCAGAGTACTTCCATACAAAAATTGAAAACATTCTGATCACTTTGCCCCAATCTAAGATAGGAGCTGAGCCCCTGGAGGATGAGGGTTTACCTCAGAGGACCCTGGAGTCCTTTGGGCCAGTCACTAAGGATGAAGCCCTTAAAGTCTTACTGTCCATTAATAGTGGCTCTCCCCGGGACGTGGTCCCCATGAGGATTCTTAAACTGGTTGCCCCTTCCATTGTGGAGCCTATTACCGAGGTTATCAATGCCTCATTAGGCGCGGGTGTAGTCCCACCCAATTGGAAGAGTGCAATAGTAAAAGCCCTCCTAAAAAAACCTAGCCTAGACCCCCTAGATATGGCTAACTATAGGCCCATTTCGCTACTCCCGGGACTTAGTAAAATCACGGAAAAATTGGTTAATTTCCAGCTATCCAATTTTCTTGAGTCAAACGGTGCGCTGAGAAGCTTCCAAACAGGCTTTCGCCCGGGCCAAGGCACTGACACCGCCTTGCTGGCAGTCACGGAGGAGGCACGCTGCATTTTGGATTCAGGAGGATCAGTGGCAGTGATCCTCCTGGACCTTAGTGCAGCGTTCGACACTGTCAACCATCGAGTGCTACTCCAGCGACTGTCAGACGCCGGAGTGAGGGGGACAGCGCTGAACTGGCTCAGGTCATTCCGCAGCGAAAGATCCTTCCAGGTCTGGGAAGGGGGCGCATGATCGGCATCCACCCACCTCCACTGTGGTGTGCCTCAGGGCTCCTCCCTGAGTCCCACATTATTTAATGTGTACATGGCCCCCCTGGAGGATGTGGTGGCTCCATTTAACATCGAAATCGTGAGCTACGCCGACGACACCCAACTGGTGTTCGCCCTCTCCCAATCCACGGACAATTCCCAGGTGCTACACTCCTACCTTTCCAAAGTCTACTCTTGGATGGGGGACTCAGCATTAAAGCTGAATGGGTCAAAAACGGAGATAATGTTGATGGGACTGAAAAATCCCTCTCTCCCCTGTTTGGCTTGGCCCAGCTGCCTGGGATCCCCTCCCAAACCCAAGGCTGAGATCAAGAGCCTGGACATTTGGTTGGAGCAAGATCTTTCCTTTAGGACCCAGGCCTCCAAACTAGCTGGGGTCTGTTTTGGCCTCCTCCGATCGGTACGTAAAGTACTGCCTCTGATTCCCTTTTTATCTCGGAAGCTCTTAATCCAGGGTCTGATCATGTCCAGGTTAGATTTCAGCAATGCGATCTACCTGGGTGCCCCTGAGATCACTCTGAACAAACTTCAACAAGTTCAGAATGCGGCAGCACGAATGCTTTACAACATCCCCATGACTCGATCGGCCAAACCAGCACTGAGTGCGCTACACTGGCTGCCAATATGAGAAAGGGTGAAATTTAAATCCCTCTGCCTTGCGCACAAAATCTTGCAAGGCAAAGGCCCTCCTGTCCTTCAAAAGATGGTGACCCCATATAAAGCCAGTAGAACTTTACGTTCGGACCAACAACATCTTATCGTTGTCCCCATGGTCAAAAAGGCCCGAACAGGAGGAAGGAGATTCTCCGTTAATGTCGCAACCCTTTGGAATGCACTCCCCTTAGGTCTTTGCGCGGAGCCATGTCTCCTACATTTTCGAAAACAATTGAAAACTTTCCTCTTCTGCTAAACTTCTGTGCCTCTGTACTTTCCGTAGTATTCTCTGTTTGGTGAAGCGCTGGGATGCTCTACGGTAACCACGCGATGTACAAAACCGCTTTAATAATAATAATAATACTCAAATATTTATTTTTTTACTAATTGTACTCATTTTTATAATAAATATTTACATATTATTGTATTTTATTTATATTTCGTATTGTACTGTAAAATAATAATAAAACTAAACAATTTTTTTTTCTAATATATATTTTTTTTGACAAACATAAAAATGTTATTTGATATTATTCCTTTTTTTGGGGGGGGGTAATCGCACCGTGCGCTTACGGTGATCGCACAGTCCTTTGTATGGCAAATTGTCCTTTGCGCCTACCCGCGCACACGTTACGCATACGTTTTCACGTTACGGGCCGCATTGGCGCTACCTCGTGACGTCATCCACGCTTGTACGACTCGCCGTGCGCGTACCTCCGAAAGTTTCATAATATTAAAAACGTTATACCTATATATTTATTGTAAATTTTAAGGGTAGACATTATCTGGGATATTCCCAAAAATGTTTTTTTTAAGTTTTAAGAACCGTATATTACATTTTAAAATAATTACGAATATCACGAGGGTACGTCTTGCAAACGTCGCATCGTAAGAGGAGCATAAGCGCACCGTACGAGCTCCATAAGCGCACGTACAGTCATGTGACATGAAAAGAAGAGATTTTATTGGTTCATAATACTTCCTACTGCAATTGTTGAAGGACCCCTCCCATTTTGTTCATTCTACCATTTCTTTAGGAGTAGGACCCTTTCTTTCTAGCTGAACTAATTTCAATTTTTATTTGACTATTATGGCTGCTCAGTCTACAGAATCTTCTGAGCATTCTTCCGATGATAACCCCTTTCTAGCAGAACCTCCTCAGAAAAAAAGAAAGGAGGCATTTATTTGGAAATTCTTCACTTTTCCAGAAGGACAAAAATAAGTGAACGCACCAATAGTGACCTGCCAAATTTGAGATACAATTCTTTCTCGTGGTGACCCAACCAAAAAATATTCTTTTGGGACTGCAAATATGGATCGACATGTGAAAAATTTGCATCCTCACAACTATGCAAGGGAGAAGACTCGCAGTCTGCAGGATTTTCCACTGCATGAAGTGCAGAGCACCTCAAATGCGCCGCCACCACCATCAGGAAACACTCCTACTCAAGTTATTGTTCCTCAATTTGCAAACAGCAAGTTCCACTGCAAGTTTTGAAATGAACTTTTATGTTATGGGGAGCAGTCAGTGGACCTTATTGCTTGGAGGGAGGAGCAGCACAACTTCCCCAAAAAATGATTTTTTTTTTATTTTGAGTTGCAGGCCTACAGTTTTTTTTAGAAAAGTTCTATTTTTCTAGTTTTTGTTGCTACAAAAAAAATTTAAAAAATAAAAAATTGTTCAAAAAACTACATAAAAATATAAAAGAAAAAAGAAAAAAAACAGTTCTTTTTAGAACTGCCTCTACTGGTCAAAAAAAAGAACTATATTTGTATGTTTGTCTGTAAATGATTGTCAGAAAGAATGTGTAGTTCCTAAATGAATGAATACAAAACTATAAGGAAGTGCTACAGCATAAATCTATAGGGTATTTACCTATAGTGTACTGTAGTACCTTTGAAGCACTTGAATGTAACATATGCATATAAATATGTTGCAAGTCTATGCTTCAATTTGCACTATTGGTGAAACTGCCTGGATGCATTTCTATGTATTAAGGGTGGTTTTACAACCCCCTTGTGCCTCTTTTACCCAACTGTTGCATCACATTTGTGATACAGAAGTGGTTCAAAAGATGTACCATGGTGTATGCTATTTACAATCTGACATAATTGGAAGGTGTGTCACATTGTAAAGCCATGGGCCAAAAGGAGGCTTTCCTGCATAGATGAGGGATGTTCTACTGCAGGAACGCCTCCTAAAAGTGACTAAGTGAAATGTATAAAATGTCATTCAGTCACTTTTGGGCTTATACTGCGTCAAAACCCTGCACCTGTTTAAAACAGATGCAAGGATTGATACAGCATTATGAGCATAGGGCCCAAAAAATTCTCTACTGTAAATGTAGGACAGCGTCAAAATGCCATGGTTGTTGCTAGAAACACCCCCACCAACAACCATTGCGCACCCCTTTAACACATACGCTGGCAGAGACAGAGATGATGCACACAGGGGGTGACATGGTGCAGCAGAGAAGAAATGCTGCAAACAAATGGAGAAATGTTACATGCAAAGGGGAGATGGAGCACACAGAGGGGGAGGTAATACAGACAGAGAGAAAATGGTTCAGGCAGAGGGTGACAGGCTGCAGGCTGAGAGGGAAAAGATTTAACATGGTAGCGCTGTCTAAGACACACCACCAGCCATATCATAATAGGCCTCTGCAGATGCAAAGGAGGGGGTGCAGGCAGGAGGAGAGGAATGGTGCAGGCAGAAAATGAGATGGTGTAGGCAGAGAGTAAGCTGGTGTAGGCAGAGGATAGATGGTGCAGGTCTGCAGGCAGAGAGAGAGAGATGGTGCAGGCAGAGAACAGATGGTGCAGAGAGACACCCCCTAGTTCTAGGACACCCCCGCGCCGCACGGCCACCAGCTGCTGCGTGTGCCTTCCCTGCCTGACTGCCTCGCTGCCGCCGCGTGACCACGCCCCCTTCCTTCGAGCGGCGTGGTCCGTGCTCGCCTGTCCTGCCCCTGTTGTTTTTGCCGTTTTAGTATTGTTATTCTGTCTTTCTGTATTGCCTGTTTTTCCAGTTACTTGTAATTTCCTTCCTGTTTGCCTATTTTCTGCCCTTCATCCTCCCTCCCCGCTTCCCGCCACCGCTGCTTACCCCGCCCCTTCTTTCCTTCTGTACCCTCCCCGCTCCCGCCTCCCAGCTGCTCCGCCCCCCCGCGCGTTTCCGCAGAAGGAGGCTACCTTTTCCGGCGGCATTATACGCGCAATGGCGATGGAACTTATCAAGGCTCCAATTATCGCGTTTAAACTCTGACAAGGAACGACAGCTATATTACCTATACATGTGAAAACGAAAAGACTTGGAGGAACAATGCCAATTGGCTTTTATTAAGTATCACCTATTAGAATATATGCTGCTCTACTAAAAAGTTTTTGCCTTGAAAGAGCCCGCGGAGGGCGAAACGCGCGTCGGCTGTGACTAATAAAAGAACACTGTATACTATTAAACATTGTGCAATTTTGATTGTGGATCAAAAGAACATTTTGGAACAACGAGGCTAGATGCCCACTGGATAATAGTGACTTAAAAGGATGTGCACTGATGTTTTTTGTTACGTGTATATGACACTCTGCCACACCATGAGTGGGTAGGTGATCGTAGATTGGTGCTGACGGTGGATGAGCACCACATCAGACTTGCACTCGAATAGAGTAATACAAATTGATACTAATTAGATCTATAACAAGAGAGAAATTCTATGATGTGCTGATCGTGTTGAGCAAATCCGCCACTTGTTTGTTGTCATAGTAACCTTTCTGTTCCTCGTTACGCCGCATTAGCTTCAGAAAGACCACGACTCACCTCCACCCGCAACAGTTTCCCCGTAGAATCTGGAACAAGATCACCACCGACCAGCTCACCACATCTCTGAACCAGAACCCTTCCGCCAGATCAACGGACCCCAACCAAGCAGCCAACAACCTCAAACAGTGGATCACCAACTGCGCTGACGACCTCGCACCCCTGAAAAACCACCCCAGCAGGCCCGGAAGCAAGAGAGCCTCCTGGTTCAACGAAGACCTCAAGAACTCCAAGAAGAACTGCCGTACCCTTGAGAAAGCCTGACGAAAAAACTCGACCGCTGACAACATGACCGCCCTGAAGCACACCACCCTCAAACACCACCAGCTGATCCACACCACCAAGAAGTCGGCATTCAAGGATCGACTAGACAACAACACACACAACAGAAAGGAACTCTTCAACATCGTCAAAGAGCTCTCCAACCCCAGCGCCGGAAACAACAACATCACTTCCTCACAAGACCTCTGCGACTCACTCGCCTCGTTCTTCCACAGCAAGATCACAGACATACACAACAGCTTCGACGAACAGACCACTCACCCAACCACAGAACCAACGCCTCCCACCACCACCCTCCGCGCCTGGACCCCGGTCAGCACCGAAGACACCACCCGCATGATGAACACCATCCACTCGGGATCGCCAACTGACCCATGCCCCCACCACATCTTCTACAAGGCCGACTCCGTCATTGCACCCCAACTCCGAGACATCATCAACTGCTCCTTCAACACCGCCACCTTCCCGGAAAGCTGGAAGCATGCCGAACTCAGCGCCCTACTGAAGACACCATCAGAGGACCCCACCGACCGCTCCTCCCGTTCCCCGCCAAAGTCATCGAGAAGACCGCCAACAGCCAGCTTGCCGCCTTCCTCGAGACAAACGGATCCCTCGACCACTCACAGTCTGGCTTCCGAGCCAACCACAGCAATGAGACTGCCCTCATCGCAGCCACTGAAGACATCAGGACCCTGCTCGACAATGGGGAAACAGCGGCCCTCATCCTCCTGGACCTCTCCGCGGTGTTCAAAACTGTCTGCCACCGCACCCTAGCACAACACCTCAGCAACGTCGGTATCCAGTAGAAGGCACTGGAGTGGATCATCTCGTTCCTCGCCGGAAGAACCCAGAGAGTCCGCCTCCCCCGTTCAGATCCGAGGCCACCAAAGTCATCTGCGGTGTGCCACAAGGATCTTCACTCAGCCCCACCCTCATCAACGTCTACATGAGCCCCCTCGCAGCCATCGCATGCCAACACAACCTCAACATAATCTCCTACGCAGACGACACCCAGCTGATCCTCTCCCTCACAAACGACCCTGCCACCGCCAGAACCAACCTACACGAAGGGATGAAAGAAGTAGCCGAGTGGATGAAGAACAGCCGCCTGAAACTGAACTCAGACAAGACGGAAGTCCTCATCCTTGGATCATCACCCTCTGCCTGGGACGACTCCTGGTGGCCCCCTGCCCTGGGCAGAGCACCCAAACCAACGGACCACGCATGCAACCTGGGCTTCATCCTGGACTCCTCCCTCTCGATGACCAGACAAGTCAACGCCGTCTCATCTTCATGCTTCAACATCCTACGCATGCTTCGAAAGATCTTCCGATGGATCCCCTCCGAAACCAGGAAGACGGTCACCCAAGCACTCGTCACCAGTCGACTGGACTACGGAAAACACCCTCTACACTGGAACCACAGCCAAACTGCAGAAAAGACTCCAACGCATCCAGAACGCCTCCGCTCGACTCATCCTGGACATCCCCCGACACAGCCACATCTCCAGACACCTGAGAGACCTGCACTGGCTCCCCGCCAGCAAGAGAATCGCGTTCCGCCTCCTCACCCACGCACACAAGGCCCTCCACGACCTGGGCCCCAAGTACCACAACAACCGCCTGACCTTCTACACTCCCACCCGCCAACTGCGATCGACCAACCACGCCCTCGCCGCAGTCCCACGCATTCGAAGAGCCACCATGGGAGGAAGATCCTTCTCCTACCTGGCAGCCAAGACTTGGAACTCTCTCCCCATCCACCTCCGTCGGACCCAAGACCACCTCTCCTTAAGGAAGCAACTCAAGACCTGGCTGTTTGAGCAGTAGCGGACCCCTCTCCCTCAAGCGCCTTGAGACCCTCTGGGTGAGTAGCGCGCTATACAAATTTCTTGATTGATTGATTGATTGATTAGTTGCCTTTACTTGCCACATAATTTAGCTCAACTCTGCTGGATAGTACGACCATTCCCTGCCGCATAACTCCGGTTGTCACCACTTCTGAAACACAGGGTTCATTTCTCAAGGGAGTATTTTTGTTTTATATTTTATTATCTCGCTGCTATTTTGTAATTCATGAACGTTTGAGTTGCCAACTTATAAACTGTCAAAAATAGGAGTGTACGGAGCTCCCATCCGAACCACCCCAAAGTGAATACATAAAAGAAACAAAACCAGGTAGTTATTATTAACGTGCTGCAGTTCGAGGAGCTGCCACATGAGTGAGGTTTGTGGCCACGCATTTTACTCAAAAATGACTAGTTTCCTGCTGCATAAGTAAGTACAAGGCGTTTTATTTTCAGAGGGTCATCATCACAACTATGACAGATTGGGAACTACAAACGTAGCAAAGGACTTCAGCTGAGTTTGGAGATGGAGTTTACTCACTGAATACATACCCTGCCCCGTCATGCGTAGGCACACAGACACCTCTTCCCCAGGCCTTACTTATCCACAGTTTAAAATCACATATATGTCATTTGGCGGAAGGGCTTGCATGACTGTCCTTTGACCTTCAAGCTATCAGGCTGCAGTACTCGGCTGTATAGTGGCCTTTCGTTTTGGCACACAACCTGGAGCTGCCTGGACACCCAGACAGTGACACATACCTCATAAGATAGTCCCTAAGGTCCTTGCTCTTCATGTAGTAAATACTTTTTCAGGCCAGTACTCTCGGCAGCAGTTGGGTGTTCACAGCGCAGTAACAACCAAGGCCAATGCAATCAGCCAGCAGAGGGACTAGCTAAGACACTGCGCCCGCCCTGCACACTCAGCTCAAAAAGTAATGCCCCCTCCTCTGCATCATCACTTTATGGCACCCTTGCACAGGCCCCTTAGGGCTACGTCACCATTACTCGAAGCACGGCAAAACATTAAATTATGCCCAGTGGCCACACTGTGAAATACAGTCTTTCCCAACAGTCTCTGGAGTGGCTGGGTATTGGGATGCCTCACTGGTCAAGCGCACATTTAATGGCAATGCGCATGACAATGGCATTAACAGCCCCACCTTGAAGTCTGCGCAGACAACTGCGCGCCCGCACTCAACCAACATTTAATTAAATGAAGAGCCGAGAACCCTGCCAGCCGAGGCTTCAAGGCCCAGGCCAGGCCAGGCCTGGCAACCAATGATTAATAAAGAGGCTGGGGGTGGGGCGGGCGTGCACACGTGTTACGCCCTGATTCTTTACTCAGCTACCCGTGTGTCACTGGGAAAGAAAATTGCAGGATGATGCCAGATTGGGCCTGTGCTTCTGGACCTTGTACTATTTCTGAGTACCTCACTTCAAATGTTCCTGCTCTTCCACTCAACACTGTATATTCAAATAGGTTTGTATTCAGACGAAAAAGTATCCAACCTTAATTTAATAAAAGACAAAGGGTTTTATTTATGGCTTAGCAAACAGGGTACTCCATCAAAATGTTGAAGTTTTCCCATCTGCAATATTTAGAGTGCCATTGTTTTTTATGCAACATCCTTCATGCACAGCATTTAGAGTGCCGCTGATTTTAATGGAAAATCTACCATGTTTTTTTACGGAATAACCTGTTTGCCTAACACGAAATAAGGCCCCAGGATATTTTCGATATTCATTCTTTTCCTAAATGTCATCTAACTTCTCAGTTTAATAGGGAATCAGATTCTCTGACAGGTGCCATACACTCTGAACATTATTTATCTATGTGTGTATGTATGTGGTAGTTCTATAGTGCGGGTAGTTCTATAGTGTAATACTATCCAAATGCCGTTTAGTGCTGTACATGGTCAAAGAGAAGTGTAATCACTGTGATTGTTGGAATAAATGGTTTGTAGAATGTTAATGCATTATGATGTATGTTCCTTAATGATGTGTGTTAATTTAAATAAAAACTCACCTGGAGTGGTCATTATGCCCTGACTCATACGGGGATGTTGTTCCATAATTTGGACTAGCAAAAAAATGGTCAGGGGTTCTGCCCACTTAACGCTCCCATACCTGAGCAGGAGACATCCTAGGATGAGAAAATAGCAACAAAGGGTACCGAAGGGATTGATCCAATTTTAATTCTCAAACAAGAAACAATTAATTCGCTTGTGAAACAGAAATTAAACATGAAAGAAATACATATATAAATTCATCAACACACATATGAGCGGACATCAAGGGCAGCACAACAACCGACAGTCTATATACAAAATATCACACATACATATATACAAATATACATCACATTTACAGTATCACGTTTCTATGTACCCTAAACACAAGATATATATAAAAAAAAAAAATATATATATATATATATCCTAATTCGGATCAGTGCCTCCACTTAGTTTACAATGAGAGCACAACACAATGGTAGTCCCAAGAGTAAACCACCTGGGGGTTACACAATCAACCCAGTCTATATTTGTATTGGTGCCAATCAGACAAAAATCAAACACATTTTTTAATGGTAACAGGGGACTCCAATTGAAGCAAAAGGTGTCGACGCAGTCGCGGTCGCGTTTCAGCCAGATGATGTAGGCTTCATCAGGACAATGGGTACTCTATTCTTCTAGGTCCTGGCAATTTGAATGCACAGACAGTCCAGCTGGTTTGCTTTTTCTCTTTTATATTTTCTAGTATGCAGTATGATGGTGTCCTAGCTGCAGGTATGGCAAGAACCACCAGAAATAGTGAGCTTGTCTGCAAGATAAACAGACGTGATGATTGGGATAGCTTTGTTAATAATAAAACTGGTTTTGAACTAGAAAACCCAGAAAGGGGAGACTTACTAGTTCAAGTTCAATACTGAGGTCAGACATCAGCTGACTCAGCACCTTAGGAGTGAGTGCAGACTCTTAAATGTCCCACTTATTTCTCTAAGGGGACTTTTCTCAGGCTTCTATCCTATATATCCAAAATAATATAACTTGATGAAAGTCCAACAAAAAATGTATTCATTTATAAACACCTAAAAGTACTCTAAAGCCAAAGAGGTTCCTAGGCCTCTAATTTGGATTCGCCCAAAGGTGTTAAGAATTGAAAGTAAGGCTCTTTGGTAGGTATGCCAATTGACACAACCTAGGCTGAATTTATCGGTTTAGAATTCCTTCAGCAAATCCACCTTTTTCTTCAAAAGTTTCTATTTTTTAGATAGAAGAGTACATATGTCTTTGAACCATCATTAAGGTGAAATAATCAACCTCGTGTGACTTAAAATTGCCCACCGACAAGACTATCGGGCAGCATTACATAGCTTTGGTTATTTTCTATAATTGACACTCCAGCCTTATATTCACTTTTGCTGTTCTCCCACATTCGTAAACTCCTATCTGTTTACTTTGCCGGATGTACAATACTCTGGTTCCCGAAAGGGCCACTTGTATATGCTTATCTGCTTGCCTCCATGTTGTACTGCATTCTGATACCTGTTCGTGCTATATACAAACAAATAAAAAGTTTGATTATCCAGATGTAATTATATACATTGAAAAAACGTTCAGGTATTCTCCTTATCTTAACAGGGCTATTCCCTTTAAAATAATACCACATTATGTGAGCTTCTTTAATCTGTTTACCTTTTCAAAAGAGCCAGAAAAAGTTCACAGAATTCCAATTCACATCTAAAATGTTCCAATCCACTACCAAACCAATGCCGCGCCAATATGTCAGTATTTCCAATAGCATAACCGCCAAATGGCCCCATATCAACATAAAGACTTCAGACTTTTTAACTAATAACAATTTGCATAGCGAGAGTTGAAGGCCTATAAAAGAAAAGTAACACATCATTCATGTAGCAGGGCTAGATCAATATGCCACTTTTAGCATGCAGTCCATTGGAAGCCTCATCAAACCAGTGTGGTTACATTCAACTCTTGAGCTGTTTTCTTCTCATTTCTGACTTTCATACAATCTTCTAGGTCTGCGTGCTCTCACTGCTCAGCTTTATTATTCTTTTTATTTTATTTTATTTTAATTTTATTTTTTAGGTTTTATATAGCGCGAACATGACCCGTTAGGGTATCAGAGTGCTTTACAGGGAAAAACATGTTACGTAAAAGATAGGCATTGGCAGGGATGGGGGTTAGGGAAATGAGTACAGTAGGATAAAAGCAAGAGTTATATACAATAAGTAGTAAGTAGTAAGTAGTAAGTAGTACAGTACAAAAACAGCTAGCGACATGTAAGCAGTAAAACAGGACAAGCAGTTAATATACGGAGAGGGCCAAGCAAATACAGGAGATTATGCAGAGACACAAAGCCATAAAAAGGCGGTAAGCGCAGCAAAGGGGGAGTTTGCTAATTAGGAATGCTTTCTCTTCCTTTTTGAAGCACAACAAAGTGGGAATTCTTCTGATGGAGGGAGGTAGTGAGTTCCAGATTCTTGGTGCGGCCCTAGAGAACGCTTGGTTATATGTTTTTACATTAAGGAAGCAGGAAGGCAGGAGCACACGGTCTTTGACTGACCAGGAGTTTCTCCTGGATATCACAATTCTCTGGTATACTTCGGGGAGTTTGTGAACTCATCTTTGTGAATGATGCAGGCCAGTTTGAGCTGGATTCTGCCTTCAAGAGGAAGCCAGTTCAAGGCCACCTTGCTGTTTACATTCCTCATTGGTTACCTCATGTTGCCCTAGGCCTGACTCACTTTCTTTTATTGTTACTTTGTAGGCCTATTACTTGTGAATGGGCATCGAGGATTGGTGAGTATAAATAATTAATCTATCCCTACACTAATACTAAGATGACATCCCTACTTAAGCATCTTCAGGAAAAGGAATAAACGGTGTCAGCATGTGGAGTCTTCCTAAGAAGTCTGTCCACCATCGATTGGTCCGATAGCATGAAGCTATCAAGACATAGCTTGTTCTAAGATGCTCTCTCTCTTAAGGCAGAGGAAGAAGTGGGCACATTCCCTACTTCCAAGAACAAAATAGTGTAGATAGCTTTCCCTAGATCCTTTGCAGGTCACGCCACCTGCTCTGGGTACTGTCCTAAAGGTAGTTTTCCATGGGACATCGGCGTTCTTCTTTCAAAACTATTTTTCCTTGTTACCCAGGCCTTCACTTGTGCGAAGCACAATGACCTTCCTTAATTGGCCCGGGCTTGCTTTACTAAGAAAACAAAGACATTATTATAGCTAACAAGAGTGCTTATTTCACCTGCAACACAAAACGTGAAAAAGAACAAATTTCACAGTGCACATGAAATTCAACTACTTATTCTAGGGAGAGTTTCCAGGGAAATGCATTTCAGGCCTGCAAGATTCAGCTAACATAAGAAAATGGCATCTGCTCTTTACAAATTTGCATTGAAAAATAAGCACACTTGATTATTGTATTTACCTACATTTAAACCAACATGATTAATAAGCAATCTTAATACATGCATACTTGTCAGTTTCACAACATGAGCTCTTCACGTTAATGTTTTCTGCTAGTTACATGCACTTTCTAGGTTTAATTCTTGATGTTACTTTCCAACAGTCTATTATATCAGCCTTCATGTTAACACATTTCAAATTCTAACACTGCATGTTAACACAACAAAGGGTCATATGCGGGTGCGCTCTACATGTGTGATTATTGCACCCTTAAAACCAAATTGTGATTTATGCTACATCTGTCCCCCCCATGACGTTGAGTCAACATAAAACACCTTTAAATCTCTGTAGAGCAGACTAATCTAAACAGATGTCGTAGCTGGTCTCCTCTGTCTGAACTCCTCCAACCGCTTCAGATTCTCATAATGACTGTCCCGCAGTCTTTCCACCCTTCACTCTCTTTTTTAAAAGGAGTTCCCCATTTGCCTTTGCCATGTGCCATTTGTATGTTCTTATCATACCTAACAGGATAATAACACAGATTGCAACATTTATGATTGGCTTGAAGATATATTCAAGTGCCCACTTTCTTATGCTAGCAAAGCAGCTTCTAACCATACAAAATCTTTTTCAAATCGTATCCCAGATTTCCTCCATAGCCAAGTCATGTATCTCATGGTGTATCTCAGTGATGTTATTTATATATCCTCTCAGATCTTTACCGACTTCTTCCAGCCAAATGCGCATTGCAATATTATTGTTCCTCATGTAAAGCGCTCTGATTCCTTCAGGTCTAGACAGCGCTATATAATAACTCATTAATTAAATTTGGTCCCATTTAGTACTCTTTCTCTCTTTGTCTACCTCCCTAGATCCTAGCTCCTATCCCCTCTCCCCTGAATCTCTCACCTTGCTTGCTAGTCTGCCTAGCCCCCTGTCCTTTGTGCCCTTCTCCACTTGTTGGGGAGAGATCCAATATTTATCCTCTGGAGTCTTAGCGAACCCGCTGAGAGAGTCTTCTGCGCCAAGGGAGCCACTCACAGCTGAGGTATGGTATCGTACCCCTTGCCAAAGCACTCCCCTCCCCTTTTTGGGGAAGGATCCAGTATGTAGGCCTTGGAGTCTGAGAGACCCCTCGGAGAGAGTCCACTGCATAAAGGGAGCCTCCCACAACTGAGATAGGGAAGTGACACCACTTCCCCTGGGATCACAGCTTACTGGACTTTGGACGTTGCTTTGACTCGTCTAACGGTTTGTGTCCCTATCCCCCTTCCCCTCCTCTTTCCATGCGATGTCCTTCGCCCTCCCCTCCTCTTTCCCAACTTCATTACCTATCTACTTCCCCAGCTCCTTCCCCTACCCTTAATCTTTACCCCTGCCTGCTTTTCCCCTTACGTATTTGTGCTTATTTTTTATCTCGACCTTACAAGTAACTATGTTGCCATGCTCTAATAACTCTGTAACCTTTGTAACAATGTAACCTGTAACTATGATCTGATGCTCATGTAAAGCACTCTCTTACCTCCGGGTCTAGCCAGCGCTATATAAAACCTTTAAAATAAATTAACCAATTGGTCTCTATGGCCACACATCTGGCAGGACATATATTAGATCTCATCTTTACCAATATCTCAACCCTAACTGCCGAGAACCCCATCCCTCTCGCATAGTCAGACTATAGCCTGATACCATTTAATCTAACCTTGACCACAGACTTGGGCCACAGGGAAAGCAAGCACATAGTCTGAAGATACTGGTGGAAAGTTATTCTTGAAAGAATGGGCCCATATTACTCAACACCCCCTTACCACTTATTGGAGAACCAAATAGTGATGCGGCAACCTTCAATCACTGGGTCACCTCCACTTTGGACACTGTAGCCCCCATGAATACCACAAAATAGGCCAGGCATAAACCCCCAGCTCCTTGGTTCACGCAGGAACTGTTAGCAGAAAAAAGCAGCTGCAAACAACTTGAGCGGACTTGGCGCAAAACTTACAGCACTGAGATGAAAAACATCTACAAGAAAGCAGTAAATTAATTTCATAAACTAAAACGCACCACCATAAAAAGTCATATTGCTAGCCAAATCAAAATTTCAGACAATTTTACTAAAGAAGTTTTTTAAATTGTCCAAAACTTCTTGAAACCTGAGACAATGAAAAGCAATATCTCCCCATCTGACATTCTCTGCGAAAATCTCTCGATCTTTTTCCCCCAAAAAAATCCAAGATACCTACTCCTCATTTACTAAGACCAACACCCCTAAAACACCCTCTTACCCACACATAAACACCTCAGAATTCTGTCTGATCAACCTTGACACCTCTCTTAGGCAACAGGAAAAAATTAAATCCGGGTGCCCAATGGATGCTTGCCCGGCGAGGTTTTTCAAACTACTCGCCCATATGATTATCTCTCCATTAAATTTGCTTTGGAACACATCCCTAAAATTAGTCACCTACCCGTCCATTTGGAAGACTGCATTTATTCAACCTGTCCTCAAAAAAGAGGATGCAGACCCAGCGGTATTAAAACATTTCAGACCTATCTCCCTTCGGCCAGCACCAGTCAAGGTTCTGGAAAAAGAGGTCCAGACATGGCTTTCCAACTACCTGGAATCCAACAAACTGCTACACGACACGCAGTCTGGATTTAGAGCTGGCTACAGCACTGAGACAGCACTGCTGGAGGTAGCTGAAACAATCCGGGAAACCATGGACAAGGGTAAGTGCACAATGGTGGTGCTGCTCGACCGGTCAGCAGCATCAGACACTGTGTCTCATGAGATCCTCCTGGACAGGCTTAGGCAAATGGGAGTTAATGGGACCATCCTGACCTGGTTCAGATCCTTTCTGGAGGGGCGATTCCAAAGAGTAAGACTGCAGCTGCACATCTCTTTACCCCACCCCATGATCTGTGGTGTTCCACAGGGCTCGGCCCTTAGCTCCACCCTTTTTAACATTTATCTCGCCCCCTTAGCCCCACTCATTGAGCAACATGGCGTAAGTTTCATCTCATATGCGGATGACAGGCAGCTGATGTTCTCCTTCAAAGACCATTCAGAGGCCGCACTCACTAAGTTCATGCAATGTCTTACTGATATTTTAACTTGGATTACCAAGAACTGATTGTGACTGAATGCCGATAAAAATGGAAGTATTTTTTTTTAAACAGCTGAACCCTCCCCTGAACTTTTGTGGCCTCAACAGCTTAACCCTCCCCCATGTCCTGTCTACTTGGCTAGGAATCTGAGTTGTAAATTCGACAATACCCTCTCGTGCAAAGCCAAGATAGGCTATGTCTCCTCTGCATGTTTCTGGAAACTGAAGGCATTATGGAAATTCCTTCACTTTCTACTAATGGACTGTAGGAAAACAACTGTCCAGGCACTTGTTACATCACAAATGGACTACGCCAACAGTCTATATCTGGGCCCACCAGCCTATCAGTTCAGAAAACTACAAACAATACAGAATGCAGCTGCAAGGCTCATCAGCAATGTCCCGCTGAAGCATCACAATTCCCCACATCTCTGTAGCCTACAATTCCTGCCTGTGAGAAAACGGACGGAGTTCAAAGCACTCACCCTTGCCTACAGGACAATAAACGGAACCGCCCCCTCTATTTATGGAAAGAATCCATAAGTCACCCCAAACAAGGAATTTAAGGTCCAACCATCTTGAACTCCTCGCCACCCCACGCTTTTCCAAAACTAGAGTGGGTGGGCAATCATTCCCAGTTAAATCCTCGATCCTCTGGAACTCCCTACCCGTACAAATCAGAAAGTCCGACTCTGAGTCCACCTTCCGGAAATCTTTGAAGACATGGCTCTTTAATCTCGGGTATCACCCTCGCTAGCCCCAACATGCTCTCCCCTCCTCTCTCTCTGTCTCCGCTGCCAGCGCCGGGACACTCCCGTTGGGGGTAGACGTGCGCTTTACAAGCTAGATAATAAGTAATAAATAAATAGTATTGGAACCAACGCGTTCTCCGAAGGATCAGTACAAGCCGACAAAGTGGTACTAGAGTCCACAGGCACTAAAGTTGGACGATTCCCATTCATGCTCCTCGATCTTCCCAATCCCGTTCCACCAAACTGAATGCACTGTTGCTGACTGGGGTTTCCCCCTGAGCTTGGGTCATACACAGGAACAACAGGACCAATACTGACTGGTACTCTAAGAGCTTCCAGTAACCACAAAGCAGTGTTGACTCCTTTCTGTTCCATAACTCCTAAGGTGGACACTCCTGTCCCCCCTAAACCTAAGGATATCCTTCCCCCTACTGCTGCATTAGGACTCAATTGAGGTGCTGTCTCACTTTCCGCATTCCCTTAATTCGCTAAATCTCTTCCTATTTGATTGCGGATAATAAGGTGGAGTACGCTCAAATAACAACCCATCCTACGAAATGTTGTCAGTGTCACTATTGTCATTTCCAACTGTCTTCTTGTTCCTCTTCTGAGAATATCCCACTCCTACCAGCATTGGGTACAACCTTTCTCCCTCAATAGTATCCACTTTCCATCTCTTAAATTGTGCATCCTACTGCGCATCATGGCATCCCCTCAAAGCTTTCCTCATCTTCGCTTGATGTATCTCTCGCTTCTTAGTATATGCTGCATGCATACAAGCATCAAACTGTGCTGGTCTAGGCAAAGGTTGCAGTGCAAACATCACTCCTTTAACTGATGCAATACATCCAACCGATATGAACCAAAATGTGGAGATAACAATTCACCCTCCTTTTCGGTGATTTTTAATGTCAATTTTGAAGCCAAATTATAGTATGGAGCCCAATCTTTGTCCCCTTATAATGTGCTGGAGTATCCTTGGGTGGTGCCTCTTTGCCCACTCGAGTAACAACACATTGGTCACCCCTGAAAAGGTCCAGCAAAACACTCTAAAACATTGCATTATTAAATTGCAAGCTGTTCAAAACTTTTACGATGGACAATTCTTCAATCACAGCTTCCAATGACTGCCAACCAATCCCTGTGCAGTGTTACACCAACTAACCTATCACAGGGAGGCACACTGTGACGTCACCTTCGCTCGTCGCAGTAGCTCACCCTCCTTTATAATTTCTCTGTACCCATTCATGCACACAGTTGCCTTAAACTCCGTAATTGTCTGCCATCTAAAAGATAGATAGGATTCAATCATTCAAGAACATTCACACACAGTGACCATCGACCTGCGCTAGTCAGTCAAATATGTAGAGTTTACCCCTGTACGAAGGGTTCACAAGACAACTCCCATAAATTTCAATCTCACAAACTTCCCTGTCTTAGGTGGAACTGCCAATGACTTCTCATGACGATTCCTCAATTCTTCGGTCAGACAATCACAATTCTTGGTGTCTTCAGCACCCTTTAATATATCCCAGGATCTTAGACCACTTCGGTACCTGGAACTAAAATTTTCACCCCGAAACCACATTCACTCAACTATCACATCAACTCCGTCAAACATCATACAATCAGGTTATTACCGCAATCTAACACAGAACATACACCCTAATATTTTTCACTCCTCTGCCCGCAGCTGATCTCGCCGCACATAGAGACTCCGACTGCCCAATTCCACAGCTCTCCGTTCTTGGTCAATGGGGGACTTAGGGGTTCTAGGTTCCACTTTTTAAAAGTATTTCTGGATTTTCACCTCACTTCATGTGCTTACCGTTCTACTCTGCAACCGACTGAAAGGGCTGGGCCCATAAGTTCTGGGCCTATTCTAGATTCACAATCCAATGGTTCTTTTTAGCAGCATGTAAGCGAAGTAGGGAGAAAAATGTGTTATTGTTTGCCAATCAATTAACAAATTATTTAATTGGACACATAGTCACCATGGATAACTACATAAGGTTAGTTAATAACTGAATATAAAGACACCTCAAGTTGACAGTGTAAATATGCATTGGAATCAGCATAAAGCCAAATCTGCGTATCCCATTAAGACGATGTAACATAAGCAAAATGATCAATTCAATAAATAAAATGCAAAGTGTTAGTACTGGCTATTCCTGGTTGGCTAAAGCTGACGCCAAAGCTAGGCAGAAACCACCATTCTAGTCAGGGCAAGGGAGTCACACGCCAAGATAACCCCTGCTCACCCCCATGGTAGCTTGGCACGAGCAGACAGGCCTATCCCGGAGGCAATGTGTAAAGCATTTGCGCCAGCACACAACAGCAACAACATCCTAGGCACACCACAAAAGGAACTCCACACAAGGTTATATAAAAATAACTTTTGTATTGTCAAAACACATCAGATAGAATCACACATGTATATTACGCCAACTGGCACTGGCAATATTCACAAGGGCGCCTGTCAGAATCAGCACTTAGTAGAAAATAGAATATAGGATATAAAATCACTGTAGCACAAATTAGCAAATATAAATCACAACCAGTAACTACTGGTACCAGGTAAGTACCACCTACGCAACCCTAAACACCTTAGGAGAATGTCACACAGGGAACTAGGACCTCACTATGACCACCTGCACTAGAAAGAAAAAACACCTAAGTATCATAATACAATTAGGGGTATAAGTAAGAACACATTACACATGATGCATCACAACATTCAGAGGTGTAGGGAAGGAAAACACATGATGCATAAAACATACATTCAGCGGTGTAATATCAAGGCACATGATGCATCACAAACACATTCAGAGGTGCAGGGAAGGAAAACACATGATGCATAAACCAACACATTCAGAGGTGTAAAATCCAGGAAGACACATGATGCATAAAAACATTCAGAGGTGCCAGAACATAACTCAATAGCGCAAAAACACATGATGCCCAAAAACATTCAGAGGTGTGAGATCAAGGTGCGTAATCATATTAGATGCATTACATTTCCTAGCACCACATCACATTGCGCAAAGCTCACATTAGACAATTACCATCACATAGATAATCACATACCAGCCCCATCTAATAAAGGGACTAAAGAGCCCTGTGTCCAGAATGTCAGGGTGCGCTGCCAAAGCAGCGCCAGTCAGGGGTGCGCCACCGGCGCAAACCTAAACGTTGCAGCTGCCCACTAATTGCTGGGCAGCTGGGAACACCAACAGGGCCTAAACGTTGCAGCTGGCACTAAGTGCTGCGCAGCTGTAGCAGGCCTGGCACCACTGTGCCATCTCGGTCCCACACAGGGACTCTCTTCCCCTTTGGTGCCTAAACGGTGCAGCTGCCCACTAATTGCTGGGCAGCTTGGAAACTGCGGTAGGGCTCTCGCTAGCCCTCAGGAGAGCACTGTGCCATCACATTGGAGCATGCTAGCCCCTTTAGAATAAGGCCACTCCAAGAAACAACTTGTCCCCTCAGTGGAGCCACATAGGCTCAGTCAACTATGGCAACCCTACGTTGGAGCGCGCTGGCTCTGTGTAGGTTCACGGGCCCACACGGGCCTCTCTAAACATATATTGCCCCCTCTGAGCCACACAGGCTCTCTAAACAATTATGCCCCTACGTTGGAGCCTTGCAGAGCTTCAAAACAAACAATGCCCCCGGAGCCTCTCAGGGCTCACAAGAAAATGCTGCCTTTGTTGGAGTCCCGCTCGGGGGACTCAAAATATGCCAATATGCCCCCAACGTAGCCTTGCAGGCTCGAAGCAATATTACCCCCGTGGTTGGAGCCTTTCAGGCTTAAGACCTGCCTTCAATGCCCTGAAGCCCTCGTGGGCTTAGCCTCACAGCGGAAGGAGGGGGGCGGGCACCGGCAATGTGCCCCGACGCCCCCCCTCTCTCTAGTACAGCCCCGGGGCCCCCACTCAGCGGGTGCAGTCCGCGGGGTCCTTCCTCTTCTTCCCTGGCCGCAGGCGGGACTTGGCAGCAGGCGGGGTTCTACCGTAGCACGGGAGCCCCGCGGACTTCACCTGCTTGCTCCTGGCCTCATTTCTCCCTCAGCGCAGCATCTCCGGTCTACCTCTCCTCACGGGAGACTGGACGGGCACACCATGGCTACCCCCAGGCAGGGGGAAGCGGAAACAACGTCTTCCCAGCCCCGCCCACAACCAGGCGGTGGGCCGGACATCTCCTTCAGGTGTTTTCCCCCGGGCTGCGGCGGTGTCTTTAACGGAGGCAATAACGAGGGGTGAGCACCCTCGAAGTTCAAAATAAACATAGTAGCGAGGTGGGCACTCGGTAAATAATTAATTAAATGCGGGCAAAGTCGCAGGGTAGGCACCTGCCAATCCTCACGCAAAATGCGTGACGGCGACACACTCGCACTTCAGCAAAACGCGCTCTCAAGCGCTATGGGACAAAATAAAGCGCTCTCCCAGCGCTACAAGCAATAAAGCCGCCCACATGAGGGAAGGGAGCAGGAGAGCCAGGCCAAGAGGTCCCTAAAAGTCCTGGAGGAGTAAAAGTGGAGGAAAACAGCTCCCTGCAAAGAAGCGTCCTCCAGCATCCATCTGGAATCCAGGGGCTGGGCAGGGCTCAGGGAGGCAAGCCTTCCCCTGAGCCCAAGTAGCAGCACGCCCCTTGCAGGATTCAAGTCCAAAAACAAGAACATTTTGTAAGGGGACACAGCCCCTTTATATACTATAACATCCTTTGTCTAGCAGGGTGCAGGCAGTGTGAGAACCAGCTAGAACTGGTTATAGGGAATTCTTTTCACTGGCTAGGCTAGGGACATCAGACGCACCCCAGGGGGTGGAGCCAGCATTGTGTGGGGAAAACCCAGCCTCATTCAGGACCCTCAAACCAGATGGTCAATCCACAAGAAGGCCCAGGCTCACTCCTCCCCTCACATCAGCATGCTAAACACTCCATTCACCACCGGAGCATACTCTCCCAGACTCTTGGAGCAAGGCTCACCAGGCAGCCTTATCAATCACACGCCAGACACAAATTACCCAAATATGCCAACTTCTAGAAGAGGCACTTCTACACTAGACACAACCATGCAGCATATATCATTGCGCAGCATTCAATCTCACGAGTTCGCACCGACCAAACTCGACCCTGCACTCCCCACACATTAGGAACTACCATGGGCATACACATTCCCCATTCATTCCTATGGGAGGGCAGGTCACTCATCACACATACACAGAGAGCTCACGCACTTTACACTGTACCACAGTGAAAAAGTGCGCAGAGGCCTAAAATCACCAACACCAGGTCACAAAAACAGGCTAGGAAAAAGCAAAATGTTTTGGGGTGAACCTGCCAAAAGGGCCGGGTCCAACACAAAGGATCAGAAAGCATGGGTAGACATTTCCCTGCATTGAGGGTATGTGAGTATATAGCATGAGCCTA
Organism: Lissotriton vulgaris; assembly: GCF_964263255.1. NCBI lineage: Eukaryota > Metazoa > Chordata > Amphibia > Caudata > Salamandridae > Lissotriton > Lissotriton vulgaris. The sequence continues at coordinate 274,273,997 of NC_141695.1, read as the reverse complement.
TGCCTACACTAATGCTAAGATGACATCCCTACTCAAGCAGCTTTGGAAAAAGGAATAAAATATGACAGCATGTCGGATTGCTCGCCTGGACGCCGCGCTCCGCGCACTGACTATTGCATCTCTTTCCTTCAGCCTTCCTTCAGCCTCCACGCCTCGCCGGACCCGCTCCGCGGGTCCCGCTTCGTGGATTGAGGCTGTGTGCATCTTGGGGCATTTTCTAACCAACACCGACACCGGCAGGGCTGGGAGGGTAGAGCGGAGGACTCCATTGTCCAGGAGTCTCCGCGCGCCCGTCTCCAGCTGGGCTCCTCTCCCTGCCGGCCGCGCCCCCAACACAGCAGGATTTAACGAGCCCTTCCAGGATTGACCAGTGGATTGCTCGCCTGGACGCCGCGCTCCGCGCACTGACTATTGCATCTCTTTCCTTCAGCCTTCCTTCAGCCTCCACGCCTCGCCGGACCCGCTCCGCGGGTCCCGCTTCGTGGATTGAGGCTGTGTGCATCTTGGGGCATTTTCTAACCAACACCGACACCGGCAGGGCTGCGAGGGTAGAGCGGAGGACTCCATTGTCCAGGAGTCTCCGCGCGCCCGTCTCCAGCTGGGCTCCTCTCCCTGCCGGCCGCGCCCCCAACACAGCAGGATTTAACGAGCCCTTCCAGGATTGACCAGTGGATTGCTCGCCTGGACGCCGCGCTCCACGCACTGACTATTGCATCTCTTTCCTTCAGCCTTCCTTCAGCCTCCACGCCTCGCCGGACCCGCTCCGCGGGTCCCGCTTCGTGGATTGAGGCTGTGTGCATCTTGGGGCATTTTCTAACCAACACCGACACCGGCAGGGCTGCGAGGGTAGAGCGGAGGACTCCATTGTCCAGGAGTCTCCGCGCGCCCGTCTCCAGCTGGGCTCCTCTCCCTGCCGGCCACGCCCCCTCGGTGCAACCCCTAAAAGGAACTTTCACTCCCGCGGCGCGGGAGCGCGCGGGAGGGCGCCGGGAGAAGCCCGGGACAAGGGCGGGACCGTCTGTGGCCGTCCGGGGCTGCAGGAGGCCGGGCTGGGCCAGGACCTTTCCATCTTACCTGCAGTAAGCAGTGTCTCTGCTCTTTGTCGTTCGGGATTGTTGCATTGTATTTGTGCTGTTTTCTAATCCCCTAACTTTGTTATTCCATTGTTAATATGAGCCACTCCGCTCCTCCAGGTGTAAGTGTCTCTGTCTTGGGTCCCCTTGATAAATTCTTCAAGAAATCTGCCAAGGAGGTCGATATGGACCTGATTTTGGCCGAAAGGAGAGCTGAGCGCAGACGCTCAATTGAGCAGTTAAAGAGTATTCCACTGCCTGTCCTTAATTCTACTAAGGATCTCCCAGCCCATGGTATGAGCGTCATTGACGCTGACACAACTGATCTCAATCTCACCCCTAGCATATTTAGGTTCCCTGATATTTCCCCGCCGTGTAGTGGTGCTACCAGTGGAGGCCAGCTGATCTGTCCCCTTATAAACCACTCCAGCATAATAGAAATAAATATCCCTGAGTCACATAGTAGGGATGTAGATCCCTCCCCTACGCGGTCCACTTTGTCTCTGGGTTGTTCAGTCCCAGGAGAGACTATGCCGGAGGCGAATGGCACATCACCAGGTCGATCGCCCAACTTAGCTGTAGGGGTGGTTCACTCTCCTCCAAGGAAGAAGAGGCGTAAAGGGGGGGTAAAAAGGAAAGGACGTAGTCACCACATCCCTCCCCCACCGAAATCTTCCACAAATAGTGTGCTGGGTACTCCCCTCACAGCAGAGTCCCACCCCACTATTACCGTTGAGCATGTAGCCCCCGTCGTAGTACCTTCTGAGTCAGTGTCTACAGGGGTGAATGAAGCGACTGTTGACATCATGGGGAAACTCATTAAATCATACATGCTTCCCCTGTTGGAACGTGTAAGGGTTATGGGGGAAAAATTGGACCGCCTCGTGGCGTCCTTTGAATCATCTCAGACCTCAGGCTTGGACAAGATCAAAAACCCCCCCAGTATCCCTGCAAGTTTATCTCATACTGCAGGTGTATCATCCAAAGCCACTAGTCTGCCCTCCTCCACCTCCACCAAAACACTCACTTCTAAATCTACCAAATCTGTTTCCATATCTAGCAAAGCACCGTTAGTGGTTGCAAACTCTACATCATTACAACCTCCTGCGGCAGCTACTGCCAGTGTTGCAATTACCAAACCATTGGCCAAGAGGGCAGCACCAGCAAAAAAGAATGGGTTGGGCAAATCTGCTGACACAAATTGTAAACAGAAGAAATCTCTACCCTCGAAAAGATTTGTTGACCTGCCGCCTGATTCCTTAAACTTTGTTATTGTCATGACAGGTGTGCCACCTTTACAGGAAGGGGACAGGGAAAATGACGATAGTTTAAAAAATAAAGTCATTTTCTGGTTAAAAACAAATAGACCCCTTCCTCCAAACCTTAACGGGGACATTGTCACGGTTAGGAGATGTCAGTGGGTTGGGGTGCGCCCTAAGGACATTGAGGGGGATATTATCATTATCAACTTTAGAGACCATAGGGTAGTGACCCACCTCACTGACTGGTTTGTGGGGAACAATGAGGGTGGAATTTCCACAAGGAATTTAGGATATTTTTACCCCGAAACCCTGACTAACCCACACAAAAGTCTGCTAGGTGGTGCTAGTAAATCCAAAAACCCACCCAAATGGTCCAACTTTACGTCAAGCTTCCATGTTCCCCACTTCAACCCGGAAGCCTTATATCGCTCATATACCCAATCCACCTACAACTGCCCTCCCCAAACACCGGGCTGGGCGAAGCCATATATTCAGCCTTCTGGTCCTACTATACCCATGGGAATGCCTTTTTTTAATAATCCCCCGTATCCCTTGATCCCTCCTACACCAGTTTTTAGACAGGCTCCGCAGCCTCCCAGCTTATTTCCAGCCTTTTCTAACTTCAACAGGCCCCCCCATCCCAAGGATTTGTGGAATATTCCATTAAGAAACCTATACGATCCACTTTCTGGGCTGTCGTCGAACGATTGACAAACTAGGGGGGATAGCAATGACGCCCAGTTTATATCTCCTGTAGGATTGGTTTCGTGTTTCCTCCCTTGTAAGGCTGTAAGTGTTAAAGCTCCTGTTGTTGGTTGTGAGGAAGGTGTCCCTGCCCTACCAATTGGGTGGGTTACCTCCCCCCCGCCTCATGACTTTCTGCCCTCCTGTGTGGCTTCAGCTACTGGCCCACTCCCAGCACAGGCACCACGGGATGGGGTTTGTAGGTTGCCCATTGTTGAGGTTCCTGCTGTGGTCTCCGTTTCCATTGTAGGTTCCCATCATTCCTGCATATCCTCTCCCGCGGTTGTTACTGCTTCGGGTGCCCAAGCCCCTCCCAAGGGTACCTCACTGGGTTGCTGGAATGTTGCGGGTATAGATTCCTGTATATGTATACCTGATTGGGCTGACTTCATCAGACAAGGTGATGTTTGGTCCTTTCAGGAGACTTGGTCAACTCATCCGGTATATTTCCCAGGTTATCTGAGTTTTAACAAACCCGCAGTTAGAGGGCAAAGAGGTAGGGCTATGGGGGGTCTTACTGTTTGGGTGCGTCAATCAACATGAGTCTCTGTTAAAGAAATCCACATTGACTGCCCTGATATCCTCATTGTTAGCCTGAAGCTTAATAGTGGACTGGTTATACTATTGTTTAATGTGTATGCCAGAGGAACTCCGGGTGGTCGTGTCTCAACTACCCTAATACTTTTAGATGAATTCCTTGGCTCCGCACAACAAAAGGGTCATGTGGTGGTTACGGGTGACTTCAATACCTGTTTCGAACCACTAAGTGTGGATGATGGGATGTTAACGGTGGCTGAGGACTCAACATGGGGTATTCCACAACCAGAGCTATCTCCGATCACTAAATGGTCCCAAAGTGCCACTTTCATTAAAGGCCTATGCATGAATTGGGGACTGCGTGCCCTAAACGGTCGTACTAGATCGGACAGATTGGGCAACTCAACATTCTTTAATGGAAGATTTAGTAGTCGCATCGACTACATTTTAGTCGATGTAACTATGTGGCCCCTAGTTTCGGATATGGAAATTAGACCTCGGCCTGAGAGTGACCACGAACCTCTCCTAGCTGAACTCAAGGATCTTAGTTTTTCCAAGCCCTCTGTGCACCTCCTCAATGTTGTACAAGAGGCCATGGTATTAACTAATGACTTGAGGAGGGTCCGGTGGCCAAAGGTTGCTGTAGACAGGGATGCTTGCTCTAAAATAAGATCCCTGGTCTCTGACTCCCTAAGATTAATAGAGCAATGTGATGACCTGAACCAAACATCTTTTAAAATCTCCGATATTCATGCCAGCTTGTTCACTTCCCTTAAGACCCTATTCATTAAAATAGTTGCTAATAAGGGCATTGGAAAACCGAGGAAGCCAGCGAACTGGTTCAATGATGAGTGTGGTACATCTCATACAAATCTGTTCAAAGCTCTAAAATCTAGAAACACAGCTCTTATTAAATCCTCCAGGAAGGCCTATAATATAGCCAAGAGGCGGGCCAAAGCCGCCTGGGATGTAGAACGCTGGGCTCTCCTAGTTGAGGCATGCGGCTCTAGGACTCTTACGCACTTTTGGCACCTCCTTAAATGGGGTAAGTCCCTGGATGATCGACCTAGCCCTGCTTCTGTCGACCAAGAAAAATGGGTGTCCCATTTTGAGGATCAGTTCAGGTGCCTCAGTGAAAGGGAAACTCCCATTGGTTGGCCGCTGTCCTTTGACACCCTTGTGTTTTCAGCCAAAGAGGTTGAAAACGTTTTGAATTCCATCCCCAGGGGCAAAGCTCCCGGCCCGGATTGTATTCCTGCGGATATTTTCCAACAGGATCAAGACCTATGGGTACCCTATTTACTGTTCCTGGCAAACACGCTGGCCAGTGGTGCAAAGGTGCCTGTCTCTTGGGCGGGAGCTGAGATTTTGCCCATCTTCAAGAAGGGTGATCGGTCGGTTCCTTCTAATTACCGGCCGATCAGCCTTATTGACGCTGTACAAAAGATAGTGTCACGTCTTGTCCTATCCAGGGTTCAGGCCTGGATTGAGGAATATAATATTCTTACCCCTCTCCAAGCAGGGTTTAGACCCCATGTTAGTACCCTGGATCAGGCCTTTCGCTTTATGTTACTACACTGGAAGACGGTCACTCTGGGCAAAGGTAACCTCTATGCGGCCTTCGTAGACCTTAGGTCTGCGTTTGATCTTGTACCAAGGGTTGGGCTTTGGAACAGTCTTTTGGAAATGGGTATGCCTCCCTCTCTAGTTCGTATTATTGTTAACCTTCATGCTGAGACCTACGCCTATGTACGATGGGGCAAACCTGGCGAGGTGACCAAAAAGTTTCCTGTGTTGAAAGGTGTCAGACAGGGATGTGTTTTGGCTCCAACTCTGTTCTCCCTATATATAAACAGAGTTACTAAGTACTTTGAGGGATGCCCCACAGATGCGCCAAGTTTGGCTGGCATGAAAATCCCTCTGCTCATGTTCGCTGACGACACTCTTTTGATTTCGAGAACCAGACAGGGATTACAGCTTGCACTGTCTAGGTTTGAGAGTTTCTGTAGCGAACATGAGCTGGAGGTGAACATTGCCAAGACCAAATTCATGGTCATGAGGGGTCACAAGCAGGTCAAGGCGAGGGTAATTATGGGGAATACCCCCTTAGAGCAGACCAAGCATTTTACCTATTTGGGTGTTTCATTTAGCGACACACTTAACTGGTCTCATCAGATCGAGCTCCTGACCCTGAAACATCAACAGTTGGGTGGAGCTTTGATCAAGGAACATAAAAGCTCCTTTACCAAACCCATGTCCCCGCTGATGAAGATTTATGGTGGGAAGGTTTTGTCAGCAGTGTTATATGGTGCAGAGTTATGGGGAGGTAGCAACCTGGACTCCTTGAAACATGCCCAGAACAAATTCCTAAGGATGGCAACCGGTCTGCCTCAATCGACACCTTTAATCCCCCTACTATACGATCTGGGGTGTCACTCGGTGGTCGATTGTGCTCGATTTCGACCGATTTCATTCTGGCGGCGTCTGTGGACAACCCCAGACCTACACCATTATGCTGAAGCCTGTCTTGAGTTAAAAAACTCTCCGGGAGCCCTAAAAATAGGATGGTTCAGAGACCTTAAGGCTACTCTTCTATCTTTGGGCCTCCCTGAGTTGTGGTTGTCGCCTGAGACAGCCACATTTCCATCTAAAAATGAGCTCAAACAGTGTTATTGGGCCTGGGTGATGCTTAATACCTTCTCAAAAACAAGCCCAAGTAGTCTTACAGGTTTATTTTTGGTGCACAAAGATCTACCCAGGCTAGAAAATTACTGGGAGATCATTACCAAACCCCTTGATCGAAAACTTTTTTTTCAATTCAGATGTGGCACACTCCCTATTGGGGACTTCACCGCTAAGTGGGGAAAAGCTAGTCAGGGTTTTTGTGCAAAATGTCAAGGGTCCGGGGAAAGTTTATCTCACCTTTTGTTTGTGTGCCCCCAATACTCTGCCCCCAGATCTAAGTGGCTCAAACCTGTCTGTAGCCAACTAGGCACACGTTCGTCAGCTGAGGCCCTGAGACTGTTAAAAACTAATCTGGATCCGATCATTGTGGTGGGGGTAGCCAAGTTCCTAGGCTGGGCCTGGATTATTAGAAGTAGGTTTATTAATTTAAATTAGCTGAGACTGTTTTATCCTATATTACTGTGGTAACTAGTATCTGTATCTTTTTAATCTTTGTATTCTTCTGCAAGAAGTTATTCGATGCCAATGATTTAATACTGATTTTACTTATGTTACTGTGTTTTTTGTATTTATGTCTTTTATGATGAATTAATCGAATAAAGACTTCTTGAACTGAACTGACAGCATGTGGAGTCTTCCTAAGCAGTCTCCCCACCATCATTGGGTCAGATAGCACGAAGCTATTGCAATAGAGCTTATTCTAAGATGCTCTCTCTCTCTCCAAAGGCATTGGAAGAAGTTGGCATTTCTCTACTCCCAAGAACACAACAGTGTAGGTAGTAGCTTTGCCAAGATACTTTGCAAGTCATGCCATCTGCTCTGGGTACTGTCCTAAAGGTAGTTTTCCACGGCAGAACAGTGTTCTTCTTTAAAAACTATGGGGCAGATTTACAAGCCCCCTGGGCTGCTGGTACGCCACTTTTTGTGATGCACTTGCAGTGCATTTCCCTGCCCCATATCTACAAGGAAAGGAAAAGCCACCCTGCATGGCTTCTCCTGTGCTTAAAATATGGCCCCTTTACATGCAGCTCTTCGCGTGAAAGGGGCGTTCCATGGGGGTTGCTGTCGGTGTTCCCACGCAGCACCCATGGAACCAGACACATTTCCAGATTTATGACAAATCGTAAACCCGGAAACTCGTCAGTTTGCGAGAGTTAAGGACCCCATCTTTGTCTCAAGAGAGACACTCCGCAAGGGATGTCAGACTACTGTTTGCTGGAGTATCCCCATGCAGGAACCTCAGCGTCTCATGTCAGTGTGTCAGCATGTTGGTCTTTCTACTCTGCCTGTCCCAGCAAAGATATGGGGCCATATGTATCAACACATTTCCCCATAGACACAGAATGGGCAAAACCCTTTGATACATCTGGCCCTTAGTGCTTATACACCCAAAAGGTACCCTCAGGGGTTCTACCTTGCTGGGTCAGATCGGCCTAGAACGACGATGGTGATGAACCTTATATATGGTTATTATACAGAAGATGACAATCCTGCTGTGATTCTGAAAATCCTCATGCATAATTAATGAGGCTGGTTTTCGGGGAAAACCATACAACATTTATGCAGCACCCAACTAGGTGAAAGGTCAGCACCAAAACCTGTTATGTAGTACAATGGCAGGGTAAATGTAGGTAAAAGGTTAGGAGACTACCCAAGCCTATATTGGGGTACATTGCGATTCATAACACTAGACACTAGGCCTATCCACCTACATCAGCGTACACAGATTCTTCTCCATATGACACAATGGTGCCAACAGAACAATTTTTTCCATTTGGCCAAGAGCCATACAGGCAAGTCAGAGGGACGGCTAGGGGCATCCGCTTTACCCCCAGTTATGCTAATTTGCATATGGGCTCGTGGGAGGAGCAGTTGCTTGCCGTCAAATTTGCCCAGGAATGGCCTGAGAGCGTAGTCCTATGGACTCATTTTATTGATGACCTTTTTATATAATGGAAGGGCACACGAGAGTCAGCAAAGTTGTTGCCGATAAACTCAACACTAATAATCTGAATCTCTTCTTTATCATCAAGAAAGTACAACTGAGCTACATTTTTTAGATCTGGTCTATTTGTAAAAGACAATCAAATTTGCACAAAAACATTCTGAAAGCCTATGGCAGGAAGCTCTATTCTTCACACAGGCAGGTCCCCTCCAACAAAACTTAATTCCCTATGCAGAGAATCTCCCCACTACACTAAAGGAAGTTCAGGCAGAACCAAATGATAGACTTTTACCTATAGAGTGCAATCAGGCAGTTCTTGACACAGCTAGGAAGAAAGACAAATTGACACACTGTTTATGACAGGAAGCAAAAGGTCAGCTGGTTGAGGTCAATTGTGAATGATCACAGGATATTCTGTTTACCATAAAAAACTAAGGAGAATTGTATCCACACATTGGGATCTCATTAAGTGTGACCCAGTAATTGGCCAGACTGCTGCCAGGAACCCCCTTCTGACTCTCAGACGGGTGAGATCTATGCGTCATGATTTGGTGGTCAGTGGTCCAGAAATGAACAATACTGAACCATGGTTGTGGGGGGGTCCAGTGGTGTCATAAATGTAAAGCCTACAAATACGTCCAGAACAGAAAGGAATTCATGTCATCTTTACTCAGCACCCTATTCAATCAATCAGGCAATTGAGAAGCGTGCTACTCACTCGTGAGGGTCTGAAGGCCCTGGGGCAGGGGTGCAACTCCGAGTTAGCCAAATGCCAGGTCTTGAGGCTCTGCCTGAAGATGTGCAGAGTAGGAGAGCGTCTGATGTTGACCAGGAGCTCATTCCAGGCCTTGGCTGCGATGTAGGAGAAGGCTCTTCCACCCACTCTGGTTTTGCAGATGCGCAGGGCTTCCGCTAGGGTGAGGTCGGCAGAGCACATATTTCTTTTGGGTATGTGGAAGGAGACTCTTTTGTTGAGGTATTTGGGTGTGGTGTTTTGAAGAGATTTGTAGGCATGGGTGAGTAGCTTGAACGTTACTCTCCTCTTGATGGGGAGCCAGTGGAGGTCTCACAAGTGTTGGGTGCTCATGTCGTCGGATGCCGAGGACGAGGCTGGCTGCGGTGTTCTGGATGGCCTAGAGTTTGCGTAGCAGGGATTTGTTGATTCCTGCGGAGAGAGTGTTCCCGTAGTCCAGTCCGCTAGTTATGAGCGTATAAGTGACTAGCTGGCATGCTTTGGGGGGATCCATTTGAAAGGATGTGGAGGGTGTTTGAAGCAGGTGGGGGTGATGGCAATGATCTGGCAGGACATGTTGAGTGAGGAGTCGAGTATGATGCAGATGTTCCAGGTGTGGTCTGTGGGGGTGGAGGGTTGCTGAGGCCAGTGGGCCACCAAGTGTTATCCCAGGTTGAGAGGGTGGGTCCAAGGATGAGGACTATTGTGAGGAAAGGCTGGTGTCTGAACATTTGGGGTCTTCTGGTGAGGAAGGAGCTGAGTCAGTTGAGGGCAGTCCCCTGTATGCTGGCGTCGTGGAGTCTAACTACGAGAGTGCGGTGGGAGATGGTATTGAAGGCTGCGGAGAGGTCTAGAAGGATGAGTGCCACGGGTCCAAGAATACGTGAGGACTCCTTGATTGGCCCACACAACCTCGCGACCATGTGACTGTAACGTCAGATGATGTGAGAACTCCCCGATTGGCCCACACGTGGGCATCGGCAGAATTCGGCCACGCCCACCCGGAAGCCGATCACCACAATCATCCATTTAATTCTCTCCTGGCCCCGCGTCCACATCTTCGGGGTCCGGTCGAGGGTAGATGCAGGTACAAAGTGGGTGCTGAGCGTCGAGGGTGTGAGTAGAAGCAGAAATCTGCTTACGATTTCACCGCTAAGCTAAGTACCTATTTAATGCTATGTGACTTATTGTATGTTTACTCCCTTTGTCTCGACAAATCGCAGGGTGTGCCAATTACGTTCCCACCCCCCTCCTGTGACCCATGGTGTGAATCCTTAACACCACAAAAGTGAGATATTTTAATTTGTTAGGGCAATCGTGCCTGCATTTTACTTTGATAGCAATAAGGGAGATATTCTTCCTTTTTTAACCAACACTATTATTTCGTAGCACGAATAATACACAGTACTACCCACTTTCTAGCAGCTAAAAGTCCAGGGGCCAAGGTGGTGATAACTATACTGTTATTTTACCACAAATGTCTCTTAAACCACACACTGGATCACTATGGATTGACATAAGTGATCAGCATCATTACTCAATGTATGTTTTGTCCTATATGTACGTCCTTGTCATTTCTATCTACAGGTGCAGAAACCTTAAAGCTGGAAGCCTCCTAAACCAGGAATAATTAGGAAGACAATCTTTTCTTCCTAATTTTTTTGCACTTTACACCTTTTTGTTAATTTTCACTTTCACGTCCCTAGGTAAGGGTGAGCCTTAGCGAGTCCATTCCACCAGGGTTTAGCATACGCAGAGTCCTGATGAATGGCAGGTAAAATCATACCGTTTTGTGGCTGAAACATGTCGACTAATATTTAGGAAACTCCCACTCAACTAATTGTGGACGAATTTCCAACACATAAGTTTTTATTAACCCGTCCTTAGTGATCATTAGAATAAAGTTAATTTTGATACACTACGGACTATTTTTTAAACCATCCACCACTCACTTGTTTATTTTGTTTGCACAACCCTGCCTGAACTCACCAACCCGCTCCGCAGTAAATCTGGCATTGTAGCACACCAAAAAGACAATCGGTCTCTTTGGTGGGGCCCGATGATGAAGCATGTCATCACTAGGTGGTGAGTGAGGGCTTTCTTTAACGTCCTAAGTGAAGCCGTTTACTTGCTCCTTACTGTGGTCGAATACAACCATTGGACACTCTTTTCTTGTTTATTGACGATTGTGAAGGATTGTCAGCAGTGTTGGCAGGAGAACTGTTCGTGGGTGGTGTTTGGCAAAGAGAGCTGGCAGTTAATGTTCCTTTCGTGGTTGAGAGCGAGGAGGTCAGCTGAATTGTCACACTGGGAGGTCGGAAAGCCTGGGCCCCTGGCACTGGTCACGGTCGGGTTACGGACGGGCACAGACGGGCTTGGCTGTGGTACGCCAGCAGCTGGGCAGCAGCTGACATTAAATAGGGTAGGGGGAGGGAAGCGCAGCTGGGAGCGGGAACCGGCAGGGAGAGGGGATGTGGGGGCAGCAGCAGCAGGAAGGGAACAACCAGAGAATCACACAGAAAAATATATACAACAGAAAACAGGCACAATAACAGAAAAACCACAATAACAGAAAAAGACACAATAACAGAAAAGACGCAATAACAGAAAAGACAGAAAACGGGCATAAGCACAAGACAGACAGCAGCGCATTCTCCCACTGGGCCACCAAGGATGAGGCATAGACAGGAGCCGGCAGGTTGGAGGGGGGCCTAGAACTCCTACCTGCACAGGTCACTGCATAGTGCAGCAGCAAACTGCACAACAGCGGAGCTTCTGAGGAGAGATCAGGAGGTCAAAGGTGTTGCTCCCATTGCAAATTCGCAGTGCATACAACTGCAGGAGTGATTTTGTCATTTATGTTCTGCAGTGCTCCTGTCCAAAAATCTGTATCAGGAGCACAATTCATATGGTGCAGGATAGATTTGCCAATGATGACAAGAGTTATCTAGTTGCTCGCCATATTTATGAGATACACGTTGACAATGCAGATGATCTGGTCTATTTTGTTAAATACTTGGTCCCATAAAGTGTCAGGGGAAGCAACAGGGAACTCAAGTTAAGGAGATGAGAATCTCAATTATATAATTGTCTTGAAAAGTAACATACTTAATTGTTTCAATTTAAATGAGAAATTATATGTTCCTTTGTAAGAAATTCAATGCTGCCCTCCCCTCTTTTCTTAGGTATCTATGAGTTGATTGTCAAATGGTGAAAACCGAGTACATAGTTATTTTAATTTTAAATCACTTTGTGCACTTTTATGTTAATATGGACTTATGTGTTGGACTTTTAAGTATGAGAAGGATTTGCTATTAATATAAGATGCAGGAAGAGGAATGTATATTTTTGATTGTGGTATTTATATGGCACCCATTCGGGAGATGAAATTAATTCAATTGTCTTTATTCAAGTGTAACTTTGATGAATTGAGTACAACTACCTCCTTCTTGATCCATATAGTTTTCCCAACTTTTTTTATGTTATGTAATATGAAGTAATTTACAAATGTTCTCAGCACATTAGACGAAATTGAGGCAGTAGATTCGTATGACTGACCTTTGAGAATAATCGATTAGGATGAATTTAAAAAACATACTGAATCTGAAGCTTTTTTTTATTTATATGCACAAAATTCTTCCTAAATACATATTTATAATTAGCATTTAAAAAACCTTAGAAATTCACTGAAAAAACCATCGGTTTCACACATGTTATAGTTAGCTGGACATTTCACTCATACAAAACCATTGAAATTCTCCTGTTATAGTTAGTTCAGCTAACTATAACTCGCGCACCCGCAATGCACTGCTGATGACATCACTGATGACATCCTCCTAGTGAAAGAGTGGCAGACCTCCTCTCAGCGTAATATAACCCTTGATACACATATTCAAAAATAGTGTTTGGTGGAAGTGTAAGGATACCAACTGGGGAATTGAAGGCATAAAATACAAATCTGCAAGTACATAGAAGACTGCATGCATAGTTTATAGAGGTTTGAAGCAGTCTGTGGCCTAAGGCCTATTTTAATGCATGAGTACTTAGGTAGTGAGTGGATGATTACAGTTTTGCAAGGAAAGAGCCTGATTGAATTTATAACAGCCTCAGTTTTACCACAGTATGTAGATAAACACATACTGCTGAATGGCTCCCTACAATATTGAAACAGTAGTGTGAGAGTGTTGGGTGAAAGTGTAAAGATACAGACTGGGGAATTGAAGGTATAAAAGACAAGTTTGCTGATGCATAGAACACTGCATGAATAGTCTATAGGTGTTTGAAGCAGTCCATACCCTAAGGAACACTTTCCACCATGAGTACTTGGGTACTGGCTGAATGATTACAATTCTGCAAGGAGAGTGTGTGGCTGAATGTATAAACACTTTACTTTTACAAACAGTGTATAGATAAGCATATGCTGCTGTATGGTTCACTAAAATACTGAAACAGTAGTGTAAGAGTGTTTGGTGAAAGTGTAACAATACACCCTGGGTAATTGAAGATATAAAAGGCAAGTTTGCTGCTGTACACAACAGTGAATGCATAGTCTAAAATGATTTGAAGGGGGGATGGGGGAGTTCCGGCCCAGGAACACTTCCTAAAAGTGGCTGAGTGAAATATACAAGATTTCACTTTGGCACTTTTGAGCTCATGCTGCGTCAAAACCCTGCACTTGCTCGAAGCAGGTGAAAGGATTTACTCAGCATTGTGAGCATAGAGCCCCCGAGCATTGCTAGAAATGTGTTGCACTTGCAACGCAACTTAAGCAATGCGCCACCTTCACGGCACAGACACATCACATATCTGTACCGTTTTTGCCCCATAGTGCACCAGATTCTAAATACAGCACTTCCATAATGATGATGTCACAGTGCACAATAACTGGCATATCCCTGGGGATATGTCCGTTATTGTACAGCTACCCATTAGTGTTTTAATATAGTGAATGGATTAGTACACACTGATCAATGAGTCACTACAAAACTATAACAGGAGTGACAGAGTGTTTGCTGGAACTGTAAGGATAGAGACTGGGGAATTGAACATATAAAAGGCGAGTTTGCAGGTGCATAGAAGACTGCAAGCATAGTCTACAAGAGTTTAAAACAGTCCATGGCCTAAGGACTTCTTTGCTCCATGACTACTTAGATACTGACTGGATGATTACAGTTGTACAAGGGGAGTATCGAGCTGAAAGTATAACTGCTTCACTTTTAAAACAGTGCATAGATAAACACATACTGTTGTATGGCTCACTACAATACTAAAATAGCAGTAGCAGAATGTTTGGAGGAAGTGCAAAGATACAGACTGGGCAATTGAAAGTTTAAAAGCCAAGTTTTCAGGTGCATAGAAAAAGTCATTTATTATTTAATAATCTTCCCAACGCCTGAAGCGCCAGCACACCTTTCCGAGGGTAGGTTTTTGATTTACAAATGCTAGTATTTTTTATGTTAAGAAGCATAATAATAACAAATATTCATCCTTTTTTTTCCTTCTAATGATAACAATATTTTTTTTTATGTCTTCTATATTCATGTTTTAATCATGAAAATGCAAAGAACACATTTTACTGAGTAACACTTTTTAAACTCTCCAACGTATGTTGATAATAATACCTTATATGTGTTACGATTGAAATCAAAACCTTTAAAGCTTCACAATTTGTAACTTTTCGGAACACGTGCAGAAGAAAAGCAGTTAAAATGTGAGCACGTGTAAACTGCAAAACGTGCCATCTAAATAGGCGGACCCACAGCTTCCTTCCGTAGACTACTACACAACCAAAAACTATATAAACTACACCTACTGTGCGATTAGTTTTGTTTACGCAAGTTATTTCTGAGTTCCCAATCTATGTTGCAGGTTCCGTTCTCTAACATCGGATTCTCTTTTTGCGTCAACAAACATATTCTGGAGTTGTAAGTTGTTTCAATATGGCATAGGCATAGTACTTAGTTATAATTTGTTGCTATTTATCAATATTTAAACATTTATATGTAGAAAAGAATGTTATTGCATGTTTTTCGCTTTTTCTCTGTAACGTCAGCAACTTGTTTTTAGAAACAGATAGATTATAACAAACATTGCTCCTTTTTCTGGCTCCTTTCACCTTATATATAGTGAGTTTTTATATTATATTATTGACACTGTACTTAGCTTGAGAGGTTTTGGTGACCCGTTGACGCGAACCCTAAACAATTACAATCAACATCACCATCTTCCACTTGCTATTGTGTTTTCCCCTAGACATCACATACTGTTAATATGTATATTATAACATTAACTGTCTTGGTGATCTTAGTGGACTTCACGATCCGTTGTCACAAAGAGTAACGATAAGTAAGCAACGTTACCGGCTTGCAGTTTTCAGTCTATTTTCCCCTTCTGATCATGTGCTGTGAGAATATATACATATTATTATTCTCACTGTCATGATCTCCGAGTAGTTTATGACCCGTCACCATGAAAATCAAACTTTTTCACCTCCAGGAGAAAAGAAGTTCAGTAAATAATTACCGGTCGAACGTATTTCATTATGGATTTTCTGTTAAATACATACATTTATTTTCCTTTTCTTTTTACTGTAACAATGGTATCAATCGTGAGGTTCTTTGGTTTCTGACTTCGTTCTGTATTTAGCCGACATTTTGTGTCTAGACGCCACTTTGTGTTGCCTTCACTCAGACAGCACGGTGAACGGAGTGTTTTTGCTTTTCTCAGCTGCTACGTGTCTCTTCTGTTAAAGAGTAACCCCCTGCCCTTGTTTATGAAACCAATGTCAGGGTCTGGCCGAGTTCACTAATCCATGTCTGGGTTGATTGATCTCTGTCTCGACTGACTGTTTGGCTTCTCCTTTCCTTACATTATCTTATGCGACTGGCCATCACTATTCTCTCCTTGTATTCTCTTGTTACACAACTATCCTTTGAGGCATACAAATACGTCCTGCCACCTGAAAATTGGATTGTCGGTACTCGCACTGTGGGGAGGGGTGACACACAGGGTCTGAAAGAAGGGCGTATTTGGGACACCTGAGAGCTTGTTTTCCAACTTTTCCTATTGGCTTGCTTTGTATGTACTGGGAGTAAACGTTGTAAATATGTGTGCTATAAAAGATTGTGCGCCATGGACTAAAGTGGCAGTCTCCTCAGAATATACGCTGTACGTACTTCTGGGACAACTGTGCTTAGCTGCAGCTAATAAACCAGGTTTTCTACACCCAACAGAGTGTCTCGTGTCTCTGTTCGACAAGGCAGGCGAACTCCGGGATTTAAGGAATGCCCTGCGCCGCCAGGCCCATAATGCCCGGTTCTCCAACTGGCTCTCAACGTGGGGCGGCTTCAGAGGTAGCGGTTCAGCCCGAGGGTCGTGAGAAGCCTCACAAGAAAATTCCGGAGGATTCGCGAACCACGTCAAGCGACCCCTGTATGTCTAAGTGGACTGAAGGTCTTTTGCAGCGCGGCTGCTAACGACTGCTGCCCTGACTGCCGCCCTGCCTTGTTCCCTTTGGTGATGACTGGTATCGCGAGACGTTAGACGGACCTCTGTTGGCGTGAGAGACCACTTAGTTAAGGATTCGTGGGTAGCGCCCACTTCTTTGTTTTGTTTTTGAGTTTTGTTATTCGACCATTACAATAGCCGAAGCCAAGGGGTGAGTATGTTTGTGCTGTGTTATTTGTTTTAACCCCTTGAAGTTGGTCAACGCACCAGTGAATTTAAGATGCCTGGTTTTAGCAAATTTAGGACGTTTTGTTGTTTTGGTTGTAATAGGGGTTCCCGGCTCGAGGACTCGTGTCCGATTCCTCCGGTTGGAACTCCCACTTATGAGCTCTATTCTAAACATGGTGTTGGCCCCATTGCCTTTAATGAGGCATGGATCCGATACACGAAGAAAGATGGTGTTTTGCAATGGCCACAAAATGGTAGCTTTGAGCCTGACATATTAGACAATTTAGAAGCAATTTTGTTTAAAACAAAAGCCCGGCCGGCAATGTTTGACTCTTTCCACCTTTGGCGTAAAGAAGCCAAACAGAGAGAAATTAAGCAGGCAAAAAGAGATAGAAAAGCGAAGGATAGGACGATTATACAGGCTGCCCAACAGTTCAAAGACAATGAGACTGATCGAGCGATTGAAGTCTCTGACAGACAACATCGTATGGCAATTATTATTATTATTATTATTATTATATTTCTTATATAGCGCCAGAATCGACCCCCGAAGGGGTATCTCCACGCTTGCCTTGGGAACCCGTCCTGGTTTTTCCCTGTGAGATAGCCCCTACAGGGCATCCCCAAGGTGAAAGCCAGGCATCCCGCCGCGGGGGGCCGTTGTGGAGATTAAGCAAGCTTAATGCCCAGAGTTGCAGAGTGTGAACCCATGATTAGATCAGGCCCTGAAGCGAGAATTATCGAGTCCAGGGACATTTGAGCTCAAGACCCTGCCGCGTCGGGAATTGAACCCTGGTCCCAGGTCTGACCTCTGCTTCAGGGTCTGCCTGCTCTAACCAGTGAGCCACAGTGAGCAATAGATAAATGCTACCCTGTGTTACCTACTTCTCCACAGAGTAAGAATCTTGTTGAAGATCCCTTAATGTCCCATCTGTTCAGATTGCCTCCGCCTTATTTACCAGGAGCTAATGCACCCTTATTGTTGCCACCTGTCCAGAAAACTTTTGTTCAGCCAGTTGGTCTGGCTCTTCCGCAATTGCCTCTTCCTGCATTGCCACCTCCGCCTCCTTTGCCACCAACTTCTGTACCTCAGTCCCCTTTACCCTCGGTCCCTCTTGTGATGACTAGTCTTTTTCCTTCTTTGCTTAATACCGTCTCTCCAGTTTTATTGGCAGATCCTTCCCCAGCTCGCAAACGGTTGGTTGATACCGTTTCTGGCTTTTTCTCCCCCTACTTTGTGTCTTTTTCCTTGACTCCTGCTCTGTCTCAAAGGCAATTCCGTAGTCAAATCTGACGAGCGAGTTGCGTTGGACTCTCTTGCTTATAAATGGATCATGAGTGGTCCCCAGTATAGTGTGCCTGATATCCTGAGTACCTTTCCCCAGTGGAATGCGCTCACGCAGAGATATGTTTTTAATGTCATGTGCGATACTCTTGTCAAGGAGTTGGATTTAGCTCCCCAGGGTCTGTTAGATATACAGGCTAAATTTGATAAAGGACTTTATTGTGGGTCCTGAAGTTGAGGACGCTATTAAGACACTTGTCACTTTTAGGTCTTTATTTTCCTCTCAGACTATTCTTGAACCAGATCCTGCAGTTAGACAGAAAATGAAACATTATCCTATGAGGGAAGTTCCTCCAGTATGGAGGGAGGAGATTTCACAGGCAGGTAATATTCCGCGTGTTTCTGCTCATTTCCAGCGTATATGGGTACATGTCCCCTGGAAACGATCTGAAGTTTTAGCGCTCAAACAGTCTTTACCGGACCTTTGTAAAAATCCTGCCGGATATTATAAAGAGCTGTCCCAGACTGTTGATGCATGTATTATAAATTTGGCCGATATTGATATACTGATGGGGAATGTAGTTCCACAAGCGTTGTGGGCTCGGATTCGTAGGGAGGACCACGACCAAGCTTTAGGTGGTAATTGGGCCGCTATAACTGCCGCAGATGAAGCACAGGTAGGTGGTGCTAAGCCAGATGATTTGATTGCACAATTGCCCAGTAGAATCATCACTTTAATGAAGACAATGATGCCTGTCTTACGTGTTAACTGGGATAAGTTATCTGCGTGTAGGCAGAAGAAAGATGAGAGAGTTTCCGATTTATTTACTCGTTTTAAGGAGACGTTTATCGATCACAGTGGTCAAGATATGAGTACTGAAGGTCGACAGCGATTATTTGTGGATACATTTTTATTCAATTTTTGTCCAGAATTATCGCATAAGCTGAAAGACTCAGAAAGTTCATGGGCTGTTTCTTCGTCTGCGCCGATATTAGCTACTGCTCGCATTACGAGAATAGGGATAAGGAAGAAAAAGATAAGAGCGAGAAAAAGACTAAGGAATTAAAAACGAAGGTTCTTTTGCAACAGGCTTATCCCCCTCGTTCTGCCCAGCTCCAGTTTCAACAGCCTCCCCAGCTTCAGAGGTTTTTACAAAAACCTGACCCTTTTGTTCTGCGACCCTTGCTAGGTCCTAATCAATGTGCCTATTGTAAAGAGGAAGGTCATTTCAAGAATAGCTGTCCGGTTTTATTGCAGCGTAATGGTGGATTCCCAGGGACCCGCGAGGCCGGGGTGGTTTTCAATCAGCACCTAGAGGTAGGGGGCGAGGTGCATTGTCTCAAGGACAGCGTTCCTTTCCCCCTCAGAATTCTTTGAATTATTTTGATCAGTAGAACACTCAGTCTGTGCAATTTTACAATGACGATTACTGTGTTGAAGGTGAGGCTCAGGATTTTCACACTAGTTAGGACAGCCATGGACAAAGTAAGGGAGTCGTATCAGTTCCAGTGGATCAGAATGGACCTTATGTTGAAGTTGTAGCATTGGGTGTTGCACAGCCATTTCTTTTGGATACTGGTGCAATGAGAAGTTCTATCATTCACTCCAAACTCCCTTGGGCAACTTTGTCTGGCTTAACTAACGTTTCTGTAGGATATACTGGCGCCCCAGTTACTAACCCGGTTTCTTGTCCTTTGCCTCTTTCGATTGGTCCTTACGATCGGAAGCTCCGCTTATTTTGACGACTGGTTGCGGAGAGAATTTGTTGGGTTTGGACTTGTTGAAACGTCTTCGTGCAACATTGTACTGTTCCCCCTCTGGTGTGCATTTTACCTTAGGTGAGAAATTGCTTTCTCCTATGTATTTATCGAAATACCAACTCCCACCTGAATTGCATTCTCTTCCTGCTACGCTTTGGGCTTCAGGCCTGAATGATGTTGGTCTGCTCCAGATTCCCCCTTACGTGGTTACTATTAAGCCTAATGTTAAATTACCACGCATTCCTCACTATAAGATTCCCAGTGATAATGAACGAGCTTTGTTGGCTATTATCTATGATCTGGTTCAGAAGGGTGTGGTTGAAGAAACGAGAGGCAATGTTTGTAACTGTCCTTTTCTACCTGTCCTTAAACGCACTGATCCTTCTCAGCCGCCTGTATATCGCTTTGTGATCGATCTTCGGGAGGTCAACAAAATTGTTGTCCCCCAGTTTTCTGTTGTCCCAGATATCACTGCCTTGCTTACTATGATACCTGCTTCAGCGGCATGGTTCTCGGTTATTGATCTCAAGAATGCTTTCTTCAGCATTGCTATTGCTGATGAAATTAGGGATATTTTTGGCTTCTCTCTCAGAGGCAGAAGTATCCGATTCAAACGTGCCTCTCAAGGTTATTGTGAGAGTCCCTTCATTTATAGTCAGGCTTTGAAATCTCAGCTTGATGCTTACGCTTTACCCCCAGGTGCCACTCTGATTCAGTATGTGGAGGATTTGTTACTTGCTGCTGATTTAGAGGATGTTTGTAAGGATGTGACTGTTTCACTGTTGCGTCATTTGTCTGACCTGCAAAACAAGGTGTCACCCACTAAGTTGCAATATTGCCGCCAAGAGGTTACCTATTTAGGTCATCTCTTGTCGAAGGAGGGAAGACGATTGACCCTAGAAAGAATTGAAGCAATTGCGCTAATGTCTGTGCCATCCACACAAAGGGAGTTGCGTGCCTTTCTGGGCATTACCTCTTATTGTAGACAGTGGATTCCAAATTTTTCTTTGTTGGCTAAACCTCTGTTGGCACTTACGATGAAAGACACACCCCAACCTCTTCCTTGGACTGACAAATGTCGGAAGAGTTTTTCTGACTTGTGTTCTGCTCCTGTGTTAGGTACTCCAGATTACAGTTAGCCTTTCACACTTTACGTTCACGAAAGGGAAGGTTGTGCGTTGTCAGTTTTAACACAACAATTTGGAGACAAAAACGGACATATGCCTATTGTTCGGCTACGTTGGATCCAGTAGCCAAGGCATTGCCTAGTTGTCCCAGAGCTACAGCAGCGGAAGCGATCTCCATTCGTAAATCTGCTGGATTGGTACTAGATAACACTCTTGTTGTTATGGTACCACATGCAGTGGATACTCTTTTGAACAGAACTAAAACACAACACCTCACGAGTGCTCTTGGCGAGCCTTATACACATCAAGTGGTGTAATACTTTGAATCCAGCAACATTGTTACCCATTCTGGAAGAGAAAGACACTCAAGAACAGCATGATTGGTTTCTCCGAACAGAGGAGGAAACAAAAGGCAGAATAGACTTAAAAGACACACCACTTGTGGACCCGGATGGGATCCTATGAGTGGATGGGTCTTGTTTAAAACTTCCAAATGGCGAGACGACTGCGGCTTATGCTGTTACCACCTTGTATATGGTAGAGGAGACAGCACGCATTTCACAGAATTCAGCCCAATCAGCTGAACTAATTGCCCTAACGAGAGCGTGCGTGTTGGCTAAGGGAAAGAGAGTGAATGTTTACACTGGTAGCCAATACCCCTTTGGCGTGGCTCATAGCTTCAGTCGTTTATGGAAAGAAAGAGAATTCTTTACTTCCAATGGGACTAAGATACAGCATGGTCAATTGGTGAGTGACCTTCTCGAATCACTTGCTTTGCCTACCCAAATAGCGATAGTAAAGTGTCGTGCTTATAAGAAGATCATTGATGATGTGGGTCGCGGGAATGCTTTTGCAGACGAGGTAGCAAAAGAAACAGCGAGAGATGCTACGAGTCGCATGTGTGTTGCAAGCCCTGCAAGATGGGTCAGAGAGGGAGGAATGTGTGAGGACACAATAGAAAGTGTGAGAACGAATCAAGAAGCTACTGAGAAGGAATTGACTAAGTGGAGATGAGTACGGGAATGTTGGACGCGACAGGGTGTTGGACAGAATTGTCAGAACATCAGCGTTACCAGACGCCTATGTACTGCCTGTAGTTACTATGGCACATGGTCCAGCCCATATCAGTGTAAAAGGAATATGCAAACTTCTGGCTCCAGTATGGCAGAATGAAGGAATTCCTAAATGTGCGGAGAATGTGGTGAAGCATTGTATCGTTTGTCTAATGCATTATCCAGGAAAGAGAACCCCAACTCCAGCAGGTCATTTTGCCCCCCCTACATACCCTTTTGAGGTATTACAAATTGATTACATTCATATGGAACGTTGTAACAATCTTAAGTATGTTCTGGTGGTGGTGTGTGCCTTTTCCAGATGGATAGAGGCCTATCCCCTAAAGGACAAGACTGCTTTGTCTACTGTCAAAGTCCTTTTGCAGGAATTTTTCCCTAGGTTTGGTTTGCCGCAAATTGTCTGGAGTGACAATGTAAGTGAATTCGTAGGCCAAATTATGCAGAAAGTGTGTGCGGTCTTGGTGTTAGGCAGAAATCCATGCGGCAAATCACCCTCAGTCAGCAGGTTTGGTAGAGTGCTACAATGGCACTCTCAAGCTTAAATTGGCGAAGATTCAGGCCAACACGAGCCTTGCTTGGCCTGACATGTTACCTTTGGCGCTTTTATCCACGAGAACTACTGTACATTCTCGTTTAGGACACAGCCCATATGAGGTCATTTTTGGGCTCCCAGCTAACGTCTAACGACCTAAAAGTATTCTGACATCCCGTATCCAATGTTGCTTGATTACTTGCATGACCTCACCACTAAATTGCGTGTTCTTCACCAACAGGTTCAAAACGCTTTGCCGGAGGCCTCTGCAGATCCAGGTCACTCCATCCAACCCGATGACTGGGTTTGTCTGAAGAATTTCCAGCGGAAAAAGAATCTGGAACCTCATTGGGGCCCACCTCGGCAAGTTTTGCTAGCAACACGTACAGCAGTAAAGGTCGTCGGGAAGAAGAACTGGGTCCATGGCGTGCACTGTAAGAGGGTACCTTTGCCTTTACCTTTTGATCAGTGGGTCCGCAAGGGTATAAGTGACAGTGAAAGCGAGAGGGTCCCTCGATTTGTACCTTTCAGTAGTGCACGCCTGGATTGAATGAACTCTGAGAAAGAAGACGAAGACGTGTTGCAAGAAGCTGTACCATCAAATCTACAACTGAACACAGTAAATCCAGAGACTTTGTTTCAAGAACAAACGATACCTAATAAGACTCGGTACAACTTAAGATCCAGATCAATGAAAGACAATTGAACTTTCTTTTTCATTTTCCTTTTTCTGATTACGTTTTTTGAGAGACATTTTCTTTTTCCACTATCCATCAAGTTGCAGATTCACGGGTAGGAGTCTTAGGATGTGACCTGAGTAGTGACTGTAGGTCTGCAGGACCATTATTAGCCATCATAGGATGGCTAATAATCACAGCTAAGTGATCTAGGAAGATTGCTGTGAGCAACGCTTTAGAGAATGGATATTTAAGTGGAAAAGAGTGATAAGAATAGAGAAATGAAGAGGTAAATATAAAGAATTGTTGGTTAGTCCATGTGGCATAACCTTATGTGTTTTAATATGTTCCTGTATTTTATTGGCTTCTGTGAGTTGGGTTGTTCACAATATGCAGCAAGCACCTGTTCCAACTTCTCGTTCTTTGTCTTTTCCTACCACTGCCTCCCCACATCAGTTTCATACACTCCCAGAACATGAGCAAATTAGGAGAACAGAATACTTCAATAATTCATTTATTTAGTTATTGCATCAGCATCAGCTGGTAGTCAACACTACTGACTGTTGGGTCTTTGGGCTCATGCCCCATAACACAGAGAGAGGGATGCCCTATTTAGTCCTTCCATTTTCTTACGAAGGCTCCGCTTGGGCCTATTTGGCCATGTTTTCTAATGTTTATCAGAACCAACTTCGATATCTTCCTGGTAGTCCATATGGTGGTGGAGCAGATTTTAGTCACAGTTCTTTGATAAAGGGAATAGTGGCCAAGGCTAGAATTGCTGAAATTAGTAAGATTCCCGTTGATGAGAAACGAGCATATGATGGCTGGAATGTGACTCGTTATGTTACTAGCCTTACAGAAAAGACTAGACGAAGGAGATCCCCACCAATTTGGACTGTACCTCATCGAGGTAATTTCTGTCAACAGATCAATGGCCAAAATGTTAAAAATCAGCAGGAGAAAAGTGTCTGTTCCCATACGTACATCTATTCACCCCAGATTTCTTCACCGTTAGTGCCATCACAAGGCACATATTTTGTCTGCCATGATAGAGCCTATACGTGGCCTCCTACCTACTTTTCAGGAACTTGTTATACGGCTTTCCTTCTTCCTCCAACATATACCACTCCTTCAGGTCATCATAGAAAGAGACATGGCAGAGGGGTTATTGATTCTAAGGACACAGCAGGAAAGAAGGAGGTGACTTTATCAAAGGGTTGCTTCCTTTCTGGGGCCCAATGGCCAACAGCAGAGACATCAGACAGCTTGTTCGTATTGTTGAGGCTACCATAAGTGTAATTTCTGGAGCCTTGAGTAATCTGACAGCTGAACTTCAGGCGGATCGCCTTATGACTTTGCCGAACCGGATGGTTTTTGACATTGTCCTTGCAGATCGTGGAGGAGACTGTAAATTGATCGGGTCTAGTTGCTGCATTTTTACTCCTGATAATGCCCCTACAGTATACCAAGCCAGCTCTAAGTTACATATAATTTCCGAGTCTATACATCAGGACACAGGAGATTGGTTTGTGATGGGATGGTATTGGGGACTACTGTCCATTTGGGGATAGAAAATACTAACCTTCCTTGCAATGGTTTTGGCCATCATTTTCTCTTTTTGTCTCCGTTTACAGTGTGGCCCTGCCATCTGCGGTCTTTGTGCCAACATGTGTGTCTCAAGGCCTGTGTCACAGAAAACAGAGAACTTTAAAATGATGTTGCAGCAACATCTCGATGACCTCATGGCCATTGACATCGACTCAGATTAACTTGAGTCCTTTGTGTTTTGCCTGAGTAATGGCAAAAGGAGGGTCTCAGGTTCTTTGGTTTCTGACTTTGTTCCGTATTTAGCTGCCATTTTGTGTCTCGTCGCCATTTTTGTTGCTTTCACTCAGGCAGCACGGCAAACGGAGTGTTTTTGCTTTTCTCAGCTGCTACGTGTCTATTCTGTTAAAGAGTAACCCCCTGCCTTGTTTACGAAACCGATGTCAGGGTCTGGCCGAGTTCACTAATCCATGTCTGGGTTGATTGAACCCTGTCTCGATTGACTATTTGGCTTCTCCTATTCTTTCCTTACATTATCTTATCCGACTGGCCTTCACTATTCTCTCCTTGTATTTTCTTGCTAGACAACTATCCTTTGAGGGATACAAATATGTCCTGCCTCCTGCAAATTGGATTGTCGGTACTAGCACTGATTAATTTGTGGGGAGGGGTGACACACAGGGTCTGAAAGAGGGGCGTATTTGGGATACCTGATGGCTTGATTTCGAACATTTCCTATTGGCTTGCTTTGTATGTATGAGTAAACGTTGTAAATATGTGTGCTATAAAAGATTGTGCACCACGGACTAAAGTGGCAGTCTCCTCAGAATATATGCTGTACGTACTTCTGGGACAACTGTGCTTAGCTGCAGCTAAAAAAACAGGTTTTTTAAGCCCAACAGAGTGTCTCGTGTCTCTGTTCGACAAGGCAGGTGAACTCGGGGATTTAAGGCGTGCCCTGCGCCGCCAGTCCCACAAGGCCCGGTTCTCCAATCATTATATTATAATAAATTGTCCTATTGCTACAGAAGGGGAATGGGATATTTTTCAGCGCCATCTATAATATAACTTTCAAATATTAAAAAGTACTGGATCAGATATTTTTTCAAGAAATATATTTTACGAAACAGAAGAACAAAAAAATGTTGTTATCATGCATACTTTGTTACTTTAAATATTTAATAAACCCTACATTTCTGAATGTTATTTTCTAATTTCTATTCTTATTTGTGGATCCTATTCACCTTTTCCCTAAAGAATATATAGGACCTGTACTTTATATTATAAGAGTACCATCCTATATATAATCTTTAGTGAGTATGTGATTTATTAGCAGAACAGTCTGCAACCTCTAAGCACTACTACAGCATGTTTCTGAATTGTACAGAATACAAATCTGAAAAATAATAATGCATGCATTTCTATGTAATATGAAATCATTTGTATTTAGCTGTTTTTTACTTGTTCTCTTGATCTGAGATAATGTAGTGCGGAAGTGTTTGTTGTAGCACTTCTATTCTACTTTATCTAAAAGTAACTGATGCCCTCTTACATCATCAAGAATGTGGGGCAACACTTTTACAAACTGTAGCACAAAAAAAGAAGTTTATAGCCACGCTTAACTGATATTTTATGAAATTCCATTTTTAATTGTCACCACTTTCATATATACAGCAACATTTTCTGAAGAAAGTTTATTTGTATTTGCTTAATAAAAACTGTTTCAAACCTAGACTGATTTTTTGCTGTGCAACCACACCTCCCCATCAGGAAAGTAAACACCACATTATAAGTAATAGTACTCCTAAGAAGTATGCCACCTACAAACTTGAAGCGCAAGACACTGTTATATAAATACATTGTTTCCCACATAATCCCTCTTCACCACCTTATGGGCACTGTACAGAGTTAATAGTGTTCCTAACCTGCCCTCTACTACTTTCTTTCCCCATACTCCTTTGGAAAATGCATCACAATATCACTGACAACAGTGAACCGTTCCCACCCAATAAGGAGCAAATTTGCTCACCTTAACCAATAAAACTTCCATGTTGTTGCACAGACGAGATAGGAATGACTGCCAAAACTTCTACTTTTAATACTTCACAGCCAATGAACATTAAGCTTTGTAAAGTCCCGCTTGGAGCACATTACCCTAATACTCCCCGAACAGGAAGGACTCGCTTACAAAACTTTCCACTGACTTCTTCTACGACTAACGGTTCTTATGAAAAAAAAATATATCAATCTCCAGCACAATAACTATTTAATTTAGCAACATATTTTGGTGAACTTCTAACCTCTGTACTCACGCAAGCGAACCATGAACTGTTACTATGGTAACAGGCAGAAAGGTACTGGCTGTACAAAAAAACGTTATATTTACCCTGGATCCTCTACAAAACAGAAAGGAAAGCAAAATACCACATTTACAACCCCCTTGCACAGTTTTTTTTAATGAAAAGAGGTGTGGTGGTCCCCCGCATACATATAGTTAAAGACCCCGGGGTAGCGATCCCCACGCAGGGGGGACCCTCTCGGCCCCCCATTATGAAAAAAAATTGCCCCCAGGATTTGCCCCCCCTGCCCCGAAGGCTAATTAACAATAAAGTGCGCTTCACCTTTTTTTTTCTTTTTCACCCAAAACGCGTTCCCCGTGTTTAAATTTTGCGTGGCGTCATGTATGACACCATGTACGCGTATGGCACGAAAGTTTCTAATTGTTCAAAAACATATATTTATGTATTTACTGTACATATTAAGGGAAGACATTATCTGAAATAATCATGAAAATAGTTTTTTAAAACTTTAAATACGCGTATATTACTTTTAAAAGGAATTACGGAAATTGCGGCCGTACGTCGTAAGGGCAAAGATGGCTTGAAGAGTTATACATTTTATAAAACAATATAGTACTGAACGCTAAAGAAGAAAAGTCAACACAATTATTGACCCTCTCCCAACATTTAAAAGCCCCTGGGGGAGGTGGTAAATTAATCGAAACTAAATACTGTAGTACAGCCTACTGTGCTTACGCTACCAGAAAACACAACAGTACAAGGCCCAGATTTCCATTGTAGTGATTTCCTAGCTGCAGGTCTAGTTGTCAGATCGACACGCACACTCCCTCATGGCTGGTATACAACCACACCACACCCATCCAGCGCATTCGTCACTACCCTATGTATAAAAAATACAGAGTGCACATGTTGTACGCCATTTTAGAGTTGTTCCCAAAGTACCGAACAAGGGGCCCACTACTACATGCCTGGCCTCTTTGGTCACTGAGTTAGTGGTGTACGAGGCACTCAGCGGGTGAAGAACCTGTGATGATGATGATGGGAGCAGGAGTATATCGTTAGCCTTAGAGATATCAACACTCTGCACCATATATGAGACTTCTTTGTTGGAGATCGGAACTACATCATGAAGAAGGTGTCTTTTCCATGAAAAGGTGAGCAGTGAGGCTTGAGTACGCATCAGAAGGAGTTGAAGGGTTGTAGCAGACTAGGTTCAAAAACGCGACTTAGTTTCTTAGACGAACCCACTTCTATATAGTGTATTAATTTACATGTATACATTTTTTTCCCAATAGCAGGAACGTTTTTATAATCACTAACATGTACGGAATATTACCATTACAAACAGTTCACAGAAATGTGAGAAGGAACGTGTATGAAAGAGCAATGTTATCTAACTCCAAATTAATAAAGTAACAATTACTAATCATAACATCTTTCTTTTAAAATCTTTTAGATGTAGACCTTCAGGATGGATTATGTAACAAGGTTAACGGTAATGGCACAAGGTGAGCAAAGAAGCTTGTTTCAGAAATAACGACAAGTTATCTGTGAAATGAGAGAATATGTAGTATGCAGCAGGTGCGCAAAACACACATTGGGCTAACAGGTCTTCACAGGTCTTTTAAAGACATTTTGCTTGTTAATGAGGCTTTGATGCCCCCCCCACTTACAGCCCCTGCAGGTCCACTCTTCTTTTTGCTTGAAGTTAGGCCCCCCTCGAACATTTTTCCTAGCCCCCCCCATATTGTTGACTGTAGTTGCGCCTCTGGCTTCAGGGACCCCCCCCCCCCGTCGTGTGTGTGTCTTCCATGTGTTAATGTCCTTTTTTCACTCTTTCTCTTTCTTACTCTCTCACATTGTTTCTCTTTCATTTTTTTAAGTTTTGGACACTGCTATCTTCAGTCTGCTGTATAACACCTTATCTGAGTTGAAGTGGTGAACTCTCTTGGTTACACTGAAGGGTTCTTCAACATGTAGAGCACCCCCTTTCAATCACACTAATGGCACTAGGTGAGCAAATAATTTTGTTTCCGAAACAACAACAAAAAATTTGTGAAAGAAGAGAGTGGGTAGTGTGCAGCAGCTTGACTGTGTAAAAATGTATATTTACCTCCGAGCAGTGACAACAGATAGGTTACAACAGTCTGAGCAACAGATCTACAAGCTTATTGCACAACTTTGGTGTCACTTTTAACATGGGTAAATCTGCGTCTGACTTTTCAAGAAAGAATCTCAACTCCAGACTCTGCGAGACAGTTTTAATGTTGTTTTCTCTTTCTTTCTCTCTCTCACTCTCTGTGACATCATTTCTCTTTCTCTTTTAAATGTTATAGACACTGCTGTCTACTATGACCTGTAGAAGCAGATTTGAATTGAAGTTGTGAACTCTGGTGGCCGCAGTGTTAACACAAGGTAAGCACAGGGGCCTAGATGTACAATGCCTCTATTGCAATGCATTAGAAATAAATCGGCGTATTTACAATCCCGTTGTGCCACTTTTGTGTCAGTAACGCAGTAGACACTTCCATATAGACACCGCTTGAACGCTGGACTATAACAGAAGCGAAATGTACTAGGCACACTGCACACGTAAAATCGTAGTGTTACCTTCACTTGTAATGCTTCACCTTATTTAGTCACATGTACATAACTTTAAACTCTTTTTTTCATTTCTGTTTTGCAGATTACCTATCCAAGGTCTTTTGGAGTTCACATCACAATTTGTTTATAATACTGTTTTATTAAAAAGTTACATTTACAGTTATTGTTGTTTTAATAAAAGTTAATAAAAAACTATATAATTTTTTTTGGGGGGAGGAACAGTCCACAACAAAAATAATATTTATAATTTGAAGTACTTTAGTAAGATGTTTGACAGTAGGGTTGAAAAGTACTGGCTGTACAATAAGTTATATTTTCTCTGGATGGATTACAACATAGAAAGGAAATCAAAGTAAAACAAAACAATATGTACCACATTTACAAACCTTGCAACATTTTTGCTTGCAAACTTACCCCCCTAAAAAATGAACTGTGTGGACCTCAATGACGCCCCTCAAACCACAAAAATGACCACCCCCCGGAGATTTCTCTATTGTGTGAGGGAGGCTGCGTGGCTCACAGCCTGATGCCCTGGAGTCTGCCATGCCCAGACCCGGTTCCTGCAGTGTTCTGGGGGGCAACAGCTATTACAACGCAGTCATAAACAAGCGTGACCGCCACCACAAATTCATTAGCACGCATATGGCTTTACCACGCATGCTTTTACAACTACTATACATTTACCACGCATGATAAAGGCATAAGCATGGTAACGGCTTTGTGGTGACGGTCACGCGTTGTAATGGCTGTGCTTCAAATTAGTTTTTAGGTATGTGTGTGACCAAGTCTGATAAGATCGGATGCCAACAAGTGGTTTCTGTGGCAGGAAATCTCATGGATCACAAAGAAGATAGGTGGGGTCAATTGAAAGTAGCAGGTATAATAAAATTAACAGAGAAAAACTACTAAAATGGCGGAGGACGGAGTATGTAAATAACGTTTGGCGCCTCAGCAATACGTTTCAAATAAATATAGATAGAATATGATTATTAATATATTACAAAAGTATAGCAGCGGATGAGGCACACCACCCAACAGAAGAAAGTGGAAAATGTAATACCTGAAATGAGGAGAGGTTTGCTTGGCGAACTTGAAGAAAAACAAAGAAGCACGGGCTTGGAAACGAGGCTGCGCATGCATAGAGAGTACAACTGGTTCTTTGGGAGCCGGCATTGCTTTTCAACAGCCCAGGCACTGCAGAAGGCATCCCTGTAGGCACCCCGGGACACTGCAGAAGCTGGCCCTGAAAGATGGTGGTCCCCAGGGCCATCAAAAATTCCAGGAAGGGGATCATGCAACCCCCCCTCCCAACATTCAAAAGCCCATTGGGGTGGTAGTCCCCATGGCTGGGTTGTCTGTCCCCCCTATTTTCTATATTAGAGCCCCGGGGGATGGCGGTCCCCGGGGTGTGTGTGGGGGGCTTGAAAACCCCACACACAGTTTTTATAAATAAAAAGAGGTCCCAGGCTCTGGAGGTACCCGGGGCTCCAAGGGGGCCATGAGCCCTCCCGCATGGTTATATGATTAAATAACGACCACCTAAACCATGAATTCCTCAACCCCGAAGGCTGAACAATGAGGAATTTCAAACCACTACATTTTTTACAACGAGTTCCTTAACCACGAAAATCAACTTCTCCTGTCTGACCAATAGATGGCAGTATTGTAATAACATTTACCTGTTTGTTTCCCAAACTGACCAACTGAGAAGATCTAATGTTATCTTCTATTCATCAACATGTTTTTTTTAACTAATTCTTTATGTGATGCATTTCTTTCATCCGAGCAGAATAAAACCAGACTACACCCCAATACACTTTTTTTAACGTAATCCTTGGTGTATTCGAAACGTTAATGTTGACATTTGTTTTTTAAGATGCTGAGGAAATATAAATTTTATGGTCAAGATGTGTTCCCTAGCGCGTACCCCACCGTCTCCATGTACCAGCTTAAAGTGCATGTGACTTCCCTCCTGTGCCAGCTATGAAGACGCAAATACATTTGCGTCCAACGTTAACATGTCCTCTTTCAGACCCACCCTGAATGGGTTAAATAGTCCGTTCCTAAGTATGCTATGCCAACGTCTTTTTATAGTGTACCTTACACGTTTTTCAGCTCTGACAAGGTAGGCCCTGAATTTCTGCCATCGAGCCATTGTTCTGGCTTCTGACTCTGAAAACCTCAGCCCAGGCTGCCTCTGTACCCGTGAACTCTGACTTACTTCCAGCCCGGCCCACTGCGCTCAGCTCAGCCTGCTGCCTGCCAAGACTGACTATAACCTTCGAGTTATCTGTTCCGCTCCTCGAAAATACATTCCTGCCTACTAGCTTCAGTAAACACCCCCCTCGGCTGCAGAGCCAAAGGGCCAACCTGTCTCCGTGCAAGTAATTCATAGCCTCTGTTACCATACTCCCGTGGAAGGCCCCATGCCCCACGCTTCTCATGCAGACACTCAGGCGCTTATACACGCATTCACAGTCAGTATAGAATAGCTTCTGCCCCAGAGACCTTTCCGTCCAGATGATATGGTTCCCAAACATCAGATATCAGATATGATAGAAGTACAAGTTGATCTGACATGCCAGACTTCTGTCTCTTTCCTTTAGTGTAAATGTCAAGTCCCCTGCACCCTCCAGTTTCACGTCAATCACACGTCATGCAGCTGCGCGCGCATCCAAGCTTCCGATTTCTGCTGACATTGCAACATTTCTGTTAGTACCACCCCTTCTGTAACACCTACCTGGTGACGTTTCTAGCACACACCTCTAATTCACGCCTAGTCCACGCCTTCTGATTACGTACTAGTAACACGTGGATACTGTTATCTTGTCTTCTCTCAGCTGTTACGCCTACTATACTGTTTTCTATGACATGAATTAAGTATATAAGCTATGTACTGTCAATAAAATGTAGCGCGCTCTCTATCCCTTCTTCCACCCCTGTGGTGGGAAGAACATGATACTTTGGTCTTGACCATTCCTTTTTGAGGAATAAAACCCCTAAGAACTCTAACACCACGGACTCTGTTTTCTTTCTTTCCGATTGAGTTATTATTGATTAAGTACTTACCTGCATAGAAATTAAGACGGTAAATTATATATTTACATCAATGCCAATGTCCACATTCTTTTCTTAATTTTTTGCGGGATTCAAAGCTTTATTTTTGTTTGTGCTGAGCCCAATCGCATTGTGCTTGATTTGAAGACGGCGAGAAGTGTCTTGCAACTCTGGTATTCTAAAAGCCAATACGCCCTATCGCTGTGAGTATGAGGGAAAGACGTGGAGAAGTGACGTGATACTCCGATATTCTAGAAGCCCAATCGCCCAATTGCTGTCAGCTTGAGGGGAAGACGTGGAGAAGTGACGTGATACTCCAGTATTTTAGAAGCCCATTCACCCAATCGCTGTGAGTATGAGGGGAAGACGTGGAGAAGTGACGTGATACTCCAGTATTCTAGAAGCCCAATCGCCCAATTGCTGTCAGCTTGAGGGGAAGACGTGTAAAGTCGTTGTTCCGTCCTTCGTTGTTCCATCGATCGTGGATCAGCCCTCTTCGTTGTTAACTCTTCGTGGTTAAAGTAAGTCGTTATACAAACATCGTGGTTAAGGATGTTAAAGCCCCAGGGGATGGCGATCCCCGGGGAAGAGGGAGCCCTCTGGGCCCCCCAGTATGAAAAAAAAATTGCCCCCGAAATGTTTTGAGAACTAACTTTACTGGTCAAAAAAAGAGCAATATTTCTATGCTAGTATGTAAAACTTTCCGTTTTTTTTGTGCACCAGTTGTACTTTTTATGCATGCGCAGCCTCGTTTCCAAGCCTATGTTTTTTCTTTTTCTTCAAGTTCACCAAGCAAACCTCTCCTCACTTCAGGTATGCCACTTTCTTTTATACTTTTGTAATATATTAATAAACGTATTGTATCTATATGTATTTGAAATGTAGTGTCGAGGCACCAAACGTTGATTACATACTCCGTCCACTGCCATTTTAGTAGTTTTCCTCCGTTATTTTTATTATACCTGTTACTTTCATTTTACTCTCTGCTTATCTTCTCTAAGATCCATGAGATTTCCTGGCACAGACACCACAGTGTTTGTCCTTTGCCTCCGATCTTATGACTTGGTCACATGTGTACCTAAAAACTAATTTGAAGGACGTAAGCCATTACAACGCGTGTTCGTCAACACAAAGACATTATTAAGAATATGCGTTTATCATGCGTGGTAAATGCATACTAGTTGTGAAAGCAAGTGTGGTAAAGCCATATGCGTGCTAATGGCTTCATGGTGACGATCACGATTGATTATGACCGTGTTGTAATGGCTGTTTCCCCCAGGACACTGCAGGAACCGGGTCTGGGCGTGGTGGACTCCAGGGCACCAGGCGGAGGGCATGCAGCCCCTCTCATACAATATAGAAATCTTTGTGGGGTGATTGTTTCTGTGGTTTGAGGGGCATCATTCAGGCCCACAGTTAATTTTGTAGGGATGTAGGTTTTCATGGCAAAATGTCTCAAGAGGTTTGTAAATGTGTTACACATTGTTCGTATTAGTTTGATTTTTTTACCATGTTGTAGTGTACCCAGAGAAACTATAAGTCAGTACTTTTCAATCTTACTCTTGAACATCTTACTATAGTATTTTTGGGTTGTGGACTGTCAACCCCCCACAAAAAAAAGAAGTATGTAGTTTTTTTTATTAACTTTTATTAAAAGAATAACTGTAAACAAAAATTAATGATAACTATATTTGAAACAACATAGAAAAATAACTTTAAAAAACAATATTATAAACAAATTGTGAAGTGGACTCCAAAAGACGTTCGATTGGTAATCTGCAAAACTAAAAAGAAATTTAGAGTTTAGAATTATGTAGATGTGAGTAAATGAGCTGAAGCATTACAAGTCAAGATAACAGTACGATTTTACATGTGCAGTGTGCCTGGTACATTTTACTTCTGTTATAGTGCCGTGTTCAAGTGGTGTCTACATGGAAATGCATACTGCGTCATTTACACAAAAGTGGCACAACAGGATTGTAAATACGCCGACTTATTTCTAATGCATTGTAATGAAGGCATTGTATATTTAGGCCTCTGTGCTTACCGTTGAATAAACTCTGCGGCCAAACACTGCGGCCAGTGGAATTCAAAACTTAAAGACTCCTTTGCTTCTACACGTGAAAGGAGACAGCATTTTCGATAAGTTTAATAGAGAAAGAGAAATTATGTCACATAGAGTGAGAGAGAGAAAGAGAGAGAAAACAACATTAAAACTGTCTCGCAGAGTTGAAAATTTTCTTGAAAAGTCAGACGTAGATTTACAAGCTGCTTGCGTCACTTTTCCCATGTTAAAAGTGACAGAAAATTGGCGTAATAAGCGTGTAGATCTGTTTGTCAGACTATTGTAACCTATCTGTTGTCAATGCTTGGAAGTTAATATACATTTTACACAGTGAAGCTGCTGCACACTATGCACTGTCTCCTTTAAAAAATGAAGGTAACACTACAGTTTTACGTGTGCAGTATGCCTTGTACATTTCAGTTCTGTTATAGTGCTGTGTTCAAGTGGTGGCTATTTGGAAGTGTCTACTTCGTTACTGACACAAAAGTGTCACAACAGGATTGTAAATACGCCAACTTATTTCTAATGCATTGTAATGAAGGCATTGCAAATTTAGGCCTCTGTGCTTACCGTTGTATAAACACTGCGGCCAAACACTGCAGCCAGTGGAATTCACACTTTAATCCTCTCTGTCCAATCCATTTAATGTGAATTCTTTTCTGTTGTGCATACCTTTGGCTCCAGAAAATGTAGCTGTGTCCCACAATCCACACTGTAAACATCTTGAAGACAGATCTGGATGCACTCTGAAGGTCTCTGTAAATGAAATGGCAGTGTGAAAAGTAAGATTTCTCTAAAATGGTGGACAACATGCAGTTTTGGAAAAAGAGAAGAAATGATTGGTTGTTCAACAACATTCTACACTAAGCTAGGATGCATGTTTCTGTTTTTCAAAGCCTGATTTTTATTGGTTAAGAAAAACTGATAGAAAAGAACGTTACATAGGATAAGCTGGTATATTCTCAAGTCAAGCACACTTGCTGTTTTAATTTGCAATAATGTATGATGAACTTTTCACCTGTGTGCTTAGTTAGATGTTTTCTAAAGTGTTTCTATGGTAACTGGCAGATAGTTTAATGGGGGAAGGGTTGAATGTTTTGTCAGTTGTAAAGGGTGCAAAAGTTCAAGCAATATAAAAGTGTGTTTCGTTTTGATTTAATTTGGGAATAAATGTGATTTTTTATTTATTTGTATATGTGTGTAGATTGAGTCTGTAGATTGACAGGAAAAGTTTGCTATTTGCTATAGGAATTCCTGTCCCCCTAGGACTGCTTAGGGGGCTTTACAATGATCCACAAGGTCAAAGTCTTGGATGTCCTTTTTTGAGCCTGTGATGGCCCTGTAGTGTTATGGGGTGCCAATCCCTGGGACACTGCTGTTTGCTATGGTACGGCGAGAGTTCTGTTTCAAGTAGGAAAGCAGATTGCTTTTCGTCTGAGAGAGCAGCATGTAAGCGGGTGTCACTGACAAAAAGCAATGCGGCCTCCCGAAGGACGCAGGGAGCCGGCTGGGACCGTGGGGGTTTTGGGGCTCTCCCCACGGTGCTGGACGTTATATTTGAGCACCGGGGGATGGGGTCCTGGGGATTGAAAAAAATTAGTGACAGATGCTACTTTTTTTTACTGTATATTTAGTGTACGTGTACTGTGAGAATTCTGAAAGTCGTTTCATATAAGCGTACGTAAGCAAGAAAAAACAATAAAAAATATATATTTTACAGATATCTACCAAGTTTATGTGTTTATATGTTGGTTGCTTGTAATGAGACCTTTTCTCTTCATTGGTACTTATAAGTAAGTGCTTATGCATAGTCTAAAATTGTTGAGGAGCAGTGTTTATTACAGTGCTGAATTTTTCATCTCTGTTGACAGTTGACTTTTGCATGATCTGTTGGGGGTAGGGTGGAAAGTTATGTCAGTTGGAAAGGTTGGAAATGTTAAAGCAATAGAAATGTGTGTTTCGTTTTGAATTAATGGGTGAAGGATTTTAATTGGTTGCTTATATGTATGTATGTGTAAAATGAAAGGGAAAATGTTCCATTTCGTGGTTTTGCTGCAGAGATTCTGTATACGAATATCTACTGTGTGTGTGGCATTCTTCTTAATCTAGAAATAAATTTGAAAGGTGAGTTGATAAATTGTATGGGAATGTATGTGGTGCATCTTTGTACACTAAGGAATTATGGGGCATATTATCAAGACAGGAGATAAAATTATCGCCTATTTATCGGCAGAAAACTGCTGATAAAGCGGCGATGATGGGTTTGATAATATGCTCTTTGGAATTCCAATCGAAGCCCATGTTAGATGTGAAGGACATCTAATATGGGCTTCGATTGGTATTCCATAGAGCATATTATCAAGGCCATTATCGCCACTTTATCGGCAGTTTTCTGTGGATAAAGCGGCAATAATTGTATCACCTGTCTTGATAATATGCCCTATATTCGTCCCTTGGTAAACGTTTTATAGTAGTAAATGTGTTTTGCTATAATGTATGCTTTTATTTTTTTTTGTTTAATATCACATTGTGCGTCTGTGTACATTAATGAATTATGGGCCATTTTATCAAGAAAGGGCGATACATTATCACCGCTTTTATCGGCAGAAAACTGCCGCTAATTCGGCGATAATGGGTTTGATAATATGCCCTTGTAAATTCACATAGAAGCCCAGGATATGGTTTTAACCTGGGCTTTTACAGGAATTCACAAGGCCATATTATCAAGCCCATTATCGCCGCTTTAGCAGCAGTTTCCTGCCGATAAAAGCAGCAATAATGTGTCACCATTTCTTCATAATATGGCCCTATATTTGTCCTTTTTTCCATAATTTCTAGCCTTTCTTTTTATACTTCCCTCTCTCTCCTCTTACTCCTTTCTCTCTCTCTCGGTACTACTATCTTTTTCTCATATTGTCCTCTGTGGTCATGTTGCCCTTGTTTGTCTTTATATTTTCCTGTTTCTTCTCTTATTCCTTTTGTCTCCTCATTTTCTTCCCTTTCTCTTCATATTTAAGTTTTTTCTTGATACTCCCGGTTCTGTCCTCTTTTGTTTTTCTCCCCCTCTGTATATAGTCTGGGTCAATTTACAAGCCTCTTGTTCGTCTATGTTGTTTTATTGTGTTCGGGGATATTATCAAGGACCGGTGTTAAAATTATCGTCGTTTTATCAGCAGAAAACTGCGATAATGGGCGTGATAATACGTTCTTGTTAATTTCCATAGAAGCCCATGTTCTGATGTTAACATGGGCTTCTATGGGAATTAACAAGGGTGTATTATCAAGCCCATTATCGCCGTTTTATCGGCAGAAAACGGCAATAATTTTAACACCGGTCCTTGATAATATGCCCCTTAGTTTTTATGATGTAATAGTGGCAGAAAGAATGTGTTAAATTGCATATGTATTTGGAAAATGAGTCAGTGTTGTTCACTGAAATGTTGTAATTATATATATGGAATATCTATAGTCATTTAAACGTTTTCCAGTAGTAAATGGTAAAATGCATGGTCTCATTTTTTTTGTCTAATATCACACTGTGCATTTGTGTACATTAAGGAGTTATATTCACACCTTTTTAAACGTTTTACAGGAGTAAATGTGTTTTGGTAAAATGAATGGTCTTATAATTTTGTGTTTAATATCACACTGTGCATGTGTAGTATATTAAGGAATTATGGGCTAAAAATTATCAAGCCTGGGCGATAAAATTATCACTGCTTTATCGGCAGGAAACCGCCACTAAAGTGGCGATAATGTACTTGATTATAGGCTCTATGGAATTCCCATCGAAGCCCATGTTAGATGTGAAGGACATCTAACATGAGCTTCAATTGGAATGTCATAGAGCCTATTATCAATCCCATTATCGACACTTTAGCAACAGTTTCCTGCCGATAACCCAGCGATAATTTTATCTCCCAGGCTTGATAATATGGCCCTATATTCAAAACTTTTTGCATATTTTCTACACTCTCTTGTTATACTCCCTCCTGTCTCATCTTACTTCTTCCTCTATCATTATACTATCTTCTTTTTCTTATACTCTGCTCTCTTTTTATACTTTTTTTCATACTTGCTCCTTTTTTTGTATATTTGTCCTCCTATTTATATTCTCTCTTGTCTTTATATTCACCAGTTTTGTCATAGTTCTTACTGTCTTCTCATAGTACTCCCTCTCTCCTTATACGGTCAGTCTTCCTTTATAATTGTCTCTGTGTCTTTTTTCATTCTTTCCTCTTTCTTCATATATACTCTTCTGTTCTTATATTCATTCTTGTATTCTCGCTGTTCTTTGTAGGTAATCCCTATTGTTTTCTCCCACTTTTCTTTTTCTCTAATAATCCTCTCTCTGTACTCACATTTCTCCTTGCACTCTCTACTAATATTGCCGTCTTTTCTTATTGTCATATTCGTTTCCTCATTTTCCCCCCTGTTCTTATAATCCCCCCTGTTTTCATATTCTCCTCTCTTTTCTCTTAATTGTGCATGTATCCTTATAGTACAGAGTTTTTCTTATATTGCCTTTTTGTCCTATACTCCTTCTCTCTGTGTTCATATTTTCCTCTTTTTCTTCATATTTCTTTTCTCTTTTCATTTTCTGTCCTCTCTGTTTCTACTTCTTAAATCAGTTCATATTGTTTGCTCTCTTCTCTTAGTCCTTCTTGACTCCCTGCATACACTCTGTAGCACTTTCCTCATATTCTCCATGTTTTCATACTGATCTCTCTCTTTCATCACACACTTTTCACTCTTCATAACATTCTACCTGTTTATACTCCTTCTTTTCTCCTCAGACTGTATCCTCTGTTCTTGTACAACCCTTTTTTCCTTATGCTCCACTTTTCTCCACATTCTTCGTGCTCTCTTCTGGTACTGTTCTGTCTGTCCTTATACACATGTCCTTTGCTAGTATTCCTTTTTTGTTCTTATAGTTGCTCGTCTTTTCACATATTCCTTCTTTTTTCTTTAGAGTCTTTCTCTGTCTTCTTATAGTTCCCCCTCTGTCTTCTTAGTTTCTTTTTTTCTTCTTATACTCTTTATTCTCTCCTCATATTTCCATCTTTCTCTTCATAGTCTCACTTACCTATTGATACTTTCCAGTTTATTCATACTTCCTTTATCCCGTTATATTGCAGTGTCTGTTTATACTCCCCTTTTTAGTTATATTTTCCCTTGTTTTAAACTTCTTCCTCTCTTGTAGGTACTTTTATTTTCATAGGCTCACATTTCTCGTCATAATCCTCCCTCTGTTCTTATAAGTAATATTATAGAATATTTCATCCATTTATTTTTTTCATGTTATATATATATATATATATATATATATATATATATATATATATATATATATATATATATATATATATATATATATATATATATATATTAATAGATTCTGTTTATCAATACTGAAAAAATGGTATCATGCCTACCAAATGTCAAAAGAAGAAATAATGAAAAAATGTGTTTATTTGAAGAGAAGTCATCCACAAAATTTACATGAAGAACAATGTGTTAAGAAAAAGAAAAAAAGTCCTGGTAAGAGAAGGAACACTTTTCTAAGGAAAATATTAAATACTAAGAGTAGTGTGCACAAAGGAAAAAATGGTATTAGTGTGTCTGCAACAAAAAAGAAAAAGAAGAATAAAGAGAACAACTGCAGAAAAAATAGTGTATAGTAAATGGAGGAAAAACCAATTTTTGGAAATTAGGAAAAAAATG
Organism: Lissotriton vulgaris; assembly: GCF_964263255.1. NCBI lineage: Eukaryota > Metazoa > Chordata > Amphibia > Caudata > Salamandridae > Lissotriton > Lissotriton vulgaris. The sequence goes on along the minus strand of NC_141695.1, from coordinate 274,233,594 downwards.
TTTTTTAATAGAGTTGTGTTAAATGTAATTAAAGAAATTAAGGGATGTAAAAAAAACAGCATTTTATAAGAAGAAGAAAGGTATAGAAAATGTAGTTGAGAAAGGTTTCGAACTGAAAACAAAATTGTTCATTTTAGTAATCGATAGAATTTGATCACTCAATAAGCCAATCCATTTAATGAAGGCCAAAAGTAAGCTGAGAAGAGTAATTAACAGAAGTAATTTAATGTAGAAAGTTATCTTCAGAGTAATGATTTGTTGCATGCAGTTGACACTAGAGGTTGTGCTTATGAGGTTAGAAATCATTGTCCTATTGAGAAAGAGAAAATAGTTCCTAGAAATGCAGAAGAGCTGTTAGCTGATGAAGTTTTAGGGGGACGTCCTAAAGCTCCAGTGTACACTTGGAATTGTAGTGGTATTTGTAGTGTACGGCAAGAATCTATTCATTTTTTACGCAATTATTTACGTAACCATACTAAGAAAAGTGTAAAACAAAAGATTAGGATGTTGCAAGGACCAGACCCTTGCAAAGTAATAGAAAATTCTGGTTTGCAAGGTCATTCTCTGGCTTGTGTTTCTAAAAAAGTATGTCAACGTGTTTTTCACCCTTTCAGGATGTTAACAGTACATCATTCTGAAATGAGGAAATTAGTCAGAAGATTGCATTATGCAAAAACTCCAGCTCTACTGTTAAAAAAGATGAACAGTGCTCTTTTGCATGGATATGTATCAAATGTAAAGAACGTTTGTGATGAAATTGAGGTTAGTATATTTGGTCCTGAGGAAATTGAGATAATAATTGAAGGAAATGTAGAAGACAATGTACCACATTGTAGTACAGAAAATGTTGAGCAAGAAATTACAAAGTTTAAGGTGATTTCAGTTGAAAGGCCAAATTATTGGTGTGTCTGTTATCGACGAACAAATTATAAAAATCAGACCAGGAGTGTTGATTTGTATTTAAAGAGTGACTAGGAAAATAATAATGAGGGGAAGATTTTGCAACTTATTTGTTGATAGAGAATTGTTTTAATTTGGGTTCTGATCAGCGTATTTGTAAATATTGTTATAACAAATTAGACGAGAACAAAATGCCTGCTAGAGCTATGCATAATAATCTTGAGTTGGTAAATATTCCTTCTGAACTTATGGATTTAAATACCTATGAGTCTATTCATATTCAATGTGTGCATCCATTTCAGGCTATTGTTCGTATGGAGCCTAAGACAGGAACATTGCCTCCTTCTGATTTACAGAGAAGGTTAAAGGGAAGAGTTGTATTTTTGCCTCTAGATTTAAAGAAAAATATTGAAACAATTGGTGTAGAAAATGTAGAGGATGAGCCGTTAGTTATTCGTGTGAATGGCGTTCCTACTAAGAGTAAGAAAATATGGCAAGAATTAGTGGATGTTAAGAAAGTGAAAAAGGCAACGTTGTATCTGTTAATAAATAATGAATATTACAGAAATGTGTATGTGAGAGAAGAAGAAATAACTGTAGAAGAAGATAGTGACTCGCCATCTGGACAAATTGACAAATTGAAAAAGTGGATGTGTCCAGAACTGAAGAAATCTACTAACATTACAGTGTTAATCCACTGCATTCTAAAGAAGTGATGGGGAATACTATAGAGTTATTCTAAATGAAAGAAGCAAAAGAAAGTCTCATTAGTGTATGGGAAAAAGCTTGGAAGCTCGTTGTTTCCCTCAATTGTTTCCCACAGGAAAGGGAAGATGATATGAGGACCGACCTTTGCAGATTCCTGCATCTGAATACCGGACATCAAGATTATATGCAGAAGATTCAAGATTTTGATTTTTTTAAAATATTTAGTATGCTTAAGGTAAGTACAAAGAACTGTTGAAAATGGTCGATGGAATGTACTTCAACTGAGCGGAAGTAAAAAAAACAAGGATTGGAGAACAAAAGTGTGCAAAAATGGTTTGTATTTTTTAAAGACATTTAAAAAAATTATATAGTGAGTGTACCTGTCAGTAAGTATGGGCGTTTCGCGATCGCGAATCGTGCAAATTTGCCCAAAAATCCGCAAATTCGCAAGCTACGAATTATTTTGCTTGGTCGCGCTTGAAAAATACAATATCGCGCGCGTGGCGTTGACTTACCGTGATTCTGAGTCCGCCGAGTTGTTTTTCTCCCGGTTTGATTGTGCTGCGCCATTTTTGATCTTGCTGCGTGATCGCGCAAGAGTTTTTCGAACACAATTACGTTATCGCGGCTTGCCATCTTGCACAGCGAGAGTTTGACAACGTGAGTACGTCATAAAGGCCTGCGATCACGCATTGCGGGAGTAAACAATGCCAAACACGTAGATGCGGCGCGCAGCAGACTTCCAGGTGGAGATTTGAACAGCTTGCGTTCATGAAATTTCAAAAATTGCAATTCTGCACAAGAAATCCACTGCAGGAAGGATAAACCTTGTGAAAATGATGATTTTGATCTGAATAACTCCTCAGATTGACATTTGGCCGCACTTTTTGGTGCAGGAGTCCATTTTTTGGGGTGGGGTGGGAGGAAGGAAGTGCCCCAGAGTATTCAACTTCATGTTCCTGTCAAGCAGGCTCCTCCCAGTGCTTTGTCCATGCCCTAGTCACTTTTGATTTGGATCTGGAGCTGGAAGGATTACTTTTTGTGGCTGCTGGTGGATATTTGTATTTGAGGACTTTTTGGACTTTGGAGTTTGGATCACTTTTGGACTTGAGATTTTACAAGTAAGTTGGTGTTGTTTGTTTGGGGCATTGCAGTTTAGGCAACTACAGTTCTAAAACTGTTTTCACAACTTTAACAAAATATATATTGTGGGTAGCCACAGTATCCAGTAAGCCCAGGGTTAGTCATGGGTGCATGATACAACTGTTTCTGTGATTTTTTTTTAACGTAATTCTGATTTATGTCATGGAATTTTAGCTCACTGTTATATGTTGATTTTTTTTAAAATGTTGGGGTGCCTGTAAAGCCTCACTAGCCAGTCGGCCCAGGTGTAGTGAGTGGTGCATGGACCTAGTCTTTCTATGGGTTGTCTTGAATTTAAACATCGTTGAGGGCATGGATGGCATTGGATTGTGGTGATTTTTGTGTATTTTTCGACTTTTTGGGGTGGTGTTGGGGCCTGGCCATGTGGGTGGGGGCATATTGAGGCCTGGGACAGGCAGGGCCTGGCCATGTGGTGGGGGTCAAGAGGCCATTTTGAAGCCAGGCAGTGTGCTCAGGCCTGCACCCAGTTTGCCTTGCTTTTAACCATTATGCCCAGGGGTACTCAGTGGTGCATAGGCCTAGTCTTTCTGTGGGGTATCCTGAATGTAAACATAATTGAGGGCATGGATGGCATTGAATTGTGGTGATTTATGAGTGTTTTTTGTCTTTTTGGGGCCTTGTTGGTGCCTGGCCATGTGGGTGGGGGCCATTTTGAGGCCTGGATCAGGCAGGGCCTGGCCATGTGGTGGGGGTCAATGGGCCATTTTGAAGTCAGGCAGTGTGCTCAGGCCTGCACCCAGTTTGCCTTGCTTTCAACCATTATGCCCAGGGGTACTCAGTGGTGCATGGGCCTAGTCTTTCTGTGGGGTGTCTTGAATTTAAACATCATTGAGGGCATGGATGGCATTGGATTATGGTGATTTTTGTGTGTTTTTCGATTTTTTCGGGTGTTGTTGGGGCCTGGCCATGTGGGTGGGGGCAATTTTGAGGCCTGGGACAGGCAGGGCCTGGCCATGTGGTGGGGTAAAGGGGCCATTTTGAAGCCAGGCAGTGTGCTCAGGCCTGCACCCAGTTTGCCTTGCTTTCAACCAATATGCCCAGGGGTACTCAGTGGTTCATGGACCTAGCCTTTCTGTGGGGTGTCTTGAATTTAAACATCATTGAGGGCATAGATGGCATTGGATTGTGGTGATTTTTGTGTGTTTTTTTACTTTTTGGGGCGTTGTTGGGCCTGGCCATGTGGGTGGGGGCCATTTTAAGGCCTGGGACAGGCAGGGCCTGGCCATGTGGTGGGGGTCAAGGGGCCATTTTGAAGCCAAGCAGTGTGCTCAGGCCTGCACCCAGTTTGCCTTGCGTTCAACCATTATGCCCAGGGGTACTCAGTAGTGCATGGGCCTAGTCTTTCTGTGGGGTGTCTAGAATTTAAACATCATTGAGGGCATGGATGGCATTGGATTGTGGTGATTTTTGGGTGTTTTTCAATTTTTTCAGGTGTTGTTGGGGCCTGGCCATGTGGGTGGGGGCAATTTTGAGGCCTGGGACAGGCAGGGCCTGGCCATGTGGTGGGGTAAAGGGGCCATTTTGAAGCCAGGCAGTGTGCTCAGGCCTGCACCCAGTTTGCCTTGCTTTCAACCATTATGCCCAGGGGTACTCAGTGGTTCATGGACCTAGTCTTTCTGTGGGGTGTCTTAAATTTAAACATCATTGAGGGCATAGATAGTATTGCAATGTGGTGATTTTTGTGTGTTTTTTTACTTTTTGGGGCGTTGTTGGGCCTAGCCATGTGGGTCGGGCCGTTTTAAGGCCTGGGACAGGCAGGGCCTGGCCATGTGGTGGGGGTCAAGGAACCATTTTGAAGCCAAGCAGTATGCTCAGGCCTGCACCCAGTTTGCCTTGCGTTCAACCATTATGCCCAGGGGTACTCAGTGGTGCATGGGCCTAGTCTTTCTGTGGGGTGTCTTGAATTTAAACATTATTGATGGCATTGGTCGCATTGGATTGTGGTGATTTGTGAGTGTTTTTTGACATTTTGGGGTGTTGTTGGGGCCTGGACATGTGGGTGGGGACCATATTGAGGCCTGGGACAGGCAGGGCCTGGCCATGTGGTTAGGGTCAATGGGCCATTTTGAAGCCAGGCAGTGTGCTCAGGCCTGCACCCAGTTTGCCTTGCTTTTAACCATTATGCCCAGAGGTACTCTGTGGTGCATGGGCCTAGTCTTTCTGTGGGGTGTCTTGAATTTAAACATCATTGAGGGCATGGATGGCATTGGATTGTGGTGATTTTTGTGTGTTTTTTGACTTTTTGGGGTGTTGTTGGTGCCTGGCCATGTGGGTGGGGGCCATTTTGAGGCCTGGGGGAGGCAGGGCCTGGCCATGTGGTGGGGGTCAAGGGGCCATTTTGAAGCCAGGCAGTGTGCTCAGGCCTGCACGCAGTTTGCATTGCTTTCAACCATTATGCCCAGGGGTACTCAGTGGTGCATGGGCCTAGTCTTTCTGTGGGGTGTCTTGAATTTAAACATCATTGAAGGCATGGATGGCATTGGATTGTGGATATTTTCTGAGTGTTTTTCGTCTTTTTGGGGTGTTGTTGGGGCTTGGCCATGTGGGTGGGGGCCATTTTGATGCCTGGGAAAGGCAGGGTCTGGCCATGTGGTGGGGGTCAAGGGGTCATTTTGAAGCCAGGCAGTGTGCTCAGGCCTGCACCCAGTTTGCCTTGCTTTCAACCATTATGCCCAGGGATACTCAGTGATGCATGGGCCTAGTCTTTCTGTGGGGTGTCCTGAATTTAAACATCATTGAGGGCATGGATGGCATTGGATTTTGGTGATTTGTGTGTGTTTTTTTACTTTTTGGGGTGTATAACTGATTTTCCTCTGGCTTCCATTGCTTTTAGGTGCACAAGAGAACCACCAGTGCCAGGAAGAAGTCCTGCAGTGGTGTGTGCAGCACAACGTCACGTGACGTCACGTTTGGCCACAGACAAGACAACTCTGTAACTTGTGCAATTGCGGCCTGCTGTACTGACATCTGAAGAAGATGGCCCCAAAGAAAGTTGGCCGTAGCGCCTCAGCGAAAAAAGTTGCCAGTGCCACTGCCAGTAAGAAGGAGCAGAAGAAGCAAATGGCACCACCTACCAAGGAGACTGGTGTACCCACCGACACCTTTTTCGGGAAAAAAAAACGACGCCTGCAGCAGCAGCGGTGTCCGCCGGGGACAAAGCTGGAAGCAGCACCTCCGCTTCATTGGGCTCAGTGCCACCACGCCAAGTTAGGTCCAAGAACATGAGTGCTGCTGCGGCAGCCACTTTGGTTGTTCAATCACCATCGACCAGTGATCTTGGGTCATCACACGAAAGTACCATCCAATCAATGCCGGGTGTAACTCAGCTGATGAGTGTTCAACAACCACAGCCGCAACGACAACCAGAGGTGCAACTAGTACAAGCGCAAGTACATGGGCAAGGATAGGCGCAAGGAGAGGCGCAAGGAGAGGTGCAAGTAGAGCCGCAAGGAGAGGTGCAAGTAGAGGCGAATGGACAGGTACATGGAGAGGTGCAACTAGAGGTTCTTGGAGCGGCACAACTGCCTACAACGCTTGTTCCTCCAGAAGTAGGGGCACATCAGGAAATTGATATTCAAGCATTATCATCTGAGGAAGCCACTTCTCCTGATGATGATCCATTGTCTTCCAGATCCCCAGCAAGAAAAAGGTCAAGGAGGGCTACTACTACTCCAAGTTCTTCTTCAAGCCCCCTTCATTCTGATGACCTTGATCCTGATTGGAACCCACAAATGCAGTCTGAGGGTGAGGCACGCCATGAGCCGACAAAGGTAGCTAAGCCTAAAAGAAAGGTTCCCGCAAGGCTTTGACTTATGTGTGATGACAACGAACAAGAAGTGGTGTCTTCTACTGCTGATGAACAGTCTGACGACGACCCAGTCATCACAGTCGTCACTCCAGCCCCAGCGGGCATGCAGCAGACAAACATTTTGACCCTATCCCAAATGGCTGCTGAGCAGGATATGGGCGGCGTGGCACTGGTACCACCACCAACGCAGTTAACTACAACACCAACACGACCTACAGCTTCCATCTTTTTTAGTCAGAAGGGACGGCATGGACCTTCGTCCTTATTCACTTTTATTCTTGTGTGTCTTTCTTTGTTTTGCAACTTTTCCCACAACAAAACTCTAATCAGCTAATCACAACTAGTCCATCAGCAGCACTGTCTTCATTGTATATTCCTTATTGATTTGAAGGTGCCACAGTCTGTATTCCGGAGGTTCACAAGTTCACAACCCAATCATGCTCCTCTATACTCCTCCTCCAGACTCCTCCTATCCATTTCCCTCAAGGCAGATGGATTACCACGCGTCCCCTCAAGTGGGACTGAAATTACTGACTGACTACATGCTTGGTGATTGCTGACAAACCTACTTCTGATATTGACAGGAGAGGCTGCCCTGTGGGCCCTCCCTTTCCGAAGAAGATGCGGACAAAAAAGTAGAGCAAGTAATGAATAATTGAGAAGATGGCATGCAGTGGACAGCAATGGCTGTCTGGCTCTGATGAAACCAATTGCTTTTTGTTTTTTGTGCATGAAATGATGAATCATATGTCTTGTTTTAGTTATTATTTAATCTTCTACACAGTAATTGTAACTCATGTCAACTACTCTGTTTTTTTACCTTGTTTAACTCAAATTTTACTTCAAATTCAGGGGCCACTATGTCGTATTTCACACTATGCAAAATGTGCTTGGAGCTGACTCACTTTCCAATATACCATGACGATTGATTATATAATATATCTTTTTTCTTTATAGTCACTCACTGGGATGGATGGATCATCAGCGTCGGTTGGGTTTACAGAACAACTATGGCCAATTCGTGAGTGGCAAACAGATAAACCAGTCTACAACAACTACTACAGCAGAAGGATATGTCTGTCTATTTCTGGTATATAGTGGTCGAGGGTGAGGCAGTGTACTGTTGTTGTTATGCCCGGCAGAGTCCACTCCAGACAGCAGTTCATGTAAAATTGGGGCTACGTGGCTTGCTGCATACAATTAGATATGCTTTGTCTGTCTGACAAAGAGCCTAGGTATGCTACATCAGGTTGCTTCACTCAGTGGTGCCTGCTTTAACCGTCTGCATGGCACTGCCTCAAGCTGGGGCCAATCATCCGTTATGTTTGCAAAATTTGCTGTTTTTCTGTATTTCGCAAATCTTGCTAAATTACCGAAAAATCGCAAATTCTTGAGTGGAACAGATTTTTGGCCCATGCTTGTGGCAGGGCCATGCAGAAGGTCAAGGCAGGCACTACTGAGTGAAGCATCCTCCTGATGTAGCATACCTTAACTCTGTGACACAGACAGACAGAGCATATCTAGGGTTTAGCGTTGGGTTTACGTTGGTATGGTTCACGCTGAGTCCAGGGCTCGGGCCCAAAGCAGGCTCATTCATAATGATGTTGGCAAGGTTTTAGGGGGGTTTGGTGTTCTTTGGTCCAGAATTGGCAGAATGTTGGCCTTTTTGGGTGTTTTGCGGGCGTGTGTGTTTGTGTGAAAGCTAAGTGTAAACTAGTCATAGACCTTCTTCTTCTTCTTCTTCTTCTTCTTCTTCTTCTTCTTCTTCTTCTTCAAAGAGCGCAGTGGTTTGATTTTGTTCTGCCTTGCTGAGATTCTCATGAATCGCTGGAACAAGTGACTGTCCAGGTAAGTCTCAAGAGGATCGATGTAGTGGGAGTGCTGAAAACAGCAATGTCCAGTGAACAGCGCAATTTGCCATGTTTTGAATATACCAGTATTGCATGTTTTTGGGGGGCTGTTTGGGGGTGTTCTAGATTTGTGGGGGTGGGTCGGGGGCTGGGAGCACTGCTGGGATAGTCTAATTTTGATTGCGAGTGGTTGAAGAAAATCCATGGTGGAAAAGGGGGGTTTGGGCCTTGTTGCAGACAGCGTTTTTGCACAATTTAAACTGAGGCCTAGCAGTATTGCGTGTTTTGGGGGGCTGTTTGGGGGTGTTCTAGATTTATGGGGGAGGGTCTGGGGGTCTGAGAGCACTGCTGGGATAGCATAATTTTGATTGCAAGTGATTTGTAGAAAATCCGTGGTGGGAAAGAGGAGTTAGGGCCTAGCTGCAGAGCACGTTTGGACCGATGTTGACTGGTTGGCTGAAAATGTTCTAAGTATGAGTTTTTGCATGTTTGCTTTTTGCCTGTTTGGGGGTGTTCTGTTTTTTTGCGCGTGTCTGCAGGGGTCTGGGGGCATAGCTGGGAAGGTCTAATATCGGAATCAAGTGTTTTAGACCAAATCTATGGTGAAAAAGTTTTTATTGTTTTTGCTAACTTGCCTGTTTTTGGGGTGCTGTTTGGGGGGCTTCTAGGTTATTGGGGGTGGGTTTTGAGGTCTGGGAGCACTGCTGGCACAGTCTAATTTTGATTGCATTTGTTTTTCAGAAAATTCATGGTGGAAAAGGGGAGTTAGGGCCTAGCTGCAGAGCGCATTTGGACTGAATTGAAGGTAGGCCCATTTTTGCTTTTTTGCCTGTTGGCTTTCATGTTTTCGGGGGCCTGCTTGGGGGGGTTCCTGGTGTTTGGGGGGGGGGGTTGAGGGGTCTTGGATAGTTTTGATTGCAAGTGGTTTGAAGAAAATCCATGGTGGCAAAGGGGAGTTAGGACCTAGCTGCAGAGCGCGCACGGAGTGATTTGGCAATGAGGCCTAAATTATTCTGTCTCACTTTTTCCGGTTTTGTTTTTTGGCTGTTTGGGGGTGTTAAACTTGTTTTTGCCTGGGTTGACACATCTGGGGGCATTGCTGGGAAGGTCTAATACCGGATAAAAGTGTTTTGGATAAAATCCATGGTGAAAATGTTTTTCCCTTTTCAGAGTTTCTGCTCACTTTCGTGTTTTCGGTGGCCTGCTTGGGGGGGTTCCTGGTGTTTGAGGGGGCTTAGGGGGTCTTGGAGCAACGCTGGGTGTGGATAGTTTTGATTGCAAGTGGTTTGAAGAAAATCCATGGTGGCAAAGGGAAGTTAGGGCCTAGCTGCAGAGGGCGCATGGAGTGATTTGGGAATGAGGCCTAAATTATTCTGTCTCACTTTTTCCGGTTTTGCTTTTTGGCTGTTTGGGGGTGTTAAACTTGTTTTCGCCTGGGTTGACGGGTCTGGGGGCTTTGCTGGGAAGGTCTAATGCCGGATAAAAGTGTTTTGGATAAAATCCATGGTGAAAAAGTTTTTCACTTTTCAGCGTTTTCACTCACTCTCTTGTTTTCGGGGGCCTGCTTGGGGGGGGTTCCTGGTGTTGGGGGGGGGGGTTTGGGGGGTCTTGGAGCAACGTTGGGTATGGATAGTTTTGATTGCAAGTGGTTTGAAGAAAATCCATGGTGGCAAAGGGGAGTTAGGGCCTAGCTGCAGAGCGCGCACGGAGTGATCTGGGAAGTATGCAGAAATTTGTCAAAGTCCCCATTTTTCCATTTTTGCTTTTTGGCTGTTTTTTGGGGGGGTTAAACTTGTTTCCGCCTGGGTTGAGGGGCCGGGGGGCATTGCTGGGAAGGTCTAATACCGGATAAAAGTGGTTTGGAGCAAATCGTAGGTGAAAATGTTTTTCCATTTTCAGGCATTTCGCTCACTTGAGCGTTTTCGGGGGGCTGTTTGAGGGGGTTCCTGGTGTTTGTGGGGGGGGGTTTGGGGTCTTGGAGCAACACTGGGTATGGATACTTTTGATTGCAAGAGGTTTGAAGAAAATCCATGGTTGCAAAGGGGAGTTAGGAACTAGTTGCAGAGCGCGCACGGAGTGATCTGGGAACTATGCAGAAATTTGTCGAAGTCCCCATTTTTCCATTTTTGCTTTTTGGCTGTTTGTGGGGGTTAAACTTGTTTTTGACTGGATTGACGGGTCTGGGGGCATTGCTAGGAAGGTCTAATACATGATAAAAGTGTTTTGGATAAAATCCATGATGAAAACGTTTTTAACTTTTAAGAATTTTCGCTCACTTTCATGTTTTCGGGGGCCTGCTTGGGAGGGTTCCTAGTGTTTGTGGGGGGGGGGGGTTGGGGTCTTGGAGCAACGCTGGGTATGGTTACTTTTCATTGGAAGAGGTTTGAAGAAAATCCATGGTGGCAAAGGGTGGTTAGGGCCTAGCTGCAGAGAGCGCACAGAGTGATTTGGGATTGAGGCCTAAATAATTCTGTATCCCTTTTGCGTTTTTGCTTTTTGGCTGTTTAGGGTGTTAAACTTGTTTCCGCCTGGGATGACGGGTCTGGGGGCCTTGCTGTGAAGGTCTAATACTGGATAAAAGTGTTTTGGAGAAAATCGGAGGTGAAAAAGTGTTTGCGTTTTTGCTCACTTGCCTGTCTTTGGGGTGCTGTTTGGGGGGCTACTCGGTTTTTGTGGGTGGGTTTTTGGGGTCTGGGAGCACTGTTGGCACAGTCTAATGTTGATTGCATTTGTTTTTCAGGAAATCCATGGTGGAAAAAGGGAGTTAAGGCCTAGCTGCACAGCGCATTTGGACTGAAATCCAGGTAGGCCCGAAATTTGCTGTCTCACTTTTTGCGGTTTTGCTTTTTGGCTGTATGGGGGGGGGGGTTAAACTTGTTTCCGCCTGGGTTGATGGGTCTGTGGGCCTTGCTGTGAAGGTCTAATACTGGATAAAAGTGGTTTGGAGAAAATCGGAGGTGAAAAAGTTTTTCCATTTTCAGGCATTTCGCTCACTTTAGCGTTTTCAGGGAGCTGTTTGGGGGGGTTGCTGGTGTTTGTGGGGGGGTTTTGGGGTCTTGGAGCAACGCTGGGTATGGATACTTTTGATTGCAAGAGGTTTGAGGAAAATCCATGGTGGCAAAGGGGAGTTAGGGCCTACCTGCAGAGAGCGCACAGAGTGATCTGGGAACTATGCAGAAATTTGTCAAAGTCCCCATTTTTCCATTTTTGCTTTTTGGCTGTTTGGGGGGGTTAAACTTATTTTCGCTTGGGTTGACGGGCCTGGGAGCATTGATGTGAAGGTCTAATACCGGATAAAAGTGTTTTGGATAAAATCCATGGTGAAATAGTTTTTAACTTTTCAGAGTTTTTGCTCACTTTTGTGTTTTCGGGGGCCTGCTTGGGGGGGTTCGTTGAGTTTGTGGGGGGGGGTTTGGGGTCTTGGAGCAACGCTGGGTATGGATACTTTTGATTGCAAGTGGTTTGGAGAAAATCCATGGTGGCAAAGGGGAGTTAGGGCCTAGTTGAAGAAATCGTTTGACACTATTTTCAAATTAGGGCTCGTTAGGGTTAGCAGTATTGCATGTGTTTGGGGGTGTTCGAGATTTTGGCAACGGGGTTCTAGGGTCTACTCTTGGAGCACTTGTCGAGAAATGTCTAATTTTGGTTGCAAGTGGTTTTAAGAAAATCCATGCTGGGAAAGGGGGGATTTGGGCCTACTTTACTTTCAAAGTACGTTTTATCACCATTTTCCACTAGGCCTCAGACAGGTAGCAGTATTGCACGTTTTTTGGGGTCTGATTGGGGGTATTCTACATTTTAGCGGCTGTGTTTAAGGGTCTGGAAGCACTGCTTGGAAGGTCTAATTATGTTCTAAAATCTTAGTTTACACTACACCTAGCTTGAGGCAAAAAATCCGCAAATTTCGCCCATACTTATTTATCCTTCAAAAGGAGACTTAGAGTACGCCCTTTCGAAACTATTGTACTGTCGATTCTGAAACTCAAAGTGTGACTTTTTGCACTACTCAGCGTACATACCTTGTATTTATTTATCAGTGGTGTTCTAATATCACTTCCTGTTTTTCCATCAATAATTACAGGCTGGGTTTCAGTCTGTGCAATGGGAAAAAAGGATGAAGTCAGGCTTCACATTAGCGACCCGCAATTCAGCATCCGCCAGGCACGCAGTGGACAGGGTGTCTTCTGGTCATCAACATTGATCGATGGAGCGTCAGATGGAACGGAGGAGTACCGCAAATAAGAGGAATGGCTTGATGCATGCAACTTCCCAAATTCAACATGACAAGTACAACAACATACAGTAACATTATCCATTCATTTCTACTTATCTTTTAAGTAATGTTATTGCTGTGAACTTCTATGAGTGTGACTCTGCATTTCTTTGCTCTCTGCTTCGAAATTCATCCCTCCAGCCATTGTATAGTTTTACTTTGCTATTTTTCAAACTAATTTAATGAACAAAGTGTGTCTCTGAGTGCAGAGATAGGCAAGTGAAAATGCATAATTACTGCAGCCCTGTACTGTCGCATTCTTTCATTCATTAGAAAGTTCTACTTAGTTTTAAGCATGAGCTGAAAATTCATTCCGCTCACAGAATTTGCAGATTTTCCGCGATTTCACGATTCGCGAATCTCGCAAAATCGCAGTAAAATCCACGAATCAGCGGGGACGAATTTTCAGCCAAGCACTTACAGGGTTACAGTAGCTGGTGCAAAAGTTGAAGCTAATTTTTTGTAACCTTTTACAAAAGGGTTACAAAGAAATTAACTTCAACTTGGGCACCTGCTGCTGTAAGCCTGTAAGTGCTTCCTGGCGCCTCATTGCCTACTTGCAACTATTCTCTGACCCTCCTCTGACCCTTGCAGCAGGGTCAGAGAATAGTTACACGCACACATGGTCACTGGAGACACATCTTCTGGCCCTTTACGCAGCTGCAGTGTAGTAAAAGCGCTATACATTTACCCAATGAGGGAGCACTTATTGGATTAGCCAGTAGAAAGTACTCCAGGACAAATCGCAAAAAATATCCGTGATTTTGCAGGAAAATTCGCAAATTCGTGGAATTTTTTTGCTATTTCGCGGGGAAATTCGCGAATTCGCGGAACGCGAATTCGCACATTTCGCTCATGTTTACTTAGTTTAAGTAACCTAACCATCCATTTAGCAATCAACTTCATGCCTGCAGTAGTGCATGCACTTCCTTTATGTCCCTTAAAAGATTTATGGATATCTTTGTATCCAAAGATTTGTTTATCTTCGTTTGTTGTTTGTCCATGCTGTGTTTTTTTTTCTCTCTCAACAAAACTTTCCCAAAAAACTACATTTCCATCCAATTTCCAAACCCTAACCCTCTTCCCCCGGGCTGTGTGGTTTTCATTGATGTGTGAGTAAATGACAGCAATAATTCCACACATTTCAAGGCTGGTGAAGGAATCTGAGGATATATTCTTACTCAGCTTTAGACAGACCCATGACTATTGGCAAATCAAAGCAGATTTTCATGGGCGCAATCAACTGGATTGATCATGAAGAACATCCTCCTCCTAAACGTGGGAAATGATTACGCCGCTGTGTCCTTCACCTTCAGTACCATTTCTTGTAGTAGTAGCCCATGTCAAATTCCACGCAAGTAGTAGTTGTACTTTCAATACTTTAGCATTTGTAAGGCTACATTATGGCAGTGTTCTAGTGTACTGTCATGTGCTATAGAATCTATCGTACCGTTCTAATGCTCCGCTCAGGCCAATCAGCCCACCAGTAGTACCACCGCAATGATGCCATTTCATCCTCCTAGGATTGCCAACCTTAATCGCCATTTGCCATGCAGCCAGCCCTGTGTTAGCCCTATTTTCAAACATGAATTACAGGTAAGATAAGCGTTTGGGGGGAGGATGAATAATGGAGTAGTAGGAGAGACGAGAGACTGATGGTAGTACTAGTAAAGTCCTAGGACAATTGAATTCACTAACTCTGTGAGAGGCACTTACTTTTGTAAACATTTGGGCAATTTCTTACACAATTTGAATCAAGAAGCCACTTAAGTTTCAGGAAAACAAACTTACGGTCACCCCCCCCTCCAGCCTCAACTGCAGTAAAAACACAAATGCTATGTTTAAGTTGAAAGTCATAAATATTTATATCCCTAACAAAAATAAACTATCCCGCAAGACCTGACCCACCCCCCTACCTAACCCCAAAGAATGTCCGTGAAATAAAAAGCCCCCAAAGTCCAAAAAATCCAACTCCCAATTCTCACCCCCCAAAAGTCTTTACGCCGGCGGTGTACTTTTTTGGCCAGGTGGTCATGCTCCTTGCGGAGGTTCTTGAGCAGGATTTTCACTTTCTTCTGCTCCTGCTCAAGGTAGGACACCCTGAGGGTTAGGCGGTGCATGCGTGCCTTGCACCTGCTGTGGGGGGCAGCTGATTTTTTGGCTGCTTGGCGGTGGTGGGTGGCTGTGCTACCACGGCTGTGTAACGCTGGAGGCCTGCGCTGACTGGCTGACCCAGGGAGCGTGGAGGAGGATGCAGCTGTCGCTGTGGATGTTGTGGAGGTCAACTGCGTATATTCCTCCTCCTGGGCCACCAGCCGCCGATATTCGGTGAATGTCGCCTCCAGTTTCTGTTGTGGGGCCTGTCTAGCCAGCTCCTTCCGTGACAGTTTTGAAGGAGCATCTATATGAAGAAAGAAAAACATAGTCTGCAACCAATGCTCTTTAAGATTAACACAAAATAATTCAGCAGAAAGTTGTGTCACAGTAGAACTAGCAACTTTCAAGCACAGTACACAACATTTGTGGCCTGTATCTATCTAACCTCCCACTTCTTCAGCCTTGCTCTAACATTAGTGGGAGTTTCAGGAATCAATTCTACGAGCACTATGGACTCACTACATTAGAGTCGACTATGACAGTACACCAGTCTTATTCTTCTTCTTCTCTCTTGTTTAGCAAAATTGGTACGTACACATCTGGAAGCCGGCATAATACCAGCGCAGTCAACTTGCACCGGAGAAAAAATGACGCACGCCATGATGACACGGGCTTGCGTTACTGTACCAGTCCAGTACATGCAGGTGGTGAAGCTCTTACTTTTCTATTGCGGGTGGCACTGAGAATACTTTGTTACAAGGGCTACTGCTTAATTAATTTAACTTTCACCCTGCAGTGCCAATGACTACTAGAAAAGGAAAATGAAGAAGATAAATATTATGATGATCTATCCCTTCACAGGATATGTATTTGATTATATATGGGATGACTTTAGGTGCTTTGTTTTTTATTGAGTGAACACTGATAGGCCACACATGAATGACAGAGTTGTACTAAAATTATTAACAGAGGTAGTGAGTGGCCCCCGTAATCGCCGGATATATGCTGTGCTTGCAATACAAACTACTGCTACTATTCATGGTAGTATTCAGAAAAATTACAACTTCTTTTCCTTGCCTTTCTAACACTGGAACGGACGTGCGGGTGCGGTGTTACATGCTCTTCAAAGTAACACTTAGTTCATCCAGTGACCGTCTACTCTCTCTACATACACATATGCTATCTATGAGTCAGATAGTACCATGATCCAGGCATCCATCCATTCAAAGTAAATGTCAATCATTCTTCTTAATGTCTCAACTGGACAAACCTTACTTTTTCTCATGGGAAAACAACATTTTCATTTTATTTTGGAAACCGCAAGCCATTCATCCGTGCTTGACTTGCATTTGAATTTCAACCAAAGGATATATTGCGCACACAGACAGTTTCTGTTTCACCCACCCATGCAGTCCTCTTCCCTTTCTCCTTCCACCCATCCATGCTTCATCCTTCAACCGGCCATGCATCATATTCCCAGCCACCTCGGGCAGCATTCAAAAACACGTATCATTCTTTGCCAGTCATCATTACTTTTAACTCGCTCGTCCTTCCACACTTACTTACACCCTTCTTTCCCTTTTTGTTCATCCCATCCATCAAGTTCATCTTTGATCTGACTTGGATTCTCGAAAAAACTTTCACAGCAGAGTTGGAGTCAATTTAGAGGAGGCTGCTACCTGGTTGATAAAAACTTAGTTCTAAATTTGTAATTCTTCTTAACAGTATAGTATACTTGTACTTTACAACATATACACCCGTGCAGAGAGCACACTCTGCAGTCTGCAATCTCAATAAGTAAGGAATTTAATAGCTTACCACTGTCCGCCGCTACCGTGGCATCCCCCACAGCAGTTTCCGCTGGCTGTTGCTCCGCCTCCGCCCCAGGAGTCCCCACCTCCGCGCTGGCCCAGGCACCGGTGGATGGTTGTGCCGATGCTCTGCCTAGTAAATACATTTCAGATTCTTAGATGCCATATACACCACTCCCTAGTATTTTGTTTAGGAATGAAAAAATGTCACTACCACTATACAAACAAATTTAATAATTTGTGACTGTCTATTCAAAACTAAAAATTGCCCTTTTTTCAGGGAAGGGTGTTGTCTTCCTACACTTTCTGGCACAACTGATGAATGCTTGCGTTTTAACACGCACCATTTTTCTCATAACAGACAGAAGCTTCCCTTCTAAGAACAAGAGCAAGATCAGATCATCATCACTAGAACGGACTCAGCAACGATTCAGCACCACAAAGAAGATTTGAAGTTCCAACCAGGTGAGGGCTCGCCCACAATTAATGTGTGAAATCACTAAGCACTTTTCCATTTTCAATCCACCGTTTATGTTGTATGATGAACTTGATTTTAATAAATGTTTTTACTTTTAATAAAGCTTTAAAACTTACATAGACTCTGTGGTTTTTAGTCATGAGTGAGTGAGCGAAAGGGTTTGCAATTTACAAGCATGAGTCCGTGGCTCTGACAGTTCTGGACTCTGACTCCGTAGCCTTATGTCCTGGGTTGGATAATCATCATTGGGGATCAATCATCGATGAATTAGGGAGCTAAATCACTCTGCCACACTAGCTAGTCAGTAAGGAGATTGGAGGTTCAAATTCTGTTATGAATGAGGTATGTGGAAAGTCTAACTGCGCCTATTATAGCTGATAAACAATCACTATTTAGTGTCCATAGTTCTGTTTGTGCAAAATTGTCCCTGCAACAATAGTAGTATGGATTGTCCTCCTATCCAATCAAAAAGTAAACTAGTATCTTATTCTTTCTTGGTGGTCATTGACATTTTATTGTTGGGAATTGTCAAAGCATAAACATTTAGAAGACTTCAAAAGACATTATGGACAACCCAGAGGACTGCACTCAGTGCATTGAGCTATTGCTGAATAGAATGGGAGTTTCGTTTAACACCTTTTGCCAACTGTGCAAGCTTAGTTAGCTACACAGACAGACTAATATTAATAATCTAGTAGTACCACAGTGAGTCATAGTAGAGGCAGGATAAGAATTTAGAAACAGTCTACAAGAAGATCAAAGACGATTTAGAAAAAATCGAATGAGGAACGTTAGTAAAAAATAGGTACTCTAAAAGATAGGGAAGTATAATTATTAATATTAACATGAAAACGTACTGGGGCCAGCAGAGGAGCCTTCGCTGGACCAATCCTGGCCTTCCTGTTCCTGCTCCGCCAGCGCCGCTACCTCCTCCTCTGTCCTCTTGCCCCTAGGGGGAGCTGATGTACAACATGAAAGAAAGACCCAACCATGGATGATTGTTGTCAACCAAATCAAACATTTCAAAAGAACAATAACAAATTGTTTCGGGGAAATAGCAAATAGACAACAATTGCACTACATGTATTGACCTATCTGATGTGGTAGGATATTAGTATTGCTGGATTCGCGGACCGTCGACTTGGAAAGTTATGTAACTCATTAAACCAACTTCAAAAAGGTTCGACTAGGACTGGCAGGCAGCACTCCGCAGCACGCGAAGTGACAGACAAAGTCCATCATGATTGCAGACCAGTGAGAACACTAAAAAGTAAGTTTCCTACTACACAACCAGTCATTACTCAAACTATCAATCCACCACTACTATCTCTTCTAAGTGGCAGGTGTACAAAGGAAGGACTGGACTTGAGTCTCTAGGGGCAGATTTACAAGTCCCTTGCGGCTCTTTTGCTCCGTCGTTGCGTGACTTTTGTAACGCAGTGGCAGCGCAAAAGAGGCGCCATAATGTGGGATATATTTCCGGCGCAAGGGAGGGCGTTCCTGCACAGGAACGCATCCTAAAAGTGGCTGAGTGAAATCTACAAGATTTCACTCAGTTACTTTTAGGCCAATGCTGTGCCACTCAAAACCCTGCGCCTGCTTGAAGCAGACGTACGACTTGACGCAGCATTGGGTAGAGCATTGCTGGAGCTGTGTCGTGGTTGCGACGCAACTCCAGCAATGCGCCGCCTTCAGGGCAACGATGCGTGACGCTTCTGTGTTGTTTTTGCCCCATGGTGCGCCGTAATGTAAATGAGGCGCACCATGGGTGGTGGAGGCGTGGCGCACAATCACTGGCGCATCCCTGCTAATTTGCAAGGATGCGTCAGTAATTGTAAATCTGCCCCTTAGTGTCTAGCATTACGTAGTTCTGTAAAGTACACTCATACATAATTACTCAGCCCAATGAAATTAGCACAAAATCGAAAACAAATAAGCATAATAGCACCGCCACTGAGCAGGAGAGCAGTGCACCTGAAATGCAATCACAGAAGATTTTGAAACATAATTTACCTACAATGTAATCGACAGCATTATTGCTCTTCGGAAAAAACACAAAAATTTGCAATAGGATAACACATAGAGCAGGAGAAAACAGAGTAGTGATTAAATAGCTACTACTACTCACCAAGCCTGGGGATCTCGACGCCTAGCAGGTCAAGCAGGTCATGTTCACGGTCCAGGAGGTCGGACCACCCATGGGTGGCATGGTTGTAGGTGCGCCGGACCCAAGAGTGTTTATACATGGCCCGGCACACCTTCTTCCACAGCTTCCGATGCTCCCGGAGCCCGTACCCCCTAGCGATCCTGCCGCCTGCCGCGATGGTCCGATTTGCCCATACTTACCTGTCAGACCCCCGAATTAATCAGTGGATAATATCTAAACCTTAGCTGGTGCAGGAGAGATGAAGAATCCGCAAGGAAATAGACTTGGAGTGCTTTAGTGCAACAGAGGAATTTAATTATGGCCTTTTCGAGAAAAGACGCAGTTGCGGTCTAGTCATTTACCACACACCTGTGTGGAATCCTTGGTGAGACGCGCGCTCCCTAATGAGTGCGCACTTCACCTATGACATTCCAGAGTTCAGACCCATTTTGAATTGCTTCAGAGATATTCCTGAAGAGAAAGCATAAAGGTTGCAGATAAACACTAGGAGAGTCTACTTCGATAGACCAAGGAGTAGATAATTAGTAGCGTTAGACTAAATTATAGATAAGGAATAGAGATAGAGTGGGGTAGGTTATTAAATAATTGTTCTTTGTTAGTTTCTGTTATGTATCCATGCCAATGATACAAAGATGGTTTGTATCTTTTATATAGATTAGAAAATCTTAAAATATAAATATACTGAGTGTTCCAGTATTCTTTGCATTTCACTACAACACATGTACTAGTTTGGACCAGGTAAGGTGGATAGATATATTATACTTTTGTTTGTTACTGTATTTTATAATACGAGCCTGTTTTTTTCAGATAGTGATAAGGAGTTACTGGTTTGGTAATTTAGGACATTTTAAAACTGAACGTTCATATAAATAATTATAATTATATAATGTTATAAAGTAGTTGAGAATGGTATTTATATAATATTTATTAAAGGACAAATTAGTTGATAAAGTTAGTTTTGTGTTCTGTATTAGGAAAAAAGATTAAATAAAGTGTTTATGTTTTTGTAGAAGGATGTCAGCATAACAAATTTACAAGGGAAAATCAAGAAAACAATATGGAAGATGATTTTGAAAATACTAACACTGTCGTAGAAGAGATGAACATAGCTTTTATGAGCAGCGTAATTGAAGTGGAAGAAATGAATGTTGGAGATATCAGGGGTGATTTTCTTGATGAAACCTTGGATGATGCCTTTGGGGAAGCATTAGATGAGATTGAGTTTCATCAGATGACTTTTGAAAATGATATCCAGGAAAATGAAATTCCTGATGAAATTATAATAGAAGCTGCATTATTTTATGAAATGTTACAAGAATAAATATATTATTATATAATAATAATGGTTTGAGACACTCTGCTTCTAGAATTGTAAATATTTAGCTACTACCCAGGTAGTCATGGTGCAAAGTTGGCCTTAGGGTATGGACTGTTTCAAACCCTTATAGACAACATATGCATTTTTTTATGCACCGGCAAACTTGTCTTTTATAGGTTCTATCCCTAGTGTGTATCATTAGACTTTCATCAAATACTCTCACACTACTGGTTCAATGTTCTAGTGAGTCATTCAGCAGTATGTGCTTATGTACGTACTGTTCTTAAAGTGAAGCTGTTATACATTCAGCCAGACACTCTGATGTTCACTCTCACTTGGCAGTTTCACATTCACCATACACTACTAATGTATTCATTTATTCATTTATGAACTACACTTTCATTTTGACAAACTTTCACAGACTAATATAGAAATATAGTACTTTTTTTGACCAGTGAACGTAGTTCTGATAAGAACTGTTGTATTTGTATTTTTAGTTTTCTATTTTTTTTGTATTCTTTCAACAAGTTTAAAAAAAAATGGAACTGGAAACAAAAAAAGTGTGGAACAGGAACACAAAAGTTAAAAATAAAATTATTATTTTGGATAACGGTGCTCTTCTTTAGTACCACACAATGAGATCAATAGACTGTTGATTGTAACAAGGTAATTTGTTGCAATATTTATAATGAAATTTCAGATCTGGAAACTGTGGCACAAAAATAGGATGCGGACTGCTCGGAGGAGGTGGTGGTGGAGTTGAGATAGTAGGAACTGCAGGTTGAGGTTTCTCCTGCAATGTTTGTGTTGACATTCTTTCATAGTTATTTGGATGCACATTTTTGACATTGTGAACCATGCTGGCTGTACTGAAAGAGTACTTTGTAGTGGGATCAACTCTGGAAAGAGTAACCTCACAGATCTTGTAAGTTACTTTGGTGAATTGACTTTTTTTGATCCCTCAAGATATGTAAAAAAACTTCCAAATGAAAGCTTCTTTTCTCTTTTTCTGAAGTTACTCAGCAACAAATTCTTCCTCACAGGAATGTTCTGATGAAGTTTCAAAAAGAGCAGCCATTTGAATAGTTTGGTTCTAAAGGACAACGGCTCCACAGAATAGATGCTTCTCTTGAGAAAGTCCAAGTAGAATGATCAAGATAGGAAGGGTCTTTCAACAGTTTAAATATGCAGTATTATGAACAAATCAAAACTTTCCTTTTAGGCTCAAATGGCTTTGCATACATTTACAGTGCATTTACTGTGCATTTACATTGCGAGTACATACAACGCACAGTTGCATGTTTCGTAATTGCTTTCAAAAGTAATATACGGTAATAAAAGTTAAAGAAAGTATTTTACATGATTTTCCCAGGTAATGTATTTCCTTAGTATGTACATTAAATACATAAATACATGTTTTTAAACATTTAGGAACTTTCACGCCATATGCGCACGGGGCGTCGTACATGACGTCACACGGAAGCGTTAATGCAACGCGTAACGTCAAAACATATTCGTAATGTATGCATTGTTACACGCAGTGTATGATTACCTGTACAAAGTATGTGTGATCACCGTACGTGTACAGTACGATTATACAAAAAGAAAAAAGGAAATATATAGAATGTGATTTTAATAAATTGGAGAAAAAAATATTAAATAAAAAAAGTATTTTAATCTTTTGTTTTGTTATTATTTTACATTAAGAATATGAAATATAACTTAAAAAATTAAATAACTATAAATAATTATAATAAAAATTTAGGAAATTAGTATAGAAAGACAGAAATATAAAAATGAATAATTGAAAATCAGTGAAAAAAACATAAGTTTCACACCTGTTATTGTTAGGAATTAGCATTTAAAAAACCTTAGAAATTCACTGAAAAAAACATAGGTTTCACACAAGTTATAGTTAGCTGGACATTTCACTCATTCAAAACCTTTGAAATTCCCCCGTTATAGTTAGTTCAGCTAACTATAACTTGCACGCCCGCAATAAACTGCTGATGACGTCACATATTACATCACTCATGACATGGTCCCCCTTCTGTGCTCATGACGAGCTCAGCTCGTCATGAGTCACAGTGGAGCTGTGCTCATGACGAGCTGAGCTCGTCATCAAGCCACCCATTTCCATTATGGCCCAGCACAGGGGAAGAAGGACTCTAGCAGCCAAGGTGCTAAACTAATACATATGAGTTATGTGTGAGTAACTCTATGGTCGAGTGTCGGTGTGTAACAGGTTGATCAGGATGTATCAGTTTATGAGAACATATGATGACTGAGTACATATATGAGTGACTGTATATGTCTGTTGATGAATGAGTGGATGTGTGTATTGATCTTCAAATTACTAAATAGGAGTGTTGTAAGTGGCATTGGTATGGCTATTGTATTGAAAATGTTTTTTTCTATTTTTGAATGTGTGTAATAAAGGTTATATTAGGGTGAGTGAAGGTCTGCCACTCTTCCACAAGGATGATGTCATCAGTGATGTCATTTGAGATGTCATCAGTGATGTCATGAGTGATGTCACTGACCATGTCATGAGTGATGTAATATGTGACGTCATCCGCAGTGCATTGCGAGCGCGCGAGTTATAGTTATCTGTAGTAACTATAACGGGGGAATTTCAATGGTTTTATATGAGTGAAAAATCCAGCTAACTATAACATGTGTCAAACCTATTTTTTTTCAGTGAATTTCAAAGGTTTTGTAAATGCTACTTCCTAACTATAACGTGTGTAAAACCTATGGTTTTTTCAGTGAATTTCAAAGGGTTTTAAAATGCTAATTCCTAACTATACCATGTGTTAAACCTATGGTTTTTTCAGTGAATTTGCAAGGTTTTTTAAATGCTAATTCCTAACTATAATATGTCTAAAAACTATGTTTTTTTTGTGAATTTGCAAGGTTTTTTAAATGCTAACCCCTAAATAAAATATGTGTGTAAATCTTTGTTTTTTTAATGAATATCAATACAACATTAAAACACTGAATGTATTTTTTTTTCTCCTTTCTTTACTGCCCTTCCCTTAGTTTTGTATTCCCCTTAACTCACTCCTCTACCTATAGTCCCCTTCTTTCACTCACTGTTCGACTCCTCTTTTGTTACTCACCATAGTCCCCTGTTCTCACTCTTTCTATTAGTTCCTCCCTTCCTTTCATTTCAATCACTCATTTATGCACCACTCTTTCATTCAGAAAAATGAACGACACAGTGTATTAGGAATATAATTTTTTTTAGAGAATTGAATGAGTCCTGAAAAGAACTTTTTTTTTCTTTTGTTGTTTTATATTTTTTTAGCTTTTTTTAAGTTTTATATTTTTGGGGGGTTTTTTGCAAAAAAATTCAGGAACTGCAACTTGGAAACTGTTCAACACGAACAAAATAAATGAAAAATATAAAATAAATGATCTTCTTTCAGAGCATTTATGATTCTGAATACTGCGTTCAATTAGATTCAGGCTCTCTTCACCAAAAACAATAACAATTCAATTCAAAAGTGCTTTACTCGAGTATTACTCATAAAAGCAGACATACAAACAAGTAATAAAAAGTCAATTAAATTACAAAAGTCATTTAGACATAAGCACATATCACATATAAAAAGTTATTTCTCATTATAATCACAGGTGTAAAGTTCATTACTATTAAAAATACAATTAAAAATGATTACAGTGACATTGTACTAAAAATCATTAAAATTTCATTCCGAATGACACGTTAGATGAACCGTTACAGAGAATAGACAATAGTCTAGCAGTCTCTGAACAACTAAATGAACAGTAACAGAGAATAGACCGTAGTCTAGCAGTCTCTGGACAACTAGGCAGAGAGTAGTTACCCTACTAGCAATCTCTGCCTTATTACCCACGCCCACCCCAAGTACTTTGCGGTGGCAATTGTGATCCAAGTTACAGAAGTAGATCTAACGATACGCAGCGCTACCATGCTACTTTTTGTACCTAGGTTCCTGCACATAGGTGGCAACCAGGCTCGCCTTGGAGCAGAATATACTTGGCAGGAAAACAAAAAATGACCGAGGGTTTCGTTTCCTTCCCCACAAACCGGGCAGGTAGCTAAACCTCCCGGTTTCCACTTAGATGTTAAATTACGGAGAGGAAGGGAACCAACCCTTAGTTGGAAAAGCAGTTTCCTGTCCATGGGGTTCAATATGTAATCCCAATACAATTCATACATAGGGTACATTTTAACTTCTAAAAAACTGGTGGTCATGGACCCACTGCTGGTACTGAGCAAACTCCTTCTAGCAACCTGTTCCCAAAAGATGTTTTTTAAGATTGACTTGGTGGGAAATGATGCCCCAGCTGGATCGGACCATAAAGCATTTAGTCCTAGTTCGAACAATGCAGACTTTAGTGATTTGAACCATCTAATTTTATTAAAGCGGTCTGCTTTAATAACGTCAGTGAACCCATCCGCGTAGTGGGAGAGCTCCGGCGTGGTCCAGAGCCTACGCCAGTATAGAATCGGTCGTAGTTTGGCCTTTTCCGAAATTTCTCTCCTACCAAGCTCATATCGCAGGGGCAATAACGGACTACTCTGTGGGGTACCTGTGAGTGTCCTAAAAAATTTATTCTCTGATGTTTGGAGTTCCTGCAGATTTTCATGCCCCCACAGCTCAGCACCATACAAAGCTGACCTGATTGCTTTAGCCTCATATATTATCAAGGGTGGTTTAATCGGTTTAGTCAGCGATTTCCTATGTTCCTTTATAATGGTACCAGCTAATTGCTTGTGCCTTAATGTAGCAATGTTAAGATGTTGGTGCCACCTATTATCATTTGAGATAAGGATCCCCAAGTAGGTGAATGATTTTACAACCTCAAGAATGCGTCCACTCATGGAAATTTTAGGTTTAAAATTTCTATGCGGATTAAAAACCATGAGTTTTGTTTTGGAAGTATTCACCTCCAGACCGTGATCCACACAGAACTCGTCAAATATTGCCAAAGCTTTTTGCAGACCACTTGGGGTTTTGGATAAAATCAACGTGTCATCGGCGAACATTAAAATAGGAACTTTTACACCTGCAAGGAGGGGAGCATCCACTACCTGAGAATGCATACGGGAAAGAATACCATTAATAAAAAGGGTGAACAGAGTTGGGGCCATTGAACACCCTTGCCGAACCCCGCGCTCAACAGGAAATTCGGCTGTGTCATTACCGTACCCACCCCATCGGATTTTGGCATAATTACCTTCGTGCAGTCGCATGATCAAAGACAACAAGTCCCCAGGGACCCCTAAAGCCGCAAGGACCTCCCACAATTTTGCCCTTGGTACCAGGTCGAAGGCAGCCCGCAGATCGACAAATGCTGCGTATAGGCTGCCTCCGCCTAGCACCACGGTCCTCCACTGGATCAATTGAAAACGAAAGACTTGATCCACAGTGCTGGTTGCCCTGCGGAATCCAGCCTGGAAGGGAGATAAAATGTTGTGGTCCTCCGCCCAATCGAGCAACCTGTTGACAATCACTCGCCCCACAATTTTTTGGATAGTATCTATTAAACTGATTGGGCGGTAGTTACAAGGCTGGGCACGGTCTCCCTTTTTATATACCGGAATGATTACAGCACCCCACCATGATACCGGGATATCTGCACCTCTGGCAATATTGTTTATTAGCAGGTAAATATATTTGCACCACCTTACAGAGTCCTTTAGAAAAACGTCCGCTGGAACCCCATCAATGCCAGGAGCACGGCCACTTTGAACAGTTTTAAGGGCAGTCAGTATTTCACTCTGCGCGAAAATATGGTCTTCTGCCAGTAAGAGGGTCGGGCACCTACTATTTACAGTCTGATCCCTGGATGCATACTGTTCACTAAAGAATTTAACCCAGGCATCCTGGGGGACATTGTTGGTACTTGCCTCTTCAATCCTTTCATGGCCCCATTTGACTATGTGCCAAAACAATCTAGAGTGATTTCGATCACTTGCACATTTCAACTTGTTCCAATGGGCTTCATCCCAGTCTCTTTTCGCTTTAATAATGCAATTTTTGTAGTGTTTCCTGGCTGATCTAATTGCCCCCAGATTTTTATTCTTGATTGCGGCTCCCAGAGAGGTTCGTGCCACCTTACAGTCATGATAATACCATTTAGCAGCTCTATAAGCACATACCCTCTTTCTGTTTACCGGTTTTAAGAAATGACATTTGATTTCATTAAAGAGATCCTCATGAACCTTAGTAGTGTTATCTTGGCTCGGAGAATACCCTACCACTCCCTCTAGGGCCATAATAGCCTTATCAGTCGCCACTCCTATTTTTTCTAAAACCAGCTGATCTGTCCTGACACTTGTCCACCTCAGCCTGCACATGTCATTAGTTGGTACAATCAACGGGGGTAAGGGTTTGTCGCAGAGACTAGGAACAATATCATCAGACAACCACCATTTGTGGAGAACACATAAAGGGTTATGATCGCTCTCAAGCCTTTCCATTACAACCATGTCGATAACAAATGACCAAAGAGACATGCTACAAATAACATAATCAATGCGGCTTTTGTTTCTCCCATTGTTGAAAGTCATAGCTGGTACTCTATCTGACTTTGTACGACCATTCAGAGCTCTTAATCCTTGTTCAAGGCACATTGCATTTAAACCTAAGATATCCTCAGTCCAGCAAGTTACTGGAGTTGTATCAAGTGCGGGAATATCCCAATGCTTGTCTTCCTCCGCACCCAAGAAAACCTCGCCAGTATCTAGAGGTTCAAACGTGCAGTTTAAGTCGCCTGCAATTATTATGTTCTTCCCAGCAGAATGTGTCTCTAAGAGATTATACAAAGTCAAAAGGACCTCTGATTTTCCTGCACTTCCACCTCTGGCATATATATTATAAATGTCAATGGAGATGGATGAAACACTCGTAAGTCTGATCAGCTGAATGTCTTTTTGATGGAGCTCCACGTTTTTCACTACAGCCTTTAAGGACTGACGGACCCATATGGTGAGTCCCCCCATCGGACGCCCTTTAGGGCCCTTAGTGGCCGGAACATAGAAATTCAAGCCCCAGCGCGAAAACAGGATCACAGGCCCATGTCTCTTGGAAAATACAAACATCGTGGAGGCTGACAAACCCAAACCAGTGTCCGCAATCCAGTTTGGAGCATAGCCCAGCCACATTCCAAGACAATAGATTCCCAGTAACGTTTACCATGATTGGTTTAGAACTGGGAACAGACCCGTTCAACATCGCGTCGTCAGTACCATTATCATTTACATTTACAGTAGTTGGTCCTGCTATAGCCTCAGGGTTATGTATCTCGTTTTGAGCACCTGTTAAATGGCTGGACACCATAGTTGTACATGCATCGAAAGGAATTTGCAACAGAGGCATGGGGTTAAATGGTTGTCAATCACAGGCATCTAAGTTAGAAAGGGCAGAAAATCTGTTTTCCAAGCCTAGTCCCCACTCAGTGAAACCAACATCCTTACAGCCCCTTTTGGTCACAACGTTCCATTTTGTTCTTAAGGTACTTGAATTCGGGCCTCTACCTTTCCGAGGATAGAAAAAGTCCAAAGTCAGTGGAACGATTGAAGTGGATCTTCGCTGTGGAGGGAATATATTAGGCAAGATGTTTGGCAAGACCTCAGGGTCGGAAAAGGTGAGCACAACACAATCCCCCTTGAATCTTTTTACCCTATTACCAATCCACTCTACCCTTCTGGCATTTACGAGTTCTTCGGATAATTGCTGCTTGCCCCAGGGAGAAATTGCCATATTGTTAGTGAGCCATGATAAAGATTTATTTAGTAGGGATGATGTTGATTCAACCTCGCCAGATGCTAGTGGAGGTACATTTGCAAGTACGAGAACTAGTGGCGAGGCTTCCACTACAAGCTCGAAAGACCCTTTCGCAGTGTTAGAATCACCAATTGGAGAAACGGTGGGTACATCACCAAAGGGACCACCAGGTGGGTTAATCAGTGGTACCATTGGAGGATTTGGCACAGCAATAGGAATAGATCCACTGATTTTGCATGATTGTATTTCACTCACCAATGGCTCTACACTGGATACAATGACTTCAGGGAGGTTTCCTACCTCCCCCAGGGTTTTTTCAAGTAAACCTTCCAGTTTGCTGACCTTAGCAGTTAGTTTGTCTATTTTGCTAATCAGGGGCTTAACTATTCCTTTAATTTTTGTGTCCATCATGCTCCATAGTTTATTGAACTGAGCATTGGAAAGGGTCACGTAAGCTTCCCCAGTCAGATCGTCCTCCTCATCGTCAAGTGTTTTCCTTGGTGGTGTTGCGACTTTATTTCTAGCAGACCTTAAACCCCCCCGTTTTTGTATGGCCTTTCTTTTGCCCCTGGTAACCCTCGGAGCTGGAACAGGGACGGCAGTAGGGATAGTGGACTCGTTATTAGTAGATATCACAGCCACTACTTCGCTGTCACTATTGTCTTCAGTACTAGCAACTATGCCACTAGGCTGGATGGTAATTGTATCCTGGAGAGAGTCATGTACCACACCAGAGATGCTGCTATTTAACAGTGCAAAGGAATCCTCTGTCTCTTTATCTGCCAAAGGAGATTGGTTGGGTGAATCTAGTCCCAGTGAGGACCTCCTGTCGCTATTTATTTTTGCCACGACTTGCACAAGATAGTTCTCCATGGTGTTATTAACTGGCGTTTGCTTTTTCCCAGACATTATAGAGATAGATAATAAACTCGGTGCAGGATGATTACTCACAAGATTCAACAATAAGATTGTTTACCTGATGCAAAGTAGACCGAGAAGGGCTGTAACCAGAAGTATGCAAAGAAATTGTCGGGCAGGGTCCCTGGCCCAACCCAACCTTGGCCGACCTCGGACGGCCTCAGACGGCCCGCCCTTTGCCCGGGCTTCGTCCGGGCGTCCCTCTCGCGTCCCGCGGTACGCGGCACTAGTGCCGAATTTCACCCAGCTGAGGTGGGCGTGGCGGGGAGGTGCTCCTGGCCCAGGTGTCCTATGGGTCTTTGAGTTCCTGCCTCCTGTGTTACTGCCTGGCCCCCTGCTACGAGCGTTTCCCGCGAAGCGGGAAACGCGAGAGGTGGTCTAAAGCACTACCAGCTAGCGCTACGGGGCTCCAGGCACTGCAGAACACAAAGCGCTTCTCCTTTCTTAGATGGCAGCAAAGCGGCGATACAAGGCTCACCTCAGGTCAAGAAATTCTTTCAAGAGTCCCACAGTCCCCAGCTCTGGGGCCGAATTTCACCCAGCTGAGGTGGGCGTGGCGGGGAGGTGCTCCTGGCCCAGGTGTCCTATGGGTCTTTGAGTTCCTGCCTCCTGTGTTACTGCCTGGCCCCCTGCTACGAGCGTTTCCCGCGAAGCGGGAAACGCGAGAGGTGGTGTAAAGCGCTACCAGCTAGCGCTACGGGGCTCCAGGCACTGCAGAACACAAAGCGCTTCTCCTTTCTTAGATGGCAGCAAAGCGGCGATACAAGGCTCTCCTCAGGTCAAGAAATTCTTTCAAGAGTCCCACAGTCCCCAGCGCTGGTGCCGAATTTCACCCAGCTGAGGTGGGCATGGCGGGGAGGTGCTCCTGGCCCAGGTGTCCTATGGGTCTTTGAGTTCCTGCCTCCTGTGTTACTGCCTGGCCCCCTGCTACGAGCGTTTCCCGCGAAGCGGGAAACGCGAGAGGTGGTGTAAAGCGCTACCAGCTAGCGCTACTGGGCTCCAGGCACTGCAGAACACAAAGCGCTTCTCCTTTCTTAGATGGCAGCAAAGCGGCGATACAAGGCTCACCTCAGGTCAAGAAATTCTTTCAAGAGTCCTCTTCACCAAAAACAATAACATCAAAACATTTGTTGAATCGCATATGCACATTCGCCACGGCACGCCGCGTGAAAATGGCGTTTTGCCCGTTTTACTTAAAAGTTTCAAAACGTGAAAAGGAGGCAAGGTAGACACTCTCTGACCCCCAAGACCTTCTCAGGGGGTCCCTAAAGAACCCAGAAGGGCAAAAAAACTCTTTTTAAAAAAAAAAAAATTGCGAGGTGCGCAACTGGGTGCGCGCACCCCGCACATGTTTTCAACAAAAAAAAGGTTTTTTTGCCCATTGGAGTTGTTGAGGGACCCCCTGAGAAGCTCTAGGGGGTCAGGGAGTGTCTGCCTTGCCTCCTCTTCACGTTTTGAAACTTTTATGTAAATGGAGCAAAACACCATTTTAAACCGACGTGCGCGACCGGGTGCCCGCACCCCGCTATTTTTTCAACAACAAAAAAGCGTTTTTTGGCCCGTCGAGATTCTTCTGGGACCCCCTGAGAAACTCTAGGGGGTCAGGGACTGTCTACCTTGCCTCCTTTTCACGTTTTGAAACTTTTATGTAAATCGGGGAAAACGCCATTTTCAAGCGACGTGCGTGACCGGGTGCTCGCTCCGTGTACACGTAAAACAGTGCGGGCACGTCAAGTCATGTGACTCGAAAACAACACTTTTTATTGGTTCATACTAGTTTCTGTTCTAGAATTTACAAAAACCCCACACACTTCCCTCACTATCTCTTTTACTCTCACTGGAGAAGGAGCCTTCACAACTTTCCAGAGAATTTTCTGAAATGGCTTCAAGACAGGATTCATCTCCTAATTCTGAGGAAGATTATCGGGTGCCTCAAAGAAAAAGGAAGGAATCTTTCATATGGAAATGTTTTACTTATCCTGAAGAACTAAAAATGTGAATCCCCCGAAAGTCATTTGCACGATATGTGGCACTGTTCTATCAAGAGGAAATCCTTTAAAATAGTTCTCCTTTTCAGAAAATACAATGACAAGGCATGTCAGACAAGTGCACCCTGTGCAATTTGCACAGGCATCTACAAGAGCTCTGGCCACACAAATACCACCAGCTGTGGCCAGCACATCATCTGGAGGAGGACCTGCATCTCCATTCACTGCAGAGATGGACTTAAGACCATTCTTGTCAGAAGTGCACATGAGATGCAACAAATGTTTTCAAATTATTTTGTACGGGGAGCACAGCCTCACTCTGATTGAACGAGGAATTAATGAACATCAATGCTCCCAGAGAAGATGAATTTTTTCAAAGTTTGGATTCATTTTGTTCCTGTTGAACAGTTTTGCAGTTGAAGATTTCTGTCCCTGTTTGAAAAATCAAAACAAATATTAAACTTAAAAAAAAAAATAAGAAAACAAATAAAAAAGTTATTTTCAGAACTAACTAATTTTTCCAAAAAGAGCTCTGGGGCATATTAACAAGCTGAAGTATCGCCGCTTTCTCGGCACAATTCGCCGAGAAAGCGGCAATACTTAAAGGCGCCTTATTAAAAAGGGCATTGCAACGCATGCCACAAGCCCACTTTGCATGTCAACCAGAAACATCGCTAATGACATGCAAAGTGGGCGTTCCCACGTCCAACCACATGCAAAATGTGGTTGGAGGTGGGAACATTCTATCACCAAGACAGGCGTTGAGAGGAAAAGACCTGGGATAAACGTGTTTATCGCAGGTCTCCCAATGCCTGCTCTGACCAGGCGTTAGGCATTGTTAACAAGGGGGTGTGGATCATAAAGGTGAATCCACACCCCCATATTAACAAGGCACACATTAGCGCATGAAAACAACCCTTCTTTTCACGCGCAAATGTTCACTATCGCCGGCTATCACAGGATTTACTATCGCCTATGTGTTGCTCGTTGATAATAACGCGCTAACAAGGCGAAAAAATCTGGCGATAGCCGGCGATAGTCAAAAGTGGGATGTGCGTTTTTTAACGCACATCTTGTTAATATGCCCCTGTATCATCTTTCTTTTGAATGAATGTGTAGTGTATAAATGAGTAAATGAAATTATTATCAAAAGTAAGGGACTGAGGAAATGAGTGAGGTAAAGGAAGTATACTGACTGAAGAAAGTGAAGTAAAAGAGTGACTAAAACAAGGGGGCTAATGTACGTTACATGGCGCATCTCTGCAAATCATCAAGAATGCGCCAAGTAAACTACGACAAGAAAAACCACCCGTGCGCCACCATTGATGTGTCACATTTACAATGTGGCGCACCATGGGGCAAAAACAGCACAAATGCGTGATGCATCTATGCCGTAAAGGTGTTGCATTGTTGGAGTTGCATCGCATGAGCGATGTAGGTCCAGCAATGCTCCTGGCGGGCCCATTCAACTAATGCTGCTTCAAGCCTTACACCTGCTTCTAGCAGGCGCAGGGTTTTGACATAACATTGGCCTAAAAGTGATTGAGTGAAATCTTGTAGATATCACTCACCCACTTTTAGCAGACGTTCCTGCACAGGAACGTCCCCCCCTATACCAGAACGCCTCCTTAAGGCGCAGGGCTTTACAACGTGACACTTCTCCCAGAAGCGTCACTTTGTAAATAGTCCGCACCATGGCGCATCTTTTGCCCCGCTGCTGCATCACAAAAGTGACGCAATGACGGCGCAAAAGGGCTTGTAAATCTGCCCCAAGATGTCTAAAGATAGGGTAGTGAATTAAGGGAAATTAAAATTTATGACAAGAGCAGTATGGAAAAGAAAGTAAAAGTGAAGGAGTCACAAACGGGGACTGAGGATAGACATATGGAGTGTGAGTAAGGTAGAAAGAAAGATATATAGAGTAGAGTTAGGGGAGTGAAAGGTAAACATATGGAAAGATGATGAAGGAAGAGGATTTGAGGATGATAAAAAGGAGGTAAGTGTTTTAAGAATCTCTCATACTCTGTTTTAAGAATCTGTTGCATTCTTAAATGCACAAAAGCAAGCATTACATTTGATACCATGCTTACCTCATCAATAATGAGAAGTTTCATATTTTTAAGGACTCTAGAAACTTCACAACAAGCTTCTCCAGATAGCTTGTGGTATTGTAATTTATTTTCATGTTCAACTGGCAGCATCAATAAACGTTGTAAAGTAATCCCTTTAATGTTGTGTGCTGCCAACCCAGTTGGAGCAGTAACAACACAAGAGAGTGATGACTCAGTTCTTTGCTGTAGATATGTGGCAATTCCTTTAATTAGAAAACTTTTACCAGTTCCAGCTTATCCACTCACATATAGTCATACAGGTTGAAATGACATACATGAGCATTCTTTTTTCTCATGACGAAAACCATGCTCAATCTGCTCTGTCACTTCATCATATATTTGTTTTTGCTCAAGATTACGTTGTTTTTCCAATTCTTCTAAGTTTATTACATCCTCTTGAGCTTGTTCCATTGCTCTTTCCACCTCATCCATGGCATTGGCTGCTTCATTTTGGATCATTGGTTGTCCTACTGGATCTTGACTCAAAGAAGCAGAACTTTGACTATCTTGAGAACTGTCTCTAGCAATCTCCGCTGCAATTGTTGCTTCTTGCTCTATTTCGTTGTTCAACATTTGCAGATAATTACTAAAAACAGGACATTCTATACTATTTTTAGATGCGTTGAATGAATCTTCATAACTGTCAAAGTCACCAAGTAGTTCCTCTTCTGTACGCCATGGTTTAAACAGTTGCAAAAGAGCTAAATAGTAAAATTCTCTTTTGTCAGGAGTTTTGCAACTCAGTTTTGGGTGATTAATCAAATGTCCTTTTCTTGGTTTCACCAGACATCCTTCATATCCAATCACACCATATACACCTTTATCGATATTCTCTGTAATATTCCTTTTAAAAGTGCAGTTTTTTAGTATTTCATACAGACAAATGTTTTCAAGTAGATTACTTCTATTTGGATAGTATGTATCCAACATGTTTGTCTTCAGAATGTCTGTACTGTTTGGTTCTTTCTCTGCTAAATATTCAATTTCTTGAACAGGTTTCAAAACTCGGTTTCGTGTTCCTGCAAGACCTAAAGTCACCCACAGGATTGTTCTAGATTTCGCATAAAGACTTGCTGATGATAATCGATCACAACATTCATATGCTCCAATTTCTCGATGAGATAACATCTTCAAACTGTAGGTGTACAATTTCTTACTTAGGCTCTTTTCATGAGAAATGTCTTCCCACATATCCTTTATTTCTGTCTTTTCAGATTTGGTGATGTAAGACGTTACATATCGAGCCACAGCAATAGAGTTGTCTCCAACATATTGAATATCCATGTTAGCATTCCACATGGACAAAATTACTGGGTTATAGTCATTTATGTATTTGGACTCTTTACTTCTTCTTAAATTGGAGGTATTTTTGGGTGATCTTCTTGTGATAGTATGTCGCAAAGATGACATAAAATTGTTCACTCTTCCTTTCGAAATTACTGGTCGTGGAAATCCAAAACGGCATTTAGTATCGAATATATCCTCTGATTTGGAATTTCACCGACAATATTTGCCACAACGATGGCTTTGAAATTGTAACACTTTTCCTCTTAAGTCCTTATCAGTTGTACTTTTAGGTATATCACATGTTGCATATTCTTCAATGAAAGACAGTACAGTGTCATCTGAGTCTGTTCCAAATTTGGGAGCATCTTTGATCCGTAATAGCATATGAATATGAGGAGCACCTCTCGATTGATACTCTTTTCTCCAAAAGAAATCCAGAACTTCGCCAAGAGGAGTTTTTTTTGTTTGTAATAAAAGACATCATAGCTTCAAATCTATGATTAAAATACCTGCAAACATTAACTGGATCCAAACAGCACAGTTCTCCAGGTGTCTTGTACTCTATATTTTCTATGTTTGCATTTGCCTCCCGAAGAAATTCAAGTAAATCTTCCCAAGCATACACAGCACAGCTTAGAGTTAAAAACCATGTGGTGCTCCTAAGTTTCTTAGCATGCATTTCAAATCTCCATGACAACGGTACCAATACTCATTAGTACCACGCTGACATGCCATTAGATTAATTAGGTGAGAATCCAAAACAGTGTCTTTCTGTTGCACTTTATCCATGAATTCTATTGCTTAAACATTTTGCAGATGTACTCCACTTTTTAGGATATGGTTCACTGCATAAGAAAGTCCAGATAATTCACTCTCAAACAGAAGATGAAACAAATATGGAATACATTGATGAAATCTCGGATCTTATGCATATAATCTTGTTGTCCGGTATTCAGATGCAGGAATCTGCATATGTCTGTCATCATATTGTTCACCTTGACATGTTGGAAATAACTGAGGAAAACAACGAGCTTCCAAGCTTTCTTCCCATACACTAATGGGACTTTCTTTTGCTTTTTTCATCTGAAATAATTCAATAGCATTCCCCATTGCTTCTTTGGAATGCAGTGGATGAACACAGTAATGTTCATACATTTCTTCACTTGTGGACACATCCACTTTTTCAATTTGTCCAACAGACAAATCATTATCCTCTTCTTCATTTATTTCCTCTTCTCCTACGTATACATTTTTATAGTATTTATTGTTTTTGACCAAATACAACGTTGCCTTTTTGACTTTTCTAACATCCACTAAATCTTGCCAGATTTTCTTACTCTTTGTAGGCACACCATTAACTAGAATAACTAAAGGTTCCTCTTCTACATTTTCAACACCAATTGTCTCAATGTTTTTCTTTAAATCAAGAGGCAAATATACAACTCTACCCTTTAATCCTCTTTGTAAATCTGAAGGATTCAATTTCCCTGTCTAAGGCTCCATACGAACAATAGCCTGAAATGGATGCACGCATTGAATAAGAAAATTCCCATAGGTATTTAAATCCTTCAGTTTAGATGGAATATTTATCAACTCAAGATTATTATGTACCGCTCTAGCAGGCATTCTATTGTCATTTAATTTATTATAACAATATTTACAAATACGTTGATCAAAACCCAAATCAAAACAGTTTTCTACCAACAAATAAGTTGCAAAATCTTTCCACTCACTATTATTTTCCTCTTCACTTTTTAAATATAAATCAACTAACCTAGTTTGATTTTTGTAATGAGTGCATCGACAACACACATAAGGAAAATTTGGTTTTTCACCTGCAATGACCTTAAACTTTGTTATTTCCTGTTCAAAATTTTCAGTATTAAAATTTCGGACATTTTCTACCACATCTACCTCTATTACTGTATCAGTGTCTGCATTGTCTTCTTCTGGACCAAAGTAACTAACCTCAATTTCTTCACAAATCTTCTTAACATCTAATTCAGATCCATGAAAAAGAGCAGTATTTAACTGTTTAAGTTTAAGTACTGGACTTTTTGCATAGTACAACTTTCTCACAAATTTCCTCATTTTGGTATGATGCACTGCTAACATCCTGAAATGATGAAAAACACTCTGGCATATTTTTTTAGAAAGACAAGCCAGAGAATGCCCTTGCAGACCTGTTTTTTCTCTCACTCTGCAACAAACTAATTCTTACAACATTATAATCTTTTTTTTAGACTTTCCTTAGTATACTTACGTAAGAAATTGCGAAAGAAATCAATTGAATCCTGTCGTACACTGCAAATACTACTACAATTCCAAGTGTACACAGGAACCTTAGGACGTCTCTCTAAAACTTCATCAGCTATCACCTCTTCTGCATTTCTAAGCACAATTTTCTCTTTTTCAATAGGACAACCGTCCTTCACCTCATATGCTTGACCACTGGTGTCAACTGCATGCAACAAATCATTACTTTGAAAGTAACTCTCTTCATTAAAAAATGGCTCAGAAGAGCACTGACGATAATGATACATATTAAAAGAAATTTAAAACTAGTAAGTGAGATCAAATAATTTATATAAAGAGTGAGGAAATGAAAAGGAAGAGTAGTAGAAAGAAAAGAAAACAGTGCCAGAGAGAAAAATGAGGTCAGTCAGAAACTGTGAGGGAGTGAAACAGTTATAGTGACTAAATCATAATTTAAGGTGAAACACAGTGAAAAAGAATTAGAGACTCACCTTTAACAATGCTTTATTAGATGTAGAACAGTGGCAGTCAAAAACCAGATTTTCGTATGCAGAAACTCTGAATAATGCTTCTGTCACTGCAACCAAAGAATAATGGCACAGATTTCCTCTCAATACAGACTCATATTTGTCTATATAACCAATCATATTTGTTCCCACACAAATTCAAAATCAAACTAACATTTCAGTTGGTTGTCCCTTTCAATATTTTCAAAGTCACATAACGTTCACCCTTCACCCTCTGCCTTCTACGGCTGGTACCATGGTAACACCTCATTCTGCACCTGGCTGAAGACACAGGTCAAAAGTTCATATCTCAATGTTCCAAGTCAAACCAGCAAGGCTGATTGACCTCCAAACGCACCTGCTTATCCACTGCTTTGTTAGTTTTCATTATTTGCTCACAACCAATAGCATTTTTCGTTTTAAAAAAACATTAGCATGCAACCTAGTCTTCAATCTTGAATTGTAAGAAACAACCAATCATTTTTAGTTTTTCAAGTGCACCAAACCTCATCCACTTTTTTATCAAAACTCTCAGCTTCTAACTGCCTTTTCACTTCCAAAACCCATCTGAGTACTACTGGATCTGCCTTGAAAATGATGAAAGTTTGGCTTTTAGGGCACAGCTATATTTACTGGAGTGAAAGATATACAGCAAACAGAGGTATTTCCAACCTTGATTTACCATTATGTGGATTGGCCAGAGAGGATTGAGATGTCACCAATTGATACCATTGGTGAACACCTTTATGCATCTCCTACAACCTGACCTCATAATTGTGCACTGTGGTGGAAATGATCTAGGCACATTGACTGGGGTAGGTCTGGAAATGCTTTTAAAGGACACCTTTGGGCAATTGATGTCACTTTTTCCTCAAACTGCCTTTGGTATTCCAATATTTGCCAAAGACAGAAATGGAATTGGTCCAATCAATATTGTCCACAGATTGAGCAAGCAAGGAAACATGTAAATAAATTTGTTTCTGCTTTCCTCAGAGACTATGGCATGGGTTCTATATTCCACAACAACTTGCGTTACGACATGCAAGGCATCTATAGGAGAGATGGTGTTCATTTCACGGATGAGTGGAATAGAATCTTCCTCTGTAACATGAGACTCTGCATCGGTACTTACTTGTAGGTACAAAAAACACCCAATTAACACAACGGCTCTTTTTAGAGCCAACTTACATCTAAACACTCAAACTTGTAATTTAACTAAATTTTTTTAATCATTTTTGGTCGCCGTGCGCGACCCGGTGCGCGCACCCCGCAACTTTTTTGCAAAAAAAAATGTTTCTTTTTGGCTTTGGGGTCCTTAATGAACCGCCTGAGAAAACCTAGGAGGTCAGGAAGTCTCCACCCTGCCCCCTTTCCACGCTTTCCGCTATAGTTTTTCACACTCTTGTAAATAGCAATGCGCAACCCAGTGCGCTCACCCCGCAACTTTTTGCAAAAACTGTTTCTTTTTGGCCTTGGGGGTCCTTACTGCACCCCCTGAGAAAACCTATGGGGCCAGGGAGTCTCTACCTTGTCCCCTTTCCATGTTCTGCCCCTTTGTTCGCTACAATATATTCACTCCCACTGACAAAATGGCGGTCAACACTTCCTGATTTCCTCCAAATCGAATATTGACAGACGTCAAACAGCAAATCAGAATTCCGCTTGCGCACAGCCGCACTAGTTCGCGCACCCGTGCGCGCTGATAGATATATAATTGATTTCAACTTTAATTTTCTCAGCAACTACTGAACGGATTTACACCATTTAAAGAAAAGCGTAATCTTTTTTGCCAAATTTCTTATAATTCCATTCAGCTGTTCGGGCTGCAGCCGTGTCTAAAGGTCCTATGGAAAATAACATTGGAAAACACGTTTTGGAACCCCCCTTTTATCTCAGCCCCCTATTCCACGAATCCCCCCAAAACTTTCAGGGAAGCAGCGAAGTGGAGCAAGCCATCTTCTTTGAGAAATTCGCAAACATTCGTCCACCGGCGCCAAAGTTAATCCAAATAGAATGTTGCGGATTTCCTATGGAAACTAGGTCCTAACTATAACTACCTACTGGCGAGTAGTGATATATATATAAATATATATATATATTCCAGTACTCTATCTTAAGAATCCACTCAGCAGACAGGACTCAGATAGACAAGCGCGGACCCAATCTTTTGTGCTTTTCAATATTTATTTAAAGAAAATTTGCCACGCATCAGTATGCCGCCATAAATATATATATATATATACACCACACACAGATGTATTTAGGAAGAAGTTTATGCATATATATCTATATATATCTATCTATCTATATAACTATATAACTATATATATATATATATATATATATATATATATATATATATATATATATATATATATATATATATATATATATATATATATATTACCTACTGGTGGTCGCCAGTAGGTATATATAGTTAGGATTGTTTCTCTATGGGATTTTTGAAAATTCTATGTCTAATAACTTTGGCGTTTGTGGACGGAATTGGCTTAAATTTTCAGGAAAATGGCACATTTTGTTTCTGAGCAGCCCCTGAAAATTTGGGGGGGGGGGTTTCGTCAAGGGGGGGGCCAAGAAAAAAGGGGGGTCCCAAAATGCGTTTTTCCCATGTTAATTTCCATGGGGCGGTTGGCCTCACTTTTAGCTCGAACGGCTGAATGGATTTGCACGAAACTTGGCAAAATTGTAGGGACTGTTAGCCCAATGTGCCTTTGCTAGGTCTCAATATATGTGCTCCAGTGGATTTTGATAAATTAACGTTCAAAAAAATATATATATCTGTGACAGCGCTCCGGGTAGCGCTCCGGTTCGCGTACCTGACGCGTAACGGAACTTCGCGAAGCGAAGCTGATTGGCTCTCCGGTGTCTGTCAACATTCTAAACAGTCCGGAGCGGGCGCCATCTTGTTTCTCGGTATTATAGAGTGACAAGAGGAGGCCAAAACAAAGGGGGAAATGACCATAAGGGGGAACAGTAGATCCTCCCTGACTCCCTAGGTTTGATGTGGAGGCTTTAAAAGGGCCCCGTGGGGCAAAAAAAAATAATAAAAATATCGTTGTTTTTGCGTGGGGTGCGCCCGGTACGCACACCGGAAAGCGGTCTGGGGAGCGTACTATAAGGAAACAAGAATGATAGACTTTTTAAATATTGTATGTTTATTGATTGTTCGTTTTGTTGTTTTTTTTTGTTTTTTTTATTTAAGTAGCAATATGTAGGTACCAATGCAGAGTCAAAAAGTTAATATACACCGTCTCCTTTGTAGATATCTTGCATGTTGTTTCAGAAGTTATTGTGGAATATGGAATTCATACCATAGTGTGTCAGGAAAGTAGAAACAATTTGGAGGCAGGAGATGATAAAGAGATGCTAAATACACATTGGAGATAATATAGTTGGAGAAAGGAAGTAAATATGAGCAAAATTATTGTGTAACATAAAAAAGTTGCACAGTATACTATAAGTCTGACTTTACATTATAATCAATTTGGTATTAGTTTATGAATTACATATAAAAATGATTAAAGACTCGAACAATTTTTGATTATTAAATATACATTTATTTTTCTGATTCTTTTTCAAAATTTAATAGACTGTCTAACATTTGACTGTCCGAAATGTCCTCTTGTTGAGTGAACATAACTTCCCACATTTTATCGTCCTCATAATGAAGTAACAAATCCACAGATTCTACACATTGTAGAAGTTCTTGGTCTCGTGATTCGTCCATGAATTCCAAGTCAATGCTTTCAATGATTTCCTCATTGTTCATCTCTAGGGCAATTTCAAAGGAAACATTCTGTTCTCCTTCCATTTTTGTGCTGAAATTTGCATAAAAAATAAATATATCAGTAGAGATAGGGCAATGTTGGGTTTAAGTTCAGACAGGTACTTGTGAGTTTATAACAGAGAAGTTATCTATGGGCACTGTATGGTTTCAGGTGTGAAGTAGTACTATTAAAAAGTGCCTGCGAAAAAGCCTAAGTAAATTCATAAATATGACACAGAAACGTAAATCAATCCATAATTATAATAAACAAGCCTTTCTCAATGTCTAACTCTTACAGAGGGATATGTTTTCCAAATTAATTTAAATTGTATAACATAGTTCTCCGGTCAAATTTATAAAATAACATCTTACCTTTTAAAAATAAGTTTAAGTTGTCAGTGAAAATGTTCTTGCAATGTACTTCAGGAAGTAGTAGTCAAAATGGCTGTGTTTTTCTCTCTTTCTTTATATATATTCAGGTAATAATCAATCAAATGTCAGGTAAAAAAAAGTAGAAAATGAAAGTAACATTTTAATTGGTTGTCAATTCCAACACTTCAGATGTGTTTTGTGAAGTAATTTACCTCAGGGAATTTAGAGAGGTCTACATGATAAATGGCTAAATGGAATTCCAACCAAATTAGTGAAAATGGTAGGGATTGGTATGTAGTATGAGCTAATGTATATTTGGTGAAAGTGTCTCCAGTGGTTTTTCTGTAAATTACTTTTCTACCTTTTTTAAGCGAGCGCTTCTCAGTGCGTGTCCCGGTACGCGAACCTGCAGCGTTACGGGAGTCCTCCATTTTGTGTTTCAGTAGAATTGAGATACAAGATGGAGGGTAAATAATGTTCAGAATGGGTAGAAGGGGGCACGGTAGACGTATCCTGACCCTCTAGGTTTTCTGAGGGTGGCTGAGGAGTCCCATATGTGCGAGAAAAAAGAATTTTTTTTTTAATTTTTCGCGCGGTTAGCTGCTGGTACGCGAACCGGGTAGCGAACCGGGAAGCGAACATAAGTGAAGATTAGTGAAAAAAGGTACATTCAAAATTTTTAAAGAGTAATTATAGTTAAGGTAGCTCTGAAAAGAGCTTTTGGGTTCTGTGTAAGTTCCAGGTACTTATAAGTAGGTACCAATACACAGTCTTAAATTTTGTATGAAAACTCTGTTCCCCTCATCTGAGAAGTGCACGCCATCTCCTCTGTAGATATCTTGCATGTAGTAACGCAAGTTATTGTTGTAGATGCAGCCCATTCCATGGTCTCTCATGTAAGCTGAAACAGACTTATTTACATGCTTCCACGATTTCTCAATTTGTGGACAAAATTGATTGGACCACCTCCATTTTTGTCTTTGGCATATATTGGAATATACCAAGGCAGTTTGAGGAAAAAGTCCCATCAATTGCTCAAAGGTGTCCTTTAAGAGCATTTCCAGACCTACCCCAGTCAAAGTGCCCAAATCATTTCCTCCACAGTGCACTATTATGAGGTCAGGGTTTGGCAAATGTAAAAATGTTTTCACCAATGGTATCAATTGGTGACATCTCAATCCTCTTTGGCCAATCCATTTGATTTCCACATTTTGTAAATTGAGGTTGTGTAAATTTCTGTTATCAGCATACCTGTGAGCCCAGTGGATGTAGCTATGTCCTAGAATCCAGACAGAAAACATGGCGAGAGGAGGTTCTGCTGCAGTCAGATGAAGTGTGGGAATGAAATGGCAGTTGAAACAGTGGAGTTTGTTGTGAAAAAAAAACTGTGGAGTTTGAGTGCTAATGATTCATTAGCAGTGATTGGTGGATTTCCATTGCTGAAAACAGAAAGTTAGGGTGCATGGATGTGTTCTTTGAAAGATGTAATTTGAATGGTTAATAAAAAATGATTTTATGAAAGATTGCAGTGTATTAGCAGGTGTACTGAGAGTTCAGAGTTCATTTGAAACATTGTTGTGTGAACTTGTAAACATGAGAGGTCTGGCAGGAGGTAGTTGCTATGGAAAAAGGGCAGAAAGGGCAGAGGGGGGAAGGGTGTTGATTTGAAAAAAGTGAGGGAAGAGTTTTGATTGGCTGACATGAGAGATATGTGTGATGAATATCAGCATTTCTGTGCCTTTCTTGGTTGCAGCCTCTGGAGTGCATACCTTTTGTTCTGCATAAGAAAAATTGGTGTGTTTCTGAGACTGTTTTGAAATTCAAAAAGCATTTGCTAAGG
This sequence comes from Lissotriton vulgaris, assembly GCF_964263255.1. Lineage (NCBI taxonomy): Eukaryota > Metazoa > Chordata > Amphibia > Caudata > Salamandridae > Lissotriton > Lissotriton vulgaris. The sequence continues at coordinate 274,190,174 of NC_141695.1, read as the reverse complement.
TGAGATATTGTTTCTTTATTTTAGATAGAGACTAGTATGTTTTTTTGAGAAAATAAGAAAGCCAGCTGTGCATTTAAAATGATGTTTTGAGTCAAGTGTTTGCATTATGTTTTCAAAGAAGATTTTGCATTCTTTTACAAATTGTAATTGCAGATAATGTAAAGTATTAGTACTGACAAGGTGTGGTTGTACATAGGAGCAGTGCTGTGTTTTCAAATGATGATCAGAAAATCGTTTTTAAGGAAAAGGAATGCTTTTAAAATTTATGAGAATTTATTTACTTGCGATGTGACTCCTGCAATGCGTCGCTTTTGCAGAACAGATGCATGATGCATCTGTGTTGTTTTTGCCCCATGGTGCTCCACAGTGTACATGTTAAAAGTGATGCATAAGTGGTGCAAGGGCCTTGTAAATACACCCCTATGTGTGCTTGGTCATTTTAAGTCACTTCCCCCTGGGGAAAGGGTCTTCTAAATATGTCCTCATGTGTACTTTGCAATTTTAAGTCACTTCTCTCTGGTGCAAGTTCTTTGTAAATACGCCGTTATGTGTGCTTGGCCATTTCAAGTCACTTCCCTCTGGTGCAAGGCCACGGCCTTGTAAATACGCTCTCATGTGTGCTTAGCCATTTCAAGTCAATTCCCCCTGGTGCAAGGTCCTTGTAAATACGTCCCCATGTGTGCTTGGCCATTTCAAGTCACTTCCCCCTGGTGCAAGGGCCTTGTAAATACGTCCCCATGTGTGTTTGGACATTTGTAGTCACTTTCCCCGTGGTGCAAAGTCCTTGTAAATACGCACCCATGTGTGCTTGGCAAATTTTGATTTTGATTGTTTGAGTTACATAGCCATGTTAAAAGTGATGGAAAAAAGGTGCAAGGGCCTTAAAAAAATGCTTTCATGTGTATTAGGGCATTTTAAGTCAGTTCCCCATGAATGTAGGTATATAATTGTTTTACATAAAAGGTTTAAAAACGTTTTTTGAAATCAATTAGGTTTCTTGATATGTACTGCTAGTGTTTCATAGGTTGTTTGGGGCATATTTACAAGGCCTTTGAGTCCCTTTGATGTTATTTTCCCCATTTTAATTTAAGACATTTCCCCGTGGGGCAAGGTCCTTGTAAATACGCCCCCATGTGTGCTTGGGTAATTTAAGTACTGATAGGGTGTGCTTCTACATAGGACGTAGACTACATCTGCACAATGAGATAACTAAGCTGAAGAAATACAGGTGATGTGATTGTTAAATGTGCCAAAATATTTGCACGTTTTTCAATTATATCACTTGGGTTTCCTAACATTACGAATCACATTGTGCAGATGAGGTTTAGTCGTGTTCAGGGAGATAGAGGAGGTCTGGCCTTTGTTCAAGAGTGCAGTGGACATGATTCACTTCATTGGTAGGCTTGTACATGTATTATCACCTCTGTACTCTTCAACAAGCCTACATTTCATCTGCAACCCTGAGTAGGCCTCACCTCAAACAAACCTCTAGATAGTCCACACCTTATCGTCATCCTGAATCAATCATTTAAAGTGTTAGGGGCAGATTTATGATGGCTGTGCGCCTCTTTTGTGTTGCTGTTGCGTCACTTTTATAATGCAGCAGTGATTTACAAGATGTACCATGTTGCAAGATAGCAGCCGCGGGCCGTGGAGGGAGTTACGGTGGGGCAGGGAGGCAGGGAGGGGGAGGGGCAGGGTGGAGGGACCTAAACACTGGCATATGCATTATTGCAGGTAAGTATATAATTTAACGTGCGTCAGGTTTCATGTGTGCGTTTTGTTGCAGGGTGGGCAGTCATTTGCATGAAAGTCCTGTAAAACTAACATAGTAAAATTAAGAAGATTTCACTGAATCATCTTTATGGCATTGCTGAATCAAATCCTTACTGTTATTGATTTATTGTTTGGTAATAGTGGTTAATAACATTTTTTATTATATTTTACAACAGATTCAACTGCAGATCATTTCGAAATAAGACAATGCCGTCTAAGGATAGAATCCGAAAGGCTACAAAACATCAAAGACAGCAGATTACTAAATGCTTGCAGCAGTCCTCTACAATAAAATCTCGCCAAGACACGAAGAAAGCTCCGGGTAAGAGAACGAAATCATTCCTTAGAAACATTTGTAGAAACAAAAGTATAACTACAGAACAAGTTTTAGTCCAGAAAAAGAGAGCCAATTTAAACGGAAAGGAAAGGCCAATCAAAAATGTTACTAGTAGAGCAGGAGATAATTCTGTGCATGGCAGTAGAAGGAAAAATCTGTTTAGGGACATTCGTAGACGAATGTTCCGCAACAGGATAATTGGCAATTTGTTAAAAAATTTAAAGAAAGGTCAACAGAAAGTGGCTTTTTATAAGAGAAAGAAAAATGTAGAGAAAAATATTGATCAGGCTTTTGAAATTAAGCGAAAGTTATTTATTTTGGTAATCAATAGAATTAGGAAACTAAACAAGGTAATTTATGATTTCAAATCAAATAGTAGATGGAAGAGAGTAGTTGATCTCTATCTTCACGCCGCACGGACCTCTCACCTCCTTGGACCCAGATTCAGCCTGCTGTGAGCCGCCACGCCTCGCCGGACCCGCTACGCCGGTCCCGCTTCGCGGCTTCCAGCGGCTGATTACTGCAAGGGGCAACACCTGGCGAACTCAAGACCGGCAGGGCTGCGAGGGTAGAGCGGAGGACTCCACGGACCAGGATTCTCCGCGCGCCCGATTCCAGCTGGGCTCCTCTCCCTGCCGGCCCCGCCCCCACCACCGCAAGCCTTAAGGCGCTGGTAAACGTACCTTTGGCGGACTCTCTATCTTCACGCCGCACGGACCTCTCACCTCCTTGGACCCAGATTCAGCCTGCCGTGAGCCGCCACGCCTCGCCGGACCCGCTACGCAGGTCCGGCTTCGCGGCTTCCAGCGGCTGATTACTGCAAGGGGCAACACCTAGCGAACTCAAGACCGGCAGGGCTGCGAGGGTAGAGCGGAGGACTCCACGGACCAGGAGTCCCCACGCGCCCGATTCCAGCTGGGCTCCTCTCCCTGCTGGCCCCGCCCCCTCGGTGTACTCTGTAAATCTACAAAGAGGAGGCAATAGCCCCGCTGCGCGGGAGCGCGCGGGAGGGCGCCGGGAGAAGCCCGGGACAAGGGCGGGACCGTCTGTGGCCGTCCGGGGCCGAAGGAGGCCGGGCCGGGCCCATTCCCTTAATCCCAGCCTCCAACAGGAACAAGGTAATGCCCTCGCCACCATCACGAGAAACTCCATCAAGGGATGGGGCCTCCAGTACAGGGACGTTGGACAATTATTTCAAATCTGCTAAGGGTGATGCGGGCAAGGAAAGCTCACTAGAGAAACGTAGGGTGGAGCGCAGGCGCTCCATAGAATCCATGAAAATCAGACCATTGAGTGACATTATCCCTTACCCCAGTTCCCAAGAGGAAGGTACGCCCCCTAGCAGTTCAAATAACCCGACCATCGAGAACTTTCCCCTCTTACTAAGGGAAATTCCCTCTACCCCAGGGAGAGTGCCCGGAAAAAACGCATAGCCAACCCCCCCAGAGTTATCTCTTACTCCTGTCAACCTGGTAACCCAAACTCCCCCTATGCAAATAGCGAAGAAGAGTAAGCCAAAACCAAATGTTGTGGTGGAGGTGCATAGGCCTCCGCCTAGTAAACGCGTCAGGAAGTCAATTGGGGGACGGGGGAAATCTAAATTATCTTACCTTGATTTTGGCAAGAAACATACTAACATACTCCTACCGGGGAAGGCTATTGAGATAGTGCCTACCATTCCACCTCCTAAGGCTCAAAGCCCCACCATAGTTGTTACCACCAAGGAACCAGAGGCTAACACATCGAACATAATCCTTCCACTCACAGCCTCAGGGAGTATCAAATTTTTATTCCGCTCCCTCCTGCAGCCCATTAGCGATAGTCTGAAAAAAGTGGAGATTAGGCTCACTTTATTAGAAACATCTCTTACTACCCTAAACACCTTAGTTAGTAAGCAAACTAAGCTAGTGGGAACTCATCCTTCTGTTGGGGACCCTCCAAAAGTAGGAGCTGCAACAAATGTCAATAAAGCCCCCCCCCCAGAATGCGCCATCTGCCCCCCCTTTGCAACCTCTTATGGCCACTCCACTTAAGGCACAGCATAACAACCAAATTAATAGACCTACACAATTAATAGACCATGCCCCTCATAGATCTCAAGCGGAGACTAATGGAAGATGCCAAGAAGAGGTTAATGCCCCCCCACACTCTCCAGTCCGGCCAGCCCCAAGACCACGGAGGCCAGACCTCCCGCCTGAAGCCAATAGCTTAACGGTGGTTTTAGCAGGTGCCCCCCATCTAAGATCAGGGGAAAATGAAGATTATCAATCCCTTAAGAAAAAGGTCATCAAATGGCTTAATTGGAACCGACCCCTACCATCCCATTTTAACAACGAGATTATTATGGTGAGAAGGGTCCCTTGGTTAGGGAAGACCAGAAAAACCATAATAGGGGACTGCATTCTGGTAACTTTTAAAGACCCGGGCACTGTTCTGCACATCTGTGGAGGAGTAAATAGATCACTGGATTCCACCATACAGACCCTCCCAGTATCTTTCTTCTTCCCCCCCATTCGCATGCACCAGGTTCCATCGCATGATGAATGGACAAGGGTGGAACGCAGACGTAGACACAAGGTCTATGCACAACGCCCGCACTTCCAACCGCCGGACACACCCTATTTCCATTTTAATCGCTTCAACTGCTTGAATGGCTTGGACGGGGTTGACTGACTTACTGTTTACAAGCCAGTGACCTGGGATAATGGCTCCTGCGGACTTTCTGAACCCCCCACCGTGGCTCCTGGCATAACCCCTGGCCCATTGAACGATCTAGTGGCTCTCGACTACGGCATCAGCGAATCTTCCCACCCATCCGCTGATAATGTAGCCATAGCTGAGGGGATAGCCAAGGACCTTTTTCTTGTGGACAACGGTGCGCTTAGATTCTCTGAGCCACTTACATCCCCTGCTGCCCTTGCCCCAGGCCTTGCAACAGAAGTGGGGCCCGGAATTATCTCCCCTAACCCCTATGGCATGGCAACCGACACCCCTGAACATTTGAAGCTAATTTGCTGGAACATTGCGGGATTGGCCAACAAACTGGATGAGCCGGGCTGGGCAAACTACATCGAGACTGGCGATATATGTATGTTCCAGGAAACCTGGGCCAGAGAGGATCACGGACACCAAGGCTATACATCATTCTCCATCCCAGCAAGGTGGGAAGGCAAAGGCCGCCCATCAGGGGGGCTCACGACGTGGGTTGCATCTCATTTGGGCTGTGTGGCCACACGGTGGCCGTTTAAATCTGATGATATCCTTGTGGTCTCACTACTATGGCCAAACAAAGTTAAACTTCTGCTGGTTAACATCTATTCCAGGCCGATGGGAATGGCAAAGGAATCACCAACCATTGATGAACTTTCGAATTTTCTATCTGAACTGCCGACTGATTCATACTATGTGGTGGGTGGGGACTTTAATTCTCATTTTGAGCCACTCCCCGGCCTCCTGGAAGGGTTCTCATCGGAAGAAGAGGCTAGGTGGGCAGTACCCTTGGTGGAAGCTCCACTCCCGAAAGCCTGGACCCCACTAGCACTGCAAATTACTGCCCTCACTCTAAGGTTCGGACTCAGAGCCTGTAATGGGCGAACGAAATCCGACATACCCAGTAAAAATACTTACAATAGACGGGGGAGAGAGTCCCACTTGGACTACGTTTTGGTCCAACTAGTGAGGTGGCCGACAATACAGGATTTTAGGGTGATGGAAAGGACCGACAGTGATCACAACGCCCTTGAGCTTGACCTTGTCCATCCAGGCCCCCAAGCCTCAGTGTCTAAAGTGGAAGGGAATAACCCTGCGCTTCTCCTGGATAACAGCAGGAGAAGAATCAGGTGGGAGCACATGGTTACAAACAAGGATAAACTCCCTCTGCTCTATGCGGAGATTACTCCCATCTTGGAAATCGTGGGGAGCCTTGACATCGAGGCAAACAATAGAGACTCACAGAGCAAACTGTATGAAGCCCATGAGGAACTTATAAAAGCTGCGGCACCTCATTTTGCGTGTAGTTCACGAAAGCCAAGGGAGAGGCGCCAAGGGAAAACACAGTGGTACAATGTAGCATGTAGACGGGCCAAAACAGAACTTCTTGGAGTAATTAAGGAGGGGATAGGAGGGGAACGCCTTAAACAAAGCAGGCGAGCCTATAAGAAGCTTCTTGTCCAGGCTAAAGTAGAATGGGAGGAAAACCAGTGGGAAGAACTCACTAAGGCCCTAGCGATTCAAGATCAACGCTTGTTCTGGAGGACCGTGAATGGGGGATCAGGGAGTCTACATTCGGCACTAGAGCCCAATATAGCACCTGGAGTGTGGCAGGCCCATTTTCAGTCCCTATACAGCTCTGAGCCGGGAGAACTCCCTGCTCCTATTGAGGTGGATTGGCCGGGCTGCCAAGGGGATCCTATAACATTAGGTGAGGTTACTGCTGCTATCTCAGGTCTGGCTTCGGGGAAGGCGCCGGGACTGGACGGGCTACCGGGGGACTTGTTTAAACAGGAGCCCACCGTCTGGGCGCCTTACCTTGCTGCCCTCTTCAATAGTGTTCTCGGCGGGATGGAAATCCCTAGTACTTGGCTGGGGGCTGAGGTGGTCCCCATCTTTAAAAAGGGCTCGCCCCTCCTCCCAGTCAACTACAGACCGATTGTCTGATAGATGTAGCACAGAAGCTGTTCGGTAGGGTTTTGTTGAACAGGCTTCAGGATTGGATGGAGGAGGTGGGCGCCCTTAGTCCCTACCAGGCGGGATTTAGGAAGGGGGTATCCACAGTGGATCAGGTTTTTAGATTGAATCTGATCTACTGGAGGACAGCAAAGTTCGAGGGCGTCAGTTTGTACACAATTTTTGTGGACCTACGGGCCGCCTTCGACCTGGTGCCCAGAGGGAAACTTTGGAGCGTCCTGGCAGAGATGGGTGTACCCCCAGATATCCTACTGATCTTGCAGAGGCTGCACCACAATAATTACGCCCGTGTGAGGTGTGGGAGGTCGGGGGAACTGACTGACAGATTCCCCGTTGGCAGAGGGGTAAGACAGGGCTGCGTGATGGCGCCGACCCTGTTTTGCCTCTTCGTCAACGGGGTAATCGCCCATCTCAATGCCACCGACTATACTGACGCCCCCAAACTAAATGGCAGCAGGGTGCCCGCAATTATGTTTGCGGACGACACACTGTTGCTATCTAAAACCCCCATGGGCATACAAAGGATACTTGATTCCTTTGTGGCTTTCTGCCTTGATAGAGGGCTAGAAATCAATGCTACAAAAACTAAATTCATGGTTTTGAACCCGAGCCAGAAACAGCGCCCGAATCCACAACTGGGAGCCGTGCGGCTGGAGAGAGTAGCCACCTTTGAATATCTTGGTGTGACCCTCAACGAAACCATGACCTGGGGACCCCATCAGAGTAGGGCAAACCTTAAAATAATACAAACTACTGGGGTTATTTCCCGGATGATGACCGGCTCGTCGTACCGCCCATTGGGGGCTTTAATCCAGATATATAAGGCCCAGGCTAGGGGGGCGATTATGTACGGGGCTGAACTGTGGGGCCATATGCCATGCCAGAACCTGTCACTAACAGAAAATAAGTTCATAAGACAGATAGCCGCACTTCCCCCTAGTACTCCGCTCCTCCCCTTGAGGCTTGATTTAGGGCTACGACCACTTGCTGACGAGATAAGCTTGAGACCCATTGCCTTCTGGCGTAGGCTATGGAGCAGCAATGATCTCGCCGACTATAGGGCGGAATTGGTCGAATTACTGAACCACCCCAAGGCGCTTAGCATTCCATGGGTCAAAAACATTCAAGCTACCTGTGCGGAACTGGGGCTCCCTGATTTGTGGACTGAGCTGGCGAATGTAGCACCAAACATCTCCAAGAGGTCCCTGGCGAATTTGTATCACGAACACAAAAGGGCAAGGGCCCAAGCTACCCAGCCAGAGGGGTCCCTATCATCTGTGTTCCTGCAAAGCAAGGATCTCTATAGATTTGAGAAGGCACTGGACCCTATATATCCCACACTTGCTAGGAAGTTGTTCCTCCAATGGAGATACGGCACATTGCCCTTTCGGTCCTTTACAAGTTCCTGGTCATTGGCTCCCTCCACAAAGCACTGTCCTGTTTGTGCTGACAAAGAGGAAAACGACTTGCACGTGGTCTTCTTCTGCCCAGCCTACAAGGCAGCTAGAAAATACTGGCTCCTCCCTTTGATAAAGAATTTGGGTGGCAGGGAATATGCACCAATGTACAGGGTTTTAAAATCCGATGTTTCCGGCCCAACTGTTTTTGCACTTTCCAAATTCTTTACTAATGTCTGGTATACGCGTAATCGCTTTTTAAAAATGCTGGGTAGCACCTAGAAATGCTTCTCCTTTTTAAGATGTTTTTATGTCTGTATAGATCCTTTTTAACATATGTACTCAATGTTTTATCTGTTTATGAAAGAGTTACATGTGATTTTATTTGTATTGTGTATCTTTTATGACCGAATGGTCGAAATAAAGATTGAAAATGAAAATGAATTGAAGTAATTGTTGTGAAGTTTTCTCAGGAGAATGGATGCATAGTTCAAGTTGTGAGGCATTTTTTAGTGAGGAGAGTTATTTTCAGGACAATAATTTGGTGCATGCAGTTGACACCAGTGGTCGAGCTTATGAGGTGAAATATGGTTGTCCGGTTGAAAAAGAAAAACTTGTTTCAACAGAGGCAGAAGAGGTGTTAGGTAATGAAGTTTTAGGGAGACGTCCTAAGGGACCAGTGTATACCTGGAAGTGTAGTTCTATTTGCAGTGTGCGACAGGATTCCATTAATTTTCTTTGTGATTTTGTACGGACATTTAATAAGAAAAGTTTAAAACAGAAAATGAAATTGTTGCGGGAATTAGATCCTTGCAGAGTGAGAGAAGTGACAGGTTTGCATGGTCATTCACTGGCTTGTCTTTCCAGGAGAGTATGCCAGAGTGTTTTTCATCATTTCAGGATGCTAGCAGTGCATCATAGTAAAGTGAGGAAATTAGTTAGAATGTTGTATTATGGTAAGAGTCCAGCAATTATGCACTGCTCTTTTGCATGGTTCTGAAGTAGATGTGAAGAATATTTGTGAAGAAATTGAGTTTTGTTACTTTACAAGTAAAGAGGAGAATGTTGAAATTGACCCAGAAGAAGAAGGTATTGTGGAAGCTATATGGCTGAGATACCCGCCACCCCCTCTCAACACAATCCCCAAAGGAGGGAAACAGGAAACAGTTCTTGAAGTTTTTGGAAGAGGGAGGGAGTAACCCTCCCGGCCGTATTTATTAAAACAAAATTAAAACATTAAATCAACATTTTATATTATGTACAATTTCATTACCACATTGCGATGTTTGGCTAACCTTAACAAATTCTCTAATACAGAGGTTCTCCTAGCCGAACTAACATCCTACACACATTTACTTGAAATTATGAAATTGTACATCCTAACGTTTAAGGGCCAACGGCAAGGTCGTAACCGGTGTCAAGATCCCTAACCAGAAATACCCCCCCCACTTGTGAGGGGCGACAGCACTGAGGCGTACCTCAAGTGCAACTACCAATTTCCCTTTGACTTGACGGGGGCACCAATAAAACTCGACGCCACTTAAAGGTCGTTCGAGGACTCGTGTGAGGTATCTAGAAGGTAGCGTAGACCCCCCCCCAAACCCCGCACAACTTACCACATCTGCCGTCGCAGACGTCACTGGCCCCGGGAAATTCCCCAGGAGGGGGCTGTAACCCCTCCTACACAGGAAGGGGCCTTGACCGCCTTTCCTTTTCTTTCGGCGACCCATCCTTAGAAGGGACCGCCTCCCCGTTGAGGGGCCAATGGCCACCTCTCCCGAGCGCTCCCATCCGTGTTGGGTGACGCCCACTCATAGGGATCTTCCAATTAGTGCTCACCGATCATGACCTTACCGCCACAGGCCGGATAGTTGACCGGCTATCCGGACCCCCCACAAAGCTCCTACCTAAAGGTCATGTTTTAACGTTTTTAACCATGCTAAGAAGTCTCCTATGAGTAACTCATTCCCCACCCGAGACAAATGCACACCATCCCCCAAATACATACTGTCATCATTAATACAGCCATGCGAAATAGAATGCAATGTCCTGGAACGGAACAACCTACTCACTTTGTTATTAAGCTTCCTCACAGAGTGATTCAAAGCAGGAACAGAAATAGCCCCTCGCCACACCTTTCGTGGGATCATATGGGACCACGCAATTGTGCACCCCGGAACTCTCCTCGCCAACCAACTTACAGTGGAAAGCATTGCCTCCAGGAGAAGTCGTCTACCGGTGGTGACCAAATCGTTGCCCCCTAGATGCACTATGATTATAGACGGCGGTGACCTCGTCCGCCCTAACAAACCCTCGAAAAATGCTTGAAACTGGTCAATACAGAGCCCGCCTCTTCCGTAGAAGGACACCCTGTACCCGTATTCCCCAGCTACGTGAATCATGTCACCTGCTTTGAATACGTCCGCGGCACGCCTCACGTATGAGTGGCCCACGACCCACACCTCCTTCTTCACAGCCGGTGATGTCTGACCGCTGGCCCGGTGTTGGGTCGACTGCATAGTCCGCCCCGCCTCGTAGGCTTGCGCAACTGAAAACCAAACAAAGACAAGAAGCGCGAGTACATCATTACAGCTTCACAACATGTGCAACCGCACATACCTCTTATAACACTTGGAGGACCAACGCCCCACTCGTTTCACTTGTTCAACATTAAGACCCCTAGCTGTAGCTTCCGTAGCAGCCCCTATCCGAAAGGAGTGGGTCCCAAACTCGCCCGGGTTCAAGCCCGCAGCGGCAATTGACATCGCAAGCACCCGCTGAAACTGAAATTTCGTCAGTGGGGTGGCGTCCGCGTGTCTCAACAAGGTCCCCCCCCATGATGCCACCCTTCGTGCTAGGTAGTTTTCTAAACACTTTACTGGACACATGGAGGACCCGGGAATCCTGGGTATGATTATGCCGTCACCCATCCCATCTTGATCGGTCTTGGACCTGACAAAGGAGACAGTCATTGTCTCTCCTCTGACCTGAACGTGTTCCCGGCACAAACCCCCTGTCACATCCCGTTTGTTCCTCGCCACCAGTTCGCTTACCTGCATCGCTCCATGAAATGCCAGCGTAAAAGCGGCTCGGAACAACACCGTCTCAAACTGAGATGAACATGTGGCAGGGAGTGTGGCCAACAACTGGGCCAACCTATCCAAACCTATCGGGCGCCTCTCATCTACTCTGCGACCCTCAAGGCGTTGCCACCCACGCAGCGCTTTCTGTACAACGAAAGACGCTGTCGGGTCCTGGATACCATGAGCCCTGGCAACAAAGGAAATGGCAGCACGATGCCTCTGGGCCGTAGCCACCGATTTCCCAGCCCTACGTAAGGACATCAGAAAATTCACTACCCATTCCTCGTGGCCCCAAAGCCCCTCTCCATCAGTCCCCAAAAAGGCTAAATAGGACCGAAACGCCCCTTCATATGCCTTCCTTGTCCTTGGTGCTAGGCTCTCTCCCACGAGGTGACGAAGTTCGGGGCACCGAGAGACCAGAGAGCTTCGGGAAAGGGTGCCGGCTCTGGGTCCGCTGTGGGAAGGAAACCCGAGAAAGCCTGCATATGAAAACGAGACAGTGCATCAGCTGCCTGATTCAGTACCCCCGGGACATGTTTAGCTCTGAATAGCACATTCAGTCGCATACACAGTAAAACAATTTCTTTGAGCAGTCTTAAAATCAGTTTACATCGTGCTGCCTGGCTATTGATGCACTCGACCACGGTCATATTGTCAGACCAAAATACCACGGAGTGATCTTTGAACCCTTCGGGCCAGGTTCTTAGGGCCACCAAAATGGGGAAAAGTTCCAAGAAAGCAATATTACTTGTCAGTCCATTGTCATGCCACCATGTCGGCCATCTTTGTGCCGACCATTTTGTGCCGAAGATGGCACCAAAACCTATGCTACCTGCCGAATCTGTCCATAGCCCCAGCTCTTCAGAGGACACGGCCGGTTTGTTCCAGACGACTCGACCATTAAAATCCGCCAGGAATGCTAACCAAATGCGCATGTCCTGGCGGACCTCAGCCGATAGTCTCGTGCGATGATGACCCTCCTTTAGGCCGACCATAGCTTGGGCAATTGAACGGGAAAAGGGGCGGGCCATCGGTATAACCCTCAGGGCAAAATTCAACTGTCCCACCAACTGCTGTAACTGATGCAGCGTAACTTTAGATCCATTTATACACATTTGCAGGGCTGCCCTGAACTTCCCCACTTTGTCAGCTGGTAAACGAAAACAACCCTCACTGGAGTCTAACTCGATCCCCAGAAACTCGAGGCAAGTCGCAGGACCCACCGTCTTACCCGGTGCCAATGGCACACCAAACTGCTTCATTAATACACAAAATTCGGCCAAGGCCTGGCCACATTCGAGATCCCCGGCTGCCCCAAGGAACAGAAAGTCATCAAGGTAATGCATTACATGTTGGAAACCCGTCCTCTTTGTGAAGACCCATTGTAGAAAACTACTGAATTTCTCGAAATAGGCACAAGATATAGAGCACCCCATCGGCATACACCTATCCATGTAATAATGACCCTGAAACATGAAACCTAGGAGACGCTGGTCGTCTGGGTGTACCGGGAGCAACCGGAACGCTGACTCGATATCCGACTTCGCCATCAGCGCCCCGGGCCCCAGGCGATTCAAAATGGCTACGGCCTCATCGAAAGATGCGTACCGCACCGAACACACTTCTGGGTCTATTGCATCGTTTACAGAAAGACCACGTGGAGCTGATAAATTATGAATCAGTCGGAACTCACCCGGGTCCTTCTTGGGGACCACCCCTAAAGGAGAACAAACAAAACTCTGCACCGGGGGTACACTAAACGGGCCGGCAACCCGACCTCGAGTAACCTCTTTCCGGATCTTCTCCTGTACCACGGTCGTATGCTGTAGGACCGAAAGTTGATTTTTACACTTCTCCACACCCTGAAAGTCCCCTACTGGGATGCGGAAACCATACGAAAACCCGTTCCGCAGCACCCCAGCAGAAGTACGATCCGGGTATTCACTGAGCCAGGGAATCATCGCCAAGGTATCAATCGGGGTAGGTAAAGGCGCCCCTCGGACTATGTTAGACCTGTTTGGCGCCTCCTCTACCCCCGTTATCACCCGTTTTGGCTCTGCACGTGGACTCAGGATGGGACGACCCGCACCCACTACATTCATGTCTAAATTTACACGATCCCTGGGGCCTAGTACATTTACCTCTGTTGAAATTCCAGCAGAACCCCCTTTTCCCTGTATTGCTGGCAGGTCTCGAGTGATCGTCGGTACCCGTACCTGATCGAAAGGGCGTCCCCGCATATTGGCGGGAGGATTCGCCAACATTACCCCCTACCAATGGCATTTTCAACATACCTGTCTCCTTCATTTTATCCCATGTCAAAGAATCGTAACAATCCCAGGTTAAGCTTTTATTATGCTCTTTAGCCTTTCTAAAAAGATTATCGTAGCAGAACCAATGGTTACCCTGGTGTGACGTCGAATACCCCATGATTCGCGACTGATAGGTCGGCAACTCGGAAAGTAACTCGGGCCTACATTCCCCTAAGATCGACGTAAAAATCCCCCATGCTTTGCCCCAATTGCCAATATTCTCATTCACTTTAAAGGCGGCCATTTTTGCGCGCCAAACACTCGGATGCATGAGGTCTTTCTGGCCCTTAACATGCTCCACCTCATAATGATCAACAAGCAACGAGAAGATGTTCACATATTCCCCCGCCCAAATCTTCTCTTTAATTACCAAAGGCACATGTTGACCCAACCTTTCTCTACGAGAGGGTGCTGACTCATCCCTCGCAATCGGCAATGGCCGCTTACCTGCACCGGACGCTGCCTCTGCGGTCGTAATCGTCCCTTGTGGCTTGTCAACTACTGCAGCCGGCGCGGACACCTTGGCTGCCTCCCGTTTCTCACGCAGTTGCTTCATCAGCGCCTGCGCGTCGACAGCCGTGGCGCCCTCACTACCTTCGCCCAACCACGCTGCAAGTTGTGCTGCCAGCTCGGGCGGCATATCTTCATTGGACACCGGGGTGACCACCACGGGAATCGGATTCCCCTCCACGGGTACTGGGGTTGGCGCTTCAAGCGGGGTACGGGGAACCGGGACGTCTCCCCCAGCTGGTCCCCTCCTTGGCCTCTTGGCTCTCCCTCCTGGGGCTGCTCCAGCCGAAGGACGTTCCGGCCCCCCTTCCCCCTCTCTCTCCGCCACCCGCTTCTTCAGCTCGGTCATCTCCTTCATGAGGACCCGAAGCATCTGTTCAGTCGTCATTCTCTTTCCGCCTTTCTTGGGCATTTCTCCGACAGAGTATCTGTAAGACAAAAAGAAGGATTACAACGCTCAAAATTGGCTCTTCGTTCCGTCTCGAGCTCACGTGCAGCGAGGAGGTGCAGCTTCAGAGCACAGGAACAAGAGGATGCCTTCTGGTCTTGCGTCCCCTTTTATCCGTCTTCAGGGCGGGCGTAAACCCGCCCCTGCCTGCCCCGAGGGCGTGGCCAGCCGCGTCAGTGTCTAGGCCAGCCCACTCTAGGGCGGGAAAAAGCGCGCCCCGGCTACGCCGCTTCGGGCATACCAGCCGAGACACGCCTCCCGCCCAAGATGGCTTCCCGGGGGGATCGTGGTACTCTGCCATACGTGCGGGGGGACCGAGTGGTCGCCCCTTTCCAGTTTACATGTTTCCAGTACAGATAATTTTCAAAAGGAAATTGCCACGTTTCAGGTGAAATCAAGTGAGAGGCCTAATTTCACTTGTGTGTGTTGTCGACGCACTTATTATAAGAATAAGACTAAGTTAGTGGATTTATATGCGAAAAGTGATAGGGAAAATAATAGTGAATGGAAGGATTTTGCAACATACTTGATGGTAGAAAATTGTTTTGATTTGGGTTTGGATCAACGTGTGTGTACTTATTGTTGTAACAAATTAAATCAAAACCGGATGCCTGCTAGAGCGGTTCATAATAATCTGGAATTGGTTGACATTCCTTCTGAATTGAAGGATTTAAATACTTATGAATCTATTTTGATTCAAATTGTGCATCCCTTTCAGGCTATTGTAAGAATGGAGCCAAAGACAGGGAAATTGCCTCCATCAGAGAGGATTAAAGGGAAGAGTTGTTTATTTGCCTCTAGATTTAAAAAAAAATATTAATACAATTGGAGTAGAGAAAGTGGAATCAATCAATCAATCAGTGACACTTATAAAGCGCGCTACATACCCGTAGGGTCTCAAGGCGCTGGGGAGGGGGGGTGCCGCTACTGCTCGAACAGCCAGGTCTTCAGCTTCTTCCTGAAGGAGAGGTGGTCTTGGGTTAGGCGCAGGTCGGACGGGAGGGAGTTCCAGGTCTTGGCGGCCAGGTAGGAGAAGGACCTTCCTCCTGTAGTCGCTCTTCGGATGCGGGGGACGGCGGCGAGGGCGTGGTTGGCTGATCGGAGGTGGCGTTTGGGAGCGTAGAAGTTGACTCGGCTGTTGAGGTAGCTCGGGCCTTGGTCGTGTAGGGCTTTGTGTGCGTGGGTGAGGAGGCGGAAGGTGATTCTCTTGTTGATGGGGAGCCAGTGAAGGTCTCTCAGATGTCCGGAGATGTGGCTGGACCGTGGGATGTCGAGGATGAGTCTGGCTGAGGCGTTTTGGATCCGCTGGAGTCTCTTCTGGAGCTTGGCGGTGGTCCCGGCGTAGAGGGCGTTGCCGTAGTCTAGTCGGCTGGTGACGAGGGCCTGGGTGACGGTCTTCCTGGTCTCTGAGGGGATCCACCAGAAGATCTTCCGTAGCATGCGTAGGATGTTGAAGCAAGCCGAGGAGACGCTGTTGACTTGTCTGGTCATGGAGAGGGAGGAGTCCAGGGTGAAGCCCAGGTTTCGTGCATGGTCTGTCGGTTTGGGTGCGGTGCCCAGGGCGGGAGGCCACCAGGAGTCGTCCCAGGCGGAGGGTGAAGAGCCCAGGATGAGGACCTCCGTCTTGTCCGAGTTCAGTTTCAGGCGGCTGGTCGTCATCCACTCGGCTACCTCTTTCATCCCCTCGTGCAGGTTGGCTCTGGCGGCGGCGGGGTTGTTGGTCAGGGAGAGGATCAGCTGGGTGTCGTCGGCGTAGGAGATGATGCTGAGGTGGTGTTTGCGTACGATGGCCGCGAGGGGGCTCATGTAGACGTTGAAGAGGGTGGGGCTCAGTGATGATCCTTGGGGGACGCCGCAGATGACTTCGGAGGCCTCTGACTTGTACGGTGGTAGGCGGACTCGCTGTGTTCTTCCGTCGAGGAAGGAGATGATCCATTCCAGCGCCTTGTCCCGGATTCCGATGTTGCTGAGGCGCCGTATTAGGGTGCGGTGGCAGACCGTGTCGAATGCCGCGGAGAGGTCTAGGAGGATGAGGGCCGCTGTTTCTCCATTGTCCATCAGGGCTCGGATGTCATCGGTGGCGGCGATGAGGGCGGTCTCGGTGCTGTGTTTGGCTCGGAAGCCGGACTGTGAGGGGTCGAGGGATCCGTTCGTCTCGAGGAAGGCGGCCATCTGCTTGTTGACGGTCTTCTCGATGACTTTGGCTGGAAACGGGAGAAGCGAGATGGGGCGGTAATTCTTGAGGTCGGTGGGGTCCGCTGGAAGAGGAACCTCTGGTTATCTTAGTTAATGGGGTTCCGACAAAGAGTAAGAAAATATGGCAAGATTTAGTGGATGTTAGGAAAGTCAAAAAGGCAACATTGTATTTGAAGAAAAACAATAAGTACTACAAGAATGTATATGTTGCAGAAGAGGAAGTAAGTGAAGAAGAGGATAGCGATTTGTGTGCTGGTCAAATTGAAAAAGTGGAACCCTCTAAAAATGAAGAAATATATGAACATTATAGTGTTCATCCTTTGCATTCTAAAAGTCATGGGGAATGCTATTGAGTTGTTTCAAATGAAACAAGCCAAAGGGAGTCCTATTAGTGTTTGGGAGGAAAGTTTGGAAGCTCGGTGTTTCCCACAGCTATTTCCAACACGTCAAGGAGGAAGATATGATGAGCGACCTGTTCAAATTCCTGCTTCTGAATACCGGACTTTACGATTGTATGTAGAAGATCCTAGGTTTCGTCAATGCATTCCCTATTTGTTTCATCTACTGTTTGAAAGCGATCTGTCTGGACTGTCATATGCAGTGAACCACATCTTGAAAAGTGGTGTACAGATGCAAAACATCTCGGCAAGTGACTTTATGAATAAAGTCAATGTGCAAGATAGTATTTTGGATTCTCACCTGATTAATCTCATGGCGTGTCAGCGTGGTACTTATGAGTACTGGTACCGTCGTCATGGTGATTTGAAATGTATGCTGAGGAACGTAGGAACTCCCACATGGTTCCTCACTCTCAGCTGTGCCGAGTATGGCTGGGAAGACTTACTTGAATTTCTACGAGAGGCAAATGGAAACATTGAAAATATCGAATTCAAGACACCAGGAGAACTGTGTTCTTTGGATCCAGTGAATGTATGCAGGTACTTCAATCATAGATTTGAAGCTATGATGTCTTTCATCATGAACAAGAAAAATCCACCTCTTGGAGAGGTGTTGGATTTCTTCTGGAGAAAGGAGTACCAAGCAAGAGGTGCTCCTCATATACATATGCTGCTGTGGATCAAAGATGCTCCCAAATTTGGAACAGATCCGGATGACTTAGTGATGAATTTCATAGAACAGTATTCTACATGTGCTGTTCCAAAGACAAAGGAAGACAAAAGTCTAAGAGAACAAGTTTTACGGTTTCAAAGCCATCGTTGTGGAAAGTACTGTCATCGTAAATTCAGAAACAAGAACAAGTACTATACAAAATGTTGTTTTGGATTTCCACGATTGGTGATATCTAAAGGAGGAGTGAACAATTTGATGTCTTCTTTGCGACATAATGTGACGAGAAAATCACCCAAAAATACATACAATTTGAAAAGGAACGAAAAGTCCAAGTATATTAATGACTACAACCCAGTGATTTTGTCCATTTGGAATGCTAACATGGATATACAGTTTGTGGCTGATAACTGTATGGCTGTGGCTTGGTATGTGACATCTTACATCACCAAAAAAGAAAAGACAGAATTGAAGGATATGTGGGAGGGCATTTCCCATGAAAAGAGCCTCAGTAAGAAGTTGTGCAGTTTCAGTCTGAAGATGTTGTCGCATCGAGAAATCGGTGCTTACGAATGTTCTGACCGGTTGTCTTCAGCAAGTCTTTATGCCAAATCCAGGAGTATCATTTGGGCGAGTCTTGGTCTTGCTGCAACGCGTAATCGAGTTCTGAAACCTGTACGGGAAATTGAGTATTTGGCGGAAAAGGAGCCAAACAGTACAGATATTTTGAAGACCAACATGTTGGATACATATTATCCAAATAGAAGCAGTCACCTCGAGGATGTTTGTCTGTATGAGGTTCTGCAAAATTACTTATTCAAAAGGAACATCAAAGAAGATATTGATAGAGGAGTGTATGCTGTAATTGGAAGTGAGGGATGTCTGGTCAAGCAAAGAAAATGCCAATTGGTAAATCATCGAAAATTGAGTGGTGAATCTCCTGAAAGAAAAGAGTTTTTCTATTTAGCTCTTTTGCAACTTTTCAAGCCTTGTCGTGTAGAAGAGGAACTGCTTGGAGATTTCCTCTGTTACAAAGACTCTTTCAATGCAGCCAAAGAGACAATAGAATGTCCTGTTTTTCCCAAATATCTAGAAATGTTGAATGCGGAAATCGAGCAGGAAGCAACGATTGCAGCCGAGATTGCTAGAGACAGTTCTCAGGACAGTCAGAGTTCTGTTTCATTGAGCCAGGATCCACTAGGAGGACCAGTTATCGAAAATGAAGCTGCCATTGCTATGATTGAAGTGGAAAGAGCCATGGCACATGCTCAGGAGGATGCGGTTAACTTAGAAGACTTGGAAAGACAACTCAACGTTGAGCAGAGGAAAATATATGACGAAGTTACCAACCAAATTGATCATGGATTAAGTCATGAGAAGAAAGAGTGCTCATGTACGTCGTTGAAGACTGTCCGACTGTACGTGAGTGGAGAAGCGGGAACTGGACAAAGTTTCCTCATTAAAGCAATTTCATGTTATTTGCAGAAAAGGACTGAGTCATCGCTGTCTTGTGTTGTCACCGCTCCAACTGGACTGGCAGCACATAACATTAAAGGTATTACTTTGCATCGTCTACTGATGCTGCCAGTGGAGCATGATAACAAATTACAATACCACAAGTTATCTGGAGATGCTTGTTGTGAAGTTTCAAGAGTCTTGAGGAAAATGAAACTTCTTATCATTGACGAAGTAAGCATGGTTTCCAATGTCATGCTTGCCTTTGTGCATTTGAGAATGCAGGAAGTTCTTAAAACAGAGTATGATGTGTTATTTGGTGGCAAACACATTATTGTTTTCGGTGATCTTCTGCAGCTGACACCAGTGAAAGGACAACCTGTGTTAAAAATGCTCACACATGAAGATACCAGAAAGTGTCTAGGGAGTATTGGCAACGTCAATATATGGTTAAACTTCAATTATGCTGAACTGCGTGAAAATATGCGTCAAGCAAAGGATGAAGATTATAAGAATATTCTACAAGATGTTAGAATTGGAAAAGTGACCGAGCATGGGAAAGAAGCTTTACATGCACGATTACTGTCAAATTTGTATCCAGAAGAAGACGTTGTACCTGAGAATATTTTTCGGAAAATTACTGAGAAGAAATCTGGAATATGTTTGATGCCAACTCTTGCAGAATGTGCCATCTTCAACAACAAAATGTTGCATTTAGAAAACCAAGAGATTGTGAAACTGGAAGCTATTGACAGAGTAGAGCATATGGGAGCAACAATTATTTTGTCTGAGAATTTGAAATGTAAATTGGATTCATTAGAGAAGACTATATCTAAAACTGCAGGTTTTGAAAAGACTCTGAATGTGTGCTTAAATTGCCGTATCATTTTGAGAAGGAATTTACATGTTGAAAGAGGTCTGGTAAATGGATCAATGGGTAATGTTGTTGATTTTGAGAAATACAGAAATAGAGATGGAATTGAATTTTTAAAAATTAAATTTGATGGCATTGAGGAAGTACAGCTAATTGGTCGTTACACAGCTAGGTTTTTGCTTGTAAAAGACTTATATGTTCGCCGTAAGCAGTTTCCTGTTTGCTTGGCATATGCGGTGACAATCCATAAATCGCAAGGTTTAAGTGTAGACACTGCTTTAGTGAATATTGGCAGTTCTGTGTTCAAAGAGGGTATGGCTTATGTAGCATTGTCACGAGTCAGAAATTTATCAGGATTGTACTTGATTGACTGTGATGTTACAAACATTTGTGCGGATCTAGATTGTGTTAAGGAATACAATAAGTTAAGAAGAGAGTATGCGCCACATTTGCCTCAATATCCTTTGTTTGAGAAACATGTGGTAGGCCGGAAACGAAGAAATATCAGTAATAGTAGGGAGGTTGTAGAAAAAAGACCAAAAGTCGATGAACCGAAAGTTGTAAGCAGAAAGAAAATGAATTCTGTTGAAGATGTTGTTGGTTTTCAATTTGAAAATAGTTCTGGTGTCAACTGCTATGCTAATGTAGTGGTTAATGTTGTCTTTTCACTAGAGACTTTAAAAGAATAGATTGTGATCAATTCGGAACAAAGTTTATGCTGTTTGTTGAATTCTGTGTTAGAGAAATGTAGCGCTGATAGAAGAAGAGTAGAAAGTGTGTCTGAAATTCGAAATTTGTTAGACATATGTTCAGGTCAAACGCAATTCTCTCAAAATATTCAGCAAGATTGTCAAGAGTTTTTAATGTATATGCTTGATGTGTTACAAGATGAAGGTGTAGATGTAGATCACCTGTTTGGCCTTTCTTATCAATGGCAGCATGACTGCGAGAACTGTAGGCTATCAAGTACTAGTAGTGTAGACTCAGAAAGATTTATATATTTAACTTTGCCAGACAGTAAATCAGTGTCCTTTAATAAGCTAGTAAAATCAGCCGATCACAACATGGAGTGTAGCCAATGTAAGTCAGCAATGCTGTCCACATTATTTATACGAACATATGGCCAGTATGTCATGTTAATGTTCCAACGATGTAGGCCTGATGGAACAAAATTGACAACTTTAATTAAAAATGTTGTGGCTTCGCAGTTGTCAATATCAGGAAGGACTTTTGTAACTGCAGCAATTATATATCATGACGGTCCTTCAACAACATCAGGACATTACACAGCTTATTTAAAGTCTAGAAACGGCTGGTCATTCTGCAATGATTCTGTTTTAATTTTTTTAAAAAAATTGCCTTTCCACCTTCAAAATTCTTACCTGGTGTTCTTACAACCAAAATTTTAGGGAAGGAATCTTGGGATTTGTTCTGAGGAATTTCAAGAGGTTATAATGGCTCCTACTCTATATGGCCTTGTGGATAATTGTAGTACAGAGCGAAAACTGTTTGTGTTTATAAGCTAATTCAAGCAGCAGATCAAAACAAGGAGTAGAGGAAATGTAAGTCTGGAATGCTGTCCACATTATTTATGGAAACTTATGGGTAAAATTTCATTTTACAATTTCAACTACATACACTGGATGAAAATAAGTTGTCAAGTCTAATTAAAAATGTTTTGGCTACACAGTCATGGATTTCAGGAAGAACATTTGTAACTGCAGCTATTATATATTATGATGGTCCTTTGACAACATCAGGATATTACACAGCTTATTTGAAATATAAAAAAGGCTAGTCTTTCGGCAATGATTACCATTTTAGTATGAAGCAATGTTGCCTTTTGACTTGTTTTCAGAAGTGAGAATTTAGGGTAGGTAAGTGGATTATAATGATTCTAGGTGTTGCTGTAATTTAGTGTGCTGTTTTTAATTGCTTTGTATGTCTCATTTTTCTTAAAACGATGGAGTTTATCTTTCAGAAAGTGGCGGGCAGAAAATAGTAACAGCACAACAGAGTATAAGCTGTTCATAGGACATCCTTTGACGTCATAGAAAGTAAGTTACTTTTGAGGAGTTCTGATTTTTGATTGATTATATTTTATGGGTTTTTTAAACACAATAATTTTGATTGTGTTTTTTTTTTCCCGCTGTTATATGATGAATACCTTCAACTCACTGTTTTCAGTGAAATTTGATATATTCTGAGAACAGCAAAAATAAACCATTAAATATGTATAATTAATTTTGTACTTTGAATTGTGATTTTTAATATGTATTCATCTTGTCTCATGCTCACTGATCTTTTACTACCTTCTATTAATTTAAAAATGTTTGTTCTTTCTTACACAGATTAAAAGTATAAAAATAACAAGTGACTAAGTTAACAACAATTATAAGGTAAATGTTTAGTACTCTTTACGTTACATCTCTATCAATTTTAACTTTTATTAGTTCCACTGCTTCATTTCTTTAATCCTTAGTTTCCTGCCTTTGCTACTTCCCTCATTTCTTTTTCTATTACTTATTTATACTACTCTTTCCACTCCTTTTTTCAGTCCCTCTTTCAACAGTATCTGTGTGTTACTCCCTCTATTTGTCTTTCTTTTAACATTACTCTCTGTTTACTTACTCTTCTTTTTTTTTTAAAACTTTTTTTTTAGTTCGCTTCCGGTTCGCGTACCGGCACGCGAACCGGGAAGCGAATCAAAAGAAATAGAGCTTGCCAGAGTGCTAAACATTCTAGCAATTTCTTATAAAGGGGAGGTAGTTCTGAAAAAAACTTTTTTTTAAATTATTTTTGTTGTTTTATATTTTTTTATTATTTTTCTGAACATTTTTATAGTTTTTTTGTATTTTTTGAACGGTTTTATATTTTTTTGGGGTTTTTTTAGGGGGGGGGGAAACAAAAATGATTCATTAGAAAGGGCTCAACAGGAGCAACAAAAAAAAAAAGAAAATCTGTTTTCTGGGGCGTTTTGTACATTGATGATGTTCAAAAGCTCTATTGATTAGAGTTACACTCCTCTCTCCATAGGAAATTAATTTTCCGCAAATTATACAGGTAAATTTCATTTGGCCAAAGTTCATCTGTATATTAGGGACTGTCTCCCTTGCCTCTGATCCCGTCACTGCCTCTTCATTGGTGGATGTACTGGCCACAGGTCGGGGGTTATCCACAAGATCACGTATTTGTGCACCACTGTAATTTATCGGGTGCCACCTCTCCATATGGCAATGCATGGTATAATTACCATAACTGTATTTTTTTTCTGTTCCTCTGGACAGTTCATTTTTACAAATCAGGCAGGTAACATACCGGGCGTTCACCTTTTTTTGTCCTTCGGGAAATGAAAAAAATTGCCAAATATAATTTTCTTTTATATGGGACATCCTTGGCTGTTCTGGTAAAAACCTCCTTGTCCCTTGCTCCTCTTCCTCTTCTTCCTCTTCTTCCTCCTCTTGTTGGAGGATGACCTGAGGAGGTGGTCCTCTCTTCCTAGGAGGTTGTGGTGGTGGTGGGGGTCCACTAGCTGCAGCAATCATTGAAGCCATTTGTAAGGTAGTCAATGTAGGTCTTTCTCTCATAAAAATGAAAGTCAGAGTGAGGAAAAAAGGTGGGGCTTTCATCATTTGGGAAAAAAAAATGTTCTAAACCAATGAAAAGTGTTATTTTAAGGTCATATGACCAAGCCTTCCATCATTAGGAAACCAAAAGTAAAATGAACCAATGAAAAGTTTTATAAACAAGTCACATGACCTGTTATGCTTACGTTACGCGCTCCGCGCCGCGCCCTGGATCGCTTCCGGTGCGCTGTGCTTCGCGCCTCGGTTCGCACCTCGGTTCGCGTTCCGGAGCGCTTCCGGGTGCGCTAACGCGGCGCGTCATAAGACGCATTACGCGGTAATCTGATACGTCGCGCTTATGCGACGCGTCACGATGTTGCTTTCTAACGCGGTACTTGCGCTAACGGAACGTTTACCGGTTCGCGGACCGGGTCGTGGAACAAATTGAGGCACATTTTACAGCTTTTGATATTTGCTATTAAAAAACCATTGAAATTCACTGAAAAAACCATAGGTTATAGACCATATATAGTTAGGAATTAGCATTTACAAAACCTTGAAAATTCACTGACAAAACCACAGGTTATAGACCATATATAGTTAGGAATTAGCATTTACAAAACCTTATTTTACTCACACAAAACCATTGAAATTCGCATATATAGTTAGTTGCACTAACTATATATTGCGCACCCGCAATCCACTGCTGATCATGTCACATATTACATCATTCATGACATAGTCAGTGACATCACTGATGACATCACTGATGACATCTCAAATGACATCACTGATGACATCTCAAATGACATCACTGATGACATCTCATTTGACATTACTCATCACATCACTGATGATATCATTCATGTGATAATACGATGAACCTCTGCAGTTCTAATATAACCTTAGATACAATCAGTGTAAACAGACACTCACAGACTGTCACTCATCCATGGAGTTACTCACACACCTAGTCAGTCATGCAAAAAATCAATCAATCACACCTCCATTTCCTCCATTTCCTCAACTATACAGTTATACACACCTTACTTATTCAAACATATACTAACACATATTTACTCTCTTATACAATCCCTGATACAAGTTTACAATGATCCATACAGCCACTCACACATTCACTGGCTCTTATGCACAGTTATTTATATATGTCAACTGTCACATGTACTGTGTTTTACATATGTACTTACTTTGACATGTAGCACTAAGATATCCATTCACTCACCAATACACTCATGCACACAGTCAACCGCCCATACAGCTGATTCCACATGCACTTTTGAACCCATACATCTAGTGAATCAACTGTTCACACATCTATGCACAGAGTCAAACACCTCCCAGCCACCCATACACACACACTCAGTCTCCCATACAAATACTTGGGCAACCAATCAATAACCCATATAGTTTCTCATATAGCTACTGATCAACACATGCAGCAGTTTACAGAACAACAGACATAATGATGCACAAATTAAGACAGTTTAGTCACTAACCCATGCACTCAGTGAGACACATTTAATCACTCACTCATACAGTCAGTCATGCACCTACTAAATCCTTCATCCAGACACTTATACATCCACTCATTCTTCAATATGTAAGACATATTTTAACTTTACAGAAACATACAGTCACTGGATATTGTCATCAGTGATGTCATCAGTGATGTCATTTGAGATGTCATCAGTGATGTAATCAGTGATGTCACTGACCATGTCATGAATGATGTAATATGTGGCATGATCAGCAGTGGATTGCGGGTGCGCGATATATAGTTAGTGCAACTAACTATATATGCGAATTTCAATGGTTTTGTGTGAGTAAAATAAGGTTTTGTAAATGCTAATTCCTAACTATATATGGTCTATAACCTATGGTTTTTTCAGTGAATATATATATATAATTCACTGAAAAAACCATAGGTTATAGACCATATATAGTTAGGAATTAGCATTTACAAAACGTTGAAAATTGACTGAAAAAACCATAGGTTATAGACCATATATAGTTAGGAATTCGCATTTACAAAACCTTATTTTACTCACACAAAACCATTGCAATTCCATATATAGTTAGTTGCACTAACTATATATCGCGCACCCGCAATCCACTGCTGATGATGTCACATATTACATCATTCATGACATGGTCAGTGACATCACTGATGACATCACTGATGACATCTCAAATGACATCACTGATGACATCACTGATGACATCTCATTTGACATTACTCATCACATCACTGATGATATCATTCATGTGATAATACGATGAACCTCTGCAGTTCTAATATAACCTTAGATACAATCAGTGTAAACAGACACTCACAGACTGTCACTCATCCATGGAGTTACTCACACACCTAGTCAGTCATGCAAAAAATCAATCAATCACACTTCCATTTCCTCCATTTCCTCAACTATACAGTTATACACACCTTACTTATTCAAACATATACTAACACATATTTACTCTCTTATACAATCCCTGATACAAGTTTACAATGATCCATACAGCCACTCACACATTCACTGGCTCTTATGCACAGTTATTTATATATGTCAACTGTCACATGTACTGTGTTTTACATATGTACTTACTTTGACATGTAGCACTAAGATATCCATTCACTCACCAATACACTCATGCACACAGTCAACCGCCCATACAGCTGATTCCACATGCACTTTTGAACCCATACATCTAGTGAATCAACTGTTCACACATCTATGCACAGAGTCAAACACCTCCCAGCCACCCATACACACACACTCAGTCTCCCATACAAATACTTGGGCAACCAATCAATAACCCATATAGTTTCTCATATAGCTACTGATCAACACATGCAGCAGTTTACAGAACAACAGACATAATGATGCACAAATTAAGACAGTTTAGTCACTAACCCATGCACTCAGTGAGACACATTTAATCACTCACTCATACAGTCAGTCATGCACCTACTAAATCCTTCATCCAGACACTTATACATCCACTCATTCTTCAATATGTAAGACATATTTTAACTTTACAGAAACATACAGTCACTGGATGTTGTCATCAGTGATGTCATCAGTGATGTCATTTGAGATGTCATCAGTGATGTAATCAGTGATGTCACTGACCATGTCATGAATGATGTAATATGTGGCATGATCAGCAGTGGATTGCGGGTGCGCGATATATAGTTAGTGCAACTAACTATATATGCGAATTTCAATGGTTTTGTGTGAGTAAAATAAGGTTTTGTAAATGCTAATTCCTAACTATATATGGTCTATAACCTATGGTTTTTTCAGTGAATATATATATATAATTCACTGAAAAAACCATAGGTTATAGACCATATATAGTTAGGAATTAGCATTTACAAAACGTTGAAAATTGACTGAAAAAACCATAGGTTATAGACCATATATAGTTAGGAATTCGCATTTACAAAACCTTATTTTACTCACACAAAACCATTGAAATTCCATATATAGTTAGTTGCACTAACTATATATCGCGCACCCGCAATCCACTGCTGATGATGTCACATATTACATCATTCATGACATGGTCAGTGACATCACTGATGACATCACTGATGACATCTCAAATGACATCACTGATGACATCACTGATGACATCTCATTTGACATTACTCATCACATCACTGATGATATCATTCATGTGATAATACGATGAACCTCTGCAGTTCTAATATAACCTTAGATACAATCAGTGTAAACAGACACTCACAGACTGTCACTCATCCATGGAGTTACTCACACACCTAGTCAGTCATGCAAAAAATCAATCAATCACACTTCCATTTCCTCCATTCCCTCAACTATACAGTTATACACACCTTACTTATTCAAACATATACTAACACATATTTACTCTCTTATACAATCCCTGATACAAGTTTACAATGATCCATACAGCCACTCACACATTCACTGGCTCTTATGCACAGTTATTTATATATGTCAACTGTCACATGTACTGTGTTTTACATATGTACTTACTTTGACATGTAGCACTAAGATATCCATTCACTCACCAATACACTCATGCACACAGTCAACCGCCCATACAGCTGATTCCACATGCACTTTTGAACCCATACATCTAGTGAATCAACTGTTCACACATCTATGCACAGAGTCAAACACCTCCCAGCCACCCATACACACACACTCAGTCTCCCATACAAATACTTGGGCAACCAATCAATAACCCATATAGTTTCTCATATAGCTACTGATCAACACATGCAGCAGTTTACAGAACAACAGACATAATGATGCACAAATTAAGACAGTTTAGTCACTAACCCATGCACTCAGTGAGACACATTTAATCACTCACTCATACAGTCAGTCATGCACCTACTAAATCCTTCATCCAGACACTTATACATCCACTCATTCTTCAATATGTAAGACATATTTTAACTTTACAGAAACATACAGTCACTGGATGTTGTCATCAGTGATGTCATCAGTGATGTCATTTGAGATGTCATCAGTGATGTAATCAGTGATGTCACTGACCATGTCATGAATGATGTAATATGTGGCATGATCAGCAGTGGATTGCGGGTGCGCGATATATAGTTAGTGCAACTAACTATATATGCAAATTTCAATGGTTTTGTGTGAGTAAAATAAGGTTTTGTAAATGCTAATTCCTAACTATATATGGTCTATAACCTATGGTTTTTTCAGTGAATATATATATATAATTCACTGAAAAAACCATAGGTTATAGACCATATATAGTTAGGAATTAGCATTTACAAAACCTTATTTTACTCACACAAAACCATTGAAATTCCATATATAGTTAGTTGCACTAACTATATATCGCGCACCCGCAATCCACTGCTGATGATGTCACATATTACATCATTCATGACATGGTCAGTGACATCACTGATGACATCACTGATGACATCTCAAATGACATCACTGATGACATCTCAAATGACATCACTGATGACATCACTGATGACATCTCATTTGACATTACTCATCACATCACTGATGATATCATTCATGTGATAATACGATGAACCTCTGCAGTTCTAATATAACCTTAGATACAATCAGTGTAAACAGACACTCACAGACTGTCACTCATCCATGGAGTTACTCACACACCTAGTCAGTCATGCAAAAAATCAATCACACCTCCATTTCCTCAACTATACAGTTATACACACCTTACTTATTCAAACATATACTAACACATATTTACTCTCTTATACAATCCCTGATACAAGTTTACAATGATCCATACAGCCACTCACACATTCACTGGCTCTTATGCACAGTTATTTATATATGTCAACTGTCACATGTACTGTGTTTTACATATGTACTTACTTTGACATGTAGCACTAAGATATCCATTCACTCACCAATACACTCATGCACACAGTCAACCGCCCATACAGCTGATTCCACATGCACTTTTGAACCCATACATCTAGTGAATCAACTGTTCACACATCTATGCACAGAGTCAAACACCTCCCAGCCACCCATACACACACACTCAGTCTCCCATTCAAATACTTGGGCAACCAATCAATAACCCATATAGTTTCTCATATAGCTACTGATCAACACATGCAGCAGTTTACAGAACAATAGACATAATGATGCACAAATTAAGACAGTTTAGTCACTAACCCATGCACTCAGTGAGACACATTTAATCACTCACTAATACAGTCAGTCATGCACCTACTAAATCCTTCATCCAGACACTTATACATCCACTCATTCTTCAATATGTAAGACATATTTTAATTTTACAGAAACATACAGTCACTGGATGTTGTCATCAGTGATGTCATCAGTGATGTCATTTGAGATGTCATCAGTGATGTAATCAGTGATGTCACTGACCATGTCATGAATGATGTAATATGTGGCATGATCAGCAGTGGATTGCGGGTGCGCGATATATAGTTAGTGCAACTAACTATATATGCGAATTTCAATGGTTTTGTGTGAGTAAAATAAGGTTTTGTAAATGCTAATTCCTAACTCTATATGGTCTATAACCTATGTTTTTTTCAGTGAATTTTCAAGGTTTTGTAAATGCTAATTCCTAACTATATATGGTCTATAACCTATGGTTTTTTCAGTGAATTTTCAAGGTTTTGTTAATGCTAATTCCTAACTATATATGGTCTATAACCTATGGTTTTTTCAGTGAATATATATATATACATACATATATAAACATATATCATCTGTATATCTATATAAATACAAACATAAATGCATGCATACATATACTTATATGCATACAGATGCATGTTATTTACATGAAAGTTGAAAAAACACTAATAAAAGCAAAGCTAAAAAGCCACCTCATTACAAACAGAATGGCTTTAACTTAAACGAGGGCGAGATCTATTGCATTTTCAATGCTTGTTTACTTTGGTTCCATCAAGAAGGCATTCAGATGTGTCACACATTTGCCATAAATTCTGAATGTTAGCACTCTAGTTGCACATTAGATCACTGTAGTAAAGCTACTGCTCACCAGGGACGTCTGCTGCTGGTATTCAAAGTGCATGTTTCAGTCTGCATGTCAGAATTTTTTTAATGAAATAGAAGAGGATTTGAGAAGTCACTCAAAATGATCCCTAATTTTTCTTTCTGAAGCACTAATCATACTTTCTATGGCAAAATTAACCCCCTCATGTTGTTCCTTTTTAAATTGAGTGTTTTCAGACTTACCACTTCATTCCAATCAAGATGGCTTCTGGTGTGCCATACTTTTGTCATAAGTAAGACTGTTAGCGCTCTAGTTGTTCTTTAGAACACTCTGGGACATTCTGTCATTGGGCTATACTTGGGGTACATCTGGGTGATATTTGGGCTACATTTAGGCTCTTTTGTCTCTGGTGGCCATCTTGGGAGACTGTATGTCAGAATTTTTTAATGAAATTGAAGAGGGTTTGAGAAGTCACTCAAAATGTGCCCTAATTTTTCTTTCTGCAGCACTAATCATAATTCATATGGCAAAATATACCCCCTCATTTTGTTTCTTTTTAAATTAAATGTTTTAAGAGTTACCACTTTATTCCAATCAAGATGGTTTCAGGTGTGCCATACCTTTGTAATAAGTAGGACTGTTAGCGCTCTAGTTGTTCTTTAGAACACTCTGGGACATCCTGTCATTGGGCTATACTTGGGCTACATCTGGGTGATATTTGGGCTACATTTGGGCTCTTTTGTCTATGGTGGCCATTTTGGGAGACTGCATGTCAGAATTTTTTAATGAAATAGAAGAGGATTTGAAAAGTCACTCAAAATGTGCCCTAATTTTTCTTTCTGCAGCACTAATAATACCTTCTATTGCATAATATACCCCCTCATTTTGTTCCTTTTTAAATTAAATGTTTTAAGAGTTACCACTTTATTCCCATCACGATGGCTCCAGGTGTGCTATACCTTTGTAATAAGTAGGACTGTTAGCGCTCTAGTTGTTCTTTAGAACACTCTGGGACATTCTGTCATTGGGCTATACTTGGGTTACATCTGGGTGATATTTGGGCTACATTTGGGCTCTTTTGTCTCTGGTGGCCATTTTGGGAGACTGCATGTCAGAATGTTTTAATGAAATAGAAAAGGATTTGAGAAGTCACTCAAAATGTGCCCTAATTTTTCATTCTGCAGCACTAATCATACTTTCTATGGCAAAATATACCCCCTCATGTTGTTTCTTTTTAAATTAAATGTTTTAAGAGTTACCACTTTATTCCAATCAAGATGGCTTCAGGTGTGCCATACCTTTGTAATAAGTAGGACTGTTAGCGCTCTAGTTGTTCTTTAGAACACTCTGGGACATTCTGTCATTGGGCTATACTTGGGCTACATCTGGGTGATATTTGGGCTACATTTTGGGCTCTTTTGTCTCTGGTGGCCATTTTGGGAGACTGCATGTCAGAATGTTTTAATGAAATGGAAAAGGATTTGAGAAGTCACTCAAAATGTGCCCTAATTTTTCATTCTGCAGCACTAATCATACTTTCTATGGCAATATATACCCCCTCATGTTGTTTCTTTTTAAATTAAATGTTTTAAGAGTTACCACTTTATTCCAATCAAGATGGCTTCAGGTGTGCCATACCTTTGTAATAAGTAGGACTGTTAGCGCTCTAGTTGTTCTTTAGAACACTCTAGGAGGCTGCAGTAGAACACAAAGGAATCAACTGACAGTCTCTGTCCTTGTTGGATGTACATGTTTTACTGAGAATGTCAGACTTCATTTTCACATGACTGAGAAAGATAATGTGAATTTACAGAAAATATGCTTTCAGTTTAGCTTATAGATCCCCTTCCAAACCACTGTGGGAAAATCATGAGATATTAGTTTTCTTTCAAACAATATTCATGATATCACAGCAGAAGGTTTTTTCACATGGTAAAATCACCTTAGAACCCACCACAATTCCTAAAACGAGTATGGTACCATCAACAAATGATTTATAATGTAACTAAAGTCCTAAAACCCTTTATTAACTACAATGCTTTTTAATGAGGTGCTATCATGTATATTGGTCCCAAGATGGCTGCCAACACTTCTTGGATGAAGTGCTGACAGCCAATCAGATCAGATGTGTGGTTAGGCTCCGCCCAGATATATATCTTTTTTTGAACCTAAATTACTCAAAATCCACTGGAGCACATATATTGAGACCTAGCAAAGGCACATCGGGCTAACAGTCCCTACAATTTTGCCAAGTTTCGTGCAAATCCATTCAGCCGTTTGAGCTAAAAGTGAGGCCAACCGCCCTATGGAAATTAACATGGGAAAAACTAGTTTTTGGGACCCCCCTTTTTTCTTGGCCCCCCCTTGATGAAACCCCCCCAAATTGCCAGGGGCTGCTCAGAAACAAAATGTTCCATTTTCCTGAAAATTTCAGCCAATTCCGTCCACAAACGCCAAAGTTATTAGACATAGAATTTTCAAAAATCCCATAGAGAAAAAATCCTAACTATATATACCTACTGGCGACCGCCAGTAGGTAATATATATATATATACACACACACACACATACATATAGATATATATTCACTGTAAAAACCATAGGTTTTACAGACGTTATAGCTAGGAATAAGCATAAAAAAACCTTTGAAATTCACATAAAAACAATAGGTTTCAGGGATGTTATAGTTAGTTGGACATTTGAATCATATAAAACTAGAGAAACTCGCCTGATATAGTTAGTTGAGCTAACTATAACTCGCGCGCCCGCAATGCACAGTTGATGATGTAACATATTACATCACTCATGACATGGTCAGTGACATCAGTGATGACATTTCTAATCACATCACTGATGACCTCACTGATAACATTGTTCAGTGAATGTGTGTTTCTGTAAAGTTTAAAAAAATCATATATATCTATGCCAAGGTGTATTGAAGAATGAATGCATTTACAAGTGCCTGAAGGGATCATTTAGTAGGTGCATGACTGACTGTATATGTGAGTGATTGAAAGTGGCTTACTGAATGCATGGGTTAGTGACTAAACTGTGTGAAAGTCTGTATTAGTCTCTCAGTTGGTGTGTAAGCCACTGCATGGGTTGGTCAATAGCTACATGAGTGTCTATATGTGTTATTGATTTGTTGTCTGAGTATCTGTATGGGTGCCTGAGTGTCTGTGTTGTATGACTCTGTGCATAGATGTCTGAGTGGGTGATTCACTGGTTGTATAGATTCAATAGTGCATCTGGGAAGTGCTGTATAGGTGAGTTAGTGTGAGTCTGGGTGTGTTGGTGAGTGAGTGAATGTCTCAGTGGTATATCTGTGACTAACTACATATGTTTTAAGGCACTATATGTGAGTGTTGGAGTATAATAATGACTATAAATGAGAGTAAGCTATTTGAAGAGTGGGTGTATAAATGAGTGTCTGCTTGTATCAGTGATTTTATAAGACAACAAATATGTTAGTATCTGTGTATATAAGTGAGGGGGTTTGTCTATAAAGAACGGAGTTGGTGTGTATAACTGTATACATGAGTAAATGAGTATGTGATTGATTGTTTGCGTTACTGACTAGGTGTGTGAGTAACTCTATGGATGAGTGGCGGTGTGTGACTGTATGTATAGATGTATAAGTGCATATTATAGTACTGTATTGATGAGTAAGTACATGTATAAATGACTGGATGTGTGTGTAGACCTAGGAAATAGTGAGTTGTATGTAGTATCTGGCATTGTTGTGTGTATGATTTCAAAAATAGTAGTCTGCATTTTAGAATGCGTGTATCAAATTTCTATTAGGGCATCAGTATGTGCATCAGATTATCACATGGATATGTCATCAGTAATGCCATCAGTGATGTCATTTGAGATGTCATCAGTGATACACTGACCATGTCCCTGAAACCTATATTGTGCATACTTTTTATAGTGAAAAACTAACTGTAACAGGAAATTTAACTAGCACTAATGAACATCTAAGGCCTAGATGTAGGTAATTTTATTTTGCCATTTCTTAAATACCGAATTTTACCCATTCGGTATTTAAGAAGTGGTAAAATAGAGGGGGGATGTAGGTATTACAGAATTGGTAAATACCGAATTGTTAAGATTCGGTATTTGCCGATTCTGTAAATACCGATTCGGTAATGCCCATTGATTCCTATGGGCATTGAAGCCCATAGGAATCAATGGGCATTACCGAATCGGTATTTACCGATTCGGTAAATATTGATTCCAACAAGGGTGCAGGGGGTGTCACTTTGACACCCTCTAGCACCCCAAATACAGGCATGTGTGCCATGTGGCACACAGACATGCCCTAAGGGCATGTCTGTCTGTCACATGGCATAGGTTTGCATGCACCCCTGGATTCGGTATTTTACCACCCAATTGGATTGGGTGGTAAAATACCGAATCTGAAAGGCCTTTGGGACTCAGAAGAGTCCCACCTGCATCTAGAAGTTACCAAATCGGTAAAAATACTGATTCGGTATTTTACCGATTCGGTAAATTTACCAATTCGGTAAATTTACAGAATCGGGAAAATTGGCCCCCTACATCCCAAAAACCCATTTACCGGTCATAACGGCTGAAATCGGCCGTTATCGGCCGGTAAATGGCCACCTACATCTGGCCCTAAGTGAGGAAAAAGTGTGACGCAGCAGCTATGATACCTGACTTCGAACAACAGCGTTCACAGTTCTATTCCAGGTGGCAGGTTAGCCCGCCACTATGTCACTGTAGGCAATACCTTGCTTAATCTTCCCTTTGCACCCGAGTGCTGGGACTCCTCTTTGGAGGTAGCTGTATACTTTACAGATACTGGCAGTTTTAAATTTAAAACCATAGTGATGAGAAATATTAGCACATATTTTTTTTTTCTTTTATTCTGAACAATATTTTTGTTATATCTTCTATTTACGATTACGGCAATTGATAGATAATTTTGGTCACGAGAAAGGAAATGGCACGGATTGCCGGTAATCATTTTTAAGCTCTCCAATGTATGTACATATTAAGGAGCTTATATGTGTCAGGATTGAAATCGATACCTTTACCACTTCACATTTTTTAACTTTTCCCTACACGTGCACAAGTTAAACAGTGAAAACGTGAGCACGTGTCAACTGTAAAACGTGATATTTAAATGGACGGAGCCGCATGTTCCTTCCATAGACTATTCAATATCAGAAAAGTATATAAACCACACCCGTTGATCGATTAGTTTTGTTTTTGCGAGTTATTTACGCATGTCCATTCTGTGATGCAGGTTACGTTTTCTAGCGTCAGATTCTTCTTTTGTGACAACAAAACATATTACTGAGTTGCAAGTTGTTCGATTAAGGCACAGTAGATATTTATAATACGTAGCTATTTGTGATTATTTAGCGATTTGTATTTAGAAAAATGTGTTATTGATTGTTTTTGCCATTTGTATGTAATTTCAGCAGCTTGTATTTAGAAACAGGCAGAATAGAGAAAACACTGTTCCTTTTCTTGCTCCTTTGAGCTCATTAGTGTGACGTTGTATAATATATTATTGACAATATACTTGACCTCAGAGGTGTTGGTTACCGGTGGGCGCGAAGACTAAAGATTTATATGTAACGTAAGCAACTTCTGCTTCTTACTCTATTTCCGCCCTAGTGTGAATATGTATATTGTAATATTCACATTCATACTGACCTCAGTAGAGTTCATGACCCGTTGACGCGAAGACAACAGATTTTGAAGTTCCGGAGAAAAGAAGCTTTGAACATATTCACCACTGGAAAATATTTTGTTATTCATCTTGCTTTGTGTGCATGACTTTATTTTCCTTTTCCTATTGTCTGGCATCAGTGACACTCTGTATATTGTAGTACAAGAGTTGGAGATTTGGTGGCGCCAGGAGTGATCCATCTGAAATACAGCTTACTAACATTTATAACTTACTTGATTAGATAAGTTTACAGTGAGAATATTTTTTCGGATTTGCACTTTTAATAAAGATTATTTGCACAGATATTTTCTTACTGATTGCCTTTGATCAATCCTTCATTTCTGAATGATATTTTGATATTTCTCTTTTTCTCTGTTGTAGTTCCAATTGTCCTACTCCTTATAAAATATATACCATTAGTGTATATTATACTACTATTGTATATGTTTTTAAAGGAGAAGGTGATCTCTGAGCGGAGCAGTGAGCGAACTATAAGCACTACGACAGAACTTTCCAGAGTTCTACAGAATAGAAATTTAAATCATTTTGATTTTTTTGTTGTGGGCCTTATTATTGTTCTCCTGTGGAATACTATAAACTCACCCTGTATATTTTAATACGGTGACTTTCAGCAGTTCAAAAAAAGGGTTTGGAGATCTACCTTTGTGAGAAATTAACAACATATACTACAATTATATCTGTTGATAACTTAATACCTCACAGTTTGTAAAACTGCTAATTTTTTATAAAATAGTAGTTGCTAAAACTATTTGCTAAGGCGTACATTTCTATGTAATATGACGTAATTTGCGTTTAAATGTTTTTTACTTGTTATTGTTGTTGTGACCTGAGATGATCTAGCTCGGGAGTGCTTCTTGTAGCAGTCCTTTTCTACTTTATCTAAAAGTAACCGATGCCCTTTTATATTAACAAGAATATGGGGCAACACTTTTACAAACTATAGGCGACAAAAAAAGGCAGCATGTGGCCACGCTTAAGGGACATTTTATGAATTGCGTTTTTATTTGTAACCCCTCTGATATATACAGCTTCACTTTCTTAAGAAAGTATATTTGTGATTGCTTAATAAAAACTGTATCAAACCTAGACTGAAATTTCTGCAGCACAACCATACGTCCCTGTCAGAAAAGAAAACACCACATTCTAAGTAAATAGTGCTTCTGGGAAGTATCCCATCCAAGAACTTAATAAAAAGAAGACCGCAACACACTCTGCTATTTTCCCTCCGTGATTTGTAGGCCCCACGCAAATTATACAAATGGCCCTTAAAATATAAAATAAATAATTTTTACCTTCACAGTCCCTGTCCACCAACTTGTGACCACTGTACAGAGTTAATAGTGTTCCTACCATCTTCTCTACTGCTTTTTATTTCAGATTCTCCTTTGAAGTGCTTCACAAAATGGCTGAAAACAGTGAACCATTCCCAGACAATAAGGAGCAAACTTGTACTCGGAAGTAGGGGTGGGCATAGTTCGCGAAGTAATGCTACGGCTAGCTACACAAAGTGCACTTCGCACTACGCGAGCTACGCGCAGCACTTCGCTAACTGCGTAGTAGCATGTTCGCACTGTGCAAGATGTCGTTTACAATGATTGCACAGTGCGGACAAGCATCCGGCACTGTGCAATTTTTAAAAATGGCATCTTGCGCAGTGCAAGCTGTACTTTTCTGCCGCTTAAGTAGATTTTTACTCAAGCTGCAGCTTTCTCAATGAGCTTTCTCATCGAGCTGCAGCTTTCTCAACGCTCATCGTGAGCAGTCGCGAACATGCGCGACCACTCGCAATGAGAAACCTGACCTCCACGCATTGAGAATCCCGCTGGGAGGTTTATTTTCCATGCTCGCGATCGCGAGCAAGGAAAAAGTCTAGCGAGGATGTCATTTTGCTTGCTCACAGTTTCCATCTTGAGGTTGAGGACCGCGAGCAAGCAAAAAATGACTGCTGCACTACGCTATGCTATGCTACGCATGTTTACACTTCCTACGTGCAGTTCGCGTAGTGCGAAGTTGAGCAAACTTCACAAACTACGCGAGCGTAGCATAGAGCTTTGCCCAGGGTTACTCTGAAAATAAAATGTCCATAGTGTTCCCCAGAGGGGGAGAGAAGGGTTGCCAACACTTTTACTATTAATGCTTCACAACCAATAAACATTAAGCGTCGGAAGGTCCTCCGTGGAACAAGTCAGCCAATCAGATGTACCTGCTTCTCCACGGAGGGGAAGGGAATGGCTGGCAACACTTTTACTTTCAATGGTTCGCAGCCAATGAACATTAAGCTCTGGAAAGTCCTGCTTGGAACATTTGAGCCAATCAGATGTCTTTGCTACTCTGCGAAGGGGGAGAGAATGGCTAGCAATACTTCTATTTTCATGGTTCGCAGCCAATGAACATTAGGCTCGTTGTTGGAACACCTCAGCCAATTAAACGTTAATTTATTCAGCGAACAGAGACAGAACACTCCCTCTCAATATAAAATTACATTGCCTCTAACAAAGTGAAACTATTCATGATAAAAGTGAACATTGCATTATAAGTAAACATTACTGCGCATTACATTAAATGAAGTTCGCAATACGGTGCAATGTTGTTTTCCTGATATGATTTCCACAAGCCTACTGAACATTTGCGCAATACTGAGCATCAGACAATGTTATTTTCCCGCTATAGACTGTGATATGCACAGTTGCCTTAAGTTACGTTTGCGATGGGTATCACAAGTTCTTGAGAATATGCCCCACTGCATACAAGTAAGGATAATTGAGAAACTCTAGTTAGGCAGAACTTCAGCAGACTTTATAGTAACCCTGGGCGAAGTTCTATTCTACACTCGTGTAGTTTGCGAAGTTTGCGCTACTACGCACTGCGCGAATTGCACGTAGCACACTGCAACCATGGGTAGCGTAGCAGTAATTTTTTGCTTGCTCGTGGACCTCAACGTCAAGTTAGCTGCATGAGCGAGCAAAATGACATCCCGGCGAGACTTTTTCCTTGTTCTAAATCAGCAACATCAAGTTGCACTTCACACTACGCGAATTGCACGTAGCACACTGCAAACATGGGTAGCGTAGCAGTAATTTTTTGCTTTCTCGTGGACTTCAACGTTAAGTTAGCAACCATGAGCGAGCAAATTGACATCCCAGCGAGACTTTTTCCTTGTTCCCGATCCGCAACATCAAGTTGCTGATCACTAGCGTGGAAAATAAAACTCCCGGCGAGATTCTCAACATGGGGAGGTCAGGTTTCTCATTGCGAGTGGTCGCGTATGCTCGCGACCGCTCGCAATGAGAAACTAACAGTCCGTGTTGAGAAAGCTATCGCTCATGTAGAAAACTACTTGAGCGGCAGAAAATGACTGCTTGCACTGTGCAAGATGCGGTTTGCACTGATAGCATGGTGCGGACACGCATCCAGCAGTGTGCATTCAGTACGAACAGCATTTTGCACAGTTCACTATGCAGTTCGCGTAGCTAGGCGTAGCTCGCGTAGTGCAAAGTGCACTTCGCGTAGCTATGCGTATTGCTACTTCGCGAACTACGCCCAGGGTTACTTGATAGTCTCCTCATACCAAAGGTGCTGATAGAAGGACTGGCACCTATGAACGTCAATCACTGCCATCACAGTACGTCACCAAACAGCCTGGGGTTTGAGGGTTGTAGTTAACCCCACTCAGGTTGGAGATAAACCATGGAAATACATCTTTTCAACAGTGGTA
This sequence comes from Lissotriton vulgaris, assembly GCF_964263255.1. Lineage (NCBI taxonomy): Eukaryota > Metazoa > Chordata > Amphibia > Caudata > Salamandridae > Lissotriton > Lissotriton vulgaris. The sequence continues at coordinate 274,150,486 of NC_141695.1, read as the reverse complement.
GGTTAATTTTGGCACAATCTGGTTGAAAATGAAATTTCCAGGAATGTTTTGGCTGAATATGAAGCTCGTAGGTGAATATTTTTACAAACTATAAAACAGATAATCTTGTTCTGAAAGTATGCTTGCTTAATAGTAACATGTCAGAATTTAATGACATAAATATCAATGTGCCAATACAGAGTCACTTAATTATTAGGGACTAAACTTCAAGATGATTAGTATATGAAGGTAAGTATAGATTTAGTATTCTTACATCCACATCTAGGTACACATCTAGGTACCTTGAAGTTTACATCTTCAGGGTCCATATAAGTGTAGTTATATAGAGTAAATCTACATTTGCCTGTTGTAAGAAAATAAGTTAATTGTTGGTAAGATATGTTTCACACCTATGCCTGCATCAGGATTTTTACCTTTTCTTTTTGAAGCTCAAAATTCTCCAGCAGGTCACATCTGGAATCAGACAAAGTGCGGGCATCTTTGCTACAGCATTCTGGATCAGCTCCCCTTAGTTACTTCTAAGGCTCTCAGGAACTCAAGGACAACACTTATGGGCCCAGACTCACTCCTGCAAAGTCCACCAGCAGAGTCCAGCCCAGGACCAGTTACACCTGGTAATTCCAGGTGACAGAACTTTGTAGCTTTTGGTGCACCTGAGGCCAATGGAGATAAGCCAGCCAACTGAACATATGGGTTCACTTCTTTGTTCTGGGCATAAGTGGGAACAGGTCTAGCTGTCTACGTCTTCACAGGTCACAGACAAAAGGTATACTTCTATTATGTTCTTCCACAGTGCCAGATCAATCAATCAATCAATCAATCAATCAGTGGCTTGTGACGCACGGCTACTCAGACATGAGGGTCTCAATGTGCTGGAAGGAGGGCTTGGGGTGGGGCTAATCATCCCTATGGGTGTTAGATCATTCAAAGAGCCAGGTCTTGAGGTCCCCCTTGAATTGGGTCAGCAATGAACATTGCCAGAGGTGGAGGAGCAGGTGTGCCTAGTGTTGGCAGCGAGGTAGGAGAAAGAACTTCCACTGGTTCTGCTATTGTGAATTCAGGGGACAGAGGCTAGGGCGAATTGGGTGTAACAAAGTTGTCTGGCAGGTATATGGAATGTGAGGCGGGGTTCAGGAATGCTGGTCCTTCAGAGCGCTTTGTAGGCATGTGTGAGGAGCTTGAAGGTGATTCTGTAGTTGACTGGGAGACAGTGGAGTTGTCTGAGGTGTTGCATGGCTGCTGCGTAGGATGCCAAGGACCAGTTTGGCTGGGAGGTTTTGGATGGCCAGTAGTTTCTTGAACTGTTTCTGGGTAATGCCAGTGTGGAGTGCGCTGCTATAGCCAAGTCTGCTTGTGATGAGTGTGTGGATTCTGTGAGGATTCATCTGAATGTCTTTCAAAGCAGGTTGTGCAAGTGGGAGCAGGCTGAGGAAACTGTGTTGATTTGGCGGTTCATTGTGAGCGAAGATGCAAAGGTTGAAGCCGAAGTTGTGAGCTTGGTCTGTCAGGGTAGGAGCGGGACCCAGACTGGCTGGCTACCACGAGTCATCCCAGATGCAAGGGGAGGTCCCCAAGATGAGTACTTCAGTCTTCTGCAAGTTGAGCTTGAGTCAGCTTTCTTTGATCCAGGTGTTCATAGCCTTTATTCCGTTGTCGAAGTTGGTTTTGGCTGTTTTAGGTTCATCCTTGATGAAGAGGATCAGCTACATGTCTTCAGCCTAGGAGATGATGTTGAGTCTGTGGCTTCTGATGATGGCTGTAAGGGGGCCATGTAGACGTTGAAGAAGATGCGGCTTAGGAAGGATCCCTGGGGCACCCCACAGCTGATCTCTGTAGGTTCTGAGAGGAACATGGTAGTCGGACTTGCTGATTCCAGCTGCTAAAGAAGGAGTGAATCCAGTCCAGTGTCTTGTTGCAGATGCCGGCGTCGTAGAGACTCGTGATTAGGGTGCAGTGGGAGTCAGTGTTGAAGGCAGCCGATAGGTCAAGCAGGATGAGGGCTACATTCCCACCCCAGTCTAGAAAGACGCGGATGTCGTCGTTGGCAGTGAAGAGTGTGGTCTCCGTGCTTTAGATGCTTCAGAAGCCAGATTGGGAGGTGTCCAGGATGTGGTTCACTTCTATGAACGATGAGAGTTGGGAGTTGGGAGTATTGACTTTATTTGGGAAGGAAGGAAGGAGATGGGTTCTGCAAAAAGGGATGACATGCAGCTTTCATGCAATTCTGTAACTAGTGGGCAGTTGTGATTCCTGACTACTCCTTAATCAATGGGCAAGAAGTTTACAAAAGGCAAATATTCCCCCTTTTGCTGCACATTCTGTTTGCCTTACTGTAAACTATCCTACAGTGCATTATTGTAAGTGAAATATAACGTGCGAGAACCTCAAAGGAGGCTGGGGACCAACCCAGGAATGTTTGTAGGGAAAAGAGCAGCCCCATACTCCTTCACTTCACACCTCACCAAACTGCTTCAGGGGCCAGACCTCCCCTAATTGGGGTGTACCAGATTAGCTATAATTTGGCCTAGGATTAAATTATAGGACCTATTCCAGTGTTTAATGAACTTAATTAACTCATCAGAAACTGTCCCAATGAAGATTGAATTTGTTGGAACACTTCTGAAGATTAAGAGGGTTTATGTCAGCCAGGATAGCAGTTGCTGAGACTTTCAGCAAATATGTTTCTTGTCTTGTTAGGACTATAGACAAGAAAGACATGTTATGGTGCATTCTGTGTTAATTAATAATGCCCCCAAACAGTTCAAGGTTTCTACCTGAACTTGAGTGCATATTCCGTCTTGGTCTGTTAGCATACATTTTGTTGTCTGTAGTTGTCCACAGAGGAGATGTCCCTAGTGGGGTTGACCAAGACTGCCATCACATCAGAGAACCCCAAGCCATAGGTTTGAACCCAGATACAGCAGTAACATTTGCAGGACATATTGACAAAATGTTTCAGTAGTAGAACCTTCTAGCCCACAAAGTATTTTAGCCCACAAAACCTGCCCAGCATGAATTTCTCATTGAGTACTTCTTTGATATCCCACCTCGGCCGCCTGTGTAAAATGAAGAATATTCCCTAAGAAGAAACCAATGAGGTAAAGGGATCATCAGCATGCACTTTTCTTCATTGATCACAAAATGACACCATTCTCTATCTTGAACCTTTTGTCTTCAGTATTTCTCTCATCATCAAAGTCTCCCACTTTACATATATGAATACATGGTAGTGGGATTGAACAAAACTCTCAGCCATGAATGCTTTGACTGGTGCTGTCCTATATTTAAAATTAGGTCCCTATGTAAAACATGTGTGTATGAAATTGGATTACTGCTTGAGGGGGTAAACCCTGCTCAAGTACAAACCACAGTCCCTGTCAGGGCGAAATCACAAGCAAACCCCAAATTAATCTGCACCATCTGGTAGCTTGGGACATGTAGTCATGCTTAACTTTTGTTTCCTTCCCAGTGTAAGAATTGGCTTTTGTAGTTTGGTTTGCCCTGTTCCCATCATGCACTGGGACAGGAACAGACTAATTTGCATACAGCCAGGTTCTGAAACTGGGATGGTGCAGTGAGCTAAAAAACGGTGTTGGATCTAGCCCTGATCTCTTGACTGGGTGAGAGCTTTCTGCTTAATTCAGAGACTCTGTCCCTCACCACCCCTTGTTGTAAATAACTTAGAGACAATGCATATTTATGTAGCACTTCACACAGAAATAAAGCAACATACAACATATTTAAAAAAATTATTTGAAAGCAAAAACAATACAATCAGTAGATCCAGAGATATGTCATTTAAAATATTATAAGCAAAAACAGTGCCTAAAATCATGAACAGATCTTGGGTCATGCAGTGGCCATTCCAGAAAGCTGCAAAATGCAGTGCTGGGTCTTTTGTTAAGGATTTCTCATGCAGCGGTGTGTCTAAGGAGCTGCATGGTTCAATGTACAGTCCTGTGTCAAGAAAGCATCACATAGGGCTAGTTCCAAGGAGCTGCAAAGTTCTGTTTCAGGGATAAGTCGGGCAGTGTCAGTTCCGATGTGGTGCTGCAGCAAGATGAATCACTCAGCTTGCCTGGCAAAGCAGATTCTGGCTCATCTAAAAGGGTCCAGGACAAAGCTGGCATCACTTAGGGTGCAAGACCAACAGCACAAAGAGTCCAGGTGCTGGATTCAATGTGGTTTGAGTCTTTACTGTGTCCAAGGCTCTGATAAGGAGGCTAGCCAAATAGCCATTGGCATCAGTCTGATGTTCCTGGGTTCAAGATGCAGGTCCAGTCCATTTAACTGAGGCAGCAAGAAGGTAGGAAAGAGGGAAGTAGAGTTGCAGGGCAGCACAGTATCAGTCCTTGTAGCAGAGCAGCACAGCATTCCTTCTATGTTTTCTACATTTCAGCGGTGCACTGAATAGTTGGGTCTGAGTGTCGGATATTTAAACTTGGGGCTAGCTATGAAATAGGAGAAGGTTCCAGAGGTTTCAATCTCCTGAGGTGTCTGGAGCTTCCTCCCTCTTGGCACTGACCTCAGAATGTCTGCATGCAGAGCCATCTCTAGGGCGGTGCGACCGTTGCCACTGCACTGGGTGCTGACTTCTTGTGGGGGCACCTGTTTGCTAGTTTACATTGTTTTTTAAAGCACTAGCTGCTGCATTCCTGGCCTCCAACAATTTCAGCACACAATAAAAATGTCGGTGATTAATGTTCTTCCTGGAGAGAGGCCATAGTTTTGTCTAGTGGAATTTTAACTGGTGGAAGTTTTGATTCATCAAAAGGTAGTGCAGAAGGTTAATATGTCTGCTGTAAAGAATGTCTACCATGCAATTCACAAAGTGAATATGGCATAAATAGGTAAGTGGGTTACTGCTTTTGACTGAGACGCCCTTTTGTTACTTGCAGTGTGTTAGTTAAACTCCTAAAAGTGAGCTATTTACTGTCATCAAAGAACTGCAATGCAGCTTTCAAGTATAGATTAGAGAGTATTGATTTTTCCCCAGACTTTCATTATCCTAATGCTGCACAAAGGGCTCATATGGGTAGAAACCAATTCTGATTATTAAAGCGACCCCCCAACCATAGTGTTATGTTTTAAATTCTGAGTTTGTGCTTCTCCAGACCAAGCCAACCTAAACTATACTGCCTACCAGTATGGATGACTTATAAATCTTACCCCTTGTAGTCCTCTGTCTTTTGTAACATTTCCTATACATTGATTTACACACATATTGTTTGATTGTCTCTGTAATATAAAGTGCACTGACACCCTTCAATTTTATGAGGGACACCATAAGCTAATTAAATGCATTTGAGAGAGAGTGGTCATGGAGAGCTTTAAAGGGTGGTAGTGTCGGAATCGTGGAGGTGGTCACTGGGGGGGTGCGTGCTTAAAAAAAATTGTTTCACTGGGCACCACCTGTGCTAAAGCTGGCCCTGTCGGCATTCACAAAATACTAGTGTCAGATTATTTGTGAGTGTGCTCAGGCACAGTCTCTTTAATGTATAAGTGGTGACAACTTCGCCACATATAAAGTCTGAGATAGGCCATCCTGCCAACACCTTTTCACTCTTTGTCTCAACTGTCTGGGAGAAATAAACAAAGACTAACTTCGATTTACACCCATTCATGTGACCCAGGATACAGGCTACAGGCACCAAATGGTTTGGGCAAGAAAATGCCAACTTTCTAAAAGTAAAAATGCAAAAAAGAACAGATGATGGACAGAATGCGGAACAAATCAATCAGTCAGCCCCAGTCACAGATATGGGTTTAATCTATCTTTTGTTTTGCACGCCATGCCATTGCCCTTTGGACCAAGCCTTATGCAAATCAGTCTTGACCCTGCTCCCCATGGGAAAACTCCAGTCCTAACTGCCAGGCTAAGTCCTCCCTGGACCAGAAAAAAGCTTCATGGGAGCATTTTCAGTGTATCACTCCTCATCAGGTGTGGTGCAGCGGCCAGGTCAGCTGACTTCGGAGCACAGGGCTCAAGGTTCGATCTCTGGCTCCGGTTGCAGCTCAGCTCAGCACCATGTGACTCTGGGCAATAGCTCACTTAATTTACACGACGGCTCCCAGCGCCTTCAGACCCGTAAGGATTTATATTTACATCAGCAACACTAGCTTGAGTCTGGTGGCTTAGAGAACACGGGACCCATGTCTTAACATACACTTCCCACTTAAGATGAGACAAATGATGGGCTATCTATACATGGCATTTTCAGAACTGAATTCGTTAAATTCATTAATAATAGGTTGTGCAGCTATATGGAGACCAAAATGTGTCGCCTTTGCGATTTTCAAAACTGTGACATAAAAACTGACTTTACTTTTAAACATGGATTTAAATTACAATTCTTTAGTCATCAAACGCGACATTCCCATTTGCTTCTCCCTCGGTTTCTGACCTGGCCAACCATGATGAACTGCAGATCACGCATGGGATGTAGAAGACCAAACAAAAAGGAATACTCAATGGATCTTCCCCTACCCCTGATACATTCATCTCACTTTGAATCCATCCAGTTCAATGCGGGAGACCAAATTTTATTTCTATTCTCTCTTTAATGGATTTTACCCATTCGAGTTCCGTCGGTGGTAAGTTACTGATCCATTTCTGGCAAATTTCCCTACAGACCAGTTTTTTTTTACTTTGTTAGACAAATGATCATGCCAAACTGGCACACCAAAGATTCAAGAGCCAGGCTTACCTGTAATTCTGTGCTAAGTATAGTTGAAATACATCTACTCACATCACTCTAGAAATGTTGAATCTCAGGACACTCCAAGAAAATGTGAATATCATCATCTTTCTCTTGGCTGCATTTTGTACACCTCGGCGCTCTTCCATTACCCAACTTCGATAACTTAAGGGGTGGCCAATATACCCTATGTAGGCAAAATATATGTTTTCTCCTTAAATTGGAGGGATGAACAGTAAATTAAGGATGTTAAAAGATAATTGCCATGAATCTTATGGCTGCCTCCTGGGCAAGAACTTTTCCCACATGTCGCCTGGCAGTCTGAAGACACCGTTCATTAACTCCATCAATAACCAGTACTAACTGGCCACTTCCTTCTTCTCCCTTGGCACCTCTTGAATCAGACTGTATTCAAACTCATTTGTTGTACCAACAGCTGTCCCATTTGGCTGAAAACAACTTTTGACTTGAAGATTTTGTTGTTAGAAAGCTCCACCAGTTTGTCCCAAGGAACCAACTCTCCTTCATTCGCAAGGTTGTCCCAACTCACTATGACTGCCTCCCTTAAATGAACAGTGGTCCTATACCTTGTTTATACAAGAAACATATCAACTGATTTGTTTCTTGTATAAACAAGGTCTAGGACCATGGTTTTTTGTATTACATTGTACCCAGGTCCACGGCCATGATTGGGTTACCCCATTTTTGTAATGACTCCCTTAAAGGAACAGCCAGGATATCCTTGGTCCATTTGGGGGAGCCTTGGGCATCCCAAATTGGTGCCAATCTGCTATAGTATGCTATAGTCTCCTTTATGATCCTGAACCATAAGGCAGCCATGCTCTGTAGCACCTTAAGATGCGCCTTTAAAAAATATTTTGGATCTCCAAACATATGCATAAATCCTTGTTCTCCTCCTTTAATGTCCGATAGCACAACCCTAATTTTTTTACCAATATCTGAGCAATCAGGTTTACTTCATAATATCTTCCTGTTCCTCAGAAGACAAGTCCAGGCATGATAACACATGTACGGCAAGGATAAACCCCTTTGTGTTACTTCCTTTGTAATTTTTTCCAGGCCATCCGGGGGCCTTTTGAAGCCCAAATGAAACTGATGATCTTAGCCTGCATTTTTATTAGCCACTCAACTTTGAAAGTTAGTGGGATCGCCTGGATTAAAAATGTGAACTTAGGTAGAATTGACATTTTTACGAAGTTTTCTTTCCATAGTATACTCAAAGGTAAGTGAGGCCAGCATAGCTTCAGGTTACATGCTTCCTTAATTACTTTTTAGAAATTTACCTCTGGAAGATCCTTAATATACTGTGAGATCTTTATATCTAAATATCTCTTCTCTCCTTTGCACATACCCAGGTTCAACTCCAAGTTCCAAGTCATGATCTCTGTTTTGCACTATTTACTGAGTAACCTGCGATGCAACCACATTGCAAAGTTAAGTTGTTTATTAATGGACCACTACCTGCATGTCTGAGGTATATATCAACAAATCATCCTCATATAAGGCTACCTTTTTTTCCTAATCCTTGTATTTAAAAGGAATTTTTTTAACTCGCTTTCCTGGTTTTGTTTCCAATGATTTGATGTATAGATTAAAGAGAAAAGGGGCTAACATGCAACCCTGTCTTGTCCCCCTTGAAATACTAAAGGATGTTGAGAGATTCCAATTTACCAGAACTCTAGCATGAGGTTATCGATAAATCATGGCCACGATCCTCCAAAAGTTTTCCCCTAAGTTATACAACTTTATCATTGCCTGCTGATAGGCCCAATTTACCCGATCAAATTCCTTGGTGGCGTCTAATGAAATAACTGCCAAGGGGACTTCGTGAGTGGTAGCTATATTGACTGCTCCAATCAAATTATAAATCAATTCATGTATTCCTCTTCCTCTTACAAACCATGTCTGATCTTCCTGCAAGAGTCCCGGCACCACCACATTTAGCCTCTCTGCTAACATTTTTTGCAAAAATGTGATAATCACAATTTAATAACAAAATGGCTCTGTAAGAGTCACATACATTGGAGGGATTTACTGGTTTGAGAATTAAGGTTAGTGTGGCCTCATTCCAGGAAGTGGGCATTTCTACACCTATCACAAAAATGTCAGTGAACAACATAGGCATAAAGGGAAGCAGGCATCCTCTAATAGTTTGTAAATTGCTATCTGCAGTCCGTCAGGTCCTGCTGCTTTGCCCAACTTCCCTTCCCTAATTGCACTCCTAACCTCTGTACATCTTATATTACTGTTTATTACAGTGTTGCTACTCTCACTAATACAAGGGGGAATATCCTAGTCAAGCCGAACCTTTATGTCCCCCTCAGTAAAAACCAACTATTCTTGGTATAACTCCCCAGAGTATTTCTGGAAAGCTCCTCAATTTCCTTGCATGAAGTAAGAGGTTTTCCTGAGTGCTCACACCTAACTTCTTTTATGAAGCACCTTATTTGTTCCATCTTGGCTTTCTAGGCTAAGAATTTCCCACAGCCCTCTCCATATTCAAAATCGGTGATTTTGCTAGCTACTGACATTTTCTTAGCGTATCTACCAGTACTTCTAACAATTCAGTAACACCTGACAACACCTGTTCTTTAAACTGAATACAGCTTTCTAACTTCCCTGCTTTAGCCATAAATGTTTTTCTTCTAAATGCTAACATACTAATTATTTTGCCCGTAAAAAAGCCTTATATGAATCCCATATGACCCCCACAAGGCAGTTTCCACATTAATGGAAAGGATCTCTGTTGTAAGGTAAATTCCAATGATGACCATAGGTAGCCAGGAGGTATTTTCCATGTAAAAGGTTTATTGGTTATTAGTTACAGGTTCCATAGAAGTCTTGTTGAAGTCAAGTAGAGGTCTTAAGTAGATCATATGGAAGGTCCCACCATGAGCTGCATGGTTGCTGCTTAGCCCACTCTCTTCAACTGTCATTCTCCACACACAAGCAGGCACACACACATTCCACTCTCTCTGTCATCAAGCATTCCAACATTCCATGCAGACATCACATTCATTCTGGCCGAGCAGCTAAGAAGGAGATGATTCAAGGTATAACGTATCCCCTTCCCTTCAACAGCAATAAAACACAATATTTTGCAACAATGCAATTTGAAAATAAAAATGATAATACTTGTAATATTGCACACAGTTCATATTAGCGAGGAAGAAAGAAAAGAATAGGTAGAAAAGAATAGGTAGTAGAAAGTGACTAGAATGTGGGGAGGATGAAACAGTGCAAACCACTGCAAGAGGGCACACATCCCCTTCCCTTGGAAAAAAAATCAATTGAAAGCAATGAATGAAACATTGCTTGTAAAACATTCTAGTTTAGCCTAGATAAGAGTGAAAGAAGAAAATAAATAGAACATGTTATGCAAGTAAAACAATGCAGTGCAGTAGTGTGACTAAAGGCTGAGATGGTGCAACACCTAACTTTGTTTCTGCACACCACACCATAGACGAAATAGTGCAGGACTGAGAGGGTGAACGACAAAAGAAAAAAGAAAAATATCCACTCAATCTCTGCCCACCTCAAAACTATATGGGGTAGACAACCCATTGCAAGGTAAATCACCCATTGCATAAAGACAAAAATGCTCAACAGTATAGATGCTTAACCCATCCACAAGGGCACAAAGGCACCACAATATGGGTAAATAACCCATCTCAAAAAGGCACAAAGGCTCAACAGTACATAACCCATCGCTCAAAGGCACAAGGCACAAAGGCACAACTTATAGTTGCATAAAGGCACAGAAATATGGGCAAAACCCCTTTGCACAAGGAAGCAAGGGTTTGGTCGCTCCAGTGTTGATGTAAAGGCAACACCTGGTACGCAAAGTGGAGCAACACCCAGGGAAGCCCTTGAGTGTATGGTGCAGGCCTATCTGGATGACCCAACAGAGGTATACATTGATCGTGACTCATTGGTGTACTGGTATGGGAAAAGGCCACACTGGCCACTGCTCAGCAGGCTGGCTATAAATGATTTGTCTTGCCCACTAGCAAGCGTGTCTTCGGAACGAGTTTTCAGTGCTGCTGGTGCCATTGTCACTTCAAAAAGGTCCTGCCTCTCGCCCATAAATGTGGAGAGGTTAACAAAGATCAAGATGAATCAGCACTTCATACCACCAGATTACAAAAGGACACCGACTTAGGTGCGGGAAGCTCTTCTCTGTTAGCTGACTTACTCAATTCACAGAGTTTGAAGACGAGCGCTACTTCCCTAACAACTAGGCTTGAAAAATGCACTTTTTGTTTTCTTCCGTCCTTTTTGGCTTTTATTTCTTTGTGTCTTTCTTTGATTTGCAACTTTTAGCACAACAAAACTTTAATCACAACAAATCCATCAGCAGCACTGTCTTTGTCTTATTTTCCATATTGAAGGTGACGCTGTCTGTATTCCTGAAGTTCACAGCTCAGTCATGCTCCTCCATCCTCCTCCTCCAGAATGCCCCTATATTTATCCCTCAAGGCAGATGGACGGATTACACAGAATCTAGAAACTGTCGCTTTAGCCCGTACACGAGTCCCCTCTCAAAAGAAGTGGGACTGTAATGACTCACTATGCTGACTGCACCTTCTGAAATTGACACGAGAGGCTGCCCTGTGGCACTTCACTTAAGAATAAGATGATGACAAGTGGAACAGGTAATGAATAATGAGATGGCATGCAGTGGTGGAAAACACTGGCTGTCTGGCTCTGATGAAAGTAATTGTTGTATGTTTGTTGTGCATAAAGTGAATCCTATCTACATTGAGTTTGCCAATAAACCATGATGATGATGAGTCTTGATGATTGAAGTTACATAGTATCTTTATTCTTTACACAGTCACTCAAAGGGATGGATGGATCATCATCATTGTCGGTTTACGGAAGAAATATGGCAGTTTCTTGATTGGCAAACAACAGGTAAACAAAGTCAACAACAACCACAGCAGACCTACATGTCTGTCTAGTTGTGGTATGGGAGTGGTCAAGCCAGTGTAGTGTATGCCAGAGACCAGACAGCAGTTCATGTAAAATTGTGGCTATGTGGCTTGCTGCATAAAATTAGATATGCTTTGATTTGTCTGTGTCAAAGAGGTGTGCTACATCATCAGGTTGGTTCATTCAGTGGTGCCTGCTTTGACCGTCTGCATGGCCCTGGCCTGCTGTGTGCAATTCTTATCCTTGAAAAAGAGACTCAGAGTACGCACTTTCGAAATGATGCCTGTATGTTATACAGTCGCCTCTGAAGCAGTTATTTGTGCACTACACACCGTACCTTATATTTTTTCTCAGTGCTGTTTTAATATCCCTTCCTGTTTTTCCATCAACAAGTGCAGGCCGGCTTTTACCTTGTGCCATGGGAAAGACATCAATCCACAATTCCGCATCCGCCAGGCAGGCAGTGGACAGTGTGTCTGGTCACCATGATTGATCGACGGAGCGTCATATAGAATCAATGGAGGACTACCGCGAATAGGAGGAATGGCTGGATGCATGCAACTTCCCAAATTGAACAGGACAACAACAACATACAGTTACAGTATCCTCTTCACTTCTCCTTATCTTTTAAATAACTTATTATTGTGAACTTCTATGAGTGCGACTCTCTGCTTCAAATTCATCCCTACAGCTATTTCTTTGCTATTTTTAAAACTAATGTACTGTACTACTAAGTCATTCTCTCTCTGAGTAAAATTGCGTAATTACAGCAGCCCTTTATTGTCTAATAGTTTAGTACTACTTAGTAAGTTGTAGTTAGTACTACTTTTCAGTAACCAAACCATCCATTTAGCAAACAACTTCATGCATGCACTTCCTTTATGTCCCTTAAAAGATTTATGGATATCTTCGTATCCAAAGATTTGTTTTTCTTCATTTGTTGTTTGTCCATGCTGTGTTTGTTTACTCTCTCTACAAATTGTTCCCAAAAAACCCCATTTCCATCCAATTTTCAAACCCTAACCCTCTTCCCTCGGGCTGTGTGGTTTTCATTGAGGTGTTACTAAATGACAGCAATAATTCCACACACTTGCTGGGGAGGATAAGGTGCAAGCAACCTCCTCAAATCAATTTTAAGGCAGCTACATCAGTCCTAGGATATTGTAATTCTGCTTCAAAAAACACCAATGAGTATTTATTTCAAATCAATTCTGAATTTCATGCCCACCATCGATTGGATCCATCGTCAACATCATCCTCCTACCTGTTATGCTGCTGTGTCACTGTTCTTGTTGTAGCCATAATCATCCATGCAAATTTTTTTTCCCATACTTATTTTCAGCGGGGCTTAGGCTACAAATATACTGTTCCTTCTAATACTTCTTTCAGGCCACTCAATGTCTCATTTTTTCCTTTGTTTTTCATATGCTCCTACTGCTAGTGTGGGACCACTCCTACTACTACCACAACAATGGAATTTCTGTCCTGGATGGTTTTCATGGGCAACTGTAATCGCCAATTGCCATGTAGCCAGCGCTGTGCCTAGCTCTATTCTCAAACACGAATCACAGGTAAGATAAGCATTTTGGGGAGGTAGAATAATGGGCTAGGACTCGGAGGAGAGGAGAGACTGACAGTAGTACTAGTAAAGTACTAGTAGGCCAATTGAATTCACTAACTCTATTAGGGGCACTTTTGTAAATTTTTGGATGTTTTAGATAGTTCATGCTGGTAAGTTTGAGGAAACGTGCAGGAACCCCCGCCCACCGCCCCACAAAGTAATATGAACGCGTACACTATGTTGAAGTATGTAAAATAAATAATTATATATTTACCCTAACAAAAATAAACTAGTCCAAAGACCCAAACCACCCCCTCCCTAACCCCAATAAATGTCCATTTCAATGTCCCGCAAAAAGTCCCTCAGAATCCCCAACTCCCAATTCCCACCCCACCAACAGTCTTTAAAAAAGGGGCAAGGGACACAGTCACTTCCGGTGTTGTCCTGTGGACAGGTTGTCCAGCAGCTCTCTGTGGAGATCCTGGAGCTGGTGCTTCTGCTTCTCCACCGGGCGCTCCAGGTAGTCCACTCGGCGGCGTAGCCAGTGCAGGCGTGCCATCCAGGCTCTGGGGGGCAGCTGCTGGTTTTGTTGCAGCTGAGCGGCAGCGGCGGGAGGCTGTCGGACCACGGCGCCGTACTGGAGGCTGCTGACTGGTGGACCTGGGGGCACTGGAGGAGGATGGAGCTGTTGCCACCTCCTCCTCCTGTTCCCAAGCCCACAGCTGGCGATATTCTGCACAAATGGTCTCCAGCTTCCAGGCCCTGGACCGTACAGCCATCTCCTTTCTGGTGAGCTTTTGTGGAGCATCTATATGTAGAAAGAAAGAATAAAACTGTAACCAATACTCTTTAACAATAACACAAACAAAATTCAACTGAAAGTTGTCTCACAGTAACACTAGCAACTTGCAAGCACAGTATAACATTTTGGCACGTATCTTTCCGCTGTCTTTGTAGGCCTGTAGCATTAGTGGGAGTTTGAGGAATTCTACTAGCAGCACTATGGACTCACTACATAGTCATAGAGTCAGAGAGTACACCTGTCTTCTTTTTTTCTCTAGTTTTGTGAAAGAAATGACTTGTACGTGAACTTCTGGTAGCCGGCATAATGCCAGCTCAGTCAGCTTGCACTAAAGAAAAACAGACACAAGCCATGATGACGCAGACTCGCATTACAAGCAGGTAGCGATAGGGAAGCTCTTACTTTTCTATAGGGGTGGCACTGGCCATACTCGGTTACATCAAGGGCTACTGCTCAATGTAATTTATATTTCTTACTGCCTCACCGGGCCGTCAGTACTACAAAAGGAAAATGGAGATTATTAATTGCTGATCATGTATCCAGCCGATCACATGATCTTTGCTTATATGATGGATGACTTAAGGTGCTTTGTTGTGATAGATTGAGTGAACAACAGCAATAGTCCACCCATGATTGACACAGCTGAAAGAAAATTATTAACATAGGGAGTGAGTGTGGTACCCATAATTGCCGGAGGAAGGGACTTGACTGTATATAATGTCAACTATACAATACATACACAATATATGCTGTGCTTGCAAAGTAAACTACTGTACTGTTAGTCAAGGGAGAATTTCTGAACAATCACAACTTCTAGTATTTGGATTTCCTCTGCTTTGCTACTCTGGAACGGACATGCTGTTCAAACAAAGTAACACTCTTCATCCACTGAGCGTCTGCTCTATATACACCTCTGCTATCTATGCATTAGAAGATACCTTCCATGCTTCCAAAGTAAGCGTCTATCATTTTTCTTAATGTCTCAACTGTACCAACTTTACTTTTTCGCAACAACCAACTAACACCCTTTTCATTTTATTTGGTAAACCACCGTCTTGACTTGCATTTCAGTTTCACCCAAATGATATATTGCAATGCACACCACACATGCATTTTCTGATTCACCCACACAGGCAGTCATCTTCTCTTTCTCCTTCAACCATACTTGCTTCATGCAACTGATTCCTTCCTATCAGCCACCTCTACATGCATTCAAAAACACGTATCATTCTTTACAGTCGTCCTTCCTTACGCCCTTCTTTCCCTTTTAGTTCATCACATCCCTCAAGTTCATCTGGTCTGACTTGGCTTCACAATAAAAGTTTCACAGCTGAGTTGAAGTGAAATAGAGGGGGCCATTGCTTACTTGAGAACTACCGCCGATTATGCTATGGCTAAGTCAAGGTTGACTGTCTTCTCCGTGATTGGCAAAAATGTAGCTCTAAATTAGTAACTGTTCATAACAGTACAGTGTATTTCTACTAGTGTACTGTCTGCTGTACAGTACATCATACACCCCTATGCGAGCCTACTCAAATTTGTCAATAAGTAAGGATTATAATAACTTACCACTATCCGCCGCTGTTGAGCCATCCCCTGCAGCAGCTCCTCCTGGTGGCACTTGTGGCGCCGCCGCATCCGCCCCTGGAGTAGGCCCCTCTACGCTGCTGGCCCCGGCACTGGTGGTGGGAAGTGCCGATGTTGTGATGATGACCAGAAAAAACATGTCATATTTTTAGATGCCATACACCACCCCCTATTTTGTCTCGTAATGGAAGAGAAAATGTTAAACAATTTTTAATTATTGGGACTGAAAAAAGTCATGGTTTTAGGGAGGGTGTTAAATTATATGCTTAGCCATAACATGCAACACTTTTTGGCACAACTGATGAATGCTTGCTTTTTAACGTGCAACATTTTTCTAATTACAGACAGAACCACCTACTCCTCATCATCACCCGGAGGACTTGAAGTGCCAACAAGGTGAGGGCTCCCGAGTCCAGCACAGTTACTATTAATAATTAGATGTGTTGAAGTATATACTAGGGAAGGGTGTTTAAACTTTAACGTCATCTATCACCAATGCTCGCTGGGAATACTGCGCTATTAAAAATAAAGACATTGTTTTTTCATTTCTTGTTTGAAAATAAAACTTTAAAACTAAAAAGAACCGTGTGGTTTTTGTTCACGAGTGAGTGAGCGGAAGGGTTTGCAGTTGCACTACTGCACTTTGCTAGCATGCTAGCGTGACTCTGATAGGTCGGGACTCGGTAGTCTTCTTCTGTTCTTCTTGGTCATATAAACATTGGTCAGATACACTAGATAGTCGGTCAGGGGATTGGGGGTTCAACTTCTGTTCTGACTGAGGTATGTGGAAAGTCGAACTGCACCTATCATCAACAATGTCCTATTTCTCTTGTCCATACTTCTGTATGTGCAGAATAGTCCCTGAAACACTAGAGGTATGGTATGTGCTACTATCAAATAAAAAAAAATAGAATTAGGAAACAGTTTGGAATGAATAGGAGCTGTAAAAGTTAGGGAAGTATAATTATTAATATTAACAACAGAACAACTTACTGGGGCCAGCAGAAGAGCCTGCAAAGGACCGATCTTGCCCACCTTGTTCCGCCGGAGTCTCAGGTGTGGTCTTCTTGCCCCTGGGAAGTGCTGATGATCATGAAATAAACACAAACATGAATGATTGTTTTTTTGAAACATTTGATTTCTTGGACCACAATCTAAAATTATCTTGGGGAAACAAATGACCAACAATTACACTACATGTATTGATTGACCTATCTGATCTGGTCAACTAGGATAGATAGTACAGTATTGCTGGATTCGCAGACCGTCTACTTGGAAAGTTATGTAAATCACTAACTTAACCAACAACAAAAAGGTTCTACTACGACTGCCAGTACTCAGAAGCATGCGACGTGACGGACACAGTACGTCATCATGATTGCAGACCACTAAAAAATGTCCTACTACTAAATAACAAGTCATAATATACTCAACCTATCAATCTACCACTATCTCTTCTTAGTGGCAGCTGGAGTACTAAGGAAGGACTAGACTTGAGTCTCCAGTCTCTCTAGCATTACGCAGTACTGCTCAAATGAGCACAAAGTTGCAAACAAGTAAGCATAGTAGCAACGCCACTGAGCAGGCGAGCACCTGCAATCACAGAAGCTATTAACACATTAATTTATCTGCAATGTAATCAAATTGACAGTATACTTGATCTTCGGGATAAATATTATTAGCAATATAACACAGAGCAGAAGAAAACAAATTAGTTATTAAATAGCTACTCACCAAGGCCAGGGATCTCCTCGCCTAGCAGGTGGAGCAGGTCCTGCTCCCAGTAAAGGAGGTCAGCCCACCAGTGCATCGCCTGATGGTAGGTGCGCCGGACCCCCGACTCCCTACGCATGACCCGGCACACCTTATCCCACAGCTGGCAACGCTCCCGAAGGCCATACCCTGAACCGGGCCTGCCCCTTGCTGCCACAGTCTTCAGGAGGTGGCGTTGAACATAAAAGATAAGTGCGGCCACCTCCACCGCGCTGAAAATTTCCCGGTCTACTACATCCTCCCCCCTTAAACGCCCACAAGGGAGCCGGGTACGGGGTGCGGGACCCTTCCCCTTGGTGTCCTTCCCGGCTCCCTTTGCCATGGTCCTGGACAGGAAAGTTAAATAAAAAATCAGAAAGAATAGGGAAAAAGTAAATAAAATAAAAGAGGTAAATAAAGTACTTTTTAAGGTAACGAAAAGTTGAAAAAAACACAAAATATAGATGAAGAAAAATCGAGTAAAAAAGATTAAAAAAAAGTTACTGTATGATGTCATCAGTAATGCCAAGTGAGATGTCTTGAGTGATGTCACTAACCATGTCATGAGCGATGTATTATGAAGGTCATAAGCAGTGCCTTGTGGAGGCAAAAGTTATAGTTGGCTCAACTTACTATAACTGCTGAATTTCACCTATTTTGTATGAGTAAAATCTGAGCCTAAATATAATGTCCCTGCAACATTTATTTTTCAGTGAATATGTATCAGATCTCTGCACAAGATCAGAAGGATTAGCTGAGGGTTTGCGCCTCTAGATATACACAATTTTTCTTTAATATCTAAAAAATACTGAACGGTTATACACCACATACCAAATGGTCACTTTATAAACCAAGAAATTTGGTGTAATTCCATTCGGCAGTTCGGGCTGTAGTTGTGTCTAAAATATCTATGGTAATTAACTTGGGAAATGCACTTTTTTGACCACACCTCCGCCCCGTTTATAAGTACACTCATGTTGTAACCATGTCACCTAATAGGTTGATAGCATTGCCTGTCATCCTTTGTCTGAAAGCTTCATTACCAAAGACATAGCGTTCTTTAATGATAATTTCCTTTGGAAGATTATTATTTTTCTTTGCCATCCTTGATTTATTTGTTCTCATTTTATCCAGATCTTTTATTACCATTTCTTGAAAACAATCAATTGAATCAAACAGCGTTTGCTGTATATAGCTGGATTTTGGAGCAAGGGGGGCCAACTACCCCTTCTGTTCCCTCCAGTAATTCCCACACAGTGAGTTTGCTGAGACATTTTTGGTGGCCACACACCTTTTCTCCACCACTCTGCAAATGTGCCTCCTAGTGCACTACTAGTTGGGGGATGAAGTCCCCTTGGCTCTTGCGGTTCCTTGGAGGCCGACTATCCCTTTTGTTACCTCTAGTAAGAGGTCATCAGAGGACATGCCCCCTTTCTGCACCCCTCTGCAAATGCACCTCCTGGCTCACTACTGATTGTGGTAAAAAGTCCACTTTAGTCCTGAGGCTAGGAGGTGCGCTTGCAGAGAGGTGGAGAAAGGGGCCCCTAAAGACCTCTCAGCAATCCTCCAGTGTGGGACTTACTGGTGGTACTAGTAGAGCATGTTAGCCCCCAAGGACCCTCTGGGGCCAAGGGGACTTCATCCCCCAACTAGCAGCACCCCAGGAGGAGCACTTGCAAATTGGTGATGAAAGGGGGCCGGGGGTTCCAACGATTTGCCAGGCATTTTTTGGGAGCTTTTTCAGGGAAGGGGATGGTGTAGCCCCCGATCCCTGGTAAAATATTGGCTCTGTGGACTCCATCCCCGGGGCCAAGCATTTTTAGAATTGGAAGGGGGCAGATTTTGTCCCCGGGAACCCCATCACCAGGAGCCCTAGGCCCCTCGTTTACCCAGTCATTTATGTTGGGGACTGCAGGGGGAGCCTGAAGCCCCCGTTGTCTCTGCCTGCTCCCCCTGTCCTGCGGGACGCAGCATTGCTTCGAGTAAACAAAAGCTTTTAAATGCTCTCACTCAATCGAAGCAGAGCACAGTTTGTAATGGCTTTGCAGGAGCGGTAATGCTCCAGCCAAGCCAAAGCAAACTGCAATGTCCTGGGTTGGGCACCCTGGGAAATTTCCATGGATGGTGCCATTATGGGGGCCCCTCTCCCATGTTAATTTAGCCCCAATGAGCTGGTAGTTCCTTGGGCTGTGGGGGGGTTGAGGCACCCCATCATTATTTAAAATTAAAGCCCCATGGAGATGGAGGCCCTCGGGCCATTTATAAAGAAAAAAGCCCAGGAGAGATGATGGTCACAGGGGCAGTGGGCAAGGTCATAGGGGCCTCCCCAAATTTTTTTTGTACAAAGAAGCCCAGGGACTTTCTTTTAAAAATACAAAACGTTGAATGGTATCATGACTTTTTGCTCATTGCAATGAATGTGACATCATTATACACATCCATCAATCATCAGGATGGTCTTTGAGCGCTACAAAAATATATAGATAAAAGGGACTCCCAAATTTGTACAGCATAATAGGATGCTTTTAAAAAAGCTGGAGTTCTGCTTACAAAATAAATAAAATGTGTTTCATAATGCTCTATACAAGCAACAATGCTGTGTTGCCATGGGTGCCAGATTCTCCCTCAGCTATGCTTGTTTACAAATGGGATGGTGGGACGAGCTGGTACTCATGAGGGAACACACAACTACAGTTGAGTGCTGGTTGCGTTTTATAGATGACTTGTGTTTAATATGACAATGCAACACAGAGGAAGAAGAACAGTTCATTAAAGAACTAAACACAAATAGTCTCAATTTGCACTTCACAGCTTTCATCAGTGCAACATTCATCCATTTTTTGTATGTTGAAATCTATGTTAGAGATGGCCAACTTGAGACAAAGCCACACAGAAAGCCCACTGCTGGCAATTCAATATTGCACGGAGGTAGCTTCCACCCACAACATTTGATTCAAAGCACCCCCTACGGGGAGATGCTGCATCTCAAACGAATATGTAGCCGCAATGAGGATTTGAACTTAGCCCAACAAGCCTCAGCCAGATGATTCTGACCAAGGAGGTACTCTGACAAATGTATAGAACAGGTCATAAAGAAAAGCAATGGTGTGACAACGGAGAGTCTAATCAGCAAGGATAACAGGGATGAGTACAATCAGATACAAGATTCCTCCTTTTTTAGATTTATCTCAAAATACAGTAAGCAAGACAAACAGATTAGAAAAATCCTTCTGAAAAACTGGCCGCTCATCCTAGATGACCCTATTATAGGCCACACACTTCCAAAGAATGCCTCCATAACATACAGCAGGGCTAACTCTATGAAGGACATTCTTGTTCAAAATGACCCCTTCACTCAAGCAAAGAATACCTGTCTGTCTCAAAAAAGGGCTTCTATTGTTGTAAAACCTGTATAGCGTGCCAATTTGGAGTAAATAAAACAATGTACGACACACCATTTAGTGATAGAGAAAGGCCAATAGGTAAGGCTTTAACGTGCAAATCTGAATTTGTAGTATATGTATTGGACTGTCCATGTACCCTATGTATTGTGGGTAGTACAATACTATAAGGGCACAAAACGATACTGCAACACATCAAAGCCATTAAAAACAAAGACACTATTTACCCCGTAGGAAGACACCTTGAGGAAGCACACAATTCCAACCCGAATGAACTCAAATACTTTATAATCAATGCTATCCCCCCATACAAATGGGGAGGAGACAGAGAAAAGACACTCAGAAAGCTTGAAACTAGAAATATTAGATATATTCTAGATCTCGATACTAAACCTCCATGAGGCTGTAACATTAGGGAGGAGTTATACACCTGCCTCTAACATGATTAAAGAAAAAAATCTTAGATGTACAGAAATACAAAACTAAAGAATTTAGGTTATCTTTAAATTAACGTAAGACATCCTGCTGCTTAAAATATCACTTTTTTTTACATATTTTACACTATTTGTACACAGTTTTTACAAGGGTTTTTTATCATTTGCATACACTTTTTATGCATACTTTAACATAGATTTTTAGATAAGGATGTTTGATATATTAAAGCCAAATTTTAGCACACAAATATTGTTTTGCAGGTACTGTAAATTGCAATAGCACTTTATTTTTCCAATTGCAAACATGTTTGTACAGGTATTTAAACCTGGATGTAACAAAAACAAAAAAGTAACGGTACATGTTTTGAAAAGGTATTCAAACCTGAATGAAAAAATTGTGGTAACAGTTACATAACAACAGTTTGACAGTATGTTGTTTATGGCTAGGATATATTTTGCACTTTTTGGCACATGTCACTTTAGGAGTGAACATTAATAAAAGTAAAAAAACAACACAAAACACAGAACAAAGTTATATATAGACATACTCTGCAACGTCAAAGCGCGTCATGTGATCAAGGCTCCTTGGAGCTGAAACGCGTAATGCTGCTAGTGCTTATCTGGATTGAAGAGATGTTGGAGTTATGTCAACGGTACATGTTTTGAAAAGGTATTCAAACCTGAATGAAAAAATTGTGATAACAGTTACATAACAACAGTTTGACAGTATGTTGTTTATGGCTATGATATATTTTGTACTTTTTGGCACATGTCACTTTAAGAGTGAACATTAATAAAATAAAAAAAACACAAAACACCGAAAAAAGTTGTATATAAACAGACTCTGAAACGTCAAAGCGCGTCATGTGATCAAGGCTCCTTGGAGCCGAAACGCGTAATGCTGCTAGTGCTTATCAATCTACCTATATATATAAATATATATATAAATATATATATATATATATATATATATATATATATATATATATATATATATATATATAGAGAGAGAGATAGATAGATAGCGCAACAAAAGGGGGTGGTGTGAGTGTTTGATTAGTTCAGCTGCTCCGTCCATCACCATCCCGTTTTGCCTTTTGTACCGCTTCGTTCGCCATAAGTTGGCAGGGTGTGCTCAGACGTGAGTCCCTTGCTCATTTTGCCACTGGATTCAAGCAAGCCTGGCAAAAGACGGCTGAAATGCCAGAAACCGGTCCTAGGAAGCTTGTTTCCGGTCCAGGGAATGCATGGCTTGGCAGTTCGGGCAGGAATGTTCCCATGAGGCACAGGGTCAGACTGATTTTCATGTGGCCATGTCTGAACTGGGGTGGCAGAGTGGGCTGAAGAACGGTGATGGATTAAACCTAGATCTTTTGACTGGGTGTGAGTGTTTGATTGGTGATTGGTTCAGATGCCTTACGAAAAAGCAAAACAGATGACTGAGATTTAATTTCACATGGAAGGGTATTCCATAACTTAGGGGCAATTGAAGAAAAAGCCTTACCGCCCCATTTACTCTTATGGAAACGAGGTACCACCAGCAGGTTCTTTGAAGAAGAGCGTAAGACTCTGCCCGATACATAGGGTAGCAGCAGATTCTTGACCCCCCACACCCTTACCAGAGAGTGCACTGTGTATATATATATATATATATATATATATATATATATATATATATATCAAAGCAGTCCTGGCCGCTATCAGCGTGGACTCGAGCAGGCGCGGACCTCTTCTCCTTGAATTCAGCTTTTTTTAATAAAACGCCATCACACCGTCAGTCATGTTAGCAGTGATTTTAATGTTAGCAATCACGGAGCAAGTGCTCTCCTCAACGTGTTTTGCTCCACAGGCGGAGCTTGGTCACATATATATACATATAGCAGTCACCAGTAGGTGGTTATAGTTATTATAGTTAGGACCTAATTTTCATAGGAAGAGTATTTTGTGACTTGCCTATAACTTTGGAGCCGTTTGACCAATCTTCATGAAATGTTTCAAAGTGGATTCTGTGTGTCATGCAAAGTTTGGGGGTGATCTGTGAAGTGGGGATTTTAGAAATAGGGGTGCGAAAAAAGAGAGCGTTTGTAATCTTAATTCCCGTAGGAACACGTTGTCGAACCTACATCAGACAGACGGAATTACACCAAATTTGGCAAAAAGGTAGATGTTGTTGTGCAGATCGGCTTATTGTTATAGTTATTTGGTGCAAATCCTTCCAGTAGTTTTTGAGAAATGTAAGCTGAAAATTATAGATAAATCTCTGGCCCCGGATATTTTGCAGTGGTTTTGTGATTAATTGCGGATGCAGGCATCATCGGGAAGTCTTTGATTGGCTGTACGCAACCAGAGAAGAAGGTTGCGACCACCATTTTTTTTCATTTGGGGACAGTTCCCGGGCTGAAAATGTGTGTGAAAGCTAACATAAGGGGTCAGGGTAGAGATACTCTGAACCCATGTTTGAGAAATGGGTATGCTAGTGACACATATTGTGTGTCCAAATTTGAGTGCGCAATATTCGTGATGATGATGTAATCAGCAACGTGGCCGCCGTGTACTGCAGCGGGGACGTTGCGACTACCATGAAGTCATTGCTAACATTACTCAATATGTATAAAATATATATATATTTGTATACACTTGGCGGGCATGGTCGGACACTCATGTAAGCACTCACAAACTATTACGGGGACGTTATAGTTAAGAAATAGAATTTAAGAAGCCATAGAAAATTACTGAAAAAACCAAAGTTACAGGGATGATATAGTTCGAAATTAGCACGTTAAAAACCTTACAAATACACTAAAAAACAAAGGTTACAGGGACGTTATAGTTAGAAAAGTTTGAAATTCACTGAGAAAAACAAAGGTTACAGAGATTCTAAATTTAGGCTCAGGTTTCATTTGTTCAAAACCAGTAAAATGTAGCAGTTTTAGTTAGCTGAGCCAACTATAACTTCAACCGCCACAATACACTCCTTATAACCTCACATATTATATCACTCATGACATGGTCAGTGACTTCACTGATGACATCTCATCATTTTATAGGGATGCAAGCTTTAGGGCGTTTCAGCATAGGATGTTTATGTAACAGCATGCGCTGAGGCTATTCATCATGTACCTGTGCTTTTCCAGAGAAAAGAGAGTCACAGTGACTGAGCTGGCTTGATATGATTTATATTTAAATAGAGTTTGATGGGGGTTGGTCCCAAGATTGACTGTAGCTAGGAAGACAATTATGAACTCTTTAGTGTTATGCCCCATGTAATAGGTATACCATAATGATGTTAGAAATCCCACTTGAGGTGAACTACTGTAATTGTACCTAATAGGCTTAGCCCACTTGGCAGGATAGGAAAATATAATTGTGCTAGAGCTTTAAACAGAGAAGGGTGCCCATACGGGAAAAGGATAGTCTAAGTTTGACACACTGGTAGCATATAGTGACTTAATGAATTAGGGTGCACTAAACCATTCTAAAATGGTACCTGAAGTGTAAATTGCAGTAAAAGGACCTTGTAATAATGAGGTAACATAGCGGTATAAACAATTTGAATGTAATTGACCAATAAAACTTAGTATGCACTTAGAAATCAGTTTTACAGTCATGGAAACATCTTTAATTTATGCACGCATATCAGCGAAATTTCAACACAAAACCGTTACAAGAGGTTGCAGATGTATTACTACACAGGTTTGTCCAGCGTTTATGAATTTAAGCAGGGAGGGTGAGTTTAAAATGTTGATTGTGAGAGATGATCAGAACAGTGACCAAGGTGTTCCGTAACCCCTTCAGAAATAGATGGAAGTCTTCGGTTTGGAATAAAATGCCAATGCCATGCATTCTTTATTTGAAGGAAGCTGTATATATATTTATATATATATATATATATATATATATATATATATATATATATATATATATATATATATATATATATATATATATATTACCTACTGGCGATAGCCAGTAGGTATATATAGTTAGGATTATTTCTCTATGGAACTTTTGAAAATTCTATGTCTAATAACTTTGGCGTTTTTAGACGGAATCGGCTGAAACTTTCAGGAAAATGGCACATTTTGTTTCTGAGCAGCCCCTGAAAATTTTGGGGGGGTTCGTCAAGGGGGGGCCGAGAAAAAAGGGGGGTCCCAAAACGCGTTTTTCCCATGTTAATTTCCATAGGGCGTTTGGACTCACTTTTAGCTCGAACGGCTGAATGGATTTGCACGAAACTTGGCAAAATTGTAGGGACTGTTAGCCCGAGGTGCCTTTAATGGGTCTCAATATATGTGCTCCAGTGGATTTTGAGAAATTAACGTTTTAAAAAATTTATATATCTGTGACAGCGTCCCAGATAGCGCTCCAGATCACGTACTTTTCGCGTCACGGAGCTTTGCGAAGCGATGCTGATTGGCTCTCCGGTGTCTGTCAACATTCTAAACAGTCCGGTGCGGCCGCCATCTTGTCTGTCGGTAGGATCGAGAGACAAGAGGAGGAGAAAAACGAAGGGGGAATTTAATGAAAGGGGGCTAGGTAGACCCCTCTTGACCCCCTAGGAATGATGTTGGGGTTATTAAAGGGTCCCGTGGGGCAAATAATAAAAATTTGATTTTTCGCGGTAGAAGCGCTTCTCGGTTCGCGAACCGGGTTGCAAACTGGTAGCGAAACGTGAATTCGCCATTTTGTGTTTCGATTTCATTAAATTACTAGATATAAGGGGGTACAGGAGACGTATCCTGACCCCTTTTGTTTTCTGAGGGTGGCTGAGGAGGCTCATATATGTTGATACATGTCTTCCAGCGGCTGTGCGTGAGCGTTTTTTTTTTTTTGCTGCGTGACGTCTGTTAACGTTCGATTCGATGGAAATCAGGAACTGTTGACCGCCATTTTGTCACTGCGAGTAAATATTTTGTTAAAAATAATTGTTATAAATTAATCCTTATTGATAAACATTGTCTGCGCCATCTTGTCTTTTTTGCAATGCCACACTTTTGTTGAGCACGGCAGCCATTTTAGATGCCTTGACCAGACCCACTCTCTGCACGCCGCCGATCCTCAGCATGGCTCCCCACCCTCGCAAGCATCTCACCCACGCACTGGTCACCCCCGCTCTCTCTCTCATGCATGGGCCAGAAACCTCCTCCCATGTGCGCTGCTCTTCCCTGAGATTCACACCCTGTGCCCGCCCGACACCACCCTTTCACCCTATTCACTACCGCACCCTCTGACACTCCTCTTCCTCTGTGTCCGATTGTCCAGGCGGTCCCAGGCTATCACCTAGCCCTGCAGATGTAGTTTATGGCCCCAGCTGTAGAGAATCACCCCTCTTCAAAGGAGTTACAGTAGATCAAGGCCCCCACCCGATGAGATCCGTCACACCACACGCCTTCCTACTATCTGATAACCATCCTGTATTGTGCTTGAGGAGGGGATTCTCACTGTGAGGGTGTGTGGGACCGAGCCTGAAGCGGAAGATTCCAGGGATGCCTCTTTGTACATCAAAGTTTATACAATTATGTGTCACATTAAAAATATATAGCACTCCAACAAATTAGTAGGATTATAACACTTTAATAACTTATAAATATATAGAACGCAACAAAAACAGTAAATACATTTAAACATTTTTTTGAAAAAAAGAAGCAACAATGGTCAGTAGCTGTGTTTTGTGCGAATAGTCCCAAGGTAGCACAACGTGCTGAGTTCTGGACGGCACCCAGGTGATGTTACCTGGGTGCCGCACTTTCGGCGCAGCATTGCAGGTTGGCCACACCAGTGCAACTTGCTGGACACCACCTCAGTGCCATCCGGATCTCGGCGCGTTGTGCTGCCTTCGGCCTATTCGCACATCGGTCCGCTACTGACGCCGCCTCACGTGCCAACGGATTTTCTACGCTTTTTATAGCAGCGCGTAACGTAAGCATAACAGGTCATGTGACTTCTTTATAAAACTTTTCATTGGTTCATTTTACTTTTGGTTTCCTAATGATGGAAGGCTTGATCATATGACCTAAAAATAACACTTTTCATTGGATTAAAACATTTTTTTCCCAAATGATGAAAGCCCCACCTTGTTTCTAGATGTTTCAAACTGAAGCTGGCGTCAGCATGAGAGCACCACCATCTCGTATCTCAGTCGTGGCCATTCCACGAGCAATCATGGCAGCCGCTCCCCACCAGAAGCCTGCGGGAGTCGGGGGCCCCCAAGACTTTTGTAGAATCTTCAAGGCTCAGTGGACGCTTTCGAGAATGGGGCCCAAGCCCTAGCAGACAAGCGTCCGAGTTCTAAGGTGTCCCATGGCCATTTTAGTGGACCACGCCCAAATCTGAAGAGGCGGCCGCCATTTTGAGAGTCCTGTGGCAGCCGCCTATAGCTGCATCGCAAGAGCGGGAGCAACTCAACTACATGGTGAGCGAGACGCTGTAGTCGCAAGAGCGGGCGGTAAACAGCTGAATGGCGGAAGAGGCACAGTGTAGCAAAAGCGGGCGGAATGGCAACTGAAACGGTAAAGGGGCGCCCCACTACAGCGTGTCTTCAGGTCAAACGGATTGTGGGATAAGGTCCAGAATGGAAGAGTCATCAAAAGGCAAAAAGTTCCGCCGGACCCCGGGAGCCGGCCGCCTATGTCGGGGCGATCTTAGGCCACGCCAGGGCAACACGACTTGGGGAGGGGGCAGAAGTCAAGCGCACCCTCCCAGTCCGCGCCACCACACCGTATGTTGAAAATCTGAAGCCATCGTTCTACAAACTCTCAACCAGCCTTGGATGAAAAATCTTGAAGAATGTACAAACTGAAAACCAGTTTTTGTTTGCATAGCATCAGCAGCAACGCTTGCTATCAGAGTGCATGAGTTTCATGCTCGATCGATTGAGCTAGCCGGATCAGGCAACAAAAAGTATAAAATAGTTATGTAAATAGTTATTTAATAAAATGTTTTACCCTGTTACTTTGGTGGTGTGTTGTATATATTTATAATATTTGCATAGAGTTTATCGTTATTTTGGGCGGGGTGGGTGGCGGAGCCGAGCTGTCTTGCAGCCATCATGGTGTGGAGCTCAGTTAATCTCACTAGTTTCATATTTCTCATGAAGGGTTGTTCCTAATGTTTCTATTTTAGCGAGGTCAAAAAGAGATCCCATTAGTGGCCTACTGATTTTGCTCGATTATTATTATTTTTTTTTACACGATTTTTCACTATCTGCAAAGACTAAACAGAGTATTGCGGCTTTGTGCTTGTTAGTAAATAGAGAATGAACCAAAGAGAATAAATTCTAAAATAGTAAATGCTTGGATAACAATCAATCAAATGGAGAGACAAGCAGGCACGACGGATTACAACGGGGGCAAAGGCCTGCGTTAACTACCCTTCACTATCTGCAAAGAGAGAGTACTTCTAAGAGAAAAGAGGGGGGGGCAGCGTTCAAAGCACATCAGCGTGCATAAACACGAAAATGTTTTTACCTATCACGTACTTGACATTTGACAGCTTTTGATATTTGCTATTAAAAAACCATTGAAATTCAATGAAAAAACCATAGGTTTTAGCCCATATATAGTTAGGGATTAGCATTTACAAAACCTTGAAAATTCACTGAAAAAACCATAGGTTATAGACCATATATAGTTAGGGATTAGCATTTACAAAACCTTATTTTACTCGCATAAAACCATTGAAATTCGCATATATAGTTAGTTGCACTAACTATATATCGCGCACCCGCAATCCACTGCTGATGATGTCACATATTACATCATTCATGACATGGTCAGTGACATCACTGATGACATCACTGATGACATCTCAAATGACATCACTGATGACATCACTGATGACATTATCCAGTGACTGTATGTTTCTGTAAAGTTAAAATATGTATTACATATTGAAGAATGAGTAGATGTATAAGTGTCTGGATGAAGGATTTAGTAGGTGCATGACTGACTGTATAAGTGAGTGATTAAATGTGTCTCACTGAGTGCATGGGTTAGTGACTAAACTGTCTTAATTTGTGCATCATTATGTCTGTTGTTCTGTAAACTGCTGCATGTGTTGATCAGTAGCTATATGAGTAACTATATGGGTTATTGATTGGTTGCCCAAGTATTTGTATGGGAGACTGGGTGTGTGTGGGGGTGGCTGGGAGGTGTATGACTCTGTGCATAGATGTGTGAGCAGTTGATTCACTAGATGTATGGGTTCAAAAGTGCATGTGGAAACAGCTGTATGGGCGGTTGACTGTGTGCATGAGTGTATTGGTGAGTGAATGGATATCTCAGTGCTACATGTCAAAGTAAGTACATATGTAAAACACAGTACATGTGAGAGTTGACATATAGAAATAACTGTGCATAAGAGCCAGTGAATGTGTGAGTGGCTGTATGGATCATTGTGAACTTGCATCAGGGATTGTATAAGGGAGTAAATATGTGTTAGTATATGTTTGAATAAGTAAGATGTGTATAACTGTATAGTTGAGGAAATGGAGGTGTGATTGATTCTTTGCATGACTGACTAGGTGTGTGAGTAACTCCATGGATGAGTGACAGTCTGTGAGTGTCTGTTTACACTGAGTGTATCTAAGGTTATATCAGAGTCTGAAGAGGTTCATCGTATAATCACATAAATGATGTCATCAGTGATGTGATCAGTAATGTCAAATGAGATGTCATCCGTGATGTCATCAGTGATGTCATTTAAGATGTCATCATTGATGTCATTAGTGATGTCATTTGAGATGTCATCAGTGATGTCATCAGTGATGTCATTTGAGATGTCATCAGTGATGTCATCAGTGATGTCACTGACCATGTCATGAATGATGTAATATGTGACATCATCAGCAGTGGATTGCGGGTGCGCGATATATAGTTAGCGCAACTAACTATATATGCGAATTTCAATGGTTTTATGCGAGTAAAATAAGGTTTTGTAAATGCTAATCCCTAACTATATATGGTCTATAACCTATGTTTTTTTCAGTGAATTTTCAAGGTTTTGTAAATGCTAATCCCTAACTATATATGGGCTAAAACCTATGGTTTTTTCATTGAATATATATATATATATACTGTTCACAGGTTGCCTTTTGCAGAGAGCACTCCACGCAAGTGAAATTAGCTAAAAACAGTCTGGGTGAAAAATAAAAAAACAGCATGCCAAGCCTGACGCATTTCAGATGCCATATCTTTCTTCAGAGGCGGCATGCAGAGCACTGTTTCTTCCGTGCTGGCTTCAACTGAAAACCCCATTTATTCAATTAAGCCCATGTGAGAATCTTCAAGCTTTGCATTCCGGGAGTTGAAGTCTTTATACTACCCATGTGGGTCGGAATGAAAACATGCTCCAAATTTAAACCGCATATGTTTCTTTATACACCCGTCAGTGCATTCACCAAAAATGAATCCCAAATAAAGCCAACTTGCGTTCCAGTGCGGCGCTTTAACAGTCAGCGCGCCACAGGACTTGCATTACACAGCCGTGCAATGGTGCCTCTCTCCGACCTGTTTCTTTATACACCCTGATATAATCTTTTTACCCTCTACCTGCCATCGTTTGTTCTCTAGCAAGAGAAGGCAAATTTCTTTCAGCTTTTTCTTGAAATTGTTGCTAATAAATTCGGGCAATCAAAAAATTCAGGGTGCCCAGTTTTTTTTATGAGCCCTTAACATATATAAACCAATCATTTTTAAGTGCCCCCTGCAGCTTTAGCAATCCCGAATTATGTTCCTATTAAGTTCAGTTTCGTCCGAAGTCCATACCTTGTGCCATAACAAAACAGGACTCACTTTAATAAGGTCTGTGACATAGTCCAGGCCTAATTCCTTGTGGCAGACGTATGTTGAGGTTGACTTAGGAACGGCTAATGAATATCGGAGGAAAGCAGTTTTCACATGACTGGATGTCGCGGGTATCTGCAATCCCCCATATTCCAGCTCCATATATTGCGGTGGACACACATTTTGCTTTATATATCACCAAAATGTGAACCGGTCTGCCCCCTAATTTATTTGCAAAAAGTTGTACCGCCCCGATTGCACAGGGAAAAAGCTAATTTCCTCGTGTTGACAGCTGACGACCATGTGCCCTTCTTGTCAAAATTATTCCCCAAATATGAAAAAGCATTAGTTGATTCTATCTGTGACTTCGCTAAAGAAATGTTGCTCTGGATCTTTCTCTTATTAGTACAGCACATGCTAAAGGTTTTACCAGTATTCATTTTTAGACCTCTGTCGCCCATGTAATCTGAAAAAGTACTAAGCGCTCTCTGTAAGGCCCACTTGGGTCCTGGCCATGATCACAGCGTCATCCGCCTAAAGTAAAATGGGGGCGGGCAGCCACTGATTTGGGGGGAGTCCTGTTTGTCTCTCATAAGATGGATTGCCACGCTATTTATATAGAGGTTAAATAAAAAGGGCACCAATATACCACCCTGACGGACTCCTTTTTCTATAAGGAAATTTGATGTACATTCACCCTTACTTCCAAATCGTACTTTTGCACTGGCACCCCGATAAAGTTCTTTAATAAAATTCAACATATTTGTTTCAATGCCTAATTGTGACAGGGTATCCCATAGTATTTCGTGGCTCAGGCAATCAAATGCCGAACTTAGATCGACAAATGTTAAAAATAGGTTGCCCTTTTTTACTACCACGTGTTTGTCTATAATTATTGCAAGGTTTAACCCTTGTTCCACAGTGCCCAATCCTGTTTTAAAACCGTACTGAAACCTGGAAAGCACTCCTGTGTCTTCTGCCCATATCTGTAATCTATGTAATATGACTGTTCCTGACACTTTCAACAGGGAGTCCATTAAGGAAATAGGCCTGTAGCACTTCAGATCATTTCGGTCCCCTTTTTAAAAAATAGGGACCACGATAGCCTCTTGCCATGAGCGTAAAAACCCTATTTTATTACTACTTTTTAGGACGTTTGTCAGTAGGGGTGCCCATAAGTTGATGTTGGTCTTATAAATATCTACAGGGACCCCGTCTGGCCCTCGGGCTTTACCTGCTGCGCTTTCTACAATGGATGTTTCGACTTCAGGCAAGGTTAAATTAATATCTGGTACGCTCTCAATAACGCAACGCAATGCCAACAGTCTGTGTAATGCTTTATTAGTATGTTGGTTGCACACTACCTTTAACGTGAACAAGGCTTCACTGCCAAAACATGTTGTTTGAGGAATAAACACCCTGAATGACTTCTGGCGTCGCATTGTGTTATTGAGAGAGTACGATACTTGGAATCTTCTTGGAAAACTTTAATTCCGGCATGCTGTATCAAAAATTTCACTTTGAAAGCATCCAGTATGAGTTCCTTAAAGATCATACGTAGTATCTCTACACATTTTCCCAATACACCCGATAATGTATCATACATTTCGCTTTAAAAGCATCCAGTATAAATTCCTTAAAGATCTTGTGTAGTTTCTCTGCACATTTTCCTAATATGCCAGATAATGTATCAAGAATTTCGCATTGAAAGCATCCTGTATGAATTCCTTAAAGATCTATACATCTTCCCATGAAGCCAAATGGTGTATCTATAATCTTTGTTACAGAAAAATCAAGTATGAGTTGGGTAATTCATAAGGCAATCTCGGTTTCATTTCCAAGCGTGTATCATTACAGTGACTCCAACCATTATTGCACTTTAAATAAACTGTATAATGTCCACTTGTAGAAGTGCTTCCAGCATGGAAAACAATAGCAACTATTGCAAAAGTTCTTCCAGAAATAGATATTTGATTAGCAACAACATTTTTAATTTTGTTTTCCACTGTTCTTCCATTTGGTCGACAGAGTTGCAGCATTATAATCAAATATTTTCCATATCCTTGTAGGCATAATTTTACTAATTTGGGAAATGTTACAGATTTGCAGTCAGGTATTATTAAATATAATATAGTTCTCTGTCAACTACAGTCCTTGAAGATTATAAACACTCTTCACATTTATGTTCCCATTTGTAACTGAGTCCAACTTAACTCTCAATCTGAATTCCTTTATCTTATAGTACTCCAAGCGTAACCAATCAATAATTCCTGTGCATCTTGCTGTATATTAGCACTGAACGTTAAAGATCCAGGTACATGTATCCAACAGTTGGCGAATACCAGAAGAAGAATGGATCTTACTTCTATCAGTTCTCAATTCTTGAAACAAAGTGTGAAGTGCAGAACATAAAGTTTTTTCCTGACTTTCCATAATGTCACCACAAACATCTTCAAGATAAAAGACAACATTTAGAATAACATTACCATAGCAGTTGACACCAGAAGCATTTTCTAATTGGTATCCAACAACATCATCACTTGTGTCTATTTTCTGCTTCTTTACATCTTTTCTTTTCTGTTGATTTTGTTTCTGCTTTTCAACCACAGTTAACTCTTCAACATGTTTGCGTTTTGAACACACAACAAGTTTCTCATAAATAGGATATTCACCCCCTAAATGGGGAGCATAAAGCCTTCTCAAAGGATTATATTCTCTAACACAATTAACATCAGCACTAACCTTGTTCTCATCAAAATCAATTAAATACAAACCAGACAACGTTCTAACTCGAGATAATGCAACATATGCCATTCCTTCCTTCAACACAGTTTTCCAACATTTATGAAAGCATTATCTACACTTAAACCTTGTGATTTGTGAATAGTTATTGCATATGCTAAATAGAAACAAAACTATTTTCAACAAACATACAAGTCTTTTACAAGCAAAAACGTGTGGCAGAATGTGCAATCTGCCTTACCTCTGCAATCTGATCAAATTTAACTTTCAAAAAATTCAATTCTATTTCTATTTTGATTTTTAACAGAATCAACAACTTACCCCATTGCTCCATTCACTAAACCTTCTACACTCAGATTACCCTTCAAAATTATACTACAGTTTAAACACACATCTACATTTTTTCCTAAGCCAGCAGTATTTGATACAGACGTTTCCAAAGAATCCAACTTAGTCTGTAATTTTTCTGCTCGATTTTTTTAATAGCTTCAATGTGAACTACTTCTTGATTTTCCAATTTCATAAGCTCTGTATTAAATGTATAATACTCTTCCACTGTAGGCATTAAGCAAACTATAGGCTTTTTTATTTTGTTATCTTGTACATTACTTCTGCTGGCGTGCCTTCATTTGTAACAAGTTCTTTAGTAGACGACTTTGAAAAGCTTGTTTACCATGTTTGCTTAGAACACCAATTCCTATATCTTTTAGAATATTTGCATAATCTTCATCTCTTGCTTGTCGCATATTCTAAGTGAGTTCTTTATATTCAAAATGTAACCACTGATTCCCATTTCCAATACTTCCCAAAGATTTCTTAGTGTCTTCAAGTAGAAGAGTTTTAAACACTGGTTCTCCTTTCACAGGGGTTAGTTGAAGCAGATCTCCAAATACAATTAAATGTTTTCCCCGAGAGAGAAGGTTCAGATCTGTTTGTAATACCTGTTGCATTCTTAAGTGTACAAAAGCAAGCATTAAGTTTGAGACCATGCTCACCTCATCAATAATTAAAAGTTTCATTTTCTTCAGCATGCCTTTCCCTGGCGCAATGCCGCCACGGAAAGGCATTGGAAAATGCCCATTGTATATGGCCGGGATGCCCGTCACCCCCTCCCAACACAATACACAAGGATGGGAAGACGGACGCAGGCTTGAACTTTTGGAAGGCCGGAGGGAGTCACCCTCCCGGCCGTATTTATTAAAATATGAAACAAAATTTAAAACGTTAAATAAAAGTTTCATAATCATGTACAATTTTACATTTATTACATTTCGATGAAGACATGTTCTTTGGCTAACCTTAACAGATCTCTAATACAAAGGTTTCCTAGCTGAGTCTAACATCCTGCAAATGCATACATTCTAAATTAAAATTGCACATCCTAGCATTAAGGGCCAACGGCAAGGTCTTAACCGGTGTCAGATCCCTACTACCAAAACTCTCGCCCTCACGGTGTGAGTGGCGCATGCGCAGAGGACTCTACCCTCATCGCCAACTGTAATTTCCCTTGTCGTGGTGGGGGCCCCCTTTCCACTCGACGCCTTCTTAAAGGTCATCCGAGTTCCCGTGTGAGGTATCTGTAGGAAGGACAGCGTGGACTCCCCCCCATCCCCACACTCTCTATCCGCCGTCGCGGATATCCGGCCCCCGGGAAATTAATAGGAGGGGCATATAGCCGCCTCCTCCCCTGGGAGGGGCCTATGGCCGTCTCCCCTTAGGTGACCCATCCTTAGTGGGTGCCGCCTCCCCATGGGAGGGGCCAATGGCCTCCTCCCCCCTAGCGCTCCCATCCATTCTGGGTGGCGCCCCCCTCTAGGAACCTTGAAATTACTGCTCACCGATCATGTCCTTACCGCCCGACCAAAAATAAATACGACAGTTATTCACCTACTAAGGAAGGAAAAATTCAGCATGCCTAATTGTATCACGATTGTTTCCTCCTAAAAAGAAAAAACAGTACGAACAGACAGAATTCACATCTCAAACTAAACATTCCATTACTTTTCTACAAAGGAAAAAAGGGGCCTAATTCAGCAACTTTATTACAAAACAAACATTGCCATAAGGGGCTGGTGGGTGGGTTTCAAAATTGCTGCTTGTTCCGTCGAGGGCTCACGAGCAACGAGTGGTTGCAGCCTTCAGAGCGCAGCAACAAGAGGACGCTTCTTCAGATTCCCGCTCAATTTATTCTTCTGCGGGAGGGCGTGTACCCTCCTCTGGTACGCCTACTGGGCGTGGTCATCGGTGTAGGTGTCTAGGACAACCCCTCCTGGGCGGGAAAAGGCGCGCCCCGGCTACGCCGCTTCGGGCATACCAGCCGAGACACGCCCCGCCCAAAATGGTTTCCTGGGAGGATCGGGGCACCCAACCATACGTTCAGGGGGACCGAGTGGTTGCCCCTTTCCATATGGCCGGGATGCCCGTCACCCCCTCCCAACACAATACCCAAGGATGGGAAGACGGACGCAGGCTTGAACTTTTGGAAGGCGGGAGGGAGTCACCCTCCCGGCCGTATTTATTAAAATATGAAACAAAATTTAAAACGTTAAATAAAAGTTTCATAATCATGTACAATTTTACATTTATTACATTTCGATGAAGACATGTTCTTTGGCTAACCTTAACAGATCTCTAATACAAAGGTTTCCTAGCCGAGTCTAACATCCTGCAAATGCATACATTCTAAATTAAAATTGTACATCCTAGCATTAAGGGCCAACGGCAAGGTCTTAACCGGTGTCAGATCCCTACTACCAAAACTCTCGCCCTCACGGTGTGAGTGGCGCATGCGCAGAGGACTCTACCCTCATCGGCAACTGTAATTTCCCTTGTCGTGGTGGGGGCCCCCTTTCCACTCGACGCCTTCTTAAAGGTCATCCGAGTTCCCGTGTGAGGTATCTGTAGGAAGGACAGCATGGACTCCCCCCCATCCCCACACTCTCTATCCGCCGTCGCGGATATCTGGCCCCCGGGAAATTAATAGGAGGGGCATATAGCCGCCTCCTCCCCTGGGAGGGGCCTATGGCCGTCTCCCCTTAGGCGACCCATCCTTAGTGGGTGCCGCCTCCCCGTGGGAGGGGCCAATGGCCGCCTCCCCCCGGGCGCTCCTATCCATTCTGGGTGGCGCCCCCCTCTAGGGACCTTGAAATTACTGCTCACCGATCATGACCTTACCGCCACAGGCCGGAAAGTTGACCGACTATCCGGCCCCCCAACTCCTCCTAAAGGTCATGCTTCCTCAAACCCCTTAGCCATGCTATGAAGTCTCCTATGAGTAAATCATTCCCCTCCCGGGACAGGTGAACCCCATCATTCAGATACATGTGATCACCTCGAATACACCAATGAGGAATGCTATGCAACTGCGCAGAGCGAAACAATCTACCAATTTTATTGTTCACCCTCTTCACTGAATGGTTCAGTGCTGACACCGAAAGGCCCCCCCGCCATACCTTCCTGGGAATCATGTGGGACCAGGCAATCGTTCACCCCGGGATTCTTTTCGCCAACCAGCTAACAGCAGACAAAACTTGTTCAAACAACACTCGTCTACCCAGTGCCACCAAGTCATTGCCCCCAGGTGTACTATGACTACAGATGGCGGTGACCTTTGCCGTCCTAAGAGACCCTCAACAAATGACTCAAATTGGTCAAAACAGAGCCAGTCCTTCCCATGGAAGGCCACTCTGTACCCGTATTCCCCAGCTGCGCGAGTCGCGTCACCTGCTTTGAATACGTCCCCGGCGCGCCTCACATATGAGTGGCCCACAACCCATACCACTCTCTCTCCAGTCGGTGATCCTTGACCGCTGGTCTCCTGGTGCTGGGTCGACTGCAAATTCCGCCCCGCGTGACAGGCTCGCGAAACTGTAATCCAAACAAAAGACAAGAAGCGTGAGTGCATGTCAATTGATCATTACAACATGTGCAATCGCACATACCTTTTGAAGCAATTCGAGGACCATTGTCCCAACTGTTTCACTTCCTCCGCACTCTGACCCCTGGCTGTAGCCTCAGTAGCAGCCCCTATCCTAAAGGAGTAGGTCCCAAAATCGCACGGGACCATGCCCGCAGCAGCGATTGTCAGTGCTAACACCCTCTGGAACTGAAACCTCGTCAGTGGGGTGCCATTCTTGTGCCTAAGCAAACTCCCCCCCCCATGTAGCCACCCTTAGTGCCAAGTATTTCTCTATACACTTTATTGGGCACGTGGGGGACCCTCGCGCGCGCTGCATGACAACACTATCTCCCATAGCCCCCTGGTCGGTCTTGGACCTGGCTATCGAGACCACCATCGAATCACCCCTAATTTGGACGTGATCCCTGCACAAGCCTCCCTCAACGTCTTTCTTATTCCTTGCGACCAGTTCGCTCACCCGCATAGCCCCATGGAATGCTAATGCGAAAGCTGCCTGGAACAGAACTGCTTCGAAATGGGAGGAGCACGTCTCATCCAGCTTTGCTAAAAGCAGAGACAATCTGTGTAAGCCAATAGGGCGTCTCACATCTTGCTTGCGACCCTCGAGGCGCTGCCAGCCGCGAAGGGCCTTCTTAACCAAAAAGGAATCCGTTGGGTCTCTTATGCCATGCACCTGGGCCATGAATGAAATGGCCGCCCTATGCCTACTGGCCGTTGCCGCTGTTCGGCCTTCTCTGTGCAGCGCTACCAGGAACCCCAGGAAGGCTTCCTCCTGACCCCAGCTCTGACTCCCTGTTGGACCTAAAAATGTGCAATAGGAACGAAACGCTCCTTCGTATGCCTTCCTTGTCCTGGGGGCTAAGCTTGCTGCCACGAGGTCTTGTAGTCCGGGGCACCGATTAGCCATAGTGCTTCGGGGAATGGTGCCGCCACTAGGTCCGCTGTAGGCATATAACCCCTGAACGCCTGCATATGTGAACGAGAGAGTGCATCAGCTGCATGATTCAGTACGCCTGGCACATGTTTCACCCTAAACTGTACATTCAGTCTCATGCAGAGCAGCACAACTTCCTTCAACAATCTCAAGATCCATTTGCAGCGTGCTGCCTGTTGGTTAATGCATTCGACCACAGTCATATTATCGGACCAAAACACCACTGAGCGGTCCCTGAAGTTGTCAGGCCATGCCATCAGAGCAACCCAAATGGGGAACAACTCCAAGAACCCAATGTTACCTGTGAGACCGCTGGAGTGCCACCAGGCCGGCCATGTTTGTGCCGACCATCGATTACCTAAGATGGCACCAAATCCCACGCTCCCCGCCGAGTCAGTCCACAGACCTAGTTCATCTGACGATACTGGCGGTTTGTTCCACACGACTCGACCGTTGAAGTCCACCAGAAATGCCAACCAAATGCGCATATCCTGGCGAACCTCAGCCGACAGTCTCGTACGGTGGTGCCCCTCTTTGAGACCGACCATAGCTTGTGCAACAGAGCGTGAGAAGGGGCGGGCCATAGGTATTACCCTCAAAGCAAAGTTAAGCTGACCCACTGTTTGCTGTAACTGGTGCAGGGTCACTTTCTCTTTACCCAGGCATTGCATCAAGGAATCCCTAAACTTGGCCACCTTTTCCATCGGTAAACGGAAACATCCCTCCACAGAATCGAGCTCAATTCCCAGTAACTACAGTGAAGTAGATGGTCCAACCATCTTACCTGGTGCCAGTGGGACTCCAAACTCCCTCATGAGGATGCAGAAGTCGTGCAGCGCCTGCGCACATCTCGTGTCGCCGGCTGCTCCCAAGAACAGGAAGTAATCGAGATAGTCCATAACATGCCTATGTCCTGTGGCCTCGGTGAATGCCCACTCTAAAAAACAACTGAACATTTCAAAATAGGCACAAGAAATGGAGCAACCCATAGGCATGCATTTATCCATGTAATAACTTCCTTGGAATGCAAAACCTAGCAAGCGCTGATCCTGTGGGTGTACCGGGAGCAACCGGAACGCCGATTCGATATCTGATTTCGCCATCAGCGCCCCGGGGCCCAGGCGATTCAACATGGCCACGGCCTCATCGAACGATGCGTACCGTACCGAACAAACTTCTGGGTTAATGGCCTCGTTCACCGAGGAACCCCTTGGAGCAGATAGGTTATGGATAAGTCTAAACTCCCCTGGGTCTTTCTTCAGGACAACCCCTAACGGGGAACAGATGAAATCCGCCACCGGCGGGCAATGAAAAGGCCCTGCCACTCGCCCTAAGCTGACTTCCTTTGCAATTTTTCTCTCTACC
Source organism: Lissotriton vulgaris (assembly GCF_964263255.1). Taxonomy (NCBI): domain Eukaryota; kingdom Metazoa; phylum Chordata; class Amphibia; order Caudata; family Salamandridae; genus Lissotriton; species Lissotriton vulgaris. The sequence continues at coordinate 274,110,553 of NC_141695.1, read as the reverse complement.
ACACTTGGAATATGTTGCGCCGATAACTGGTTTTTACAAAAGGAGTTCCCTCGAAAATCCCCCGCCGGGATGTGGAAGCCGTGCAAGAATCCCTTCCTCAACACCCCAGCGGAGACATGATCAGGGTATTTGTTCAACCAAGTAGTCATAGCCATGAGATCAACGGGTGTAGGCAATTGGTCACAACGTACTACCTTACTCCTGTTTGGACCCTCCCTTTCCTCCCGCCCCGTTATTTTTCGATCTACATGAACTCTCTGGGTATGAAGAATTCCCACAGCCCGCACACACATGCTTGAATCTACATGTTCCTTGCGGTCTGTTACAGTTGCCTCGATTGAAGCCCCAACAGACCCCCCGCTTGCCGCCATTCCCGCCGGTTTTCGGCTGGTGATCGATACCGGCGCCTGCTCGAAAGGGCACCACAGGCTTTTGGGGGAAGGCCCCAGACCCACTCCCGCCCAGCGAGGATGTCCCTGCCGCCCCCGGCAGGAGCTGCTTATGCCATGAGACCGAGTCGAGGCAGTCCCATGACAGAGAGGCATCATATTCTTTCGCTTTTCGGAATTTCATGTCATAACCTTTCCATTCCTCCCCCTCATACATTGCATAAAAATCCATTATACGAGTTTGATAGCAAGACAGTTCAGTTAACACCTCGGGTTTACGTTCCCCCATAACTGCAGTAAAGATTGCAAAGGCCTTCGCCCAATTCGTTATCGTTTCATCAACCCTGACTTCCGCCATCTTGGCGCGCCACACGATCGGGTGCCACAAATCTTTCTGGGTTTTAGCATACTCCATGTCGCGATGGTCAGTTAATAGTGAAAACATATTGATATACTTGTCTCCCCATATTAACTCTTTTGTGGCCATAGGGATGTGCTGTGCCACCCTCTCCCGCCTTGAGGGTAATGAGCCTTCCCCCGCCACTGGCAAAGCGAGCTTACCCGGTTCGGTCGTTGTTCCCGCTGTTTTCTCGAGGCCAACTGCAGGTCCTACCGGTGTCACCTGTGGGGGAACAAGAGGAAGATTCGCCTTTGCGGCATCTCGCGACTGCCGCAATTGCTGGATTAGTCGTTTGGCCTCTTCGGCCGTGTCTCCGGGCGCCTTGGCACCCCCTGCCTTTGTATTGAGCCATGCGGCCAACTGGGTGGCCAATTCAGGAGGCATATCTTCATCGTTAGCGGGGGTAATTACTACCGGGATCGGTTGACCCGCGTCTGGGATTGGTACCGGGTTGTCTGCCGGTGTGACAGGGGTGGCCGGGGGTACCTCTGGGACCGGAACCTCTGGGACCAGAACCTCCCCTAAAACCGCTCTCCTCTTGACCCGCTTCCCTCTACCCTCGGGGACGATTCCCGGCAAGGCCGGGCCTATTACCTTCTTAGTGTTACCAGGATTGCTCAGTGCAGCCAGTTGTTGCTTGACCTCCGCCAAACCTCGACCGATCGATGGGACTTGACAAAGTTTCCGCTCCATGCCAGCCATCCGGTTCACCAACATGCGTAGCACTTTATCCGTCTCGGAACCCTTTCCTGCTTTCTTGCCAGGCATGGCTTCGATTATCCGCTCCTAGACGATCAACGAGGTCCTGGACTCTTCGCCTTCGAGCAACTGAAAGAGAAACACAAGAATTACAAGTTCTCAAAAGTGCTGCTTGTTCCGTCGAGGGCTCACGAGCAACGAGTGGGTGCAGCCTTCAGAGCGCAGGAACAAGAGGACACTTCTTCAGATTCCCGCTCAATTTATTCTTCTGCGGGAGGGCGTGTACCCTCCTCTGGTACGCCTACTGGGCGTGGTCATCGGTGTAGGTGTCTAGGACAACCCCTCCTGGGCGGGAAAAGGCGCGCCCCGGCTACGCCGCTTCGGGCATACCAGCCGAGACACGCCCCCCGCCCAAAATGGTTTCAAGGGAGGATCGGGGCACCCAACCATACATTCGGGGGGACCGAGTGGTCGCCCCTTTCCAATATGGCTGGCGGTGTCTGATAGACACCGCCACTATATAGAACCCTTTTCCGCCCGGTCGCAAGGCGACCGGGGCAGAAAAGCGGCTGACCGTGTTTATGTCCGCCGCAGACCCCCCTAGCAATGATAATATGGCGGGGGGGTCATTCCGGCACGGATGGCGGGCGGATCGCCCCCGCCAGGCCGGCGGTGGCTGGCACCAGCCTGGTGGGAGGGATCCGTCCACGATATAAATGGGGCCATAACTTTCTTGTGGTTTATAAGATAACCCTTTCATGTTTTACTAAATAACCATGAGATCCAACTACTGCCAACTTTCATTCTTTTAAATTCTGTTTAACATTTCTTTTGAAGCTTTAATGTTGAACTACTTCAAACAGACATAGCTCCTTTTCGGATAGTATGTGTCCAACATATTAGTTTTAAGAATGTCTGTACTGTCCAGCTCATTTGCTGCTAATTGTTCAATTTCTTCCAATGATTTCAACACTCTATTTCGTTTGCAGGCAAGACATAAACTTACCCAAATGATTCCTTGTGACTTTGAATATAAACTTGAAGAACACAAGTGGTCTGAACATTCATACGGTCCAATTTCTCAGTGGGAAAGCATTTTCAAACTAAAGCTGTACAATTTTATGCTAAGGCTATTCTCTTGTGCAATTTCTTCCCACATTTGTTTCATCTCAGTTTTTTCAGATTTTGTTATGTATGATGTAACATAACGTGCAACAGCAATTGAGTAATCTAAAACATACTGGATGTTCATGTTCGCATTCCACATTTTTAAAATGACTGGATTGTAGCCATTGATATACTTGGACACTTCTGTTCTTTTTAAGTTGTAGGTATTCTTTGGAGATTTCTGAGTTATTGTGTGCCTTACAGAAGAAAAAAAAGAATGTACTCTTCATTTAGAAATGACTGGATGGCGAAAACCAAACCGACATTTGGTGTTACAAATTCCTTTACATTTGTATTTTCTTCTGAAAAACTTTCCACAACGATGACTTGGGAAATGTAAAACTTGCTATCTCAGGCTTCTATCTTCTCCTTCTCTTGGAATCTCACATGTCACATACTATTCGATGAAAGACGATACTGTTTCATCAGAATCATTTCCAAATTTAGGTGCATCCTTGATCCATAGTAGCATTTGTATGTGAGGGCACCTCTTGCTTGATATTCTTTTCTCCAGAAGGAATCAGTAACTTTTTCAAGAGGTGGATTCTTTTCATTACAGATAAAAGACATCATAGCTTGAAATTTATGATTAAAATATCTGCACACATTTACAGTATCTAATGAACACCGTTCCCTAGGAGTCTTTATTTCAACATTTTTTATACTGGAATTCGCTTCTCTTAGAAACTCAAACAAATCTTCCCATGCATACTCTGCACAGCTAAGTGTAACAAACCATGTTGGTGTACCTAAGTTCCATAACATACACTTGAGTTCTCGATGACGACGATACCAATACTCATTTGTTCCAAGTTTTACATGCCATCGAATTGATTAACTGTGCTTCTACATTTTTATCTGTTTCTTGAACTTTCTCCACAAATTCTTTGCCAGAAAGAAGTGATTGATGAACTCCAGTTTTAAGTATAGGATTCACTGCATACGAGAAAAAAGACAGATCCCTTTCAAACAAAAGGTGAAATATGTATGGAATGCACTGTAAAAATCTCGGATCTTCAGAATATTATCTTGCTGACCAATATTCTGAAGCTGGAATCCATACAGGTCCGTAATCATATTGTCTACCTTCTCCTGTAGGAAACAACTGTGGAAAACAACAAGCTTCGAAGCTTCTATCCCATACACTCATTGGAGTTGCATGTGCTTTCTTTATTTGAAATAACTCCATGATACTTCCTATCACTTCTTTTGAATGCAGGGGACATATTGTGTAATGTTCATAAATCTCTTCAGTACTTGACTTGTCTACTTTCTCTATTTGACCACTTGACATTTCAGAATCATCTTCTAAACTTATAACCTGTTCATCCACATTTGCATTTTTATAATAAATATTGTTCTCTATAAGATATAAGTTAACCTTCTCAACTGTATTAACACCCACAAATTCTTTCCATATTTTCCGACTCTTTGTTGGTACACTATTTACTAAAATAACTACTGCCTCATCTCCCTCTTTCTCTCCAGCAATAGTTTCATTGTTTTTCTTAAAAGCCAAAGGTAAGTACACCACTCTTCCTTTCAGTCCTCTTTGCAATTCTGTTGGTGGCACTTTACCTGTTTGAGGCTCCATCCGAATTATAGTTTGAAAAGGATGAACAGATTGAATTAGAACTGACACACATGTATTCAATTTGGCCAGCTCCTGCGGAATAGCTACTAACTCCAACTGATTATGCACTGCTCTAGCAGGCATTTTGTTCTCTTCTAATTTGTTGTAACAATATTTACATATACGTTGATCACTTCCTAACTCAAATCGACCTTCAACAAACAAGTAAGCTGCAAATTCTTCCCACTTACCATTGTTCTCCTTTTCACTTTTCAAATACAAATCAACATTCCTACTTTGACTTTTATAATGAATAAATCCTTTTGTAAAAAACTGATTGATCTTATTACAAAAAAACCAAGGAACGGGAATGGATCGGTAAACACTAAACTAGTAGGCAAACCATGGTTTAACAGGGAATGCCGAGATGCCAAAACCGACCTGATCAATGCGGTAAAAACAAAAAATCCCGAAGATCTTAAAATAAAAAGGAAAATTTATAATAAAACACTAGCCACCGCAAAGTCATCCTGGGACGAGGACCTATGGTCCAGCATGTTATTAGCTGCGAAAATCAAAGATCATAGGCAGTTCTGGGAGTTAGTAGCCAAAGGGAACAAACCAGATAGAGGCTCGAGGGAGGTATTCCTAAATGAAGCCACATGGGTTGCTCACTTTACATCATTATATGCAGCCCAAATTACAGAGGAAAAGCCTACGGTAGATCCAAATGGAATAGTAACCCAGATAGAGGATGCTGAAAACCTATTGGTAATCTTTGATCTACAAGAGACTGAAACAGCAATTGCTTCTGTGAAGCAAGCGAAGGCCCCGGGCCTGGATAAGATTCCTGGTGATCTTTATAAACATAATGTGGAGATCTGGGCACCTTATCTAAATCATTTATTTAATGTCATCGCAGCAGGAGACCAAATCCCAGACACATGGGATGGGGCAGAAATTATTACTATTTTTAAAAAGGGGGATAGAGGGGACCCTGCGAACTATCGCCCCATTAGCCTTTTAGACATAACACAGAAAATTTATGCCAGACATATTCTCAACCGCGTAAATACGTGGCTAGAGGAAAACCTGATTTTATCCAAGTATCAGGCAGGGTTTAGAGAAAAGACTGGGACCATCGACCAGGTATTAAGGCTGTGCTGCTTGTACTGGAAATATGTTATTATTCGCAGAGGTAACTTATATGTTACCTTTGTAGATTTACGAGCAGCTTTTGACCTCATCCCCCGTGACCTACTGTGGAAATCATTGAAAAAGCAGGGGTTCCCAAAAGATCTTTTGAAACTAGTGATCAGGTTACACCAGAATAACTATGCCAGGGTAAGATGGGGTCCTAATGGCGAACTAACAAGTGAAATCCCTATTAAGAGGGGAGTACGCCAAGGGTGCGTGCTGGCACCTACACTTTTTTCCCTTTATGTTAACGATATTGCAGCCCATATGGAGAATTGTGACAATGATTCACCTCGCCTGGGGGGGGATCGAGTTTCGGCCCTCCTCTTCGCGGATGACACAATTCTCATTTCACAAACTCCCAGAGGCCTGCAGACTTTACTAGACAGGTTCCAGCAGTATTGTATTACAAAAGGGTTAGAAGTTAATGTGAAAAAGACTAAATATATGGCACTTATTCCTCACAAAGGTTTTAGGAAAAACCTAACACTAAATGGAGAAAAACTTGACTATGAATCAAGTTTTACTTATTTGGGGGTACTATTAGATTCAGCCCTAAGTTGGAAACCCCAACTAGAAAAATCTAAAATTGTCTTCAAGCAAAACTGCCTACCAATACTGAAAAGACACAATAACTGTGTTAATAAAGCAGTTACCCCAGCATTAGAATTGTTTAAATGCAAGGTTCAGTCGGCGGTTCTTTATGGGGCAGAACTCTGGGGACCCGTGTGCAGAAAGACTTTTGAAATCATGGAAAATAGGTTTCTAAGGGGACTACTAATGGTTCCTAGTAGTACTCCATTATTACCCTTACTCCTTGATATGAACATACGACGCACTGACCTACATGCAATATTAAGACCATTATTGTTATGGGTCAGGCTGTGGATTACCCCTGAGCTGTCTGAATATAAAAAAGGGTTGGTTGAAGTTCAGGAACTGGACACATGTAACAAGATCTTTTGGTTTAAACATGTTAAAATTTGGTTAACAAAAATGGGTTTATCCCACTTTTGGACTCAACCTGAACTACTGACTGTGTCCTCAAAGAAAATAGTAAAACTCTCTTTTTGGGCTCTAGTGAGCCATGATGCTGTATATGTTGGAGCACATGGCCCCCTAACCGAAAGATTTTTATTGGTGAAAAATGCAGCCAAGTTTGAAATGTTTCTTGATGAGATTCAACCACCTTTAGCGAAAACCTTGTATATAAAGTATAGGTACGGTATACTAAGAACTCGGGAAACCGAGTCTAAATGGGGGAAAACCAGTAATGACAAATGCACTTTATGTACAAATAATGCAAGAGAAGACATTTTTCATATCTTGTTTTTCTGTCCAAGTTATGTAGAAACTAGGAAAAAATGGATTGTGCCATTGTGCCGTAATATTGGAACAACTTCATATAAGGAAGCAGGAAGAATATTACTTACGGACACCAGTCAAATAATAGTGTTTGGTATCAGTAGATTCCTTTTGGCAGTAAAATTCATTAGGCAAAAATCATCACTGGCATTTTAAGTGTCTGGCTGTTATATATCAATTTAATGTTTTTTTAACCTTGTAAATATTTTAACCATCTTTTTAACTATATTTATTGATGATTGTTTTAAAGCTCACTCTCGTGATTTAACTAAGAAGCCCAGGGATAATATTTTGGTCATGCACTAGCACTTTCTGAATTATATATCATGTAAATTTGCTGATGATATTGTGGCCATGTATAACTATGTGTATTATGTATTTTTTTTTGTATATCTTTTATGATGCAATTGCAACGAAATAAAGATTATTGAATTGAATTGAATAATGAATACGTCGACAACAATCACAAACATAGTTTAGTATTTCAGAGCGCACTGCATTAAACTTTCCAATTTCTTCTTCAAAGAAATCACGTTCTCATCTCCTCCAACATCTGTAATTGTCAAACTTTCACTTTCTATGAACTGCTCCTCTAAACCAAAATATCGCATTTCAATATCATCACACTTTTTTTGAACATCTGATAAAGAACCATATAGAAGACTTCCATTCAGTTCACTTAAACTTAATACAGGACTTTTACAAAGTTCCTAATTTCTGAATGGTGTACTGCCAACATCCTCAAATGATGAAAAACACTTTTACAAACTTTTCTTGAAAGACAAGCCAGGGAATGGCCACACTTCTCAGTTTATTTTCTTATATGACATGGATCTAGTACTTGTAACAACTTAATCTTCTGTTTTATACTTTTCTGAGTATAATCTCATAGCAAATTTCACATTACATCAATGGATTCCTGTCGAATACTACAAATACTACTACAACTCTACTTATACACAGGAGCTTGTGGGCGTTTCCCTTGCACTTCTTCAGCTATTAACTCTTCAGCACTTCCAACCATTTCCTCCTTTGGAAGAGGAACACCTTCCTGAACTTTGTAGCAATGACCTCCAGTATCAACTGCAAATGAAAACTATTTTCCTGGAAGTAACTTTCCTCATTAAAAAAAAGGCTTCGTACTAGAGGTATTTTTCCAATGTCCACTAAAGATTTTACAAAAGTTGGTTACAGCAAGTATGTATTTAATTATTTACATACTCCTTTACAATTTATATATAACTCCTACGTCATACTTTTCACCTCCCTGCCACACCCCACCACCTCAAAGCACTATATCTGCAACCCACCACAAACAACTTTATAAATAATAGTTTTTTTTAAATGTAATCTATGTTTTCTATAGGATGATATTATCAACCAAACAGCACACACAAAAATTTCCATTATTACCTAACAATTTTATCTACAACTTCACAAACATACCACTGCACCCAGGGCTTTAAGTGTAGGAGGTGGCTGTGGGGATGTGACCACCAGCACTTTATTTATGGGGGGCCTCGAAACGGATCTTTATAGGGCTCTATTTTGGGCCTCAAAAACATAATCCGTTGTTTTTTTTCATTATTACACTGCAGTGACACTGTGAGAGCATGCACATTCCTCACTACTTTGAATTGCAGACATCATGCCAAGTGACTCGCATTGTAGAAGAAGGGAAATCCTTTAAAGAGAGCAATTTTCACTCAGGGTCATTGTGGGGTGATTAGCAGACAGATCACCAGGCGCGCATTGCCCATTGCCCCGGACTCTCTAAGACAGCTTTCTCAGTGCACACACAGAGCCGCAACCGAGTACTTCACTGGTCTTCAAAACATATTTTTTTTGTAAAGGAGACTCTGTTCTTTTTCACCCCTTTTTACAGCCCCTACATCCCCACTCTGCCTATTGCTAAAAGAATTAGGCTCCCCTGAAATTTTGCTCTGGTTGCAGCTCTGCAAATGACCACCAGCAGGCAACTCCAGCACTAACCTGATCTAACCTTACACACGGTCTTGTTTTAAGACTACAAAAACACACACACTTTGCCTCCCTCACTTAGTTCTCACATCCCCTCTTTAATATGAACATAAAAGCTTTCCAATTACTTAGTTATATTCCTATACTGTACTTTACATGGAAATATACAACTCAAAGTTCTCACCACACCAAATGAGCTCTCTGGTATACTTTCTGAAATATAAGAAATACAGGTATTCAGTATCTGTCAGTCACGGCCACTTCAAAACAGTGTACCTATAAACAGCTTGACAAAACTTTATGTTTCTAAATTAACTTCTTCCACGTAAAAGCTCCTTTACATTTCTTTCGCTAGATGTACCTTTGTTTAAAACACCACCAACAAAGGGTGGTGAAGTATGCTCCACAAAGAGCAACTCAAAGCATTTTTATTCTTTATAAAAAAATCTGCCTGTCATTGCTTTTCGCAAGCATTTTCGATGCCTTAAGATGGTAGGTGGATGAGTATAATACGTCATACGGGGGAGGACGATGCACGGAAATAAGAACGTATAGTTGAATGAAGGTCAACTGGATGCATCACCAGATGCATCAATGCATAGATACACAGATGTATGTATCAATTTATGGATGGATGGATGGATGGATGAAAGGATGAATGAATGCAGGGACAGTACTTACTATAGACGGGTGGGCTGATAGATGCTTAGGATTGGTTCTGGGACAGCTGTATCTAAGCTGTCTAAGCAGGTTTTTGCACGCTGATGAATCACTACGGTTAAAGAATATTGATTAAACATGGATAACAAGGTCTGCATCTCTTTTCTCATGAACTTATCAGTGTGATTTTCTTCGTCACGCCATGAGATTGCACCCAGGGCTAATATACGAGGACACTAGGAGAACCAAGGAAGAAACAAGTTTATATGGCGAAAAGCACAGACCTTTGGGCCGACTTCCATGAAGGAACACGAGGGAGCGAGAAGTACCAATCACGGGACTGTTCTTTAAAAATAGACAAAAGTGAACGTATTAATAACAAAGAAATTGCAGGGTAATATCCATGGGGAAACATAGAGTAAAAAAATGATAAGGTGTACGATTACAAAGCATTGTGGGAATCGTAGGATCAAATGTGCGGGAACTTCGGTATTTCTGAATTGTCCTTCATCAAAGCTAGTGACAGAGTCTTTGAGGCAAACGTGTTGATCATTAGAGGCTGGAGTAGGGGAGGAAACATAAAAGTAAAAGTTTGTTCAGTTTAAAAATATTTCGCTATGCGTCAGCAGTGCTACGGCACATGGAGATGGAAGGAAGGAAAGTTTTTATTTTAACAAACGTGGGACTTATATGTCATGGTAAGTGCACAAAGGTTGATGTTTGCATTTATGTTTTGGTTAAACAACTGCCGCATTGAGCAGCATAAACAGAGGTGAATGGATTGAGAAACTTTTGAGTGAAGCACTAATGATGAAATGAAACCGAGCAAGAACATTTTCCTGAAAATTTTCCTAAATGTGAAATAGCTGTAAATTGGCTCTGCAAAACATTGTTGCTACATTGTTAAGCAAGTTTACTGTTTGATATATGGTTTTATCATGATGCATTTTTGTATTTATAGAGGCCCCTGATGAAGGGAGGTGATTTCCCGAAATGCATTGGGTTGTTTAATTAAAATCATGGCAAGTTGAACCCTATACAGAATTCTGTGCTTTATTGAAACAACTACACTTACAAAATTGAGTAAAATGAATTGATAACGAATGAAGAGTAAAGGGATTAAAAAGAATGGTGAAAAAAGGATTAAATTAGGAGTACATTTCAAGAAATTGATACACTGGACTCAAACCATGAGTGTGGCAGTGCAGCCTGGTGGAATCAGAAAAGGGGTACCTTGTGGGAATATTGTTAATCCCCAACATACCCACCTTCCCCACACCCGGCCCTGCCCTTCATTAACCGTAAGAAATCAAACAGAAACCCCCACCATTCCTATTAGCACCACTATACCCGTACACAGCCTTAATTTTAACAGCTGTGTGCGTGAACACTTATGAACAAAAAGTATTCAAACATGCAAATTGAAGGGAAAAACATAAACCATCCCATATCTCGGTTAATAAATGGGCCCAGTGAAACTACATTACCTTTACTAACTACACTTACCCCCGTTACAAATGACTGTCTTATAATCAGCAACATTTGCACCTCCCCCACCCGCACCCAAACCCATGCTTAACCTTACAAAATCAAAGACGAGCACCAGCCCTCCTGTTTTCACCACTATAGCCATACATAGACTTAAGGTGTTTGCAGGAACGCTCATCAGCAAAATCTATTCAAACCTGCAATTTAGCAACTCAAACATACACCATACCATAAGACGGTTTATAAATAGTCACAGTACCACTACATCACCTCAACAACCTCCCTTGCTTAACTTTACGCAATAAAAGAAAGAGCCCCAGCAAACGTAGAAGCACCACTATAGCCATACAGAGGCTTAATTTCAACAGATGTCTCCTGAAAAGCTAATCAACAAAACGTATTAAAACATGACAATTTGCAGGTAAAACATATCCCGTACCATACTGCGCTTTCTAAGTGCTCCCAGTGGTACTATATAACCTTTAGTAGCTCAACATCTGCACGTGACTATATTCTGTGTTTCAATCAGCAACATACCCACATCCCCCACACCCACCCGACCTTGGTTAACCGTACAAAATCAAAAAGAAACCCCCATCATTTCCAGTAGTGCCACTATGCCCATATACGATGTTAATTTTAACAAGTGTCTGCCGGAACACTTATCAGCAAAAGTTTTCCAAACATCGAAATTGGAGAGTAAACATAAACCATCTAATAGCACGGTCTATAAATGGACCCAGTCGAACTACACCACCTTTACTAGTTAGACATCTATATAATACAAAAGTCATTGTAGAGTATATAACAGGGCATGGGAAGAGTAAACAAAAGTACTAATTCTCAAACTTTTGATATACCGTCCCATTACTATATCTATATTAAAGATATTACATGATATGAATAAATTGACGAGTGTGAAAACAGATAGTAAACCTCAACCTCAGTAAACCACGGACCACTTTAACACCTACATATATCGACCACAGCGACACAGCCTAACAAATAATATCACTTATAATCACATGTAGTTCTCTAATGTCAACAAAGTCATACAGAAAGTATACAGCACATTTTCTTTTTTTTTTATCTCTCACACATTTATAAAACATCTCTTCTAAAGAAGCAATCTCCAACCAATTCTATTCCACAAGAACAGACAATAATTATTACGTTTACTACCATATATTTTAGTATATCAACCTTTTCATAATAACCAGTAAGAAACTACAAAAACTATTAACTATACCCAAATGCAAATGAGAAAACATGTTCATATTATATCTCAACCTAGGGGCACATGATTCAAACTATGCGTACATATACAACAAACATATCACTTTCTCCTATCCATGTAATGTCCAAACACTGTAGACGGCCCCACTGTACAACAACCTACCTTGACTTACATTCAAATCTACCTCTCAGTGTCAAAAATTAGATCAAAACTTGCCCACATAACATTTCTGGATTTCGTTTTATCGCTTTTAACTTAATAACACATACATTTCCTACTACCACCCCCACCCCACTTTTCCACAAAATGTATCATTTGCAAACGTGAAACATTTATTTTATCATATACATTACATACCCAAATTAACTCTGTACCTCATTTTCAAAACCATACAGTCCAGTAAAGATGACAAACTACACTTCTTCTATGTGAAAAATGCCTTAAGAAATATAAAGTACTTATTTAACAACAACTCAAATGTTATGCATATTTTATAACCAATATCAAAAACCAGACATTACTAACACTATGTTACTTTGAAATAAAAATACTTTCAAAATTAAAAACATCACCTCAAATATTTGATCACTACTATAGAACATATAACACGCCTTATTCATTTCTAACTCACCTTTGTAGTTGTTATCCAGATTTCAAATGTCACACACGTATACAATTATTTCTTTGTCACATAGTACATGTAATGCTCAGACTTCATCAAGAAAGAAACCCGGAATGGCACAATTTCTCTGTCGCTCCACACATAGATACATGTAAAGAACAAATCAGAATACTTCATTCCTTCAACGCCATTCCAAAACTTATCTCCATTGGTTAATTTAGAATTTTTCATACGGAAAGCTACTTAATATTCGACGCCGCATGCAGGTATCAAGTTCAACCTATTTTATCACCACACTTTCTGGAATATTCTACGACGCATGCTCGTTAAAACTTCATAAATTTTTTTTGTAACCTAACGATATACTTTGCAACATTTTATTGAACATTTAACGGCACATGCAGGTTAAAAGTTCACAATAGGGGTCAGTAGTTCATCAGCTTTATCCCCAACTCCAGATGCACCTCTCCTTACGCTCCCAGCGCCATCATACCTGTAGAAGTAAGTGCTTTTCACTTTCCAAATGCCAAAATCATTTCATACACACAAATTTACCTTCGCACTCCCTATATAACGCCCCCAAGCACCATACAAAAGGTACAATGTTTGAAACAAAAATTCCTCCGAGTACCTATAACTACATGCTGACAGTACTTGGACAGATGTGGCACAGCAGCCAGAGCACATCACTTCACAGCATATGACACACAGTTTGGGATCCCGCTTTCTTCCCCGAGTCCGGCAGCAGCTCAGCTTAGCAGCATGGGACTCTACACACTACCTCACATATTTTCGGTACCCCAGGACTTTCAGAACAATACGAGTCAGTAGTTTGTCCTAGTAGTTATAAACACATGCTGACACTACTACCACAGCTATAGTGCAGCACCCACGGTACATGACTTCACAGCATAGGACACACAATTTGGTCTCATGCTCTAATTAGGGGTAGGCGGAATTTGCCTAATCGTGTTACGCAAATCTCTGCAAAACGGTAAAAAATCTCAGCGCACACGCAGAAACTCCGTGAACAAGCGGAATTGTTTGTTCGCGATGCTTTTTTACTGTTCGCAATCGCTCATTGCATGCTTGGGCGGAAATTATCATGCGAACACGAATTTGAGAACGCAAAAAAGCAAAAAATTTCGCAAAGTCGCAGAAAGCAGACTTTGGCAAATTTTGCGTTCTCCGCAGAACGTGACATTACCCAAATTCCGCAAATTCCGCGAAAGGAGCAGAATTTACCGCCCAGGCCTAGCTCTAATCCCCAAGTCCCGCACCATCTCACCTTAGCAGCATCACACTCTAGGCAATACCTCACCTAATTATCGTCGACTAGCCCTTTCAGACGGTAGGTATCATTAGTTCACTTCGCAACCCCTCTATAACACACCCTAAACACCCCACAGAGGTTACAGTGCTCCTATACTTCCTCTTTCCCACATGTTTCACCCTTTTTTCCCCTTACTCACTTCAACAGTATCACAAAATGGCAGCCAACACTTCCTAGTTGCAACCGCTTGCAGCGCTCACAGCCAATCAGTAGCAAGCTCGTGCTCGTATTGCCTCAGCCAATCAGATGGCAAAATGTCCAAATATCGATATCTGTAAATGTCGCTATTTCTCAAAAACTACTGAACGGATTCATACCAAATAATCAAAAGTGTGCTTTTTAGACCAAGACCATTCTTCCTGCCAAATTTGGGGTAATTCCGGTCACCCGTTCGACCTGTATCCTTGTCTACAGTTTCCTATGGAAATTAACATTGAAAAAACACATTTTGGGACCCCCTTTTTTTCTCAATCCCCCCCTTGACAAATCAACCCCAAACTTTTAACATAGGAGCTGATCCCAACAAATATTTAGTTTTGAAAATTTTGCGAAGATTCGTCAATCTGTGCCAAAGTTATTGGGAATAGAATGTTGCCATTTTCCTATGGTAACTAAGTTGTAACTATAACTACCTACTGGTATATGTGAAGAATCGTCACCACCACTCACAGGCCCTTGACAGGCAGAAATGACGAGTAGACCCAAAATTTGCAGGTGCAAATTTTAAAGTCGATGTATTGTGCCCAGCGCGCCTGCCATGACGCGTTTCGCTTCCTCACGAAGCTTGATCACATGAAGGGCTTTTTAAAATGACAGTACAAGAATTTTTTTGGAATGCAACTGCATTAATAGGCATAGAGGTAGAAAGAGTACTGTGCAAATAACGCATGATTACTATATACAATAAAATACTTGATTGGTAATCTAAAACATCACAAAAGCAGCTCCATGGGGCTCATAAAATAGATTAAAAAAACATATATATATATATATATATATATATATATATATATATATATATATATATATATATATTACCTACTGGCGATAGCCAGTAGGTATATATAGTTAGGATTTTTTCTCTATGGAACTTTTGAAAATTCTATGCCTAATAACTTTGGCGTTTGTGGACGGAATTGGCTGAAATTTTCAGGAAAATGGCACATTTTGTTTCTGAGCAGCTCCTGGAAATTTGGGGGGGGTTCGTCAAGGGGGGGCCGAGAAAAAAGGGGGGTCCCAAAACGCGTTTTTCCCATGTTAATTTCCATAGGGCGGTTGGACTCACTTTTAGCCCGAACGGCTGAATGGATTTCCACGAAACTTGGCAAAATTGTAGGGACTGTTAGCCCGATGTGCCTTTGCTAGGTCTCAATATATGTGCTTCAGTGGATTTTGAGAAATTAACGTTTAAAACAAGATATATATCTGTAACAGCGCTCCGGGCAGCGATCCGGTTCGCGAACTTTTCGCGTATCGGAACTTTGTGAAGCGAAGCTGATTGGCTCTCCGGTGTCTGTCAACATTCTAAACAGTCCGGAGCGGCCGCCATCTTGTCTCTCGGTAGGATCGAGAGACAAGAAGAGGCCAAAACAAAGGGGGAAATGAAGGAAAGGGGGCAAGGTAGACCCCTTCTGACCCCCTAGGATTGATGAGGGGGATATTATAGAGTCACGCCGGGCCCAAAAAAAAAAAAAAAAAAAATCCGATTTTTTCGCCGTAGAGACGCGTCTTGGTTCGCGAACCGGGCAGCTAACCGGGCAGCTAACCGGGAAGCTAACAGGCAGTGTAACCCAAAAAAAAAAAAAAAAAAAATCCGATTTTTTCGCCGTAGAGACGCGTCTTGGTTCGCGAACCGGGCAGCTAACCGGGCAGCTAACCGGGAAGCTAACCGGCAGTGTAACCCAAAAAAAAAAAAAAAAATTCCGATTTTTTCGCCGTAGAGACGCGTCTTGGTACGCGAACCGGGCAGCTAACCGGGCAGCTAACCGGGAAGCTAACCGGCAGTGTAACGGGAGTCTGAGGAGTAGCTGATTGGCTGTCAATATTGTAAACAGTCCGGAGCGGCCGCCATCTTGTCTCTCGGTAGGATCGAGAGACAAGAGGAGGCCAAAACAAAGGGGGAAATGAAGGAAAGAGGGCAAGGTAGACCCCTTCTGACCCCCTAGGATTGATGAGGGGGATATTATAAAGCCACGCGGGGCCAAAAAAAAAACAAAAAAAAAAATCCGATTTTTTCGCCGTAGAGACCCGTCTTGGTACGCGAACTGGGCAGCTAACCGGGCAGCTAACCGGGAAGCTAACCGGCAGTGTAACGGGAGTCTGAGGAGAAGCTGATTGGCTGTTATTATTGTAAACAGTCTGGAGCGGCCGCCATCTTGTCTCTCTGTGGGATCGAGAGACAAGAGGTGGAAAAAAAAAGGTGTAAATGAATGAAAGGGGTAAGGCAGACCCCTCCTGAACCCCTAGGATTGATGAGGGGGCTATTAAAGTTCCCTGGGGGGTGAAAAAAAAAAATTTGCGATTTTTCGCGGTAATGGTGCTTCCTGGTACGTTAACCGGGCAGCTAACCGGCAGCGTAACGGGAGTCCGACATATTGTGTTTTTTGAACGTTTGTGATATGTGCACGTGTGGATTTTGTCTAATTAAGGTTAAAAAAATTATATATATATCTTTAAGCGTGTTCTGGCGCGCTTACGTTTTGGGTTTTGTTTGCGCTGCAGAGACGATACGTCACGGTTATGCGATGCATCATGAGGCGTCTCACGGGCTACGTGATACGTCACTTAATAAAGAATATATTTTACAGCTATAGATATTAGCTTTTAAAAAACCAATGAAATTCACAGAAAAAATCATAGGTTATAGACCATATATAGTTAGGAATTTGCATTTACAAAACCTTGAAAATTCACTGAAAAAACCATAGGTTATAGACCATATATAGTTAGGGATTAGCATTTAAAAAACCTTATTTTATTTGCACAAAACCATTGAAATTCCATATATAGTTAGTTGCACTAACTATATATCGCGGACCCGCAATCCACTGCTAATGATGTCACATATTACATCATTCATGACATGGTCAGTGACATCACTGATGACATCACTGATGACATCTCAAATGACATCACTGATGACATCACTGATGACAACACCCAGTGACTGTATGTTTCTGTAAAGTTAAAATATGTCTTACATATTGAAGAATGAGTGGATGTATAAGTGTCTGGATGAAGGATTTAGTAGGTGCATGACTGACTGTATGAGAGAATGATTAAATGTGTCTCACTGAGTGCATGGGTTAGTGATTAAAGTGTCTTAATTTGGCAATCATTATTTATGTTCTTCTGTAAACTGCTGCATGTTTAAATCAGTAGCTATATCAGTAACTATATGGGTTATTGAATGGTATTTGTATGGGAGACTGAGTGTGTGTGTGGGTGGCTGGGAGGTGTATAACTCTGTGCATAGATGTGTGAGCAGTTCATTCCCTAGGTGTATGGGTTCAAAAGTGCATGTAGAAACAGCTGTATGGACAGTTGACTGTGTGCATGAGTATATTGGTGAGTGAATGGATATCTCAGTTCTACATGTCAAAGTAAGTACATATGTAAAACACACTCCATGTGAGAGTTGACATATATAAATAACTGAACATAAGAGCCAGTGGATGTGAGAGTGGCTGTATGAATCATTGTGAACTTGTATCAAGGATTGTATAAGAGAGTAAATATGTGTTAGTATATGTTTGAATAAGTAAGGTGTGTATAACTGTATAGTTAAGGAAATGGAGATGTGATTGATTCTTTGCATGACTGACTAGGTGTGTGAGTAACTCCATGGATGTGTGACAGTCTGTGAGTGCCTGTTTACACTGAGTGTATCTAAGGTTATATTAGAGTCTGAAGATGTATTATCACATAAATGATATCATCAGTGATGTGATCAGTAATGTCAAATGAGATGTCAGTGATGTCATCAGTGATGTCATTTGAGATGTCATCAGTGATGTCATCAGTGATGTCATTTGAGATGTCATCAGTGATGTCATCAGTGATGTCACTGACCATGTCATGAATGATGTAATATGTGACATCATTAGCAGTGGATTGCGGGTCCGCGATATATAGTTAGTGCAACTAACTATATATGGAATTTCAATGGTTTTGTGCAAATAAAATAAGGTTTTTTAAATGCTAATCCCTAACTATATATGGTCTATAACCTATGGTTTTTTCAGTGAATTTTCAAGGTTTTGTAAATGCAAATTCCTAACTATATATGGTCTATAACCTATGGTTTTTTCTGTGAATATATATATATATATATATATATATATGTATATATATATATATATATATATATATATATATATATATATATATATATATATATATATATATATATATATATATATATATATATATATGGTTATATCAGCAAGAGCTCATTTTGATAGCTGATATCTTCTTACCCATAAACAACGGCCCATCAACATAGCGCAAAGACGCGATTTTTCTTTCTCCCGAATTGCACCGTACCCATAGAATAAATTAAGTCATTGTGCCATAAAACGTTAAATGTTGCCTTTTGATTTCATATATATATATATATATATATATATATATATATATATATATATATATATATATATATATATATATTCACTGAAAAAACCATAGGTTTCACACCAGTTATAGTTAGCGCCGAACATTTTACTGATACAAAACCATTGAAATTCCCACATTATAGTTAGTTGGACTCACTATAACCTTCCCGCCCGCAATCCACTGCTGATGATGTCACATATTATATCATTCATGACATGGTCAGTGACATCACTGATTACATCACTGATGACATCTCAAATGGCATCACCAATGACATCACTGATGACATCTCAAATGACATCACTGATGACATCATTCATGTGATAATATGATGCAACTCCTCACACTCTAATCTAACCTTTGATACACCCAGTGTTAAATACAGACTACCATTCTTGAAACCATTGACACACCAATATATGGCCGGGATGCCCGCCACCCCCTCCCAACACCAATTCCCAATGGGAGTAGACGGACACAGGTTTGAGCTTTTGGAAGCAGGGGGGAGTTACCCCCCCGGCCGTTTTTATTAAAATATGAAACAAAATTTAAAACATTAAATAAAAGTTTCATGAATTATGTACAATTTTACATGTATTACATTTCGATGAAGACATGTTCTTTGGCTAACCTTAACAGATCTCTAATACAAAGGTTTCCTAGCCGAGTCTAGCATCCTGTAAATGCATACATTCTAAATTGAAATTGTACATCCTAGCATTAAGGGCCAACGGCAAGGTCTTAACCGGTGTCAGATCCCTACTACCAAAATCCCGCCCTCACGGTGTGAGTGGCGCATGCGCAGAGGACTTTACCCTCATTGCCAACTGTAACTTCCCTTGTCGTGGGGGCCCCCTTTTCACTCGACGCCATTTTAAAAGTCGTCCGAGTTCCCGTGTGAGGTATCTGTAGGAAGGACAGCGTGGACTCCCCCCCATCCCCACACTCTCTATCCGCCGTCACGGATATCCGGCCCCCGGGAAATTTGTAGGAGGGGCATCTAGCCGCCTCCCCCCTGGGAGGGGCCTATGGCCGTCTCCCCCTAGGCAACCCATTCTTAGTGGGTGCCGCCTCCCCGTGGAAGGGGCCAATGGCCGCCTCCCCCCGGGCGCTCCCATCCATTCTGGGTGGCGCCCCCCTCTAGGGACCTTGAAATTACTGCTCACCGATCATGACCTTACCGCCACAGGCCGGATAGTTGACCGACTATCCGGCCCCCCCACTCCTCCTAAAGGTCATGCTTCCTCAAACTCCTTAACCATGCTATGAAGTCTCCTATGAGTAAGTCATTTCCCTCCCTGGACAGGTGAACCCCATCATTTAGATACATGTGATCACCCCGAATACACCCGTGAGGGGTGCTATGAAACTGCGCGGAGCGAAACAATTTCCCAACTTTATTGTTAACCCTTTTCACAGAGTGGTTCAATGCTGACACTGAAATGCCCCCCCTCCAACTCTTGCTGGGGATCATGTGGGACCAGGCAATCGTGCACCCCGGGACTTTTTTAGCCAACCAGCTAACCGCCGACAGGATGTGTTCTAATAACACTCGTCTTCCCAGTGTCACCAAGTCATTGCCCCCCAGGTGTACTATGACTACAGATGGCGGTGACCTTTGCCGCCCTAATAGACCCTCAAAAAACAATTGAAATTGGTCAAAACAGAGCCCGCCCTTCCCATGGAAGGTCAGTCTGTACCCGTATTCCCCAGAATTGTGAGTCACGTCACCTGCCTTGAATAAGGGTGGAGCAGTGGTGTTATGGCCCCGTGAACAATATCTCGCGGAAGGTGCACTGCAGGTTAACAACCAAGAGTGGTACAGAAAACTGCAGGAGGATCCACTACAATTAATCCAATCTTTAATTACAGATGTTGTTCAAACTGGCAGAGAAAGTGGCTTCCTAGGCCCTAAAGAAATTGATTTTTTGGTTAAGAAATGCCCGAGAACCCCTGTGGCATATTTCTTACCAAAGATTCACAAGAATTTATCGAATCCACCGGGGCGACCTATCGTGTCGGGGTGTGACTCATGCCTTGAGCCCCTGTCGAAATACATAGACTTCTTTCTGAAACCCTTTGTGACAAATGTGAAGTCCTACTTAAGAGACACTACTGATTTTCTGGTTAAGGTTGAAGGGACCCCATTTGATCGTACATCACAATTGATGGTAACCATGGATGTTACGTCCCTTTATACCCAGATACCACAGGACGAAGCACTGGAGGTTTTGGAACTCTATCTTGATTCAAGGGAAAGACCACATAGAGTCCCAACTTCCTTCATCGTTCGATTGGCCGAAATAACTCTCAGAAGAAATTACTTTCGCTTCAATGATGAGTATTTCATGCAAGTTAAGGGCACCGCTATGGGGTGCCCTTATGCCCCAGAAATGGCCGTACTTTACATGGCCGAATATGAGAAGAAATATGTTGAGTCAGACAACCCTTTTGCACATCACATTGTGCATTGGTATCGATACATCGACGATGTGTGGCTCCTGTGGGAGGGGAGCCGCGCCGAGTTGGGTGACTTCCACCAGTGGCTCAATAATAGGCACAGGGATATTAAATTCTCAATTGACTCAAGTAATGTCAAAATGACATTCCTTGACGTGGAAGTGCGAGATATTGACGGGTCCTTGAAGTCCTCCCTTTTCAAGAAAGTGACGGACAGGAATACCATACTCCACTACGGGAGTTCACATCCCAGAAACCTAAGAGCAAACCTGCCATATGGACAACTCCTGCGAATCAGGAGGAACTGTTCAGAATTGGCACAATTTGAGCAACATGGATCAAAATTTTGTGAAGAACTAACACAGCGAGGGTACCCTAAAAAGCTTCTAAAGCATTCTTTTAAAAGAGCCCGCTGCACACCGAGGGAGAGCCTCCTTCAAATAAAAGTCAAACGCGACCTTGAGAATTTGGTCTGCGTCACGACATTTGGTCCCGAAACCCACAATATACGCCACATGGTGTTGAAACATTGGCATCTATTGGAACAATTAGAGACGCCCATCCCTCGTCCAATATTCGCCTTTAGAAGAAATCCAAACATTGGCCAACAATTAGTCCGTGCGGACGTGAGATTGGCAAAACCTAAAAGTGATTTGCTATCTAAATGGGGTCTTAAACCGATAGAGGGACACCACAGGTGCGGAAACTGCATCGCTTGTGATTCAACTATCGAGGGTACCATTTTCCAACATTCCAATATGTCCTGGTCCCACACAAGTTTCACAAATTGCAGAACAAAAAATGTCGTGTATACCATAATCTGCTCCTGCCACAAAATCTATATTGGTAAAACCAATCAGCAGGTGAATGTACGCATGACACAACACAGGTCGCGCATAAAAAAGAAAGTACTAACTGCGCCCCTCGTCCAACACTTCTCCGAAAAACAACACGGAGAAAATGATTTTCAATATTAATCAACCAAAAATGGGTATCAACATAGACCAGATCCTTTTAAAAAAAGAGGCTTACTTAATATTGAAGTTCAACAGTACCCAAACTGGGTTGAACTCAATCTCTGAAATCTCGAGACTGTAATTCAATCATGTTAAAACTACAATATCCATAATGCCTAGCGGTAGGCTTGCAGTGATGTAGGAGCCCTTGACAGCCGCCTGGCTTCCCCTGCGTTACCATTTCCTGGTTCGCCGCGACTGCTGAAAGGTGAGCATTTGTGATACTCCTAATGCGTGAGACTACGGCGCTCTCACTCTGCACAGAGCGAGTGACTAAAAAGCCCCGTTTTTTCTTACAGCGCGAGCGAGACGCTTCTTGTTTTAACGGTGAGGACAACGACCCCGCTACTGACTAAACCCAATTAAGACATGAAACGCGGTATGGCGGCCGACGCCCCGTGTCTACTACCACATATTTGGGTAGGTGGCTTCACGTTTTCCCGTAATAATCTACCAACTTTTTCTCAAGCACAATTTTTGTAAATACTGAGTGCGACCCTAATATTTTACAGGTCGCACAGAAAGGATAAAAGGAGCACACGAAAACCTAATACCGCATTCAGTTCTAATTGAAAAAAGGTATGAATGTACAGCATTAGGTCTGTTGTAGTCGCTTGACACTGTTTTAGATGGCTTAGTAAGTCTTGAACTTATTTATTCTTACAGAACAAATCTTTTATTTTCACTGATTTCTGCGGCGCCTATACCCTCGTGCACAAACTGACCCACGAGAGCCTACCACATTCTCCAGAGAGGTAATTAGTACAGTTGAGTCCGGCCTCCTTTAGGGGGGTCTTCTGAAAAACGAAATTTAGCTTTGTACACTGAAACAAACTTCGTTTTATTTTTCTGTTTAGATTGATAACAATGAGAGATCCCTGAGGAGAATCTGTAAATACCGACAGATTCGAAACGCGTTGGCAAAACGACAGATAGAGAGTTCAAAAAATATTTGCACGTGATAAGTGCAGCTTCTACGGTTAAAAATCATTGTGGATTAATTTCTGATGTCTGTCAAAATCTATTTTTCAACCTGTTGGGTTCAATAGCGTTTTCTGATTATCTCGCAAAGATTAATTATTTGCGCATATCGATTTGTTATTTATTTCTAATACGAGAAGTTTGTTGATGATTATTTGAGTTATTGTTTACTTGTTGGTATTTGTAACATATGTCTTAAATGTTTTGTATTTGTATATAAATGTATGGAGTGTTCTTCTCGCCTACTAATTGGTTAAATCTTACCAAAAATAATGAACAAAAGGGTTTAATAAAATTACCCATACAAACAAAGAGATTCGGTCATTTGTTTGTTGTCTCTTGAAACTTAAAGTGAGACTAAATAAGGAGGAGGGTCAGCAATTTTTCTTTCCTACTAGAATACGTCCCCGGCACGTCTCACATATGAGTGGCCCATGACCCATACCACTCTCTCTCCAGTCGGTGATCCTCGACCGCTGGTCTCCTGATGCTGGGTCGACTTCCAATTCCGCCCCGCGTGACAGGCTCGCGAAACTGTAATGTAAACAAAAGACAAGAAGCGTGAGTGCATGTCAATTGATCTTTACAACATGTGCAATCGCACATACCTTTTGAAGCAATTCGAGGACAAACGGCCTAGCCGCTTTACTTCCTCCGCACTCTGACCCCGGGCTGTAGCCTCAGTAGCAGCCCCTATCCTAAATGAGTGGGTCCCAAAATCGCACGGGTCCATGCCCGCCTCAGCAATTGACAGCGCCAGCACCCTCTGAAACTGAAATCTCGTCAGTGGGGTGCCATCCTTGTGCAAGCTCCCCCCCCCCCATGTAGCCGTCCTCATTGCCAAGTATTCCTCTACACACTTTATCGGACAAGTGGGGGACCTCCGTGCGCGCTGCACGATAATACTATCCCCCATAGCTCCCTGGTCAGTCTTGGACCTGGCTATAGAGATGACCATAGAATCACCCCATATTTGGACGTGATCCCTGCCCAGGCGTCCCTCTATATCCTTCTTGTTCCTTGCGACGAGTTCGCTCACCCGCATAGCCCCATGGAATGCCAAGGCGAAAGCTGCCCGAAACAGAACTGCTTCGAAAAGGGAGGAGCACGTCTCATCTAGCTTTGCTAAAAGTTGAGACAATCTGTCTAAACCAATCGGGCGCCTCGTATCCTGCTTGTGACCCTCGAGGCGTTGCCAGCCACGGAGTGCCTTCCTAACCAAAAAGGAATCCGTCGGATCTCTCATGCCATGTGCCTGTGCCATGAATGAAATGGCCGCCCTATGTCTATTGGCCGTTGCCGCTGATCGGCCTTCTCTGTGCAGCGCAACCAGGAACCCCAGGAAGGATTCCTCCCGTCCCCAGCTCTGTCTCCCTGATGGACCCAAAACTGTGCAGTAGGAACAAAACGCTCCTTCATATGCCTTCCTTGTCCTGGGAGCTAAGCTGGCTGCCACGAGGTCTTGTAATCCGGGGCACCGATTAGCCATAGAGCTTCGGGGAACGGTGCCGCCACTAGGTCCGCTGAGGGTAGATAGCCCCTGAAAGCCTACATGTGTGAACGACAGAGTGCATCAGCTGCATAATTCAGTACGCCTGGCACATGTTTTGCCCTGAACTGTACATTCAATTTCATGCAACGTAAAACAATTTCTTTCAACAATCTCAAGATCCACTTGCAGCGGGCTGCCTGCTGATTAATGCAATCGACCACAGTCATATTATCAGACCAAAACACCACCGAGCGATCCCTGAAGTCGTCTGGCCATGCCATCAGAGCAACCCAAATGCGAAATAGCTCTAAGAACCCAATGTTACTTGTCAGACCGCTGGAGTGCCACCACGTCGGCCATACTTGTGCCAACCATCGGTTACCAAAGGTGGCGCCAAATCCCATGCTTCCAGCTGAGTCGGTCCACAAACCTAGTTCATCCGAAGAAGCTGGTGGTTTGTTCCACACAACTCGACCGTTGAAGTCCGCCAGAAATGCCAACCAAATGCGCATATCCTGGCGAACCTCTGCCGACAGTCTCGTACGGTGGTGTCCTTCCTTGAGACCAACCATAGCTTGTGCAATAGAGCGTGAGAAGGGGCGGGCCATTGGTATCACCCTTAAGGCGAAGTTAAGCTGACCCACTGTTTGCTGTAACTGGTGCAGGGTCACCTTCTCCTTGGCCAGGCATTGCGTCAAGGAAGCCCTAAACTTGGCCACCTTTTCCATCAGTAAACGGAAACATCCCTCCACAGAATAGAGCTCTATTCCCAGAAACTCCAGTGAAGTAGATGGTCCAACCGTCTTACCTGTTGCCAATGGGACTCCGAATTCCCGTATGAGAATGCAGAAGTCCAGCAGCGCCTGTGCACATGTCGTATCGCCGGCTGCTCCCAGAAACAGGAAGTCATCCAGATAGTGCATAACATGCCTATGCCCTGTGGCCTCGGTTTATGCCCACTCTAAAAAACAGCTGAACATTTCAAAATAGGCACAAGAAATGGAGCAACCCATAGGCATGCATTTACCCATGTAATAACTCCCCTGAAATGCAAAACCTAGCAAGCGCTGATCTCGCGGGTGTACCGGGAGCAACCGGAATGCAGATTCGATGTCTGATTTTGCCATCAGCGCTCCGGGGCCCAGGTGGCTTAGCATGGCCACGGCATCATCGAACGATGCGTACCGCACCGAACAAATATCTGGGTCAATGGCTTCGTTCACCGAAGAGCCCCTTGGGGCAGACAAGTTGTGAATGAGTCTAAACTCCCCTGGGTCTTTCTTCGGGACCACCCCTAGCGGGGAACACACGAAATCCGCCACCGGCGGGCGGTGAAAAGGCCCCGCCACCCGCCCCAAGCTGACTTCTTTGGAAATTTTTCGTGCAGCTACGCTTGGGTTATGTTGTACAGATAACTGATTTTTACAAAAGGAGTCCCCCCGAAAATCCCCCGCCGGGATGTTGAAGCCATATAGGAATCCCTTCCTCAATACCCCGGCGGATACATGATCAGGGTATTTGTTCAACCGAGGAGTCAGAGCCATGATATCGACAGGTGTAGACAATTGGTTACACAAAATCACCTCACTCTTGCTTAGATCCCCCTTTTCCTCCCGTTCCGCTGTTTTTAGATCTACAGCTACTCTCCGGGTGTGAGGAGTTCCCACAGCCCGCACACGCATGCCTGAACCTACATGTTCCCTGGGGCCTGCTACAGTTGCCTCTATTGACGCCCCAACAAACCCCCCGCTTGCCGCCGATCCCGCCGGTCTTGGGGTGATATTCCCCACCGGCGCCTGCTCGAAAGGGCACCGCAGGCTTTGGCGAGCTGACCCCGACCCGCTCCCGCCCGGCGAGGACGTACCTGCCGCCCCAGGCAAGAGCTGCTTGTGCCATGACACCGAGTCGAGGCAATCCCAGGTCAAAGTTGCATCAAACTCTTTCACTTTTCGGAATTTCATGTCGTAACCTTTCCATTCGTCCCCCTCATACATGGTATAAAAATCCATAATCCTATTCTGATAACAGGTCAACTCAGTCATGACTTCAGGCTTTTGTTCCCCCATGACTGCCGTAAATATCGAAAAGGCTTTTACCCAATTTGCTACCGTCTCATCGACCCTAAATTCCGCCATCTTGGCCCGCCAAACACTAGGATGCCATAAATCCTTCTGGGATTTCGCATATTCCATCTCGCGATGGTCAGTCAACAATGAAAACATATTCACATATTTTTCCCCCCATATCAGTTCCTTTGTGGCCGCAGGGATGTGCTGGGCCACCCGTTCGCGCCTTGAAGGTAACGAACCCTCCCCTGCCATTGGCAATGTGTGCTTACCAGGTTCAACCGTCGTGTCTGCCGCTTTTTCCCGGCTAATCGCAGGTCCTCCCAGCGCCACCTGTGGGGGAACAAGAGGAACATTCGCCTTCGCGGCCTCTCTCGATTGCCGTAACTGCTCGATTATTAATCTAGCCTCCTCAGCCGGGTCACCCGCGGCCACTGCCCCCCCCGCTTTCTTCTTGAGCCATGGCAATACTGCCGCTAACTGGATGGCCAGTTCCGGGGGCATCTCCTCATCATTAACAGGAGTAATCACAACGGGGATTGGTAAACCTATATCTGGGTTTGGTACCGGGCTGTCCGCCGGTGTGATGGGGGCGATTGGGGGTACCTCAGGAACCGGATCTTCCCCAGAAACCGCCCTCCTCTTAACCCGCTTACCCCTACCCTCCGGGACGACTCCCGGCAAGGCCGGGCCTATTACCTTCTTTGGACGGCCTGAGCTGTTCTGGGCCGCTAACTGTTTCTTAACATCGGCCAAACCTCGACCGATCGAGTCAACTTTACCGAGTTTTCGGTCCATGATCGCCATTCGATTTGACAAGGTGCGCAGTACCTTCTCCAACTCGGAGGTCTTTCCTGCTTTCTTGCCGACCATAGCTGCGTTTGATCAACGATGTCCTGGATCCTTGTACTCCAAATAACTGAAAGAGAAACAACAAGATTACAAGTTCTCAAAATTGCCGCTTGTTCCGTCGAGGGCTCACGAGCAATGAGTTGGTGCAGCCTTCAGAGCACAGGAACAAGAGGACGCCTCTTCGGATTCCCGCTCTATTTATCCATCTGCGGGAGGGCGGGGACCCTCCTCCGGTACGCCTACTGGGGCCTGGTCTACCGTGCGGGTGTCTAGGACAACCCCTCCTGGGCAGGAAAGGGTGCGCCCCGGCTACGCCACTTCGGGCATACCAGCCGAGCCACGCCTCCCGCCCAAAATGGTTTCCCGGGGGGATCGGGGCACCCAACCATACGTTCGGGGGGACCGAGTGGTCGCCCCTTTCCATAAGTTACTACATACGCACTCACTGATTCCTAAGACAACACACACATCCACTCATTCACCCAAACAATCACTCATACATACAGTCACTCATCAATACAACACTATCATATCCACACATACACATATACAGACACTCACACACTGCCTCTCATCCACAGAGTTACTCACACACCTAGTCAGTTAAGCAAATAATCAATCACACTCCAATGTCCTCATCTACACAGTTATACACACTAAACCTTACTTATTCAAACATATACTAACACATACTTACTCTCTTTTACAATAACTGATACAAGTACACATTGATCCATACAGCCACTTACACAATCACACGCTCCCATGTATAGTGGAGAAGTGTGGCTCAATGGTTAGAGCGGCAGACCCTGATGCAGAGGTCTGGCCCGGGACCAGGGTTCAATTCCCGCCTCGGCGGCTCTTGGACTCAATCTCCCGGACCTGATAATTTTCGCCTTGGTACCTAGTCTAATCATGGTACCCACTCTGTGACTCTGGGCAATAGCTTGCTTAATCTCCACAACGACCCCAGCAGCGCTTGGATGCCTGGCTTCACCTTGGGGGTGCCCAGGAGTGGACATCTCACAGGATAGCCAGGAAGGGTTCCACAGTGGTATGAATACAGCGCTATGAGACCTCAGGGTTGAAGTGCGCTATATAAATACAAACACATTTACATAGTCATTTACATATGCCAACTCTCCCAAGCACTATGTTTTACATATGTACTTACTTGGACATGTAGCACTGAGATATCCATTCACTTAACAACACACCCATGCACACAGTCAACCGCCCATACAGCTGTTTCCACATGCACTCTTGAACTCATACACCAAGTGAATCAACTGCTCACACATCTATGCACAGAGTCACACACCTCCCAGGCACCCACACACACACTCAGCCTCATATACAAATACTTGGGCAACCAATCAATAACCCATATAGCCACTCATATAGCTACTGATCAGCATATGCAGCAGCTTACACAACAACAGACATAATGATGCACACATTCAGACAGTTTAGTCACTAACCCATGCATTCAGTAAGACATATTTAATCACTCACTCATACAGTCAGTCACGCACCTTCTAAATCCTTCATCCAGGCACTTATACATCCACTCATTCTTCAATATGTAAAACATATTTAAACTTTAGAGAAACACACAGACACTGGATGATGTCATCAGTGATGTCATTTGAGATGTCATCAATGATGTAATATGTGACATCATCAGCAGTAGATTGCGGGCTTACAAGTTATAGTGAGTCCAACTAACTATAACGTGGGCATTTCAATGGTTTCGTATGAGTAAAATGTTCAGATAACTATAACTGGTGTGAAACCTATGGTTGTTTCAGTGAATTTCAAAGGATTTTTAAATGCTAATTCGTAACTTTAGCGAGTGTTAAACCTATGGTTTTTTCAGTGAATTTCAAAGGTTTTTTAAGAGCTAATTCCTAACTGTAACGAGTTTGTAACCTATGGTTTTTAAAGTGAATTATTAAGTTTTTTAATAGCTATTTTTTATTGCTATTGATTATTATAATTTTTATTAAATTATTTAAATAATATATATTTTTCAAACATTAATTATTCAATGTATTTTTCCTGTGTTTTAAAAAAAATCTTTTTACCCTGGAGTGCTCAGGGTACACGCACCCGTAAACGCACTCGTAAACGCACCCGTAAACGTAGTGAGAGCGCTACTCTCGCGTGCAAAAAAAGATATAATAATGTATTTAAAGTAAATAATAATGCAAGACATTCAGTAGCATACTCATAAAAGTAGTATTTTTTAAATTTAAAAAACGTATTTTGACTCTAAACATATTTCCGAAAATCAAGTAAAACGCCATTGTGACGCGCCGCGTAAGCGTCCCCGGAAGCGCCTTCGTAAGCAGCTACGTACGTCCTGCGTAAGCGCGCCCAGAAGCACTCCGGAGAGCGTAACGTAAGCGCGTCAACCCATGTGACCTTAAAAGAACACTTTTTATTGGTTCATAATAGTTTCTTTTCCAAATATTGTAAGCCCCCACCCATTTCCCTCACTATCATTTTGAACTTGGAGAGAGCAAGAGGTGTTCTTTGGAACATCAGCAGCATCTCTACAATTTCAGAACAATGGCTGGAAGACAACTATCCTCCAGTGACTCTGAAGAAGGTTTTTTGCCTGAGGGCCCTTCTCGGAGCAAAGTCAAGGAGCATTTAATTTTTACCTTCCCTGAAGGAGAAAAGAAGGTAAATGCGGCAAAGGTGTGCTGCAAGATTTGTGGCACCACCTTATGAAGAGGGAATCCAAACAAAAAATACAGTTTTGGGAGTGCCACTTTAATCAGGCATGTGGAGAGGAGGCACCCCAATAACTTTGCGAGGGAGAGTGTCAGGGACCTGGCACGCAATCCCCCAGCAGATGGCGGCAGCACCTTGACTGGTGGAGCAACACCTTCGGGAAGTCATGCTGCAAGATTGATCCCGAATATACAGCCGGTCTATGCAAGCATCAAAATTGTCTGCTTGGACTGCGATGAACTGCTTTGTTATGGGGAGCAGAGCATAGAACTTATTGCTAGTAAAAAACAAGAACACCGCTCCTCCACCCACCATTAATTTTTCCTTTTTTTTTGCTCCTGTTGAGCAGTTTTGCATTCCCTAGTTTTGTTTTTGTTCTGAAAAAAATACCAAAAAAAATTTAAAAACGTTTGGAAAAAGTAAAAAAATACAAAAACTAAAAAAGAAGAAAATAAAAGTTCTTTTTAGAACTACTTCCAATTCTCTAAAAAGAGCTATATTCTTTATATTTTTGGTTATTTATTTTAAAAAACGAATGTATGTGAAGGGGAGAAAGAGACTGAAGGAACAAATGACAGAAGGGGAGTGAGTGAGGGTAAATTGATGAAGGAGAATGAGGATGTGACAGGACAGAGGAGTGAGAGAAGCAGTGAGTGAAGTGGAGTAAGATGAGTGAGGGAAGGGGAATGAGTGAGGGAGCGAAGGAAGAGAAGAGAGGGGAAGGGAAGTGAAGTAGGGGGACTGAAAAAAGATGACTGTGGGAGGTGAGTGAGGGGTAGGGGAGTGAACATGGG
This sequence comes from Lissotriton vulgaris, assembly GCF_964263255.1. Taxonomy (NCBI): domain Eukaryota; kingdom Metazoa; phylum Chordata; class Amphibia; order Caudata; family Salamandridae; genus Lissotriton; species Lissotriton vulgaris. The sequence continues at coordinate 274,079,426 of NC_141695.1, read as the reverse complement.
GAATGAGGCTAAGTGAGGAAAGCAGAGTAAAGGAACGGGGGTGAGGAAGGGTAAGAGAAGAGCAGTGTGGTTGAGGAAAGAGGGGTGATAGAGGGTGGATAAAGGAAAGTGAGCGTGAGACAAGGGAAGTGAGGGAGTGAGGAGACAAAGGGAGTGAAGGAAAGAGTGAGAGAAGGGGATGGAGTGAGGGAGCATAGCACACAAAGAGAGAGATGGGGCAGGTACAAAGTGACATGAGACATAGAGTACCCTTTAAGCTAAGAGAGGCAAACTGTCAGCAGACACAAATGACATTATTGAAAAATGTGAAAATATAATTCCATATTTCACACAGACACTCAGTGTGATCCTTGACCAAAATTTTAAAGACAGACATTTTACCAGAAAACATTTACCAGAGTGACATGAGACACACACAAAGAGACAAATGACACACACAAAGAGAGAGATGGGGCAGGTACAAAGTGATATGAGACACAGGCACAGAGTACCCTTTAAGCTAAGAGAGGCATACTGCCAGCAGACACAGGTGACACATATCCCTGGACTTAACCAATCAAAATTCTTCCCAAACTATTTCAAAACCAAACTAACATTTCAATTGGTTCTACATTTCAACACTTTCAAACTCACATAATATTCACCCATCCCCCCAGTGCTCATTCAGCCTGTTACCATGGTAACTCCCACCTAATTCAGCACACAGGTGAAAAGTTCATCATACTATGTTGCAAATGAACTCAGCAAGGGTATTTCAGCTCTCAATATACTAGCTAATCACGTGCAATGTTTCTTTCAATGACTTTTTCTCAACCATTAGAATTACTTCTTTCAAAAAACAAAAGCATGCACACTAATTTTCAGTGGAGAATTTTAAGAAACCACCAATCATTTTTCAAGTGCTCTGAATCTCAGCCACTTTTTTTCATAACTCCTACTTTCAAACTGCCATTTGAATTTCCACAACTCATCTGAATACAACCACATCTACCTTGAAGATGCCAAAAGTCTGGATTGTGGGTCATAGCTTTGTTCACTGGAGTGAAAAATTTGCAGCTAACAGAGGTATTCACAACCTTAATTTACCAAATGTGGATATTATGTGGATTGGACAGAGAGGATTGAGAAGTCAACAATTCATACCATTGGTAATATTCTTTATGCATCTACCACACCCTGACCTCATAATTGTGTACTGTGGCGGCAATGACCTGGGCACTTTGACTGGGGTAGGTCTGGAAATGCTTTTAAAGGACACCTTTGGGCAATTGATATCACTTTTTCCAAAAACTGCCTTGGTCAAAATGGAACTGGTCCAACCAATTTTTTCCACAGATTGAGAAAGCAAGGAAGCATGTGAATAAATCTGTTTCTGCTTTCCTCAGAGACTATGGTATGGGTTCCATATACCACAACAACTTGCGTTACAACATGCAAGGCATCTATAGTAGAGATGGTGTACATTTTGCAGATGAGGGGAATAGAGTCTTCCTCTTGAATTTTAGACTTTGCATTGGTACCTACTTGTAGGTACAAAAAACACCCACATAACACAACAGCTCTTTTCAGAGCTACCCTACCTGTAAGCACTCTAAATTATTTTTTTACTCAAATTTTTTACACTGTTTTTCCCCGTGGTGCGCTCAGGGTACGCGTCCCGGGAAGCATACATAGGAACGCACCCAGCGCTTACCCCGCAATTTTTTTTTCACAATTTTTTTTTTAATTGTTTTCTTGCCCTTCAGGGTCCTTCTAGGAGCCCCTCAGAAAACCTAGGGGGTCAGGGGGTGTCTACCCTTCCCCCTTATAATCATTTCCCCCTTTTTTTTCACCTCTTGTGTCTCGATTCTACCGAGACACAAGATGGCGGACTCTCCGGACTCTTTGGAATGTTGACAGACACCCGAGAGCCAATCAGCTTTCCACTCACGCACTTCCGTGTCGTGCCGGGTGCGCTCCCCGGTACGCATACCTTTAAGTGCTCGATGCACGCATATAGATATATATGTGTTTTTGAAGTTAATTTTCGTTAAAACCACTGGAGCAATTTTCACCAAATATAAAAAAGGCACTTCTGCGTACCAGTCCCTATAATTTTGCCAAGTTTGGTGTAATTCCTTTCTGCCGTTCGGGCTGTAGCCGTGTCTAATCGTCCTATGGAAATTAACATGGGGAAAACACATTTTGGGACCCCCCTTTTTTCTCGGCCCCCGCATGACGAATCCCACAAAAACTTCAAGCGAAGGAGCGGATCGGAGCTGGCCTAAATTTTGGAAAATTACACGCAAATTCCTCAACCAGCACCAAAGTTATTCCCAATATAATGTTGCGGATTTCCTATGGTAGCTAGGTCCTAACTATAACTACCTACTGGCGACCGCCAGTAGGCAATATATGTATATATATATATATACAAACCAATTCCGAAATCTCAATCAAGATCCAACACCAACACTGGGGTAGCTTTGTCATTAAGTCTTCTCATTTATTGTTTAATGTATTTGCTTGAAGCGTATCAGCACATATATATTAAAGAAAAAAAATGTTTTGCATCAACAACTACAATCTTACAAATGTGATTCATCCCAACACAGATTCAACGAATGTAGGAGAATATATGTTGAAATCTTACTGAAGATTAAAAGTGTAGGAGACACAATCCGATATAGCAATTATTCTAATGTGGGACACACTTTCATTATAAATTATTATACGTAAAATGGTAATATAAAGTTTATTAGGAGCATCATGTGCCATATAAGCCATTAAAATGGTTTAAAAAGTTTAAGTAATGAGAAAATAGGAAAAAGCGAAAATGAAAAAGTATGTTGTTTGTGTTTATACTCACCTGATGTATAAAAGCCTCCAAACATGGCATAGCCATAATTGCGTGATCAAGGCCGCGGCTGCAGCTGAAACGTGTCACGTATGACTTGAGCAACTGTCAAGAAACAGTTTACAGCATCCTGGAAGGTGTTGGCTGTAGCAGTAAAGCTTCTGCCAAGCCATAGCAAACAGCTACCTCCTAGGGGGTGGTGGTACCCAGGGTCATCTATAGTTCCATTACAGAACACAGCCCCAGGGAGGAGGTAGCCCCTGGGCCTGCAGATGGGGCGGAGCCCACCCACATTAATATTTCCGTCCCTGTGGCCGCACTGGCCCCCCAAATCAAATCATCATTTGTCCCACTGCATCCCCTATATAATTTAATGAAAATGCTTTAATACCCCGGGGAGTTGGCAGTCCCGGGGGCATTAAATCTTCAAGGCTATATATTTAGCAAATTCACCCAAGACCTGGCCCACCTGGGTTCTCATTACAAATTAAGCACAGCAGCCTGAGCTTCGATTTTTCGAACATTTTCAGCAGGAGTCGTGAATCTAGTGTTACTCCCACAGTACTTCTTTAAAATACTTTTTGGGCCCTACGGCTGCAGGCACTCTCTGGTTTGAAGGGCTGGTAGTCAATCAGATTTCAGCATGAGATCTCAGGAGGGGCCTCGGATCTCCAAAAGCCCAGTTGTATATATGAAAAACCTTTAAATAACTCTATACCTACTGAAAGGATTTACACCAATTCATAAAAATGCACCTTACTGTACCAACGTCTACCATCCTCCCAAATGTGGTGTAAGTCTGTTCAGCAGTTCCGGCTGTAGTAGTGTCTAGAGTTTGTATGGAAATAAACATGGGGAAAACACAGTTTTCAACCTCCCCCTTTTTCTCAGTCTCTTGCTTGACGGATCACCCCAAAACCTTCAAGACAGCAGCTGAACTGAGCGTCGAACTAGCTTTGAAAATGTTATTGGCAAAACAAAAAATGCTCTTCCAATAAAAACGAAACCCTAACTATAACTATATACTTGCGGCCGCCTGTGTATGTAGACAGAGAGGAGTAACTGTGAATAAGGTCCAAAATGATTATATAGGAGTTATGGTACTATCATAAACCATGAAGAAGAAGGAAGAGTTGTTTGTAAATGTCACCACAATTCTGATATGGTAATATTGGAACTTATTATACATGGTATACACTAATTACTTTTTTCTATTATATATATGGGGTATTTGACTTCAAAAACCAGTTTTCTTCAGAGTGTAGTTCACAATGAACATATAGGTATTAAAGAAATGGACAATGGTGATGTTCAATTATTTAGGCGAATATGTCCTTCAGCGTCAACCACATGTTTGACACACAATTGCAGATTCACTAAAAATACTTTTTCTATTTGAAATAGATAACAATAATACTGCTAGAGAATGCACTGTGTAATTCAAATATTTTGCCATAAAATTTTGATAACCATGCCACATAATGTTAGCAGCTACAACAATGTTAAATATCAGCAGAAATTACTTAGAGTTGGCATGATACTGACTGTATTTCTCAGGCAACAGTGAAATGTTTTTCATATATTGCAGGTGATATATGATTGTTTTTATACACATCATTTTAGGCATTAAAAACACCAAAGCATGTAATAATAATGATTTAAATGTAACAATGCTTTACCTGTTTATCTTGCTGAAATGAAAAATGTATTGGAATATCCACTGGGTGGCGGTGTCTACATATCTAAGAGCTCCGGTTTGGCCTAAAAGTGAGCAGTGACTGGGCTACCATGCCTGAAGCTCAGTATTCAGCCACATTTTTACAAAGTGTAATAAATGTGGCACAAACCAAGCAACACAGGCTTCTCATATTCTGTTGACCTATTACGTAATTTTTTACTTTTGTACTATTTTTCACTAACATTTTTTGCTTCCTGCAGCGGTAGAAGAAGTGTCACAGATAATACAGCACACATACATATTTCTTTCTGAAATTCATATATGTAACTATTACATTGCACTTGCATATCAATATTAAAATAATGAAAACAGGGGCATATTTACAAGTCCCTTTGTGTTGCCCTTGTGGCGCATGAGTCAATTTGCATGGCCAAGGGTTGCTTCCTAAATCTTGCTGCGTTGAATTAATTTGCGAAAGGGAGGGATTATCATGGGTGTTGTGTCTGTGTTCCCAAGCAACATCCCAGATTTATCAGAAGTGGTAGACCTGGGATGCACCAAAAGCTTACTCAAGTTCCAGAGAAAGTTTTTGGAAACAGCACATACAATAACTTCTTTGGTCTTTGCACGTAGCAGCCTTAGTGCCACTGAGCACTATCTAACCCCAAGCCTTCTATAAATTGGAAGGCACCCTCACTTCCTCTGGCGTTCATAGCCTGTACAAAAGGAAATAAAAGTGTGTTAAGGTCTCCTCACGCATGTGAGCACACTGGACAGATGATGCTTTAGATTTCCATCTAGCTCTAAACAACTGGAGTGGTAAAGTGGTATGGCAAAACTTGATATATAAAAGTCTAGCAGCAGGGGTTGAAATATTATCAAGGAATGTTTCAAACTGGCTGTGTGGTTTGAGGTCTAAAAATTTTGTTGTGAGAGATCCATAATTCATATTGTTCATGTCGAGCCCCCACACTTGAGCCCAATAAGTATCATTGAGAGACCCTTTGAAGAGATGTTGACAACTCCCATAGTCTCGCCAAATATCCTCTAGACCCAGCTGAGACAGGATGTATTTAATGTGAGACACCCACTCTATTTTACAGTGCTTTTCTGTTTCAGTTATTTCCTGAAAGGCGTTGTAATATTCTACAAGGGCTAGGAGCCCATTAGGAGTATATTTCTTTGTCTTCGAGAATACAATTGTCAATATTTTTTAGATTGTTTACATTTTGGTTGAACTAATTGATCCTAGCTCAAACGCATCTGAAATTGGGTTACTGGTTGACCATGGTCAAGCAGCAACCACATTTCTTGTCAGGGAAAGGCACGAGCAAAGCCCACATAAACCAGTGCTCAAAACCCAATGGTAGCTTGCTACAGAGTAGTCAGACGTAGCATTTTACATTCCAGTGTTGTGCCAAGAGTCCTGTTAGCATTGGAAACGGTCATGGGGGAGCAAGGAGGGTATCATTGGTGGCCTTTTGTGTGGTGTGAAGTTCAGCATGGGTGTTGCAGACAGGCAGGCTGGGGCTTCGTGTTGTCGATCCCCAATAGTGACTAAATCTGCATTGCAAAGAGATGGGCTGGTGGCGGTTCGTGCTGATTTTCAGTGCATTCAGTGGAGTTATTGGTGCCAACTGGTGATTCTCAGTCGCAAAGAGCCCAAAAGATTGACTGTAGAGCCTTTGAGACCGATCAAGTGTGCACCACCTGAGAGGCACAATTGGGGTCAGGAACGTGCTACAGCTGAGACCAGGGAGCCATCTATGTCCCTGAGACTCAGATCAGGAGAACAGCAGACTAGCCCTAAGAGTCACTCTGGGGTTCAGTTTTTCCTCCACATGCAAGAGGGCAGCAGGTCAGCACAGCAGGGCATTAGGTCCTTCGGAGTATCAGTCCAGCATTTAGAAGTGAGGAAGAAGCTACTAGAGGCATGCCTTTGAAGTATGCAGATACACTTTTTTCCTGGCTCCAAACAAACTACAGGGTGGTATGCTGCCCTCTGTGTTGAAATAGGACACAGCCTATTCAAGTGTAGGTGGGGTTGGGCTGAGCTCTCAATACCATCCTGCCAGTGATGGGTCCTCCAATCACACGTAAGCTGCCCATTGCGTATGGCTGTCTAGGAGGAATACATGAAGCCCAACTGCCACCCACACCCAGTCATGTGACCCAGAGACAGACTGCAGGCAGTAAATGGCTAAGGCAAATAAATGCATTTTCAGAATTGCTATTTAAATTCCAACTACACTATAAGTTAGGATTTTCAATTGTCATTCTAGAGACACCTGTTACCGTTTGGAAAAGACATGTTTTCACTACAAGGACATGTAAAACTTAAAAGCAAATGTTCTACTTTTTAAATACACTGCACCCTGCCCTCTGGGCTGCCCAGGGTCTACATCCAGGTCAATCAATCAATCAATGACATTTGTAAAGCGCGCTACATACCCGTAGGGTCTCAAGGCGCTGGGGGGGGGGGTGCCGCTACTGCTCGAACAGCCAGGTCTTCAGCTTCTTCCTGAAGGAGAGGTGGTCTTGGGTCAGGTGCAGGTCGGTCGGGAGGGAGTTCCAGGTCTTGGCAGCCAGGTAGGAGAAGGACCTTCCTCCTGTAGTCGCTCTTCGGATGCGGGGGACGGCGGCGAGGGCGTGGTTGGCTGATCGGAGGTGGCGTTTGGGAGCGTAGAAGTTGACTCGGCTGTTGAGGTAGCTCGGGCCTTGGTCGTGTAGGGCTTTGTGTGCGTGGGTGAGGAGGCGGAAGGTGATTCTTTTGCTGACGGGGAGCCAGTGAAGGTCTCTCAGATGTCCGGAGATGTGACTGGTTCGTGGGATGTCGAGGATGAGTCTGGCTGAGGCGTTCTGGATCCGCTGGAGTCTCTTCTGGAGCTTGGCGGTGGTACCGGCGTAGAGGGCGTTACCGTAGTCCAGTCGGCTGGTGACGAGGGCCTGGGTGACGGTCTTCCTGGTCTCGGTGGGGATCCACCAGAAGATCTTCCGTAGCATGCGTAGGATGTTGAAGCACGCCGAGGAGACGTTGTTGACTTGCCTGGTCATGGAGAGGGAGGAGTCCAGGATGAAGCCCAGGTTGCGTGCATGGTCTGTCGGTTTGGGTGCAGTGCCCAGGGCGGGAGGCCACCAGGAGTCGTCCCAGGCGGAGGGTGAGGGGCCCAGGATGAGGACCTCCGTCTTGTCCGAGTTCAGTTTTAGGCGGCTGGTCGTCATCCACTCGGCTACCTCCTTTATCCCTTCGTGCAGGTTGGCTCTGGCGGCGGCGGGGTCGTTGGTCAGGGAGAGGATCAGCTGGGTGTCGTTGGCGTAGGAGATTATGCTGAGGTTGTGTTTGCGTACGATGGCCGCGAGGGGGCTCATGTAGACGTTGAAGAGGGTGGGGCTCAGAGATGATCCTTGAGGGACGCCGCAGATGACTGTGTGGCTTATTTCTACAAAAAAGGAAGGATTAGGCCTGACTAAAGGTTTAGTTTGGCAAGTCGAAATGACAGTTTAAAACTGCACATACAGGTGGCAATATCAGGCATGAGACATGTTTAAAAGGCTACTTAAGTGAGTGGCACAATTAGAATTTAAGAAACGACATGAGGAGTGAAGGCAAAATGTTTCGCGAAAGACCCTACAGAAAGTGCCCAGTCCAGCATACTACTTTTTTTATCCAACACATGTATCACCCGTACTTGACTCCACAGGCCTGTGTTTTTTTCAGGGCTTGGTTATATATGTCTGGTCCCTGAAAGGGCGGTCTCCTTAATTCTGATCTAGGACCTTTTATTTATTTTGTCTCAAAAGTATGTGGTGGTTGCTTTGTAAAGCACTGCAGTGGCACAGTTTAGACAATAATGTTAGAGGAGTGTTAGTCTAAGATTACCAAACAAGATATGTGGTGTACCCAACTAAAATAGGTCAGGCTGGGGCCTCTAGCCAGGTAATTGACATATCCCAAAACAGGCCCCAGGATGCATGTTTCCGGTCCTGGGAGGACCTGGCCTGGCAGTTCAGGCTGAAATGTTATTGCTATAAGGTCTCTCCTTGTCTTTCTCCTGTCCACCCTGTCTTCCTTACATGTTCAGTCTGGGAACACTTAGAATGTTCATTAATGTCACAGATTGAGCTCAAGGAAACAGCTCCTGGTGGGGCCTTCATGCCATCTTCATCTTGGCCTACCTTCTACCCTTACCTACCTACCTACCACCTTTGTACTTCAACTTCAACATTTTGGCGACGATCTGGTTTTCAAATTCTTTGGTCCTTCTCTTCAATTACCTGATTTACAGCAACTAAGGACTCAATTATTGTGACTTCATCCAAGAATCCAAGCTTGTATCATCTATGTTTTACCACCTGGCAGCCCTAGCCCCACCAGTGACCAGAAGATACCGGTCAGCATCAACTTGTGCATGTCAGTTCTCAACTCAAGCTTGGTGAGTTTCCTTCTGCTTTTATTGTCTTGCTGTGGGTTCTCTTCGCTATTCCCCAAACGCCTGCTATGCGATATCGGATTACCTACTCATCAAGTGTGCCTGCCATACTATATTCTGTATCTTCAGATATACTTATCACAGAGTTGCAGTTGGCCTGATCACCCTTCTGCATTTTTTGTGTTGTTTATATTAGAGTCAGTGACTTTCAAAAACACCATCTGGCTAAGTTATGTGGCACTTTTGATGAACATATTTACCAAGGGCAGAGTTCATAGTCTTTTAAGCAAGAGCAGTCTTCAACTAAGAAAAAAATATTTGGAACTGTTTCTGCATTCTGATTTGGTCTACTTTCTTTGGCTTCCCACATCTATTTTTGAGAGTTTTACCATGTTTCTTTATTTAAAAGGAGTGACACCTTGTGGTGAATTTCTCTGTGTTTTTGGGCAAGAAATGACTGTACTTCATTGTTATAAATGGTCACATTTTTCTTTTTGTTGCCCCCTGAGGAAAACTAACAGCAGCGCTTTATTTGAATTTCAAATACAAGCATGCACACCTCACCTGCTTCAGTGTCTCGTGCAAGCAAAGTGCCCGTGTTACGTCCTCCTCTCTTTGACTCTACATGACGCTGATTTCTCTTCAGCTGCCTATTCACAACTGCATGCCTCTGCGCGCCCGGAGCAACCCGGTACAATTACGCACAAAACTTGCCTCTAACTTCATCGGTGTTGCAGCATCGTGAGTCAAACATTTATTGGGGACATTGCCTTCATGGAGCACTGAGGTTTTGAAGGTACTTTTGTCAGCTTCCATGGAGCACCAAGCTCTTGAAGGTACATTTATCAGCTTCTATTGCAGTCCCTGTGAGTACTGTTCATTTTCTGTGGCTGTGTAAAAACAACGTGGGATTTCTTTGTTTGGACATGTTATTCATCTCTTCTCTTCAATGATGTCAGCATGCAATCTCACACTGCGTATGTTTCATGGTCTGTGACAATTTTCTTCTCAGTATTTTCAAGTCATTTTATTTTTACCATTTTTACCTTTCAGAAAGATCGCATACTGTAAAAGATGTGGAATCTTCTGTATTTTTTCTGATATTGGTAACTGTTTTCTTTCTAACAAGTTTGTTTCTTTTCTAATCCACACTCGGGTACTAAGTCGAGTACCGGTGTTATTTCTTGCATGATTTATTTGTGATATTTTTGTGAAATATTGTTGTCTGCATTTGCATAAGTGACACTGCTTTCATTTATTTTTTATCTTGCCATACTTTTTGTCTTATTTATTCTGCAGATCTATTGGATTTTATTCTGATGTTTAGCCTTATTCAATTCTTAAAGGGAGGTTACTTACATTTTACTGGTTCTGTGTTTCAGTACTTTCACCTCCTTTTCTCATATGCATACCCCACTTTTATTCTTTTATTTATGCTTTCTTGGGGTCTGAATTCATACGTACGTTCTTTCTTCTGGTTATTCCTTCTGCACTAGGCCTAGTTTTTGATATACTGATACTCTGATTGCATTTTCTTGGTTTACCTGAGACATCGGGTGTACATTCTCCTGTGGTGTAGGTGCTCATTTCAGCTTTTTCGCTCTTCTATTCTAATTGCCTACGTTCTACATTTCACATACTTACTCTTCTTCTTGTTTTGTGTTATGGTTACTTTGCTTTGCAGCGCTGGCTCACTGTTTTCACCATTTCACTGTGCTTTGTGTTTACCTTGACATCAGGCGCACAACTTGTGGTATGTGTTCTGTCATTTCTAGTTGTGGCACAAGTGTTATTGCTTTTACTATTCCCTTGGGAAAAAGAGGGATGGTGTTCGTGCCTTGTTTTTACTACATTTTCTTATTGTAGTAAATAATTTTCCTGACTTGGTGTTCGTGCCTTGTCTGACTACAATTTTTCTGATTGTAGTAGTTAATTTCCTTATTGCAGTAGTGCATCTTGCTTTTTTTGTGCGTTTCTTCCTAGTTTTATATTCTGGTGTCTTTACACTTCTGCTTTCTATGTAATATTCTCTATTACAATTTACATGTCTTTTTCCCATAATCTGATCTTGTTTTTTCTTTTTGTCGTTCTATTTGTAAGGAAAGAGGATTTGTTATAAGGTCTTTCCTTGTCTTTCTCCTGTCCACCCTGTCTTCCTTACTTGTTCAGTCTGGGAGGGACTTCATACCATCTTCATCTTGGCTTACCTTCTACTCTTTCCTACCTACCTACCAACTTTGTTCTTCAACTTCAATAAAGATACTGACTTGGAACAACTACCTGGACTCCTGTGAGGTATTTACCTTCAACATTTATCATAGTTAGTCAGGTCTAGACTGATTTGCATATGGCTGGGTCCAAACTGTAATGGCATTGGAACCAATTAAAACGATGGATTTAGGCCCAGATCTCTAAACTGGGGGTGAATGCTTGACATTGTTCAGCATTCCACCCATCAATTGTTCTTTGTGAATTTGGCACAAGCAAACACAGATCGAAGATGAACAAACTAGGCTTGGGAGAGCTCAGCAAGAGCTGGCCTTGTGACCGCCCATGATCCCAGTCCTGTAGAGCTTCAAAGAAGATGCGGACATACATTGGATGCTCATAATAAAGGTCATCTGCTTAGAACCCATATCCAGATACACACATTGGACTCACTCGGGCGGGTACAGCAAAGCATGTGGGCCTAATGCTTCTATGATAGTGGAAGGGCAGTTGCAAGTTTCCCTACTTCACATGATCGGTACAGCACACCATCAGAGGTATATGCTTCCCTCATATAACAGGTACAGCTGGGAATAAACAGTGCAAGTTGCCCTCCTTCACACAAGTACAACACAGAAGCGCAAGTGCAAGCTTTAGTCTCTTACCAAACACTATCCACATTTTAGTGGCCAATCATCACACAATGTGTAAAACAGAGCATCTGAAGTGAAAGTCTCTATCACACATGACAGTGCAAACACTCTTACCTATTTTATGTGTAAGCTGCAGTGTGTGTGCATGGAATGGTAAGTGTATGGATAGCTGAGTGGGTAAATGGTTGAATATGGATGGATAGGTAAGGGTGATTGGATGTATTGATCTGTGACAGAAGGAGTGAGTTGGTGAGGAGTTGAGGGAGTCAGAGGGATGGTGGCTCATGAATTTATGTTTGGATATATGCTGAATTTGTGTGGATGGATTGGTGGATGAGTAGCTGCCTGTGGATGAAAAGTGCAGGTTCAAAGATTATGCTTTTGGATTAATGGGTAAGGTGAGCAAATGTCAGTTTGTGTGTTTATGGGTCGATTAAGAGTCATATTATGTCAAGTCAAGTCAAGTCAAGTGATTTATATAGCGCGCTACATACCCAGAGGGTCTCAAGGCGCTTGAGGAAGGGTGGGGAATTACTTGTCGAATATCCAGGTTTTAAGTTGCTTTCTGAATGTAAGGTGGTTCTGAGTGAGGCGAAGGTGAGTGGGAAGTGAGTTCCAGGTTTTAGCTGCCAGGTAGGAGAAGGATCTGCCTCCCATGGTGGTTTTGTTGATGCGAGGTACAGTTGCAAGGGCTTGGTTGGAGGATCGTAGGTGGCGGGAGGGGGTGTAGAAGGAAAGTCGTGAGTTGAGGCATTCGGGTCCAAGTTCGTAGAGTGCTTTGTGTGCGTGGGTTAGGAGGCGGAAAGTAATCCTCTTGTTAACGGGGAGCCAGTGGAGGTTTTTCAGGTGTCCAGAGATGTGGTCTTTACGCGGGATGTCTAGTATGAGTCTGGCTGAGGCGTTCTGGATGCGCTGGAGTTTTTTCTGGAGTTTTGCGGTGGTACCGGCGTTTAGGGTGTTTCCGTAGTCCAGGCGGCTCGTGACCAGTGCGTCGGTGACCGTTTTTCTAGTTTCGGTGGGGATCCAGCGGAATGTTTTTTTGAGCATGCGAAGAATATTGAAGCAAGAAGATGAGACGGCGTTGACTTGTCTGTTCATAGAGAGTGAGAAGTCCAGGATGACACTTAAGTTCCGTGCGTGGTCCGTCGGGATGGGTGCTTTTCCAAGGGCCTCTGGCCACCAAGAGTCATCCCAGGCGGAGGGGGAGGTACCAAGGATGAGGACTTCAGTTTTGTCGGAGTTCAGTTTTAGACGGCTGTACTTCATCCACTCGGCTACATCTTTCATTCCTTCATGTAGGTTGGTTTTGGCGGTGTTGGGGTCTTTGGTGAGTGATAGTATCAGTTGAGTGTCATCAGCGTAGGAGATGATGTTGAGGTTGTGTTGGCGTGCGATGGCCGCGAGGGGGCTCATGTATACGTTGAAGAGGGTGGGACTGAGTGAAGATCCTTGTGGCACGCCGCAGATGACTTCGGTAGCTTCTGATTTGAATGGTGGAAGGCGGACTCTCTGAGTTTTCCAGCAAGGAACGAGGTGATCCATTCCAGTGCTTTTCCTTGGATTCCGATGTTTCTGAGGCGTTGTATTAAGGTGCTATGACAAACTGTGTCAAAGGCTGCGGAGAGGTCGAGGAGGATGAGGGCGACTGTGTCTCCGTTGTCTAGCAGAGTTTGAATGTCGTCAGTTGCTGCGATGAGTGCGGTCTCAGTGCTGTGTTTGGCTCGGAAGCCGGACTGTGAGGAGTCTAGGGATTTGTTGATTTCGAGGAAGGCGGCGAGCTGGTTGTTGACAGCTTTCTCGATGACTTTGGCCGGGAATGGAAGGAGCGAGATAGGGCGGTAGTTTTTGAGTTCGGTGGGGTCAGCTGTGGGTTTCTTCAGAAGGGCGCTGAGTTCGGCATGTTTCCAACTTTCCGGGAAGGTGGCGGAGTTGAGGGAGCAGTTGATGACGTCTCGGAGGTGCGGTGCTATAATGGAGTCTGCTTTGTTATAGATGTGGTGAGGGCATGGGTCTGTGGGGGATCCTGAGTGGATAGAGTTCATCAGGCGGATGGTGTCCTCAGTGGAGATTGGGTTCCAGTCATTGAGGATGTTCAAGGTGGGTGGGGGTCCTGCAGAGGGTTGGGTGGGTTGGTCTTCGGGTCGGTTGTCGAAGCTGTTGTGGATGTCTGCAATCTTGTTGTGGAAGAATGAGGCTAGGGAGTCGCAGAGGGCTTGAGAGGGGGTGATGTCGTTGGAGTTGGCTGATGGGTTGGTAAATTCCTTGACGATGTTGAATAATTCCTTGCTGTTGTGGGCGTTGCTATCTAGTCGGTCCTTGAAAGCGGCTTTCTTGGCATTCCTGATCAGTTGGTGGTGTATACGGGTGGCGTTTTTGAAGGTGTCCTTGGTGCTGGTGTTTGGGTCTTTTTTCCAGGCCTTCTCAAGGGAGCGACAGAGTTTCTTAGATTTCTTAAGATCATCCTTGAACCAGGAGGCCTTCTTGCTGCCTAGTTTGATTTTACGTTTTTTCAACGATGCTAGGATGTCGGCGCTGTTGGATAGCCATTGGGTGAGGTTAATGGCTGCTTGGTCGGGGTTTGAGGAGTGGGCAGGGGGGTTTTGAAGAAGCTATGAGGAGATCTGGTCAATGGTGATTTTGTTCCAGTTTCTTCGCAGAGTGTAACAGTTATATGTGTGCTTGTGGAACTTTGTAAGGACATATCATATGGGAGTGTGCTTTTTCAGATGGATCCATGGACCTTGCTGCTCTGTACTTGGAGTTGCTCTCTCTGGCACAGGGTGAGGTGTGAAAATGGCTTGTGAGCTTGCAGGGCATTCACATCTACTTGCTGGGCAGAAAAATCTACGGAAATCACTGCAATGGGACAGCCATTGGTTATCCTGATACTACAAATAAATTACTGTGGTTCTGGCTTTTGTGTACTTATGTGTCAAACTCCAGTGATAAACATAATGGCTTTCATGTCAAGCTGTGCCTCTCGCAATGCTGGTGGTAAAGTATAAACATTACAGAAAATCTCATAACTTAAAGAATAGAAGTGAGCAATCTCAGAATGTATGCACATTCCAAGATGTATGCCAGCTCAGAATGAGGAATAACATAAGGTAGCAGTAAATAAAGGGGTCATATGCACATTCCAAGAAGTGAGCCATCTCAGAATGACTTTTAAAATGCGATAGAACTGGAATAAAGAGTGGCATGCTCATTACAAGAAGTGGGCCATGTAGGAACAAAGTAGCACTGGTAACAAAGGGGGTTCCAGGAAATATTACATGAAGTGAGCTATTTCAGAATGAGGTACAACAAGCAGTAGAACTGGTAACAAGAGAGTGGCATGCGCATTTTTAAAAGTGAGCCATCTCAGACTTAGGTACATGTGGTAGCACTCAAATAAAGTAGTGATATTCATATTCTGAGAAGTATAGCATCTCAGAATGAGGTACAACATGTTGCAGCGCTGGTAAACACGGGGTGACATACATTCCAAGAAGTGAGCCTTCTTAAAATGCAGCTTAACTTTTTATGGCAAGGTAAAAAAGTGAGCCACATGCACATTCCTAGAGGTGTGCCATCTTAGAATGGAATGTAAAATGTTATAGCACTAATACAAAGTGGGTTACATGCACATTCAAAAAATTAAGTCCTCATAGAATGAGGTATAACATGTGTTAGTACTGGTAACAAGAGGTTGGCATACACATCCCAAGTAGTGAGCCATCTTAGAATGGCATGTAACATGCAGCAGCAATGAAACTAAAGGTATGACATGTAAAGCTATACGAACAAATCGACCCTATGCTTGTAGATGTTTGCACTCTAATTCTCAGCATGGGGCCGCATAGTGGACAGAATGAATCCCTGATTGTAAATACTAGAAAATTGTGCCCCTATGCCCAAGCCTGACAGTTGCACGAAGCTCCGATACTGTGCGTGGATTGAGCCAAAATGCCAGTGAATGACATGAAGGGGCCATCCGCACCGGTTATGACAGGCATCAGGACCCGTCTGTCACCGACTAGGGAAATATTTGTTGGGTGTTCCACTCCATACACCCCCAGAAAGTAGACCTTTGTGAACTGATGAATTTAGAAATGCCCTGAAATCATGTTAGTCCCATGAAAATAAAGAAAGACTAAAGAATGCACCAGAATTACTTTTGCTCCATGGTGCTTTTACGTCCTCCTCCGGAAGTCAGGGCCCCAGTACATGAGGTCAGAAGCAGATGATCGCATGTTGTTCAATGCAACAGTCCATGTTTTGTTTACCGCACACAGGGAAATAAACACAAACAAATCTTTGTAGAGTTATCTGTGCCAGGGAGCAGCGCTTTGATCAGGGTACCACTGTGTCAGGGTAACCCCTGAGCTTCGTTGAGAGGTTTTCAGTGTGACTGTTGTCAATGATAACAATAATAATAATTTACGCTCTCATGTGACTCCTTGTCAACTGAAGTCTCAAACTTTTTAGTATATTTGTGGCAGTCTTTTTCTTTGGTGGTTGCACCTCACTGCTAAAGCATTTTGGGCCCGATGTATCAAACAGTTTTACCTTTCAGTGTCTATGGGAAAATGTGTTTGTACATCTGTCCCTTTGAGTTTAATGGAAATGAGGGCCCCGCCATTTACAGAAGCACTAACACCATACACAAATTTTCAATTTCGAAACAGATTACCGATATTGAGTGGATGAGTAGGGTTGGGGGTCGTTTATACTGTTAACCATGAACTATAAATTGGAGCACATAAATAAACCCAACCTTGGGCTCTATTCTCTCTCCCTTGTGCAGCACTATGTCATTCAGCCAGAGCCCTGCAATAGCTTCAACGATGCAAAACATGCCACACAGAGCAACTGAGAGACCAAGCATTTTCAATGTAATAGGTCTCGCATTTGCGGGAGTTTAAGCTATTGGCATTGTAAATGACAATGCATTTTATTTATGTGTTTTTTAAAGCACCAAATATATATACACAAGGCATTGTCATCTGTAATGCCAATAGCTCAAACTGTCGTAAATGCGAGACCACTCTAATGGTGGTTGCACTCCTTGCTTTAGAGGCAACGCACTGTATTCAAGTTACAGTAAGTAGCGTCTAAAGAAAGGTGTGTGGCCAACATTAAAGTGGAAGCGAGTATGATGCGATTATACACAAAGCAGAAAAAATTAATGAATGTAAACGGTTCTGCGGAGTGTCTGCTAAAGTGAAAGCAGTTGCGCAACTTCTCACAGACCAGTCACTGACCCAACGTATGCTGTAGAATATTGTGGATGCCGCAGACCTCAGCGGGCTTCTGAAAGAAGAATTGGGAAATTGCTGAGGGAGAATACTCTGTCGCCCAGAGGGATTTTGAGAATAGCTGCAGAGAGGGGTGTGACACTGGTGTTGCACTTAGCGGAGGTTACCTGTCCTGTCTTGCACCTGATTTGTCGGGAGCCCTCACTTGTCCCAGCCCGTGGCCAGGGTTGGTCCTCGCACCATTCTAGGCAAATATAATCTGTGTAGTATGTCCACATACCTTTTCCCTTACTTACCCTTCCGAGGTACCTATGTCTAAAAGTATTTGTTTTAAGTCTCACAAGACTTTTGCTATAATAATAATTGTTCTTACATGCAAAGTCATTAATCTCACTGTTATCGCATATGACGGATCTATGACAGAATATCGACAGACAAAATATCGACCTACAGAAACATCGAGGCTGGAATATCGAAGGCAAGTATATCGACATCCTATCTACAACATGGTAAGTAGAAAAATATCGAAACAAAAATATTGTTTAAAAATATCGTAAATAAAAATATCGTTTTATATCTGTTAAAGTATAATGTGTAAATAATACTTTTAAATAAAATAAACATTGTTAAAAATATTTAGTAATGTTTAAAATTAATAAATAATAGATATATAATAATATGACATTAAACACATATGTAAAATACATATTATATATTTACTTAATAATACATTTTATTAATTACTATAATTACTTATAAATTATTTTAAAATACTATAAATTACAAATAGATCTCCACAAATAAAATAATTACATAAAAAAGTAAATATTATTTTTAATAAATTAAAAAAAATATATACTTTCAATATTTTTAAAATTAATAACATAATACATTATCTAAATTCATTCTAAGTAATAAATAAAACTACTATCTAAAGTTAAAAATCTACAGTATTAAAAACATTGGATAACTTAAAATGTAAAATTACTATTCCAGCTCCAGAAAATGCAAAATTTGGGATAACATTGTATAGCATAGAGATAAAATTTACTATTACCACTCCAAAGAGTGAAACAGTAAAGAAAACATTGGATAGCGTAGGAGTAAAAATTACTATTCCAACTCCAGGGAGTGAAACAGTAGGAAAAGCACTGGATCGAGTAGGAGTAAAAATTACTTTTACCACTCCAGAGAGTGCAACAGTAGGGAAAGCGTTGGATAGCGTAGGGGTAAAAATTACTATTCCAACTCCAGTGAGTGAAACAGTAGGGAAGGCGTTGGATAGCGTAGGGGTAAACATTACTATTCAAACTCCAGAGAGTGAATCAGTAGGGAAAGCGTTGGATAGCGTAGGGGTAAAAACTACTATTCCCACTCCAGAGAGTGCAACAGTAGGGAAAGCATCTGGTTTCTTCAGAATAGGAAGCAGCCTGGCTTGTTTCCAAACTGAAGGGAAATGGCCATGATTCAAAGAAGAGTTCCATATAGCGAGGAGAGGGTTGATTAAAACAGGGGCTAGATTGACCATCACTTTCGCCGGAACTGGGTCCAAAGGAGATCCAGTCTTCACCTGGTTTAAGAGTGACAGGGCTGAATCTGAGGTCAGTTCAGCAAACGAATTAAAAGAGCAGAGCTGGGTGTCTGATGGACCCAGCAGGGGGCTGGAAGGTACGGGCTCAAAGGAAGACAATAGTTTGATGATTTTTTCCTCGAAAAAATCGGATAGTCCGTTGCAGAGACCCTGTGTGGGAGTAGATTGGGCTTTCAGGGCAGGCGGATTCACAAAATCCTTAACGATAGTGAAGAGGGTTTTTGAGGAATTCTCCGCCTGTTGGATAAGTTTAGAAAAGTAAGCTCTCATTGTGGACCTCTTAAGTTTTTGAAATTTATTTAATGCCGTTTTATAGGCTGATTTGCTGATAGGGTCGTAGGACACTTAGTTAAGATAGGTAGTTGCGTATTGATTTATTTTGATTTTATGTATTAACCAAAACTCATTTGTATTTGTTATTTGTTGTCTGGAAATCCCCGGGATGTTGAATAGCAGGTGTTAAATGGAAGCCACACAGCAGTGTGTGTT
Source organism: Lissotriton vulgaris (assembly GCF_964263255.1). Lineage (NCBI taxonomy): Eukaryota > Metazoa > Chordata > Amphibia > Caudata > Salamandridae > Lissotriton > Lissotriton vulgaris. The sequence continues at coordinate 274,060,301 of NC_141695.1, read as the reverse complement.
ACTGGTTTGATGAAGTAAGTGCGTAAAGTTACGTTAAACTTGAAGAACTAGTTAGGGATTATTTTTCTTGCATAAAAGTGAGAGTAATGGACAGCAAAAAAGTTTGCTGGTGAAACGTTGCTCTTATATCACCTAGAAAGGATAAGTCTGAAGGAGTAAATGGTTCTTTGATGCTTGAATAAAGAGTAAGAGGAAGAGATTTTACTCATAGTGGGTGAAGGGTAAACGGAAGGGTTTTACTCGCTGTGAAAGGAAATTGTCTTTTCTTTGAATTTAGTCGATCAGGCACAGTAGCAAATGTTTTTGTTGTTGTTAATTAATGAAAAAACTACATTTAAATTGAAAAGAAATTGAGTTGTCGTATTACCTTGAAAGGAGGGGTCAGTCGCAGGTATTGCACTACAGTCACAAGGGCCACGCTGGGATAGGTTGAAACAGCTGGTGTGTAGCTGAGGAAATGTTGTAAAGGAGGGGTGAGTACAGAGAGTGAGAACTCACGTCACAGAAATGCAGCTCAAGCATTGGTTAACAGGTTTTGTAAAATAAATGTTGGTTGGTCATTAAAATTAAAGACGCGCTGATATTGGAGAAGTATTTAAGTGAATTAAACAATTGATCAAATTGCAAATAATTTAAATTTCAGTGTTAATAGACAGCGGTGATTATATGTGGCATCTAGATCCAGCATTTATAGGAAATTGCCCTGATAGAAGATTCCTAGGTTTTGCCCAAGAACAGTATATTAGAGGAAGACCATATATCATGTACGGAGAAAAGAGAAAAATCTCATGCTTGCAAAGAATTAAGAATTATTTATAAAAAGATAAGATCATTAAAACGAGAGAAGGAATTATTATTCCACCACCAAAAATGCCTGCCTCATACATGATGATAGAAAGAGGCTACAACACTTGTGTATGGTTAGAGAATTGAATAGAGTGCACCAAAGATGATGGTATATTGTCATTTCTAGTGTATGGTACATTTGATGGGAGAATTCTGCACAATTTACGAACTCCATGAATGAATTAGATCCCAGACTGAGATTAACACAGTATGAGGCATTAAAAGAGTTGGAGACTGAGGCTTTTTAGAGAGATAGGCCCCAATGTAACAGGAACTTGAGTAAATTTTATCTCAGATTTCCCAGAGAGACAAGAGATAAGCAGATGAAACAATGAAGACAGTCTATGTTAGTGGAAGGAGTATATCCTGTAGTTACCTCAGAAGAACCGAGAGGAAATAAATGTACAGAGAAAACAAAACATCCAATAACTAGTAGTGGAGATTGAGGAGATTATTAATTTGGGGTTTTATTAATGAAAAATCCTCCACCTTATCAGTAAGAAACAGATAGAGTTACCCCTACTGCCCCGTTCTTAAAACCACCTTTGGTTCCACAGATTGTACATGAGACCACTGCAGAAAAGGTACTACAAGAGAGAGTAATGAATTAATTCAGAAAATTACCCAACTGAAGCTCTAACGATACCAGTAACTATAAGTCGCGTTGTTCCCTTATATGGAGATAAGCAACCTAATCTTAAAACTCCTGTTTTGACTACACTGATAGAGCTCAGGCTCACCTTCGTGTTTTCCTCTACTCACCTGGGCCCATAAAAACATACACACTTTGAACAGGTAAACCTACGCTTAATCAGGATTTTCAATAACCATTTAGGACCTATACCCCTGACTTACCAATCCTTGTCACGGGTACCAAGAGTCCTAAGGGATCAAGGGTGTTAGTATAATAGGCAGTAAAACATATCATTTATAAAATAACCACATACTCGGGAAAGGTTTAAATACTTTATCTATGTGAATTCTTAAATGTCAGACTCCATACCAATTCAATTAAAGCACGTTCAATTAGAAAGAATATAATCAAAGCATGATGATGTGAAAATATTATGAGACTTTCATTAAGCATTGAAACATAGGAAGGTTAAGAAAAGGGAAACAGTACAATGACATACCCACACAGATTTATAATTACCTAGAACGGTGTGAAGACCAACCCTGGCCACACCTTGGTTAACACCTTGGCTGCTAGGTGTTTTCCCCTCCTATGCTGACTTTTCGTCATTCCTACTAATCATGACGAGCTCAGCTCGTCATCAGCACAGCTCAACCGTGCATCATGACGAGCTGAGCTCGTCATGAGCATGGAAAGGGTTAAAGGACACGACCCCGATAGTTGAGGTGCCAACAGGATAGAACAGTTGCAGACAAGAATCAGGACAGGTAGGGACCAAATTGAATCAGGACAGGACCACCGCAGGTCAGGACCGGCACCCCCATCTAAATTACAACGCCAGTGTCGCAACCAACTTGTCTGAATAGTTTACTGACACTGACCCAATGCACTCAATAGGTGTTGGGTTCGATAACCCATCCGGGGATTGGATTATTGAATCTCCTTTCCAGAACCCTGATTGGGTTATCGAATTTCCTCTCCCTCAAAACCCCGATTGGGTTATTGAATGTCCTCTCCCTCAAAACCCCGATTGGGTTATTGATTCTTCTGACAGAGTGCTCTGCCAGCACCTCTGCTCTTGAACGCCTATTGAGTGCGTTGGGTCAGTGACAGGTAAGCTATTCGGACAATGCGGACAATCTAACTAGCTAAGCCTACCTTTGATATACCATTTTCCAGGGCAGTGTACCACCCCCCAATGTTGCAAGTTCGTGTTTTTCCCCAATTTGATTGGTCAAAAGCAAGGTGAGGTCATCACACCATACCAGCTATTAGGTCACTTGATTCAATAATGCAAATTATCTTTCCCGCCCTTTATTTTCCCATGCACTTTTGTTCCTCCCAACAATGAATGTTCTAATAGTAAATACAATGTTAAACAAGTCAACAAATCGTCTTCCTCTTGGAGGTTCATAAGGTCAGGTTCCCAGGCGCCTCGCAGGCAAGACTGTCGTTGGCATGGATTCAATGCCATGGCTTGTGGATTCTGGAGAATTCAGCCCAAGCACAGTTGCGGGACCCAAGATGGAGCAACATTGCAACATGAGCTAATAGCAAAGTTAAAGAAGAACAGTTTGGAAAGGGGCGACCACTCGGTCCCCCCCGAACGTATGGTGGAGTGCCCCGACCCCCCCGGGAAGCCATCTTGGGCGGGAGGCGAGTCTCGGCTGGTATGCCCAAAGCGGCGTAGCCGGGGCGCGCTTTTTCCCGCCCAAGAGTGGGTTGTCCTAGACACTGAAGCCGCCAGCCACGCCCCCGGAGGCGGGTGGAGGCGGGTTTACGCCCGCCCGAAGAAGGATAAAAGGAGCGACAAGCCAAGGAAGCATCCTCTTGTTCCTGTGCTCTGAAGCTGCACCTCCCCGCTGCACGTGAGCTCGAGACGGAACGAAGAGCCAATTTTGAGCGTTTTAATTTTTGTCTTTGTTCTTTCAGAGAATCAGCGTTGGACAATGCCGGGCAAGAAGGTCGGAAAGCGGGTCGGTACCGATCAGATGCTCCGCATGCTCGTGAAAGACATGGCCGAGATGAAGAAACAGATGGCGGCAATGAACGGTGTAGGGGGCCCTAAGCGAGTCGTCGGACCAGCATTGCCGGGAGTAGTCCCTAACGGGAGAGGTAGAAGGGCCAAGAGGGAAGCAACTGGGGGAGAGGCCCCGGTTCCCGAGACGCCGCCGGCGCACCCTGATAAACCGACTGAGGCGCCGATCCCGGTCCCGAACGAGGGGCAACTAATTCCCGTTGTAGTCACCCCAGTGAACGGGGAGGATATGCCTCCCGAGTTGGCTGCACAGTTGGCAGCATGGTTGGGGAAAGAGAGTGAGGGGGCAACGGCAGATGACGCCAGGGCAGTAATGAGGCAGTTGCGGCACTCAAGAGAGGCTGCAAAGGCACCATGTCCTTTTGTTCCCCCACAGGCTCCAGTGGGACAACCCGCAGCGGGCATGAGTTCGGCAGCGACTACGGTCACAGCTTCCAGTTCAGGTAAGCAGCTATTGCCGATTGCGGGGGAGGGGTCAGTACCCTCGAGAAGGGAGAAAGTGGCTCAGCATATTCCGATGGAAATCAAAGAGAGGATATGGGCTGAGAAATATATAAACATGTTTTCTTTATTAACTGATCATTACGAGATTGAGCATGTGAAAGTTCAAAAAGAGTTTCTGCACTCGAGTGTTTGGCGCGCCAAGATGGCCGCTTTCAGAGTTGATGAAACGATAGGTAATTGGGGCAGAGCGTTTGGGATATTCACTGCAATTATGGGGGAATGGAAGTCTGAACTGTTGGCCGAGTTACCCGTGTACCAGACACGTATTATGGAGTTTTCTCAGACATATGAGGGCAATCAGTGGTTTTGTTATGATAATATTTTTCGTAAGGCCAAGGAGTTCGACACATCTCTGACGTGGGATTGTTACGACTCCATTTCCTGGCAAAAAATGGAGAAATCAGGCATGACAAAGGTGCCATTGTTGGGGGGGAACGGGGGCGAGTTTTCCCGCCACTCATCTGGGGCGCCCTTTCGGGCGGGATCAAGTAACGAGCACCATTCAAGGTCGAATGGCAATACAGGTAAAAAAGGGGTCTGCTGGAGTTTTAACAGGGGAAAGTGTACAAGGCCCCAGGGGTCATGCAAGTTTAGGCACGAATGTGGGGGGTGTGGACAGTCCTCGCATCCCGAGTCCATGTGCAGAGCCAAAACGGGTGATATCGGAAGTAGGGGAAGCGCCAAACAGGTCTGAAATAGTCCGAGGGGCGCCTTTACCTACCCCGGTTGCTACCATGGCAATGATTCCTTGGCTCAATGAATACCCGGATCATGTCTCCGCTGGGGTGTTGTGAGACGGTTTTTCGTATGGTTTCCGCATCCCGGTGGGGAATTTTCAGGGTAAAGCACAGTGTAGGAACCAACTGTCGGTCCTGCAGAATACGGCGGTGGTACAAGCAAAGATTGGGAAGGAGGTGACCCGGGGTCGGGTTGCTGGACCATTTGACATGCCACCAGTTGCTAATTTTGTTTGTTCACCCTTGGGAGTGGTCCCCAAGAAGGACCCGGGTGAGTTTAGATTGATACATAACTTGTCAGCCCCGAGGGGTCTTTCGGTGAACGATGCGATAGACCCGGAAGTTTGTTCGGTGCGGTACGCATCTTTCGATGATGCCGTCGCCATGTTGAATCGCCTGGGGCCCGGAGCGCTGATGGCCAAGTCAGACATCGAGTCAGCGTTCCGGTTGCTCCCGGTACACCCAGACGATCAGCGTCTCCTTGGTTTCATGTTTCAGGGACGCTATTACATGGATAAATGTATGCCAATGGGATGCTCCATATCTTGTGCATATTTTGAGAAATTCAGTAGTTTTCTGCAATGGGCATTCACAAGAATGACGGGGTTTCAGCATGTTATGCATTATCTTGATGATTTTCTGTTCCTGGGGGAAGCCGGGGACCCAGAATGTGCACAGGCTTTAAATGAATTTTGTGGTCTGATGAGTCAGTTTGGTGTGCCATTGGCGCCAGGTAAGACTGTGGGGCCATCTACTTTGCTCGAGTTTCTGGGAATAGAGCTCGATTCCGAAGAGGGTTGCTTCCGGTTGCCCAAAGAAAAGGTAATGAAATTCAGGGCCTCGCTTGAAACATGTATTAGCGAGACTAAGGTAAATTTGCATCAATTGCAGCAGACTGTGGGGCAATTGAATTTTGCCCTTAGAGTGATGCCAATGGCCCGCCCTTTTTCCCGCTCGATTGCACAAGCCATGGTCGGTCTTAAAGAGGGGCACCACCGCACGAGGCTCTCGGCAGAGATTCGCCAGGACATGCGCATTTGGTTGGCATTCCTGGTGGATTTCAATGGTCGGGTTGTCTGGAGCAAGCCGGCGGTGTCCTCCGAGGAGTTGGGGTTGTGGACAGATTCGGCAGGGAGTATAGGCTTTGGCGCCATATTTGGTAATCACTGGTCAGCTCAAACATGGCCGTCATGGTGGCACGAGTGTGGGCTTACAGGTAACATCGCTTTTCTCGAACTGTTCCCTATTCTGGTGGCCTTGAAAACATGGCCTGAGGGGTTTCGGGATCACTCTGTGGTGTTCTGGTCTGATAACATGACCGTGGTTGAGTGTATCAATAGTCAGGCAGCACGATGCAAATGGATTCTGAGATTGCTCAAGGAAATTGTCTTGCTATGTATGCAATTGAACGTGCTCTTTAGGGCAAGACATGTGCCAGGGGTGCTGAATCAGGCTGCTGATGCGCTTTCTCGTTTCCGTATGCAGGCCTTCTGGGGTTTTCTGCCCACAGCGGACCCGGTGGCGGCACCATTTCCCGAAGCTCTCTGGTCTCTCGGTGCCCGAACTACAAAACTTCGTGGGAGAGAGTTTAGCACCCAGGACAAGGAAGGCATATGAAGGGGCGTTCCGTTCCTATTGGTCCTTTTTGGGTTCTGCTAGGGGGGAGCTTTGGGGCCAAGAAGAGTATGTCTTAAAGTTTTTGCTGTCATTACATCAGGCAGGCAAATCAGTAGCTACGGCCCAGAGGCATCGGGCCGCCATTTCCTTTATGGCACGGGCTCATGGTATCCAGGACCCCACGGCGTCTTTTGTAGTACAGAACGCGCTGCGTGGGTGGCAACGCCTTGAGGGTCGCAGAGTAGATGAAAGGCACCCGATAGGTCTGGAAAGGTTGGCCCTGTTACTGTCCGTACTCCCTGCGACATGTTCATCTCATTCAGAGACAGTGTTATTCCGGGCCGCTTTTGCATTAGCATTCCATGGGGCTATGCGGGTAAGCGAACTGGTGGCGAAGAACAAGCAGGATACGGGGGGTGGACTGTGCCGAGAGCACATTCAAGTTAAGGGGGAGACGATGATTGTCTCGTTTGCCAGGTCCAAGACCGATCAGGGACAGTGTAGTAGTCCAGCGGATTCCCGGATCGCCCATGTGCCCTGTTGCATGCGTTGAGGAGTATTTGGCGCAGAGGGCGGCATCATGGGGGGGACGTTGCTGAGACACGCTGATGCCACCCCACTGACGAGGTTTCAGTTCCAGCGGGTGCTTGCAATGGCAATTTCGGCCGCGGGCTTGAACCCGGGCGAGTTTGGGACCCATTCCTTCCGGATAGGGGCTGCTACAGAGGCTACAGCCAGGGGTCTGAGTGTGGAAAAAGTAAAACAGTTGGGGCGTTGGTCCTCGAATTGTTACAAAAGGTATGTGCGGTTGCACATGTTGTGAAGCTGATATCATGTACTCACGCTTCTTGTTTTTGTTTGGTTTACAGTTTCGCAAGCTTACGAGGCGGGGCGGACTGTGCAGTCGACCCGACACCTGGGAACCAGCGGTCAAAGATCACCGGCTGAGGAAAAAGTGGTGTGGGTCGTGGGCCACTCATACGTGAGGCGTGCCGCGGACGTATTCAAAGCAGGTGACATGATTCACATGGCTGGGGAATACGGGTACAGGGTGACCTTCTACGGAAGGGGCGGGCTCTGTAATGACCAGTTTCAAACGTTTATGGAGGGTTTGTTAGGGCGGACAAGGTCACCGCCAGCTAAAATCATAGTGCATCTTGGGGGCAATGATTTGGTGACCACTGGTCGACGGGTACTTCTCGAGTTGATATTGTCCACTGTAAGTTGGTTGGCGAGAAGGGTTCCGGGGTGCACGATTGCATGGCCCCATATGATTCCACGAAAGGTGTGGCGGGGGGCTAATTCAGTGTCTGCTATAAATCATTCTGTGAAGAAAGTAAATAACAAGCTTGGTAGACTGTTCCGTACAAGTACATTGCATTCGATTCCTCATGGATGTATCAGGGGGGACCATATGTATCTAGAAGATGGGGTCCATTTGTCCCGGGTGGGGAATTCTTTACTCATAGGAGACCTCGTAGCCTGGTTAAAGAGTTCACAGCATGACCTTTAGGTAGGAGTTTTGTGGGGGGTCCGGATAGCCGGTCAACTATCCGGCCTGTGGCGGTAAGGTCATGATCGGTGAGCAGTAATTGGAAGATCCCTAGGGGGGGGCGTCACCCATTACGGGGGGAGGTGGCCATTGGCCCCTCAACGGGGAGGCGTTCCCTTCTAAGGATGGGACGCCGAAAGAAAAGGGAAGGCGGTCAAGGCCCCTCCCTGGATAGGAGGGGCTACGGGCCCCTCCTGGGAATTTCCCGGGGCCAGGACATCTGCGACGGCAGATGTGGTAAGTTGTGTGGGGTGGGGAGGGGGGTCTACGCTACCTTCTAGACACCTCACACGAGTCCTCGGACGACCATTAAGATGGCGTCGAGTTAATTGGGGCCCCCGTCAAGACAAGGGAAATTGGTATGTGCATATGAGGTGCAGTCCTCTGTGCGGCCGCCCCTCACAAGTGAGGGGGGAGTTCTGGTTTAGGGATCTGACACCGGTTACGACCTTGCCGTTGGCCCTTAACATTAGGATGTACAATTTCAATTTGAAAATGCATTTGTAGGATGTTAGTATCGGCTAGGAGAACCTTTGTTATGTGTTAAGGTCAGCCAAAACATCGTAATGTGGAAATGAAATTGTACATGATATGAAACTGTTATTTTAATGTTTTTAATTTTGTTTCATATTTCAATAAATACGGCCGGGAGGGTAACTCCCTCCCGCCTTCCAAAAGTTCAGAACTGTTTCCGTATTCCCATTCTTGGGGATTGTGTTGAGAGGGTGTGGCGGGTATCTCAGCCATATGGAAAGGGGCGACCACTCGGTCCCCCCGAACGTATGGTGGAGTGCCCCGACCCCCCCGGGAAGCCATCTTGGGCGGGAGGCGAGTCTCGGCTGGTATGCCTAAAGCGGCATAGCCGGGGCGCGCTTTTTCCCGCCCAAGAGTGGGTTGTCCTAGACACTGAAGCCGCCAGCCACGCCCCCGAAGAAGGATAAAAGGAGCGACAAGCCAAGGAAGCATCCTCTTGTTCCTGTGCTCTGAAGCTGCACCTCCCCGCTGCACGTGAGCTCGAGACGGAACGAAGAGCCAATTTTGACCAACCCACCAGCCCCTGAGGACAGCAAGTTGTTTTTGAAATAAAGTCATTTGACGTGGTAATTATTTTTCTTACAGGTTGTTCTGAATAAAGTTGTGATTCAGTATGCAATAAAGTGGATCATTCTTTACAGAATGCTTTATTGAATAAAAGTAGTTGCACCAGAGTTGATCAGTGATGTTTTAGACAGTTCATACTTTGAATGTCTTATTGTCTTTCTCCTCTTTAGTAATTAGCCTCTTTAGTAATTAGTTTGTCGTATTTATTATTTGGTCGGGCGGTAAGGTCATGATCGGTGAGCAGTAATTGGAAGATCCCTAGGGGGGGGCGTCACCCATTACGGATGGGAGCGCCCGGGGGGAGGTGGCCATTGGCCCCTCAACGGGGAGGCGGTCCCTTCTAAGGATGGGACGCCGAAAGGAAAGGGAAGGCGGTCAAGGCCCCTCCCTGGATAGGAGGGGCTACGGGCCCCTCCTGGGAATTTCCCGGGGCCAGGACATCTGCGACGGCAGATGTGGTAAGTTGTGTGGGGTGGGGAGGGGGGTCTACGCTACCTTCTAGACACCTCACACAAGTCCTCGGACGACCATTAAGATGGCGTCGAGTTAATTGGGGCCCCCGTCAAGACAAGGGAAATTGGTATGTGCACATGAGGTGCAGTCTTCTGTGCGGCCGCCCCTCACAAGTGAGGGGGGAGTTCTGGTTTAGGGATCTGACACCGGTTACGACCTTGCCGTAGGCCCTTAACGTTAGGATGTACAATTTCAATTTGAAAATGCATTTGTAGGATGTTAGTATCGGCTAGGAGAACCTTTGTATTAGAAATGTGTTAAGGTCAGCCAAAACATCGTAATGTGGAAATGAAATTGTACATGAAATGAAACTGTTATTTTAATGTTTTTAATTTTGTTTTATATTTAATAAATACGGCCGGGAGGGTAACTCCCTCCCGCCTTCCAAAAGTTCAGAACTGTTTCCGTATTCCCATTCTTGGGGATTGTGTTGAGAGGGGGTGGCGGGTATCTCAGCCATATTAGAACAAGGAATACATTAATACACTGTATACCACTTACCTCTACACAATTCCCATTATTTTATTTTAACTACAGCGTTAGAAATTAAGCAGAACAAACAATTTAGTAAAAGCGGCAATGCAAGAGTTAGCATGTGAAAACATAGAGAAGCCATCTTTAGTTCTAGTGTGCAGAAGCAAAGATTTCCCACCAAAGCAGAGAATACGTCATGTCACATGAGTGTGACAGACGCATGCGCAGAAAAGTTCCCACATTGCGAAAGCCATTTTAGGACACTCGAGTTAATGTTAGTAAAAACACATACGCAAGCTTCCCCTAGAAGCTAGAAATGTCATGTGGTGCATTGGTAGTAAGACAAAACATGTTTATTAATGTATTATGTTTTATTTCGAGAGGATTGAATCTGAGCAAGTCTCTTTACACATATTACAGAAACAGAAGCCACTTTTCAACATTTACTCATCTGTAATTCTTCAAACACTCTTTTAGGTTTTTCCCCATTAATCATGTGAAAGTTTTTCATTTTCTTATACAAATCCCCATTTATTTCTTCAAGCTCAATTTCATTGAAGTTTCTTTTCTTTGCTGTATATGTCTTTTTATGCTTGCGACATTTGCAACAAAATATTATCCCTAAAATCAGTAGGGCTACTCCCACCATTGGTATCAGTATTCTACGTACAAAACGTTTTCTTACGTTAGAAAATCAACTACCTATTGAAGAGACCACTAATTAGTCTCTTTCATGCACTGTCAACCTCCTGGGGTTTTATTCTTCTCTCAAATGTGTAACATTTCTTGCAATATTTCCCAATTGCAACATTTTCATCTGGAATATAGGTGCAACAATGTTGCGTCTTCAACATTCTACATGTTCCGCCCTCTTTTGCCAATAAAATATCAAGAGCAAGTCAATTTTTCAAAACCATTGATCTCACCGCAACTAGTTCGGTATTGATGATCAAAATTCCACTAGCAGTGTCAGCTGATAAGCGATTCTTCACTGTGGACAATTTGCAAATTCTTTGAGTGTTCAGAACTACTACCACTGAAGGTATTATTGCACTAAATATATCACCTACAATTTCAGCAAACGGTACTCTATTACTGAGTGTTAGTCCACTAATTTCTTCATTGCTTCCAGTTATTTTCTTTACATGGTATACTTTTGGGAACACTATTACAAAATAACTATTCCCATACCAATGATCAGGCAACTTAGAATAGGCCTTGTTCCCACAAATGTAATATATTCCAGGATAAACTGGTTCAGTTCCATCTTTGAAACCCCAACCCCCAATTACTTTGAAATTATGTTCACACTCACTTGAACCAATGAATATATTGTTATAACAATCTGTTTTCTTTCTATAGAGACAGAGTTTCCCTTTCTTTTCGAAATCCACAACATAGCAGCTTGAGTCTTGCCATTAGAGCTAAACTCTTTATTTTCGGCCCATTTAGGAATCTTTCGTTTCTCATCAGAGGCTTTTCTATGGAAATCCTGTCTCATTTTCTCTACTAAATCTTGAAAAATCTTTTCTTTTTCATTTAATGTACATGTTAGATTAGTTTGTGTACTTCAGCTATATCTATTGATCCTACAGTTAGAAAATAATCACCCATAAAGTGTGTACAATCTCTAGGACTAGAAATACGATTTAAATTTCTACGTAAAGGAACTTCAGAAAATACTACATCAAAATTGGAATAATAATACTGCAATTTTCCAGTTCTATAAAACAGACTAGCTAAAATGCTACATGAAATACCATACATCAGAGGTAAGTGATGGTAAGTGACTCCTTCAGCTACTGATGTGAGCAATTTCATGCACACATAACAATCACTGATCTCGATTGCTTCTACATAATTTACTAACAAATTAGCAAGTACATTTAAATTAGTTCTGTTTTTAGCTCTTCTATAGTGTAAATCTCCCTCATCTGGTTTTTCTAAGCCTACTCCAGGTTGCTTAAGACTAACTGCTTTCTTATGTGTATGTGTTTCTATTTTCTTAGGTGAATCTACTTGCTCAGAATATTGCTCGGTGTTATTCTGCATTAGGTATGGGTGAATTTTGCGAATCTCGCGTTTGCAAATTTTGCGGATTTGCGAACTCGCAATCCGCAAAATCCGCGAATTCCCGCGAATTTGCGGATTTTTTTTTTATGTTCGCACGGGTTTCTGCAAGTTTGCGAGGGTTTTGTACAATTTCGCAAATTGCGAAATTGTACAAAACGCGTGCGAACTTGCAGAAACCCGTGCGAACACAATGTGCCCAGTAGGGTATGTGCCTCTTGTGTGAATAAAAGGTCAGAGAAAGATCAGTTCAGCAGATGAAGAGAAAGAAGCTCGGGTATTGCGCTCGTGAAAGTCAAGGATGCAAAGCCTATCCAGCATCACAGCTGATTTTCCACGGTAGATTTGGGAAGAAGGCACACCTGTCCAGCCTCGACGACGCTCACGATTGTTTTTGGGCTAATGAATGAGTCACTGAATTTGAGCATCAACTAGTTCGAGCGACCATGTGTGTGTTACTATGCAATCGCCCCGAAGGGCGCAGGGGTCCCTTGAGTGAGCTGCAGACCTGACCTGTGCCCAGCCATGCAACTATTTTACAATGGCGCCAGCAAGCTGCCAGCGCCATTGTAAAATAGTTACAAAGTTAGCTTGCACAGGAAGCACTGAGATAAAATAAAGCAGCACCTGCTTCGTTTTATCTAGTGGTTCCTGTGCAAGCTAACTTTGTAACTATTTTACAACGGCGCTGGCAGCTTGCTGGCGCCATTGTAAAATAGTTGCATGAGTGGGGGTTCAACTTTTGAACCCGTTGCGTTCGCGGATTTTTTTGCGGATTTTGCGGGAAATCCGCAAAATTCGCGGATTGCGGATTTCCCAAAAATCCGCAAAATCCGCGAGCGTAACTGATTTCCCGCTCACACCTATTCTTTGCTCATTAAGTAAGGTATAGCTAATGCCAACCCAAACCATACTATAACAACTATTAATATACTAAATGTGCATATTCTACAAAATGTCTTTTCGGTCTTCCATTAACATTATAATCAGCCATTTCTGACTAAGGAGACTTATCCCCTCTTTGTAACTTTTCCACAGACTTTAACCTGTGAGTCTTCTCTCAAGTCGATCTCACTTCTTCGTCAGTCTGGTCAACAATCAGTTCGTCATGACTTAGTTCTAGATTTTCGAAATCTTCAAGTATGACGTTGGTCCACTCAGGTCCCTTGAACTTGTTATTCAGTCTTTTCAAACGTGGACTTCTCCTTCTCAGTTGCTCTGTGGATGGTCCAGCTTGACTTGATATTTCATTTACTTGCTGTGGTTCTTCATTTATTGTTTTAAGGCGAAGTTTCACTCTTTTGACAAAACCAGGCCACTTATCTCCCTTTCTGAGTCTTTTGGCTGGCACTGTGCTTAGACTTTCTTAAGATTCTCTTTTATTTTCATTCAGTTGTGGCACATCTAGCTCAATGTAGTCCTCTGTATCACTCTCTATCTGACTTGGTCCAGGTCTTATTTTTGTTTCTTCTGCCTGGATACTAATCTGGCCTTGTTCAGGAGTTAACTGTGTTTGACTTTGAGTTTGACTTTGTTCGCCTTCTTCTTCCTGAACATCTTTTCCTACACCTATCTAGTCCTGCTCAGGTCTTTGGATTACTTGATTGCCTTCTGCCTGAGCTTTCGTCTTAATACCCATCTGTCCCTCCTCAGACTCAGGAGTTTTGGCTGGAGTTTCAAATGTCTGCGTACATTGATCTCTCCTTTTCTGGTCTCCCTCAGAATTACTATTGGCTTCGATTTCTGTAATCTGAGTACCTTCTTCTATTCCTGACTCATCCTCACTATCACTCTGTCTATCTAGATAGTTTTGACTTCTGGTTCCCACAAATTCTGCAGGCATGTCGACTACTGGACTGACTGGTGCTCGGTTGTTCCTCATCAACTACTTCGGGATCAACTTCTTGAGACCCCTCAGCTGCACAACCTTCAACTCCTATTTTATAAGGTTCTGTCACCCTTTTGTTGTGACTGGCATGGATCCAATTTGGAATTCCCCTGCACTTCACAGCTGTGGTGGTAAGAAAGAGCATATATTATTTCATTATTAAAATGAGACCCTCAGTCTGATTCAATTGTTACTGGAAAATCGAAACGTGATATGAGTTCACTCAGTAGTAATTTAGCTACACTGATGCTATTGTTTCTGTGGCTAGGGTAAGCTTCCACCCATTTTGAAAACAGGCAAGAACATACTTCAGTCCTCGACAAGGGGGTAACTGGATGAAATCAATCTGGAGTCTATGAAGCAACCTTCTGCCTTTCCAATCTTTCCTGACAACACTACAGTTCTTTTACCAGATTCATTTGTTGGCAGATTATGCACCTCTGGCAAAGACTCTCTGCTACATTCCTGAACCTCGCATTGAACCAAGTCTGTCTGAACAGTCTGACCATTGCATCCCTACCTATGTGTGAATTTCAATGGTACATCCTAGCCATAGGAGCAACCATACAATCTGGTAACACAGGTCTCCCATCAAGGTAAACAATAACACCATCCTCAACCCTTCTCTGACATCCTATTTTCTCCCACTCTTCCTTTACCTTTATATCTGCATCATTTTGCAAATCTCTCACTTCTTCCCACGTTTTCACTCTTTCAAGCAACATAAGTTGGCAGCTGTTTCCACATGCATCAATTTTCTTATTTATTGCCAGCTTATGTGTGGCACAATGCTGGGAGTGTTGGTCAGCATATCGGGGACATGCTGTCTTTTTGTCATTCCCGGATTGGTGAGCAGCACACTTGACCACAGCCACTTCTTTTGGCAATTGAATTGCTTCCAGCAAGTCTTTTACATAATGTCCATTTTAATAGGAGTACCCGAAGAAGTCAGAAACTCCCTTTGCATCCAAAGTTGGCCAAAGTCATACACAGCTTCATAACCATACTGACTGTCAGTATATATGGTCACTTTCCAATTTTTCCCAAACGTGCAGGCTCCTGTCAATGCAACCAATTCGGCTACTTGTGCAGACTTGACTCCAGGTAAATAGGATGCATCAACTGGACCCCATAAAGTACAAACAGCATAGGCAGCACTTAACCCTCCCTCCTCGTGTCTCATGCATGAGCCATCCACAAATAGTTCATATTCTGAATTTAACAATGGTCCTCTTTTATGTCTGGACGGGGCTTTGTACTATATTCTGTGAGGTTGATGCAATCATGCTCGACTTCCCCTTTCTCCTCTTCAAAGTGTGAATCAGGTAACAGTGTAGCTGGATTTAAAATTGTGCATCTGGCAATTACTTAGTTAGCGAACTAGGAGGCAAATACTGAGCACGTGTTCTAGTTAATAGAATCACCACTGAGTGTGAGACATACACGGTTACAGGGTGTCTCATAATTATGGATTCACTTTGCTCAAGACTCATGCAGGTTGCAGCTACTGCTTTCAGACATTCCGGCAAAGCAGATGCCATTGGATCTAATGTGGATGAAAATTATGCCACAGGACATCTCATCAAACCACGAGTTTTAGATACCATCACCCGGTCTTCTATATACTGCACCAGGACAGACTGTCCGGGCAGGACCAAAGATTCAAGACATTTTTTTAATATCTGAAGGAAACGATTCCAAACGTAAACATGGTCGTCCAATTTGAACGAGAAAATACATTTGCTATCTGGATGTAATGGTATGGAAAAAAATGCATTGTACAAATCAATTACTGTAAACCATCCAGCTCCCCATGGTATCTGATACAGAATCACTGTAGGAATTGGCACAACTGGACAAATGGGAAGACAATTTTATTAACTTTGTGGAGGTCTTGTATGACCCTATATTTCCAGCTCTGTTTCTTTATGCCAATTGTAGGTGAATTACATGGACTGCTCATTATTTCTTGTAAAACACCTTGCTCAACCAAATGTTTTATTTCTGCTGCAACACCTGCTTTTAATTCTGGGATCATTTTGTATTGCTGAATATTTGGGTAAACTGCACCTTCTTTCACTGTTACTTTTATCAGGTCAACATTTGCCATTAATCCGGCATCTTTTCTAGTGAAATCCCCCACTTCATGATTCACTGTATGCTGTAATTCTTTTGGGGGATCTTCCATTATCATCTTTTTATTTTCCGTTTCGTGTTTGGCTAACATTAATTTATAAACTCCATACTCGTCTGGGGTTTGGATTTCAACACCACTTGGAGTACAGAAAATTGTGCAATTCATTTTACACAGTAAGTCCCTACCTACTAGGTTCACTGGACTGGAGTCGCATACTACAAATGTGTGCATTTCTTTAAAATGACCTATTCTGACTTCCATTGGTTCTGTAACAGCTGTACTAATTTTTTTATTAGCAAAACCCACTACTTGGATCACTTCTCCCGAGAGGGGTTGGTTTGGAATGTCTGCTGTTCTTACAGTAGAACGGGTAGCACCAGTATCCAACAAAAAGGTAACATCATTTCCTTCAACTTTTCTCTCAATGTATGGACCTGACTGATCTACCGGCAAGGATGTGCCAAGTACACACTGCTCGTCCTCCCCTCTCAGGTACCGTCATTAACTTTCTTTCTCAAAATCTGCGTCACTCAAAAGAAATTGTGATGTCACTGTGTCTCTCCTTCCAATTCCCTCCCAATTTGTGGTATCCATACTGTATTTTGCTTGGCTCCCAGAATCTGGCATAGGTGCAAGTGGTAACTGGTACTGTATTACCTGTTGCAGTTGCTTCCTTGACACTCCATTCTGCGTCTGTGGATTCAAATTGTCAGTTTGGACATTGTTACTTCTTACAGCCTTACACTCCTTCCTCCAATGCCCCATTTTCCTGCACCCATGACAAGGAAACTTTTTCTTAGCCTCCTCTCTGTTCATTCTTCCTCTCATTTTACCCCCATTTTTATCTCCTTGATTCTGATTATTTTTCAATTGATTCAACTGGAGTTCCTGTTGCTCTGCTAATTTTACCTGTGCCCACATAACCTTTTCTTCTAAATTCTTTCGTTATTGTCAATTTCATCCCCACAATATTTTGCTTACTTAAGCATTGCATCAACAGGCTTAGCCTGCCAGCAGATTTTATGATCTTTAATCATTTGCGAAATTTCTGGATTTAACCCTGACACAAACCGATAAATAAAATGTGTCATGTGTTGTGTCTATTCTTGTCCAATCTGTTTCTTTTAGGGGGACTTTCCATTTCAGGAAGGTTATGACTTGATGATAGTTTTTTCATCACATCATCAGATAGTGCTCCTGTCTTTGGGTCTCTGGGGTATTCCTCACTGGGCCAATCTATAGTAATTTTGCATACGATCCATAAATCTGCGGGACTACAATATCAAACAACCCTTCTAAATCATTCAACAATACTTTTGAGACTTTATAAATCTTTTGACTTGCCTGTACCATTCTAAAGGTTTCTCTCTAAGTATCGGGAAATCATTTGTAAATGATAAAATATCTTGTCGGGACCATGGGATATGCACATAACCTCCTCCTGGCACTTCTCTCATTGGACACAATCTTTCTACTTTTTTTGGTTCTATTAATAATTATTCAGTTGCAGAGCTTTTTGCTTGGGCTTCCTCTATTTTCTTTGTCCATCTAGCTTTCCACTTGTCTAAATCAACCCACTTTTGCAATAAAGACAGTAGCTCATTTATTTGCACTTTTCGTCCTGACACATTCATGTTTTCTAAATCTTTGTCAGAAAATTCAGCTCGATAAGGTTTTTATAACACTTTAGATTTTCCAATATCAATTCCCATTTCCAAAGCCAAATTCCATAATTTTTAATGGAAAATGTTTGTATTTCTAGGAATACTTCGACATATAAGCAACAATTCGTCTTCACTGAATGTAATTAATCTCTCTAACCCCACATTTCAAGCAAGCAATTCTTCCAATTCAACTCTTAATTTGAAAAAATCCAATGCTTTCGGTTGTGATTTTGTTTTTTCTATTTCTCGAGACCATCTCTCTATTCCCTCTGGGGTTACTACAGTAGCACTTCTTGTACCTGAGGATGTTTCCATCCTTACTTCTCTGTGGCTTCCAGGAGTATTTTTCCTGTTTGAGCTATCTCCTGGTTCCCTTATAGGTAAATCCATTAGGGATATTACCGACTCGCACTGACTTTCTTGGTCATCAACAATCAAGTTTTCCTTTCTAGGCTGCACTACGGGTGTAGTCAAAACAGGATTTTTAGAACAGAATTGTTTATCCCCATATAGGGGAACAACAGGACCTATAGTTACTGATATAGTCAAGGTTTCAGGACTTGTATTCAATTGGGAAATGTTCTGAATCAACTCACTTCTCTGTTTATTTATTGCTTTTCTTTCCTTTTCCTGTAATACTTTTTCAAATGAGGTTTCATGTATAACTTTCAGAACCAAAGGTGGTGTTAAGAACTGGGCACTAGGGTTAACTCTTCTTGCTTCCTCATGGTAAGGAGGTAGATTTTTCATTAACAAATCTTCCAAATAATCATCCTCTGAGTCACCACTTGTCATTACATTTCTTGTTTTCTCTGTACTTTTGCTTCCCGATGGTTCTTCTAAGGTTAATACAGGATACAATCCGTCCACTAACATAGACTGTCTCCAATTCTTCATTTGCTTATCTCTAGTCTCTTTAGGAAATCTAGGATAGAACTTACTCCAATTTCTGTCACTTCTGGGTCTATCTGGCTCAAAAGCCTCAATTTTACATTCTTCTAATGCTTGGTACTGCGTTAATCGGGGTCTGGGATCTAATTCATTCATGCGTGTTCTCAGATTGTACAAATTCTATCATTAAAAGTACAATTTTCTGGAAATGCCAAAACACCATCATCTTTAGTGTACTCCACCCAGTTCTCTAACCACACACAAGTGTGATAGCCACTTTCTACCATCATGTATGATGCGGGTGTATTTGGTGGTGGAATAATAATCCCTTCTCTCGTTTTCACCGTTTTATCTTTCTTGAAGAAATTCTTAACTTTCTTAAAAAGCGTCATTTTTCTCTTTCCTCCGTACATGATATGAGGTCTTCCTCTTATGTATTGCTCTTGCGCAAACCCTAAATACTTCCTATTCGGTCTGTTTCCTACAATTGCTGGATCTATATGTCACCTATGATTTGTACCGATAAGATTTTAATATGCAGCTACACCCAATTGTTTACTAAATGCTTCACCAATATCAGCACGTTTCCTATTTTCAAGAACCAATCAGTGTTTAAAATTCACATATATTTCGACCAATAATTGCGCTGCTTTTCCCGTGAGACAAGTTCTCACGCTCCTGCACTCACCCCTCCTTTACAGTTTATTACCTCAGCTACACACCCGCTGTCTCAACCAATACCAGCGCGGCTCTTGGTGACGTCAGTGCACCTCCGCAACTGACTCCCTCCTTTGCAATGTAAGACGAAAACTTATTTCATTTCACTTTTAAATGCAATATTCATTAATTAACAACGTAAAAACATTCGCCACTGTGCCTACGTGACTAATTCAAAGAATAGATGATTTGCACCTACTGCGAGTAAATCACTTCTGTTTACTCTTCATACACTGCGAGTAGATCCCTTCCACCTACTCTTCATACAAGCATTAGAGAACCTTACTCCCTCGGGCTTACCCTTTCTAGGTGATATAAGGCCAGTGTTTCACCAGCGAACTCCTTTGCTATCATTTATTCATACATTTATACAGAAAATCCATAATTTGTGCTACCAGTTTTACTTAACCATGCACTTACTTCCTTAGGCAAGGGACCTCACTGCAAAGTAGCTTCCATTTACCACCCACTATTCTGCCCCCGGGGATTCCAAAACAAACATAGAACAATACAAACAGGTTTTGATTAATACATAAAATCAATACAAAATTAAAAATAATCAATATGCGACTAACTACCTATCTTAACTAAACCCTAACTACTACTCTGCTACCATAAGAATACTGATAGAGCGCGGGCTCACCTGCTAGTTTTACCGTACTCACCTGGGCCCATGAAAACATAGACAGTTTGAACAGGTAAACCTACGCTTAATCAGGATTTTAATTAACCATTTAGGACCTATACCACTGACTTACCAATCCTTGTCACGGGTACCTAGAGTCCTAAGGGATCGAGGGTGTTAGCATAATAGGCAGTAAAACAACATTTCATTTATAAAATAACCACAGACTCGGGAAAGGTTTAAACACTTTATCAATGTAAATTCTTAAATGTCAGAGTCCATACCAATTCAATTAAAGCAGGTTCAGTTAGAAAGAATATAATCAAAGCAAGATGATATGAAAATATCATGAGACATTCTTTAAGCATTGAAACATAGGAAGGGTAAGAAAAGGGAAACAGTACAATGACATACCCACACAGATTGGAAAGGGGCGACCACTCGGTCCCCCCGAACATATGGTTGGGGGCCTAGATCCTCCCGGGAAACCATTTTGGGCATGGGGCGTGTCACGGCTGGTATGCCCAAAGCGGCGTAGCCGGGGTGCCCCTTTTCCCGCCCAAGAGGGGTTGTCCTAGACACCTACACCGATGGCCACGCCCAGAAGGCGTACCAGCGGAGGGTTCACGCCCTCCCGACGAGGAATAAAGAGAGCGGGAATCCAAAGAAGCATCCTCTTGTTCCTGTGCTTGGAAGCTGCACCCACTCGTTGCACGTGAGCCCTCGACGGAACAAGGAGCAATTTTGAGAATTTGTAATTCTTGTGTTTCTCTTTCAGCGACTTCAAGGCTAAAAGACCTAGGACTGTTTCTGATCATCTTAGAGTGAATACTCGAAAGGAATGTCTGGCAAGAAGGCAGGAAAGAAGCCAGAGACTGACCAGATGCTCCAGATGTTGATTAGCAGAATGACGAAGATGGAACGAAACGTTGGGCGAGATATGGCGAACATGAAGAAGCAGATGGCTGCGATGAACAATCCGGGTAAACCGAAGAAGGTAATAGGCCCGGCATTGCCGGATGTTGCCCCGGAGGGTAGGGGGAAGCGGGTCAGGAATGGGGCCCCAAGGGGGGAAGTCCCTGTCCCCGAGGTACCCCCGGTTAGCCCTGCCATTCCAGTCGAGGCCCCGGTACTCCCAGACGCGGGTCAGCCGATACCGGTTGTGATTACGCCCACTAGCGAGGAGGACATGCCGCCTGAATTGGCCACCCAGTTGGCCGCATGGCTCGGCAAGAAAACAGGGGATGCTACGGCACCTGGAGACACGGCCGCAGAGGCCAGGTTACTAATGCAGCAGTTGCGGCAGTCGCGAGATGCCGCAAAGGCGAATCTCCCTCTTGTCCCCCCACAGGTAACCTCAGAAGGACTGGCAGCTGGCGTGGAAAAAACAGCAGGAACATCAACTGAACCGGGTAAGCAGGCATTGCCAATGGCGGGGGGGGATTCATTGCCCTCAAGACGGGAGAAAGTGTTTCAACATATCCCGTTGGCCACGAAAGAGTTAATTTGGGCAGACAAGTACGTTAACATGCTTTCTCTCTTAACTGACCATCGCGAGATGGAGTCTGCTAAAACGCAGAAAGATTTGTGGCACCAGAGTGTCTGGCGAGCCAAGATGGCGGGCTTCAGGGTGGATGAGACAATAACAAATTGGGCCAAGGCCTTTGCGATGTTTACTGCAATTATTGGGGAACGTAAGCCCGAGGTTTTGTCGGAATTGTCTTGCTACCAGGCACGATAAATGGATTTTTATGAAACATATGAAGGTAATGAATGGATGGGTTACGATATGAAGTTCCGTAAAGCCAAGGAGTTCGATTCATCTCTGACGTGGGATTGTCTCGACTCGATTTCTTGGCAGAAGCAGCTCCTGCCGGGCGCGACGATCGACGTCCTCGTCAGGTGGGAATGGGTCGGGGTTTTCCCGCCAACAGCCCGCGGTGCCCTTTCGAGCGGGCGCCGGTGGCGATCACCAGCCAAGGTCCGGTGGGAATGGGGGAAAACGGGGGGTCTGTTGGAGTTTTAATAGAGGCAACTGCTCCAGACCACAGGGGGCATGTAAGTTCAAGCATGCATGTGCGGGTTGTGGGAATTCCTCGCACCCGGAAAGTTTGTGCAGATCCAAAAATGGCGGGTCGGGAGGTAAGGGAGGGTCCAAACAAGACTGAGGAGGGTCACCATGTACCGTTACCTACCCCTGTTGATATCATGGCAATAACCCCCTGGCTAAACAAATACCCTGATCATGTCTCCGCTGGGGTGTTGAGGAACGGATTTTTATATGGTTTCCGCATCCCGGCGGGGGATTTTCGTGGGGAATCACTTTGTAGAAACCAATTATCGGCTCGGCATAATCCAGCAGTGGTAGAGAAGAAGATTGGAAAAGAGGTTTTACTAGGCCGGGTGGCGGGCCCATATCAGCACCCTCCAGTGGCAAATATTGTCTGTTCCCCGTTGGGAGTAGTCCCCAAAAAAGACCCGGGGGAGTTCAGGATGATCCATAACTTGTCAGCACCGAAGGGTCTCTCGGTGAACGAGGCGATTGACCCAGGAGTTTGTTCCGTGCGGTACGCATCCTTCGATGATGCCTTCACCATGTTGAATCGCCTGGGGCCCGGAGCGCTGATGGCGAAGTCAGATATCGAGTCGGCGTTCCGGTTGCTCCCGGTACACCCACATGACCAGCGCCTGTTAGGCTTTGTGTTCCAGGGACGTTACTACATGGATAGATGCATGCCAATGGGTTGCTCCATCTCTTGTGCCTATTTTGAGAAATTCAGCTGTTTTTTGGAGTGGGTGTTCACTGAGGCCACTGGTTATAGCCATGTTATGCATTACTTAGATGATTTTCTGTTCTTGGGGGCAGCCGGCGACACAACATGTGCGCAGGCGCTACAGGAGTTTTGCATCCTCATGAGGGAATTCGGGGTGCCATTGGCACCAGGTAAGACGGTGGGACCATCTACTACACTCGAGTTTCTGGGAATTGAGCTCGATTCTGTGGAGGGATGTTTCCGTTTGCCGGTAGGGAAGATAGCGAAATTTAGGGCTTCCCTGGAACTGTGCCTTAGTAAGGAGAAGGTGACCCTGCATCAGTTACAACAGGCAGTGGGTCACCTTAACTTTGCCCTTAGGGTGATACCAATGGCCCGCCCCTTTTCACGCTCTATTGGGCAGGCTATGGTCGGTCTCAAAGAAGGACACCACCGCACGAGACTGTCTTCAGAGGTTCGCCAGGACATGCGTATTTGGTTAGCATTCTTGGCGGACTTTAACGGTCGAGTAGTGTGGAACAAGCCGCCAGCGTCTTCGGACGAGCTAGGTATGTGGACTGACTCTGCGGGGAGCGTGGGATTTGGAGCCATTTTTTCGGCAATCGATGGTCGGCGCAAACATGGCCGACATGGTGGCACACCAGCTGTCTCACCAGTAACATTGGTTTCCTGGAGCTATTCCCTATATTTGTGGCTCTGAGGGCATGGCCAGACGAGTTCAGAGATCGCTCGGTGGTATTTTGGTCTGACAATATGACTGTTGTTGAATGTATAAATAATCAGGCAGCACGCTGCAAGTGGATATTGAGATTGCTGAAAGAAATTGTACTAATTTGCATGAGACTAAATGTACAATTCAGGGCAAAGCATGTGCCGGGGGTACTGAATCATGCTGCTGATGCACTCTCTCGTTCACATATGCAGGCGTTCAGGGGTTATCTACCTACTGCGGACCTAGCGGCGGCACCATTCCCCGAAGTACTCTGGCTACTCGGTGCCCCGGATTACAAGACCTCGTGGCAGCAAGCCTATCTCCCAGGACAAGGAAGGCATACGAAGGAGCGTTTCGTTCCTATTGTGCATTTTTGGGTCCGGCAGGGGAACAGACATGGGGTCAGGAGGATTGCTTCCTGAGGTTTCTGGTAGCATTACATAGGGAAGGCCCATCAGTGGCAACGGCCAATAGGCACCGGGCGGCCATTTCATTCATGGCGCAGGTGCATGGCGTCAAGGACCCGACATCTTCCTTTTTGGCAAAGAAAGCCCTTAGTGGCTGACAGCGCCTTGAGGGTCAGAGAGTAGATGAGAGACGCCCGATTGGGTTAGAGAGGTTGTCCCTGCTCATGGCGATACTACCCACGACATGTTCCTCCCAATTCGAGGCAGTTCTGTTCCGGGCCGCTTTTGCATTAGCATTCCATGGCGCTATGCGAGTGAGCGAACTGGTAGCAAGAAATAAGAACGATGTGGGGGAAGGTCTGTGTAGGAATCACATCCTGATTAGGGGTGATTCAATGGTGGTTACAATAGCTAAGTCCAAGACTGACCAGACAGCTATGGGAGAGAGTGTTGTGGTCCAGCGCATGCAAGGGTCCCCCATGTGCCCGGTAAAGTGCGTTGAGGAATATCTGGCGCTGAGGGCGGATACATGGGGTGGGAGTCTGCTGAGACACATCGATGCCACCCCACTGACGAGGTTTGAGTTTCAGAGGGTGTTAACATTGGCAATCGCAGCGGCGGGCTTGGACCCGGGCGATTTTGGGACCCACTCCTTCAGGATAGGGGCTGCTACTGAGGCTACAGCCAGGGGTTGGAGTACTGATGAGGTGAAACTGTTGGGACGATGGTCCTCGAATTGTTTCAAAAGGTATGTGCGGTTGCACATGTTGTGAAGTCAAGTTACATGCACTCACGCTTCTTGTCTTCTGTTTGATTTACAGTTTCGCGAGCATGTTTTGCGGGGCGGAATTTGCAGTCGACCCGGCACCTGGGGACCAGCGGTCAGAGATCACCGGCTGAGGAGAGAATGGTGTGGGTCGTGGGCCACTCATACGTGAGGCGGGCCGGGGACGTATTCAAAGCAGGTGACGCGACTCACGCAGCTGGGGAATACGGGTACAGAGTGACCTTCCACGGAAGGGGCGGGCTCTGTATTGACCAGTTCGAATCTTTTATCGAGGGTCTGTTAGGGCGGCAGAGGTCACCGCCATCTGTAATCTGTACACCTGGGGGGCAACGACATGGTGACACTCGGTAGGCGAGTATTACTCAAGCGAGTTTTGTCCACCGTTAGCTGGTTAGCGAAAAGGATCCCGGGGTGCACGAATGCATGGTCCCATATGATTCCCAGGAAAGTATGGCGGGGGGGCCTTTCGATGTCAGCACTGAACCATTCAGTTAAAAAGGTCAACAACAAAATTGGTAGGTTGTTTCGCTCAGTACAGTTGCACAGTATTCTGCATGGGTGTATTCGGGGTGATCACATGTATCTCGAGGATGGGGTTCACTTGTCCCGGGAGGGGAATGTCTTACTCATAGGAGACTTCATAGCATGCCTAAGGGGTTTAAGAAAGCATGACCTTTAGGGGGAGTTTGTAGGGGGGGCCGGATAGCCGGTCAACTATCCGGCCTGTGGCGGTAAGGTCATGATCGGTAAGCAGTAATTTCAAGGTCCCTAGAGGGGGGCGCCACCCACTATGGATGGGAGCGCCTGGGGGGAGGCGGCCATTGGCCCCTCCCACGGGGAGGCGGCACCCACTAAGTATGGGTCGCCTAGGGGAAGACGGCCATAGACCCCTTCCAGGGGAGGAGGCGGTTATATGCCCCTCCTACGAATTTCCCGGGGCCCGGATATCCGCAACGGCGGATGTGGTAGAAAGTGTGGGGTGGGAGGAGGAGTCCACGCTGCCTTCTTACAGACACCTCACACGGGTCCTCGGACGGCCTTTAAGATGGCGTCGAGTAATGGGGGGCCCCCAACAAGACAAGGGAAATTGGAGTTGGCACAGAGGGAAGAGTCCTCTGCGCATGCGCCACACACACCGTGAGGGCGAGAGTTTTGGTAGTAGGGATCTGACACCGGTTGCGACCTTGCCGTTGGCCCGTAATGCTAGGATGTACAATTTTAAGTTAGAAAGTATGCATTTGCAGGATGTTAGACTCGGCTAGGAAAACCTCTGTATTAGAGATTTGTTAAGGTTAGCCAATGAACATGTCTTCATCGAAATGTAATAAATGAAAATTGTACATGATATGAAACTTTTATTTAATGTTTTACTTTTGTTTCATATTTTAATAAATACGGCCGGGAGGGTAACTCCCTCCCGCCTTCCAAAAGTTCAGAACTGCATCCGTCTCCCATCATTGGGGATTGTGTTGGGAGGGGGGTCACAGGCATCCCGGCCATATGGAAAGGGGCGACCACTCGGTCCCCCCGAACGTATGGTTGGGGGCCTAGATCCTCCCGGGAAACCATTTTGGGTAGGGGCGTGTCACGGCTGGTATGCCCAAAGCGGCGTAGCCGGGGCGCGCCTTTTCCTGCACAAGAGGGGTTGTCCTAGACATCTACACCGATGGCCACGCCCAGAAGGCGTACCAGCGGAGGGTTCACGCCCTCCCGACGAGGAATAAAGAGAGCAGGAATCCAAAGAAGCATCCTCTTGTTCCTGTGCTTGGAAGCTGCACCCACTCGTTGCACGTGAGCCCTCGACGGAACAAGGAGCAATTTTGACCCACCCACCAGCCCCTTATGGCAATGTTTTTCTGCAATAAAGTCTTTTTCTTCCCTCAGGTGTTGCGATGTATGAAGATCTGTTTTAATGATATGATTTCTCTCTGAAAGTACTGTTTTTTCTTGTAGCATAGACAAACATGCAAGTAGACAAGATGATGTTTTTTCCCTTAGTAGGTAATCAATGTCGTATTTATTTTTGGTCGGGCGGTAAGGTCATGATCGGTGAGCACTAATTTCAAGGTCCCTAGAGGGGGGCGCCACCCACTATGGATGGGAGCGCCTGGGGGGAGGCGGCCATTGGCCCCTCCCACGGGGAGGTGGCACCCACTAAGTATGGGTCGCCTAGGGGAAGATGGCCATAGACCCCTTCCAGGGGAGGAGGCGGTTATATGCCCCTCCTACGAATTTCCCGGGGCCCGGATATCCGCGACGGCGGATGTGGTAGACAGTGTGGGGTGGGAGGGGGAGTCCACGCTGCCTTCTTACAGACACCTCACAAGGGTCTTCGGACGGCCTTTAAGATGGCGTCGAGTAATGGGGGGCCCCCAACAAGACAAGGGAAATTGGAGTTGGCACAGAGGGAAGAGTCCTCTGCGCATGCGCCACTCACACTTCGTGAGGGCGAGAGTTTTGGTAGTAGGGATCTGACACCGGTTGCGACCTTGCCGTTGGCCCGTAATGCTAGGATGTACAATTTTAAGTTAGAAAGTATGCATTTTCACAATGTTAGACTCGGCTAGTAAAACCTCTGTATTAGAGATTTGTTAAGGTTAGCCAATGAACATGTCTTTATCGAAATGTAATAAATGAAAATTGTACATGATATGAAACTTTTATTTAATGTTTTACTTTTGTTTCATATTTTAATAAATACGGCCGGGAGGGTAACTCCCTCCCGCCTTCCAAAAGTTCAGAACTGCATCCATCTCCCATCATTGGGGATTGTGTTGGGAGGGGGTCACAGGCATCCCGGCCATATTATAATTACCTAGAATGGTGTGAAGACCAACCCTGGCCACGGGTTGGGTTAAAGGACACAACCCCCGGTGGTTCAGGTGCCAACAGGATAGAACAGATGCACACCAGAATCAGGACAGGTACAGACCAAATGGACACAGGACAGGACCACCGCAGGTCAGGACTGGCACCCCCATCCAAAGTGCAACGCCAGCGTTACAACCCTCTCTGCAGCTATCAGTCGGAACCCGATTGGGTTATCGAATCTCCTTCCCAGAACCCCGATTGGGTTATCGAATTTCCTCTCCCTCAAAACCCCGATTGGGTTATCGAATTTCCTCTCCCTTACAACCCCGATTGGGATATTGATTCTTCTGACAGAGTGCTCCGCCAGCACCTCTTCTCTCGATCGCCTATTGAGTACATTGAGTCAGTGAAAGGTCAACTATTCGGAAAAGTCGGACAATCTAACTAGCTAAGCCTATCTTAGATATACCATTTTCCAGGGCAGTGTACCACCCCCCAATGTTGCAAGTATGTGTATTTCCCCAATTTGATTGGTCAAAAGCGAGGAGAGGTCATCACACCATACCAGTTATGAGGTCATTTGATTCAATAATGCAAATTATCTTTCCCGCTCATAACTTTGTTTTCCCATGCACTTTTATTTCATCCAGCAATGAATGTTCTAATAGTAAATACAATGTTAAACAATTCAACAAATTGTCTTCCTCTTGGAGGTTCATAAGGTCGGGTTCCCAGGCGCATCGCAGGCAAGACTGTCGTTGGCATGGATTCAATGTCATGGCTTGTGGACTCCGGAGAATTCAGAACATTCGCAGTCGTGGGACCCAAGATGGAGCAACATTGTACTTGATTGGTCCAAACACCAACTAATAGCAAAGTTAAAGAAGAACAGTTTTAGAACAAGGAATAAATTAATACACTGTATACCTCTTATCTCTACACTTTTCCCATTATTTTATTTTAACTACAGCGTTAGAAATTAAGCAGAACTAACAATTTAGTAAAAGCGGCAATGCAAGCGTTAGCATGTGAATACAGAGAAGCCATCTTCAGTTCTAGTGCGCAGAAGCAAACATTTCCCACCAAAGCAGAGAATACGTCATGTCACGTGAGTGTGACAGATGCATGCGCAGAAAAGTTCCCACAATGCGACAGCCATTTTAGGATACTCGAGTTACTGTTAGTAAAAATACATACGCAAGCTTCCCCTAGATGCTAGAAATGTCATGTGGTGCATTTTTAGTAAGACAAAACATGTTTATTAATGTATTATGTTTTATTTCGAGAGGATTGAATCCGAGCAACACCCATAGTACAACCCAGAAAAGAAAATATAATAGTTGATGACCAGGCAAGTGAGTGCGAATCAGTAATTTCCTTAATGGATTTGCCTACAAGGAAACCAATAAGTGATTCATTCAGAAAAATTACCCCTTGATGCTCTAGAGAAGTACAGATTGAAATGTCCACTGAAACAAAAAGTGCCACTGTAGTAACCCCAGAAGAAATATAGAGATGGACCGGAGAGATAGAGAAGCCAAAATCCCAGCCAAAGGTATTGGACATTTTTAAACTAAGAGTAGAATTGAAAGAAATTATAGCTGGAAATGTAGGATGAGAGAGATTAAATTCCTTCAACGAAGAGGAATTGTTATTCCTACATTGAAGCAATACTCGAAATACAAAAATATTTAATGAAAAATGTATTAATTTGGCTTCAGAAATGGGAATTGACATAGGTAAATCTAAAGTGTTACTGAAACCATATAGAGCAGAATTTTCTGACAAAGAATTAGAAAACATGAATTTGTCAGGACAAAAATTGCAAATAAAATAATTATTGTCACTATTACGGAAATGGGGAGATTTGGATAAATGGAAAGCTAGATGGACAAAGAAAAAGCAAGAAGCACAGGTTAGTCGAACAACATCAGAATATTTAAAGAAAGAAACAGAAAAGGTTGAAAGGTTGTGTCCAATGAGAGAAGTTCCTGGAGGAGGTTATGTACATGCCCCCTGGTCCAGACAGGATATTTTATCATTTACAAATGACTTCCCAAAACTTAGAGAAAAACCTTTGGAATGGTCGGACAAGTCGAAAGGTTTGGGAATGTTTCAAAAGTACGCAGAATGAGGTGTTGATGAGGCAACCAAAACAGGTAATACAGAATCGGTTACCACCTGCCCCAAGCCAAACACTATGTGGACACAGGATTTCGAGAGGAAAGTGGTAAGAAAAATACGGTAACAACACAGTTTCTTTAGCTGGACACATTCTTTGAAGAAGATACTTACTGACGGTGCCTGAGGGGGGGGGGAAGAAGAATGCGTACCTGGCGCATCCTTACCAGTAGATCAGTCAGGTCCTTACATAGATGGAAAGGTTAAGGGAAATGACATCACCTTCTTGTTGGACCCTCGTGCAACCCGTTCTACTGTGAGAACAGCAGACATCCCAAACCTACCCCTCTCAGGAGTAGCAATCTAAGTAAAGGGAGTTTCTAATAAACAAATTAGGACCCCTATCACAGAACCAATGGAGGTGCGTATTGGCAATTTTAAAGAGATGCACAAATTTGTTAGGGAAAACTTGCTAGGAAGGGATTTACAGCCTTATTCATGAAGGCTAAATCGGCTCGCAAAGGGCCGGATTCTGAGAATCCGGCCCTTTGCGAGTGCGATTTTTGCTTTTGGGATTCAGCATCCCAAAAGCAAAAATCGCTAATTGCGATGTCGCAAATGTGCGAGGAAATGACATTTAAGGAATCTCTATTTGAGATTCCTTAAATGCTATTCAACATCCTATTTCAATTTGCGATTTCGCTATTTCTAGGCGCAATTTACTGCGAGGTCAGACCTCGCAGTAAATTGCGAAAACTCAGAAAAATGCATTTAAATGCATTTTTCTGAGTTGCATGTTACACACACACATGTCCTTTGGACATGTGTGTGTGCAACACCTGTGTCACAGATCATTTGAGGGGTGCTACAGGGTGTCCTGTGGACACCCCTGGCACCCTTCAAATCGCAATCTTATTTGCGATTAGCTAATTGCTAATCGCAAATAAGGAATACTCCCCATTCATTCCTATGGGCCTTTTGGCCCATAGGAATGAATGGCGAGTTATTCCTTATTTGCGATTAGCTATTAGGGCTCGCAAACCGGCCCCTTCATGATTAAGGCTGTTACTGTGCTAAATGAATTGCACAATCTTTCGCACACCAAATGGAGTTGAAATTCAGACTTCTGATGAAGATGGAATATATAAAATCATGTTAGCTAAACAGGAATCTGAAATTAAAAAGATGACCCTAAAAGATTTACCAGAAGAGTTTCAAACTACCGTAAATCCAGATGTGTGGGATTTTATCGGAAAAGAAGTAGGATTAATGGCAAATGTGGATCCAGTAAAAGTGACAGTGAAGGAAGGTTCAGTCAAATACCCAAACAGTACAAAATGAGTCCAGAAATAAAAGATGGTATTGCCGCCGAAATCAAGCGTATGGTTGAGCAAGGCGTTTTAATGGAAATAATAACCAGTCCATGTAATACACCTATAATTGGCATAAAGAAACCAGGCAGGAAATATGGGGTAGTTCAAGACCTGCAGAAAATTAATAAAATTGTTGTCCCATGTTGCCCAGTAGTACCGAATCCAGCAGTGATTTTGTATCAGATACCATGGAGTGCAGGATGGTTTACTGTAATTGATTTATGCCATGCCTTTTTCTCCATTACATTACAGCAAGGGCCCAATTCACAGAACTAAATTAAGACAAAATCCTAAACATACTACTTTTGGTATTCACAGAAGGCACTTATTAGTAGTAAAGTTAGATGTTGTCTTAAGTTTGACTTAAGACAAACTTAAGACAGACTTAAGACAGACTTAAGACAAAATCCTAACTTTACTACTGCTAAATGCCTTCTGTGAATACCAAAAGTAGTAAATTTAGGATTTTGTCTTTAGTTTTGTGAATCGGTGCCTACATTTTTATTTTTGTTTAAATTCGACGAGCATGTTTATGTTTGGAATCATGTTCCTCAAAGGTACACGGAAAGTCCATCGATCTGTAACCAGATTTTGAAAAAATGTCTTGAATCTTTGGTGCTGCCCAAACTGCCCGTTTTGGTGCAGTACATAGACGATTTACTGGTTGTGTCTAAAACTCAAAGTGACTGCATTGTTGATACAATTGCATTTGGCTGTGTCACCTGAAAAATTGCAATTTTGCACCACATCAGTCAATTATCTGGGACACCACATAGAGAGAGGGGTCAGAAGAGTGACTTCAGAAACAATCAAAATAATAAGAAACATGAAATTACCTCAGACACAGAAAGAAATCAGGATGTTTCCCAAAATTGTAGGTTACTGTAAGCAGTGGATTGTGGTATTTGCAGTACTAGCTGAACGATTGTTTCAGCTAACAAAGAAACAAGCAAAATATCCAGTGGAATGGAATGATGAAAGCATTATTTTTTTTTCTACAGTTACGCAACTGCCTGTGCGAAGCTCCAGCATTCGGAATGCCAGGTTATTCAAAAGAATTTGCACAGTTCTGTGACGCAAGAGACAATTGTGCTCTTGTAGTCCTAACACAGACACATGGCCTAATGCGACGTCCTGTGGCATATTTCTCTGCCACTTTGGACCCAGTAGC
The DNA here is from genome assembly GCF_964263255.1 of Lissotriton vulgaris. Taxonomy (NCBI): domain Eukaryota; kingdom Metazoa; phylum Chordata; class Amphibia; order Caudata; family Salamandridae; genus Lissotriton; species Lissotriton vulgaris. Next base: position 274,028,137 of record NC_141695.1, on the reverse strand, counting down.
ATCCGCATTACCAAGGTGCTTCAACTTGCATGAGTCTTGAACAAAGTAAACAAGTAAAGTAAATTAATTGTAATGGGACACCCTGTAACAGTGTATGTCCCACATGCAGTTGTGGTTTTGCTGACGCGAACTCGCACACAGTACCTTACTCATAGTCGGCTGACTAAGTATGAGAAGCTTGATAGACCACTAAAAACAGGGGGCGGGGTAGCAATCATTTAGAAAGATCCCACAAAATTTACATTCTTAGATCAGCAAAGCAATAATAAACTAGAAATTCTTTTCTTTAGAATTGATCTGCATGGACAACTTAGCTGGAAAGGGCCCTTTTATATCGCCCTCTGGGACCACTCCTCGATTCCATCACCCAGCTCATGAACCTAATCCCCCCATGCCATGTCATCCAAAAACATTTTACTTCTCGGTGACCTGAACGAACATAGCGAAAATCCCAGTGATCCTGATGCTTCCTCTCTCTTGACTGAACTTGGGACACTTGAACTAACTGAAATTGATAAACAACCGACCCATGTAGCAGGGCACTTGCTAGATTTAGTCCTCACTAATTCGACTAACATCCTTTTTGGAAAAACCCACCCTCTCATATGGTCAGACCACTCTAACATTTAATTCTGCATTACTGGACCTCAACAGCTATTTGTCATACCGCCAGGAAAATCAGACATTGGCATAAACTGACCCCATCTCTATTCCAAGACACTTTTGTTCCACCACAGTATACCAATGCAGACAGTGTTGAATCTGACCTGAGTGTCTTTCAGGAAAACATAGAGTCTACACTAGATATGTTGGTACCCTTGAAAACAAACTGCGCAGTCCCTAAAGGCCCACAGGCACCTTGGTATACTACCAATCTCAGGATTGAAAAAAGCCAATGCAAGAAACTTGAATGACGCTGGTGACGCACACACAATCGCCACGATAGAGAAAGGTTTAAGTCCGCTCTTACCAAATACCACATCAACTTAAAAACAACTAGGAAAAAGCATATTGCTAACCTAGTTGATCAGGCAGATAACTCTTCAAAAGGACTATTTCAAGTCCTCAACACATTTATTAACCCCAAAGCATGCAACGGGGAAGAGGAGCCATCCCAGACTCTATGTGATAATATTGCAAGACACCTCACCTCCAAAATAGACAAAATCTATAATAATATCACGGCAACTAACGGCGCCCAATCAAGCAACAACCCCGAATCATCCTCTACCTTGCTCAACGTGCACAAATAAGAGGAATTTCCTCCACTCTCCCTTGAGGGAACCAAAACGCTACTGCTGACAACTAAATCCGGATCCCTTTTAGACCTGATCCCAGCCAAGATCTCCGTCTTGCTAGCAAATCAGCTTGCCGCCCCTTTAAGATCCATTTTAAATAGTTCCTTAAAGAAAGGTAGGCTCCCTAAGGAATGGAAAGCAGCTCAGATATTGCCCATCCGGAAAAATGCCAAGTTCCCCCCGAATGATGTTACTATCTACCAACCTATCTCATTACTCCCACTACAAAGTAAATTACCAGAGAAACATATAAATAAACACCTGATCAGCTTTCTAGAATCCTCCAATAGCCTCGATCTCTCACAGTCAGAATTCCATCCAAGACACAGTATGGAAACCGCACTAGTAATAGTCACAGACAACATCCGAATGCTAGCTGACAGGGGCCAGGCTGTACTACTTATACTGAACGACCTGTATTAATTAATAAATAAATTAATTAATTAATTAATTGTGGGTTTCTAACGCGCAAGAATCGACTCCCGAAGGAGTATCTCTGCGCAGTAGACCGCTGGGGACCCGTCCTGGCTTTCCCTGTCAGATGGTCCCTACTGGGCATCTCCAAGGTGAAACCAGGCATCTCTGGCATATGTGGGGGGCCGATGTGGAGATGAGGCAAGCTAATGCCCAGAGTTGCCGAGTGTGATCCCTGGTTAGAGTAGGCACCGAGGTGAGAATTATCAAGTCCGCTGACCCTGGTCCACGACCCTGCCGCGTCGGGAATTGAACCCTGGTCCCAGGCCCTCCTCTGCTCCCGGGTCTGCCACCTCTAACCAGTGAGCCACACCACTCCACAACCATGTGGCTTTCAATACCATCTCACAGCAGATCTGGCTGGGAAGGTTTAGTGATATAGGTATTTAGGGAATTGCACTAAAATGGATGGCAAACTTCCTAGCAGGAAGAACCCAAACCATTAACCTTGGTCCTTTTAGATAACAAACAGCCAATGTCACCAAGAGGGTACCTCAGGGACCATGCTTGAGCCCCACTATATTTAACATTTATGTCACGCCACTCGCTAAACTAATATGGAACCTAGGGTTCACCCCAATTTCTTATACCGATGACACACAACTACTTCTCTCATTTGATAAGAACAACACCAGCATTCAGACCACCTTCTCGGAAGGCATGAGAACCATTACCGGCTGGATGAGCAACAACTTCCTCCAGTTAAATGCTGAGAAAACAGAAATTATGCTATTTAGAGAAGCAGTAACAAGGTGGTTTCCGAACTGGTGGCCAGGAGAACTGGGCCCAGCTCCGTCCCCCAAACTAGTGGTAAAGAACCTAGGGGTAAAAATTGATCAGAAGCAAAACTTAAAGGAGGGTGTCACTTCTACCGCTAAGGCCTGTTTCAATACTCTGAGCCTACTTCGCAGAGTCTTCCTCCTACTTCCGTCACCCACACGGAAAACTTTGATACAAGCATTAGGAACAAGTCGACTAGATTACTATAATGCTATGCCTATTTCCACTAAGGAATCTTCCCTGAACAGACTACAAGTAGTCAAGAACACAACAGCTCCCTTGGTCACTGATGCCCCCCCCCAGTACTCCTTCTCTCCCCCTACTTCGTAAACTACACTGGCTTCCCATTCGTAATAGGATTACATTGAAAATCTGCTGCATGGTCTACAAAGCCCTTAACAACTTGGGACCTAATTACATCGCAGATAAATTGATCCGATACAACCCCTTCAGGACCCTCCAATCTGGATCCAAAGAGCTTCTTTTCGTACCCCACATAAAACAAACCAGGTTAGGAGTAACAGCCTTCTCTTATGTAGCTCCTTCTCTCTGGAACCAGCTCCCCATTCACATTCGCCACTCCACCAACTATTTATCTTTCAGGAAGCAGTTAAAAACCTCACTGTTCTAATCTCCGGGTATTGCTGTCTAAGGCCGTCCTTGGGAGGAGATACCCCATTTGGGGTGCTTCATGCGCTCTACAAATGACATAAATAAATAAATAAAAATAAAGAAACCATTTACACTGATAGTCAGTATGGTTACGGGGTTGTGCATGACTTTGGCCAGCTTTGGATGCAAAGTGAGTTCATGACTTCTTCATGAACCCATATTAAAAATGGACAATTTGTAAAAGAATTACTTGAAGCAATTCAATTACTAAAGGAAGGGGCAGTGGCCAAGTGTGCTGCTCACCAATCTGAAAACGAGAAAGTGACAGCTGGTAATCGTAATGCTGACCAGGTGGCCCAACATTGTGCCAAGTATAAAATGGTAGTAAATAAGAAAACCGATGCATGTGGAATCAGCTACCAACTTAAGCTATTAGGGGGCGCAGGAACATGGGCGGAAGTGAGAGATCTTCAAAATGAAGCAGACCCCAAAGAAAAAGAAGAATGGGAGAAAATAGGTTGTCAGAGAAGAACTGAAGATGGTGTGATAATTTACTTAGATGGGAGACCAGTGTTACCTGATTGTAAGCGTGCACCTATGGCCAGGATGTACCATGGAGACACACACATAGGCAGAGACACCATGATAAGATTGTTTAGACAGGAGTAGTTTAACACAAGGTTCAGAAATGTAGCAGAGAGTCTTTGCCAGAGATGCCTAATTTGTCAACAAATGAACCCTGGTAGGAAAACTGGGGTTTGCCCTGGGAAAATTGGAAAGGCACCAGGTCCATTCATAATACTTCATATTGACTTCATTATTATTATTATTATTATTATTAAAGGGGTTTGTAAAGCGCCTGGTGACGCCTCCCGGCATGTCCCCGCGCTGTGGAGAGAGAGTCTTGGGATGGAGGAGACAGAAAACAGGCAGCTAGAGAGTGAAGAGATAGGTCTTCAACAATTTTCTGAAGGAAGCCTCATTTTTATCTTGTCTGATGTTCATGGGGAGGGTATTCCATTTCTTAGCTGCAAGAGTGCGGAAGGACCTGCCTCCCATTCTAGCTTTTTTAGGGAGAGAAGTTTTAAGCAGACCCATTCCCTTGGAATGAAGGGATCTGTTGGGCTCGTACAGCAAAGCTAGATTGGACATGTAGGAGGGGGCTTTTTGATGAATAATCCTGTGGCACCAGAGGAGTGCTTTGAATAGTATCCTCTTCCCGATAGGCAGCCAGTGGAGGGTAGCCAGGGAAGGTTTGGAGGGGGCTCTGCGGGGGAGTCTTAGCACTAGGCGTGCAGCAGAGTTTTGCAAGACTTGTAGTCTTCTGATGTTTTTTTCAGAAGTGCCTAGCAGCAGTACGTTGCCATAGTCTATTCGGGAGGTAATGAGTGCCTGAGTCATGGTGCGCCTGGAATTCAAAGGAAGCAAGTCCAGGGTGCGATTAAGGGTTTTCATGACTCCAAAGCACTTACCTACTGTTTTTTTGACATGGCTGTCATAGGAGAGCTTGTTGTATATCCAGACTCCCAAGTTCTTAGCTTCCTGACTGGGAGTAGGTAAGGGTCCCAGACAGGTAGGCCACCAGTCTTTAGTCCATTTTGTGTCTTTCCCTCCTATTATGAGTACCTCAGTTTTTGTGCCATTTAATTTGAGGCAATGTTCGGTCATCCAAGCAGCAAGCTTGCACATGCAGGATTTAAAATTGTCAACCTCGGAGGAGGGGGCTTGAGACAGGGAGATCAAGAGTTGAGTATCGTCGGCGTAAGAGACAAGCTCCACGCCGAACGATTGGACCACCTCTGCCAACGGTGCCATGTACAGGTTGAACAGGGTGGGACTCAGGGCAGAGCCCTGAGGTACCCCCTGTTCTAATGTCATGCTGTCCGAGAGGAAAGTCCCTCTCTGGACCTGAAAACTCCTGTTGCTGAGGAAGGCCTTCAGCCATCCCAGAGCCTCTTTGGTGACCCCTGCTCTGTTTAGACACTGTAGCAAGATGGAGTGTGCTACAGTGTCAAACGCGGCGCTGAGGTCCAGCATGATGAGGGCCATGGTCTTGCCCTCATCAGCTCCTTCCCGCAGAGTTTCAGTTGCTCTCAAGAGTGCAGTCTCTGTGGAGAAGCTCGATCTGAAGCCCGACTGCGATGTATGAAAGGCATTTTGGGCTTCAAGATGGGCCATAAGTTGGACATTGGCTACTTTCTCTGCTAGTTTTGCTAGATAGGGTAGCAGGGAAATCGGGCGTAGGTTCTCCAATATGTCCTGACTCATGTTGGGTTTTTTTTTGATGGGGAGCACTATGGCTTTCTTCCATTCTGCCGGTAGGCAGGCAGTGGAAAAAGATATTTGGAGCATATGTCTGAAGTGGGGCTCTAAAACCGAGAGGCTGGCAGCTAAAATTTTAGGTGGAGCAGGATCTCGAGGAGAGCCGGATTTAATGCTTTTGCAAGTTTTTACCAGTATTTCAGTGGGAGGAACAGAAAAAATACATAGGCAGGCTTGTGTGCGTATAAGATCTTCCCTCTCAGCAAAGTCAGTACCCGGTTTGATATTGCTAGAGAATATCGCATATATGTTTGTGATTTTGCCAGAGAAATACTTAGCAATTTTATTGCAAGTTTCCACTGAGTCATTATGGGGAGTGGAATTGGATTCGATTATTGAGATTTCCTTATAAATCTGGAAGAGCTCCTTCGAGGAGTTTTCAGCTTCCAGGATTCGGTTTTATAGTGAGATGCCTTGGACATGCGTATCTTTTTATTATATTCTTTTTGCGCTGCTTTATACCGAGCTTTGATTTCAGTGCAGAAGTTGTGACGCCATTCTCTTTCGAGCTTTTTACAAGCAGTTTTGGCAAGCTGGAGCTCCTGACTGAACCACGGGGCCGTTTTTTTTGTCCTCGTGGCGTTAGTTACAGTGCGAATGGGAGCAGTGCTGTCCAGAGCTTTCGTGATGCATTCTTGTAGGTGTTCATATGCTGTTTCACAATCGGATCCTCTAGGAGGCCCTGAGTCGTGGACGATTTTTGTGAAAGAGTCTATAGAGAAATGTTTCCATTTCCTGCTCTTATATCGCTGTGTGTTTTGTTTGTGATGCTCAGTTCCATCTAGTTGGAGTTGTATAGGGATAATGAAATGATCAGACCAGGGTATTGGCTGGGGAGATAAGGTCAGAACTCCCTTCCAGTTCCCAAAAACAGGGTCCAATAAATGTCCTTGTTGGTGTGACGGATCCTTATTTTTTAACTCTAGTTGTAGAGAGAGTAACTCGGATTTGATGTCTATCGCCTCCTTATCGAGGGGGTCGTCAAAATGGACATTTAGGTCACCCAGCACTAATATTCGTGTTTTTCTAAGTGCTAGATGGGTTAAGGCTTCCATGAGAGTGGAAGTAAAATCATAGAGCCTTCCAGGGGGACGGTACACGAGAATACCTGAAAGAGAGTAGTTCGGTCCAGTAGTAATGGTGAAGGAGCCAGCTTCACTGTGGTCAACCGAAATAGGAGAGAGTGTACATTCTAGAGGAGCTTTAGTAGCAATGGCAATACCCCCACCTCTACCATCCTTCCTATCCAGTCTGGAGAGGGAGTATCCGCCGGGTAGGGCCTGAATGATGTCGGGGTCTGAGTATTCGTCCAGCCATGTTTCCGTAAGAAACAAAATATTAATATTGTCATCTTCGAGTAGGTGAAAGATTTCTATACGGTGTTTTTGAAGAGATCTGCAATTAAGCAGGGCTGCTTTTATTGTGCTTATCGCACTGTTTGTAGTTACATTATTATCTGGGGCAAATGTGCATATTGTGCAGTTCTTTAGCGAAAGAGCATTCATTGAGTTTTTGCAGCATAAGGGAGTATTAGGCTGGATATCCAGCAGTTCTTGTCTGCCATACCTTATGATGGTGGATGTAGGAGAACCAGAGTTTATGGCCCCGCGTCCCGTCCGGCCACAGACGGGCGCAGACGGGCTTGACTTTGGCTCGACTTCGGCGCGCTTCCAGCGCGCCCGCTGCGCGGTCGCTGACCAAAGCACATTTATAGCGTAGGGAGGGGTCGCTAGAGCGCTGACCTTTTGATACCTGAGCCCGGAAGTGCAAGGCTCCTCCTCACCCTCCGCATCAAACGCCCATGATTGGACGCGGCGGACCGGGGCGAGAGTGGGCGGAAACAAACAGCCTGAAGGTGTGGTGCAATGAACAAGTACAGTCAGGTAAACAATACACTGAACGTTTTTAAAATAGCCTTAATCGCTACGTTAAAACAAACCGCCATAATAACAGCGCGAGCAGTGTGACTGACAGCAGTTAAGCGCTAAGTGGGTAGAGCTCGCCTCTGCCACCGGCAACACTCTTCTCCACAGCGCGAACTAACACAGCTGACCTTTAAGTAGACTTCCACTCACAGCGTCGCTAGAGCGCTGACCTGTGATCCCTGAGCCCGGAAGTGCAAGGCTCCTCCTCACCCTCCGCATCAAACGCCCATGATTGGACGCGGCGGACTTCATCCAGTTACTTACTCATTGAGGATTAAAATATGTCCTTGTCACTGTGTGTTTATTCTCCAAATGGGTGGAGGCTTACCCGACTAGGAGGAATGACAGCCTAATTGTAGCCAAACTCCCTTTGGAAGAGCTCATTCCTAGGTTCGGCTTTCCAGTAACGATTGAATCAGACCGAGGGTCTCATTTGAATATTGAAATAATTTGATTAATTTGTGAAGCATTAAAAAATAAAGCAACAACTGCACTGTGCATACCATCCAGAGGCTTCTGGAGTGGTAGAACAACTAAAGACTGGGAGAGGTGTGTGAATCCACCCCTTTGGAGTTGGCTGATGCTTTGCCCCTTGTCCTGATGGGACTCAGAAGCATACCAGACATACATACAAGCTTGAGCCCCCATGAGATACTCATGGGAAGAGCATTGAGGCAAGCATGTGTACCAGGACACAAGCTGTTAAATATATCTGATGATTTGGTATTGGAGTATTGCAAAGAGTTGGCTGATCAAGTGCGTTCTATCTCTCACCAAGTTCGGGAAGACACTGTGGCTAAACAGTTGACTCAAGCACATGATTAGAATCCAGGTGATTGGGTAGTGATAAAAGATCACAACCAAGAATCGTGCCTAGCACCAAGGTGGGGAAAACCGCATCTAGTCATATTGGTCCCCACCACAGCTGTAAAGTGTGCAGGACTGCCAAACTGGATTCATGCAAGCCATACCAAAAGAGTAACTGAACCTGACAAAGTAGAGGCTGAAGGTTGTACAGCTGAAGGATCCCAAGAACTCGATCCCAAAGTAGCTGATGAAGAACGACCTAGCACCAGTCAGGATGAGTGGATTCCTATAATTGACATACCTGAAAAAACAGTGCGAACAAGAAGTCAAACATATTTAGATAGCCAGAAAGATAGTGAGGATGAGACAGGAATAGAAGAACGCTCCCAGATTACAGAAAACAAAATCAATATCAAATCTCAGGAGGACCAGATACGGCGAGAGCAATGTACTCAGACAGAAGATAACAGAAATAACACTCCTGAGTCTGAGGAGGGACAGATAGGTACTAGACAAAACGCCCAGGCAGAAGACAATCAATAAATTACAAGATCTGAGCAGTACCAGGCAGGTATAGAAAAACGAGTTCAGGAAGAAGATAAAGAACAAAACCAGAGCTAAATCCAACAACCTCCTGAACAGGGTAAGATTAGTGTACAAGAATCCATCCATACAGAAATGGCAGAAGTAATAAGCCCTGGACAAGGTCAGATAGCAGTGGCGGTGCGTCCATTGGGGGTGTTGGGGCGTTGCCCCCCCGCCCTACCAGCTGTTGAAAAGTGGGGCAAAGGTTAAAGGAGGGATGTCTGTGGTGTGTAACTGAGTGACTCATCTCCAACCCCGCCGGCCTCTCAGTGCAGCGGGTTCTGTCTTCCGCCTCTGCCTCTTTTTTTAATTTCCCCGATGCTTGGTAAGTTATGTGTTTGCATCTGAAGCTTCCTGACCTTCAGGTTCAACACTGACATGGAATTAATCAACCGCTGCCTTTTAAAATTCCCATCATCCTGTGTAATAGGATTTGCAAACCTGCCTAATGAGAAAACAAAGTAATTAAGTCTCAGAATACATAAGGATGCGAGTTTTGAAACCAGGAACGGGTTATAAGCTCCTTCCTACACTCAGATGCATCTGGAAATCTTGCAGGTTTGCTGCTCGTAGTATGGGGTAAGCTGCGAGCACGCACCGGTCGAAGAAGAGTACAGGAAAGTGCTTGCTCACGCTGCCTCGCATCCTGTCAGTTTTAGACATCTTGGGATCAAACAAGCATGTTTTTGTCGTGGGTGGGGTGAGGCCCCTGAGACACCCAGATGCAGTGGCCGCGAGGAGTGACGCCCAGCTGGCAGGCCCAAACCGAGTCTCCTTTCCGTCTCGTAAGTCGTGATTAAGTCACCCTATTTTCTAGCTGCCTGCCGCGTCTCCCTCCATGCTATCTTATATTTTAATCTCTGCTCCTCATCAGCAGTGCCTCTGTTAGTCCCCTGTCCTTCATGCTAACTGAAATCCCCAAGCTTCCGAAAAATAGCGGCCAGGATTTATTAATTGCGTGCCTGAGGGAGGCCCTTTCTTCTTGCCGAGATTGCCCTATTGGGTTTTTTTTATATTTCAGCTTCCCTTGGCCATTACGGTGCTTATGCGTGTAACGTTGTGCTCCAATCAGCTGTCAAAACTGCACCTGTAGACAAAAAATATATATGTGTAAAATGGCTCATGCAGGTGGTAGCTCTTATCTTTTATTGTTAGCTGGGTAGAGGTAATTGTTTGGGTGATGCAGATTTTGGTAAAATGGTGTCTCTATTTTTCATGTAATATATACTCATATAATAACCCAGAACTCAAGGAGTGTCATAAAACTATCTGGAGACCGTCTCTAAGGTGATTAATTAGATGCTTTTTATATTGACTTTAAGTTGAGAAAATACAGGAAAGATTTTGATGTGAATGCCTGAAGGAACCAGAATACCGCAGAGTCTCACTACAAAACAACTTCAAAATACTAACCTTGATGTGGTGTGAAAAACTGCAAGTACCAGAATGCCTCTGGGGGTCTCACTGAAGAAAGTGTTTCAGAATGCGCAGAGAGTTGAAGAGTGTAACATGGTGATTGTTGGAAGGTTTAACATGTGGGACCTTAGCAGGGTTTCAGTTTTCAGAGGAAGTGTGTCTGAATTGCACAGTAGTTCCAGTGAAAGCTGCGGGTGTCAGAGCTTTCAAACCAGTACCAGCGGCAGCCATACAAACCTTCTCCTAAACTCAGCACGGCATAGGAAGGTTGTCATAGGCCCCATTTCAAACAGGGGATTCTCTGGTAAAGGCTGTGTCATGAGTGGCAAATAACATTGCCATAGGAGGCCATCAGGGTAGCTCAGTGGGCTGTGTGCCTACTTGCAAGTCGGAGCTAAGTGGCTGCGACTGACAGTCAGGTCCAGCCTGCTCTTTCCCCAGCACTGCACAGTCAATGAGTGTATTTATTGTATAGTTAAAACCGTTTCAAGAGTGTGTGTGTTCCAAGGTTAATATGGGCAAATGATAACATCAGCATACGCAAAGATTGTCCTCTATAGCTCATAAAAATTGGCAATTTCTTAAATGATAAATAAGTCAATCTTATTGCTTTATTAACCTTCCTGCTTCCTAAAATTTGCTTGAAAATGCACCATTTTCCCACTCTTTTTTCAAAACTAGGTTGAACAGGATTGCTCGCTCTCCGCAGTGCAATACGAAAATTTTACGCCCCACCACTTTCAAATGTCACCAGCCGCCACTGTCAAATAGAGAGGAAAACTGAAGACGAAAATAAACAAAGTGTGCCACAGCAAAACAAAAACAAAAGAGCATTGGAAGAAAATAAAAGCATAGTGCCAAATATAAGACTCAGAAAAGATGATACTTGGTGTAGTATTATCAAGAGACTTAAATATTGCTGTTAAACAATAAATGAAGAACCAGATGGAATAGATGAAATCACAAGTCAGTCTGGACCCTCCACAGAAAACCCCAGAAGAAGAAGTCCATGAAAAAAGTGATGACAAATTGATTGGTGATCAAATTGATGAAGAAGTGGGACCAACTTGAAAATAGGTTTGCAGTTTATATATTGTGAAAAAAGTTTCAAAGCGGGTATTAAGACTCCTTAAGTCAGAAATGGCTGATTATAGAGCTACTGGAAAAATGAAAAGAAATTGCATAAAAACATGTTGTGGAGTATGCATATGTAGTGTATTGATAGTGCTCATAGCATGGCTAGGATTGACAATAGTGATACCTTATTTACTGAAAGCAAGTCAACAGAATGCCACTAGTACACATGGAGAGGTATCTAACCTTAGCAAGGTAGAGTAGAATTAGAAGCACCAGTTGAGACAGATTTGCACAACAGTATAAATACAAATTAGACATATTTAAATGTTTTCGCTAATCTGTTAGTGCATTATGTAGAATCAATGAAAGTTAGTGACTGCTAAGTGTGTATGAAGTTACCAACATCAGTAGCAGAAGGAGTGACATATCATCATTTACCATTACCAATAACATATGGTATCTCATGTTGTATTTAAGCTAGTTTATTTTTATAGAACTGGAAAGTTACAATATTATTACTCTAACTTAGATGTGATTTTTTCTGAAACATGAACCCTGTCCTTAGCAGTAAAGACTCAGTTTATGGGTGGATTTTTCTTAACAATGAAAACAGTAGATATAGCAGAAGCACATAAAGATAATTTAACATGTAGGTTACATGAAGAAGTGAAAATATTTTTGAATTTAGTAGAACAGAGGAGACAGAATTTCCACAGAAAGGCCACTGAACCGAAACCCTAGATACCCTAATGGTCTGAAAGAGAGGAATTTATTGCAACTGGCAGCAATCATGCTGCTATGTCTTTGGACCTCCAAAAGAAGGGGAAAATGTGTCTCCATACATTAAAAACAGTGTATAACAATACATTCATTGGTTCCGGTGAATGTGAAACCAATTTTTTGATAATTGGGGACTAAGGGGCAGACCTGATCCGGTTTTTCCTGGAGTCTATTGTATTTGTGTGGACAAAGCTTATTTTAAGCTGCCTGATCATTGGTATGGGAGTTGCTATTTCTGAAGAGTATTCCCAAAGATATACCATGTAAAAAGAATCATTGGAAACAACGAAGAAAATAATGGACTAACACAACAGAAAAGAGCTAGTTTTTCAGAAATTGTAGGAGATATATTTAGTGCATTGATACCTTCAGTGGTAGTAATTCTGAATACACAAAGAATTTGTAAATTGTCTACAGTGGTTGATCGCTTATCGATTGACACTGCTGGAGGATTTTTATTGAATACTGCATTAGTTGCAATCGACTTGCTCTTGATATGTTATAGGCAAAAGAGGGTGGAGTCTGAGGAATGCTGAAGGTGCAACATTGTTGCACGTATTTACCTGACAAAAGTATTGAATTTGGGAGATATGTTAAAAAATATCACCCATTTGGAAGAAGAATTGAAACCACTGGAGGTTGATAATGCATGGAAAAGACTGACTGATGGTCTCTCTTCTGTAAATAGTTGGTTTTCGAATGTAGGAAAAAGTATTGTAGGTCGAATATTGATGCCAATATTGGTAATAGCCCTACTGATTCTAATGATAATGATTTGGTGCAAATGCTGCAGAAACAGAAAGTGGTAGGCAATAAATGAGAAAAGAAAGAAGCGAAAATAGAATAAAATTTAAATTGAAGAAATGAATGGGGACATTTACAAAAAAATGAAAGGTTATCAAAAGAAAAGAGAAAAAGGAAATTCTAAAGTAATAGAAGAAATTGAATTAGGAAACTGCTAAAGTTGGTGTCTGATCTCAGTAATTAGTGATGGTATAGAATACCATCAAAGAGGGGATTGAGGGAGCAAGGTTTCATACGTAAAGAAACTTGCTTGGATTCAGCCCTCTCGAAATAACATGTAACTTATAAACCAACATGTTTTGTAAGTATTACTAATTGCACCACACAACATTTCAGTATCTAGGGTAAACTTTCCGATGTGCTTTTACGAACAGTAACCCGAATGTCTTAACATGTCAGACAAAAACATGAGAACCTTTTCTGTGCATGCATCCTCTACATCTACGTGGTGTGACTTATCTATTCTTTTGGTGGGAATTCTTTGTAGCTGCGCACCAGTGCCAAAGATGGCCGCTTCATGTTTCACATACTAATGCACATGCTTCAGTTCGAACTAAAATTTGTATGTCCTGCTTAACTACTAATGCTAAGGTTAAAATAAAGTAAGGGGTTAGAATAGAAATAAGTGGCATACAGTAAATGTATTTCTTTTCGTATTCTAACATGTCTCTCTTTGACTTCATTATTAGCTCGTATTTGGGCCTGAAGAGTGTTGCAAACTCCATTTTGGAAAGGCTGCACCTGCGCAGATGAACACAGAAAACATTGAAGCACTGTCATTGAACAGCAGCCAAAGACCTGTCTTACCCATAATGCAGACCTTAGAGGGTTGGTCGAGCACTCTGAAAGAAGAATCAGGAAATTGCTGAAGGAGAAGACTCTGTCATCCAGAGAGATTTCGAGAGTAGCTGCAGACAAGGTTGTGACGCCGGCTTTGCACTTAGCAGAGGTTACCTGTCCTGTCCAGCAGCTGACTTGTCCTGTTGGCACCTGATTAGTCGGGAGCCCTCTCTTGTCCCAGCACATGGCCAGGGTTGGTCCTCACACCATTCCAGGAAAATATAATCTGTGTGGTATGTCCATATACCGTTTCCCTTTCTTACCCTTCCCAGGTGCCTATGTCTAAAAGTATTTGTTTTAAGTCTCACAATACTTTTGCGTTAATAATTATTTTCCTACTTGCAAAGTCTTTAATCTCACTGTTATGGCATCTGACTCACAAAATATTGCATACATAAAGTTTTTACATTTTTTCCTGAGTCTGTGGTTATTTCCATGAAGCGAATGTTATATTATACCAATTATTCTAACTGTTTTTGATCCATCAGAATTAGGACTTAGAGCATAGTGAAAAGCGACCCTTAACCCTGCTCCCAGGCAAGTCTCTCCCCACGCCGCGCAGCTCCACCTGACTGCGCGTGTTTCCCAAGCTCTGCTGCTGCCAGGACCGCAGCCCGCCAAAGGTCCCGCTCGCTTTTCCATTTTTTGTGCACTGTGATTGTCTCGCATATTGTTAAATTGTACTGTGCTGCTGTTTGGTTTTGCCCTCTCCGTTTTTTTCTCCTTCCCCTGTACTAATTGTGCCCCCCACCTTTTTTGCCTTCTGTTTTCCTGCCAGCCCCGATTCATGCCGGCCCTGCGGCCCCGCTCCCTCACCATCCATTCGCCTCCCGCCTCCCAGCTTCTCCTCCCTCTCACCTTCTCTTATATTGTGGCCGCGAGCAGCGGGCGCCTCGCTGGCGTGCTGGAGGTGCGGGTAAGGCAAGCCCATCTGCGCCCTTCCGCACCTGGACCACGCCCAGTGCCAGGACCTCTGGCCCCTCCGAACGCCATGACTCCCACCTCTGCTAGGACTCCAGCACTCTCCACGCACTCAACGCCGAACGATCACGCACCTGCCACCTAGACACCCCGAAGCGCAACAAAGGACCCTTCTCCTACCAGAATTGCAGCTTCACCAGCATCCGGCCCGCCAACCCGACCAACAAGGAACCCAACTTCCTCAGATGCATCCTGCTCAACACCAACTCCGCCTGCAAACACGCTGTCAAACTCTGGGACCTACTCGACACCAAAGCCCCAGACTTTGCCTTCCTGACAGAGACCTGTCTGTCCCCCTCATCTGCACCTGACATTGCCATAGCCATCCCAGAAGGCTACCAGATCACCCACAAGGACCGCCCCAACAGAATATTAGGAGGCATTGCCATCGTCCATAGGAACACTCTCAAAATCTTGACTCACGCCGACGACACCCTCAGCACCGCCGAACACCTGCACTTCCAGATCCACACTGACCCCAACACCACCCTCAGAGGCCCCCTCATTTACAGACCCCCGGACCCCCACCGCAGTTCAGCGACTCCTTCACCCACTTCATCAGTACACACGCCCTCGCCTCCACGGACTGCATCCTCCGCGGGGACCTGAACTTCCACCTCGAGAACAACAACGATGCCAACTCCTCCACCCTGATCGACAACCTTGGCAACCTCGGACTCAGACAACTCGTCATAACACCCACTCACTTTGCCGGCAACACGCTTGATCCCATCTTCTCAGCAAGCACCCACGTCTTCTTCGACCGCACCACCGAACTCCACTGGACCGACCACCGCTGCATCCACTTCACCTTCTAGAAACCCACCACATATCACCGCACCCAGCAGATGCCGCGCTGCAGCTGGGGCAAGATCACCGTGGACCAGCTAACCGCTGCCCTCGCCCTGAGCCCTCCCGCGGACCCGACCAACCCCGACACCCCAGCCCGCAGCCTCAATCAATGGATTAACTACTGCGCCAACACCCTCGCCCCGCTCAAGAAGCCCCCCAACACCCACACCAGCAAGAGAGCCAGCTGGTTCACTAAAGACCTCCAGGCCTCCAAGCGAAACTGCCAAAAACTAGAAAAAATCTGGACCCGTGAAAGAACACCGGAAAGCTACACAGCCCACAGGAACACCACCTGCCGACACCACAAACTCATCAGGTCCGCCAAAAGGACCACCTTCAGAGACCGCATAGACAACAGCAAAGAGCTCTTCAGCATCTTAAAAGAACTCTCCAACCCCAACTGGACCACCAATGACATCCTGCCGTTACAAGACCTATGCAAATCACTGCCACCTTCTCCCGTCGCAAGATAGCAGACATCCATGACAGCTTTGATGCCACCACACGGCAACCCCCGGCAACCCCCGACACCCCCGGCAACCCCCAACACCCCCGCTCCCATGACCACCACCCGCACAAACTGCCTGCTCGCCTGGACCAACATCAACGATGACGACACTATCAAGATCATGAACACTATTCACGCCGGATCCTTGGAAGATCCCTGCACACACCACATCTTCAACAAAGCTAGCAGCAACTGCGCACCCCACCTCAGATAAACCATTAACCACTCCTTCTAGACAGCGACCTACCTGGAGAGCTCAAAAAATGCAGAGATCAAAGCCCTACTAAAGAAACCAAAGACGGACCCCAAGGACATCAAGAACTTCCGACCCTTCTCCCTGCTCCCGTTCTCGGAAAAGGTCTTTGAAAAAGCCATCAACAAACAACTGACCAGCTTCCTCGAAGAAAACAACATCCTGGACCAGTATCAGTCTGAGTTTTGCAGCAACCACAGCACCGAAAGTGCCCTCATCGCCTCCACCGACGACATAAGGATCCTGCTCAACAATGGAGAAACCGCGGCCCTCATCCTCCTGGACCTGTCAGCTGCGTTTGACACAGTCTGCCACCGCAAACTAAGAGCACGCCTCCACGATGCCGGAATCCAAGAGAAGGACATGGTCTTGACCACCTCCTACCTCACTGGGCGTACACAGAGCGTCCACCTCTCCCCCTTCCGCTCCAAAGCCACCGAGATCATCTGCGGCATACCCCAAGGCTCATCCCTCAGCCCAACTTTGTTTAACATCTACATAGCCCTGCTCCCCCATGTCGCCGGACAGCACGACCTAAACATCATCTCCTACACCGACGACACCCAGCTGACCCTCTCGCGCACCAAGGACCCCCACCCGGCAAAACCAACCTCCACGAAGGACTGAAGGCAGTCACCGACTGGACGAGGAACATCCGACAGAAGCTGAACTCGGACAAGATGGAAGTCCTCATCCTCGGTTCCTCCCCCTTGGCCCGTGATGACTTCTGGTGGCCGATGGCACTAGGAGCACCCCCCACACTCACCAACCACGCACAAAACATAGGGGTCATCCTCGACTCCACACTCTCCATGACTAAGCAGGTCAATGCCGTCTCCTCCTCCTGCTCACTTTGGCACTGGATTCAATCAAGCCGGGCTGAAGACGGCTGGAATGCCGGAAACCGGTCCTCGGAAGCTTGTTTCCGGTCCTGGGAAGACATGGCTTGGCAGTTCGGGCTGGACTGTTCCCATGAGGCAGAGGGTCAGACTGATTTGCTTATAGCCATGTCTGAACTGGGGTGGCAGAGTGGGCTAAAGAACGGTGATGGATTAAACCCATATCTTTTGACTGGGTCTGAGTGTTTGATTGATTCAGATGCTCTGTCAATCACCACCCCCTTTTGTACCAATGTCACTGTACACAGCAGAGCAAGAACAACACATTTGACATGGCAGTACTTCTCTCCTTCTTGATGCCGTCTGTGCAGCAGTGCACACAGCAGCAGTAATGACCACATGTGTTGGGGTCATAGTCATTACTGGCAAAACATCACATCATTTTCAACCAACAAGGTATGTGTCTCAACAATGTCTGTTCCAAAGTCACAACAATGGAAGTTGTATTTAACCATGCTACCACTGTCACTTCAACAATGTAGCATGTCCATACACAGTAAATGTACCATCGCCCTATAATACAAAGCGTTGCTAAATCCCCAGATACTCATTGAGCAGCTGTCAAGATTTGTAGTATCAGCGCCAACATAATGTTTTGAAATGAAAACAAAAACAGAATGCCATTTGAGATCATTAGTGATATCATAAATAATGATAAAACAATTCATGAGTGATAATATGTGATGTCATATGCAGTGCATGTCGGGGCACAAGTTATAATTAACTCCGCTAACTATAACAGGTAAAATTCTGTGTTTTTGTGAGTTCAAAACGTAACGTTGGCTGCGAATTTTTACCTAACTGTAGTTTAATTAGGTGAAACTTTCACGATTTAATATCATCAGCGATGTCAAAAATGATGTCACAGGACAATGTAATATGTGAGGTCATAAGCAGTGCCTGGGCGGCTCAAGATACAATTGGTTTTGCAAACTATAACAGGTAACTTTCTGTGCTTCTTAATTCAAAATATTACATTGACACTGAATTTTTCACCTAACTATAACGTCACTTTGACCTTTACTTTTTTCAGGGAATTTTCAAGGTTTTTTTCTTAAACAAAATCAGATCTTATTTTCACACCTAACTATTATGTCACTTTAACCTTTGTTTGCTTCAACAATTTTTTTATTAAATTAGTCCATATGGGGTGGGGGCTTGCCACTAACTCCTTGCAGAAAAGCAAGGCACAGCGTTTGACCTTAGGGCCGGACCCACTAGCAGGTCCTGCAAACCACCCTCAGTGGTCAGCCAACCCCAGCCTTTCACAGGCTTGAGCCATGTGATGTGAGGAGGTGGCAAGGCCTGTGTCCGACCCCTTCTCCCTGGCAGAGCGGGGGACGCACTGCCCAAGTTAGCAAGCCTCTATTACCTCCGGTGACTCCATACCCCAGGGCTAGTAATATTTATACTAGAGTATGAGGTGCAGTGTCCCCCGTTCCAGGGATCAAACTGGCCTCTGGACCTCCATCAACTGGGATCTTACACTAATTATAGGGGGCGGTGCGTGCCTCCCTTCCTGAGCATTAAAAAGCCCCAGTAAAACCATACCCCAGGGCCAAACATATATATTAAGGGAGGGAGCATTTGGAACCACTCTCCAAGCTCAAATGAGCATTGGCGACCCCATCCCCAGCACTAAAAACACTTTTAGGGGAGGGTGATGCATGATCTCCTCTAGCACAAATGGTCCTTGGGGACCACATCCTCGATGCCAAACTCAAATTAAAAGGGAGGGTGCATTTGTCCCCCTCCACGAGCTTTAAAAGCCCAAACATATTTCTATAAGGGAGGGGGCAGGTGGCCCACCTCCACAAGCCTAATTCGGCCGCAGGGATCCCATCTCCCACCACCATGGCAATAAATTAACTACCTTGCAACCTAGGAGTGGAAGGAATGTGTAGCCTAATACACACAAGGCTCCAATTCGGAGGATAGAAGGTTGGCTCCTTTAAAAAAAAAACAACAGTAGAAACAACAACAGGCTGACAGAGCGTAGTCATTGCTCCTGAACACCATGCGATAGTAGCATGAAAATGCACCAAATGACTGCACAAAATCCAACATGACCAACAAAAAATGTAAAACACGATGCTCCAAAGCACAAAACCAAAATCAATAATAACCAGCGCCAGCCCTGCAAAACCCACGCGTAATGCAGGAAAATGCACTATAAAAGCCAAAACTAAAAAACACTCCAAAATCAATTAAAACTGCATAGCATCATGGATGCATCCGGACTGAGTCCAGAGGAGAAGCCAACCCCACAAGTCCCACAGAGGACCAGCCAGGAACCCCATGTTCGAGGGAGGGCAAGGAGAAGAGGAAGACGGGGTTCAGTCCACAGAAAGACCGCATCATTGTGACGGAGGTGAAAGAACACTACCAACAACTGTTAGTCACCTCCACTGTGGCCCTGGAAACCCAGACTGAAATATGGCAGACCAATGTCACCAACATCAATGCAGTCGGAGTGGTGAGGAGTTCCATGGAGGAGGTTAAGAGGTGATGGCATAATGTGCAAAACCTGACACAACAGAAACTCACTGCCAACTGGAAGGCAGCAAAGGCGACTGGAGGTGGGAGTCCTGCGCCACAGGAGGAGCTGGCTAAGCTGGAGGAAATGATGTCCACAGTCACCAGTGTGGAGATGGTGGCAGGAGTTGGGGGCCTGGACACAGCTTGATATGACCTGACCCAACAGCAACAGGGTGAGTGACAGCCAGGGACCAGGGAGAACGGGGGGAGATGAATACAATGGCACAAATGCACTATCATGTGTAGCACACCGCATGCACAATGACAATAGAACATGCCCCTGACACCCTTGGCACACTGTAGCACACATACAAAAGCCAAGTAGGCCCCCATCCACCATGTGCACATATGGGCCCCCTCCCGATAGCCAACAGCGGTACCAATCCATGCATATGTGATGAAACTAGAACTGCAGGGGCTGTGTGAGCTGCACTGACTAAGTAAGTGACACTGCCTGACCGATAGCATGGCAACAGCCAAAATAAATTAGCTTGTGCACAAATCGACATGGAGGTGTCCCAGTGTGGATCACATATGTAAAGGAGCAGGTCACACTCTGACATATCCATATGCCCCTACAATCCATGCCGTCAAATACACGCAACAGACATACAATGCACAATGCCACAAAATCAGTGCAAGAGCACCAATGACCCAAGTCGTAAACATTCCTGCCCCCAAAAATCACACAATTCAAAGGCACACCACCTCAAAGGGTCCACAAAACCAGAACTGTAGGGCCTACTCTCCCACAATGCAGCACACATACATAGCAACCACGCAGCATCACCAATGATGACAATGTGGGACAAAGTGCAATATCTACACCACAGGACAAGGGACACAACAGGTTCTGATTGTGCGTAGTAACTTGCCACTCACATCTGGCCTGGCACTGTTTGATGACAATGTATGGGTTCCACCACACATCTGTCATGTGCACGGAAAACCTACTGTCTGCCATAAAATAGCCAGCTCCACCAAAACAGTCAAAATGCGCATTGTCATGCAGTCTGCATGTAAGCACTTGCAATGCAGCAACATACATGGGAACCTCTGTTAACATGCCTCTCCCCTTAACATTGCAGGAGTACAAACAACACTTACTGCAGATCAGACCACTAATCCAATCAGTGACAAGGAAGAGGACAACCTGCATATCTGTTCAGACACCCTTCGACAGATAATGGACAGCCTCCACACATCACCCCCAGAAGCAGGGCAGCCAAGCTGCTTCGAGGTGACCCCACCACCTGCACAGACCACACAGCAGGAAACACACATCACCACGGCTGTCTCCAAGGACCCCCACAAACAACACACTGAAATCCAATGCCATGTGTTGGGTTGCCAGGTGGAGTAGGCTAATCAGCTGTGGGTGAGTTTTGAGCTTGTGGCAGCCAAACTCGATGCCATACTTGAGGTGTCTGAGTCCCATAAGGGACCACTTACAATCCATAAAGGACACACACTGTCCACAACATGCTCCACAACAATCCTTGGCTCATGTCGCTGGGGCCATCTCTCGGATACAAGACTTATCTAGTCAGACAGTCACCAGCAATGAAAGCACAGAGTTGGCACAGATGCGCAGGACAATTGAGACCATGGAGCAGATGCAGGCTGGAAGTATAGCTATCACTGATGAACACCAGCGAGATGTAGCTGGGATCTTCCATGCCTTGCAGTTCCTCCTCCTGCCATTGCTGCACCAAGCCGGACCCAGATGACTGCAGCAAGAACTATGACACACACCTCTCTGAACCCAGAACTTCCAGTGGCACACAGTGATGCAGCCCTATCACCATTGCACCCTGATGTGTCAGTGGCACCCATTGATGCAGCCAATACCCCACCACACACCGGACCCACCGGACACTGTGGAAGTATCAGAGGACAAAGATGAGGATGGTAATTAGTATGTGAGGAAGGAGGTAGTAACCTCCATCACCAACATATGACATGCCCTGCCTTGTTGTGCTCTATACATAATGCCCTGGGACTAAACCTTCCATTGACCCCCAGAACACTCAGCGACGTACACTTGGACCCCAACATGGCCTGGCATATATTCACTGTTGGAGAATAAGACAGCACTCCTGCAACGGACTGCACTCTCCCTCGCCCATATTGTTGTAAATTGGCAGAAATGGGTTAGCGTTAGCAGAAGCCATCTTGCATTTAGAAGTTATCTTATCTGCTGTTTAGAAGCCATTTTGTCTTCCTAGAAGCCATCTTGTCTACCATGTGCTGCCATGTGCTCACCATGTGCTTTGTCCTACTTTCCTTTTAGCTGCGCCTGAAGTCTGCCTAGTAACAGGATATATTTAGCCTCCTCCACTTTCACACATGCTCAGAAATGCCTGGTAGAGTCTGTAGCTGTTACTGATTAGTTTCAAATAGGAATGTGTTCACTATGTTCTGAAAACTGTTAGCTCCTCCCACTTGGTTGAACAAAGAGAACTTGTATGTTCATATTAGGTATTTTTTGTGTGCTCACAGGAGCTAGGACTGCCCCTTTCATTTATGCTTACTGTGTAAGTCAGAAATGTATTTGAGGCGCCAGCTTTATGAATTCCTCAGACTGTCTCATTCATCTGCCACGGCTCTTGGGCGACGGAGCCTCACCTCATATGAGTGTAATAAAACTGTCCTTTGATATTCCAGAGTTCTGTGTCAGTCTCTTACTGCTTTTATGGACTACGTATCAGTGACACCCCTGAGAAGCAGGTTTTGGTTACAACAGATGGCGACCACGAAGGGACTCATCAGAGAGGTGGCTATCTGGAGGAGTGACCATCTTGTCAGGAGGCAGAAAACTACTGAGCAGCATGGGACTGGTTTCTGCAAAGAAGGTATGCTGTGCACGGCGCTTCTGGTGATTCCTTGTGTCTGCAGCTCGGTGTGTTTCTGTCCTTCCTGATTTTTTTTGATCCTCCACATGATGTCACCCCTGACTGAGAACATTTTTGGCGTGAGTATTACTAAAAAAAAAAAATTAAAATTAAAAGAGAGACCGTTAGGTCATTTAGAACTTGGCAGTTAGAATTTGGACAGCTTATGTTTGGTAGGAGTAATTTTGCGGCACCTGTTCTCGGTTTTGGATGGCCTTGTATGGTAAGGTAGTTTTAGGAACGCTTACCGTGGAATATTTGTATTTGGGATAGACTTGTCTACTTTGGATTTTGTTTGACCTTTGATGAATATGATATGAATATGATTTGATATGATCTGATTTGATTTGATATGTATATGTTGCAACCCATATAGGCAGGTCATGCAAGGATATTTCCTCCACTTTTGATAATAGTGTATATTTTGCACTATTTTTGGCATGCCTGTTGTTGTCTTTGGTTAAGCTCACATGTTAAAATGTGTTGCTTTTGTGAAAGTTATCATAATGTGATGTGAAGTAAATGAGCCGGCTTCTCTTAGAAGGGATACCTAAATAGGTTTAGGTGTGAGACATATTTCTTCCTTGGTGATTTTGTATCCCCAGGGAATTAAAATATGGACATAATACATATAAGGATCCTTTGTTCTGTGCACTTTTATGAATGGGGAATGCAGAGCGATTTTTGGTGCTCTGCCAGTCAAAATTTGTGAATTGAAACACTATTGCCAATCGTTCCTTGTAAATATGACGTACAACTAGCATTTACAATTGGTTTGGTTTAAGTTCATTTTGGGGGTTGTCTCTTGTTTCAGTCCTATGTGTTGATCTGTGGGTTCAATGTGTGTTTAAATGTGTTTTTTTTTAAAGTTAGTGTAACTTCTGTTTGTGAATAGCGTCGGCGCGAATTTATGAAACACATGCCTTAAGCGATGTATTGTGTGTCCTGAATGTTTGAAATATTTCTGTTTTTGTGTGAAATGAGCTCAATGCGTGATTGTGGATTTCTTGATGTTTTCAGTCTGTTAAGGAAAATGTTGGATTAATTGATATTAGGTGGAAATTAAATAAGAATGCAGTAATATGCCATGTTACCTGCTAAAATTGCTATATGTTGCTTTTTAATTTATAGACTAAGTAAAGGCACATATGTGCAAAATGTTAAATGCTTAAACTAGATAAAGTTAAAATTCACATTCCCTAGGAATATGAAAGGCCTCAAAAATAAATTGTGTGTTCTGTAGGAAAACGAATTTGTAGCATTTTTTTTACTTACATGCATTGTCATACATGTAAAATGCTAATACTTCAGCTAAAGTGAATTTTTGCTACGTTTAAATGCATCTTGAGGCACACGCATTTCTGAAAATGTCTGTTTTCAGTAAGACTGAAAGTTCTGGGTTTCAGCTTTGTGCAGGCCCTTCCCGCCTTGAGAATGACAGTTGTTGTTTTTGAAAGGCCATGAATAACATCGGAATATTTATTCAGCCAGGGCTTAGCCGTTAGTTCATCACGGTCTGAGTTTAGCATTTCAGAATAAGTGTTTTAGAGGGTTACAAAAATAAGGTTCATTATTTTGTATCACAGGAAGACATTTCAATTGTGGTTTTCCTCTCTTTTTAAACACTGTAAAAAAAAAGGGGGATATTCCTGGTTTTGTTGCTCAATGTTCTTTTAAAATTCTGGCGCGAAAATCTGTCTTGTTTTCAGTTAGGCTTTTGTGCATAGGCTCATACATGACTGCGTCTAAAATGATAGGCAAAGGATGCAGTTTGTTTTTATATGTGGATTTCGCATTTCAGATTGGGTTTAGACACAAAAAAATATTAATCATGGAAAAATTATTTGAAAAAAAAAAAGTGCTTTTTAAAATCGTTTTTAGATATTCATAAAGCTTAATACTCATACTATGACCTCCTAAAATAAAAATTTGATGTAAGTAATGTGTGACTGCATAATTAGGACATTTGCATGTTGGGTTTTCACTTGGCGCAGGCGTAAAAGCTCATTTTTCTAAGGCATTACATGCGATATGCCTTATGTTCGCTCTTTGCAACATGTAAAGCACATTCTGAGGATGATTAATATGTAATGCAATTGTAGGATTTTCATTTTTAAGTGCCCCAAAGTCAAAAGTCGGAATTGAGTTAAAATGGACTTTTTAACACAGCATTCTTGTCATTTATCATAGCTTTGCAGTGTTTCTGGCTTTCAGAAAATGCATATTTGTGTATTTTACAAACTTGTGGGTTGTTATTATTCGAGGTTGTTCTTCATAGCTCAGTGAGCCACTGTGCCCGGTTCAGAGGTTTGTGTTTATTATCAGGGCTGAAGGTTCTAACTTTGGCAGGGCCCATTTTGTCTTTCATCTTTGTAGGGTTGATAAATGAGTACCATTGCATAGGGTGGTAGCAAACATTTAATATAATGCTGGTATGCTATGTTATTATGTTCTGCAAATTGTTCACAGTAAATGTTTTATAATATAGGACTAAATTAATTTTATCCCTAAAAGAAGTCATTTATATAACATGTGTTTTTCAACAGGGTTGATTTTTGTAGCTTAGAAAGAGTGGGGAAGGTTTTCTGCCTTTGTTAGTTCGAGTGAGGACATAGGAGGTGGGGGTCTGAAGGAGTGCACAGTTCGCCTGGCAGAGTTTGACCTCAAGGTCAGTGAGATGGGGGTTTAGCAGTAAGTGAAAACAGATGGAGGAATGACTGCTTGGTGAAAGCTTCTCTGACTAGCAGAAACTCAAGCTTGCACATTGGATGGCTTGCGCGAGGCTTTTACGTCCACATCGGCATCTCATTATATTAGGGGTTTGTCTCCGAGAAGTGCATTCCTAACAAGCCTTGGAGAGAGGAAACAAAACAGGGCCTCAAGGCCCCCCAGGGCCTCGAGGGCCAAGGGTCTCAAGGGCCTCAAGGATGGGCTGGTGGACGGGACGCAGTGCGTCTGTGAAAGTATTTTATTTTTGGACAGTCAATATTAAAGTGGGTTAGCATGTTTTAAAATAAGGATGGTTGGTTAACAGTTGAGATTTACTCTTTTATGCGCTGTGTTAGTAGTATGTTGAAAAGAGATGGGTTTTTATTATGACTTCTTTGAAATGAAATGTTTGTTTTTTTTTTCATGATTTTGCATTTTTTCCCTTATGAATGGTTCCTGCTGACCCTTGTGTGTCACAAGCGACACTGTAAGTTTTATTTGCCAGTTGATAACCAGCGACTGGTGATCACCTGTCAAAAGTGGGGTGTGAGTAAATGAAAGTGTAATTTTGGTGTAATTTTGATTTTGATTTTGATCCTGACAAATTAAGCAGGCCTAAATTTTGGGTTTTGGGTTGCATGAATGCATGCGTCACTGTTTGGTTACATGTGGCATTGTGCTTTGTCTATGCTTTTTGTGCTTACTATACTGCATGTATATTTGATGGCTTGATGATATGTTGTTTTGTTTCATGTTGCTGCTTTTTGATATTATTACAAGTTTGCCTGTGTGGTGAAGGAACATGTATGATGGTATGTGTCGCTGAACACCACGTGGTTAAAATTTGCACTGATACTAAATTTCACAGACATGATGTTTGCATACTGTCGACATGAAAATACATCACCTCACCAGTGAATGTTAAAATTTGGCCATAATAGTATTGAAGTAAAATAAAAGAGATATACAGGAAGCCACAATACTGCCCTTCTCCCTTAAGGAACAGGCAGGCCTAGATTTATATACATATCCTTGATTGGACCTAAGGATGAAAGTATAGATTTGTGGCTCTTGTTAAAGGTGACCTAAACTTTTCATTTTTTTCCCTTGAAGAAGAAACTGGACCATTAGCTGAGATTACTGTATATGGTGTAGTGTTTCTCCTCTGATGTTGCATTGTGCTTAGTTATCGGGGATTTTAGCTGTGTCCTACTTCTATTTCTTTTTCTGTATTTCTTTTACCAGTCAACTCATTTTTTAGGATTGATGTATTTTTCAGGTTTACACTCCTACACTGCAGAGATGTAATAGGACCCACCATATTATGTATATTTCCCTATAGTATGACCTGACCAGACTGTTTCTTTCTCTTAAGACTTTTCTTTGGGCCTATATTTTTGATGCTTTCCAGTCTGACTGTCAGCTTAGTGATAGACTGGTTAACTGACTTAATAGTATAGTAAGAACATTTTTCCATCTCAATAGGAGACACTGTATGTTCATTCTTGAATGTGAAAAATGTAATGCCCATTCTAATTAGGTTCTCAGTTCTTTTTTCTGCTGTTTTAATATTTGATAGACCACATGTGTTTTAATAATGGAAACACTAGGAGTTTCTAGCTCTTGTTTTTTCTGTTTCCGCATTTTGATAAATTAGCTTTTGTCTGAATGTCCCTGATTATCTGTTTTATGTGATTTCGCTTTTGAGGTGTTCTAGATGAGGGATTTAGGAACACTTAGATTTACTCATTGAGGAAAATGTTTACCCCATTAGATGATGCCACTATGTGTAAGGACATCCATTCAGATAGAATTGAATGATAGTGTATTTTAGATCATGATAGTCCCATGGCGTATGACCACTCTCTTGAACATTGCAGGCCAACTGTTTGCAGTCCCCTTGTTAAATATTGAATTGTTTTTTGTGCTACATTGAAGGAAATTAACAATTGTGTCACATTTCCTACATCACTAGGTTCTGCAGAATCTTCCAGAGTCAAAGGGAGAGTGATACCCTGCAGAACGAATGACCAAGACGAATTCTAACTCCTATCCTTGACAGCCATAGATGAAAGCAGGAAGTTTTGGTCTATAGTCCCAGCACCCAGTAAGGAATCTGCACGCCATCAATGGTATTTCCAAGTTCTTTGTTTGCTTCATTGGCCAGCGCTGCACGACAGAGAGGAAAGAGGATTTGGTTTTGCAACAGAATTTGAGTTGGAAAAAGGGCAAAAGCTACCTGTTATGTACTGGCAACCTCTGACAGTGTACAGCCCTTTGAGCCCCTTGGCCTGAGTCTTGGCCTGAGCCCCTTGAGCCCTTTGGCCTGAGTTTTGGCCTGAGTCTTGGCCTGAGTCTTTGCCTGAGTTTGGCTACACTTCCCTTTTTCCCCTTTGCTCCAACGGAAGAGCAGTGCAATGGAGAATTCAAGATTGGCAAAAGGCACTATCTTATGGTGCCTATGAAAGAGCAGCTTGAGCGTCCTCTGACACTGAATAAGGAGTGTTGGAGTTTGAGAATGTAGTTCTGGTTGGCACAAGATGACCTGTGCTCATGATCAAAGAAGAGCATAATATCTGTAGTGTCTGCCGCAGATGAGAGACACTGTTGCACTGCCTTGAGACATTGAGACTTTCGACTGAACTATGAGTGTTTGCCAA
This sequence comes from Lissotriton vulgaris, assembly GCF_964263255.1. NCBI lineage: Eukaryota > Metazoa > Chordata > Amphibia > Caudata > Salamandridae > Lissotriton > Lissotriton vulgaris. The sequence goes on along the minus strand of NC_141695.1, from coordinate 274,000,123 downwards.
AAGGGCACTCCAACGGATGCTGAGACACATTTCCATGGAAGACCTGAAATGAAGAGGCCCATGCGGTGATGGAAGAGGAGATTCGATGAACAATAAAAGTCTGCCAGAGGGACTTGGGATGGACTCTGGGCATAAGTTGTGATCATATAAGCGATTCCTGAACAATTAGATACTGGGTGTTATGGAATTAATTTTTATTGTCTTGCTTGCAGTATTTTATAGTAGTATTCTGTTTAGTAAAGATAGAATAAAGTTCCTTCTCTGTGGAAGAATATACCTATCCAACTTGAGAGCATTGAAGGATTGCATTGCCACTGTTTCACATAAGTATATAGTGTTTTCTGAAAGATTCTAGGATTTGCTATTGCTTAGGGTTGTGAAATTGCTAATTTTCTCTGTAATAGTGGTCATTACTTTCTCCTACTGTTTGTATGTATGTTTATGACCTAATGTCCTGTTCTTTAGGATTCTTGGTCATACCCTTGCTGAAATGTTTAGAATGGAAATGCTTATCTAGCAATGAATTAGGAAATTGATGAAATTATGTGCAAATTAATGAGCACCTGTTTTCCATGTTCCTACTTGATCATACGAATGTCTTCAGCTAACGCTAAAACGGGCGACTGTTGTAATTTGGCAGCAATGGGTTAGCGTTAGCAGAAGCCATCTTGCATTTAGAAGTTATCTTATCTGCTGTTTAGAAGCCATTTTTTACTTCCTAGAAGCCATCTTGTCTACCATGTGCTGCCATGTGCTCACCATGTGCTTTGTCCTACTTTCCTTTTAGCTGCGCCTGAAGTCTGCCTAGTAACAGGATATATTTAGCCTCCTCCACTTTCACGCATGCTCAGAAATGCCTGGTAGAGTCTGTAGCTGTTACTGATTAGTTTCAAATAGGAATGTGTTCACTATGTTCTGAAAACTGTTAGCTCCTCCCACTTGGTTGAACAAAGAGAACTTGTATGTCCATATTAGGTATTTTTTATGTGCTCACAGGAGCCAGGACTGCCCCTTTCATTTATGCTTACTGTGTAAGTCTGAAATGTATTTAAGGCGCCAGCTTTCTGAATTCCACAGACTGCCTCATTCATCTGCCACGGCTCTTGGGCGAAGCAGCCTCCCCTCATATGAGTGTAATAAAACTGTCCTTTGATATTCCAGAGTTCTGTGTCAGTCTCTTACTGCTTTTATGGACTACGTATCAGTGACACCCCTGAGGAGCAGGTTTTTGGTTACAATGATATCACTTTTAAATCCCCAAAGAACTTTGGCTGACCCACCACTGGGCTCCCAAGTAATGTGGGCTTGGCATGGCCTTTTACAGCTCCAGCTCCAGAATGCACCAGAATGTGAACAAAACATTAGAAATCACACAGATGTGTCATGGCTATGTTCACTCAAGTTTGAAAGTATGTATGCAAGGAAAATGATTGCACAAGAAGGTATACCCGGGTAAATGACATCAATGAGCATGTTGAGCCCTGAGCAACATGGCCGGTTGGATGTCTGCGAAGGTGAGTATGGCTATGGCCTTGTTGCAAAAATCTTGCAACCCCCCAACATAGGCACATGTCCATGTATTGAATAGGCCTGTGTGTAGACATGACCAAATGTGTAGCAGACCAGAAGTGGTGTCCTACATCACATGTGTCACCAAAACTGCACGTGGCATACCTACTCACATACATCTGAGTAGACACAATCAGTTCCGATTCATAGCATTGCTACACATATTCAGAGGTCGGACACCATACTCACATTGCTGAAGACATGTACATGCACAGGCCAGCCAACAACAATCCCGAACACAGTGTTTGGCTCACAGAGGTGGAGTAGGCAAAAGGGACCCACCCCCATTGTACAGGCATCACTCAGTCCCTTCCTGTGTAGAGATGATGCTCATTGTGGCACAAGATTCATACATCTAATCAACACTCATCACATTCGGACAGTTGTGTAGTTGCGTGGACTTTATTGGCATGTGGTGTCAGTACAGACAAGGTGAGGGCCACAACATGCATGGACATGCTTGACACACTTAAACGCAGCATGGGGACATGTTGAGGTGCAAGACATTGAGGTGCAAAAATGTATACCAATGGTTACAGACGGCAACGGTCTTAGCCCACCTTGGCTTGCTGGACGAGTAATGTGATGTTTGGCGTCTGCCCATTGCCCCGTGTCAGGGGACATGACTCACAGCCTATGGGATCTGCATAGTGCTGTGCCATTGAACTGCGCAGACTGTCTGCTCTGCTGACAGTGATCAGGTGGGAGGGTCTGACAAGGTTAGATGCCGTGCTACATTTCCAAGTGTGTACTTGTCCCCAGCAGTATGTCCGATTTGTAAACGTAGCCAAACAAAGCTGTGCTGCTCCGTCCATGTAAGTGCCTTACCTTGCAGAAGTGTGTGTACACTTGCGTAGTTCCTCGCACATGCATTCTGAGTCCAGACAAAGGCAGACATGTCCACTGTTGTGGTGGGATATGTGAGCATTCCCCACGAAGCAAAAAGGCGTTGGGACCTGTGCTGTGGGTGAAAATCCGATGTGGCTGCATGAACGTAGTTACTCATCCATGAATGCCAGCGCAGCTTCATGGGCAATGTGTTCCAATAGTACGTCGTTGTCATGTTCAAGGAACACCCGGGTGACTCAATCCATTAACTGTTCCGGGCAGATGTTCTCAGTCCACGCCGTTTCCCCTATCCACACCACATCCCAATAGGGTAGCACCTCGATGTGGTCACTGCACACAAGAATTTGTGCAATCTCCCATGCACGACTGCCGTCACATATACCAAGATTCAGTGCATCCCATGCTCGGTTATCCCGGTGACACTCCTGTTCGTGGGCCCACAGGGTGTGCACTGTCAGGCCATAATCTAATTCAGCTACCGTTGCATTGGATAGGCAGACCTCCATGGGCCACTCAAATGTGCATGATCAACAGTGGAACCAAGGCTGAACGCATTCGTGCAAGGTACAGTTCAACATGACAAGGGTTGTGTATGTGTTCTGGAATGCCTGCCATTGTGTTTGTTGGTCTCATAGCACCGGCACTCCTCAGACCGGTGGCAGTTCTGTGGACGATATGCCACAGCTCAGGGCAATGAGTTGTATATGTGTGCAATGTTTGGACGCATGGGTTAGTTATTGACCCACGTGTCAAGGGCATCCCTTGCAGGTGTAGGCCATGCAGGCACAAGTGTGTGTGGGCAGGTTGGTTTTTCATTAGCGCTGTTGGTGGTGTGGGAGTCATCGGAGGCTGGTTTGGTATCTCACGCAGGGTGTGCCAGCCGCACTCAGGACCAAGGTTGGAGGGCTGGTTGGCCTTCCGACTTGTGCTTGTGAACAATGAAGCTTTCATTCCTGCTTTTAGTCTGACTACTGCTTGCATTTCTGAGATGTGATGTGGCCTTCGCGCTGACTTTGATGCCAGGCCTGTGATTTGGAATGCACAAATTTCGAGACATAAGTATCTGTTTGCATGTTTGCATGGACCATTAGAGCAATTGGCATTGTGCTCCTTATACAGTCTCCCTTTTACTCTCTCTTTCACTCTCTCCCTGTCCTTTGCTGAGAGCCTTACACACCTTCTCATCTTGGATATTGTCTTGCAGTCTGTGACTCACAGATTGGCCAGGGATGCCCCACCATGACTTTTCACAAAAGTTGTTTTGAGACAAATTAGTATGTGGCATATTGCTTGGTCTTTGAATGTTGCATGAATGATTTAGAGTTTCTGTACTCACATGTGTTTTGATTTCTGCAACTGTGCAACAACAGGTGGGTGCTTTTTTTCAAGTTTTCGGGCCATTGATGTGCAGTGTCCTGGTCCGGTGGTGGTGTGGTGTGCCCGGGGTGAGTGTCCAGGGGGGTGGGTGTGGTCCTGGGGGTGATGGCGGTGGGTGTTGTGGCTCTCTTGGGTCTCTGGCCCGCATGTTCAGTGTTCCCATGGCATCTATTGTTCCTCAGGTGTGGGAATGGGCTGGGCTCCATTTTGTTGTGCATGCTGTCGTCCGACTTTGCACCAGGTCAGAGCAGGTGTTAATTTCCTGCTGCTAATGCACCTTATTGCATGTTTGGTGTTTTTATCGCTGATGTGGCTGGTCATTGAGAATGTTGGGGAGTGGTGTTGGCGTAGCTTTTGGCTTGGGTACGCCTACTCTATCTATCTATTAGTGATAGTTGCCGGGGTCCTCTGTGGCGATGTTTTTTGCGGCTGCTATCGCAGGTAAACTGGTGCTATTGGCTGTTACCACCAGCTTCTGAAAGGAGTGATACATATATCGTGACTTTGGCTGCGATAAAGTGCTGTTAACTTGGCGATAGCTCCTTGAGAATATGCCCCAGTGGGTTGTTATTATGTGTGTAAAGTCTGTGAGCACCACCACTGTGTAGTAACGACTAGAGAGTGCCATTCAGGACAGTGAGTGCATCACAAGATGATGATTTCTTCAGGCTCATCTAACACAACAAGTAAAAGCAATATCATTTTGACTGGGGTAGCTTCACTACACAGTATTGTGACATGCTTGATCATAGGGTCTCACCCTGACTTATCCATGTATCTAGATGAACTCACCCCCAGAAACAGAGCTCTTGTGATAGAGTGGTAAGACTGAGTACATAAAAGTGTCTAGTGGTGCCACCATTATACCTTTAATGAGACTCACCCTGACATGATTAAAAAAAAGAAGATACTCTTGGGAATTTAATTGTTAGAGTGTTCCAGTTTGGTCAACATGTTTTAAAAAAAATGTTTTGTTTTTCAAAAACCTTTATTAAAGAGTTTCAAATCAGGTGCAGTACACTGTGCAGCAGGTAAATGTAAAGCAATGCATTAGAAGCCAGTTAAAGCATAGAACAAAGATTGCAGCAGTCACCCACGTGAGAACACAAGTGCAAGGGCGTGTTACAAAGACATCATACAATCTAAATGAGGCCCACCATGCAGGGGGTCACCTCTGCCACTTCTTTGTTAAATATGAGAGACATGTAAGGGGGGAATAATGTAGAGGGGGGGAAGGGCAGGCACCAAACAGCATCGGCGGCCGCCCTGGGCGGGGAGCCGGCAGGGAGCACGGGAGAAGCAGTGCTGCTGGGGTGAGAGCGGGAATGAAGGTAGGTCATCAAGGGGCCCCAAATGTCAACGGGCCGGGAACTGGAGGGCATTGTGAAGAAGTGTGGCTCAATGGTTAGAGCGGCAGACCCTGATGTAGAGGTCTGGCCCGGAACCAGGGTTCAATAACCGCCTCGGCGGGTCTTGGGCTCAATTTCCTCGGACCTGATAATTCTCACCTCGGTGCCTATTCTAATCATGGGTCCCACTGTGCAACTCTGGGAAATAGCTCGCTTAATCTCCACAACGGCACCAACAGTGCTGGGATGCTTGGCTTCACCTTGGGGGTGCCCAGGAGTGGACATTTCACAGGGAAAAGCCAGAAAGGGTTCCTAAGCGGTATACGGACAGCGCCTGGACACTTCGGTTGGAGGTAGCTGTGCGCTATACAAATGCTGGCATTTGCGCATTTATCAAGTCCCAAAACTCTAATAGCAGAGTCTGACATCGTGAGGCGTCCTCCAGCCAAACTTTAACCAAGAGAGCAGGCCTGCGGGCCCAGCACTTTGCAACCCTGCGATGGGCCAGGACAAGCAGCATAGCGATTAGGCGGAGGGAGGAGTATGGGCAGTGTTTTACGAAGCCAAGTAGGCACAGGGTGGGATCAGGGGAGACAGAGGTGCAAGTGATTGCCGAAATTGTGGAATACATGCTTTGCCACAATTCAGTGACCTTGCGCACAGCCATGCCAGATGCGTGCAGTCTTCAGCAGAGGCGCCGCAGTGTATACAGGTGTCATGATGTATGAGCCTTAGCTTGTGGAGCTGGGCGGGGATGCGGTATACCCTATGCAGAAACTGAACGTGTATCAGGAGAAGCCAGTAGTTAGGTGACAGTTACTGCATCTGGTTGCAGAAATAGAGCCAGTCTGCCTGCGCTATGTCAGTGCCAAGGTCCGCACCCCAAGCCTCACGCGGTTGGTCAGTGGAAATAGAGGTTGCCATTAATGTGAGAGCATACAATTTGGTGACCAATTTGTGTGGGGACGGGGTGTATACACTAGGTCGAAGGACGGCATGATAAGAGGAGGCTGGGAGAAAGTGGGGTTTAGTGTCCGGCAAATGGTGCCCAGCTGGTAGAAATGTAGCGTATCCAGTGGGCCAGGTGACTCTGGGAGGGAATAGAAGGTGTCCTCAGGGTAAAGATAAGCAATCGTCCATAAACCCAGCCGCATAGCGTGCTTGGACATGCCAGAAGGCTGAAGCGGGGGAAATCAGGGTGGTTAATTATTGGCACAGCGTTTACGGAGAGCAAGGGGAAGCTTGAGAGCCGGTGGAGTCCAGACCAAGCCCAGCACAGATTCGCAACTGTATCCACCTCCGTCCGAGGACGGGTCGCTGGCGCAAACAGTGCCGCAGCCAAGGGCCATGGAGAGGCTAGATCCACCTCGACATCCACATGAGGTTGATGCAGAAATGCAGGAAGCTGGCCTGTGCACACAATGCATATATCTTAAAGTCCGGAGCACCTAGACCACCAACCGACATGGGGAGAGTAAGAATATCACCCTCGGCTGCCTACCCACCCAGACAAGTGAAATAATCAAGGAGTGTAATTTACTGAAAAAATGGGCAGTGAGGAGGATTGGAAGATTTAAAAACAAATAGAGGAATTTTGGCAATACAACCATCTTGGCGATTGCAATCCTGCCAGCCAAAGACAGCGGGAACCTGCACCATACGGTAATCTTGGATTCCAACCAATCTACCGCACAACCAAAGTTCGGTCTTCACAATTCATCCAGGTCTCTACTCAGCCAGGTGCCCAAATAGCGTGTTGGGCCAGCAGCCCAGACAAATGGAAAATCAGGCATGAATGGGGCAGTGGCAACAGTCAGCGGAAACAAGACCGACTTGCTCCAGTTTCCTTGTATGCCAGACAGATCACAGAATCATATGATTTCCCTGACCAAGGGACTAAGTTAGTTCCTTGGGGTGACGGATGTACAAAGTAACATTGTCAGCATACATGGAGACAAGAAGGGAGCGGTAATAAAAGCCTATTCCCCTATGCGTATGGTGCTGCCGGAGCCTGGCAGCAAGGGGCTCCATTGCGATGGCAAAAAGCATAGGTGATAGTGGACACCCCTGCCTTGTGCCACGATTAATACTGATGGAGTCGGTGACCTAGCCGTTAATGCGTAAGCCGGTCGATAGGGGGGGATGGAGGAGCCAAATTTTACGTAAGAAATTGTCACTGAAGGCCATTCGGAGTAAAAGCAGCACAAAAGGGGGTGGTGATGGACGGAGCATCTGAATCAATCAAACACTCACACCCAGTCAAAAGATCTGGGTTTAATCCATCACCGTTCTTTAGCCCACTCTGCCACCCCAGTTCAGACATGGCTATATGCAAATCAGTCTGACCCTGTGCCTCATAGGAACAGTCCAGCCCGAACTGCCAAGCCATGTCTTCCCTGGGTATAGAGTAGAGATAAGTGGTATACAGAATACTCTTTTATCCTTTGTCCTAAAACTGGCTGTCTTCTATTTTTCCATGTAACCCCTTTGGGCCTGACGATATCTCACTGCATCCATTTTGAACATGTGCACAAGAAACCAAGAGACGCTTCAGAAATGGCATTGAATGGTTGCCAGGAACAGTCTCATCCAAGATGCGCCTGGGAAGCTGACCCTTTACCTCTGTCAGATGAAGCTCAAATGTACAATGTTAATACAATGTATTTACTAATAGAACATTCATTGTTGGGTGGAATAAAGATGTCATGAGAAAATAAATTGATGGGCGAGAACGTTAATTTAAATATGATATACAGAAAGTTTCATTTTGGTATGGTGTGATGACCTCTCCTCATTTCTTGTACAATCAAACTTGGGGATCCTTACACTTGCAACATTGGGGGGTGGTGCACTGACCCAAAAATAGTATAACTAGGGTAAGCTTAGTTAGTTTTTTGATGACTTGTCCGAATAGCTGACCTGTCACTGACCCAACGCACTCAATAGGTGAGTAAGAACAGAGGGCTGCGGAGCACTCTGTCATAAGATTCGCTGACCCCATCGGGCTTCTGGAAGCAGAAGTGCTGGTGAGGCACTTTGTCGGGGAAATCAATACTTAATCGGGGTTCTGGCTGTTAGCTGCAGAGAGGGAGTAGCGCAGGTGTTGCAACTTAACTGCAGGTGCCAGTCTTAACCTTTGGTGGTCCTGTCCTGATCCACTTTGGCTTTACCTGTCCTGAATGATGGACTGCACCTGCTTTTCTTGCTGGCGCCTGCATTTTTGGGGTTCTGTCCTTTGTCCAGCCCGTGGCCAGGGTTGGTCTTCACACCATTCTAGGTAATTATAAATCCGTTTGGGAGTTTATTGCATTATTTTCTTCTCTTAGCTTTCCTACCGTTAAAAGTTTTGATTACATATGTTCCCTTTTCTTACCCCCCCTATTGTTAAAAATCTTGTGACAGTCTTGATTAAGTATTTCCTTTTTCCTTACCTTTCACTTTTGTTACATGCTCAAATCGTTTGAATACATAGCATGTTCCTTTTCTTACCTTCCCTTTATTTTGCTAAATGTTCAGAATAATATATCTTTTGCATGGTTATACATTAATTCTGATATTCATTATTGAAAGTCTGTTTGTGTTTAATCTTTGGATCATGACCATTTAAGAAATTTAGATAAAGATTTTAAAATTTCCCGAGTCTGTGGTTATAATATGAGTGCAAATGTTAGTTTTTTCCTATTATTCTAACACCTTTGATTCCTTAGGACTTTAGGTACTGGTGAATTGATAAGTCAATAGTATAGGTCCTTAATGAAAGTTAAAATCACTAATTAGAGTTAGTGCACAGGTTACCTGATTAAACTCATGAGAATAATTTTATATTGCTTATGGGCCTAGGTGAGTATGGTAAACTGAGTCGGGTGACCTGCGCGCTCTATCAAAGCCAAAGCCTTTGCCTCGCACTCGGAACAGGTTTACCATTAACTGATGCAGCACAATGCCGCAAGACAACTTGCTGCAGTGCGTCAAATGGAGAGGGCAGAAATGTTCCATATTTACAAACATATGGTGCATTCCTGCACTCTCACTGCACTGGTGCTCTGTGGGCTGCCTAACAGCAATGAAAGCACCCTGCGCCATGGTGCAAGGGTTCCTGAGTGTCAGGCAACTTTGTTTTTGTGCAGGAAAGCACACCTTTCTGCCCAAAAACAATCTTTAGAGGTTTTTTCTTCTAGTGTGCTGCATAATATTTTTCCTTGTTGCCCCACTATCTCGAAAGCGTAACATTTTGAAACATTCCCAGACTTATTAGTCCTGGTAAATCTGGAAGTTCGCCAAAAAACTTGGGTGGATGCATGGAAACAACCACACTCCAATCATGTAATGCCTTCCGACACAGAGTAACGTAAGACAGCGATATGCATTACCTTGCAAAACTGCAGATTTACCAAGCAATGCAGGGCCACACAAGGTTTCTTTGCCTGGATTGGTAAATCTGGGTTAAGGATTGCATTTCCCTTACAACACCCTGCATGATGGAAGTGCAACGCAGTCATTTGATAAATCTGGGCCCATATTTTGTGCTGTTGTCAGCATATTAACTTTTCAGTTAACCACTAATTTTTGGTTTTGCTTGCCCCCAGTTTGGGTTCTCTGCTCTTTGTGACCATCCAGCTTGGTTCTTCTCACTGGACTCTTTTTGTTTTTCTTTCTCCTCTATCGAACTCAGCCTTGACTGAAAAAAGTCTCTGGTTAAATTGATGAAATCTCAAAGAGGGTGTTGGACCAATAGATCTGGCCAACAGTAGACAGGTGCCACCAGTGTTTGGTGAGAGTAGAATATTGGTTGGCGTCGGGGTTCCTAAGGTCTTCTGTTTCCCTGTCCTCATTTTGCTATTAAAGGACTCATCATTGTTACTTAATCTATCAGACCTAGAGTAAAAGGTCCAGTTTCCTCAGATAGTAGATATAGACATCCATGAATAGCCATAGCCTTTCATGTGAAAGGTTTTTTAAATCTTTTTGAGGTTTAGATATCTTCAATTGTGTTTAGAACACTTTAAAGCCTGTGATTTCCTTATTGTCTTGTTCCAGTTTCTTTGTAAGGACAGCAATCAGTAACTGAGCTTTCAAAAGGTTTTGACTGGTTTGGGTTTTAAATGGAAGAGCATTCAACAGATATTTGGCTGTAATATAATTAGAATCAACCAGTTGTGCATTTATTTCCACATATTCAAAGCCAGTCCTCCCTAGAAGATAGATCCTTTAGGACGAACAGAGGCGCGTTGGTAACGATGAGACCTCGGGGTGACATTGGCTCTTAAATATTCAGTAATAATTGCACCATGGAGTAATATTTGAACTTGGATTTTCTTTAATTAGGAAAGGGAATCCCTGTGTTAATGCTTGTGAAATATTTGAATATCTGAGGAGATGTGGTGCAGACATAATGGACGTTTCTATCTCATAATCTAACCCCCATTGCTTGGCCTTCTGATGCACAATGAAGCAACGTCAAGAGTTGCGATTCTCCTATCAACATGACCAGAGAATCTGGATTTCATTAAAGACACGGAGGCTAACATTATGCATTAATATTTTTAATGCAGCTCACAGCCGCTTACATCACAAAGACTTAGAATAAGAATCAAGTGATATCACAGTGTCCATAAAAGGCGTGTGCCAGGAAAGATCAGCCTCTTTTAAATGCCTTGAACGACAGGTCAAACGAAGAATACATCTTGAAACTTGGAGGAAGTATAGTTGAAACTTGTAAAATCCTTTGAGAATCATCAATTCGAATTGTCTGAAAGAAAATAAAGCAAATCAAGAAAGGCACAAGGTAACCTTCAGAAGAAGCAACAGGAGAAGCACAGCAAAAGGTTAAAAGGTATGAAACATTCAAAACATTGTAAACCAAATTAATCCTCAATATACCTCAAGGGAGGGACGCGAGGGATAATGTTAGCCTCCGTGTCTTTAATTAAATCCAGAATCTCTGGTCATGTTAATAGGAGAATCGCAATTTCATTACAAGACAGGAGGCTACATTATGCATGTTGGTAGCCTTGAATCACAACATCAGAAACATGTTCAATTGGTTTACAATAATGATGGGCAAAGGTAGAGGCATTAGACCAATCAGCAGACTTAAGGATAGCATCCAACTTACCACCCGACCAGAATGACTTACTGGCCATTGCGCTTCTTAGTGAGTGAGCTTGAAATTTAGAAAGGTCAATACCAGCGAAGTTCATAGCCAATTTAACCCACCTTGCGATAGAGCAGGATGAGGTGGGTTTAAAAGGTTTAACGGAGGAAGCAAGAAGTTGATTTGCATCAGGGGGTCGAAGATTAGACATCCTGGAGTCGTATTCCTTCATGCAATCAACAACACAGAGTTTTTTGCAAAAATCAAAACGTGGATAGAAAATAAAGTCAGACATGGTCTTAGTTCTCCTAAAAATTTCAAATTTAACACCAAACATGTCGTAACATCTATTGGAGATGTCCAGAGCCTTAACATCTGAAACTCTGTGACAGGAGATTAAACAAAGAAGAGAGGCAATTTTAATTGAAAGACATTTTCTGTTAAGAAGGGAGTTATCAGGCCAGGAGCAAAAAAGGTCAAGCAATAGTTTAACATCGCAAACAGATTGATATTTAGGCCTAGGGGGCCTTTTAAGTCTAATACTTTTAAGGACTCTACAAACAATAGCGTTCTAACCTACCGTTTTACCGTTGACAATAGAGTGACCTGCGGAAAAGGCAGACCTATAACAGTTAATGGATCTATAGGAGAGACCGCTGTCGAAAAGTCCAGCTAGGAAATGACTATATTAACGATAGGAGCTTCCACGGGATCCAAGACCCTTTCCAAGCACCAACTAGACCATTTTTTCCAGATGTTATTATATCTGTAGTGTGTTCCAGGTGCCCAAGATTCTCCGAGGAGTGTAAGAGCAGATGACGAAAGTCCAGACAATTGATTAGATTGCCTGACACTTTCCAAGCAAGAAGGTTCAGGCTCCCTGAAAGAACCAGGTGGTGATCTTCTCCGTTTGCGTTTAGGAGGAGGCCTTGGGAGGCCGGGATTAGGAGGGGAATGTCGCAAGAAAGTTCCAAGGCTGTGGGGAACCATGCTTGAGACGGCCAGAAGGGAGTTATCAGGACCAGGGAGCACTGTTCTTTTCTCAATTTCTGTAGAACCCTTTGAATCATGGCAAAGGGGGGAAAGGCGTAGGGTCGGAGAGGAGCCCAAGGTTGGAGAAAAGCGTTGACAGCGAGAGGACCCGGGTCTGGCATCCAACTGAAATACTGTGGAAGTTGGGAAGACAAGCGACTTGCGAAAAGGTCCACATCGAAAGGACCCCGATAGTGGACCAGGGAATTGAAAATTATCGGGTTGAGTTTCCAATCGCTGAAGTCTACTAGGAACCTCGAATTCCAATCTGCCGAGAGGTTGGATTTTCCGGGAAGATATTCTGCCCTCAGGGAAATCTTGTGTTCCAGACAGAACATCCAAAGTTTCTTGGCTAGATCCGAAAGGTCGGCAGATTTCGTACCGCCAAGACGGTTGATATACGAGACTGCAGAAACGTTGTCCATCTTCAGGAGAACGGATCTGCCTTGAAGAGATTGTCTGAAGCTCATCAGAGCATAAAGGCCCGCTGTCATTTCTAAGAAATTTATGGGGTGGGAAGATTCCGAAGGGGTCCATACACCACCAGTGTCCTGGTCGAGGAGACGAGCACCCCAACTGTGAAGGCTGGCGTCTGACTCTAGAACGAAGTCTGGAGTTGAACCAAATATAGCTCTTCCATTCCAGGCATCTAAGTTGTCCAGCCACCAAGAAAGTTCCAGTCTGGCTTCTTCGTCTAGAGAGACTTGGTCTCCGTACCAAAGTCCAGATCTGAGAGCTTTGGCTTTTACTCTCTGAAGAGCATGGTAGTTCAGGGGGCCAGGGAAGATAGCTTGTATCGAGGAAGAGAGTAGACCAAGGAGTCTCGCTAGCTCTCTGAGGGATAACGAGTGATGTTTGAGAACAAATCTGATTTCTTTCCGAATTTTGGCAATCTTCTTCTTGGGGAGTAAGAGAAGACAGCTCGAAGTGTCCACAGTGAAGCCGAGGAACTCCAGAGATCTGGAGGGTAGAAGGATTGATTTTTCCCTGTTTATAATGAACCCAAGGCTTTGTATGAGCTTCATAGAGGTTTGCAAATCTTGTAGAATCTGAGAGTGAGATTGGGACATTATTAGTATGTCGTCTAGATAAATGATGAGACGGATACCCCTGGCTCTTAGGATGGAGACTTTCGTTCTCATGATTTTGGTGAAACACCGAGGGGCGGATGAAAGACCGAAAGGGAGGGCTTGAAATTGAAAAAGGCGATTGTCCCAGATGAATTGGAGAAAGGACTGATGTTCTATTGCCATGGGAATGGTAAAATAGGCGTCTTTTAAGTCCAATTTGACTAGCCAATCTCCTTGGAGAAGACGGTCTCTGAGCAGATGGATGCCTTCCATCTTGAAATGACGGTAGACGAGGTACTTGTTTACCTCTCGAAGGTTTATTACTGGGCGCCAACCCTTGTCTTTCTTTTGGACTAGGAAAAGGGTACTCACGAAATTCTTTTGAGACCAAGGGACCTCTATTATTGCGCCCTTCTTTAACATAGAGGAAACCTCTTCTTTGACGATTTCTAGATGTTCCGGAGAGAGAGTCAGTGGATTGGGAGTGGTAGATTGGAAAGGAATCTCTGTGAAGTCTATTTTGAAGCCCTGAACTGTTTCTAGAACCCACAGGTCTTGGGTTAAGGATTCCCAAACGTGAAGGAAATGTTTGAGTCTGCCCCAGACCTTTGGAGGGGAAGAAAGGAGTGCACTTACTTGAGGTGGTGTTGTTGGGAGCACCACGAGCGGGGAAGCCTCTTCCGCGTGAACCTCTCCCTCTTTGTGGGAAATACTGTCTGGAGTTGGAGGGGTAGAAGCCTCTACCTCTACCGGATGAGCCTCTTCCTCTTCCGTAGGTGAAAGGCCGGAAATTCCCTCGGCCGGAAGAACGGCCTCTTCCACCGGCCTGGCCAAAAACACGTTTCATGTTGTTTTGGGCTTTGTCTAAGGCTGTAAAGGTCGCCACATATTTGCCAAGAGTTTTGATCATATCTTGTCCAAAGAGGAGGCCATTAGGTTTAGATGATGGCTCTTTTTCAGCAAGGTCCCCGAGTTTTGGGTTGATTCTGATGAGGACAGATGTTCTCCTTTCAATATTAAGGGAGGAGTTGGCATTACCCAGTAGTACAATGGCTCTTTGACCCCAACCTTTAATGAGGTTAATGTCTAGGGGTGTGTTGGAAATGTGTGATTCCTCAGCAAGGTCTAAGATTCTGGTAAGGGGACCCAGAAGTAAGCATGGGCGGAAAATCCGTTCCGCTCGCGGATTTTGCGGATTTTCGGTAAATTCGCAATCCGCGAGATTTGCGAATTTCCCGCAAAATCCGCAAATTCGCGAGCAGCGGATTTTATGGCTTGCTCGCACTGTTCGCGTGAGTTCGCGGCTTCCCAGTTCAACTTCGCGCCCCGCGAATAAGCGCTAAATTGCAGAAATACGATCTTAGCAAAACTGAAACTACTTATCAGGTTCAAAAGTTCAAGCTCATCATTAGTAGCCATTTCCTGTAGTGCTTCCTGAGGGGCCCCTCCAGAGTTCAGTTGCCTACTTGCAACTATTATGTGACCCTGCTCTGACCCTCAGAATAGTTACACAAAGGTCCTGAATTACAGCTAAGGCAGACAAGCAGGAGCCAGGCTGGAAGTTCAAATCCAGTGACACATTAATCAGCCCCTAATTCATTATTGTCAGTTGGGGCAGGGCAGGTGTTGTAACTAATTTTGCAACAATGAAAGCACTTAGCAAGTGCAAAAGATCACTAATCAGGAAGCACTAAGGAAGCAGGTGCCAGCTAAAAAAATATTCTGTGACACATTAATCAGCCCCAAATTAATTCAGGTCACTTGAGGCAGGGAAGGTGTGCTTTGCTTTGCCACAATAATGTACACTGGACAACCAGAGGGTGCTGTGATGAAACAGAGGGTGGCATGGGTGAGCCAGAGGGTGGCATGTGGTGACAGAGGGTGGCAGTGATGAAGAAGAGTGTCCCAAACAGGCTGGACACGTAGAAACAACAAGTTCGCAAAACTTGCGACCCGACAGGTAAGTTCGCGTTTGCGAAATTGTACAAAACCCTCGCGAACTGGCAGAAACCCGCGCGAACACACAAAAAAAAATCCGCAAATTCGCGAGAATTCGCGGATTTTGCGGATTGCGAGTTCGCAAATCCGCAAAATTCGCGAACGCGAGATTCGCAAAATTCGCCCATGCTTACCCAGAAGGTCAAGAAGGTGGTCTTGACATGTTTTAAGGGCTCTTTCCAGACCTTTTCTTGGGTCCTTGCCTAGTTTAAATAGGATCTTGATTAAGTCGGGGTCTAAATTGGGAGTTTGGCAGACTTTCCCCTCAATGAATGGACGGGGGCACTCAGATCTCATGGTGTTGCGAGATTCTCTTTGAAGAGTGTTTCTCAGCCATTTAGTGAAGAACTTAGCTACGTGGTCGTGGGGGTACCACCTTTTGCTGTTAGGGTGGGAGATGTTTTCTGGGGAGAACATATCGGCACCAAGAGGGTCAAGGATCGCGTCCTTTGACGAGGGGGAGGAGTCCACCTCTGAGAGAGGGTTAAAATCCCATTCATCAGTATTTTCCTCGTCAAGGTCTAGGACGAATTCGTCCTCAGGATCCAGGAAGAATTCGTCTTCCTCTGAGCTGAAGTTGGCGCTTGTTAAATTCATGCCGCTATGGGCAACGTTACCTTTTGGGGCGCTTGAGCCTCCCATGCCTTTTGAGGTGCTTGGACCTCCGATGCCTTTTGAGGTGCTTGGACCTCCCATGCCTTTAGAGGTGCTTGGACCTCCCATCTCGGATGAGGTAGCGCGACTTCCATCAGTATTCATACAGTGTTTACTTTTTTTGGTAAATTTAGAGTGTTCAGCTTCTAGGTCTGAAGTGTCATCATCAGGTATGAGGGACCTTTTATTGGACATAAGTTCACGGAATGTATTTAACATACAGGTCCTCATTTCCTTTTGAAGGAAGGATTTGAAATTATCAGAGTTATGATTGGGGGAGCTTGCCATGGCGTCATCTGACTCTAGATCAGACATGACAGGTAAGTAAATTTACAAGCTTATCAGATAAAATAAATGGCTAGTATAAAATTAGCTCCCTTTAATATTTCTTTTTTTTTTTTATATTTTTTTTAATTTTATCCTTATATATCTTAAGACAGGAAGCCTAAGCTAAATTAAAATAGAGGTAATTGCAGCTTAAAGCTAAGCTAAAGTAGTAATAAATTGGTTAAAGTTGAGCCAGTAACTAGTAATGCCAATTAAAAGGTAAAGAAAATAAGCCTTAAGAATTAACCCAGATCTGAGGAGAGACAGATGTTTGCAGGAGCGCAGCCGGTGAAGCCTCAAAAACGGCAACCGATGCGCTCGAGCTGATGAAAAATCAGGTCGAGGAATGGACCCTGGCGGATACAGAGCGTAACGTTGCTGTTGTCGAGGTCCATTCCTCGAATCTAGGTGAGTGGAGATGTCGGGCTTAAGCGGGACAGAAGTGAGGCGGAAAGTGAACGGCAGAGACCAGTAGCGCCTTGAGTTGAGAGGGCTACAAGCAATAAGCTAGGTATGCGCGAGGGGGGGTTTGCGCAAAGGGGGGAAAACGGGTAGAGACGCGACGACCATAGATTGGAAGTCGAGGGAATGAGGGGGAGGAGATCGCGGGGAGTGGCAGCGATCGAGGGGAGGGTGGGGAGCGAGTCGCACCACAGGAGCAGGTTACAACTTGGAAAAAAGCATTTTCACGTGATAATTATGAAAATAAAAATTCAATAATGAAATATAACAGTAAGCAGATCTAGAATAAGGTATATATCATATCAAAAATATAATAATACAGTCATTAAATGTGAGTAAATGGCAAACTGGCATAACAATTAGTAAGGATTGTAAGATAGTTACTTATCTGTTGTGAGCCGCATTTAAAAGAGGCTGATCTTTCCTGGCACACGCCTTTTATGGACACTGTGATATCACTTGATTCTTATTCTAAGTCTTTGTGATGTAAGCGGCTGTGAGCTGCATTAAAAAGATTAATGCATAATGTTAGCCTCCTGTCTTGTAATGAAATTATCAGACGAGAAAAAAGAGAAATTACTTTTTTCCTCAGCTATACTCTGCTCAGTATCCGTTCCTTTCATACTGTCCCTTGTCTATAGTGTCAATAAGAACCTGCACACGTAAGTTGCTTACGTGCTCCTTCTGAAAATTGGGTAAACTCTGGGACTGAGGGAAAATTCCATATTCCCTCCATTCTTCACAGTAGTTTTCCCTTGCTTTGGTCAGTGGTGCTGGCTGTCCCCTCACAACAGTGGGCTTCTACTTGTCCCAACCTGGAAACGTTTAAACAGTTCCAACTTCAAACCCATGTGCCTGTAGCATGTGTATCTGGTTTGTATGCAAAAAATATGGCACTCCATTTTGATAACATCAGGCCAGGTGTAAAAACATTTTTGCAGTCACAAACACTCTGGTTCAGTAAAATGTTACCAACTCCTAACACATGAATGAGACTAGATGGTGACTCACAATTTGGAAGGGGATTGTTGTGTGCATCCCTTACAAATTGCAATTCGGTATCAGAATTCGGGTGCATATTTCAGGGGAGTAGGAATTGCCAACTCTCACTGAAATGTGTGAAAAATTCAAACCTTTTGTTTTCCTCAAAGGAGGCTCCTTCCTTTAAGGAAATTGGGCTGCTTTCAAACAAATATTAAAAGCTGTCACAGACATGGTTGTCTGCTGACCTTTGCAGATCAATACCCTGTGATTGTGGCGAACTGGAGTGTGTTACAATGTGTCACTTGCCTAGTAAATTTTCATTAGGAAGATTGGACTACGACGTCCTCCAAGTTAGAACTTTGCAAACCAATCTATTAGGATATTGGTGAATTTGCAGAATTAGATACTGGTCGGTAAAAGACTGGTGGCACATTATGACTGTGTTTTACGACTAGTATTTTGATACATATGTGCACCTTTAGGGAACTTGACTCACCAGTATACCAAAGATGAACAGGCAACTGGTAAGATCAGGAACAGCATGAAAGTAGGTTACATCAAGTTCTGCCCGTCCTGAAAGAAAGGGGGGTGACACTCAGGGGTCGATTCCGATCTTGGTCGGATAGCTCACCGAGAGCTGCCCGTAGCCTTACCTCACGACCGAATCATTCTAGGAGCCAGGCCGTCCGGGAGAGAAGTACGATACGGAAAAGTACCAGATTCCCTACCGACACATACGCTCTGACTCTATCCACAATTTCCGTATAAACCGGATCCGTAAACGCCCAATATGAGTCATACGGTACCATTATCACTGCAATTTCCATCCGGTCAAGTACGTTCCATACTTCCTATGCACCGGATGGGTCGCCACGTACAGCACGTCACAGCATCTGGGAAAGCAGCATATCAGGTTTGATTCGCACCAGAACACACTCCACGGCTACGAGACTGACCAGCTAGCAACGGGTACGAGACGGAGCAACAAGCAGCGTGTACGAGATGAACACATCATGAATCCCATCGCGCAGGTGATACCAGTACTGTACATCTAAGCCTGGATCAGGAACAGACGCGGATGGCGCTGACGTTAAGTCAGACACCCCTCACACAAACAAATGACACGTACCTGCCAAATGTCACACATACCAGGGGGGTCCATATACTGTCCACTAGCAAAAGGCCACTATAGGGGTTGCATGGCTATCACTACTGCAACCCCCACTCATAGGGGGTATTTTGCCTATCACTACTGCCACACCCCCTCATATGTATGCAGCGCATCACTACTGCTACCCCTACTCATAGGGGCTATGTTGCCTATCACTACTACCACCCCCACTCATATGTTAAATGTTGCCTATCATTACTACCAACCCCACTCATAGGGCAATGTTGCCTATCACTACTGCCACCCCCACCCATATGTTGGATGTTGCCTATCATTACTGCCACCCCCACTCATAGGGGCTATGTTGCCTATCACAACTGCCACCCCCACCCATAGGGGGTATGTTTCCTATCACTACTGCCACCCCACCCATATGTTGAATGTTGCCTATCACTATTGCCACCCCCACTAATAGGGGACTGTGTTCAATATCAACACCACCACCCATAGTAAGGGTGATGCGTCCCGCATCCATCATACATCAACCTCAGGTATGTCAAGTTCAAGTTCAAGTTCAGGAATTTGTATAGCGCACTACTCACCCAGAGGGTCTCAAGGCGCTTGAGGGAGGGGGTGTATTATTTAGCGAATAGCCAGGTTTTAAGTTCCTTTCTGAATGAAATGTGGTTCTGTGTGAGGCGGAGGTGAGTGGGGAGAGAATTCCAGGTCTAAGCCGCCAGGTAGTAGAAGGATCTTCCTCCCATGGTGGATTTGTGAATGCGCCAAACTGCAGTGAGAGCTTGATTGGAGGATCTTAGTTGGCGGGTGGGTGTGTAGAAGGACAGTCGTGTGTTGAGGCATTCGGGTCCTATTTTGTAGAGGGCTTTGTGTGCGTGGGTGAGGAGACGGAACGTTATTCTCTTGTTGACGGGAAGCCAGTGGAGGTCTTTCAGGTGGCCGGTAATGTGAGCTTGGCGAGGGATGTCTAGTATGAGTCTGGCTGATGCATTTTGTATGCGTTGGAGTTTTTTGTGTAATTTGGCTGTGGTTCCGGCGTAGAGGGTGTTTCCATAGTCCAGTCGGCTAGTGACCAGTGCGTGGGTGACCGTCTTTCTTGTTTCGGTGGGGATCCAACGGAAGATTTTCTTGAGCATACGAAGTACGTTGAAGCAGGAGGATGAGACGGCGTTGACTTGTCTGGTCATCGAGAGGGAGGAGTCTAGGATGAAGCCTAGGTTACGTGCGTGGTCTGTGGGTATGGGTGCTGTGCCCAGGGCCGATGGCCACCATGAGTCGTCCCAGGCAGAGGGGGATGACCCTAGGATGAGGACTTCCGTTTTGTCTGAGTTAAGTTTTAGGCGGCTGTTTTTCATCCATTTGGCTACTTCTTTCATGCCTTCATGAAGATTGGTTTTGGCGGTGTTGGGGTCTTTGGTGAGGGAGAGGATCAGCTGGGTGTCGTCTGCATAGGAGATGATGTTGAGGTTGTGTTGGCGCACGATGGATGCGAGAGGACTCATGTAAACGTTGAAGAGGGTGAGACTGAGTGACGATCCTTGTGGTACGCCGCAGATGACTTCGGTGGCCTCTGATTTGAATGGGGGGAGTTGGACTCTCTGGGATCTCCCGGCGAGGAACTAAATGATCCAGTCCAAGGCTTTTCCTTGTATTTCAACGTCGTTGAGGCGTTGTATGAGGGTGCTATGACAGACTGTGTCGAAGGCGGCGGATAGGTCGAGTAGGATGAGGGCAACCGTTTCTTCGTTGTCCAGTAGCGATCCGATGTCGTCTGTCGCTGCAATGAGGGCGGTTTCGGTGCTGTGTTTGGCTCGGAAGCCGGATTGTGATGGGTCGAGAGAGTTGTTGGATTCAAGGAAGGCGGCGAGCTGGCTATTGACGGCTTTCTCAATGACTTTGGCAGGGAATGGGAGGAGGGAAATGGGGCGGTAGTTCTTGGGTTCCGAGGGGTCTGCTGCTGGTTTCTTCAGGAGAGCGCTGAGTTCGGCGTGTTTCCAGCTATCTGGGAAGGTAGCGGAGTTGAAGGAGCAGTTGATGACATCACGGAGATGGGGTGCGATGATGGAATCTGCTTTGTTGAAAATGTGGTGAGGACAGGGGTCTGTTGGCGAGCCTGAATGGATGGAGTTCGTTAGGCGGATGGTGTCATCAGTGGTGATTGGGGTCCAGGTGCTCAGGTTGCTAGAGGGCGATTTAGGTTCGGAGGCGGGTGGAGTGGACTGTTCTTTGGAAATGTTCTCAAAGCTGTTATGTATGTCGGCAATTTTGTTGTAGAAGAAAGAGGATAACGAATCGCAGATGTCTTGGGAGGGAGTAATGTCGTTTGAGGCTGCGGTGGGGTTGGTAAATTCTTTTACGATGTTGAAAAGTTCCTTGTTATTAAGGGCGTTGTTGTCGAGTCGATCCTTTAATGCTGCTTTCTTGGTGGATCGGATCGATTGGTGGTGTTTGCGGGTGGATGCTTTGAAGGAAGCCAGGTTTTCAGTGGTTGGGTTTTTTCTCCATGTTTTCTCGAGAGTACGGCAAAGTTTCTTGGACTTTTTAAGGTTGTCGTTGAACCAAGGGGCCTTTTTACTACCCTGTTTGGTTTGGTAGTTTTTCAGAGGTGCTAATTCATCAGCGCTGTGAGTAATCCATTGTTTGAGTTTGGTGGCAGCTTTGTTTGGGTCCGATGAGAGGGTGGGGGGGGTTTTGGTTGAGCGATGTGATGAGTTGGTCGGTGGTGATTTTGTTCCAGTTTCTTCGGGGAATGGGTTGTGGGGGGTTGTGGATCGTGGTAGTTTTGTAGCTGAAGTGAACACATCTGTGGTCCGTCCAATGGAGAGCTGTGGTGTGATCGAAGGAGATGTCTTTGCAGGAGGTGAAGATGGAGTCGAGCGTATGTCCGGCTACATGGGTGGGGGTGTTAACTAGTTGTTTGAGTCCAAGATTAGCTAGGTTGTCCAGAAGGGTGGAGGTGTTGCTGTCATTTTTCTTTTCTAGATGGAAGTTGAAGTCTCCCAGTAGAATGTAGTTCTCGGAGGGGAGGGCATGTGGGCTGATGAAGTCAGTGATGTCTTAGTTGAATTGTTTACAGGTTCCTGGTGGTCTGTAGAGGAGGGTGCCTCTAAGTGTGGTCCTGGGGACGGTGTGGATCTGGAAGTGAAGGTGTTCAGCGGTAGCGAGGTTATCATCGAAGCTGGTTGTGATTCTGATGGTGTTTTTATGGACGATGGCGATGCCTCCTCCTGTTTGGTTGGTGCGGTCTTTTTGGATGATCTTGTAGGTGTCCGGGATGGCTATGGCAATGTCGGGTGCTGATGATGCGGTCATCCATGTTTCTGTAAGGAAGGCGATGTCTGGTGACGCAGTGTCGAGTAGGTCCGAGAGTTCAGTGGCGTGTCTGTGGACCGAGCGGGTGTTCAGCAGGATGCACTTCAGGTGGTTAGAGTCGGAGTTGTGTTTGGAGCTAGGGGATTTGGTGTGGGTCTTGATGCAGGCAAACTTGTAGGAGTGGCAGGTGAAGGGACCGTGGGTACGTCCTCGGGCAGCTTCATAGCAGTGTGGTGTGCATCTGGGGTTAAGGGCTAGGAGGGTGGCGACGTCATATGATATGCGAGAGGAATGCGGTTTGCGGGGGACAGGGGGTCTGGCGCTGAGCGCTGTCCAGGCGCGGACGGGCGTAGACGGGCTTACCTTTGGCGCAAAATACATCCCCCTAATATCATAGCAGTGTGTAGCCTTTGAAAGATGCCCCCAACAGTGAATATGAGTTAGAACATACAATGTAACCACCATCAGATGTGTGACCAAAACTGAGTGTGGGCTACACAAGTCAAGCAGCACAATAGCACTGTGTCAATGTGCTCTAAAACCCCATCACAATGTCGATCAAATGTAAATTGTGTGGTTCCAAACTGCAGCAAAAGTTGAGCATTGTGGTAATGGGGCTAAACCCCCCATCATCACAGTGACCAAAAGGTAAGTGTCATCATGGTAAAAGCAGCAAATGCCAAACAGCATGTATGATTCCTGGTCTCAATACATGAAACACTTTTGTGGCAAAGTAGTGGTTGTGTCACATACCCACAGGGATGTGGTGAGGCAAACAGTGCAGTGAAAATAAAACATACTCTCGGCCATGTGCAGACAAGCACCGCCCATGGGGGCTGACATTGTATACAGTGTACAATGACACAAAAGCAGAAGGGACCATCATAATGCATACACACATCTCGAAAATAGACACACAAAGCAATACATCCTGTGTAGACTGTAGGTGTCAGTTCACAAAATCCTATTGCATGGCAGCTAGGGGGCCTAACAACCAGGATCAATGTGCAGAATGATGAGATATGACACACAGGGACACTAGGGAAAATCACCCAAACAACATTCACTCAATTGCCCACAACAGCAATACCAATGCACTGGTGCAGATGCACAAACAGGCAACCAAACACTGCACATCTCACACAAAATGTGTTTGTGTGCCTCAGTATCCCCAGGCAACTATACAACACATGAGGGGGCTGAACCACAATGACACAGATGTGGACACAGTGCCATACAAAAGTAAGCCATCAATTGGGCACCACTTAGTGGGCAATCAGGTATTGTAAGATGAGAGGGATCCCAACAGACACATGTGGCACAAGCTGGAATGAACAGTAACTAATACTGCAAGAGACAGACCCACAACAGCAGGGACCATAAATTGGGGTGACACATACCTGCATGAAACATCCACTTGATCCCAAAGGTAGATGTTGTTCAAACTGGGATACTCAGACATGGGTCCTGTGCAACAAACATACATCACACCTACACAAACACCAATCACTCAGCGTGGCCCTTCAACCAGGCATAAAAGGAAGGTAGGGGCCCAGCCATGCAAACATTCACATTTGCCCACCCACAACACCACACACCCTGAACTATGCAAAAGCCAAGGAAACCCACAAGGCACACATACTGACACCTGCCATCATTGCAGCTCTGAAAGGTACCACCTATGGACAACTACATGATATTGCGAACAAACAAGTGCCCTGGGGAGCCCTGACTGTGTACCATCTGCGTCTGACAACATCATCACCAATCAGAACTGACAAATCATAATGATGACACACAAATGAGCAGTAGTGTGTCATGCACCCACATATCTGGAAGTCCCGGACAAAGATGTGTGATGAACACAGGACAACTCAGCAAGCATCACCAACACAAACATATTAAGAGAACCCAGCCTGTATAGAAAAAGAGAAGGGAATGGACACACAGACATGCCCACACAACACACATCATGGGCCCAGGCAATGTCCTGGAAAAACATACTAACTTGAGGGGACTCAACTCCTGTGGAAGCACAGCTTTGCCAAGCACAGTTCCAGCAGGTCACAGTCATGTCAGCACAACACTTGTTCAGTCAACCATCATGTACCACCCAATGTAGGCACTAGTCACATCAGCCTGAGTGCGTGAGTATCCCTTAAGTCATCTGAACATACTCAATACATATGTCCAGCAAGTTGCACAGAGGATACAGGTGACTCCTACACCAATGATGTCCACACCTGCATGTCCAGTGGAGATGGGCCCACAGTCAGGGAAATATACAAATTGGACAATGGGAAGCACATCATATGTGCATGGGTGCAAGTCACAGATGTGACCATGCAACTAAAATGTTAACATCCCTGTGCAAAATTAGTTAATCATGACACAACCAGTTAGCTGCAAAGGATGACATGGATTCCGACCAGAATAGGATACATATCTCATGGACCACATGGAGTTCATCACAGCAACACCTCAGTATTCAACATTGAAAATCCAGCATCATAACAATAAGGCCATGGTTAACATCATCAACATAATGTACAGCTAAATCAAATTCATTTTATTCAGCAAATTGGAAACTCAAAGTCCATAAAAAAACAAAGGGCAAGGTCCAGTCCATATCCAAAGTCCAAATAGGGTGTGAGTGACACCTGTCACCCGTTGCTTGCCTGCACTGATAAGGACAGGGGACACCCACTCTGAGGGGCATACATGGGGGCATGCCAGGCATGGCAGGGACAGGATTAGGAGGCAGTGAAGGGGTGGTTTGCAGGAGAGTCACTGTCAACTGCATTGTAGGTGTCTGACATGGTGTGTGCCGTCACAACTGTGGGACACAAGTCTGATGGGTTGGGTGCCAGAACAACTGCAGTGGGCAGGTCAGATGTGGTGGACCGGGTCCCCACTGCAGTGCCCAAGTCAGACTGGGTGGTTGTGGAATCCACTGCAGTGCCTAACTCCATGGGAGCGGAATGGGGTTCAGGTGAGGTTGGCAGGACAGAGGGTGGCCATGGTCCCCACACCAGTGGCACAAACAGGCTGACCGGGGTGGTGGTGGAAGAGCAAGTGGTAGGGGGGAGGGCCTGAGCATTTTAGGGATGGTGTATCTGTGGGTGGGGAAACCTGGGACAGGGTGTGGCGGGGGAACCTGTGGAGTGGTGGCCTAGGGGATGGAGGAAGGAGAGTGGGTTGGGGTCTTGCTCTTCCTGGTACGGGGGTCTCAGTCTGCCTGCGCCTGGGGAGGGTGTCCATCTATGAGCGGCAATGCCCTCTGTGTGTGGGGACTTCCTCTTCACCCTGTACCCTGGATCTGCTGAATCGGTGGGGAAGAGGCCAGGGTCACAGAGGAAGAGCTTCTTGGGAGATGGGGTTGCAGGTGAGGCAAAGGAAGGGCTCTTGGAGGGAAAGGGATAGGAGGACTGCGGAGTGGTTGTGGATGCCTGTGTGTGTGTTTGCAAACCATCCCCTGTGAGTGTGGTATCAGTCCCCTGAGGTTGCTTGCAGGCACGTTTGAACATTGGTTTGGGTGTTTGTGTGTTGCTCGTGTCTGTGTGTTTGGGTGACTGTGCTGGTGTGTGTGTGCTTGGGACAGGTAGGGTGATAGGAATTGTGGATGGGGCAGAGGCAGGAGGGGTGAGGTACTGTTGGAGGAGGGACACTGCTGCCGTTAAGAGGAGGCCATGGACTGATTGGTCCTCTGTAGGGCAGACATGCCCGACTACATTAAGTATGGGCAGAAAATGTGTTCCGCGCGCGGAATTTGTGGATTTTCTGCAATTTCACGATCTGCGAATCTCGCAAAATTGCAGAAAAATTAGTGAATCCGTGAGCGGGACGAATTTTCCATGAAGCACTTACAGGGTTACAGCAGGTGCCCAAGTTGAAGCTAATTTCTTTGTAACCATTTACAAAATGGTTACAAAGAAATAAACTTCAACTTAGGCACCTGCTGTAATCCTGTAAGCGCTTCCTGAGCGGCGCCTCCAGAGAAGCAGGGTCAGAGAATAGTTACAAGTATGGCACGAGGCTCCTGTCACAAAAATTAAACCTCAACAGGAAGCACTTACAGATATAAATAAAGCAGGTGACCAAATTCAGTAACGTTTTAATCAGCCCAAAACATTAGTGAGCACGGTCCAGGCTGAGCAAGTGTGCCTGCCTTTAACCCCGTCTCCGCCGTAGAAAATTAGCTGTAATTCCTCGGGGAGGTCTTTGCATCCATGAGTTTCTCAAGCGCAACCCCTGTGTAGTTCCTGTGGCCAGGAGGTTGCTTTCTCCTCACGAGCTGCCCTGCTCGCTCTCTGACCCTTTATACACAAGAGGCATGTGAACACGCATAGCAGCCCTGCCCATTCGGCGCCGTACCACACACTAGCGGTAAGAAACATCTTTCCACCCTTTCCCCACTATGATGGACAGCTTCGTCCATCATAGTGGCATCTTCGTGGATAACTATGCAGGGCAGGATTCATTCTGGCATGTGTCTCCTGTCCCAAAAAAAAACCTCAACAGGAAGAACTTACAGAAGAAGCAGGTGCCCGAGTTGAGGCTCAATTTCAGTAATGTTTTAATCAGCCCAAAAAATTAGTGAGCACGGTCGCGGCTGGGCAAGTGTGCTTTAACCCCGTCTCTGCCGTCGAAAATTAGCTGTAATACTTGGGGCAGGTCTTTGCATCCATGAGTTTCTCAAGCTTGATCCCCGTGTAGTTCCTGTGACCAGGAGGCTTCTTTCACCTTACCTGATGCCCTGCTCGCTCTCTGACCCTTTATACACAAGAGGCATGTTTGACACGCATAGAAACCCCCGCACCACACACTAGCGGTATCAAACGTCTTCCCGCCCTTTCCCAAATATGATGGACAGCTCACTCAAGGGACCTCGGCGCCTTTTGCCGCGGTGGCAAAGTTACAGGCACACATGGTCAGTGCAGACAAATCTTCTGGCCCTTTACGCAGCTGCAGTGTAGGAAAAGCACTTTACATTTACCCAATGAGGTAGCACTTACTGAATTAGCCAGTAGAAAGTACTCCAGTTGAGTAGAGGAATTGCACAAAACGGTGGCATCTTCGTGGATAACTATGCAGGGCAGGATTCATTCTGGCACGAGGCTCCTGTCACAAAAATTAAACCTCAACAGGAAGCACTTACAGATATAGTAGGTGCCCGAGTTGAAGCTCAAATTCAGTTACGTTTTAATCAGCCCAAAACATTAGTGAGCACGGTCGAGGCTGGCCAAGTGTGCTTTAACCCCAGATCTGCCGTCGAAAATTAGCTGTAATACCCGAGGGAGGCCTTTGAATCCATGAGTTTCTCGAGCGCAATCCCCGTGTAGTACCTGTGACCAGGAGGCTGCTTTCTCCTCACCTGATGCCCTGCTCGCTCTCTGACCCTTTATACACAAGAGGCATGTTGACCAGCATAGAAACCCCGCACCACACA
The DNA here is from genome assembly GCF_964263255.1 of Lissotriton vulgaris. Classification (NCBI taxonomy): domain Eukaryota; kingdom Metazoa; phylum Chordata; class Amphibia; order Caudata; family Salamandridae; genus Lissotriton; species Lissotriton vulgaris. Next base: position 273,972,468 of record NC_141695.1, on the reverse strand, counting down.
CTAGCGGAATCAAACGTCTTTCCGCCCTTTCCCAACTATGATGGACAGCTCACTCAAGGGACCTCAGCGCCTTTTGGCGCGGTGGCAAAGTTACAGGCACACATGGTCAGTGGAGACAAATCTTCTGGCCCTTTACGCAGCTGCAGTGTAGGAAAAGCACTATACATTTACCCAACCAGGTAGCACGTACTGGATTAGCCAGTAGATAGTACTCCAGTGCAAATCGCAAAAAAATCCACGATTTCGCGTGAAAATCCACGAATTCGCAGATTTTTGTGTGATTTCTCGTGAATTTGCGTACCGCAGATCCGCAAAATTCGCCAATACTTAGATTACATGCCCTCCATGAATGCCACCAGTTGTGTCAACAGACTGGTGTGTGCATGAAGGACACTCAGCATTGATGTCTGCCCTACATGAATCTGTCCACAGACTCCACACTCAGGGGCAGGGCGTGCGTTGCCTTGCATGAAGGAGACATGCTCCCGAACACGGAAGCCACCACAGACCTCCAGGATGGGATGGGAGCCGATGGGAGGGTGATGGTGGTGGTTGCGGGAACAGCCTCAATAGCTGGGGTTTGGTGGCTGCTGACACCAGCCTCCACAATGGAGTCATCTTCTGAGCTGCTGTGGTCCTCAGCTAAGTTGGATGATGCTGAGGATGCCTATATGTGGCACCCCTCGCCCTCTGTGCCCCTGGGTCCCTCCAACTCCTCGTTTGCTGGCCCAGTTGTTTTTCTGCGGCTCCTCCTGGCCCGTGGCACTGTCCCCTCCTGTGGCCATGGATGTATCTTTATAGAATTAGGAAAACAAGACCTGCATTAGTCACCTGCACTGATTGCACACACCACAGTGAGTAGAGCACATCACAGGACAAGCCCTGGCATTGTCAGCTTAACATTGCTTAAAGTGCTCACATTACATTGAGTAACCCAATTGCCAGTCTAACCATCAACCATGGCACCCATATCCCTCCTGGACTTGCACCCAAATTTCTGTTGCATGTTGGCTGCTAATACCCCAATGTGCACACATGCACCACCTACACAGTTGTTGGACATGCAAGTGAACATGTAGAAGCTTGTTACTATATACACACATCACATCTCTTGCCACTCACCCAGTAGAGGTGTCAGGATGAAGGGATGGCCAGAGTTACAGTTCACATGCTTGTGATGCATAGCAGCACCACATACAATGATGTCCTCATGTCCTGATAGTCAATGCCACAATGGTGTGCATGGAGCTCATTTGACTCCATAGCAGGATCCCTCCTAGCAAGTTTAATGCCATGGCACAGGCATGCATCGAAAGTCAGTATTCACTGTCCCATGTCTCAGGGGCAGGGCATCCGGACAACAACAGTCTGCACTGTGTAACAATCATAGGTCATGGTCAAAGCAAACTCTGCAGCTGACAAGTGCACTTGTCATTCCCTGCAAAAAACGTATTCCAGACTCTGATGACCCCACATTATACAAATCAGACATATGAGTGACTGCAAACACAACTCCCTGAACATGAGCACTTCACAGTCTGCTGTGAATGAAACACAGCTGCCTGAAATTCACAGTTGCATACAACATTGTGCTCAGTCAAGTGATCACACACCTATATGTCACACAGGTTTCGTATCCTATAGTCTCATCTCAGATGTCCTGCTGACCCTAAAAACTTATGGACACCCCAGTTGTCCGAAAAAGGAAGCCACATCACAATGACACAGGGGCAGACACCCGAGGGTACATTTCTCTAAGCAAAATCGGTATGTTGATACACTGGAGTGTGAGTACAGCGTGTTTAAATGTCCTGGAGTAGGCATGACTGCCCAGGTCAATGTGAAACAGTGTATAGACCACAACAGTAGGCAGGTGTCTGAGCAAGTGTGACACACTTGATATACACACTCCTGAGGCCACTTCATTGGACTCACCTGCTGCATGGGTGTGTTTTAAATACCCCAGACACATGTGGTGAGTCTAACCAGCATTTGGAACACATATCAAAGGCACACACAGATCACGTCAGAGATCAGGCATTGTGCAAACAATGGACCCACCCACGAAGCACACATCAGAGTCCCAGTGACATATGCTTTCCAGAACCTTAAGCATAGCTGACTGCAGGGACACAATGCCCAAGTTATAAAAGTCACATGCTGTAGGGGCCACACATGTGGATCAGATGAGGAGGGTGCATTACACAATTGAGGGACATGAGTCCAGGACTACAAGACCGACGTAATGTGGAAGTATAACCAGGCCAAAAGACTGCAACTAGCATGTCAGACATAATTCACAGATTAGGCATGGATTTACCCCCTCCTTTCTGCTGTCTGGCCTTCAGTTGCCCATCCAGGTCCTGGAAGACCACAGCCAGAATCATGAGCATGTGGGGGGGTCAGGGTCCGGTGTCCGTCCCTCCTGCAAGGAGGCGACAGCTTCAACTGGACCCTTGCGATCCTCCGGGTCCAGCCCCAAAGGTCCTGCCACCTCTTCTGGCAGTTGCGGATCCGGCGCTTGTAGACCCCCACTGATCTAACTGCCCGGGCGATGGTCAGCCAGATCACCTGCTTCTGGTGGGTATCAACCTGTGAGGATGACAAAGTGAAAAGGACATTACCACACATGCCACATATTTATGCTGCACACAGTTAGATATACATGTAGTCATCACAAAGGTAAATGAGGTACACAGGTAGTGCACCCATGGAAATGTACAATTGTCCTGCATGTTTGACATGGTAACATTGCCTGGGAAGTAAACGCTTGCACAAATGCACTTTTGCAGCAGGACACCTGTTCATCACATGTACCAACACACTTTGGGGGTTGAAAGTACTCAGTGCATATGGTTGCCACTAGTGTGCACACTGCTAGTACTGCTTGTCAGACAACTTACACAATTCGGAAGGCAGTGGACTGTATACTCACCTGCTACCCTGGTTTCCCATACAGCTTGCAGTAATGTGTCAGGAACCCGCCTAGCAGGGCCTGGTTCTCCTCCTCTGTGAAGGCTGGGGCGCTCTCCAGAGTACGTACCATAGCAGTAGCCAGACGAATCAGAGACAGCAGCAGTGGTAGCAGAAATGTGGTCCTGTAGCATGTAGTGCAGGCAAGTGAGCTCTCTGGGGGCCAGCCAGCCTTATATCTGTGCTGCAGAGGCAGAATCCGTGCAATTTCTCCTAAGTGATAGGTCCAACACAGTTGCATTCTATGAATCTGGCCAATCCATGGAATTGTGAGACTTGTACATGTCTTCCGCATTGTTCAAGATTTCACCTTCATGACACCCTAGGATTTGCAACATTGTTGTGGGTAGCCAACTTAATTTCCAGCGCACAACTCGTACAAGTTTTGAATTTGCGTCGGTCTCCATGACAGTCCAAAGCCAAGAAGTGCGCACGGCTCGGTCAACTAACTGTATGACGCATATTTCGAAAATCCACACGCACCTATGCGTGTGCACGACTCGGTCCATGCCTGCACGACGCGTATGCATTTAAGTCACCCACGTCGGTTCACATTGCAGTTAATTGGCAAGGAGTGCGCAGGGCTCGGTCCATGCCTGCATGAAGCGTATGCATTTAGGTCACCTGCGTCCAATCACGTTGCAGTCAATGGCCAAGCCGTGCTCACGGCTCGGTCCACAACTGCACAACGCGTTTCTGTAGAAGTCACACTCATCGGTTCACATTGGAGTCAATGGCCAAGGCGTGCACACGGCTCAGTCCACAACTGCACGACACGTCTCTATAGAAGTCACCCGCGTCAGTTCACATTGCAGTCAATGGCCAAGGCATGCACCCGGCTCAGGCCATAACTGCACGATTCATCTCTGTAGAAGTCACCCGCATCAGTTGAGATTGGTGTGACTTGTTGACAGATTCCACACACAAATACTTGCCAGGGACTCAAGGGCACACCTACAACACCACAGCATGTACCACACTATATCTCATTGTGAACAACAGGGGTTAGGTCCTCTATCCTAAGACCCCATCAGTATCGAGCACTGGCTAAAGCAGCAGGATGGTGATAGTGATACTCCTTTTTCCTTGAAAATAAGAAAACTAAGGAAGATTCAACCTCGATGGTTACGCCGCCAAAATTGATCCTGCCGTAATTCGGCAGTACTCAAAGAATAAGGCATCCCTGTTTGGTTACAATATTTATCAAAAGGACCTTCAAAAGACCCCTCTCGGAGTCTTCCCCTGAACAAATTTGATACAAGATACATACAGCCCTGGTGACAGACCAGTGACTTTACGCCTGGTCTAGAAACGCGTCAGCAGTGTTGTTTGGGAGTTAAAAACCATCATTGTTAAAAAACACTAGGACCGGCTGGTCCAGTATTAAAAAAACTCATAAGTCATTGAGTTGCTTATATTTTTCCTCCCAACTCTAGTTTCTCTCATTTGTCGTTTGTAATAATTGTTGTTTGTGATGAAACCAATATCAATTTTTTTGTAATTTTGTTGTAAATGCTTGATGTCAAAATGTTTTCTAATGTGTAAATACAGTTTGTCTTTTAATGTTTGTAGAAAGTTTAATTAGCCTTGTAAATATTTGAATTCATTGTCTTTTTCTGCTATGAATTTTTTGAAAACTTGAAAAAGGTATAAAATAATGAACACAAAGTAATGTGGTCTAGGGAAGCGACAATAAATTGGTTTCTTACCCTTCAAAATACGTATTGAGTAATTGTGGTGTGGGCACTGTGTGCTGCTTGTTACACTATATCTCATGGCATGTAAGGCTGCATTTCCCTGTGTGTGTATGGGGGCAAGATGTGGTTTGTTGTGTGGCCCAGGCTGGGCACAAGTTCATGGGGACAGAATCCTTTGTGTGTTGTGCACATTACCACTGTGATGTGCAACTGTTCAGTTATGGGCATGAGTCATGGAAACAGTTGCAGTTTTGATATGTGTCTGACTTGTCATCTACACCCTGAGTCCATGGTGGGATGACATGTATGTCACAGCAAGACCCATAGCCACAATTCTGATGTACACCCACAGTCTGTGTGCATGTTGTGTCTCAGATGTCTCTGATTCCATGTGCCCAATGGAAGTCAGTCTCCACATCCATGTGGTTTGTGCATCAACATTGATGTTGTGTGTGTGTCTCAGAGACGTCCATGTATGGCCTGCAAAGAAAACAGGGGCCACTACTTGTGAGACTCATGGTATTTGTGGTGTGTACATGGCACGCCTTGTCATACCAGTGTCCATGTGGCAATACAGGGGCCCTGGATATCTGCCTGTCATAGAGATGTTATGCATGGGAGACATCAGGCCTCACTTGTCACTGTGGTGTGTGTTTTGAATATGACAGCAGTACATAGGTACTGTAACACAGCCCAATGATTTGCCATTGCACTCCATGAAACGTATGTACACATGTTAACTTGATATGTGAGATGATGGGCATGAAGGTGACATATGTGTCCATACCCAACAGCACACACCTCAGTTCATTGTATATTGTCATGATGTATCATGTGATATTTTGCTTGGTCATTGCCACATGGGTGGATAAATGTACAATTTTCCTTTGCCCATCTCTGTACTGCAGGGCCCCAGCTGTCCATAGACCGTTCCCTGACCTTGATAGCATGTTGGAACGAGACTTCATCCGATGGTACCACTTCACCAGGCCACTGATTGAGGAGTTGGAGGAGCAGTTGGAGCCAGATCTGCTACCTGGCAAGACATACCTTACAGCACTGACACCAAAGGTGAAGGTGATGGCAGCCCTACACTTCTTTGCCACCGGTACCGTCCAGTACACTGTGGCGAAGGCTGGTGGGATGTCACAAACTATGTTCAGCCGTGTGCTACGTGATGTCTTGGAGGGGATGTTGCATTTCCTTAACCTGTACATAAAGTTTCCTAGACCAGGTAAAGTCACTGATATAAAGGATGCTTTTTATACTCTTTGGAGGATGCTGAACATCATTGGATCTATCCATGGCACACATGTGGCCCTGGTACCACCACGGGCCCATGAACAGACATACCAGAAAAGATAACATTTCCACTCCATCAATGCTCTGGTGGTATGTCTAGCGGACATGTGCATTACAAATGTGTGTGTACGTGCCCCCGGTTCTGCGCATGATGCCTACATTATGAGGAGTAGTCGCAATTGCGATGATGATGTCACAGGTTCCAAACCAGCGTGCCTGGCTTGTCGGTGTGTACTGACTGTTTACCATAGTGTGTGTTTGGCAATGTTGTATTCCACCCTCTTTCAAAACTCATCTAATGTGCTATTCTTTGTATGTAGGTAACTCTGAATACCGCAAATGCTGTGTTTGCAGACACCCCTGAGGAACCCTGTGACAGCAGCCACAATGCGTTACAATGAGACACATGGTAGGAACAGGAGAGTGATCGAGCAGACCTTTGGTCTCCTGAAAAGACGCTTCCGCTGCCTGAACAAGACCGGAGGGGCCCTCCCATATGACCATGCCAAGGTGTGCAAAATGATCATAGTATGCTGCATGCTACACAATATGGCAGTGCGGAAGAAGTTGCCTCTCATCCAGGATGACGATACCCTACATCAGCCACCTGTGGAGGATCCTGGCCTGGGTCACGATGCCAGTGATGAGGATGATGAGGGTGACGTCCGCACACAGCTCATCAGCAACTTCTCCACCTTGATGTGAGTTTACAGGGTTGTTATGTCAATGTATTGAGTTAGCCCGAAATGTGTTGGTGCTGCTCAGTAGCTGTTTGAGTTTGTCTGTGTGCTACTTGACTGGATGCCTGCAGTGATGTGTCCTGTTAGATGGTCTGTACTCCACAATAGTGTCGACATGCTAACTTGTTTCTGTGCAGGTTTCATGTGACATGTTTTGTGCATGTGTATTGCATATGTAACCTGTTCTGCTGTTCTTTCCCTGGGTACTTTGTCTGTTGTTTGGTCAATTCTGACCCCCAACACCCAGAATCCAATCCCAGGGTAGAAGTTGTCGATTCCCTTCAAATGTTGTACCACATACTCCTGAACGTCAATTCTTCGACACTTGGTGACCGTGTGCCCACTGTCAAGTGGAATTACCATTGGACATGATACGCCATGTCATGCCAGTGTCCATGTGGCAATACAGAGACCCTGGATATCTGCCTGTCATAGAGATGTTCTGCATGGGAGACATCAGTCCTCACTTGTTACTGTGGTGTGTGTTTTAAATGTGACAGCAGTACATAGGTACTGTAACACAGCTCATTGATTTGCCATTGCACTCAATGGAACTTATGTACACATGTTGACTTAATATGTGAGATGATGGGCATGAAGGTGACATATGTGTCCATACCCAACAACAGCACACACCTCAGTTCATTGTAAATTGTCATGATGTATCATGTGATATTTTGCTTGGTCATTGCCACATGGGTGGATAAATGTACAATCTTCCTTTGCCCATCTCTGAACTGCAGGGCACCAGCTGTCCGAAGACCATTCCCAGACCTTGATAGCATGTTGGGACATGACTTCATCTGATGGTACCACTTCACCAGGCCACTGATTGAGGAGTTGGCAGAGCAGTTGGTGCCAGATCTGCTACCTGGCCGGACATACTCTACAGCACTGACACCAAAGGTGAAGGTGATGCCAGCCCTGAACTTCTTTGCCACCTGTACCTTCCAGTACACTGTGGTGACTGCTGGTGGGATGTCACAAACTATGTTCAGCATTGTGCTATGTGATGTCTTGGAGGAGATGTTGCATTTCCTTAACCTATACGTAAAGTTTCCTAGACCATGTCAACTCACTGATATAAAAGATGCTTTTTAGACACTGGTGAGGAATCCGAATGTCATTGGTTCTATTGATGGCACACATGTGGCCCTGGTACCACCAGGGGCACATGAACAGACATACCGGAAAAGGAAACATTTCCACTCCATCAATGCTCTGGTGGTATGTCTAGCGGACATGTGCATCACACATGTGTGTGTATGTTTCCCCGGTTCTGCGCATGATGCCTACATCATGAGGAGTAGTCCTATTGTGACGATGATGTCACAGATGCCAAATCAGCGTGTCTGGCTTGTCGGTGTGTACTGACTGTTTACCATTGTATGTGTTCAGCAATGTTGTATTCCACCCTCTTTCAAAACTCATCTAATGTGCTATTCTTTGTATGTAGGTGACTCTGGATACCCCAACATGCCATGGTTGCTGACACCCCTGAGGAACCCTATGACGGCAGCCGAGATGCGTTACAATGAGGAATATGGTCGGACCAGGAGAGTGATCGAGCGGACCTTTGGTCACCTGAAAAGCCGCTTCCGCTGCCTGGACAAGACAGGAGGGGCCCTCCCATATGACCCTGCCAAGGTGTGCAAAATTATCATATTATGCTTCATGCTACACAACATGGCAGTGCGGAAGTAGTGGCCTCCTATCCATGATGACGATGACCTACATCCTTCACCTGTGGAGGATCCAGGCCTGGGCCACGATGCCAGTGATGATGATGATGAGGGTGATGTCGGCACACAGCTCATCAGCAACTTCTTCACCTGAATGTGAGTTTACAGGGTTGTTATGTCAATGTATTGAGTTAGCCTAAAATGCGTTGGTGCTGCTCAGTAGCTGTTTGGGTTTTTCTTTCTGCTACTTGACTGGATGTGTGCAGTGATGTGTCCTGTCAGATTGTCTGTACTCCACAATAGTGTCGACATGCTAACTTGTTTCTGTGTAGGTTTCATGACATTTTTAGTGCATGTGTACTGCATTTCTAACCTGTTCTGTTGTGCAGGGTACTTTGCCTGTTGTTTGGTCAACTCTGACCCCCAACACCCAGAATCTAATCCCAGAGTGGAAGTTGTCGATTCCCATCAAGTGATGTACCACGCACCCCTGAACGTCAATTCTTAGACACTTTGTGACCGTGTGCCAACTGTCACATGGAATTACTTTGCAACTGTAGTGAAATAAACAGGTTGCTGATGTGTAATGAACCTGTGTTTCACTTAGTTATGTGTGTTGTCTGTCTTCACACATCTGACTGACATTTGCTCACCTCACCTGTGGGCTTCTCACCACTGACTGTGGATAGGTGTGGTGTCTCTGTATTCCACTGTATTTCTGTTCCACATCTTGGTAGGCGATGAGTAACATGGCCATGGTGAGTATGTGTTGTGGTGCCCTAGTGATGTCTCTCCCTCATATGTGTCACATCAACATGACTCACAAAACGGTAATCACATTGCTGTAGTAGTTAGCATGCACTGTGTTCTTTAGCAGGCCATCATCCCCATGACACATACCAAGTTTGAATTACAACAGAGGCAAGTATAGTGTAATAGTGAGTTTATTTACATCCATGTGTGGACATAGGAATGTGGGTGCTGTACATTAGGTTTGGAATCCAAAGTTTACAGATGAGTTTGAGGTCATGGTAGCTGAAAAATCTAGAGTAAAGTCTACAGTCATCTGCTACATCAGACCAACATGAACCCTCCATGTCATGTGGACGAGTCGGGTTATATGCAACAAGGTGAACGGTTTGCACACAAAGAACAAAATCTAGAACAGGTTTTGTGGTCCTGGGGGATGTGCATGCCCATCTGTTTCTCACTTGTCCTTCTTCGGACAACCCCTCTTCTTCTTTATGGGGGGATCCTCAGGTGCAGGCATTTGCGGTGCAGTGGACTCTCCACCAGAGTCATTCTCCCTCACTGTGGCATTTGCAGATCTTGCAGCAACAGATGTTGTGGGCACACAGGGAGGTGTGGACATGTTGCTGCTGGTCTGGCGGAGTTATGTCAGTATGTCCCTATGCACTGCAGTAAGGTCATCCCATTTGGACTCCATGCGAGCATGATGGGCATCCTGCTCCTGTTGAATGTCCTTGAGGATCCCCACTATCTGGCCGAATACTCCGGTGCTATCCTGGTACACATCTATGATGCATAGCAGTTGGGGGTCATCATGCAGTCCAGACCCCTCTGCAAGCCGTGACCTCTGCCTACCACCCCTGCCACCACTCATCGCCAGATGGGAAGGATCTGCGGTGGCACGCACAGGTGACCCTGGGCCCCCTTGGTTGTTGCTACTGGTGGTGTTGTCCGTAGCTTCCTGGATGGACGGTTTCCCTGTGCTATTGGAATTCTGTGTCCTTGGTCTGTCTGTGTTGGCGGGGGTGCTGTGTTTGTTGCCAGAGCTTGTAGTCGTGGTTGCAGGGGGTGCAGATGTTTGTACTGCTGGTGCTACATGATGACTCACACCAGAGGTGCCAGGTTGTTCTTCGTCATCCGAAGAGGAGAGAGACCGATCCACACCAGAGAGCTCAGGCTCCACTGGAGTCAAGGACTCATCTTCATTTGCTGCTGTGTCCCCTGCACCACCTGGGTTTGGAAGAGACACACAATGTGAGTTATGTTTCTACAGGCATCAATGTTTCACATAGATGACATTTGCAACTGTACGTCAGGATGGGTGCCTGTACCCTGCATTGTCATAAGTTGTCAGGGACAGAGATTGATATTGTTGTGGCACATTGTCCAGCCAACATAAATCATTTCAATGTGCATGTCGAAATGTGTGCATGACCAGCTCATGTATGGATTAGACTGTACATGGCCATTCCTACTCAAGGGCCATCATGCGGCTGACACAGGTGTGTCATCCCTGTTCACATTTGACTCTGCTTCCCTGTGAGGGAGTGTGCCAGTGCTGACAAGATGGCTGACAGTCCAGTCCTGGTGTTAGTTGGTGCCCAGTTCCCAGCAGGGCCTTGTGCTCCCCACAGCAGAACCCAGTGTCAGACATCTTGTTAGTCCATTTCCACTCCCTGTGAGGTGAGCATGGTTCAGTGTGAGCTTGCTGGCCCATGTAGGACTGTGGGGATTGTCAGTGACTGCAACTTCCATCATGCTCTTGGCTACACCCCTATTCCCAATATGCATATACTTCCTAATGTTTGACTCTGCTTCCCTGTGAGGGAGTGTGCCTGTGCTGACAAGGTGGCTGACAGTGCAGTCCTGTGTTAGTTGGTGCCAAGGTTCCCAGCAGGGACTTGTGCTCCCCACAGCAGAGCCCAGTGTCAGACATCTTGTTAGTCCATTTCCACTCCATGTGAGGTGAGCATGGATCGGTGTGAGCTTGCTGGCCCAAGTAGGTAGGTGGGGATTGTCAGTGACTGCAACTCCCATCATGCTCTTGGCTACACCCCCTTCCCAACATGTCCATACTTACTGCTTTTTGACTCTGCTTCCCTGTGAGGGAGTGTGCCTGTGCTGACAAGATGTCTGACAGTGCAGTCCTGGTGTTAGTTGGTGCCAAGTTCCCAGCAGGGCTGTGTGCTCCCCACAGCAGAGCCCAGTGTCAGACATCTTATCAGTCCTTTTCCACTCCCTGTGAGGAGACCATGGTTCAGTGTGAGCTTGCTTACCCATGTAGGTGGGTGGGGATTTTCAGTGACTGCAATTCCCATCATGCTCTTGGCTACAACCCCCTTCCCAGCATGCCCATACTTCTTGCTTTTTGACTCTGCTTCCCTGTGAGGGAGGGTGCCTGTGCTGACAAGATGACTTATAGTGCAGTCCTGGTGTTTGTTTGGCTACAAGTTCAAAAGGAGCCCCTGTGCTTCACACAGCAGAACCCAGTGGTGGATTTTGGGTGATATATCATTTGAGTGTGAGGCATTGCATTATCCCTGGCGAGTTGTGTGGAGTTTGTATTGAGGGGTGTGTGTGGCAAAACATACTGGTAAGTATGGTCAGAGCTGTCAGTCCTCCTTCTCACCCAGCCAGACATCCCACCATGAAACATGCTTCCGTTGAAGGGCGTGCAAGTTGGCTTTCAGGATGTCGGGCAGTGGTGTCCTGCTTCTGATTTGATCACAAGCCCAACAAGGGCCCTGTGCTCCACACAGCAGAACCCAGTGTCAGACATCGTGTCAGTTCTTTTCCACTCCCTGTGATGTCAGCCTGGTTCAGAGAGGTCATGATAGGCCGATTGGGACGGGGAGCATTATCTGTGACTACAAACCTGAACATGCTTTTGGATACACTCACTTTACCAACATACCCACTATTCCTTCCTGTCAGTCAGCTTCACTGTGAGGTTGCGTTTGTGGTGGCAAAATGTCTGACAGTGTTTCTTTAGATCTCTGCCACTGCCTTGCTCTATCTGTTGGTAGGTTTGTGCATGTCATGACACAGTTACAAATCACTATGAGATGGCAGGTATTGTGTTTGTCTGACTAGCATACACATCTTGGGATAATTATCTTTTGGTTACTGTGGCTTTGCTAATGGTGCATGGTTTCACTGTCCCCTTGACAGTGATGTGTGTATTGCGACACAGTATTCAGTATATTGGTTGTGTACTCACCAGGCTCTGGTATGTCTGCTAGACCATGGACGCTCTCTAGTGGTAGGATGTCCCGCAACTTTTCGTCCCCGTGCCTGAATTATACTGGTTTGGCAGGAGGGCCACCGCCAGTGCCCTGACTCAAGGCATGTTGCTTGTCGAGGAGCTTCTTGACCTTCCTGCGCACTTCATACCACCTGTTCTGGATGTCATCCTTTGTGAGTAACGTTGGTGCTTGTGCGTTCACCTTGTCCACAAACCTCGCCCACATCTTTGTTTTCTGTCACATGGGTGCCTTTTGTACCAATGTTCCAAACAAATGTGGCTCCACTCTGAGGATTTCATCTACCAGGACTTCTAACTCAATGTCTGTGAACTTTGGATTCTTCTTCGGGGGCATGGTGATGGGTGGTGGTGGGGAGTGATGTTTGTGTGAGGGTTGAAGTGAGGGTGAGTGAGTGTCAGTTTTGCTGGATGTATGTGAGGATGCTTTTGGAGAGGTGCAAATGGTGTGAAGGTTGTGTAATGGGTGAGTTGTGAGTGTGTCTGTGGTTGCTGTCTGAAGATGTTGTCTGCTGGCTGATCTGTTGTATTCGCAAAGGATCATGGTAGTGATTTTTGGCCTTTATATTGGTAGAGTTGTGGGTGTGTCTCGGGTCCAAGTTTTTTTTTTATAATTTATTGACTTTGTCATTGCTTGTTTGATCCTTTTTTGTGTTTTTTCCTTTATGTTTTTCTGGCATGTAGGAGACGTTTTTCAGACCAATTCGCAAGCTGATGTTGGCTAGTGCAGGCTTCTCCGAGTCTTTCACGCTGACTTTCTTCTGTGTTGCATACACCTCAGTCACGGGGGTCTCTGTTGCTTCGGGTCCCTGTTTTCTGTGCATGTCAGTCATGCAGCTTGAGCTCCGTGCGAGTCGGTCTGATTTCACATGCATTGCTTCGTACTGTGCGGGTCGGACATCACGGGGACGTGTCGGTCGGGTTCATTCCTGGTTCGTGTCGGTCGGTGCGGCTCGCTTCTCGTTTCTGGGCGAATCACTGTTTTCCGTACGGCTCGCTCCACCAGCTTGTATTTCTTATGGATTGGTTGTATGTCATGGCATTGCATCGTACTACACAAGTCGTATGGCACCTGTACATGTCGATCGGACTTCGTTCCCGGTCCGTGTTGATCGGTTCGATTTCCAGCCGGAATCAGAATAGGCACCTCAGTGTGGAGAAATGCAAATTTAACACCCACATTAATGACTATTTCAGATACAAAATATCTGCCAGTGGAGTAGAACACAATTCTAATCAAATTGAGGCAATTGATGGTATTCCTCTGCCTGAAAACAAGGATCAGTTATGATATTTTATGGGTTTGGTTGAGTTTTACACTACGTTAAATACTGGGTGTGTGGACAAAACATACAACATGAGGAGTCTTCTTAAAAATAATGTATTAGTTGCATGGAGTGTGGAGTGTAATCAAGACTTTAAATTGAGTAGGAAGAATGTGTTACATGCAATTCAATACTCATGATGAAACCATAATCATCACTGATGCGAGTCAAAAAGGTTTACGGGGGTTGAGGCAGAGGTTGTACCCTTTGTACTGCTGTAACATATATTGTGAATAAAGATTTACTGCAACCAAAAGTGGCAATACCATGATGTACTATGGAAGACTTGTGCACAACCTGATCTATGTAGATCGTGAGACTTCATGTATGCACATTATCATGTACCCATCCTGAATTTTCAGAGCATTTCTCTCATCCAAGACTGCCACTCAAAGCAGACTTGAAGGCTACAACACAATAGGCATGCCTGAGATAATTTTGTACCACCTGTTTTGGGTGTTGATATGGCAATTTCGAGAAGTATTAATTTGTTGATCACAATCTCCGTATCGACAACTACTGCTCATAATATACTGAGCAAAATCTATCAAAATGTGGTAGCTGCACTTCACTAATGGCTTCCAGTGTCTCGCGAAAGATACATTGACTTTTTATTTGCAAGGATTGATGGTGCTCGATTATGTTCGCTGTCTCCTCGAGATCACTGTCCATCTGAAATTTGTGGAAAAAACACTGACGGTTCCTGTAATTGAGGAATTAAACTTAGCCCAGGCCCTGAAACGTAAGTCCATGGGCGGCAATTCATAATTTTGAAGATTGGCCATTTAATGCCAATTCAATTTGGAATCTGTAATACTGACTAGTAACCATCAAAGCTCAAGTTCCAAAAGTCAGCTTCTCTTCTGCTTGTGACAAGTGAAAAATGAAATTCAAAGCAAAGCATTCCTCTTTGCTTAGAGTTCTGACTCACTGAGACATTCTTTGTATTCCCTTAGCATATCACACTTGCTGCTACTGTATTGTTCACTGGCCTTGTGATGTGTAAAGATAGACCTCCTTCTCTTAACGTTAAATATTTTATCAACTGCAGCTTCTGCCTATAATGCATGTATTTCCAAATGTGGTAGTCAGCCATATTCATGCCAGACTGATGGCTCCAGTTAATGTAAATCCGATGCATGGTAAACCGTTTTTACCCACAATTCCTGATTGCTTTTAAATACTTGTATTTTAATCTGTTCCTAGGACTGTGTTTTTCATTTCTAGCACAATTTGCACTGCTGGGGGCTTCTTTTGAAATGGGAATTCCAGGGTAGTGGGAGCAGCTATTAACTTTAGTACAAGGGTAAGACGGGCATTTTTACCCCTATTGTGACAGCTGTAGGTTCCATTTTCTGGCAGTACGCGCTCTAGGCTCACATGAATAAAGCTTGGGCCACTACGTAGATGCACAGCTTTTTGTAAAGCCACTTTTTTGCACAATTAGTGATTATTTTAAAAAACTGGTGATTTGATCTGTTCCTAAGCTTGTGTTTTTACTTTCTTGTACAATTTGCACAGTTGGGGGCGTCTTCTGAAACAGGAAGTTGATGGTTGTGGGAGAAGCTAATAACGTTATTTATTTTTTACCCCTTTTGTGACAGCAAGAGGCATCACATTTTTCTGACAGTGAGCACTCTTGTCATCCAGGAGGCCCACATATATAAAGCTGGGGCCACTATGCCGATACACAGCTTTTTTTAAACCTGCTTTTTTGCACAATTCCTGATTGCTTTTAACTGGTCTATTAATCTGTTTCTGGGCCTGTGTTTTTACTTTCTAGCACAATTTGTGCAGTTGTGGCTTCTTTTGAAATGGGAAGCCAAGGGCGGTGGGAGAAGCAAATAACTTTAGTATGAAGAGAAGACGGCCATTTTGACCCATATTGTGACAGCTAAGGGCACCATTTTCTGGCACTGAACGCTCTTGTCGTCAAGGAGACCCACAAGTATAAAGCTGGGGTTGCTGTGCAGACTTGCGCAGTGGGTGAGCCAAAGGCGAGCCCGTCTGCGCCTATCTGCTCCCATCAGTGTGCGAACAGCGGCAAGCTCTAGCCACTCTGCCCGTGGCACAATACGCAGCAAACCATTGGATCCATGATTTACAGACAATCTGAGGCTAAAGAAGAAATTCTGCATGGATTTGGAATGGCAGTAGTGGAACGATTATAAGGATGACAACAACATCACATATAAGACAGCACTAAGGTAGTACCAATGCAGTACCAGTGATATTGAAATCCTGGTCTTCAAAATCAGCTCTTATTTGGAGACCAGTTGGAAGGGGGCATTGGTGTATCGTCCCCCGGGCCCTTGCACAGACGCCTCTACAATCCTTATGGAGACGCTGGCTCCCCATATTAGCATGGGAACAAACTTCCTACTCCTTGGAGACTTTAATATCCATAGTGAACTGGTGGACAACGTAGAAGACCAAACCTTACTGGCAGATCTAGCAACTTTGGGCTTCAAACAATGCAATGAGGGCCCCACACATCACGCTGGTCACACTCTCGACTTAATTTTGTTGAACTCACACATGTTGACCTGTCATCCTCCTATATAGGTGGAGTGGACTGACCACTTCGTGATAGGTTTCTCCCTTCCCAATTCTGATAGAAGATCGCCCCCAACCTGCCCCTCTCTCTCTATGGCGCAGGCAGTGGCACAAGGTGTCCTTGGAGGCCTTTAGAGACATCTTTGTTCCCCCGGACATTTCCACCTCGGATACCCTGGATATGGCCCTTTCCAAATACAATGCAGCCCTGAATACTGCAGTTAATCTTATCGCCCCTCTAAGAGTCTGTAATCAGCAGTCTAACCGCCGGCAGGAATTATGGTATTCTGATCTACTGCATGCAGAAAAGAAAGTATGCAGGAAGTTGGAGAAGACATGGAGAAACTCCCATACTGTAGCAGATAAATTTCGCTACCACTCTGCCATGAGATCTTATCACAGAAATATCAGAGCTGCTCGTAAAAACCATATTATTTCTCAACTGTCTGAGGCAGGCAATGGCCCGAAAATACTATATCAGGTTCTCAGAACCTTCACTAAGCCTGTAGCTTGTGAAAGTCCAGAGACTGTGTCCCAACAACTGTGTGATGACACTGCTGGGTTCCTCTCGAATAAGATCGACTCTATCTACCAAAAAATTGCCCAATCTAGTATTTTGGTCGATACTAGTGATTCCTTTCTAAGCCCTCAGCACGAGACTGTTGAATCTGGCCCCACTAAACTGTCCTGCATTCCTGAGATCAGTTTGGACAATGTTAATTCATTGATTGGCACCATTAAATCGGGTTTCCCGGCGGACCTCGTTCCTGCCCGAGTGATGCATCTCATAGGAGACACTCTTAGTCCTACTATTCAGACCCTGATTAACCGCTCGTTATCTGAAGGTTTAGTTCCACTGGAGTGGAAAAATGCCCTTGTCAAGCCCATTAGGAAAAACACCTCCGTCCCTTGGTCTGATATGTCCAACTTGAGGCCCATCACCCTTTTGCCGTTTGTCGGCAAACTGATGGAGAAACATGTCAACCTTCATTTCTCCAGTTTCATTGAGCAGGCCGGATGCCTGGACCATTCTCAATCAGGGTTCAGGCCAAAGTATAGTACCGAGACTGCTCTCCTTTCAGTCACGGATACTATACGTATGTCTCTGGACAGGGGTTTGTCTGTGGTGTTGGTGCTGTTGGACTTGTCCGCAGCATTCAACACCATATCACATGCCATTCTTCTAAGAAGACTAGAGGAGATTGGCTTGGAAAAATCTGCCCTGGCGTGGTTCACCAGCTTCCTCACAGACCGTACCCAGCAGGTGAACACGGGCACTTTCAGTTCCACTCCTTCCAAAATCTCTAGAGGAGTCCTGCAGGGCTCCTGTCTCAGCCCTACGCTGTTTAATGTTTATGTTGCCTCTCTGGCCAGTATTATGAGGTCTTACTGGTTTGTACCCATATCATATGCTGATGACACTCAGTTGTTGTTTACCTTTAAAACCTTCACCCCTGTGCGGGCGTGGCTTGCGCGCCGCTTCAGCATGGCGTGTTGCGCTTGAGCTCCGAGGCGAGTTTGTCCCGTCGAGCGATTTTCTCCATCTCTTGCTGCCCTTCTTGACGGAAAAAGCAACCCTCATCAGCGGAACATGTGGAGAGCTGGTTGACGCTGTTTTCCTGATGTTTTGGCCACCGGCTGCATGATTTCTGCCTCAAGCTTCACAAGCGCTCGCATTCCTCACGAGCGACCGCCATTTTCCCGCTCATGACGTTCCTGTCATTTTACTTCAGAGGCGCCGCCGCGGATACAATTTTGCTGTGTCGCTTGGCTGCCTAATGCATTTCGTCCACGACGCCTACTACTGGTAACATTTTTTGCCTTCTTTATGTTACTATCTTGCTGCTTGGTTGGGTTTTAAGCTGTTCACACGCTATTTTTCTCTCAGTCCGCTTCTCTCATAGAGGTGTCGACATTTTTACTACGAACTCATTACGGTGCTCCCCTGTTCTGCTCATACTTTCACCACTAGAATATCATAGCGCTCTTTGAGCTTGGTCTCCTATTTTTTACTATTTGTGGGACACTCTGCGCAACTTTTGTGTTTTCTCTCTTCCTCAAGTGGTATTCTTGCAGGCTACTACCTCAACACTGCCAATATGAATCGGTCTTCGACCAACAAAGACTCTAAGGATGTTGGCACGTCGTTGAAAAGGCTCAAGTCAGTCTCTCCGACGCCTGAGTCTCCTCAGTCAGACACTACTTCCACATTGGACACGATATTAACACGCCCTAATGAAGTGCATGATATTGCGCAGTCAACAAAAACTAACACAGACTTGCTACAAGTGGAAGTGTCTGCTATCAGAAATGACTTTAAAGCCCTTTCTCTTCGTGTATCAGCGACAGAATCACGAATCAGTTCTGCAGAGGATGGTATGCAAAAACAATCCAGATCCCTTAACCACTTGGAACGCTCAATGCGCAGAGATCTCACTGAGCAGGAGGACCGTAATCGTAGATCTAATCTGCGCATTTTTGGTCTACCGGAAGATTCAGAGAAATCATCTTCCTCTATGATAGAGTTTTTATATCATTGGATTCCGGATACACTCCAAATAACATTCCACAGAGATTTTGAGATAGAAAGAGCACACCGTGTTCCAACGTTTCGACCTAAGACAGCAACCCAGCCAAGAGCAATCATTTTTAAGCCTTTGCGACATCAACACACTGAGCTGATTCTCTCTCATATGCGGAAAGTTAAGCAACTCAGCTGGGATGGCCATCGCATCTCCATTTCCCAGGACTTTGCCAGAGTCACAGTCATAAGAAGGAAAGGCTTCCTGAATCTTCGAAAACGACTCACGGAAATGGGCATTCCTTTTTCTTTTTCTGGTCCTTCCAAATTTCGCATTACACATAAAGGTCGTTCCAGAATCTTCGATGAACCGGCGGATTTGACGACATTCCTGGATAACCAGTTGGAGATAGAGATGGAAATCCAAAGAGCAACTTCGCAGACTCCTGGTGCCTCAGGAACTTGAACTGTTTCTCCTCTATCTCTGGATATACTTTTTCTGGCTAGATGCCTTCTCTCTCGTTCCAGCTAACTTACATGTCGGTCTGTCCTTCTGTCAATGTTCGTCCTAACGCTGTTCTTTTTTTATCCATGCTATTCTCGTTTTTCTCCTTCTTCCTTGTATTCAACCTCCCTATCTTTTTATGGTGTTTATCCTACGAGAACACTTTTTCCTATCCTTCCACTTTTTTTCTTCTTCCTTCCTATCTGTCGTCCTTTTTTCTGTTCCTCCTGATTATTTCTTCACCATTGTTATTCCTCTTTCTATTCCGAGTCTTTTTCTTTCTCTTTTTTCATCCAAGTTCCCTTACTTCTCTGTTTTCTTACTTTGGTGACTTAGCTTCATATTCTTCTCTATTACTGTCATAGCTTGTTCTCACTTATGATGTTATTTTCTAGATATGCATTTTACCTACCTTACATTTATCTACTGTTTAAGATTTTCCGTATATAATTAGCGTATTATTACTTAGTTCACTCGCATTTTTACTTACATATATCTCATGCTAGGATGTTATTATATTATAGTTGGTGTACAATTCTCTTCGTTATTTGCTCTGTTATTTACTATACTTGTTCTCTTCCTTCTATTCTCTCCCTCTTTTTTTATCTACAGTGCTCTTTTTCCATTCTCTCACGCACCTCTTTTTCTTACTTCTATTATTCGACTTCATAGTGTAGTCATATGCAAGTATACGTTATTCTTTGAGTATGTTGTAACCTTTTATAATATGTATTGTATTCACTAAATGCTATATGCTATTTAAACTTTTTCGTACATAATTACACTGTTATTATTTTTCCTACTACTGTTGCTTAGTATAGATATTACTCTCGCTAGGATATTGTTACTCTACTCTGACTTGGAGTATTCTTTTCTTTACTAGTTTAGTAATTACATTATAATAATGTTTTCCGGTAATATTTGTTCCTTGCTTTTCTTATTATCAGTCGCTGTATTTTAGTATTGGGCTACTATTTTTTACCCACTTATGCTCCTACTACGGGTCCCTTACTCGCCTTTTCCACGTTCTCCCTTGCATGATATGGGTCTTTTTTAGACCTCCCCTCCTGCCTCTTCTCTCTCTCCTTTCTATTCTATTTTCATCTCTTCTTTTTCTTTTTTTCTCCTGGTTCTCCCACATGGATGCTCCCGCAGATTTTCTTTTGATTAATGGTTGGTCCCTTATATTTTTCACGTTCGTTCTTTCTCTGTTATCAGTGTTGTCTTCTTTTGATCCCTCTTTTTTTACATGCCAGGTCGAATGTGTTATCCCTTAATGTTAAGGGTTTGAATCACCCAGTGAAAAGGTCTAAAATCTTGGACTACTGTAAGTCTCTCTCTGCGGATTTAGTTCTTTTTCAAGAATCTAAGATCACTAGCAGAGAAGCGCTGTTTTTGAAGAAGGAATGGGTGTCGGATGTTTCTTGTTCTGATGCCTCTGGCAAACGAAATGGAGTTGTTACGCTAATTTCAAGGAATTCCGGTCTATCAATTCTCTCTTCTGAGCATGATTCTGAGGGTCGTTGGCTCTTATCTAAACTATCGGATGGACAGCATGATTTGTATGTTATGAATATCTACGCTCCGAATGTTGATGATCCAGCGTTTTGGAAATCCATTACTAAAACCTTGCATAACACCCCACATGCTGGTAATCTCATTGTTGGTGGCGATTTTAACTTACCAATGGACCCTCTTTTAGACAGGAATTCTGCATTTCAGTTTCGTCCTCCTAAAGCACACAAACAAATGCTTAACATGTGTTCCATTTCTCATCTTCATGATATCTGGCGTCTTCATAATCCCACTGGTTGTGATTTTTCTTTCTTCTCCTCGCCTCATTCCTCCTTTTCTCGTATTGATTATCTCCTAGTTCATTCTTCTCTTGTCTCATCTTCTTCTTCTCCACTTATACACCCCATTGTCATCTCTGATCATGCCGCGGTCACTTTTACGCTATCTTCCTTTGTTCCTAAACCACGTGGTCGTTCATGGAGATTAAATACTGAAGTGTTAAATGACTCCTCTCAAGTGGCGGAATTTTCTACGGATATAGATACTTTTTTCCGTGAAAACGAGGATTCTGTTTCTTCTCCAATAACTCTATGGGATTCTTTTAAATGTACTTTCCGGGGTCAAGTCATTAAATGTATGTCCAAACGTAATTCGGCTATTAAAAAAGAGCTTACTGATTTATCATCTGAAATCAAAAGTCTAGAAGCTTCCTTTCGACACACCAAAGATCCGACTAGCCTACAGCAAATAAAGCTCCTAAAATACAAATATAATACAATTGTTACTAAAAGGGCTCATATTGGTGTCCAAGCACAAAAGTCCAAGAAGTTACTTTTGAAGAATCGGGCTGGGAAACTTTTGGCTGCTACCCTAAAATTTCAAGATTTCTCTTTTAAGTCCTCACAAATTTCTTCTATTACGGATCACACTGGCTCTAAAAAATTTCAAACAGAGGAAATTCTTGAAGTTTTTCGCGATTTTTATAATAAACTATATACCCCCTCTAACCAATCATCTTTTGACATGTGTCAAGATTTTTTAAAATCGATTCCGATTCAGTCAGTCTCTGAGGAAGATCGCTCCATCCTTAACAAACCTATTTCACCTGAGGAAATAGTCGCCGCGATCAAGGCCACCCGTTCTGGGAAAGCCCCTGGCCTGGATGGTTATCCAATATTATTTTATAAAACCTTTCTCCCGTTGCTTGTCCCTAAGTTACAGTCTGTCTTTAATTCTTTTGTTCAGGATGGCTCTGTTTCTGGTACGGCTGCTAAAGCCAACATAGTTGTGATCCCGAAAGAAGGGAAGGAGCATTCGGATCCTAAAAACTTCCGGCCTATTTCTCTCCTTAATATGGAAGCAAAGATTTTTGCTAAAATCCTGGCTAAACGTTTAGAATCCTTTATTCCTCATCTTGTACATCCCTCCCAAACTGGTTTTGTTAAGGGTCGTCTGGCAAGGGACAATATTCGCACTTTCTGTCATGTTATCGGTGCGGCCAAGCGTTCCCAACTCCCGGCCGCGGCCTTGGCCCTTGATGCAGAAAAGGCCTTCGATAAGGTCTCTTGGCCATTCCTTTGAGCTGTCTTATGCGCACATAACCTTGGAGAGTCTTTCATTAACATGGTGATGTCTTTATACTCCCAACCTAAAGCTAATATTAGAGTTAATGGTGCCACGTCCTCATTTTTTAATCTTTGCCAGGGCACGAGACAGGGTTGTCCCTTATCCCCACTCTTATTTTTATTATCTATTGATCCTCTTCTTCGGTTGATTGATTTCCATCCTAATATTAAAGGTTTTTCTTTTGGTTCTCACTGTCTTAAACGTGCAGCATACGCTGACGATGTTCTCATTTTCTCAGACGATATAGCCTTGGCCATCCCTGCTATTTCCGACACCATCTCTTTGTTCTCAACGGTATCCGGTTATACTCTAAATAAAGATAAGACGGAGATGTTCCCTTTAAATGCCTATTGCTTTCCTGCTCATATGGGCTTGGCTGGTTTTAAGTGGCAATCTACACATCTCAAATATTTGGGAATTTATTTCTGTTCCACTCTCCATGCCACCGTTGCTTATAATGAATCTCAGACTATTATCAAAGTACGTCGTCTTCTGGATACATGGTCTCCAAAACATATTTCATGGTGGGGTCGTTTACAATCTCTTAAAATGATGATCACGCCGATAATCAATTTCGTCTCCTCCATGCTTCCGCTTAAATTGTCTGATTCCTTTTTTCGAGAAATTGATGCTCTCACTTCTAAATTTTTATGGAATGGCAAACGAGCTCGATTAGCATATAAATATTTACGTCGGCCCTGTGATATGGGTGGCTGTAACTTTCCGGATTGGGAGAAATACCAAACTGCTTTCTTGGCCTCTCAGGGTGCTTTTTGGTTTTCTCCTCCAACCCGTCATGTCCCCTCTTGGATACTCATAGAACAGGAATTAGCATCACCTTTACCAATTGCCTCTTTTTGTACTACAACCACTTTGCACATTCTGTTTTCCCGCTCTATCATTATTGATACAATTACTGCGATTAGGAAATTAGATAGGAAGATGGCAATTCCTTTGCATAAAACTAGGTGGTCTTCTATCTGGAGAAACTCCAAAATCAAGATTACTATTTCTCCCGACCTCATGTCTTACTGGGCTGCAAAGGGAATCTCTCTTGTCCAACATTTATATAGTGATTCTGGCGATCCCTTACCTTTCTCTACCCTGGCACACGAACATTCTTCAACAAATCTTGACTTCTATACCTTTCTTAAAATCAAGGTTGCTGTTTCAAAAACTCGTCTTCACCCCTCCTCCTCCACCATTTCGCTTTTCCACATTTGGCTCAAAGCTGGTCATGTTGCTTCCAAAATTTATAAGTTTCTGTCCTCTACTTCGCTTCCTGACCAGACGGTGGCACAACAAAAATGGTTGCGTCATTTTGATCACAACATCACGGATCATATCTCATCCGAAGCTTGGCAATCCATTGGTAAATTAGCTCTCCGTAATAAAATAGCTCCTTCCCTAATGCAATCTAAGTTTTTCTCGATCAATCTCCTCCATTGGACGCCTGTGCGTCTTCATTCGCTCAACCTTAAAGACGATGACCTTCGCTGGAGTTGCGGCTTGGTGGCTGGGGATTTTCCACATATGTTTTATCATTGCTCCTTACTTAAACCTTTCTGGGACCTTTTTCAGCAACATTTGTCTCTTATTTTTAATATTGAGCTCCAACTTTCCTTTCCTTTAGTCTTATTAGGCCCCTTGGCTGCTCCGACTCCTCTCCCTTTAGACCCGATGGAATTACAACTGTTAGATCTTCTCTTAGCTGTAGCGGTCAAAATCATTCTTATGGAATGGAAATCCTTTTCGTCTGTCTCCTACCATACGTGGTGGGCGTGGGTATCCTTCTTACGCAGTGCCCACACCTCAGTAGATCTAGCACACCTGTCGCCTTCCATCTCTGAAGGGGTTTGGAAAGCCTTGGACGATTATATGGAACTCTCCTCGAAAGGGTTAGTCCCTCAATTCCCTGTTGATTTGTATGTCTAATTGTTGTCTGCTCTTTGCGCTACATTGGGTCGCTCATGTGGGAATCCTTCTTTTTTCTTTTTTCCTCTTTCCTGTCCTCTCATCCTGTTCTTTCTTTCTGCTGCTTTTTCCCTTCTTTCCTTTTTTCTTTCTTTTCTTCTACCTCCTCCCTTGTCCCCATCCTCAAATTAGAGAGTGATGCGTTTTGCTTTTGATTAATGAAAGCCTGTATTGGTTCATATTCTCAACTTAGCATTGATTGTCTTTTTTTAATTTTACTTACATCTATTTTTACTGACTTCTTAAGTGCTGTACGTGCTTATCTTTTTCACTTCTGTCAGAATTTTTCACCTCTATTGTATTTGGTTTTTATTACATGGATCATTATCTTTCTCAATAAAATCTTCTTGAAATCCAAAAACCTTCACCCCTGTGGTAAGGCAAGCCTTCTCGAGTGGCATGACGGCGGTCGCCAGTTGGATGGCCAACAAATTTCTCCAGTGTAATGTGGGAAAGTCAGAAGTCATGTTGTTCGGGGAAGCTAAAATCCTGTGGGCCCCTGACTGGTGGCCTACCAGCCTGGGAGAGGCCCCCTCCCCTAAACAGGTGGTGACAAATCTGGGGGTCCGCCTTGACCAAGACCTCACACTTGTACATCACGTTAACATCATGGTGGGGTCTTGTTTTCATGTCATCAGCCTCCTTCGGAAGGTGTTCCCTCTCCTGCCCGACAGCTCGAGGAAGACCTTGGTTCAGGCTCTCGTGTTGAGTCGCTTGGACTACTGTAAAGGTCTTCTCCTAGCGGCCAATGAGGGCGTTTTAAACAAATCCAAGTAGTACAGAACACCGCAGCACGCCTGGTGACAAATGCCCCACCCAGAACTCCATCCCGGCCCCTTCTTAAGCTGCTCCACTGGTTGCCCATCCGGAAACGGGTGGAATTTAAGACCTGCTGCGTGGTGCACAAAATTCTGCATAATCTAGGGCCATCCTACCTAGCTGACAAATTTGTCCATCATCGCCCCTTACGAAACCTGCGCTCTAGTTACCAGCTGTTACTGCAGGTTCCTGAATCAGCAAGACCAGACAGGGAGGACGTGCCCTCTCTGTTATGGGTCCATGACTGTGGAACAACCTTCCCCTTTTCCTTAGGCAGTGTACCAGCCACTCAATCTTCAGGAAGAGTCTTAACACCACGCTGTTTCAGTACTAGCGCTCACCTCTCCTTGCACCCTCCGACAGCACTGCGCGGAGATACACCTCCGGGTGTGATTCCGGTGCGTTACAAACCCATAAATAAATAAATAAATAAATACATAAATAAATAGTATGCTGTGGTGAAAACAGCTAAGGAGCTCTATTTCAAAGGAATGATATGTGCAGCAGATAATACGTCTAGGGAAGTATTTAAGGTGGTGAAAAATGTCATGTAACCTGAGATAGACACCAGAGCTCAAAAACCATTAGCTACATGGTTTGAACAGCTGGCCTCCTTTTTTCAAAGCAACATTTGTAATGTTCAAGCAAGTTTTATCACTGGTTTTGTCACGTGCCCGAGTTAGGCCCAGTAGGACTTAGTATCATTTTGCATGCACAAGAATCCTTTTATCTAAAGATGCCATCTCTGTGCCACATTAACGTATCACATAATTTGCATTTGTGATGCTTGGATTGATTGTGCAGAAACACACACCTTGTTGACACAGAACACTTCATGAGAATCCTATCGCACTGCCTTGGCATTTGATGCAAGTCCTTTCACATACGTAATAACAAATGCATTTTATTATTGCATCCATATGGCAATACAGTTTTCTGTAGAACACAAATAATGGTTGCTCCATTACACTACCTACACCCGGCAAGGATGCCTTTTGCTATATATAGTCTTTTGTTTCCTAATCCAAACATAATCAGCGGAGACACTTCTGCTGATCTGCATGCTGAAGCTTTTGCCCAGCATCTGACTGATATCTCAGAGAGGGGTGTCCAGTTCTTGACCAAGACTGAGTTGTATACTCTTACCCACCATGTATAGGGGTTAGGTCACCAAGACCGGGGTTTTCTTGGCAGAACAATCATTCACATCCTAGAAAAATAGGTTAGGGTTAGCATCACATGGGTAGGTTTGATTTTAATAATCGTTTATAAGTATCCATATATAACTTGTCTCAACAAGATGGTGGAACTCTTCATTTTATTCTCTGTGTTTACAGTCATTTTAACTTTTTGCTACTTCTGTCTATTAATCATCCCACCCCATATGTCCTATACAAGAATCACTCTGGTTCAATACATTTTGAAAACACCCCTTTGTGTCTATCCTTGTACATTTCTCTTAGCACAAAAAAATGTAAATGTAAATTGATACTTATATAGTGCACTACTCACCCGCAAGGGTTTCAAGGCGCTTGTACGAAAACCGCTGTGGAACCCTTCCTGACTTTCCCTGTGAGGCATCCACTCCTGGGCACCCCCAAGGTGAAGGCCAGGCATCCTTAGCGTTGTGGGGGCCGTTGTGGAGATTAAGCAAGCTATTGCCCAGTGTTGCAGAGTGGGACTCCATGATTGGAATAGGCACCGAGGCGAGAATTATCAGGTCAGTGGAATTTTGAGCCCAAGACCCGTCGAGGCGGAGAATTGAACCATGGTCCCGGGCTAGACCTCTGCATCAGGGTCTGCCGCTCTAATCATTGAGCCACACTTCTCCACAAAAGCAAGTGACTGAGGGGAAGTTTGAAGTCTGCCACCATACTGAGTTTTTATGTTCACTGGTTGCCATAACTGTTCTCTCCCTGTTCAGGTTTAGGGGGGCTAACGTTGGCACTGTGTGCTAGCTAGTCCAAGGTACAACATATTTTACAGGGGTGCATGGAATCAGTCTGGCACTGTCCCCACTACCAATATTTCACCATATCCTCTTGGAGGAGGCACAGGCAGCAATGAGCATTCTCAAATCAGGATCCTTGCCCTCCTAATTTGCTAATACTGGGAGCAACTGCTATCAACCATTTAGTTAGTAAGGCACTCAATGATTCTTTGTCTATGGCTACAATACCACGTGCCTAGAAATAGGCAAAATTATCCCAGTTAAACAAAAACTGAGGCAGTTCTCAAAGTTCAGTCCAATACAAACCAATATCTTTGCTGACAGTTCTGTCTAGTGCTGAAAAGGTTTGTAAACCAGCAACTCTCCAGTTATCTGGGGGACAACTACCTCTTGCACCCAAGCCAGTCTGCCTTCAGACTTAATTTCTATTCATTTTGAAGTAGGCCCTTGCTTTGGTCTGCTGCGCATTGTGAAAAAAATCTGCATTTTCTCTCATCAGTCATTCAGGCACTCATCACATCTAAGATGGATTATGCAAATGCTTTGTATTTGGGCCTGCCGTACTACCTGATCAATAGACTCGAAGTGGTACATAATATTGCGGCCTGCATTCTTGACGGCCTGCGACAGACAATGCATGTGTTCCTTTATCTTAGCTCCCTTCACTGGCTCCCAGTGAGGAAGAGAATACTGTTTAAAGGGCTTGCCCTGGTTCATAAAGCGTTTCATAAGACAGGTCGGCCTAATTTGGTGCCAGAATCAGCCATTACCTCCCCATATGGAACCTGAATTCCACCAACTGTTCACTGGCAAACGTACTAAAGATACACCAGAGCAGGAGGGTATGCCTTTTTTTACCTGGACATGTCAGCATGCGATAGGCTGCCTCTTGAGCTCTGCTCCATAGAATCAATCACCATGTTCCAAAAAAGACTGAAGACATGGCTCTTTCTTCAAGATTTGTGGTCTTGCGTATTAGCTGAGCGCTGGGACACTCCTAGGAGTAGTTATGTGATGTATAAATCCTGTTTATTCACTCATGTTCAAACACACATCCTAAATTATGGATGATGTCATTATATGCAATGAGTATCAAATAATGGATGAAACGATCAGTTCGACCAATAGTTCACTGTTCATCATCCCGTAACTCCACCCTTATTCTAAATTAAAATATTTCTAAAGTCATTTGAGGTGTATCCCTCACTGACAGACTATCTTTGCTGATCTTTGCTTGAATGAGCGCTCAATTATCATTTTTGAATATCGTAATCAATTAAATATCATCATTTGTCTTCTTACATCACAAACTCGGTAGCGATGTTTGTCTCCTCCCTTTAGTAAAGCGGCAAACACTCTCTGCTTCCTGACTTCATTCATATCTCCCCATGTCCTTGCATGTTAAACAAATTGCCTCGACAGTCAGAACCACCTTAAATGTTGTTTAAAAGTGTATACCCTTTTACCTGTCAAGCAAATTCAGACATTGGGGTACGATTGTGGTCCTTTCAAAAGTTGACTATGGAAACTTCATCCAATCTGATGTTCCTGAATTATATCTAATGCACATTATAGCAGTCATATTCGACTGCTCCGATACCAAAAGGTACAACCATATCGTATCTTTGATAAAGGGTCTTCCATGGCTCTATTTTGTAGCTAGAATAAAGTTTATTAAAGCTGAAAATCTGCAATCAAGAATCAAACTGCCTGGTGGCTAAAATGACTTGAGGAATTTACAGAAACACACCTTGTATACACAGAGTTTCCACCCAAAAAGAAGCAAATTAAGCCATCTAAGGAGCTACAATCATGTTACAAGACTTGTTGCCAATCTTCTGAATTGACTACCTATCTTTTTCTCATGCCAGCCTTTTATCTCTATTCTTACCCTTTGACTATCCATTTGTCTGAATCAACCAATCTTCTAATATCTTCACAGTTCTCCCTTAAGCTTCCTAATCTTATCTGTGTCCATGTGCTGTTTTACCTTCTTTTTCACACTTCTTCCTCTAAATATATTTTACATTCCTTCCTTTTTCATGTCATTCATTTCCAAAATCAACTTCTTCCTTAAACTCAACCCTCTTTCTGCTGCCATTTAACCTAAAGACACACTAGCTCCTTCGCTCTTTCGCTTCTTACCTCCCTCTCTTGACATTATTCCTATCTGTGCTACATGTGCCCTCTGTTGCTTTTCTTAGTTCTCATATTTCCCCTCCTTTTGGTTTGCACTTTACCGATGTTACCATGAAATTGAGAACAACATTCTTGGTTATATCTGCACATTTTGAAAATTATGGGGCAAATACTCACTGATGTCTATTCATAAACTGTATTTTCTAATATGCTTATTAGAAGTCCAATAGTGCTACTAAACTACAAAATGATATTCACAAATCTTTGTGCAGATGTGTCCTCATCTGCCTCTTTTATCTTCAATCTACCCAAATGGAATATTCATTTTGTGTAGTAAATGTGGACTTAGAGGAGTGGCTGGAAAAGAGACGAGGGGTTTTCGATAATTTACATAGGGTGTTGAAAGAGGTCTAGGAGTAGTTAAGGGAGAGGCATGCACCTACCCACAACATAGTAAGCTTCTTCCTTTTCAGAAACTGCATTTAAAAAGTCACTACAGCCAAAAAAACAGCCTCAAACTATTATAAATTAAATCTACATAAGTCCAAAACCACCTGACCACATCCCCCCACACCATACTGCGTACACCCATCATCTAAGACAGGGTCTGAAAGGAGCAATCAGTCCCTCCCAACTCCCTACTTTGCACACCAGTCATCTGACTGAGGGGTCTGAAAGAAGAGGCTAGTCCTTTCCCACACCCTACTATACACACTCATAATTGCACAGAGAGGTATCATTGGAGAGGACAGTCTCTCAACACTCTCCACTATGAAAACCAGTCATCCAAGAGAGAAGTCTAAGTGGAGAGGCCATATACCCTTGTATGTATAACTGTCATTTGACAGAGACGTTTGAAAGAAGAGGGCAGCACCTCCTTGCACCCTGGTATGCACATCCATTATCCAAGAGAGGTGTCTCAGTGAAGAGGGTAGTTCATTTCACATTTTATTTTTCTACAATTATGCTGCAATCCCGCAAGAGTCTTGCAAGAGTAATGTACAAGCTTCAGAGAATGTAGCTTGCTGCATGAGGTTTGTGCACTTCCACAAGCATCTTGCGAGACCCAAACGGAAACTTACTGAGCCTGCCACAAGGTGATTTATGATGCCCGAAGAGGCTCGTGAAATACAGATGAAAAATTACTAAGGCTGCCATTAGGTATTTTACGACCCCCCAAGAGCCTTGTGAGATCATATGGGGAGAAGTAGAAAAAAAGGGGCAGGTTATATTAAGGTCAATTAATAGTTAACATTGCCATTGTGTAGTTGAAGAAATGCTGCACAACCAGAGATATCCTGGTCTGTGCTTGGTGGTTTGGAGCCAAAGGAAATGTCCTTCACTTGTGCGCAGGAGACATTTATTTGGGAACTGAAAGAGACTGATGTCTTCAGCTGCATTTAAAGTCAACTCCTAGCTCAGGTAAATTATAATACACTTAGTTGAGAAGGGTCAGTAAGTGCCCGATTGTTGATAAATGTATTCTACACCATGTGTATAGGTGTGCAGGTTTCTCAGTATAGTCATTTATAAGTAAGGATCGCTGTTTTCCGTTTTTACTGATTTTTACAGATAAATACAGACAGAAAACATTTTTGTTTCTGTATTTATCTTTAAATGTGGATAAAAACGGACATTGGAGTAGTTTATGAGTAATTCTAAACACTGTTTGCCATGACTGCCAGGCCAATAGATGTGTGGATTGATAGATAAGGGGGTCAAAAAGGAAATGAATTTAGGAAAGAAGCTTTAACAGCACTAGATGTGCACAAGGTTGATACTGAAATTCACATATTTTCATAAAATGAACTGAATTATCTTCAGCTCTGAAACCTGGAAGACATTCAAGCATGAGCACATATTTATTGGTTAAATAAATGTGGAAATATACTAATATCAGCTTAATTTTTCCACGAAACCCAAAGTAAATATGGATATATACAGATAAAACTAGTAAAAAATAAATATTGATAAATACAGACAGAAATGGCAAAAAAATAAATACCATAAAATGGGGAGCCCTATTTATAAGTAAACACTAGAATGTATAGAGATGTTAGCAGGTAGTACATTATCTATAAATATGGAGTGCTCACTGTATTTAGTTATAAGTATAAAAGGCACTGTTTTCCAAATTATAAACAAAAACATCTTGAGTGTGTTAATAGAAAAGGTGGTGTTTTCCTAAACTCTACTACACTTATCCTTTACTCATAGCAGAGGTTTTAGTAGAGAGATTTCTGTTTCTAACTTAGAATACTCTGCTCACCATTAGAAAAGGTGTGTAAAGAGAAATATGGTACTCTATAATTCTTTATGAAATCAGCTTTTACCTTGTATAGCAATGTGCACATTTAAACTGTATGGTATGCAATGCAGGTGTATTCACCTACTTTGTTAGTTTAAACTGTGTCTAGTATGTTTTGCATGATCCTGATGAGTTCCTCAGGGCACATATTTTGAACATAGCAGGTATGAATTATAAAACTCCTGTTTAAATGTATTGTATTAATTTTACAAATGTTTATATGTAGCTCAATCAGAGATTTGATGACATGATTGAATATATGTGTGGGAAAAAAAGGAAAGGCTGGTTGAGGCTGCGGAATGTTTCAGGAGAAAGGAATAACAAGTTAATGGTACACTAGATATAAATATGTGATTGTGGGTGAAAATGTAGAAAGGCTTTAAGAAAATAGTGATGAATCAGTGTCTTCATTTATTGACCAAAATGTAAATGTAATTTTTTTTTGTTATTTTGTCTTATAGTAGGATGCAAAGGGAAAACAGATATTGGGAATAAGAGAACTACCATGTGGGTAAATATATGGAGGAGAAAAAAAAACTTGTTCACATTTGACCTTCTTCAGATGCCAACTAAATAAAGCCAGAAATCGTCCAAAAATACTGTTTGAAAGAATTGAACTCGAAGCCAATAATCTTCCCATTCTTTCACCAATGGTGCCCAGTCTGCAGCCAAAGTGTGAGGATCTGCCTCCTTCTTCCTTGAGAAGATGAATAAGATTGAAACCCATATCCAGACATCAATGAGCAAACTTACTGTCTGAGCCCTTATCAAACTCTCATCTCCCCTTTCCTCAAGCCTCTTCCTCTACTGGGACACCCCCAAAAAACAGTGCTTCCTGGAGCCAATTCAAAACATCAATATTCTTACAGCAATGAAACCCCTTTCACCACTTCACTGATCATCTATCTTCAAATTTCTTCAATGCGGTGAAGATGTCCGTACTAGAAGATAGTAAATGCCTCTTTACTGCAAGGTGTGTTTCAGGATTTCATAAAGTCGGGCACCTAAAAACTTCTGTCCAATCTCTAACAATCACAAACATTTAAACTCTGGTGAAGCTCTTTGAGAAATGTGTCTATGTCCAACTATGTAATAACATCGATCAATTCCAGCTACTAGACCAATTCCAACCTGGTTTCTGTCAGGGCTACAGCACTGAAATGGTCCTTACTCACATAGTTGATGGCACTCTAAAAATGCTGGGTCAGAACAAATCCTGTCTTCTAATCATCACCAACCCCTTGTCAGCCTTTGATACTATCAAATATTTACCTACAGGAACGCAGGATGGTACTATCAGGGTCAGTGTTAAACTGGTTCACCTCATTTCTACACAATATAATGCAAAGAAGTAAAGTCAATCAGTTCGTTTTCAATTCCACTCTGATCACACTAGGGGTCCCACAGGGGTCATTGCTCTCACCCATGCTCTTCAACCAGTACATGGAGCCTCTAATCGAAATGCTCAACGCTTCTAACATCCACTATAACATGTATGCTGATAATACCTAATTTCACCTGAAAATCCAATCCTCTGATGATACCAGGTCACTCAATACAATTCTTCACTAAACCCAAAAGTGGCTGACCTCCAACCATCTCAAGCTAAATGCCCTCAAAACAGTATTCCTCCTAATCTTCCCACTTAAGCAATCACCCATTATTGAAGAAGAAATGAAACAAGTAACAAATCTCACCTGCGTACCACACATCATAGATTCCACAATATCATTGGGACTAATACTAGATAAAAAACTTTACATGCAGGAGCACATCAGCTCATCCACCAAAGGAGGGAACTTCCAAATGAAGATTCTAAGAAAAATAAAACCCTGCCTCCCCCGAAGAAATCAATTCTGCTTTTCAAGCGATAGAAATTTATAGTTTGAATTTTGGGAGTGCAATCCTTTGTGGTTTACCTAACTGCAAGTTGACTCCACTAAGTGCCTCGCTTAACACAGGATACAAAAGAAACAACCACAGTTCTCTGGTTTTGAAATCCCTAAACTGGCGTTCATGTGAGGCTAGGATTCAATGAACAATTGCCTGTGTGACCCACAAATCCCTACACATGAACACACCTCAGTACCTCGCACAGACACTAGAACTCTCTGGTGGTTGCAGATCCTCCAGGAGCTCCAGCACCTAACTGTTGAAACCATAAAAATTTCAAAAAAGGAAAACTAATAACTGTGACTTTTCGTGTATTGCCATGAAAATTTGGAACTCCTTGACTATTGAAAACAGACTGATATTCTTCAACGGCGTCTTTCCAAAAAGAAGTGCAAGTACTACTGATGAATAATTATCTGAATTAGAAATTCACCAACCCTGCCCTTAGGTACATGTTATGATGTGTCCTCTTCACACATGTTTTTCCCTCCTATCTACACTCTTGTATATTGACTTGTCAGCTTTGCTCTGTATGGGTCTTTGCCCCCCAGCTTGACGTTGCAACATCCTATATCATTCCTGAACATTTGATTGTATTCCCCACCCATGTTTTTTACCTCGTATCTATGCTCTTTTATATAGACTTATCGACTTTGCTATCTATCGGTCCTCCTCCACCAGCTCAGATTTGTGACTTCCTGTATCTCTTACACTCATGTTGTTGTTTTTCCCTACATGTTTCCTCTCAATTGTTCCTGATTAGCTGTGGGCAGAGAACTCCACTCAGGTGGCGGAGCTTGCAGATTTTTGCATTCTGCGCGTTCTGCTGAGAACGTGAAGTTTATGCATAACTCCGACTCCGCAGCGAACAAATTATCTGATTACACAAGCAGCAAAAAAGAGCCTTATTAAGGTAATCAGGATTATTACGTTGCTAAACAGTGAGTACCGTCTTGCTCAGCAGGGAGTACCTGAACAGGCATAATGTCTGCAGGTTGAAAGGATGTGGAAGCACATGAAGAGCTCTCCAGTTCAAATGCTTGAAGTAACTCCGCTCGACCTAGGCTTTTTGGATGCATGGATCATGAATGCCTCCACATGGCCATAGTGCTGATTCTCTACTGCTTCTTGGTATTCCCTTGGCTGAACTCCTTCTTACAAACTTTGCATATCACATACTTGCTGAGC
Source organism: Lissotriton vulgaris (assembly GCF_964263255.1). NCBI lineage: Eukaryota > Metazoa > Chordata > Amphibia > Caudata > Salamandridae > Lissotriton > Lissotriton vulgaris. The sequence goes on along the minus strand of NC_141695.1, from coordinate 273,937,742 downwards.
TGCCACCTGGCATCATATCAGAAAATTTTCATACAAAAGATAATTTGGGAGGCTGACATGGAATTCCAAAAAGGGAAACAGAAAGAGCCAAGAAGGCATACCCGCACCAAAAACCAATAAAACGTATGGATCAAAAAGGATGGACTCTTCATTTTGCGGAGTCAGAAGAAAACATTATAAATTAGTAAAGTTGGTTGTTTTATTTGTTTTATAGTTGTTGATATATGCCCACATGCATCAAACTCCCGTTTTGCGATGCCAAATTTGCGATTTTTACCGAATCGCAAATATGGAATCGCAAAACGGGATGCATCATTGAAAGTGGATAATATTTGCGATTCGGTAAAAATCGCAATTTTTACCGAATCGCAAATATTATGCGAATTCAAATGTGCGATTTCGCAATTCCCATTGATTCCTATGGGCCAAAAGGCCCATAGGAATCAATGGGAATTGCGAATTCGCAAATTGGAATTCGCAAAATGTTGATGCATTTCATGGGTGCAGGGGGGGGTCCAAAGGACCCCCCCTTGCACCCCTGAAATGTTTTTTAAAAAGGATGTTTCACACACACATGTCCTAAGGACATGTGTGTCTGTAACATGAAAGTGTTTAAAATGCTAATTTGAGCATTTTAAACATTTTTCGCAAATTACCACGAGGTTCACCCTCGTGGTAATTTGCACTTGCAATCTTCAAGATCGCAATGTATTCAAAGAATGATGCATTGCATTTAAGGAATCGCAAAATTGCGATTCCTTAAATGCAATCGCATTTTTGAAAATCGCAAAATTACCGATTTTCATGGAAAAGCAATGAGGCATCCCAAAAAGCATTTTTGGAATCGCAAACGGCCGATTTTAAGGAATCGCACCGTTTGCGATTCCAAAAATGCTTGATGCATGTGGGCAATAGTTTGTTAATATAACTGTTGTTGTTTTGTAATGTTTAAATCACTTTATTGTATGTAAAAAATGAAAGTTACTATGATTTTTTTTGCCTAATACTCATTATAGATGTGAAAATTATTATAGCATAACAATGTTGACTAAAACTGTCAGTTCCATCTTCAGTGACTGCAGAAGTGCTTCTGCATGTTTATGTATCTATGCAGTAATATGGACATTTTTTATGCTACCGAAATCTGTCAATGGACAAGCCAATTAGTTTAATACTGAACTATGGTGACTTGTCATGAAACAGCGAGGTGACAGTACAGAGATCAGTCCTTGTCCACCCTGTAATATAGAGACCTCCCATACAAGACAGATGTTTTGGAACAGAGGCCAGTGCATTGTCATACTCTGCTACACACTGCTATCAATTGATGGAGTTGTGATAGAGGATAGGGCAGCTTGTTTGCACATGTCAATATATGTAGTTGTGACTCTGGAGGGATATTTCGGTGGTGAAGTTTGTTCCTGTGCATACCCTACTAAACCTGCCAGTCCCCATGGGGAGAGCTCTGAGAGAGAGGTGATTGTGTCTTGGTCCACACCAGTGGACCAAGACACTATTCTCAGCAGAGACAATAGTCCATTTCTATACCATACTATGCACATTCATCACCATGAAGATAAGTATGACCGGAGAGAGCAGTCTCTATCCACAGTGTTCTAGACAGATCTGTTACTCTGGAGAGAAGTTTAAGATGACAGAACAGTTTCTATCCACACCTCTCTATGCTTGTCCTCCACCTCCAGGAAAGAATTTTTAGCATATAGGTTAATTGTTACCTACAACCTAGTTGTATATATGTCCCCCTGGGAACAGACAGCCCTGTTCACATCCCACTATGAACATCCATCATACAAGAGAGAGGGTCAAATTCACCACATGAATGACAGATATGGCCACCTGGATGAAATTCAATTGACAAAGGTGGTAGTCCTTGGTAAGATTGCCTTTCAATGAGATCCCAACTTGTGGTTCACATACTTTGGACCTACCCACAAGCCCTGCCTGAATAATCATAGACAACAAACTCGACATGAATGTCCAAGCACAAGCAGTAGTCTCAGCCCACTTCAACACACTAAGGATGCTTAAGAAAATCTTCAAGTAGCTACCAGACAACACCAGGAAAACGATCATCCAAGGTATTGTCACCAGCAGACTAGACTATAGAAGCACCCTGTCTGCAGGGATTACCAACTAGCTCACCAGAAGACTGCAGACTTTTCAAAACACAGAACCCAGATTAGTTCCCAACCTCCCACACTGAGTGTACATCACACCTCACCGGAGGAAACTTCACTGTTCCCCGAAACCCAACGATGCACACTTTAAACTCCTAACCCACACCTACAAAGCTCTACACAGCACTGGCCCTGCCTATCTTAACAGTCTCATTCACTTCCAGCAATAATCCAGACCCCCCAATCTTCCGGTTTCACACTAGCACACACCCCAATACAAAAGAGCAGAGCAGGAGCTGCACCTTCTCATACGAGGCCCTAAGCCTGGAATAACCTTTCAAAACTCATCAGAGCTTCCTCCTCTCTTCTTGACTTTTGCAAGAAGCTAAAGACCTGACTTTATGAGTAAGACCGCTGAGTTGGCCTCACACACCGGCTACAGATAGCATGCTATAAAATCTAGGCTTGGGTGAAATCTATATTATTATGTAGTGATCTGAGTAATTTTAGTAATTATGCATTCATCTTGTGATGCAAAAATTCCAAAATGATGTGATTGTGCCAATTTGAGTAATTAAGAATAATTTGGTATGGATCAGTGGAATATGGACTCCACCCCTACACATCACAGAAACGCCCTTATGCACTTACATGTATCACTGTGCTTACGGTGTGCCATAACGTATCTAATATGTGCACTAATGTTTAATTTAACATGAAGGCATGTATTCTGTATTCATGTTTACATTTATAACTTAAGTCACCTTTGCACATGTTTGAAAGTCACCTATGAAAGTGTAACCATGTTTGCATTTACTCACTTATTGCATTTGTTTTGGAGTTATATGTGCACAAGTATAACCATGTATTTGAACTGCATGTTCAAATGCCTAGTTAAATGTAATTTGACTACAGGTGTTAATTTTGAAATGTATTTTGTTCTGCCAGTTTGTTTTTTCCTTCTTTGCAGGTGTTTTCTCACAGTTTCATTAGCTAGAGAAGAGGATTAATCTTGTCTGTACTAGTTTCTTGATAATAAGCCTGGGGAAAAGACATCTTGGCAAGCATCACGAAGATTTAATGAGCAGATGAAGAGTTCTATTCATTGCATATTAGGAAGGGAGGGATATTCATGGTTGTAGTAACTGTCCAAGTTCTGTGGAATGTGAAAGTCTGGTAATGTTGCAAATGCACAGCACAAGAAGAGAATTGATTGGTTCCTGGTGGTGTGAGAAGAGATATTTCTGCTGTTGAAGTTTTACCCATTTTGATTAGTGCTAATCCTGTTAGAAATTAAGGTAGATTCCCTTCGACTTTGAGGGGTACAGACCTCTCTACTTCCTTTATTCTTGCAAGTGTGAAGCTTCATGCTGAATAATCATAAAAATTCTGGAAGACTTTTACTGCAGTCTTTATTATGATGACACCTTTGCGCACTTCTGAATTTTCTTGAGACCCTTTTCTATGAGCCATCCTTAATCTAAACTTAAAGCCTTCATGAGATGACTTTAGAACTCATTCGTATTTAGGAGAGAGAATTGGAGTTTCTTTAAACCTATTCATATTTCTCAGTGTTTGCATTGCTGTGGCCGTAATTATTTCATATCTCATTGTAATGAGATTGAATCTATTGGAATATTTCAGCTTGCCATTAGTAATCATGTATCTTTTATTTTATTCTTTTGATATGCAAATATACTGGTAGGATAATTTTTTTGTAATAGCACTACTTCACAAAACCTCTGATTCCTGATCTTTATTGTGTAGCCAAATGAGGTTCACAAAAGATGCATTTTTTTATTATTGCTAATTCACTTTGTGTCTCAGTCAGCTTAAAAATATCTATCACATGGGCGATTATAAATCACGCCCCTGCCTGCTCTTAGGGGCAACAACTCCTGCTGTGGGAGCCTAGGAACAATGAACTAAGAGAGCATCTGCTGGCCACTGCTGTTCGTGAGCTGTAGCACATATTAATATTTTCTTGGCTCAAAATGCATCCTCTAGCCCAGTTTCGATGCAAATGTGCGCTAAATGCTCGGTTATGATTCTCATGTGAATATGCATAAGTATGAGTTATTTCACGGTAATTACGAGTAATTACACTATAGAGTATTACACCTGTCATGCACACTTCTATTAAAAAGTTCGATAACATAACATAGCATACCATAACATGCCAAACACAACATAAAATAGCAATGATGCAGAAGGCACCAGAGGGCCTAAAAATACAGAAGTGAGCCAATCATGCAACAGTTTGGGCAGGCATAGAACTTGACACACTGTGCAAGGACAACTACTAAGGCCAGGCAAGTGGTAAAACATGCAGGTTTGGGAGGAAATATTATCAGTTTATAACAAGCAAGACATACATTGCATTGTGAGAGATGCTCCGACCAGCACTCAGCGTAGTCTTCCCAATGACTGTAGGCGGACCTCAACCATACACCTGGCATGGTTCGACATACAAATGAAATGTGAGACCTAATGTTACCTAGTAATACCACACGTTCATCTCAATAACAGGCCTAAAGGAGCCCACTGGGGACCCCCAATCTCCACCCCATAACGATCATCTGTTAAATAAAACATAAGCAATGCCAAACTGTGTAGTTGGATTTGCTAGTTGATAGTGTAAGTGGGTAATAGATACCAACTCAGCAGACAACATACTGAATGATGTGCTGTATTACTTGTAAAGTTTAACATGTATATGTATATATATCTCTATCTACCTATCTATCTATCTATCTATCTATCTATCTATCTATCTATCTATCTATCTATCTATCTATCTATCTATCTATCTATCTATCTATCTATCTATCTATCTATCTATTTATCTATCTCTATATTCACTGAAGAGAAGATAGGTTTCAGGCACATTATAGTTAGGAATTAGCATTTAAAAAACATTAGAAATTCACTGAAAAAACATAGGTTTCAGCGCCATTATAGTTAGCTGGACATTTCACTCTTACAAACCCATAGAAATTCCCCCCTTATAGTTAGTTCAGCTAACTATAACTCACGCGCCTGCAATGCACTGCTGATGACGTCACATATTACATCACTCATCACATGGTCAGTGACATCACTCATGCCATCACTGATGACATCTCAAATGACTTCACTGATGACATCATCTAAGCAGCTAACTATAACACCCCTGAAACGTATGTTTTTTTCAGTGAATTTCTAAGGTTTTTTAAATGTTAATTCCTAACTATAACGTGCCTGAAACCTATGTTTTTTTCAGTGAATTTCAAAGGTTTTTTAAATGCTAGTTTCTAACTATGCCTACAGTGGTAGGACATGTGAAGAAAGAAGAAAAAACGCAAAGAAAGAAAATAAAGAAATGCAGAAATAAGCAACAGAAGTCCTCAAAGACGAAGAAAAGTGCAGGAAGAAGGAAAATGTGCAGAAACATCAAACAGAGGAGCAGAAAGAAGCCTTGTTGCAAAATCATCCTATACCCTCAACTTTTTCAGACGGGTACTGGTGGTAACTGAGCCTGATAACCAGTCCTAGAGTCAGTGCTATGTTAAAAGAAACTTAAAATACAGTTAAAACACCTACATACACTAGAGAATACTAAGCGTTGGGGTCCCCCTGTGTTTGGCATGACCTCCTCTTTAAGCCCCTAGTATATACTAGGGCAGGGGGGTTGAAACGACCTCTTAACATGTGCCACAGAGTGCATTTGCACACTGGTGAAAGGAGGGGGTCCTGAGGTGACATGTGTGCAAATACGCCTTGTGGCCTTTTTAATTTGGAGGATAAAGTCCTCTTCAATCCAGAGAGTCCCTAGGGTCAAACTAGCATACTAGGTACCTCCAGTAAGCGCTGTTGCAGTGAGGTGTAAAAAGGGGCACGGCATGGACCACTTCTCTGCAACACAGCGCAATGGATGGCGCTTACTGGAATCACCTGGTGGGCTAGTTGGCCCCCAGGGGCCCTCAGGATTTAAGGGGAATTATTTCCACAACTTAAAACACACCACAGGGTGTGTTTGCACACGTAACATCAGGCTCCGTCCCCTTCATTCACCTGTGTGTAAACGCGCTCTGTGGCAGTTTTAAGTTGGGAAATTAAGTCCTGTTGAATCCTGGGGGTCCATAGGGTCAAACTAGCCAACTACGTACATCCAGTAAGCGCCACGAGCTGTGTTGCAGAGAGGTGTACAAACGGGCTGGGCCTCTGAACACCTCTCTGCAACCCAGCTCCCTGGCACATACTGGATGTACCTTGTGGGCTTTTTGGCCCTTAGGGACCAACAGTACTGAAGTAGAATTAATTCCCCATCTTTCAACTAGCCAGGGGGAGCGTTTTCACAGTGGTGAAGGAAGGGGGCGGCGCCTCTGATGACATGTCTGCAAACATGCCCTATGGCGTGTTCCAAGTTGGGGAATTAATTCCTCTTTGATCCTGATATTCCTGGGAAAATATGTGAGCGCTTTACATTAGAACCTATTATGATATACAAGAACACAATGGCATGGACATATTGTTATGTTAACGACTACTCACAAGGGTGTACACGCAGGCGGGTACGTACACACATGCACACGCCCCTACTGTGTTCCTTTCACAGACAATAATCAGTGTGTGGTTGCAGGGCTCGCACCCTCCTCCCTACCCTCCCAGCAGTTAGCGGCCTCTGAAGTGCTGTGAAGCACTTTGCTGCTGTGTGTGTGTATTTATATATATTTTATACAGCGCAAACTTGACCCGAATATATGCAAGCGCTTTACATTTGCACTGATTGCGATATACAAGAAGACATTGGCATGGACATAACGTTAGGTTAATGACTGCTCACAAGTGTGTACACGCAGGCGGATACGCACACACATGCACACGTCCCTACTGTGTTCCTTTCACAGACACTAATGAGTGTGTGGTTGCAGGGCTCGCACCCCTCCCCCCACCCCCAGCATTGAGCGACCTCTGAAGTGCTGTGAAGCACTTTGCTGCTCTGTGTGTGTAGTTACATAAATTTTATGTAGCGCAAACTTGACCCGAATATATGTGAGAACTTTACATTAGCACCGATTACGATATACAAGAACACATTGGCATGGACATATTTTTATGTTAACAGCTGCTAACAAAAGTTTAAACGCAGGCGGGTACAAACACACAGACACACACCCAAACTGTGTTCCTTTTACAGACAATAAGGTGTGTGTGGTTGCAGGGCTTGTACCTCTCCCCTCATCCACCCAGCAGTGAGCGGCCTCTGAAGTCCTGTGAAGCAATTTTCTGCTGTGGGGTGTGTAGTTATATATATTTTATATAGTGTGAATTCGACCCCAATTTATGCGAGTGCTTTACATTAGCACCGATTACGATATACAAGAACACATTGGCATGGGCATATCGTTATGCTAATGACTACTCACAAGTGTGTACACGCAGGTGGTTACGCACACACATGCACATGCCCCTACTGTGCTCCTTTTACAGACAATAAGGAGTGTGTGATTGCAGGGCTCGCACATCTCCCTCTACCCCCACAGCAGTGAGCGCCCTCTGAAGTGCTGTGAAGCACTTCGCTGCTTTGTGTGTGTATTTATATATATTTTATACAGCGCGAACTAGGCACGAACATATGCGAGCGCTTTACATTAACACTTATTATGATATACAAGAACACATTGGCATAGACATGTCATTATGTTAACGACTACTCACACAAGTGTGTACACGGAGGCGGGTATGCACACACATGTACGCACCCCTACTATGTTCCTTTCACAGACAATAGGATGTGTGGGGTTGCAGGGCTCGCACCCCTCCTCTCACCCCACCCCAGCAGTGAGTGGCCTCTGAAGTGCTGTGAAGCACTTTGCTGCTGTGTGTGTGTGTATTTATATATATTTTATATAGCGCAAATTTGACTCCAATATATGCGAGCGCTTTACATTAGCACCGACTACGATACACAAGAACACATTGGCAGGGACATATTGTTATGTTAAGGACTACTCACAAGTTTGTACACACAGGTGGGTACGCACACACATACACATGCCCCTATTGTATTCCTTTCACAGAAAATAAGGGTTGTGCGGTTGCAGGGCTCACCCCCCTCCCCCCACCCCCCCAGCAGTAAGCAGCCTCTGAAGTGCTGTGAAGCACTTTGCTGATGTGTGTGTGTATTTATATATATTTTATATAGCGCAAACTCAACCCCACACAAGTTATATTTTTATAAATCAAGTCCCGGGGTGGTGGTCCCCGGGGCTGTGGGGGGGCAGTGAGCCCCCTGCAAATATATTCTTAAAGCCCCTGGGTGGCGGTCCCAGGGACTTGGGGGGCCTTTGAGCCCCCCACCCATGCATAGTTGAAGCCCAGGGGGATGTCTGTGAGCCCTCCACACCATTAATTTCAGAAAGCCCGGGGGGGCCGATCCCTAGGGCTTGGGGGGGCCTTAGAGCCCCCCTCCCATTTTTTTTATTAAGCCTGGGGAGGTGGCGGTCACCTGGGCTGTGGGGGCTGTGATATGCCCCGGGGTGATGCTCCCTGGGGCTGAGGGGCACCTTTGGGCCCCTCAACCCAAAACTAATATTGCCCCCGGGATTTGTCCCACACAGGGGAGCTGAATATTAACGAAGCGCGAGAGCCTGTGCTTCAGTTTTTTTTTCTCTGCAGGATCCGCGCAACCTGCGTGGATTTTACTGATTGTTTTAATAAAAAACATTTTTAGGGCCTTGTGGGACCCCCTGAGCGGACCTAAGGTGTCAGGGTTTTTCTACCCTGCCCCATTTGCTTGTTTTTTGTATGTTTTTCTTTTGTTTGCTTGTGCCTCAGTTCTACCGAGGCACAAGATGGCTTCCAACACTTCCTGGTTTGGAGTGTTGACAGCCAATTAACATGAAGCGCGTGATCGGGAGGGTGCATGCAGGGTGCACACAGGGTGCCCGGATCCACCGCGGCTATAGATATCACTATCTTTATTCCTTAATTTCTCAAAAACTACTGAACGGATCTACACCATTTTTTAAAAAGGTCGCTTTCTGAGCCAAGCAGTACCTCTTTGTCAAATGTGGTGTAATTCTGTTCAGCAGTTTTTGCTATAACAGTGTCTAAAGATTCCTATGGGAAAATTATTTTTTCACCACTACTGAACGGATTTGAACCATTTAAAAAAAGGGCGCTTTCTAAACCAAGGGCTTCTTTTTTTTGCAAAATTTGGTGCAATTCCATTCGGCATTTCGGGCTGTAGCCGTGTCTACATTTTCCTATGGGAAATATCATGGGGAAAACACGTTTTGAGACCCCCCTTTTTTCTCAGCCCCTGCTTGACGAATCACCCACAAACTTCCAGGATCGGAGCAGACACAAGCGCCTCACGAGTTTTGCAAATTTCGCGAAGATTCGTCAACCGGTACCAAAGTTATTGGAAATAGAATGTTGCGGATTTCCTTTGGAAAAATAGATCCTAAGTATAACTACCTACTGGCAATCGCCAGTAGGTTATATATATATATATATATATATATATATATATATATATATATATATATATATATATATATTTCCTTTCGAATGCCCTGAGCTTTACAGAGGTCACACGATGCAGCTCCTACCATCCGGTATTTGAACTGAGGCTGCTTGCAGTTTTTTGCATCCATTTCATTTTAAGGATTTCCTTTTTCTGTTCCCTTAAGGTTTCCCTTTTCTGTTCCCAACGCGTTTCGAGGCCAGCGCCTCTTCTTCATGGGGTGTATCACAGGGAAAATGACTGACTCACCAGTGTTGTCTCTTTGGTTGTTTTATTAAGGACACCACCCACTTTGGGGGTTACACACAAGAGTTGCACAGAAGCATGCTGGTTCACGTAGTCTCTGTGGTGAGTCAAAGATTCATTGTCTCTGTGAAATTATTAAAATGTTTTAGTCCTTGAGTAGGTTTGGTTGCTCTGTAAAGCTCAGGGCATTCGAGAGGAAATGTTAAACACACGGCAGCCTTGGCCGTGGCAGAGGAGCACCATTTCCAGTAACTGAAAGGAAAGGCTTGGAAAGGAACTTTTTCTCTCTGTGTAAGCATGCAGCCCCATGGCAAAACGAAGCCTGCAGTCTGGCAACCAAACCTACTCAAGGACTAAAACATTTTAATAATTTCACAGAGGAATCGGGAAGCGAAAGACTAGCACTGAAATCAGTAGTCTCACGCCTGAATCGGGAGGGTTGGCATGTCTGGATACTCTACAGCTGGGGCCATAAACTACATCCGCAGGGCTAGGTGATAGCCTAGGTCCGGCCTGGACAATCGGACACAGAGGAAGAGGAGTGTCAGAGGGTGCAGTAGTGAATAGGGTGAAAGGGAGGTGTCGGGCGGGCACAGGGTGTGATTCTCAGAGAAGAGCAGCGCAGATGGGGGGAAGTATATGGCCCATGCATGAGAGAGAGAGCGGGGGTGACCAGTGCGTGGGGGAGATGCTTGCGAGGGTGGGGAGCCGTGCTGAGAATCGACGGCGTGCAGAGAGTGGGTCTGGTCAAGGCATCTAAAATGGCTGCCGTGCACGACAAAATTGTGGCATTGGACAAAAACGCAAGATGGCGCAGACAATGTTTATCAATAAGGATTCATTTATAACAAAATATTTACTCGCAGTGACAAAATGGTGGTCAACACTTCCTGATTTCCATCGAATCGAACGTTAACAAACGTCACGCAGCAAAAAAAAAAAAAAAAGCTCACGCACAGAGCAGTTTTTAGCCATGTTATCCAATGGAAGGTGGATAACATGGCTAAGAGCATTTGCTGGATAATGCATGAATATCGCTGACTTTTCAGCGATATTCATGCATTGTGGCCGATGTGCGGCGATAATTTTTGCCTCTAAACAATTAAAACGAAGCACAAAATGGCGAATTCCCGTTTCGCTACCAGTTTGCGGCCCAGTTCGCGGCCCGTGAAGCGCTTCTACCGTGAAAAATCATTTTTTTTTTATTTTCCCCACGGGACCCTTTAATAACCCCAACAACATTCCTAGGGGGTCAAGAGGGGTATACCTTGCCCCCTTTCAATAAATTCCCCCTTCGTTTTTCACCTCTTCTTCTCTCTCGATCCTACCGAGAGATAAGATGGCGGCCGCTCCGGACTGTTTAGAATGTTGACAGACACCGGAGAGCCAATCAGCTTTCTGCGCGCAAAGTTCCGTTTCGCGAAAAGTAAGCGGACCGGAGCGCAGCCCGGAACGCTGTTACAGATATATATCTTGTTTTGAACGTTAATTATTCAAAAACTACTGGAGCACATATATTGAGACCTAGCAAAGGCACATCGGGCTAACAGTCCCTACAATTTTGCCAAGTTTCGTGCAAATCCATTCAGCCGTTCGAGCTAAAAGTGAGTCCAACCGCCCTATGGAAAAATGAATGGGAAAAACGCGTTTTGTGACCCCCCTTTTTTCTCAGCCCCCCCTTGACGAAACCCCACCAAATTTTCAGGGGCTGCTCAGAAACAAAATGTGCCATTTTCCTGAAAATTTCAGCCGATTCCGTCCACAAACGCCAAAGTTATTAGACATAGAATTTTCAAAAATCCCATAGGGAATTAATCCTAACTATATATACCTACTGGCGATAGCCAGTAGGTAATATATATATATATATATATATATATATATATATATATATATATATATATATATATATATATATTACCTACTGGCAGTCGCCAGTAGGTATATATAGTTAGGATTTTTTCTCGATGTGCCTTTGCTAGGTCTCAAGATATGTGCTCCAGTGGATTTTGAGAAATTAACGTTTTAAAAAACAGATATATCTGTGACAGCGTCCCGGGTAGCGCTCCGGTTCGCGAACTTTTCGCGTAACGGAACTTTGCGAAGCGAAGCTGATTGGCTCTCTGGTGTCTGTCAACATTCTAAACAGTCCGGAACGGCCGCCATCTTGTCTCTCGGTAGGATCTAGGGGCTCCACCGGAACTGATCGAATTGGTAGTCTACAGTGTTTCTGGATGTTTCAGACTGAAGCTGGCGTCAGCATGAGAGCAGCACCATCTCGTGGCTACGTTGTGGCCATTCCGCGAGCAATCATGGCAGTCGCTCCCCACCGGAAGTCTACGGGAGTCGGGGGTCCCGGTGACTGTTGCAGAATTTTCAAGGCTGAGGGGACTCTTTTGGGAATGGGGTCCATGCCCTAGCAGTCAAGCGTCCGAGTTCCACGGTTGCCCAGAGCCATCTTTGCAGGCCAGGCCCAAGTCTGTGGAGCCGACCGCCATTTCGTGAGCTCCGTAGCAGCCGCCTGTCACTGTACCGCAAGATTGGGTGCAATTCCATTGGATGGCGGGTGAGATGTTGTAATAGGAAGAGCTGGCGCAATTCAGCTGGCCGAGCGAGGCACTGTGTCGCAAGAGCGGGCGCAAGTCAGCTGGTCGAGTGAAGCGCTGGGGTGTAGCTGAGAAACCTCCACCTGGAGAGGTGGGGGAGGCTCCTTTGCGCCGCCTCTCCCTTCTACTGCACCCCACGCCGTCTCTTGGCGCAGGTATATGTGATGGTCGGACCAGGGCACCGCAGGACGTGTCTTCAGGTCAAACGGATTGTGGGACAAGGTGTGGAGCAGGCGCAATTATCTCGGGGGCCTCCGTCAAGCGGTTCAGGGAGGCACCGCATCACATTGTTTTCCAATGCAGTCAGGTCCACAAACAGCCCCCAATTACTTTGAGAATAGTGAAGCTGCAGCAGGTGCAAATAAGCTTCAGACAGTGTTACAAGTGCTGCTCCGAACCCTCAACTATGGCACCCAACATCCAGGACTTATGCCATTTGTGCAAGGCAGTGACATCGAAGCATCTCAGGGACCAAGCAACATACCAAATCCAGAGTCCTTCCCACAACCTCTGCCTTCCTTCTTACCTAGTTATTGTTCTTTCACTCCCACTCCAGGCTTTTAGTCTGTGGATGGAAAACCATGAACCTACACTCACCTATGAAAATCTTACTATTGATGGTTTATTTTGAGCCCAAAATACAAAGGCTTGTTTGGATCGATGTTGCAGCAGGCTGCCATGTAAATAGTTATTTAATAAAACGTTTTATCCTGTTACTTTGCTGGTGTGTTGTATATATTTATAATGATGTCATCAGTGATGTCACTGACCATGTCATGAATGATGTAATATGTGACATCATCAGCAGTGGATTGCGGGTGCGCGATATATAGTTAGTGCAACTAACTATATATGCGAATTTCAATGGTTTTGTGCGAGTAAATTAAGGTTTTGTAAATGCTAATCCCTAACTATATATGGTCTATAACCTATGGTTTTTTCAGTGAATATATATATATATATATATATATATATGAAATTACCTACGAGCAGTCGCCAGTAGGTATATATAGTTAGGACCTAGTTTCCATAGGAAATCCGCAACATTCTATTTGAAATAACTGTGGCTTCGAGTGAGGAATTTGCGTCCAATTTTCCAAAATGTTGGCCAGCTCAGTTCTGCTCCTTCCCTGAAAGTTTTGGGGGGATTCGTCAAGCGAGGGCTGAGAAAAAAGGGGGGTCCCAAAACGTGTTTTCCCATGTTAATTTCCATAGGACGTTTAGACATGGCTACAGCCCGAACCGCTGAACGGAATTACACCAAACTTGGCAAAATTGTAGGGACTGGTACGCAGAAGTGCCTTTTGGTTAAATGGTGTAAATCCCTCCAGTTGTTCCTGAGAAAATCTAAAGAGAAAAAATATATATATCTATAGCAGCTTACTGTGAGCTTACTGTAAGCTTACTGTAAGCTTACTGTACTCTGTACCATTCCAAGCATGAGCTGCATGCTGATTGGCTGCCAATGTCTGTCAACACTCCAAACCAGAAAGTGTTGGCAGCCATCTTGTGCCTCGGTAGACTGAGGCACAGGAAAGCAGAAAAACAAAGGTGCAAAACACGCAAAGGGAGCAGGGTAGAAGCACCCTGACCCCCTAGGCCTGCTCAGGGGATCCCACAAGGACCCCCCAGGCATTTTGTTATATCGCGGGGTTACGCGTACATGATAGCACCTCATTAAAAAGCTTTGCAGTTCATAGAAGGTTTTAAGACTTTAGTTATATTATAAATCATTTGTTGATGGTACCATGCTCATTGTAGGAATTGTGGTGTGTTCTATGGGGATTTTACCATGTGAAAAATCCTTCTGCTGGGATATCATGAATCATGTTTGAAAGAAAACTATTATCTAATGCTTTTCCCACAGTGGTTTGGAAGGGGATCTATAAGCTAAACTGAAAGCATATTTTCTGTAAATTCACATTATCTTTCTCAGTCATATGAGAATGAAGTAAAACATGTACATCCAACAAGGACAGAGACTGTCAGTTGATTCCTTTTTGTTCTACTGCAGCCTCCTAGAGTGTTCTTAAGAACAACTACAGCGCTAACAGTCCTACTTATTACAAAAGTATGGCACAACTGAAGCCATCTTGATTGGAATAAAGTGGTAACTCTTAAAACTTTTAATTTAAAAAGGAAAAAAAAATGAAGGAATATACTTTGCCATAAAAAGTATGATTAGTGCTGCAGAAAGAAAAATTAGGGCAGATTTTGAGTGACTTCTCAAATCCTCTTCTATTTCATTAAAAGATTCTGACATGCAGTCTGCCTTTTATTAGTGTTTTTCAAACTTTCATGTAAATAACATGCATACATATGCATATATGTATATGTATGCATGCATTTATATGTGTATTTATATAGATTTGATATAGAATAGATATGCAGATTATATATGTTTATATATGTATGTATATATATATACACACATACATATATATTAATGCATATATAAATGCATATATATATATATGTGTATATGTGTGCGTGTAGAGAGAGGTAGAGAGGCAGAGAGGTAGAGGTAGAGAGGTAGAGGTAGAGAGGTAGAGAATAGTAGAGAGATGCAGAGATGTAGAGAGTAGAGAGTGAGTAGTAGAGAGTAGAGAGTGAGTAGTAGAGAGTAGTAGAGAGCAGTAGAGAGAGTAGCAGAGAGTGAGTAGTAGAGTGAGTAGTAGACAGTAGTAGAGAGTGAGTAGTAGAGAGTGAGTAGTAGAGAGTAGTAGAGAGTAAGTAGTTGAGTGAGTAGTAGAGAGCAGTACAGAGTGAGTAGGAGAGAGTAGTAAAGAGTGAGTAGTAGAAAGTAGCAGAGAGCGAGTAGTAGAGAGTGAGTAGTAGAGAGTAGTAGAGAGTAAGTAGTTGAGTGAGTAGTAGAGAGCAGTACAGAGTGAGTAGGAGAGAGTAGTAAAGAGTGAGTAGTAGAAAGTAGCAGAGAGTGAGTAGTAGAGAGAGAATAGTAGAGAGTAGTAGAGAGTGAGTAGTAGAGTGAGTAGTAGAGAGTAGTAGAGAGAGAGTAGTAGAGAGTGAGTAGTAGAGAGTAGTAGAGAGTGAGTAGTAGAGTTAGTGGAGAGTGAGTAGTAGAGAGTATTAGAGAGAGAGTAGTAGAGAGTGAGTAGTAGAGTGAGTAGTAGAGCGTGAGTAGTAGAGAGTAGTAGAGAGAGAGTAGTAGAGAGTGAGTAGTAGAGAGTTGTAGAGAGTGAGTAGTAGAGAGTAGTAGAGAGTGAGTAGTAAAGAGTGAGTAGTAGAGAGAGAGTAGTAGAGAGCGAGTAGTAAAGAGTAGAGAGTAGTAGAGAGTGAGCAGTAGAGAGTAGTAGATAGTGAGTATTAGGGAGTGAGTAGTAGAGAGAGAGTAGTAGAGAGTACTAGAGTAGTAGAGAATGAGTAGTAGAGAGTGAGTATTAGAGAGTAGTGGAGTAGTAGAGAGTAGTGGAGAATATTCCAAAGTTTGGCACAGCACCACTTGCACAACAAGTCCAATCAAATCATATCACTTAGCCTCTTCGCTGCTGATGACGAGCTGAGCTCGTCATCAGCCACGGTAGTCGTGTGCGGATGAGGAGCTGAGCTCGTCATGTAACACGGCTTTTTGCAAATTGCCGCACACAGCGGGAAAAGCCGCCGCAGCGACGCGGTTGTACTCCTTATTGAAGCACAGAAACTTGGTGTACATTCAAATGCTTTTATTTTCCTTAAGTTTATGTACCACAGCCAGCCGACCCATTTCGTTCTGTACAACAGAACTTCTTCAGGGCGTTCTTATTTCCTTCAAGTTTTGTCAGTATCCTGTTGTCATATAACTAGATATTTCTTCCAAATGTTAGACGAGACGTAAGTAAATTCTTATTCAAAGTGACTAGGTATCATTTTTACCCACACAATTCGGGCAGACTTGTGTAATTAATAGCATCCTCAAAGTCGGTCTTTCAAAAATTCCAAAGTATAGGACATGATAATCCAAATCCAAATGTATCTCAAGAAAAGTCATTTTCAATCGTTCGGAATATCGGCGTTTGGGCAGATTTGACCCACGGACACGGTTTATGACTTTCCATTAGAAAAATATGGATTTGGATTATCATGTACTATACTTTGGAATTTCTGAAAGACTGACTTCGAGGATGCTATAAATTACTCAAGTCCATGGATGCTGCTGAGAAAGCCCCTAGCAACACCCATTGCACACCCCTTTAACGCAGGACACTGCGTTAAAGGGACTAATATTTATCAGGCAGGATTATGCCACAAAAAGTGGCTTAGTCCTGCCTGATAAATATCACTCAGTCTTCTGAGCCACCGGAACGTCACAAAAGTGCATCATTCATGACATGGTCAGTGACATCACTGATGGCATCACTGATGACATCTCAAATGACATTACTGATGACATCACTGATGACATCATCCATGTGACAATCAAATACACCTCATCACACACTAGTATAATCTTTCATCACTCACTGTGAAATAGAAAGTGCCATATTTGAAACCATTGACACACCAATAGAAATTTCTAAACACCAAATCAGTTATTCATAGAATTATACACACATTTAATCACTTACCTATAGATTCAGTGTTATATGCAGTGAATAATCAACAGAACACTATCAAATATACTTATACGCCTATTTCAACATTACACACCAGCACACATTGTATTCACTTATAAAGACATCCTTCTGACTTATGCAAACAATTGATTATACTTACATTTACTCACCTACACACTTATACAAACACCACTCCATCTATTTATATAGATAGTAACTCACACTTAGTGTGTTATAAAATCCCTATTATAAGTATACAGTTATCCATATAGTGACTCATGCATTCACTAAGTCTTAGGCACACTTAATTAGATATAACTGTCACATACACTGCCTTTTTTTCAAGTTTAATGGAGATGTACCATTGAGAGAAATATGTCATCACAACCACACCTATAAACATATACACTTACTGAAACAACTGTTATAACATGTAGTCCTAACCTCATATACCTAGTGAATGAACTATTCACACATTTTTTGGCAATCACACCCCCCCCCCCCACCAAACCACATAGACATTAATTTACCCATATAAATACTCAGTTAGGAAACCAATAACAAATATAGTCTTTAACATAGCAACTAAGTCAAAGCAATAATGACTTTCACACAGTTTAGTAACTACACATTATATATAGTGAGACTCTACAAATTAGTCAAGGAAACAATCAATGACACTGTTACTAAATCCACCATCCACACATTTATATTTATATATCCACTCATTCTTCAATGCAAAGTAGTGTATCTATAATACATATTTAAATATCAAAGCAAACCACATTCACTGGATGTTGGCCCCCAGGGACCCTCCGTATGCAAGGGGATTAGTTCCCCCTCTGCAAATGCACCAAGGGGTTGCGTTGCAGAGAGGTGTAACAAGGGGCATAGCCTCATTTCACCTCTGGGCAATGCAGCCCCCTGGCGCATACTGGAGGTTCCAGGTGGGCTAGTTGGCCCCCAGGGGCCACCGTATGCAAGGGGAATTAGTTCCCCCTCTTCAAACATGCACGGGGGTTGCATTGCAGAGAGGTGTAAAAAGGGTGTGGCCTCATTACACCTCTTTACAATGCAGCCCCCTGGCGCATACTGCAGGTTCAAGGTCTGCTAGTTGGCCCCCAGGGACCCCCAGTATGCAAGGGGAATTAGTTTCCCCCTCTGCAAACACGCACCGGGGCTGCGTTGCAGAGAGGTGTAAAAAGAGGCGTGGCTTCATTACACCTCTCTGCAATGCAGTCCCCTGGTGCATACTGGAGATCCCTGGTGGGCTTTCAGGTCTTATATAGTTAGGAATTAGCATTAAAAAAACCTTGCAAATTCACTGAAAAAAACATAGGTTTCAGGCCTTATATAGTTAGGAATTAGCATTTAAAAAACCTTTGAAATTCACTGAAAAAAACATAGTTTTCAGGCCTTATGACATCATCCACGTGACAATAACATACACCTTCTCATACACTAGTAAAATCTTTCATCACTCTTTGTAAAATACAGAGTATCATATTTGAATCCATTGTCACAGCAATACAAGTATCTAAAAACCCACTTCATAGATGTATACACACATCTAATCACTTACCTGTAGATTCACTCATACATGCTGTCAATGAACAATAGAACACTATTGAAAATACTTATACACCTATATCGACATTACACACCAGCACACATCCTATTCACATATGAAGTCATCCTACTCACTTATGCAAACAATAGATCATACTTACATATTTACTTAGCTACACACTTATACAAACACAACTTCATCTATTCATTTAGATAGTAAGTCATACTTAGTGAATTATAAAATCATTATTACAAGTATATAGTTATCCATACAGTCACTCACACAATCATTGAGTATTATGTATACTTATTTATATACAACGAATGACACATACACTGCCTTTTATTTTTTAGTTTGTTGGACATGTACCATTAAGAAATATATTTGCTCATCACCACACCCATAAAGATATTCACTCACCCAAACAACTGTTAGAACATGTAGTTTTAACTTCATATATCTAGTGAATAAAGTATTCACACATCTTTGGGCAGTCACACACCCCCCACTGAACCACACACACATTCACTCTCCTATGCAAATACTCAGTTAACTAATCAATAACAAATATAGACTTTCACATAGCTAGTTACCAACTGGAGAACGAGTTTACACAACAACTGACAAAGTGATACAGATATTCACACAGTTTAGTCACTATCCACTATATATAGTGAGACACTATAAATTGGTCAAGTAAACAGTCAATTACACTGCTACTAAATCCTCCATCGAAATATTTATTTTATATATCCACTCATTCTTCAATGCAAATTGCTATATATATAATGCATATTTAAATAACGAAGACAACCACATTCACTGGATGATGTCATCAGTGATGTCATTTGAGATGTCATCAGTGATGTCACTGATAAGCATGGTCGGAAAATCCATTCCGCTCGCGGATTTTGCAGATTTTCGATAAATTAGCAATCTGCGAATTTACCGAAAATCCGCAAATTCGCACGCAGCGGATTTTTTTTCTTGGTGATACAATATTGCGGCGTGCGGCGTTCACTTACCGTCATTCAGCGTTTGCCGAGTTGTTTTTCTCGATATTTTGCGAGTGCTGCGCCATTTTGGATCTTCCTGCAGGATCCCGCAGGAGTTTGGCGACGCATCGCGAGAGTTTGCAATTGCGAACATGTAGATGCGGCGGGCAGCAACAATCTCGCGCTCGCAAAATTAAAAAATTTCCACTTTTGCACAAGAAATCCACCAGCAAGCAGCATAAACATTCGGAAAATTATGATTTTTATCAGAATAACTCCTCAGGTTGACATTTCCCTGCACTTTTTGGGATTTGAGGCCTTTTTGACTTTCTTTGGATCACTTTTGGATTAGAAATCAACTTTCACAAGTAAGTTTGTTTGGGGCATTACAGTTGCTGTTCTGCAGAAAAACGAGTTTTGCAAAACTTAAAGCACTCAGCAGGTGCAAAAGTTCACTCATCATTAGTAACCATTCCCTGTAGTGCTTCCTGGGGGGCCCCTCCAGAGTTCAGTTGCCTACGTTTGTTTGGGGCATTACAGTTGCTGTTCTGCAGAAAAACGAGTTTTGCAAAACTGAAAGAACTCAGCAGGTGCAAAAGTTCAAAGTCATCATTAGTAACCATTCCCTGTAGTGCTTACTGAGGGGCCCCTCCAGAGTTCAGTTGCCTACTTGCAACTATTCTATGTGTTAGGGACTCAGGTCTAGTCCGCTTTCCATGGCCATGTTTCACCATCACATGATTCACCTTGCCGGGTTTAAAGACCAGCCCCTCCCTTGACTCAGTGCTTGGTATCTTTTTTGCATTGGGTTCCAGGTTTGGGGTTGTTGTTGCTTGCTGAGCTCCCCTTCGACATTAGGTTCACGGGCTCGTGTTCCTTTTTTGTTGTTTCCTCCCTGACCCCCTGTGCTCCTCTCTTGGCCCCTCCTTCTCCCAGTTCCTTCGCTCTTTCCTTGTTTCCTTCCCGTACCCCGCTGTTCATTTGTATCTATTATTTGGATTTCCGAGGGTTACTGGGGCTCCAGTTCCCCCGTATACTCACCGCAGGAAGGACAGTGTACTCCGCTGGGGTGCGCCGTGGATGCTGCAAGGAGCCGGGGAGACGCGTTTGGCTTCCGCGTTTACTGTGGGCAGGCCTCCTCGTTGTGGGCTGCTTGGTCGTTTTCCGACGCGCTGAAAACAGTCCAGAACGCTGTTACTCCCGGATGCGGTGCTTGTGTTGTTTTGCTCCGTGAAAACCCAAGACTATTGACATTCCTTGGGGGGTTTTTTGTGCCTACAAAAAGGCTTTTTCCCCCCTCAAACTTACCCGTACATTGAAATTAGACCCCGAAGAGAAGATAGTTTCTTTGTGACCCTGGATACACCTCCAGCACACGCTGTGCTTTCTTCCTGTTGCTGGACCTCCCGAAGCAAATCCTGTACAGCCAACAAGTAAGGAGGTCATGTTTGCTATATGGTGAAGTGTGGTTATCGACCTAGAAGTAATTGTGTGTATTCCTTCATAGGTACAGAAGCGTGGAGGTGGTGACTAGTTTGTTCTGCAATCCAGGTCTGGGTGAACTCTTCCGACGTCCATTCCCTTTTCTTTTTTTTGTTTTCCTACCCCCTCCCCTAGTCTACATTGTTTTCCCATGGTTGTATACCGCATGGGTGGCATTTGAGTCAGGGTAGTGACCGCAAATCCGCAAATTCGCGAGAATTCGCAGATTTTGCAGGTTGCGAGTTCGCAAATATGCCAATTCACGAACGCCAGATTCGCAAAATTCGGCCATGCTTAGTCACTGACCATGTCATGAATGATGTAATACGTGACATCATTAGCAGTGGATTGTGGGTGCGCGAAATATGGTTAGTAAAACTAACTCTATAGGAGCAATTTCAATGGCTTTGTATGAGTGAAATGTCCAGCTAACTATAACACCCCTAAAACTTATAGTTTTTTGAGTGAATTTTAAAGGTTTTTTAAATGCTAATTCCTAACTATATAAGGCCTGAAACCTATGGTTTTTTCAGTGAATATATATATATATATATATATATATATATATATATATATATTAAACACACAAAGTTTGCCCAGATTTGAGTAGCCCACACAACTCCGTTTAGAATGCAGTGAGGTCACAGCCAGCTCACCGTCACACAGCTGGCAAAATGCAATTTTCATGGCTCAACGTGTTTCGAAATCTCTTTCTTTTTCACGAGCCTTAATGGAAATGCAACAACAGCCAAGGTTTGGATCAACTGCCTTTTTTATTCAGTTAGGCTCCGCCCTTCTGAGCAGAGTCACAGCTCGCACAGGTGTGTGCCATAGTGCATCATGGTGTTTGCAGTTCAAAACCTTACAGTATTTCCCAAGTGGGTGTCGCAGTTGCAAAAAATAAAATTCAAAGTGTTCCCCAAGTGGGTCATTGTCAGTCTGATAACAGCGCCTGCTGCTTTACAAAGAGCACTCACTGTTGACGGAATTGTCCTTGGTGCAGCGCCAGCATTTTCAACGCTGCAGGTCCGTGCTCAGCGGATGGGCTTCCTCGCGACTCGGACGGAGCCGCTGTCAATTAAACACACAAAGTTTGCCCAGATTTGAGTAGCCCACACAACTCCGTTTAGAATGCAGTGAGGTCACAGCCAGCTCACCGTCACACAGCTGGCAAAATGCAATTTTCATGGCTCAACGCGTTTCGAAATCTCTTTCTTTTTCACGAGCCTTAATGGAAATGCAACAACAGCCAAGGTTTGGATCAACTGCCTTTTTTATTCAGTTAGGCTCCGCCCTTCTGAGCAGAGTCACAGCTCGCACAGGTGTGTGCCATAGTGCATCATGGTGTTTGCAGTTCAAAACCTTACAGTATTTCCCAAGTGGGTGTCGCAGTTGCAAAAAATAAAATTCAAAGTGTTCCCCAAGTGGGTCATTGTCAGTCTGATAACAGCGCCTGCTGCTTTACAAAGAGCACTCACTGTTGACGGAATTGTCCTTGGTGCAGCGCCAGCATTTTCAACGCTGCAGGTCCGTGCTCAGCGGATGGGCTTCCTCGCGACTCGGACGGAGCCGCTGTCAATTAAACACACAAAGTTTGCCCAGATTTGAGTAGCCCACACAACTCCGTTTAGAATGCAGTGAGGTCACAGCCAGCTCACCGTCACACAGCTGGCAAAATGCAATTTTCATGGCTCAACGCGTTTCGAAATCTCTTTCTTTTTCACGAGCCCTAATGGAAATGCAACAACAGCCAAGGTTTGGATCAACTGCCTTTTTTATTCAGTTAGGCTCCGCCCTTCTGAGCAGAGTCACAGCTCGCACAGGTGTGTGCCATAGTGCATCATGGTGTTTGCAGTTCAAAACCTTACAGTATTTCCCAAGTGGGTGTCGCAGTTGCAAAAAATAAAATTCAAAGTGTTCCCCAAGTGGGTCATTGTCAGTCTGATAACAGCGCCTGCTGCTTTACAAAGAGCACTCACTGTTGACGGAATTGTCCTTGGTGCAGCGCCAGCATTTTCAACGCTGCAGGTCCGTGCTCAGCGGATGGGCTTCCTCGCGACTCGGACGGAGCCGCTGTCAATTAAACACACAAAGTTTGCCCAGATTTGAGTAGCCCACACAACTCCGTTTAGAATGCAGTGAGGTCACAGCCAGCTCACCGTCACACAGCTGGCAAAATGCAATTTTCATGGCTCAACGCGTTTCGAAATCTCTTTCTTTTTCACGAGCCTTAATGGAAATGCAACAACAGCCAAGGTTTGGATCAACTGCCTTTTTTATTCAGTTAGGCTCCGCCCTTCTGAGCAGAGTCACAGCTCGCACAGGTGTGTGCCATAGTGCATCATGGTGTTTGCAGTTCAAAACCTTACAGTATTTCCCAAGTGTGTGTCGCAGTTGCAAAAAATAAAATTCAAAGTGTTCCCCAAGTGGGTCATTGTCAGTCTGATAACAGCGCCTGCTGCTTTACAAAGAGCACTCACTGTTGACGGAATTGTCCTTGGTGCAGCGCCAGCATTTTCAACGCTGCAGGTCCGTGCTCAGCGGATGGGCTTCCTCGCGACTCGGACGGAGCCGCTGTCAATTAAACACACAAAGTTTGCCCAGATTTGAGTAGCCCACACAACTCCGTTTAGAATGCAGTGAGGTCACAGCCAGCTCACCGTCACACAGCTGGCAAAATGCAATTTTCATGGCTCAACGCGTTTCGAAATCTCTTTCTTTTTCACGAGCCTTAATGGAAATGCAACAACAGCCAAGGTTTGGATCAACTGCCTTTTTTATTCAGTTAGGCTCCGCCCTTCTGAGCAGAGTCACAGCTCGCACAGGTGTGTGCCATAGTGCATCATGGTGTTTGCAGTTCAAAACCTTACAGTATTTCCCAAGTGGGTGTCGCAGTTGCAAAAAATAAAATTCAAAGTGTTCCCCAAGTGGGTCATTGTCAGTCTGATAACAGCGCCTGCTGCTTTACAAAGAGCACTCACTGTTGACGGAATTGTCCTTGGTGCAGCGCCAGCATTTTCAACGCTGCAGGTCCGTGCTCAGCGGATGGGCTTCCTCGCGACTCGGACGGAGACGCTGTCAATTAAACACACAAAGTTTGCCCAGATTTGAGTAGCCCACACAACTCCGTTTAGAATGCAGTGAGGTCACAGCCAGCTCACCGTCACACAGCTGGCAAAATGCAATTTTCATGGCTCAACGCGTTTCGAAATCTCTTTCTTTTTCACGAGCCTTAATGGAAATGCAACAACAGCCAAGGTTTGGATCAACTGCCTTTTTTGACCCACTTGGGGAACACTTTGAATTTTATTTTTTGCAACTGGGACACCCACTTGGGAAATACTGTAAGGTTTTGAACTGCAAACACCATGATGCACTATGGCACACACCTGTGCGAGCTGTGACTCTGCTCAGAAGGGCGGAGCCTAACTGAATAAAAAAGGCAGTTGATCCAAACCTTGGCTGTTGTTGCATTTCCATTAAGGCTCGTGAAAAAGAAACAGATTTCGAAACGCGTTGAGCCATGAAAATTGCATTTTGCCAGCTGTGTGACGGTGAGCTGGCTGTGACCTCACTGCATTCTAAACGGAGTTGTGTGGGCTACTCAAATCTGGGCAAACTTTGTGTGTTTAATTGACAGCGGCTCCGTCCGAGTCGCGAGGAAGCCCATCCGCTGAGCACGGACCTGCAGCGTTGAAAATGCTGGCGCTGCACCAAGGACAATTCCGTCAACAGTGAGTGCTCTTTGTAAAGCAGCAGGCGCTGTTATCAGACTGACAATGACCCACTTGGGGAACACTTTGAATTTTATTTTTTGCAACTGCGACACCCACTTGGGAAATACTGTAAGGTTTTGAACTGCAAACACCATGATGCACTATGGCACACACCTGTGCGAGCTGTGACTCTGCTCAGAAGGGCGGAGCCTAACTGAATAAAAAAGGCAGTTGATCCAAACCTTGGCTGTTGTTGCATTTCCATTAAGGCTCGTGAAAAAGAAAGAGATTTCGAAACGCGTTGAGCCATGAAAATTGCATTTTGCCAGCTGTGTGACGGTGAGCTGGCTGTGACCTCACTGCATTCTAAACGGAGTTGTGTGGGCTACTCAAATCTGGGCAAACTTTGTGTGTTTAATTGACAGCGGCTCCGTCCGAGTCGCGAGGAAGCCCATCCGCTGAGCACGGACCTGCAGCGTTGAAAATGCTGGCGCTGCACCAAGGACAATTCCGTCAACAGTGAGTGCTCTTTGTAAAGCAGCAGGCGCTGTTATCAGACTGACAATGACCCACTTGGGGAACACTTTGAATTTTATTTTTTGCAACTGCAACACCCACTTGGGAAATACTGTAAGGTTTTGAACTGCAAACACCATGATGCACTATGGCACACACCTGTGCGAGCTGTGACTCTGCTCAGAAGGGCGGAGCCTAACTGAATAAAAAAGGCAGTTGATCCAAACCTTGGCTGTTGTTGCATTTCCATTAAGGCTCGTGAAAAAGAAAGAGATTTCGAAACGCGTTGAGCCATGAAAATTGCATTTTGCCAGCTGTGTGACGGTGAGCTGGCTGTGACCTCACTGCATTCTAAACGGAGTTGTGTGGGCTACTCAAATCTGGGCAAACTTTGTGTGTTTAATTGACAGCGGCTCCGTCCGAGTCGCGAGGAAGCCCATCCGCTGAGCACGGACCTGCAGCGTTGAAAATGCTGGCGCTGCACCAAGGACAATTCCGTCAACAGTGAGTGCTCTTTGTAAAGCAGCAGGCGCTGTTATCAGACTGACAATGACCCACTTGGGGAACACTTTGAATTTTATTTTTTGCAACTGCGACACCCACTTGGGAAATACTGTAAGGTTTTGAACTGCAAACACCATGATGCACTATGGCACACACCTGTGCGAGCTGTGACTCTGCTCAGAAGGGCGGAGCCTAACTGAATAAAAAAGGCAGTTGATCCAAACCTTGGCTGTTGTTGCATTTCGATTAAGGCTCGTGAAAAAGAAAGAGATTTCGAAACGCGTTGAGCCATGAAAATTGCATTTTGCCAGCTGTGTGACGGTGAGCTGGCTGTGACCTCACTGCATTCTAAACGGAGTTGTGTGGGCTACTCAAATCTGGGCAAACTTTGTGTGTTTAATATATATATATATACTATATTTTAATTTTAAAAAGGAATGTTTTTTTACTTTAACCGTGGCAATTTGGTATTTTAGCCAATATGCTATAATTTAGATGCCATCGCATGGAATACATTGACTAGTGTACAATCACAGTACTATAGTCTACTAGATATTTTTGTTCTTCCCGTAATCTGCTATGAAAAATCATCCAAGGGCTGCGCAACACATATTGATTGCTTTCTTTAATATGTTAACACTCTTTTTGTTTCTTCTTTTGTGCTCTCCTACTGCACTTTAAAATAAAGAAACTTAAATTGAAATTTCATGAACTTTTAATACACCTGATTTGATTGTCTCCTCTGGTTTATTGTACTTTGTAGATCTTCTTTGTATTCATATAGGAATTCTATGTAGCACTGTTTTTATGTACTTTCACTGTATTGTATTTGACTTTTACTTTAGGTTTAAATCATGGCAATTAAGTTCATAAGTCATTTCTTGTGCAGCCCCATATGTAATATAGCACCGGAGCACATAAAGAGGCAGCACTATCTTCAGGGAGCATTCCCTCATTTGCATAGGGCGTGCCCAATGCAAATGAGGGAATCCCTTCGCATCTTTGCCCGCACCATATTACAGACAAGGGCACAGAGGCAAAGAAGCTGTTTGGAGGTGCACTGTCAGTGTGCCCCCTGAGAGCAGCCCTCTGGAAGAGGGAAAGGGAATCCTGTCAACACCCTAGACATACCCTTTCAGGCAGGTGCAGTCAGTGACTGCGCCCACTTTCAAGGGGATCTCTAATAGCCCTTTAAACTGTATGCAGGTTTCCGCCTGCACTGTGAAAATTTGGAGCGTCTGTAAAGCAGCCGGGCTATGTTAGAACTGGGGGTCTCTAGTTGGCAGAGGTTGGTACCACTGTCCAAATAGGGACCCTTGCTTCTAGTCAGGGTAAGGAGGAAACCCTCTGAGATAACCCCTGCTCACTCTCTAGGTAGCTTGGCACAAGCAGTCAAGGCTAATCAGAAGGCAATGTGTAAAGTATTTGTACCAACACTCACAGTAACACAGTGAAAACTCCACAAACTGACTCCACAAAAGTTTAGAAAAATAAAGGTATTTAATCTAAACTACACAAGACCAAAACAACAAAAATCCAACATGCATAATTCAAGAATACGGTTGCAAAAAGAGTTATTAAGGTTGCGATAAAATAATCCACAGTTGCGTGAAAAGTTCACAGTTGCGTCACGTTTAGCAGCTCACAGTACCTTTAGTTGTGACAAAGTTCCAAAAGCAGAAGCTGGTGTGGTGGAAAACAAGCGATGCGTTGCTCCTGAGACCTTGGGGAGGCGATGCGACAACCCGCTGCGGCAGCTGGCATGTTGCGACGAATCCGGTCTGTTTGGGGGGGAAGGTCACTTGTATGGATTCGGGTGCGTAGGTTCTGTAGGAAGTTTGTTCTCGCAAAGGCACGATGTGTTGATCTCGTAGGGGCTGCGACAATCCCCGGGGTGACGATGCGTGATCCAGCTGGGATCTCTCTCTCACAGCTCCTCTATGCGATGGTTCAGCGACGATGTTCGCAGTGACGTGATGCGGTCCACAAGCAAGTGGTGCGGCGATCTCACCCAGCGACGACAGGCTCTGCGACAACACTCGCAGTGATGGTAGTCTTCCTGCACTGGTCTGGTGCGTCCCACAAATGAAGGATGCGATGGCTCTGGCAGCAGCAACATGCGCTGCAACTATCTCAGCCTTTGTAGCGGCTGTCGGGTATGTCCTCTGCAGCGAGCGATGCAATACTTTTTCTGTAGAAAAGTCTTTAAATCTTGGTTTCCAGCTTACCAGCACAGGTGTAACTTCCAGAGGCACCACACATGGGCCACACAATCCAGGAAGGACAGAACTCTATCAGTAGAGCTCAGGGGAAGCTTGGGGTGAAGTCCTTTTGTTCCAGGGACTTCAAAAAAGGGAGCCAGCTCTTCTCAGGCCCTTGGAGATTCCTTCAAGCAAGGGGACACTGCACAGAGCAAAGTCCTTCCCCTCTCCTTGGCAGCAAAGCAACAGCAGGGCAATTCAGCATAGCACCAGCTGGACAATCTTCCTTCTTCAGTTTCAGCTTTCTCCTTGGCAGAGGTTCCTTCTTGATTGCAGGATGATCTAATTTTTTGTTGCCAGGGGTCCTGTACTTATACCCCTAAAAGTCTTTGTTCTCTTTGTGCAAGAGGGCCCTGAGCCCGGTCTGAACCAGTTCTGAGTGTTTCTTGAGCACTTTGTTTTCCTGGCTTCTCCTTTCCTTTTAGAGCCGCCCAGCAGGAGGTGGAGCCAGCATTGTGGAAGGCAGGCACAGCCCTATTCAGGCCAAGGTGCTATCTACTCCCACCACTCAAGTTGCAAATGCAGTCATTCAGCCTAGGGCTGACTCAGCCAGCCTCCTGGGGAATCCCCAGGCCCTGTCATTCTCAAACCAGACAGTCAATACACAAACAGGCCAAGGCACACAGAAAGGTCAGACAAGAGAACAGCAACTTTATAAAAGTGCTGTTCTCAAACACAGGATTCAAAAACAACCTTTCCTAAAAGATGTGTTATTCAATTCTGAGTTCAGGGATACTAGACTCCTATGTCCTATCTTGTTCCTATGGGAAGATATGCTGGTAGCCACTGTAGCCAGCATCCCCCATGATAGCCTATGGAGCAAGATAGCCTTGCAGCAGTGAAAAACGAAAATGGCTGTAATTCACTACCAGAGCATGTCACCTGCACAAGTACATGCTCTACCTTTCAGATACACTGCACCCAGCCCAAGGGGGTACCCTGGGCCTTCCATAGCGGTGACCAATGTGCACAACAAGGGAAGGGTTAGGCCTGGTCAGTGGGGACACTGACCAGGACGATATGGCAGTTCACCGACTGCACACAGGCACTGTGGTGGTAGGCCTGAGACACAATTTTAGAGCTACTCATGTGGGTGGCACAATCAGTGCTCCAGGCCCACTAGTAGCATTTGTCATCACCGGCCCTGGCACACCCAGTGCATTTTACTATGGACTTCTTGGTGATACAAATATGCCAATCATGTATATCCAATCATAACAATTTACGCAAAGAGCACTTACACTCTGGCACTGATCAGCAATGGCAGAGTGTCCAAAGGATCTAAACCAGCAAAAACGAAATCCAGCAACATCAAAAATCTAGGAGGTAGAGGCCAAAAAGACAGTGGAACCTACACCAAAGATGCAAGGTCTAACAGGCTGCATATGTAATGCAGCCCTTGGTGTTATGAAAGAGCACTCCTAAGAGATTGACACTGACCTCCCTTAAAGAATGTATTGTGTATGGCTGGCTGTGGATACTGAGAAGTACTCAATACTTATCACTCATGTTGGATCCATAATTAAGTTGAGCATTCGGACACTAGTGAGTGCAACAGTATTTTTTGGAAACCTCCTCTTTATTACGAAAAATGGATCTGATGATATCATATACAGCAGAATAAGAGAATGAGATTTTTTTTCTCCAAAAAAATGACATTAAAAAATAACAACTCCTTCTAATTTGAAGGATATATGCAACCGCTTACTCAGCAGAATTTTTTTATTAATCCTTTTATTGAACAGTTGCTCAGTATACATCAATGTGTACAGACATAGTGATAATTACACTTTGTCAAGTAAGCAGGCGGGCGGGTCTGCATTATTATGCACAAGCACTACTAATTATTGACTACTTAAATTTTGATGCAAGGCTGACTGGAAACAATTGTAATAAAAGAAGATTTGCTGGTTGGGAGTTTCACCGAGTGACCTACTTACTGTTTTATGAGCAAACACACTGGCCACAGATGAAAAGAGTGTGAGGAAACAACAGAACACAGCGGATCTTCCAAACAAGGACAGAAAGGTATGTGATGGGAGGAGATCGTTGTGTGTGAGAGAGCGCAATTTGAATGAAAAGTATGTCCGTACCATATTTACAAGCCTGTAGCGTAAAGTTAGCACATGTAACTTTAGTAATGAGAAATGTATATGTATTTACTCTAGAATGTGCATTAGAATTAGAAAGGCCCGTATATAGGTTGGGCTAATATAGAAGTGTGAAAATGCTTAAGAACAGTAGAACATGCTAAACGGAATTCATGTACGTATACAATTAATTAAACGGAGAACGAGATGAAATGTAAATAGAAGAAACGTGCAGACTACATAGCACTGTGTAAGAACGAGGGTATAACATTGTATTTTATGTAACATGGATTCGATTATAAAGAATAAGTTACTAATTCGATTATGTATATGTGTGTTAAAAGTCATACCGTATAGAAGAGTTGTAGGAATTCTAGAATGGTGTGTTCATATGCTATTTTAACCTAACGGACCAAGGGTTCGCAAGAGAGTAGTCCACTGCATGTAATTTAGTGGTCCCAGGGATAGGGGGATAGCTTTGATCTGTACGTGCGAGCCAAGAGTCAAAGGTCTCGTTAAATTAAAGTGACAATGCTGGATGAAGTTTTATGGCCTAGTGCGATAAGGGACGTTTGGAATTTGGGGTCTTGTGTCGAAGTGTCTGTTTTCGAAGTGACCAGGGGGTTACAATCACAATTGTAATGAATAGAGCTCTGTTGAGGTGATAGACTTTGGTCTGGAGGTGTCAACTGGAATGTCATGGGGTTACCAGCACGACGGAGACGGCGCCATGAGAAGCAAGGTCAACTTAACAGACGACTCGAGGAGACGAAACTATGGAAAAAACCCAGAAGCAGGACTACGTGAAATGTGTACGTGGTGGGCGTCTCAAGGGGGCGTTCCACCCATACTGTGATTTTGTATTTAGGGACAGCACCCCGGGGAGAAGGCAGAGCAGATGGCCTGAGCAAGAGAGTAGAGAGCAGAAGGGAGCAGAAGGAGAGCAGTAAGCCGAGGACCCTTAGAGAGCGGATGGGTAGGCAGAAAGGGTACTGCTTCTCGACATAGGTTTTCATCAGAGATTAAGAGAGTTTGAACTTCTTTGGAAGTCAAACGGCTGACACCTTTTTAGGTAAAGAACTTGTTGAGTAGGGATGTCATCTAGCATAGAGTAGGGACAGATTTAACTTGTTTCATTCTTATTCTGTAAATGACGCATCATATCCATTTTGTGTCTATGCTATTCAATTTGCTGATTTTGGAATTGGTTTTGATTGTTTTCTTCTGTAGACTGAGATTCTTTAGGGAATTTATGTTCCTTTTAGTACCGGTATACTTGTTGAATCTTATATTGAGAGGATTGTATTTGCAAATAACTTTGGGTTTATATTAAACTTTTTAAACTCTACCAGTCGTAAGTGGTTCTTCAGAGTTGCGTCAGTCTATGGGGTTGATTTAACTTATGTGGGTTTGCCTTTTACTCAATGACAGTCAATAATCGATCCAAAAGGATGAATGAGATAGGTATCTAGGTGATCAGATAAGATATCAAAATCTCATTCCCCGCAGTTGGTAGCAGAGAAAGATGGTTGGCTTCTTGAGGAAGGCAACCTAGGTTAGGTCTAGATTACCCCAAGGCCCCTAGTCATCGACGACCAGAAGAAGAATCCCTGCCGAAGAAGGTGCTGACGGTGCGAGAGAGAAAAGCAGCAGAGTCGGTCGAGAGTGAGTATAAGGGTCATGCGTTGCCAGATTGCGGTGTTTTGTGTTGTACCTGTGTTGTAATGTCAAGCGGAGTTGAATGCCTGTAGTGTGATTGAGAGAAGGTTGTGAGCGCGCGCAACCGGTGAAAATCTTAAGTCCAAGGAAGGGCTTAAGTGGTTCGGGTGTATCGAACATCCAGAGTAATTGTCTACCATTGTAAAGGGGGTCATGAGGTACCATTGATCGCCCGTTGGACCGAGATAGGGGGAATGTCAGAGTGAGTGTATGAGTAACGGACGCTGGTCGGACGTTTACTGTGTGTAAGTAACCTATCAGTTAAGGCGAGCGACGTCTCGTCAGTTGAGGTGACAATTACAGTTAGACTGTGGACGTACAGTCAAGAAAAGTGATCGCTTGGTCGGAAGTAGTCATTTTTCGGTGTATGAATGAGACGCATGCAAGACCGTGAGACGAGCTGAGAAAGGAGGGGAACTGCTGCAGAGGGGACGAGTGACGTCAGCGTAGAGACGCGCTGGGATAGGCTGATCAGCGAGAGCCGCGCAGGGATTGGTGGTTCGCCATCGGGAAGTAAACAAGGAAGAGAATTAAGGAAAATCGTAGATTCTTGAAAATGAAGTGTTTTAAACGTTTAAGGGCGATCTTTAAGAGAGATAGAGGGAACTCGTATGCGGGGGAAGAAGCCCCACCGGAAGGCACACCAGCTTATTATATGGCTGTGAATGTTGGGTTACACTCAATACTATGGATCTCCGAGTGGAGTAAGCTAACAGAAGGAAATAAGGAACTGACGTTCCCGAGATACAGGACGTTTAGGTTAGAAGCATTGAATCAGCTGAAAGCGGTAATGCTCGCAACGAGACCTCTACCGAGGCCAACACAGTTCGAAGCCCTCAATGCATGGTTCAGGGCGGCACAAGATAGGAGCTTGAATAGGCGCCAAGAAAGAGTGAGACGATCTGTAAGAGCAGTGCAGGATGCTAAATGGGATGATGAAGCTAAAAAGTGGAGGGTGCAAAGAATAGAAGCAGACAAACTGTACCCAATGCTAGAGGCTACGGGAGAACAGAAACCTCCAGAAGAGGATGAGGAGAGCGAGACGGAGGAGGATCTGATAGATAGGCTATTATTGGACAGACCACCTCCGTACAACAGAGAAGCCGAAAGTCCCGAACTACAGCAGGGGGACGGGGCTAGGATAGGGGAATATAGACCGCTCCCCGTAACAGAGTGGGAACCCAAGAAAGGTGAGGAAGTACCTCAATCTAGTCCGGTACAGAGAGTAGTAGGAAGATTCGTGGTACAGAAGGGGCCAGAAACGGAGTGTACAAGGTCGTATCAACTGCCAGATGCTCTACAAGTACCTGTTACCATAGGTCCTATAGTGTCAATCTACAACCCGGAGGGAGCCCAGCAGGAGGAACAGGCACAGTGGGACAGGGAAAGGGCAGAGATGGAAACTAGGAACAATACGATCGATTCCCAAGGGCAGTTGCTAGGACCAAGGAGTCGGAGTACACCATTGAATCCAGTAACGGATCCCTGGGTAGAACAGGGGGGTCAGAGAGGACAGATGGATCTGAGGGGACCGAAACCGAAATCCTTTAAGGAGTTAAGAGAGTACTTGAAAGAATGGGATGCTGCCGTAGAGACTCAGAATAAAAAGATAGAAACAGAAACTGAATGGAGAGATCAAGATAACAGGATCCTCTCTCACTGCGGAGCTGGCGAAAGCAGTCCGGAGTGGGAGAGAGGGAGTCAAGGAAGCAAAGGAGATATTTGCCATACCATCGGTGGCAATAGACAAATGTGTGAAGACAAGAGTACAGGATGTGGGGGAGTGCCTCGCCCCATCCCTAGTGAGGGAGAACAAAGGACACAGGAGTACCGAAATAGTTACAGGTGCACTCACCATACCCCGGACGAAAATGTGCGACATTGGAGTCACGAGAGTATGGGGAGTCGCGAAAGGTCTCGCCATGCATCCAGTGATCACGGACGGGATCGCGGGAACATGGAGGGCCGTGAGGGACCTTATCGTTTATTGAGTGACACCAGACAGCAAGGGAGTTGCAGTGATTCAGAACAGAACGGAGGATCCTACCTTGCATCTAGAGAGACCGAGCCGAAAAGACAGAATGCAGTGATGGGGAATAGAACATTGTTCCACCATACCCCTAGGGAAGATAGGAAAGCTTGGGACCTAGAGAGGTGGGAACAAAGAGAAGCAAGAAGGACTCCTCATAACTCACCTGTGCCTAGGCGAAGGACTCGTAGTGGGGGTGAGAGGGATGTGAACGGACCATTTAGGAGTGAGGTACTGAAGGCTGAGATAAAGGCAAAACGGCTCAATGTAATCAGTTTAAAATCAGATTTGGAGGAAATAATAGACGGCACATTGCCAATGGAAAGGATCGATCTGTATGAACAGGATGAAATACTGTTTATGGCTAAGGATGTTACTCGGAAAGCGAGGTCAGTCCATGAAAAATTATCTGAGTTGGCAACCAGGTATATGATAGACCTATCAAGGACAAAAGCTTTACATGGTAACCACAGGCTAAATTGCACGGATCAGGATCTAGATGAGCGTAGGACGATCGGGCTGAAAATACACATAAAGGAACTGATCCTGAGTATCAGAATGTGGAGGGATTTGGACAAATGGGAGGAAAGATGGTCCAAGAGGGGAACCGTCAGAAGGAGCACACTTGCGGGGTCCCCGGAGGGAGGGCTAATGCGAATGGAAGCTTTCCCTTTGCGAGAAATCGCGAACGGAAACTACGTGCATGTGCCCTGGAGTAGGGGGGATTTAGCGGCATTTACCAATTCCTTCCCAAAGCTAAGGGAGAATCCCGTCGAATGGTACAAACAGGTAGAGAGGTTCGTGAAGATCTCTAAAGTACTGTGGGTCGACTTGAACACCCTGTTTGATATTGTAGTACCCGGAGATCTGTGGACGGCATGCAAGCTTAGTGTTGAATGGCCCATTTCCGAACCGGATAGAGATGCGCAGACGAATGGACCATCAGAGAAAGTCATGGAAAAGTACGAGAGGGTAATGGCATGGTTGAAAGAGAAGGTGCCGTTGCAGGACATAGACTGGGTTAAGATAGATCGAACCACTCAGGAACCTAAAGAGACCGTTCACGAGTACTATGAGAGATTGCTGAAAGCATTCAAACAGGACAGTGGATTGGACGTGATGGATCCTAAAGACATAGGACAATTTGTGTCGAAGTTCGTCCTGGGATTGAGATCAGACATAAGCCTAATGATTCAACAGCATTTGATCTGTTGGCAAAACAAACCTTTAGACGAGATCCTGAGGTATGCGAGGTACTGTAGCGATGAAATAGATTCGAAAGCAAAGAAACTTAAGGAGAAGCTGATGTTGGTGCAGATGCAGTCAGCTGGAAAGGGTGGACAGCGGCAGCAGGGAACAGGAACCCTAGGGAAGAAACAGATTAATCAAAGCAGAGATGAGGAGGAAAAACCGAGACTTAGGGTAGATATCGCGACACTGAAAAAGACAACGAGGTGCCATCAGTGTAACGAGGTGGGACATTGAAGACGCGAGTGTCCCTATAATGTCGAGACGGGGGAATTAGAACAGGAGGAGGATGAGGTTCAGAACAACCTGGTAAAGGGAACAGCAGTCCCGAAGGGAAAGTTTATCAAAGGGGGGACTCAGATCCCTCGAGCTCAGTTCCCTCAACCGCCTCGCATTGCAAATGGAGTGAAAACCTATAGGCAACTGCCACTGTTCGTAGGAGGAGAAGAATGCTACTACGTTGATCCCCTTACAGGACAACGAGTGAATAGGGAAGAAGACTGTACCCTAGGGGCAGCCCTGCAGGTAGACGGATGGTGGATACGGGGGCCACTCGATCCACTTTGAGATCGGCGGTAGTCCCAGGTCTGCCAATGTCGGGAGAGACAATCCAGGTGGTAGGAGTCGCAAATAGGAGAATGACGAATCCTCTGACAGAACCGGTGTCGGTGAAAATAGGAAAATACAGTGATGAACACCAGTTTGTGATTTGTGATTCAAGCCCTGTGTGTCTGCTAGGAAGAGATCTGTTGTGTAAACTAAACTGCACCATATATTGCACACCTGAAGGAGTAGAAGTGCAGACTAACGACGATGATGCCGACTTTAAGGTTGTAAACTCACAGGGATGTGTGGAACTATACCCTACCTTAACGGTGGAGGAGCTTCCACAGGACTTGAAGGAGATGGTGTCAGCTGAGGTGTGGGATTTTACTGGAGAAGAAATAGGACTGATCAAAGGGGTAGAACCGGTAAAGATCATGGTAAAACCCAATGCCGACTATCCAAGAACACCACAATATAAGTTGACACCGGAGACGATTGCAGGAATAAAGCCTGTGATCGAATCCATGATTAAACAGAGAATATTGAAGGAGATCGTGGGAAGTCCATGTAACTCCCCGATTATGGGTTTGCAGAAGCCTAGTGGGAAATACAGAATAGTGCAGGATCTTCGAAAGATTAATAATATTGTTGTTTCATGTTGTCCAGTGGTACCGAATCCATCAGTGATATTGTTTCAGATACCGTTCCAAGCTGAATGGTTCACGGTGATAGACCTGTGCCAGGCTTTCTTTTCAATCCCCTTAGATGAGGGAAGCCAATATCTGTTCGCTTTTAGGCTGGAAAATCGCGTTTTAACATGGTGTCGTATTCCCCAGGGGTATACAGAAAGCCCATCGATTTTTAACCAGCTGCTGAAGAAAAATCTTGAAAGTCTAGTACTGCCCATGAACTCGGTTCTGGTCCAGTACATAGACGACCTACTTGTGGCGTCAGAAACTGAGGAAGCTTGCAAAGTAGACACCATCACCTTACTAAATCACTTGGCCGAGAACGGACACAAGGTATCTCCAAGTAAATTGCAGTATTGTCTGACAGAAGTGCAATACTTGGGCCACAGGATTGAAAAGGGAAAACGGAAGGTGTCTCCAGACAGAATAGAGGCGATCATGAAAATGAGTGCACCCAAAACACAAAGAGAAGTCAGGATGTTTCTAGGCATGGTTGGTTATTGTCGGCAGTGGATAGCCAACTTTTCACTGAAGGCAAAACCTTTACAAAAACTGACGCACAAGGGGGTGTGCGATCCGGTACCATGGGACAAAGATTGTTTGATGGCGTTTTTGCAGCTGAGGGAGGACTTGTGTCGTGCCCCAGCTTTGGGAATGCCTGATTACGAGAAACCGTTCTTGCTTTACTGCTGTGAAAGGGAAGGTTGTGCTTTGTCAGTTTTGGCCCAGATACACGGAAATGCCCGTAGACCAGTTGCATACTTTTCGGCTACCTTAGATCCAGTAGCCGCAGCGTTGCCCGGATGTCTCAAATCCGTTGCTGCAACGGGTGTCAGCATTGAAAGGTGTGAAAATGTGGTTATGGGACATCAGTTAGTGGTGTACGTACCGCATTCTGTGGAATTGTTAATGACTAGGACCAAGACTCAGCATCTGACGAATAGCAGGCTCACACGCTATGAGCAAGTCATATTGGCTGCTGAAAATGTGACCCTAAAAAGATGCTCTGTCTTGAATCCTGCTACTTTGATGCCACTTCCTAATGATATTGATGATGAAGTTTGTACAGATCATGACTGCCTTGATGTGACTGAACTATGCACCAAACCAAGACCAGATATGATGAGCCATTGACTGACCCTGATGAAATATTCTTTGTTGATGGTTCATGCATAAGAGACGATATCGGTCAGCTGAGAGCAGCATATGCAGTTTGTACCATTACCGGAGTAGTGGAAGCCGCCTGCCTGGAAGGAGTACACTCCGCTCAGGTAGCTGAAATCATTGCTTTGACCCGTGCCTGTTTGGCAGGCAATAACATTCGAGTCACTATATACACCGATAGCCAGTATGGTTTCGGGGTAGTTCATGACTATGGGCAGTTGTGGTCTCAAAGAGGTTACATGACCTCCTCGGGTTCTCCCATTAGGAATGGAGAATTCGTGAGATTATTGTTAGAGGCATTACAAGGTCCAGCAGCTATAGCGGTTGTTAAATGTACCGCGCACACGAAAAACACAGATTTTGTGTCGCAAGGTAATCGGTATGCAGATGAAGTCGCACGTTACTGTGCGGAACAGGGGTATTCCCTCACCAAGGTAGAAGTGGGGCAAGTACAGGAAAGAACTGATTTGACTATGTTGTTAGAAACTGTAGACACGTGGGATGAACTGAAATGCGTCCAGGAGAATGCACCTGATTTTGAGAAAAAGGCATGGGAAACAGCTGGTTGTACCAAAAGTGAGATGGATTTTTGGATCTCTGCAGATGGGAGAGCAGTTTTACCAAACGAACTTGTTAGTCCAATGGCAAGGAGATTGCATGGACCAGCACACATAGGTAGAGATGCCATGGTGAGAGTATTCAGACAAACGTGGTACAATCCGAAGTTTAGAGTAGCGGCAGAAGCAGTATGTCAGCGTTGTGTGATCTGTCAGCAGCTAAACGTAGGAAAGAGAACACCAGTCACATTGAGCCACATAGGGAGGTCTGGGGGGCCTTTCAATAGAATGCAGCTGGATTTTATTGAAATGCCCAAGTGCAATCGCCTCAGATACGTCTTAGTGATTGTCTGTATATTTTCCAGATGGGTTGAGGCTTACCCTACACGTAGGTGCGACACACTTACAGTAGCAAAATTGTTGCTTAGAGAGCTGATACCGAGGTTTGGGGTGCCGGCCTCTTTGGAATCGGACAGAGGAACACATTTCAACAGCGAAATAGTGAAGATGCTATGTTCAGCCTTAAGTATAGACCAGAAGCTCCACTGTAGTTATCGACCAGAAGCTTCGGGGATTGTAGAGCAAATCAACAGCACCATTAAATCCAGACTCGCCAAAGTTTGTTCATCGACGTCCTTGAGCTGGCCTGACACACTTCCACTGGTCCTTATGAGTATACGTAGCACGCCAGATAGAAGAACAGGTCTCTCTCCACACGAAGTGCTAATGGGGAGGGCTATGAGACTGCCATCGGTTCCGACTGCAGCACTGTTGAACATCACAGACGATTTGATCCTGGACTATTGCAAGGGACTATCTGACGCCATTCATTCTGTGTCCCACCAGGTCCAGGCTGCAGAGGTTCCATCAGCTCAAGACCTGTGCCATGACCTGTGTCCGGGGGACTGGGTCCTGGTGAAGAAACATGTCAGGAAGAATTGTCTAGATGTGCGCTGGCGTGGACCATTCCAAGTCATACTCGTTACGAACACTGCAGTAAAGTGTGGAGGCTTGCCCAACTGGATACACGCCTCACACACCCGAAGAGTTCCAGCACCTCTGGAAGAAACAGCTCCTCTCTCGGATGAAAATCCAACGGAAAGCGGAGAAGCCACAGAGAGGGAAAGTCAAGCTGTAGAGGTGGTCGAAGAGGCTGAGCCTGTGTCGGAACAGGCTGATGACGGCCAGGACACCAGTGAGACCGAAGTTGCCTCAGAAGAGGAAAGTAGCTGGGAGTTCGGCTCAGACACCGATCAAGCTGTAAGCGGACAAGAAACGAGTCCAAGAACAAGGAGTGGGAGGACAAGGAATGGAGAAGCTAGTTGGCCGGAAAGAAGGAGAAGGTCAAGCTTGAGAGCAAATCCAGAGAGAACCCTTGTCCCGATCTCTGAAGATTCAGATCTAGACGAAGGAGCTACGGACTCAGGCTCTGAGAGTCCGAGAAGATCAAGGAGGGTACGTTTGCCCTGCAGAAGATACGCCACCCCTGAGTGGACCTATCTAGCAGCAGATGTCTTGGGGACAGAGATCTGGGAGAGTGAGAGAGGTGCAGGTGACCAATCTCGATCCAATTGTGACGATGGAGATATGGATGTTGACGCCTGGAATCGAGACTGAGGGGTTACTGACCTTCACACTCCCCGTTCCCCTTTACCTAAGTTGGATCAAGGACCTGGTGCTGAATCGATTAGAGTTTCCAACTTTGGGTCATCCAATACCAGCACAGGAAGAAAAATCATTCGTTTAGAACTGTTGGAAAATGCCATTAGAGCTGCTGGCACTAGAATCATTGTAGATGCATAAAGACTTTGTGATTAAGCCATAAGAAGAAGATAACCTAGCACAGAGTGGAAAGAAGAATAAAATTAGGGATTACATTTAGAGGACGGAGAAGGGTTAGGGTTGTCTGTTGCTGAAAATAAAGAGACTTTTTGTTGGTTAAGAGTGCTTCACAGACTGAGAAATCAAATAAAGCACATAAAGACCTGAAAAAGAAAACCTTTAAAGAAGAAAGAGCCACGTTGTTTGATAACATGGAGACTGGCAACCCAAACCGAAAGGTAAAATGCATAATAGGCACACTAATAGCAGTAGTAATTTCTCTTATCATCACAGTAGTTACCATATCATACACAATAGGACATGCAAGTGTAGAGGAGACAACAGATGTAAAGCCTGTAACAACTTTGAAACCTGCTCTTATTGGGAAGAAGGAGGAGAGCAATGAAATCCGTGAAAAGACGTTACTGGCAGGTGAAGCTCGTAGGTTACACGTAGACGAGTCGCAGGGAAATTTTAGATCAAACGCATATGCCAAGTTATTATACGAGTATATTGATGCCATGGAGGCCAAAGATTGTTATGTTTGCATGCAATTGCCGGCTTCCGTAGATGAAGGCATCAGATATCATCACCTCCCACTGACATATGGGATAACATGTAGTTTATTGCTCAGTATATTTTATGGTCGAGAAGGGTTTGAGTACTACTTTTCAAATTATGATTCGGTACTGCCTGAAGTCCCGAATTATAAACAAATGAATAAGTGGGACTATTACAAAAAGGAGGATAGATTA
The DNA here is from genome assembly GCF_964263255.1 of Lissotriton vulgaris. Lineage (NCBI taxonomy): Eukaryota > Metazoa > Chordata > Amphibia > Caudata > Salamandridae > Lissotriton > Lissotriton vulgaris. The sequence continues at coordinate 273,897,027 of NC_141695.1, read as the reverse complement.
GCAAAATTCTTTCTTCCTTGGGATACATTAGATACTTCATATGCACGCCGAAATAATCTGACTTGCAAAGTGTCAGAGATTGAGAAAAAATTCATTGGACAAGTTGATGACCGGTACAGGAGGCAAAAGATTCTAAAATTGTCAGGACAATGGAAAACAGATTGGACCGAAGAGGAAAAGCCACACAAAAGGAAGGGTAGTAATGGTCCAATAGCTTTGGATAGAACGCAGAAAGGAAAGTTATGTTTGACTCGAAGCAAGACATATTACGAGAGTGTATTTGTAGGTGAAGTTAGTTGCGAACATGCTTTTCGGTTAGAGTACTATACAAAAGATTTCATGAAAGGGATGCAAGCGATTCCTAATGTATATTTTGTATGTGGAAGAAATGCCTATGTAAAATTGCCTGACAATTGGTATGGTTCATGTTATTTGGCAATTGTCTTCCCCAAAATATATCATGCAAAGGATTTAGAGATCATAGAGGGAAAGGCTTCGACAAGAGGGAAAAGGGAAGTAGGAGATGTTGAGGTAGTTGGAGACGTATTTGGAGCCATGTTTCCTCTTTTAGGTTTGATACTTAATGATGTTAAGATCAGGAGACTAGCTACAGTTGTGGATAGACTGTCTGCTAGTACTGCAAGGTCATTGATGCTAGTAGAAGGAGAGATGCAGTCGATTAGGGCAATGGTCCTTCAGAACCGTCTTGCTTTAGATGTTCTGCTAGCAAAAGAGGGCGGAGTCTGCAAGGCTCTGAAGGTCCAGGAATGTTGTACTTACATTCCAGACAATTCAAAACCACTTGAGAAGGTTATACAGAACATTACTGAGATACATCAAGAAATCGAAGATTTGACAAAGATAAATGTTTGGGAAAAAGTAGGTCATGGAATGGGAAAGGTTGGAGGTTGGTTTGCCAATCTTGGTAAAAGCATTGTTTGGTACATCTTGAAACCTGTCTTAATAATTTTGATTTGCATAATCACATTGTGGGGTTTAGTGAGACTGTACAAATGGTATAGGTCAAACCGGTTGCAAAGGTCCATGAGAGAGCAAGAAAGGAGATTAGCTGCTTTACAAGATCAGCAGTAAAGAAGTTTGAGAGCTCTCGAGACGATAAAAAGAGGGAGCCTTGCAACTAGTTCTGTGTAAAGTAACATTCAAATTGAAGTATTTGTGATGACCTCTAGAGGTCATCAAAGGGGGGAACTGAGAGAGCGCAATTTGAATGAAAAGTATGTCCGTACCATATTTACAAGCCTGTAGCGTAAAGTTAGCACATGTAACTTTAGTAATGAGAAATGCATATGTATTTACTCTAGAATGTGCATTAGAATTAGAAAGGCCCGTATATAGGTTGGGCTAATATAGAAGTGTGAAAATGCTTAAGAACAGTAGAACGTGCTAAACGGAATTCATGTACGTATACAATTAATTAAACGGAGAACGAGATGAAATGTAAATAGAAGAAACGTGCAGCCTACATAGCACTGTGTAAGAACGAGGGTATAACATTGTATTTTATGTAACATGGATTCGATTATAAAGAATAAGTTACTAATTCGATTATGTATATGTGTGTTAAAAGTCATACCGTATAGAAGAGTTGTAGGAATTCTAGAATGGTGTGTTCATATGCTATTTTAACCTAACGGACCAAGGGTTCGCAAGAGAGTAGTCCACTGCATGTAATTTAGTGGTCCCAGGGATAGGGGATAGCTTTGATCTGTACGTGCGAGCCAAGAGTCAAAGGTCTCGTTAAATTAAAGTGACAATGCTGGATGAAGTTTTATGGCCTAGTGCGATAAGGGACGTTTGGAATTTGGGGTCTTGTTTCGAAGTGTCTGTTTTCGAAGTGACCAGGGGGTTACAATCACAATTGTAATGAATAGAGCTCTGTTGAGGTGATAGACTTTGGTCTGGAGGTGTCAACTGGAATGTCATGGGGTTACCAGCACCACGGAGACGGCGCCATGAGAAGCAAGGTCAACTTAACAGACGATTCGAGGAGACGAAACTATGGAAAAAACCCAGAAGCAGGACTACGTGAAATGTGTACGTGGTGGGCGTCTCAAGGGGGCGTTCCACCCATACTGTGATTTTGTATTTAGGGACAGCACCCCGGGGAGAAGGCAGAGCAGATGGCCTGAGCAAGAGAGTAGAGAGCAGAAGGGAGCAGAAGGAGAGCAGTACGCCGAGGACCCTTAGAGAGCGGATGGGTAGGCAGAAAGGGTACTGCTTCTCGACATAGGTTTTCATCAGAGATTAAGAGAGTTTGAACTTCTTTGGAAGTCAAACGGCTGACACCTTTTTAGGTAAAGAACTTGTTGAGTAGGGATGTCATCTAGCATAGAGTAGGGACAGATTTAACTTGTTTCATTCTTATTCTATAAATGACGCATCATATCCATTTTGTGTCTATGCTATTCAATTTGCTGATTTTGGAATTGGTTTTGATTGTTTTCTTCTGTAGACTGAGATTCTTTAGGGAATTTATGTTCCTTTTAGTACCTGTATACTTGTTGAATCTTATATTGAGAGGATTGTATTTGCAAATAACTTTGGGTTTATATTAAACTTTTTAAACTCTACCAGTCGTAAGTGGTTCTTCAGAGTTGCGTCAGTCTATGGGGTTGATTTAACTTATGTGGGTTTGCCTTTTACTCAAAGTCAATAATCGATCCAAAAGGATGAATGAGATAGGTATCTAGGTGATCAGATAAGATATCAAAATCTCATTCCCCGCATGTGTCATTATGCATTGGTCAATGGACAATTACCTGCTGAAATGGGAGCAGTGTGGGCCAAGCTAGCTATTTGGTGGAGCAATATTTCAGTAGTCTCGAAAAATCTTAAAACACAGGTCGGAAGCTGAAAGAAGCTGCAAAATTAAAGTTCTGGCTTAGTTCTCTGCCTCAGATGGGACATTATAAGATGCAGTCACCAACCAGACTCACACATACACATCAGATTGGATTAGTATTGCTTCTTCTGCACCACAGTTTGCTTATCTTTATTGTTTGGCATAGCACTCAATGCCAAATTAATTTGCTTTTATGTACTTCTGATGTTAATTACCATAGGAGACTTTGCTCTCCAATATTAAAAAAACGCTGAATCAAATGACACATTTCAATATTTTGTGCAAATTCCTTCAGTAGGTTTTGAGAAATTAGCATTCATAAAGGCGTTTGGGGTGGTCATGAAGGCATTGATCCCCTAGAAATGTTAGTGATATTTCTACCGTTGGGACTGTGGCCAACACCTGTATGCAGGCAACCCCAGCATTCTTTTCTCCTACAGTGTCCTCTACATGCATTACTTATGACCTCCTTTATTATATCACTCATGACATTATAAATGTGGATGAGCAGGAAGCGGCTGCGAATTATAAGTAGGCGATAAAACTATTACTGGGGTATTTCACTGATTTTTAGTGTTTAATAAATATTAGCTCATGTCGTAAATGTAACAATAGTTTTCACAGCAAAGAAATAAAAGAAATATATGTAGATAGATAGATAGATAGATAGATAGATAGATAGATAGATAGATAGATAGATAGATAGATAGATAGATAGATGTTGCAATAACCTCCTCAAATGCGGACATAATAAGCAATGCAATGCTGTAGTCAGGTTTCTGATTGGAGCATGTACAAGATGGCTTCTGTTAAACAAGCATTTGCAATGAAATCGGTCACGCGTTTTTGAAAGTTAGAGCTATTGGTGTGGTAAATGGTAATGTGTTTTACCTATTTGTTTGTTTGTTTGTAGTGGCATATTCATTTTGAAAATAAGTGCATGCTATACCAAACAAGCACATCGACCTAAAAAGAGCTTTCATTAAATGAGATTGCCACACAGACAATGGAGAAACGAACGATAACCCACTGTGCAATATGTAATCCTTGGTCAGCAGTCGAGCCTGTTTTAACCCAGCAAAAACATGAAAGTGTCGATCTAATGCAACTTTTTTGTTGCAGTTTTACATAGTGCGAACTGGACCCGAGTTCTTTACATAAGCACCAGTTACCTTACTCCTTCATCAGACCCCTCAGAATATTGCTGCAGGAATTAGGGAAGTTTGCGGAACAAAAAAATACATTTTGTGGCACACTATTGGATTTTTTGGTGCCAATTTTGCAGCATCTTGCATTAGTGACATTCAATATTGTGGACTCAACAGTGTACAACTACAGTCATAGTCTTGTGCTCACCTTGTCTGCAAATTTAAATGATGTCAATTTGGCACCCCTTCCTCCTTTATGCTAAGTGACTGTGTGCATATGTTGACTTTCTTTCAAGATTTTAAAGTATATGCACCTTCTTAGTATTATGGAAGTTGCTGCTCAGTAACTGCTATTCAAACTTGCAAACTTAGCCAGATCTTACACTTTACTTGCCTTCCACGCCGGTCTGATGGTGTGAGCTTGCGTAAGATGTTGACTCGTCAAGTTTCAGTATGGATTGAGATACACTTCGAAAATTCTGGGAACTTGTTCCGTGCTCTTTATACCCCTAGTATTGCTTTACCAACCTGTAAAATAATTGCGACATTATAGAAAGTAATATGCATCCCTTGACAGACATTGATTGCCACATTGAATATTGTCAGAGGCAGGTATAAGGGTACAGTGTCTCTGTTGCTGCATAGCAAGAAAGGAGTATGTTTCAATATCACATCTAATCTGAGTGCACCACTCAACATGGTGGATTAGAGTACGCAACATGCATACACATTTGCTGTTGATTGGCTGAAGCTGAGCAACGGCTTGCCAGTTCGTGAATGGCAGACCAGGAAGCTGCACGGTACACAGCTGATGTTCTATACACCCTGTAGGCCATGAACGTGCTCTCGCTTCGTCAAGCTTGTCTGCTCTTGCGCAGGTTGCCCAACCGTTCCTCCCTGCCCGTGGACGAACCTCTGAGCCGCTGTGTGCCTCTGCTGCCTTCGTGCGAAGCACAGGGTTGGAACCTACCACTGATCGAATTGCAAAGGGAGCACTGCAGAGTGCTGAACTGTGCGCCACCTGCTGCAGGTACAGGACCGCAGAACTCCCGCTGGGCTGCAGCATGAGGACCACCTGCGCTATTATCCCTGCACCTGATTCCAGCTGCTCTCATGCACCTCAGTGATGCTACCAGCAGGGTTAAATTTGTATTGGACTTGGGGGCCAAGGCCCACCTGCTGCATAACCTGGAGCCTGCTATGTCCGAGGGAGCGGAGCTCAAGGTAAGAGTAGGGGACTTTGGAGAGTGAGTCACTGGGGTAAAGCAAGCTGTTTACATCTGCCAGTGCCGCAGCACATGCATTGTTTTTTGCCCAATCCCAGAGCCTGCCTTTTACATGATCACCTCACTGACTCAGACAGCTCTGCCCTTGCCACAACTGTGCGTGAGCTCTTAAGTTGGCTTTAGCATCACAAGAGGAGAGAAAAATGACCCTTTTAAAATGTGCAGCTGCCCTGAGCATTGCAAAACATATTACACATTGCATAACTGTCCAATCTTGCTCACAATGGCCTCTGCACCCTTTTGGTCCCTACTAAATAGTTGCGCAGGCCATAGCCCCTTCAGCCCCTTAGCCTGGATCTTAACAGCAGGAATGACCTTTGACCCTGCTTGCGGGATAGGCCGCTCCCCACGCCGCACAGCACCACCTGCGTGTTCGTGCCTGCTGCCTGTGATCGCTGACACTGTAAGTCAGTTGTCACCTTCCCAGCATTTTCCTGTCTGTGCCCCTTGCATTGCTTTGCCCTTTTGTGATTCCACTGTTGTCAGTTGCCACCCTCCCAGCGTTTTCCTAACTGTGCCCATTGCATTGCTTTTGCCCTTTTGTGATTCCACTGTTGTCAGTTGCCACCTTCCCGGCGTTTTTCCTTTCTGTGCCCCTTGAATTGTTTTGCCTTTTATGATTCCACTGTTGTCAGTTGCCACCTTCCCAGCGTTTTTCTTTTCTGTGCCCCTTGCATTGTTTTCCCCATTTATGATTCCACTGTTGTCAGTTGCCACCTTCCCAGCGTTTTTCCTTTCTGTGCCCCTTGCATTGTTTTGCCCTTTTATGATTCCACTGTTGTCAGTTGCCACCTTCCCAGCGTTTTTCCTTTCTGTGCCCCTTGCATTGTTTTGCCCTTTTATGATTCCACTGTTGTCAGTTGCCACCTTCCCAGCGTTTTCCTAACTGTGCCCCTTGCATTGTTTTGCCCTTTTGTGATTTTACTGTGGTTAGCTGTGCTGTCTGTACCACTCCTTCACGCAATTGTTCTCGCCCACTCCCACTTGTTTACTGCCGCTGCCTCCCCTGCAGCCCGCCCCCCCTGTGCACCTATTCGCCGCCCTTTCCCGCCTCCCAGCTGCTCCTCCGTCCTACATCCTCATATATGGAGGATGCTGCGCTGCTGCACCGCTGGCGGGCCTAAAATAATCCTGTCTACGCCCGTCCATGCCTGGACCGCGCCCAGCGCCAGAATGCCTAACTCCAGACTCACTCTAGGATGATGTGCAATCCTTTGACTGGGAACAGGACACAGCTCTTTCAGGTGCAGATGGTCCTCCTGCTCAAGATGACCTATCAAGATGCAGATGTTTAGGCAGTCACATCAACCCTTCCTTTGTGTGTGGCTGTCTGGAGGAAATGCAGGAAGCCAGCTGCCACCCACCCCAGATGTGCATTCTAGAGCCAGGCAGAAGGCACAAATGGTTTAAGTAAGAAAATGGCAACTTTAAGTGGCATTTTCAGAACCGCAATTTAAAAAACATCTTCACCATACGTTGTGTTTTTAAATTGTGATACCAGAGGGGCAAAATTAGGTTTCCTTAGAAATAAGAGTATTTCACTAGCAGGACATATAAAATTTAAAAGTACATGTCCTACTTTTTAAATACACTTCACCCGGCCCATCGGCAGACAAGGGCCTACTTTAGGGGTAATTTATACGTAATAAAAAAGAAAGTTTGGACCTGGCAAGTAGGGTCCCTTGCCTGGTCAACATGGCAGTTTAAAACTTCACACCCGGCTCTGCAATGGCCTGCCTGAGACATGTTTAAAGTGCTATTTAAGTGGGAGGCACAATAAGTGCTGCAGGCCTACTAGTGCAAAAAGAACAATTGATGGAAAGAATGTAGGACAATGTCATACATTCACCCCAGTACAGAGATCTGGACCTACATCCATCGTTTTTTTGCTCTCCATGCCATTCCAGTTTGGACCCAGCCATATGCAAATCAGTCTTGACCCTGTGCCCCATTGGAACAGTTCAGCCCGAACTGCCAGATCAGGTCCTCCCTGGACTGGAAATAAGCATCCTAGGACCGGTTTTGGGCTTTAAGCCCTCATCAGCTAGGATAGCTTGATTCCAGTTGCATGGAGAGCACAAGACCCACTCGGGTTGACAAATGCAAAAAGAACAAATTGATTGGCAGAATTGTTTGATTTGTTCTGCATTCCGTCCATCAACCATGTGTCTTTTGCTTTCTCAATCAGATGTGGGTCCCGGGCTCACTCTGCCACTGGATTCAGGCTATCCTGGCTGAAGAGGGGTGAAACCCTGAAACCAGTCCTAGGATGCCCGTTTCCTGTCCAGGGAGGACTGGAAAGACTGTTCCCATGAGACACAGGGTCAAGACTGATGTGCATATGGCCAGGTCTAAACAGGGGTGGCATGGTGAGCAAATGAATGATGGATTTAACCCAGATCTCTTGACGGGGTGAATGTTTTGATTTGTTCTACATTCCGTCCATCAACCATGTGTCTTTTGCAGGCCTACTAGTAGCATTTAGTTTACAGGCCCTCGGCACATCTAGTGAACTTTACTAGTGACTTATAAGTAAATCAAATATGCCACTCAGAGATAATTCAATGTTACCATATTTTAGTAAAAGAGGACATGCACTTTAGCACTGATAAGCTGTGAAGAAGTGCAGGATCCTACAACTAACAAAAACAAAGTCAGTAAAGAAAGTTAGGGGACACCACAACAAGGATGCCAGGTCTAATTCTTTGTCATTATGTTCTTTTTTTAATAGATCATGATATCATCTTGGAAGCACATGACCTTGTGTAGCTCTTTTAGGACATATTGCATCACTCTTTGGAATACAGCAGCCGTTGATTAAAAAGTCATCCCATGGAATCTGTATGTTTGAACGGCGTGGTAAAAGATGTAAGAGATTTGGGGGGGCATGTATCAAAATTGTAAATTGTGAATAACTAATTGTGAATTCATGAGAATCGCAATTAGGTAATCTCAATTTACAATGGATGAAACTCAAAGAGTTTCAGATAGCGATTCCTAAGGGTTAGCAAATCGCTCTACCTCATTATTAACAATGAGGTAGATCACAATGTGTGACCCCTAGGAATAGGAATAATCACACGGATGGTGGCCTGCTGAGGTCAGCAGACCACCATGTCCATGATTGCTTTTAAATAAAGCAACCTTTTTTTTGTTAAGCAGCCAGTTTCCTTAAAGGGAAATGAGATGCTTTACAAAAAGTTAAATGAAAAGTTTTCTTTTCATTTTTTAAGAGTAGGCAGTGGTCCATGGGACTATTGCCTGCTGCCTGCTGTTAAAAAACGCTGTAACAAACATTCATAAAGGGTAAGGGTCCCTTGGGGACTCCTCCCCATTCGCGGATGGTTTACCACCTACTTGAAGTAGGTGGTAAAATGAAAATGTTTTGTGACTGCATTTCAGTCACAAAACATTCCCAGATACCGATGCGATTCGGAATTAGGAAGGGACGCCCTAAACACGCCTCTTTCTAATAGCGAATCGCAAACCCATTTTGCGATTCAGTAACATGTTACCGAATCGCATAATAGGGTATGCTCGATCTGAAAAACATTTTTTGGGTGCGCAAACAGTTCAATTCTGTGAATCGGCCCATTTGCAAAGGCAAAAATGCTTGATGCATGTGCCCCTAAACTCTGGATTAAGGGCTACACAGTAATATTTTCTTCTGAAATACTTAGCATCATGTAATTTGATTTTTGTCAGAGGATACCTACTTACCCAGAGCATCAGATTAAGTATCTTCATTGATCACAATGGCATATTTTGTCCTTTCTACTCCTAGTTGTTATAATTATTGGGCCTATTTTTTCCAAGCTCTGGATTATTTCTGTAACCTCCTGCATTTTTAGTTCATCTAATTCTCTTTTTAAGTTAAACCTCTTAAGCAAGGGAATAGGAAGTGTTTTAAATCACAGAAACTGTGTGAGACTTAAACTTAATCTTGTTCGCAAAACGTTTTAGTAACCACAACTATTCAGAGAATACTTTGGGGAATTCAGCACACACATTTATATCTGCAGTAAATCTTTCAATCAATACCACATTTTATTTGCTGTGTGAGTAAACATCAATGTCCATATCCTTTTGATGGTTCCAACCCAGTATATTTGAAAGTTGTTTAATTATGTGGACTTTTCTTACAACAGACCTATCCTTAATGGATATGTGCTTTCTTAACATTCAGTCTAATATGATATTTGTTGTATTCACCTGGGTTTATGTCTATTGGTTGTAGTATTTATATCTTCCCTGAAAATTTCCCATGGATCTTCTTCCTGTCTATTATTGTATAAGGAGAGCACAAGTCAGCAAATACATTGGTAGTAGTGCAATCAGAAGCAATACCACATGTAGGTTATGTCACTTCACCATCAGTTTACATAAAGTTCACTCGGATGGCTATTTTCCCTTTTTCATCTCTTACTTTTTTGTCAAGTCTAATAATGTGAACGTTGTGTCTTTTGGTTCGCTACAAACCTCGGAAATACGGCCACTTTTGTTGCATCTTTTCCATACCACCCAATGTACAGGGCATTTGGGGTTATTACCTAGGTAATTAATGTTTCCACCCCTAAAACGTTTACATTTCTCTGATTGTACCTTTGGCTTTTGCACATGTACTTATCTTATTTCACAGCCCTAATTAGTATTAGTAAAGTTATCAGACTCATAGATACTTTTAGGAGATTTGCTAGATATTTCCATTTTTTGACATTGTGAATGGCCTCTGCAACTTGGGATTTTGGGACACTCCTTTCTCTTGATTAGTTGAGTCACCGATGCATATGAGAAACTGATGTCATATGAGTGAAGGTCCAATATCACAAGCAGTAGAGAAGACTCTAAGAACAGCGATGTTGCGTGCAACCTTTTCACCTTCAGCCTGGGCCCTGCTGAAGAACATATGTCTTGCTAGTACTTTTTAAATGAAAAGAACTCAACAGCATTCCTGCCAGTCTGCACCTCACGCTCGTTACATTAATTCTAGAGTCCTGCACACATTAGCTCCAGCACCTGCCATTGTACGATGCGCCGTGTTCCAGACCTTTGGTCGATAAAGCAAAAAGGTAAGGAAGTCCAGTCAATTTTGTCCTTTCTAAACCTATTTTTGCACTTCTTTAATTGATTATAATTCCTTATACACATATCGTGCTCTGTCAACGCGTTTGGTTCCTAACAGTACAAACTTCATCAGGGCTTAATCACTTATGTCACTAAATTCAAACACGTCTGAGAAAACTGAATCGAGAGGTAGTGAAACTATAGAGAGGTTCGCAAATTCATACCAGTAGGCATAGTATGCTGCAGGCATTAAACTCGAATTTGTATTGGGCAGAGGATTGCAGCTGTCCAGGGCAGGATTAGAGCGGTTTATCCAAACTATACTGGGGGGCTATGGAGTTGCATTCAAAAGTATAGCCTAGAGCATCACAAATGGAAGGTGGAGCAGCTTGGGGGGAGGGCAAGAGTGCCAGTGGGCTAGTTGCCCTGTGGCGGGGTCCCGGACAAGAGGAAAAGGCTCGGGGACTTCTTTATGCGGAAACTGCCTGACCTTGCAGCAGGGAGGCAGTCATTGGGGCTCTGGGCTGGCGGGAGAGGGGGCCATCCTGCTGGTGGTCCTGGACTCTCCGGCCCTACCCTAGTAGCCGGTGCTTGGATGAAGCAACATGGTATCTCATATGAACAAAGTGGTAAGGGGTTGGGTTGTTTCCTGCTGGTACAACTTGCCTCAAGTGGATCTAGAGCTGACGAATTGTAAATACATGGTAACCTGTGGCACAGATGGATTCTGCGCCTCCTTATGTTCAGTAATGGTATTTCTATGGTTAATAAAATTGGTCAAGGCGTGGCTTGGGTGCCGCGCAAGATGGCCGGCTAGGTTCCGAGCTCCGCCGCACCGCTGCACCTCGTAGCCCTTTTCCCGATGTGAACGGGACTGCCTTCGCACCGCCTGGCCGAATTCCTCTGTCGGAACCCCGTAGGCACAAGCGGAGCAACTTTGCGGCTGTCGGAGTGCCGCTCTTCATCTGCTACCGCGATGTTTATATCGCGCCTCACGGAGCCGCTATTTTAGGTGTCCTGGAACTGCCGGATCCCTCTCTCCACAACGCGTCAGGACGACCTCTGTTACCATGCGTTCCTCGGCAGCAACAAACTTGGGGGTGAGCAGCTAACGTGTTTGGTGCCTTTTTTTTTTTTTGCTACGTTTGGTTTTTACTCTCTCTCTTCTGAGGAGTCTTTGCTCAGGCGTCTCTGTGAGGCCCGCTTTCTTCGGACGCCTTTTCACCTCAGCGCTCCTCATTGCCAGTGCGCCACCAATGTTCCTCATGGCTTTTTTCTGACTGTTTGCTGTGCTGTGCATTTCATTACGCCTCAGCCGCCTCTTGACTCGCTTTCCCTCAATGCCAGTCTCAACGCCCTCTCTCTTCAAATTGCCAGCATATTCTCCATTCAATTCACTGGCGCTTTCTTATGAAATTTACAAGCGCTTCCACTGGTAGATAACTTCATTTTCTCCGCTTCATGGTCTGCCACCTTTCTGTCCTATGTCATCTATATATTACTTTTTCAAGTATATGCTTTGGACCTGCTAAAGGTGTTTTGGTGTACCCTGTCATGTTCAGCTAAGTTATTTCTGCGATTATTTCTCTCTTATTGGCATTATTCGCAGTACTGTATTTTTGGACTACCTTGACACTGCCAACGCACTTTTCTATGCTCTTCAGTGCATTGAGCTGAGTTGCTGGCTGCAGTAGCAATTTCTATAGTGAGATTACGCAAACCTCAATTTGTCTTTGCTTCCTCTGTGCATACTTCGGTGGGTCCCTCAACTGGTACACCTAAATCGACTCACCCTGCAAACATGTCGACTTCTTCTTCTCAAAAAGCCCCTTCGGCTCACTCATCTGCCAGTAGACCCTCTCCACCTGCTCCATCGGGCAAACGTCTTAAACAAAATTCTCCTACACCGGAGGATAACTCTTCAACATCTCCTATTGATCAAATTTTGGAGGAGCTGCGGGCAATGCGTCCCTTTGTCGAAGAGACAAGTAAGGATATGCAGCTTTTGAAAGACAAATGGGAGTCCATGGATGCCCGACTTTCTTCTGTTGAACTACAAATTCCTGAGGTTCAATCCAACACGCAACGCATTGATGCATTAGAAAAGACTGTCCTCTCTCTACAAAAGCATACGGAGGATTTGGAAAATCGTAATAGAAGAAACAACCTCCGTATCTACAATTTACCAGAAAATCTTGAGGGGGATAATCCAGTGTCTTTCTTCACCACCTTCCTACCGAAACTTTTGGACATGCCCCCCTCTACATCTATCAGTATTCAAAGAGCTCATAGACTAGGCGCAAGAACGGATGCATCTACTAAACCTCGTGGAGTCATTCTTCTATTTTTGAAATTCACAGATCTTCTCTCGATTCTTTCAGCAGCAAGAAGCAAAAAACAACTGACTTGGCAAGGTCAACGAGTCTACTTATCTCAAGATGTTTCTAATGCCACTGCCTCCAGATGTAAGGCATTTCTAGCAATGCGCCCTTCTTTGCGTTCCCTGGGAGCAAGATATGACTTGTTTCACCCTTGTACTTTCAGAGTCACTTATCGGAATAAGAATTGGTCATTTCAAGATCCTGGAGAACTACGCAACTTCATCTTTTTGCAGAGTGAAGAGGGGATGGACGCATCTACCTCAACCCCGAACAGTGGCTGACATGTTTTTGTTGTCTTCATGCGTTGTTCTCTAGTAGTTTTTCTCTGATTTCATGTACTCTTCTCTACTCCTTCTCTTGGCCTTCTCAATCTTCTCATCTTGCTTGTCTTCTTTCTTCCTGTGCCTCCTTGCTTATGTTCTACATAACTTTTATTTCTACTTTTTGGCTATTTACTTTGTGTCACATGTTCCGTATGTTAACAATTGTCTCCTTTTTCCTCATACAGATATGTATCAGATGTCCCCTTCACCATCTTGTTCCATCCTTTGTTCCCTTTTCGTGAGGTCTCGGTGTGGATCTGCTCCTGGTCCTGGTCCACCCGTCTTGTAAAGCATCACCACCTCCCCACTTCCCCCTTTGTGTACTTCCCCTTTCAGGTATGTTCATTACAGTCGTCCTTTTGGATTTGTACTGTCTTCTATGCCTTCTCTCTTTTCTTTCTTCTCCCTTTTTCTCTGACCCTCTTTCCTTTCCCCTAACCTTTTCCCTTTACCCTTCTTTTTCTTCTTCTCTTCCTATTCTTCCTTCTACCCTTTTAACGGTTCTCATAATTTTTACCTCCTTCAAGTTTGAATTATTACTTGTACAGTATGTTTTTGCATTTTACAATTTTGAACAGTTTATTAATCTTTCACCTTCAAAGTTGTTTCATGGAATGTGAAAGGATTTAACCACCCTATCAAGCGGCAGAGAGTACTTTCACATCTCTCCTCTTACAATCCTGATATTGTTCTTATACAAGAAACCCATCTTTCAGATATTGAATCTTTTAAGCTAAAGAGATTATGGGTTGGTACTGTTTTGTTTTCTCCTGCTTCTCATAAAAAGAACGGTGTTGCTATTTTGATTCATAAACGTCTTAAGTGTAAAGTACTTCTTGAAGAAAAGGATGATGAGGGTCGTTGGATCTTAGCTAAATTGCTCATTAATGCTATCCCACTTACTGTATTCAACGTTTATGGCCCCACATGCTATGACACTTCTTTTTGGCCCTCCATTACAGCAAAATGTGTTCAATACAAAGATGATTCTTTCCTGTTAGGTGGAGACTGTAATCAGATTATCGATCCTTTTTTGGATCGTAACTCCTCTGTTCGTTTTACCCCTCACAAGCCCCATAAACAGTTTCTTGACGCTATCACTCAGGTACATCTTGTGGACTCATGGAGACTCACTCACCCAGATATTATAGACTTTTCATTTTTCTCTCCCCCTCATGCTTCTTTCTCTCGTTTGGACTACATTTTTCTATCCTCATCTTTATCCCAACACCTTCTATCCTCCTCTATTGAATCTATTGTTATTTCTGATCATGCTCCTATTATCACTGTATTTGATCTTCTTCCTTCTACTCCTAAATCTTCTCGCTGGCGCTTTAATTCTTCCCTTCTTACTGATCCTCTTTTTTCTTCCTCTTTTCGCTCTTTCACTTCTGAATTTTTCCAACTTAATTCTAAACCTGATACCCCTCCTCATGTGCTTTGGGATTCCTTCAAGGCCACAGCCCGCGGTTTTATTATCGATTTTGTCTCTAAAAAGAAGAAGAAGTTCCTTCAAAAACGTAAAGCTACTCTTGCACACATTAAGTCGTTAGAGCATCAATTCTATACTTCTTCTCCTAATCATATGTCCCCTGAACTTCTTAAGGCTAAAATTGCTTTTAACAAACTTACTACGGATTCAGCTTCCTCTTTTCTTCTCCGGAGCAGTGCACGATACTATGGAGGTCGCAATAAATCGGGTAAATTACTGGCTAATTATCTAAAATCTCGTAAGGAGCGAACTAACATAGATTCTATTCATTCTTCTTCTAATGTTCTTGTACATACCAATGCAGAAATTCTGGAGCAATTTCACTCTTTTTATCAATCTTTATACTCCCCTGAGAATCCCCCACCCCAGAGCTTCTCCATTCTTATTTTGACAACCTACCTAAGCCAGATACTTCCCATCTTAACTTTTCGGACATTGATACTGATCTCACTATCTCTGAATTATCCACTGCCTTGTCCTCTCTCACTAAAGGAAAAACTCCAGGGCCTGATGGCTTTCCAGTTGAATTCTACTTACACTTTTCCGATCTCCTCTTACCCAAACTTCTCTCTCTTTTTCAATCTTTTTGTTCTGATGGACGGGCCCAGGGCTCATTTCAGGATGCTACCATATGCCTCATTCCTAAAGAAGGTAGAGATCCTAAATTCTGTAAGAATTATCGTCCTATATCTCTAGTTAATGTGGACTATAAGACTTTTGCAAAATTATTAGCTCTTCGCCTTGACCCGCTCATGCCACATCTCATCGGGAAAGAGAAATGTGGTTTTGTTAAGGGCCGTCTCACTTCGGACAATTCCAGACTATTCCTTAATGTTTTAAGTAAGGCTCCCTCGATGTCGATTCCCCTTGCAGCCATCTCAGTCGATGCGGAGAAAGCCTTTGACCGGGTTGACTGGTCTTTTCTCATGGCTTCCCTGAAATGGCATGGCTTCAGTCCTAAATTTATCTCCTATATTTCTTTAATATATTCTATGCCCAAGGCTTCCGTTCTTGTCAATGGTCATCTCACTTCCCCATTCACACTTCAACGTGGCGTTCGTCAGGGCTGTCCTCTATCGCCTCTTTTGTTTATTTTAGCGCTTGAGCCCTTCCTCTCCTCTATACGTAATAACCCCTCCATTTCTGGATTCCCATATGGTGATCATCATCTTAAATTATCTTCCTATGCTGATGATATCCTTTTATTCATTTCAGACCCAGTTACCTCGGTTCCCTCTTTATTAATTGAATTTGAAAAATTTTCTTTGGTTTCAGGCTATAAAATAAATTCTGATAAAACAGAAATTCTTCCTCTAACTAAATTTTGCCTTCCTCACTTCTTCACTTCTACCGGCTTTGCTTGGAACTCTAAGAAAATAAAATATCTTGGTGTTCTTTTTTCTAATTCTATCTCCTCTTCTATTCAACTCAACATGAATGCGACCATCTCTAGAATAGATTCTTTACTTTCCTCTTGGAACCCTTTATTTCTTTCCTGGTGGGGTCGTCTTGACTCTATCAAGATGATGATTGCCCCGATCTTAATCTACTTATTCTCCATGCTCCCAGTCCGTATCCCAGCGCTCCATTTTTGCCGCATTGACTCTGTTTTGTCCAAGTTTCTCTGGAAACAGAAAAAGGCTCGGGTATCTCTCTTAACCGTTCTTAAGTCTAAATTTAATGGTGGGACCAATTTTCCAGACTTTCGCCTCTACCATAAGTCCTTCTCGCTTTGCCAAGCTGCCCGCTGGTTATCACAGGAGATCTCCCCTTTTTCTCCCCTTTGGCTCCCTGTTGAACAGGAATTATTATTTCCTTATTCTTTTCAAGAGGTAATTCGTTTCACTGCTAAAGCCCCATGTCTTAACCCCCTCCTATTTAAACACACTTCTTCTCTTTTGCGACCTTTGGTTTCCCCTGTCTCTGTCTCTCAGGAATCCTTCTTATCACTACCTATCTGGTACAACTCACTCATTTTAGTACACAATAGACCTGTCGCATGGCCCTCGTGGAGATCGAAAGGTATCATCTGGGTGCGTCATCTTTTTGATGGTTCATCTCCCTGTTCCTTTCCTCAATTCCAATCTCAATTTCATTGCCCTCCTTCTTTTGCAAAGAAATTCTTCATCCTTATGGAATCCATTCTTGATTGTTATTATTCTCTTACTTCTGGAGATTTAATAGCCTCGTCTCCCTGTCTACTTACCATTCTTTCTACTATTCCTAAAGCTTCCCTTATTTATCGATATTTCTCAGCCCCTGATCCGGATCGACCCAAATCGAAATTGGAACTAGCTTGGGAGAAAGACTTGGGTTCCTCCTGGTCAACTTCTCTTTGGGACAAGCTCTGGGCCAGGTCCTTGAAGATTTCCTGTACTGCCTCTCTTACTCAGTCCCTATTTTTCTTTTATCACAGACTTTACCTTTCTCCTCTTTCTATCTCTCGCTTTACATCCTCTTCTGTGGCTGATTGTTGGACCTGTAATGCTCCTAATGCTGATCTTTTACATCTCATCTTCCTCTGTCCCTCAGTCCGCCTTTTTTGGACTCAGATATGGTCTCGTCTCTCCCGTATCTTTACCCTCTCTATTCCTTTTTCCGCCTCTTTTGTTTTTCTGGGTAGCCTTTCAGAAGCTTTGGAACTCCCTCCACATTCTCATGGTCTCTTTGACCTTATGCTGGCCCTTGCATTACAACATATTGTTTCTAACTGGAAATCCCTGAATACTCTGTCCCTAAACTGCTGGTGGAATCTAGTATGCCATTCACATAGACTTGACGTTGCCTTTGCGTCCTCCTGCAAACCTTCTCGAAATGTTGAACTTTATTGGTTACCTCTCACCCTATATTTAGATCAATCCGCCAAAAAGACATATTCTTCACTTTCCTCTGATAATTTCAAACCCCCTTGAGCATATGTACTCCTGCTTGCAGTTTATGATGTTTTTCAATTTCACTATTGCAGCTTTTTTAAGCTTTATTAATGTTTTTCTTTCTTTTTTCTATAGTTCTTATTTCAGGTATTTGCTGTACATTGTGTATTTACTGTACTTTATTGCTGACATTTATTGTGGTTTCTTTTTATTCATTCTTCTATGATATTAGCATGGTTTTTATTTTCCTCCCTCCCCTTCCCCCCCCATCTCCCCTTAAAAACTCTTCAAAATGCTTTGCTTTTTCATTGTGCCATCGGCTACTTCTGTTTGGTTTCTCCCAACATTTACCCTTTTCTCTTGTTATTTGCTAATATCACCTTATTGTAATATCCAATTTTACCTTAATAAAGCTTTCAAACATAAAAAAAAATAAAATTGGTCAAAAGTTGGAGGTTTAATAACAAATAAAGATGGTGTTATTGAGAAGTAATACAAGCTACGCAGTGAACACCAAATTTGTGTAAAGTGTCTTTGTGGTGGGGGTGTGTGGTGGACGAATGGCACGGATATCCCCACTATACAGTTAAGAGGCCCCAATTTTTAATAAAATGCCACTAAGACAATGTTTTTATAGTACTAGTATTTGGCACTCCGCTGGTCACAAGTTCTTTGAACCAAGACATATTTGATTATTTTGTTTTACTCACCCTGCTTTCTTCTTCAGTTTCAATTTAGAGTATCTGCTAATATGGTCTCGGGCTCATGGTGTATATTATTGTCCTGATGATGATCCTGGTATTCGCTGATGACTGAAACGCTGTCAACTGCATATACAGATTACCTACTTCTGAATATATGATTTGTTATATTGTGCTGTGTTGTTCTTGTTCTTTTACATAGAAGATGATCACATTTATCACATGCCTGTGTCGCTTCTGAAGGAGCACCAAGCTTGTTGTCCTGCACTGGCACTCACAGTTTCATTTTTGTAACTTTAATTGTTTAATGGATTAAAATTGCAATGTGACTGGAAATAATTTTTGCATATTCCTTTAATTAGTGACCTGCGTTACCAATCTAGAGTTGACACTTATTAAATGCAATAAGGTTAGTCAATGGGAGTGGTAGGCCCTATAACAGTGAAAAATTACTGTAGACGTTTTTCACTGAGAGGACATGTAAACCTTAAGTATCCATCTCCCACTTTTTAAATACAATGCACCCTGCCTTGTGAGCCTTTAGGGCCTCTCTTAGGGTGGACTTATAAGTATTAGAAAAGAAAGATTCTGACCTTGTACACTGTTTATTTTGCCAGGTAGGAATGGCAGTTTAAAACATCGCTATAAGCTGCTGTGTTGGGCCTGAGACATGCTTTAAAAGGCTTCTTTAGTGGCTGGTACAAGGAGTGCTGCAGTCACGATGCTATCATTTAATTTACAGGCCCTAGGTATACTTGGTACCATTTTTTAGGGACTTACAGGTAAATTAAATTTGCCAAATTAGATGTAGTCCAATTTCCCTATGCTTGAAGGGGAGCTCACAAGCCCTCTACCACTGGTAAACTGGGAAAAAGTGCACAGTCTTAATTTCAACAAATATAGGTTCAGGAACAAAAAAGCTAGGGGAGACCCCTGCAGAAAGAGTCAGGTCCATCAATGTGCATGTGTGTGTTCTGTATGTATTCCTTCATCTAAGAAAGATGAAGCTTTCTCATTTGCAGGCCGGACACCTCCTTTATGAAAATATTGTAAAGATAAGTACATGTCATTTATTTCTCATTAAATACCATGCCATGTGGCCGATTGTGTCGTTGAGACGTTGGGGGAAAATTAAAGAAATTACACACATTTTAAATATTCTCATAGGCAACAGGCGCGTTATGCCACTAGTTTCCTCATTATGAAACAACGTGGAAAGTGTTATATATCTGTGAGTTATGTTGCAAGACTCACAGAGTACAGGTGTCTTTTTGTCCTGCATAATAATCACAACTCTTGTCCTGCAAGATTATTCACTGCTGATATAAAAGATTATTCTTCTCTGGGTTAATGAGTGCACTCAAAGCTTACACTTTAGCAGAGCCACAGAATGTCCTGAAATATGGTTTATGTAATAGAGATTTACAGTTCTAAATAGAACAATAAACTACACACAGCACAAACACAAACAGAGAACAATACACAGATTTGACGACTTTATCATATTTCTATTCTGCGGTGTAGCTCAGACCACCTATCAAACTATCTTTGGCAAGCCCAGGTACATCTAATATTATATATAAATAAATAAATATATATATATATATATATATATATATATATATATATATATATATATATATATATATATATATATATATAACCTACTGGCTATCACCAGTAGGTATATATAGTTAGGATTTTTTCTCTATGGGACTTTTGAAAATTCTATGTCTAATAACTTTGGCGTTTGTGGACGGAATCGGCTGAAATTTTCAGGAAAATGGCACATTTTGTTTCTGAGCAGCCCCTGAAAATTTGGGGGGGGGTCGTCAAGGGGGGGCCGAGAAAAAAGGGGGGTCCCAAAACGCATTTTTCCCATGTTAATTTCATAGGGCGTTTGGCCTCACTTTTAGCTCGAACGGCTGAATGGATTTGCACGAAACTTGGCAAAATTGTAGGGACTGTTAGCCCGATGTGCCTTTGCTGGGTCTCAATATATGTGCTCCAGTGGATTTTGAGAAATTAACGTTTGAAAAAATGTATATATCTGTGACAGCGTCCCAGATAGCGCTCCAGATCGCGTAGTTTTCGCGTCACGGAGCTTTGCGAAGCGATGCTGATTGGCTCTCCGGTGTCTGTCAACATTCTAAACAGTCCGGAGCGGCCGCCATCTTGTCACTCGGTAGGATCGAGAGACAAGAAGAGGTGAAAAACGAAGGGGGAATTTAATGAAAGGGGGCAAGGTAGACCCCTCTTGACCCCCTAGGAATGATGTTGGGGTTATTCAAGGGTCCCGTGGGGCAAATAAAAAAAAATTTATTTTTCGCGGTAGAAGCGCTTCTCGGTTCGCAAACTGGTAGCGAAACGTGAATTCGCCATTTTGTGTTTCGATTTCATTAAATTACTAGGTATAAGGGGGTACGGGAGACGTATCCTGACCCCTTTTGTTTTCTGAGGGTGGCTGAGGAGGCTCATATATGTTGATACATGTCTTCCAGCGGCTGTGTGTGAGCGGTTTTTTTTTTTTGCTGCGTGACGTCTGTTAACGTTCGATTCGATGGAAATCAGGAAGTGTTGACCGCCATTTTGTCACTGCGAGTAAATATTTTATTTGTTATAAATAAATCATTATTGATGAACATTGTCTGCGCCATCTTGCCTTTTTTGCAATGCCACACTTTTGTCGAGCACAGCAGCCATTTTAGATGCCTTGACCAGACCCACTGTCTGCACCCTCGCAAGCATCTCCCCCACGCACTGGTCACTCCCACTCTCTTTCTCATGTATGGGCTAGAAACCTCCTCCCATCTGCGCTGTTCTTCTCTGAGAATCACACCCTGTGCCCGCCCGACACCTGCCTTTCACCCCATTCACTACCACACCCTCTGACACTCCTCTTCCTCTGTGTCCGATTGTCCAGGCCAGTCCCAGGCTCTCACCTAGCCCTGCAGATGTAGTTTATGGCCCCAGCTGTAGAGAATCACCCCTCTTCAAAGAAGTTACAGTAGATCAAGGCCCCCACCCGATGAGATCCGTCACACCACACGCGTTCCTACTATCTGATAACCATCTTGTATTGTGATTGGGGAGGGGATTCTCACTGTGAGGGTGTGTGGGTCGGAGCCTGAAGCGGAAGATTCCAGGGATGCCTTTTTGTACATCAAAGTCTTCACAATTATGTGTCACATTAAAAATATATAGCACTCCAACAAAGTAGTAGGTTTATAACACTTTAATAACTTATAAATATATACATCGCAACAAAAACAGTAAACACCTTACATTTTTTTTATTAAAACAGAAGCAACAATGGTCAGTAGCGGTCTGTTGTGCGAATAGTTCCAGGGCAGCACAACGTGCTGAGTTGTGGACGGCACCCAGGTGAAGAACCATCCCTTCTTTAAACGCCATGAAAAAACTAAAGTGACAACTTCCTCATTCTTAAATTTGTCTTTCTTTGTTCCTTAAGATGTCATCTGTGTCAACCTCTTCCGAGAATGCTGATGCATTAGGGATTTCCTTGTGTTTCTTAATAGCATTGGTGTCTGCACACTTCTTTGTCAATTCTGTGAACATGACAGCTGCTTCATAGACAGACGATATCTTTGTTAAGTCATTAGTGTTAAGTGTGTCTGAAACTACAGTGCCCTTCTGTTTTACTTTCCTCAGACACTACAGAGTTTTGTGTGTTCTTCTGAGCGACAATTATTCCAGAGGTTTCAGGTTCACTTGTTTTGTCCTGCAGTGAGTTAAAAGCTTCAGAGACTTCATGTTTATTTGCTATGTCCTGCAGTGCGTCAACTGCTTCAGAGACGTCAGCCTCATTTGTTATGTTTGACTATAGCCTGGACCTGCCCGGCCGCGCCCAAAATGGAGCCGGTATAAATGGGACTCCGAACTCCTTGTTGTGTACTGGTTGCCCAACCTTGATATCACGAGATACGTATGCAGTTTTGAAGCACATGGCGAGCAGGGACGAGAATTGATTGAACATTTTGACATCCCTATTGATATTAAGTTCTGATGTGTTATTGATTACTGTACTATTGAAAGATCGAATTAACGTCACTCATGGTACTTGCCCACTTTAGCTGCACTGTGCCTCGTCAGTAGCGGTCTGTTGTGCGAATAGTCCCAAGGCAGCAGAACGCGCTGTGATCTGGACGGCACCCAGGTGATGTCCAGTAAGTTGCCGCACTGGTTTTGGTATCCTACAATGCTGCTCCGAAAAACGGTGTGGGGCGCCCCGGGTGTGAACGGGCCTCCCCAGGTGGAGGCTCGTCTGCTGTAGTGGGGCGCCCCTTTACCGTTTCAGTTGCCATTCCGTCCGCTTTTGCTGCACTGTGCCTCATCCGCCATTCAGCTGTTTACCGCCCGCTCTTGCGGCTACAGCGTCTCGCTCACCATGTAGTTGAGTTGCTCCCACTCTTGCGGTGCAGCGATAGGCGGCTGCCACAGGAGTCTTAAAATGGCGGACGTCTCTTCGGATTTGGGCCTGGTCCACTAACATGGCCCTGAGACACCTTGGAACTCGGACGTCCCCTGAGCCTTGAAGATTTTACAAAAGTCTTGGGGGCTCCCGACTCCTGAAGGCTTCCGGTGGGGAGCGGCTGCCATGATTGCTCGCAGAATGACCACGACGGAGCCACGAGATGGTGGTGCTCTCAGGCTGACGCCAGCTTTAGTCTGAAAAATCTAGAAACAAGGTGGGGCTTTCATCGTTTGGGAAAAAAAAATGTTTTAATCCAATGAAAAGTGATATTTTTAGGTCATATGATCAAGCCTTCCATCATTAGGAAACCAAAAGTAAAATGAACCAATGAAAAGTTTTATTAACAAGTCACATGACCTTTTATGCTTACGTTACGCGCTGCGCGCTGCGCTCTGGATCGTTTCCAGGAAGCTGCGCCTTGCGCACCGGAGCACTTCCGGGTGCGCTAACGCGGCGCGTCATATGACGCATTACGCGACAACGCAGGTCCAGAATATAGTCAAAATGTCTCCACCAACCAGCGGTCAGAATACAACCCCTTTCAGCAGTCCAAAAAGTTCTGTTAAATGACAACAGAAGGGACAGGCAACAAGAACAATCAGTCAAAGAGGGGAGGGCAAGTTCTTCTCTACTGGGTCACGTTGGGACTCCACCGGAACTGATTGAATTGGTAGTCTACAGTGTTTCTGGATGTTTCAGATTGAAGCTGGCGTCAGCATGAGAGCACCCAATTCTAAAACAGTAAATGCTTCGATAACAATCAATCAAATGTAGAGGGAAGCAGGCACGACGGGTTACAATGGGGGCAAAGGCTTACGTTCCCTACCCTTCACTATCTGCAAAGAGAGAATACTCCTAAAAGAAAAGAGAAGGGGGGGGCAGCGTTCAAAGCACATCAGCGTGCATGAATACGAAAATGTTTTTACCTACCACGTACTTGACATTTTACAGCTTTTGATATTTGCTATTAAAAAACCATTGAAATTCACTGAAAAAAACATAGGTTATAGACCATATATAGTTAGGAATTAGCATTTACAAAACCTTAATTTACTTGCACAAAACCATTGAAATTCGCATATATAGTTAGTTGCACTAACTATATATCGCGCACCCGCAATCCACTGCTGATGATGTCACATATTACATCATTCATGACATGGTCAGTGACATTACTGATGACATCACTGATGACATCTCAAATGACATCACTGATGACATCACTGATGACAACACCCAGTGACTGTATGTTTCTGTAAAGTTAAAATATGTCTTACATATTGAAGAATGAGTGGATGTATAAGTGTCTGGATGAAGGATTTAGTAGGTGCATGACTGACTGTATGAGTGAGTGATTTAATGTGTCTCACTGAGTGCATGGGTTAGTGACTAAACTGTCTTAATTTGTGCATCATTATGTCTGTTGTTCTGTAAACTGCTGCATGTGTTGATCAGTAGCTATATGAGTAACTATATGGGTTATTGATTAATTGCCCACGCATTTGTATGGGAGACTGAGTGTGTGTGTGGGTGGCTGGGAGGTGTGTGACTCTGTGCATAGAAGTGTGAGTAGTTGATTCACTATATGTTTGGGTTCAAAAGGGCATGTGGAAACAGCTGTATGGGCGGTTGACTGTCTGCATGAGTGTATTGGTGAGTAAATGGATTTCTCAGTGCTACATGTCAAAGTAAGTACATATGTAAAACACAGTACATGTGAGAGTTGACATAAATAAATAACTGTGCATAAGAGCCAGTGAATGTGTGAGTGGCTGTATGGATCATTGTGAACATGTATCAGGGATTGTATAAGAGAGTAAATATGTGTTAGTATATGTTTGAATAAGTAAGGTGTGTATAACTGTATAGTTGAGAAAATGGAGGTGTGATTGATTCTTTGCATGACTGACTAGGTGTGTGAGTAACTCCATGGATAAGTGACAGTCTGTGAGTGTCTGTTTATACTGATTGTATCTAAGGTTATATTAGAGTCTGAAGATGTTCATTATATTATCACATAAATGATATCATCAGTGATGTGATCAGTAATGTCAAATGAGATGTCATCAGTGATGTCATCAGTGATGTCATTTGAGATGTCATCAGTGATGTCATCAGTGATGTCATTTGAGATATCATCAGTGATGTCATCAGTGATGTCACTGACCATGTCATGAATGATGTAATATGTGACATCATCAGCAGTGGATTGCGGGTGCGCGATATATAGTTAGTGCAACTAACTATATATGCGAATTTCAATGGTTTTGTGCGAGTAAATTAAGGTTTTGTAAATGCTAATCCCTAACTATATATGGTCTATAACCTATGGTTTTTTCAGTGAATATAAAATGGAGCCGGTATAAATGGGACTCGTAACTCCTTGTTGTGTACTGGTTGCCCGATATCACGAGATACGTATGCAGTTTTGAAGCACATGGCGAGCAGGGACGAGAATTGATTGAACATTTTGACATCCCTATTGATATTAAGTTCTGATGTGTTATTGATTACTGTACTATTGAAAGATTGAATTAACGTCACTCATGGTACTTGCCCGCTTTAGCTGCACTGTGCCTCGTCAGTAGCGGTCTGTTGTGCGAATAGTCCCAAGGCAGCAGAACACGCTGTGATCTGGACGGCACCCAGGTGATGTCCAGTAAGTTGCCGCACTGGTTTTGGTATCCTACAATGCTGCTCCGAAAAACGGTGTGGGGCGCCCTGGGGGGGGGGGGGAGGTGGCGTGAACGGGCCTCCTCAGGTGGAGGCTCGTCTGCTGTAGTGGGGCGCCCCTTTACCGTTTCAGTTGCCATTCCGTCCGCTTTTGCTACACTGTGCCTCATCCGCCATTCAGCTGTTTACCGCCCGCTCTTGCGGCTACAGCGTCTCGCTCACCATGTAGTTGAGTTGCTCCCACTCTTGCGGTGCAGCGATAGGCGGCTGCCACAGGAGTCTTAAAATGGCGGACGGCCATATATTCACTGAAAAAACCATAGGTTATATACCATATATAGTTAGGGATTAGCATTTACAAAACCTTAATTTACTCGCACAAAACCATTGAAATTCGCATATATAGTTAGTTGCACTAACTATATATCGCGCACCCGCAATCCACTGCTGATGATGTCACATATTACATCATTCATGACATGGTCAGTGACATCACTGATGACATCACTGATGACATCTCAAATGACATTTTTGTAATATTATTTTTATATTTATTTGTTAGCTTAATAAGGTTCCGCGACCCGCTCCGCGAACCGGTAAACGTTCCATTAGCACAACCACCACGTTAGAAAACAATATCGTGACGCGTCGCGTAAGAACGACGTATTGCGTTACCACGTAATACGTCTTATGACGCGCCGCGTTAGCGCACCCGGAAGCGCTCTGGAACGCGAACCAAGGCGCGAAGTGCAGCTACTCGGAAGCGATCCGGGTCGCGTTACGGGACGCGTAACGTAAGCATAACAGGTCATGTGACTTGAAAATAACACTTTTTATTGGTTGATTTCATTTTTTATTTCTGAATGATGTAAAGCTAGGTCATGTGACGTAAAAATTACACTTTTCATTGGTTTAGAACATTTTTTTTTCCAAAATGATGAAAGCACCCTCCTATTTTTCTCACTCTGACTTTCAACTTTGTGAGAGGAAGAACTATTTTCATTATTGGAAGATGGCTTCAATTGTAGCTGCAGCTGGTGGACCCCCACCACCACCACAACCTCCTAGGAAGGATGGACCACCTCCCCAGTTTATTCCCAACCCTGAAGAAGAGGAGGAAGAAGAAGAACAAGATGTACATCAAATAAACTTTTTCCCTGAAGATTCCCGGAAATCACACCGCAAGGCCAATTTTATTTGGCAGATTTTTTCATTTCCTGCAGGCCAAAAAAAGGTGAATGCACGTTATGTTACATGCCTGATATGTAAAGAACCTCTGTCTCGAGGCACGGATAAAAAGTATAGCTTTGGAAACTATACAATGCATCGCCACATGCAAAGGTGGCATCCTATAAATTATAGTATGGCGGAGGTGCGTAACCTAAGTGAAAATCCACCAACTCTTGTGGCCACCACCTCATCCCATGAAAGTCTTTCGGGACCAGAGGCGAGGGAGATGGTCCCCGCTATTCAAACTAATTTTCAACATATCAAGCTGGTGTGCATTTATTGTGGGGGTTTGCTTTGTTACGGCGAAATGAGCTTTCCATTAATGAACAGAGCATTTGAAAATCACAAGTGCTCAAAACGCCCCAGAAAGTGATTTTTTTTGTTGCTCCTGTTGAGCCGTTTCTAATGCCTGTTTTTCGTTCTTCCCCCTGAAAAAAACCCCAAAAAATATAAAACTGTTCAAAAAATACAAAAAAAGTATAAAAATGTTCAGAAAAATAATTAAAAAAATAAAAAAACAACACAAATAATAGAAAAAAGTTCTTTTAAGAACTACCTTCCCTTTATGAAAAATTGCTAGAATTCTAGAAGTCAATCATTCTTTTTTCCTTATAGTACGCTCCCCGGACCGCTTTCCGGTGCGCGTACCGGGCACACCCCACGAAAAAAAATGATTTTTTTAAATTTATTTTTTTGCCCCGCAGGGTCTTTTTAAAGCCTCCACATCAAACCTAGGGGGTCAGGGAGGATCTACTATGCCCCCTTATGGTCATTTGCCCCTTCGTTTTGGCCTCCTCTTGTCTCTCGATCCTACCGAGAGACAAGATGGCGGCCGCTCCGGACTGTTTAGAATGTTGACAGACACCGGAGAGCCAATCAGCTTCGCTTCGCAAAGCTCCGTTACGCGAAAAGTTCGCGAACCGGAGCGCTACCCGGGACGCTGTCACAGATATATCTGTTTTTTAAAACCTTAATTTCTCAAAATCCACTGGAGCACATATATTGAGACCCAGCAAAGGCACATTGGGCTAACAGTCCCTACAATTTTGCCAAGTTTCGTGCAAATCCATTCAGCCGTTCGAGCTAAAAGTGAGGCCAAACGCCCTATGGAAAACTCAATGTTAAAAACGCTTTTTGGGACCCCCCTTTTTTCTCGGCCCCCCCTTGACGAAACCCCCCTAAATTTTCAGGGGCTGCTCAGAAACAAAATGTGCCATTTTCCTGAAAATTTCAGCCGATTCCGTCCACAAACGCCAAAGTTTTTTAAAAGTCCCATAGAGAAAAAATCTTAACCATATATACCTACTGGCGACCGCCAGTAGGTAATATATATATATATATATATATATATATATATATACATACAAATATTGCTTTTTAAAGACTTTTTTCTGTTAACTCGAAAACAGATTCAGGAATGAGGCACCACAACATCCATAAGGCCGTGGAAGTGGCCACGCCCACATGGGCTGGAAGTTGATGACATATAAGGTGCAAGGAAAGCAGTGTGGGTTAACTAGCTGCCACAGAAGAAGAGATACTTTTCTCAAAACGCGTCTGGCAAACCGGCAATTAATGGATTGAGGAGGCTGGTGTTCGCGCATTTGCCTGTGTGCGCTGTGATTGTCAATAAAAGGTGAACTTATCATCTGCCGGCTGGTTTCTCTCTGGGGGCAACCTTTTACGTTTTGATATATAAATATATATATATATACACTCCAACCAGTAACTAGTGCAACGCCTTTGCACAAAGCCCAGTACGCAGACTCAGGTGAATAAATCCACAGCCAGTCTTACTTCGATATTCTTCTTTTTATTTCATGATAAAGTGCAGAGGTGCAACAGGATGCCGAACAGACGCGTTTTGGGCGTGAACGCCCTTGCTCACTCACCATATATATATATATACATAAATATATTACCTACTGGCGGTCGCCAGTAGGTATATATAGTTAGGATTTTTTTCCTATGGGATTTCTGAAAATTTTATGTCGAATAACCTTGGCGTTTGTGGACGGAATTGGCTGAAATTTTCAGGAAAATGGCACATTTTGTTTCTGAGCAGCCCCTCAAAATTTTGAGGTGTTTCGTGAAGGGAGGGCTGAGAAAAAAGGGGGGTCCCAAAACGCGTTTTTCCCATTCATTTTTCCATAGGGCAGTTGGAATCACTTTTAGCTCGAACGGCTGAATGGATTTACACGGAATTTGGCAAAATTGTAGATATGGTTTGCCCGGCGTGCCTTTGCTATGTCTCAATATATGTGGTCCAGTGGATTTTGAGAAATTAACGTTTTAAAAAAGAGATATATCTGTAACAGCGCTCTGGTTAGGGCTCCGGTTCGCGTACCTGACGCGTAATGGGACTTCGCGAAGCGAAGCTGATTGGCTCTCCGGTGTCTGTCAACATTTTAAACAGTCCGGAACGGCCGCCATCTTGTCTCTCGGTAGGATCGAGAGACAAGAGGTGGAGAAAAACAAAGGGGGAATTTAATGAAAGGGGGCAAGGTAGACCCCTCCTGACCCCCTAGGATTGATGAGGGGGATATTAAATTGCCCCGTGGGGCAAAAAAAAAAGAAAAAAAAAATTTGCGATTTTTCGCCGTAGAGGTGCGTCCCGGGTAGCTTACCGGTAGCGTAACGGTAGTTCGCCATTTTGTGTTTTGGACAAATTTTATCACAAGATGGAGGAATAACAATGTGGGAAATGGGTGTAAGGGGGCACGGGAGACGTATCTTGAACCCCTATGTTTTCTGAGGGTAGCTGAGGAGGCTCATATATGTCAAAAAATAAATTAGGATTTTTTCGCGCAGTTAGCTGCCGGTACGCGAACCGGTTAGCGAACCGGGACGCGAACATAAGTGAAAATTAGTGAAAAAAGGTACATTTGAAATTTTAAAAAAGTAATTATAGTTAAGGTAGCTCTGAAAAGAGCTTTTGGGTTCTGTGTAAGTTCTAGGTACTTGTAGGTACCAATACACAGTCTTAAATTTTGTATGAAAACTCTGTTTCCCTCATCTGAGAAGTGCACACCATCTCCTCTGTAGATATCTTGCATGTAATAACGCAAGTTATTGTTGTAGATGGCGCCCATTCCATGGTCTCTCATATAAGCTGAAACAGACTTATTTACATGCTTCCTCGCTTTCTTAATTTCTGGACAAATTTGATTGGACCACCTCCATTTCTGTCTTTGGCATATATTGGAATATACCAAGGCAGTTTGAGGGAGAAGTGCCATTAATTGCTCAAAGGTGTCCTTTAAGAGCATTTCCAGACCTTCCCCAGTCAAAGTGCCCAAATCATTTCCTCCACAGTGCACAAATAATGAGGTCAGGGTTTGGCAAATGTAAAAAGGTTTTCACCAATGGTATCAATTGGTGACATCTCAATCCTCTTTGGCCAATCCATTTGATTTCCACATTTTGTAAATTAAGGTTGTGTACATTTCTGTTTTCAGCATACCTGTGAGCCCAGTGAATGTAACTATGTCCAACAATCCAGACAGAAAACATGGTGAGAGGAGGTTCTTCTGCAGTCAGATGAAGTGTGGGAATGAAATGGCAGTTGAAACAGTAGGAGTTTGTAAAGAAGAAAAACTGTGGAGTTTCAGTGCTAATGATTCAGTAGCAGTGATTGGTGGATTTCCATTGCTGAAAACAGAAAGTTAGGGTGCATGGATGTGTTCTTTGAAACATGTAATGTGAATGGTTAAGAAAACATGATTTTAAGAAACATTGCAGTGGATTAGCAGGTGTACTGAGAGTTCAGAGTTCATTTGAAACATTGTTGTGTGAACTTGTAAACATGAGAGGTCTGGCAGGAGGTAGTTGCTATGGAAAAAGGCCAGAAAGGACAGAGGGGGGAAGGGTGTTGATTTGAAAAAAGTGAGGGAAGAGTTTTGATTGGGTCACATGAGAGATATGTGTGATGAATTTCAGCATTTCAGTGCCTTTGTTGGTTGCAGCCTCTGGAGTGCATAACTTTTGCTCTGGTAAAGAAAAATTGGTGTGTTTTTGAGACTGTTTTGAAATTCAAAAAGCATTTGCTAAGGTAAGAAAAAAATCATTTAATTTAGATAGAGAGTAGTATAGTTTATTGAGAACATAAGGAAGTCAGCTGTACATTTAAAATGTTGTTTTGTGTCAAGTGTTTTCATTATTTTTTCCAAAAAGATTTTGCTTCTTTGACAAATTATAATTATAGATAATGTGAAGTATTAGTCCTGACAGGGTGTGCTTGTACATAGGAGGTGTGCTTTGTTTTCAAAATATGACCAGAAAATCGATTTTTAAGAAAAAGACATGCTTTTTACATTTATGAGAACGATAACATGGGGTGTGCTTTTTTAAATAAATATTTCACTTCCCAACATGAATATGGGAGAATAATTTGCTTGTTTGTTGGTTTAAAAGCTCGTTTTTTGAAGTCATTTAGGTTTCACAATCTGTTTTGCAAGAGTTACATAGTCAACATGGGGGCATATTTACAAGGCTTATGAGATACATTCATGTCATTTTCCCCATTTTAAAAGTGACTTTAAAGGTGGTGCAAGGTTCTTGTAAATACACCCTCATGAGTGCTTTGCAAATTTAAGTCATTTTCCCCTGGTGCATGTGCCTTGTAAATACGCCCCTATGTGTGCTAGACAATTTTAAGGTACTTCTCCCAGGAATCTGGCAGAATAATTTCTTTACATGTGTTTAAGAATCGTGCTAAGGTGAGAAAAGATTCCTTTAATTTAGAAGGAGATTAGTATGCTTATTGGAGAAAATAAGGAAGCCAGCTTAGGTGTGCTTGTACATAGGAGCTGTGCTGTGTTTTGAAATCATGATCAGAAATTCGTTTTTTTTTAAAAAGAAATACTTTTCACATTTATGAGAAGGACAAGGTGTTTGCTTTTTTAAATAAATATTTTATTTCTCAACATGAATATGGGAGAATAATTTGCTTGTTTGATGGTTTAAAAACTCGTTTCTTGAAGTCATTTAGGTTTCACAATATGTACTGGTAGAGTTTCATAGTCACTATGATAATTATGATATACATTTAGGACTGTTTAGGGGGCATGGATATGCTGAGGCTTCTGTAATTGTCATTGGAGGAGAATTATGTACATTGCACTACTGCATACAGTCCTCACCTTCTGCGTACTCTTGGATATGCTAGGCTATATCTGCTCAATGAGATACCTAAGTTGAGGAAACATAGGTGATGTGATTGTGAAATGAGCAAAAATATTTGCACGTTTTTCAATTACATCACCAGTGTTTCCTAACATTACTAATCACATTGTGCTGATGAAAAGGTACAAAAGTACAAAGTAGTTTATTATGATGATTATTTAAAATCTTACAACATTTTGAACTAAAAGAAGAATTTAAAGGTAAATTCCAGTTTAAAATCATATAAAATGACATTACATAGTCTTTACAACCCATTAAGTATTTGTAATAGCTACGTCTCCAAGTTTCTTTTTGGCTAGCAGTAGGAACTTTACAAAGGCGGAGTTTAAAATGATATCATTTGAGATCATACATTTCATCACGGCCTGCCTACATGACCGTATGCCGCGTGAGTTAAAATGAGCTTTTAGCAATGATTTTCTCTCTTGGAGGAGTTCAGGGCAAATACACAAAAGATGTTGAATGTCTTTCTCACCCCTATTGCACAGTCTGCATTTTGTTTGGGTTACTTGAAAGTCCCATGGGGGAAGATGGCAAAGCCCTGGCATGGATCCGAATTTTGCATTGAGGAGGACCTGCTTGTTTTTTTGCGTCCACGGAGTTATTAGATATTGTTGTATCTCCTGCTTATTGTAACCATTTAGCACCATCCAAGCGTGTTTCCTCTTTGTAAGGGTAGCTTTATCCTTTACTATGGATAAGTGTGCTGCGGTTTTGTTAATGATTTTCTTGAATGATGTCTTTGTTATATTCGTTTCCCATATGGTCGTAACCCCAAACTCGTTAATTGAATCTCTAAGATATAGAGCTGCAGTGGAGGTAGTATCCCTCTTTATTTCCCTCCATAAGAGCAGCGATATCTCATTTTGTTGGTCGCTTTTTATTTGATTCCAAACTTTTATAAAATGGCCTTGCCTTGCGTATTGTTGATTGGTTAAACCAAACTCCAACCTTACTTGCGCCGGGGAAGCATTCACTGGGAGGTGAAATAACACTCGGTATATTTTGGTTATAATTTTGTTCAAAATATCACTGTCTCTACCCATTAGGGCTTCGCTACCATAAGCGATGGTGGGTAGGAGTTTTGCACCGACAATGCTCAGGAGAGGTCCATACGACAATGAGGGAAGCTTTTTCTGCACAGTTCTAAATGCAGCCACTAGTGAGTTCGCTTTTCTTTGAGCATCACTTTTATGTAACTGGTAGTTACCCCTTGAGTCAAATAATACGCCCAGGTATTTATAGGCCTCTACTTGTTCAAGTTCGATTTTATCCATGAACCATTGGCTTTTATATTTCAGCTTAACGTCTTTGGCTACTACCATAATCTTTGTTTTGGTCTCGTTTATAACCATTCTGTTCTCTTTAGAATAGGTATAGGTCCTTTTCATTAAGCGCTGCAGGCCCACTTTTGTGTGGCTCATAAGTATGACGTCATCCGCATACATCAGGCATGTGAGCCGCTTGTCAGCTAGTTTGGGGGGGTGCGCATTTTCCTCGTCCAATATTCCTGGAAGGTCCGCAAGAAACAAGTTAAAAAGAAGGGGGGCTAAAACACAGCCTTGCTTCAGACCTTCGTTAGCTGGGATCATCTCGGATAGGGTTTGACCATCCCCCATCCTCACACTCACCCATGTCTCTGAATATAACAGGCGGATAAGATTAAGTAGGGAGACTGGAATTTTCATTTTTTCTAATTTTTTACAGAGTAGTTTTTGATTGACGCAGTCGAACGCGGATTTAAAATCAATAAAACAAAAATACAAGGGTTGTTTTGATCTTATTGATTTGTTTATAAGTAGGGCTAGAGCTAGGATGTTGGTCGAAGTACCTAATCCTTGGATAAAACCTGTTTGGTTAAAAGGCATTATTTTTGCTTCCGTCACCCAGGCAGTTAGTTTCGTCAATATTGTTCTGGCAAATAGCTTGGCATCAGAATCTTGCAATGTGATAAGTCTATAATTTTCTGGCAGTGCCCAACTACCTTTTTTATAAATTGGAATAATTAAGGATCCGCGCCATGACTTGGGTACCGTTCCTGAACGAGCGACTTCTATATACAGTTTCTCTAGGTAAATTGCCCATAATTCCGGGTTTTCTTTGAAAAGCGCAGACGGTATCCCATTTGGTCCAGGAGCACCGTTCTTCTGTTGTTTTATGAGTTTGATAATCTCTTCTTTTCCTGTATGGTATTGAGTATCCATATCATCATCGGGATAGGTAAAGACATTCTCTTTGTAAGATTTATGCTCTTGTTGTATTTCCATGAAGGTTGCCTGTATGGGGTCTTGATTCAAATGTTTCTTCAAGAACTTGTACCATTCCTGCTCCGTTAACGGAGATGAGATGACATGCTTGTTGGGTCTAGCAAGTCCATTGATAAGGTACCAAAAGTCTCTTGAATTCTTCTTGTTGCTTGCAAAAATTTTTTTTGCCCAGATTGATTGTTTCGCTTTGTTTTTCTCAACCCATATCAATTTTTTCAAATTCTGATTTATTAACTTTAACTTTCCTATGATTTCTGCGTTTACCCCCAGTTTCTTAGTCAGTCTTATGGTCCTATTTCGTTCTTTTTTCAATGCCCTAATTGTATGAGGTAGATTTAGGTTACCATTTTTTTCCTTTTTGGATGCGTTTCCATTTTTAAACCTATTTGCTTTAGTTTGGCCTTCAGTTTTAATCAACGTCTCAATCAGATTTTCCCATTGTTCAATTACTGACTTTGATGTAATGTCTTTCATGCATTTATCCAGGATCTTATCCACTTGATCATTCATTTCATCTTTATTCCTAATGTTCCAGGTCAATTTTTTATAGTTGATAGTACCAATATGCCCTTGGACCGTCTGATAGGCTTTTTTCATAGCTATTCCAGTATCCATTAGTATTAACTGCTGGGCATGGTCACTTTCAATTACTTTATTTAGTTGGTATGAGATGATGTTATGGAACATATATAGTGTAGTCATGGTGTAGTCAATCCTCAAGTTTACGTTGTGACCAAAGTAGCTGTAGCTTGGTGGGACGTCCGTTTTTATTCTGCCGTTAAGTATTCGAAGTCCCATTGCCTCCATATCCTTTACACATTTCTGTCTTATTTTATTTGTAATGCTGTTGTTATCTGTCCCAATGTCCTGCTCAGGAATTAGCCATTGATGGTTTTGCAGTAGCGTGGTCCCATCTCTTGGATGAGATGACAATAAGTTGAGATTAAAGTCGCCGGTTATCAGAAAATCTGCTTTCAGATCCTCCAACATTTTATTAATTAGAGCGTTGTTCAGGGTTCCACATGTTGATTCCCTACTTTTGTTGGTTGGCAGAATATAGACCGTAATCAAGTATAATGTTCTAGGATTTTGAGAAAATATTTTGGAATTAAGTTTAACCATCAAAATATTGGAGTCATCGATCTTGACTTGCTCATGGTCGATATGCAACGCATTAGAAATAAATATTGCCTGCCCTCCACTGGCTCTTCCGAACCTCTGCTCTTTCTTCGCATTTTCATAGTAGCCGGCATAGCCATGAAGCATAAATGGGTTAAGTTCCCAGGTTTCCTGCAAAACCACAATGTCTGGATTTCCCTCTATAGAGTCGATTTGTGCATTATTAATTTTTCCCGTCAAACCATTGATGTTCCATGAAAGTAGTCTAATTATTTTTTTAACTTCACTATTATCTCCTATTAGAGTAGGATTGCCATATCATTGTGAGTGTTTATTATGGAGTGCCATGTTAATCCATTTATCATTAATTTCTAGGTTTCTTTCTGGTGCGTTTAGAAAGATGGGGCATACCTTTTTTTCCGGTGATCTACCAAGTGCGTTTTTTAAGATTGATGAAGTCTTTGGCCCTACCAATTTATTTTTTAGTGATGTATCAATTTCTTTAAACGGGGTACATTGTGCTGATGAGGTTTAGGCCTGTCCAGGGAGACAGAGGAGGTCTGGTCTTTGTTGAAGTGTGCAGTGGTCATGACTCAATTCATCTGTTGGTCTGCACATGTATTATGTCCTCTGTACTCTTCAATAAGCCAAAATTTCATCTGCAACGCTGAGTAGGCCTCACCTCAAACAAACTTTTGTGACTGCTAGACCTGCCTTTTTGCTCCTA
Organism: Lissotriton vulgaris; assembly: GCF_964263255.1. Taxonomy (NCBI): domain Eukaryota; kingdom Metazoa; phylum Chordata; class Amphibia; order Caudata; family Salamandridae; genus Lissotriton; species Lissotriton vulgaris. Next base: position 273,861,201 of record NC_141695.1, on the reverse strand, counting down.
GATATTTCTTGGTTTTACCATGGCAGACAGACAATTCAGCATACTTCTGCATAGGCCACACCTTATGGTGGTGCAAGGGCCTTGTAAATACGCCCTCATGTGTGCTTGGTAATTTTAAGTCACTTCCCCCTGATGCAAGGGTCTTGTAAATACACCCTCATGTGTGCTTGGCCATTTCAAGTCACTTCTTCCTGGTGCAAGGGCCTTGTAAATACGCCATCATGTGTGCTTGGCAATTTTAACTCACTTCCCCCTGGTGCATGGGTGTGGTAAATACGCCCTCATGTCTGCTTGGCAATTTTAAGTCACTTCTCCCTGGTGCATGGGTGTGGTAAATACGCCGTCATGTCTGCTTGGCAATTTTAAGTCACTTCCTGCTGGTGCAAGAGCCTTTTAAATACGCCCTCATGTGTGCTTGGCAATTTTAACTCACTTCCCTCTGGTGCATGGGTGTGGTAAATATGCCCTCATGTCTGCTTTGTAATTTTAAGTCACTTCCCCCTGGTGCAAGGGCCTTGTAAATACACTCTTATGTGTGCTTGGCCATTTCAAGTCACTTCTTTCTGGTGCAATGGACTTGTAAATACGCTCTCATGTGTGCTTGGCAATTTTAATTAACTTCCCTCTGGTGCATGGGTGTGGTAAATACGCCCTCATGTCTGCTTGGCAATTTTAAGTCACTTTCCCCTGGTGCAAGGTCCTTGTAAATACGCCATCATGTGTGCTTGTCAATTTTAACTCACTTCCCCCTGGTGCATGGGTGTGGTAAATACGCCCTCATGTCTGCTTGGCAATTTTAAGTCACTTCTCCCTGGTGCATGGGTGTGGTAATTACGCCGTCATGTCTGCTTGGCAATTTTAAGTCACTTCCTGTTGGTGCAAGGTCCTTGTAAATACGACCCTATGTGTTCTTGGAATTTTAACTCATTTCCCCCATGGTGCAAGTGCCTTGTAAATATCCCCCCTTTGTCTATGTTGTTAAATTACTGTAGATGGAATTGACATATAGTGTGCTAATTGTTCGCCTACTGTTATTGGTTTACTGTTTGGTAATAGTGGTTAATATCAATTTTTTAAATATTTTTCTACAGATTTAACTGAAGATCTTTAGAAAACTTTAAAAATGCCCTCAAAGCAGCGAAAACTAAAAGAAGCAAAGCGACTTACACTCCATGTTGGTAAAGATTTGGAACAGTCCTGTAATATGAAATTGTATCAAGTTGCCAAAAAAGCACCGGGTAAGAAAATAAAATCATTTTCAAAAACAATTTGTAGACAAAAAAATACCAGTATTGAACATGTTTTAGTGCATAAGAAGAGAGACAATTTAAAGGAAAAGGAAAGGCCCGTAAAAAAAGTTTCTGCTAGAGCAGGAGATAAGTCTGTGCATGGCAGTAGAAGGGAAAATCAATTTAGGGACATTCGTAGGCGAATGTTCCGCAACAGGATAATTGTCAATTTGTTAAAAAATTTTAAGAAAGGCCAACAGAAAGTGACATTTTATAAGAAAAAGAAAAATGTAGAGAAAATTATTGACCAGGCTTTCGAAATTAAGCGAAAGTTATTTATTTTGGTAATCAATAGAATTAGGAAACTAAACAAGGTAATTTCTGATTTCAAATCAAATAGTAGATGGAAGAGAGTAGTTAATCGAAGTAATTTTTGTGAAGTATTCTCAGGAGAATGGATGCATAGTTCAAGTTGTGAGGCATTTTTCAATGAGGAGAGTTACTTTCAGGACAATGATTTGGTGCATGCAGTTGACACCAGTGGTCGAGCATATGAGGTAAAAGATGGTTGTCCGGTTGAAAAAGAAAAACTTGTGTCTGCAGATGCAGAAGAGGTGTTAGGTGATGAGATTTTAGGAAGACGTCCTAAGGGACCAGTCTACACCTGGAAATGTAGTAGCATTTGTAGTGTGCAACAGGATTCCATCAATTTGTTTTGTGATTTTGTACGTACATTTAATAAGAAAAGTTTAAAACAGAAAATGAAGTTGTTGCAAGAATTAGATCCTTGCAGAGTGAGAGAAGTAACAGGTTTGCGCGGGCATTCCCTGGCTTGTCTTTCTAGAAGAGTATGCCAGAGTGTTTTTCATCATTTCAGGATGCTAGCAGTGCATCATAATAAAGTGAGGAAATTAGTGAGAATGTTGTATTATGCTAAGAGTCCAGCAATTATGCCTAAACAATTGAGCAGTGCTCTTTTGCATGGTTCAGAACAACATGTGAAAAATATTTGTGAAGAAATTGAGTTCTGTTACTTTGCTAGTAAAGAGAACAATGTTGAAATTGACCCAGTGGAAGAAGGTAATGTGGAAGACAGTGTACAAATTTCTAATATAGATAAGTTTCACAAAGAAATTTCCATCTTTCAGGTGAAATCAAGTGAGAGGCCTAATTTCACTTGTGTGTGTTGTCGACGGACTTATTATAAGAATCAGACTAAGTTAGTGGATTTATATGCAAAAAGTGAAATGGAAAACAATAGTGAATGGAAGAATTTTGCTACATATTTGATGGTAGAAAATTGTTTTGATTTGGGATCGGACCAACGTATGTGTACTTATTGTATTAACAAATTAAACCAAAACCGGATGCCTGCTAGAGCGGTTCATAATAATCTGGAATTGGTTGACATTCCTTCTGAATTGAAGGATTTAAATACTTATGAATCTTTTTTGATTCAAAGTGTGCATCCCTTTCAGGTTATTGTACGAATGGAGCCAAAGACAGGGAAATTGCCTCCATCAGATTTACAGAGAGGATTAAAGGGAAGAGTTGTTTATTTGCCTTTAGATTTGAAGAAAAACATTAATACAATTGGAGTAGAGAAAGTGGAAGAGGAACCTCTGGTTATCCTAGTTAATGGGGTTCCGACAAAGAGTAAGAAAATCTGGCAAGATTTAGTGGATGTTAGGAAAGTCAAAAAGGCAACATTGTATTTGATAAAAATTAATGAGTACTACAAGAATGTATGTGTTGCAGAAGAGGAAGAAAGTGAAGAAGAAGACAGCAAATTGTGTGCTGGACAAATTGAGAAAGTAGAAGCCTCTAAAAATGAAGAAATATATGAACATTATAGTGTTCATCCTTTGCATTCCAAGGAAGTCATGGGGAATGCTATTGAGTTGTTTCAAATGAAACAAGCCAAAGGGAGTCCCATTAGTGTTTGGGAGGAAAGTTTGGAAGCTCGGTGTTCTCCACAGTTATTTCCCACAGGTCGAGGAGGACAATATGATGAGCGACCTGATCAAATTCCTGCTTCTGAATACCGGACTTTACGATTGTATGCAGAAGATCCTAGGTTTCGTCAATGCATTCCCTATTTGTTTCATCTACTGTTTGAAAGTGATCTGTCTGGACTGTCTTATGCAGTGAATCACATCCTGAAAAGTGGTTTACAACTGCGAAATATCTCAGCAAGGGACTTTATGGATAAAGTCAATGTGCAAGACAGTATTTTGGATTCTCACCTGATTAACCTGATGGCATGTCAGCGTGGTACTAATGAGTATTGGTACCGTCGTCATGGTGACTTAAAATGTATGCTGAGGAACTTAGGAACTCCCACATGGTTCCTCACTCTCAGCTGTGCTGAGTATGGCTGGGAAGACTTACTTGAATTTCTACGAGAGGCAAATGGAAACATTGAAAATATTGAATTCAAGACACCCGGAAAACTGTGCTCTTTGGATCCAGTGAATGTATGCAGGTACTTCAATCATAGATTTGAAGCTATGATGTCTTTCATCACGAACATGAAAAATCCACCTCTTGGAGAGGTGTTGGATTTCTTCTGGAGAAAGGAGTATAAGCAACGAGGTGCTCCTCATATACATATGCTGCTATGGATCAAAGATGCACCTAAATTTGGAACAGATCCGGATGACTTAGTGATGAATTTCATAGAACAGTATTCTACATGTGCTGTTCCAAAGACAAAGGAAGACAAAAGTCTAAGAGAACAAGTTTTACGGTTTCAAAGCCATCTTTGTGGAAAGTACTGTCGTCGTAAATTCAGAAACAAGAACAAGTACTATACAAAATGTTGTTTTGGATTTCCACGATTGGTGATATCTAAAGGACGAGTGAACAATTTGATGTCTTCGCTGCGACATAATGTGACGAGGAAATAACCCAAAAATACATACAATTTGAAGAGAAACAAAGAGTCCAAGAACATCAATGACTACAACCCAGTGATTTTGTCCATGTGGAATGCTAACATGGATATACAGTTTGTGGCTGACAACTGTATGGCTGTGGCTCCTACGTCTTACATCACAAAAAAAGAAAAGACAGAACTCAAGGATATGTGGGAGGACATTTCCCATGAAAACAGCCTCAGTAAGAAGTTGTACAGTTTCAGTCTGAAGATGTTGTCGCATCGAGAAATCGGAGCTTACGAATGTTCTGACCAATTATCTTCAGCAAGTCTCTATGCCAAATCTAGGAGTATAATTTGGCAAGTCTTGGTCTTGCTGCAACGCATAATCGAGTTCTGAAACCTGTACGGGAAATTAAGTATTTGGCGGAGAAGGAGCCAAGCAGTACAGATATTTTGAAGACCAACATGTTGGATACAAATTATCCAAATAGAAGCAGTCACTTGGAGAATGTTTGTCTGTATGAGGTTCTACAAAATTACATTTTCAAGAGGAACATCACAGAAGATATTGATAAAGGAGTGTATGCTGTAATTGTAAGTGAGGGATGTCTGGTCAAGCAAAAAAAATGTCTACTGGTAAATCATCGAAAATTGGATTGCGAATCTCCAGAAAGAAAAGAGTTTTTCTATTTAGCTCTTTTGCAACTTTTCAAGCCTTGGCGTGCAGAAGAGGAACTGCTTGGAGATTTCCTCTGTTACGAAGACTCTTTCAATGCAGCCAAGGAGTCCATAGAATGTCCTGTTTTCCCCAAATATCTAGAAATGTGGAATGCAGAAATCGAGCAGGAAGCAACAATAGCAGCCGAGATAGCTAGAGACAGTTCTCAGGACAGTCAGAGTTCTCTTTCATTGAGTCAGGATCCACTAGGAGGACCAGTTATCGAAAATGAAACTGCCACTGCCATGATTGAAGTGGAAAGAGCAATGACACATGCTCAGGAGGATGTGGTTAACTTAGAAGATTTAGAAAGACAACTTAATGTTGAGCAGAGGAAAATATATGACGAAGTTACCAACCAAATTGATCATGGATTAAGTCATGAGAAGAAACAGTGCTCATGTACGTCGTTGAAGACTATCCGACTGTATGTGAGTGGAGAAGCAGGAACTGGAAAAAGTTTCCTCATTAAAGCAATTTCATGTTATTTGCAGAAAAGGACTGAGTCATCGCTGTCTTGTGTTGTCACCGCTCCAACTGGTCTGGCAGCACATAACATTAACCCGTTTAGCGCGTCGAACATTCCGCCCCAATGCGGACGTTTGATCGCGCTAACGGGATTCGGACGTCCAACGGTCGTGCGCAGCACCAGCGAGGTAGTGCACGCGACGACCGTTGGACGGTTGCAGTACGGAAAGGGTTAAAGGTATTACTTTGCATCGTCTGCTGATGCTGCCAATGGAGCATGATAACAAATTACAATACCACAAGTTATCGGGATATGCTTGTTGTGAAGTATCTAGGGTCCTGAAGAAGATGAAACTTCTTATCATTGATGAAGTAAGCATGGTTTCTAATGTCATGCTTGCCTTTGTGCATTTGAGAATGCAGGAAGTTCTTAAAACAGAGTATGATGTGTTATTTGGTGGCAAACACATCATTGTTTTCGGTGATCTTCTGCAGCTGACACCAGTGAAAGGACAACCAGTGTTTAAACTGCTTACGCATGAAGATACCAGGAAGTGCCTAGGGAGCATTGGCAACATTAACATATGGTTAAACTTCAGTTATGCTGAGCTGCGTGAAAATATGCGTCAGGCGAAGGATGAAGATTACAAAAATATTCTACAAGATGTTAGAATCGGGAAAGTGACTGCCAGAGAATATTTTTCATAAAATTACTGAGAAGAAATTGGGAATATGTTTGATGCCAACTCTTGCATAATGTTCCATCTTCAACAACAAAATGTTGAATTTAGAGAACCAAGAGATTGTGAAACTGGAAGCTATTGACAGAATAGAGCATATGGGTGCAACAATTGTTTTGTCTGAGAATTTGAAATCAAAATTGGATTCATTAGAGAAGACTATATCTAAAACTGCTGATTTTGAAAAGACTCTGAATGTGTGCTTAAATTGCCGTATCATTTTGAGAAGGAATTTACATGTTGAAAGAGGTCTGGTAAATGGATCAATGGGTAATGTTGTTGATTTTGAGAAATATAGAAATAGGGATGGAATTGAATTTTTAAAAATTAAATTTGATGGCATTGAGGAAGTACAGCTAATTGGTTGTTGCACAGCTAGGTTTTTGCTTGTAAAAGACTTATATGTTCGCCGTAAGCAATTTCCTGTTTGCTTGGCATATGCGGTGACAATCCATAAATCACAAGGTTTAAGTGAAGACAGTGCTTTGGTGAATATTGGCAGTTCTGTGTTCAAGGAGGGTATGGCTTATGTAGCATTGTCACGAGTCAGAACTTTATCGGGTTTGTACTTGATTGAGTGTGATGTCACAAACATTTGTGCGGATCTAGATTGTGTTAAGGAATACAATACGTTAAGAAGAGAGTATGCGCCATATTTGCCTCAATATCCTTTGTTTGAGAAACGTGTGGTAGGCCGCAAACGAAGAAATATCACTAATAGTAGGGAGGTTGTAGCAAAAAGACCAAAAGTTGATGAACCCAAAATTGTAAGCAGAAAGAAAATGAATTCTGTTGAAGATGTTGTTGGTTTTCAATTTGAAAATAGTTCTGGTGTCAACTGCTATGCTAATGTAGTGGTTAATGTTGTCTTTTCTCTAGAAACTTTAAAAGAACAGATTGTGATCAATTTGGATCAAAGTTTTTGCTGTTTGTTGAATTCTGTGTTAGAGAAATGTAGCACTGATAGAACAAGAGTAGAAAGTGTGTCTGAAATTCGAAATCTGTTAGACAAATGTTCAGGTCAAACACAATTCTCTCAAAATATTCAGCAAGATTGTCAGGAGTTTTTAATGTATATGCTTAATGTATTGCAAGATGAAGGTGTAGATGTAGATCATCTGTTTGGCCTTTCTTATCAATGGCAGCATGACTGCGAGAATTGTACGTTATCAAGTATTACTAGTGTAGACTCAGAAAGATTTATATATTTAACTTTGCCAGACACTAAATCAGTATCCTTTAATAAGCTTGTAAAAGCAGCTGATCAAAACATGGAGTGTAGCCAATGTAAGTCTGCAATGCTGTCCACATTATTTATTTGAAGTTATGGCCAGTATGTCATTTTAATGTTCCAACGATGTAGGCCTGATGGAACAAAATTGACAACTTTAATTAAAAATTTTGTGGCTTCTCAGTTGTCAATATCAGGAAGGACTTTTCTAACTGCAGCAAATATATATCATGAGGGTCCTTCAACAACATCAGGACATTACACAACTTATTTGAAGTCTGGAAACGGCTGGTCATTCTGCAATGATTCTGTTTTAATTTTCAAAAAAAGATTGCCTTTTCACCTTCAAAATTCTTACCTGGTGTTCTTACAACCAAAATTTTAGGAAAGGAATCTCGGGATTTGTTCTGAGGAATTTCAAGAGGTTGTAATAGCTCCTACACTATATAGCCTTGTGGATAAGTGTAGCACAGAGCGAAAATTGTTTTTATTAATAAGCTAATTCAAGCAGCAGATCAAAAGAAGGAGTAGAGGTGATGTAAGTCTGTAATGCTGTCTACATTATTTTTATAGAAACTTATCGGTGAAATGTCATTTTATAATTCCAACTATATAAACCGGATGTAAATAAGTTGTCAAGTCTAATTAAAAATGTTTTAGCTGCACAGTTGTCGATTTCAGGAAGAACATTTGTAACTGCAGCTATTATATGACATGACGGTCCTTTAACAACTTCAAGATATTACACAGCTTATTTGAAATGTAAAAAAGGCTGGTCTTTCAGCAAAGATTAGAATTTGACTATGAAGTAATGTTGCCTTTTGACTTGTTCTCAGATGTGAGAATTTAGGGTAGGTAACTGGATTATAATGATTCTAGGTGTTGCTGTAATTTAGTGTGTTGTTTTAAATTGCTTTGTATGTCTAATTTTTCTTAAAACGATGGAGCTTATCTTTCAGAAAGTGGCGGGCAGAAAATATTAACTGCACAACAGAGTATAAGCTGTTCATTGGACATCCTTTGACGTAATGAAAAGTGAGTTATTTTTGAGGAGTTGTGATTTCTGATTGATTATATTATATGGGTTTTTTAAACACAATCATTTTGATTGTGTGTTTTTTTCCCCGCTGTTGTATGATGAATACCTTCAACTCACTGTTTTCAGTGAAATTTGATATATTCTGAGAACAGCAAAAATAAACCATTTAATATGTATAATTAATTCTGTACTTTGAATTGTGATTTTTAATATGTACTCATCTTGTCTCATGCTCACTCATCTTTTACTACTTTCTATCAATTTTGAAATTTTTGTTCTCTCATTCACAGATTGAAAGTATAAAAATAACACGTGACAAAGTTAACGATAATTATAAGGTAAGTGTTTAGTACTCATTCTGTTAAATCTCTTTTACATTTAACTTTTATTAGTTCCACTGCTTCATTTCTTTAACCCTCAGTTTCCTGCCTTTGCTACTTCCCTCATTCCTTTTTCTGTTACTTTTTTACTCTACTCTTTCCACTCCTGTTCTCAGTCCCTCTTTAAACAGTATCTCTGTGTTACTCCCTCTAACTGTCTTTCTTTTAACATTACTCTCTGTTTACTTACTCTTCTTTTTTTTTTTTTCAATTTTTTAAGTTCGCTTCCGGTTCGCGTACCGGCGCGCGAACCGGGAAGCGAACCAAAAGAAATAGAGGTTGTCAGAGTGCTAAACATTCTAGCAATTTCTTATAAAGGGGAGGCAGTTCTGAAAAGAACTTTTTTTAATTATTTTTGTTGTTTATATTTTTTATATTATTTTTCTGAACATTTTTTTGTTGTATTTTTTGAACGGTTTTATATTTTTTTTGTTTTTTGATGGGGGGAGAAACGAAAATGATTCATTATGAAGGGCTCAGCAGGAGCAACAACAAAAAAAAGATAATTTATTTTCTGGGGCGTTTTGGACATTTGTGATTGTCAATTGCTTTATTGATTAAATGTATGCTACTTTCCCTGAAGCAAATCAGTTGGCCACAAAAAATGCATACGTGCTTCACATTGCCAAATTTCATTTAGATATTTGGGACCATCCCCCTCGCCTCTGGTCCCGTCAGTCCTTCTTCATTGGATGTACTGGCTACAGGTGGGGGGTTATCCTGCAGATCACGTACTTGTGCAGCACTGTAATTTATAGGGTGCCACCTGTCCATGTGCCGATGCATGGTATAATTGCCATAACTGTATTTCTTTTCTGTTCCTCTGGACAATTCTTTTTACAGATCAGACAGGTAACGTACCGGGCATTTACCTGTTTTGGTCCCTGGGGAAATGTAAAAAATTCCCATATATAATTTTCTTTGACATGGGACCTCCTCGGCTGTTCAGGTAAAAACCTCCTCGTCCCTTGCTCCTCTTCCTCTTCTTCCTCTTCTTCCTCCTCTTGTTGTAGGATAACCTGAGGAGGTGGTCCTCTCTTCCTAGGAGGTGGTGGTGGTGGTGGGGGTCCACCAGCTGCAGCTAATAATGAAGCCATTTCTAAGGTATTCAAAGTAGGTCTTTCTCTCATAAAAATGAAAGTCAGAGTGAGGAAAAAAGGTGGGGCTTTCATCATTTGGGAAAAAAAAATGTTCTAAACCAATGAAAAGTGTTATTTTTAGGTCATATGACCAAGCCTTACATCATTAGGAAACTAAAAGTAAAATGAACCAATGAAAAGTTTTATGAGCAAGTCACATGACCTGTTATGCTTACGTTACGCGTCCCGCTACACACCCGGAGCGATTCCGGGGCGCTGCGCTTCGTGCCTCGGTTCGCGTTCCGGAGCGCTTCCGGGTGCGCTAACGCGGAGCGTCATAAGACGCATTACCCGGTAACGCGATACGTCGCGCTTACGCGACGTGTCACGATGTTGCTTTCTAACGCGATAGTTGCGCTAACGGAACGTTTACCGGTTCGCGGACCGGGTCGCGGAAACAAATGGAGCGAACGGGAAGCTGCCCGGTTCGCGGACCGGTAGCGAAACAAAAAAAAAATAATAAAAAAAATATATAAATATAAAAAATATATAACAAAAATATAAAATATATTTTTGCATTAGAATAAGAATACATTTTACAGCTTTCGATATTTGCTATTAAAAAACCATTGAAATTCACTGAAAAAACCATAGGTTCTAGACCATATATAGTTAGGAATTAGCATTTACAAAACCTTAAAAATTCACTGAAAAAACCATAGGTTATAGACCATATATAGTTAGGGATTAGCATTTGCAAAACCTTATTTTACTTGCACAAAACCATTGAAATTCGCATATATAGTTAGTTGCACTAACTTTATATCGCGCACCCACAATCCACTGCTAATGATGTCACATATTACATCATTCATGACATGGTCAGTGACATCACTGATGACATCACTGATGACATCTCAAATGACATCACTGATGACATCTCATTTGACATTACTCATCACATCACTGATGATATCATTCATGTGATAATACGATGAACCTCTTCAGATTCTAATATAACCTTAGATGCAATCAGTGTAAACAGACACTCACAGACTGTTACTCATCCATGGAGTTACTGACACACCTAGTCAGTCATGCAAAGAATCAATCACACCTCCATTTCCTCAACTATACAGTTATACACACCTTACTTATTCAAACATATACTAACACATATTTACTCTTTTATACTCTTTTATAATCCTTGATTGAAGTTCACAATGATCTATACAGCTACTCACACATTCACTGGCTCTTATGCACAGTAATTTATATATGTCAACTCCCACATGTATTGTGTTTTACATAAGTACTTACTTTGACATGTAGCACTGAGATATCCATTCACTCACCAATACACTCATGCACACAGTCAACTGCCCATACAGCTGTTTCCACCTGCAGTTTAGAACGCATACATCTAGTGAATCAACTGCTCACACATCTATGCACAGAGTCATACACCTCCCAGCCACCCACACACATACTCAGACTCCCATACAAATACTTGGGCAACCAATCAATAACCCATATAGTTACTCATATAGCTCCTGATCAACACATGCAGCAGCTTACACAACAACAGACATACTGATGCACAAATTAAGACAGTTTAGTCAATAATCCATGCACTCAGTGAGACACATTTAATCACTCACTCATACAGTCAATCATGCACCTACTAAATCCTTTATCCAGACACTTATACATCCACTCATTCTTCAATAGAATCAGAAACATACAGTCACTGGATGATGTCATCAGTGATGTCATCAGTGATGTCATTTGAGATGTCATCAGTGATGTCATCAGTGATGCCACTGACCATGTCATGAATGATGTAATATGTGACATCATTAGCAGTGGATTGCGGGTGCGCGATATATAGTTAGTGCAACTAACTATATATGCGAATTTCAATGGTTTTGTGCGAGTAAAATAAGGTTTTGTAAATGCTAATCCCTAACTATATATGGTTTTTAACCTATGGTTTTTTCAGTGAATATATATATATATGTATATATGACTCGTCCTCCAACAAAGCGGTCCCCGTTTTTTCTTCTTCCTGTGGACAAGAGGAAAGTAAGATTTATTTAGTTTAAAAAACAAACAATCCTTGGCAAAGACAAAAAGATAGAAGCCTTAACACTGGAATCTTTTGTTTTGAATCATTAAGAGTGAAAATAAAAAGACACTTGAAAAGACTGTGAACAAATATATTTTCTGGACAATTAGAATTTATGTAACAGTGACTTAAAACTGTTCTCTCTTGAATTGTGAATTTATGTAACAGTGACTTAAAACTGTTCTCTCATGAATTGTGAAATATTCTTGGTCTTGCTATTCCTAGTGCTTTAGGATTTAATAGATGCTAGTAGGCTGCATTTTCTCTTGTTTTAATATAATTACAGAATTCCAGTTACTACAAGAATCTCCAAAACGCAAGGTAGGAGAATGCAGTGTTTGCATGAACATTTGCAAGTTGTACTAACTCATTAATCTGTTTGATGAATAAATGCTTTCAAGATCTTGTTTACCCTTGAAGCTCACTATATTGTGTTTTTTTTAAAGGCGAAATAGCTTACTGAAAATTCAGACTGCCTTGCTACTACGAAGTATTGGAATGGGCTTTTCTTACTTTGGTATGTGTTAGGATTGGTCAGTTTATTAATAAGAATACGCATATTGTCCAGGTGCTTTCTAGAATTGTTAATTACATGTGCATTCTGTTTGATTGATGTAACGCAGCTACAGTTTTCAAGCAAAAGACAGCATTGGAAGAAAGTCCAGAATACTTCCTGAGAAACAGAGACAGTCATCTCAAGAAGAGATCCTATGTTGTTTGTTTGTTTGTTTCTCTTCTACTTCCCCTTCCCTTTGGGAGCTAATTGGTTGTGCCAAGAGTTGTTTTCCCTGTCACACTAGCTAGTTCTAGAAGGATTTGGGACTAATCATCTTCAAGACGGAATACTTGGAATCTTGTGGTTGCACGCTTAACAGAAAGCGAAGCCACTAACCTTATTCCCTCTTGAAGTTGACTATTTCCATGGATCTCGCAAACATGAATACTGTTCAGTTAGCTGAGATTATGCGCAAAATGAATGATGAGGTACAGGAGTTACGTTTAGAAAATCAATCTCTTATACAGGAACTAGATACTACCAGAGAGGAACTAGAAAGTACCAGGGAAGGTTTTACATCTTGGAGAGAAAATGGGGAACCTAGATGACCAGTTTTAACACCACCTAAATTCGGAGTTCCTTTTCAGAACCAAACTCAGACGCCAAGTTTTGGTCAAAGTCAGCCAGTCCAATTTACAGTAGTATCACCACAGCCAGTCCCTTTAGCTAATTCTGAACGGTTTTCTGGAGACAGTGCACAATTTAATACCTTTATGAGCCAATGTCAGTTAAATTGTTTGTGCAAACCTCATATTTTCACTTCAGATACCACTAAGGTAGCTTTTATTATTTCCTATCTCGGAGGAGTAGCGGCAAATTTGGCCATGCCCTTAGTGGATAAAAATGATCCATTATTGCATAATTTAACAAATTTTAAAACAGCTATGTCCAGTTTATTTGCAAAGCATGTCTTTTTACAAGCATCTGATAATGAGTTATTAAATTTGCGTCAAGGTTCAAAGGATTTACTTACATATGTGACTACTTTCAATCGGTTGCTGGCAGTAACCCAATGGCCTGAGGATAAAAGAGTGTCTCTCTTTTACCATGGGCTTAGAGAGGAATTGAAAGATTCCTTGGCACACATAGTTAATTTACCTGACGATTTTGCTGAGTTCCAAGATTTAGTGATCAAGTTGGATCATAGGTTGGGTGAAAGAAAAAATGAAAGACCAAAAAATGATTTTAGAACTTCACATTTTAAATCAGATAAGAGGTTCAATGAAGACAAAAATGCACAGGTAGAGCCTATGCAAATAGGTGGAGTAAAGGAACCCTTGTCACAAGAGGAAAAGGATAGAAGAAGAAAAGCTAATTTGTGTTTATATTGCGGAAAATCAGGTAATTTCGCCAAAGATTGTTTGATTAGACCAGTTTAAAAGAAAGTATTTTCCATAGATCAAAATCCTACACTAGAATCGGAAAACTAAGCGTCTCGAGTGAAGGAGAGGTTGATTCCTCGAGAGAGAAAAGTTTAGAGATCTCACAATACGCAACATGTGTTATCAATCATGTACCATGACATTTCACAATACGAGTAATTTTAATTCTGGACAATCAACAAAGGCACAGTATTCCGGTATTAATTGATTCCGGAGCTACTGGTAACTTTTTTGACTTAGAATGTGCCAAGGAATTAAATCTAATTAAAATCCCAAAAAAAGAAACTGAACCTGTGAGAGCTGTAGACGGCTCGGCACTATCTCTGGTTTAATTAGGTTTCATACTTCACCTTTACTTCTAGTGTCAGATAACAGACACACAGAGCTGACTTTTTTGATCTCATAGATACACCGACTTTTGGGGTCATTCTAGTTATTCCATGGTTAGAGCTCCACAATCCTGAAATAGATTGGGTTAAACGAACTGTGACTTTAGATTCCACATACTGTAAGATACATTGTTATCAAGAAAACAGGGATCCTGCCTTTCCACTTACTTGTGCCACGGTTCATTCAGAATCTATAGACCTTCCATCAGAATTTCGAGATTTTTCTGATGTTTTTGACCCAGTGAAGGCTACTAAATTACCTCCTCACAGGACCTACGACTGCAGAATCGATTTAATCCCAGGAGCAGTCTTACCCTGCAGACGTATATACGCCCTTACAGAACCTGAAAATAATTACTTACGAACATATCTTGACGAACTGTTGCAAGTAGGCTTTATTCGTCACTCAACTTCACCTGTTCCATCTCCACTCTTTTTTGTAGCCAAAAAGTCAACTGATTTGAGGGCCTGTATCGATTATCGTGCAGTAAATAAAGCTACAATTAAAAATCGATACCCATTACCTTTGATTCCTGTACTTTTAAATCAAGTAAAAGGGTCAACTATCTACACTAAGTTAGATCTTCGCGGAGCATACCACTTGATCCGCATAAAGGAAGGAGATGAGTGGAAAACTGCTTTCCGCAATAAATTTGGGCTCTTCGAATATACAGTGATGCCCTTTGGTCTCTGTAATGCGCCAGCAGCATTTCAATATTTTATTAATAAAATGCTCCATGACCTGTTGGACAACTGTGTCATTGTATATAATGAGGATATTTTGATTTTTTCCAAGACTCCTGAAGAACATGAAGAACATGTTCGATCTGTACTGCAAAAATTGAGGGAAAACTCCTTATTTGTTAAGCTTGAAAAATGTGTTTTCAAAACCACAAAGGTAGAATTTCTCTGTTATTGGTTATCACCTGAAGGCATTGTAATGGACCCAAAAAAGGTAGAAGCAATTTTAAATTGGCCTACCCCAACCACTGTTAAGGAAGTACAAAGAATCCTAGGATTCGCAAATTTTTATAGGAAATTTATCGCTAAATTTTCAGAAATTGTGGTTCCAATCACTCAATTCTGAACGGTTTTCTGGAGACAGTGCACAATTTAATACCTTTATGAGCCAATGTCAGTTAAATTTTTTGTGCAAACCTCATATTTTCACTTCAGATACCACTAAGGTAGCTTTTATTATTTCCTTTCTCGGAGGAGTAGCGGCGAATTTGGCCATGCCCTTAGTGGATAAAAATGATCCATTATTGCATAATTTAACAAATTTTAAAACAGCTATGTCCAGTTTATTTGCAAAGCATGTCTTTTTACAAGCATCTGATAATGAGTTATTAAATTTGCGTCAAGGTTCAAAGGATTTACTTACATATGTGACTACTTTCAATCGGTTGCTGGCAGTAACCCAATGGCCTGAGGATAAAAGAGTGTCTCTCTTTTACCATGGGCTTAGAGAGGAATTGAAAGATTCCTTGGCACACATAGTTAATTTACCTGACGATTTTGCTGAGTTCCAAGATTTAGTGATCAAGTTGGATCATAGGTTGGGTGAAAGAAAAAATGAAAGACCAAAAAATGATTTTAGAACTTCACATTTTAAATCAGATAAGAGGTTCAATGAAGACAAAAATGCACAGGTAGAGCCTATGCAAATAGGTGGAGTAAAGGAACCCTTGTCACAAGAGGAAAAGGATAGAAGAAGAAAAGCTAATTTGTGTTTATATTGCGGAAAATCAGGTAATTTCGCCAAAGATTGTTTGATTAGACCAGTTTAAAAGAAAGTATTTTCCATAGATCAAAATCCTACACTAGAATCGGAAAACTAAGCGTCTCGAGTGAAGGAGAGGTTGATTTCTCGAGAGAGAAAAGTTTAGAGATCTCACAATACGCAACATGTGTTATCAATCATGTACCACGACATTTCACAATACGAGTAATTTTAATTCTGGACAATCAACAAAGGCACAGTATTCCGGTATTAATTGATTCCGGAGCTACTGGTAACTTTTTTGACTTAGAATGTGCCAAGGAATTAAATCTAATTAAAATCCCAAAAAAAGAAACTGAACCTGTGAGAGCTGTAGACGGCTCTGCACTATCTCTGGTTTAATTAGGTTTCATACTTCACCTTTACTTCTAGTGTCAGATAACAGACACACAGAGCTGACTTTTTTTGATCTCATAGATACACCGACTTTTGGGGTCATTCTAGTTATTCCATGGTTAGAGCTCCACAATCCTGAAATAGATTGGGTTAAACGAACTGTGACTTTAGATTCCACATACTGTAAGATACATTGTTATCAAGAAAACAGGGATCCTGCCTTTCCACTTACTTGTGCCACGGTTCATTCAGAATCTATAGACCTTCCATCAGAATTTCGAGATTTTTCTGATGTTTTTGACCCAGTGAAGGCTACTAAATTACCTCCTCACAGGACCTACGACTGCAGAATCGATTTAATCCCAGGAGCAGTCTTACCCTGCAGACGTATATACGCCCTTACAGAACCTGAAAATAATTACTTACGAACATATCTTGACGAACTGTTGCAAGTAGGCTTTATTCGTCACTCAACTTCACCTGTTCCATCTCCACTCTTTTTTGTAGCCAAAAAGTCAAGTGATTTGAGGGCCTGTATCGATTATCGTGCAGTAAATAAAGCTACAATTAAAAATCGATACCCATTACCTTTGATTCCTGTACTTTTAAATCAAGTAAAAGGGTCAACTATCTACACTAAGTTAGATCTTCGCGGAGCATACCACTTGATCCGCATAAAGGAAGGAGATGAGTGGAAAACTGCTTTCCGCAATAAATTTGGGCTCTTCGAATATACAGTGATGCCCTTTGGTCTCTGTAATGCGCCAGCAGCATTTCAATATTTTATTAATAAAATGCTCCATGACCTGTTGGACAACTGTGTCATTGTATATAATGAGGATATTTTGATTTTTTCCAAGACTCCTGAAGAACATGAAGAACATGTTCGATCTGTACTGCAAAAATTGAGGGAAAACTCCTTATTTGTTAAGCTTGAAAAATGTGTTTTCAAAACCACAAAGGTAGAATTTCTCTGTTATTGGTTATCACCTGAAGGCATTGTAATGGACCCAAAAAAGGTAGAAGCAATTTTAAATTGGCCTACCCCAACCACTGTTAAGGAAGTACAAAGAATCCTAGGATTCGCAAATTTTTATAGGAAATTTATCGCTAAATTTTCAGAAATTGTGGTTCCAATCACTCAACTTTTACAAAAAGGAAAGAAATTCCAATGGAATTCTCAGGCTGAAGAAGCTTTTAACATCTTGAAAAAAGCATTTACCTTGTTTCCTATTTTAAAACATCCTGACCCTGACAGACCATTTTTTGTGGAAGCCGATGCTTCACAAACTGCTGTAGGTGGAGTCTTGTTACAAAAAGATATCGACTCAAAAATGTTTCACCCAATTGCCTTTTACTCCAGAAACCTGTTGCCAGCTGAGCAGAACTATACCATTGCTGAGCGTGAAATTTTAGCAATCAAAGCAGTCTTTCACGAATGGAGACATCATCTCTTAGGAGCAAAACATACAATAACAATTTTCTCTGATCATAAAAATCTGCAATTTTATTCCACAATCAAAGCATTCACACCGAGACAGATGCGTTGGCTACAATTCTTTAGCGAGTTTGACTTTATAATTACTTATCGACCAAGAGCCAAGCAGTTGTTATCTGACACGCTTTCTTGTTTGGTTTGCGATAAAAATAGAGAATCCGATAAAGAACAGCAAAGTATAATTCCAGTAGCAAAGATTTATGCAGAGATTTCACAAGCAGATTTTTTAACAATACTCAGGGATCAGACAAAAGAATTAAATCAAGAAGACTGGCTTTCGCAAAAACAGACTAAAATATCGGATGGTTTGTTTTACCATAAGAATAAATTGTTCCTTCCAACAGATACTTTGAGAGAACAAGTGATAAAATGGAATCATGATCTGGCTATTGTTGCTCATCCTGGAGTTAGAAAGACTCTGGAGTTATGCCAACGACATTTTTGGTGGAATGGTATGAGATCTGACATTCAACAATACATTCAGGCTTGTCCTGTATGTGCTCGGCAGAAGTCATCTCATTCTTCTCCTATGGGTTTGCTGCAACCAATAGAAATCCCTCCAACATCCTGGCACACCATTAGTTTAGATTTTGTCACAGATTTACCTGAATCATTTGGAATGACAACTTTTTTAGTAGTTGTAGATTTGTTATAAAAAATGGGACATTTTATTCCCTTGCCAAAACTTCCATCTGCAGAGGAATTCAGCAAAGTATTTTTGACCAATATAGTGAAGCTACATGGTTTACCACAAAAGATTATTTCAGATAGGGGTTCACAATTCCTGTCTAAATTTTGGACACAGTTGAGTGGCCAATTGGGAATAGATTTAGCATTATCAACAGCATTCCATCCTCAAACAGATGGTCAAACAGAGAGATTAAATCAATATTTAGAACAGAGTCTACGATGTTTGACCACTACTTTATCTTCAAATTAGGTTGAGGCTCTACCGTTAGCAGAATTCACATATAATAACACCTGGCATTCAGCTCTCGGCTGCTCCCTATTTTACTTTCTCACTGGTCAACATCCTCGAACCCTACCAATATTGTTCCCAGAGAAAAATACTGACATGCCAGCAGTCTCAGAAAGATTAGCCAGTTTACGTAATTTTCAGGAGAATGTTAAGAAAACATTAACAAAACAAAAACATAAAATGAAAGTCTATGCTGATCAACATAGTATTCCAGCACCAGTTTATAAACCTGGAGACCAAGTTTTGCTTTCAACAAAGAATATACAAATGGAGGGACCTAAAAAGCTAAAACCTCGATTCATAGGTCCATTTACCATTGAAAAAATTGTAAATCCAGTTTCTGTAAAATTGACTCTTCCTCAGGATTATAAGATTCATCCAGTTTTTCATGTTTCGTTAGTAAAACCTGTACATCCAAACACTCGTCCTGATGCACCACCCCCTCCACTTATAGTAGGAGATCATGTTGAAAATGAGGTCAAGAAAATTCTGGATTTAAAACGTATTAGAGGTCGTTTGTATTATTTGATCGATTGGAAAGGTTATGATTCTTCCGAAAGATCATGGGAACCAGAGAATCATGTACATGCCCCTCGTTTGATTCCCTCTTTCATGCCCTGTACCCTAACAAACCACGACCTGTGAGAAGACCTTTGGGGGGGGGAACTGTCATGAGTACTTGATGCCTGCCTTATTTAGTTCCTCCCATCTGTAATGACATTGAGTAGTTTCTGAGGCTTTAAACATGTTTTGGTGCTTTAAATATAATGATGTATACTTTGCATGTACCAAGGTTTGTTGATCTTTCGACTCATGGCGAGGACTGCTGCTCAATATGAATATTCATCAGGATAGCACGTGAAACATGTGCGCTAGCGTGCGCTAACTGAAAGGCTGCCGACACGTGCAATAACGGCATGAAAGACTATAAAAGCCTCACCGGCTTTCAGAAAGACGCTTCGCTTCGTCTTAACCTAGCGTCTTCACAGGATTCCAAGAAGCGTCCCTCAAGACTCCTGCAGCCTGCCTCCCCTGTTCCTCCTCCGTCCTGGCCTCCCGTCTCCAGTCTCCTGCCCTTCCATTCCTCGCGTTTAAGCGCTACTTACCTGAATCATCGTGGCTGCAGAACGGCGGCGAATTCCAAGTCGGTGAGTTTCTTCTTCGAAGCCGAGATCGGGACTTCCTGTTTTCCGCATCGGAACCTCAGAGAGAGCGGACTCGTCCTCCAACAAAGCTGTCTCTGTTTTTTCTTCTTCCTGTGGACAAGAGGAAAGTAAGATTTATTTAGTTTAAAAAACAAACAATCCTTGGCAAAGACAAATGGATAGAAGCCTTAACACTGGAATCTTTTGTTTTGAATCATTAAGAGTGAAAATAAAAAGACACTTGAAAAGACTGTAAAGAAATATATTTTCTGGACAATTAGAATTTATGTAACAGTGACTTAAAACTGTTCTCTCTTGAATTGTGAATTTAT
This sequence comes from Lissotriton vulgaris, assembly GCF_964263255.1. NCBI lineage: Eukaryota > Metazoa > Chordata > Amphibia > Caudata > Salamandridae > Lissotriton > Lissotriton vulgaris. The sequence goes on along the minus strand of NC_141695.1, from coordinate 273,840,908 downwards.
GTAACAGTGACTTAAAACTGTTCTCTCTTGAATTGTGAAAGGTTTGTGGTCTTGCTATTCCTAGTGATTTAGCATTTAATAGATGCTAGTAGGCTGCATTTTCTCTTGTTTTAATATAATTACAGAATTCCAGTTACTACAAGAATCTCCAAAACGCAAGGTAGGAGAATGCAGTGTTTGCATGAACATTTGCAAGTTGTACTAACTCATTAATCTGTTTGATGAATAATTGCTTCCAAGAACTTGTTTACCCTTGAAGCTCTCTATATTGTGTTTTGTTTAAAGGCGAAATAGCTTACTGAAAATTCAGACTGCCTTACTACTACGAAGTATTGGAATGGTCTTTTCTTACTTTGGTATGTGTTAGGATTGGTCAGTTTATTAATAAGAATACGCATATTGTCCAGGTGCTTTCTAGAATTGTTAATTACATGTGCATTCTGTTTGATTGATGTAACGCAACTACAGTTTTCAAGCAAAAGACAGCATTGGAAAAAAGTCCAGAATACTTCCTGAGAAACAGAGACAGTCATCTCAAGAAGAGATCCTGTGTTGTTTGTTTGTTTCTCTTCCACTTCCCCTTCCCTTTGGGAGCTAATTGGTTGTGCCAAGAGTTGTTTTCCTTGTCACACTAGCTAGTTCTAGAAGGAATTGGGACAAATCATCTTCAAGACGGAATACTTGGAATCTTGTGGTTGCATGCTTAACACCTGGGTTAGCTGCAAAATGGTGTGCCTAACCGACAGGTGCCTAACAAAGAGAAATTATTTATTTCTCCTTGTTACTTCCTTTTTCCATGTGTACCACAATCGGCTGCACACATAGAAAGAGAAATATGCCTCTTACGTATTGTTTTTTTTGTTGCAGGAAGAATGTCTTTTCCTGCATTAAAACAATCATGCCCGTAACACAGGCACTCTTGCAATGTGGTGCAAGAGTGCCTGCCTTGGGGATAGGCAGCACACAGAGCACTAGGAGAATGCAGAAATACTCCATAAAAATGGATCCTTTCTGTTCTCTCCATTTCAACACAGCAAAGCACGTTTCTTTGCCTGCACTGCATTGTGTGAAAGAATTATAAATATGCCCCAGTTTGTACTTACCAATTACTAACCATTTCTGTAATGCATTCTCATTGCATCTTTTGGCTTTTTAACATTTGACAAAACAAAGAGCTACTATTGTGCCATTTATTCTGGGATGTTTTCACTCTCCTTCTACTTCTCAGTCAACATTCTGGCTCTCCTCAACAGCTGTGGAACAAAGTCCTCATAGGCCATTTTTTAACACATGCCTCACTATTGTGTCCTTTCCCTTAATTGAAGATGAATCCTCTTCCAGTTTTTCTTGTGGTGACCATAGCAAAGGAAAAAATACAACACCGGTGGCTCCTCTTTGATGGTTGTCTAGCATAGGAGGGTAGCAGAATGGATAGCTAGAGCAATAAATGTGTCAAGCAAAATTGGAAGACTAGGAAGAATGGTTACATTGTGTGTGAAGTCTGTTTCAGTTTTTTTATGTCATTAAGTGGAGTGATGTTAGCCTGCGTGTGAAGTTTGAAATATGAAGAGCGCGCAGTAAAGACTGCCTAGCAGTGCTCCATTGGAAAATTAGAAAGTCCAGCAACTGTGAGTCTCTTAAGACAGAGTGAGTAGGAGATTTCAATTCATAATTTCCTCTGTCTCAAATCCACTTCAGGGCCTCGTGTATCCTCTGAGGATAGGATCTCTGTTTCTAGCAGTCAATGCTGCTATTGGGGACTCCATGTCGCATCACTCAAGTCAATCTGCATTGAGTACATCGATGTAGTCTGGCTGCAACATCACAATTCTCCTCACTGTCATTTACTTTTCTGTCAGTTAGGCTTTCTGAATCTGTGGTAGTGCAGGTTCAGACACAGCTATATGCAAACCATTCTTGACCCTGTACCACATGGGAACAGTCCAGCCTGAACTGCCAGGCCAGGTCCTCCCTGGACCAGAAACAAGCATTCTAGGACCAATTTCAGGGTAACGTGAATCCAGTAGCAAAGTGAGCAAGGGACCCACGTTGGGCATAGCCTGTCTTCTTCAGGCAAGCAAAGCAAATACAAGGAGATGATGGATTGAGTGCTGAAACTTTCCAGACACTCATCCCCATTCACAGATATGGGTTAAATATATCATCGTTCTTTAACTCACTTCGTCACCCAGTTAAGACAAAGCTATATGCAAATTCTTCTTGACCCTGTGCCTCATGGAAACAGTCCAGCCCAAACTGCCAAACCATGTCTCCCTAGACCGGAAACAAGGACGTTGAGACCGGTTTCAGGGTAACATCCCTCATCAGTCAGGCTAGCTTGAATCCAGTGGAAAAGGGAGTAAGAGACCCAAGTCTGGGCATACTGTGCCAACTTAGGGTGAACAAAGCACACAAAAGGACATGATGGATGGAGCGCAGAAACTTTTCAGACACTCAACCTCAGTCACAGGTTGGGTTAAATACATCATCGTTCGCTCACTTCTCCACCCCAGTTCAGACAAAGCTATATGCCAATTATTCTTGACCCTGTGCCTCATGTGAACAGTCCAGCCTAAACTACCAAGCCATGTCTTTCCTGGACCGCAAACAAGCATTTTGAGAACGGTTTCAGGGTAACACCCCATATCAGTCAGGCTAGCTTAAATCCAATGTCAAAGTGAGCAAGGGACCCAAGTCTGGGCATACCCTGCTAACTTAGGGCAAACAAAGCAAACACAAGGAGATGATGAACGGAGCGCTGAAACATTTTAGACACTCACCCCCAGTCACAAATATGGGTTACGTCCATCATCTTTCATATAGCTCACTTCGCTACGCCAGTTCAGACAAAGCTATATGCAGATCATTCTTGAGGAGGGGGGTGGGCGCACACTGCCTCACACTCCAGCATTCCGTTTGAACCGATGCATCATAATAAATGCAGTGCATGATAACACTTTCTTCGGTGAAAAGGCTTTAGTTTTTCCCCCTTGTTGGTGCAGCCAGTGCTGTGTATCTCTAGACAGATCATTCTTGACCCTGTGTCTCAATTTTTCTTTTTGTTTTTGCACAAACTTCACCCAAATCGGATATCATAGCACCAGTTGCATTACATGAGGACACATTCATTAATTATTTCTTTTTTGTTAGGCAATGGGAAATTGAATGATTTGCCCAGAATCACAGGATGTTCAGTGTCATTCCCGAGAGTCGAACACAGTTCCCCAGATTCGAGGTCGACCGCCAACTCGGAACAGTTCAGCCCGAACTGTCAAGCCATGTCTTCCCTAGACTGGAAACATGCATCATGAGACTTGTTACGGGGTAACGCCCCTCAGAAGGCAGGCTAGCTTGAATCCAGAGACAAAGTGAGCAAGGGAACCACGTCTGGGCATACCCTGCCAACTTAGGGCGAACAAAGCAAAAACAAGGAGATGATAGATGGAGCGTTGAACCTTATGAGACACTAACCCCCAGTCAAAGATCTGGGTTAAATCCTTTATCGATGTTTAGCTCAATTCGCCACTCCAGTTCAGACAAAGCTATATTCAAATCAGTGTTGACCCTGTGCCTCATGGGAACAGTGCAGCCCAAACTGCCAAGCCATGTCTTCCCTGGACCGGAAACAAGCATCCTGAGACCCCTCATCAGCATCTGTCACCCGAGTGGTAGGGTATGCCCAGACATGGGTCATGTGGTCTCCATGCCACTGGAGTCAAGCTATCCAGGCTAATGAGAGGTGAAACCCTGGAACACGTCCTAGAATACTTGTTTCCAGTCCAAAGAGGACCTGGCCTGGCAGTTTGGGCTCGAATGTTTCCATTTGGTGCAAAGTGAGGACTGATTTGCATATGGCTGGGTTTAAACTGGAATGGCATGGGGAGCTAAAAACAATGGATTGAGGACCAGATCTCTGTAATGGGGTAAATGTATGACATTGTTCTGCATTCTGTCCAACAATTGTTGTTTTTGCATGTGTCACCCCGAGTGCGACAGCTGTGCCCGACCTGTACTCTCCATGACACTGGATTTAAGCTACCTGGCTGATGAGGGGTGAAACCCTAAAACCGGTCCTAGGATGCTGGTTTCCAGTCCAGGGAGGACCTGGCCTTGCAGTTTGGGCTGGACTGTTCTCCCTTGGTCACGGGGTCAAGTCTGATTTGCATATGGCTTGGTTCAAACTGAAATGAAATGGGGCGGTACAAAAGGGGGTGGTGATGAACGGAGCATCTGAACCAATCAAACACTAACACCAAGTCAACAGATCTGGGTTTAATCCATCACCGTTCTTTAGCCCACTCTGCTACCCCAGTTCAGACATGGCCATATGCAAATGAGTCTGACCCTGTGCCTCATGGGAAAAGTCCTGTCCAGTGGCAAAGTGAGCAAGGGACTCACGTCTGAGCATACCCTGCCAACTTATGGCGAACAAAGCGATACAAAAGGGGGTGGTGATGGACGGAGCATCTGAACCAATCAAACACTCACATCCAGTCAACAGATCTGGGTTTAATCCATCACTGTTCTTTAGCCCACTCTGCCAACCCAGTTCAGACATGGCCATATGCAAATCAGTCTGACCCTGTGCCTTATGGGAACAGTCCAGCCCGAACTGCCAAGCCGGGCCTTCCCTGGACCGGACGCAAGCTTCCTAGGAACAGTTTCTGGCATTACAGCCGTCTTCAGCCAGGCTTTCTTGAATCCAGTGGCAAAGTGAGCAAGGGACTCACATCTGAGCATACCCTGCCAACTTATGGCGAACAAAGTGGTACAAAAGTGGGTGGTGATGGACGGAGCATCTGAACCAATCAAACACTCACACCCAGTCAACAGATCTGGGTTTAGTCCATCACCGTTCTTTAGCCCACTCTGCCACCCCAGTTCAGACATCGCCATTTGCGAATCAGTCTGACCCTGTGCCTCATGGGAACAGTCTAGCCCGAACTGCCAAGCCATGCCTTCCCTGGACCGGATGCAAGCTTCCTAGGACCACTTTCTGGCATTACAGCCGTATTCAACCAGGCTTGCTTGAATCCAGTGGCAAAGTGAGCAAGGGACTCATGTATGAGAATAGCCTGCCAACTTATGGTGAACAAAGCGGTACAAAAGGGGGTGTGATGGACGGAGCATCTGAACCAATCAAACACTCACATCCAGTCAACAGATTTGGGTTTAATCCATCATCGTTCTTTAGCCCATTCTGCCACCCCAGTTCAGAAATGGCCATAAGCAAATCAGTCTGACCCTGTGCCTGATGGGAACAGTCCAGTCCGAACTGCTGAGCCATGCCTTCCCTGTACTGGATTCAAGCTTCCTAGGACCGGTTTCTGACATTACAGCCGTTTTCAGCCAGGCTTGCTTGAATCCAGTGGCAAAGTGAGCAAGGGACTCACGTATGAGCATACCCTGCCAACTTATGGTGAACAAAGTGGTACAAAAGGGGGTGTGATGGATGAAGCATCTGAACCAATCAAACACTCACATCTAGTCAACAGATCTGGGTTTAATCCATCATCGTTCTTTAGCCCACTCTGCCACCCCAGTTCAGACATGGCCATATGCAAATCAATCTGACCCTGCGCCTCATGGGAACAGTCCAGCCCGAACTGCCAAGCCATGCCTACCCTGTACCGGATTCAAGCTTCCTAGGGCCGGTTTCTGGCAATTCAGCTGTCTTCAGCCGGACTTGCTTGAATCCAGTGGCAATCTGAGCAGGGGACTCACGTCTGAGCATACCCTGCCAACTTATGGGGAACAAAGCGGTCCAAAAGGGGGTGGGGATTGACGGAGCATCTGAACCAATCAAACACTCACACCCAGTCAACAGTTCTGGGTTTAATCCATCACCGTTCTTCAGCCCACTCTGCCACCCCAGTTCAGACATGGCCATATGCAAGTCAGTCTGACCCTGTGCCTCATGGGAACAGTCCAGTCCAGTGGCAAAGTGAGCAAGGGACTCACGTCTGAGCATACCCTGCCAACTTATGGCGAACAAAGTGGTACAAAAGGGGGTGGTGATGGAAGGAGCATCTGAACCAATCAAACACTCACTCCTAGTCAACAGATCTGGGTTTGTTCCATCACCGTTCTTTAGCCCACTCTGCCACCCCAGTTCAGACATCGCCATTTGAAAATCATTCTGACCCTGTGCCTCATGGGAACAGTCTAGCCCGAACTGCCAAGCCATGCCTTCCCTTGACCGGATGCAAGCTTCCTAGGACCAGTTTCTGGCATTACAGCCTTGTTCAACCAGGCTTGCTTGAATCCAGTTGCAAAGTGAGCAAGGGACTCACGTCTGAGCATACCCTGCCAACTTATGGCGAACAAAGCGGTACAAAAGAGGGTGGTGATGGACGGAGCATCTGAACCAATCAAACACTCACACCAAGTCAACAGATCTGGGTTTAACCCATGACCGTTCTTTAGCCCACTCTACCACCCCAGTTCAGACATGGCCATTTGCAAATCAATCTGACCCTGCGCCTCATGGGATCAGTCCAGCCCGAACTACCAAGCCATGCCTACCCTGTACCGGATTCAAGCTTCCTTGGGCCGGTTTCTGACAATGCAGCTGTCTTCAGCCAAGCTTGCTTGAATCCAGTGGCAAACTGAGCAGGTGACTCACGTCTGAGCATACCCTGCCAACCTATGGTGAACAAATCGGTCCAAAAGGGGGTGGTGATGGAGGGAGCATCTGAACCAATCAAACACTCACACCCAGTCAACAGATCTGAGTTTAATTCATCACCGTTCTTTAGCCCACTCTGCCACCCCAGTTCAGACTTGGCCATATGCAAATCAGTCTGACCATGCGCCTCATGGGAACAGTTCAGCCCGAAATGCCAATCCATGCCTTCCCTGTACCGGATTCAAGCTTCCTAGGGAGGTTTCTGGCATTACAGCCGTCTTCAGCCAGGCTTGCTTGAATCCAGTGGCAAAGTGAGCAAGGGACTCACGTCTGAGCATTCCCTGCCAACTTATGGCGAACAAAGCGGTAAAAAAGGGGGTGATGATGGACGGAGCATGTGAACCAACCAAACACTCACACCCAGTTAACAGATCTGGGTTTAATCCATCACCGTTCTTCAGCCCACTCTGCCACCCCAGTTCAGACATGGCCTTATGCAAATCAATCTGACCCTGCGCCTCATGGGAACAGTCCAGTCCGAACTCCCAATCCATGCCTTCCCTGTACCGGATTTAAGCTTCCTAGGACAGGTTTCTGGCATTACAGCCGTCTTCAGCCAGGCTTGCTTGAATCCAGTGACAAAGTGAGCAAGGGACTCACGTCTGAGCATACCCTGCCAACTCATGGTGAACAAAGCGGTACCAAAGGGGGTGTTGATGGACAGAGCATCTGAACCAATCAAACACTCGCACCCAGTCAACAGATCTGTGTTTAATCCATCACCGTTCTTTAGCCCACTCTGCCACCCCAGTTCAGACTGAGGCACAGACTGATTTGCATATGGGCAGGGAGCCTCCCTCCACAGCACATCAGTCCTTACCCCAAATCTTCACAGAAACCAGGAAGATTTCCACCAGCTGATGGATGCTGAGGCTTAATCATTGGACTTGTGTTTTCTGCACACCAACTCACCCTACCCTCACCCAAAATGCACCAAAAAAGAAAACAAAAATGTATATCTTTTCCTGGTGTGATCCGAAATGTCCAATTTTGCAATAAATCTCATAGAAAGTAAGCAATAAACCTCTGTTGGCGAGACCGGAGAGACCCATAGTTTACATATTTCTCTTTGCGCCAGAAGAACATCATAAAATATAAGCTTTGCATTATCATCTGTGCCCTTACCTTGTGGATTGAGCCTTCCAGATATGTCCAACTCAGGGCTTACCTTGATCTGCAACCCTAGGGTGCTCAACAAACAGGTACTCACAGCCTCCCAGAAATCGGAGATCTTCGGACACCATAGAAACATGTGCAGGTGGTCTTCATTAGGGCTTTTGCACTTGGGGCACACCACAAGAGCCTTCGAGGGGACCAATACCCCCTATGCATCGCAAAACAATGATTCCTCCTTCAATTTGCAGGTTTTACTATTTTATTGAGCATGAACATTCTTACTTGCCATTGGTCTTCGGTAGCGATCTCCGGCAAGCAGTCTCCCTACAAAGTCTCTGGTAACTTGAAAGGGCCATTCTTCGTCTCTAAAATCAACCAGTACCATAGTGCTGTTTCTTTCTTGAATACATCGCTGGAAAAAAACTTCTCCTCCAACTCATTATACAATCCAATTTGATCACCCAAAACCGCCGTCCACCTTTGAATCTTTAAATATTTGAATCTGGAAAAACTATGGCCCCATTCCTCCTCACAAAGCCCCCAACAGTTTCCTTTTCCATCCGGAAATAACTGATTCCATCTCTGGAGCCCCCCTCCCTTAGAGTTCGAGCCAACAAATACCTGGACCAGAGTGGAGATCCCGGCGAGCCCCAAATAGAAGCCATCTGGCTGTAATAGGGGAATTTTTAAAGCCTTTCCTGATTCTGAACCAAGTCTCTGCTGAATCTCTTAAAACTTTTAACTTAACCTTTTTGAAACATTTCGGATCAGCGAACTTCTACATAAAACCATTGTCGTCATAGTCTTCTTTCTTCAGCATGGCTCGAAACATTCTTCCAATTAACGTGTTTGTCGGTCTATTCAGCAACATCCTACTGTTTTTCAACAAAAGGGCCCATGAATACAATTGCAGGTTTGGAACCGCTAAACCTCCCTTCACCAAACTTCTCCTAAGCTTCTTCCACGACAGACACGGACCTTTTTGATGCCCACAGAAAGGTACTGATCTCACTCTGAATCCTTAAAAACCATTCCTTCTTAAGAATTAGTGTGACCATTTCAAATAAAAAGACTAACTTTGGCAAAATCATCATTTTCACCAGATTTGCGCGGCCAAATAATGAAAGTGGTAAATGTGACCACCCTTGTAAGCTTGCACATATCTCCTTTTGGAGCCTAGCAAAATAGTAGTGAGATCTGCAATATTGTGAGTTATCCTAACTCCAAGATACCTCATCTCATTTTTACATGTAATTCCCTCAGTATTTATATTCCAGGCCATAACTTCTGTTTTTTCTTTGTTAATATCATAGCCTGATATAGACCCACCTCTCTGTTTACATCTAAAAGACTGATCATAGTTTGCTGTAAGTTGCAGGTATAGATAATTATATCATCTGCATAAAGACCTATCTACCTGGACCAACCTCCAAACTCAAAGGGGGCTATTTTCTCAGTGCTCCTTATTTTACATGCCAGGGGCTCTATATAAATGTAGAATAAAAGTGGTGACAACGGGCACCTTTGCCTGGTGCCACGCCTGATAGATACTGGTGGGGTCAACATGCCGTTCACTAACACTCTTGCGCTGGGAGTCTGGTATATAGCTGATAGGGTAATAGAGAAATTTGGTCCACGATTAAGAGGTTAACTAAAGTGTGCAAATAAAGCCAATTAACTCAATCAAACGCCTTGGCTGCATCTACAGCGGTAACAGCCAAGGGGAGATCATAGGCCAAAGCCATATCTATGGAACCAATAAAGGAAAAAGTCAGCTCTTTCAACTGTCTGCTTCTAATAAAACCCTTTTGGTCCTCATGAACTATCTGTGAAATGGCACCATTCAGTCTCCCAGCCTTAATTTTAGCAAACAACGTATAGTCAGTGTTCAATAAGGAAATAGCCCTGTAAGATTCAACATTCTTTGGTGATTTCCCTGGCATAGGTATTAACATTATATTCACCTCATTCCATGAGGAGGGCAGAGAAATAACCCCCAAAACATCTCATTAAACAGCTTGCACAGGGATTAGAATAGTAACCAATAATTTATAAACATCAGTGGGAAGGACATCTGGCCCAGGTGCCCTACCTCTTTCCCCCCCCCATAGCCTCCTCGACTTAACCCTCCGTAATCTCTTGATTCAAGACATCCTTAAACAAATCCAGTAAGGGATCTAATAATTCCGCCCCTCTCCAGGCCGCCAGGTCTTCAACCACCAAATCCTCCTGATAAACCTTCCCAAAATACGCATGAAATGCTGCAGCTGTTCCTTTACTGTCCGTAATCATTAAAACCGTCTCCTCACACTTAACTTCTTTGATCATGTTACAAACTTGATCACTCTTTGTCTTCCAAGCTATAAGCTTGCTGCACCCCACCCCATATTCAAAATGGGCAAGCTGGCTGGTGTCCCACTTCTCCTTAACTCTCTCACTCAAGATTCCAGCTAAATCTGGTTTTAAATCAGTGAGCTGTTTTAAAACCTCTTCACTAGGCCCCCTGTTACCAGGGGTAACTAAACCCGCCTCCAGTTTATGAATTTTCTCCTCCAAATCCGGAACTCTACTGTAGTAAAGTCTTCTTTTGTTTGCTGCCATAGATCCCAACCTCCCCCACTGAAATGCCTTGTATGTATTCCTAACAATCTCTGTCTTACCTGACCCTTGATTCATCTAAAAAAAAACTTTTGTCTCCTCCTTCAAAACCTCCGCTACAACCTGATCAGAGAGTATCGTTCGATCCAACCTCCAAATTGAAGCCAATGTGCTGCCCCCTATTCTTAACTTAAGAAATATAGCTGAATGGTCTGAAAGATGAACTCCAATATGGCCCACCTGAACAAATGAATCAACCAGCCTTTGGTCCACCAAATAATAATAATCCGGGATTTATGATTATACTTTTTATTATAAAACGTAAATCCTAGCTGCTGTCCAAACCTACATCTCCAAATGTCACATAAACCCAACTGAGTCATCAGCAGTCTAATTTGTGATCCAAAATTGCATTAAAATCACCTGCCATAATAATGTGTAATGAAAAATTCAATATTTCCCTAGCCAAATCATCTAAAGATCCTATGTCATCATGTCATTCTGATTCGAACCATAATATCCCACCAAAATAAGCACTTCCCCATATACCTTTACTTAACAATCAACATGGTGGCCGGCTAGTTGCGGGCTGTGGGTGGCGGCTAAGGAGGGCGGAGCTCTAGGTTGTTTATTACATACAGTATTGGGTCTTGAAAGGTGCATTGCGGGACTCGTTCGTGGCGGTGCAGGGAGTTTGCAGAGATGTGAGGAGGCCATGGAGATGGAGCCTGTGAGTCAGTCAGAACTCAGCTGGAAGCGAGCTCCCTCGGAGGTCAGAAAAAGACGCAGAGCAGCGGCTAGGAATCTGTTTGGAGGGGGAGGACGGGGGAGAGGCAGGCAGGTGGAAAGAAGGGGTGAAAACACTGCAGAGAAGAGCGTTTTACTGCCAAAGGCTTCTAAGGTAATTTTTTTTCCACTCTACCCCAGGAACAGTTGCAAGAGATTCCACCCCTAGGATAAATAGTAGTGCCTCTGCAGCCTTCAAATCTGTGAATGTGTGTAACCCATCTGGGGGGGACCCTGTTGAGGTTAGAAACCCTGGGGAGGGAGTAGTGCCAGGGGCAGGCTAAAGGGCTATTTCCAGGTACACTTTAAGGAGCGCCGGGAAGGGGGGACAGAAGCCGTTATTTAACTAAGAGGACTCTAACACCTTAGAGATTAAGGAGGTTAAGGCCAGGGACAGGTGCAAAGCTGTAAGAAGCTGGCAACGGGGGGCTCAATAGAGCGTAAGATTAAGGTGACTCCCTCACTTAGATCGTATTTCAAGGTGTTGCTGAAGACTTTGGTGTTGAAAGGGAAATCACTACCCACAAAGTTATTAGGGCCAGCGACGACCCCCGAGGAAAGGCAGCTATATCATAACAGGGCTGGTGTAGGGGGCGGCTTGGAAAAGGAGTTTGATACAGATTTGACGGATTGGTCTAAATATTCGAATCCTAATTGTTTTCACGTTTTATCTTTACATACTGGTGAAAAGTGATGAGGCTCCTCAGGCTGAGGTTAATTTAAGTGTTCAACATCAGGACGCATGTCCTGATGTAACTAGCCCTGATATTACGGCAGTCCCAGCACTAGGTGCCACACAATCAATTTCTGGGGAAATGCAATCCGACCCTCTAGGGCAGCACGGGGTGGTTGAGCATGATGGCAGTGATCTCTCTATAATCGACATGTTAAAAATTTTTTATCTAGAAATGCACAAGTCGAACCAGGAAAGTAGCTTGCGGTCTGCAAGAGAAGAAGATTGACAATTTGAGTACTCAAACTATAGCACTTGAGGTTGAGGTTAAGGATCTCAGAGAGGAGGTTATGGTTAATCGGAAAGAACTAGAAGTTGTTAAGATTAAGGAAATGGACCACGAGGAAAGGGTAGAAAGATTGGAGAACATGCAGAGATGAAGTAACTTGAAAATCTTAAAACGTCCGGAGGGTAAAGAAGGTGTATACATTAGAATATATGTAGTGCAGTTGTTGAAGAGTGAGTTGCACTTGGAGGAGACAGAGGAGGAGGTCTCCAGAGATATTCAGAGAATACATTGTTATCCCTTCAGAATGAACCCTAATTGTGCTAAACCCAGGAGAATTTTGATAAACTTCATGACGTATACTTTGAAAGAAAAGATTTTGGCGAGTGCTCTTAAGAAGAAAACTATGGAAGTAGATGGTGTAAAGGTTGAAGTAAGATCAGACTTATCGTCTGTCACAGCTAACAGGCAATGGGAGCTTGGCAAATGGATCAAGCCGCTGAGGAAATTAGGGGCTTCATTTCAGTTGAAGTTTCCAGCCCTCTTAAAGGTGATGTGGAACAACAAGATGCACTTGTAACGTTTTGTTGAAGAGTTAGATAATTTCTTGAAACAATGTCAATATGGAGATAATTAAAGGTGGAATTCTAGGATGTTTTTGTGACTGTTAATGTTGCCTCCTAATAGACTCCACATGTGTACTTTTTGGTTTAAGTTTATTTGAGGCACCGCCCATCAAGGACACCCATAGGGCTTAATAGCCATGGGTATTTGGATTGGGTTTTCCAGGGAAAGGGGGTGGGTTTTAGGTTTCCTTTGGGGTGGTGGGGGGGAGGGAAGAGGGAAAAAGCAGAAAAATTCTCAGGTACGTTTTTGCTGTGATTGGAAGGGAGGGTGCGAGAGTATGACTGCTGTTGACTGGGATGAGTGGGGGTAGTCTTAACGAGTTGAACATTCTATTGTGGTACAATAATGGAATGCGGGTGAAGAGAAGACAGGAGTTGATTTTGAAGTATTTGAGGGACTCTCCGGCACAAATAGCTATTTTACAGGAGACCCACCTAACTGGAAAGGAGAGTAAGGAGCTGCTCACTGCTCAGTGCTGGCTGGCTCAGGCTGTATATACTCCACAGACAGCCGTGACAAAGGGAGTTGCAGTCTTAATTAAACAAGGTTTGAATATTTTGGTGGAAGGTAAGGCTGCTAGCGTGGGAGGGAGGTGGTTGATTGTTACGGAACAAAAATTGTTGATTGTCCCTTATCCAAAGCCAGTCTGATGTTGTCTGTTATTTCCACCAATGCAGTCTCTGTACTCTGGGTAGCCCCAAAACTGGATTTTGAGGGATCCATTTGCCCATAATTCTCTAGATAGGTGACAAGCTGTTGGTTTAATAATGATTCCACAACTTTCCCGAAATAGGGTAGTAGCAAAATGGGCCGATAGTTTAGAGAAGGTTTAGGGTCAGCTGTGGATTTTTTTAGGATAGGCCTAACCCTTGAAGCTTTCCATATATTCGGGAACTCAGCTTCCGATAATGATTTATTGAATAGGTTATTTAGAATTGGCGCTATTTCTGTGAGGTCCAGTTAAGCTATGATAATTTAAACCTGAGTTCAACCGCAGTAAGCTGTGGCACAAAACACAGAGAATTAACATCGGAAAATGTATAAGGAATTTGGAAATACCAAAAAAGTAAAAAAATAAAAATGAAAACCCAACACAGAGCAAATACCACTTAAATGTATTTAAATTGAGAATAATGTAATGAACAAAACTGTACTGATAGGCTTCTCTGGCATGCCTGTTGACACATGTGTACTGTCACATTAGTAGGTAACACAATGGGTGCAACAGTCCTCTTCTGCCATTTTACTTACATGCCCTTTGGACAATTTTTACCATATCCTAGGGACTTGTAGGTAAGTTAAATATGAAATTACCATATATCCTATTCCTACAGGTCAGAGCACATGCATTGGACACTGTATAGTCTAAAAAAGCATCAACATTTATCAAAAAGTGTGGTTGCCCTACAATAGAATTTACAACATTGAATGGATTAATGGACATTGAGGTATATTGTTTTTTTGTTACAACGTGCCACGAAGCATACTGCCCTCTAGTTTTCAGGGAGAATACTTTCGGAATACAATGCCACATGTAAAGTATTTTTCTGCACCTGGATAACATGCTGCTAGGTATCGTAATTGGTTTCCATACAGCTCGATCAAATATTTGCTGCACTATTTTTGTGCCTCTAACTTCAACTTTAGTTTTAAAATGTTTTCAGAAACATACCTTACAGATGTTAAAAACAAGATTATCATACCTATGTATATTACACATACCATTCCTAACATACCATCCAGGCATGAAAAATAGGGCACCAATCCTAAAGAGTTTTTCATGAGACACAAGCTCCATCACCATCCTAAGTCAGGTAATGCCACAGCTTGACAATTATGAATAGTAAATGACAAATACAATTAGATTTCATAATATCATCTGTTTTAATACAGACACCACATGCCTTTCTGCTTCCATGCACATTTACATGCTGTTAATGGCGCAGTTAATATCAAAAAGAGTTGGCCCTTTGTACCAAGTGGGGCTGCTATTTAGTGTGATTCCTGCTGACACACCTGCAGCTTAAAAGAATACTGAACGTGTAAACTACAATATTGTGAACATTACTGTAAATGTGGTTGTTAGAACTGGGGTCTCTAGTTGGAAGAGAAAGGTACCACTGTCCAAATAGGGACCCTTGCTTCTACTCAGGGTAAGGAGGAAACCTCTGCTCACCACCTTGGTAGCTTGGCACAAGCAGTCAGGCTTATCCAAAAGCAATGTGTAAAGTATTTGTACCAACACTCACAGTAACACAGTAAAAACACCACAAACTGACTCCACAACAGTTTAGAAAAATAAAGGTATTTAATCTAAACTACACAAGACCAAAACGACAAAAATCCAACATACACAGTTCAAGACTATGGTTGCAAAAGAGTTCTTAACGTTGCAATAAAAATAATCCACAGTTCCTTTTAAAAGCGACAAAGTTCCAAAGCAGAAGATGGTGCTGTGGAAAACAAGTGATGCATTGCTCCTGAGACCCTGGGGAGGCGATGTGACAACCCCGCTGCAGCAGCAGGCGTGTTACGACGAATCCGGTCTGTATGGGGAGGAAGGCTGACTTGTTTGGATTCTGGTGCGTAGGTTCCGTTGGAAGTTTTCTCCCGCAAAGGCACAATTAAATAATCTTTGGAATTGCAACAATCTCCAGGGCAACGATGCATGGACCAGCAATGATCTCCCTTTCGCAGCTCCGCGATGTGATGGCTTCTGCGACAACAATCGCAGCAAGTGATGCGGTTCGCAAGCAAGCGGTGTGACAAGCTCACCCAGCGTTGAAAGGCTCTGCGACAACACTCGCAGCTATGGTAATCTTCCCGCACCGGTCTGGTGCGTCCCGCAAATGAAGGGTACGACGTCTCTGGCAGCGGCGACAGGTGCTGCGATGATCTCGACCTCCATAGAGTGCGGGATTTTCTTCTCACTGTCGGGGATGTGCTCCGCAAGCGAGCGACGCATAACTTTTCTGTAGCAAGTTTCTCAAATCTTGGTTTCCAGCTTCCCAACACACATTACAACTTCCAAAGGCACCACAACTGGCCCAAGCACTCTAGGAAGGACAGTACTCTCTCAGCAGAGTTCAGGGAAGCTAGGGGTGAAGTCCATTTGTTCCTGGGACTTCAAAAACAGTGAGCCAGCTCTTCTCAGCCTCATACGGGAGAAACCATCCCAATCAGGATCAGTGCAGACTGCAACATGTCTAATGTTATATATGCTATCAAGTGCCCATGTGGACTTTTGTATATAGGCAAGACCGAAAGAAAGATAAAAACCCGCATATCGGAACATAAAAGCACAATCAGAAACAAGAATCCCAAGAGCAGTCTAGCCTTACATTGGGAAACTCACAGACACACTATTGCGCAGGTTAAATTCCAGATCCTCGAAATGGTCACTCCGACACCTGGCAAATGTATTACCAAGACTCTGTTACAGAGGGAAATTTTCTGGATTCGCAGATTACAGACACAAGATCCCAAAGGGATCAATGATCGAGTGGATCTCACTTGTTTTCTATGAGATACTGCACTATCACTGTATGCAGAAGGACAGTTAAGACAGTATAAGAAAATTGTATCATTACATGCACATTGATTATTGTGACTCACGTCTGAGCATACCCTGCCAACCTATGGTGAACAAATCGGTCCAAAAGGGGGTGGTGATGGAGGGAGCATCTGAACCAATCAAACACTCACACCCAGTCAACAGATCTGAGTTTAATTCATCACCGTTCTTTAGCCCACTCTGCCACCCCAGTTCAGACTTGGCCATATGCAAATCAGTCTGACCATGCGCCTCATGGGAACAGTTCAGCCCGAAATGCCAATCCATGCCTTCCCTGTACCGGATTCAAGCTTCCTAGGGCGGTTTCTGGCATTACAGCCGTCTTCAGCCAGGCTTGCTTGAATCCAGTGGCAAAGTGAGCAAGGGACTCACGTCTGAGCATTCCCTGCCAACTTATGGCGAACAAAGCGGTAAAAAAGGGGGTGATGATGGACGGAGCATGTGAACCAACCAAACACTCACACCCAGTTAACGGATCTGGGTTTAATCCATCACCGTTCTTCAGCCCACTCTGCCACCCCAGTTCAGACATGGCCTTATGCAAATCAATCTGACCCTGCGCCTCATGGGAACAGTCCAGTCCGAACTCCCAATCCATGCCTTCCCTGTACCGGATTTAAGCTTCCTAGGACAGGTTTCTGGCATTACAGCCGTCTTCAGCCAGGCTTGCTTGAATCCAGTGACAAAGTGAGCAAGGGACTCACGTCTGAGCATACCCTGCCAACTCATGGTGAACAAAGCGGTACCAAAGGGGGTGTTGATGGACAGAGCATCTGAACCAATCAAACACTCGCACCCAGTCAACAGATCTGTGTTTAATCCATCACCGTTCTTTAGCCCACTCTGCCACCCCAGTTCAGACTGAGGCACAGACTGATTTGCATATGGGCAGGGAGCCTCCCTCCACAGCACATCAGTCCTTACCCCAAATCTTCACAGAAACCAGGAAGATTTCCACCAGCTGATGGATGCTGAGGCTTAATCATTGGACTTGTGTTTTCTGCACACCAACTCACCCTACCCTCACCCAAAATGCACCAAAAAAGAAAACAAAAATGTATATCTTTTCCTGGTGTGATCCGAAATGTCCAATTTTGCAATAAATCTCATAGAAAGTAAGCAATAAACCTCTGTTGGCGAGACCGGAGAGACCCATAGTTTACATATTTCTCTTTGCGCCAGAAGAACATCATAAAATATAAGCTTTGCATTATCATCTGTGCCCTTACCTTGTGGATTGAGCCTTCCAGATATGTCCAACTCAGGGCTTACCTTGATCTGCAACCCTAGGGTGCTCAACAAACAGGTACTCACAGCCTCCCAGAAATCGGAGATCTTCGGACACCATAGAAACATGTGCAGGTGGTCTTCATTAGGGCTTTTGCACTTGGGGCACACCACAAGAGCCTTCGAGGGGACCAATACCCCCTATGCATCGCAAAACAATGATTCCTCCTTCAATTTGCAGGTTTTACTATTTTATTGAGCATAGACATTCTTACTTGCCATTGGTCTTCGGTAGCGATCTCCGGCAAGCAGTCTCCCTACAAAGTCTCTGGTAACTTGAAAGGGCCATTCTTCGTCTCTAAAATCAACCAGTACCATAGTGCTGTTTCTTTCTTGAATACATCGCTGGAAAAAAACTTCTCCTCCAACTCATTATACAATCCAATTTGATCACCCAAAACCGCCGTCCACCTTTGAATCTTTAAATATTTGAATCTGGAAAAACTATGGCCCCATTCCTCCTCACAAAGCCCCCAACAGTTTCCTTTTCCATCCGGAAATAACTGATTCCATCTCTGGAGCCCCCCTCCCTTAGAGTTCGAGCCAACAAATACCTGGACCAGAGTGGAGATCCCGGCGAGCCCCAAATAGAAGCCATCTGGCTGTAATAGGGGAATTTTTAAAGCCTTTCCTGATTCTGAACCAAGTCTCTGCTGAATCTCTTAAAACTTTTAACTTAACCTTTTTGAAACATTTCGGATCAGCGAACTTCTACATAAAACCATTGTCGTCATAGTCTTCTTTCTTCAGCATGGCTCGAAACATTCTTCCAATTAACGTGTTTGTCGGTCTATTCAGCAACATCCTACTGTTTTTCAACAAAAGGGCCCATGAATACAATTGCAGGTTTGGAACCGCTAAACCTCCCTTCACCAAACTTCTCCTAAGCTTCTTCCACGACAGACACGGACCTTTTGATGCCCACAGAAAGGTACTGATCTCACTCTGAATCCTTAAAAACCATTCCTTCTTAAGAATTAGTGTGACCATTTCAAATAAAAAGACTAACTTTGGCAAAATCATCATTTTCACCAGATTTGCGCGGCCAAATAATGAAAGTGGTAAATGTGACCACCCTTGTAAGCTTGCACATATCTCCTTTTGGAGCCTAGCAAAATAGTAGTGAGATCTGCAATATTGTGAGTTATCCTAACTCCAAGATACCTCATCTCATTTTTACATGTAATTCCCTCAGTATTTATATTCCAGGCCATAACTTCTGTTTTTTCTTTGTTAATATCATAGCCTGATATAGACCCACCTCTCTGTTTACATCTAAAAGACTGATCATAGTTTGCTGTAAGTTGCAGGTATAGATAATTATATCATCTGCATAAAGACCTATCTACCTGGACCAACCTCCAAACTCAAAGGGGGCTATTTTCTCAGTGCTCCTTATTTTACATGCCAGGGGCTCTATATAAATGTAGAATAAAAGTGGTGACAACGGGCACCTTTGCCTGGTGCCACGCCTGATAGATACTGGTGGGGTCAACATGCCGTTCACTAACACTCTTGCGCTGGGAGTCTGGTATATAGCTGATAGGGTAATAGAGAAATTTGGTCCACGATTAAGAGGTTAACTAAAGTGTGCAAATAAAGCCAATTAACTCAATCAAACGCCTTGGCGGCATCTACAGCGGTAACAGCCAAGGGGAGATCATAGGCCAAAGCCATATCTATGGAACCAATAAAGGAAAAAGTCAGCTCTTTCAACTGTCTGCTTCTAATAAAACCCTTTTGGTCCTCATGAACTATCTGTGAAATGGCACCATTCAGTCTCCCAGCCTTAATTTTAGCAAACAACGTATAGTCAGTGTTCAATAAGGAAATAGCCCTGTAAGATTCAACATTCTTTGGTGATTTCCCTGGCATAGGTATTAACATTATATTCGCCTCATTCCATGAGGAGGGCAGAGAAATAACCCCCAAAACATCTCATTAAACAGCTTGCACAGGGATTAGAATAGTAACCAATAATTTATAAACATCAGTGGGAAGGACATCTGGCCCAGGTGCCCTACCTCTTTCCCCCCCCCCATAGCCTCCTCGACTTAACCCTCCGTAATCTCTTGATTCAAGACATCCTTAAACAAATCCAGTAAGGGATCTAATAATTCTGCCCCTCTCCAGGCCGCCAGGTCTTCAACCACCAAATCCTCCTGATAAACCTTCCCAAAATACGCATGAAATGCTGCAGCTGTTCCTTTACTGTCCGTAATCATTAAAACCGTCTCCTCACACTTAACTTCTTTGATCATGTTACAAACTTGATCACTCTTTGTCTTCCAAGCTATAAGCTTGCTGCACCCCACCCCATATTCAAAATGAGCAAGCTGGCTGGCGTCCCACTTCTCCTTAACTCTCTCACTCAAGATTCCAGCTAAATCTGGTTTTAAATCAGTGAGCTGTTTTAAAACCTCTTCACTAGGCCCCCTGTTACCAGGGGTAACTAAACCCGCCTCCAGTTTATGAATTTTCTCCTCCAAATCCGGAACTCTACTGTAGTAAAGTCTTCTTTTGTTTGCTGCCATAGATCCCAACCTCCCCCACTGAAATGCCTTGTATGTATTCCTAACAATCTCTGTCTTACCTGACCCTTGATTCATCTAAAAAAAAACTTTTGTCTCCTCCTTCAAAACCTCCGCTACAACCTGATCAGAGAGTATCGTTCGATCCAACCTCCAAATTGAAGCCAATGTGCTGCCCCCTATTCTTAACTTAAGAAATATAGCTGAATGGTCTGAAAGATGAACTCCAATATGGCCCACCTGAACAAATGAATCAACCAGCCTTTGGTCCACCAAATAATAATAATCCGGGATTTATGATTATACTTTTTATTATAAAACGTAAATCCTAGCTGCTGTCCAAACCTACATCTCCAAATGTCACATAAACCCAACTGAGTCATCAGCAGTCTAATTTGTGATCCAAAATTGCATTAAAATCACCTGCCATAATAATGTGTAATGAAAAATTCAATATTTCCCTAGCCAAATCATCTAAAGATCCTATGTCATCATGTCATTCTGATTCGAACCATAATATCCCACCAAAATAAGCACTTCCCCATATACCTTTACTTAACAATCAACATGGTGGCCGGCTAGTTGCGGGCTGTGGGTGGCGGCTAAGGAGGGCGGAGCTCTAGGTTGTTTATTACATACAGTATTGGGTCTTGAAAGGTGCATTGCGGGACTCGTTCGTGGCGGTGCAGGGAGTTTGCAGAGATGTGAGGAGGCCATGGAGATGGAGCCTGTGAGTCAGTCAGAACTCAGCTGGAAGCGAGCTCCCTCGGAGGTCAGAAAAAGACGCAGAGCAGCGGCTAGGAATCTGTTTGGAGGGGGAGGACGGGGGAGAGGCAGGCAGGTGGAAAGAAGGGGTGAAAACACTGCAGAGAAGAGCGTTTTACTGCCAAAGGCTTCTAAGGTAATTTTTTTTCCACTCTACCCCAGGAACAGTTGCAAGAGATTCCACCCCTAGGATAAATAGTAGTGCCTCTGCAGCCCTCAAATCTGTGAATGTGTGTAACCCATCTGGGGGGGACCCTGTTGAGGTTAGAAACCCTGGGGAGGGAGTAGTGCCAGGGGCAGGCTAAAGGGCTATTTCCAGGTACACTTTAAGGAGCGCCGGGAAGGGGGGACAGAAGCCGTTATTTAACTAAGAGGACTCTAACACCTTAGAGATTAAGGAGGTTAAGGCCAGGGACAGGTGCAAAGCTGTAAGAAGCTGGCAACGGGGGGCTCAATAGAGCGTAAGATTAAGGTGACTGCCTCACTTAGATCGTATTTCAAGGTGTTGCTGAAGACTTTGGTGTTGAAAGGGAAATCACTACCCACAAAGTTATTAGGGCCAGCGACGACCCCCGAGGAAAGGCAGCTATATCATAACAGGGCTGGTGTAGGGGGCGGCTTGGAAAAGGAGTTTGATACAGATTTGACGGATTGGTCTAAATATTCGAATCCTAATTGTTTTCACGTTTTATCTTTACATACTGGTGAAAAGTGATGAGGCTCCTCAGGCTGAGGTTAATTTAAGTGTTCAACATCAGGACGCATGTCCTGATGTAACTAGCCCTGATATTACGGCAGTCCCAGCACTAGGTGCCACACAATCAATTTCTGGGGAAATGCAATCCGACCCTCTAGGGCAGCACGGGGTGGTTGAGCATGATGGCAGTGATCTCTCTATAATCGACATGTTAAAATTTTTTTATCTAGAAATGCACAAGTCGAACCAGGAAAGTAGCTTGCGGTCTGCAAGAGAAGAAGATTGACAATTTGAGTACTCAAACTATAGCACTTGAGGTTGAGGTTAAGGATCTCAGAGAGGAGGTTATGGTTAATCGGAAAGAACTAGAAGTTGTTAAGATTAAGGAAATGGACCACGAGGAAAGGGTAGAAAGATTGGAGAACATGCAGAGATGAAGTAACTTGAAAATCTTAAAACGTCCGGAGGGTAAAGAAGGTGTATACATTAGAATATATGTAGTGCAGTTGTTGAAGAGTGAGTTGCACTTGGAGGAGACAGAGGAGGAGGTCTCCAGAGATATTCAGAGAATACATTGTTATCCCTTCAGAATGAACCCTAATTGTGCTAAACCCAGGAGAATTTTGATAAACTTCATGACGTATACTTTGAAAGAAAAGATTTTGGCGAGTGCTCTTAAGAAGAAAACTATGGAAGTAGATGGTGTAAAGGTTGAAGTAAGATCAGACTTATCGTCTGTCACAGCTAACAGGCAATGGGAGCTTGGCAAATGGATCAAGCCGCTGAGGAAATTAGGGGCTTCGTTTCAGTTGAAGTTTCCAGCCCTCTTAAAGGTGATGTGGAACAACAAGATGCACTTGTTCCGTTTTGTTGAAGAGTTAGATAATTTCTTGAAACAATGTCAATATGGAGATAATTAAAGGTGGAATTCTAGGATGTTTTTGTGACTGTTAATGTTGCCTCCTAATAGACTCCACATGTGTACTTTTTGGTTTAAGTTTATTTGAGGCACCGCCCATCAAGGACACCCATAGGGCTTAATAGCCATGGGTATTTGGATTGGGTTTTCCAGGGAAAGGGGGTGGGTTTTAGGTTTCCTTTGGGGTGGTGGGGGGGAGGGAAGAGGGAAAAAGCAGAAAAATTCTCAGGTACGTTTTTGCTGTGATTGGAAGGGAGGGTGCGAGAGTATGACTGCTGTTGACTGGGATGAGTGGGGGTAGTCTTAACGAGTTGAACATTCTATTGTGGTACAATAATGGAATGCGGGTGAAGAGAAGACAGGAGTTGATTTTGAAGTATTTGAGGGACTCTCCGGCACAAATAGCTATTTTACAGGAGACCCACCTAACTGGAAAGGAGAGTAAGGAGCTGCTCACTGCTCAGTGCTGGCTGGCTCAGGCTGTATATACTCCACAGACAGCCGTGACAAAGGGAGTTGCAGTCTTAATTAAACAAGGTTTGAATATTTTGGTGGAAGGTAAGGCTGCTAGCGTGGGAGGGAGGTGGTTGATTGTTACGGAACAAAAATTGTTGATTGTCCCTTATCCAAAGAGAGTCTGATGTTGTCTGTTATTTCCACCAATGCAGTCTCTGTACTCTGGGTAGCCCCAAAACTGGATTTTGAGGGATCCATTTGCCCATAATTCTCTAGATAGGTGACAAGCTGTTGGTTTAATAATGATTCCACAACTTTCCCGAAATAGGGTAGTAGCAAAATGGGCCGATAGTTTAGAGAAGGTTTAGGGTCAGCTGTGGATTTTTTTAGGATAGGCCTAACCCTTGAAGCTTTCCATATATTCGGGAACTCAGCTTCCGATAATGATTTATTGAATAGGTTATTTAGAATTGGCGCTATTTCTGTGAGGTCCAGTTAAGCTATGATAATTTAAACCTGAGTTCAACCGCAGTAAGCTGTGGCACAAAACACAGAGAATTAACATCGGAAAATGTATAAGGAATTTGGAAATACCAAAAAAGTAAAAAAAAAAAAATGAAAACCCAACACAGAGCAAATACCACTTAAATGTATTTAAATTGAGAATAATGTAATGAACAAAACTGTACTGATAGGCTTCTCTGGCATGCCTGTTGACACATGTGTACTGTCACATTAGTAGGTAACACAATGGGTGCAACAGTCCTCTTCTGCCATTTTACTTACATGCCCTTTGGACAATTTTTACCATATCCTAGGGACTTGTAGGTAAGTTAAATATGAAATTACCATATATCCTATTCCTACAGGTCAGAGCACATGCATTGGACACTGTATAGTCTAAAAAAGCATCAACATTTATCAAAAAGTGTGGTTGCCCTACAATAGAATTTACAACATTGAATGGATTAATGGACATTGAGGTATATTGTTTTTTTGTTACAACGTGCCACGAAGCATACTGCCCTCTAGTTTTCAGGGAGAATACTTTCGGAATACAATGCCACATGTAAAGTATTTTTCTGCACCTGGATAACATGCTGCTAGGTATCGTAATTGGTTTCCATACAGCTCGATCAAATATTTGCTGCACTATTTTTGTGCCTCTAACTTCAACTTTAGTTTTAAAATGTTTTCAGAAACATACCTTACAGATGTTAAAAACAAGATTATCATACCTATGTATATTACACATACCATTCCTAACATACCATCCAGGCATGAAAAATAGGGCACCAATCCTAAAGAGTTTTTCATGAGACACAAGCTCCATCACCATCCTAAGTCAGGTAATGCCACAGCTTGACAATTATGAATAGTAAATGACAAATACAATTAGATTTCATAATATCATCTGTTTTAATACAGACACCACATGCCTTTCTGCTTCCATGCACATTTACATGCTGTTAATGGCGCAGTTAATATCAAAAAGAGTTGGCCCTTTGTACCAAGTGGGGCTGCTATTTAGTGTGATTCCTGCTGACACACCTGCAGCTTAAAAGAATACTGAACGTGTAAACTACAATATTGTGAACATTACTGTAAATGTGGTTGTTAGAACTGGGGTCTCTAGTTGGAAGAGAAAGGTACCACTGTCCAAATAGGGACCCTTGCTTCTACTCAGGGTAAGGAGGAAACCTCTGCTCACCACCTTGGTAGCTTGGCACAAGCAGTCAGGCTTATCCAAAAGCAATGTGTAAAGTATTTGTACCAACACTCACAGTAACACAGTAAAAACACCACAAACTGACTCCACAACAGTTTAGAAAAATAAAGGTATTTAATCTAAACTACACAAGACCAAAACGACAAAAATTCAACATACACAGTTCAAGACTATGGTTGCAAAAGAGTTCTTAACGTTGCAATAAAAATAATCCACAGTTCCTTTTAAAAGCGACAAAGTTCCAAAGCAGAAGATGGTGCTGTGGAAAACAAGTGATGCATTGCTCCTGAGACCCTGGGGAGGCGATGTGACAACCCCGCTGCAGCAGCAGGCGTGTTACGACGAATCCGGTCTGTATGGGGAGGAAGGCTGACTTGTTTGGATTCTGGTGCGTAGGTTCCGTTGGAAGTTTTCTCCCGCAAAGGCACAATTAAATAATCTTTGGAATTGCAACAATCTCCAGGGCAACGATGCATGGACCAGCGATGATCTCCCTTTCGCAGCTCCGCGATGTGATGGCTTCTGCGACAACAATCGCAGCAAGTGATGCGGTTCGCAAGCAAGCGGTGTGACAAGCTCACCCAGCGTTGAAAGGCTCTGCGACAACACTCGCAGCTATGGTAATCTTCCCGCACCGGTCTGGTGCGTCCCGCAAATGAAGGGTACGACGTCTCTGGCAGCGGCGACAGGTGCTGCGATGATCTCGACCTCCATAGAGTGCGGGATTTTCTTCTCACTGTCGGGGATGTGCTCCGCAAGCGAGCGACGCATAACTTTTCTGTAGCAAGTTTCTCAAATCTTGGTTTCCAGCTTCCCAACACACATTACAACTTCCAAAGGCACCACAACTGGCCCAAGCACTCTAGGAAGGACAGTACTCTCTCAGCAGAGTTCAGGGAAGCTAGGGGTGAAGTCCATTTGTTCCTGGGACTTCAAAAACAGTGAGCCAGCTCTTCTCAGCCTCATACGGGAGAAACCATCCCAATCAGGATCAGTGCAGACTGCAACATGTCTAATGTTATATATGCTATCAAGTGCCCATGTGGACTTTTGTATATAGGCAAGACCGAAAGAAAGATAAAAACCCGCATATCGGAACATAAAAGCACAATCAGAAACAAGAATCCCAAGAGCAGTCTAGCCTTACATTGGGAAACTCACAGACACACTATTGCGCAGGTTAAATTCCAGATCCTCGAAATGGTCACTCCGACACCTGGCAAATGTATTACCAAGACTCTGTTACAGAGGGAAATTTTCTGGATTCGCAGATTACAGACACAAGATCCCAAAGGGATCAATGATCGAGTGGATCTCACTTGTTTTCTATGAGATACTGCACTATCACTGTATGCAGAAGGACAGTTAAGACAGTATAAGAAAATTGTATCATTACATGCACATTGATTATTGTTTTCATTTTGGGCTTAGGGTGACCTCATTGCTATGAATATGCAGATATTATTTTGATATAACTCTAACACCTATACTTTCCCACTTCAATTTGGTGCCTTTGGAGGTTTTTGTCATTATTCTCGAACTCGTTTCAGGTTTAGCGGTCTCCCGTTCCTTTTTAGTCCGTTTTTTATTTTTTTGTACAAGAGCGCGTCATTTAATGGCGCCGTGTCAAGTCAGGGAAGATAGACTGAATGGTGGTAACAGTCCGGTCTGGCGAATGCGCTTAGTCGACACGTACAGGTATGGTTTACAATGGCTTGTTTAGAGGCAGGACGCATCACGTCATGTTATGTAAGCTCATTCTAGTTTCGCCGTTCTCCCGTTTTAGAGAGTTGTCGTAAGAACGATGCCGAAAACAGGTTGCCGGTCACTGATGGATCACATATAAGGTCAGTTTGAAATCAGGCTAAGTGCAAAGTTATGGCACTGGTTTTTAAAAATTAACAGTGGGCTTCAAAGCGTAGCTTCAACATCTTTGAAACAGAGTCTAATTGAACGGGTAGTGAGCAGCGCGCTTAAAATAAGTTTCACTTTGTTTTTGTAGGTTGGACATACGTGTCGCTCTGAAATAATCGCAACTATAATCCGGTTCGCCAAATTTTTACATCACCGGAAAGTTCCTTGTGAGTTTGTTTTTTAGGATTTAATCTGATTTGTTCATCATTTCATACCCGTTTCAGTGTGGGTGTATTGATCCATGTTTGTTCGTTTTTTTAGTTCATTGAGAAAACGCTTCCTTGAATTACTCCGTATCTCACAGAAACCCCAGATTTTGACATCAGTTTAGGCCAGATAAGTGAGTCATTTCATACTTAGGGTAACATGGTCACCCTCATGTGTTTTAATAATGTTATCTCAAATTGCCATTCTGTATATATGGCTGAGATACCCGCCACCCCCTCTCAACACAATCCCCAAGGATGGGAAACCGGAAACAGTTCTGAACTTTTGGAAGGCGGGAGGGAGTGACCCTCCCGGCCGTATTTATTAAAATATGAAACAAAATCAAAACATTAAAATAACAGTTTCATATTATGTACAATTTTATTTCCACATTACGATGTTTTGGCTAACCTTAACATATTTCTAATACAAAGGTTCTCCTAGCCGAAACTAACATCCTACAAATACATTTTAACTTAAAATTGTACATCCTAACGTTAAGGGCCAACGGCAAGGTCGTAACCGGTGTCAGATCCCTAAACCAGAATTACCCCCTCGCTTGCGAGGGGCGACCGCACAGAGGGCTGTACCTCATGTGCACATACCAATTTCCCTTGACTTGACGGGGGCCCCAATGAACTCGACGCCATTTTATGGTCGTCCGAGGACTCGTGTGAGGTGTCTAGAAGGTAGCGTAAACCCCCCTCCCCACCCCACACAACTTACCACATCTGCCGTCGCAGATGTCCTGGCCCCGGGAAATTCCCAGGAGGGGCCCGTAGCCCCTCCTATCCAGGGAGGGGCCTTGACCGCCTTCCCTTTCCTTTCGGCGTCCCATCCTTAGAAGGGACCGCCTCCCCGTTGAGGGGCCAATGGCCACCTCCCCCCGGGCGCTCCCATCCGTAATGGGTGACGCCCCCACCATAGGGATCTTCCAATTACTGCTCACCGATCATGACCTTACCGCCCGACCAAAATAAATACGACATTAACTAGCAATACTAAATTAAAACAAGACAATAACCGCTTTAAGTATGACTATTGGAACATCATTGATCAACACTGGTGCAAAAATACTTTATTCGAAAAACATACTGTAAGGAATCATTCACTTTATTGCATACTAAAACCACACTTTAATCACAACAACCTGTAAGAAATCGAGTTACCACATCAAAACTTTATTTCAAAACCACTTGCTGTCTCCAGGGGCTGGTGGGTGGGTCAAAATTGGCTCTTCGTTCCGTCTCGAGCTCACGTGCAGCGGCGAGGTCCAGCTTCAGAGCACAGGAACAAGAGGATGCTTCCTTGGCTTGTTGCTCCTTTTATCCTTCTTCCGGCGGGCGTAAACCCGCCTCCGCCCGCCTCCGGGGGCGTGGCTGGCGGCTTCAGTGTCTAGGACAACCCACTCCAGGGCGGGAGAAAGCGCGCCCCGGCTACGCCGCTTCGGGCATACCAGCCGAGACTCGCCTCCCGCCCAAGATGGCTTCCCGGGGGGATCGGGGTACTCCACCATACGTTCGGGGGGACCGAGTGGTCGCCCCTTTCCATATGGCTGAGATACCCGCCACCCCCTCTCAACACAATCCCCAAGGATGGGAAACCGGAAACAGTTCTGAACTTTTGGAAGGCGGGAGGGAGTGACCCTCCCGGCCGTATTTATTAAAATATGAAACAAAATCAAAACATTAAAATAACAGTTTCATATTATGTACAATTTTATTTCCACATTACGATGTTTTGGCTAACCTTAACATATTTCTAATACAAAGGTTCTCCTAGCCGAAACTAACATCCTACAAATACATTTTAAATTAAAATTGTACATCCTAATGTTAAGGGCCAACGGCAAGGTCGTAACCGGTGTCAGATCCCTAAACCAGAATTACCCCCTCGCTTGCGAGGGGCGACCGCACAGAGGGCTGTACCTCATGTGCACATACCAATTTCCCTTGACTTGACGGAGGCCCCAATGAACTCGACGCCATTTTATGGTCGTCCGAGGACTCGTGTGAGGTGTCTAGAAGGTAGCGTAAACCCCCCTTCCCACCCCACACAACTTACCACATCTGCCGTCGCAGATGTCCTGGCCCCAGGAAATTCCCAGGAGGGGCCCGTAGCCCCTCCTATCCAGGGAGGGGCCTTGACCGCCTTTCCTTTCCTTTCGGCGTCCCATCCTTAGAAGGGACCGCCTCCCCGTTGAGTGGCCAATGGCCACCTCCCCCCGGGCGCTCCCATCCGTGATGGGTGACGCCCCCACCATTGGGATCTTCCAATTACTGCTCACCGATCATGACCTTACCGCCACAGGCCGGATAGTTGACCGGCTATCCGGACCCCCCACAAAACTCCTGCCTAAAGGTCATGCTGTAAACTCTTTAACCACGCTATGAGGTCTCCTATGAGTAACACATTCCCCACCCGGGACAAATGGACCCCATCCTCCAAATACATATTGTCCCCCTTGATACAACCATGAGGAATAGAATGCAATGCATTTGAACGAAACAATCTACTCAATTTGTTATTGACTTTCTTTACCGAATGATTTATAGCAGACACCGAATTCGCCCCCCGCCACACCTTACGTGGAATCATATGGGACCATGCAATTGTGCACCCTGGAACCCTTCTCGCCAACCAACTTACTGTGGAAAGTATCGCCTCGAGAAGAAGTCGTCTACCAGTGGTCACCAAATCGTTGCCCCCAAGATGGACTATGATTATAGATGGCGGTGACCTTGTCCGCCCTAACAAACCCTCGACAAAAGGTTGAAACTGGTCAATACAGAGCCCGCCCCTTCCGTAGAAGGTCACCCTGTACCCGTATTCCCCAGCCACGTGAATCATGTCACCTGCTTTGAATCCGTCCGCGGCACGCCTCACGTATGAGTGGCCCACGACCCACACCACTTTTTCCGCAGCCGGTGATGTTTGACCGCTGGTTCCCAGGTGTCGGGTCGACTGCACAGTTCGCCCCGCCTCGTAAGCTTGCGAAACTGTAAACCAAACAAAAACAAGAAGCGTGAGTACATGATAGCAGCTTCACAACATGTGCAACCGCACATACCTTTTGTAACAATTCGAGGACCAACGCCCCAATCGTTTCACTTTTTCCACACTCAGACCCCTGGCTGTAGCCTCAGTAGCAGCCCCTATCCGAAAGGAATGGGTCCCAAACTCGCCGGGGTTCAAGCCCGCGGCCGAAATTGCCATTGTAAGCACCCGCTGGAACTGAAACCTCGTCAGTGGGGTGGCATCAGCGTGTCTCAACAAGGTCCCCCCCCATGATGCCGCCCTCTGCGCTAAATATTCCTCTACGCAAACCACAGGGCACATGGGAGATCCGGGAATCCGATGTATGACTACGCAATCCCCAATCGCACCCTGATCGGCCTTGGACCTGACAAACGAGACAATCATCGTCTCCCCCTTAACCTGAATGTGCTCTCGGCACAGTCCTCCCACCGTATCCCGCTTGTTCTTCGCCACCAGTTCGCTTACCCGCATCGCCCCATGGAATGCTAACGCAAAAGCGGCCCGGAATAACACTGTTTCATACTGAGATGAACATGTCACAGGGAGTACGGATAATAACAGGGCCAACCTATCCAGACCTATCGGGTGCCTCTCATCTACTCTGCGACCCTCAAGGCGTTGCCACCCACGTAGCGCTTTCTGCACAACGAAAGACGCTGTCGGGTCCTGGATCCCATGAGCCCTTGCCATAAAGGAAATGGCGGCCCGATGCCTCTGGGCCGTAGCTACTGACTTGCCTGCCTGATGTAAAGACAGCAAAAATTTTACAACAAACTCCTCCTGGCCCCAAAACTCCCCCCTAGCAGCACCCAAAAAGGACCAATAGGAACGGAACGCCCCTTCATATGCCTTTCTTGTCCTGGGTGCTAAACTCTCTCCCACCAGGTTTTGTAGTTCGGGGCACCGAGAGACCAGAGAGCTTCGGGAAAGGGTGCCCCCACCGGGTCCGCTGTGGGCAGAAAACCCCAGAAGGCCTGCATACGGAAACGAGAAAGCGCATCAGCCGCTTGGTTCAGTACCCCCGGCACATGTCTTGCCCTAAAGAGCACATTCAATTGCATACACAATAACACAATTTCTTTGAGCAATCTCAGAATCCATTTGCATCGTGCTGCCTGACTATTGATACACTCAACCACGGTCATGTTATCAGACCAGAACACCACAGAGTGATCCCGGAACCCCTCCGGCCATGTTTTCAGGGCCACCAAAATAGGGAAAAGTTCAAGAAAAGCAATGTTACTCGTCAGCCCGGACTCGTGCCACCATGACGGCCATTTTTGAGCCGACCATTGATTACCGAATATGGCGCCAAAACCTATACTCCCTGCCGAATCTGTCCACAGCCCCAGCTCCTCGGAGGACACCGCCGGCTTGTTCCAGACAATTCGACCATTGAAATCCGCCAGGAATGCCAACCAAATGCGCATGTCCTTGCGAATCTCTGCCGATAGCCTCGTGCGGTGGTGTCCCTCTTTAAGACCGACCATGGCTTGTGCAATCGAGCGGGAAAAGGGGCGGGCCATTGGCATTACTCTAAGGGCAAAATTCAACTGACCCACAGTTTGCTGCAATTGATGCAAGTTCACCTTAGTCTCCCGAATACATGTTTCAAGGGAGGCCCTGAATTTCCCCACCTTTTCCTTGGGTAGCCGAAAACAACCTTCTTCTGAATCGAGCTCTATTCCAAGAAACTCGAGCGAAGTTGATGGCCCCACAGTCTTACCTGGTGCCAATGGCACACCAAACTGACTCATTAGGACACAAAATTCTTTTAAAGCCTGTGCACATTCTGGATCCCCAGCTGGCCCCAGGAACAGAAAATTATCAAGATAATGCATAACATGCTGGAAACCCGTCTTTCTCATGAATACCCATTGCAGAAAACAACTGAATTTTTCAAAATAAGCACAAGATATGGAGCATCCCATTGGCATACATTTGTCCATGTAATAGCGACCCTGAAACATAAAACCAAGGAGACGCTGATCGTCTGGGTGTACCGGGAGCAACCGGAACGCTGACTCGATGTCTGATTTTGCCATCAGCGCTCCGGGCCCCAGGCGATTCAACATGGCGACGGCCTCATCAAAAGATGCGTACCGCACCGAACACACTTCCGGGTCTATCGCATCATTCACGGAAAGACCTCGTGGGGCTGACAAATTATGTATTAGTCTAAACTCACCCGGGTCCTTCTTTGGGACCACTCCTAAGGGGGAACAAACAAAGTTAGCAACCGGTGGTATATCGAATGGTCCGGCAACCCGCCCTCGAGTCACCTCTTTCCCAATCTTTACCTGTACCACCGCCGTATTTTGCAGGACCGACAGTTGGTTCTTACAACGTGCCTTACCCTGAAAATTCCCCACTGGAATGCGGAAACCATCCGAAAACCCGTCTCGCAACACCCCAGCGGAGACATGATCCGGGTATTCATTGAGCCAAGGAATCATTGCCATGGTATCCACCGGGGTAGGTAAAGGCGCCCCTCGGACTATTTCAGACCTGTTTGGCGCTTCCCCTACCACCGTTATCACCCGTTTTGGCTCTGCACATGGTCTCAGGATGCGAGGACTGTCCACACCCCCCACACTCGTGCCTAAACTTGCATGACCCCTGGGGCCTTGTACATTTTCCCCTATTAAAATTCCAACAGATCCCCTTTTTACCTGCGTTGCCACTCGGCTTCGAGTGATGCTCGTTACCTGCCCCCGTCCGAAAGGGCGTCCCAGACGAATGGCGGGAAAACTCACCCCCGCTACCCCCCGACAATGGTGTCTTTAACATGCCTGAATTCTCCATTTTTTGCCAAGAAATGGAGTCGTAACAATCCCAGGCCAAAGCTGGGTCGTGCTCCTTGGCCTTACGAAAAACATTATCATAGCAAAACCACTGATTGCCCTCATATGATTGAGAATACTCCATGATACGTGTCTGATATATGGGCAACTCAGCCAACAACTCAGGCCTTCGTTCCCCCATAATAGAAGTGAATATGCCAAACGCTCTGCCCCAGGTACCTATGTTCTCATCGACCTTAAAGGCGGCCATCTTTGCGCGCCAAACACTCGGATGCAGAAACTCTTTTTGACCCTTCACATGCTCGATCTCGTAGTGATCGGTAAGCAAAGAAAACATGTTTACATACTTATCAGCCCAAATCTTTTCCTTGACTTCAATTGGAATATGCTGGGCCACTTTCTCCCTCCGTGAGGGTACAGACCCCTCCCCGGCAATCGGCAGTAGCCGCTTACCTAAATTAGAAGCTGTAGTCGCTGCCGAACTCGTGCCCGCTGCGGTTTCACCCACCGGAGCCTGTGGGGGAACAGAAGATGATGCCTTCGCAGCCTCTCTAGATTCCCGCAGTTGCCTCATTACTGTCCTGGCGTCATCTGCCGTGGTGCCCTCACAATCTTTCCCCAACCACGCTGCCAGTTGTGCAGCCAACTCGGGAGGCATATCCCCCTTGTTCACAGGGGTGACTATGACGGGGATCGGTTGCCCCTCCTTCGGAACCGAGACTGGCTCCTCAATCGGTGTATCGGGAACCGGGGCCTCTCCCCCAGGTGCCCCCCTCTTGGACCTCTTGCCTCTACCGCTGGGGACTACACCCGGCAATGCTGGCCCGACGATGCGTTTCGGGCCTCCTGCCCCGTTCATTGCCGCCATCTGCTTCTTCATCTCGGCCATATCCTTTACGAGCATGCGGAGCATCTGATCGGTACCGACCCGCTTTCCGACCTTCTTGCTCGGCATTCTCCAACGAAGATATCTGAAAGAACAAGGACAAAAATTACAACGCTCAAAATTGGCTCTTCGTTCCGTCTCGAGCTCACGTGCAGCGGGGAGGTGCAGCTTCAGAGCACAGGAACAAGAGGATGCTTCCTTGGCTTGTTGCTCCTTTTATCCTTCTTCCGGCAGGCGTAAACCCGCCTCCGCCCGCCTCCGGGGGCGTGGCTGGCGGCTTCAGTGTCTAGGACAACCCACTCCAGGGCGGGAGAAAGCGCGCCCCGGCTACGCCGCTTCGGGCATACCAGCCGAGACTCGCCTCCCGCCCAAGATGGCTTCCCGGGGGGATCGGGGTACTCCACCATACGTTCGGGGGGACCGAGTGGTCGCCCCTTTCCATTATCATTCTAATCATGTATACTCATGATGAAGGTCACCTTAGAGTTTGTTGTAAGAAAAACGTCATTGTCAACTTCACCCATTTGGATTTTTTATATATGTTTAAAACTTGTTGTGGCTCACTACAACATTGCATGATGTTAGACCAGTATATCAAGCAACAACAACATTTATGTTTTTTTCAGGTACTGCCCCCGACGAAGGGCCGTGTGGCCCGAAATGCATTGGGCACGATAACTTATGGCCATAAATTGTAAGATGAAAGCTACATAGATGTGATTACAACATCAAATTTCAAATGAACTTTTTTGTAAAAACTACATGAGAATTGTAAATGTAATTGCTGATCATGTTCTGATAATATAATTTACCATAATCATAACCACAGCTGGTGTTGTTCTGATTTTTTGAAATTCTATAAGTAAAGTGTTTAGAGTGATTGCAACCCAAAAGGGTAATAGCTACAGTGCGCAGAGGGCAAGCTGTTGAGCTTGATTCTTTCATGTTTATTTTTTTCTGGCGCAGTATGGGCATTGCATCCTCCTCTGCAGCACGCTTAGAGAACAGGGCAATTTAATAATTAATTATTGCAAAAAAAATTGGAGTGCCTCTCCCACCACTAATTTTCGTTCCAGCTCTTCTCAGGCCCTTTGAGATTCCTTCAAGACAGGGGACACAGCACAACAGCAAAGTCCTTCTCTTTCCTTGGCAGCAAAGCAAAAGCAGGTCAGTCCAGCAGAGCAACAGCAGGACAGTCTTTCTTCTTCAGTTTCAGCTTTCTCCTTTGCAGAGGTTCCTTCTTGATTCCAGGATGATCTAATTTTCTGTAGTCAGGGGTCCTGTACTTATACCCCTAAAGGTCTTTGTTCCCTTTGTGCAGGAGGGCTCTGAGCCTGGTCTGAACCTGTTCTGGGTGTTCCTTGAGCACTTTGTTTTCATGGCTTCTCCTTTCCTTTCAGAAAGAGGAACAGGGTTGTCAGCTGCCCAGTAGGAGGTGGAGCCAGCATTGTGGAGGGAGAGCACAGCCCCGGAGCACTTTGTTGACATGATTCCTTCTCTCCTTTCACAGTGCAGGGCAGAGCCATCAGATGCAACACAGGGGGTGGAGCCTGCACTGTGGGGGGCAGGCACAGTCCTATTCAGGTCCCGGTGCCATCCCCTCCCACCACTCAAGATGCAGATGCAGTCATTCAGCCTAGGGCTGACTCAGCCACCCTCCTGGGGGCTCCCAAGCCCCTGTCACTCTCAAACCAGACAGTCAATTCACAAACAGGCCAAGGCACACAGAAAGGTCAGACAAGAGAACAGCAACTTTCTAAAAGTGCTGTTCTCAAACACAGGATTTAAAACAACCTTTCCTAAAAGACGTGTTATGAAATTCTGAGTTCAGGGATACCAGACTTTTATGTCCTACCTTGCTCCTATGGGAAGTTATGCTGGTAGCCACTGTAGCCAGCATTCCCCATGAAAGCCTATAGGGCAAGATAGCCTTACAATAGTGAAAAACGAAAATGGCTGTAATTCACTAGCCAGGGCATGTCACCTGCACAAGTACATGCCTTACCTTTCACATACACTGCACCTGCCCAGAGGGGTACCCTGGGCCTTCCATAGGGGTGGCCAATGTGCACAGAATAGGAAGGGTTAGGCTGGGCCAGTGTGGGCACAGACCAGGAGGACATGGCAGTTCACAGACTGCACGCAGGCACTGCGGTGGCAGGTCTGAGATACCATTTTAGGGCTACTCATGAGGGTGGCACAATCAGTGCTGCAGGCCCAATACTAGCATTTGAATAACCAGCCCTGGCACACTGAGTGCACTTTACTAGGGACTTCTTGGTAATAATAATATGACAATCATGGATAACCAATTACTATAACAATTTACACAGAGAGTATATGCACTTTAGCACTGTTCAGCAGTGGTAAAGTGCCCAGAGTCCTATTGCCAACAGCCACGCATCAGGAAAAATAGGGGAGGGAGAAGCACAAAGTTTGGGGATAACCCTGCACGAAGGGCCAGTTCCAACAGTGGTCTTCAGAAGGACAGCAGCTCAGGTTGTGGCCTCCTAACTAGTTCAATGTAGTTCATCATAGAGCTAAATGCTGTACTTTGGATAGTGGTCCCGAAAGTCTCATCCTTATGAAGATTAACACTGCCAATGTGTGCTTCATAAAATATTGTGACAATGTCTCAAAGTCATATATGTAGTGCTGTGTTAAGATCTGGAAACCTTTTTAGACATGGAAGCCTCATCCTCAGTAATTTGTCCGGCTGTGGATGTGCGGTCTTCAGCATTGCTAATACGTCAAAGAAAGACCTGTGAAAAGATGACTTTTATGCATGAGGATTGACGATAATACAGTTGAGAGGCCCCGATTTATTTTTAAAAAACAATCAGACAATGTTTTTACTAGTAATAGTAGTTGAGCACTCCACTTGTCACAAGTTCTTTGCACCAAGACATATTTGAGTCTTTTGTTTTACTCACTCTGCTTTCTTCTTCAGTTGCAATTTACAGTGCCTGCTAATATGGTCTCCGGCTCATGGTGTATGTTAGTGTCCTGATGATGATCCTGGTATTTGTAGATGACTGAAAAGTTGTCAACTGAATATACAGATTACCTATATGGTTTGTTATGATGGACTGTGTTGTTCTTGTGCTTAAGACACAGAAGATGATCACGTTTATCACATGCCTGTGTCACTTCTGAAGGAGCACCGAGCATGTTGTTCTACACTGGCACTTACAGTTCCATTTTTGTAACTTTAATTGTTTAATGGATTAAAATTGCAATTTTAGTGGAAATACTTTTTCCATATTCCTTTTATAAGGGACTTGTGTTATCAGTCTAAAGTTGGCACTTATTAAATGCAATAAGGTTAGTCAATGAGAGTAGTAGGCCCTGTAACAGTGTAAAACGACTCTAGACGTTTTTCACTGAGAGGACATGTAAACCTTAGGTATGCATGTCCCACTTTTTAAATACAATGCACCCTGCCTTGTGAGCCTTTAGGGCCTATCTTAGGGCCGACTTATAAGTATTAGAAAAGAAAGATTTAGACCTTTTAAACTGTTTATTTTGCCAGATACAAATGGCAGTTTAAAACAGCACTATAAGCTGCTTTGTTGGGCCTGCCACTCGTTTCCTCATTGTGAAACAACGGGGAAAGTGTTATATAACTGTGAGTCATGTTGCAAGACTCACAGAGTACAGGCGTCTCTTTGTCCTGCATAATAACCACTACTCTTGTCCTGCAAGATGATTCACTGGTGATATAAAAGCGTATTCTTCTCTGGATTAATGACTGCACTCTAAGCTCACACAGAGCCACAGAACGTTTTGAAATATGGGAGGAGGCGAAAGATGTGAAGCAACTGTACACATCTGCTATTATCATGTGGGAATAATGCTGGCATTGTTTATGTAATGGCGATTAACAGTTATAAATAGAACAATAAACTACAAACAGCACAAATATAAACAGAGAACAATACACAGATTTGGCATTTTTATCATATTTCTTTTCTGCGGTGTAGCTCAGACCACCTTTCAAACTATCTTTTATAAGCCCAGGCTCATCTACAATTATGTATATATATGTATATATATATATATATATATATATATATACATATATATATATATTACCTACTGGCGGTCGCCAATAGGTATATATAGTTAGGATTTTTTCTCTATGGGACTTTTGAAAATTCTATGTCTAATAACTTTGGCGTTTGTGGACGGAATCAGCTGAAATCTTGAGGAAAATGGCACATTTTGTTTCTGAGCAGCCCCTGAAAATTTGGGGGTGTTTCATCAAGGGGGGGCCGAGAAAAAAGGGGGGTCATAAAACTCGTTTTTCCCATTCATTTTTCCATAGGGCGTTTGGCCTCACTTTTAGCTCGAACGGCTGAATGGATTTGCGCGAAACTTGGCAAAATTGTAGGGACTGTTAGCCCGATGTGCCTTTGCTGGGTCTCAATATATGTGCTCCAGTGGATTTTGAGAAATTAACGTTTTAAAAAACAGATATATCTGTGACAGCGTCCCGGGTAGCGCTCCGGTTCGCGTACTTTTCGCGTAACCGAACTTTGCGAAGCAAAGCTGATTGGCTCTCTGGTATCTGTCAACATTCTAAACAGTCCGGAGCGGCCGCCATCTTGTCTCTCGGTAGGATCGAGAGACAAGAGGAGGGCAAAACGAAGGGGCAAATGACCATAAGGGGGCATAGTAGATCCTCCCTGACCCCCTAGGTTTGATGTGGAGGCTTTAAAAGGGCCCCGCGGGGCAAAAAAAAAAAAAAAAACGTTTTTTTCGTGGGGTGCGCCCGGTACGCGCAACGGAAAGCAGTCCGGGGAGCGTACTATAAGGAAACAAGAATGATAGACTTTCAAAATATTGTATGTTTATTGATTGTTCGTTTTGTTGTTTTTTTTTTGTTTTTTTTTTATTTACGTAGCAACATGTAGGTACCAATGCAGAGTCTAAAAATAAAAATACATTGTTTCCTTTGTAGATATCTTGCAGGTTGTTTCAGAAGTTATTGATGTATATGGAATTCATAGCGTAGTCTGTCAGGAAAGCAGAAACACCATGGAGGCAGGAGATGATAAAGAGATGTTAAATACACATTGGAGATGATATAGTGGAAGAAAGGAAGTAACTATGAGCAAACTTAAAGTTGCACAGTATATTTAAAGTCTGATTTTACATTAAAATCAATTTGCTACTAGTTTAAAAAATACATATAAAAATGAATACTGTCTCAAAATTTTTTTGAATTATTATATATAAATTTATTATTCTGATTTATTTTCAAAATTAAAAAGAACTTCTAATAATTCTTGGTCAGATTTTGACTCATTTTCAATTAACAAATCCACAGCATCAACACATTGCAGAAGTTCTATGTCCATTGATTGATCAAAGAATTCTGAATCATTTTCTTTGTCTTGGTTGCATTCTGCAATTTCCATGTTATTTTTCTGCTCTCCTTCCATTTTGTATGCTGTAAAATGAATTTTAAAAAATATTTCAGTACAGATAGGGCACTGTTGGGTTTAAGTACAGACAGGTAGTTTGGTTTTTTAAACAGTGATTTTTTCGTTGGGCAGTGTATGGTATCAAACTGGAAGTAGAAATATGAAAAAATTTATGAAATAAACTCTAAGTCAATTCTATACAAGACAAGTCTAACTCCATCCATAACTAAAACAGAGAAGTCTATTTTATTGTATAAGTATTACAGAGGGATAGTATATAACTATCAGAAAATGTTTTCCTAATTAGCTTGCAGTACAGAACATACTTCAGTTTTTAAAATAACATCTTACCTTTCAAATAGAACTTCAAGTTATCAGTTGAAATGTACTTGATCTGTACTTCAAGAAGTAGTAGTCAAAATGGCTGTGTTTCTCTCTCTTTCATTATATATATTCAGGTACATAACCAATCAAATGTCATGATATAATAGTAGGAATTGAAAGTAACATTTTAATTGGTTGTCAATTCCAACACTTCAAATGTGTTTTGTGAAGTAATTTACCTCAGGGAATTTAGAGAGTTCTACATGCTAAATGGCTAAATGGAATTCCAACCAAATTTGTGAAAATGGTAGGGATTGGTATGTAGTATGAGCTAATGTTTAATTGGTGAAAGTGTCTTCTGTGTTTTTTTTGTAAATTACTTTCCCACCTTTTTTGAGCGAGTGCTTGTCAGTGCGTGTCCCGGTACGCGAACCTGCAGTGTTACGGGAGACCTCCATTTTGTGTTTTGGTAGAATTGAGATACAAGATGGAGGGTAAATAATGTTCAGAATGGGTAGAAGGGGGCACGGTAGACGTATCCTGACCCCCTAGGTTTTCTGAGGGTGGCTGAGGAGGCTCATATATGTCGGAAATTTTTTTTTTATTTTTCGCGCTGTTAGCTGCCGGTACGCGAACCGGGTATCGAACCGGGAAGCGAACATAAGTGAAAATTAGTGAAAAAAGGTACATTCGAAATTTCAAAAGAGTAATTAAAGTTAAGGTAGGTCTGAAAAGAGCTTTTGGGTTCTGTGTAAGTTCTAGGTACTTATAGGTAGGTACCAATACACAGTCTTAAATTTTGTATGAAAACTCTGTTCCCCTCATCTGAGAAGTGCACGCCATCTTCTCTGTAGATATCTTGCATGTAATAACGCAAGTTATTGTTGTAGATGGAGCCCATTCCATGGTCTCTCATGTAAGCTGAAACAGACTTATTTACATGCTTCCTCGATTTCTCAATTTGTGGACAAAATTGATTGGACCACCTCCATTTTTGTCTTTGGCATATATTGGAATATACCAAGGCAGTTTGAGGAAAAAGTGTCATCAATTGCTCAAAGGTGTCTTTTAAGAGCTTTTCCAGACCTACCCCAGTCAAAGTGCCCAAATCATTTCCTCCACAGTGCACTATTATGAGGTCAGGGTTTGGCAAATGTAAAAAGGTTTTCACCAATGGTATCAATTGGTGACATTTCAATCCTCTTCGGCCAATCCATTTGATTTCCACATTTTGTAAATTGAGGTTGTGTAAATTTCTGTTATCAGCATACCTGTGAGCTCAGTGGATGTAGCTATGTCCAAGAATCCAGACTGAAAACATGGCTACAGGAGTTTTTGCTGCAGTCAGATGAAGTGTGGGAATGAAATGGCAGTTGAAAGAGTGAAGTTTGTAATGAAAAAAAACTGTGGAGTTTGAGTGCAAATGATTCATTAGTAGTGATTGGTGGATTTCCATTGCTGAAAACAGAAAGTTAGGGTGCATGGATGTGTTCTTTGAAAGATGTAATTTGAATGGTTAATAAAAAATGATGTTATGAAAGATTGCAGTGGATTAGCAGGTGTACTGAGAGTTCAGAGTTCATTTGAAACATTGTTGTGTGAACTTGTAAACATGAGAGGTCTGGCAGGCGGTAGTTGCTATGGAAAAAGGGCAGAAAGGGCAGGGGGGGAAGGGTGCTGATTTGAAAATAGTGAGGGAAGAGTTTTGATTGGCTGACATGAGAGATATGTGTGATGAATATCAGCATTTCAGTGCCTTTGTTGGTTCCAGCCTCTGGATTGCATACCTTTTATTCTGCTAAAGAAAAATTGGTGTGTTTCTGAGACTGTTTTGAAATTCAAAAAGCATTTGTTAAGGTGAGTTATCGTTTCTTTATTTTAGATAAAGACTAGTATGCTTTTTTGCGTAAATAAGAAAGCCAGCTGTGTATTTAAAATTATGTTTTGAGTCAAGTGTTTGCATTATGCTTTCAAAGAAGATTTTGCATTCTTTTACCAATTGTAATTGCAGATAATGTAAAGTATTAGTACTGACAAGGTGTGGTTGTACATAGGAGCTGTGCTGTGTTTTCAAATTATGATCAGAAAATCGTTTTTAAGGAAAAGGAATGCTTTAAAAAATTATGAGAATTTATTTACTTGTGATGTGACTCCTGCAATGCGTCGTTTTTGCGGAACAGATGCATGATGCATCTGTGTTGTTATTGCCCCATGCTGCTCCACAGTGTACATGTTAAAAGTGATGCATAAGTGTTGCACGGGCATTGTAAATACACCCCTATGTGTGCTTAGCCATTTCAAGTCACTTCCCCCTGGTTCAAGGGCCTTGTAAGTACGTTCCCATGTGTGTTTGGTCATTTGTAGTCACTTTCCCCGTGGTGCAAGGTCCTTGTAAATACGCCCCCATGTGTGCTTGATAAATTTTGATTTTAATTGTTTGAGTTACATAGCCATGTTAAAAGTGATTGAAAAAAAGGTGCAAGGACCTTAAAAAAACTTTTTCATGTGTATTAGGGCATTTTAAGTCAGTTCCCCATGAATGTAGGTATATAATTGTTTTACAAAAAAGGTTTAAAAACGTTTTTTGAAATCAATTAGGTTTCTTGATATGTACTGCTAGTGTTTCATAGGTTGTTTGGGGCATATTTACAAGGCCTTTGAGTCCCTTTGATGTAATTTTTCCAATTTTAATTTCAGACATTTCCCCTGGAGCAACGTCCATGTAAATACGCTCCCATGTGTGCTTGGGTAATTTAAGTATTGATAGGGTTTGCTTCTACATAGGACGTAGACTACATCTGCATAATGAGATAAGTAAGCTGAAGAAATACAGGTGATGTGATTGTTAAATGTGCAAAAATATTTTCACGTTTTTCAATTATATCACTTGTGTTTCCTAACATTACGAATCACATTGTGCAGATGATGTTTAGTCGTGTTCAGGGAGATAGAGGAGGTCTGGCCTGTGTTCAAGAGTGCAGTGGACATGATTCACTTCATTGGTAGGCCTGTACATGTATTATCACCTCTGTACTCTTCAACAAGTCTAAATTTCATCTGCAACCCTGAGTAGGCCTCACCTCAAACAAACTTCTAGATAGTCCACACCTTATCGTCATCCTGAATCAATCATTTAAAGTGTTAGGGGCAGATTTATGATGGTTGTGCGCCTATTTTGTGCTGCTGTTGCGTCACTTCTATAATGCAGTAGTGATTTACAAGATGCACCATGTTGCAAGATAGCAGCCGCGGGTTGTGTAGGGAGTTACGGTGGGGCAGGGAGGCGGGGAGAGGGAGGGGCAGGGTGGAGGGACCTAAACACTGGCATATGTATTATTGCAGGTAAGTACACAATTTAATGTGCGTCAAGTTTCATGTGAGCTTTTTGTTGCAGGGTGGGCAGTCATTTGCATGAAAGCCCTGTAATACTATCACTATCACAGTAAAATTAAGAAGATTTCACTGAATCATCTTTATAGCATTGCTGAATCAAATCCTTATTGTTATTGATTTACTGTTCGGTAATAGTGGTTAATAAAATTTTTTATTATACTTTACCACAGATTCAACTGCAGATTATTTAGAAATTAGACAATGCTGTCTAAGGATAGAATCCGAAAGGCTACAAAACGTCAAAGACAGCAGATTACTAAATGCTTGCAGCAGTCCTCTACATTAAAATCACCTCAACGCACGAAGAAAGCTCCGGGTAAGAGAACAAAATCATTCCTTAGAAACATTTGTAGAAACAAAAGTATAAATACAGAGCAAGTTTTAGTCCAGAAAAAGAGAGCCAATTTAAATGGAAAGGAAAGGCCCGTCAAAAAAGTTTCTGCTAGAGCAGGAGATAACTCTGTGCATGGCAGTAGAAGGGAAAATACATTCAGGGACATTCGTAGGCGAATGTTCCGCAACAGGGTAATTGTCAATTTGCTAAAACAATTTAAGAAAGGCCAACAGAAAGTGGCATTTTATAAGAAAAAGAAAAATGTAGAGAAAATTATTGATCAGGCTTTCGAAATTAAGCGAAAGTTATTTATTTTGGTAATTAATAGAATTAGGAAACTAAACAAGGTAATCTATGTTTTCAAATCAAATAGTAGATGGAAGAGAGAAGTTAATCGAAGTAATTTTTGTGAAGTTTTCTCAGGAGAATGGATGCATAGTTCAAATAGTGAGGCATTTTTTAATGAGGAGAGTTATTTTCAGGACAATGATTTGGTGCATGCAGTTGACAGCAGTGGTCGAGCATCTGAGGTAAAAGATGGTCGTCCGGTTGAAAAAGAAAAACTTGTGTCTGCAGATGCAGAAGAGGTGTTAAGTGATGAGGTTTTAGGGAGACGTCCTAAGGGACCAGTGTACACCTGGAAGTGTAGTTCTATTTGCAGTGTGCGACAGGATTCCATCATCCAGCTTTGTGATTTTATACGGGCATTTAATAAGAAAAGTTTAAAACAAAAAATAAAGTTGTTGCAAGAATTAGATCCTTTCAGAGTGAGACAAGTAACAGGTTTGCATGGTCATTCACTGGCTTGTCTTTCTAGGAGAGTATGCCAGAGTGTTTTTGATCATTTCAGGATGCTAGCAGTGCATCATAATAAAGTGAGGAAATTAGTTAGAATGTTGTATTATGCTAAGAGTCCAGCAATTATGCTTAAACAATTAAGCAGAGCTCTTTTGCATGGTTCTGAAGTAGATGTGAAGAATATTTGTATAGAAATTGAGTTCTGTTACTTTGCTGGTAAAGAGAACAATGTTGAAATTGAACCACTAGAAGAAGGTAATGTGGAAGACAGTGTACAGATTTTCAGTACACATAAGTTTCACAAGGAAATTTCCACGTTTATGGTGAAATCAAGTGAGAGGCCTAATTTCACTTGTGTGTGTTGTCGACGGACTTATTATAAGAATCAGACTAAGTTAGTGGATGTATATGCAAAAAGTGATATGAAAAACAATAGTGAATGGAAGGATTTTGCCACATACTTGATAGTAGAAAATTGTTTTGATTTGGGAGCGGACCAACGTATGTGTACTTATTGTTATAACAAATTAAACCAAAACCAGATGCCTGCTAGAGC
Organism: Lissotriton vulgaris; assembly: GCF_964263255.1. NCBI lineage: Eukaryota > Metazoa > Chordata > Amphibia > Caudata > Salamandridae > Lissotriton > Lissotriton vulgaris. Next base: position 273,796,492 of record NC_141695.1, on the reverse strand, counting down.
GGTTTATAATAATCTGGAATTAGTTGACATTCCTTCTGAATTGAAGGATTTAAATACTTATGAATCTATTTTGATTCAAAGTGTCCATCCCTTCCAAGCTATTGTACGAATGGAGCCAAAGACAGGGAAATTGCCTCCATCAGATTTACAGAGAGGATTAAAGGGAAGAGTGGTTTATTTGCCTTTAGATTTGAAGAAAAACATTAATACAATTGGAGTAGAAAAAGTGGAAGAGGAACCTCTGGTTATCATAGTTAATGGTGTTCCGACAAAGAGTAAGAAAATCTGGCAAGATTTAGTGGATGTTAGGAAAGTCAAAAAGGCAACATTGTATTTGATAAAAAATAATGAGTACTACAAGAATGTATGTGTTGCAGAAGAGGAAGTAAGTGAAGAAGAGGACAGTGATTTGTGTGCTGGGCAAATTGAGAAAGTAGAAGCCTCTAAAAAGGAAGAAATATATGAACATTATAGTGTTCATCCTTTGCATTCCAAGGAAGTCATGGGGAATGCTATTGAGTTTTTTCAAATGAAACAAGTCAAAGGGAGTCCCATTAGTGTTTGGAAGGAAAGTTTGGAAGCTCGATGTTTCCCACAGTTATTTTCCACAGGTCGAGGAGGACAATATGATGAGCGACCTGTTCAACTTCCTGCTTCAGAATACCGGACTTTACGATTGTATGCAGAAGATCCTAGGTTTCGTCAATGCATTCCCTATTTATTTCATCTACTGTTTGAAAGTGATCTCTTTGGATTGTCTTATGCAGTGAACCACATCTTGAAAAGTGGTGTACAACTGCAAAATATCTCGGCAAGGGACTTTATGGATAAAGTCAATGTGCAAGACAGTATTTTGGATTCTCACCTGATTAATCTCATGGCTTGTCAGCGTGGTACTAATGAGTATTGGTACCGCCGTCATGGTGAATTAAAATGTATGCTGAGGAACTTAGGAACTCCCACATGGTTCCTCACTCTCAGCTGTGCTGAGTATGGCTGGGAAGACTTACTTGAATTTCTACGAGAGGCAAATGGAAACATTGAAAATTCGAATTCAAGACACCCGGAGAACTGTGCTCTTTGGATCCAATGAATGTATGCAGGTACTTCAATCATAGATTTGAAGCTATGATGTCTTTCATCATGAACAAGTATAAAACCCACCTCTTGGAGAGGTGTTGGATTTCTTCTGGAGAAAGGAGTATCAAGCAAGAGGAGCTCCTCATATACATATGCTGCTATGGATCAAAGATGCACCCAAATTTGGAACAAATCCGGATGACTTAGTGATGAGTTTCATAGAACAGTATGCTACATGTGCTGTTCCAAAGACAAACGAAGATAAAAGTCTAAGCGAACAAGTTTTACGGTTTCCATCGTTGTGGAAAGTACTGTCGTCGTAAATTCAGAAACAAGGACAAGTACTACACCAAATGTCGTTTTGCATTTCCACGGTCGGTGATATCAAAAGGAAGAGTTAACAATTTGATGTCTTCGCTGCGACATAATGTGATGAGGAAATCACCCAAAAACACATACAATTTGAAAAGAAACGAAGAGTCCAAGTACATTAACGACTACAACCCAGTGATTTTGTCCATGTGGAATGCTAACATGGATATACAGTTTGTGGCTGACAACTGTATGGCTGTGGCTCGGTATGTGACGTCTTACATCACCAAAAAAGAAAAGACAGAACTGAAGGATATGTGGGAGGATATTTCCCATGAAAAGAGCCTCAGTAAGAAGTTGTACAGTTTCAGTCTGAAGATGTTGTCGCATCGAGAAATCGGAGCTTACGAATGTTCTGACCGGTTATCTTCAGCAAGTCTCTATGCCAAATCTAGGAGTATCATTTGGGCGAGTCTTGGTCTTGCTGCAACGCGTAATCGAGTTCTGAAACCTGTACGGGAAATTGAGTATTTGGCGGAGAAGGAGCCAAGCAGTACAGATATTTTGAAGACCAACATGTTGGATACATATTATCCAAATAGAAGCAGTCACCTGGAGAATGTTTGTCTGTATGATGTTCTACAAAATTACGTTTTCAAGAGGAACATCAAAGAAGATATTGATAAAGGAGTGTATGCTGTAATTGGAAGTGAGGGATGTCTGGTCAAGCAAAGAAAATGTCAATTGGTAAATCATCGAAAATTGAATTGCGAATCTCCAGAAAGAAAAGAGTTTTTCTATTTAGCTCTTTTGCAACTTTTCAAGCCTTGGCGTGCAGAAGAGGAACTGCTTGGAGATTTCCTCTGTTACGAAGACTCTTTCAATGCCGCCAAGGAGTCCATAGAATGTCCTGTTTTTCCTAAATATCTAGAAATGTTGAATGCAGAAATCGAGCAGGAAGCAACAATTGCAGCTGAGATTGCTAGAGACAGTTCTCAGGACAGTCAGAGTTCTGTTTCATTGAGTCAGGATCCACTAGGAGAACCAGTTATCGAAAATTAATCTGCCACTGCCATGATTGAAGTGGAAAGAGCCATGGCACATGCTCAGGAGGATGCGGTTAACTTAGAAGATTTGGAAAGAAAACTCAACGTTGAGCAGAGGAAAATATATGACGAAGTTACCAACCAAATTGGGCATGGATTAAGTCATGAAAAGAAAGAGTGCTCATGTACGTCGTTGAAGCCTGTCCGACTGTACGTGAGTGGAGAAGCAGGAACTGGAAAAAGTTTCCTCATTAAAGCAATTTCATGTTATCTGCAGAAAAGGACTGAGTCATCACTGTCTTGTGTTGTGACCTCTCCAACTGGACTGGCAGCACATAACATTAAAGGGATTACTTTGCATCGGCTACTGATGCTGCCAGTGGAGCATGATAACAAATTACAATACCACAAGTTATCTGGGGATGCTTGTTGTGAAGTATCTAGAGTCTTGAAGAAGATGAAACTTCTTATCATTGACGAAGTAAGCATGGTTTCCAATGTCATGCTTGCCTTTGTGCATTTGAGAATGCAGGAAGTTCTTAAAACAGAGTATCATGTGTTATTCGGTGGCAAACACATCATTGTTTTCGGTGATCTTCTGCAGCTGACACCAGTGAAAGGACAACCAGTGTTTAAACTGCTTACACATGAAGATACCAAGAAGTGCCTAGGGAGCATTGGCAACGTTAACATATGGTTAAACTTCAATTATGCTGAGCTGCGTGAAAATATGCGTCAGGCGAAGGACGAAGATTACAAGACTATTCTACAAGATGTTAGAATCGGGAAAATGACTGAGCGTGGGAAAGAAGCTTTACATGCACGATTACTGTCAAATTTGTATCCAGAAGAAGACGTTCTGCCAGAGTATATTTTTCAGAAAATTACTGAGAAGAAATCTGGAATATGTTTGATGCCAACTCTTGCAGAATGTTCCATCTTCAACAACAAAATGTTGAATTTAGAAAACCAAGAGATTGTTAAACTGGAAGCTATTGACAGAATAGAGCATATGGGTACAACAATTGTTTTGTCTGAGAATTTGAAAACTAAATTGGATTCATTAGAGAAGACTATATCTAAAACTGCGGGTTTTGAAAAGACTCTGAATGTGTGCTTAAATTGCTGTATCATTTTGAGAAGGAATTTACATGTTGAAAGAGGTCTGTTAAATGGATCAATGGGTAATGTTGTTGATTTTGAGAAATACAGAAATAGAGATGGAATTGAATTTTTAAAAATTAAATTTGATGGCATTGAGGATGTACAGCTAATTGGTCGTTGCTCTGCTAGGTTTTTGCTTGTAAAAGACTTATATGTTCGCCGTAAGCAGTTTCCTGTTTGCTTGGCATATGCGGTGACAATTCATAAATCGCAAGGTTTAAGTGTAGACACTGCTTTAGTGAATATTGGCAGTTCTGTGTTCAAAGAGGGTATGGCTTATGTAGCATTGTCACGAGTCAGAACTTTATCGGGATTGTACTTGATTGACTGTGATGTCACAAACATTTGTGCGGATCTAGATTGTGTTAAGGAATACAATAGGTTAAGAAGAGAGTATGTGCCACATTTGCCTCAATATCCTTTGTTTGAGAAACATGTGGTAGGCCGGAAACGAAGAAATATCAGTAATAGTAGGGAGGTTGAAGCAAAAAGACCAAAAGTCGATGAACCAAAAATTGTTAGCAGGAATAAAATGAATTCTGTTGAAAATGTTGTTGGCTTTGAATTTGAAAATAGTTCTGGTGTCAACTGCTATGCTAATGTAGTTGTTAATGTTCTCTTTTCACTAGAGACTTTAAAAGAACAGATTGTGATCAATTCGGAACAAAGTTTATGCTGTTTGTTGAATTCTGTGTTAGAGAAATGTAGCGCTGATAGAACAAGAGTAGAAAGTGTGTCTGAAATTCGTTATCTGTTAGACGAATGTACAGGTCAAACACAATTCTCTGAAAATATTCAGCAGGATTGTCAGGAGTTTTTAATGTATATGCTTGATGTATTGCAAGATGAAGGTGTAGATGTAGATTATCTGTTTGTCCTTTCTTATCAATGGCAGCATGATTGCGAGAACTGTAGGCTATCAAGTACTACTAGTGTAGACTCAGAAAGATTTATATATTTAACTTTGCCTGACAGTAAATCAGTATCCTTCAATAAGCTAGTAAAGGCAGCCGATCAAAACATGGAGTGTAGCCAATGTAAGTCTGCAATGCTGTCCACGTTAATTTTACGAAGTTATGGCCAGTATGTCATTTTAATGTTCCAACGATGTAGGCCTGATGGAACTAAATTGACAACTTTAATTAATAATTTTGTGGCTTCGCAGTTGTCAATATCAGGAAGGACTTTTGTAACTACAGCAATTATATATCATGACGGTCCTTCAACTACTTCAGGACATTACACAGCTTATTTAAAATCTGGAAACGGCTGGTCATTCTGTAATGATTTTGTTTTAACTTTCAAAAAAAGATTGCCTTTCCACCTTCAAAATTCTTACCTGGTGTTCTTACAACCAAAATTTTAGGAAAGGAATCTTGGGATTTGTTCGGAGGAATTTCAAGAGGTTCTAATGGCTCCTACTCTATATGGCCTTGTGGATAATTGTAGTACAGAGCGAAAACTGTTTGTGTTTATAAGCTAATTCAAGCAGCAGATCAAAATAAGGAGTAGAGGAAATGTAAGTCTGGAATGCTGTCCATATTATTTATGGAAACTTATGGGTGAAATGTAATTTTACAATTTCAACTACATAAACTGGATGAAAAAAAGTTGTTAAGTCTAATTAAAAATGTTTTGGCTACACAGTCATCGATTTCAGGAAGAACATTTGCAGCTGCAGCTATTATATATTATGATGGTCCTTTGACAACATCAGGATATTACACAGCTTATTTGAAATATAAAAAAGGCTAGTCTTTCGGCAATGGTTACCATTTTAGTATGAAGCAATGTTGCCTTTTGACTTGTTTTCAGAAGTGAGAATTTAGGGTAGGTAACTGGATTATAATGATTCTAGGTGTTGCTGTAATTTAGTGTGCTGTTTTAAATTGCTTTGAATCTCTCATTTTTCTTAAAACGATGGAGTTTATCTTTCAGAAAGTGGCGGGCAGAAAATAGTAACAGCACAACAGAGTATAAGCTGTTCATAGGACATCCTTTGACGTCATAGAAAGTAAGTTACTTTTGAGGATTTCTGATTTCTGATTAGTTATATTATTTGGGTTTTTTAAACACAATCATTTTGATTGTGTTTTTTTTTCCCCGCTGTTATATGATGAATACCTTCAACTCACTGTTTTCCGTGAAATTTGATATATTCTGAGAACAGCAAAAATAAACCATTAAATATGTATAATTAATTTTGTACTTTGAATTGTGATTTATAATATGTACTCATCTTGTCTCATGCTCACTCATCTTTTACTACCTTCTATCAATTTTAAAATTTTTGTTCTTTCTTTCACACACAGAGAAACAGTTCTTATGCAGAACAATTTTGATTGCATTAAATATTGAGACAATTCCTGAACGTTTGCGAAGATTCTAAATATGACACAGACATTCATGTAAGCTGCAAAAAGGCTTTACACACACATAGAAATAATGAGACATTAGCCCAATGTTATGAATGACTCATAAGTGAAAGTCACTGATCAATGCACGGGTTATGTAGCTGAAAGGTTTTCAATTCTTAACGCCTTCACTTCTGCAGCAAGCACTTTCGAAAACTCCCAAGAATGGCAGACAGCAGAACGGAAATGAAATGTTAAAAAATACAACAGGATTGGTATTTTTGACTCTGAGTGGAGAACCTGTGCCTGTAGAAGTCAGTTTACTGCACTCCTGTGCGGCGTCACTTGCAAGCATTGACATGGGCTGTGATCTGGAGGCCCTGGACGGGGTGCAAACACACCGCATTGCAGACCCCACTTCCTCCGTCACTCACAGGGGTCCATCTCCTGCATGATGGATAGATGAGTGAAAGCAAGGATTGCTGGGTGAAAGAGGGTGGATGATTGGATAAAAGGGCGGATGATGGGTGGATAAGTAAAATATTGGATGGATGAATGAAAGGAAGGGAGGATGAATGAAAGGGAGGGAGGATAGATAAGTGAAAGGAGGGATTGAGTGAAAGGGTGGATGGAATGAAAGGGCAGATGCAATAAAGGAGTGAAGAGTTGATGGACAGATAAGCGAAAGGATTGATGAATGAGCAAAAGGGTGATAAAGAGATGGATGAGTGAAAGGATGAATGGATAGGTTTAAAGATGGATAGATAGGTTTGATATGGAAGTCATGAAGTATCATCGTGTTTTGCCTTTAGCCCCGCCCCTCACTACACCTCTAGCTCATTTTAATGGGTACCTGCACTTATTTTTTCCCATTAAAAGCACTGCTTATACTCATTCTTCTTTTTTTAAATTTTTTTTTTTTCGCTTCCGGTTCGCGTACCGGCAAGCGAACCGGGAAGCGAATTAAAAGAAAAAGAGGTTGCAAGAGTGCTAAACATTCTAGAAATTTTTTATAAATGGGAGGTAGTTCTGAAAAGAACTTTTTTTATTGTTTTTGTTGTTTTAAACATTTTTTTTATTTTTAAGAATTTTTTTCCTTTTTTTTGTATTTTAAGAACTTTTTTATATATATTTTTTTTTTTTTGGGGGGGGGAACGAAAATCAGTCAGGGCTCAACAGGAGCAACAAAAAAAAAGACAATTTACTTTCTGGGCCGTTTTGTACATTTGTGATTTTGATAAGCTAGGTTGCTGAGAGTAATACTTTTCTCTCCATAGGAAATCAATTTGCCACAAAAAATACAGGTATGCTTCATATCACCAAAGTTCATCTGTATGTTTGGGACCGTCTCCCTCACCTCTGGTCCCGTCACTGCCTGTTCAGCTGATGTACTGGCCACAGGAGGGGGGTTTGCCTGTAGGTCACGTACCTGTGCAGCACTGTAATTAATAGGGTGCCACCTGTCCATATGGCGATGCATAGTGTAATTGCCATAGCTGTACTTTTTATCTGTTCCTCGGGATAGATCTTTGTCACAGATCAAACATGTGACATAACGGGCATTTACTTTTTTTTGTCTCCGGGGATATGTGAAGAATTGCCAGATGTAATTTACTTTCACATGGGACCTCCTTGGTTCTTCTTGCAAAAACGGTCTGCTCACTTGCTCCTCTTCCTCTTCTTCCTCTTCTTCCTCCTCTTGATTTATGAGGACCTGAGGAGGTGGTCCATCCTTTTTTGGTGGTGGTGGTGGTGGTGGAGTGGCTCCAGCAGCTGCAGCTACAACACTTGCCATTTTTCCAAATTTCGAAAGTAGGTCTTTCTCTCATAAAAATGAAAGTCAGAGTGAGGAAGAAAGGTGGGTTTTTCATCATTTGTGAAAAAAAATGTAATAAACCAATGAAAAGTGTTATTTTCAGGTCACATGACCTAGCCTTACATCATTAGGAAACAAAAAATAAAATGAACCAATGAAAGTTTTATGAACAAGTCACATGACCTTACGTTACGCGTCCCGCTACGCACCCGGAGCACTTCCGGGGCGCTGCGCTTCCCGCCTTGGTTCGCTCTCCGGAGCACTTCCGGGTGCGCTAACGTGGCGCGTCATAAGACGCATTATGCGGCAATGCGATACGTCGCGTTTACGCGACGCGTCACGATGTTGTTTTCTTGCGCGGAAGTTGCGCTAACGGAACGTTTCCCAGTTCGCGGACCGGGTCGCGGCACCAAATTGAGCTAACGGAAAGCTACCCGGTGCGCGGACCGGTAGCGAAAAAGAAAAATAATATAAAAATGTATATACATAAAAAAATTATATTAAATACATATAAAATATATTTTTCCTTTAAAAGAAGAATACATTTTACAGCTTTTGATATTTGCTATTAAAAAACCATTGAAATTCACTGAAAAAACCATAGGTTATAGACCATATATAGTTAGGAATTAGCATTTACAAAACCCTAAAAATTCACTGAAAAAACCATAGGTTATAGACCATATATAGTTAGGGATTAGCATTTACAAAACCTTATTTTACTCGCACAAAACCATTGAAATTCGCATATATAGTTAGTTGCACTAACTATATATCGCGCACCCGCAATCCACTGCTGATGATGTCTCATAAAACATTGTTCGTGACATGGTCAGTGACATCACTGATGACATCACTGATGACATCTCAAATGACATCACTGATGACATCACTGATGACAACATCCAGTGACTGTATGTTTCTGTAAAGTTAAAATATGTCTTACATATTGAAGAATGAGTGGATGTATAAGTGTCTGGATGAAGGATTTAGTAGGTGCATGACTGACTGTATGAGTGAGTGATTAAATGTGTCTCACTGAGTGCATGGATTAGTGACTAAACTGTCTTAATTTGTGCATCATTATGTCTGTTGTTGTGTAAACTGCTGCATGTGTTGATCAGTAGCTATATAAGTAACTATTTGGGTTATTGATTGGTTGCCCAAGTATTTGTATGGGAGACTGAGTGTGTGTGTGGGTGGCTGGGAGGTGTGTGACTCTGTGCATAGATGTGTGAGCAGTTGATTCACTATATGTATGGGTTCAAAAGTGCATGTGGAAACAGCTGTATGGGCGGTTGACTGTCTGCATGAGTGTATTGGTGAGTGAATGGATTTCTCAGTGTTACATGTCAAAGTAAGGTCATATGTAAAACACAGTACATGTGAGAGTTGACATATATAAATAACTGTGCATAAGAGCCAGTGAATGTGTGAGTGGCTGTATGGATCATTGTGAACATGTATCAGGGATTGTATAAGAGAGTAAATATGTGTTAGTATATGTTTGAATAAGTAAGGTGTGTATAACTGTATAGTTGAGAAAATGGAGGTGTGATTGATTCTTTGCATGACTGACTAGGTGTGTGAGTAACTCCATGGATAAGTGACAGTCTGTGAGTGTCTGTTTACACTGATTGTATCTAAGGTTATATTAGAGTCTGAAGAGGTTCATCGTATTATCACATGAATGATATCATCAGTGATGTGATCAGTAATGTCAGATGAGATGTCATCAGTGATGTCATCAGTGATGTCATTTGAGATGTCATCAGTGATGTCATCAGTGATGTCATTTGAGATGTCATCAGTGATGTCATCAGTGATGTCATTTGAGATGTCATCAGTGATGTCATTTGAGATGTCATCAGTGATGTCATCAGTGATGTCACTGACCATGTCATGAATGATGTATTATGTGACATCATCAGCAGTGGATTGCGGGCGCGCGATATATAGTTAGTGCAACTAACTATATATGCGAATTTCAATGGTTTTGTGCAAGTAAAATAAGGTTTTGTAAATGCTAATCCCTAACTATATATGGTCTATAACCTATGGTTTTTTCAGTGAATATATATATATATATATATGTATATATATATATATATATATATATATATATATATATATATATATATATATATATATATATATATATATATATATATATATATATATATATATATTACCTACTGACGGTTGCCAGTAGGTAGTTATAGTTAGGAATTTTTTTCAATGTTAAATCTCAAAATTCTATTTGGAATAACTTTGGCACCGGTTGACAAATCTGCCTGAAAGTTTCCTCAAAATGGCCTCGTCGAGCTCCAGGCCTTCCCTGAAAGTTCGGGGGGGATGCGTCAAGTGGGGGCCGAGATAAAATGGGGGTCCCAAAACGCATTTTCCCCATGTTAATTTCCATAGGGCGGTCAACCTCACTTTTAGCCTGAACGGCTGAATGGATTTACACCAAATTTGGCAAAATTGTAGGGACTGGTAGCCCGATGTGCCTTTGCTATGTCTCAAGATATGTGCTCCACTGGATTTTGAGGAATTTAGGTTCTAAAAAATATATATATCTATAAGCGCGCCCCGGTACGCGCACCGGGTAGCACACCGGGTGCGCCACGCGACTTGCGTACGGAAAGCTGATTGGCCCTCGGGTGTCTGTAAACATTCTAAACAGTCCGGAGCGGCCGCCATCTTGTGTCTCGGTAGGATCGAGACATGAGAGGTGCCCAAAACAAAGGGGGAAATGACCATAAGGGGGCAGAGTAGACCCTCCCTGACCCCCTAGGTTTGATGTGGGGGCAAAAAAATAAAAAAATAAAATTCTTTTTTTTTGCGGGGGGGGCGCCCGGTACGCGCACCGGGAAGCGGACCGGGGAGCGTACTATGGGGAAAAAAATGATAGACTTTTCAAATATTGTATGTTTATTAATTCTTCTTTTTGTTGTTTTTTTTTATTTAAGTACCAACATGTAGGTACCAATGCAGAGTCTAAAATTTAATATACACCGTCTCCTTTGTAGATATCTTGCATGTTGATACAGAAGTTATTGTGGTATATGGAATTCATAGCATAGTCTGTCAGGAAAGCAGAAACAATATGGAGGCAGGAGATGATAAAGAGATGTTAAATACACATTGGAGATAATATAGTGGGAGAAAGGAAGTAACTATGAGCAAACTTACTATGTAACACAAAAAGGTTGCACAGTATATTTTAAGTCTGACTTTACATTATAATCAATTTGGTACTAGTTTAAGAAATACATATAAAAATGAATAATGTCTCAAACAATTTTTGAATTATTAAATATAAATTTATTTTTCAGATTCCTTTTCCAAATTTAACAGAACTTCTAATATTTGATTGTCAGAAATGTCCTCATTTTGAATCAGGAAATCTACTGATTGTACACATTGAAGTAGTTCATAGTCCCGTGATTCATCCATGAATTCTGAGTCATTGGGTTCAATAACTTTATTATTGTTGCTCTCCAGAACAATTTCGATGGAATTTTTTTGCTCTCCTTCCATTTTTGTGCTGTAATTTGCATTAAAAAAAATATATATCAGTAGAGATAGGGCACTGTTGGGTTTAAGTTCAGACAGGTACTTTGGTTTTTTTAACAGTGATTATATCTTTGGGCAGTGTATGGTATCAGACTGGAAGTAGAAATATAAAAAAGTGTATGTGATAGAGCCTAAGTAAATGCATAATTATACAATACAAGCCTAACTCCATCCATAACTATAACAGAGAAGTCTATCTTATTCTATAACTATTACAGAGGGATAGTATATAACTATCAGAAAATGTTTTCCAAATTAACTTAAAGTGCACAACATACTTCAGTTTTTAAAATAACATCTTACCTTTCAAAAAGAAGTTTAAGTTGTCAGTGAAAATGCTCTTGAAATGTACTTCAGGAAGTAGTAGTCAAACTGGCGTTGTTTCTCTCTCTTTCTTTATATATATTCAGGTACATAACCAATCAAATGTCAAGAAATAATAGTAGACAATGAAATAACATTTTAATTGGTTGTCAATTCTAACACTTCATATGTGGTTTTGTCATGTAATTTACCTCAGGATATTTAGTCAGGCCTACAGCTAAATGTCTCAATGGAATTCCATCAAATGTGGGTAAATGGTAGGGATTGCTATGTAGTTGGGCCTATTCTATATTTGATGAAAGTGTCTCCAGTGGTTTTTCTGTAAATTACTTTCCCACCTTTTTTTAGGGAGCGCTTACCGGTGGGCGCCCCGGTACGCCCACCGGCAGCGTTACGGTAGTCCTCCATTTTGTGTTTCGGTAGAATCGAGACACAAAAAGGAGGACAAACAACATTGGGAATGGGTAGAAGGGGGCATGGTAGTCACTTCCTGACCGTCTAGGTTTTCTGAGGGGGGCTTAGGACGCTCATATAGGCCAAAAATGAAATTTTTTGGGGAAAAATTTCACGGGGGAGAGCTCGGTACACGCACCGGTAAGCATACCGGGGAGCGTACTCTGGTGAAAAATAGTGAAAAAAGTTAGAAAAAGATAAACGTTTTGAATGATCAGAGGTAGGGTAGCTCTGAAAAGAGCTTTTGGGTTCTGTGGCTGATTTAGGTACCTACAAGTAGGTTCCAATGCACAGTCTTAAATTCAGGAGGAATATTCTATTCCACTCATCTGAGAAGTGAACACCATCTCCTCTGTAGATGTCTTGCATGTTGTAACGCAAGTTGTTGTTGTATATTGAACCCATTCCAAAGTCTCTCATGTAAGCAGAAACAGATTTATTCACATGTTTCCGTGCTTTCTCAAAGTGTGGACAAAATTGGTTGGACCAGTTTCATTTCTGGCATATATTGGAATATACCAAGGCAGTTTGTGGAAAAAGTGTCATCAATTGATCAAAGGTGTCCTTTAAAAGCATTTCCAGACCAACCCCAGTCATAGTGCCCAAATCATTTCCACCACAGTACACTATTAAGAGGTCAGGGTTTGGCAGATGCAAAAAAGGTTTTCACCAATGGTATCAATTGATGACATCTCAATCCTCTCTGGCCAATCCACTTGATTTCCACATTTGATAAATCAAGGTTGTGATCATTTCTGCTTGCTGCATACCTTTGAGCCCAGTGGATGTAGCTATGTCCAATAATCCATACAGAATACATGATGTGAGAAGGTTCAGGTGCAGTCAGATGAAGTGTGGGAATGAAATGGCAGTTGGAACAGTAGGAGCTTACAAAAAAATAATTGTGGAGTTTCCCTGCTGTTGAATCACAAGCAATGATTGGTGGATTCAGTTAGTTGAAAACAGAAAGTTAGGGTGTATGGTTGTGTTGTGTTTAAGAAGCAATTTGAATGGTTAAGAAAAAGTCACTAAAAGCAATAATACCCTGGCTAAGCTGGTGTATTGAGAGGTCAAACATCCTTGCTGACTTAATTTGCAACATTGTAGAATAAACTTTTGAACCTTAGTGTTCAGTTAGGAGGGAGTTGCTATGGTAACAGATAGAAAGGTCTGAGAGGGGGAAGGGTGTTGGTTTGAAAATAGTGAGGGAAGACTTTTGATTGGTTGAAATAAGGCATATGTGTGTAAAGTTAGAGATTTTCTATGCCAGTCTTGGTTTCAGTGTATTGAGTGCACACCTTTTTTTCTGCTAAAGAAAAATTGGTGTGTGTGTCTGACATTGTTTTCAATCTCCCAAAGCATTTGTAAAGGTAAGTAATAATTTATTTAATTTAGATAGAGACTTGTTTGCTGTATGGAGAATATTTGGAAGCAGATAGTGAAGTTTCAGTAGTGAAATTGAATGCTTGTACATAGGTCCTGTGTTGTGTTTCTAAAATGTTATTCAAAAAATGATTTTGAGGGCAAATCAATGGTATTTTCATTTAGCCCTTATTTATGATTGCCTTGTGCTGCTGGTACATCACTTTAAACATGGGAAAAAAGTGACGCTCTGGTGACACAAGGCCTTCATAAATAAGGTCCTGAGTTTGTTTGTTGTTGGTTTGTGTCTTGCTTTTTGATAATGCTTGATATCAACATTTGCAAGGTAGAGGATTTGTATTTTGTGAAATAGTGAGGGTTCAGTAGTGAAATTGAGTGCTTGTACATAGGATCTTTGCTGTGTATCTAAAATGTTATTCAAAAAACGATTTTGGGTGCAAATCAATGGGATTTTCATTTGGCCCTTATTTATGATTGCCTTGTGCAACCGGTGCATCACTTTAAACATGGGAAATAAGTGACACTCTTGTGGCGCAAGGCCTTCATAAATAAGGCCCTGAGTTTGTTTGCTGTTGGTTTGTTTTTTGCTTTTTGATAATGCTTGCTATGAACATTTGCAAGATAGAGGATAATATTATATTAATATACAATATAGGATTCATTTTTAGAAAAACATACCTTTCTAAGCTATAGATATTTGCGAAAAAATAACCATAAAATTTCACTAAAAACCACATAGGTATGAGTCCATATAAAAAAATTAGGAATTAGCAGTTAAAAAACCTATGAAATTCACTGAAAAAACCATAGGTTTCACACCAGTTATAGTTAGGAATTAGCATTTAAAAGACCTATGAAATTTACTGAAAAAACCATAGGTTTCATATCAGTTATAGTTAGGAATTAGCATGTAAAAAACCTATTAAATTCACTGAAAAAACCATAGGTTTCACACCAGTTATAGTTAGGTGGAAATTTTACTGACATAAAACCAAAGAAATTCCCACGTTATAGTTAGTTGGACTCACTATAACTTGCGCGTGTAATGCACTGCTGATGACATCACATATTACATCACGAGTGATGTAATATGTGATGTCATCAGCAGTGCATTACACGCGCAAGTTATAGTGAGTACAACTAACTATAACATGGGAATTTCATTGGTTTTATGTCAGTAAAATTCCCACCTAACTATAACTGGTGTGAAACCTACGTTTTTTTCAGTGAATATATATATATACCTATGTTGCCTAAATTTACTTTTCCTCCACAGGATTCTCTCATAAAATCACAGATACCTGAAAATACCAGTGCATTTACCTGATTTCTTTGTAGTACTATTTACAATTAGGAATGAATTTAAAAAAACAACCAGTACGGGTCAAGATTTTCTTTTTTTTTCTTTCTTTTTTCTGGTTATATGTAATTGAAGCCAATTCATCAACATATATACATTAGGCTTACATCACTAAAAAGAGATGCTTACCAAAAGAAAATAAAACATAACTGGAAGTGCAGCTGCACCTGTCCTATCTTGCAAAACAGAGCCGTTAGGCCAACTCGGAACAGTCCAGCCCGAACTGCCAAGACATGTCTTCCCTAGACTGGAAACATGCATCATAAGACTGGTTACGGGGGACCGCCCCTCATAAGGCAGGTTAGCTTGAATCCAGTGACAAAGTGAAATAAGGACCCACATCTTGGCATACCCCGCCAACTTAGGGCGAACAAAGGAAAAACAAGGAGATGATGGATGGAGCGTTGAACCTTATGAGACACTCCCCCCCAGTCACAGATCTGGGTTACAACCATTATTGATCTTTAACTCAATTAGCCACCCCAGTTCAGACAAAGCTATATTCAAATCAGTCTTGACCCTGTGCCCCATTTGAACAGTGCAGCCCAAACTGCCAAGCCATGTCTTTCCTGAACCGGAAACAAGCATCCTGAGACCGGTTTTGAGGTAACACCTCTCATCAGCATTTGTCACCGGATTGGTAGGGTATACCCAGACATGGGTTTTGTGCTCTACATGCCACTGGAGTCAAGTTATCCTGGCTAATGAGGGGTAAATCCCTGAACTAGGTCCTAGGATGCTTTTTTCCAGTCCAAGGTGGACCTGGCCTGGCAGTTCGGGCTGGACTGTTTCCATTGGGCGCAAAGTGAAGACTGATTTGCATATGGATGGGTTCAAACTGGAATGGCATGGGAGCTAAAAACGTCGGCTGTGGATTTGGAATTTTTTAGGATAGGCCTAACCCTGGCAACTTTCCATAAATTCGGGAACTCAGCTTCCGATAATGATTTATTGAATAGGTAAGTTAGAATTTCCAATACTACTGGTGTGATATTTGGAAAGAATTTAGGAGGAACCGTGTAATGGAAGGACCAGATTTTATTTTCTGCATAACTGTTTCCACTGACTCAAAGCTACAACTGACAAATTCGTCCAGTATATCATTAATTTTTTGGAGCAAAAAAGAGTGATGGATCGTATAATTTTTTTCCCCGAAGAATTTAGAGAGAGAAACGGTCTAACCTTGAGAATTTGGAGTTTGTGACTGGGTGAGAGGGGATGTGAATTCATTCAGCATTCCATAGGCTTCTTACAGGAGTTTTCTGCATTGTCTATTTAGTTTAAAAGAAATATTTGTTTGCTTGCTTAATGTCCTCCATGAGGCCTTGGTGAACCTATTTATATACTTCACGGTCTTTCTTTGCTTTTTTTCTGCTTTTTCTCCGCTTCTCTACAAAAGAGATTCACTGTCTTTAGTTGCTCCGTAAACCAGGGGGCAGTCCTTGGTTTAACTTTAAATTTAGTGAGAGGGGCTATTTTATCTAATGCAACCAAAATGGCCTCTTCCAAAGCATTTTTCCAAAGGAAGGCCCAGTGTATAGCCACTTCGCCACTAGGCTTTTTCTCCCAGCGCTAATTCTTTTCTTTGCTATTTGGAGTAGTTAGTGCTCTGGGCCCTGTAACGTTTTGACCACATAAGGTATCCATGCCAAATTTGTGCCCCTTTCTTCCAACATCATGGGGATTTCAAAAGTACCCAGGGTTGCTTAATTCCCCTGTGGGGGACCCAGAAATTAGCCAAAATACAGCTAAATGTTTTTTTGTGGAAAATGGGGAAAAAGTGTTGTAGAAGAAAGTGTCTGTTTTTTTCTCTGCAAATATTATCAACACAGGATTTTTGGTGCCAAAATCACCATTGTCCCAGATTTCTGGGACTGACAGTCTTTTGTCAGAAAACCACAATTTTTTACACAGTTTTGGCATTTTACTGGGACATAGCCTATTTTTCCAACTTTTTGTTCTTTCAAGCTCCTTCCAGTTAGTGGTAGAAATGGGTGTGAAAGCAATAATGGATCCTGAACACCTATACATTTCTGAAAAGTAGACAACATTTTAAATTGAGAAAGGCGTAATTTTTCTAGATCCTTCAACTTTTTTTAATAGAAACTTACAGTTGAATATAAGAAAAAATGAAAATGGATTGAAAAAAGCATCAATTTGTTCCAATGTTTTTACCTGTAACATCTTATAAATAGGACAGATTTTTTAAAAGGGATATACCGTTACATCCCCTGGACTTTTTTGGTTGTGCGGATAAAGAGGACTTGTAGGTTCATCAAGAACATGAGGAACCCAGAGCCAATAACTGAGCAGAGTCGTGCAATGGTTTTTTATTGAGTTCCGGGCATATACCTATTCATTTGGTAAAATATAAAGAGTGAAAAACAGGTATCAAAGACGCCTATGTATTTCTGAAATAAGAATATAATATAGAGTTTAGAAACAGTAGCTATTTGCACAGTTCTGAAATTGTGGTTATGTGAATCAAAGGACATTTTTCAAGGAGACTTATTTTTTCAGGTTTGTGGTAGTCCACTGGTTAGCTCTATAGTGGAGCCTAAGCTTGGCACTCTTGTCCCTTAAATACTGTTCAGCATACACATTAGTCTGCTCAACAATCTGAGCCAAAAATGCTTCATCCATAACCAACTGAAAAAACTGAATAGGCAATAAAATACACACCCTACATCACCACTAAAGGCAGGCAATGCCTGGTGCACATCAGTGCCTTCCTCTAAAAAAGGTACTACATTCCCTCCGAGAGTAGCTTTATCAACACTGAGAGTAGCCAAAACTAACCTACACGAAGGAATGAAAGAAGTCGCAGAATGGATGAAACAAAGCCGTCTGAAACTGAACTCAGACAAAACAGAAGTCCTCATCTTAGGTACATCCCCCTCTGCTTGGGACGACTCCTGGTGGCCGGAAGCCCTCGGAAAAGCACCCATCCCGACAGACCACGCACGGAACCTTGGCGTCATCCTGGATTCTTCACTCTCAATGAACAGACAAGTCAGCGCCGTATCCTCTTCCTGCTTCAACATTCTTCGCATGCTCAGAAAAACATTTCGCTGGATCCCCTCCGAAACAAGGAAAACAGTCACCCACGCTCTGGTCACGAGCCGACTGGACTACGGAAACACCCTCTACGCATGTACCACCGCTAAACTCCAGAAGAAACTCCAACGAATCCAAAACGCCTCAGCCAGGCTCATATTAGACATCCCACGCAACGAACACATCTCTGGTCACCTTAAAGACCTCCACTGGCTACCCGTCAATAAGAGGATCACTTTCCGACTGCTTACCCACGCACACAAATCACTCTACGACATCGGACCAGACTGCCTCAACTCACGACTGTCCTTCTACACCCCCCCCCCCCCCCCGCCAACTACGTTCTTCCAGCCAAGCCTTCGCCACTGTACCTCGCATCAACAAGACCACCATGGGAGGCAGATCCTTTTCATATCTGGCTGCTAAAACATGGAACTCACTCCCCGCTTACCTTCGCCTCACCCAGAACCACCTAGCGTTCAGAAAGCAGCTTAAAACGTGGACATTTGACAAATAATCCTCCTCCCCTTCCTAAGCGCCTTGAAACCCTCTGGGTATGTAGTGCGCTATACAAATTTTATGACTTGACTTGACTTGACTAGCTTCATCATCAGATGATTCCTCGTGGACAGAATACTCACTTGCACACTCTCCTCTCCGTCAGACGCACTGTCAGTCTAATAAGCATGGTCAGAGGAAGATGCAAAAAGCATACCAACACCAGCTGAGCAGTAATTCTGCAGCTATCCATGATCCTTATTGATAAAGGTTAAACAAGTCAAGAACAACAAACACTTTGTAAAATAAGAAAAAAACAAAATGAGTCTTCATCACAAAGACCTATATACTCCAAAACTATACCACTCACTTTCCAGATGCAGCTAGACTCACCAACACCTACTCTGCAAAGACACAGTAAGGACCAACAATATCCCACTAAAAGAAAAAGAAAAGAAATGACACATAAGACGACGCAAACACATAGCAAAGAATGTAATGCTCAAAACACTAACTAAAAATGCTGCTATTATGACACCACTTACAAAAATGAAACAGTGCAGAGGAAACAGTGCTGAAACCACATACAAGAATCAAAAGCACTAGAATAAAAAGGAGAAATAAAACATTGCCATCACAAATGCAACTCATGCACTAGTCCACACCCAATTCACCAATTAAGCTCTGGGATAGGTGGGCCTAAAAGCACGAGTCCGATTTGCCCCCAAGTGGGGCAGAAACAGCCGATAAATTCACCCTCATAAAGGCGGAGTGACCCTTGCCCAAGAGGTCTCCTGCCAACACCAACATTAAAAAAACCCTGGTGTCTAGGGGTTTCTGTTCCCCTGGGAGACAGATTGCCTAAAAAAATATAGCCGATCTGTTCCCAAAGGGGGCAGAAACAGCAACAATAATCACCCCATAAAGGGGAGCGATCCTTGCACACAAACACAATCCCTGGTGTCTAATGGTTTCTGCCCCCTTGGGCACAGATGGGTATAAATCCTTTAGCTGATCTGTCACCAAGGGGGGCAGAAATGGGCAAAATAAATGCTCCCCAATGGGGACTAACCTTTGCCCTCACCTGTCCTTGCCCTAGTCCCCACCCTGTTTACCTGTGAATTCCCAGCGTCATTTGAGAGCTAGGTATTTTGTCTGATGCCCGATGGAGCTACCTGGTTTAGCTATAGGGGAGACAGGTCGGGGATTCCCTCCTTGAACGTCACCTACCCAGTCGGTCTTTAGCCAGACTTCCTTTTGCCTCTCCTGTCGTCTCTTCCCGCTTCTTCCCTCTATCTATTTCTCTCCTTTTCTCCTCTCTCAATGTACTGAGACTGAACTATTTTGTCTGATGTCCGATGGAGCTACCTGGTCGTGGATTCCCTCCTTGGTCGTCACCTACCCAGTCGGCCTTTAGACAGATTTAATTCGTCTCTCCTTGCTGTCTCTTCCACTAACCTCCCTTTCTCACCATCCCTGTTCCCTCCCCTCTACGCTCCATTTATTTTGCCCTCCATGTTATTTAAATGTTTCCCATTGAGACCTAGCTATTTGGCCGAAGCCCGGTGGAGCTACCTGATAGCTATAGAGGAGATGGGTTTTGGGACTTCCCCCTCGACCGTCACCTACCCTGCCGGTCTTTGGGCAGAATTTTCTTCGTTTTTTTGCCTTATCTCCCTCCCATCCTGTTTTTCTGCTAAGCTCTTCCCTCGACACTTGAGACCGAACTACTTTGTCTGATGCCAGATGGAGATACCTGGTTTAGCTATAGGGGATTCCCTCCTTGGTCATCACCTACCCAGACGATCTTTAGACAGACTTCTTTTCGTCTCTCCATATTGTCGCTTCACTTATCCTCTCTTTCTCACCTCCCCTGCCCCCTCCACTTCTTTTCTCTCTCCTTTCTCGCATCTGCCTTTTTTTGGGGGATTTATTGCGTAATTGTTAAAATTTCGCTGTTACAATTTTTGATTTTCTGTTATCTTGTTGATTCTCATGTAAAGCGCTCTGATACCTCCGGGTCTAGCAGTGCTATATAAAACTCTTTAAATAAATACATACATAAAATATTTAAATAAAAATGTGGGCCACTCTGCCCTCCCAGAGGGGCCTGATACTGCCCAAATAAATGCTCCCTAAATGGGAGCAAACCTTGCCTAAGAAGCAGCTCCCCGAAACCATATTTAAAAAAAATCTCTTGTAGCCTAGTGTATTTTTTTACCGATCTGCCCCTCAAGGGGGGCAGGAACAGCCAAACAAATTGCTCCCCAAAGGGAAGCGAGCCTTTCCCAAGGAGCCGTGTGTGCGCGATTGTTCTTTTAGTAACTTCTGCTCATGCACTAGAATTTCCCTTCAAGCGTTAACTCGTCATACTGCGTAGATGCAGTTGACGCATGTGCACAACAGTTTCCCCGTTTAAAACGGTATTAGTCCGTCTTCATTGTTCTCCGCGTTAGTACATACAAAAGCAAACTTCACTTACCTGCGTGTTCATGTGGTGCGTATTAGTTATTCACGAAACAGGGTTAATAACTTTGATGGTGAGTTATCAAATAGATTACTTCTGCAAATAACCTGTCTGAGGTATATCAGGAGCATAAGCCAACAATAAAGCTAACAGGTTTCATTCTTTGATTTGAATAAGGTCACCCCATGTGATTGGTGTGGGAAAGTGGATTATTATTAGAACCAACGCTATTCCTCTTGGTTCCAGTTAAGGTCTGATCATTTAAACCTGAGTTGAACCGCTGATAGCTGTGGAACAAAACTCACAGAATTAACATAGGAAAATGTATAAAGCATTTAGAAGTACCAAACAGTAAAAAAAATGTAAACACAACACAATGCAAATACCACTTAAATGCATTTAAATAGAGAATAATGTAATGAACAAAACTGTACTGACAGGCTACTGTGGCATGCCTGTTGACAAGTGTGTACTGTCACATTAGTCGGTGACACAATGGGTGCAACTATCCTCTACTGCCATTTTACTTACATGCCCTTTGTACAATTGTTACCATATCCTAGGGACTTGTAGGTAAGTTAAATATACAAAAAATATCATATATCCTATTCCTACAGGTCAGAGCACAGCACTGGGCACTGTATAAAGTGTATAAAAAAAGCATCAACCTTTATCAAAAAGTGTGGTTGCCCTACAATGGAATTTACAACATTGAATGGATTATTGGACATTGAGGTATACTTTTTTTTACATGTGCCGGGAAGATATCTGGGAATGTGGTTAGATATCTGGGAATGTGGTTCTCTGGTACCCTGAAATGGCATACTCATGTACAAGCACTAAAAATGAGGGCATTGGCCTCTGTGAAAGGTTTAAAAAGATTTAACAATACATACGGAGAAATGTCAGACAGACCGGTCCTGAAAGCCTATCAAGCAATGGTGCCCCCTCAATTCTTGTATGGAGCCGAAGTTATTTACTTAAGCTGTAAGACCTCCTGGGATAGAGAGGAGGGAAATATATTAAAAAGCCTATTTGGACTGCCCAAATCTTCTATGGTACAGGCGGCCAGACTTGAGTTGGGAATTACCTCATGGGCGATAACCGCCTGTATGGCCCTTGTACGATTCTGGCAGCGATTGGGAACTGATGAGCTCCTCAAAATCTCTCAGTGGGCCAAAGAGGAAATTACAAAGAGCGACCTACCCTGGGCAAAAGAGGCTAGAACATCAATAAGGAATGCATACAGGGTGCTCGATCTGAAGGTCTACCCGCTACAAGATCATATAATAATAGGTAAGAGAGAACTAAGGCTCCAAGGCACCGAGATGTCCCGCACTTATGACCGGGAGTACCTCTCACAAAAAAGCTCGGTAGCCCACATGACATCTGCCCGGGAGCTTGACCAGCACTTCCCATATGTAGACCGGCTACCAAGTCATAACTTGAGGCGAGAAGTCCTAAAAATGAGAATCGGAATAAACCCATGTTACGCGAATAATGGAGCCCGAAATCAAATGATACGTTGTAACGGGTTCTGCACTTGCACTTTAGGCACTACCTGTAATATTATACACATTTTATTAGATTGTATGTGGTTTTTAGATTTGCGGAAGGAGATTTTATGTCCTATTTTTAAAAATTACAGTATTACAAATAGGATGCAAGCCGTAAAATTGTTGATGGAAATGGAGAACTTAGACATAGCCTGTGCCTTGGGGAAATATATGAAAAAAGTTAAGGCATTCCTCAGTTGCACAGAGTAAGATCTAATAATATAGGTCCCTGACATCAAATAATGTGAAACAAGTAGTGTTTAAAATAGTGCTGTATGATTAAGAAGTTGATGTATAGATGTGAATTAAGTGTTTTTTAAATTAATTGTGATAACATTTCGATTTTAAAAATGATAGTTATGTATATGTATATTAAGATGTAATATGTTTATCGATACCGCCGTGCTAGGTATTTTCTGTTGCTTTTACTTTTCCTGTTTAGTAAGATATGATGCAAATTGTACTTTTATGGTTGTAACAAACCAAATAAAGTTTGTTTTGACTGACTGACTGGCATATTGCCCTCTAGTTTTTAGGGAGAATACTTTCAGAAAGCAATGCCACATGTAAAGTATTTTTCTGCACCTGGATAACATGCTGCTAAGTATCGTAATATGTTTCCATACAACTCTAGCAAATATTTGCTGCACTATCTATTTTTGTGCCTCTAACTTGAACTTTTAAAATGTTTTCAGAAACATACCTTACAGATGTTAAAAACAAGATTATCATAACTATGTATATTACACATACCATTCCTAACATACCATACAGGCATGAAAAATAGGGCACCAATCTTAAAGAGTCTTTCAAGAGACACATCTCCATCACAAGGCAGCTAATACCACAGCTTGAGAATTATGAATATCAAATTACAAATACAATTAGATTTCATAATATCAACTGTTTTAATAGAGCCAACAAATGCCTTTCTGCTTCCATGCACATTTACATGCTTTTAATGGCGCATTTGATATCTAAAAGGGTTCGGGCCTTTGTACCAAGAGTGGCATCTATTCAGTGTAGATTCTGTTGACGTATGTAACAGGTGTTGTAGATCATTTATACTAGAGTGCTGACAACCCTACAGTTTAAAAGAATACAGAAAGTGTAAACTACAATATTGCAAACATTACTGTAAAATGTGGTCTTCAGAAGGACAGCAGTTCAGGTTGTGGCCTTCTACGTAGTTCAATGTAGTTCATCATAGAGCTAGATGCCGTACTTTGGATAGTGGTCCCAGAATGTCTGATTCTTATGAAGATTAACACTGTAAAGCTGTACATCATAAAATATTGTGACAATGTCTCAAAGTCATATATGTAGTGCTGTGTTAAGATGTGGAACCCTTTTTAGACATGGAAGTCTCATCCTCAGTAATTTGTCCGGCTGTGGATGTGCGGTCTTCAGCATTGCTAATACGTCAAAGAAAGACCTTTGAAAAGATGACTCTTATGTATCAGGATTGACGGTAATACAGTTAAGATGCCCCGATTTTTAATAAAATGGCAATAAGACAATGTTATTATTACTAATAGTAGTTGAGCACTCCACTTGTCACAAGTTCTTTGCACCAGGACATATGTGAGTCTTTTGTTTTACTCACCCTGCTTTCTTCTTCAGTTTCAATTTACAGTATCTGCTAATATGATCTCCGGCTCATGGTGTATGTTAGTGTCCTGATGATGATCCTGGTATTTGTAGATGGCTGAAACGTTGTCAACAGAATATACAGATTACCTACTTATGAATATATGATTTGTTATGATGGGCTGTGTTGTTCTTGTTCTTTTGACATAGAAGATGATAAACTTTATCACATGCCTGTGTCACTTCTGAAGGAGCACCGAGCATGTTGTTCTACACTGGCACTTACAGTTCTATTTTTATAACTTTAATTGTTTAATGGATTAAAATTGTAATTTTACTGGAAATAATTTCTGCATATTCCTTTATTTAGGGACCTGCATTACCAGTCTAAAGTTGGCATTTATCAAATGCAATACGGTTAGTTAATGGGAGTGGTAGGCCCTATAACAGTGAAAAATGACTCTAGTCGTTTTTCACTGAGAGGACATATAAGCCTCAAGTATGCATGTCCCACTTTTTAAAAACAATGCACCCTGCCTTGTGAGCCTTTAGGGCCTCTTTCAGGGAGGTTTTATAAGTATTAGAAAATAAAGATTTAGACCTCGTAAACAGTTTATTTTGTCAGGAACAAATGGCAGTTT
Organism: Lissotriton vulgaris; assembly: GCF_964263255.1. Taxonomy (NCBI): domain Eukaryota; kingdom Metazoa; phylum Chordata; class Amphibia; order Caudata; family Salamandridae; genus Lissotriton; species Lissotriton vulgaris. The sequence goes on along the minus strand of NC_141695.1, from coordinate 273,771,812 downwards.
AAAACAGCACTATAAGCTGCTTTGTTGGGCCCTGCCACTCGTTTCCCCATTATGAAACAACATGGAAAATGTTATATAACTGTAAGTTATGTTGCAAAACTCACAGAGGACAGGTGTCTTTTTGTCCTGAATAATAACCACAACTCTTGTCCTGCAAGATGATCCAATGCTATTATAAAAGCTTATTCTTCTCTGGATTAATGACTGCACTCAAAGCTCACAATTTTCAGAGAGTCAGAACGTCCTGAACTATGGGAGGAGCCGAAAGATGTGAAGCAACTGCATACATCTGCTATTATCATGTGGGAATAATGCTGGCATTGTTTATGTAATGGAGATTTACAGTTATAAATAGAACAATAAACTACAAACAGCACAAATACAAACAGAGAACAATACACAGAGTTGACATCTTTATCATATTTCTTTTCTGCGGTGTAGCTCAGACCACCTATCAAACTATCTTTGACAAGCCCAGGCACATCTACAATTACATATATATATATATGCCTGGGTTACCTAAATGTACTTTTCCTCTACAGGATTCTTTCATATATCCACAGATACCAAAAAGTACCAGTGCATTTAACTGTTTTTTTTTAAAGATATACTATTTACAATTAGGAATGAATTTAAAAAAACAACCAGTACGGGTCAAGATTTTTTTTCAATTTTTTGGTTATATATCATTGAAGCAAATTCATCAAAAGATATTCATTAACCTTGCATCACAAAAAAGAGATGCTTACCAACAGAAAATAATACAAAACTGGAAGTGCAGCGGAACCTGTCCTATCTTGCAAAGCATAGCCTTTTAGACAGTTTGACCGAAATTGATTATGATTTTTCCTTGGGGCTGCGTTACTTTTGTGGCAAAGCCCTAATGCAAAATTATGTTTTTGGGCATTTTCTAAGCCATACAAACCCGCTTTCTATGACTTTGTGTGGTTTACTAAATACAAAGTAATGCAACAAAGATCATAGCTCTTCCTTCAGTTACCGTGTGTTAGGTGATACATTGGCGTAACATGGGGGTTGCTATACAACCACTCATGTATTTTGAGGCATACGGATATTTACATAGACTTCAAAATGGTGTGCCTACCCAATAGATGCCTAACATTGAGAAATTATTTATTTCTCCTTGTTACTTCCTTTTTTCATGTGTACCACAATCTGCTGCACACTAGAAAGAGAAATATGCCTCTTACGGATTGTGTGTTTTTGTAGGAAGATGTCCTTTCCTGCCTTAAAACAATCATGCCTGTGACACAGGCACTCTTGCACTATGGTGCAAGGGTGCCTGCCTTGGGGATAGGCAACACACAGAACCCTAGGAGAAAGCAGAAATGCTCCATACTTTTAAAATCTTTCTGTTCTCTCAATTTCAACACAGCACAGCAAGTTTCTTTGCTGCACTGCATTCTGTGAAAGTATAATAACTATGCCCCAGTTTGGTCTTACCAATTACTCACCCCTTCTGTAGTGGATTCTCATTTCTCAGTCAATGTCTTTTGGCATATTTTGGATTTTTAATTTTTTGACACCAGAACGAGCTAATATTGTGCCATTTATTCTGGGATGTTTTCACTCTCCTTCTACTTCTCAGTCATCATTCTGGCTCTCCTCAACACCTCTGGAACAAAGTACTCAAGGGTCTTTTTTTAACACATGCCTCACTATTGTGTCCTTTCCTTTAAATGAAGATGAATCCTTTTCCATCAGTTTCAAAATTCTCGAGAGCAAGTCCTCTTACAGTTTTTCTTGTGGTGACCATGGCAAAGGAAAATTACAACACTGGTGGCTCCTCTTTGATCGTTGTCTAGCATAAGAGGGTAGCAGAATGGATAGCTAGAGGAAGAAATGTGTCAAGCATAATTGGAAGTCTAGGAAGAATGGTTACATTGTGTGTGAAGTCTGTTTCAGTTTTTCATGCCATTAAGTGGAGTGATGTTAGCCTGCGTATGAAGTTTGAAAAAATGAAGAGCACAGTAAGACTGCCTAGCAGTGCTCCATTGGAAACTTAGAAAGTCCAGCACCTTTGAGTCTCTTAAGACAGAGTGAGTAGGAGATTTCAATTCATCCTTTCCCTCTCTCTCACATTCACTTCGGGCCTTGTTTATACCCTGATGATAGGATCTCTGTTTCTAGCAGTCAATACTGCTATTGGGCACTCCATGTCGCATCACTCAAGTCAATCTGCATTGAGTACATTGATGTAGTCAGACTGCAACATCAAAATTCACATTACTGTCAATTACTTTTCTGTCAGTCAGGCTTTCTGAATCTGTTGTATTGGATTTTCAGACAAAGCTATATGCAAACCATTCTTGACCCTGTACCACATGGGAACAGTCCAGCCCGAACTGCCAGGCCAGGTCCTCCCGGGGCCAGAAACATGCATTCTGAGACCGGTTTCAGGGTAACAACCCATATCAGCCAGGCTAGCTTGAATCCATTAGCAAAGTGAGCAAGGGACCCACGTTGGGCATACCCTGTCAGCTTAAGGCAAACAAAGCAAACACAAGGAGATGATGGATTGAGTGCTGAGACTTTTCAGACACTCACCCCCATTCATAGATCTCGGTTAAATCTATCATCGTTCTTTAACTCACTTTGTCACGCCAGTTCAGACAAAGCTATATGCAAATCATTCTTGACCCTGTGTCTCATTTTTTTTTTTTACAGAGTTTTATATAGCAGGAACCTGACCTGAATCAGGTATCAAAGCGCCTTACATAGCACCAGTATCATTACATGAGGACACATTCATTATTTGTTTTTTTAGGCACTGGGAGATTAAGTGATTCACCCAGAAGGCTAAAGACTTTGAGGTGAGTAATACGATGGTGTTGAGGTGGGGGTAACTCCATCCGCGGGTGGTTAAATCTCATCGAAGTTTTATTGCTGTTTTAGGTCACAACGTATCATGGTTGGGCCAATCAATTCATGAAACGGGAGACATTTTTTTGGTGGCTATTTCCACGATAGTACCATTACAAGCCTTGATGGGGTTGTGAGTATATGGCTACGCATAAAATAATAGGAGGACGGTTTTGCTGAGTATGAGGTGAGTGTGATGCTTGAAGCGAATAATTTAGACATTGGCACAATAGGGACAGAGGTTGAGCCTCATCTGATGTGGTTTCTTGTTGTAGACTTTAGCTCACACTGTAGCAGGGACGGGAAGAAGGATTGATGGATGAGTTGTAGCTGACAGGCAACTTGGATTTTTTCTATGTGGAACTGTTTATATGGTACAGCACCAGACCCTGCAAAGAACTTATAGAGGCCTGGATATGATTGTTATGAGTGGTGAGTATATTAGGGTCATCCAAAACAGCCCCAGTTATTTTGCAGAGTGAAATGGAATCTATGTATGAACTTATGTTGTCTTGACTTTTCTAGGCCTATTGATTGCCTATACCCAGTTTTGAACTTTCGAACTTAGAAGACGGATACCAGTATTGTGCTCTTGGCTCTGTGTGGTACACGTAGGTGAATGTACAGACTGTTTTTTTACTGAGTCTTAGGAAAGTGAGAACCCACCCAATAGGGGTCATGGAATGGTCAGCTCGTACTAAAAGAGAGCCTTTTGGATGTGGCATTTTTTTAACATGGTTACTGGCGTAGGTGTCAACGAATGTTAAACTTTTGATAGATTTGGTGGGTCCCGACAACTACACAGAGGATGTGTGTGACAGTTTACTTAGATCCTTGAGATGTGGGTATTAGATACTTTCAGAAGTGTCACATTTTTGCCTTCTTGTGTATTATCCAGCAAAACACTAGATAGACTAATCGCAGTCTATTTCTAACTGTGTATTGTCGTTGGGAATTCATAAGCAAAAGGACATTAATTTAATTTTGCCATCATATGTACAGTTGGTCGGGGCTATTAGGGCTCTATTATTTATTTATTTATTTATTTAATGACATTTATAGAGCGCATACAATTACCCGTGGGCGTCTCGGCGCTAATCTGCGATAATGTCTCTCCCTGAACAGGTGGCCCAGAAGCTTGATTTACTGATTAAATAACCATGTTTTCAGTTTTTTCCTAAATTGAAGGAGTGAGGGGCTTGTTTTTATGTGGTATGGCAGGGTATTCCAGATTTTAGGGGCCGCAACTGAGAAGCGGCGGTCAACCCAAGAGACTGTTCTGCTGCGTTAAACCACTAGTTGGTTAAGTGAGGTGGATCGGAGTGTTCTGGGCGGATTATAGGGAATTAGTTGCTCTTTAAGGAAACGCGGTCCTTGGTCCTGCAGTGTTTTATAAACTGTGCGCAATGATTTGAACTTTATCCTGTTTTGGATGGTTAACCAATGGTAGCTTTTCAAGGTATCCGAGATGGGTGCAAATTTAGGTTTTTTGGACAGCACGCGTGCCGCCGCGTTCTGCACGGTCTGTAGTTTTTTGGTTACTCTGTTTTGTGCATTAAGCAAAAGACCATTACAGTAGCCTAGAGATGTCAGGACCAGGGAGGTGACTAACGTCTTGGCGGCCGAGTCTGGTAGATAAGGTATAATTTTTCTTATCATTCTGAGCTTGAAATGGGCGTTTGCTGCCACCTTATTTGCATGAGCCATGAAGTTAAGCTGGTCATCGAATGTTACTCCTAGGTTTCTAACCTTAGCGGTGGGGCAGGGAGGAGTACCTAGAGCCGATGGCCACCAGGCTACAGACCAGACTGGCAAAAGGGTGCCAAAGATAGCCACCTCCGTTTTATCGGAATTGAGCTTCAGGCAGTTTTTTGCCATCCACTCACCGATAGCAATCATCCCTCTTTGGAACCTCACTGCCACCTCCTGCCCATCACCCTTTATGGCCAACACCAATTGAGTGTCGTCGGCGTATGAGGTTAGGCTCATCCCATATGCTTTGATGACACTAGCAAGGTCCGACCCATATATGTTAAATAGTGTCGGACTTAGGGATGAGCCTTGGGGGACCCCACACGGTAACGACAGATTGGCCGATTGAAAAGGGCCCAGTGTAACCGCCTGGGTTCTGTAAGCTAAGAAGGAAGCGAGAAGGTCCCTTGCAGTGAGCTGAATACCCATCCTTTCGACACGATCGACCAAGATCTTGTGGTCAACCGTGTCAAGAAGGACAAGCAAAGCTGTTCCTCCTTGATCGCGGATGACTCTTATGTCATCAGCTGCTTTGATGAGGGCGGTTTCCGTACCATGGTGTTTACGGAAACCGAACTGGGTGTCGTCCAGCAAGTTGTTGCTTTCTATGTATTCCGACAACTGCTGATTCATAGCCTTTTCTGTAACTTTAGCTAAAAAAGGGAGACTCGCTATGGGGCGATAGTTTTTTAGTTCACCCTTATCTAGACTAGGCTTTTTGAGCAGGGGTTTGATCAGCGTGTTTTTTAAAGAGTCAGGATAAATTCCAGATGTCAGAATTGTATTGCAAACATGAGTGATGATAGGAATGATCGTATCTGGCACCATCGCGATCACAGAAGTTGGACATGGATCCAGGGCTGACCCAGCTTTAATTGATTTAACTATGCCCTTAATTTGGTCAGTGGTAAGGGGTTTAAAACTGGTCATGGTATTTTTTAAAGTAATCATGGGGGTGGTAGCACTACTGCTGCCAGGGTCTGAGTTAAAGGCTTGGTAAATGTCATTTACCATCGCGAAGAAAAACTTAGATAAGGCATCACATAATACTTGTGATGGGGGCGGATTAAGGTCCGGGGTATTACCAGAAAGAGTTTTGGCAATGTTATATAGCTGTTTGCTAGAGTTTTTCGCAGTCTCTATATGAAGTGTGAAAAAATGTTTTTTTGCTGCTATTATCATTGCTTTGTAAGAGTCGAGAGCTTTTTTATATTTTTCCTTATTTTCGCTGTCGTAGGTTCTTCGCCAGTGCCTTTCCCTGTTCCTACTTAGTTGTTTTGGGATTTTTAATTCTTCTGTATACCACTGGGCCGTTGGCGAACTTCTATTTCTTGAGAGGGATTTAGTAGGTGCCAACTGAGTCGTGGCATCGCCCAGCCATTTCTGGAATTGGCTAGTTGCAATATTGGGATCAGTGGATAGTTCCGGGCTGGTGTTGTTTAAAAGCAACGTTAGGTCGTTAGGGTTAATGTCCTTCCATGCTTTAAACGTACCTATTTTCGAGTGAACAGCCTTTTTCCTCAACGAGCCCTTAATAGTGAGGCTGCTAAGAATGACTGAGTGGTCTGTCCAGGTCATGGGGAGAACTGAAGTTATGCACAGACCTTCCACATTTGTAAAAATTCCATCCAGCGTGTGGCCTGCCTGATGGGTAGGAATCATGACCAATTGTCTAAGGCCCATTATTTCTAAGTCTGATATAAGGGCAGTAGTATCCCTATCACTGATTTGCTCCAAATAAAAATTGAAGTCGCCCATAATTGTGGTGGATTGTTCTGTAACTATGGACTCAGTGATATTGCTTAGATTAGCAAGGAACGCTGATCTGGTCCCAGGGGGTCTATAAAGGAGTACTCCCTTGAAGTTATAGGATGAAGTAAATTTTATATTAAAATGCATAGCTTTGCATGATGTGATGGGAATAGGCGAGAAGCGGACCTCAAATTGGTCTCTTGCTATGATGGCTAGCCCACCTCCTTTCCCTTTGGCCCTATCCTGCCGATAGGCATTATAGCCTGGGGGAACTGTCGTTACATAGTCAGGGGCAGATGCCTCATCGGTCCATGTCTCTGTAATATAGAGAGCATCTAAATTAAGGTCGCTGATGAGATCGGCTATTTCCTGGCAGTGTTTGCACAGGGAACGCGCATTAATGAGTGCCATGGTAACGTGCATATCTCTCTCAGAAGCTGAAGTTTTAGCAACGATGGTAGGATTAATAAACGCGGGCGCGATGTTGCAATGTGGGCATTGTATTTGTTTCTCCAAGGGCATATGTAGTAGATCGTATTTGGTGCAGAGAGGGGCGTAGGAGGGACAGAGCTCCAGAAGCGTACTGCGATTGTACGAAAGAGGAGGGACAGGGGTTGTGGCCCTAGGCCCGGTCCCGGCGCGGACGGGCGCAGACAGGCTTGCCTTTGGCGCGCCTTTGGCGCGCCGCCGGCGTGCCTGCTGCGCCCGCCCGCTGCGCGGTCGGGCGATACTGTTGTTAATGTACATAGTTTGGGCGGGACGGGAGGAGGGTCCACTCCAAACTATGACTGATAGGTACAGTAGCTTTTGACATAATGGTTTACTTTACTCTTGTGATTCCCGGAGCTGAATCGGACTTATTACTTCTTTGGACTGGGGATTTTCTACAACGCAAAAGCAGAGGCGGTGCTCCTTCGACTCTTGCTTGTTGATTCCTACGTTTATGGTAGGTTGATTTGTGTTACATATTAGAGTCATGCTTTCACTATTGGCATGTGCACTATGGTCTGGTTGTTTTGGGATATTACATCTCCAATTCTTGTTTTATTTCCATCTTAGGTGCACTGAGTGTTTACACATGTGCTTGGTTATTCACTTCTTTGATTATATTTGGTGGTTTGGGTCTGTCATCTATCTTTATACACATATATGTTGTATATATCTAACTTATATATTTGGTTATTCAGAATATCTAGATAGGTGTATAAAATAAAAAGAAATGTAACTACTGGATATGTATAGTCATGTGGTTTATCTTTGTGTGTAATATAAGTACACATTTGTATTAGTATATGTCGGTTTTGTAGTTCCTAATATGAATATTGTTATATGTCTACATTGTATGATGTTGTCTTTTATGGCTGTATGTTTTGTATATAGTATATTTATTGTTTTATGTGTGACATTCCTGCCTTGAAAAAGTCTAAGCAAAGACGAAACACGTGTCGGCTAATCGTGTGCTGGGAATTTTAATACTTTTATAATATGAATAAAGACTACTGAACATTATGAAGAGTGAGCTTTCTGGACTTCTGTTTCTGATCGATATTGTTGTGTCTTCTTCTTTTGTAGTTTAGGGTTATATATACCCATTTACCATTACTAAACAAGGATAAACGGTGTGCTGCAGGCTTCAGTTTCAATTAGTGTCACATTTAGTTGTGCCGACAACACCGTTTGGTAGTAGGTGTTTGAGGTCAATCTAGCACCCACATACAGGTATACAGTAGAATATTTTTATTTTTCACCCTGAATCATTGTTAGTGCGGCCGTTTCCCTGTAAGGGAACACTACTACCTGTGAATTTATGTTAAACAGAATCACAGGATGTTCAGCATCATTGCTGAGAGTCGAACCCAGTTCCCCAGATTCTAGGTTGACCACCCTATGAGTTAGGCCATCTCCTAAACAGTCCAGCCCGAACTGCCAAGCCATGTCTTCCCTAGACTGGAAACATGCATCCTGAGACTGGTTACAGGGTAACACCACTCACAAGGCAGGCTAGCTTGAATCCAGTGGCAAAGTGAGCAAGTGAGCCACATCTGGGCTTACCCTGCCAACTTAGGGCGAACAAAGCAAAAACATGGAGATGATGGATGGAGCGCTGAACCTTTTGAGACACTCACCCCCAATCACAGATTTGGGTTAAATCCATCATCGGTCTTTAGCTCACTTCGCCACCACAGTTCAGAGAAAGCTATATTCAAATCAGTCTTGACCCTGCGCCTCATGGGAACAGAGCAGCCCAAACTGCCAAGCCATGACATCACTGGACCGGAAACAAGCATCCTGAGACCGGTTTTGGGGTAACACCCTTAATCAGTATTTTTCACCCGAGTGGTAGGGTATGCCCAGACGTGGGTCCCGTGCTTTCCATACCACTTGAGTCAAGCTATCCTGGCTAATGAGGAGTGAAACCCTGAAACAGGTCCTCGGATACTTGTTTGCAGTCCAAGGAGGACCTCGCCTGGGAGTTCGGGCTGTACTATTTCCATTGGGCGCAGGGTGAAGACTGATTTGCATATGGCTGGGTTCAAACTGGAATGGCATGGGGAGCTAAAACAATGGATTGAGGACTTAGGCCCAGATGTAGGTAAATCTGATTTACTGACTCTAGAATACCGAATTTTACCGATTCGGTATTCTAGATTCAGTAAATCAGATGTAGGTAAAAATTCTGTAATTTTTACCGAATCTGTATGATTTGGTATTTACTGAATCAGTATTTACTGCTTCGGTAATTGCCATTGATTTCTATAGGAATCAATGTCAATTACCGAATCGGTAAATACCGATTTAGTAAAATTACCAATTTTGCAAGGGTGACAGAGTGTCCATTTGACACCCTGTTGCACCCCTGATTTTGGCTTGTGTGCCATGTGGCACACATACATGCCCTAAGGGCACAGATGTGCATGTACACAGGTATTCGTTATTTACCATGCAAAGGAATTACATGGTAAATAACGAATCGGTAATGGCCTGTGGCACTGTTTTCAGTGCCACCTACATCTGGATTTACCGATTCGGTATATTTACCGATTCGGTATTTTACAGAATCGGTAAATTTACTGAATCGGTAAATTTACAGATTTTGTATATTTGAAGGCCCCTACATCTCCATTTGCAAATACCGGTTGGTAATGGCCGAAATCGGCTGTTACCGACCGGTATTTGCCGACCTATATCTGGCCCCAGATCTCTGTAAAGGGGTGAATGTATGACATTGTTCTGCATTCTGTCCATTAACTGTTGTTTATGCATGTGTCACCCCGATTGGGACTGGTGTGCCCAATCTTGGGTCCCGTACTCTTCATGCCACTGCATTTAAGCTACCTGGCTGATGAGGGGTGAAGCCACAAACCCGGTCCTAGGATGCTTGTTTCCAGTCCAGAGAGGACCTGGCCTGGCAGTTTGGACCGGAATGTTCCCATTAGGCACTGGGTCAAGACTGATTTGCATATGGCTTGGTTCAAACTGTAATGACATGGGGAGCAAAAAAAACATGGATTTAGGCCTAGCGCTCTGTACTGGGGTGAATGTATGACATTGTTCTGCATTGTTCAGTATTCTGTCCATCAATTGTGGGATGGGTATGAGTGGGATGGGTATGCTCACATGTGGGTCCAGTGCTCCTCATGCCACTGGAGTCAAGCTATCCTGGCGGACGAGGGTTGAAACTCCAAAACCAGTTCTAGGATGCTTGTTTCCAGGCAAGGTAGGACATGGCCTGGCTGTTCAGGCTGGACTGTGCCCATTGGGAGCAGGGTCAAGACTGACTTGTATATAGCTGGGTTCAAACTGGAATGGCATGGGGTGCTAAGAAACGATGGATTTAGACTCAGATCTCTGTACTGGGGTCAATGCATGAGCAACAAAGAGCTCTGCATCCCTGTCTTTGAAATGGAGGAGCTTGTCAGCATTTGGCAGGGAGGGGAGCCCGGGAGTATGAGTCTCGCAGGGAACGGCTGTGCCCACTCAATGGAAAAGAGGGCATGAGGGCAGATGCCAGGGTGAATGTTTTAAACCAAGAGTCTAGGTACTCAACAGGGTAAGGCCCTTCAACTCCCTCCGGAAGCCCCAGAATTTCGAACCTTGCTCCAATTCATCCACTCTGTCCTCCAACTAGGTTACTCAACCCTGAATGTCTCTGATTGAAGCCGGATTGTCTTTTGCAAGTGGTCGTAGGGCAGTAAGGGCTTTCTCACCATCCATGACTGTCAGCAAGCTTGCGTTGGTCGTCCTGGAGAAAGCTGATGTCAACTGCCAGGGCTATTAAGCTATACTCCATTATGACCCGGAGTGCTCTATCGCTGCCAGCATTTTGTCTAACTTGTCGATGTAACAAGGTTCTGGGCTCCCTCCTCCCCACTCCAAATGGGCTCGGGGGCAGTGAGGCTTGTCATGCAGCAGCTGGTGTCTGGACCCTATTGGCTGAGCGCAGTCTGCACATGGTACAGGGTGTCGGCACAGCCCGGAATATGGGCTCAGGGGGGAGAGATCTGCGGTGACGCAGTTTCTTGATACACCTCAGATATCTGCTGTGATGGGCTTTGGCTGGCTTCCGAAGGTCCACATACTGGGAGTTATAGTTGCGGGCTGCCCTGTACCATGGCTAGTGGGATCAGAGGTCAGTTTTGGAGGCTGAAAGGAGTGTCATGCCCAGGACGTGCAACTGATGAAGGGTCTGGACCGAGGTCAAAGGCTCCATCCAGGTTGACGCAATGCATGTGATTCAAGTGAAATGTCAGGTTCCTCTGCTTTGAGGGCCGATGTGCACTACCACCCAGGGCTCTCCGTAAATGGCGGTGTGTCCAGCCGGCCCTCAGAGACCGCTCCGATTGGGGCTCAGCAGAAGAGGTCCACGAGCTGACCCCACCTGCAGCCCAGTAGGAAACCTGGTATCTTGGGACCCAGGCCTGGGTGAGGGAAGTCACGGGGCGAAATTGCAGCAGCCAAGGGACGCATGGTCTCAGCCCCCCAAGGAGTGCGCTGTCCTCGGAAGCTTGTTTCAGGTCCAGGGAAGGCATGGCTTCGCAGTTTGTGCTGGACTGTTCCCATGAGGCACAGGGTCAGACTGATTTGCATATGGCCATGTCTGAACTGGGGTGGCTGAGTGGGCTAAAGAACGGTGATGGATTAAACCCAGATCTGTTGACTGGGTGTGAGTGTTTGATTGGTTCAGATGCTCTGTCCATCACCACCCCCTTTTGTACCACTTTGTTCGCCATCAGTTGGTAGGGTATGCTCAGACGTGAGTCCCTTGCTCACTTTGCCACTGGATTCAAGCAAGCTGGGCTGAAGACGGCTGAAATGCCAGAAACCGGTCCTAGGAAGCTTGTTTCTGGTCCAGGGAAGGCATGGCTTGGCAGTTTGGGCTGTACTTTTCCCATAAGGCACAGGGTCAGACTGATTTGCATATGGCCATGTCTGAACTGGGGTGGCTGACTGGGCTAAAGAACGGTGATGGATTAAACCCAGATCTGTTGACTGGGTGTGAGTGTTTGATTGGTTCAGATACTCCGTCCATCACCACCCCCTTTTGTACCGCTTTGTTCGCCATCAGTTGTCAGGGTATGCTCAGATGTGAGTCCCTTGCTCACGTTGCCACTGGATTCAAGCAAGCCGGGTTGAAGATGGCTGAAATGCCGGAAACCTGTCCTCTGAAACTTGTTTGCGGTCCAGGGAAGGCATGGCTTCGCAGTTCGGGCTGGACTGTTCCCATGAGGCACAGGGTCAGACTCATTTGCATAAGGCCATGTCTGAACTGGGGTGGCTGTGTGGGCTAAAGAACGGTGATGGATTAAACCCAGATCTGTTGACTGGGTGTGAGTGTTTGATTGGTTCAGATGCTACATCCTTCACCACCCCCTTTTGTACCGCTTTGTTCGCAATCAGTTGGCAGGGTATGCTCAGACGTGACCCCTTGCTCACTTCGCCACTGGATTCAAGCAAGCCGGGCTGAAGACGGCTGAAATGCCAGAAACCGGTCCTCAGAAGCTTGTTTCCGGTCCAGGGAAGGCATGGCTTGGCAGTTCGGGCTGGACTGTTCCCATGAGGCACAGGGTCAGACTGATTTGCATATGGCCATGTCTGAACTGGGGTGGCTGACTGGGCTAAAGAACGGTGATGGATTAAACCCAGATCTGTTGACTGGGTGTGAGTGTTTGATTGGTTCAGATGCTCCGTCCATCACCACCCCCTTTTGAACCGCTTTGTTTGCCATAAGTTTGCAGGGTATGCTTAGACGTGAGTCCCTTGCTCACTTTGCCACTGGATTCAAGCAAGCCGGGCTGAAGACGGCTGAAATGCCAGAAACTGGTCCTTGGAAGCTTGTTTTCGGTCCAGGGAAGGCATTGCTTGGCAGTTCGAGTTGGACTGTTCCCTTGAGGCACAGGGTCAGACTGATTTGCATATGGCCATGTCTGAAATGGGGTGGCTGATTGGGCTACAGAACGGTGATGGATTAAACCCAGATCTGTTGACTGCGTGTGAGTGTTTGATTGGTTCAGATGCTCCGTCCATCACCACCCCCTTTTGTACCGCTTTGTTCGCAATCAGTTGGCAGGGTATGCTCAGACGTGACCCCTTGCTCACTTTGCCACTGGATTCAAGCAAGCCGGGCTGAAGACGGCTGAAATGCCAGAAACCGGTCCTCGGAAGCTTGTTTCCGGTCCAGGGAAGGCATGGCTTGGCAGTTCGGGCTGGACTGTTCCCATGAGGCACAGGGTCAGACTGATTTGCATATGGCCATGTCTGAACTGGGGGGGCTGAGTGGGCTAAAGAACAGTGATGGATTAAACCCAGATCTGTTGACTGGGTATGAGTGTTTGATTGGTTGAGATGCTCCGTCCATCACCACCCCCTTTTGTACCGCTTTGTTCGTCATCAGTTGGCAGGGTATGCTCAGACGTTTGTCCCTTGCTCACTTTGCCACTCAATTCAAGCAAGCCGGACTGAAGACGGCTGAAATGCCAGAAATCGGTCCTTTGAAGCTTGTTTCCGGTCCAGGGAAGGCATGGCTTGGCAGTTTGGGCTGGTCTGTTACCATGAGGCACAGTGATGGATTTAACACAGATCTGTTGACTGGGTGTGAGTGTTTGATTGGTTCTGATGCTCCGTCCATCACCACCCCCTTTTGTACCGCACCTTCATGCTGGCACTGATTCAGGGGTCTAGCCCTCCTAGTGATACAGCGGGGGACCCCTCTCCTTGGGGCCATGGTAGGCACCAGTAAGAGATAGGAAGAGTCAGGGCCCCTACCAGCAGCCAAGCAGGAACCCCCATGTCCTGGTTTTCAGGTGCTGGTAGATTGAGAAGAACGAGGGTGCAGGATAGAAGCTGGTGGGAACAGGCCTGTGCCTCAATGCTTGTGGCAAAGTAAGGGGCAAACTGCAGCAGGGGCTTCCTCTTCTTGGGCCCGGGAATGCACAGAAAGAGGCAGGAAGGTTGTTGGAAGCCAGGACCACAGGTCCAGTGCCGGACTGGGAACCACTACCAGCCCTGACAAAGTGCTCGGCCAACCCCCCCCCCACTTGGGGGGGGGGGGGGGGGTTGGAGGTGCCACCAAACTCTTTGCCTGGCCGGTTTTCGGACGATTTGTCCGCTATGCTGCAAAAACGGCCCTGTAACAAAAATGGCCCCCAGGGGCCCAAAACCACCTCCCACCCGTGCACCACACCAGGGGATTACCCGGTGCCCACCATGGCCAGTCCGGCCCTGCACAGGTCTCCCAACAGCTGTCTCCTCTCAGGGGCCCAGCGCTGCAGCGTGCCCCCTCTAGCAGGCCAGCAGAGGTCAGCTCGCTAGCAGATCCAGAGTCAACTTCGTGGTGTGTGGTAGAGTCTGTGGAAGGGCAGCGAAAGGCAGGGCCCCAGCTCTCCCGGGAGTAACCCCTACCACTGTACCTCAATTATGGCACAATTTCAGGGGCTGGGCCTGGGGTCTGAGCCTCTGACTCTCCGCCCCATCGTGGCACCTCTCACCTGCAGTTGTACAATGTGTACTGGTGTCAATGTTCTGGCAGGTGCTTCCAGCACTGCTCTCTGCACCATGGAGCATCAGAGGGTTTCGGCTCAGCAGGCAGATAGGAAATACTGAGGTAATCAAACAGGGTAGGCCAGAGCTGAGGCTGCCACTGCAGCAGCCGATCGGGAGTTCCCACTTCCTCTCCATCGGGACTCCGAAGTATGTCAGCCCCCACGTTTACTGCTACCTCAGCAGAGAGCAGATAGTGTGGTACTGGGTGTAGTGGCATTTCCCCGTGGCAGGTCTACAGGGTGGACCCTGTGGCAGGAGACATGGCCGTCATGCTAAGCTCTTCTGCTCTATATGGACCTCGCCGTAGAGGGCCGTTTCCCACAGTGCTCCACATGGCCACCTTCAAGGGTCTGGAATCACGGCTTCCTGCTGATCTCCAGGGAAGAATTACACCACAGCCAAGCAGGATGAAGGGAGCTTGGTAGCCACCATGTTGTGCGATACCACACTGTGCCAGCATCCTGCAGTACCAAAAACAATGGTACAAGGAACCCAGCACGGGGGCAGCAGGTCCTCTGGTGCTCTTTGCAGGTTTATCTCACCTTAATAGTGTACCAGCAGCAGGATGGATACCGATAGGCAAGCGTGCACATGGAGTTCAAGGAACCACATCTGTCATCTTGACTGGCTCATCCACGCCCCCAATGTTACAGTGATTAATGTTATGTATCTGTGAGTACTATGTGTATGGATACATTTTAGTACTGGACATGTGTGTTAAAATACGTGGAGAAGTGTGGCTCAGGGGTTAAAGGCGGCAGACCCGGAAGCTGAGATTGGGCCTGGACCAGGGTTCAATTCCCCGCCTCGGCGGGTCTTGGACTCAAAAAATTCCACGGACTTGATAATTCTCGTTCCGGTGCCTACTCGACTCACGGGTTCACACTCTGCGACTCTGGGCAATAGCTTGCTTAATCTCCACTATGGCCCCTCGCGGCGGGATGCCTGACTTTCACCTTGTGGATACCCTGCTGGGGTTATCTCACAGGGGAATACCAGGACGGGTTCCCAAGGCAAGCGCCTTGATGCCTTCGGGTGATACGTGCGCTATATAAATCGCAATACATTTACATTTACATTTACAAATACGTGCTAGACTGTTGATGTAAATTGATAATGTCATATTCACACAGAATTGTTTTAGCTTTACGAGATTGAAATTAACCAATGATCTGTCTGAAGTAAAAGTTGACAGATACTTGTGAGAAATATGTTTTCCTAGCTGATCTATTTTATTATCATACTTTTTAGTGAACTTCCCCATATATTCCTCATTTGGAAATTTCAATGTGGTGACATCATCAGGCTGTGTCTAAGTCCGAAGTGGCCATGGATTGCTTCTGGGAAAGTCTGTCAGAATTTGAGCCTACAAATCTATAACAAAGCCCGCATGCACAGATGATGAAAGTTGCTACAACTCCAATGGACTTATTTCCTATTTTGTTGTTGTTCTTTTCCAATATGTGTGGCATCATGTGCTCCAACACAATGTGGTGGTGACGACAGACCATGCTAGTTTTCTTTCACATTACCTATATCCACAATTTGTGAGAACTGGATGTAGCAGAACATGTGTAACATAATTTTTAACACAGTGCTAATGCCACACCACTGACATATGAATGTGACATCCCACCAGATGCAGCATGAATGGATTGGAAGGGACCTGTGCTTACAGATCAGTAGTACTGCCCAGTTTAGTTTTCTTTGTCTAGTGATACTGGATACCTTTTGTGAGGTATTTGATTTTGCTCGAGATGGTGAAGTGCACACATTTTCTATTGCCTATTTTATTTGGCATTTTCAGATGTGTCTCTTCCTATCATGTTAAAGACAAATATGCACATGACACATGTGGTCACTGACACAGATTGTTGAGTGGGATATCTACTTTTGCTGATTGTTTCTAAACATGACAATCTATTGTTAGTCACTATAGAATAAAGATAGTCAGATACAGTACATCTGTTCGTCTATCTTGTGGTGGAATGTCTAAGAGAATTTGTTGAACTATATTTACAATTAACATGTACATGTTGACCTAAGCAGTTTAAACTTTCACCAGCGATATCATATGCTAATTGAATCATATATTGCTAGATGTAGATTATACCACATGAGCTAGTATTTTTGTGTTAAGTGTATTTGTTGCAGTTGCTATGGTGCTTACTAAAATGACAAATAAGGATACATAAAGAAAAAACACAATGGAATGAAGTTGTCAGTGTTGGTGGATGAATTCTTTGGGATCAAAGCCACATTGACTGGAGTCCAACGTCTAACACACTCATCCCATCAGAGGTGGTCATTGTGGATGAATAGTCAACAAATTGAAGGGTTAGCACACAAAGAAGGAAATCAGGGGCACCAGTTTTTACTGGTGGTGGTGTGTGTATTGCTATCTGACCCTCCTGGTTGTTTTCTTGGACACCCTATCCCAGGTCCGGTAGGGGGATCCACAATTGCAGGCTCCGGGGTTACTGAGGATTCTCCACCTGACACACCATCACTCCCTGTGGCTGTCTCAGATGCTGAAGTGACAGATGTAGTTGGACCACAGGTAAGGGTCGTTTTTTTGTCCAAAGCCTGGTGGAGGATGGTACTAATGTTACTCAGCACCCAAATGACCTTATCCATTTGCTTATTATGCCTTTTAATTTGGAGGTATAGAGACACCTTAGGTTGTTTAATGTTCCAGAGTTACTGATATACCTGGACCATTGCTCGCTGGTACCCCTCATAGGTACCCATTACTCAGGCAAGGTTGGCCTGGACATCCATACCACCAGCTGTTGACATTGTTTGCCCACATTTGCCCTCTCACCACCACTACACTGACAGGCTTGCACTGTTTGTGCCTGCACACTTGCCCCAGCTCTTCTATCCTCACTGAGTAGGTTTTGGCTCCTCAGCAGGAGATGTTGTGGCCCATGCTGGATTGTGTGGTTGTTGGTGTAGGGGTCAGCTGTGGTGGTAGACTCACTGGTGCTGTCTGCCCAGCCATACCTGATGGGCCAGGTTCCTCCTCCATGTCCAAGTTTGCAGGAGAGTCATCATCACTGGAGGGTTGATTCTGGGCTGGAGTCTGATGCTGGGTGATTTCCTCATTCTACTTTGATGTGTTCTAGATCGACCTGTTGATATAGAGATTACATAGTTATTTATGTAAGTCTACTATGTACATAAACATGAACACAATGAGTGAACGCCTGGATTAGAAAACAGATTTAGATGGGAACATTAATTTGATTCAATGTCAAATACATAGTTCCCTTTAGGTGCATAATTTAAAAAGCACTCCACATATATTTACATACACACATTCATAAGTCGCAGGTGCATACATTGACAGGATATCGAAACACTTATAAATAAAATTTAATGATAAATTTCTTTGTCACAAAAACATCAAGTGAACAAATACTAAAAACATGGCTCATACAGAATTCATAAACTATACATCGGAAAGGAGTCCGAAAAGACAAACACATGTGTCATTAAGTCCATTTATTTGTAAAAGTACATCAACTAAACATCGTGCAAATCGTCAATTCTTTGTTAGAATGTAGTTCCACATTACAAATTTAATGAAAACACAATCCATTCACATTTGGAATGGCGCCAATAATGGACTCATTATTTCCTGCTCAGGAGTCCATGGTAAATTCAGTCTAAGTACTGCTCATTACATTTGAACTTACCCTCCATAGGGAAATGGAGGTTGACAAGTGATTATTGAGGAATATCACAGGTGCCTGTTGGTGAGAGTACAAGGCCTGTAGATAATCGTGGTCAGTGAAAAGACTCCTCCTACCACGTCTCCCTCACCAATAGCTCCCTGCCTATGAGGGGGAAGTTCAGTTGGGAGATGGCTGACAGAGGTGCATGTAGTTTGAAGTTAAGAGTGCAAGGCCTGAGGGCAGTTATGGTCAGAGCAAAAACTCCTCATCCCACCCCCTAAAACAATAGCTCCCTGCCTGTGAGGGGAGGTTTAGTTGAGAGATGGCTGACACAACTTTGGAGTTAGGAGTACAAGGCCTAATGGTAGTGGTGGTCAGTGCAAATACTCCTTCTCACCTCCTTACCAATAGCTCCCTGTCTGTGAGGTGAAGTTCAGTTGAGAGATGACTTAAAGGGTTGCCTGTAGTTTTGAGTTAGAAGTAGAAGGCCTGATGGTAGTTATAGTGAGTGCAAAAACTTCTTCTCCTAACCCCTACCAATAGCTCCCTGCCCTGCCTGGGAAGGGAAGCTCAGTTGAAAGATTTCAGACACTAGCGCCTGTTAGCTTAGAGTTAGGAGTACAAGGCCTGATGATAGTGGTGGTTATTGCAAAGACCCATCCTCCCATTTCCCCTCGACCAATAGTTTCCTGCCCGTGGCTGGCACAGGTACCTGCAGTTTGGAGTTAGGAGTACAAGGCTTGATGCTAGTTGTGACAAGTGCAAAGACTCCTCCTCCCACTCACCCCCTCAACCAATAGCTTCCTGCCTGGGAGGGGAAGTTCAATTGAAATATGACTGACACCGGAGTGCAAGGCCTGATGGCAGTTGTGGTCTGTGCAAAGATGCCTTCCCCTACTCCTGCCCCGTCGTTCAATTTCTCTCTACCTGTGAGGGGAAGTGCAATCGAGACATGGCTGACAAGTGGGTTTAGAGAGATAACACAGGTGACTGTTGCTTTAAGGAGGAGATTGAGTGGCTGATGGGAGGTGTATCCCTTTCCCTATGACAGATCTAATTAATTAACCCTTTCACTGCTAGGCCTCCACCCCCCTCCTGGCGCAAAGCCTTTTTTTGGCTGTTTGGGGTACTTCGCTCTTAGGCCCCTTTAACTTTTTGTCCACATAAGGTATCCATGCCAACTGTGAACCTTATTCTTCCAACATCATGGCGATTTTAAGGGTACCCATGGTTTGGGATTCCCCTAGAGGGGACCCAGAAATTAGACAAAATACAGCTAGATTTTGTTTTTTTAGGAAAAAATGGGGAGACAGTGCTACTGAATAAAGTGTCACATTTTTTCCCGCAAATGGTATAAACAAAGGGTTGTGGTGCTGAAATCATCATCTTCCCATCTTTCAGGGACATGCAGACTTTCTTCAGAAAACAAAACCTTTTTAAACAGTTTTGGCATTTTACTAGGACATAGCCTATTTTTCCTTATTTTTGTGCTTTCAACCTCCTTCCAGTTAGTGGTAGAAATGGGTGTGAAAGCAATAATGGATCCTGGAAATCTTAACTTCAACCAGACCAGCCAATACATCCTCCATAACCCTTTGGAAGACCGAAGCGGCAGAGATTAAGCCAAAAGGGAGTTGTGTGAATTTAAAAGTCCCAAAAGGAGTTATGAAAGCTGTTAAATTCATAGACTCCTCATCAATCTTAACCTGGTGGTATGCAGCACGCAAATCCAAAGATGAAAATATTCAAGCACCTTTTAACTGCGTAAGCATTTCTGAAAAGTGGGCAAAATTCTGAATTTAGAGAGGGATCATTTGTGTGGATCTTCCAAGGTTTTTTTAATAGAAACTAACAGTTGAAAATAAGAAAAATTGAAAATGAGTTGTAGCCATTTGTGCCTACATTTTCTGGGCTCACCTGTAACTTTTTCTAAGTATGGCAGATTTTTTAAAGCAATATACTGGTAAATCTGCTGTACCCTTTTTGTTGTAGGGATTATGGCTGAGATACCCGCCACCCCCTCTCAACACAATCCCCAAGGATGGGAATACGGAAACATTTCTGAACTTTTAGAAGGCGGGAGGGAGTTACCCTCCCGGTCGTATTTATTAAAATATGAAACAAAATCAAAACATTAAAATAACAGTTTCATATCATGTACAATTTCATTTCCACATTACGATGTTTTGGCTGACCTTAACAAATTTCTAATACAAAGGTTCTCCTAGCCGATACTAACATCCTACAAATACATTTTTAAATTGAAATTGTACATCCTAACGTTAAGGGCCAACGGCAAGGTCGTAACCGGTGTCAGATCCCTAAACCAGAACTACCCCCTCACTTGTGAGGGGCGGCCGCACAGAGGACTGTACCTCATGTGCACATACCAATTTCCCTTGTCTTGACGGGGGCCCCAATTAACTCGACGCCATTTTATGGTCGTCCGAGGACTCGTGTGAGGTGTCTAGAAGGTAGCGTAGACCCCCCTCCCCACCCCACACAACTTACCACATCTGCCGTCGCAGATGTCCTGGCCCCGGGAAATTCCCAGGAGGGGCCCGTAGCCCCTCCTATCCAGGGAGGGGCCTTGACCGCCTTCCCTTTCCTTTCGGCGTCCCATCCTTAGAAGGGACCGCCTCCCCGTTGAGGGGCCAATGGCCACCTCCCCCCGGGCGCTCCCATCCGTAATGGGTGACGCCCCCCCCATAGGGATCTTCCAATTACTGCTCACCGATCATGACCTTACCGCCCGACCAAATAATAAATACGACACTAAACTAGAAAGACTAATTACTAAAGAGGAAAAAAGACAAAAGATGCTCAAAGTATGAACTGTCGAAACATCACTGATCAACTCTGGTGCAAATACTTTATTCGATAAAATATACTGTAAAGAATTATCCACTTTATTGCATAATGAATCACAACTTTAATCAGAGCAACCTGTAAGAAAATTGAGTTACCACGTCAAAAACTTTATTTCAAACCACTTGCTGTCTTCAGGGGCTGGTGGGTGGGTCAAAAATGGCTCTTCGTTCCGTCTCGAGCTCACGTGCAGCGGGGAGGTGCAGCTTCAGAGCACAGGAACAAGAGGATGCTACCTTGGCTTGTCGCTCCTTTTATCCTTCTTCGGGCGGGCGTAAACCCGCCTCCGCCCGCCTCCGGGGGCGTGGCTGGCGGCTTCAGTGTCTAGCACAACCCACTCTAGGGCGGGAAAAAGCGCGCCCCGGCTACGCCGCTTCGGGCATACCAGCCGAGACTCGCCTCCCGCCCAAGATGGCTTCCCGGGGGGATCGGGGTACTCCACCATACGTTCGGGGGGACCGAGTGGTCGCCCCTTTCCATATGGCTGAGATACCCGCCACCCCCTCTCAACACAATCCCCAAGGATGGGAATACGGAAACATTTCTGAACTTTTGGAAGGCGGGAGGAAGTTACCCTCCCGGCCGTATTTATTAAAATATGAAACAAAATCAAAACATTAAAATAACAGTTTCATATCATGTACAATTTCATTTCCACATTACGATGTTTTGGCTGACCTTAACACATTTCTAATACAAAGGTTCTCCTAGCCGATACTAACATCCTACAAATACATTTTTAAATTGAAATTGTACATCCTAACGTTAAGGGCCAACGGCAAGGTCGTAACCGGTGTCAGATCCCTAAACCAGAACTACCCCCTCACTTGTGAGGGGCGGCCGCACAGAGGACTGTACCTCATGTGCACATACCAATTTCCCTTGTCTTGACGGGGGCCCCAATTAACTCGACGCCATTTTATGGTCGTCCGAGGACTCGTGTGAGGTGTCTAGAAGGTAGCGTAGACCCCCCTCCCCACCCCACACAACTTACCACATCTGCCGTCGCAGATGTCCTGGCCCCGGGAAATTCCCAGGAGGGGCCGTAGCCCCTCCTATCCAGGGAGGGGCCTTGACCGCCTTCCCTTTCTTTCGGCGTCCCATCCTTAGAAGGGACCGCCTCCCCGTTGAGGGGCCAATGGCCACCTCCCCCTGGGCGCTCCCATCCGTAATGGGTGACGCCCCCCCCATAGGGATCTTCCAATTACTGCTCACCGATCATGACCTTACCGCCACAGGCCGGATAGTTGACCGGCTATCCGGACCCCCCACAAAACTCCTACCTAAAGGTCATGCTGTAAACTCTTTAGCCAGGCTACGAGGTCTCCTATGAGTAAAGAATTCCCCACCCGGGACAAATGGACCCCATCCTCTAGATACATACTGTCCCCCCTGATACAACCATGAGGAATCGAATGCAATGTACTTGAACGGAACAGTCTACCCAACTTGTTATTTACCTTCTTCACCGAATGATTTATAGCAGACACAGAATTCGCCCCCCGCCACACCTTTCGTGGAATCATATGGGACCATGCAATCGTGCACCCTGGAACCCTTCTCGCCAACCAACTTACTGTGGATAGTATCGCCTTGAGAAGTAGTCGTCTACCAGTGGTCACCAAATCATTGCCCCCAAGATGCACTATGATTATATATGGCGGTGACCTTGTCCGCCCTAACAAACCCTCGAAAAAAGGTTGAAACTGGTCAATACAAAGCCCGCCCCTTCCGTAGAAGGTCACCCTGTACCCGTATTCCCCAGCCATGTGAATCATGTCACCTGCTTTGAATACGTCCGCGGTACGCCTCACGTATGAGTGGCCCACGACCCACACCACTTTTTCCTCAGCCGGTGATCTTTGACCGCTGGTTCCCAGGTGTCGGGTCGACTGCACAGTCCGCCCCGCCTCGTAAGCTTGCGAAACTGTAAACCAAACAAAAACAAGAAGCGTGAGTACATGATTACAGCTTCACAACATGTGCAACCGCACATACCTTTTGTAACAATTCGAGGACCAACGCCCCAATTGTTTCACTTTTTCCACACTCAGACCCTTGGCTGTAGCCTCTGTAGCAGCCCCTATCCGGAAGGAATGGGTCCCAAACTCGCCCGGGTTCAAGCCCGCGGCCGAAATTGCCATTGCAAGCACCCGCTGGAACTGAAACCTCGTCCGTGGGGTGGCATCAGCGTGTCTCAACAAGGTCCCCCCCCATGATGCCACCCTCTGCGCTAAATATTCCTCAACGCATACGACGGGGCACATGGGAGATCCGGGAATCCGATGTACTACTACGCTGTCCCCGATCGCACCCTGATCGGTCTTGGACCTGGCAAACGAGACAATCATCGTCTCCCCCTTAACTTGAATGTGCTCTCGGCACAGTCCCCCCCCCCGTATCCTGCTTGTTCTTTGCCACCAGTTCGCTTACCCGCATAGCCCCATGGAAGGCTAATGCAAAAGCGGCCCGGAATAACACTGTTTCAGACTGGGATGAACATGTCGCAGGGAGTACGGACAATAGCAGGGCCAACCTTTCCAGACCTATCGGGTGCCTTTCATCTACTCTGCGACCTTCAAGGCGTTGCCACCCACGCAGCGCTTTCTGTACTACGAAAGATGCTGTAGGGTCCTGCATAGCATGAGCCCGTGCCATGAAGGAAATGGCGGCCCGATGCCTTTGGGCCGTGGCTACCGATTTGCCTGCCTGATGTAAAGACAGCAAAAACTTTACGACAAACTCTTCCTGGCCCCAAAGCTCCCCCCCAGCCGAACCCAAAAAGGACCAATAGGAACGGAACGCCCCTTCATATGCCTTCCTTGTCCTGGGTGCTAAACTCTCTCCCACGAGGTTTTGTAGTTCGGGGCACCGAGAGACCAGAGAGCTTCGGGAAATGGTGCCGCCACCGGGTCCGCTGTGGGCAGAAAACCCCAGAAGGCCTGCATACGGAAACGAGAAAGCGCATCAGCAGCCTGGTTCAGTACTCCTGGCACATGTCTCACCCTAAAGAGCACGTTCAATTGCATACATAGTAAAACAATTTCCTTGAGCAATCTCAGAATCCATTTGCATCGTGCTGCCTGACTATTGATACACTCAACCACGGTCATGTTATCAGACCAGAACACCACAGAGTGATCCCGGAACCCCTCAGGCCATGTTTTTAAGGCCACCAGAATAGGGAACAGTTCGAGAAAAGCAATGTTACTCGTCAGCCCACACTCGTGCCACCATGACGGCCACTTTTGAGCCGACCAGTGATTACCGAATATGGCGCCAAAGCCTATACTCCCCGCCGAATCTGTCCACAGCCCCAACTCCTCGGAGGACACCGCAGGCTTGTTCCAGACAACCCGACCATTGAAATCCGCCAGGAATGCCAACCAAATGCGCATGTCCTGGCGAATCTCTGCCGAGAGCCTCGTGCGGTGGTGCCCCTCTTTAAGACCGACCATGGCTTGTGCAATCGAGCGGGAAAAAGGGCGGGCCATTGGCATTACTCTAAGGGCAAAATTCAACTGACCCACAGTTTGCTGCAATTGATGCAAGTTCACCTTGGTCTCCCGAATACATGTTTCAAGGGAGGCCCTGAATTTCACCACCTTTTCCTTGGGCAACCGGAAGCAACCTTCTTCTGAATCGAGCTCTATTCCAAGAAACTCGAGCGAAGTTGATGGCCCCACAGTCTTACCTGGTGCCAATGGCATACCAAACTGACTCATCAGACCACACAATTCTTTTAAAGCCTGTGCACATTCTGGATCCCCGGCTGCCCCCAGGAACAGAAAATCATCAAGATAATGCATAACATGCTGAAACCCCGTCATTCTTGTGAATACCCATTGCAGAAAACAACTGAATTTCTCAAAATAAGCACAAGATATGGAGCATCCCATTGGCATACATTTATCCATGTAATAGCGACCCTGAAACATAAAACCAAGGAGACGCTGATCGTCTGGGTGTACCGGGAGCAACCGGAACGCTGACTCGATGTCTGATTTGGCCATCAGCGCTACGGGCCCCAGGCGATTCAACATGGCGACGGCCTCATCGAAAGATGCGTACCGCACCGAACACACCTCCGGGTCTATCGCATCGTTCACTGAAAGACCTCTCGGGGCTGACAAGTTATGTATCAATCTAAACTCACCCGGGTCCTTCTTGGGGACCACTCCCAAGGGAGAACAAACAAAATTAGCAACTGGTGGTATGTCGAATGGTCCGGCAACCCGACCCCGGGTCACCTCTTTCCCAATCTTCGCCTGTACCACCGATGTATTCTGCAGGACCGACAGTTGGTTCCTACAATGTGCCTTACCCTGAAAATTCCCCACTGGGATGCGGAAACCATACGAAAAACCGTCTCGCAACACCCCAGCGGAGACATGATCCGGGTATTCATTGAGCCAAGGAATCATTGCCATGGTATCAACCGGGGTAGGTAAAGGCGCCCCTCGGACTATTTCAGACCTGTTTGGCGCTTCCCCTACTTCCGTTATCACCCGTTTTGGCTCTGCACATGGTCTCAGGATGCGAGGACTGCCCACACCCCCCACAGTCGTGCCTAAACTTGCATGACCCCTGAGGTCTTGTACACTTTCCCCTGTTAAAATTCCAGCAGATCCCTTTTTTGCCTGTATTGCCATTCGACCTTGAGTGATGCTCGTTACTTGAACCCGCCCGAAAGGGCGCCTCAGATGAATGGCGGGAAAACTCGCCCCCGTTTCCCCCCAACAATGGTGCCTTTAACATGCCTGATTTCTCCATCTTTTGCCAGGAAATGGAGTCGTAACAATCCCACGTCAGAGATGTGTCGAACTCCTTGGCCTTCCGAAAAACATTATCATAACAAAACCACTGATTGCCCTCATATGACTGAGAAAACTCCATAATACGTGTCTGGTACACGGGTAACTCGGCCAACAGTTCAGGCCTTCGTTCCCCCATAATTGAAATGAATATGCCAAATGCTTCGCCCCAATTACCTATGGTCTCATCGACTCTAAAAGCGGCCATCTTGGCGCGCCAAACCCTCGGGTGCAGAAACTCTTTTTGACCCTTCACGTGCTCAATCTCGTAATGATCAGTTAGCAAAGAAAACATGTTTACATACTTCTCAGCCCATATCCTCTCCTTGATTTCAATCGGAATATGCTGAGCCACTTTCTCCCTTCTCGAGGGTACGGACCCCTCCTCCACAATCGGCAGTAGCTGCTTACCTGAACTAGAAGCTGTAACCGTAGTCGCTGCCGAACTCATGCCCGCTGCGGTGTGACCCACTGGAGCCTGCGGGGGAACAAAAGGACATGGTGCCTTTGCAGCCTCTCTTGATTGCCGCAACTGCCTCATTACTGCCCTGGCGTCATCTGCCGTGGTCCCCTCCCTATCCTTCCCCAACCACGCTGCCAGCTGTGCAGCCAACTCGGGAGGCATATCCTCCCCGTTCACAGGGGTGACTACAACAGGAATTGGTTGCCCCTCCTTCGGGACCGGGATCGGCGCCTCAGTTGGTGTATCGGGGAGCGCCGGCGGCGCCTCAGGAACCGGGGCCTCTCCCCCAGTTGCCCCCTTCTTGGCCCTTCTACCTCTCCTGCTAGGGACTACTCACGGCAATGCTGGCCCGACGACTCGCTTAGGGCCCCCTACACCGTTCATTGCCGCCATCTGTTTCTTCATCTCGGCCATGTCTTTTACGAGCATGCGGAGCATCTGATCGGTACCGACCCGCTTTCCGACCTTCTTGCCCGGCATTCTCCAACGATGATTCTCTGAAAGAACAAAGACAAAATTACAACGCTCAAAAATGGCTCTTCGTTCCGTCTCGAGCTCACGTGCAGCGGGGAGGTGCAGCTTCAGAGCACAGGAACAAGAGGATGCTACCTTGGCTTGTCGCTCCTTTTATCCTTCTTCGGGCGGGCGTAAACCCGCCTCCGCCCGCCTCCGGGGGCGTGGCTGGCGGCTTCAGTGTCTAGGACAACCCACTCTAGGGCGGGAAAAAGCGCGCCCCGGCTACGCCGCTTCGGGCATACCAGCCGAGACTCGCCTCCCGCCCAAGATGGCTTCCCGGGGGGATCGGGGTACTCCACCATACGTTCGGGGGGACCGAGTGGTCGCCCCTTTCCAATATAGGACTTTTAGATCGACAAAGAACTCGAAGCACCAAGAGCTAATTACTGAGAAACGTCTTGCAGAGGTTTTTCATTATGTACGGGGTATATAGCAATTCATTTGGTAAAATATAAAGAAAGAAAAATAGGTATCAAGGACACCTATCTTTTTATGCAATAAGAACAGAATATAGAGTTTAGAAACAGTAGCTATTTGAACATCTCCAAAATTTTGGGTACCCATACTAGCATTTGAATTGTGGGCAATATGATGTATTTTTTAAACATTGTCTTACATTTGGAAGGCAAAAATTCATAGAAATTCAACAGGTAATAATAGTGGCTCTAACATTCTGAGTTCCAATAAGTTTCCCGATAAAAATTGTACCTCACTTGTGTATGTAGGCCTTGTTCCCACAGCAGGAATCAGCCTAAAATGCAACGTAGACCCACAACATTTTTACTGTGGAACCAGACAATTTTTTGGCACAGTGCCTAGCTGTGTATTTTAAACCCTAGCTCAGCCGGCACCTAGGGAAACCTGGCAAACCTATATATTTCTGAAAACTAGACATCCAGAGGAATCCAGAATTCTGTTATCCAGAATCCCTTGCAAACCTCAAACTTTCTCAAAAAATTAATTTTTCTCACTTTTCTGTGACGGGAAGTTCTGAAATCTGCATGGGTCCACAAAACTCCACCCCGCATTGCCCAATGTCTTCCAATAAAAATGGTACCTCACGTGTGTCGGTAGGCCCAGTACTTAACAAAGGAACTGGCCAGAAACGCCACGTGGACAGACGGCATTTTTACTGTGAAAATTGACCCTTGTCTAGATGTGTATTTTGAACCCTAGCTCTGCCAGCAAACAGGGAAACCTTGTTAACCTATACATTTGTGAAAAACATACATTCAGCGGAATTCAGGAATAGGTGACTTGACAGGGTCTCATTAAGTTCTGCTACACAGAATCCCTTGCAAACCTCAAACTTTGTAAAATTAAAGAATTTTTTTTACACATTTCTGTGATGGAAAGTTCTCCAATCAGCGTGGATCCACAAAATTCCACCCTCCCTGTATTCCCCAAAGACTTCCAATAAAAATGGTATCTCACTTGTGTGGGTATGCCTAGTGCACCGACAGGAAACTGCTCAAAATGCAACTTGGACACACCACGTTTTTACAGTGAAAACTGACCCTTTTTTTGCAAACTGCCTAGGAATAGATTGAGAACCCTAGGTCTGCTGGCACGTAGGGAAACCTAGCAAACCTATACATTTCTTAAAACTAGACACCAAGGGCAATTCAGGAGGTGGTGACTTGTGTGGCTCTCACCAGGTTCCATTACCCTGAATCCCTTGCAAACCTCAAACTTTGTAAAAAAAAAAACAAATGCTCCAAATATTTCTGTGATGAAAAGTTCTGGAATCTAAGTTGATCCATAACATTCCACCCACCCTGCATTCCCCAAAGTTTTACAATAAAAATAGTGCATCACTTGTGTGGGTATGCCTAGTGCCCGTGACAAGAAATAGCCCAAAAAAGCAAAGTAGTCACACCACATTTTTACAGAGAAAACCAAGACTTTTCGATCAAAGTGCCTAGCTGTGACGGCACCTAGGGAAAGCTAGCAAACCTATACATTTCTGAAATCTAGACACCCATACGAATCAAGGATGGGGTGACCTGAGTAGCTCTCGCCAAGTTCTGTTAACCAGAATCCCTTGCAAACCTCAAACTTTGTCAAAAAAATTGTTTGCCTCACATTTCTGTGATGGAAATTTATAGAATCTGCATGGGTCCACAAAATTCCACCCACCCTGCATTTCCCAAAGTCCTCCAATACCAGGAGACTGAGGGTAACGCTCTGTGGTATAACATTTGTGGCGACACGGTTATCCTATGCTAAAATATGTGGAAAAGTTGATTTTATTGCTTAATTTGAGTTTTGCAGGGGATTCTGGGTAGGGAAATGTTGGGAGATCCACTTAAGCCAAACCTCCATGGACTCCACTGAGCATCTAATTTTGATAAATGTGTGGGTTTAGTAGGTTTACCTAGAAGGCCGCCGAGCCCGGGGCCAAAGACCCAGGTGCCCCTCTTACAAAACTAGATAATTTTGTGATAGGTAATTTTGATGTCTCTTGAATATGTTTTGGGACCTTTCCTGTCGCGGGTACTTGGCCCACCCACACGAGTGAGGTACCATTTTAATTGAGAGACCTGGGGGAATGCTGGGTGGTAGGAAATTTGTGTCAGCGCAGTGATCCCACAACTTTCCCACACAGAAATTTGAGAAGAATTAGACTTTGTCAGCTATATTTGAGGTTTGGAAGGGATTCTGGGTAGGAAAACATTGGGATGTCCATGCAAACCATAACTTCTTAGATTTCCCAGGGTGTCTAGTTTTCAGAAATGTGTGGGTTTGGTATGTTTCCCTAGATGGTCGTTGTGACCAGGACCAAAAATGCAGGAGACCCCCTTGAAAAACCAGGTTGTTTTGTGGTAGATAGGTGGGCACTTGTGTTTTTCATACCAAGTTGGCAAACATCTGTGGGAACCTAAAAACCCCAGACATTGCTAAAAACTAGACAATTGTGGGAGGCCAGGGAGGTTTGGCTTGCGTTGATCCCCCCAAATGTTACTTCCCAAAATTTGCTGTAAACCTCACATTCAGTGAAAAAGTCAAATGTTCCTCTTATATCTGTGTGGGAAAGTAGTGAGATCACTGCACGGCACACATTTCCTACCAGTCAGCGTTCCCCTCAGTATCCCGATAAAACATTACACCATTCTTGTGTGGATGAGCCAAGTGCCAATGACATGAAAGGGCCAAAAATATGTTGAAATTGAGGGGGGCCCAAAGAGGGTCTTAAAATGCAGTTTATTTATACGTATTTGGGCTGTTGCTACTTTGGGCATTCACACAAGTAAGGTATCATTTTTCTCTGGAGACCAAGGGGAATGCTGGGTAGTAGGAAATATGTACCTGCATGGTGATACTACAAGTTATCCACACAGAAATGTGAGGTAAATGTGACTTAATAAGTGCATTTGAGGCTTGCAGGGATTCTGGATAGGAAAATGCTGGGGGACCCTTTGAAGCCACACCACTAGCCAAGAGTCAGTACATGCACACAACCATCCACACACACCACCAGTAAAGCGGCATCCGCACACACTGCCAGCCAAGCACCATCCATACACACTGCCATCCAAGCGCCTTCCATACACACCACCAGCCAAATGCTATCAATGCACACAGTCAGCCAAGCAATGTCTACGCACACAGCCAGCCAAGCACCACCCACGCACTCCACCAGCCAAGCAACATACCCACACACTACAACCAAGCAGGGCCGGACTGGGAACAGCAACCAGCCCTGGCAGATTTCTGCTTGTCCGGCCCTGGTGGTTCTAGTAAATAGCACCGCTCCCACTTTTGTTTACAGGGGCCGGATATTGCAGCATTGCTTCAAAAAACGCCCCCAGTGACAAAACCACCACCCATTGCCAGAAAACTGGCCCCACCCTTCCGGCCCACCAGGGAAATGCCCAGTGCCCACTAGGCCAGTCCAGCCCTGCAGCCAAGCACCATCCATGCACACAGCAAGCAAAGCATTGGTCCACATACACTGCCAGCCAAGAACCATTCCACTCACACCACCAGGAAAGCGCCAATCTACATACACCATCATCAAGCGTGATTCCACCCACACCATCAGCCAAGTGCAGGTACAGGCACACCACCAGCAAAATGTCAGCCAAAGGTCAGTACATTCAGACCTTCAGTCAAACTCCAGTTTACATACACACTATCTCGCCCTGGTTTCTAGTGGTTCTCTGCCCCTGCTTGGGTGTAGATGAGAAAAAAACAGCCAAAATGGGAGCAACCCTTGCCTGTTGGGATTCTCACTGACATGCCCAAAAATATTTCCCTGGTGCCTAGTGTGCTTTCTTCCCCTTGGGTAAGCGCAGATTAGGGACTATCACCCCATATGTCTCCCTAGGTAGTCAGAAAGACTGAGACAATTTTTGGGGGGTGGTGGAAGTAGTGGCATGCCCGTTTTGGGCTGCCGTCCGCTCTACATATAAAACAATACAGTCCCTGGTGCCTAGTGGGCTTTCTGCCCCTCCGGGGGACAGATCAGGGGCTATTGGCCCATCTGCCTCTCGGGGGGCAACAGAAAGACTGTGGAATTATTTTGGGAAACTGGGGGCATTGGCATACCCATTGTGGGCAGACCCCACCCCTAAAAACCATAAACAAATTATCCCTGACATCTAGTGGGCTCTCTGCCACCATCTGTCTCCCAGGGGGGGGCGGAAAGACTGGAATTTGTTTAGAGGGTGGGGGCATAGGCATGCCCATCTTGGGCAGCCCCACCACCTAATTACAATGAAAAAACTTCCCAGGTATCTAGTGGTCCTTCTGCCACACTGGGGCCTCCCGGGGCTACTTCCCCCATCTGCCCCCTAGGGGGACAGAAAGACTGTAATTTTGTGGGGGTGGGGGCATTAGCTCCCCTTCTTGTGGAACCTTCACCCCTAATTGCAATGGAAAAATATTCCTGGAATCCAGTGGGTTTTCTGTCCCCCCGGGAGGCTGATTGGGGGTTACTGCGCCCATCTGCCTGCACGGGTGATAGAAAGACTGGTTACTGCTTTTTCTGATGAGGGGCAGCAAAGGCCCTCCCTGGTGTCTTGTGGGTAGATCCCTGCTTGGAGATCGCCCTCCTGGGGTGACCCCCAAACAGAGATCCATTACATATGGGTACAATTAGGGAGGGGAGATTATTTCCTTTCCAATGATACGTCTCCTGACTTTCCATGTGCTCAGGGGACTGAGATAGCCCCCTGAGCACATTGAGAGTGTAACTGAAAAGTTAGGTTTCACTGAAATTACATCAGTGCGACGTGCTCACTAATCGTCATTTCAGGGAAAGCATCTACACAGCCTTGGGAGATAGGGAAGTTCTTCCCCAGCTCCCAAGGATTTGGGGGGCAAAAAGAAATCCCTCTGGTGCCTGCACCAGAGGGATATCAATTCTCATGGGCGAGGACGGCCGGGAACCGTCCTGGGCTCACCCCCAACATGGCGCGGGGTAGCTCCCGTCCGGCCTGAGCACGGAAGGGGTTAACTGGTTAGCATTACATGCCTGGTAACTACTTACTCTATTTACTCTATTTATGGGGCATAGCTTAAAATGTTTACAAATATTATTGTTGCTGGGATGACGACGTAATGGGTATAAAGTTACAGCCTACATATACACATGTGAAATTTATATTTGTCTTCTTATGTGCCGTATACACATTGCCAGCATTACTTACACATTTTATATACTTTGGCTACTGTATATTTTACAAATGGATTAACACGCTTTTGGTGAATACTGTAATGTGTGCTAAGGTGAAATAGATAACTTACCAGACTCAATTCCATCAGGTATTCCAAGCAAGCATGCACCTTCTCCTCCCAGGCAGTGCGTTGTAATGGTGGCCCAGGGAGGGCCACCAACAGTCTTCTGTGTGGTCAGGGGATTCCTGTTGGCTAAGGCCTTGACACTCTTCTTAATGGTGTCCACCTCTTTCTGATATCATCCTTTGTGCGCAGGGTGCTAGCTACAGAGATCACTTTGTTGACTATCCTGTCCCACATCTGATTCTTCTAAATGACAGAAGTTTGTTGGACTTGGGTTCCAAATAACTATGGCTCAACTCTGATGATTTAATGCACCAGCACTGAAAACTCTGTGTGGTTGTGTCTTTTTTTTGACATTGTATGATTTGGTGGGTGAGAGAAAGAAATAAAAAGTGGTGTACAGGAAACTAATTACAACTAATATGTGTTTTGAATGGTGATATGAAAGAGAATGAATGTGTGTAAGGGCTGGATGCTGTGACACTAAAGAAAAGCAACACGGTCAGTCCTGCTCTGCTGAAAGATTGTAGCAAAGGATCATGGTCTGGTACAGTGTGTTTTCATAGTTGGATTGGTAGGTGTGTCTACTCTTTAAATTGACATCAGCTGTATGGTTTTGTCATCACATACTAAGGGTGTTGTTGTGATGCTTAGCGTAAGTTGCTCAGAGGCACACTTAACATGAGGCCTACAAACCGCCATGTAACCATCAAGACATCTGAAGTATCATAATCTGCTTGGTGGTACAACAGATGCATTAGCGCAGTCGGAATCCCTATCGACAGCCTTTCCAACCCACGCGGTCAATTCAAAACTAACTCTGACTGCCGCTGTCGGAGAATAGGCCTGTATGCATCATAATTCGGTGGGAGAAGACACAGCAGACTCGGTGGTTGGACCTCACGGACAGTCAATCCGACAGACGTGATGAGGCCCATAATGTTTAAACAACCAATATATTATCATATTTCCCACACAAAAAAAAATAATTAAATGAAACATGCTGTTATGTAGCTGCAGATCTTTCTATGTATCCACTTAATAAAAAGTATAATCCAATGGCAAAATAGTTTACAAAAAGACTAAAAAAACGAAAAATCTAAACAAATACACTAGAAATCCCTCGAAGCAATGCAAATTATCTAGGAACCATACAAAACCTGAAAAAGTGTTTAAATGAAGGAAACACTCCAGGAACCAAAATTGTTTCCTTAAGAAAAAACTTGCATACACTCACAAATGTCTTACAAAACAATTATTAACAATCATGTTAAGTAAATTAAAAAATCTACCTGCAAAACATTTACATTTTCATAAATACATATACATAACAGTTAGTCATCAAAATATATCAAACATAACTGAATTTAAAACAAAGCAATACATTACAAAAATGTTGTATGAAAAGCAAAAACCACAAACTAGTAAATAGTAAACTAGTAAATAAGTGAAACACTAATACAATAAAACATACATAAACCCCACAAACAACATTATAACTAGTTTGTACATCTCACTCCTAAATCCATAACAAAACTTCAAAAAAGGACTTACCTGCTACGACGAACAGCAGGACCTTCCTGCGACTGGTTTCAGAAAATTAGACAAAATATAACACAGCTCGATTACAAAACAGAAGGTAGTGGTACATAAAAGTGTCTGCTAAATAAATCTGAACAAAAGAGTATCCTCCCTTAGAAATTTAATTTGGAATACATATTGTGAATGTGCTTAATGGATGTATACAAAAATGAAAAATATGATTGAACATGTATTACATGTCAAAAATTGTTGTGATTAAATGCAAACAAATTGCAAAGTGTAAATTAAATAACTGATTAAATATGTAAATTACTTAATATATACTGGAAAAACATATGGTACAAGGTTACAAAAATGTATATAAAATAAGTAAAACATTTTAAAAAATATGTTAAACAAAGGAAAAAAAGTTGAAACTATGTAGGATGCAATAGTATTGGAATATACTTTACATGTTTTGTTATTCTTAAAAAGTTTTTAAATATGCTTTATTTACTTAATACTATATAAATATTAATTTTTTAACTTGAAGTGTATATGATTCAAAATGTAAAAATAAAATAAAAACTACTTTACGAACATAAATAAAATTGGGAAAATGTGTCATGTGTCCTTTTTATAAAAAATATATTAGTTACAAACATACAGCATTTGTTTTCTAATATTTCCAATCACCAACTATGCTACTAAAATAACACAAATTGTTTCTGCCACATACTAATACAATTTTAATATAACATTTCAGAATAAAAATTCTAAACTTAAAGAATCATACTCTAATATAAAATATTATCGAACATTTGTAGACACTAAAGGGGTGACATTTGCTATTCCCACTCCAATCTAACCTTATTGGGGGAAGGCACTAGACACTAAAGGGGTAACATTTACTATTTCCACTCCAATTTAAAAACCCATTTGGGGAAGGCGTTGGACACTAAAGGGATGACATTTACTATTCCTGCTCCAATCTAAACCATCTTGGGGAAGGTGAGGACACTATAGAGGTGAAATTTTCTATCCACACCGTGATGTTAACCAATTTGGGAAAGGTGGTTGTGTCTTTTTTTTGACATTGTATGATTTGGTGGGTGAGAGAAAGAAATAAAAAGTGGTGTACAGGAAACTAATTACAACTAATATGTGTTTTGAATGGTGATATGAAAGAGAATGAATGTGTGTAAGGGCTGGATGCTGTGACACTAAAGAAAAGCAACACGGTCAGTCCTGCTCTGCTGAAAGATTGTAGCAAAGGATCATGGTCTGGTACAGTGTGTTTTCATAGTTGGATTGGTAGGCGTGTCTACTCTTTAAATTGACATCAGCTGTATGGTTTTGTCATCACATACTAATGGGTGTTTTCAAGGACAAGGAAACGCAGATGTATAGAAGGGGTCGTGGGTATACATCCTTTGTAAAGGAACAGGTGGTCCCTTAATTTTAATTTGTACTGAGCTCAGCCATTTTTAAGGTGACTATAACAATAGTGAACAAATTCAGTCCCAATTTCTGGAAATACCAATACCATCAACTCATAGAACAAAAACATTTTTAATAATCATGGTACTATATATATAAACAATGTTTTGATCCCACTTATTGGTATGGACATCATCATCAGGGTAAAACCTATTTCAGAAAGGTGTTGGACACTAAAGGGTTAGCAGGTACTATTCCCATTCCAATCAAAATTAATTAGGGGAAGGTGTTGGACAGTGAAGGGATGACATTTACTATTCCCACTCAATATAAGGGGTGATGTTTACTATTTCCACTCTGATCAATGCAAATTTGGGAAAGGCATTGGACACTAAGGGGGGGGATATTTACTATTCCCACTCCAATCGAAACAAATTTTGAGAAGGCTCTGGAACCTAAAGGGGTGACATATAATATCCCCACTCCAAACTAAACTAATTTGGGAAAGGTGTTGTACACTGACGAGGTGACATTTATAATTCCCACTCCAATTTTGAAAAAATTTGGAGGAGTTGCTGGAGACTAAAGGGGTGACATTTACTATTTCCACTCTGATCTATGCAATTTTGGGGAAGGTGTTGGACACTGAAAGGGTGACATTTACTATTGTCACTCCAATCTAAACAAATTTGTGAATGGTGTTGGACACTGGACATTTACTATTCCCACTCCAATCAAAACCTATTTCAGGAAGATGTTGGACACTGAAGGGGTGACATTTACTATTCCCACTCTCAATCAAAGAAGGCATTGGACTGTAAACAAGTAAAATTTACAATATCTACTTCAAACCAGACCATTTTACACAAATAATACTAACTAAACATTTAGGGCATCTAGATGGGTACCGGAATGTGTGAATCCGATTCGGAGCCTATGTTTCCGTCATCATCCGCTCTGAACGATCTAGTACGATGCAAAGATTTCGTTCGCATTGACTATATCATTTCCGGAACTCAATCCTGTCCGTCTGACTCGTTAGAAGACGAATCGTGCCGCGTAATGGAGCCAGATTCTTACCGAGTGAGTACGATGGACAATTCAGTCAGCTGTATTGCCTCTTGCTTAGTGAGACAAAAAGGATGTTGGAATCGGACTTCAGGGGGCCCTAACAGGCCCCCCTTCACCCGGAGACCATCTAATCGGTCACTTGGGTTGCCCACTGGTCCCCCCAATCCAAGCATGCACCGTGTGGTGGGCAACATGGGGTGCCCGCCACAGGGTGTACACTTTTCCCCACCCACTCCTTTTTGCTATGGGAGCCTGTGTATGCGTCAGTACATGAGCTCTCATAGAGTTCAATGGGAGTCAAAGCGTACCAAATCCGTCAGCATACGGCCGCATCATACTCTTTCGATCAGACTAGCACAGCACGATTCACTTGGAAAGCCCTCCGGATCCGAGTCGTGTGGAGGGTTTTCTTAGCGAGATTGTAATTGGGCTCTCAAAATACACGGTCAATGCTTGGTACTCATGCACTTTTTTTTACTATAGAATTACATAAAATTGTATCTAAAAACACTCTAACTAAAACTACAAACCCATGAGTACGTAAGTAAGTTGTTAAATATATAGAAAGCAATTCATCACTATTAATAATAATTGTATTTTTTTTCAAAACTGTTACTACTATTCATAAAGTTTAAACCATAAAATGATAAATAAAATCACTATACAAATTAACAATCTTGCGAAGTTTCCACTACTTCGCATTACGCGAACTGCACGTAGCACAATGCAAACACGCGTAGACTAGCGTAGTGCCGCGGTCATTTTTTGCTTGCTCGCGGTCTTCACTGTCAAGTTGGTGACCACGAGCAAGCAAAATGACATACTCGTTCGCGATCAGCAACATCAAGTTGCCGATCGTGAGGGTGGAAAATAAATCTCTCAGCGAGATTCTCAACGTGGGGAGGTCAGGTTTTTCATTGTGATTGCACAGTGCCGGATGCTTGTCCGCATCTTTGAAAACAGCATCTTTCTCAGTGCGAACAGGCTACTACGCAGTTCGCGTAGTGCTACGAGTAGCCCATGTAGTGCGAAGTGCAATTTGCGTAGTTTCACTTAGCGATACTTCACAAACTATGCCCAGCCCTACTTAGCACCACCTGAGATGGTTATCGGATTTCATGCAGAGTTTTTCAACCAGCTACACACCTATTTTTATAAAAACAGTAACAATACAGGTACACAACATAAAAAGGAAGCAAGTGGTTCAATAAGTACTGTAAGGAGGCTCGTGGTTCCCTAGGGAAAGCATTTATGGAAGGTGATATAATCAAGGTTCAGCCTGCCAGGCAGAAATACAAGAAAGCCCTGGAGATAACTTAGAAACTGTAGGACAATAATAGATGGCAGGATCTCAATTGTGCGTGTGAAAATAAAAACCATAAACAATTCTGGGATGTAGTAAAATGGGGCAGAGATGGACGCCCTGTAGAGCCAACACATCATGTAAGCCAAGATCAGTGGGTAAACCTTTTTCAATCACAATACGCTTGCAGTACAGATGATAGGGATATGTCTGAGCTCTCACATACTTACTATGATGGCCCAGCTTTTAATGAAGTTGATGATGATATTGCTCTGGGCATTGTGCTGGGAGGTTAAGCTCCATGCCCTGATGGAATCCCAGCTGATATATTCCTACCCAATAAATCTAAATGGAACAGATATATTCTGATTTTAAAGAATGAAATCACTAAAGGTAAGCCAGTTCCCCACTCATGGAAAGAAGCGGAGATAATCCCAATTTTTAAAAAGGGGGATAAGTCTTTGCCTGGGAATTACAGACCCATAGACTTAATTTACTCATTACAAAAGACTATGGGACACCTCGTGCTAACCAAAATTCAGGGATGGATTAGTGAGCAGGAAATATTTTCACCTTTCCAGGCAGGTTTCCGGTCATGTATAAGTAATATTGAGACAATCCCGAGCGCACTTACAACTTAAAAATAGACAATGCAGTTAGTTGAAGGACAACAAAATTAGTGCAAATCCAACAATGGTATCTTGTTTTTCTTTTAGTTGATAGTTCTACACAACGCAGCCAGCCATCACGTGTTTCATCAGAGAAACAGTGATCTCTGAATCTTCAGGGCTGGGAATGATACAAAACATGAACTGAGGACACTTGATGGATGACACAAATAAAAGGAAAACAATTGTCTGCACACATGCGAAGATATACATCACCCGACACACGTGGAGACCACATTGGAAAAAAAGAAAGGTAAAAGACCCATAACATGAGGTGACAGGCGTAACCCTGTGCTTACTGCCACTACTGATAAAAAACAACACACTGTTGAACTGATCAGGAGCTCAGAGCCTTGGTGACATCATTGCAATTTGGGAATATTCTAATCTATTAAAATCATGTGAGTATGAATACTAGTCTAAAAAACCAATTGTTGTGCTGTGAATAGGGCAAGACAGGCCACATGACTATTACAGATATGACAATCACTGTGACGGAATTGAAAAAGCGTCAGTATCCTCATCATTAAAATTTGTCATTTTGGAAATAAAGCTCAAAGGAGCATCATTTGTGAACTACGGTAAGTACTCCTACTGGTTATGAGACTGTGAAGGAATTTACATATAATGTAAATCGAAATACTGGGCCAGAGTATAATGACCATAGGTACCTGTCTGGAAAATTCCAAGCTGTGTGTAGTCTACTGAAAAGGAGAAAAAAGAGACGAAGACGGGAGTTAATACACGCGTCCCGGAGACCGTGAAGATACACGATGATCATGAGAAATACAACTGAAAGGGACTAAATTTATTCTTCCCCCCAGCCGGTGATAATTCCAAACCTGTGGGGTATAAGTGCATCAGAGGACAATTTAATTAACTGTCATAGAATTGCTGTGAGCTAAGGAGAAAATATGTCCAACGGAAAATTAATAGCAATAGAGTCAATATTGCATGTAATAGTTAGGCCATAGTAAAAAGTATAATGAAGTATGCATAATACCTGAATAGGGCCACAGATGGCAGGAAACTGAAAAATAACAAGGAAACGACAGAGTGAGCCATAGGTTGTAAAACGAAAGTGATTGTGTGCTAATGAGGTCAAATGCTTGCATGCAAAAAAGATTCTCACCGTGAAAACTGTGAAAGTTCCCAACCGAATCACGGGTGCTCACTTGTCTTAAAAGGTAATGGCTACGGCAACCTAAGGATTGTCAAAACAGGTACATATTATGTACAGGAATTTGCAGTATGCTAGGTTCTCCTGTGCAAAAAAAAGTAACGTGACCTGATAAAAACTTAAAGAAATCTCTTCTAACGAGTTTTGCTTATGGGTCGATAACGCCAGTACGATCATACCGCAGGACATGTCCATGGAAATGATGTAGGTCCTAATCTGGAGCGCGGAAAGAAAAAAGTTAAAAAACCATATCAATGACGACTGAATCCAATATCAACTTGAGTCCTGAAAACCTTATGTGCGCAAACGGGAGACACTTACATGAGGGTATACGTCCAAATGGTGCGGCAAATATCGGGGCGAGACACGGGTGGTGTGTCTGCCAATCTATGGAGCCAAACAGAATGAAAAAGGGGCATCAGAATCCCAACTCCAAAGTAATAAATGGAGGTAGGCAATACAAAAAGAAGTTCGCAATTGAAGGCAGCCCAAGAACCTACTTTTGAGGTATGCAGAGATCGTATCCTGGTGTCTCCACTTCAATCCGTGGAGTGAGGAAGGAGCTCGCTGGAAGTGACTAAATTCTCACCATGGTGAAAAGACTAGAGCGCGTCAAACACGGTTGCGTCCCAGTCCTGTGTGGGAAGTATAAGGCGGTGAAGGTGAGCACAGTTGCTGGCCATTAAAAAAACACATTGAGATTGCAGTTCTGGTATCAAACTGCATGTTAAACTTATTTAGGTAAAATGTATGTTGTAACAAGGAATAAAGGGGAGAAAAATTGATGCAAAAGACCCGACCAGACATAGTAGAAGTACTCCAACTTAAAGGAGTACTGTTTATAGGAATACTTATTAAAAAAACTCCATTTGTGGAAAAGTCCAAGCGAAAAAGGAATCAATACGGAAGCCCGTTTACAAAATATATAATAACATATCGGTGAGCAAAGATTGGTATGGCGTGACTACTCGTTAGTAGTCCTCTATAATGAAATTTGGTCAGGCCATTATATGTCTAGAGGACGGTTGGAATTTGCGAACAGTGACGCTAGGAACAGAGAAGGGAGGGGGGTTTGTTACATGTAAGGAGAGATTACGGCTAGTCGATTGAATATCATTCGGCTAGGATTGAGACAAAGTAACAAGACAAGGGAAGTACACAGACTAGTGATCATCATATTAGAAGAAGACATCCAACCTTGATTTGCATGATGATGAAATGAGTTGGCCAAGAGGCTCAAAATGAGCAGACTGTTTGTTGTCTATTTCTCAAAAAAGGGTGTCAATAAGCATTTTGCCTATTTACAATTACACATACAGTTTTACAGAATATACCTGTCATATATTATACAAAAAACTCATAGTGATCCACCACAAGGCGATCATGAACATAATCAAATAAACGTGTAAAAGTGAAGGAGTTTACAACATGTACTCCCCTAGTTGAGGCAACAAGTGCAACCACTGCATACATATTAGGACAGCAGTAGTGGAGCACTCATACCTGTATAATTATCATCAGAGAACTCAGTCACCCAAGAAGTATTGCATCTCAGAATCACAGCTAAGACCATGTTCTACTGTGTGTAACCTCATAATCCACATGGCTTCTCTTCGCCTCAGATGTAACTCCCTGTTCCTACTTCATGGGCTGTGATTAATGGCTTCAATCCCAATGAAGGTAAAGGACTTGCGTGAATCCTGGGCAGTACACAGTGTGGCATGGGTGGCTACACGGTATCTCACGTCGTGCTGGTGTAGAGCCCTCACATGTTCGGCAATTCTTTCTTTCTATGCCCTAATAATACTGCCTACATACTGTTTGCCACATGCACATTCGATAATGTAGACAACAAATCTTGTGTATGAGTACTATTGACCAAACCTTTCGCTTCACCCTACTTTATTGGAAAACTGTGGTTTTGGAAAAAGGCAGCCTATATGCTGCCTTTGAAGATTTAAAGTCAGCTTTTGACCTTGTTTTTCATAATAGGCTGTGGAGGGTATTGCAAGACCTTAAAATGCCCCAAGAATTATTAACTCTCATAGTGAGACTCCATGAGGACAATTATGCAAAAATCAGGTGGGGTAGCCAGGGTCAGGTCACCCCCACGCTTTTAGAGTGGAAAGGGGATGAGACAAGGTTGTGTGATGGCCCCACCTTTGTTTTCAATTTTTATTAATGGGGTTGTAAAATTATTAAAAGCTAATGCAACGGACCCGCCTATACTGGTGGGCGTAAAAATTCCTGTTCTTATGTTCGCTGACGATACTCTGTTATTCGCAAAAACACCTAGGGGCTTACTGCGAGCCCTAATGCTCTTCGAGGAATTTTGCCACCTCCGGGTTTTGGAGATAAATGTAACCAAAACAAAATTATTGACGTTTAACCCGCTTAGATCCTTTAGAGAAGTGATGGTGCTGAATGAGCGCCCTCTGGGGCAGGTAAAAGATTTTATATATCTAGTGGTCCTCATGCAGGGCGACATGAGGTGGGGTAAGTAACTACATATGGCCGCATTGAAACATCGCCAGTTGATCATTCACAAAACCAGTCAGCCCTGTCTTGACCATTTATAACATGAAAGTAGTTAGTGCAGTATTATACGGGGCAGAGCTCTGGGGAATTAAAAATCTTTCTAAACTGACTGCAGATGAAAATACTTTCCTACAAAAAATGACTTGCCTTCCCCAAAGCACTCCAGCGCGGCCATTACTTTATGGTCTAGACAGGATGACACTGGCTGACAGTGCCAGATTACGCCCCTTGCTGTACTGGCGGATAATTTGGTCAACTCCTGAACTGACACCCTATGTTGAGGGCCAAAAAGATCTACTATGAGCAGATAGTTATAAGACGATCCAATGGTTACAGAGTGTTAGGTCTAAACTAGTAAACATTGGTATGGCTGCCCAAAAACACTCCATTTCCCTCTAAAGCACAACTAAAGGAACGATACTAGGGATCGGTGAACGCCACCCTTTTCAGGAATAGTGATCCCTCAACATTAACGGGCCAATTCTTAGTGGCTAAAAAAACACAAAAGCTAGAATCTTACTGGGACATCATTACGAAGCCTCACAATAGAAAGCTCTTTTTCCAGATGAGCGTAGGCACGTAACCTGTCAAGGCTTTCACTGCAAGTTGGGGCACAGCAGATGACACTTCCTGCCCTATTTGTAAAGCAAACTTGGAGTCTCTTGCACATCTGCTATTTGTGTGTCCGGCATACTTGGCTGGCCCCAATCTGTAGAGTTCCGGTACTGGGAAAGGCGAGGTAGCACTCAGACTAATCCATACCGAAACATGGCCACCACTTGTTATAGCCCTAGCTAAATTTCTAGGGTGGGCATGGATTATTAGATCTAAAGCGATTGCGGCTTTATATTTAATGTATATTGTATGCTGTATTCTCTATTTTCTTGGCTGCTAAAATGAGGTCGGGGTTGTTGTCTTCCTCATATTTTAATATTTTAACATTTAAATGTAAAAGGTTTTCCTTGAATATTGGTATATATTCTTGAGAGGAGCATATACATTCTTACTGTTGTTTTATTAATTTTTATGGTGGGAAATTACCCTTTTAACAGCTTTGTATACTTTGGTCATATATTTTGTATTGATTCAGCTTTCATGACTATTTGTCGAATAAAGCTATTATGACTGACAGACAACTACAATGTTTTTGGTTTTTTCCATTCTTTTCATACTTTTTATTTTCCATCAGTAATTACATTTTTCAGTCTTTTTTATACCCTTCCTCTATTATTTGTGGATCCCACCTTACTTCTCTCGTCCACATGTCTTCATTTCTTACTGTTGTGTTCATCGTGTAGTTTTCAACCTGACTTTACAATATATAGCTGGATTAACAGCGGCTTCAAAACATAGCTAAAACCAATGCAAATATTGTGACATTAAAAAATACTTTTAAAAAATCTATTTAGAGGCATACATGCTATAGAACATTTTAACTTTGTGGAAATGTCACTACCTGTATATAGCACTATATATGTGTACATAATATTTTTACACACTTGAAATGCTACTATGCCAAAACAAAACTGTACAATTACAATTTTTTGGGATTACATTGTTTTAAATGTTACTAAAAAAATGGTTTGCAATATTTGCTCAAAGCCTTCCTTAATCTTTCTCTTACATGATCTCCCACACACCCTTAAGCCTATTATTCCCTTACCTATAAATTGCATATCTATTCACTTCCTTTCCAAGTTTAAAAACCTGTATGCTCTACCTTGATCCTAAAAAAGCCCTTATTCTTCCACATACATTGAAGTATTTTATTACACAATGCTGTCAGAATTTTATTACAGTAATAACAAAAAATATATATATATTGTAAATGTAAAAATACAATAAAATGTTTGCTGTGTTAATAAAGTTTTAGTTTATAAAATCTAAAACATCTGCTGTTTTTTATTACACACTACTTTTGCATCTCATAAAAATCATATACTATTAATAATTTATAATAAGGACTAGACCACTGCCAGAGCCAAGGCCACTGCTTGTTTTTTACACTGCTACATTTGGGCGGGACAAACAGTGTCAAACTTACAAAAACTGAAAGAACACTTGGGGCACTGCAGTGTACGTGCAGTGCCGCCATTTTTGAGATGCAGTAAGTTAAGGGTGGTGTTCATATTTTTTAAACAAGCGGGAATCGGTTAAGCTCCCGGGATGTCACACAATTCAATTGATTTTAATATACACTCTGCTGACTGGTCCCACAAACAAATCGAATATTGCCACTTGCCTTGCCATAATACCACGCTTTTTCTGATCAGATTGACTGATGCTTGGAGGATGTCAGATTGATTCTGTATGCCCAGAGCGAGCGTTAACCTCAAACAAGCACACACATACTGGTTGCGTGAGTCACAGTGACTCAGAACTGATTGTTTTAATGTGTGCAGTCTGCAGTTCTGCATCTCGCTCGGCTTTCGTAGTGTGACTATGAAATTGCCCTCGGCT
Source organism: Lissotriton vulgaris (assembly GCF_964263255.1). Classification (NCBI taxonomy): domain Eukaryota; kingdom Metazoa; phylum Chordata; class Amphibia; order Caudata; family Salamandridae; genus Lissotriton; species Lissotriton vulgaris. Next base: position 273,727,118 of record NC_141695.1, on the reverse strand, counting down.
TTTAAAAGGGCCTGAGCACTTACTCGGGCATGTCAGACTGCTGCTACATCGACAGACACTATTATTGTGCTTCACATCGTCGTGACCAAGGGGAGTCTTAACAATGCACACCTTTGCTTGCGAAAAACATTTTCATCTTCAAAATATTCACTAAAAAAGCCTCAGTCATGAATTTTACACCATGGTGGCGTCGCTACGTCGCAGAGGGCTGGCAAGGAAAGAACTTGGCTGGAGCCACAACACAACAACTCCTCTCAACCACTCCCGCTTGTGCAATGCTGTTAGCTGCTGAACACATCATGCAACGGAAGGAGGGAAGATGGCACGGGACAGACTGGCCAATCACTGCATAGCTGATAATAAAGCCATGCAGCGATTGGCCAGGTGCTCCATGGAGTTGATGAAGCAAACTTTTAAAATGTATTGTGTTTTTGTTCGCAGATTTGAACTCCCATAATTAATAAAAATATTAACGAGTGTTGCATGTTTTTGTATTAATTCAACCTAGAATAATGTGCACCTTCATAAACACACGGGATTAATAATATGTGTTCTTGTTGCATTTGTCAGTATGTTTGAATAATATATTAACTTTGTTTTACTGTTTTTCAACATTAACTGCGGCTGATTTTAATAATAGCATGTGCTTATTTTTAAATGTGCTCTCGTTTATGGCGTATCTTTTATGTGACAGAGTTTTGTTCATTTCTTGTGCTTAAAGCCAGGTAACATAGACTAATGGGTTAACATTAGTGAAGGGGGTGGGTAACAGAATAATTATCATTACTCAAATTAATTGATGTCTTGTGTTTCCTTGCATACTAGAGTCTCGGTAAAAGAGGCCTGTAGCCTATCCTAAAATAGATGTCCGAAGTCCTGTCAAGACGGCCATGCACAGCAAAAAATGAAAGAAAAGCGTTTTGTTCATAATCTTTGAAAAACAAATACGTGGAAACAGAACTGTGCAGGATGTGCCTAGCATTGTATAACTTTCATTGCCAAGGACAGGACATAACAGCGGAAAAGCTCGAGCTGAGGAAGCAATGAACTGTTATTTAATAAAATGTTGCGAGCTCTTCGGAAGAGCTTGTGTCACACGTAGACAAAGGACAATGCCGCTTTTAAAGAATATGGTATTGAATGAGAAGGCGATGACTTCATGGACTGCCACTTGACGACCAATCATTTTGCGAGTTGGCCTGTAATTTGTATTCTTTTAGCTAGTCTTAGATAGAGAAAAGGTATAAAACTTGGTCCCTTGGGAGGAGCTTTGTTGGCTTGTTCCTGTTCTCGTGAGATGCTGTCGGGCTTTGACTCACGTAAGATAACTTTGAACTTTAGATTTTACCCCTTATGTTTCTTTAGTTAAGTCAGGGAAACAGGGTTTAGGGAATGAGACTCAATTTGCTTAAACATTTCTCGTGCTGATTTGATTTAAACTGACAGTCTAATGTGCCTTACTAAATAAGCACGGGCGTAAAATCCGTTCCGCTTGCGGAATTTGCGGATTTTCGGTAAATTCGCAATCCGCAAATTTGCACGCAGCGGATTTTTTTGCTTGGTGATACAATATTGCGGCACGCGGCGTTCACTTACCGTCATTCAGTATTTGCAGAGTTGTTTTTCTCAATATTTTGCGTGTGCTGCGCCATTTTGAATCTTGCTGCGGGATCCCGCGGGAGTTTTGCGACCGCGATTACGTAATCGCGGCTTGCCACTTTGCACAGCGAGAGTTTGTCAACGCGAGTACGCCGTGATCACGCATCGCGGGAGTTCGCAATTGCGAACACGTAGATGCAGCGGGCAGCAACAATCTCGCACTGGCGAAATTGCAAAATTTGCAATTGTGCACAAGAAATCCAACAGCAAGCAGCATAAACCTTCTGAAAATGATGATTTTTATCAGAATAACTCCTCAGGTTGACATTTGCCTGCACTTTTTTTTGCAAGGAGTCCATTTTGGGGGGGTGGTGGGAGGAAGGAAGTGCCCCACTGTCTCCAACTTCCTGTTCCTGTCCAGCAGGCTCCTCCCAGTGCTTTATTCATGTGCTGGTCACTTTCATTCGGATCTTGACCTGGAAGGATTACTTTTTGTGGATGCTGCTGGATATTTGGATTTGAGCCCTTTTTGACTTTCTTTGGATCAGTTTTGGATTAGAAATTTCACAAGTAAGTTTGTTTGGGGCATTACAGTTGCTGCAACTACAGTTTTAGAATTTTCGATTTTTGGGCTGTTGTTGGGGCCTTTTGCCCAGGGGTAGTGAGTGGTGCATGGACTGAGTCTTTCTGTGGGGTCTCTTTAATGTAAACATCATGGAGGGCATGGATGGCATGGGATTGTGCTGATTTTTGTGTGTTTTTTTATTTGTGTGGCTGCTGTTAGGGCCTTTTGCCCAGGGGTAGTGAGTGGTGCATGGGCCTAGTCTTTCTGTGGGGTGTCTTGAATTTAAACATCATTGAGGGCATGGATGGCATGGGATAGTGGTGATTTTTGTGTGTTTTTCGTTTTTTTTGGCTGCTGTTGGGGCCTTTTGCCCAGGGGTAGTGAGTGGTGCATGGGCCTAGTCTTTCTGTGGGGTGTCTTGAATTTAAACATCATTGAGGGCATGGATGGCATGGGATAGTGGTGATTTTTATGTGTTTTTCGACTTTTTGGGGGTGTTGTTGGGACTGGCCATGTGGGTGGGGGCCATTTTGAGTGCTGGTACAGGCAGGCCCTGGCCATGTGCTGGGGGGCAAGGGGCCATTTTGAAGGCAGGCAGTGTTCTCAGGCCTGCACCCATTTTGCCTAGCTTTCATCCTTTATGCCCAGGGGTAGTGAGTGGTGCATGGGCCTAGTCTTTCTGTGGGGTGTCTTGAATTTAAACATCATTGAGGGAATGGATGGCATGGGATTGTGCTGATTTTTGTGTGCTTTTCGATTTGTTTGGCTGCTGTTTGGGCCTTTTGCCCAGGGGTAGTGAGTGGTGCATGGGCCTAGTCTTTCTGTGGGGTGTCTTGAATTTAAACACCATTGAGGGCATTGATGGCATGGGATTGTGCTTTTTTTGGGGTTTTTTTCGATTTTTTGGCTGCTGTTAGGGCCTTTTGCCCAGGGGTAGTGAGTGGTGCATGTGCCTAGTCTTTCTGTGGGATGTCTTGCATTTAAACATCATTGAAGGCATGGATGGCATGGGATTGTGGTGATTTTTATGTGTTTTTCGACTTTTTGGGGGTGTTGTTGGGACTGGCCATTTGGGTGGGGGCGATATTGAGTGCTGGTACAGGCAGGCCCTGGCCATGTGCTGGAGGGAAAGGGGCCATTTTGAAGGCAGGCAGTGTTCTCAGGCCTGCACCCATTTTGCCTAGCTTTCATCCTTTATGCCCAGGGGTAGTGAGTGGGGCATAGGCCTAGTCTTTCTGTGTGGTGTCTTGAATTTAAACATCATTGAGGGCATGGATGGCATGGGATTGTGCTGATTTTTGTGTGTTTTTCGATTTTTTGGGCTGCTGTTGGGGCCTTTTGCCCAGGGGTAGTGAGTGGTGCATGGGCCTAGTCTTTCTGTGGGGTGTCTTGAATTTAAACATCATTAAGGGCATGGATGGCATGGAATTGTGGTGATTTTTATGTGTTTTTCAACTTTTTGGGGGTGTTGTTGGGACCGGCCATGTGGGTGGGAGCCATTTTGAGTGCTGGTAAGGCAGGCCCTGGCCATGTGCTGGGGGGCAAGGGGCCATTTTGAAGGCAGACATTGTTCTCAGGCCTGCACCCATTTTGCCTAGCTTTCATCCTTTATGCCCAGGGGTAGTGAGTGGTGCATGGGCCTAGTCTTTCTGTGGGGTGTCTTGAATGTAAACATCATTGAGGGCATGGATGCCATGGGATTGTGCTGGTTTTTGTGTGTTTTTTTATTTTTTTGGCTGCTGTTGCAGCCTTTTGCATGGGCCTAGTCTTTCTGTGGGGTGTCTTGAATTTAAACATCATTGAGGGCATGTATGGCATGGGATTGTGGTGATTTTTATGTGTTTCTCAACTTTTTGGGGGTGTTGTTGGGACTGGCCATGTGGGTGGGGGCTATTTTGAGTGCTGGTACAGGCAGGCCCTGGCCATGTGCTGGGGGGCAAGGGGCCATTTTGAAGGCAGGCAGTGTTCTCAGGCCTGCACCCATTTTGCCTAGCTTTTATCCTTTTTGCCCAGGGGTAGTGCGTGGAGCTTGGGCCTAGTCTTTCAGTGGGGTGTCTTGAATTTAAACATCATGGAGGGCATGGATGGCATGGGATTGTGCTGATGTTTGTGTGCTTTTCGATTTTTTGGGCTGCTGTTGGGGCCTTTTGCCCAGGGGTAGTGAGTGGTGCATGGGCCTAGTCTTTCTGTGGGGTGTCTTGAATGTAAACATCATTGAGAGCATGGATGGGATGGGATTGAGCTGATTTTTGTGTGTTTTTCAATTTTTTTGGCTGCTGTTGGGGCCTTTTGCCCAGGGGTAGTGAGTGGTGCATGGGCCTAGTCTTTTTGTGGGGTGTGTTGAATTTAAACATCATTGAGGGCATGGATGGCATGGGATTGTGGTGATTTTTATGTGTTTTTCGACTTTTTGGAGGTGTTGTTGGGACTGGCCATGTGGTTGGTGGCCATTTTGAGTGCAGGTACATGCAGGCCCTGGCCATGTGCTTGGGGGGCAAGGGGCCATTTTGAAGGCAGGCAGTGTTCTCAGGCCTGCACCCATTTTGCCTAGCTTTCATCCTTTATGCCCAGGGGTAGTGAGTGGTGTATGGGCCTAGTCTTTCTGTGGGGTGTCTGGAATTTAAACATCATTGAGGGCATGGATGGCATGGGGTTGTGCTGATTTTTGTGTGTTTTTCGATTTTTTTGGCTGCTGTTGGGGCCTTTTGCCCGGGGGTAGTGAGTGGTGCATGGGCCTAGTCTTTCTGTGGGGTGTCTTGAATTTAAACATCATTGAGGGCATGGATGGCATGGGATTGTGCTGATTTTTGTGTGTTTTTCGATTTATTTGGCTGCTGTTGGGGCCTTTTTCCCAGGGGTGGTGAGTGGTGCATGGGCCTAGTCTTTCTGTGGGGTGTCTTGAATTTAAACATCATTGAGGGCATGGATGGCTTGGGATTGTGCTGATTTTTGTGTATTTTTCGACTTTTTGGGGGTGTTGTGGGACTGGCCATGTGGGTGGGGGCCATTTTGAGTGCTGGTACAGGCAGGCCCTGGCCATGTGCTGGAGGGCAACGGGCCATTTTGAAGGCAGGCAGTGTTCTCAGGCCTGCACCCTTTTTGCCTAGCTTTCATCCTTTATGCCCAGGGGTAGTGAGTGGTGCATGGGCCTAGTCTTTCTGTGGGGTATCTTGAATTTAACCATCATTGAGGGCATGGATGGCATGGGATTGTGCTGATTTGTGTGTGTTTTTCGACTTTTTGGGGTGTATAAGTGATGTTACTCTGTCTTCCATTGCTTTTAGGTGCACAAGAGAACCACCAGTGCCAGGAAGAAGTCCTGCAGCGGTGTGTGTGCAGCATAACGTCACGCGACATCACGTGTGGCCACAGACAAGACAACTCTGCAACTCGTGCAACTGCGTCCTGCTGTTCTGACATCTGAAGAAGATGGCCCCAAAAAAAGTTGCCCGTAGCTCCTCTAGCAAGAAAGTTGCCAGTAAGGAGCAGAAGAAGCAAGTTACCAAGGAGACTGGTGTGCCGCCCGCCACATTTTTTAGAATAAAAAAAAGTACGTCTGCTGCAGCAGCGGGATCTGCTGGGGACCAAGCTGGGAGCAGCACCCCCACTCCATTGGGCTCAGTGCCACCACCACCACGCCAATTTAAGTCCAAGCCCTTGAGTGCTGCAGAGACACTTAGTCTAGTTGTTCAATCACCATCGACCAGTGATGTTGGCTCATCGCAAGAAAGTAGCAGCAATGTCCCTCAATAAACACAGGTTATTGTAACTCATCTGACGAGTGTTCAAAAACCACAGCCGCAACAACAACCATATGTGCAAGTACAAGCCCAAGTACATGTGGAGGAGAGGCAGCGCAAGGAGATGCGCAAGCAGAGGTGCATGGAGGGGCACAAGTTCCCACAATAGTTGTTCCTCCACATCAGGAAATCGACATTCAAGCCGAGCTATCATTTGAGGAAGCCACTCCTCCTGATCATTCATTGTCTTCCACATCCCTAGCAAGGAAAAGATCAAGGATGGTGTCTACATCTTCTTCAAGCCCCCTTCCTTCTGATATGGATCTAACTTGGGAACCACCACTGCCGTCTGAGAGTGAGGCACACCATTATCTGACAAAGGTAGCTAAGCGTAAAAGGAAGGTCCCAGAAAGACTCATAGTTATGGGGTGTGATGATGACGCTGAAGAAGTGGCGTATACTACTCCTGCTGATGAAGACTCTCAGGACGACGACGCAGTCATCATACACGCCACTCCACCCTCAGCGGGCATGCAGCAAACAGACATTTTGACCCTAGCCCGAAAATCTGCTGAGCGTGATGTTGTCGACGAGGAGGCAATGGTATCACCATCATTGGAGTTAACTAGTACACCACCACCTATCGCTTCCATATTTGTTTCTCGCCAGAAGGGACCTCCATCCACCTCGACCTCAATTAGTGGTGGTGCAAGTGCACAACGTAGTAAAATTCGGCAACACACATCCTCCACTTCATCTGGCATTAGCAGCATGACCAGTATCGCCTCCTCCGCCCCCCACAGACATTTGAAGTCCGCAGTTTTGGACTTCTTTAGTGTTTGCACAACAAGGGAAAACATAGCCTTTGTAGCATTTGTAAGCTTGCAGTTAGTCGTGGTAAGCTTGGTACCAACTATGGTACCGGAGGCCAGAGAGGTCATCTTGAGAGACAGCACACTGTCCAATGGCATGCACACCTAAGGGAGATCAAGGAAGGCCGAATTGGAAGTCAACAAACTGTATCAGTTGATGATGACGAGGAGGAAGAAGCGTCAACCATTTCTTCACTTACACCCAGTACCCCTGTCAGCAGCACTCCCCCTGTGAGCCACATTAAGAGTGTGGGAGAGAGTGAGACACCAATGCGAAAAAGTTCATCATCACCAAGCGTAACTGGGTCGAAGAAGTCATCATCATCATCCCGTAAAATCATGGTCCAGCCCACCATTAGAAGCATGTTGTTTTCAGAAGCGCCATTTGAATGCAACCACCCAATGACGCGTCTGTATAACACTAAGCTGGCTAAAATGATAGCTCTGGACCTTCTCCCTTTTTCTTTTGTGGAAGTGGTTGGTTTTCTTGAATTAGTGGCAACGCTCAGCCCTAAATGGAAGGTTCCTAACCGGTTCTATTTTGCCAGAGTTGCGGTTCCAGCACTACATGCAGATGTGCTAGAGGTGATTTGGGCAGCTTTGCAGTAGAGTGCTGTTCACACTATACATCTGACAACAGACATGTGGACCAGTGGTGCAGGCACTGATTACATGTGCATCACGGCACACTGGGTCTGTTTTTCAGGAGTTACAGCAAAGCTAAGGGCAGGTGTTGACCCGGACAACGTTTTTAAAGCTGCTCTGAAACATGCAACACTAGCCGTGTTTGGCATGGAGACAAGTAATACAGGAGAAAACATTTTGCAGGAGTTTAACACAAAGGTCTTTCAATGGCTGTCCCAAAAAAAACGCAAGATTGGTTATGTTTCCACGGATAATGGCGCCAATGTAGTTAAGGCCATGGATATGGGTAAATATTTCAGAGTGTTTGGCGCACTGTATAAACCTGGTTGTTAAAAAATTCTTGAGTGAAGAAAGTCCAGTGTGCGAGTTACTGACCACCTGCCGAACAATGTGCACACATTTCAGCCATTCTTTTAAGGCCAGAAAGCTTCTGAGGGCCCTGCTACATGAACGTCGACTGCCAGTGAAAGCACTCATCCAGGAGGTGGCAACACGTTGGAACTCGACCTTCTACATGCTTGAGCGTCTGTATGAGCAGTTTATCGTAGTCGATCAGTATTTCTTTACACTGGGTACAGCTATGAAGGACCTGAGGCTAGATGCGGAGCAATGGGAGCTAGGTAAAAGGCTGACAGACGTGCTTCGTCCTTTTGAGGTCTTCACGCGTGCAGTCAGCAGGGAGGACTGTAATGTGGGAAAAGCTATCCCATTGTTGCGCATGCTAGAGCACCAACTGAAGGCGGTGTCTTCTATGTTTCAAAAAGATGAAGAAAAGCGAGAAGCTTTTGATTTGGCAGAGAAATTATTACAGCACCTACTTTGCGATGAACTTCTTCAAAAGATCCACTCAGAACAGCATTACATTTGTGCTACTATTCTGGATCCATGCTACAAAAAGGCTCTGGCAGGCAGAGCATTCTTTCCTTTTGGTGACACTAAAGTTTTAAAGTACAAACGTTGGCTAGCTGTGTCAGGCATGAGGTTTGAAAGAGACCGGCAGGAAATTGAAGGAAAAGGCAGTACATCAGCATCAGCAGGCCATCCGGAGTCAAAAGAATCCACTTCTGCACCTGTGGCTGTGGCAGAAGTGACCTCTCAGCCATTAAAGACACCAGCAACTGGATCATCTGCACCAGACACAACAGTAACATTGTGTGAAGAAGAGGATTGGCTAACTCGGCTTGGGGTTGCTTCTCAAAAGGTCCCAGCAAAAAGTAAGCAAAGTGGAGGAACAGTGGAGAACCTTGAGTCGATGGTGCAGGACTATCTGAATGACTCAACAGAGGTCTATGTTCATGATGACCCATTGGCGTATTGGCATGGGAAAAGAGAATTGTGGCCAGAGATCACCGACCTGGCTATAAATTACTTGTCTTGCCCACTCGCAAGCGTGTCTTCTGAATGTGTTTTCAGTGCTGCTGGTGGCATTGTAACTTGCAAAAGGACCCGCCTCTCGCCCAAAACTGTGGAGAGGTTAACAATGGTCAAGATGAATCAGCACCTCATACCACCAGATTACAAAGTATGAGAATACACGCCAGAAGAAGACGAGGAGGACACCAACTTAGATGAGGGAATTTCTTCTCTGTTAGGTGACCTACTCCTGCCTGAATTTGCAGAGTATGAGGACGAACTCTTCTTCCCTGACACCGAGCCCTGAAAATGAGCCAATGAATCAATAACTTTCTTTTTCGTCCTTATTCACTTTTATTCCTGTGTGTATGTCTTTCTTTGTTTTGCAAAGTCAATATAAATAAAAACTTTAATCACCTAATCACAAAAACAAGCCCATCAGCAGAACTGTCTTCACTTATTTGCTTATTGATTTGAAGGTGCCGCAGTCTGCATTCCTCAGGTTCACAAGTTCACAAGAACATGCTCCTCTATCCTCCTCCTCCAGACTCCTATTTCCCTCAAAGCAGAGGGCTGGGTTACGCCCAATGAAGAAAGACTCTGCACTTGTGGGGGTGTTCTACTTGTTTGCCGGTGAGTTGACGGCTCTGGGGCCATTGCTGGGAAGGTCTAATACCGGATAAAAGTGGTTTGGTGAAAACAGACTTGAAAAAGTTTTTGCCTTTTTGCTCACTATCATGTTTTTGTGGGCCTGTTTGGGGGGCTTCCTGGTGTTTGTGGATGGGTTTCGGGGTCTGGGAGCACTGCTGGCACAGTCTAATGTTGATTGCAATTGTTTTCTAGGACATCCATGGTGGAAAAGTGGAGTCATGACCTAGCTGCATAGCGCATTTGGACAAAAGGCCGAAAAGTATTGTAAGTATGAGATTTTCCATTTTTGCTTTTTGCCTGTTTGGGGGTGTTGTGCTTTTTTGCGGGTGAGTTGGCGGGTCTTGGGGCATTGCTGGGAAGGTCTAATACCGGATAAAAGTGGTTTGGACAAAATCAGACTTGAAAACGTTTTTGCCTTTTTGCTCACTATCATGTTTTTGGGGGCCTGTTTGGGGGATTGCCTGGTGTTTGTGGGTGGGTTTCGGGGTCTGGGAGCACTACTGGGTATGGATACTTTTGATTGAAAGAGGTTTGAAGAAAATCCATGGTGGCAAAGGGGAGTTAGGGCCTAGCTGCAGAGCGCGTACAGAGTGATTTTGGAAATTGGCCTGAAAATGACTAAGTCCCCATTTTTGTACTTTTGCTTTTTGGCTGTTTGAGGGTCTTCTACTTGTTTTCGCCTGGGTTGACGGCTCTGGGGCCATTGCTGGGAAGGTCTAATACCGGATAAAAGTGGTTTGGACAAAATCCATGAGGAAAAAGTTTTTGCTTTTTCTGACATTTCGCTCAATTTAGCATTTTCGGGGGCCTGTTTGGGGGGCTTCCTGGTGTTTGTGGGTGGGTTTCGGGGTCTGGGAGCACTGCTGGGTATGGATACTTTTGATTGCAAGAGGTTTGAAGAAAGTCCATGGTGGCAAAGGGGAGTTAGGGCCTAGCTGCAGAGCGCGTGCGGAGTGATTTTGGAAATTGGCCTGAAAATGACTAAGTCCCCATTTTTGTACTTTTGCTTTTTGGCTGTTTGGGGGTCTTCTACTTGTTTTCTCCTGAGTTGAAGGCTCTGGGGCCATTGCTGGGAAGGTCTAATACCGGATAAAAGTGGTTTGGACAAAATCGGAGGCAACATTTTTTTGTGCGTTTTTGCTGACTTGCTTGTCTTTGAGGTGCTCTTTGGGGGGGTTCCGGGTGTTTGTGGGTGGGTTTTGGGGTCTGGGAGCACTGCTGGCACAGTCTAATTTTGATTACATTTGTTTTTCAGGCAATCCATGGTGGAAAACTGGAGTTATGGCCTAGCTGCACAGCGCGTTTGGACAGAATTGAAAGAAGGCCGAAAAATATTGTATGATATTTTCCATTTTTGCTTTTTGGCTGTTTGGGGGTGTTGTGCTTTTTTGTGGGTGGGTTGGCGAGTCTTGGGGCATTGCTGGGAAGGTCTAATACCGGATAAAAGTGGTTTGGACAAAATCCATGCTGAAAAGCCTTTTGACATTGTTTGTAACTTAGGGTTTGTTAGGGTTAGCACTAGCAGCAGTATTCCATGTGTTTGGGGGTGTTCTAGATTTTTGAAACTGGGTTTTGGGGTCTTACAGCACTCGTGGGAATGTGTAATCTTGGTTGCAAGTGGTTTGAAGAAAATCCATGGTGGGAAAGGGGGGATTTGGCCTAGTTAAAGTAAGCGTTTGCCACTATTCTTAACTTAGGGTTCGTTAGGGTTAGCACTAGCAGCAGTATTCCATGTGTTTGGGGGTGTTCTAGATTTTTGCAACTGGGTTCTGGGGTCTTACAGCACTCGTGGGAATTTGTAATCTTGGTTGCAAGTGGTTTGAAGAAAATCCATGGTGGGAAAGGGGGGATTTGGCCTAGTTAAAGAAAGCGTTTGCCACTATTCTTAACTTAGGGCTCGTTAGGGTTAGCAGTATTGTATTGCATGTTTCTGGCGGGGGTTATAGATTTTTACGACTGGGTGGGGTCTTGGAAAACTTGTTGTAATGTCTAATTTTGATTGTAAGTCGTTTAAACATAATCCATAGTGGGAAAGGGGGGTTTTGGGCATACTTTCTGAGTGCGTTTGGACACGATTTGAAATTAGGCCTCTGTAAAGTAGCAGCAGTGTTCTGCACGTTTTTGGGAGGGTAATGTAGGGTGTTCTAGATTTTGGGGATTGTCATCTCTGAAAGTGACAGTATAATTTTTGCACTACACAGCGTGCCTTACATATTTTTTTCTCTGAGGTGTCTTTAACACTTACTGTTGTATTTTTCCATCATCAATTACAGCCAGGCTTTTACCCTGTGCCATTGATGTACTACTCAGGCTTACAATTAGCGATCCGCAAATCCACATCAGGCAGGCAGTGGACAGTGTGTCTGGTCACCAAGATTGATCGACGGAGAATCCGATGGAATGAAGGAGTACTGCGAATAAGAGGAATGGCTGGATGCATCGACTTCACAAATTCAACGGGACAACTACAAAAAACAGTAACAGTATCCAAAATTCTCCTTATCTTTTAAATGATATTGTTGTGAACTTGAACTTACTTCTATGAGTGTGACTCTGTGCGTTTGTTTGATCTCTGCTTCAAATTCATCCCTCCCTCCAGCAATTAGATACATCTTTGCTATGTTTAACAATAATTTAATGTTCAAAGTGTTTATTCTCTCTGAGGGCAAAGAGGCAAGTGAAATTGCATAATGACTGCATCCCTGTATTGTCAACGTGTTTCTTCGTAGTTACTAGTAAGTTGCAGTAAGTAGTAGTACTACTTTTCAGTAACCTAACCATCCATTTACTACTTATGGAATGCAGTAGTGCACTTCCTTTATGTCCCTTTCAAGATTTATCAATATCTTTTAATCCAAAGATTTGTTTCTCTTCATTTGTTGTTTGACTGTCCATGCTGTGGTTTTTTTCCTCTCTACCAAACTTTCCCAAAAAAAACCATTCCCATCCAATTTTCAAACCCTAACCCTCTTCCCCCGGGCTGTGTGGTATTTCATTGAGGTGTGACTGACAACAACAATAAATTCCACACACTTGCTGGGGAGGTTAAGGTCAAAGCAACCAGAAGTTCATGTGCGCCATCGTGGATTAATAAGAACATCCTCCTCCTACACGATGTTAACAACAATGAAATGATTAATGCTTACCTTACGTTGGCACTTCTTAGGCTAGGCCACTGTTCTGTACCGTACTATCTATTGTACTGTTTCTAATGCTAGGCTCAGGCCACTCAATGTTTAATTTCCTCTTTTTTTCATATGGTGATACTGCCAGTGTGTACCACTACTGCTATCAGCACAACAATGATATTGCATCCGTCGAGGATTCAAGTCAACAACCAACCTTATTCACCAACCGTGATTCGCAAATCACAGGTAAGATAAGCATATTCGGGAGGTAGTAGAATAATGGGCTAGGACTAAGTTTGGAGGAGAGCAGAGACTAACAGTACTACTAGTAAAGTACAGTAGTAGGACCACTGAATTGACGGGTTACTTGCATTTTGGTACATTTCAGGACAAGATGTTTCATTCATGCTGGTAAGTTTGAAAATCCAAACGTCCAGTAACCACCGCCAACCTCCACACAAAATAATATGAGCGCGTATACTGTGTTTTTGAATGAAAAATATAATTATTAAGAAATATAAATTATGGATGTTGTTGTCGTCACAAAAATAGAATACCCCAACTCACCCCCCTCCCTAACCAAACCAATGTCCAAAAATCAAAAAGTACCCTTTCCCAAAAACCCAATTCCCACCCCCCCAACAGTCTTTAAAAAAGGGACAAGGGACAGTCACTTCCTCCGGTGGCGTTTGGACAGCTGGTGCTGCACGTCCCACAGCTCTTTGCGGAGGGACGTGCAGGTTAATACAACTGTTACCACCTGTTGGGGAATCATCAAAATTCTCCGTAAAATAAAACATTACTTGTCCCTCCAGGCGCGGAAGCAGGTGGTAGTAGCACTTGTCGCTTCGCGTCTTGATTATTGTAACGCCCTTTACATCGGTATGAATAAAAGCTTAATCCAACGTCTTCAGACTGCTCAAAATGTGGCAGCCAAACTCATTCTTGACGCCCCTAGATTGGGGTCATCAACGGCAGCCAGGAAAACCTTACACTGGCTTCTGATTGAGGCTAGACGCTCTGCCTAACCCACAGTGCCCTCTCTGGGAAGGGTGCGGGTGGGGTTAGGAAATTGTTGCTGCCTTATGCTTCAAGCAGATCGTTACATTCCTCCTCTAAGGACCTGCTGGTGGTCCCCCGTTTTCGAAAGAGTCTATGGGGTGGGAGGGCTTTCTCTTTAATTGCCCCTAAGCTATGGAATACTCTTCCTTGTGACATCAAATCACAGGCTTCTGTTCCCTCTTTTCGTAAAGCATTAAAAACTTGGTTGTTCGCAAAGGCGTACCCGTAGATACTCTTTATTAGTTCATATATTTTTTCTGTTAGGCGCCTTGACGCCTTCGGGCTAAGTCGCTCATTGTAAGAATCTCTTCATTTCATTTCATTTCAGGTCCCGGAGCTGGCGCTGATGTTTTTCGGCCAACCACTCCAGGTAGTCCACTCGCTTTCGAAGGCGGCGCTGGTGTACCATCCAGGCTCTGGGGGGGGGCTCTTGTTTTTGCTGCTGTGCGGCGGCGGCGGGAGGCTGTCGGGCCACGGCTCCGTTTGGCTGGAGGCTTGTGGCTGGTGGACCCAGGGGCAGTGGAGGAGGGTGTACTGGAGGTTGTTGTAGTTTCCTCCTCATGCTCCCGAGCCCACAACCGTCGATACTCGACACAAATAGCCTCCAGCTTTCGGGCCCTGGCCTGGACAGCCATCTCCTTATGGGTGAGCTTTTTGGGAGTAGCATCTATGAAAAAAGGAGAAAAATACTGCAGCAAATAGTCTTTAACATAAAGTCAAAATAATTCAACAGAAAGTTGACACACATTAACACCAGCATCAGTAACACCAGCAAGTAGCAAACACAGTATAACAATATGAAGATAACGGACCAGGTTTTTTTTGATTGTTGATCCACAACTGGCGCCTCCCGTATGTGACGTTATTTATAATTTCTAACCACTATTTTGATGGTGCCCCAGATAGGAGGAACAACCTAAACCTCCAATTAGGACCAAGATCCAAACAAAATTGATACAGCAGGTATCTGTGCACACGTCGCCTTTTACAGAGTAAATGCTGTTGGTAATCAAACAACACAACCAATAGACAAAGAATGTGGAAGTAGTCTTGATAGAAGTTTTTCTTCAATTCAGATTTTATCTACCACGCCCAGCCAACACGTGTGCGACTTCATCAGGGCTCCCGCGGGCAGCGGTACCAAAGCTATTGCAGTATAACATTTTGGCAAGTATCTTTCCGCTGTCTCTGTAAGCCAGTGACATTACTGGGAGTTTCAGGAATTCCACTAGCAGCACTATGGGTGGACGCACTACTACATACATAGTCAGAGACTACTAAAAAAAGGCCTTTTTTTACTTTTTTTCTTTTGGGTTGCAAAAGAAATCACTGGTACGTGAACTTGTGCTCGCCTCCATAATGGCAGCTCACTCTGCTTTCACCCAAAAAAAAACAGACACAGGACATGATGATGCTGACTCACAGTCCTTTAAGCAGTACATGCAAGTGGGGATCTGAATGTCTTACTTTTCTATAGGGGTGGCACTGCCACTGGCCATACTTCTTCCACTCAGCATGTGCTCTACTACATCAGACACCTCTGCTATCGACGAGGAGGATAAAGAAGATAACATCCAGGCTTCGAAAGTACGTCTATGATTCTTCTTGATGTCTCAAATGTACCAACATTTATTTTTGTCAAAAACCAACTAACACCCTTTTCATTATATTTTGGAAAGAGCTGTCTTCCTATGTTGAATTGCATTCAACAAAACCATTCTTTACAGTCATAAATATTAAGACTCGCTCGTCCTTCATTTCACCCTTCTTTAACTTTTCGTTCTTCACATCCCTAAACTTCATCTCATATGACTTGGCTTCACAAATCACAATAAAAATGTGCCAGCTGAGTTGAAGTGAAATAGAGGGGGCCATTGGTTACCAGAGAAGTACAGCAGCTAATGCTATTAAAAGTAAAGGTTGACTGTCTCCTCCGTGATAGCCCAAAAAGTAGTTCTAAATTAGTAAATGTTCTTGACAGTACAGTGTACATATACTAGTGTACTGTGTACTACTGTACAGTACATCATACACTCTTTTGCGAGGCTACCCCAAAAAATGTCAATAAGTAAGGAGTATAATAACTTACCACCGTCCGCCGCCGCTGAGTCTTCCCCCCAGCTCCTCCTGTTGGCGCCGCCGCATCCTGAGTGGACCTCTCCGCACTGCTGGCCCCAGCACTGGTTGTCATCTGTGCGGCGTCGGATGTTGCGACGTCTAGGAAAAACATGTCATATTTTCAGATGCCATACACAACCCCCTATTTTGTCTCGTAACCCAAGAAAATGTTACATAACACATTTTTTTTATTGCTGGGATTGAAAAAAAGTAACGGTTTTGGGGAGGGTGTTAACCTTTTATATGCTTATTCCATTAAATGCTACACTTGTTCTTATGACAACTGATGAATGCTTGCTTAAAGGGCACCATTTTTCTCATTACAGAAAGAAGATTCCATTCCCCTTCTGCCAGACAATTCTCCAACTACTAGTAAGTCATCACCAGCAGTACTTTAAGTACTTTAAAGAAGGTGGGGGCTCCTGTGAGAAGTTGGCCTGGTATATAATGCTCACTAATTCTAGTGATCACTTTGTACCATGCCAAGCAACCCTTATGATGATGGTTGTAATTCAACCTTGTAGACCAGTTATCCTAGTGGTAACGTGGACAAAGCAGTCTTAGGCTAAACTCTGAAAGGCATGTGAAGCCAGCTGTTATACCATACACAACCCCCTTGAATACCAAATAAAAGGGACACCACACAGATATATATTGAAAATATATATTGATTTATTAACTATTAAAATCCCCTGAACTCTTTATGAGCACAGAAGCACAAGCGTTAAATCACAAGACAGTTTAAAATACACAAAAGTTGCACAATATGGATGAGCCCTAGGGGCCACCTAAACCATATACTAAGAAAGTGGTATAAGAGATACCAGGAGGAAAGTGAAGAGGCCTAGGGCCTTGGGAATCGCTGGAGCTATTCGAGACTAGTTGTGACTAAGTCGGGAGAGGCCCACGGGACTCGGGTGCAGTGTTCAAAGTGCACGCACTTTCCAATACAAAGTCTATGGTGCGTAAAAAGTACAAAGTTAGAAAGTTAGGAACCTTCCGAGTGACCTACGGAGCTGAAACTTAAAACACAGGCCCTTGGGATGTGTACCAGTGCAGGAGCACCGGCGGAGCTGAGTTACCTCACCCACAGGAAGCGGGTGCACAGGGTCGAAGTCGTGTCGGGTTTCGTCACGCTGGTCGATGGTGCTTGGAGCTGAAGATGCTGCAGGCGGCTCGATGAGAAGTGTTCCGGTGGATCCAAGGGTGGATCTGAAGATGTGAAGACCTGAAAGCAGAGGGGACAATGTTCAAAGTCACTAGCCAGTGACTACCGTGGAACCAGATTGGAACCAGGCGATGTCGGGTGCAAACAGGCGTTGTCGGGTAGCTTCTTGCTGCAGCCACGTGGATACCCGGGGTCGAGGACGTCAAGGAGTCGGTCACGAGCTGTCCCACGTAGGCTTCTCGCTGTTGGCGGTGTCGGCGACCTGATCGGAGCAAACAGGCCTTGGCAAATGCAAGCCACGCAGAAGTTGAAAGATGCTGTACACTCGGACCAGCAAGGTCAGAGCGGGTGCTCCTTTTCACAAGATGGCCGCTGACCACGTGGCTAGTGGCCGGGATGGCGCGTCGAGTGGCACAATGCAAAAGGGCCCCACACAGATCGTGGAGATGCTGGAGGGCTGATCTTCGGTGCAAAGGCTGCTCGGTGGTGGGGGTTCTCAATCCCCAAAGCACAACGTCGAGGATGCCTCAGAAGCTGCGCAGTCAGCTTTTCGAGTGTCTTCCAAGAGGTCCGGTCCCACGTCACTCGGTGCCTCCACGGGTCCCTTCTTTGCAGGGACTGTGGATCGGGCTCTGAGAGGTCTGGGAGTCTGGTTCTTGTCGGGCTCTGGGCTCGGTCTCCGGCGGGAGGCGGCGGCAAAGCAGACGTCGAGTTGCTGGTTGGTACCTGTGTTCACAGGGTGGCCACTCCTAGGCCACAAGGGAGATTCTCTTGAGTCTTCTGTGCAGCAGAATGTCGAAGTCCAGTCTTCTTCTTCGTGTAAAGTTGATTCAGGATGATCTGCTGTGCAATGGCACTGCTCCCCCTCTTATTCCCAATCTGGGGGGTGGATCACCTACTAGGTCCCTCCTCTGGGAGGAACCAGGAAGGGGGGCGGTTACACCCCCTTTCCTTTGTCCAGCTCCGCGCCAGGACTGGGGCTGGAAGGCCCCAGAACCGGTTTGGACTGGCCTATGCACGGGGACACCTTGTGTGCCCCGGGCATGTCTGATTCTATTCAGCCCTGTCCTACCCAATACACAAAATCCTGTCTGGGGTGGTGCTCGCACCTCCCAAGGCAGGAAACCCTTTGTCCAGGCCACCATCTGCCGAGTTTCGGTCAGCAGCAGGAGGCCAGACTCGTGTCTGTGGTGGCAGCATCCATTTTGTGATGCTGAGGCTCTGTTTAACTTTAACCGGGGTTAAGGCTACACACATGTCGTGTCGCTCTAGAAGGGTGGAATGCTATCCCCGTCGCCAGAATTGGCGAGGGGATAGTATTCCAATTCGTATGACACCTTACTCGACATGTTTTGATAAAGCCAAACCAAAGATAGCAAATAACCGCGAGGATTATAATGCACTTAAGAGTATATGGTATGGCAATATCCCGGAACAGCTTAGGGAGTTGTTCCCGACAGCTGCAGACAGGCACAGCTCATGCTAGAGCACCATCTCACATATTTCCAAGCACTCTGCCCCCAGGATTGATGAGGCCTTCCATAGGAGTGGCTGATAGGAACATATGTGTCCAGTTTAGGGTTAGGCACAGACATACTGTACCTAAGTAAGAGGTGGTTACACCGACTTACCCCAGCTGAGTGATCAGCCAGTTGTGTCAAATATGGAGGCCAGGCCAGGGGTGGCATAATACATGCTGCAGCCCCTGGTAGGCCTTGGATACACCTATGCCCTGGGCACCTAGGGTGCACTAATACAGGGGCTCATAAGGTGAACCAGTTCCAATTCGTAATGCACCTAAAGTGCATTGGCATCAATTTAGAGAGAGAACAGCAGGCTGTGGGTCTGTTTAGCAGGCCCACAGCCACATTAAGTCAGAAACCAGTGAAGCAAAAAGCAAAAATTTGGGGTGACCATAGGATAGCAGACCCTACTCTCCTACATAACCCCCCCCCCCCAAACGCAGGGACATTAGACTAACCTTGACCAGTTGTGTCTTCATGTTCTAAGTGGAAGTACCTGGAGAGACCATCTGCGTTGCCATGGTCAGTCCCTGGGCGGTGCTCCACTGTAAAGTCCATCCCCTGTAGGGAAATGGACCACCTGAGTAGTTTGGGGTTTTCACCCTTCATCTGATTAAGCCATAGGAGGGGCTTATGGTCGGTCTGTATCTTGAAGTGAGTGCCAAATAAGTATGGTCTCAACTTCTTCAGGGCCCACACCACAGCAAAGGCCTCCCTCTCTATAGCTGACCAACGTTTCTCTCTGGGGGTCAGCCTTCTGCGAATGAAAGCAATGGGCTGGTCCTGGCCATCTACATTAAGCTGTGAAAGCACTGCTCCCACTCCCAACTCAGAAGCATCTGTTTGGACAATGAACTCTCTTGAGTAGTCAGGACTCTTCAGGATAGGTGCAGAGCACATGGCCTTCTTCAGGTCATCAAATGCCTTTTGACAGATTTCTGTCCACTGAACCTTTTTGGGCATCTTCTTGGATGTCAGATCATTAAGAGGAGTCACAATGGACCCATAGTTCTTAACAAACTTCCTGTAGTACCCAGTCAGGCCCAAGAAAGCTCTGACCTGAGTCTGGGTAGTTGGAGGGGACCAGTCCTTGATGGTCTGGATCTTACTCTCCAGTGGTTGAACTTGGCCTCCACCTACAAGGTGGCCCAGGTATACAACCTTACTCTGCCCTATCTGGCACTTTGTTGCCTTGATAGTGAGGCCTGCCTTCTGCAGAGCCTCAAGCACTTCCTTCAGGTGGACCAGGTGATCCTCCCAGGTGGAGCTAAAGACAGCAATATCGTCCAGATAAGCTGCACAAAAGTCATCCAACCCAGTGAGGACTTGATTCACCAACCTTTGGAAGGTGGCAGGTGCATTTTTCAAACCAAAGGGCATCACCACAAACTGATAATGCCCACTAGGGGTAGAAAATGCTGTCTTGGCTTTAGACTCCTCAGCTAACCTGATTTGCCAGTAGCCAGCTGTCAAGTCAAATGTGCTCAAATATTTGGCAGAAGCCAACTTGTCAATGAGCTCATCTGCCCTTGGAATAGGGTGTGCATCTGTCCTGGTGACAGCATTGAGTCCTCTGTAATCCACACAGAACCTCATCTCTCTCTTGCCATCTTTGGTGTGAGGTTTGGGGACCAGAACCACTGGGCTAGCCCAGGGGCTCTCTGAAGGCTCAATGACACCTAATTCCAGCATCTTTTGCACCTCAGTCTTTATACAGTCCCTGACGTGGTCAGGTTGCCTGTAAATTTTGCTCTTTACAGGAAGACTGTCACCAGTGTCCACCACATGTGTACACCAGTTAGTCTGACTGGGTGTCAATGAGAACATATGCCTGTATGCCTGTAGAACTTGTCTGCAGTCATGTTGCTGATGTTCAGTGAGGCTGCCACCTAAGGCCACACCATCAACTGAGCCATCCTCAGGGTTCTGAGTGAGCAGGTCTGGGAGAGGGTCACTCTCTTCCTCCTGTCCCTCATCTGTAGCCATGAGCAAGCCCATGTCTGCCCTGCTGACATATGCCTTCAATCTGTTCACATGGAGCACCCTGTGGGGGCTCCTGGGAGTTCCTAGGTCCACCAAGTAGGTAACCTCTCCCTTCTTCTCCAGAATTGTATGGGGTCCAGACCATTTGTCTTGGAGTGCTGCTGGGGCCACTGGCTCCAACACCCATACCTTCTGTCCAGGCTGAAACTCAACAAGGACAGCCTTTTGGTCATGCCAAGCTTTTTGTAATTCTTGGCTAGCCTCAAGGTTTTTTGATGCCTTCTCCATGTACTCTGCCATCCTGGAGCGGAGACCAAGTACATAGTCCACTATGTCCTGTTTAGGCTTTTTGAGAGGTAACTCCCATCCTTCCTTCACTAGACACAGGGGTCCTCTTACAGGGTGCCCAAACAACAATTCAAAGGGGCTGAAGCCAACCCCCTTTTGAGGGACCTCTCTGTAAGCGAACAAAAGGCAGGGCAGAAGGATGTCCCATCTTCGCCTGAGCTTTTCAGGTAATCCTTTAATCATGCCCTTTAGGGTCTTGTTAAATCTCTCAACAAGCCCATTGCATTGTGGGTGATAAGGAGTGGTGAACTTGTAGTTGACACCACATTCCTTCCACATAGCTGTCAAATATCCAGACATGAAGTTGGCACCTCTATCTGATATTACCTCCTTAGGAAACCCCACTCTGGAGAAAACTCCAAGTAAGGCCCTGGCCACAACAGGAGCTGTTGTGGTCCTAAGGGGAATTGCCGCTGGGTACCTGGTGGCATGATCCACTACCACCAGTATGAATCTGTGCCCAGATGCTGTAGGGGGATCCATTGGACCAACAATATCAATCCCCACTCTTTCAAAGGGAACCCCCACCACAGGTAGTGGTATCAGGGGGGCCTTTGTTGTTCCACCTGCTTTACCACTGGCTTGGCAGGTTTCACAGGAGCGACAAAACTCCTTGGTGTCTTCAGACATGTGAGGCCAGTGAAAGTGAGGGACAAGCCTGTCCCAAGTCTTGTTCTGGCCTAGGTGTCCTGCTAAAGGAATATCATGGGCCAAGGTGAGTAGGAAGCCCCTAAATTGCAGAGGTATAACCAACCTCCTGGTAGCACCAGGCTTGGGGTCTCTAGCCTCTGAATAAAAGAGTCCATCATCCCAATATACTTTATGGGCACCTTGAGCATTCCCAGCAGCCTCAGCAGCAGCCTGCTGTCTGAGGGGTTCAAGAGAAGGACAGGTTAACTGAGCCTGCCCCAAGTCTGCCCTAGAAGGTCCCCCTGTCCCCAGAAACTCAACCTGATCAGGTTCAAGTTCTTCAGGGACAGTTCCTTCAGGGGTCTCAAGATCAGTTTCCTGTGAAGCCTGATCCTCACTTGTAGGCAGTTGGGAAGGCGCAGCCTTAACCCTCCTGTTCTTCTTCTTGGGAGGTACTTGGTCCATTGTTCCAGGATCCAAGACCTGAGGTTCAGAGAGGCACTTTTTGGCCTGTGACCTGGTCACAGCAAGGACATGTGATGATATCCCTAACATCTCTGCATGAGTCCTGTACTCAACTTCTGACCATAGAGAGTTCTCCAGGTCATTGCCCAACAAACATTCTACTGGGAGATCAGCACTAACCACAACTTTCTTTAGGCCAGTTACCCCTCCCCAGGAAAAGTTAACAAGTGCCACACTATGTGTAGTAGTGACATTGCTGGCATTGGTCACCAGGTAATCATCGCCTGGCATGTATTGTCCAGGGTCCACAAAGTTAGGTGTCACCATAGTGACACTGGCACATGTGTCCCTGTAAGCTTGAGCCACTTTATTGTTGATCAAAGGTGTCTGTCTGTATTTGCCCAAGTTACTGGGACTTATGTCAGGGGTCAAATCTATGTCCCCTTCACAAACCAGAACAGCCTGTGTAAGGGTTCTGACTAAGTCAGAATCTCCTTCAGTTCCCAAAGTGATTCCCACTAATCCCTTGGCTTGAGGACCAGCACTGCTAACTGTACTAGTGGGTGCAGGTGCCTTAGGGGCTGCAGTGCTGGGGGCTCCACCCTTTTTACACTCACTTGTCCAGTGAGAGGTGTTCTTACAAGTTTTACACCAGGGTTTCTTCTGACCTTCTTTCTTCTTCTTCTTGGAAGTTTGGGACCCACCCTCTGTCTCAGTTTGGGGCCCTGTTGAAGACTTCTGGTCTTTAGCTTTCTGCTCCCCACCCTTCTGGTCTGTTTTCTTCTGGTCACCACCCTGGTTCTGGTTCTGGTTCTTTTGCTTAACTCTGGTTCTTACCCATTTATCTGCCCTCTTTCCCAATTCTTGGGGAGAGGTCAAATCTGAGTCAACCAAATGTTGATGCAACTGCTGGTTCTGACAATTATTTAAAATTTGTTCTCTCATCAGCAAATTATACAATCCTTCATAGTCTGTAACCTTGCTTCCCAGCAACCATCCCTCCAGAGCCTTAGTGGCACACTCAACAAATTCAGACCAGTCCTGAGTCTGTGTCTTCTGGGTATCTCTGAACATTAACCTGTACTGTTCAGTGGTTAAGCCTAACCCATCAATCAGAGCACTCTTCAGGACCAGGTAGTTTCTAGAATCCCCATCACTAACTGTGAGGAGTCTGTCTCGGCCTCTACCTTCAAAGGAGAGCCACAAGATTGCTGCCCACTGCTCCTGAGGGATCTGCTGTACTCTGCAGGCTCTCTCCATTGCAGTAATCCATTTATGGATATCATCCCCAGCTTTGTAGGGGGGCACAATCTTACTCAGGTTTCTATTATCAAAAGACCTGTCTTTATCCTTGTGGATATTGCTGCCACCAGTGGGTTCTATTACCCCACTCTCTCTAGGCTGTCTTGCTCTAGAAAGTTTCTCTTGGGCCAGGGCAATCTCTAACTCTTGTCTCTGGACTCTCAATTCAGCCTCTCTAATTTGAGATTCTCTCAATTTGGTCTCATGTTCCCTTCTCTGAGGGCTAGTCATCCTCCTTCTGGAGTGACCATGAGAACCTCTAGAAGCATAGGAGTTGTCAGAGTCACCTGAGTGAATCCTTCTCCTCCTAGGCTCCTGGTTAAGTCCACCTGGGGGTCTGAATGGGTTGTTACCTGATTCATTCCCAAGTTGACTTAAGTTAGCCTGGTTCAGTCTACTGACCAGCACCTGACTATCTCTGTCATCATCTGACTCACTGCTTTCCACCTCCTCCTCCTCTTCTTCTTCCTCTACATCTACCTGAGGAGCTCCAGTGGTGGAGGCTTCCTCATCTACCAGAATGATAGGGGCAGGGGTGTCTACAGTGTCATCCTCTGAAGGATGGCCTCCTTCAGCATCTCCTGTGGGGTTTGCTTTAGAGGTCTTTAGAGCCTCAGACTGATCCAAGAGCTCTCTTAGGTGGTCTGTAGTAGGGGAAGGCCCTGTCTTCAGACCCCTTAAGACACAAAGCTGTCTTAATTCCTTAAAGGGAAAAATAGCAAATTTGGATGGTGCCCTTGGAGGGTCACTCTCAACAGGAGTAAGTCCACTGGACCCCTCTGTCCCAGACATTGCTCTAGTGTGGGTGGATGTGTTGCAATCTACCTACACTGGTGTTTACCTACTAAACCTATCTAGTAGTTGTAGCTAGGGTGTGCTACTCCCTTTGCTCTACAACAACTAAGTTCAGTAGAACTTATGTATACTAGTCTTGTTTTATATGTACCTAGCAGGTACCTGTATGATCTTTCAAATGATAATCTCAAAGATTGTAATGGTAAAACAACAGCAAGCTCAGATCCCAATCCGCTGCTCACCAATGTGAGAAGTTGGCCTGGTATATAATGCTCACTAATTCTAGTGATCACTTTGTACCATGCCAAGCAACCCTTATGATGATGGTTGTAATTCAACCTTGTAGACCAGTTATCCTAGTGGTAACGTGGACAAAGCAATCTTAGGCTAAACTCTGAAAGGCATGTGAAGCCAGCTGTTATACCATACACAACCCCCTTGAATACCAAATGAAAGGGACACCACACAGATATATATTGAAAATATATATATTGATTTATTAACTATTAAAATCCCCTGAACTCTTTATGAGCACAGAAGCACAAGCATTAAATCACAAGACAGTTTAAAATACACAAAAGTTGCACAATATGGATGAGCCCTAGGGGCCACCTAAACCATATACTAAGAAAGTGGTATAAGAGATACCAGGAGGAAAGTGAAGAGGCCTAGGGCCTTGGGAATCGCTGGAGCTATTCGAGACTAGTTGTGACTAAGTCGGGAGAGGCCCACGGGACTCGGGTGCAGTGTTCAAAGTGCACGCACTTTCCAATACAAAGTCTATGGTGCGTAAAAAGTACAAAGTTAGAAAGTTAGGAACCTTCCGAGTGACCTACGGAGCTGAAACTTAAAACACAGGCCCTTGGGATGTGTACCAGTGCAGGAGCACCGGCGGAGCTGAGTTACCTCACCCACAGGAAGTGGGTGCACAGGGTCGAAGTCGTGTCGGGTTTCGTCACGCTGGTCGATGGTGCTTGGAGCTGAAGATGCTGCAGGCGGCTCGATGAGAAGTGTTCCGGTGGATCCAAGGGTGGATCTGAAGATGTGAAGACCTGAAAGCAGAGGGGACAATGTTCAAAGTCACTAGCCAGTGACTACCGTGGAACCAGATTGGAACCAGGCGATGTCGGGTGCAAACAGGCGTTGTCGGGTAGCTTCTTTCTGCAGCCACGTGGATACCCGGGGTCGAGGACGTCAAGGAGTCGGTCACGAGCTGTCCCACGTAGGCTTCTCGCTGTTGGCGGTGTCGGCGACCTGATCGGAGCAAACAGGCCTTGGCAAATGCAAGCCACGCAGAAGTTGAAAGATGCTGTACACTCGGACCAGCAAGGTCAGAGCGGGTGCTCCTTTTCACAGGAGCTTGGGTAGGTCTGGAGCAACCAGACCTGCTGTGTAAATCTTCGGGTTCGTCGCCAAGATGGCCGCTGACCACGTGGCTAGTGGCCGGGATGGCGCGTCGAGTGGCACAATGCAAAAGGGCCCCACGCAGATCGTGGAGATGCTGGAGGGCTGATCTTCGGTGCAAAGGCTGCTCGGTGGTGGGGGTTCTCAATCCCCAAAGCACAACGTCGAGGATGCCTCAGAAGCTGCGCAGTCAGCTTTTCGAGTGTCTTCCAAGAGGTCCGGTCCCACGTCACTCGGTGCCTCCACGGGTCCCTTCTTTGCAGGGACTGTGGATCGGGCTCTGAGAGGTCTGGGAGTCTGGTTCTTGTCGGGCTCTGGGCTCGGTCTCCGGCGGGAGGCGGCGGCAAAGCAGACGTCGAGTTGCTGGTTGGTACCTGTGTTCACAGGGTGGCCACTCCTAGGCCACAAGGGAGATTCTCTTCAGTCTTCTGTGCAGCAGAATGTCGAAGTCCAGTCTTCTTCTTCGTGTAAAGTTGATTCAGGATGATCTGCTGTGCAATGGCACTGCTCCCCCTCTTATTCCCAATCTGGGGGGTGGATCACCTACTAGGTCCCTCCTCTGGGAGGAACCAGGAAGGGGGGCGGTTACACCCCCTTTCCTTTGTCCAGCTCCGCACCAGGACTGGGGCTGGAAGGCCCCAGAACCGGTTTGGACTGGCCTATGCACGGGGACACCTTGTGTGCCCCGGGCATGTCTGATTCTATTCAGCCCTGTCCTACCCAATACACAAAATCCTGTCCGGGGTGGTGCTCGCACCTCCCCAGGCAGGAAACCCTTTGTCCAGGCCACCATCTGCCAAGTTTCGGTCAGCAGCAGGAGGCCAGACTCGTGTCTGTGGTGGCAGCATCCATTTTGTGATGCTGAGGCTCTGTTTAACTTTAACTGGGGTTAAGGCTACACACATGTCGTGTCCCTCTAGAAGGGTGGAATGCTATCCCCGTCGCCAGAATTGGCGAGGGGATAGTATTCCAATTCGTATGACACCTTACTCGACATGTTTTGATAAAGCCAAACCAAAGATAGCAAATAACCGCGAGGATTATAATGCACTTAAGAGTATATGGTATGGCAATATCCCGGAACAGCTTAGGGAGTTGTTCCCGACAGCTGCAGACAGGCTCAGCTCATGCTAGAGCACCATCTCACATATTTCCAAGCACTCTGCCTCCAGGATTGATGAGGCCTTCCATAGGAGTGGCTGATAGGAACATATGTGTCCAGTTTAGGGTTAGGCACAGACATACTGTACCTAAGTAAGAGGTGGTTACACCGACTTACCCCAGCTGAGTGATCAGCCAGTTGTGTCAAATATGGAGGCCAGGCCAGGGGTGGCATAATACATGCTGCAGCCCCTGGTAGGCCTTGGATACACCTATGCCCTGGGCACCTAGGGTGCACTAATACAGGGGCTCATAAGGTGAACCAGTTCCAATTCGTAATGCACCTAAAGTGCATTGGCATCAATTTAGAGAGAGAACAGCAGGCTGTGGGTCTGTTTAGCAGGCCCACAGCCACATTAAGTCAGAAACCAGTGAAGCAAAAAGCAAAAATTTGGGGTGACCATAGGATAGCAGACCCTACTCTCCTACAGCTCCCGCACAGTTATTCTAATAATTTCATGTGTCTGTTAACTATTATTAATTTTGAGTCATACTAATTTCATTCATGGGGATGTTGTTGCAACTTTAAAGTCATCTTCATCCATCAGAATATTACGCTATTAAAAATAAAGAAATAGTGTTTTCATTTCTTAATTGAAAATCAAACTTTAAAACTAACAAACACTGTGTGGTTTTTGTTTACGAGTGAGTGAGCGGAAAGGTTTGAACAACTTCTTCTGTTCTTCTGGGTCGTAAAAATCATTGGTCAGACATTCTAGATAGTCGGTCAGGGGATTGGGGGTTCAACATCTGTTCGGACTGAGGAAAGACAAACTGCACCTATCATCTTGTCCATACTTCTTTGTGTCCAGAATAGTCCCTGAAACACTAGCGGTATGTGATGTGCTCCTCTCAAATCAAAAAGGACACTGCTACATTTTACTTGGTGTAAACAATTACATTTTGTTGTTGCAAATTGTCAAAGCACTTACATTAAGAAGACTGGAATAGACAGCAAGGGCAACCCAGAGGACTACACACAGTGCCTAGAGCTATTGCTGTATCAGAGTTTTGTTTCACACCGTTTGCCGAATGGGCAAGCTTAGCTACCTACACAGACCGACTCATAATTGTAAATAGTAGTAGCACAGAGAGTGATGGTAGAGGCAGGATAAGAATGTAGAAAGAAGTCTACATTAGAAGAAGATCCAAGACTATTTTGTAAAACATAGAATTATTAGGAACCAGTTTATAATAAATAGGAGCTGTAAAAGTTAGGGAAGTATAAGTATTAAGATAACAATAAGACAACTTATTGGGGCCAGCAGAAGAGCCTGGAAGGGACTGCTCCTGTCCAACTTCTGCCACCGGAGTCTCTGTTGCCACCTTCGCCTTGCCCCTGGTAGTTGCTGGTGATCATGAAATAAAGAAACACAACATGGATGATTGTTTTTTGGGAAATATTTGATTTCTTTGTACTCAATCTAAAAGAACAAGTAATAAATAGTATACTCAATGTATCAATCCACCACTATCTCTTCAAAAGGACTAGATTTGAGTCTACTGTCTCTAGCATTATGTAGTAATGCTCTCAAATGACTAAAAAGTTGCAAACAAGTAAGCATAGTAGCAACGCCAATAACCAGGCGAGCACCTGCAATGACAGAAGCTATTTAAACATTCATTTACCTGCAATGTAATCTAATCAGCAGCATTCGTACTCTTCAGGAAAAAAATAGATTAGCAATGTAACAGAGCAGAAGGAAAAAAGTAGTTATTAAATAGCTACTTACCAAGCCCAGGGATCTCCACACCAAGCAGGTCGAGCATGTCATGCTCCCGGTCCAAGATGTCAGTCCACCGGTGCGTCACTTGGTGGCAGGTGCGCCGGACCCCTTACTCCTTATACATGCGCAGGCACACCTTGCCCCACAGCTGGCGACGCTCCCGGAGGCCGTAACCGGAAGCAATCCGCCCACCTGCTGCCACGGTCTTAGGGAGGTGGACCTGGACAAAAACCAGCAAGGCGGCCACCTCCACCGCAGAAAAGATCTCCCTGGGCTGCACTTCCTCCCCCCTCCAATGCCCACAAGGGAGCCGGGTACGTGGGGCTGGGCCCTTCCCCTTGCCCTTGTCGCCTCGCTTAGCCATGGTCCTGGGCACAAGAAGAAGGAAAGAAGAATAGGTGTGAAAAAAAATAAGAGAGAGCAAAAGAAATAAAGTAGGTAATAAAGTAACAAAAAGTTTTAAAAAAACACAAAATATAGATGTAGGAAATTGAAGAGAGAGATAATAAGCAAAAAAAACAAAAAAGTTCAGAAAAACATAGGATTGCAAAGATGTAAGGTGGATAGAAAGGTAGCATGCCCAAAACCATAGCAGTGAATGAAAATCATGATGGCCGCGCCCATAGAGGACCGCGTGGGTAAGTTTGCCCGATATTTCCGCCGCGAGCACGCAAAAACGCCCACGAATACGTAATTGCGCGCCGCATATGACACAAACTTGCAACGAGCGCCCGTAGACGGAAAAACACGTCACGCAAACAAGATGGCCGTGCCCGTACATGACCTTAAGTGCAACCTCAGGGTCGGTGCACGGAAAGCGGCCCGCGAATAAGCGAAAAACCGCCCGAACACGCCAAAAAAAAGAAAAACTGCCCGAACATGCAAAAAAAAGAGAAATCAGCAAATTCGCACAAATTTACGGATTGCAAGTTCATTCGCGTCCCGCAAATCTCGCGAAATGGAAGAAAACACATTTTGGAAAACTGAAAGCACTTAGCAGGTGCAAAAGTTCAAACTAATTTGTAACCATTCCCTGTAGTGCGACCTGAGGGGCCCCTCCAGAGTTCAGTTGCCTACTTTCAACTATTCTCTGACCCTGCTCTGACCCTCAAAGCAGGGTCAGAGAATAGTTACAAGTATGGCACAATGCTCCTGTAAAAAAAATAACTCTAAGGTCTTACAGCTAAGGAAGCAGGTGCCAGACTTGAAGAACAAATTCAGTGACACATTAACCAGCCCCAAATTAATTCATCTCAATTGAGGATGGGAAGGTGTGCTTTGCTTTCCCCCCATAATCTACAGTGGTGAACAAGAGGGTGGTAGTGGTGAACCAGAGGGTGCTGTGATAAACCAGAGGGGGACAGTGAGGATCCAGAGGGTGGCAGTGGCAAACCAGAGGGTGGCAGTGATGAACCAGAGGGTGGCAGCCTTGAACCAGAGGGTGGTATGGATGAACCAGAGGGTGGCATGGATGAACCAGAGGATGGCAGTGGCAAACCAGAGGGTGGCAGTGATGAACCAGAGGGTGGCCGGGATGAACCAGAGGATTGCAATGATGAACCAGAGGGTGGCAGCCTTGAACCAGAGGGGGACAGTGATGATCCAGAGGGTGGCAGTGGCAAACCAGAGGGTGGCAGTGATGAACCAAAGGGTGGCAAGGAGGAACCAGAGGATGGCAGCGATCAACCAGAGGGTGGCATTGATGATCCAGAGGGTGGCAGTGATTAACCAGAGGGTGGCAGTGATGAACCAGAAAGTGCTGTGATAAACCAGAGGGGGACAGTGATGATCCAGATGGTGGCAGTGGCTAATGAGAGGGTGGCAGTTATGAACCAGAGGGGGCTGTGATAAACTTTCATTGGTTGAGCAAGGTAGTGACGTGGCTTAACCTGATTGTTTTGTTGGTGAGTTATGCGCACGGATTGGCTAGCGTAGCGGAACAACAAGGAAATACTTACGATCTTTTCTAAATTAAACGGAATAGTTTTAAATCATGAGTTATTAGTACAGTAAAGAGGAAAAGAAGCCTTCATGGTTTCAGAAATTGAAGTGCGTGGTGGAAAGTTACTTCATAAACACCCGCAGCATACATGGAAGGAGAATATGGTTATCATACTGTTCTCTGGTTTGAAACTTGGATGCAATATACCAAGAATGATGGTGTTTTAGCATGGCCGGAAGACGGATCGTTTAATGTTAAAGTTTTGAGAAACTTAAGAGATAAAATGATGGCTCTCACGCCAAAGCCCAGACCCACTCAATTTGAAGCTTTAGTTGAATGGGAAATTGAGATGATGGAACTTGAACGAGAAAGCTGGGGAATATCAAGAGGTCCAAAATTAGATATAAATAGGGAAACTCATCACGATTGAGTGCGTCCTTGGAGAAGAGCAGACATGCATGATGGTTTGCATCCAGTTAGAGAAATAGTTGTTGAAAAATCAGGTCAAAAGAATTCCCGGAAAAAAGGTCATCTTGATGAAGAATTAGTTGATGCAGTTTTAGAAGAAATTCTTACTAATCCACCACCTTATCAACCAAATTGTTCACAGTCTACCCCGAGAGGTTCTTCAGGAATTTGTCCTAGTGCACCTCCTAGAGAGGTGATGAAAATTCACCCAGATTTTTAAGATTACCTGAAAGAGCAAGGTCAAGAAGTAAATCAAATACCCCAAAAGAAAGCAGAAACTATCCAGAAATTCCAGATTTGAGAAATAATTTCCCAAAAAATGATAAAAGAGCAGAGGTACCTGAAAATATATATAACAAACATATCAGAATATTTAAGAGCGAAGGGAGAATTAATTCAGCAATTAACAAAAGGGATGGAAGAAGTAACGGTACCAGTAACAATTGGTCCTGTTGTACCAGTTTTTGAACAAGGTGAAAACAGACATTCAGTTTTGACAAATCCATTAAATGCGGAAATTCAGAAAGTGGCTGAAAATTTTTATTCTGAATTTACAGAAATCCATCGACATAAAACAATGCCAAATTTAACTTTTAATCAAAGTTCATCAAATGGTGTCACACCATCAGCTGCAGGTTCTGATTCTGGGTATTTAGAAAAGACTACAAATAAAACAGATTTAACACAGATTCCACTAATTCCACAAGTTCCTGAGTCTAAACAACTTGATGTTGCAAAGTTAAAAGCAGATTTCGAAAAATTCATTATTGGCACAATTGGAACTGACTGTTTGAAGCAATATCAGGATGATGAACTTTTGTTTATTTGCAAAAGTATTGAATGGAAAACGAAAAATAAATATGATCAATTTGAAGAAGTGGCTGCTGAATTAGAAATAGATTCAAGTCGACAGAAACAATTGCAAAAACATTACAGAGTGGATTTTTCTGAGAAAGACATTGAGAACCTGAATAACACAGGTAGGATAACCCATGTAAAAGAGTTAATTGTGTTTTTAAAAAGATTAGGTGAATAAGGTAAATGGAAAGTTAAATGGACAAAGAAAAGAGAGAAAGAAAAGAGAGAAAGAGGAGAAGTCATAAATGAATTTCCAATGAGGGAAATAGCTGGTGGAGGTTATGTTCATGTTCCATGGACAAGACAGGACATTCTGCTTTTTACAAATGATTTCCCTCGGCTGAGATAAAAACCAGAATGGTATCGTCACGTAGACAGATTTATAAACGTTTCAAAAGTTCTGAGGATTGATCTTGATGGTTTCTTTCACATTGTTGTCCCATCAGATCTTTGGACAGAATGTAAGATTTCTGTTGGTTGGCCCAGAGAAGAACCAGCTCAACATAAAATAACAGGTGCCCCTTCAGCCGATGTCATGGATTTCTATGACAAAGTAATTGTGTGGCCGAAAAACAAGATTCCTGCAAAAGAAGTAGATTGGGTTAAAATAGACAGAACAAACCAAGAACCAAAAGAATCAGTTCATTCCTTTTATGAAAGATTACTCCTGGTATTTAAACAATACAGTGGCTATGAAAAAATAAGTGAAAAGGACATGAGCCACTTCATTTATAGATTTGTTTATGGCTTGAGACCTGAAATTGGAGAAATGATTAGAAATGGAATTGTCGGCTGGCAATCACTTTCAGTTGATGATATCCTGAGGAAAGCAAAATACTGCAGTGATGAGATAGATGCAAAGCAAAAGAAGCTTAAAGAAAAGGCAATGTGGACAGAAGTGAAGGTGGCTGAACAGCAAATAGCAACCTTAGAAAATAAAAATGTCCAGCAGAATCAAGGAAAGTTCAAGGGAAACTTTGTGAATAAGCCCAAATCTATACTACTATAATAAAGGATGAACTTTGAGGCTTTGAGGCGGGTAAACTCGGGAACCACAGTGCCAATCCACACACGCAATACACCGTTGTAATCGTCAGGGTGTGCAGATGGTTATAGGATATGTAAATGTAAAAAAAACGTTATTTAAAAAATGTACATAAAAAAAACTAGTCCCTCCGAAGTAGCGCCGGCCGCGACGTGCGTGCTCACGTCAGGAGCGCCGGGAGGAGGGGCGTCCAGGAGCGCAACGAGGAGTGGCGGACATGACGCAGGGGAGGAGCGGTGATGTGAGGAGCAGCGGACAGGCCGGAGGAGCGGTGACCAACGGCGGTGAGGTGACGAGCAGCGGACAGGCGGGAGGAGAGGTTACCAGCGGCGGTGAGGAGCGAGGAGCGGTAAACTGAGGAGCACAGGGGAGGAGCGGCGGCTGAGGAAAGGGGACCCATGGACAATGTTGGGGCAGGCGGAGGTCGGGGCAGGCGGGAGATGGGCCGGGAAGGGGCCCGGGCTTCTGGACAATGTCGGGGAAGCCTGATTGCTCCCGGACAAGGTCGGAACGGGCTGCTAGTTTAATATAAATATTGAAGAGCTAAATCAAAAGCTCCCATGTTTTAATTGCTGTGAGATTGGACACTGGAAGCGAGAGCCAGAAGAATCCGCCCAGAAATTTTAAAAATTCATCATTAAATCCACAGATCCAGAGTGAGATAAATCAGCAGCAACAGCTACAGCAACAGTTAAATGAAATAAGTCAGAAGCAACAGCTACAGCGACAGTTAGTGAATCAGCAGAGCCAATTGAATCAGCAGAGCCAAATTCCACAGCCACCTCTACCAAATTGAATGAATGCACAGAGATTCAGTCCTGAGACGGGATTCTGCGGAGCTGAACAGGTAAACAGATCACAAAAAGTGAATGTGTCGAATGTCTCTCAACAATTTTGGCTAAAAGAAAATGAGAGCAGTGATTCAGAAGATTACTCATGACGGTGCTTGAAAATCTTCCTCTCTCGGGTGAGACAATCCAGGTGGTTGGTGTAGCAAAATAACAAATAAAGACAGATTTGACAAAACCAGTTAATGTAGAAATTGGAAATTACAAAGACAAAGACAGATTTGTTGTCTGTAACAGCAGTCCCGTTAACCTATTAGGTCAGGATTTGTGGTGTACAATGAATTGTAAAATATATTGCTCACCGGATGGTATTGAGCTTCAGACCTTAGAAGAAGATGGTCTGTATAAATTAACAATGCTAATGGTTGAAGAAGAAAACAAAATATTTCCTGCTTTTGATAAAAAACAATTTACCAGAAGAATTGAAAGAGGCAATTAATCCGAAAATTTGGGATTTAACTGGTGATGAAATGGGTTTAATGAAACATGTGGACCCAGTAAAAATTACTGTAAAGCAAGGGATAGATTTTCCAAACATTCCCCAGTACAAAATGAAAGCTGTCATTCCTGTGATTGAAAAATTCATTAGGCAAGGTGTTTTAAAAGAGATTGAGAGCAGCCCATGTAATTTTCCGATTATGGGAATCAAAAAGCCAAACGGAACTTAGAGAATAGTTCAGGACCTGAGAAAAGTTAACAAAATCGTTGTTCCTTGCTCTCCAGTTGTACCAAACCCAGCGGTAATTCTATATCAGATTCCGCATGATGCAGAATGGTATACGGTCATTGACCTATGTAATGCCTTCTTTACAGTTCCACTGCATCCAGAAAGCCAACAAATGTTTGCATTCAGATTCCAGGATCGCATTTTAGCTTTGTGTCGTATCCCTCAAGGGTATCCTGAGAGTCCATCTATCTTTAATCAGTTGTTAAAGAAATCTCTGGAAGATTTAGAATTGCCTGGAAAATCAACATTGTTCCAGTACATTGATGACCTCCTTGTGGCTGGAAAAACTCGAGAAAATTGTGAAACAGACCCCATTACACTTTTGAATCGATTAGCAGATGAGGAACATAAAGTGTCACCAGCGAAACTACAGTTTTGCAAACAAGAGGTTAAATACCTTGGTCACAGAATTGCAAAGGGAATCAGACAAGTGACAATTGAAAGAATAAAAATGATTTGAGCAATACAACCTCCAACAACACAGAGACAGATCAGAATGTTTTTAGGAATGGTTGGTTATTGTCGCCAATGAATTTGTGGGTTTTCAGTAATTGCGAAACCACTACAAAGGCTGACGAAAGCAGACATTAAAGACCCAATTGCTTTGACAAAAACAGAATTAGAGGCTTTTGAAAAGCTAAAGAGAAGTCTGTGTGAAG
This sequence comes from Lissotriton vulgaris, assembly GCF_964263255.1. Classification (NCBI taxonomy): domain Eukaryota; kingdom Metazoa; phylum Chordata; class Amphibia; order Caudata; family Salamandridae; genus Lissotriton; species Lissotriton vulgaris. Next base: position 273,692,332 of record NC_141695.1, on the reverse strand, counting down.
CTCCAGCTTTGGGGGTGCCAGATTATGACAAGGAGTTTGAGCTGTAGTGCAGTGAAAGGGAAGGTTGTGCATTGTCAGTTCTAATTCAGAAACATGGAAAAATGAGAAAGCCAATAGCTTACTTTTCAGCTGTTCTTGATCCTGTTGCAAAAGCATTGCCAGGTTGCTTAAAAGCAGTGGCTGCAACAGCCTTGAGCAAAGTGAAGGAATCATAATGGGGTTTCCTGTAGAAATATATGTACCTCATTCAGTTGAAACACTTCTTACCAGAAGTAAAACACAGCACCTGTCGAGTAACAGATTGACCAAATATGAAAAAGTTATTCTGGGATCAGATAATGTATCTATTGTGAGGTGTGTTAATCTTAATCCCTCTACACTTTTGCCGGATGGTGTGGTTTCTGAAATTGGTAATGAAGCTGATGATGTTGATCATGAATGTTTTGGAATACTGTACTAAACCTAGAGGAGACATTAAAGATGTGCCTTTACCAGAGTCAGACATTGTTTACTTTGTTGATGACTCCTGTCTAAGAACAGACAAAGGCATTCTGAGAGCAGCATATTCAGTTTGTACAGTTTCAGAAATAGTTGAAGGTTCAACTCTTGAAGGAATTCGTTCAGCTCAAGTGGCAGAATTAATTGGTTTAATTTGTGCATGTGAAAGAGCAAAAGGGAAAAAGGTTACCATAGTGACTGAGAGTCAAAATAGGATATGGCGTAGTCCATGACTACGGCCAGCTTTGGTCTAAAAGAGGTTATCTGACACCAATCAGAAATTCAAAATCGATCAAGAGACTGATCAATGGCATTCAATTACCTGAGAAAATAGCTGTTGTCAAATGTGGAGCGCACAAGAAGGGAGAGGATTATATAACTAAAGGAAATACCTTTGCAGATGAAACTGCATGTTACTGTGCGAAAAACAATCTTTCAATTAATCGAGAAAAAGACAATGATCATATTATGAACTCTCTCATGCTAATATCTGTAGTTGAAACATGGCAAGGAGTAAAGGATTTACAAGATGAGGCAAATGATGAGCAGAAAAACACATGGCTCAAAGAAGGGTGCAGACAGAGGGAGGAAGATGAAATTTGGTTTTACAAAGATGGCAGACCAGTTATGCCCAATTGCATGATTGCTGACATGGCACGGATGTACCATGGTCCAGGTCATTTAGGAAGGGATTCAATGATTCGATTGTTCAGGGAAACTTGGTATAATCCAAAATTTAGGATTATTGCAGAGTCACTTTGCCAGAGATGTTTGATCTGCCAGCAATTCATCCAAACAGAAAAACAGTTGTGAGCATGGGAACCATAGGACAGGAGGGTGGTCCTTTTACCAGGTTGCAAATGGATTTCATTCCCATGCCGCCCCATAACAAGCTAAGATATGTCCTTGTTATTGTCTGTCTGTTTTCAAGAAGGGTGGAAGTGTTCCCAACTCGTTACAATGACTCAGTTACTGTGGCAAAATTGCTTTTAAGGGAGATCATACCTACGTACGGATTTCCAGTAACCATTGAAAGTGATTGTGGCACTCACTTTGAAAACAGATTGCTAAAATTAATTTGTGAGGCTTTCAGTATAAAACAAAAGTTACATTGTGCATACAGACCTGAAGGATCAGGGGTGGTTGAACAAATTAATGGCACAATTAAAAATAGAAGTGGAAAAATGTTCCTAGCTACAGGGATGAAGTGGACAGATGCACTTCCACTTGTTTTGATGTCTTTGAGGAGCACACCAGATAAAAGAACAGGTCTTAGCCCTCATGATATACTCATGGGAAGAGTAATGAGACAGGCTTTTATACCAGTTGGAAAATTATTACCAATAAATGAAAGTGCAAGCAGTTATCTGACGTGGTAACTTCTGTATTCCATCAGGTGGGAACAGATGTGATTTCAAAAGAAAAGGAGCAGGCTTATGATCTGTTGCCAGGAGACTGGGTCAGAACAAAGGTTCATCGGAGAAGAAACTGTTTTGTACCCAGGTGGCAAAAGGCAAGATAGGTGATACTAGTCACAACAAATGCTGTTAAATGTAAGGGTCTGAAGAGGTGGGTGCATGCAAGTCATACCATTCGTGTACCACCTCCTGATAATCCTAATGAGGATAGTGATGACAAAACAACTGATTCAGACTCTGAAGAAGAACCTGAAAATCCAGATTCTGAAGATCGACAAGAAAGTCGACATCTGGAAGATTCTGACGCGGATCAAGCATCGAATGAAAAAGATCTAGAAATTGTGATTGTAGATTCAGAGAATGATGGAAATGTTCTAGAAAAAAGAACTGAAAAAGAAACTGTGTCAGAAGAGAATCAAGTTCAGGAGAGTATTGAAAAGCAGATTAAAAGCTCTGAAAGCAGGAACGAAAATTCTGAAACTGGGAAGTTAGAAGTAATTCCAGAAGAAGAGGAGGACGAATTACCAAGTACCAGCTACAGAGATGTTGTTCCTAACGGAGTGAAGCTGCCGAGTAAAGAGGTTCCTAGATACAGAATTGAAATCTCTGAAACTGACTCAGACGAGAGTGATGAAGAGTCTGAAATAAGAAAATTCAGATAAAGGGCTTGGAAAGCTGAATGTAATGAAACTGAGCCTAAGAAGAAACTCTTGAGAAAAGGTGATATCTGGCCGAAGGAGAATCTAAAGTTCAAATTGGTGAACAAATCAAAGGAGCAGATTAATGAGATATCACGTCAGAAAAATGAATCAGACAAAAAAGATCAAGCAGAAAGGAAAATTGAAGTTATTAGCAGAAGGGGCAAAAGACCATTGAGGCCAAATCAGAAGTACAAGTCTCCTGAGTGGGCCTACATTATAATCCCACCAGTAGTAGAGATAAGTAGTAGTAGTCAGGAAGATTTGGAAGAAAATAGTGACAATGATTAGAAATAATTTTCTTTAAGTTGAGGTTTATTTTTGGCATAAGGCTGAAGAAATTGTGTTAGGTGACACAAGGTCGAAGAAATTGTGTTAGCTGGAAACAATTTTATGTAAGACGCAAGGTCGAAGAAAAGCTGTTAGAGGGTTACTAAAAAAAAAATTAAAAAGGGGAGGTGTTTATAGTATTACTACTACTATTTTTAAATTTGTGTTTGAGTAAAAAAAAAAAGAACGCCTAATACTGACAATTCAAGGTGTGCTATCCTCAGGAGATGTTGTAAAATGTCTTCTATTTGTGTGATTTTAATCATTTAGTTTGGTTAATTTTAGCAGTCATTTTTCCTCTTGGTACAGACAAGGAGGATTATAAGGTAAACATGACTAGCAAAGCTGAATCTAAACAAGCTGCTCATGATGTTGCAGGCAAAACTAACAGGGTTATTGAGCACAAGCCAGAGTTCCACAGATCTATTGGTGATTTTTCTACTAATTCTTTTTCAAGACTCTTCTCAGAGTATGTAAGAGTCATGGATGTCAAGGATTGTTATGTTTGTGTTAAGCTTCCTACTTCAGTTTCAGAAGGGGTCAAATATAACATGCTTCCCCTTACTTATGGAATAACATGCAGTGTTATAGCTAGCTTCTTCTATCAGACAGGTCGTCTGGAGTACTATTACTCAGACTTTGATGACATTTTTGCAAATCTGAAAGTTGTACATAGTCTTAACAAAGTTAGACCTGCTAAACAGATGAGGGAATTCTTTCTGGTAACTAATGAACTCACCTACGAGTATGCTTACAAAAATAATTTAACCTGCAAAATGAGAGATGAAGAAAGGTCTTTCCTCAAGTTGGTTGAGGAGAGGAGGGCGATTTACAAAAGAAATGAGATGCTGAAACAGACTAAATCCAAGTTTTGGCAGCTCGAAGATGAGAAGCTCAAAGGTGAAAATAGATATGCTGCTATTCACATAGATGATCCTGTTAGTGGGAAATTCTGTATTAAAAGTGACAACACGCTTTACGACAATTATTTTGTCGGTGCTAGCCAATGTGAGGACACATATCATATTGTAGGGGGTTGGGGATTTAAAGGTGGTAAGGATCCAATTTTCCCTGGAATTTATTTTGTTTGTGGGAACAAAGCATATTTTAGTCTCCCGGACCATTGGTATGGGACATGTTACCTTGGTCTAGTCTTTCCCAAAATTTTCCATGTGGACTGAAATGGGAAAGGTTTATTTGAAATTGGCAAACACCTGAATAGGTACAAGAGAGAAAGCTTTTCTGAAATCATGGGAGATATATTTGGTGCAATAATTCCTATGGTGGGAATAACCCTGAATGCAATTAAAATTAGAAAGGTTTCCACAATTGTTGACAGATTGTCCACTGATACTGCAAGTGGTTTCCAATTAGTTAATACTGAACTCATTGCTACCAGAAGCATGGTTATGCAGAACCGACTTGCTTTAGACATTCTCCTAGCAAAAGAGGGAGGAGTCTGTGGGATTTTGCATTTTCAGCATTGCTGCACTTATATCCCAGACAAAAGCCAGAACATAGAGTTACTTATAAAGAATATCACTGAATTTCACTCAGAAATAGAACCCATGGAAAGTGGCAATTTCTCAGAACGTTTGAGCAAAAGATTTGAGGCAATTAGGGAGTGGTTTGCTGAAATTGGCAGTTCAATCATTGGCAAAGTACTTTATCCTGTAATAATCATTGTTATAGTAACACTTTTGTTGAAAATCAGTTGCATGATTCACAAGAGAAAGAAGCATGTGAGGGAAAAGAAGATAATCTATAAACTTAGAAAGGCTCAGGAGAAGGAGATAGAAATGGAAGAATTTCATAGGGCTCAATATGAGAGCTCCAGACAAACTGATGAAACAGGAGTTTAGATTTACTAACACAGAGAGTGATCATAATATGAAATTTTTCTAAAAGTTAAAATTTATGGTAACATTTTTGGGTTTTGTTTGGTGATTTAGAAATCACCAGATGAGGGAGTTGATGAAGCAAACGTTTAAAATTTATTGAGTTTTTGTTCGCAGATTTGAACTCCCATAATTAATAAAAATATTAACGAGTGTTGCATGTTTTTGTATTAATTCAACCTAGAATAATGTTCACCTTCATAAACACGCGGGATTAATAATATGTGCTCTTGTTGCATTTGTCAGTACGTTTGAATAATATATTAACTTTGTCTTACCTTTTTGTCAACATTAACTGCGGCTGATTTTAATAATAGCATGTGCTTATTTTTAAATGTGCTCTCGTTTATGTCGTGTCTTTTATGTGACAGAGTTTTGTTCATTTCTTGTGCTTAAAGCTAGGTAACATAGACTAATGGGTTAACATTAGTGAAGGGGGTGGGTACCAGAATAATTATCATTACTCAAATTAATTGATGTCTTTTGTTTCCTAGCATACTAGAGTCTTGGTAAAAGAGGCCTGTGGCCTATTCTAAAATGGATGTCCGAAGTCCTGTCAAGATGGGCCATGCACAGCAAAGAATGAAAGAAAAGCGTTTTGTTCATAATCTTTGAAAAACAAATACGTGGAAACAGAACTGTGCCGGATGTGCCTAGCATTGTATAACTTTCATTGCCAAGGACAGGACATAGCTGCAGAAAAGCTCGAGCTGAGGAAGCAATGAACTGTTATTTAATAAAATGTTGCGAGCTCTTCGGAAGAGCTTGTGTCACACGTAGACAAAGGACAATGCCGCTTTTAAAGAACATGGTTTTGAAAGAGAAGGCAATGACTTCATGGACTGACACTTGACGACCAATCATTTTGCGAGTTGGTCTGTAATTTGTATTCTTTTAGCTAATCTTAGATAGAAAAAAGGTATAAAACTTGGCCCTTTGGGAGGAGCTTTGTTGGCTCGTTCCTGTTCTCGTGAGATGCTGTCGGACTTTTGACTCAGGTAAGATAACTTTGAACTTTACATTTTACCCCTTAGGTTTCTTTAGTTAAGTCAGGGAAATAGGGTTTAGGGAATGAGACTCAATTTGTTTAAACATTTCTCGTGCTGATTTGATTTAAACTGACAGTCTAATGTGCCTTACTAAATAAAATGATGCTTATTAAATGCAAATAAAAGATTTAATTTCGTGAATAATGCCCTTTGCTTGATAATAAAGTTAATAAAATAGATTTTGAAATGACAAGCTGGTCTTAGTTATTTCGTATTAAGTTACCTTCAGTTAATCCATTGCCTAGGTTTTGACTTTATTAAATGTTCATTTAAGAGGTTTGCTTAATTAGGTCATACGATTCAGTTGGTCAATTCATGTCTCAGTCATTTATGGGCCTAGTGATGTAAATGTGAATAATGGTGAGTATTGTGGTGTAGAGTTGTGCTTATGAGACAGAATTTCCTTTGGCCCGCTGGATCAGACTCGAACATCCCCACCGCCGGAGTGCCCTGTACAGGACCACTAGGGACCAGAGGCCTAACCAAGTTTCCTGGCCAAACCAGACACTGTTCCCTTGCTGAGAGCAGCACCAGGATTGGATCCGGCAGGTAGCACCAACGCTCAATCTGAGTCTAGGGAGCTACTGCTAGTATGCCCCCTCCCACTCAGTATGCAGAGGTAATAAAGGCATTTATATGCATGTCGGGCTGGCCACAGGAAGATAGTCGGCCAACCTGACATGAGTAATTTGAAATGCGAGAGTGCCAATAACCAGAGGGCGAAGCCCCGCCCACTCATCATGATGTCATACTGGAACGAAACCACGGGCCCTCTTCAGAAAAATAAAAGTAAACTAAACTGTAGATTTTATCTACATTAACTTCAGTGGCTGGGAGGCCAACAATGGAGGAGGGAGCCTCAAAGCCCCCATAGAGAAATCGCAGCTAACCCGACATTAGAGGTGAATTATAAGTATTAAAAAGAAATATTTAGGCCTTACAAAAGGTTTATTGTGCCAGGACGAAATGGCAGCTGAAAATTGTACCACATTCTGCAGTGGTAGACCTAAGGCATGTTTTAAAAGGATGCTTGTGTGCTTGGCACAATGGCTACTTCAGGGCTACCAGTAGCATTTAATTTACATGCTCTGGGTATGGGTAGCATCATTTACTAGGGACTTCCAAGTAAATTAAATTTGCCAAATAGTGGTAGTCCAATTTTACCATGTTTGAAAGAGCGAGCACAGACATTTTAGCACTCATTAGCAATGGTAAAGTACACAGAGTCCTCATGACAACAAAAACAAATTCAGCAAATCAAGAGAGATGAAGGAAACATGTTTGAGGGAGCACAATGCCAAGGATTTAAAGCCTAACATTTGGTATTCTGAAGTGAGGCAGACAAGGTTGGGCATTTCACTCTTTCCTTTGTCAGACCACGTTCTTGAATTGAACAAACAAGAGAAAACGGCCCACAGCTGTGGTGGATGAGGTCATACAGCCCTGGTATCTTCAAGTCTTTCCTTCTTTGGCTGTGAAAACTCGGGAAAGTACATGCATTGTTGCTCTTGACTTTAGGTGCTGTGAGGCTGAGAAGACTTAGGCTTCTTAAGGAGGTAGTGTGATGGAAACAGATCTAATGTCAGCAGTCAGCTAATTTCACATCAAAGTTTTGCTCAGTCCAGTACTTTAAACACACAGCAATACTAAATGCTACACATTCCGAATGCAGTTAAGTTACAGGGTGGTATACACCCTACAGGATCAAATTAAATTAAAATGTCCCTGTAGTGCCTGCGTCAACCCCCCAATCTCTCTCTAATGTATCTCACTAAGACTCGAGCAGAGAATAGACTCAGGTTCACATCTGTAGTAATTGCCCCAATTCTGTGCCAGGAAGGTTTATTGTTAGCAACACCAGTTTCTCTATTCTTCTGTTTACGCCCTTCAGCATTTGAGTTCATTCTGACTCAGTGCCACATTACAGTCTCAGTGAAACTGGTGAGTCATTGTTGTGGACCTGTAAGATCAGCATTTTCACACTCACATTTCTGTACTGTGGCAGGAGACCATGGGTTGTGGTCTAGCCCCCATAAGATACCTTGGTCAGGGGCGTCTCTAGGCTCATGTTGGCCCTGGGCAGGGAGCGTAGGTAGGGGGCCACAGAAGAGGGGGTCCGGGTGGGACGGAGCGAGGAGGCCAGTGAAGAGGGGCAGGGTCAGGGTGTTTGGAAGTGGAACAGAGCCAGAGGCTGCCAAATCCCTGCCAGGGTCCGCCACGCAAATGTCTATCCAACCTCAGAGGATTATTATATTAAGGATATAAATTGGCGTGGTGGCCCCTGGGGTTTGGTGGCCCTGTGCAAGTGCACAGCTTGCACATGCCTAAGGCCGCCCCTGCCTTGGTACACAACAATATTGTCTGTAGGCTTGTCTGAGGTTGCAGCCTTTAAGCTAATACAAACATCTTTTCACCTTCTGCAATTGTGGCCGTTTGAAGGAAGAGGGTGCTTGTGGTCAGTAATTGTTGACCTGGAGCCTGATGACGGTGGATGCTTGTCTTCATCGGTTGCCGCCCTGGAGGTGGATGTAGGTATATGTTTGTTTCCAGTAGCTGCAGCCCTGGAGGCAACAGCAGCATCTCATCTTTGATGGGCATCTCGAGTGGCAGCAGCAGCACTAGGCCCTTGGGGGCGAAGAGAAGAACATCAGGCTGCACAATGAACACTTTGCCAATATGTTTTTACAGCCCAAGTATTGTTTGCCACTCGTTGTTTCTTTTAGATATTATGTGATTATATTTTTTATGAAAATTGTATAAATTATGTTTTTTTGGTCCATGTTATTTTTTATGTAACATTGATGTATGTAATGTATGTGTTTTTTTACATGAATACCTATTAAATGGAATAGAGTTTTTATATCTGAATAAATTTGTTAGTATCTTTTATGTCATTAGCCTTCCCTCTTGCTTGCTCGAATTGTGCTATTATTTACACATTGCTTATGTCCCTGTCATAGGAACTGATAATTCCGATCAGGGGGTCCTTGTTGTTTACATTATACAGTCACCCCAGTACAGAGATTTGGGCCTAAAACCATCCAATCCAGTTGTGACCCAGCTATATTCAAATCAGTCTTGACCCTGCACCTAATGGAAACAGTCCAGCCCCAACTACCACGGAAGGCCATCCCTGGACTGGAATCTAGCATTCTGGGACCGGTTTTAGGATTTCAGGCCTCATCAGCAAGTACTCCAGTGGCATGGAGAGCATGGGACCCACGTCTGGGCATACCCATCCCACTCGGGGTGACAAATGCAAAAATAACAATTGATGGACAGAATCCAGAACAATGTCATACATTTACCCCAGTACAGAGAGATCTGGGCCTCAATCCATCGTTTTTTTGCTCACCATGCTATTCCAGTTTGGAGCCAGCCATATGCAAATCAGTCTTGACCCTGCCCCCAGTGGGAAGAGTCCAACCCGAACTGCCAGGCCAGCTCCTCCTTGGACTAGATTCAAGCATCCTAGGACTGATTTCGGGCTTTCAGCCCTCATCAGCCAGGATAGCTTGACTCCAGTGACATAGAGAGCACGGGACCCACATCTGGGCATACCCGTCCCACTCCAAGTGACAAATGAAAAAAAGAACAATTGATGGAAAGAATGTAGAACAATGTCATACATTCACCCCAGTACAGAGATCTGGGCCTAAGTCCATCGTTTATTTGCTTACCACGCCTTTCCAGTTTTGACCCAGCCATATGCAAATGAGTCTTGACCCTGCTCCTAATGCGAACACTCCAGACCAAACTGCCAGGGCAAGTCCTACCTGGACTGGAATCAAGCATTCTAGGACCGGTTTCAGGCTTTCAGCCCTCATCAGCCAGGATCGCTTGATTACGGTTCTGTGGAGAGCATGGGATCCACGTCTGGGCATAACTGTCCCACTCGGGGGGACAAATGCAAAAAGAACAGATGAATAGAATGCAGAATAATGTCATACATTTACCCCAGTAAAGAGATCTGGGACTAAAGCCATCGTTTTTTTGCTCACCTTGCCATTCCATTTTGGACCCAGCCATTTGCTAATCAGACTTGACCCTGCGCCCAATGGGAACCGCCCAGCCCGAACTGCAATGCCAGGTCTTCCCTGGACTGGAATAAAGCATCCTCGGGCCGGTTTCAGGCTTTCAGCCCTCGTCAGACAGGACAGCTTGTCTCCAGTGAGGTACCAAAAAAACACACATCAGCAGACCAAGGTCAAGCACATTAATTCCATTTGTTTCAATTATCTGTTCGATCCCCAACATCCACTGCCAAAGGATGTGTAGATGACAAAATGTACATAGAAAATAGAAGGTGCACTCCATTGAAGCCAATTGCGCAGAAGAATATTTTGAAAGTTTCTTCTCTTTATTTATTTTCTTTCATTTTCTTAAAAAAAGGGCACAGCCAACGCGTTTCATTCCCCTAGTGCCACGGGAACTTTGTCAGTCCTGCAAAAAGTCATAGTATACACTAATATAAATATACATATATAAAACATAAATATACAACAATACACAAAATTATATATTTGTACATACTAAAACTTAGACAACATATATATTTATATATATATATATATATATATATATATATATATATATATATATATATATATATATATATATATATATATATATATATATGTATATACCCAAAGCAAATCATTTGTACACATATACATAAGACATAAATATAAAAATTACTTTTAGAATTATTATAAAACCATGGGAAAAAGAAAAAATATATGGATAGCAAAGATATCAAAAAAGGCACATTGGCTCTTCGAAATTCAACAGTACACATTCAAATATTTTAACTAAAGAGCATGTATTATTACAAAAATGCAGTTGCTCTTCCCAGACATATGGATCAAGATGAGGGTAGAGCCAAGAGAAATGAAGAAAGGAAAGGAGAGAAAGAGAAAAATAAATAGAAAAAGTGAGTGACAGAAAAGAACCGAGTCATAATATATAATTAAATCTAAATTTAAAATTTTAAGTAAAAAGACAATTAGAAAGTATCATCCAATATCATATCACCTTACGTAAAGAACACCTAAATATAGTGATCTATGTCAGTTGAACAAGAGTCCTCACAAAATGGCCTCATCCAGGTTGTATCATTCCAGGTATTCAACTTCTAATATCAGGGAAATGTCCACAAATGTATATCACCAAGGTCAAACATCCTCAAATTAAAGAAAATTGCCAATACTATCATTCACAAAAAACAATAAGAAATACAAAAGTAATTGGTATGGTGAACCATGAGATAAGCAAAAAAAGAACAATCACTGGGTGCAGATCAGATAGAGTCCAGAAATATGTATATACCTCAAAGTAGTCACAAAGTTAACACCAATGACGATTCCAAAGGGAGTAATCCTTTTCATAGGTCGATAATTACTATCTTCCTGTCTGGGGAGTCCTCCTTTGTTTCAAAAAACAGTTACACAATCACTCATGCATTATATACCAAACCCAAAAATTCACAGGTTCTTCCCCCTTTAATGTAAACTTGGTACAGTACATGTGGAATTTTTATTTTACAATCATGGTATCATCATACAAGGCAGCAGAAAGCCCTATTATTAAGTAGTACCAGCTAACTAAATGATGCCAAACATTACAATCACATCTGATACCACCAAGTTCATATTCAGGTAAAAAAAAACAACATTTGTAACAATCGTACCTGGCGATGACCACTAATTTTCAAGACCCCAAATAATGATCCGAATTCTAGTTCGAACTGTTGAGAGAATTTAAAAGTTAAGAGTGGCACAATCCTATGATATACCATAAATGGAATAAGTATCAACAATAGATAAAAAGATAATCAGACATTTAGACACCCAGACAAGGCCCCATCTCACCTCAATATGTGTTCGTAGATAATATGCCGCCTTAATATAAATACATTGTATCTACAATGTAGAAGATATATATTAGTTGCATGACACTAGCACCTGGAGCTCAAAGAATATACTGCCCATATTGTCAAAAGCAGCTTTTTTTTAAAAACTGCGGGGTCATAAAATCCCCACCACACATAACGTAATAATAGTGGGAAATCTTGAGTATTGGAAATACCATAGTCTTTAGCCCACAGAATGCCACAGTCTGAGACGTGGGGCATGTTCAATTGTATGAGCAATATAAGAAAAAAAAGAAATACCCCCCATAATAGGTATAGCCCAAATACCTCAAGCTGTTGGCCTAGTATCATTGAATGCCCCTCACAATCCTTGACGTCATGGAAATGTCGCATCATTGTATCTTAATAAAAGAATTGAGCAATAAAGGGCTTTCGTAAAAGGGCAAACCAAACTAAATCACATAACTCATAATACGGCTACTCGCCCTTAAAATATACCTACATTCAGGCACCATTCTTGGAGAAGAGACTGGGAACGTATGGGCAAGATGCACTTCCCCTCAAAATGTTCCGCCATGTATCCCGTTGGAATTTCACCCGTAGTGTGGATGAAACAAAATCCCAGCACCTGTATTAATAATAGCATAAATTATAAATGAGGAAATGCCGCGAGGAGCAACCAGAATCCCCTCGGTTTAGCCCGTAACTGTGATATGGCGCAACATCTTCCTGTACCTCCGAAAGCCAAAACAAACGGCGCCTGACCTTATGCTCCATTTTTAAAGGGCAAACAATTGTCTACGTTGTTGAGGACGTCACGCATCATCAAGGTCCATCCCGCCTTCCCCGATATGTGTATAATGAAAACATATATGGCGGCCATCTTGGAATGGAGCCAGCTGCTCATAAACTATTGGCAGATTTGTATATGTGCCCGTCATATATCTTAAAATTAACCTGTGGGTACCCAATTATTTAAGACCTTTTCAATTAAGGTTGACAAAAAAAGGTACTTAAACTCAGGCGAAGTACTACAGCCAAAGTCTTACGGAAAATGAAATTGATATATGTGATGAATAGTGACATCGCAATATCTTTACCTATTTTAGTCACAATAAAAATATCGTGATATAGCCATATTATGTATATTTCCACCGAAAGTTGAGAGTAAGAAAGGGTACCCAATAGTGTATGTCTGACCATTTGTTGTCAATAGAGGGGCGAATATACGTTTGAATAATTACTATCGAAGCTAAATCCCAGTCGTACGGTCGTCACCTTCATCCATGCTACTGTAACCCCCTATTTAAGGAAATATAAGTACCACAAAAAGGATACAGGAAGAAAAATGAAAATGATTAGAGAGGGGGTAAAGAGATAAACCGGTTCAAACCAGTGAAACATCATAATATCAATACATTGTAGGCAGAGATCGAATTTATTTTTGTATTTTACAGATATTGATTTGTAACAAAAATACCAGATGGGGACAACAGGACATGAAGAAATACTTAAAAGTACGTTAAATTTAAGTCTAACATGCAGCGTATATGTCCTATCAGATTTAAACACAATTCACTTTCAGATAGCATTAACCTCTTGAATGCTGATGACGGCCCCCGTCCGTCATGCACCGCGGTGCTCGTTTGCTGATGACGGCTGGGGGATGCAATGAACCCGCCCACTTGCGATTTTGCTGCACAGGCGCAGAATCGCAGCTCCATGAAAGGGGTTAAATAACAAGAACCAAATGTACAGGATCAGCCACCTAGCCCAGGATATAATGAAGCTCCCTATCAGTATTATAGCCCATCTGGGTTGCTTTCAAACGACATATACATTTAGCTTCCCTCTGTCTAACTGCTAACTCACGATCAGGACCCCTGCTGTCTTGTGGTACGTGGTCGATTCCGTGAAACCAGAAAGATAAGTCGTCTGGGGATTGTGTCATTGTAATGTACACTGACCTTGTACCGGCTATCCTTGTTAAGTATGGCTCTACGGTGTTCCTGAATATGGGCCTTCAGAGGATGCACTGTACTGAATGATATCACACCTGCAGCCCAACACATATATCACATGTGAAGTGTTGCAATTGATGTAGTTGTTAATCCTATATTTTTGGGATGTATTGTAGGTAAAGTCAGTGGTTTTATTCAGACCAAAAGGGCAAATATTACAGGACCAACAGGTAAAAAGGCTGTGTGGTTTAGGTGGGAGCCATGTATCACGTGGAGTAGTAACATGGCTACTTCATAAGGTATCTCGTAGTGACCTCCCTGTACAGTAGGTGATGATAGCAGTGTCTGGATTGGATAAGGACCTGTGGCAGCGGTGAGACCTCACACTCAGAGGAGTCTGAAGCTGGGGACTGGAGAACACTGAGGATGTGCTGCAGCTCAGGTAAATTAGTTTAATTCCCATATTTAACCTCTTCTATACCGAGGACGTAATGGTTATATCCTCGGCTGTGGTACTGCTGTGCCAAGGATGTAACCATTACGTCCTCGGCACAGTAGTAAGAAATCCCTCTGCTGTAAACAGCAGAGGGACTTCTTATTGTTTCTTTGTGCCTCCGGACCTGGGGAAGAGCTTCCCCAGCTCGCTAAAGCATTTTTGTTTTTCAGAGTAATGATGATCGACCTGCCTATATCATTACACTGAAAGTAAAAGTGAAATGAGCCTGTTGGCTCATTTCACTGCCTATGTGCTCCTGGGACTATCTCAGCCCCTCAAGCATATAGGTGAATGGGAGAGGTATTATTGGAAAGAGGGGAATCTCCACTTTTCAATGGTATACTTCCCCTGTGGACACCTGGTTGGGGATCACCACAGGAAGGAGATCCCCAAACAGGGATCCACCTACCAGACACCAAGGAGGGGGGAGTTGCCCATTGGGCAAGGGAATTTGCTCCCCCCTTTTAATTTTGGGTCTATTCAGTCTTTCTACCCCCCCCCCTGGAGTGCAGATGGGGGCAGTGAGGACACTAGACCCCAGGGATTCCTTATTTTTAAAAATTAGATTTGGGGGATACCCTAAATGGACATTATAATGCCCTTACCTCTCAAAAAGGGGGACAGTCTTCTCAACACACGGGTGCAGAGGAAGTGTAATAGCCCCAAGTCCCCCCCCCCAGGGGCCAGAAGGCCTACTAGCCACATTGGATGATTTTATTGTATGAAAGAGGGCTGGGGATTGCCCACAATGGGCATGTCAATGCCCTCAACCTCAACACAAAAAGGACAGTCTTCTGTGCCCTCAGGAGGCAGAAGGGGGTTCTCACCCCACACTGTCCCCCCTAGGTGCCGGCTGAGCCTGGGCCCAAAATCCACAGCTAGGCACATTACAAAAAAGAATCTGTTTTCACTGGAAAAATGTGATGGGTCAACATTGCGTTTTGGGCCATTTCCTGGCACAGGCACTAGGCCTACCCACACAAGTGAAGTACCATTTATATTGGCAGACTTGGGGAAATGCCGGGTGGGTGCAAGTTTATGGCTACCCAAAAATGACAGAACTTTCCATCACAGAAATGTGAGGAAATGTGTTATTTTTTTTTACAAAGTTTGAGGTTTGCAAACGATTCTGGGTAACAGAACCTGGTGCACGCCACACAGTCACCCCATCCTAGTTTTTCCTGGGTGTCTAGTTTTAAAATATGTACAGTTTTGCTAAGTTTCCCTAAGTTCCGGGGGAGCTAGGGCCCGAATTCCACAGCTAGGCAGAGTGCAATTGAAGGGTCCTTTTTCACTGGAAAATGTAATGTATCCACACATCGTTTTGGTCCGTTTCCTTTTGCGGGCACTAGACCTACCCACGTAAGTGAGGTACAATTTTCATAGGCGGTTTTGGGGGAATGGTGGTTGGGTGGCAATTTGTGATTCAATGCAGATTCAAGACCTTTCCAGAACAGAAATGTGAGGAAAATGTATTTTATTTAGAAGGTTTGAGGTTTGCAAGGGATTCTGCGTAACAGAACCTCTTGAGAGCCATACAAGTAACCCCATCCTAGATTCCATAAGGTATCTCGTTTTCAAAAATGTACAGGTTTGCTAGGCTTCCCTAGGTGCCAGCCAAACTTGGGCCCAAAATCGACAGCTAGGCACATTGCAAAAATGGGTCAGTGTTTACTAAAAAATTTGATGTGCCAACTATGTGTTTTGGGCCATTTCCTGTCGCGAACACTAGGCCTACCCACACAAGTGAGATACCATTGTTATCAGAAGACTTGGGTGAATGCTGAATGGGTGGAAGCTTGTGGCTCCCTAAAGATTCTAGAACTTTCCTTCACAGAAATGTGACCAAAATGTGTTTTGTGTTTACAAAGTTTGAGGTTTGCACAGGATTCTGTGTAAAAGAAACTAGGGAGAGCCACACAAGTCACCCTATCCTGATTGCCTGGTTGTCTAGTTTTAAATAATGTACAGGTTTTCTAGGTTTCCTTAAGTGCCGGGCCCAAAATCCACAGTGAGGCACATTGTGAAAAAAGGGGCAGGTTTCACTGGAAACATATGATGTGTCCATGTTGCATGTTGGGCCATTTCCTGTTGCAGACACGAAGCCAACCCACACATGTGAGGTACAATTTTTATCAGGAGACTTGCGGGAGTGCTGGATGGGTAGAAGTGTGTGGATACCTGCAGATTCCAGAAAGTTCCATCACAGAAATTTGAGGAATAGGTTTGCAATGAAATGAAATGAAATGAAAAATTCCATTTATATAGCGCAAACTACCCGGAGGCCTCGTAGCGCTAGTGATGGATTCAGAGTAACAGAACCTGATGAGAGCCACATAAGTCACCCCATCCTGGATTCCCCTGGGTGTCTAGTTTAAAAGAATTTACTGGTTGCCTAGGTTGGGCCCAAAATCCACAGTTATTCACATTGTAACAAAAGGGTCAATTTTCAATGAAAAAAGATGATGTACCAACGATGCATTTTGGGCAGTTTTCTTTTGCGGACGCTAGGCCTACCCACACAAGTGACGTGTGATTTATATCAGGAGACTTAGGGAAACACAGAATTGTACAACAAATGTTATTACTATCTGTATTTCAATGTCTTTCTAACTTCCAAATGTAATACAGTGTATACAAAAGAAGTAATTTTTGAAAAATATTCTCTAGTTCACATTCTAATATGGGTATCTACAATTTCAGAGATGCACAAATAACCAATCAATCAATCAATCAATCAAAACATTTATAAAGCGCGCTACTCACCCGTGAGGGTCTCCAGGTGCTGAAGGGAGGGAGGGTGCTGCTACTGCTCGAATAGCCAGGTCTTTAGGTGAGATGGTCTGAAGGTGAGATGGCCCTGGATCAGTCGTAGGTGTGCGGGGAGGGAGTTCCATGTCTTGGCGGCCAGGTAGGAGAATGATCTTCCTCCGGCTGTGGCTCTGTGGATCCGTGGGACGATGGTGAGGTCGAGGCCTGCGGAGCTGAGCTGGCGGGTGGGAGTGTAGAACGTGAGGCGTTTGTTGAGGTATTCGGGGACCATGTCGTGGAGAGCTTTGTGTGCGTGGGTGAGGAGCCTGAATGTGATCCTCTTGTTGATGGGGAGCCAGTGCAGGTCTCTCAGGTGGGCGGATATGTGGCTTTGGTGAGGGAAGTCGAGGAAGAGTCGTGCAGAGGCGTTCTGTA
Source organism: Lissotriton vulgaris (assembly GCF_964263255.1). Lineage (NCBI taxonomy): Eukaryota > Metazoa > Chordata > Amphibia > Caudata > Salamandridae > Lissotriton > Lissotriton vulgaris. The sequence continues at coordinate 273,674,926 of NC_141695.1, read as the reverse complement.
TGCGTTGTAGTCATTTCTGGAGTTTGGCGGTGGTTCCTGCGTAAAGGCCGTTTCTGTAGTCCAGTCGGCTAGTGACGAGGGCCTGGGTGACAGTCTTTCTGGTTTCGGTGGGGATCCACCGGAATATCTTTCAGAGCATGCGTAGGGTGTTGAAGCATGATGACGGGACGGCATTGACTTGCTTGGTCATCGTGAGGGTGGATTCCAGGATGAATCCCAGGTTGCATGCGTGCTCCGAGCGTGTTGGTGCGGAGCCCAGTGCTGAGGGCCACCAGGAGTCATCCCAGCTTCAGGCGGCTGAGCTTCATCCATTCTGTGACGTCTTTCATTCTTCCCTGTTGGTTGGTTTTGGTGGTGGCTGGGTCTTTGGTGAGGGAGAGTATCAGCTGGGTGTCGTCGGCGTAGGAGATGAGGTTGATGTTGCGTTTGCGTGCGATGGCGGCGAGGGGGCTCATGTAGATAATGAAGAGCATTGGGCTGAGCGAGGATCCTTGGGGTATGCCACAGATAATTTTGGTGGCTTCTGAGCGTAAGGGAGGGAGGCGGACTCTCTGGGTTCTGTTGGAGAGGTCCGAGGTGATCCAGTCCAGGGCCTTTCCTTGGATCCCAGTGTTGAAGAGGGGTGTTTTTAGGGTGTGATGGCATACGGTGTCGAAGGCTGCCAAGAACAACTGCTTCTAAGCTCCATATCCTGTTCCAATTTTAGAAATTCATAGGAATCCTTGATACTGATTTTTCACTCTTCATTTTTTATCAAATTAATTACTGCATACCATGTACATAATGAAAAAACATTGCAAGGTGCAACTCATTTACTGGCTCTGGGTACAGCCAGTTTTTGGTGAACCTACAAGCCTCATATAACCCAGCAACCCAAAGGGTCTAGTGGACGTAACGTTATATAGCTTTCAATAATCTAACATAGTTAGAATTAGTTACAGGTGAAAATGTAGGCACAAATGTCTGTTTTTTTCAACAAAATTTCAATGTTCTTTTTTTTTTAACTGGTATTGTTCATGGGAAAACATTGAAGGATCTACGCAAATGACCTCTTGTTGAATTCGGATTTTCTGTCTACTTTTCAGAAATGTATAGCTTTCTAGGATCCTTTATTGTTTTCACACCCATTTCTACCACTTACTGGAAGGGGGTTAAAAGAACAACAAATAGGAAAAATAGGCTATGTCCAGTAAACTGACAAACCTGTATAGAATATTTTGGTTTTCTGACAAAAGTCTGCTTGTTCCTGAAAGCTGGGAAAATTGTGATTTTAGCAGCATAAACCCTTCTTTAATACCATTTGTAGGGAAGAATCCTGACACTTTCTTCTGCAGCACTTTTAACACATTTCTCCCCCAAAAACACATTTAGCTGTGTTTTGCATAATTTCTCACTACCCTCCAGGGGAATCCACAAACATCGGTACCTTTAGAATCCTCAAGATGTTGGAAGAAAAGGACACAAATTTAGGGGCTCATTAGGATTGCGGTATTTCCGCATCCTCGGGGCCGGCGGAAGCCACCGCCGGCCCAGAGGATGCGGAAAAACCGCAGCGGACTGACCAAAGACCCACCGCCACATTAGGATGGCTGGTGGGTCCTGGTTTCCGTCCGCAGCTGGCTTACAACCGCGGCGGAAAAGCTCTAATCTGGTGACGGTGTCTCTCAGACACCGTCAGGCAGATTAGGATGGGATGTAAAATATGCTTTTCCGCGGCGGCTTTTCTGCCGTGGAAAAGCATGTGTAACTTCACTGCGGGGGCCCGTTGCGGGGCCCCTAAGTGAAGGGGGCGGTGGGGGGTGCACATGGGGGTACCTATGGTACCCCCCTGCATTTGTATGCAGAAAGCGGCAGGCACCGCGAGGTGCCTGCCTCTTTCTGCATGCAAATACAATGACTGCATTTTTAACATTGCCGCGGGTGCAGCTTGAAGCCGCACCCGCAGCAATGTTAAAAATAGAAGATGTAACCGCCAGGGTGGCGGTCACATCCTAATCGCACAGGAGGGGACTCCGCAGCCCATGCGGACGTCCCCTCCTCCTCAGTGATCGCGGATGGACGCAAGTCCGTCCGCGATCATAATCAGCCCCTAAGTGTGGATACCTTATGTGAACAGAACTTTATGGGGGCCTAGGCTCGAACTAATCCAAAAAAAGGGTGTCACTGGGGGAGGCCTGACAGCACAAGGGTTAAATGTGTGTTTATTTGTAAGTATGTTTTTAAACGTATTCTATTTATCTCGCCCCATCATTTTTGTGGGTCACTAACCGTCACTTGGCATAAAGCATCACTGACACTTCAGAATAAACCTACATGCAATAGGCTTTGGGCAAGGACACCTGTGATTCATGCTTTAATTACATTTGGGAAGTTTCTGTTACTCTATTAGGTAATAGTGTTGCAAAAGTTTGTTTCGCCAACAATATTATTTGCATGCCAAGAGCTGTAACCAATGACCTGCTATGGGATATAAAAACAAGCAGGTGGCCTTTTAGAATCAGACAGAAGCGGAGGTGCAGAACAGTCTATCCACAATAAAAGGAGAGAGAGGTATGTTTCTAGGAGAAGTTTTTTATAATTAAGAATGTGTCATTTAAAGGATCAATAAATGAATGAATCAAATGGTGTCATGGATAACAATCTAAATATCATGATTCCTTGTGTTGTTGAATATGCTGCTACTTTGCTCCTTTATTCTTATCTGTGTGTAAAATTAGACTAATTTCTTTGAAAAAGAAAGTTAAGGATATTTCAACGTTTTACAAATTAGTGTGGAGCTACCATTTCTATGGCTACTCTAATATGGAAACCACGGCGCTCTGCTGTATTTTGGCTAGGTACAAGGTATAGAAATGCCACATACATAGAAGAGACCTGCATACAGCCTAATGATACATTTTATGGTCAAGAATACTTCGAGCAAGAAATAAGGGATGACAAATCTAGTGAAATATTAATTGTGGACTTTGTCGTCATTACTTAAGAAAATGTAAACACCTCTTCTGCCATCATTTAAAACGCTGCAGTATTTGGAAAAGTATACAGGGTAGAAAACTCGACTTTTAGATGGAGATAGACCCGTTATTTTTAAAAAGCTGCAGGTTTCCGCAAGGTGATTTTAACAGACACAGAGGCAACTGCCTCGCAAAAGCCTCGGGATTTATTTAAGACCAATTGACATGCAAAAATGTTGTGCCCCAAGTATCTAATTTATTTCCACAAGAAAATGTTGTTCTCTGACATAGGCGCACTGACATTCAGTTCTGAATGTCTTTATTGTAGACTACAGCGAAGCCAGCAACGTATATAGAATTATTTTTCATGAGGCCTAACGTGTTTCAGACTTCCTCAGCTCTTGCTCACATGACAAATGCCTGGCAGTCCAGCAAGCTAATTGCAGACATCTGCTCACCCGGTGAAATACCAATCATGCCCTTCAGTGGGCCTCCGAAGTGATTGTGGTCCTACACTATACACTTTACCCAGAAGGGTTTGCTGTAGCCGAGCTTGAGATTAAAACAAAGTTCACCACTCTCCAGTGGACAAATTCGATGTTACATTACTGAGTTTGCTGAATTTGGCTTCCCCACAGTCCCATAGCACATTGAATCCTGGTTGGAGCAGCAGAGGATAGCGAGGAGAGTAACACAGGCCTCTACAGCCCCTTGGGTGCAGGGGCCTGTGTTATGCTCATTTAAAACGCATACACTTCACAGCTAAGCTGGTAACCCACTCAGAGACTCATACACCCACTCACAGACCCACTCAGACTCTCACATATCCAGCCACAGACATCAGACCCACTGAGTGAATCATGCACCATTCATAGACCTACTCAGACACTCGCGCACCATTCATAAACTCACTCATGCATACACTCACATACCTACTGAGAGAGTCATGTACAAATTCACAGGCTCACTGAAACACTCACACACTGACTCACAGACATATTCTCACACACCCATTGACAGATCCACTGAGACACTCATACATCCATTCACAGACCCACTTAGACACTTGGGCACCAACTCCTAGACCCACACGGAGACTCACACACTCACTCCCCTCGAACTCTCAAGCACTCGCTCACTTTGAAGTCATCAGGCATGTCAATTCAGGTGTCATCATGGAGTTCACTGACCATGTCATGAGTGATGCTATGTGTGAACTCATAAGCAGTGCATTGCGGGGGTGTAAGTTATAGTTAGGTCAGGTGACTATAAGTGCTGAATTTCACCGACTTTGTATGAGTAAAATCTGAGCTAAGTATAACGTCACTTTGACCTTTGTATTACATATATATATTGGCACTAAATTTTGCGAAGTGATATACAGTAACCCTATACTTACCTATTTACCTACATATACTTATCTTCACAATATTCTTTTTGATGTTCAGTGTGTTTGTTTATGAATGTTTTTGTGTCCAGGTATGTGCATGTGCAGTAATTTCATATTTCCTTCTGTCTACTGTAACTTTCCTATGGTCACCTCATCATTCACAGTGTTTTATCCTTGACCTAAAGACTGCCTTAACGCCTTCCCATTTGCCCAGCTGTGAGTTTAAGCTGTATGTCACATCTCTCTATGCACAGGGTATTATTTCGTATGCATTTATACATTTATGGTTTTATAGCTGTCTTTAAATACTTACTTAATCATTGTGCTCTGATACTGATTGTTTCCAGAAACAAGGAGAGGACAACATGAAGCAACCCAGCTCATACCTTCAGCTCCTGATGTTAGGTGAGTACAAGTGTACCTAGAAAAAGGGTGATATGGCACGGATGCTGCCACAACCCAGTCTGCTCATTAATACACTATGTATCTTTTCAGGTCTATTGCTGATCCTTGTCAACACACTTCTGGCTGATTCTCCTCCAAAAGGTATGACATTTTACCCCCAAAGAACTTTATTTGTATTTCATAGTCATTTGGTGAAGTTTGGACTTTTTAAATGCATTGATTATCTCTTTCATCGTGCATTCCCTTGATCACTTTCAGTGCCAGCTCTATGGCAAAGCAACTCTAAGCAGTTTTTTAGGAGGACACTACACAAAAGGTGCTACATTCCTCTAAAGGAATCAAATGTTCTTCACTGCAAAATGGCAAAGGAAGCACATTTGTTACTTTATATCTTTTTCTAAATTTCAATCTCATTTACAGCTTAATACAGTATTTGGCTGTGAGGAAACTGCCCAAAAGCCAATTTTCTGAAAGCCTATAGAAGATGAATAAAGCAAAGAACAAGGTACATTTAAATCTAAAAATATACCCTCTTTCTACAAACATACGTTCATGTGAGTATAACACAACCAGGCCCTTTTATTACAGGTCCTTTCGTTGCTCCCAATTGTGACGCTTGACCTGACATATATTACAACTACCACAATGCAAACCTATCTTTCCCAACTAACTTTCTGCCATTTAACTTTTTAAAATAAATGTGATATTTTGCCGAAGCAACTCACTACTCTGACTCTCCAATCCATTCTATAGTTGAGTAGTATGTCTCCTGAACGCACATGGGCCTTTTAGGGTAAATTGCTGACCTTTGCATTACTGAAAACAAGCCTCTGATGGAAGACTGGTAGGGCAAACACAGGGGCCTTAAGCAACTAGAGAGGGGATACACAAGAACTGTCTTGGCATCCTGTTCACTCCTTTTCAAATGTGCCACAAGTATTACATGCGGTATAAAATGTATATCAATCAGGATTTGACATTGGGGTATCAACAGGATACCCACAATGCCCTACTCAGAACATTCGGTGGAGTTCAGAAGGGTCATCCCTGCATATTCATGTGAACCTATTGTTTGCTCTTGGAGGGCATTTCACATCAATTCCTATGCTCGAGCTTAGACTGGAAGCTGGCAGAGGAATTTGCTAAATAGCCTTCTACCAGTTCATACAGGCTAAGGGTAACATTTAAAATGTTCATTTCTAAAAATATATATTAAAAACCAACTTTACCATTGAATTGGACTTTTAATACCTATTATAGATAGTTATTTAATTATTTTATTAGCTTGTCCCATTCTCGATATAGCAATCTTCATTTTCAATTTGTTTTACACATGGTATCTACCACTGCCACAGTGAATATAGCTTTTAGTTTTTTTTGTTGCTGTGGGGACATGATAACATTAATTTTCTGTATATCCCCCTTTTAAATACTATGCACCCTAGCTTGTGGGCTAAAATATTTACATAGAACTGACTTCATAATATTTCAAATTGGACTCCATAAACTCTTAATAAGGGTTGTGTTAACAGGTGACACTGTAGGTATCACACTGCAGCAATCAGGTGACAATGATTCACTTGAAGCCATGTTTTCCTTTGTCACAGAAGTGGATATCACAATAAGTGTATTTCCACACCATAAACAATGGCCTTACAGAAAGGTTAAATAAACCAACCAGGGATTAGGCCTTTTAGTGGTCAGAGCATGTACTGTTGGCACTGGACAGCAGTGCCCCAGTGTGCATGGTATAGTGACAATCATTAAATGTTTTCAGAAAATTGTGGATATTATTTTGACTCACGCCGACCATGCCCCAGCCCAACAAAACCCACCACATTTTTCAACATAACTACTACTTTCAACCAGGCCAATCAGCAATCTCAAGGCTAGCAGGCCACTGAGGAACTTCACTGCCAGAACCACACAGACATTTCCCTCACCTCCTTCTGGCCCCTGCCAATCAGTGCCAAGCTCATCTTTTACACATTAGCAAAACTTGTGCTCCCATAGACAGAAGACCACAAAGTAACACCCCACACTACACAGCACAGAAAGGTCCATCGAGTCCCACATTGTCTAGCCAATCAGAGCCAGGTACTTAATTGTCACAATTTTAAGGTGCAGTCTACCAGGTGAACACTGACAATGTCGTCACCCCTTTCGGCCTGTTCAGGAAAGGAAGTGCCTAGACCTAGAACACTGAGCCTCTAATGAGACACCTATACACTATGATACACATGCACACACACCACACACAAAATACACACACTACAGTGAGTGCATTGTGTCACAGATTACCACTGAGCAAACACCTATACCTTAATTGCATTCTACTCATTAGCACACACACACCACCTACAAAACAAACCCTCCAACTCGCCACCTCATGCTGAATAATGCACACTCTGCAAACACACATTGTCTTGAAATAGGTGCATGATTGCACAAAACAACTATGATGCATTTTGTTATCACGTAAATATGGCCCACTTCCAACACAATCATGTTTTTGACACAGCAGACTATATCACTGAACATAATGGAAATACACTGAATGGGGAGAAAGGGGATTGCCATCATTCACAAGCCTATTTGGCTGTGCATTCTCACAGAACAACTACCACCCAAATCATAATACAACCTCTTCATTTCGCATTTCTTCCTCTCTGCATCATGCAAAGACCATTTCCAACAAGCTCCTATATATCAGACTTTGGGCTTCATGTGCAACCATTTTATTTTGTGTCTGTAATTGCTATGTTTGTGTGACTCGCAAATAGAGACTTGCAAAATTAAATGTACTAATGTGTGTCAGACACATTAGAGATTCCCAATGTGGTTGCTATGGATCTACCTTGTCAATATTCACGGTTCAGGACGCAATTTGCAACCCATTTGGAATGGGCTTTAACACTGGGATCGTGGCCTACTGGGGATGTCTCTGTTTGTGTTTTTAAAAAAGCATCTTTTTTTAATGCAGCTCGTTTTCCTTAAAGGAAAACAAGTTGTGTTTCAAAAAGAAACAACAAAGTTTCTCTTTCATTTTTAAGAGAAGGCAGTGATCTGTGGGACCACTTCCTGCTCGTAAAAAATGTTTTCACTGCCAGTCACAAAGACCTGGGGATCCCTTCCCTTTTGTGACTGGCTTACCACCTACTTTAGGTAGGAGGTAAACTGTGATTGTTTTGTGACTGCATTCCGTTCATAAAACAATAGTACATCCCTCTGCGACTGGCTATCAGGAAGTGACACCCTTGGCATGCTCCTTCCTATTAGTGACTCGCAACCCCTATGTTGCGAGCCGGTAATAGGTTGCCAACTTGCAAAATAGGGTTTGTACATAGCAAAATGCATGTTACCGGTCCCAAACGGCCCGTACATGTGGCCCTTTATTACTAGTGCCCCATTCAGCCCTCCCACCAAAACCTCCTTTGAAACTTCAATGTTCTGAACATCTTTAGAACCAAAGCAGTGAAAGTATCTGTATGTACACGTGTCTAGTATCTGACACCAAGAAAATAATCATCAAACCTATTTACTCTCAGAGCAGCACCCTGCACCATAATAGGGTTCAGGTTCAGTGCTTTATTGTACAGTTACTAAAAACCATTACAAATAGCCATCGGCATGCACCATAATAAGGTAATGCCCCTTTACCACTGAACTGAAATACTATGCTACTCTCCACACTACATTTAAGCATCACACCCAACCAAAAAGAGAAAATCAAAAACATTTTCCTTGAAGACTTTGCCAAGGATGACTTTTAATGGAACTCAATAAAGTCTCAAACACTCCAGGCCTCATCAGATCTTAATAAACATCAAAACAAATACATTGCTGTCCTCAAAATACCATTTGCCAATAAATGCATCATTAAAACATGGTCCTCAAAACAAAATCCATTTTGACTATTAGTAAACCAATGAACTAACAGATAATGATTGAAATATGTGAAATTATGATAAGAAATTGAAACAGACCAATGCCTTTGTCAACCTCATCCAACTCAAAGCACTTCACAAAGCCAGTGAATCAACTCAATTACAGCCTCCTCTACAAGATAGGCATCAAACAATGACTAATAAAAAACAAATCCCTCTTTAAGTCTCTCATGCACTGCATTACACTACTCCCAGATTACAGAATATGACAATAAGTCAACAACTGCAGTGCTTTTGACCAATATGAACATGAAGCAGACACACCTACTCTGCTTTTTCTTCAAGTTACTAGATTTGGACCTCCTCTTGCATGCTAAATAAACAGGCATTCTAAAGTCACTCATCACTATATCCTACACAGACAAAATGCTGTGATCATTTATCACAGAATCTCTTCATGGAGACAGCCAACCTCAACAACATCAACCCTGCCTCCGACAGGGAACTTTGTGGATGATCCAAACCACAACAGAGCATATCTTTGCTGAACAACCCTACTTTGGCCTTGGACAACCTTACCAACCTTACCAACCAACCACCTTCCATTTATCTGGAGAATAATTTATAAAAGAGTGTTATCAAACAACAGCATCAGTTTGTCAACAACAACCCATTCATCCTGATGGGAGCCTCAAGATTGCCGAAACTCCCTGTATCCTTTCTAGTTTCTCAAAGATGCATCCCATACCTACATCTTCAACTTCAATCTGGAACCCCAGGGGATATTACTTACTCAGAATATTGGCAATATACACTAATTTGCCAAAAACACAAAACTGTATATCAAAATCAGTCCACTTGATAACACTCAACTACTTAAATTCTGCATAAAGCTAATTAAAAACTGAATGTCAAAACCTGACCAAAAGCTCAGCCTGATAAATACAGAAGTTTTACTGTTCTCCAACAATGTCAACCAACCTTTTATTCATGCTTGGCTAGCAGGCATGAGCATAGACTTCTTTACCCCGACATCAAATACAAAATCACTTTGATTTATAGTTAACATGATCACAGGGAAACAGCTCTTTCACTCATAAAAATGCAAACCTTTCCTACATAAATTTGATTTCTGTTAAACAGTGACCAGTTCTTTCCTAACTAGATATAGGCAGTGTTCTAGTCTACCAAATCACTGACTGCATTGGCTCCTCTGAAAGGCATCCAGCACTTGTAGGTTCACCTCATCTAGGACCAGAACCAATTTGATCACTTAACCTGATCCCTCTCACAGCCTGCATCATTTTCAATACCACCCTCATCACCTACAAGACCTTCAGAAGCAACACAACTATACCTGACAGAGAAATTAGCAACCTTGCATGGTCAATTTCAAAATTAGAGCCAGGCCATTGCTAGGTTACCGATAAGCTTACTCAGGAAGGAAAAGTTCATACCTTTTCAGTCTATACACCCATTATCTGGAAGCATATCCCCATTGACATTGCACCTGTTCAACTCTACTGTGATTAAGAAGGCCCCTGAAGAGGAGGCAACCCACAACATGAATCATTTGTTCGTGGAGGAGCAAGATGGCGGCCGCTTAGAGGCCTATTGCAGCACCAGCGAAGCCGCTCTGAGTCAGGTTATGATGTGAAGACCCCTAAAGGCTTGCAGAATAAGCTTAACTCCTTAAGGAGTTTGGAAAATACCACCCCCATACCTCCCATACCACTCTATGTTGGGGGCGCAGTACTCCCGTAAAAGACTTTTGGCACTTGTTACAAAATTTGGGCTCCGGATAATCAGGCGCTCCATACCCAAGTTTCTGTCTCACCTGGTTAGTCTGTGTACGTGGAACAGCGGAGGGATGGCTCTGAAAGTGGCGGTGAATGCCGTGGGCTCCAAGACAACGGCAGCGGATGAGTCTGCCGCAGGCTAAGTGGTGTTGGAGCAGAGTATACTGGAACAAGCGCAGAGCGAGCCGCAGCAGGCACGTACGCCGGATCAGCCAAGGAGGGGGAGCGGCGGGGCATCCGGGAAGAACCGTCCAGCCGCCCCCTCAGTAGCCGACATGTTAATGCATGGCAAGGAGCAACAACAGACATAGGTGGTAGGGGGCGGCAGTGGTCCCTAATACGGAAAACAATACAAGAAGGAACCAAAATGAGGAGGTGAGCCCGAGCAGGTCTGTTGAAGCTTCTCAAGGCACTCAAGGCACTAAATCTAACTTAACCACTAGGGATCTCAGTGAGTGTGCTCCACCTGCTGTAGAGCTCCCCCAAGTGACAGTAACACCAGTCCCTCTCCAGTAGAGAATGCGGGGGGGATGACACAGTAGGTCTGGCCACGGTATCTCTGGCCCCCCAGGAGGTAACACAAGACGCAGAAACTAACAGTAAGAATGCAGATACGGCCTCTGTTTGTGAAGGAGCGACAGTTGAGAGGGGGCTACAGCAATCAGCCTCAATGCTGGGACTGGCGATGCGATGTGGGGAGCAGATCTCCCAGTAAGGGGTAAGGACGGATTAGATCTGGATAAAGATAAGGAGCCTAGTGACTGTTTTTTTTCTGTCTCTGAAGAGGCGGAATGGTCTGATGATGATCGGAGCTCATCACTAGGGGGGAGTAACTTGGATTCAGACCTGGAAGACAGTAATCTAGACCTCCCTACAATAACTAAAAAAGCTAATGCACAATGAGATGTACAAGGCTGAGGAAAAGAGGACCTAAGATGGGACTATTCATCTGCCACCCCACTTTCTGGTAAACCCCCCCCCCCTGTAACTAGCACCACCCCTCCTATGCTGGAGGTTATACATCAGGCCATCGTCTCCCACAGGAAAGAAACGTGTCAGGAACGTCACAAGGCACAGGCTGCCATGAGAAAATGCAAGGGGTCATCAGGAAGCTCTCCAAGGCATGTTTTAATGTAGGTGAGAGAGTGACAAACCTTGAGGAAAGAATAGTTGCGACAGAGGCAGAAGCAGCCAGTGCATCAACCCAGGTGGGGGCTCAAAGCTCACAGATTAAGGACATCCAGTGGAAGTTGGAGGAATTTGAGAACAGGCAGAGGCGGAATAACCTCAGGGTATTGAGGGTGCCAGAGGCAGTGGAATGGTCAGATGGTAGGGTATACATAATCAAACTGTTTAAGTCTGCCTTTCTGGAGCTGCTGGAATGGAACTAGACTGCTGAAATTCAACGAGCACACCGTACTAAATTACGAGCTCCAGTGAGAGAGGGGGATAAACCACGAGCAATTTTGGTGTTCCTAGGGAATTTTCTATTGCAATAGGCTATTTCAGAGAAGGCCAGACCAGAAGCAAAGAGATCTAGTGGTCGGGTCTCATTTTCCTTCGCCCTGACTTCTGCCACTCAACGGTAGAGAGACGCTGGAGGCTGAGACAATTAATAAAACCGTTCCAGGAGAAGAATATCCAGATGTATCTAATTAACCTGGCACAACATAAGGTGATCCATGAGGGACATACACGCTGCTTTTCCTCCGAGATGAAATCCAGAGAATACCTGGACGCGGTGGACGAATAAAAAGTTTGGCTGTGAGGTGAAGAAAGGGAGGCAGAGGAGAGAATAAAAGAGACTGGTTGTAGTGGTTCTATGGTTTAACGGGAGGATGGGTGAAGGGGGGTGTTAAGACACTCCAGAGTTATATATATTTCAGTTTGTGGTTTCTGGTTTAATTTTGCGTGTAAGATTTATGTTTTGGTAGGATAAAGGGGGTAGGAGGAAGATATGGTGATTAGCCTAGAAAGGACCCAGGCTGCTAATGCTGCAGACATCACATGCACAGACATAGGTCTGAGTGCTTCTTAAGGGTGGAGGGAGTAGGGGGAAGGGGGAGGGAAAGATGGGAATTGGAGGGGGCAGAGGAGGATGGAAAGGAATGGGGAAAAGCCCCCCAAAAAAATACCTGGTGTTATTTTTTTGATGGTTTAGGGCTTTCTGTCTCTAATCAGATGTATGGGCTGCTTCAAAAGAACTTGGCATCCCAGCAGGATTAAATGGGGAAACTTAAGATTTGTACGGTTAATATTGGGGGCCTAAATAACTGGAGGAAGAGGCAAATGATGGGGTATTTTGTAAGGTCGAACCATGTGGATGTACTATGTTTACAGGAGACCCATCTACCATGGGCAAAAAAGCCATCTGTTAAGAATACGTGGTTTTGAGTTATTGGCCTGCTCCTCACAGGCATATTCCCCTGGGAGGTGGGCACTGGCAGAACATGGTCTAGGATTTACAATATGTACGATCTATGGTTCCTACCTGGATAACCCTGAGATATGTGAACATCTTGAAGTGGAATTATTGAATTGGCCGAGACCCATTATAGTATGCAGGGACTTGAATATCTCTGCTGATTTTACAAATAATGTTATTTATGCAGGCCGCAAGCCCAGGGTATACCGGGCACTGACCTCATTATTGGGATCACACGGATTGGCAATCATTTGGAGGTATAAGGAACCTACTGATCGGTTTTCACATATTATTCATGCCCTTTCAAGAAATATACTAAGCTGGACTATTTCCTGATCTCTTCATCTGAACTGGAGAACGTTAACATTAATAAAATGCCTAAAGTGTTGTCCTATCATAATCCACTAACTTTGCAGTATGATTTAGATACTTTAACTAAAAATTATTCAAGGTGGACTTTCAAGAGGAAGTTATTAGCTGACCCCAGATTTGTAGATCACCTGAGGATATGGGCCCATTATTTTGATATGAATCATTTCAGCTCATCCAGAAATAATGTGTGGGATGCATTTAAGGCAGACTTGAGAGGCGAGACAATTAGCTTCTCGGCTAGGTTAAAACAGGAGGCTCGGCTAGAAAATGAGAGATTGGTCTGCCAGCTAGCAGCGGCAAAAGAACAGCATATGCAGGATATTGGGCAAGGGTGCGAGGCTGCTGTGAGCCAGCAGAAGATTCTTACCATTAAAGCAGAGCTGCATAAGTGGCTATCCCAGAAAGCTGCCGATGAGTATCAGACACATAGGGGCAAGATGTATGAGACGGGAGAGCAGGTAGGCAAGCTATTAGCACTCCGGATCAGGCAAGAAAGTAGCAGAAATATAATTTCAAGAATACAAGAGGGGGGTCGGGATTATATGGAACCAGCCGATACATTGAACATTTTAAAAAACTTCTATCAAACATTGTGCAAAGAAGAGGGTGGTCCTGGAGCTGTTAGCCTGGGGTTTGAGGATATAGACCCCAAGCTGGGTAATTTGGATAAAGAAATGTTGGAGAATAATCTGGCAATAGGTGAAGTGGTGGAAGAACTTCAGGAATTAGCAGCAGGAAAGGCTGCGCAGCAGGATAGTATACCACTTGAAGTATATAAAAGTATCCAGAATGAGATTGCCCCTATGGTACTGGATTTATTTAACGGTATAATATGCTCTGGTCTAATTTCAGAAACCTGGAAGGAAACAAATATTATTGTGTTCCATAAGAAAGGGAAGCCCAAGGAGACCCCCGGATCATATCGTCCAATATGGACACTAAGATCTATGCCAAGGTTCTATCTAGAAAGGTGGGAAGGGTCATAGGTAACTGATTCAGCGGTTTATATGGGAGACAGCAACAGCGCTGTAACAGATGCAACTATAAAAGATAATTTTACCCTGCTCCTGAAGTCAATGACAACAGACCGTAAAAGAATAGATGCCTTACATCTAACTTTATTAAGGAGAGCTAATGTACTCAAAATGATCATGCTCTCCAAGGTACTATATCTCTTTTATTCTATCCCATTTATGATTGAGGAAGGCCTAATAAAGCAAGTAGAGGCAGCTTTTATGAATTTTATCTGGCAATATGGTAAAATCAGGCACTCTATGAGATATCTGTCTCTTCCACAAGAAAAGGGTGGGTGTGCAATCCCCAATAATAGATTTTATCATTGGGCTTGTTTGCTAAGCCAGATGGTGATTTTATTTGATCCGGCCTCAAATTTAGCGGACACTCCATTTGGCAATATTAACCCACCCTCCATCTTCGAACTATTGCTGGGCAGAGAAGCTCTCGGGCTTCTGCTCCACAAAACCAATAGGTGCTACTATAAGAAAATGCATTATAATGTTTTAGATGGTGTTCGGAAAATCGGGAAACTAATGCAAACATTAATAACAATCCCTAAAATTATTCACTATACAACGCTTTAGAACTCCAGTCTGTTCCCTCAATTAAGTAACGAGAGGATGGGGAGGCTTTGGGAGCAGCATGGAATTAAAAGAATAGGTGATATCTTTGAGGGGGGCAGCCTGATGAGATTTGAAGATATTCAGCAGAAATATGGCATCCCGGACAATCAAGGCTTTGAGTTTTTTCAAATCCATGAAACTTTAATGGGTATCAGACCACGGATTACCCCTGGGGGCAGAATTAATATATTGGATTCTTTATTAGGTGGTGGAACCAGGATTAAATTGATACATGGGTCCCTGTTATTGGGGAATGTTTAGTATGGCTCTCTCTACCTGGAGCCACATTGGGGAGTATCCCTGTGGGGAGGACACTCATTGTGATCCCTGGTTTACCAAGATCGCTAGCTGGTATGTTTGGAAATCCGCGAGATTAAGGCCTCCATGTTTCTTTGTTAGTCTCAGTTTCTGGATACTAATCCTAGCCCTTTTGTCCTGCCATATGAATTATTAGATCATGTTGTCGGTTTTCTGATGGAACTCGTCTGTTAGTTGGAGCAGAAGCATGCTTGATAGGGTGCCCGCGGTGTAGGGAAGGACCCGCTGATTTACTGCATACGTTTTATTACTGTGATAAATTAAGTGCAATTCAAGGAGAAGTTGAGAAATTTTGGGAGGGGCTGCTAGGTGTTAAGATCAGCCCTAATGATAATAGGAATCAATAGCAATCTGGGGCTCAACAAGGAGGAGGAAGCCTTTGTATTCATATCTGTGGCGGGCCTCAGGATTTTACTTGCGGCAGGATACAAGGATACTGTAGCACCATCCTTCAAGATGTTGTTGGCTAGGCTCCTCATTATCCATAATATTAAATCTGCCCGATATATGCATAGGGGTCGGAAAATGAGGGAACTGTGATTGAATATTTGGACTCCTATTAAGGGATGGAGGATTCCGGTCTGTACGAAGCTCCTGGGATAGATCCCCTACATCCTTTTGTTGTATGTACTAGCTTATCAAGGGCGTCGGATGTGTATTTCTATCTCTGGTATGGAGATACCAGCCCAGGTTTACTCTGTAATAATGAATCATTTTCTAATGTTTAACTGTTTTATAAAGTCATGCCCTAATCTATTTATTGTGTAATGTATTGTATGATTGTATAAGCTTCAGATGTATGTATATTAGATTTTTATCAATACTGCAATGCAAACTGTATTTATTATTGAATGTGCCAGGTATTTTTTCACAAACAAAAAAGAAGGCCACTGAAGAGATATATCTCGACAGAATACCATCATCTCACCCGCAAAGTTACCACCTTCTCTCTCCCTCACTCTAAATGCCCATGAACTTTCACAAGTCTTCTGTGCTTCTCTTCCTTGATTGCGTTCCAGTTATGTTTGCAACGTGGTTACATGCACAAAAATATACATACTCTAACAATATAATGTTTTCTGCAAGGTCTCATTAGATTTTCGCCTTTTTATGGACTGCTTTGTGCTGGCATGAAGATTCAGAGGACCATGACACTGCTAGTCATTTTGGTAGGGCATTTTCTCTGTCCCTATGACAAGTGGCAGGCTTAACTACACCCAATGGTCTTATGTATTGACTTATGGACACAGGAAGATGGAGAAGGATTTAGGGGCACATTACCAACAACTAGCGATATTTATTGCTAAATGGGCTTAGCGAATATTTTTTTAACGCCAAGCATCTCCGATTATTATCGCAGAGATAACGTGCTTTTAGCAACGTTTATCTCTAAAGCGATATAATATCCGGCGTTAGCAGCGAAATGCATGAATATCGCTGGTAATCCAGTGATATTCACGCATTATTGCTAATGAGGACTGAGCCATAATATCCAACTCCCATTGGATATAATGGCTAAGAACTGGTCTGAGCAGGCATTAGTTTTTGGAGATATTCGCGCTTAGTGTGAATTTTTCCATCGCTACGCCTGCCTTGCTAATGCAATAGCGACGTTAACGACTGCTTTCAGTATCGCCCACTTTGCATGTCATTAGCGATAAATATTGCTGACATGCAAAGTGGGCCCCAAACCACTCGCTATCGCCTGCAAGCTGTCGCTAACTGCTGTTAGCGACAGCTTGCTAATAGGGCGATATAATTATCGCCCGCCTTGGTAATATGCCCCTTTTTTCCTTTGAGGATGATTTCGCTGTTGAGTTGGAAATGAATTGCAACGGAGTAGATGATATGGGAGCCCAGGTTAGGGAGAGGCCTGCTCCCTAGGAGCTTTTTTGAGAGATTCAGGAGAGACCAGCGGAGTCTTTTCTATGATCTACAGCAATGTGTGAGTCCTTACTGAAACGGCAATCAGGAGGAAGGTACTCTGTCATACTCTTGGACATGCAACTTGAATCCCTCAATAGACCACCAGGAAAATTGAAAGCATTGGAGATTACCAACCTGGAAGGCAACCTGTTGTGCCTCTGAGTTTCTGGTCTCTCTCAGTTAGAATAGATTGCATGTAATTCTTGTTGTCTTCTCTACTGGCTGTTTTTAAACAGTGACTTTTACAGCCCCATTGTTCGAAAGGATTTTTTTTGCGTTCACTTCATGAGTTCATATCTATTGTTCCCTTAACCGTACTTTAAGCATTTTGTGACATTTAGCATCCTATAATTGGTTTGGAAATGTTATGGTGTTCTTGACTTGAATTATGTTTGGTACTGCTTGAATGTAGCATGCATTTATCTTAAAAATAAGGCTGGAACTTTGTGCTCGACCAACTTGGGGGCCACTAGCCATTTCACAGTGAACTGTACTGTAACCTAGCAAATGTGTCATATTTGGTTGATGGGCCACCCCATTCCACTTTCTGACACCGACATATGTAAGTGTACTGTTTTGCTCCATCCCTTTTTGAGGTGGTTATATCTTCTTTTTAGACACAGAAAGATGCAAAACAGGACAGACTGCTGTGCGGAGGAAAAACTCTTTCGAAGTACTGCTAAATTGCTTTGAGGTGTATATTAGGAAAGATTGAAAAATAACTATCAGCTGGGAATTAATTGGACGACTTATGTATTGGTGGAGGTGTTTGATGTTTATTCTTAGCATTCTTAGCACACACTGCTTAACTAAATTGTTTCCAGGTGCTTTAGGTTGCCCTGTTGGGCAAGGGAGGCAAAGTTAAAAATGTACTTGGCCTTGGCAAAATGTATGCAATTTCCTTTGTGAAAATTGTGTAAAATGGCCAAAAAACGATATGACATTTTAAATGATTGAACAAAATGTTGCCTTTTACTGACATCTTAGAGGAGGTGACAATCCATACACAAAATGGAAGGGGTCACCTTTTTAAAATAAAAATAATAAACAATTGTCCTCTTTAATTTTTAATTGCAATCCTGTTTTCTTTAGGAAAAATTGGCGGCATTTCAAAAGAAATACTTTCTTGAAAGGAAGTCACAGACATGATGGTCTGCTGGCTGCTGCAAGCCATCTTCCCTATGATGGTATCCAATTATAGTGAACTACCTTATTGATATTCATGAGGTAGGCGTGATTGTGACTCACTACAATTCAGACTTTTAGGAACCCACCTGTAGTTGACAGATTCCTTCTTAAAAATTATAAAGATCAGATGAAAAGACGGTGGTCAAATATCTGTATAGACTGGACAAGTGGTAGCCCTGCCCTCAGACTCACCAGTGCAGCTTCTCGGGGCGGGTAATTGCAAAAATATTAGGAGACACTCTCCTCACAGGGCCGTAGACGCAATCATGATGCCTTTCCCAGCGCAGGATTAGAAGTAGGCAGAGAAATTAGAGGTAATTGGTCCTATCAATGCACTGTGAATAGGGTACTTCAGTTAAAGAATAGCTGGTGATATTACAAGATGCATGTACATACATGTCACTGTAATAATTAAGAATGCCTGTTTTTTAATTACTGATTTCTTAATTTTTCTTTAGTTCACTTTGTCGGTGAATACCGGTTATTGTGTGTAATATTTTAATGTGAATGATGCTGAAATCAAAACAAAAATATCACTAACCCAATTGTGTCTCCCTATACTAGGGTGCCAACCCAACGCCACATTTAAATGCATGAAGACCTGTCGAGAAAACTGCGACAAGCTTAGCGAATACAATCCTTCTGACTGTACTAGGGAATGCAACTACGGGTGTGAATGTGATCCTGGTTTCATATTCGAGACCAGCGACTCTAAGAAATGTGTAACATATGAAACGTGCCAAGTTAAGTGCCCGGCGAACATGCATTTTCAGCCTTGTTTGAAATCCGATCATGCAACCTGTGCAAATCCGGATGTCAAACCTGACAACAGAGACTGCGAGCCCTGGTGTGTCTGCGATACGGGCTATGTGTTCCGCTCTGCTGCCGATCGCACATGCGTGCCCAAGTCTGAGTGTCCCAAGAAGGATAATTAACAAGGAAAAAGAGTTATAGTCTGTCGATGAGGCATGTTTTTCTAAAACTGTTCTGTTTTATGTTCATTATTAAATTCATATGTAAATCAAACAATTCCTGTCAGCTGCTTTTTTCACACTTTAAGATCTGCAATGTAATAATAATATATCTTTATTTGGATATAAAACAAATATCCTTAAAAGAGTTTTTCAACAATTCACACCATGTACAAAAAATAAAATAAAAGCAAGAGGTCAATTGGACTACAATAGTAAAATGTTGAACATCCGCATCACGATCTTCCTGTTTCTATTACATATTAAAAGTTGAGACATAATGTGCAAAATAGTTCAGACACATGGCATAAAGCCAAGAAAATGTTGTTGCGCTGACAAGCAATGATATTGTACATATAAAAAACAATCCAGTATTCTGGAGAGTGCTCCTGGATACAATGGCCAGTCACATTAAAACATAAAATGCTCCTCTTTCCTTTTTTCTCCTTTTATTCCCCTTTCATTTTATTTTTTTTCCTTCTTCCCTCTTTCTCTTTTTAGAACTTAGAGGAAAAGTACGTATTGGTTAAGACAGTTAAATAAGGCGGGAGCGTTAGCTGGGCCTCTAATGCTTAAAATTACAATATGCCTGCCGTATATAGATTATTAGAAAAGGGGGGTGGTGATGAACAGAGTGTCTGAATTAAGCAGACCACTCTTACCCAGTCCAAAGATCAGGGCTTCATCCATCACCGTTATTTATCTCACTGCACCATCCCAGCTCAGAACCCGGCTATATGCAAATCAGTCTGTCCCTGGCCCAGTGCATCATGGGAACAGGGCAGACTAAACTACCAAGCCAATTCTTCACCAGAAAGGAGACAAGCTACCGGGGACCAGTTTCTGGCATTTCATCCGTCTTCGGCCCAGCTTGATTGAATCCTGATGGTGCAGTGAGAAAGGGACTCATGTCTGAGTATACCCTGCCACACCTATAGTGGCCAAAAACGATTCAGAAAAGGGGGTGGTGATGAACAGAGTGTCTGAATTAAGCAGACCACTCTTACCCAGTCCAAAGATCAGGGCTTGATCCATCACCGTTATTTATCTCACTGCACCATCCCAGCTCAGAACCCGGCTATATGCAAATCTGTCTGTCCCTGGCCCAGTGCATCATGGGAACAGGGCAGACTAAACTACCAAGCCAATTCTTCACCAGAAAGGAGACAAGCTACCGGGTTTGCCCTGTTCCCATCATGCACTGGGACAGGAACAGACTAATTTGCATATAGCCAGGTTCTGAGCTGGGATGGTGCAGTGAGCTAAAAAACGGTGTTGGATCTAGCCCTGATCGCTTGACTGGGTGAGAGTATTCTGCTTAATTCAGAGACTCTGTCCATCACCACCCCTTGTTGTTAAATATTCTGTCCACCATAAGCGTGGAAGGGTATACTCAGATGTGAGTCCCTTGCTCGTTGCACCATCAGGATTCAAGCAAGCCGGGCCGACGACGGCTGAAATGCCAGAAACCGGTCCCCGGAAGCTTGTTTCCTTGCCAGTGTAAGAATTGGCTTGGTAGTTTGGTTTGCCCTGTTCCCATCATGCACTGGGACAGGAACAGACTAATTTGCATATAGCCAGGTTCTGAGCTGGGATGGTGCAGTGAGCTAAAAAACGGTGTTGGATCTAGCCCTGATCTCTTGACTGGGTGAGAGTATTCTGCTTAATTCAGAGACTCTGTCCATCACCACCCCTTGTTGTTAAATATTTTGTCCACCATAAGCGTGGAAGGGTATACTCAGATGTGAGTCCCTTGCTCATTGCACCATCAGGATTCAAGCAAGCCGGGCCGACGACGGCTGAAATGCCAGAAACCGGTCCCCGGAAGCTTGTTTCCTTCCCAGTGTAAGAATTGGCTTGGTAGTTTGGTTTGCCCAGTTCCCATCATGCACTGGGACAGGAACAGACTAATTTGCATATAGCCAGGTTCTGAGCTGGGATGGTGCTGTGAGCTAAAAAACGGTGTTGGATCTAGCCCTGATCTCTTGACTGGGTGAGAGTATTCTGCTTAATTCAGAAACTCCGTCTATCACCACCCCTTGTTGTTAAATATTTTGTCCACCATAAGCGTGGGAGGGTATACTCAGATATGAGTCCCTTGCTCATTGCACCATTAGGATTCAAGCAAGCCGGGCCGACGACGGCTGAAATGCCAGAAACCGGTCCCCGGAAGCTTATTTCCTTCCCAGTGTAAGAATTGGCTTGGTAGTTTGGTTTGCCCTGTTCCCATCATGCACTGGGACAGGAACAGACTAATTTGCATATAGCCAGGTTCTGAGCTGGGATGGTGCAGTGAGCTAAAAAATGGTGTTGGATCTAGCCCTGATCTCTTGACTGGGTGAGAGTATTCTGCTTATTTTAGAGACTCTGTCCATCACCACCCCTTGTTGTTAAATATTTTGTCCACCATAAGCGTGGAAGGGTATACTCAGATGTGAGTCCCTTGCTCATTGCACCATCAGGATTCAAGCAAGCTGGGCCGACCACGGCTGAAATGCCAGAAACGGGTCCCCGGAAGCGTGTTTCCTTCCCGGTGTAAGAATTGGCTTGGTAGTTTGGTTTGCCCTGTTCCCATCATGCACTGGGACAGGAACAGACTAATTTGCATATAGACAGGTTCTGAGCTGGGATGGTGCAGTGATTTAAAAAACGGTGTTGGATCTAGCCCTGATCTCTTGAATTGGTGAGAGTATTCTGCTTAATTCAGAGACTCTGTCCATCACCACCCCTTGTTGTTAAATATTTTGTCCACCATAAGCGTGGAAGGGTATGCTCAGATGTGAGTCCCTTGCTCATTGCACCATCAGGATTCAAGCAAGCCGGGCCGACGACGGCTGAAATGCCAGAAACCGGTCCCCGGAAGCTTGTTTCCTTCCCAGTGTAAGAATTGGCTTGGTAGTTTGGTTTGCCCTGTTCCCATCATGCACTGGGACAGGAACAGACTAATTTGCATATAGCCAGGTTCTGAGCTGGGATGGTGCAGTCAGCTAAAAAACAGTGTTGGATCTAGCCCTGATCTCTTGACTGGGTGAGAGTATTCTGCTTAATTCAGAGACTCTGTCCATCACCACCCCTTGTTGTTAAATATTTTGTCCACCATAAGCGTGGAAGGGTATACTCAGATGTGAGTCCCTTGCTCATTGCACCATCAGGATTCAAGCAAGCCGGGCTGACGACGGCTGAAATGCCAGAAACCGGTCCCCGGCAGCTTGTTTCCTTCCCAGTGAAAGAATTGGCTTGGTAGTTTGGTTTGCCCATCCAGAACGCCTCAGCCAGACTCATCCTCGACATCCCCCGACGCAGCCACATCTCCGGACATCTAAGAGACCTGCACTGGCTCCCCGTCAACAAGAGAATCACCTTCCGTCTCCTCACCCATGCACACAAAGCCCTACACGACCAAGGCCCGAGCTACCTCAACAACCGCCTCAACTTCTACGCTCCCAAACGCCACCTCCGATCGACCAACCACGCCCTTGCCGCCGCCCCCCGCATCCGAAGAGCGACAACAGGAGGAAGGTCCTTCTCCTACCTGGCTGCCAAGACCTGGAACTCCCTCCCGTCCGACCTGCGCCTGACCCAAGACCACCTCTCCTTCAGGAAGAAGCTCAAGACCTGGCTGTTCGAGCAGTAGCAGCACCCCCCCTCCCCCCCAAGCGCCTTGAGACCCTCCGGGTAAGTAGTGCGCTCTATAAATGTCTTTGATTGATTGATTGATTGACTGTTCCCATCAGGCACTGGGACAGGAACAGACTAATTTGCATATAGCCAGGTTCTGAGCTGGGATGGTGCAGTGAGCTCAAAAACGGTGTTGGATCTAGCCCTGATCTCTTGACTGGGTGAGAGTATTCTGCTTAATTCAGAGACTCTGTCCATCACCACCCCTTGTTGTTAAATATTTTGTCCACCATAAGCGTGGAAGGGTATACTCAGATGTGAGTCCCTTGCTCATTGCACCATCAGGATTCAAGCAAGCCGGGCCGACGACGGCTTGAATGCCAGAAACCGGTCCCCGGAAGCTTGTTTCCTTCCCAGTGTAAGAATTGGCTTGGTAGTTTGGTTTGCCCTGTTCCCATCATGCACTGGGACAGGAACAGACTAATTTGCATATAGCCAGGTTCTGAGCTGGGATGGTGCAATGAGCTAAAAAACGGTGTTGGATCTAGCCCTGATCTCTTGACTGGGTGAGAGCATTCTGCTTAATTCAGAGACTCTGTCCATCACCACCCCTTGTTGTTAAATATTTTGTCCACCATAAGCGTGGAAGGGTATACTCAGATGTGAGTCCCTTGCTCATTGCACCATCAGGATTCAAGCAAGCCGGGCCGACGACGGCTGAAATGCCAAAAACCGGTCCCCGGAAGCTTGTTTCCTTCCCAGTGTAAGAATTGGCTTGGTAGCTTGGTTTGCCCTGTTCCCATCATGCACTGGGACAGGAACAGACTAATTTGCATATAGCCAGGTTCTGAGCTGGGATGGTGCAATGAGCTAAAAAACGGTGTTGGATCTAGCCCTGATCTCTTGACTGGGTGAGAGTATTCTGCTTAATTCAGAGACTCTGTCCATCACCACCCCTTGTTGTTAAATATTTTGTCCACCATAAGCGTGGAAGGGTATACTCACATGTGAGTCCCTTGCTCATTGCACCATCAGGATTCAAGCAAGCCGGGCCGATGACGGCTGAAATGCCAGAAACCGGTCCCCGGAAGCTTGTTTCCTTCCCAGTGTAAGAATTGGCTTGGTAGTTTGGTTTGCCGTGTTCACATCATGCACTGGGACAGGAACAGACTAATTTGCATATAGCCAGGTTCTGAGCTGGGATGGTGCAGTGAGCTAAAAAACGGTGTTGGATCTAGCCCTGATCTCTTGACTGGGTGAGAGTATTCTGCTTAATTCAGAGACTCTGTCCATCACCACCCCTTGTTGTTAAATATTTTGTCCACCATAAGCGTGGAAGGGTATACTCAGATGTGAGTCCCTTGCTCATTGCACCATCAGGATTCAAGCAAGCCGGGCCGACGACGGCTGAAATGCCAGAAACCGGTCCCCGGAAGCTTGTTTCCTTCCCAGTGTAAGAATTGGCTTGGTAGTTTGGTATGCCCTGTTCCCATCATGCACTGGGACAGGAACAGACTAATTTGCATATAGCCAGGTTCTGAGCTGGGATGGTGCAGTGAGCCAAAAAACGGTGTTGGATCTAGCCCTGATCTCTTGACTGGGTGAGAGTATTCTGCTTAATTCAGAGACTCTGTCCATCACCACCCCTTGTTGTTAAGTATATAGATTATTAGTCCTATATTTAAGTCTATGTTTTCAGGGTTCAAAGCTGCAATGATTGCTTGTCTGCAGGTCCGAACGCCCAGCCTGTTCCATTCAGCTTTAAGTTTGCGTCTACGTTGGAAGATAAGGGCGGGGCAAAGGCAGACCACGTGGACCAATGTTTCTGCTGTCTTACCGCACCCTCTGCACATAAGGTCTTCCGTAATGTTTCGCCAAGGGGGCAGATCTTTTAGGAATCGCCAATCACCCATTCTAATAGCCATGAAGCTGCGTTTTAAATACAGTGGGTATGTACAAGACAAGTAGATGGCAGAGGACAATCGCCCATAGGAGTTCATAGTTGCCCAAGCATGACTACGTTTGGCAAAAAGGGCTTTGTCGATAATGAGAGAGCTCATTCTCACACATTTTGTAATAGTGGTTTTAAATGCTGTCATGCTAGGGTTGAGGGCCCATGGACCAACAGCCGGCATTTCGTGAATAGAATTCTTAAAAAGGCGACCATACGTGCCCCCTGGGTTTTTCCGAGTGATTTCTAGCCAGACCAGGGACTCTAGTGTGCCTGTGTCCGCTTGTCTCAATTCATGGCAGAAATGCAAGTAAGTCCCAATATTAGAAGCCTTGTAATGTAGTAAGCCCAGCTCTAATCGTATCTGGGCAGCAGAGGTAGTTTTGGGCAGATAGAGTACCTTTTTATAGATTTTAGTCACATGTTGATTTAAAACAGTGTTCAATTTGCGCCTAAATATCTCAATGCCATATGATAGGGTTGGCCCAATTTAGGCTCTCAGGACTTCCAGTAATGGCGATAGAGTTGGACCGGACAGGTTTTTTGAAAGCTTGGCAAGGGTCACCCCTAGGGTCGTAGCTTTTACTGTGATCTCATTACACTGTTTGTTAAAGCTACCCCTAGAGTCAAAGTGGACACCTAAGTATTTATATGTATTCCCTGTAACAAGGCTTATATTATTGTATGACCACCCACCACCGACATGACGTTTCCTCCCAAAGGGTACCACTTGGGTTTTCTTTAGGCTAACCTCTAGTTGGTTCGTGGTAGTGTAGCTAAATAGTTTATCTAGGAGCCTTTGCAACCCGACCCGTGTGAGGCTCAAAAGAACAAAATCATTCGCATATAAGAGATTGCTTAGTGCCGTGCCTCCCACCTTCGGGGGATGACTATTCTGCAATGTAAATTAGAATTATAGATTTGTTGTTACGCGTGTGTGCGTTAAATACGTCCGTGCGTGCGCTAAGTGGATGGATGTTTTTCATCCATTTGGCAATTGCTTCCATGACTTCTCAAAAGTTGTTTCTGGCGATGTTGGGTTCATTAGATAGGGAGAGGATGAGTTGGGTGTCATCTGCGTATGACACAAAGTTGAGTCCGTAGTTTCTGCCGATGGGGCGAGCGGGGCCTTGTGGTCGGTGGGGTCCGCCAAGGTTTCTTCAGGAGGGGGTTGATCTCTGCGTGTTTCTAGTCATCAGGGAACGAGGCGGTTGCCAGGGAGCGGTTGATGGTGTGGTGGAGAATCGGTGCAATAGTGTCAGCATCTCTTTTGAAGAAGTGGAGGTGGCAGGGGTACGCGGGTGCCCCGGAGTGGAATAATTTCATCGTCTTCAATGTGTCTTTGGTGGTGAGGGCCGTCCAGTTGTCAATTGCTGGCTTCAGGGTGTCAGCAGTGGTTGCTGGGGGTTTTGTGTGTTGGTTGTCTTGGCCGAAGTTGTCGTAGATGCTCTTGATTTTGTGGTGAAAGAAGGTGCTGAGTTTGTTGCAGTGTTCTTGTGAGGGAGTCGACACACTGGGGGGTTGGGCGAACTTCTTGATGATGATGAAGAGTTGTTTGCTGTTGTGTGCGTGTGTGAATAATCTGTCTTATTTGCTTTTTTCTTTGTTTTGCTGATGAGTTGGTGGTGGGCATTGGTAGCAGCTCAGAAATTGCTGAGTGCTTCGGTGGATTTGATGTTCCTCCAGGCCTTTTCGAGGTGGCAGCAATTGCGTCTGGACTCTCGAAGTTTAGTGGTTATTTGCAAGTTTGTGTCTCCACGTCATGTCTGGTGCGATTCAATCCTTTAGGAAACAACAATAGGATGTAAAATTGGAAGTGGGATTCTAGCTCAACACAAAACAATTTTACTACAACATGACCTCTTTGTAAGTAAAAGGGAAAAAGAAATACAGCTTTATTTTGTGCAGTTTTGTGGAACTGGGCGGTGTTAGCAGATCAACTACTTTAATTCCTTTGTGAGGAGCAGTAAAGCTGAACTGCAGAGATGGTACTGGCGGTAGGGCGAGGGTCCCGCACGCACGTACACAGCATCAGTAGTACAGACGCACCTCGTTGGCTATGGTAATGGTTTTATAAATTAGTCTCAGTCAGAGACGCAACTAGAGCCAAATTCCGGGGGGGCTAACACAAATTTTTTGGGGGGCTGAATCTTTAGGCAACATGCAGAGCTGCAGGGGCTCTTAGAAACAACTGCAGGGGCTCATTAATATGCAAACGGTCTTTTAAAGACCTTTGAAGTGCTCAGGTGCGGCTGTGTGTGTGCCCGGTAAGCTGTCTAATCCCGGGCTGCCACACACGACGGGGGGCTGAAGTCCTATGAGTCCAATGGGTGTTGCGCACCTGGTAGCAGTTGTGACACGGTCATGATCTACTGCCTGCCTGTGCCCTGTAGATGTTTCATAAACACCCAGGCGGCTCTGTGCCCCTCCAAACCCTTGCGGAGATGCTGCTCCGCCCCCGCCCCCATCCCCGTAGAGGTGGCTCCGTGCCGTCTGTTTGCTAATGAATAACTCTTTTTGTGCGTGTTGAACTTACTATCACCCAGCCCTGAAAGCTCTGCATCAGCTCCCAGGGCATGCAAGGATAAAATTCAAAGCTCTCCACTGTCCACATTAAAGCCTACTGGCTCAAAGGCCCAGCCAGGATGCTTCCCAAAATCCCTACCCCAAAATGCTTTGCAGCACCTTGGCAATGGCATGTCAGAATATATTTGCATCCTTCCAAAACTCACTTTAGTAGTAGATTGACAGCTTTTTCTGACCACAAAATGGCATTTTATTTTATTTTTCTGAGCGTATTTGAACCTGTAGCTTTAAAACATAATGGGCTTTGATATATCCTTTTGTAGGTGCTGCTGGGTTATTTATTCCATGTGCAAATTTGACGCGCTGAATAAATATAAAATGTAAAGGTCATGTTTTTCAAAGCAGCAGTGCTTTGATGCCAGGCCTCTGTGTGCTGCTTTTGTCTGTGGCTGTTTATTTATTTATTTATTTATTTATTTATTTATAGTGTTTTATATAGCGCGAACAAGACCCGTGGGTATCAGAGCGCTTAACAAAGACGATTACAGATTGACATTATAGTAGCAAATTATAACAACAAAACAAAACAAAACAGGTGAGGTAGATGGTGATATACTATCTAGGGCGGTTTAGATAAATAAATTCTTAGCGCCTGTGCCATTAGCATTAAGAGGTGCATAACGTAAAGCTTGAGTCATAGTCAAATATTCGGCTCGGTGAGGTAGGGTTACATAGTATTATAAGTACAATTATCTAAGTAGATTAGCACTGAGAGTAGAGATAGTTTAGATAATAGCGAGGATCGTAAAGATAAACAAAGTAAGGTATAGGTAGTATCTTTCAGGTGGGAGATACAGTGTAGAGATCATATAAATATGAGGTAGCAGTAAGGTGTACAGCCGGTGTTTGCGCGGTAATCAGTTCTTTGTCTTGTCGATCTTCAAATTATTCAAGATGAGCCTGATCCTCTTTTGGCATAAATGTTCACACCAGTAGTCTGTAGGGATCTTTATGTAGGGTATATACTCATCATGTGGTTCTTCAGTTCCCGTTTAAATGTTGCAGTGTTTTTAATCTTCCTGATGTTAGGAGGGATTGAGTTCCAGACTCTGGGGGCGGCTCCGGAGAATGCTCGGTCATATGTCTTTTTCTTTCGGAAGAAGGCCGGCTTCAATAGCAACTCTTTAGCGCTTCTGGTTGGTCTGTTACCTCCCGATAGTTTAATTTTCTTGGCTAGATATCTAGGCGTGTTGAAGTGGATCGCTTTGTGGGAAATACAGGCTATCTTCATTTTAATTCTAGCTTCATAAGGTAGCCAGTTTAGTGCCTTCAGGTGAGGAGATATGTGGTCGAATTTCCTGGTTCCCGTGATGAGTCTTGCCGCTGCGTTGAGACAGGCCTTTAATGGTGCCGTCGATGTTTTCGGTAGGCCAGCTAACGTGGTGCAGCCATATTCGATCCTTGAAATAACTAGCGATTGGATGGCAAGTTTTAGATCCGCTTCTGAGATAAAGGGTTTCAGTTTTCTTAGATAGTTCAAGTGGAAGCGGGCGCTCTTAGCCATTGAGTTGATGTGTTCTTTCATGTCGAGGTTCTCATCTAATATAATTCCTAGTGATTTGGCTGAGTTAACTAGGGTCGGAGTGCAGTTGAGCGCAGTCACCAATTTAGCCCATTCCTTTACCTCTGGTTGACTCCTTGTCGGTGAGATTAACAGGAATTCTGTTTTGTTGGCATTAAGTTTCAGATGGTTGGTTGTTAGCCATTGCAGCGCTTTCTTTAGAGTTGCATTCAGTAGGTCTATGTCGTCACTGCAGGTGATCTTCATATATATTTGCGTGTCGTCTGCATACATATGGTAGGAGATCTGTGATTTTCGAAGAATCTCCGTGAGGGGTTCTACATATAAGTTGAAAAGATCTGGGGATAATGTTGAGCCTTGTGGTACACCCATTGCGTTAGGGCATGGGGAGGAGATTGCTTGGTTGACCAGGAATAGCTGAGTCCTGTTCTGCAGGAAGGAGTTAAACCATTTCAGTACGTTTCCCGATAAACCCATCCTGTCTTGTAGCCTGGTCATCAGGATCTCATGATTTACTGTGTCAAATGCAGATGACAAGTCTAGAAGGATCAGTAGACACGCATGAATTTGGTCAAGGGCTTGTAGGGCGTCATCAACAATATGTAGGATCGCGGTTTCAGTACTGTGCCCTGTTCTGAAACCTGATTGGCAGTCATCAAGTAATGAGAACTTAGCGATGTGTTGACTCAATTGGCCCTGCACGCATTTCTCAATAAGTTTGGCGAGTAAAGGGATGTTAGTCACTGGTCGATAGTTATTCGGGTCTGTTGCATCCGCTGTCGGTTTTTTGATGATGGGAACTACCTGCCCTGTTTTTAGGCAGTCAGGGAGGGTTCCTTGTGCAAGTGAGGCATTTATTATCTCAGTCCAGATCGGAACTAGAGTGTGGTTGATTTCTCTTACACATTTTGATGGTAACGGGTCTTGATAGTGGTTGTTCGGTCTAAGTACAGCTAGTGTTTTGGCGATCTTTCCCTGGTCGTATAGTTCAAATGTGTCCCAGTTTGCCTTATTTTTTGTTAGGAGATCTTCCGAGGTCACATTAGTCTCATTTTCAGATGAGGGAAAGGTCGTGATATTAGCAGCGGCACTTGTAAGCTCAACTTCTAGCAGTTTAGTTTTCTCCGTGAAAAATGAGGAGAATTCTTCGCAGCTTATGGGATTTTTCGGGTTCTCTTGAGTCGTTTTAGTTAGTTTATTAGACTGTTGTTTTAGGATCTCAAAAAGTTTTCGTGGTCTGTTTTTGGCATTGTCCAGTTCCGCCCTTATAAATTCTTTTTTGGAGTTGATGATCTTTTTGTTGTATTGCTTCCTTATTTTCCTGAGGGCTTTCAGCTCGGGGGAGGATGGATGTTGTCTCCATTTCCTTTCAGCCATTCTCAGTCTTCGCCTGTCCTCGTTCAGTGCCTCATTAAACCAAGGATTTTTTGGCTTTTCCGAGACTCTTTTTAACTTTTGAGGCAATGTGTCATTAACTATCTTATCGATCGACGTTAGGTAGTGATCCGTCATCTCATTGACATTCTGCCTGTTGTTACAAGGCTTCAGGTCTTTCTCACATCTTTCGACCAGAAGTTCAATATTAGCTTCTTTTGTATCTCGTATCAATTTTTTGGACTTACGGGGTTGCACGGTCCTGCCTTTTTTCATTGTAGGTATTGTGAATGTTATGGCGTGATGATCTGACCAATCACACGGGTCTATAGCAAGGATTGTTGTCTCTTTGTTTCTTGAAATAATCCAGTCTAGAGTCGCTCCTTGTGAGTGAGTGGGCTGGATGCATGCTTGTGTAAGGTCTAGCTCGTAGAGGAAGTCTTTGATCGAGTTAATTAGTTTGTCATTGTCGTCGTCCCAGTGGAGGTTAAAGTCCCCTAGGAATATGTTGTTGGCATCTGGGTTAGAGTTGGCCGTTATAATCTCTATAAGATGCTCTGTGAACTTTGCGTTATCTCCAGGTGGGTGGTAGAACGCGTGTAGGTTGTAGCTTTGATTTTTTGGTAATCTTACATTAAGACCAAGGTATTCACAAGATTCTATAGGGTCAGATTGGAATTTGTTGACCTCGATCTCTGAGCGGTGAATACACGCTATACCTCCTCCCACTTTCCTCGGTCTGTCTAATCTGACAATGTTATATTGTGGTGGTACTAGGAGATCCATGGAAGGAGAGGATGATTCACTTAGCCAAGTTTCCGTGAGGATGGCTAGGTCGATTTCTTTATTAATGATTAGGGCGGCTATGTCTGATGCGTGTTTATTTGCTGATCGACAGTTAAGTAGTAGGCAGTTCAGGGTTTTCTGTGAGTTAGCGCTCTTTCCATTTTCTGTTTCAGTTGCAGTTACCTGGATATGTTGTAAGTTGTGGTGGATTACTTTCCTATCATTCTTTCTGGACGATCTGTTAGGGTCAATAGGTACAATTTCGATATTCTCCTCCTTTCGTAGAGCAGATTGTTCATAGGATCGGAGTAGGGCCAGGGCTTCTTCGTTTGTTAAGGGATTGGTCCTGTTTGGTCTGTTGTGTCGGAGTACAAGATTCTGGATGTGTGAGACCTTGGTGTGCGTATTTATCGTCATCTCCCAGATTTTCCCGATTGTCTTTGAGACTTTCAACGAGTCTAGTGCCAGGTTGCCTATTAGTTTCTTGAGCTCCTTGACTTCTATCTGTGTTCGGGATGGTTTCTTATGTGGGATAGATCTGGCTGTTAGCGTTCGGCCTTTTGCTCTCCTCCGTGGCTGGTCTGTTCTCGTTGCCACATATTTTGCCGTTGTATCCATAGTTAGGTTGTGATTCCTGGCTCTATTAGTGGTGTCGCCATTTTTTCCTGTGTTGTTGGGTGTAAGGGGTGTTTTTGTGGATAGGTATCGATGGGGCTCTAGATTCGTATTCGAGGGAGGTTGGGGAAGGTAGGTAACCTCTACCTTGTTCCTTTCGTAGATCTCTTCAGACGGGGGCTCACTCTGAACTGAGCTACCCTCTTCAGGTGAAGTGGCATCGAATGGTGGTGGCAGCGGCTCTTCCAGTGAGGTCTCGTTCATCTCTTTGTTTCCCAGGGTATTGTATACCTCTGTCCTTTCAATCTCAGTCTCCGGTATTGCCATCGCAGATTCAGGTAAATCTCCGGAGTTAGAGATTATATTATTCTGGCAGTCCGTTGTATTGGCTTCTCTAGTCATAGGGTCGTCGTTGTCAGGTGTGATGTCTGGTGAGGTCATGATTTGGTGGTGATTTGGTCCTACTATGGATTCCTTTAGGGTTTGGAAAGTTATCTCGAATTTCTCGAGTTCTTTGTTGGTTGCTTGTATCAGCACTATTCCTGTTTTATACATAGTAATGCATATTTCTGTGTTACATCTTTTAGTTATTGAGGTCGTTATTTTTGTGCCATGTGGTATGTTTTTTACGGTTTTTGTGAACAGCATTTTTGTAAAGGCGTTGCGCCATTTAGCTGTTTTGTCCGTGTAGAATATCAGGTCATTCATCATGATACCTTTAACTCTGTCAAAATAAGGGTCAGCAAACAGAGTGTCCGCATTTTTTCTCAATATGCAATGTTTGAATTTTTTGGCCGCATTTTTGGATATATTGGAAGGATATTCTATATTCTTTGCGTGAGACCCGGTCGGCCCTCTGTAACTTCCCTCCATTTCTGTTTCACCTGCACGTTGTGGGTCTTCAGAAGCCTATTGACTTTTGTACTGTGAAGTTCCTGCTGGTGTTTTGTATTATGTATTTTCCTGCTGGTATATCTTGGTAGATATAGGAATCTAGGTAAATCCAGTAATACTTTTCCTTGTAGCTGTAGTTTCTTTGTAGTTTGGTTAGCTCTTATTATGCCATTGTGATCATGTCAAATAAAGAGGTTTGAGTGACTTCCGAGCTCTAGTTTCATGGTGGTAGGTATTATTGATTATTAAATTTATGGCTTGTCTAATTAAATGACTTGATTGACTGACTTTCTTTGTGAGAAGTGTTGTCTGGAGAAACTTCAGTCAGTGTCGGATGTTGGCTGAATCAACCTATTATTTCCTGAAGGGAAAGTACTTTCTCTCTTTCCTTCTTGTAAAGCTGTCAGTAGGCAATCAAGGGAGAGTGCTTTGTTTGGTCACACTTGGGGCTCTGCAGTGGCAGACTGCAGGACACAGCAGCAAGGTGGCTGAGACAGGTGAAGAAGGGAGGCTTTAGGACCCCTGCATGTCATGTGACACTCGGAGAGTGCAAAGGTGTGCCACTATGCAGGAAACTGAACCCTGTAGTCTTCAGCAACACACCGGCCTACGGTAAGGGCCCTGCCACCACTGTGGACTCTACACATGACCAACAAGAGCCTGAGGTAAGAGCTAAAAAACGGTTGTCATAAGGGGAGGAAAGCATATTTGGTGAGCCTACTCATTTTGGGGTTTAGAACGGTCTCTGAACATTACCCCAAAAGAGTTCTTTTCACAGAGCTCCATTCCCAACTTCCTCAACCAAGTGCCTCTAGTTTCAGCAGCAGCGAAATCGTGAATAGGTTTGGTTGGTATCTTTATTTGCAGCAGTTTGCTCCTGTCATTGTTTGACTGTATGGTAAAATAGGGCAGTGTTTTGCTTCCCCATTCCCAAGATATTAATGGGCATTTAATCATATAACAAAGTATTAAACCTTTCTCCATACATGAGTCCTCATTCACTTCTTCTGTCCTGATGATGGTACCGCTCAGTGGTTGAACGTGGGAACAAATCCCTTACACCTAAAAGTTGAATATTATTAAAGCTGATTTAAGAATAAAGCAATCATTTTTTGAAAAACCCATAGAAAGAGTAACATCATCATAGTGAGAGTATAAAGGAGCGTGGGCTATTCCCTGAAAGAGGACATGTAGAATAAAAGCAAAAAATTGGTCATAGGATATGTGAATCTATTTTGTTATGTATTAAAGTAAAGTAATAGAAAGAAACCAGAGTCTGTGGTAGGAATGCGGTTGGCCCATTACCATCACTGATAAGGCCGGGAATCAAGTTTGATTGAGTAAAGTATACATCCTGTAGGTTGGCAAACAAATTCCAGAGCAAATACGTACCCCCTCCCCTGCTACCTGCCAAGGGCGCCAGAAGCTCTAGCTATCCAAATGCTGTGTGAAAACTAACTTCTGGAACAAGTAAGAGTTAATTATCTTCAAGGCTTGCAAATGTCTTCTCTGTACCTACGTTTTGCAAGGTGTTTTAGCAGAACCTGCTGTTTCACTGTTCTCTCTGAAGAGTTCTGTTTCTGTAAAAATTGTATTTTTTTTCCTTTTGGAACAGGATCAATCAAGTAAAGTTATTGTGGGGGAGGGGAGCGACGCTCGGAACGAACGTTCAAACACCCATGTATACAGTTCCCCGCAAACTCTATGGCTCTTGAGTTCAGCAGGTTTTTTAAAATACATTAATTTGGAAAGCGCCTGTGAGCCCTCCAGACTCCGTATGATGCAGTTGCACACTGCGGGACTGCCTTCTCTGCCCTCCCTCTCTCTTCACATGTGCCTGCCCTGGACTTTTCTTTTAATAATCAGCAATGTCGCTTTGTTCAGTTGGACCAGCTAATCCGGGCGGTTCAGCACTTCATACAGCTCCTGGAATACATTACGTAGTTAATATAAATGAGTCAAGCAGTGCTGGTTACATGGAGTTACCTAGCAGGAAACATTCAAATTTCTCTTGTTAAGTCCTAAATATAGTGCTTCAGTTTATTCAGCCACATCGCGGGGGCGTGTGTGTGTGTTAATTACCAAATTCCGTTTTGGCAGAGCACATCAGGCAGCTGCCTGCAGTCAGTGGGTGCTGGATGTACAGTGTATCAGATTTTAACAGATACAGTTACTTACTGTGCTCTGGTTAGTCAGGCCAGTCTCGGACCTTAGTTGCCCTATGCAGGAAGAGTGTGTGAGTCAAGATCTACTGTTGCACTGACTTGCTATGCTATGAAAATGTATTTTTGCTGAGGCAGTCACGTTGCTCAAATGGGTGTAATATCAGATATTTGTTTCCCTCATCTTTTCTGCTTGTTTTTTTCATGTGAGAAAGTGTCACTCATAGTGGGTGAAATGTCACTCATAATTACTCTGAAATTATGGAAATGTCACACATAGCAATCTGGAATCCTTAGCAGCAATGCAGCCAGAATAGCGGATCAGAGGCCCGAGTGGGCTCCGGACGACAAAGAAGAACTGCTGCTGTGTGCAGAGGGAGCGGGACGGAGAGGCAGGCTCCGGGCTGATGGGCAGCAGAGAGAGGAGCTCGGCACAGACAGTGGGCGCCGGGAAGCAAGGAGACGCCTGGCGCTTCCGGAAAACCAGCCATTACTCTTTGTAGTGATCGTCCGATCAGCATTCCAGTGTTTCAGCATGTTATAACATACACTGAACAGCCACCCACCACAGGCATCACCAGTCAGGTGACCCTGACAATAAAAGGGGCCGAGTGCACAAGCTCTGGGCCAGTTATCCACCTCTACCAACTGTGTCTGTGTATTCCCTTTTACGAGTATGTGGGCCTAGCGCCCACAAACTCTACAATGGCAACGAGAGGGCTGTGCCCATGTGTGCAGCTGCCCAGCAGAGAGAAAAAAAGGGGGAGCGAGCTGCCATGTGAAAGGCACCCCTCACCTGCGAGGAGGCGCGTAGCCCGCCGAAAGGCCCGAGGGGCATGTGAAGAGCCCCAGACCTGCATGAAGAAGAAGGTGATCGGGAGTCCATCCCACACCTAGTAGGCCGACACCCCTGGGGAAAGGTACAGAGAGCCCACAGGTCAAGAGAGAAGGCACCGGGTATGAAAGAAGCCAAGCGGGAGCTCACCAGGGGGTCGGATGAGTCGCAGAGTGCTGTGGCACGCCGAGAAGAGTCCCCACACAGCTGGAGGACCACGGGAGCCCACCCCCGCAACTGAGGAAGGAGGTGAGCCCATAGATGCGAAGGGGTTGTGGGGACTACAGCGCGACGAAAAGCAACTGCCAGCAGAGGTGAGCAGGAGCTCATCCCGCCGTAGCAAGAGAGGGTGTGCCGGCCCGGGAGCACAGTGAGTGAAGTAGCTAATTATCCCCGCCCACACGAAGAACACAATCAATGCTCGTTTCCCCTGCCCCTGCGAGGACATGAAACTGACCAGGAAAGAGACCAGCAGTGTTCGGCGCCAGCCCCAGCCCCCACCCACCAGCACAGGGCGTGAAGTGAGCGAAGGTACAGTGCAAGCCTAGCTTTGCTGACCCCTGGAAGCCGGGCTGGCGACACCTGTGAAAGGCGGAGCTGCAGGTGTGCGGGGGAAGGCAGCTGGGCGGTCCACCTCATGATCAAGAGCCCGAAGTGAAAAACCCGTAAAAGTGGACAGGTGTCAGGCGAGCACACTCTTCATTCAACCAGGAGTGCCACCAGACTTAAAACTCACAGAGAGATGAGACGAGGTAGCTGTTCAGCTACAGGGGTCTCCTGACACGTGCGCAATCCCCGCACAGCCACAGGGAAGAAATGGAGTTCCTCAGCAGCAGCTCCAGCCCTCCCCATGCAGCAAAGGAAGTGATTGGGGCTGCTGTGAGGGGCGGAGAACTCCGATAGACTGTCTGCGGCCGGTGCCACTGAAGCGTTGAGCTGTGTAGCCGGGAGGGGTAAAAGGTCTCCCTTCCTAAGCAATGGACATGCATTGTGCCTTCCTGCATTGGCCGGGTAAATGTAATTAAGGAAAGACTCACTGTAGTGAAGTCTGCAGCACAAGTGTCCAGGGCACGTGTGCACAAGAAAAGAAGAGACCAGAACTGCAATGCCCGTAATAATGACCAGTGGCGACACAAATTTATCTCCTGGTCTTGAGACGCTGTCTCAAGACCAGGAGATAAATTAAAGTAAAAAGGACTTACCCGGGGAGGCATGTCAGGAATCCCAGCATTGTGCAAGAAGGACCTGGAGTAAAGCAGTGAGGTCTCTGAAACGGAGCACGAAGCCCGCAGCAGGTGAAAAGCTTCTGAGGTTGAAGGAAAAGAAAGCAACACTGCCATCTAGTGGCTGTTTTGCTCCACTGCAGTAAGAAATGGAAAAGCCCATGATGGAAAGTCAAGCATGCAGCAAAGAACACCCGGTTGTTGCAGCCCACAATCAGTGCCAAGGACAGAAGAAGCCAAGTCGAGACTCTTACATAGAAAATTTGTGAACATAACCAGTGCTAAGGAAATGCCAGCAGCAGCACAGATCCGGCTGTTGCAGTACAACACAATTGAGGAACAAAGAGCACTAACAGAAATAAAAGAAAGACAACACTGGACAGGAACACAGTGAGGACTGCCAGGTGCATAAAGTGAGTGTGCAGTAAAGCTGCCATGCCAGAGTGGCGCCAAGCCATCACACAGCCTTTGAGGTTGAAAAGACCATGCACAGGAACGCGCCGGGAATAAACGAAAGCACTACACCAAGCAGATGGGCAGTAACACACGAATAGCTGCTACATTTCAGGAGTACAGGACTGAGGAGAACGCGCTGCAAGTGGGCCCAAGGAAGCAACTGAAGGGCGCCATCAGAAGCACGCCGAAGCAATGCGCCTGCGGAAACAGGAAGAAGTGGTTGCGCGGACCACCAGAAGCACAAATACCTGAAAAGGAAGAAGAAGCCGACCAGCCAATTGTTAGCGGGGAGAAAGAAGCCGACCTACCAGTTTGGTTGCAAGGAGGAAGAAGCCGACCAACCAGATGGTCCCAAGGAAGAAGTAGCCGACCAGCCTATTGGTCGCAAGGAGGAAGAAGCCGAGCTACCAGTTTGGTCGCAAAGAGGAATAAGCCAAAATGCCAGATTGTCGCAAGGAGGAAGAAGCCGGCCTACCAGTTTCGTCGCAAGGAGGAAGAAGCCGACCTACCAGTTTGGTCGCAAGGAGGAAGAAGCCAACCTGCCAGATGGTCGCAAGGAGGAAGAAGCCGATCTGCCAAGAGGTCCGACAAGAAGGATGGGGAAGACATCCATGAAGAGAACGACCGAGGAGATGTCCATGAAGAGGACCAAGGGGAGGACCACGAAGAGGACCAGGAAGAGACTGAAGAGAAGTTTAACTACATCAACTAAAAGTCAGAAATAATCAAGCGAGAGAAGGTCGCTACAACAGGTCCAGTCACAGAGCGAAGTGAAGACAGTGTCCTAGTGCTTGAACAAGTCCAGGGGGAAACGTGTGGAATGTACGCTACACGGAAAAGCCTGGTTAGAGCAAACAGGCATGAGAGAAGACCAGACCGCGTCGCAAAAGAAAGTGAAGACAGAACTCGAGTGGCAAGACGCCATGGCGAAAGATGAAAAGGAGAGAAGGGTAAAGAGGTGTGCTTGACAGATCAACACACACACCAGAAGGGGAGCACCTGAAGAAGAAAGTGCAAAGGTGTAAGAACATCGGAACATGGTGCCTGGAAAACATCAGTATCACTGGAAGTACACATCTACTTGCAAATCCCAAGATCACCTGGTGACGACAGAGACAAGCAAGCCCGTCCATTGGAAACAACCACCTCTGGGATGGAACGGACACAGGGACGTGGAAATCCAAGGGGCAGAGGCCTCTGGGACCCACTGCCACCGGTGTCCCTGTAGATCACACTTCCATGTTGCAAGCCAGAGAAAGACTACATCCACAAGGCACCCTGACATTGTGCCAAGGAGAACTAGTGGTCCAGTCTGCAAGGATACCCCCGTGGGCGGTTGCCCAGCAGCGGAGAAGACTACATGGATGTTGTTATTGTTATGTTGCATTTGTTTCCAAATTATATTGTCTCCCACAGGTTCGGACTTCATTGTTTTGATCTTTTTTAAAGTTTGGGAGGGATGTAGTGATCGCCCAATCAGCATTCTAGTGTTTCAGCATGGTATAACGTACACTGAACACCCATCCACCACAGGCGTCACTAGTCAGGTGACCCTAACAATAAAAGTGGCAGAGCGCACAAGCCCTGGGGCTAGTTATCCACCTATACCAACTGTGACTGTTTATTCCTTTTTACGAGTATGTGGGCCTAGCTCCCGCAAATTCTACACTCTTAACATTGCAAGCGATTAAACGCACAACAGTGATGTAAACGATGTATCATTTTAATAAAACCTTAAGACTTTAATTCCCAATCAAAGTATGAGAAGTTTAAAAGAGATGAGCTGCCGTGACCGGACACGTGACCAGTACCAACACCTCACTCAAGATGGTAGTAATAAGGGCAGCTGACGGCGTTTCCCCTGCTTTTAACTCAGATGCATTAGGAGCAAGGCTTGGAACGGCCCACCTGAAAAACAAAGGATCTCGCGAGAGCGTTGTAAACCAACAAGTCACAAGCAAAGAGGAAATGGGGCTGAAATGTATTCCATACCCATAATAAATGCTCCTGGTTTTTAATCTCCATCGAAAAACTCTGACATTTCCTGATCAAAAATGGTTTACGCAAAAAAAAACTCTTGTGTTCCACGTGCCTTTGTATACAGTCAATCTAACATCAAAACACGTGAACACGTGCATATAAAGAAACAGATTTTATGCACATAATGTTACTCAAGTACATCTGATCATATTTATCAACTTCTGGATTCCAGAAGGACTAGAGTTTGTGTTTTGCGTATAGTTGTTTAACCTATCAATTGGTCATTTTCAACAATGGTTGTGTAACTTTTACTTGTTATAAACTGGCTAGCTATTCATATATATAGCCCGCATTTATAAAGTTTTTTTTTCCAGATGACAAAAGTACGCCAAGAAAAAGACATCATTTGGATGTGCCTAAATGTAAAAGTAGGTACAAAATGTTTTTTCAGCACGGCCCACCCATACGCTGGCTCATTTCTATTATCCTTCAGAATTCTGGTAGAAATAACCAATGGTTTGCAAGAATGATTCTTTGCATACTCATTTTGCAGCTAAAAGAAAAAAAAAGAAAACATATACTGTTAACAATTAAAACTCAGTTTGCAGTTGAAAATGAGTATTGTATGGTGCAACCATTTGTATAAAGTTGTGGTGCAACACTTACCCCACTAAATACAGCTCCTGCATATTTTTATAACTGCATAATGTCTGCTTTTTCAGATGGAAGGCCCATAGCAAAAATCTTCCCAACTTTGTGACATTCTCAGGTTTTTTTAAAATAGAAATTTAC
Source organism: Lissotriton vulgaris (assembly GCF_964263255.1). Lineage (NCBI taxonomy): Eukaryota > Metazoa > Chordata > Amphibia > Caudata > Salamandridae > Lissotriton > Lissotriton vulgaris. The sequence continues at coordinate 273,634,857 of NC_141695.1, read as the reverse complement.
GTTTGGAAGTGAAGTTCAGGAACTTTACACACCTTTGTAGATTCTCATAGTTAGTAGGCATAATGGTAAACCTAGGAAGCCTTCAAAAGGCAAAAGTGTCCGCTGTGGTGCTACTGCTTGATGGTAAGAGAAAGGTTTCAGCAGACCAGCATTTAGGAATATTGGGAAGGAGTCACCTAGGGACCATATGAAATAGAGCACCATGCAGAACGTAATGAACAATGCTGATTATTTTTTTTATGGCCAACTCAGCTCAGCAATTTCATCAGGAAGGAGAGTTTTTTGTTTAACAATGGCAGAAGCCCGGTGTGTAGTAATGTCAACAATAACAGTTGTACATAATAGAAACACTACCACTGTTAGAAGAATAAATGTGAGCTCTGGAAGCTCAAACCTCCCTGCAACTAACATATCCTGCAATCAAATAAAATGAAAGTCTCTTAGGTTTATTGGAGGAATTAGGCCATGAGAAAACAGGAAGTGAGTCAAAGAAGGTGAGAGGAGAATACAATGAAATGAATAGGAACATATCAGGACCCGTATCATAGAGGAAACGGGTATAAGGCACAAGCATCAATAAAATAATTGAAAAGCATGTTTAGAGGCTCTGAAGTGTGGTCCGATTCAGGTAGGCAAGCAGGAAGTAATGTAGCAAAAAGAATACAGAAAAGCACAGACAATCCGTAACAACCAGAATGAAGTATTTCAAGAACCAAACCTGTATATGATGAACTAGAATACAGAGCCTGTAGCAGGGACCAGGCCCCAAAATAGTTCCAAGGAGAAGGAGCTCCAACCCCCAAGCCTAAGAGGTCCTGGCCCCCTAAGTGCAGCTAGGACAACCAAACTTCACCCACGTGCTATGCAAGTAGGGAGGTGGGTCACATTGCCCCTAAGTGCCCCAAGAAACACCCAGCACCCACTGGTGCTCAGGCACCGGGTCTAGTGAGTGTAGTGTTGGGTGAGGAATTTGTTTCCAGTGAAGGGGGTAAGCAAGCAGTGAGGACCCTGGTCTCTTTAGGAGACAGAGAGATTGTCCCAGAAACCTACTTGCCTGGTAACACTAAAAAATACAGGCAGTGGGTGACCATCAATAGGAGGAGGGTGGTGGCTCTGAGAGACACCGGAGCAAGTGTGACAGCTGTCAGGTGTCAATGGGTGTCTGAGGAGCAGGTCATTTACAATGCACTCCACCCTGTAGTTGAAGTAGACAACTCTGTGTGCCTGTGTAAGGTGGCGCTAGTTGCCTTTGAGTGGGAGGGGTCTCAGGTTCCTTGAAGGTTGTTGTTCGTCCATCCATGCCTGTAGACTGTCTGAAAGGAAATGACCTGGAGAGTTCCCCCTGGGAGGAGGTGGAACAGCAGGCTCATATGGGGATGTTGGGTCTGCCTGAGTGGATCTGTGTGACCACTCAGTCCATGGCAGCCCGTCAGGGTAATCAAGAGGACCTGGAGCCTGAAACAGTGGCCCAGGTACCCGCCATGAGGAGGAAGTGCAAGGGGCATGAGAAAACAGCCCCAGCCATTCCCATGGTCCAGGAGGAAGCAAAACCTCAGGGGGATGCCCTGGAACCTACAGGGGAACAGGTGGCCAAACTGGGAGACCTGCCTGAGCTGACCCATTGGCAGCAAGAAGGAGGTCCCTCCAGTGAGGAGTTTTGCAGGCTGCAGACCAGGCGGCAGGTGGTGAGTTCAAAGATCACCTCATTTACTGGAAAGATGGATTACTCTATCGCTGAGCCCGGTGCAGCCTGTGTGCTGGTGGTACCTGAGCACTTCAGGGCCTTCCTACTGGGTCTGGCTCACAACGTGCCTCTCGCAGGACATTTGGGGTATGACAAGACCTACAAGAGGCTTGTCACCCACGTTTCCTGGTCCCAAATGAGGAAGCATGTCAGTTACACATTGTAGGACTTGCCAGACTTGCCAGGCAACTGGCAAAAAAAAGTGTAAGGCTCCCCTCCAACCCTTTCCCGTGGTGAGCACCCCTTTTGAGTGGATGAGCTTCGACATTGTGGGGCCTCTGTAACCCAAAACAGCCTTAGGCAACAAGTTTATCTTGGTCTTGGTAGACCATGCCACCAGGTACCCGGAAGCTGCCCCTCTCTGGACAACCACAGTCCCCATGGTGGGCCGTGCATTGATGGGGATCTTTTCCCGCGTGGGGTTCCCCAGATAGGTGGTCTCCGACCGGGGTACTAACTTCATCTCAAAGTGCATGAAGTCTTTGTGGGAGGAGTGTGGGGTAACCTACAAGTTTACCACTCCTTACCATCCTCAAGGAAATTGGTTGGTTGACTGATTCAACCGAACCCTAAAAGGCATGATAATGGGCCTTGCAGAGCCCATGAGACGGAAGTGGGACGTCTTTCTTCCATGCCTGTTGTTTGCCTACAGGGAGGAACCCCAGAAGTCCTTAGAATTCAGTCCCTTTGAACTCATGTACGGTCACCCTGCTAGAGGACCTCTCAGTCTGGTGAAGGAGGGTTGGGAAAAATCCCCTGGTAAGACCCCCAGGACGTGTTCAGCTATGTGCTGGCCTTCTGCAATCAGCCTCAGCACTTCAGGAAACTCGCTAAGGCGAACCTGGAAGCCAGCCAGGAAGAAATAAAAAGATGGTATGACCAGATAAACCTGGTAAAAATCTTAGGTTCAGAGAAGAGCTTAAGTGGTTCGGGTGTATCGGACATCCAGAGTAATTGTCGACCATTGTAAAGGGGGTCATGAGGTACCATTGATCGCCCGCAGGACCGTGATAGGGGGAACGCAAGAGTGAGTGTATGAGTAACGGACGCTGGTCGGAAGTTACTGTGTGTAAGTAACCTATCAGTTAAGGCGACTGTCTGGACGTTCACAGAAAGACATTTCGTCAGTTAAGGTGACAATTACAGTTAGACTGTGGGCGTACAGTCAAGAAAAGTGATCGCTTTGTCGGGAGTAATCATTTTTCAGGGTATGAATGGGACGCATGCATGACCGGGAGACGAGCTGAGAGAGGAGGGGAACTGCTGCGAAGGGGAGACGAGTGACGTCAGAGAGAGCCGCGCTGCGATAGGCCGGTTGGTGTGAAGCCGCGCTGTGATAGGCCGGTTGACGCGAACCACGCTGTGATAGGCCGGTTGGTGCGAAGCCGCGCTGTGATAGGCCGGTTAGCAAGAACCGAGCTGGGATTGGTGGATTGTCATCAGAAAGTAAACGAATGCAGGGAAATAGGGGAAAATTGTAGATTTTGATCATGAAGTGTTTTAAATGCTTGAGAGGGATCTTTAAGAGCCAAAGGAGAGAATCTTATTACGGGGCAGAGGCCCCGCCAGAGGGTACACCAGCTCATTATATGGCTACGAATGTTGGGTTGCATACTATACTGTGGCTTAGCACTTGGAGTAAGATTACAAAAGGGAACGAAGAACTGACTTTTCCAAAATACGGAACGTTTAGATTAGAAGTGTTGCACCAGCTAAAAGCAGTTATGTCTTCATTGAGACCTTTGCCTAGACCAACACAGTTTGAAGCCCTTAATGCGTGGATTAGGGCGGCGTACGACAGGAATCAGAACAGGCGTCAAGAAAGGGTGAGACGATCGGTAAGAGCAGTGCAAGATGCCAAATGGGATGAGGAAGCCAAGAAGTGGAGGGTACAGACTATTGAAGTGGATAAGTTGTACCCAGTGATAGAGGTTACAGGAGGCAAGAGAACCCCAGAGGAGGACGATGAGAGCGAGACAGAGGATAGCCTAATAAATAGGTTGCTGATAGATAGACCGCCTCCGTACAATAGGGAGATGGAAGGTATTGAGCTCCCAAGGGAAGGTGGAGTTGGCATAGGGGAGAATAGATCACTCCCTATAACGGATTGGGAACCTACCAAAGGTGAGGAAACATCTCAACCTAGCCCAACACAGAGAGTGGTCGGAAGGTTTGTGGTGCAGAAGGTGCCAGCAACGGAGTGTGCTGAGTCTTATGGAATGCCAGATGCTCTTCAAGTACCCGTTACCATAGGTCCCATAGTGTCAGTTTATAACCCAGAGAAAGTGCGAGAGGAGGAACAGATACGGCTAGACAGAGAAAGGGCTGAAATGGAAAGGAGAAACAACATGACAAATGCCCGGAGGCAACTGCCAGGACCGAGAGAATGGAGCACCCCATTGGATTCAGCAGTGGATCCCATAACAGATCAAGGGGGTCAGAGAGGACCGATGGATCTGAGAGGACCACAGCCGAAATCCTTTAAGGAGTTGAGGGCTGACTTGAGGGAATGGGATGCTGCCACAGGAACACCGAGTAACAGGTCAAGAGCGGAAGCTGAATGGGGAAGTCAAGGCAATGGGACATTGTCTCACTGCGGGGCTAGTGAAAGCGGTCAGGAGTGGGACAGAAAGAGTCAGGAGGGTAGAGGAGATATCCGTCATATCCCGGGTGGAAGTAGGCAGGAGCGAGAAGGTGGAAGTACAGAGTGTGGAAGGGCGTCTCGTCTCATTCACAGTGAGGGAGACCGAAGGACGCAAGAGTACAGGGATAGCTTTAAGTGCACCCACCATACACCTGGTGATAACGTACAGCATTGGAATTGCGGGAACATGGGGAGCCACGAGGTGTCTCGCCATGCGTCAAGCGATCATGGGCAGGAGCGGGATCGCGGGAACATGGGGAGCTGCGAAGGGTCTTACCATGTGTTGAGCGATAATAGACAGCAGGGGAATTGTGAAAGCATGGGGAATAATGGAGTGTCTTATCATGCACCTAGAGAAACCAAGCAGAATGAGCAATGTTGGACTATGGGGAATAGAGCAGTGTTTCACCACACACCAAGAGGGGATGGAACTGCATGGGACCTGGAAAGATGGGAGCATGGGAGAACTCCCCATAACACGCCTGAACCCAGACGTAGGACTCAGAGCTGTGATGGGAGAGACGTAAATGGGCTCTCGATGGACAGCATACTGAAGGCTGTGATAAAGGCAAGAAGGCTCGATGTGACCAGTCTAAAATCTGACCTGGATGAGATAATAGATGGTGCGTTGCCTTTAGAAAGGATTGACATGTACGAACAAGATGAGCTGCTGTTTATAGCTAAGGATATTACTCGAAAGGCAAGAGCAACTCACGAGAAATTGTCTGAATTGGCAGACAAGTATATGGTAGACTTGTCGAGAACAAAGGCATTACAGGGTAACCATAGGTTGCAATATTCAGATCAGGACCTAGATGAGAGGAGGACAACTGGATTAAAAACACACATAAGGGAACTGATCACAGGAATAAGAGCATGGAGAGATTTGGACAAATGGGAAGAAAGGTGGTCCAAGAAGGGGACTGTTAGGCGAAGCGCGATTGGGATGTCCCCGGAGGGAAGGTCACTGCAGATGGAGGCATTCCCTTTGCGAGAAATAGCGAATGGGAATTATGTACATGTGCCCTGGAGTAGGGGGGATTTGGCTGCATTTACAAATTCATTTCCAAAGTTAAGGGAAAATCCAGTGGAGTGGTACAAACAGGTAGAGAGGGTTGTGAAGATATCCAAAGTACTGTGGATTGATTTGAACACTTTATTTGACATTGTGGTCCCAGGGGACTAGTGGACAGCATGCAAAATTAGTGTTGAATGGCCCATAGCAGAACCAGAAAGAGATGCTCATACTAATGGACCGTCAGAAAGAGTAATGGAAAAATATGAAAGGGTGATGACATGGCTGAAAGAGAAGGTGCCACCGCAGGATATAGATTGGGTGAAAATAGACCGAACTAGACAGGAACCCAAGGAGACAGTCCATGAATTTTATGAGAGATTGCTGAAAACGTTCAAACAATACAGTGGATTAGATGTAATGGATCCCAAAGACATAGGACAGTTTGTATCGAAGTTCGTTTTGGGGTTGAGACCTGATATTTGTTTGATGATTCAGCAACATTTAATTTGCTGGCAAAACAAACCATTGGATGAAATTTTGAGATACGCAAGGTACTGCAGTGATGAAATAGATTCCAAAGCAAAGAAACTTAAGGAGAAGTTGATGATGGTTCAGATGCAGTCGGCTGGAAAGGGTGGACAGCAGCAACAGGGAACAGGGACGATGGGAAGGAGATCAAACAGTCAGAATTGGGACAACGAGGAAAACCCAAGACCTAGAATAGACTTTGCTACACTGAAAAAAACGACAAAGTGTCACCAGTGTCACCAGGTGGGACATTGGAAACGCAAGTGTCCCTACAACCCTGAAAATGGTGAACTGGAAGTAGAGGAGGAGGAAGTTCAGACCGTTCCAGTCCAAAGCGTGACGGTACCAAAGGGTAAGGTGGTCAAAGGGGGGACTCTGGCTCCTCGAGCCCAGTTCCCTCAACCACCAAAGATTGCGACAGGGGGAAAGATCTATAGACAAATGCCTCTTTTAGTAGGAGGAGAAGAGTGTTACTACGTTGATGCACTAACTGGACGGCGAGTGAGTAGGGAAGAGGACTGTACCCTCGGGGCAGTTCTAGAGGTGGACCAAAGAGGACCGTTTGTTGAGGCTGAAGTGGCGGGTGTCCTACGACATTCTTAGTAGATACCGGAGCTACTCGATCAACTTTGAGATCAGCTGTGGTTCCGGACCTGCCAATGTCGGGGGAAACAATTCAAGTGGTAGGAGTCGCAAATAGGAGAATGACTAACCCTTTGACGGAACCAGTGCTAGTGAGAATAGGAAAATACAGCGATGAACATCAGTTTGTAGTATGCGATTCTAGCCCTGTGTGTCTGTTAGGGAGAGACTTATTGTGCAAACTAAATTGCACAATATACTGCACGCCTCAGGGAGTAGAGGTACAGACTAACGATGATGATGCCACCTTTAAGGTTGCCAATTCAAAGGTATGTGTAGAACTGTATCCTACCCTGACGGTGGAAGAGCTTCCCTGGGACTTAAGGGATACTGTGTCAGCTGAAGTATGGGATTTCACTGGAGAAGAGATAGGATTGATTAAAGGAGTAGAACCAGTGAAAATCATGATTAAACCAAATGTTGAATATCCAAGAACGCCTCAATACAAATTGACCCCGGAGATGATTGCAGGAATAAAACCCGTGATCGACTCCATGATTAAGCAGGGAATACTGAAGGAAATCGTGGGTAGTCCATGTAACTCCCCGATTATGGGTTTGCAGAAACCTAGTGGGAAATTCAGAATAGTACAGGATCTCCGAAAGATTAATAACATAGGGCCCGATGTAGGTAAATGGGTTTTTCCGATTTCAAAATACCGAGGAGGGCCGAATCGGTATTCTGAAATCGGAAAACGAGATGTAGGAAAAAAACACCGAAAAAATACCGAATCGGTCGGCATCGGTATTGTGATTCGATACGTACCGAATCGGCACGGACCGAATCGGAAAGTACCGAATCGGCTACCACCGATTCGGAAATTACCGATTCGGCAAATACCGAATCGGCAATTACCGATTCGGAGGTCGGAATACACCCCCATGGCCAAAATGCCCATAGGAATGCATTGAACAATCCGAATCGGTTAAATCCGAATCGGTAAAATCCGATTCGGTAAAATCCGATTCCGTAAAATCCGAAACAGCCAAGGAGGTGGATCCACCCTCCCCCACCCAAGCAGGGAGTGGCTACCCAGGCAGGTGCAGCTCATTAAGAACTTTCTGGAGAGCCAGCCTGAGCTGAACACTCACAGTGAGCAGCAGTGGGAGCAGGAGCCAGAGAACTGTGGATAGCAAGATGGCAAGCACCAGTGAGAGCCAGAAGGGTGGCCAGAAGAGAAAGCCCAAGTTTAGTAGCACGGAGCTGCAGGTGTTGGTGGAGGAGGTGGTGAGGGTGCACAGGCAGCTCTTTGGGAGGCTGTCCCTCACTGTGCCGGACAGCACGAAAAGGAGGCTCTGGAGCGAGATAGCTGAGAAGGTCAACGCAGTAGGTGTCACCCCCAGGACACTTGATGACCTTAAAAAACGATTTTACGACATCCGCAGCCTGACGAAACGCAAGATGGCTGAGCTGCAGAGGCAAGCTGGATTGACTGGTGGAGGCAGGAACCCGGCGCCACCCCTCACTGAGCTGGAGGAACTGGTGTCCAGCACCATCGAGAGGGAGTGTGTGACAGGAATCGGGACCCTGGATAGCTCAGCCAGAGCTACAGCTACAGGTAAGAAGCATGCGCATCATGACACACCCTACCAGACACCTCCCCTTTAGACACAATGCACAGCCAAACCCCAGCCCAGTACTGTAACCAACATACAAGAGAAAAGCATCATGGTAAATGTAGTCAGCAGAACTTTCCAAAATATGGCAGTGCAGAACCACAAAATAGAAAACAGTGGAACACATTCAAAGGATATGCAAGGACATGTGCAATGCTTTAATTGTAGTGACTGTAATACATCGGCACTCAATTTACAAATGCTTCTTTATACCTAGGGGCACCATCAGGCGGAGGACCACAAGCTACTGAGGCACCAGCACCAGCACCAACTACCAGTGCGGTGGCAGGGCCTAGCACAAGTCAGGCTGCCCTGGAGGAGGAGGAGGAGGAGAACAACACCATTGGCCAGGGAAATGAGGGAGACCTGGTAATAGACTACGCATTCCTTCACTCCCCACAAATGTCAGGCCCACCCCCATTGCTGTTCTCCCCTGAGAACTCTCCGACAACGGCCCACCCTGCACCTACCACACCTCCTGCCAGGAGTCTGGTTGTGGCTACACTCAACCCTATCCAGGGAGCAGCGGGTCAGGCCCCGGCCACCACCACAACAACACCAGTGGCACCCCAGCCCACACAGCAGGGCGGCAGCAGCAGTACCCGGAGGCGTGCCATTTCCAGCACTGCAGCGCCGGCACGGGAGGGCAGCGTCTTCCAGGGGCTTGAAGGCAGCATGGTCAAAATCCAACGCTTGCAGGCAAAGTCCATCATGGCCTGCCAGCGCCAGCTCCGCCAGCACAACCTGCAGATGGGCGAGATGGTGCAAGGGTTCAAGGCTTTTGTTGACACAAACAAGGAGGTTGCTGCAGGTCTTGGCAGGCTGACCACAGCCATAACAACGCTATGCGGAAGACTTGACGAGCACGAGCACTCGCGCAGGCGGGATGCCCGCGTGCACAACCGATCTATTAGCCGCCTTGCTGCTGCAACCGCGCAACTGTGCCAACGTGGGGCTAATATGGAGGCAAGTTTGACACAAAACACCGCTGAGGTCACCAGGGGAATGGCCCGCATAACAACAGCCATGGAGGCAATGATAATTTCCAACACTGCGGCCAATCCAGCCCTGGACCTGGGGGATGCTGGGGACAGCAGCAGCCGCAGCAGCCCGGCCAGCGCTGCGTCGGAGCCGCGCCGGAGCACCAGGCGCTCCGCAGAAGCCGCAGGACATGCGGATGGGGGTGAGGCACACCCCAGTGGGGCTGCCAAGCGCACCAAGAAGTAGGCTTGCCAGGGCGGGTGAGGCAACCCGGACCTTTGACATTTGTTTTCTTTACTTTTACATTTTATTTTGTTGCACATCAGTGCAGTAACGGTGTTGCAACATTATTAAAATGTGCTTTTCCCCACAACCATTTACCTGTCTGTGCATCTGTACTCACTCAGAAATAGTTTTCTGTAATCTCCTCACGTCTGTATCTGCCATCACTTGGCGTAGACACCCCAGCAGGCTGTGTTAGTGGCACAGCATCGTCGTCGTCATGGTCCTCGTAGTCAGACAACTCGACCTCAGTGCCCTTCTTCACCGCAAGGTTGTGCAACATTGCACGGACAGCTATGATCTTGCAGCAGGTGATGGGGGTATACTTCCTTGCGCCTCCACTCTTGTGCAGGCATCTGAATCTACTTTTCCAGATGCCAAAGGTCCGTTCAACTACATTCCTTGTGCTTTTGTGGGCCCGGTTATACCTCCTTTGGCTGGGTGTGGAGGGGTTGAGGTAGGGGGTGAGTATGAAAGAGCGGAGGGCATATGCACTGTCGCCTGGAAGGAAAAGGGGTAACATTACTCACATGCATACATGCATTACACTTAGCAACTTTGTGTTATGGGGGTCTGATGATGTGTCTCACCTAGGAGGTATCCTTCACCAAATTCGCCAGCCATCAGCCGTGCATAGATGCCGCTCTGTTGAAAAATGTAGGAGTCATGGGTACTCCCTGGAAATTTTGCTACCAGGTCTGTGATGGTGCACTTCGCATTGCAGATCACCTGAACGTTGATGGTGTGCGTAGACTTCCGATTGCGGTATATGTATTCTGTGTCAGCTGGGGGGCAAATCGGAATGTGCGTGCCATCTATGCAGCCAATGATTTGGGGAAATTGCGCCATCTGGTAGAAGTCAGCTTTAGTTTGTAGCAGTTCTGCGTGGGTTGCAGGGAAAGAGATGTATTGGTCCATCCTGTGTATCATGGCGTCAAGGAATGTGTGGAAGAACCTTGACAGGCTGCTCTGGGTCACCCCTCCTACCGCTGCAACTCCACTTTGATAGCTGCCAGACGCAAGCAGGTGTAAGCTGCATAGCACCTGGACGTGCGCTGGGATGGCGTGTGCCCTTGGGGTGGGGTGGTCCAACAGTGGTTTGAGGTCCCTGATGAGCTCCAGAATGGTGTCTGAGTCCAGCCTGTACCTCTGTAGGATCTCTGCCTCTGTGAGCATGAACAGGGTGATCCTCTGTCTGTAGACCTGTTCCTCTCTTTGCCATTCCCTCTGTCCTTCCTGCTGTAGCCGTAGCCGCCTTGCAATGACATAAAAAGCTGCCATCCTGCAAGTTGCAATGCATTTTGGGTCTATTTTTATGGGTTGGAGTTGGTTACCACCTGATTGTAATCCATGGTAAATACTAAGTGAATTATACCGATTTTGGGCCAAAATCGGTATTTCTGTGCTTCCCTACATCTCCCTATCTGTCCGAATCGGGAACTTTCCCAATCGGTGATTCTACCGAATCGGTAGGTTATCCGATTCGGCTTATGTCCGATTCGGTGTCACTGCCGAATCGGTACATGGACCGAATCGGATATTTTCCGATTCGGTGTCAGTACCGATTCGGTACATGGACCGAATCGGATGATTACCGATTCGGTGTCACTACCGATTCGGTACATGGTCCGAATCGGATAATTTCCGATTCGGTGTCACTACCGATTCGGTACATGGACCGAATCGGTATTTTTATCCGAATCGGTGTGTTACCGATTCGTTACATTTCCGATTTTCGGTATGTACGTATCGGATTATTTTAGATTCGGTAGCCATTCCGATTCGGTATTTGTACCGATTAGGACGTTTTTCTTTGCCCTACATCTCGATGGCAGTATACCGATCGGTAAGGGCCGAAAATCGGTATTTTCGGCCATTACCGATCGGTAACGGCCTACCTACATCGGGCCCATTGTTGTTTCATGTTGTCCAGTGGTACCGAATCCATCAGTGATATTGTTCCAGATACCATTCCAAGCTGAGTGGTTCACAGTGATAGACCTTTGCCAGGCTTTCTTTTCAATTCCATTAGATGAGGAGAGCCAGTTTCTTTTCGCATTTTAGCTGGAAAATCGTGTCTTAACATGGTGTCGTATCCCACAGGGGTATACAGAAAGCCCATCGATTTTCAACCAGCTACTGAAGAAAAATCTTGAAAGTCTAGTACTGCCACAGAACTCGGTTCTAGTTCAGTACATAGACGACCTACTTGTTGCGTCAGAAACAGAGGAAGCTTGTAAGATAGACACCATCACCTTGTTGAACCATTTAGCTGAAAATGGGCATAAGGTGTCTCCAAGCAAATTGCAGTACTGTCTGACAGAAGTACAGTACTTGGGTCACCGAATTGAGAAAGGAAAACGGAAGGTGTCTCCAGACAGGATAGAGGCGATCATGAAGATGAATTCGCCTACGACACAAAGAGAGGTCAGGATGTTCCGAGGAATGGTTGGTTATTGCCGACAGTGGATAGCTAACGTTTCCCTGAAAGCAAAACCCTTACAAAAACTGACGCACAAGGAGGTGAGTGATCCGGTACCATGGGACAAGGATTGTTTGATGTCGTTCCTACAGCTGAGAGAGGACTTGTGTCTTGCTCCAGCTTTGGGAATGCCCGATTACGAAAAAACATTTTTACTTTACTGTTGCGAAAGAGAAGGTTGTGCTTTGTCAGTCCTAGCACAAATTCATGGAAATGCCCGTAGACCAGTTGCATATTTCTTGGCTACCTTAGACCCTGTAGCCGCAGCGTTGCCCGGATGTCTCAAATCCGTTGCTGCAACGGGTGTCAGCATTGAGAGGTGAAGACATCACTGATTTCATTACCCCACACGCCCTCCCCTCCGAGGACTACATTCTATTGGGAGACCTCAATTTTCACCTGGAAAAGAGCAACGACCACAACACCACCACTCTTCTGGACAATCTCGCCAACCTCGGACTCAAACAACTTGTTAATACCCCCACACACCACGCAGGACACACACTCGACCCTATCTTCACCTCCAGCAAACATATTTCCTTCAGTCACACCACAGTTCTCCAATGGACGGACCACAGCTGCGTTCACTTTGTTTACAATAAGACCACAACTCACAACCATCCTCAACCTACCCTACGAAGAAACTGGAACAAAATCACCATCGACCAGATCTCCTCATCGCTTCTTCAAAACCCCCCTGCCACTCATCGAACCCCAACCAAGCAGCCATTAACCTCACTCAATGGCTAACCAACACCGCCGACAACCTAGCACCTTTAAAAAAACGTCAAATCAAACTAGGCAGCAAAAACGCCCCCATGGTTCAACGATGATCTTAAGAAATCCAAGAAACTCTGTCGCTCCCTTGTGAAGGCCTGGAAAAAAGACCCAAACACCAACACCAGGGACGCCTTCAAAAACGCCACCCGCATACACCACCAATTGATCCGGACTGCCAAGAAAACCGCATTCAAAGACCGACTAGAAAAAAACGCCCACAACAGCAAGGAATTATTCAACATCGTCAAAGAGTTTACCAACCCCACTGCCAACTCCAACGACATCACCCCCTCTCAAACCCTTTGCGACTCCCTAGCTTCGTTCTTCCACGACAAAATCGCAGACATCCACAACAGCTTTGACAACCAACCAGAAGACCAACCCACCCAACCCTCTGCCGTACCTTCACCCCAATTGAACATCCTTAATGACTGGAACCCAATCTCCACTGAGGACACCATCCGCCTGATGAACTCCATCCACTCAGGATCCCCCACAGACCCATGCCCTCACCACATCTTCAACAAAGCAGACTCCATCATAGCACCACACCTCCGAGACGTCATCAACTGCTCCCTCAACTCCGGCACCTTCCCAGAAAGCTGGAAACACGCCGAACTCAGCGCCCTTCTGAAAAAACCCACAGCTGACCCCACCGAACTCAAAAACTACCGCCCCATCTCGCTCCTTCCATTCCCGGCCAAAATCATCGAGAAAACTGTCAACAACCAGCTCGCCGCCTTCTTTGAAGCCAACAAATCCCTCGACTCCTCACAGTCCGGCTTCCGAGCCAAACACAGTACTGAGACCGCACTCATCGCAGCAACAGACGACATCCGAACTCTACTGGACAATGGAGACACAGTCGCCCTCATCCTCCTCGACCTCTCTGCAGCCTTCGACACAGTCTGTCATAACACCCTGTTACAACGACTCAGAAACATCAGAATCCAAGGAAAAGCACTGGAATGGATCACCTCATTCTTTGCCGGAAGAACTCAGAGAGTACGCCTCCCACCATTCAAGTCAGAGGCCACTGAAGTCATCTGCGGCGTGCCACAAGGATCTTCACTCAGCCCCACCCTCTTCAACGTATACATGAGCCCCTTCGCGACCGTCACACGCCAACACAACCTCAACATCATCTCCTACGCTGATGACACTCAACTGATCCTCTCACTCACCAAAGACCCAAACATCGCCAAAACCAACCTACATGAAGGAATGAAAGAGGTAGCCGAATGGATGAAACATAGCCGTCTGAAACTGAATTCAGACAAAACAGAAGTCCTTATCTTAGGTACCTCCCCCTCCGCCTGGGATGACTCTTGGTGGCCAGAGGCCCTTGGAAAAGCACCCATCCCGACGGATCACGCACGGAACCTAGGCGTTATCCTGGATTCCTCACTCTCGATGACCAGACAAGTCAACGCCGTCTCTTCATCTTGCTTCAACATTCTTCGCATGCTCAAAAAAACATTTCGCTGGATCCCCACCGAAACAAGAAAAACGGTCACCCACGCACTGGTTACAAGCCGCCTGGACTATGGAAACACCCTTTACGCCGGTACCACCGCAAAACTTCAGAAAAAACTCCAACGCATCCAGAACGCATCAGCCAGACTCATATTAGACATCCCGCGTAAAGATCACATTTCTGGTCACCTGAAAAACCTCCACTGGCTCCCCGTCAATAAGAGGATAACTTTCCGCCTCCTCACCCACGCACACAAAGCTCTTTACGAACTTGGACCTGAATGTCTCAATACACGTCTTTCCTTCTACACCCCCTCCCGTCAGCTGCGCTCTTCCAACCAATCCCTCGCTGCTGTTCCCCGCGTCAACAAAACCACCATGGGAGGAAGATCATTCTCCTACCTAGCGGCCAAAACCTGGAACTCACTTCCCACGCACCTCCGCCTCACTCAAAACCACCTAGCATTCAGAAAGCAACTTAAAACCTGGATATTCGAGAAGTAATTCCCCACCCCTCTTCAAGTGCCTTGAGACCCTCTGGGTATGTAGCGCGCTATATAAATTTATTGACTTGACTTGACTAGTGATGGGACATCAATTAGTGGTGTATGTACTAAGCATGGGCGGATTTTGCGTATTCGCAATCCGCGAATTTGCGGATTGCGAAAATCCGCAAAATCCGCGAATCCTCACGGATTTTGCGGATTTTTTTTTTTTTGGGTGTTCGCAGGGGTTTCTGCAAGTTCGCGAGGGTTTTGTGCAATTTCGCAAATTGCGAACTTACTTGTCAGGTCGCCAGTTTTGCGAACTTGTTGTTTCTACATGCCCAGCCTGTTTGCAAGCCTTTCTTCATCACTGCCACCCTCTGTCACCACTGGCACTCTCTTTGTTCACCCATGCCACCCTCTGGCTCACCCATGTCACCCTCTGTGTCATCACAGCACCCTCTGGTTCACCAGTGTACATTATTGGGGCAAAGCAAAGCACTGCCATCCTCTGTCAACACTGGCACTCTGGTTCACCCATGGCACCCTCTGGCTGGCACACCCATGCCACCCTCGGTGTCATCACAGCACCCTCTGGTTGACCAGTGAGTGTACATTATTGTGGCAAAGCAAAGCACACCTGCTAAGTGCTTTAAGTTTTGCAAAATTAAATTACAACAACACCTGCCCTGCCCCAACTGACATTAATGAAGGCTGGCACCTGCTTGTCTGCTCCCTTTCCTTTCCTTTTCCTGTTTGTTGCAATGTAATTTTTTTTAACAGGAACCTAACCGAATTCTGGAGGGCCCCTTCAGGAAGCACTACAGGGAATGGTTACAAATGATGAGGTTGAACTTTTGCACCAGCTCATTGCTTTTGCTTTTGCAAAAATCGTTTTTCTGTAATTTCGTGCTATTCGCGAGGCGCGGCGTTGTGCGAAATCGACCGTAGAAGCCGCGAACTTGTGCGAATTACCCCAAGGTCGAGTATGGGCGCCGCCATTTTGTTTGCGTGACGTATTTCAGTTTCCGCCCGCGAAGTGTAATCTCGCGGAATGAGCGTGTTGCGAATACAAGTTCGCACAAGTTCGCGAGAGAAATCGCGTGCGAACTTAATTACGCTCACGTGATCGGGCCGCCATCTTGTTTTTCATTCATTCCTGTGTCTGGGCTAGGTGGTGTTTCTAATCCTCTCTATATCTCTGCCATCCTGTGCTTGTTATAATATTTTTTGAATCTATTTTGAATTATTATCTATCCCTCTAGTTTTCTAGCTTCATATTTTTGTGTTTTAGGCTACTTTTGTTTACTTTTCAACTACTTTTTTAAACTTTTATTTTCTTCTTCCCTAGTCTTATTCTTTTTCATTTTTTCTCCTTGTTGCTACCACCTGCCCAGACCATGGTGAAGCCAGCAGTGAAGCTGCCCAAGACGGGCCCCGCAGCCCGTGCCCGGCTCCCGTGTGGCCGTTTAAGGGCAGAAATGGTGGTGCCCAGGGAGATCTTCAGCCCTGAGGAGGTGGGCGCACTTGTTTTCTATGTACAGCGCCGCCTCCCCAGGACCATCACGGCAGGCGGCAGGATCGCTGCTGGCTACACCAACTGCCAGGAGCGACGGAAGCGGTGGGAGCAGGTGTGCCGGGCCCTGTTTGACATCTCGGGGGTCCAGCGCACCTACAACCAGGTGACCCACCGCTGGACCGATATCCTGGACAGGGAGCGCGACCTGCTCGACCTGCTGGGAGTGGAGGTCCCCGGGCTTGGTGAGTAGTAGTAGCAATTTTTTCATCACTCACTACTCTGTTTTTTCCCCTGCTCTGTGTGTTATATTGCAAATGTTTCTTTTAACTTTTTTACAAAGAGCAATAATGCTGCCAATTACATTGATAGTAGAGGTAAATTAATATTTCAAAATCTTCTGTGCATTTCAGGTGCACTGCTCTCCTTCTCTGTGGCGGTGCCACTGCTTATTTGTTTTCTATTTTGTGTTCATTTAATTGGGCTGAGTAATGTATGAGTGTACTTTACAGAACTGCGTAATGCTAGACACAAAGGGGCAGATTTACAATCCCCTTGCGCCACGTTTACGCTGCCTTACCTGGCGCAACAGCGACGTAAACGTGGTGCATCCCTGCGAGTCATGTACAACGTGATGCATCTAGGGAGATGCGCCATGTTAAGGCCGGGGCCTGCGCCACAATGGGTGCGTTCCCACGGTCAGGCAGCTGTGCGCCTCGCAAAAGTGTCTGCGTGAAATCTACAAGATTTAACGCAGGCACTTCCGCGACGCTGCTACGTCAATTCTTTATGCCTGCTTGCTTGAAGCAGGCGTAAGGACTGATGCGGTATGTTGAGTATTGGGCAGCCCTGAGCATTGCTAGAGTTGCATCGCGCCTGCGACGCGACTCTAGAGATGCGCCCCTCTTTCGTCACGAGATGCGTCACGCATCTGCCTACCCTTGCGCCAGGGTGTGCCGCATTGTAATTGCGGCGCATCTGCCGTGACGCAAGGTTAGTTTTGCGTTACGCATTTGTTCTGGTGCACCTCTGGATGTGTGCAGCCCAGAACTCGTAAGTATGCCCCTAAGTGTCAGATTTGCAATTACCTGCGCATCCCTGCAAAGTGTGCGGCACGCCAGCACCACCCATGGTGCGCCGTATTTACAATGCGGCACACCATGGTCCCAAAACGTCACCGAAGCGTTTACGCATCAGTGCCGTAAAGGCGGCTCATTGATGGAGTTGTTTCGCAACGATGGCGCAGCTCCAGCAATGCTGCGTCAAGCCGTACGTCTGCTTCATGCAGGTGCAGGGTTTGAGTGACGCATCATTGTCCTAAATGACTGATTGAAATTTTATATATTCCCCATAGCCACTTTTAGCATGCGTTCCTGCGCAGGAACGCCCTCCCTTGCGCTGGAACGCTCCCTTATGGCGCAGGGCTTTGAAATGGGATGCATCTCCCATATGCGTCACGTTGTTAATATACGCCACACCATGGCGCCTCTCTTGTTGTGGCGCTGCGTCACAAAAGTGACGCAAGAACGGAGCAAAAGAGCTGCAAGGGGCTTGTAAATCTGCCCCTAGAGTAGAGGCTCAGGTGCAGTCCTTCCTTTGTAGCCCTCTTTTTGGCTGAAATAGTTGGTTCTTGTTCTTTCTAAATGTTTGATTTGGTTGACGAGGACATCGACAAGCAGCAATCATCAATGTTTTCTGTTCTTTCTTTCATGTTGTACGTCAGGTCCCCCCAGGGGCAAGCGGACGGAAGTGGAACAGGAGGATGCTGTGGCTCCAGAGGAGGAGGATGCAGGCCAGGGCGGCGAGTGCTCCTTTGCTGGCCCCAGTAAGTTTTCATTTAAATATAGAGGACCTACTGTTGTCCAAGCGTTCCTAATTTAATTTTTTCGAAATAGTGTTTAGATAGGAGCACAATCCATAATACTACTGTTGCAGGGACAATTCTCTACAAACCGAACTATGGACACTAAACACCAGAGTAATAATATTTCAGAGTAGCGTGTTTGGCACACTGTATAAACCTGGTAGTGTCAGCGGCACAGACTCCTCCTTGCCAAAATTTGCAAAACCTTTCGCTCAGTCACTCTAGTCTGGAGGACCAAAAACCACAGAGTCTATTCAAATTTAAAAGCTTTATTAAAAGTAAAAGTAAACACATATATTAAAATTAAGTTAGCTGGAAATGGAAAAGTGCTTGGTGCTGAGTTGATGAGTAATGGAACACATTTCTTGTGGTCGAGCCGAGCTTTCACCTGGTTTGAAGTTGATGTTGCTCTTGTCCTTAGAAGTCCAGCTTCTGTCTGTTCAGAGAAAAATGGTGTGTGTTAAAATTAAGCAAGCATTCATCAATTGTGACAAAAAAGTGCAGCAAGACAACAGCCTTCCGTGGAAGGAGGGACATTTTTACTTTAGACTATAGTAGACAGTCAATTACTTTTTCTGTTGTTTTCACATTTCTTCATTCCTAGACCAAATACTAGTGAGGGTGTAATCTAACATTCTTAAATCTACTTTGTAGGTGGAACATCTGGTGGCGGGGCCAGCTCGGATGTGGTGGTGGTGGTCGACTCCGAGTCCGAGGGCAACTCTGGGGAGGAGGCGGCGCAAGTGGCCAAAGAAGAGACTGTGAGGAAACAGACAGTGGTGCTGGCGGGTAGAGGTAAGCTGGATCATGGTACTATCTGACTCTTAGATAGCATATGATGTGTATCTACAGAGAGTAGACGGTCACTGGATGAACTACGAAAATACTATGAAATGTTTCCGGGGGGGGGGGCAACATCATCACCATCTCCTGAGTCCTGACATGATTGAGCACAAGTATTACATACATTTTTTTAAAATCTAACACGACATAGAGCTTAAATAAACAAAGAACCCCATAGGGGGAAGAGAAAAATCTTGTGCAGCACCACAGCAGACGACCTGGCAACTACATTAAAACAGAGGGAAAAACAAAAAATGCCAGAAAAAAACAATTCAATCTAAATCAGGAGGATGTGGTTATAGAGCATGGGTCCTCACAAACTTTCTCTCGGGCCAAATTGACAGTGTGGTTTGTGGCCCAGGGCCGCACCGAAGGGGGCAGGGTCAGTGGGGGAGGGGGGTGGATCTAGAGCAACAAAAAAAACTATGACCATGAGGTTGAACTCATGCCCCTGCAGCGGATGCCTTCGTCCACTGAGCCACCAGACCTGGCATACACATTACACACATCTTTCTTTCTCTCTCTCTCTGTCTCTCTCTCTGTCTCTCTCCCTCCCTCTCTCTCTGTCTCCCTCCCTCTCTCTCTGTCTCCCTCCCTCTCTCTGTTTCCCTCTCTCTCTCTCTCTCTCTGTCTCCCTCTTTCTGTCTCCCTGTGTCTCCCTCTACCTCGCTGTCTCTCTCTCTCTGTCTCCCTCCCTCACCCTCCCTCTGTCACCCTCTGGCTCCCTCCCCCTCTCTCTCTCCTTCTGTCTTCCTCTCTGTCTGTCCCTGTCTCTGCCCCTATCTGTCAGTCTGTCCCTGTCGCTATCTGTCCCTGTTTCCCTCCCTCTGTCTCCCTCTCTGTCTCTCTGTCTGTCTCTGCCTGTCTGCCCCTTTCCCTGTCTCTGCCTCCATCTGTCTCTGTCTGTGTCTCTCTGTCTGTCTCTGTCTCCCTCCCTCCCTCTCTCTCTCTGTCTCCCTCCCTCTCTGCCTGTCTCCCTCTCTTGCTCTCTCTCCCCCTCTCTCTCTCTCCCTCTGTCTCACTCACTCTGTCCGTCTCCCTCTCTCTCTGTCTCCCTCCGTCTCTGTCTCTCTGTCTCCCTCTGTCTCCGTCTCTCTGTCTCCCTCTGTCTCCGTCTCTCTGTCTCCCTCTCTGTCTCCCTCCCTCCCTCTGTCACCCTCAGTCTCAATCCCTCTCTCTCTCTCCCTCGCCATCTCCCTCTCTATCTCTCTGTCCCTGTCTCTGCCTCTATCTGTCTGTCGGTCCCAGCCTGCTGTAATTACCATATTGTAATTTGTCACTGGGGCAGCACTGGATGGACCTGCGATCCGGGGGGGGCAAGCGCCCCCCCTTGCCCCTCCCTGCGGACGCCCATGATACTGGCCTCAATAGTTTTGTACTGCGCTGGCTAGTTGCTAGTTGTACTGTGACACAACTTTCTGCTGAATCATTTTGTGTTAATCATATTCTTAAAAGAGCATTGGTTACAGATTATGTCTTTCTTTCTTCATATAGTTGGTAATACTAAAACATCAAAACCATCAAGGAGTATGAAGGCTCTACTGGCCCGGCAACGGAGGCTGGATGCTACTGTTGCCCAATATCGGCGGCTGGTGGAACTGGAGGGGGAGGACACGCAGTCCAGTACACGAATGGGACACCTGCATCCTCCTCCGTGACCCCACGTTCTGCCGGTCAGCGCAGTGCTCCGGCGATACGGAGCCGGGCTGGCAGACGCCACCGCCGAGCAGCAAAGGCTGCCCCTCACAGTACTCTAAAGGCTCGCTTGCGCCGTGCAATGCACAGAGTGTCCGACCTGGAGGCGGAGGTCCGGAAGTTGAAAGAATATCAAAATTTGTTGGAGTGTCTCCGCTTAGACCACGCCATCCTCCGGGAGCAGTACGAAGCCCTGGCCCTAAGGCATGATGCCCTGGAGGCCAAAGTCCACACCATGCATCCCTAGAGTGTCCCTTGCCCCTTTTTTAGAGCCTTTTGGGGGGTGGGAATTGGGAGTTGGGGTTTTTGGGGACTTTTGAAGGACTATTTATTTGTTGGGGTTAGGGAGGGTCTTGCGGGAGATTATTTTGTTAGGGATATAAAAATATACTTTTTCAAACTTTATCTGAGCAAACCTGTTTTTTACTACTTTTGAGCCTGATGGGTGGTGGTTTTGCAGTAAGTTCGTTTTACTGAACACTGTCATCGTGTTGGTTCACGTGTAATTGGCCAAATGTTTTCCAAAGTTAAATGCCTGTCACAGAGTTTCTTAAATCAAGAGTCCTAGGACTTTACTAGTACCACTGTCACTCTCTCGCCTCTCCTAACACTACATTATACTACCTCCCATCCAAACGCTTATCTTACCTGTAATTTGTGTTTGAGGGCTGTCTCCACCTGGAATTCACAGTGTCCTAAAGCGTTCTGCAGCAGGGCCCCAACTGGAGTTTCCCGGTGTGGATTTTCTGCAAAACAAAAGCAATCAACATTAGAAATGTGGCAGCCGTGCTCACAGACCCCAAAACCCACACCCAAAAACCTAGAAGCCCCACAGACAGCACCCCTAAGACAGGCAAGCGAGCATTAATAACGCCTAAACGTTCACGTGTAATTGGCCAAATGTTTTCCAAAGTTAAATGCCTGTCACAGAGTTTCTTAAATCA
Source organism: Lissotriton vulgaris (assembly GCF_964263255.1). Lineage (NCBI taxonomy): Eukaryota > Metazoa > Chordata > Amphibia > Caudata > Salamandridae > Lissotriton > Lissotriton vulgaris. The sequence continues at coordinate 273,613,317 of NC_141695.1, read as the reverse complement.
AGAGTCCTAGGACTTTACTAGTACCACTGCCACTCTCTCGCCTCTCCTAATACTCCATTATACTACCTCCCATCCAAACGCTTATCTTACCTGTAATTTGTGTTTGAGGGCTGTCTCCACCTGGAATTCACAGTGTCCTAAAGCGTTCTGCAGCAGGGCCCCAACTGGAGTTTCCCGGCGTGGATTTTCTGCAAAACAAAAGCAATCAACATTAGAAATGTGGCAGCCGTGCTCACAGACCCCAAAACCCTAGAAGCCCCACAGACAGCAACCCTATGACAGGCACGCGAGCAATAATGCCTAAACGTTTTCACCTCCCATTTCCTCCTAACCAATTTCATCCCTTAATAGACCTTGCCAGCAATGGCCCAGCCAAGACCCGTTAACCCAAGCGCAAACAAGTTTGACACCCCCCAAACAGCCAAAAAGCAAATCCGGGAAAAAAGCCACACTTAGCAAAATGTATTTAAATGAGGACTCACTACTTCCAGTACCTCTTTAGGGGACTCGTCAACGTAAGTTTCTTCATTGTGCGGAATCCAGGCATCAGCATTACGGGAAATGGATAGGGTGAGTCTGGAGGAGGAGGATAGACGACCAGGACTGAGTTCTTGGCAACTAACTTGTGAACCTGAGGAATGCTGCGGCATCAAAATCAAGACAGTTCTGTTGATGGGCTTGTTGTTTGATTGGGTGATTACAGTTTTGTTGTGAATGGGATCAAGCACTTGCTAAACAAAGAAAGACAGACACACAGGAATAAAAGTGAATAAGGACGAAAAATAAAGTTAATGAATCATTGACTCATTTTCAGAACTCGCTGTCAGGGAAGCAGAACTCGTCCTCATACTCTGCAAATTCAGTCGGTAGTACTTCTGGTAACTGAGGAGAACTTTCCTCAGGTAGGTTGGTGTCCTCTTCTTCCTGCGTGCATTCTCGTACTTTGTAATCTGGTGGTATGAACTGCTGGTTCATCTTTATCATGGTGAGCCGCTCCACATTTGCAGGCAAGAGGCGGGACCTTTTGGAAGTCACAATGCCACCAGCAGAACTAAAAACACGTTCTGAAGACACGCTTGCGAGTGGGCAAGACAAGTAATTGATAGCCAGGTTGGTGAGCTCTCGCCATATGTTTCTTTTCCCATGCCAATACGCCAATGGGTCCTCAGTAATATTGACCGCTGTTGAGTCATCCAGGTAGGCCTGCACCATTGAAACAATGTTCTCCCGGATTCCTGTACTTTGCACTTCTGTGTCCTTTCTGGGACAAGGAAACCCTAGCTGACTTAGCCAATCCTCTTCAGACATATCGCCTGTGCCTGGTGCAGATGATACGGTTGCTGGTGTGGTTAACGGCTCAGAGGAAAAGACACTCACTTCTGCCACAGGCACAGAAGTGCTTTTTTGGGACGCCTGATGTCCTGCTGATTCACTAGTACTGTCTTCTCCTACAGTTTCCTTCCGCTCTCTTTCAAAACGAATGGCTGACTGAGCTAGCCAACCTTTGTACTCTGTAACATCTGAAGTTTCAAAAGGAATTAATACTTTGCCAAACAATGGCTTTTTGTAACGTGGATCCAGAATAGTAGCACAAATGTAGTGCTGTTGTTTCTTGATACTTACAAGCTGTTTATTGCTAACTAGGCGTTGTAATAATCTCTGCGTCAACTCATATGCTTCATTCTTTCCAGCATCCTTTAATTCTGAAGACACCACCTTGACTTGGTGCTCGAGCTTCAGCAACAATGGGATAGCTTTGCTCAAAGAACAGTCCTCCCTGCTGACTTCACGCGTGAAGACCTCAAAAGGACGAAGCATGTCTGCCAGGCTTTTAACTAGCTGCCATTGCTCCACCGCTAGCATCATTTCTGTCGTATCACCACCCAGGTTGTAGAAATACTCATTGACGACTGGAAACAGCTCATGCAGACGCTCAAGCATGTAGAAGGTTGAGTTCCAACGTGTTGCCACCTCCTGGATAAGTGCTTTCACTGGCATTCTACGTACATTTTGCTGGCGCCTCAGCTCCTTCCGGGCCTTAAAAGAATGGTTGAAATATGTGCATATTCTTCTGCAGATGGTCAGTATTTTGTCAACTGCAAGTTCTTTTTTCAAGAACTTTTGCACGACAAGGTTCATACAGTGCGCCAAACACGGCACTCTGAAATAGTCACCGTCCGCCATGGCCTTAACTACATTGCTGCCATTATCAGTAGAAACATAACCAACCTTGCAATTTCTTCTGCAAAGCTGTCCCAACCAACTCAAGCACCTCTTTATGTAGTGCTGGAACAGCAACCCTGGCAAAATAGAACCGGCTAGGAACCTTCCATTTAGGGGCCAGTGTTGCCACTAGTTCAAGAAAACCCACACCTTCGACAAACGAAAAAGGGAGAAGGTCCACCGCTAGCATTTTAGCCGGCTTAGTGTTATACAGGCGCACAATTGGGTGGTTGCGTTGAAATGGCGCATCTGCGGAGAACATGTCTGTAATGGTGCGCTGGACAAATTTACTGGATGATGCTGATGCCTTCTTCGACCCACTTCTGCTCAGTATTGACATTTTCCGCATTGGTGTGTCTCCCAGACTCTCAGTGTGCCTCCTATGTGTTCCAGAGGGTGTGGTGCTGCCAGGGGTACTGGGTGCAACCGGACAAATGTCTGACGCTTCTTCTACCTCCCCGTCATCTTCAGATGAAACACCTAGTACGGGTATATTTTGGCCACTTGCCCTTTGGGATTGCTTTCCCTTGATGTTTGCTAGGTGCGCAAACCATTCGACAGCGTGCCTTCTTTCAAGATGACCTATCTGGCCTCCGGTACCATAGTTGGTACCAATCTTACCACAGCTAACTGTAGTCGTACAAATGGAACAAATGGCTAGGTTATCATGCTTTGTATGGACACTAAAATTTCCAAACTGGGGACTGGAAACTTCTGGTTTTGCCGCACGAGGTGATACTGCCAATGCCAGATGAAGCAGTGGTGGATGAGCCTTGCAGACATCTACTGGGTTGTGCAATTATTGCAGCAACCCTACTTGAGGGAGTCGAGCTGGATGGAGGTCCCCTCTGGGGAGAAAATATGGGAGCTGAAGGTTTTGTTGACCTTGTTGTACTACTTGACTGCGTTGGTGGTGCTACCAGTGCCACGTCGCCAGGGTCACGCTCAGCATGACGTCGGGATAGGGTATAAATGTCTGTCTGCTGCATGGCCGGTGTGGCTGGAATGACGTGTGTGATGACTAGGTCATTGCTGTCATCCTGTTCATCAACATCAGAATGCACCAGTTCATCAAGTCCGACGTTCGGATCCATAAGTATGAGCTTTCCGGGGCCCTTCCTTTTAACATTTGATACCTTTCTCAGCTCATGGTGTGCCTCCCTCTCAGACGTCGGAGATGGTTGCCATTCTAGATCCAGATCATCTGATGGAGCGGGGCTTGAAGAGGAACTTCTACACACCCTCCTTGATCTTTTCCTTGCTGGGGAGCTGGGAGAAAATGAATCATCAGGAGGAGTGGCTTCGTCTTCCTGACATGATACCCCGGCTCCAAAGTCAATTTCCTCCTGTGCCCCTACTACTGGAAGAACAACCATTGTGGCAACTTGCAGCGCTCCATGCGCCGCTACATGGGCCTCTTCACTGACTTCTACTTGCAACTCTCCATGGACCTCTCCTTCTCGGCCTTCTCCTTCTCGGACAGCTCCTTCTCGGCCTTCTCCTTCTCAGCCTTCTCCTTCTCGGCCTTCTCCTTCTCGGACAGCTCCTTCTCGGACAGCTCCTTCTCGGCCTTCTCCTTCTCGGCCAGCTCCTTCTCGGCCTTCTCCTTCTCGGCCAGCTCCTTCTTGGCCTTCTCCTTCTCGGCCAGCTCCTTCTCGGCCAGCTCCTTCTCGGCCTTCTCCTTCTCGGCCAGCTCCTTGCGCATGTACTTGTGCTTCTACTAGTAGCCCATGCAGTTGTTGTTGCGGCTTTGGTTGTTCATTAGTACTTGTGAGATGAGTTACATCCTGTGTTGATTGTGTGCTGCTACTTTCTTGCGATGAGCCAACATCACTGGTCGTTGGTGATTCAACCACTAAACAGGCTACCTGTGCAGCACTCATGGTGGACTTTTGATTTTTCCACAAAAATTTAGTGGTCGGGGCACCAGTCTCCTTGGTAAGTGGTGCCACTTGCTTCTTCTTCTCCTTAGTAGAGACATCTTTCTTGCAAGAGGAGCTACGGCCACCTCTTTTTGGTCCCATCTTCTTCAGATGTCGGAACAGCAGGCCGCAGCAGGACTTCTTCCTGGCACTGATGCTCAACGATGATGCGGAGTTCTTGACTTTGTGCACCTAAAAGCAAACGAAGACAGAGGAACATTAGTTAAATATATGTTGCATATGTAGCGCTTCAATTAATAGTTTGCAAGTAGGCATTTATGAATACACACGTGCACACCACAATATGGAAATATCAAAAATAAGAATTGCTAAATTTTTGGGAAACAGGAATTTAACATTGATCCAAGAGAGCCCACAGAGAGGGTTGTAGTTTCATGTACCACTGACTCAACCTGGGCACAATGGGTGAAAGCAAGGCAAAATGGGTGCAGGCCTATGGCACAAAGCTCACTGCCTGCCTTTAAAATGGCCGCTTGACCCCCATCCACATGGCCAGGACCATGCCTCAAAATGGCCCCCACCAACATAGCCAGCCCCTACTCCAAAAAGTCAAAAAACACAACACAAATCACCACAATCCAATGCCATCCATCAAGTTTCAGAAGGCTTATGCTGCCTGCTGGTGGTTTTCTGGTGCAGAATTGCAATTTTTGCAATTTTGCGAGTGCGAGATTGTTGCTTCACGACGCGAACGTGGCGAAAAACCCGCAAAATCCGCGAACAGACCGATTCTGGGACCCCTGGGCATAATCAATGAAATCAGAGCACACTAGGTGCAGGCCTATGGCACCCCATTTTGTGGGGGTGGGCACTCACCCCCACAAAATGGACTTTTTATGGTGCCTGCTGATGGTTTTCAATTCATGTGCAGAATTGTAATTTGTGCAATTGTTGCAGCGAGGGACGCGAGCAGTGCGAACACAAGCAAAAAAATCCGCAGCTCGCGAACTTGCAGATTTTCGGTAAATCCGCGGGAGTTCTAGGGCCCCTGGGCATAATGAATGAAATCAGAGCAGACTGGGTGGGCCTATGGCACAAAGCACACTGCCTGACTTCAAAATGGCCGCATTACCCCATCCACATGGCCAGGACCTGCAGGACCATGACTCAAAATGGCCCCACCACCAACATAGCCAGCCCCCAACACCACCCCAAAAGTCGAAAAACACACACAAAAATCACCACAAACAACATCAACTTATCAACTTACTTGTGAAATCAAATTTCGAATCCAAAAGTAATCCAAATGGCCCCCCACCAACATAGCCAGCCCACAACACCACCCCAAAAGTCGAAAAACACACACAAAAATCACCACAAACAACATCAACTTATCAACTTACTTGTGAAATCAAATTTCGAATCCAAAAGTAATCCAAAAAGCCTCAAATCCAAATATCCAGCAGCATCCACAAAAAGTAATCCTTCCCAGTCGAGATCGAATCCAAAGTGGCCAGGAAACAGGAACAGGAAGTTGGAGACTGGGGCACTTCCTTCACCCCACCCCAATGGGAGGAGCTTGCTGGACAGGAACAGGAAGTTGGAGACTGGGCCACTTCCTTCCTTCACCCCTCCCCAATTGTAATTTTTGTAATTTCGCGAGTGTGAGATTGTTGCTGCCCGCACCACGGGCCGCGAGCAGCGCGAACACAAGCAAAAAATCCGCAGCGCGCGGATTTGCGGATTTTGCGGGAAATTTGCGAATCTCGCGGATTGCGAATTTACAGAAAATCCGCAAAATCCGCGAGCGTAACGGATTTTCCGCCCATGCTTAGTATGTACCTCATTCTGTAGAACTGTTGATGACCAGGACCAAGACACAGCACTTGACCAATAATAGGCTCACCCGCTACGAGCAAGTTATTCTTTCTGCGGAGAACGTGACCCTTAAGAGGTGCTCTGTTTTGAATCCTGCCACTTTGATGCCACTCCCTAATGATATAGAAGACGAAGAATGTGATGATCACGATTGCCTTGATGTGACTGAACTATGCACCAAGCCAAGACCAGATATTGTGGATGAGCCGTTGACCGACCCCAATGACATTTTCTTTGTTGATGGCTCATGTTTAAGAGACAATACTGGTCAGTTGAGAGCAGCTTATGCTGTTTGCACCATTACTGGAGTTGTGGAAGCCGCTTGCCTGGAAGGAGTACACTCCGCACGGGCAGCTGAAATCATTGCATTGACACGTGCCTGTTTAGCAGGTAGCAAAATTCGAGTCACCATTTACACAGATAGCCAATATGGCTTCGGTGTAGTTCATGACTATGGGCAATTGTGGTCTCAGAGAGGTTACATGACCTCCTCAGGTTCGCCTATTCGAAATGGGGAGTTTGTGCGACTATTGTTAGAAGCATTACAAGGTCCGGCAGCAATTGCCGTTGTTAAATGCGTAGCCCATACCAAAGGTACTGATTTTGTGTCCCAAGGAAACAGGTACGCCAATGAGGTTGCACGCTACTGCGCGGAGCAAGGATACTCTTTCACGGAAGTGGAAGTGGGTGGGACACAAGAAAAGACAGAGTTGAATATGATGCTAGAAACAGTTGACACTTGGGATGACTTAAAAGGCATGCAAGAAAACACATCAGATTTTGAGAAAAAGGCATGGGAAACAGCAGGTTGTGTAAAAAGTTAAATGGATTTGTGGATTTCAGCAGAAGGAAGGGCAGTATTACTGAATGAGCTAGTGAGTCCAATGGCACGACAAATTCATGGTCCAGTACATTTAGGAAGAGATGCCATGCTGCGGGTATTTAGGCAGACTTGGTATAACCCCAAGTTTAGAGTAGCCGCAGAAGCAGTGTGTCAGAGGTGTGTAACATGTCAGCAATTGAACGTAGGGAAAAGGACACCTGTTACATTGAGCCACATTGGGAGGTCTGGTGGGCCTTTCAATCGAATGCAATTAGACTTTATTGAGATGCCAAAATGCAACCGCCTCAGATATGTTTTGGTGGTTGTATGCATATTTTCCAGATGGGTCGAGGCTTACCCTACACGCAGGTGCGACACACTCACAGTAGCAAAGTTGTTGCTTAGGGAGTTAATACCACGCTTCGGGGTGCCGGCCTCTTTGGAATCAGATAGAGGGACACATTTCAACATTGAAGTTGTGAAGATGCTTTGCTCTGCACTAAATATTGATCAGAAGTTGCACTGTAGCTATCGACCAGAAGCTTCGGGAATCGTGGAACAGATAAATGGGACTATAAAATCCCGAATGGCCAAAGTGTGTTCATCGACATCCTTAAGCTGGCCTGATGCCCTGCCATTGGTACTCATGAGTATACGTAGCACACCAGACAGGAGAACAGGTCTCTCCCCACACGAGGCTCTAATGGGGAGGGCAATGAGACTTCCATCTGTCCCAACTGCAGCTTTGTTGAATATTACAGATGATCTGATCCTGGATTATTGCAAGGGACTTTCTGATGTCATTCATTCTGTGTCTCTTCAGGTGCAGGTGGCTTAAATTCCATCTTCCAGAGACCTATGTCACGAACTGTGCCCTGGTGACTGGGTGCTGGTGAAGAAGCACGTCCGGAAGAACTGCCTAGATGTGCGATGGAGGGGACCCTACCAAATAATCCTGACAACGAATACTGCTGTTAAGTGTGGTGGGCTCCCAAATTGGATACACGCCTCCCACACTCGAAGAGTTCCAGCACCCCTGGAGGAAACAGCTCCTCTCACAGATGAAAATCCAGCTGTGGACGGCGAACAACTAGAGGGGATCAGTCAAGCTGTGGGGGTGTCGGAGGAAGCTGGGAGTGATTCAGATCAAGCAGAAGAAAGACCGGACGACAGTGAAACTGAAGTCGCCACAGAAGGAGAAATATGCTGTGAATGCGGCTCAGACACTGATCAAGTTACAAGTGATCAAGAACAGAGAGAGAGGACAAGAAATAGGAGAACAAGGCGTGGAGAAGCTAGTTGGCCTGAAAGGAAGAAGAGGCCGAGCTTGAAGCCAACTCCAGAGAGAACCCTTGCTCCTATATCGGAAGACTCATATCTGGACGAAGGTGCACAGAATCAAGAACAGGAGGGTCCAAGAAGATCAAGGAGGGTGCGAGTGCCTAGCAGCAGATGTCTGGCGCACGGAAGTCCGGGAGGGTGAGGGAAGTGACAGTGACCAGTACTGACCCAATCATAACGTTGGAAGTGGCGTTGTTGGTACCTGGAGTTGAGGCCGAAGGGTTTCTGACACTCACTGTCCCCAATCCTCCATATCTGAGTAGAATAAGAGAACTGGTTTTAAACAGAGTAGAATTTCCGAATTTTGGTTCAACGGTACCAGCGCTCGAGGAGATCATTCTTCGCTTAGAAATTTTAGAATACGTGATTAGAGCAGCTGGAACACGCATGATTGTAGACAGCTAAAGACTTTGTAAATAAAAAAGATTGAGAAGATAACCTAGCGCCAAGTGGAAGAAGAAGAAATTTAGGGACTTTTCCATTTAGTGGACGGAGAAGGGCTAGGGTTGTCTGTTGCTATAATTCAAAAGACTGATTTTGTAAAAGGGTTTATCAGCTTCCAGGTGTGGTTCGAAAAGATCGAATAAGCAAAGAAAACAGTGTTGAAGGAGCAAAGAAAAGAGACTTTGTGTTGTAACAGAAAAATAGAACTACACTGTCTTGAGATCATGGAGGCCGGCAACCCGAACCGCAAGGCAAAATGCATAGTAGGCACACTTTTAGTGAGAGTAATTTTTCTTATAGCTTTAGTAGTTACTGTATCATATATGGGGGACATGTAAATGAAGAGAAGGCAACAAAAGAAGCAAAAGTTGTAGTAACATTGAAACCTACTACTGCTGGTAAAAAGGGAGACAATACAGAGAAGGATAAAGCTTTGTTAGCAGCAGAAGCTCGTAGGTTGCACGTAGATGAATCACAAGGGAATTTCAAATCAAATGCCTATGCTAAATTACTGTATGAATTCATTGATGCCATGGACGCAAAGGACTGTTACGTCTGCATGCAATTGCCAGCCTCTGTAGACGAAGGCATTAGGTATCATCATCTTCCATTGACTTACGGAATTACATGTAGCTTGTTGCTCAGTATATTTCATGGACGCGATAGCTTTGAGTATTATTTTTCAGATATTGATGCTGTTTTACCAGAGGTCCCAGCCTACAAGCATATGAATAAGTGGGACTACTACAAGAGTGAAGATAGATTGAGGAAATGTTTCATTCCTTGGAATACGCTAGATACCTCATATGCCCGAAGAAATAATTTGACTTGTAAAGTTTCAGAAATTGAGAAGAAATTTATAGGGCAGGTAGATGATCGATACAGAAGACAAAAGATTCTAAGGGCTTCAGGCCAATGGAAAACAGATTGGACCGAGGAGGAAAAGACACACAAGAGGAAGGGTAGTAATGGTCCAATAGCTTTAGATAGAGTGCAAAGAGGGAAACTATGTATATACAGGGGTAAAACCTACTATGAGAATGTGTTCGTGGGAGAAGTAAGTTGTGAACATGCCTTCCAATTAGAATACTATACAAAGGATTTCTTGAAAGGAATGCAGGTAATTCTGAATGTATATTTTGTCTGTAGAAGAAATGCATACGTGAAACTACCGGATAATTGGTACGGATCATGTTATTTAGCAATTGTCTTCCCCAAAATATACCATGTTAAAGATCTAGAAATCATAGAGGGAAGAACTCAAACCAGAGGGAGAAGGGATGTAAGCAATGATGAGGTAGTTGGGGACGTATTTGCTGCCATGTTCCCTCTTTTAGGGCTAATACTGAATGATGTCAAGATTAGGAGATTGGCAACAGTTGTAGATAGGTTGTCTGCCAGCACTGCTAGATCACTGATGCTGGTTGAGGGAGAGATGCAATCGATAAGGGCAATGGTTCTCCAGAACCGACTTGCTCTAGATGTCCTGTTAGCCAAAGAGGGCAGAGTCTGTAAGGCTTTGAAGGTCCAGGAATGTTGCACTTACATTCCAGACAATTCAAAACCTCTTGAAAAGTATATACAGAACATCACTGAAATTCATCATGAGATTGAGGATCTGACAAAGGTGAACGTGTGGGAAAAAGTGGGTCATGGAATGGGTAAAGTTGGAGGTTGGTTTGCCAATCTAGGGAAGAGTTTCATTTGGTACATACTGAAACCTATCATCATAATAGTGATCTGTGTGATCACATTGTGGGGGTTGGTGCGGCTGTATCAATGTTATAGATCAAATAGGTTGCAGAGATCCATGAGAGAGCAGGAGCAGAGGTTAGCTGCGATGCAGGATAACCAGTACAGGAGTCTGAGGGCTCTAGAGATGATGAAGTGAGGGAGCATTGCAACGAGTTCTGTTTGATTTAATTCATACTCTCAGAAATGGTGTTGTGATGGTGATGACCTCTAAAGGTCATCAAAGGGGGGAACTGAGAGAGCGCAAATTAAGTAAAATGTAGAAGTGCACCATATTTACAAGCACGTTGTATAAGTTTAGTTAAGGGAACACATAAGAGTGTCGAATTTATAGAGTGCATACATATTAGAGTGTTTAATTAGTACAAAGTATATATCAGTGTGAAAAGCTAATGTAGTAATGTTTAGAGACGCTAGAATGATATTAAATTCCATGCTATGTGACTGTTGCAGAGGAGAATGTAACGTTGCCAACGTAGAAATGTGTAGGCCTCATGGCAGTTCATTGAAAAGAAACGTGCCTTTACATTTTCACATGAGATGGATTACTGTTTTTATAATTCAAAGTATTATTGATCATAGACTGCAAATATATGTTTTATAGAAGTGTTTCCTATAACCAGTGTGTGTAATAAGTTAGAATACTGTTTAGGCTGAGAAATAAAGGTTCATAGAGTGCACAGGCCTGTTTCATGTAATTCTAGTAGGCCTGGGGAGATAAGGTTGTTTCTTTTGATCTGCATGTGCTAGTTAGAATCAGGTCCTGTTAAGCATAAATTGTGGACCATGCTCGAAGGTTTACGACTTGTGAGATAAGCTGGAGGCCGGAATTTGGGGCCCACTTCATGGGTGTCTGTTTGCAGGTGCGAGGGGGTTCCAATCAAGAGAGTGATAAATAGAGCTCTGTTCTGGGAGACAGGCACAGGCCTGGAGGAGGCTTCAGGAATTTCCTGGCGGGTACCGTCTTGCCGGAGAAGAGCCTGAGAAGCAAGGTCAACGCTAACAAGGAGCCCAGAGGAGTATCGGCATGGAAAAAGCCAGAACCGACACCACGTGAGGGGTGTCTCTGAGGGGCGTTTCAACTGTAATTGTGATTTTGTATTAGGGACAGCACCCCTGGGTGGAGTTAGAGCAGATGGCCTGAGGAACCTTAGAGAGCGGATGGGTTGGCAGATAGAGCTTAACTGCGGTGCACAGATTTACAACAAAGACTAAGGGAAAGTGAGTGATCTTCTTTGGAAGTCACCACGGCTGACACCTTTTTAGGTTAAGATCTAACTAAGTAGGGATGTCACTTAGTATAGTGTAGGGACAGTCTAATCTGGATTTTTCTTCCTTCTGTAAATGACGCTCAAGTTACAACTTGTGTCTATTCTTGCAAACTTGCTGATCTTTGAATTAGTCTTGGTGATATTCTTCTGTCGCCTAAGAGCATTTAGAGAATTCATGTTTGTATTGATGCCAGTGTATCTTTTGAACCTTATATTGAGATGTTTGTATCTCCAATTATCTTTGGCTTTATAATAAAACCTTAAAACGTATTCGTAGTAAGTGGTTCTTCAGAGTTGCGTAAAGTCTTGAGCTGATTAACCTAGTAGTGAATTACTTTTTACTCTATGACAGGTAACAAAGGTTCAGTCGACCTGAGTTGTGATTTAGATCTATAGTGATCTGATAAGAGATCAAAAATCCCGCCGTATCACAATCACCGCCGCAGTCCCGAGATACCCACAGCCATTGTCTTTGCCAAGCTCACCGCCATGACACCGGGATCCCTACAACGTCATCCCAGACGCTCTGGGATTGGCCCAGCGAGAGGAAGTGGCGCCTCATCATCAGGGGGCTCGTCCCATGGAGTAGCGCTGGGATTGGCCCAGTGCTTAACCCTGCTACCGGAGAAGCCAGGGAAATTGTACGGCCGGAAGCTCTCACGAAGTGACGGCCTCCTTCTTCCACGCATGCCCAAGGTAACTGCCTGCAGGTTAAATTATAAAAGTTAATGCAAGGAGAGGGAGCCAGGAGTGGTGCCCGGGAGCAAGTTTCAACTACCCAGTGTTGGGAGTCCCTGATAGGAGCCTACAGCAGCGTGCTAGGACGGTTTTCTTTGCACAAATAAGAGGCAATGGGTGCTTAACTTAGCTGGGAGTCCCGTTTTCTACCACAAGCAGCATTACCAGATCCTCGCTGCATCACTGATACACCTAGACTGCCTGAATTCTTTTAATTGAATTTTCCCCTTGTTGGGATTGCGCTTTGAATGATAATTGAACTATAAGTCAAGAGAACACTTCAAGACATCGTTTTTGCTACTAGAGATCAATGTGTATGTTGGCCTTGCTTTTGATATTTTGTCTTGCCTAATTTCTATATAAAAAATCTATTTTTGATAATTACCTGAGTGGAGTCCCTTTGTGGTGTTTCACAGTGTTATTGTTGGTGCAACTACTTTACACATTGCCTTGGGGTTAAGCCTGTCCGCTCACGCCAAGCTACCAAGGGGGTGAGCAGGGGTTATCAACAGTGTGTACCCCTTTACCCTGACAAGAAGTAAGGGTCCCTATTTGGTCAAAGGTACCTACCTCTGCAAACTAGAGACCCACAATTCTAACAGAACCCATAAAGAGTTCTGGTGGAAAAGAGCATTAAAATAACAACAAACTCCTCATGGAGAGTAGTTCTAGAAAACTCAGCCGAGATTCCCACAATTGCAGTAGGAACTGTTTTAGAATAGTAATCTGTGCTATTGCATCGATCACAAATTAGTAAAGGCAAATCACCTCTATAATATCTAAAGGAATCAGCTCTCCAGAAAGAAGAGTTTAGGGTGAAAGGAAATCCAGCAGCAGAACGACCGGACAAGCAAAAGCGGTTTGAGGTGTGTTTTTTTATCTAGTTAGGAACACTTGTTATTATAACCTTTTAATACATGCATCAGTTGTTCGCAGAGTCCTTCACTCTGTGTCCAATCAGAAGAGCCTGTTAGGTGGTGTTGTCAGTCATATGATGCACCTTCATCCGATTCCCACAGTCTGCACTCATGTCATTTGGATTGATCCAGTTTTCCAGCATAATTGTTACATGAGGGAAGATTCCCATGAGAACCCTTTTCCTAAGCTAAAGATGCATTATGAGTTTCAACGCAGAGAAAAGTGGCTATTGAGCGAATATAAAGACATATATCAAGGTAATTGAAATGAAAATGTATAAGTCTATGTCACCAATTGTTCTTCACAGTTTCAATTGCCTATTATTCTCAATGGAAATTATCTAACATGGGTTTAGAGGTAACTAAAAGTACATAATATTAAAGTTAATACAACTCTAGTATGACATCAATGTTAGGCTATTACACGTTATAATTTACTATGAATAAAGGTTGAAGAGAAAGCCTCGGGCCTAGTTGATGCAAACGCTAAAGAATAGTTGCTTGGTGCAGATTTGTTTTAAAACATGCAATTGTAAATGAAGCAATTCTAATAACATGCTTCACATCTACATTTGTCATTTTACAAATCCTTTTGGTTTTATATAATTGTTCTGCTAAAAGATATTCACACATTTTGTGAGTTATTTTAAAAATGTGCATTTACTTTGTATTTAAACATCTTCTAAATTGCACTTCTAATATGCTAAATATGTCGATTTCTAAATATGGGGTTATTTCTCTCAACATGGACACAACCCACATGTGTGAACTTCAGGCACCTCTGTTGCATTTTGCCAACCCTGCTCCAAAGGTGCCGCCCCACTCACAATCAAAAAACCAACAGGAGGACGACCTCGCAGAAAATCTGACAGAAATTGTCTCCCCCAAGTCATAGAAGCGCTCTCCTGAGACGGGGACAGGGACAAGTCACGTTCATATCTCAAATAACCGTCAACTGGAGGGCCAGCCGATGATCATCCTGAGAGGACATGATCCGTAGCCTTCCTTCTGGTCTCCCAACATGCTGGATGTTCCTTCTTGGTATGTTCCTGGAAGAATTTCATGATCTATCCTTTTCTCCCTGAGGGGTCGTGGGCTGCCCATCTGGAAGTCAGCCCTGGTCTTTAGGTTGGCAAGGATTCCGCTAGGGCATCCCTGTTGCACATCTAGGCTTCTGCCTCTATTGTTGGCCCATGGGTTCTGTACTCCTTCTAATATTCTTGCTTCATTTCTTTTAGTTCCATTTGTTTAGCAGAACCAAACATGTGAAATGCCCCTGCTCACTGTGAGACCTCTTTATGTTCTCCAAGCCTACCACCAACTCCCCATTGGGCTGGTTAATGCAGGGGTGTACGGGACCCATGGCAATATCCACGACCCTCATTTTTCTTTGGTCTATCACTTGGGCAGTGGTGGGCGCTGCTGGGTAGGCACAAGGACTAGCTTGAGGCTCAAAGTATTTAGCACCACTTTCTACATCGCTCTTAACCTATCTCTTACATTCCTTTCCCTTTCGCCACACACACTGATGGCACTAGCTCTCCTTTGTATTCCTACCCAGGACAGTTCCCTACTTCTCCCCTTCATTGTCCCTCCCATTGGTTTCCTCTCCATGGGAGGTGACACTTGTCCCTGTTACCATTGATGGTGTCAGCTTATAGCCTCCTCCATCCTTATCTCCACTCGCTTCCCTGGTTGCATGAGTCTCGGTCACTCCTCGTAACAGTTTTTCCCTCCCCCCTTAAGTTCTCCTGGCCTTGGCTTCTCCTTCAGTGGCCATGCATGGAGGTCCCTTGGAGTAGTGTCTTCCATGCCGATTACTAATTCTTGAGACAGATTTCTCCCTAGACTGTGAGCACTAGGCGTCCCTTGTAGGCTCACAGTCTGTAGCCAGGACATAAGAAGTCATGTCTAGGCCTTCTCGCTGATCACTCTGAACGTTAATGGGTTGTCCCATAATTTTAAGTGCAAGAAGATTCCAGACCTGGGGGAAATGTTTATTATATCAGAGTAGTTTCCGTAATTGCACATCACTCTTGTGATGCGTAATTACTGAATTGACACAAAAATCTTAGTGGAGGGGCAAAGGAACAACAATCTATGAGACAGTGAGCGGCTGCTGGCTATTGATTTTCATGTCTTTTAGCATTTAGTGCTATTTTCTTAGACGAAAATGTATCCTCTGGCCCATTTTGGCTACAAGCATGCATTTTGTACTGAGAAACTAGCACTGAACACTGGATTACGCTTCTAGTGTATTTACGCTTAATTACGACTAATTTTGTGGTAATTACGTGTAATTACTCTAGAGAGAAGTATGCCAGTTACACCCCTCAAAACCTAACACAAAAAAGAATTGGCATTGCCCTTCTCCAGGAAATACATTTTTCCCTCAAAGAATCTCATAAGATGAAGTGCGATTGGGTTGGCACAGTAGTCAGCAGCAGTAGCCTAGTTGGTGCAACCGGTGGACTGTCCTCCTCTCGCAGCTCTTCTAGATGTGGAGTGGTCATTCTGGTTAACTGTAGACTTGCAGACTCCCTTGTAGACTCATAAAAATGTGGGTGGATGAATAGGGTCAAAGGGTCTTTTCTAAGCGGCAGATACTAGACTGTAGTAGTCGGTTCTATTTATGCACCCAATTCTGTTCAGACCCAGTTCTTGGCCGGTCTTTCCCGACTTCTTACTGTCCTGTGTGTGCCCCTGCGCTTGGGTGGGATTGGAATTTTACACTGGACCCTGTCCCAGACTGACAGTCTAGACATCCACCATGGTATGGAGGAGGTTCTTTTTTGGAACCTTATTTTTGACCATTCTATCTTGGACCTTTTACACATTACCCACATGTAATGTTTACCTTCAATTTCTACCCGCACTGCACCATGTCATGCTCATGCATAGACGAACATAGACATCTGGAGATGAGGGTTTGAGACCTTCTCGCTCTCTATAGTACAAGGCCGCCCCCAGCCCTCCGTAAAGAGTTGGAGGTGGGTCAGCGATACCTGAACACATTCTTCAAAGAGGAAGCACAAAATGCATTGAAACTTAGTTCAATTCATAAGCTTTATTCGGTACATATGAAAACAAAGACCATAAAAGCACATCATATTATACACATTTGGGGGAAAAACAATATACAGGAGATAAGTATAAACTGTACTCATAGTATTAAAATATTAAACTTTGCCTTAGATGAATTGATTTGTATAAAAAGGTAGCAGTAAAAAAGCAAACGTCCAGGTTATCCATGCTAAAAAGCAGTTTCATAGAATCATTAATTGTACAAACTCCATATTTTATACAGATAGGTTTTAAATAGACAATACGCAAATCCCTTTAAAGGTTACATATCAAGAGAAAGTGCATGGTGCTCTGTACAGATTTTCCCTCACAAGGGCAAGGGCCTGCTGGATTCATTTTGAGAGATGGAAAAGCCACTGACTGATGTACAAGCCCAAACCTCAGCCCGGTAAGAAAAAATCTGTGCGAGGGTCTGGTCACAGAACCTAAATACGGTTGGAACCCCTCCCTTCCACCAAATTTATTATAAAACGTAGAGGTTGCTAATTTACCAGTGCTGATCGCCCTCCTATCTGCCATATGAGACATAAACACACTTTTCATTTCCTGTTTAGACATTTTTACAAGGGCATAAGGGTCAGCCACAACATTAATATTATAAACTTCCTGGGAACAGCCAATGATATATTTTAACCAGGGAATCTTTAGATGATTGTCCATAGAGATACAATCATTAATAATATCTCTATTCAGGGCTGTTTCGTCTTTCAGCCAGGTTGAACGCCAAAGCATCAGTGGTCTCAGAGCTATCAGATCTGACACATAATTGATGTTTAATTCTCTATGTATTAAATCTTTGGGGGCGGAGGTCGGTAGACACAGAAGTTTTTTCAGGAAAGTATTTTCCTCTATCTGTAGACAATTATGAGAACAGTGTCCCTAGACCCCGGCCCCATATAGGGCGATAGACACACAGCGTAATTGATATATCTGTAACATATCTCTGATGCGTCTGTCCTCTATCTTGGCTGCAAACCTTAATATCCCATGGGCACTTTTTGGTATTTTGGCCTCACATTAGTGGTTTCATTTACCCAGGAACTGTTTTTGTCAAAGGTAATCCCTAAATAGCAAAAATTGTCAATATGGGATAACTTATGTCCATCAATAAAAAAGGAGTTAGATCTCCTGCCGCTAACCCCACATGTCATGGTGTAAGTCTTAGTTTTATTTTTAAGGAGTTTTGAATCTTTATTAAATGTTTTAAACCTATCTAATAGCCGCTGATGGCCGATGGGGGTCCTTGACATTACCACAGCATCGTCCGCGTATAACAATACCGGTATGTCAAGGCCATTTACCTTTGGGGCATCGGCACTAATTGTTTTTAAAATTGCGTCTTCTTCATTTATAAAAAGTGTAAAAAGGAGGAGGGCCAATGCACAGCCTTGTCTTATCCCACTTCTAACTTTATATTTACGGGTACACTCTCCTTTTCTACCATATCGGACACTTGTTTGAAGATTTTCCTATAGCCTAGCTAGAAAGAAAATAATACCCTCAGGAGCCCCCATTTCTATCAGCTTTGCCCAGAGGATAGAATGATCCACCAGGTCGAAGGCGCTACTTAAATCTGCAAAACAGATATACATGGAGCCCTCTTTGGCCTGAGTGTACTTCCTAATAAGCAAATTTAAATGTAGGCATTGGTCCACGGTTCTGCAGCCTTTCCTAAAGCCCTACTGGGTGCTGGCCATAATTCCGTTCTCTACTGCCCAATCTTCAAGCCTTGTTAATAAAAGCCTGCTCTTAATTTTCACAGATGAATCTAAAAGGGAGAGCGGGCGGCAGTTTTTAACATCCTCCCTATCCCCTTTCTTATAAATTGGGATAATAATGGATTCCCCCATGTTGAAGGGGCTCCATTACATACTGCAGCATTAAAGACATTAGTTAGCACGGGGTCCCACATCGCGGGGACCGTTTTGTAAACATCCATGGGGTCCCCGTCTGGCCTCTGGGCCTTCCCCCTTTACTAGTATTAATGCCATGTTCCACCTCAGCAATAGTGAAATCTAATGGCACTATCGGCATTGGACTGTAATTATCACATTGCGATTTGTCTGACTTAAATATGGACAAAAGTTGGCAACCGATGGCTCACTGGTAACATTGGAGGTAAGTACTGGGGCCATATCATCTCTAAGAAAAGGGGAATTCACTGTTGCCCAAAATAATGAACTATTTGAGGTTTCAGCAGCTAATGACAGTTTTTTCCAGGCCTCCTGCTGAAGTTCTGTCTTTCTACGTTTTAAGGCCACCTTATAGCCCTGTCTAAGTTTAGACACCAGAATCTTATCTCTCGGCCTGGCTGCCAGGGCCGATTTTAGTTCTTTGAGCAATACAGTGCATGCATGGTCAAACCTTCCCCTTTTATGGGTGGAATTCCCCGTGCTGTTTTTGGTGAAAATTATGTTGATAGCCCTATTATTTAACAGAAAATCCCTTAGAATCTCCGCTGGATTGTTATCAATATTTAAAATGGTGTAAATTTAATCTGAGCATCCTTTTACAATGGATTTTATTACCACCTCCGATCTTTCCCCATTCCATCCTATACTAACTCCGTTGGGTCTATGAGGTTCAATATTCATTACAGTGCGCATGAAAGCTACAGGACTAGTTTCCCATATAATGACTTCTAGAATAATACAGTTATGATCGCTTAGCATCGTCTCATCAATCTTGGGGGCCTTACACAGTGATACGATACTGGATGATACACATACATGATCAATAACTGTATTTGCATTCCGGCTCGTGTAAGTGGGGATAATATCTCCATTTTCACTCTTTACATGGGCTAGTATTTCTAGGTCTAGGTAATTTATTGAATGACTCACCATAGGTATTGTGCGGAAAATGCAAGTCATATTCATCAATATTGTTTTTTACCCCACAGACCCCCCGGAGGACATCGGACAAACAGGGATATTAAAATCTTCCACCCAAATAAAATCAAAAATAATAGTCTCGTCTGCTGTCAATTCACCTACAACTTCCTCCAGATCCTTAACAACTTGGTGGTGTGTACTATCAAAAATATTATTGTAAAAATTATTTAAAAGAACATTGCAGGCTTGTTTCTGAGATAACCACAGAATTTGTGCATGGGCCCCAACTTCCATATATTTTTTCACAGTAACAGCGAGGTCGATGGAGACCAGAGTCAGAAGTCCGCCTTTAGCTCTACCGAACGTTGAGGCTTGGGCTGGCAGGTTAAAGGGGGCAAAACCTACAAAGTTGACCATATCTTGACACCAAGTTTCCTGGAAACAGATTATGTTGTGTGACTTCATGAACTCAGTCCATCCCAGGGAATCTCTTTTGGGTGCTAAACCCGCAACATTCCAGCTCCCAATAGAGCAGTGCGGGATTGGCTTTCCAGCTATTAACACAATATCGGCCAATATTGGCCCTGGTTCCCCAGTATCAGAACCCCCCTCATTTCGTATATCCGGTAAGCCATCCCAGACTTGGCCGTTAAGACCAACACTTTTTATTTCTGACCCATACATGGGCCCTGCCTCACCTAGGCTATCCCTTTTTCCTTGGTTAGTACTGGGGATAATCAGCTCCTCCCTGACAGAATCGTCCCACTTAAGTCAATCCTTAGCATCCAAAGTACTCAAAGATTGAAAATGGTTAAAGATAGGGACTTCATACTTTCTGGAAATTTCTAGGGTGGAACTGTTATCCCCTATTGATTTGATGCATCAGATGACTATAAAAGTAACCTAGTGAGCGTAAAATAATTCCCTGGTTATTTGATGATAATGATGTTGCTCTAATCAGGGAGGTAGTAGCAAAATAGGGGTTTTTAACACCTTGGCTGCTAAGCGTTTTCCCCTCCGGTGCTGACTTTTTTAAAAGCCCCTTTATTCATGACGAGCTCAGCTCGTCATCAGCACAGCTCAACTGTGCATCATGACGAGCTGAGCTCGTCATGAGCATCGAAAGGGTTAAAATTAATGATAACTCAGTCCCCCTTAGTATTTTTAGTTGAATTTCCAATCCAGTTTACCCTTCTTGTAGGGGGGATATGATTGGATAATGCCACTGGAAACCCACATTCTTGGTTAAGCCATGAAACAGTTTTGTTTTTAAGAGATTTGTGGGTCTCCTTTTTGCTAGGGGGCGTATTTTCATTTAATGGTGGAACATTGGTTAAGACTGCCACATATGGCGCACAGTCAGGGGGAAGATTTATAAACTTACAACCCATTCTTTTATGTTGATTTTGCATTGTGTGGTTGTATCGTATAATTGCTTATATAATGATTATACTCATTTTATCAAAACTTGTGTGGAGTCTATTTGTGATGACATCATGGGGTTACTGTGAGTGTGGTTGCACATATTGAACACTTGTGCCTTGGAGATAAGCCTGGAGGGTCGTGCCAAGCTACTAAGGGGGTGAGCAGGGCTATCTCAGACGGTGTTCTTACTTAGCCTAACCTTGAAGCGAGGGGTCGGGGACACCCGCCTCCAGCATTTGGTGGCAGCAGTAAGCGATAAGGACCACCACTTCCAACAATTACCAAAACAGGGTTTCACAATATTGTGTAGTTTCACAATTTATTTTATTCTGGTACATTATTTCACTCTAAGACAACGTACAATGACTTGCACTCCACTAACGGAGTTGAGGTTGTACCTTGCACAGACCAGGCCAGAGAGTGTTGTAATAAATACATTGTGTATCCACACAGTTTCCGTCTCTCTCTCTGCAAATATACATTTCTACACTACAGGCTTCAAAACATTAGTTAATTGAACATTAAGAATCTCTAGTTAGGAAAAAGGGCTGCCTCACGGTCATAAAAAATAAATAAATACCTCGTAAAAGCTTCATTGTAAGAGGCTTAAAAGTAGTATTCTGAAACAAAAAAAATGTAATTGCTATTTTGTAACATCGGTAAGTTACCCCAGGAATGGCTGAAGAGTCTATACAATGTACACAGGCGACATCCTTGTTGACAACATGTCAAAGACCAATCTGGTCTTCCGGCCCAGATGAGAAGCGTCCCACATTCAGGTCTGCAGCAGCACACGCCGGTATTCAATCAGTCATTCCTCACTTACTAAATATCAGCTGTCTACAATGCACACAGAGCACACCCAGTGAAGTGCCATCACATCTTGGTGTCATCTATGATGTCACCAATAATATCATGTGTTATCATCAGTGATGTCATTAATTGCGTAGCTTATGAGTTCACCAGTTAAGACATATATTATATCATTTGTGGTGACAACAATGATGTAATAGATGCCAATGACACCTAAACTGGACCAAGTGCGTTAGACTTTACTAAATGTCGCAGATTATATCACACAGGTATTGTTTAACAATGGGAGAAGAGTGATTTGCCCTATATCACAGGATGCTGAGCCAAGGTCGGGACTGTAACCCGGTTATCCATTTCCGATGTCACCAGCTCTGACCTTTATTCCACAACCCCCCCCCCCCTTTTCCCTAGTGATAACATCAGTTATGTCGCAAAATAAAATATTTGTGATGTCACGTATGAGGCCATAGGCACTTTCTGGTTAGGTTGTTAGGATTAGATAACTAGCTTTAATTGAAACTATTTACTTTTCCAGATTAGAATTGAACACTTACCATCCCCTAGCTGAAGTTAACTGCAGCCTTATGTTAAATGAAGAGTATTTTTCTTTAAATGGAAATAATAAACTGCAGCTCCCTCCAGTAAATGTTATACACATTTGAATGAAGTTCACTTTCGTAAACCCTTATGTTGGAAAGTTGGTTATTTGTAGTGGTAAATATGCATCTACCACTAGAATTAAGGCCACTAATAGCGTATGGGACTCACAATAGGTCTCAGTAAATTATTCACATGCTCAACCCTGGGTAGCGTGGCTGCAGGCAGGTAGGCAGGCTTAACTTAGGAGACAGGTAGGTAAAGCATTTAACAACATCAACTTAGTAAATAATTGTGAAACAGCACACGAAAAATCCAACTTCAATTTATAAAAATAGGAAATATTTTTATCTTTAAAATGACAACAAAGTGACAAAAATCCAACATTGGGAACTGGAGACATGAATTTCTAAAATATTAACACCATAAAAAACGTTATTTCGGTCAAGAGGCCTTAAAAGTGCAAGAGCAATACAGCTCATTCAGATAGTTTTAAACAACTGCCAATATACTATAGTAGACTATTAAAAAACATCAATTAAGCCATGGTCTAAATTTCGTTCAATAATTAGACAGGGACACAACTACAAAACAATTCGCCAATTCATGCATATACAGCGTGGCCCACTATGTTGTCTTAATTCTAAAAGAGCACAGCTCTCAAGACCGATTTAAATTTTATGAATAAAAATGGACAAACAATCCAATTAAAACATATAAAAACTACTAAAAAGAGATAAAAGGATATGCAACTATCTCACTTCTTCCGAGAGTGTGATGGCTAGATAGCCAAAAGTTCTCACCCTTTTCTAAGAGGCTCCTCCTAGAGATAATATACCTCTGAAAGATTCATGAGGATTGAGTACTAGAAGCTTCGTCTGTGTAGTGTTCACCCCTAATCCTCTAGAATCACAAAAAGCTTTGAAGCGATTTAGGGGCAACTGAAACCATCCCGGTGTTTTGGAAGATTGCAAAGTATCATCAGCGAATAGTAGGGTCACCACCATTACCTCATCCTAAGTACGGGCATCTGCTGGAGCATCAGAAAGAAACTGAACAACGCTATTCACAAAAAGGGACCACTTAATAGCACTTAGAGACCTGTAGCGGTAGTCTGGGACATCTGATTGCGCTTGACCAGGCAATGTCAAAGTTTCAGAATGACCGCGATGGACCCTGCTCGGATACACCTCATAATAAGCCTTGGTCAAAATGTTACCTTCTGACTTAGAAACTTTTCTGCAGTTTTTTCTGACGGACCGCTTGATGCTATTCACCAGTCTTGATTCAGTGAGAGTTTGTTGGATTGCTTTTCAGGTAGCTCCTGATTGACCTATTCGCAGTTGAAGATGGCCGACTTGATCGCACGTTTGTTTATTAGTAAAAATGGGGTTCTGTAGAGGCAGTGCCTCTACAGAAGGAAGTCTATTACCTTCTCACTGCGAGGTATATATTGGGTTATTATTGCACCCTCTTAAATGTACAGATAGGATATGACATTGACATGTAGAAAACTTACGCTAGTATTAAAGTCCTATGTACAATATCTCATTGTAGGTGGAATTGCAATTTAAATACCACGCAGCAACAGCAACAGTAGAGCCAAAAACTTACCAACTGTGCCCTGAGGTGAGATTTGTTTGAACTAGGAAGTATAATGGTTAAACAAACTGCAAGATAGGTTCTCACTGATTTCCCCATATCATCTCCTTCTACAGCAAAGGACTCGAATTCTAACACATGCTATGAATTACGCTAAACCGGTTAATAGAAGCCGTGTTGCAAACATAAGAGCTGACCTTGTAATTAAAAGGTGAGTCGGCTCTCAATAATAGATGATTTTAATTTCCTCCCCCTTTTTTAAATGGTATGGTGAGGTGTGAAAGAATCGTATGAAAGAATACATGTGAGTAAGGGTGCATCAATAAACAGGCTCTGTACGAGTAGATGGAATAGACATAGAATGAGGAGATAGTATGGACCCTATGCCTATTGTTAGACATTTTTACTTTGGCCTAATTAGTAGGATAAAACTTCTGTTACAAATATCCCTGTCAGTAAAAAACATGTTATCTATGTATGGAAAATGTATGCATCCTTCTGAGGACCACTGTAATTTTAGGACTTCTGTAATATAAAGTATGGTTTCTGAACTTAAATTATTGTTTTTATAGGTGCACTGATATTTACACCTGTATCCTGCTAATGAGAGTGATCAAATGGTCTTGATAAAGATGAAATAATTTGAGAACCCATCGAAACGCGTCAACGCCACTAACATACTACACAATCCCCTTGTTTCCCATTACTTGAACGGGAAAATACATCAATGGTGTCAAGTAATGTGTGTACAATATAGTGAAATAACGGACGTGTAGCTCTCCAAGACCAACTGTACCGGTCTCGTAAAAAACTCTCTCCATGAATTTTGTTAGTGTGTTCTCTTGTACTAATTTGTGATTATTGACACTGTAAAATGATTTTATAAAATTGTTGTTATTTACAGTTGTATTTCAGTTTTTGATGTGATATTTTAAACAACTTGAAACTAATAAATTACATGTAAATCAAATTCAGTTGTCCTCCAGGTATATATAGTAATAGGGATTGTAGTACGTCTAAGGTGAATGAATGAAGTGAGTGATACCTAGAGAATATCTGAGTGCATGTGATGTACTGATTAGAAACCTACCCTTTGGGATTTTTCTATTTTACACTGTTACAGTGCCCCAGTCCCACTGGGTGTTCAAAAGGGCCCCTCTCTCCCTACTACGCATGAACATGGAGTGGCCAAAGAGTACACAAGGAACACATTTAGCATATGATGCCACATGTATAAGTAGCAACAATGCATGCCAAGTCATATGCATGGGTGAATCTGTAGGTTTAGAAGCAGTAGTTTAGAGGTGCAGCCACTTCCCCCCACACATGGCCATGCTTTTGAGGATAGCATCTTGCCTCAAATACCACCCTCTTCTGATGAGTACACTAGTATACTCCGCGCTGCCACAATTCAATGGTGGGTGGAGAGGTATGCAGATACTTTGTTGCTATGTCACGTTTTGCCAGCAGAAGGGCTGTACCTAAAAAGGCCTTTTTGGCCCTGGTGCTCTCTGTGCCCTCTATAATTCCTGGAAGTATCAAGTTAGGAGAGAATGGACTCGCCCACCCCAGCACCTCTGCCGTATCTCTTGCGACTGCAGTCCTGTATGTTTGTATTGTGATGCAGAACCACACCATGTGGAAGAAGACTGTAGGTGTAA
The DNA here is from genome assembly GCF_964263255.1 of Lissotriton vulgaris. Lineage (NCBI taxonomy): Eukaryota > Metazoa > Chordata > Amphibia > Caudata > Salamandridae > Lissotriton > Lissotriton vulgaris. Next base: position 273,588,031 of record NC_141695.1, on the reverse strand, counting down.
CTGTGCACCTGGCAGAGGTGACATCTGGATGGAGACCAGCCCTATGCAGGCATTAAGGTAAGAGGTACTGTGCGTGGAGGTAATATGTTTGTATTAGCCTTAATTTGGGGAGATGGTAAGCTCACGAGCGGCGATCAGGGTGTCCCGCCAGTCGTCTTCTTCCAGTGGGCGTACCCAACCCTCCTATTGGGTCCAGTGCTGGTGTAGTGAGCCAGGAGAGTTTATAATTAGGGTTCAGTAGATTTGTGAGACTCCCCCATGTCCCAGGTTACCTATTAGGAGTTTGCCCTCTAGCGGACTGAACTACTGGAGGGGCTCCGTGTCGTGTATGTAGGTGCGAAGGGCGTGTCTGGCCTGGAGGTACTTCTAAAATTAGGTGCGCACAAGGGCAAAGGACTCTTGCAGTTTTGCAAAGGAGTGTATGTGTGTTCCTGACCATATGACAAACAATTGGGAGATCTTGATGTTATCCCATGTTTTGAAGCCAGTAAGTGCTGCCACCTCCCTCAGTCAGGTGCCCTGCCATTGGGGGTTTTATTGTGTGAGTCTACTTTCCCATTACACTTGTCCTAAGGCAGCACACCAAGATAGGAATACTACCCGTTTGACAACAGGCAACTGGGAGGGGATCGGTGAGCCATATATCAGTGCTTGAGAGTTGGGAGAGTTCTAACTTATAGGCTGGCTCCGACCACCCGACTTGAACCAGTCGCAGGCGACAAGGAGCTGAAAGGCAAGGTAGTAAAGATACAAATTGGACATGCCCAGCCAACGATCATAGGGGCCTCTCTGACAGTGGGTAAGCGCTAACCCCAGCTGAGATCCCATCCATAAAACAGTCTGTGCATCACTTTATAGCTTCGAGGACCTCGGAATCTGGAGAGGTGGTTTTGAAGGATTTAGAGGAAGCGGGTCAATATCATCATTTTGTATAGTGCTATGAATCCCATCACGTTAATGGGGATGCTTTGCCTCTTGGCTAGGTCCGCTTTTACTTTCAGGAGCACAGTTGTAGGTTCAGGGTCCAGGTGAGCTCTGGGTGCAGAGCCACCCATGTGTCCAAATATCTGAAGCTTATTTTACAGAGAGGGGGGGAATAACTGCCAGTCAGAGTAGTCCCTCAAAGGAGCCAGAGGAACCAGCACTGATTTGGAAGGGTTCACTTTCAGGCCTGAGACTTGTCTAAAGGCCTTGAGCAGGTGAAGTCATCGAAGGCAGCTCCTTGCTCGGTCCGCCAAATACAAGAGGCCATCATCCACATATAGAGCGTTGTGATCCCCATGGTTGGTGGCACATTGCCACCCCTTAAACAGCGGGAAACAACAGATGATTTGGGCCAGGGGCTCTGTTATTAAGGTGAAAAGGAGGAGGGGAGCAAGGGGCAAGCCTTTCTGGTGCAGCACCTAATGGAGAAGGAGTCTAATAGAACTCAATTAAATCACACCCGGGCCGAGGGATGGGAGTAGAGAACAGCAACCATGCCTCAAAATTGTGGACTGGGGCCGAAGTGGGTCAGCACCATTTGGAAGTAGGCCCAGTCCACCACATCAAACGAAATCTCAAAATCAACGAGAAGTATAGCTCAATACTGTGGCAAGGAGTGACGGTAGGATAGGGCCACATGGAGCCTTCAAATGCAATGTTGTGTGCTTCTTTATGGCATGAAACCGCACTGGTCCGGGTGGATGAGAAGCAGAAGTACCCTTTTTTGTCTCATGGCCAGGATTTTAATTTCACAGTTGGGTAATGAAATGGGGAGGTAGTGGGCACAGGAGACGGTTGAAGGTTGCTTCTTGGGGAAAACTACTAAAGTGGTGGAGTCCAGGTCTTCCGGTAAGGAGCCTGTATGACACGCCTCTTCAAAGAAGGCAAGAAGGTGGGGGAGAAGTAAGCCTTGTTTTTTTCAGTAGGTACTCCAGGTAGAACCCTTCTTGGTCGGGAGTTTTCCTGGGGCGCAGTCCAGAGAGAACGTCCCCAACCTCTTCCATTATATTAGAGATGTTTAGCAGCTGGGAGTCTTCCCTGGGTAAGGATGGGAGGTCGACTGAGTCTAAGAAGCAGTTACTTGCCTTCAAGTCCCTGTCCTGGGGTACGGAGTACTATTCTTTGTAATAATGGGCAAAGTCATGAGGGATGTTTTGGAGGGCAAGATGCACATAGCCTGTTTCATCCCTAATCGCAGGGACTATTCTGTTGACCTGCTGGTGTGAGGCAAGCCAATACAGCATTTTTCCATCTTTGTCACCCGAACCACAAATGTTAGCCATCGTTGCTCCTTAGAGGAGCTTGGCCATTTGTATGGAGTGTAAGCATATGTCTTCCTGGATACGGCACAGCTGGTAGGAAATTGAATCCTTTGGGTCAGAGAGGAGGCTCTTTTCCAAGCATGAAGCCTGGGTTTCCAGCTGAGTGATAAGGGAGGGGCATTTCCTCTCTCACGTCCTGACCAAGTGTTTCCTGAAAACGCGGAGGGTGTCTTTGCTGGTGGACCAGAGCGTACTCACCCTGGTCGCTGATCCCGAGTTATTAAAGATGTAGGTTTGGAGCTCTGTTCTTAGTGCTTAGACAATGATTTTGTCTTGGAGGTACCATGTGTTGATGCACCACATGGGTCTCAGTGTTGAGAGCGGTGTCCGAAGCAGAGGAGAATGGTCCGATACCGCACTAGTTAGTATGCCAATGTGATTTGGTGACTGACAGTCCGGTGCCAGTGGGAGTGTGTGTGATGGGAGGCTGAGGTTGCATGAATTGGCGCAGTATCAGGTGCCAGGATTGACAAGCATCACAGAGGACCCACGAGGCAGTCCAGCCCTCAGGAAGTCTGGGCCTGGAGGCAGTGGGTCAGTTCAATTTAGGTTTGGTTTGAGGACTGCGTTAAAATCACCACCTAACACTGGGAGGCCCTGTGTCAAGTGGGTCAGAAGTGTTGAGAGGTCGGCAAGGCAGCCTGCCAGGGCAGCTAAGGGGCATAAACAGACAGCAATACAATCACTGGTCCCTCTAGAGTGCCTTCCTATGCTATAAAGCACCCCGGGGAATCGCAGGAAATCTGGGACACCACAAGGGGGAAGAAGCGGTGCAGGAGGATGGTGAAACCCTTGCTCTCTGCCAGTACCACGCATAAAAGACCCTAACATAGCCTTTGCAAGACAGCAAAAAGGACAGCCTTCGCCTTGAGGGTGGGTCTTCTGAAGGAGGAGGACCTCTGACAAATGCCGATGGAAAATGGGAACACTGCCTGCGCTTGATCCGCTCACATTCCATGATGGGACTTTGAATGTCAATGGGTAAGGTCACGTGTGAACGTGAGGTGGTTTGTGACCCTTGCATGGGCCCCGGGGAGGAAGGGAATGTGCGCCAATGAATCAGGTGTCTGGGATACTCTGAAATTGACTAAGGCTGCTAGGTTGTGGCTGCAAGAGAGACTATCAAGTGTGCTGGTACCTAAAAAAGAAGAAAGGGTCAAAAACACTCAACAAATTTGCATAACAAAAACCCCAAACCAAGAAGTATCTGTCGCCGGAGAAGTTGGACAGTGAAGTCAAAATTGAGTATTGCATTAGTGATTCTTCAACAAAGTTTGGCGTGAAGCAATGTAAAGGCAGTATTTATCAACAAAAAAAAACAGCTGCAACTGAAAGGTTGATAATAGTTCAGGGTGAGGTGGATGGACAAGGGATAACTCCGTCCGACGAGCGTCAGAGAACCATGGAGATGTCATCAGGTGTCAAGTTTAGTGCCAGAGGGTGGGGAGACTTCAGGACTGAGTGAAAGATCTGAGTCCGGCTGAGGAACTAAGGAGTCTTTCAAGGAGGGGGACAGAGGGGGCATGGCAGTTACAGGGTCGCCCTTCTTGCTCGCTGCTTGGTCCCTGGCTGGGTCTCCTCCAAGCTTGGACAATGATGCAGGGGAACACAGTAGTGTGGCCGAGTGAGTCCCACCAAGTTGCCTCAGGTTGCATTGCCCTCTGGAACAGAGCCGGGAGCGGGCAACCAGATCGACAATCGGGCCCCGATTGCTGGTGGAGGGGGGAGAGTGCTCCTGCAGCGGCCTCTCCTCCTTCTAACCATTGCTAGGCATCCTCTGGTGTGTCAAAGATTATGAATTTGTTCTGGAAAAATGTCCCAGAGCCTGGCTGGGAAGAAGAGGAGATGGTACTGCAGGCCCATGTTCAGCAGTTTTTTTGCTTTGTGTCCTGAAAGGATCAACCGCATTGCAGAAGTTTCCTGGTGTATTCTGGGAATATTAAGACTTTGGCACCGCTATATTGGAGGTCAGGTTGGGCGGAATGCCTCACCAAGGACAGCGTCCCAATCACGGAAATTCAGGATGCGGATAATAATCGGTTGTGGAGCAGCGCAAGGGTGGGGCTTTGGGGCCATAGAGCGATGGTCCCTTTCAACTGTAAACCAGAGTGATAGGCACCCCTCAGACATCCAGGACTTGAGCCATGCTCCTTTGAGGTCTGCCATTTGTTGAGGGTCTGCATCCCCCATGTACTCAGGGACACCCACAATGCAGAAGTTGTTGCACAATGAGTGGCTTTCCGCATCTTCCGCACGCACATGTAGTTGCAATGTGCGTTTCAGGAGTTTTGAGCCTTGAGACTTGTTGATTGAGACATCTTTGACTGTAGAGATTTGTGACTCTGCCTCTGTAATTCTGACAATGGCATTGCAGAGATCTTGACGGTGCAATACAACATCCATTTTTACCTTACGACTTTGGCTTCCACTGCTGCCTGGGAGGCTTGGATTACTTGCAGATTGACTAAGGTCAGTGGGTAGAGCCCCAGGCTTATCGGAGTCCGTGGGTTCTGGCGGGCCCAAGGCAGGACCGCTGTAGTGGGTAGTGTAATTGTCTATAGGAATTTGAGTTGAGGCAGTGTTTGTGGGCTTATCCTTCCCCATAGCCAGGGCATCCTCAGGATCTGGTTGGGCTGGCCCTCGGTCTCAGGAAACAGACCCCAGGGGATAGTGAGCAATGGCATGGAACACCCTTGGCATCGACAGCTCGCACTCGAGTATAGGGCAGGGTGGCAGCACCCCCTGCCTGTGTGTGTCAGGGGAGGGTTAAGGAGCCAGGCGAGCATCTGCCTCCCTTTGTGTGGGGCTCCAAACCAAGCAGTGCAGTGAGACAGCCCCAGCTGGACCACCAGCATGGCGAGGCCCTAAGTCCAAGCCAAGGGCTACTCAGTAGTCAGCAAGATGATGGCCTTTGTTGCCTCCTGGGGCCCAAGAGGCATCTGGCACTGGGTCCCTAATGGAGTACTGGAGGGAGCGAGTTGGTCCCTGGCCAGGGAAGGCCCATGAGGTCCAGCTGCTAGGGCAAGGGGGTCTGCCTCACCCTCAATGATCGGCCCACGTCCTGGGCTCCTCCCCTCAGCCAAACCCAGATGCACCAGTCCCAGTGGGGAGACCACGCCAGTCAGAGGGGTCAGAACAGTCCTAGCACCAGGGGCCATGCAGGGCACATGGGGGAGCGGCCACCAACTCACTGCAACTTTTTTCCAGTCAGTCTCACCAAGTCCCAGGGGTGACACCAGTTGGGCCTGCAATGGGGGACCACTCCTGGTCGTCAGCCCACTCCCACATCAGTTTTCAGGGCACATGTTCTGCTCCGTGGTCCGGTGCCTGTCTCGTAGTCTGCCACTCCAGGGGGGCTCCAGCCAGTGACCCTGCACTGGCCCATGCAGCGAGGTCAGTATCAGTAGTGCTTGTGCGGGCTTCCGAGGTACCAGAGTTATATCTGTTATTGTTCTGGGAAGGTTCACAGCCCCAGGTGCTTCTCATATGACCACGGGCTGGACCAGCCCACAGCCCCTCAATCCACTCCCAGGTGCCATGTTAGTTCGTCGGGCATGACAGAGCCAGGACTCGACACCGCTGGGCCTCCTGGGGGGAGATCACTCCGCTGCTGCGGCTCAAGTCATTCAGAGTGCCACCCAGTCTCATTATCAAGGGGTGGACCCTCTCCCAAGGCCAACAGAAGTTCTTGGGGGGAGGTTTTGCTCCACACCCTCCCAGAGTGCTGCTGGCTCAGCCACAGGCAACAATGGCTCACTTGCTTCAGAGAGGTCTCTCCACTGTTGTGCAGGCCCATTACCTTGTCTCAGCTGCAGTGCAGTTATCCAGTTGGATTTTAGTCAACTGGGGCCGCGGAGTCACCGTTAAATCTTCCCGGTCAAGATGCGGCATGTGAAGGTAATCAGCAGCAGCTTGTGTTTCGGATCAGGGTGGTTCGTAGCAGAGCTCGTACTTCAGGCCTAACCCATGATGGCTGCCTTGGTTATTTTTTGGGTGTATTTTTAGGTGTATTTGGTATGGCTTATATCAGCCTCTCCCAAAACCGCTGCACCCATGCATTTATGCATGCACAGCTACCTGTCTGTGTGCTTACTTTTTACACACGACGCGGTAGCGTTATTAGACACTTCTAGTATAAAGTTTGTGATTTTAGCTAAACAATGTACATAATAAACTTAAAAACATCTAAGTGCCTAATTTGCCCCCTAATTTGATGCCCCACCCCTTGCAGCTCTGAAGGGGCTGCAAAATGCGAACAGTCCTCAGCCCTTTGCTTCACAGAAGAGTCTGTGATTCTCCTGGGCCAATTAACATCGCAAGCACAGACGCTGGATTGTAATACACAACCATTTCTTTTAATTAAATTACAAATAGCGTCTGTATCCTCCAGTAAATTGTAACCCTGGTAGTTTTATTAATTCCCACCACTGATTGGTTTAATAGTAAAATGTTTGCAGTATTCCGCTGTATTAAAATTGTATTTTGCTTGTACCAATGCACTTTGTAAAGTTATTTAATGTTGGCATGGGGTTACTGCTTAAAGAATGTTTGCATGATGTCTCTTCTGATGTACTGGTGAGCAGCATGACCAGTTGTTCTTTATTTTAGAATTGTTATGTATCTGAAGGCTTGTGTGTGTTTTTATGCATCTGCATGCTTGTCTGTTTCTGTTCGCACATGTCTGTGTATGTTTTCCTAGATGTCTGTTTGTCTAATTTATGGCCTTTGTCCTCAAAGCAATCCACTATTCTGCCCTACGTATATGGATACAAGCACGACTGCAAAGCTACTGCATGGAGAATTGATGTTTTGGGGCTGGCTGACTTTAGTCCAAGGCTTCCGAGCAGCGCAGACCACAGTGCTGCAGGGCCAGCGGTCTTGTGCCTTCCTATATTAGCGACCCGCCTCCATGAGTCGGTTCATCCTGCATACATGGTCCCTTGTAAAACATGCAAGACCGATTGTGTTTTGATCCATGTTTGCAGATGTCAATTTTTTTTAACCTACATTCCGCCATGGTTTTGACAAAAATACTGTGTGCACGGTTCGGACGGCCCCGGCCATCCTCCCACACACCCACTGTGATGTCAGATGGCCGTGGTCCATCCCACGCATCGAAGAGGTTAATCTGTTGCATTAAATGAGGAGTAAATCATAATACTCCTATTTTTTTATCGAATATCGATTTGATTTACAACGTGAAGTACCATAAAAATAACATAAAAAGCTATACCTACCAATAGCCCCAATCCCATTACCCAATAATCAGTCAGATGGCAGTAAAGAAAGTTCAATCATTTATTAAGCAAAAATACTCTATAGAGGAGCCTCTCCGACCCTCACCCAACAAGTGCGCGGAGAAGACTGTTGGCTCGTATTCAAACATGAGGTTATACACTTTTCAGTTCAACACATATAATCACTGGAAAAGGAAAAACACCAGTTGGCACTCGAGCTCCAGGTAAGGACCATATATGGCACACATGATTACTTTAAAGCTTAACTATTTATTACTCTGAAGGTCAGGAGTGGTGACTCCCTTTCGTCTTGGTGTCAGGGAGTGAAGGCACCGCGCCTCCAAGAATGTGCTTATCGCACCCAAAGCCAGATGCGACCTTGAGTCTCAGGACAGTCGAGTAAACAGCCTACGTTCAGCTGCTCACAGTAATTCAGATGCACTGGGGCTTGACAACTGCCAGAGACTAACACGTTATCACAGCCCGTGTTCGAGCATAGGTTCGGAAAATGGCGTCTGCATGGTTCTCATCCTACTCTGTTAGCAGTGTTAATGCAAGGAGTGAATAAATGCCGTCCTCCCTGCAAACGCAGGAGAGCCGCTCCCCATGCCGTACGGCTCCCCTGATCTTCCTGAGTCACTGCCCCACTGCTCCGCCGGTTCGCCCCTGGTAACTGTGTTCCTGTCCCCCCTGCTCTGCCATCCTTTTCCTCCCTGGTAATTGTATTTGTATTTTAGTCAATGTAAATTTCTTTTTCGTCATTTGTATTTGTATTTGTGCTATTGTACTGTAATTTAGGCGTCCCTTGTGACCCTCTGTGCCCCCCCGCTCTACGCTTCCCGCTGCTGCTCCCTGCGGCCCGCCCCCTTTTCCCTTCTTTACCCCCTGCCACCTGCCCATTGGCCGCCCACTTCTGCCTCCCAGCTGCTCCTCCCTCCCACTTGGCCTCTTATGGAGGCGGCGCGGCGCAGGTGAGTGTGGCCTGACGCCAGGCCGCTCCCCATGCCGCACGGCTCCCCTGATGTGCCCGAGTCGCTGCCCCACTGCTCCGCCAGTTTGCCCTTGGTAACTGTGTTCCTGTCCCCCCTGCACTGCCATCCCTTTCCTCCCTGGTAATTGTACTTGTATTTTCGTCATTGTAAATTGCTTTTTCATCATTTGTATTTGTGCTATTGTACTGTAATTTAGGCGCCCGTTGCGGCCCTCTGTGCCCCCCTGCTCCCAGTTTCCTGCCCGCCCCCTTTTCCCTTTTGTACCCCCTGCCACTTGCCCGTTGGCCGCCCCGCTCCCGCCTCCCAGCTGCTCCTCCCTTCCACTTCGCCTCTTATGGAGGCCGTGCAGCAGGCGCTTGCAGCGGGCGTGCCACGCCAAAGGCGCGCCAAAGGCAAGCCCGTCTGCGCCCGTCCGCGCCTGGACCGCGCCCAATGCCAAAACCCCCGGCCCCAGCCCCAGCCGTTGCCTGGACACCTGACTGAGATACGACGCCGCCACCCTCAACACACTCAACACAGGACTACCTGCCACCGAGCCACCCCGAGGTGCACCCACGGACCCTTCACCTGCCTAGCATGCAAATTCACCTGCTTCTGAACCTGCACCCCGCCCACCTAACGCAGCAACGAAAACAACAACCACCTCAAGTGCATTCTCCTCAACACCCGCTCCATCCACAAACACACTATCGAACTCTGGGAACTCCTTGATACAACAGCACCAGTCGTCGCATTCCTCACGAAAACCTGGATGAATGCCTCCTTGGCCCCCGACATCGCCATAGCCATCCCGAACGGTTACAAAATCACCTGGAAGGACTGCGTCAACAAAACTGGAGGAGGAATCGCCATCATCTACAGGAACACTATCAGCGTCACGACCAACACCGAAGACACACTCACCGCCGCCGAACACCTACACTTCCAGATCCACACTGACCCCCAGGCCACCCTCAGAGGAACACTCATCTACAGACCCCCGGGCCCACGGACACAATTCAGTGAAACCATCGCCGACTTCATCATCCCGCATGCCCTAGCCTCACTAGAGTACATCCTCCTAGGGGACCTTAACTTCCACCTGGAGAAAAACAACGACAACAACACCACCACCCTGCTCAACAACCTCGGCAGCCTCGGTCTCAAGCAACTGGTGGACAAGCCTACCCACCTCGCTGGCCATACGCTCCACCCCGTCTTCTCCTGCAGCAACCACGTCTCCTTCAGCCACTCCACCAGACTAAACTGTACCGACCACAGCTGCATCCACTTCACCTTCAAGAAGACCACATCCCACCACCACAAGCTACAGATCCCCCGCAGATGCTGGAGCAAAGTTACCACAGACCAGCTGACCACATCGCTGAGCCAGAACCCACCTGTCGACACCCCAGACACCAACGACGCAGCACACAATCTCGCACAGTGGATCACCAACTGCGCCGATGACCTTGCTCCACTGAAGAAACCCCCAGGCAAGACTAGCAACAGAAAAACCTCATGGTTCACAGACGTCCTCAAAATCGCAAAGAAATCATGCCAAACCCTCGAAAAAGCCTGGCGCCACACACGGACATCAGAAAACATGACAGCCCTACAAGAGCGCCACCCACGAATACCACCAGATGATCCACACCACCAAAAGGGCATCTTTAAAAGAGTGGCTTGACAACAACACCCTCAACAGAAAGGATCTCTTCAGCATCGTCAAAGAGCTAGCTCCAGTAACAACGACATCACACCATCACAAGACCTCTGCAACTCCCTCACCACATTCTTCCACCGCAAGATCGCAGATATACAGACAGCTTTGGACCCCAGTTTCCGCCTCCAGCCACCAAACCAACGACCCCCACCACCAGCCTCAGCGCATGGACCCCCATCCGCACTGAAGACACCACCCGCGTCATGAACACCATCCACTCCGGCTCCCCCTCCGACCCATGCCCTCATCATATCTTCAACAAAGCCAACACCATCATCGCACCTCACCTCCGGAACGTCATTAACAGCTCCTTCACGTCAGCAACCTTTCCCGGAAGCTGGAAACACGCAGAAATCAACGCCCTTCTGAAGAAATCAACAGCGGACCCCAAAGACCTCAAGAACTTCTGCCCCATCTCTCTCCTCCTTTTTCCCGGCTAAAGTCATCGAGAAGACGTCAATAAACAGCTGACCGCATTCCTCGAAGAAAGCATCTTACTCGACCCATCCCAGTCTGGATTTTGAGCCAAACAAAGAACCAAGACTACCCTCATCGCAGACACCGATGATATCAGGACCCTGATGGACAACAGAGGGACAGCCACTCCCATCCTCCTGGACCTCTCGGCAGACTTTGATACCGTCTGCCACCGCACCCTAATAACCCGCCTCTACAACACTGGGATCCAAGGAAAGGCCCTGGACTGGATCACAAAGTTCCTCTCTGACAGAACCCAGAGAGTCCGCCTCCCTCCCTTCCGCTCCGAAGCTACCAAGATCACTTGCGGGGTACCCCAGGGCTCCTCACTCAGCCCAACCCTCTTCCATATCTACATGAGCCCCCTCGCCACCATCGCACGCAAACACAACATCAACATCATCTGCTATGCTGACGACACCAAACTAATACTCTCCCTCACCAAAGACCCTCTCACCACCAAAGCCAACATCCAGGACGGAATGAAAGATGTCACAGAATGGATGAAGCACAGCCATCTGAAGCTCAACTCGGACAAGACGGAGGTCCTCATCCTCGGACAATCCCCATCTGCCTGGGATGCCTCCTGGTTGCCCACGACGCGGAACACAGCACCGACACCCACGGACCACAAACGCAACCTGGGCTTCATCCTGGACTCCTCTCTCACGATGACCAAGCAAGTCAACGCAGTCTCATCCTCGTGTTTTAACACCCTGAGCATGCTTCGAAAGATCTTCCGGTGGATCCCCACCGAAACCAGAAAGACGGTCACCCAGGCCCTCATCACCAGTCGACTGGACTACGGGAACGCCCTATACGCAGGAACCACAGCCACACTGCAGAAACGCCTTCAGCGCATACAGAACGCCTCCGCACGACTCATCCTCGACATCCCTCGCCACAGCCACATATCCGCCCACCTGAGAAACCTGCACTGGCTCCCCGTCAGCAAGAGGATCACGTTCAGGCTGCTCACCCACGCACACAAAGCGCTCCACAACATGGGCCCTGAATACCTCAACAACCGCCTCTCATATATATATATATATATATATACATATATATATATATATATATATATATATATATATATATATATATATATATATATATTCACTGAAAAAACCATAGGTTATAGACCATATATAGTTAGGAATTAGCATTTACAAAACCTTATTTTACTCACACAAAACCATTGAAATTCGCATATATAGTTAGTTGCACTAACTATATATCGCGCACCCGCAATCCACTGCTGATCATGTCACATATTACATTATTCATGACATGGTCAGTGACATCACTGATGACATCACTGATGACATCTCAAATGACATCACTGATGACATCACTGATGACAACATCCAGTGACTGTATGTTTCTGTAAAGTTAAAATATGTCTTACATATTGAAGAATGAGTGGATGTATAAGTGTCTAGATGAAGGATTTAGTAGGTGGATGACTGACTGTATGAGTGAGTGATTAAATGTGTCTCAGTGAGTGCATGGGTTAGTGACTAAACTGTCTTAATTTGTGCATCATTATGCCTGTTGTTCTGTAAACTGCTGCATGTGTTGATCAGTAGCTATATGAGTAACTATATGGGTTATTGATTGGTTGCCCAAGTATTTGTATGGGAGACTGAGTGTGTGTGTGGGTGGCTGGGAGGTGTATGACTCTGTGCATAGATGTGTGAGCAGTTGATTCACTAGATGTATGGGTTCAAAAGTGCATGTGGAAACAGCTGTATGGGCGGTTGACTGTGTGCATGAGTGTATTGGTGAGTGAATGGATATCTCAGTGCTACATGTCAAAGTAAGTACATATGTAAAACACAGTACATGTGAGAGTTGACATATATAAATAACTGTGCATAAGAGCCAGTGAATGTGTGAGTGGCTGTATGGATCATTGTGAACTTGTATCAGGGATTGTATAAGAGAGTAAATATGTGTTAGTATATGTTTGAATAAGTAAAGTTTGTATAACTGTATAGTTGAGGAAATGGAGGTGTGATTGATTCTTTGCATGACTGACTAGGTGTGTGAGTAACTCCATGGATGAGTGACAGTCTGTGAGTGTCTGTTTACACTGATTGTATCTAAGGTTATATTAGAGTCTGAAGAGGTTCATCGTATTATCACATGAATGATATCATCAGTGATGTGATCAGTAATGTCAAATGAGATGTCATCAGTGATGTCATCAGTGATGTCATTTGAGATGTCATCAGTGATGTCATCAGTGATGTCACTGACCATGTCATGAATGATGTAATATGTGACATCATCAGCAGTGGATTGCGGGTGCGCGATATATAGTTAGTGCAACTAACTATATATGGAATTTCAATGGTTTTGTGTGAGTAAAATAAGGTTTTGTAAATGCGAATTCCTAACTATATATGGTCTATAACCTATGGTTTTTTCAGTGAATATATATATATATATATATATATATATATATATATATATATATATATATATATATATATGTACACAAATTTCAAAGGTTCCCAGAAAGGATTAAATGCGCACTCAGATCGTGTGATCAAGAGACCGGTGGGTCTCGAAACGCGTAGCGATTATTGAAGAATAAACTTGGTGTTATCTACCCTTGCTCTGAGTGCGCATTTAATCCTTTCTGGGAACCTTTGAAATTTGTGCACAAATTTACCGGCTTTAGGGTCCTGCCGGCATATGCGCCACCTGACTACGGGAACCGTTCAAGAAGGATCCCTCGTGGATTAATGATGTGTATATATATATATCTATATATATATATATATATATATATATATATATATATATATATATATATATATATATATATATATTTATATATAACTAATATTTTTAAATTACTCCAATGAAATTCACACAACTTGACTCGTGAGCAAGGGAGACTATCCCGAAATGCGTTGAGTTAATCTGTTGCCGATTTTGCTGAAATAAATCTTGGGATGCACACTGGGCTCGTGTTTTTCATACCTGGAGGAAAAGCGTGTGGAAGTACGAAATAATATATATATATATATATATATATATATATATATATATATATATATATATTACCTACTGGCGGTCGCCAGTAGGTAGTTATAGTTAGGATTTTTTTCAATGTTAAATCTCAAAATTCTATTTGGAATAACTTTGGCGCCGGTTGACAAATCTGCCTCAAAATTTCCTCAAAATGGCCTCATTGAGCTCCGGTCCTTCCCTGAAAGTTTGGGGGGGATTCGTCAAGCGGGGGCCGAGATAAAAGGGGGGTCCCAAAACGCGTTTTCCCCATGTTAATTTCCATAGGGCGGTCGATTTTACTTTTAGCCGGAACGGCTGAATGGATTTCCACCAAACTTGGCAAAATTGTAGGGACTGGTAGCCCGATGTGCCTTTGTTATGTCTCAAAATATGTGCTCCAGTCGATTTTGAGTAATTAAGGTTCAAAAAAATATATATATCTATAGCCGCGCACTGTTACGTGCACCGGTGCGCGCACCGGGCACGCCACGCGAGGTGCGCACGGAAAGCTGATTGGCTCTCGGGTGTCTGTAAACATTCGAAACAGTCTGGAGCGGCCGCCATATTGTGTCTCGGTAGGATCGAGACACGAGAGGTGGGCAAAACAAAGAGGGAAATGACCATAAGGGGGCAGGGTAGACCCCCCCTTGACCCCCTAGGTTTGATGTGGGGGCTATAAAAGGGCCCCGCGGGGTATTTAAAATATATATATATTTTTCGTTTTGCGCGGGGGAAGCGCCCGGTACGCGCACCAGGTAGCGCACCGGGGAGCGTAAAATGAAGGAAAAAGATGACAGTTTTTAAAAAAAAGAAGCCTTTATTTAGAAATTGGAGGTAGTTCTAAAAAGAACTTTTTTTTTTCTAATTTTTGTTGTTTTATATTTTTTTTGTGTTTTTTGAACTTTTTGAACTTTTTTTGGCTTTTCATAACAGTTTTATATTTTTTTTGTATTTTTTAAGGGGGAGAAACAAAAAAAGGGAATTGAAACTGGCTCAACTGGAGCAAAAAAACAAAAAACCCAAAAAATTACTTCTTTTTGGGGCACTTGTGATTATCACCTGCAAGGACGATGAGCTTAACGCTTTTTTCACCATAGGCGATAAGCTTGCCACATGCAGAACAAGTGATTTTAAAATCAGCAAATCTTGGCTGAATGCAAGGCATCATCTCGGATGTTTCTGGTGCCGATGAAGTGGGTTGGGTTCTTTGGGAGGTGGTCCTTGACGACTGGGGGAGGTTACTGGCCAGTTCCCTGAACTCTGCACGAGAGTAGTTGTTTGGGTGCTTTCGGGTCATATGACGAATCATGGTATGGTTACCAAATGAATATTTTTTGTTTGGGTTGCCCCGCGAAAGTTCTTCATTGCAGATTAGGCAAGTTACCTTGGCCGCATTCACTTTTTTTTTGCCCTCTGGGATTGAAAAAAACTCCCATACAATGTGTGGCTTGGGTTTGTATGGGGTATTTTCTTCAGGCAGCCATCTTCTCCTCCCCTCCTCCTCTTCCTCTTCCTCCTCCTCCTGTTCTTGACCACCAATATAATTTGGAGCTGGTCCTCTTGGTGGTTGTGGTGGTGGTGGTGGGGCAGATGCACCAGCTGCTGCTGCTACTGAAGCCATTATTAAGATCAAAAAGGTACAGAGATGTACAAACAGGTCTTCCTCAGTCAAAGGACAAAGTCAGAATAAGGAAAAAAGGTGGGGTCTTTCATCATTTTGAAAAAAAACTGTCCTGAACCAATGAGAAGTGTTATTTTCAGGTCACAAGACCAGGGGCTTCATCATTATGAAACTAAAACTGTTATGAACCAATGAAAAGTGTTATTTTCAGGTCACATGACCCGACGCGCTCACGCAACGCGCCCCCGGGCGCGCCCGGGGGCATTTCGGGTCGCGTAGCGTAAGCGCGTCGGATGTTTACGTTGCGCGATCGTATTCGCTCGAGTACTTCCGGGTGCGCTTACGCCGTGCGTATCACGCGGACGCGGCTACGCGATACGTCATGATCATGTTTTCGTTCGCGATATTGGCGCTTACGAGACGCTCCCCGGAGCGCGCCCGGGGGCGCTTTATAAAAGTACGCTTTTCGGGGCGCTCCCCGGGAAGCGCACTGGAAGCGCTCCAAAGTAAAAAATAAAAAAAAAAATTGGGAAAAATTGTAGGGAGTGGTAGCCCTATTCTAAAGTGGTTTTTACGAAAATTAACTTTGATAAAATATATATTGTGCTACATTGGGCTATATATATGCCAAAATGTAGCCCAAATGTAGCCCAATGTAGCCCAATGTAGCCCAAAGATGGCCACCAGAGACCAAAAAATCCAAATGTAGCCCAAATATCAGCTAGATGTAGCCCAACTGTAGCCCAATGACAGAATGTACCAGAGTGTTCTAAAGAACAACTAGAGTGCTAACAGTCTTACATATAAACTGAGACTTATAGTTAGGAATTAGCATTTAAAAAACGTTTGAAATTCACTGAAAAAACCAGAGGTTTCACACCAGTTATAGTTAGGAATTAGCATTTAAAAAACCTATGAAATTCACTGAAAAAACCATAGGTTTCACACCAGTTATAGTTAGGAATTAGCATTTAAAAAACCTATTAAATTCACTGTAAAAAAAATAGGTTTCACACCAGTTATAGTTAGCTGGAAATTTTACTGATATAAAACCTTTAAAATTCCCACGTTATAGTTAGTCGGACTCACTATAACTTGCGCGTGCAATGCACTGCTGATGACATCACATATTACATCACTCATGACATGGTCAGTGACATCACTCATGACATCACTGATGACACCATCCAATGAATATGTGCCTTTCTGAAAAATAAATATGTTTTATATATGTATATGTTAAGGTCGATGGAAGAATAAATGTTTAAATAAGTGTCTAATTGTTTGTTTTTTAAAAAAAATTGATTGGTTAACTGGCTTATTAAGTGTATCTTAGTGAATACATATATTAGCGAGTAATGTTTAAATATTTAAATATATGTATCAGTGTTTTACTTTATGTATAAGTGACTGCATGGGTTGGTGAGTAGCTACATGTGTGTGTATATGGGTTATTAGATGTTTTTTTAGTATCAGTATGAGTGTCTGTATGGTTTGGTGGGGCTGTTACTTAGCACATAGATGCATCAATGACTGACTCACTGTTTGTATGTGTTTTGAAGACAGCATTTATGTAGGATTGTATGGGTGGATGAGTGTGTATATGTGTGTGTTAGAGAGTGAATGCCTCTCTCACTAGTGTCTTTATGAGTAACTACATATGTTTTAATCTTGTATATATGAGAATTGATGTATATAAGTAAGTATATGTGAGAGTGAGACATTGAAAGAGTTCCTGTTTAAATAAGTATGTGTTTCAATAAGTGATTGTTTAAGAGAGTAAGTATGTGTAAGTTTCCTTAAAAGTAATGTGCTAATGTGTGTATAGTTGTATATGCAAATAAATGGATGTTTTTTAGTTTATTTGCATGTGTGAGTATATGTATGAGTAAGTTTTTGATGACTGTCGGTGTGTAACAGAATGAATAGGAGTATCACTACATATGATGAGTGAGTATATGTATGAGTGAATACATAAAACTGTTGGTGAATGTGTGAATTTGTATATAGATGGTGAAATTACTGAATTGGTTGTTGTAACTGGTATGGGTATATCCACTTTTTTGTTAATGTTAGTTTCTATTTTTGAATATGTGTTTCAAAGGTTACTTTACAGTGAAAGGAGGTCTGTCACTGTGTTACAAGGATGGTGTCATCAGTGATGTCATGAGTGATGTCACTGACCATGTCATGAGTGATGTAATATGTGATGTCATCAGCAGTGCATTGCACGCGCAAGTTATAGTGAGTCCGACTAACTATAACGTGGGAATTTCAATGGTTTTATATCAGTAAAATTTCCAGCTAACTATAACTGGTGTGAAACCTATTTTTTTTACAGTGAATTTAATAGGTTTTTTAAATGCTAATTCCTAACTATAACTGGTGTGAAACCTATGGTTTTTTCAGTGAATATATATATATATATATATATATTGCCGTCCCCATTGATGGAATAAAGCACACTATTCATCTTTAAATCCTTGCTTTGTGGTCTGTACCTGGTTGTGTCCGTTTGCTGTTTGCGGCGCTTCAGGACTGTGGATTCTTATATATATATATATATATATATATATATATATATATATATATAAAATATATATATTCCCACAAAGGCCCAAGCATTTCTGGAGGCACTCGATGCTGTTTGAAACCAAGGTTTATTAATTCACTGCAACCAGCATTAACATTCCGGAATAATTAAAATCACAGTGCCGACGCGTTTCGAGGTCAAAGTCTTTAGGCAAAACCAGCACGCTGTTTAAGTATTGTCCCCGCCCTTAGTGGGTGTTGCTCAGTGCTCGGTGCATGCTGGTATATGAAGTACACACCCTCAGTGGGTTCCATCAAACTTCTTTGGCAGCATTCTTCAATACCCTTTGTAGGGTTCCGGGCGTTTGCTGGTCTATTGCTCCTTAACAGCATCGCCACGTCGATCGCGAATAGTTCTCACCGTGGACTCTTAATTTTCAGATGGTGCATCCCAGCGCAGCAGAACTACCATATTCAACTGGGGTACCGCATTATCTTCTGGGCCGCAGGTTATATCAAGCATGGCCAGGGACTTCCTGATCAGAGAACAAAACAGAGGATGATGAGTCCAGTGCAACAGGGTACTGCAAGCCTCTTGTTCGACTTTAGGGGCAACAGAATCTGGGGAAATCACTTGTGCTGCTGACATAGCCCCTTCCGAGCCTGAAACACCTTCTCTTTCCCCTTCTCCAATTACCTGGGCATCAGAAAAAGGGACAAAACTAAGAACTCGCTCACTTTCCTCGGTCAGAACCCCTTCCTGGATTAGCTAATCATATGGAATCGGGAGGGGTAGTTTTTTCAGATGTGACACATGGATCCAGTGTCGCTTGCTGTTCACCTTTACCACCGTCTACTTGGTCAACAAGATTTGAAACGGTTCAGACCAACGGGGATCCAAGCTGGATTTTCCCTGGTAATTACGGACTAGAACCCACTGTCCTGGCTCCAAGCGATGTCCGGGACCCTCCGGCATGGGCTGCAAAACTGCTGAGACCTGTTGATGAATGAAATGGAGATCTTTAGTCAAAGCATAAAGATATTCTGTCAACATAGGATACTCTATATCAGGAAACGTTCTGGGTCTCGGGATGTCCCAAATATTAGCAGGGCACCCAAAAATGACCTCAAAAGGAGATAAGCCAGAACGGGAATGTGGAGGAACCCATATTGACATTAATGCCAGTGGCAGAGCATCTGGCCACTTCAATCCGGTACTTTCGTGAATTTTGGCTAATTTAAGCTTCAGTATTCCATTATACTTCTCCACCAACCCAGCGGACTGGGGGTGTTGAGCCGCATGGAAAATCTGTTTAATCTATAGTCCATTACAAATGTGAAGGATGAATTCTGCATTAAAGTGTCCCCCGTTATCACTCCAGATCACCCGAGGCAATCCATAGCGTGGGAAGTATTCCTTTGCCGTTTCCAAAGCAGTATTTTCCTTGATCGGGTAGGGTTCCACCCATTTACTGAAAGCACACAGCACAACCAGGACATATTCAAATTATTTACATGCTCCAGCTGGATATAATCCATTTGGAGCACCTCAAAAGGCAAAGATGGTGGTGCAAAGTTTCCACTCAGAACAGGCTCCCTGCCCCCAGGATTATGTTGTAAGCAAACCATGCAATATTGCACCAAATAGGCAGCGGTCTTTGGAATATTGGGATTGTACCATATGGATCTAATATTGCACAAATACCTTTTGCTCCAATATGTGCTGAACCATGTGCCATTGTTACCACCGCATTCACTAATGTATTGGGCAACAACTACCGTTGTTTTTCTGTCAAATCAATCCAACAATCATCTGCATCTAATTTCCCCACTTTCTCTTGCCTGTGAGCCAGCTCAATAGGAGTAGCTTCTTTCTGTATTTCTTGGACACTCTCCATGGTGTTATTAAACATCTCTGTTTAAGCCGCCCACCTAGCAGAGCTAGTCACAAACATTAAGGTCATTTTGAATTTCACAGTTTCCTTAGCTACTTGATCAGCAAAGGCATTACCCTCACCCACTTCATCACTCACTGCCTTGTGTGCACTCCATTCAACTACAGCCACCATCTCTGGAACGTCAATGTTGTCTTCAATCGCAAAATCAAGGGGCCATGCTGTATTCGCTGATCATGGGAAGTGAGAAAACCTCTTTTGGCCCAAAGTCTGCCAAAACTATGAGCCACTCGATGGCGTACTGTCTATCGGTGTAAATATTTACTCTCAATCCTTCACTTAACTCACAGGCCCAAAGCAATGCCACTAACTCAGCTGCCTGTGCTGAGTTGATAGGGTTCTCGGGAAGCCTCAACTACAGTGTGAAGAGTAGTTACTGCATATGCAGCAGTTGTCGTGCCATCTGGTAATTTGAAACAAGAGCCATCAACATACAACTCCCCTTGAGGGTCAGATAGAGGATTGTCTGTCAGGTCTACCCGTCCCTTCGTCTCTTCTTCCATCTGAAATATGCAATCATGAACATCATTGTTCTTTTCCTTCGAAGGGAAGGGTAGTAACGTAGCTGGGTTCAGAGTGGCACATCGTTTAATCGTAATGTGGGGAGCAAACAAAGTCAATTCGTAACCTGTAACACGCGCACTCGTAAGGTGCTGGGTCTTTGTTTTGTTCAATAATGTATCCACAGCATGCGGTACCATCACTGTGAGATCAGTGTTCAGAACGAGCCCATCCGACTGTCGAATAGCCACTGCGACTGCAGCAGGAGCCCTTAAACAGCTAGGGAGTGCTCTCGCGACATTATCCAACACCGCCGAGAAATAAGCACAAGGTCTCTGCTTACCACCAAATCCTTGTGTTAACACAGAAAGTGAGCAACTGTCCACCTTGTCTACAGAAAGCATGAAAGATTTTTGGCAGTCAGGGGTACCAAGAATGGGTGCAGAGCAAAGCGCAGATTTCAAAGAGTCAAAAGCATTTTGCCAATCATCAGTCCAGGGTAAAGGTTCATGCACATCTTTAGTGGTTAAATACAGGAGAGGATTAGTGAGAAGGGAAAAATTAGGGATCCATTGGCTATAGTAAGAAGTTATGCCGCGAAATGCACGGACATCACGCTGAGTACGAGGTACAGACATATTAAAAATGGTAGTCACACGCTCAAGGGTTAGTCTCCTCCCATCTTTTGACAGTATATGACCTAGATAGGTCACCTCCTGTCAACAATATTGGAATTTAGAAAGAGATACTTTATTGCCATTAGCCGCCAAATGAGACAATAATTGTACAGTGGCTTCCTTACAACCTTCCTCAGTGTCAGAGGCCACTAACAGATCATCGACATATTGCAAAAGCATATTACCAGGGGGTAGGACTAAATCATCCAACAATGTCTTCAAAGCTTGACTATAAATACTAGGATTCTCTGTGTACCCCTGGGGAGCGCGACAAAACTGGAAGCTGCGACCAGATAATGAGAAGCCGAAAATATGACTGCTATCAGGATGTATCGGAATGCTAAAGAAAGCATTCTTCAAATCGATCACAGAGAAATATTTGGCACTGAGAGGAATCATAGTGAGAATAGTAGGGAGGTCAGAAACCACAAGGTATTGGGGCACCACTATTTTATTAATTTCACACAAATCAGTCACAAAACGATAAGTATCAACATAGTCAGAATCACTTCCAACAGGGACCTTTTTTAAGATCGGTAAAATGGGGCTGTTGCATACATTAGCAGGCGTCTCCTCCACCACACCCCTTTTGATCAGATCTTGTATGATGGAGAGCAAAGCTTTCTCGCCCGCCGGAAACATTTTGTACTGAGGTATACGTGGAACCCGAGCATTTTGTTTCAGAGTATTAGAAACGGATGAAATCCTTAATAATCCTACATCTGTGTCTCCCGTGGCCCATAGCGTCTCTGGGATAGCAGCAAACTCAGGAGGGAGAGGTTCATTTTTTGTCAAACACTGCAAAGTATGCCTCCCCAGGGGATTGATAGTTAAATAAACACCATCAGGTGAACAATGAATTTTTGCATGAAATTTCTTCAACAAATCCAAGACCAATACATTTTCACCACAATGAGAAGTCAAGAGAAACGGGGAGTCTACCATAACTGGACCAATTGTGAAAGGAATAGGTTTGGAAATGGGGCTTACCACCAGAATTCCCGAGAATCCCACCAAAACATTATTGTGCCCGACAGAACAGCCCCTGGGACCAGAGAACGAGAAATAGAACTATTCATCGCACCCGTATCAACTAAAAACTTTTCAGACGTCCCCATCAAATGAGCTTTTACATAAGGACCTTGTTGATCAATGGGTACTGACACCTGGCCCCCACTCTGTGCTTGGTTGTCCTATGTATAGGCATACCCTTCGGTTGCCTCCATCGCCAAGTCTTAATTATAGTACTGCCTACCTCTCGGATTATCCAAATAATTATTTTCTGATCCGACGTGCGTCGCCTCTTCTCGTTGCATATCACTGCGATCCACACCACCTCGAACTCTTCCTCTCATAGCCCCATTCTGAGCCAGCTACAATGGACACTGAAATCACCAATGCCCTTCTTCCTTACAGTAAGCACACTGGTTTGGTCCCCAAACAACAGCAGGCCCTCCGCCTTGTCCGTTTCCCGCCCCCCTCGGGACGAACCCTCTAACGCCTCTCTCTCTGCTTCGTCCTCGAACAACTTGTTGCAACAACACCCATTTCTTAAGGTCTTTCATTTTCTTTTCCATCTTATCCTTACTCTAATTTTCTCTATGTTCATAATATTGGGCCATACTCAATATTACAGAGGGCGTAGACGTAGTCCAGCTACTTTCAGCAGCTTGTAGCTGTGCAGAAACATCCGGTAACAAATTGTTTACAAAACGATTAACAAATAATCGTACACTGCCTTCCAATGATAAATCCTGTCCTCTAAAGTCAACGAATACACCCTCAAATCTAGTGAAGAAATCAGAAATGCTTTCGTCTTTCTTCTGCTTACATGTCAATGTATCCCAATCCACCTTACGAGGCGGAATTAAGGAATGCATGTAAGTAATAATACGGCCAGGTAACACCAATAGTTTGAGTTTTGGTTTAACACCAGGCTTACATTCCTTATCCCAATCTTTTATCTGTTCCTGTGTTCCGCCTAACTCCTGAACATGCGCCTGATCATGCACCTGACGCCATACATCAACAGGGATTAGCAATGCAAAAAATAGCTCTATATCAGCTAGGGTCATAATGGCTGAGGAAGCCGCTTCTGTGAGTTCTTTATAATAAGCTGTGGGATTCTAACGGGGTCAGGTAGTTGTGATTTTAGCGATAGGACTTCACTCCTCTTCCAGGGGGTGTAAACCCCATTGATCCTGCACTCGTGCCACTACACGAGGTCTAGTCACTACATCCTGATAATTATTTAATTCCGGTATTTCAGGGTGAAAGATAGGATGGACTTCTCGCATAGGGTGCTGAGAGTCCCATGAGGAACATTTTTGGCGCATCCGCCCTCGATAACTTAATAAAACTTCAACATTTTTGTACACTTCCTCTGGTCTAAGTTCAGACTTATGAGCCCTGTCCTGAATATCATACAGCACTGGGGGGCCATTCCTCCTGCAAAACACTGTTCCCATAAAGTAATAAGACATGTGGCCATGTGTTTCAGGGCATGTTACTGCATAACAGGCTCAAAGTCTCAGACTGTGCTCCATATATCAGTTATAGTATAAATAGGATATTGCATCCACTGGAATGACTGATTTTCAACCATCTGTTTCTCATTTAGTCCTACAGTCGAACACGTAAATAACTTTCATGTGTCCAAATCCCCCAGAGCACCAGCTCGAGTTGAAACAGCTAGAGGATGTCTCTTTTCTGTCTTTCCAAAGTACAGAGCCCATCGACTCCTGTTAATGGAGAATAAATCAGAGAAAGAGAGGGTTATAATTTTTTAAAACTAGGAAATAAGTAATCATGAGTTAACTTGTTGCAAAACGTTTCCGTCTAGAGGGATAAAAAATAGATTTCGCATATATAAGGAGTATCGGAGAGAATTGCCGCCACCACTGGATCCTCACAAGACAATAAACTCTGCTTTCATCTTTCCAGCCCTGTATGTCCTCTTGATGAGTCTTCTTGTGGCCTCTCATTTTACTCTAACAGATGGTAAGAACCAGTGCATTTGATTAATTTTTGGCACCAACATGTTTGAGAAGTGACCGGCTACGGTGGAGTTCCACGCCTCCACGTAGCACCTGGGCTTCCCCTTCCCTTGCTCCTCCCCTCCCACGAGTTTGATGGTGGCGGTGCGATGGTGGCGTCTATGCGGCTCCTGTTTAATCTCTCCTGAGACCTAGTACAGGGGCACCCAATGGAGACACACACATGGAATTCTGTGGGGCCGTGAGGACTGAGGCGCAGTGAGGTTGCAGGATCTGGCTTCCAAACTGTGGCTATGAGTGATTGTTATTTCTTCGGCCTTCTTCGCCTTTTGCCTCTTGTCACCTGTCCCCCCCCAATGCCACAGCCTTTGGATTTCTGGCAGTGGCCACAGTGTGGGAGGGACTACGTGTTCCAGTGTTCTTAGCGGCAGGAGCGGACATCGTGTGAGTGCCTGGTGCTCCTGCAGCTGGAGGACTTTTTTTTCCCTTGTATTTTTAAATTTTTGACTCCGGTCGGGGTTCTTCAGCTGCCTGTCTCCAAAGCCTGAAAACGTTTAATACCTTTTGGTGAGTTTTATTCGGACATTTTTTTCTTTTTTTTTATCAAACAACTGATCATTGGATATTGTCTGGATATTTTCATAATCAGATTGTGGACTGCATTCTTTTGGGCCTCTTTAAGTTTACATTTCAAAGCAGTTAAGTGATGGGGAAACTATTAACTGCGCGCACTAAGGCGAAAATACGTCGCCAGCAAGCTAAAGAGGAGGCAGATGCAGCCAAACGGGCAGGTATAGAGACAGGCAAGGAGGAGGCTCCTGGTGATATCTCTGAGAGTTCTGGTGAGGAGGAGGAAGAGTTGAGAAGCTATGAGTGATTGTTATTTCTTTGCCTTCTTCGCCTTTTGCCTCTTGTCTCGTGTCCCCCCCCTGCCGGCGCAGCCTTTGGATATCTGGCAGCGGCCGCAGTGTGGGAGGGACAACGTGTTCCAGTGTTCTTAGCCGCAGGAGTGGACATCCTGTGAGTCTCAGTGGTCCTGCAGCTTGAGGACTTTTTTTCTCCCTTGTATTTTTAAATTTCTGACTCCGGTCGGGGTTCTTCAACTGCCTGTCTCCAAAGCCTGAAAACGTTTAATACCTTTTGGTGAGTTTTTTTCGGACATTATTTTCTGTTTTTTTCATCGAACAACTGATCATTGGATATTGTCTGGATATTTTCATAATCGGATTGTGGACTGCATTCTTTTGGGCCTCTTAAAGTTTACAATTCAAAGCAGTTAAGTGATGGGGAAACTATTAACTGCCCGCACAAAGGCGAGAATACGTCACCAGCAAGCTAAAGAGGAGGCAGATGCAGCCAAACGGGCAGGTATAGAGACAGGCAAGGAGGAGGCTCCTGGTGATGTCTCTGAGAGTTCTGGTGAGGAGGAGGAAGAGTCTCTTGGCGATATGCTTACGGTGCTTACTCAACCTGATTCAGGAAATACTCATCCTAATTTAGGAAATAATTTCGTGCAAGAAGCGCCTGAGGAGGCTGTGGATAATTTTAAGGGTATGTCGGCAGATCAGAGTGTGCAATCTATCCCAAACAGCCTGAAGGCACCCAAAGAAGCGAAGACGCCGGCGGCTCTTAAAGCTCCCAAACAATTTCCTCTATTCGAAAGAAAATCCGGTATGTCAGCGCTTAATAGTCCAGCCCAGCTTGCCATTGGACTGATGTCAAACCTTATCTCAGAAATACCAGCTACATCTATCGTTATGGCTCTTTCGGAAAACTTGGGCTCAGCGCTAAAATCCACTGATACAACTGTAGCTAATCTCTTACCTTCTCACCGAAAAAGTTTACCATCTGTTGGCAAAGGAACATATGCTTCAGTAAACCCTACAGTGCCACAAGTTGATCTCAGATCCCCGGGCGTCATCGATCCACATAGTCCACATAGTCTAATTCTAGGGATGGACACCAAGACGGTTGGGGAATTTCAGATGTCTGTTAAAGATATGCTAAATTTGATTTCGGAGGAGGTGAGGGAAATGAAGCAATTC
The DNA here is from genome assembly GCF_964263255.1 of Lissotriton vulgaris. NCBI lineage: Eukaryota > Metazoa > Chordata > Amphibia > Caudata > Salamandridae > Lissotriton > Lissotriton vulgaris. The sequence goes on along the minus strand of NC_141695.1, from coordinate 273,561,963 downwards.
CAAAAAGCTGAGCTGGCAGTTATTCATCTACGACTGGATAAAATCGAGGATTCAGTGTCCTCTTTCCCTGCTCGTCTTCCAGAGGCAGAGGCTAGAATCTCTGACCTGGAAGACCAAATGGTTGAAGTCAAGAAAGAAGTCCAAATCATTTCCAAAACTTCAAAGGAACTAGACACTAAACTGGATGATTTGGAATACTATAATCGAAGGTCGAATCTTAGAATAGTAAGAGTTCCGGAAAAAATTGAGGGGTCTGATATGATGCAATGGGTAACCTCTTTTCTCCATCATGAGGTAATTCCTGAATTTAAAGGGGACTTAACGATCACCTGAGCCCATAGGGTTCCAGCTCAGCCGTTCCCTAACTCCACACTTCCCCGCACCATTTTGCTGAATTTCTCCGACGTTCGAGTCAAATTGACAATTCAGTCCAAAGCCTTTAAACAAAGACAATTCGCTGCTAATGCCACCACAAAATATCGAATCTTTTCAGATATGTCAGTCGCTGCAGCCTTGAGGAGGAAGGAGTTTGTTAAAATCTTGCACCTATTCAAAGCCAAAGGTGCCCAAGCCACGATTGCTCAACAATCAAAACTAAAAGTTCTGGCTAAGGGCAAATTTTATATGCTGTCAGACTTGAATGAAGCACAGGAACTCCTTAACCGGAACTCACAAGATTAGAAAGACTCGAAGGATTTGACTTATCCATTTTCTGGTACCTATTTTTCTTTTGAAAAGGACCTGTCTTCTCTTTGAATACATTTTGTTTCTGTTTTGTTTTCTTTTTCTGCGATTAGCCTGGTTTTCCTTCCTTCTTTACGGATTTACAAATTGATCTTTCAGTATCTTGTGGGTAGGGCGGGTAGGGTTTAGGGTGGGGGGCCAGAGGGTTAAGGGGTGCAATAACAAGGCACCTCAATGTTAGGGGTTAGGACCTTGTGGCCAGCGTGGGGGAGAGTAATAGGAGTAGAGAGGGGCCATGGGGTGTGGAGCAGGAGGTTGGGGTAGGGGACACGGTTGGTGGGGGTGAAAAAAGAAAAAAATATTGAAGTTGTTGGTGGTGTTTTTTTCTGTGGGGTTGAGGGTTTTTTCTTCACCATATATTGGCACTAAGAGAAAAGCTGTTCGGGCAGAATTTGAGTATAATTGTTGAAATGTTTATTTTAAATGTTTATAATTTCAAATGTCTATTAGTAGGGGCCTTAAAATAATTGCTTTCAATGTTAATGGTCTAAATAACAAGAAAAAATGCAAGCAATTGAGTCATGGATCAAAACGGAAAATCCTCCGGTAATAATGCTGCAGGAGACCCATATTTCAGCCGCTAAAATTGATGATTTTTCCATGTTTAAGATATTGTTGTATTTCTATCTAGGACCTAATTCGATATTCCCGATTCATGCCCTTATGTGGTTATAATTAATAATATCCTTATAAAGGCATAAGAATCATATCCATATTCAGTAATAGCCCATGCAGTCCAAAGCACAGCAAGGCTACTCCCATCGACTCCTAGAAAGCACAACACGTTCTTTAAACAAACCAAGCCTCCAGCAGCCCGGGAAATCCTCCCCTGCTTTTGTTTTGATTTTAACAAGAACTCTTGGAGTCCAGAAAGAACTGTTAGTTCTTAGTGACGTCTTATGTCCAACCTTACGTCAAACTCTGCACCTTTCAAGTAAAAATATACCTACAGTTGCCTTAAGCAAACACACGGTGGTTTGGAGCAGAGCGGCTATCTACTTGCCCGAGCGCCCAGCTGATGCGAGAGCCCACGGAAGCCGCCCCTCCCCTTTGACGGGCTGGAGAAGCTGCTCTTTCTCACGCCGAGAAAATCCAGCTCCGGTGTTCCCGAGTCACCCTTGCGGGTTGCTGGTAGATCGAGTCCTGAAGATAGAGATACCAGACCTCCCACATTCTTTTACCAAGATACGGAGCTGACTAAACACTTAAGAGAATTCTTGATTCAGATTCTTGGCAAAAACAATCTTAACCAACTTAACTTAAACTGCTACTTACTTACTCCTTCCCAAGTATTAGGCTTTGGTCAGGTACACCGGGGTAGGCGTAGTTAGAAGCACCAGTTTAGTACCTTAGTCAATGTTTTTATGTATGTATATATTTTATCTATTTTAAAGTATCATTTGGCTAAGAAACCATATCTATGCTTTTACAATATTATTTCATAATACTACTTTTACTGTACGCAATTTACTTCATGATAAGTATTGCAATTGTGGCAATTCATTTCTCTTGAATGAGAAAGAAGACTGCTCAATAAATACCACCTTTTATTGAAAACGCCTGTCTCTCTATTTCTCTGCACTCTGGTGAAACTAAGTATGCGCGGTTGACTGAGTGAAATAGCTGCCTATTGTTTTCATACAACTCTAGAGATACACTCTATTCTGAGGGAGCAAAATTGTCATGTTTGTATGGTTGTCAGAAGCTAATCCCTTCTTGTCAAAATCCGGAGAGTTAACTCTTTCCTGAACATTCGAGAAAGTTTCTAGTGACCTCTGAGCTAGCTGGCAAAACTAATTAAGTCTAATATAGTCAGTAGAGACCTAGTCGACCTCAGTCCTACGTCTACACTGCTGTTTATATTATTCCAATGCGCAGAGCCTATTGGGAATATAGGAACTACACTACAATATGGGCCTCATTTCGGGGGTTTTCGTCCTCTACAGAATCTCAACAGGGGGTTGCACTCTTCTTAAATAAGAATTTGGAGGCTGAAATTATACAGTCAGAAGAGAGCGGCTCAGGCCGATGGTGTTGGGTTACATGTTTAGTTAAGAACAGACATAGGCCGATTACCTTTGTTTGTTTTTGTGCCCCAGTGGATGAAAACCCTCAGATTTATGAAGATTTGTTTCAATCATTGCTAATGGTGGGAAGGGAGGTTGTATGGCATTACAACGCAGGCTTTTACCCTGCATGCCATTACAACGCGGGGATTACAACGAAAGTCGTTACAACGACCTTTCGCTGGAGGGCGCTGGATAGTGGAATAGTTTAATTTTCTATTCCAACTCCAGCCCACGTTGACAGTAGGGAAGGTGTTGGATAGAAAATTAAACTACTCCGTATCCAACAGCGCCCTCCAGCGAAAGTTGTTGTAACGACTTTCGTTGTAATCCCTGCGTTGTAATGGCATTGCGGGGTAATCCTCGCGTTGTCATGGCTGTTCCCCGGGAAGGGATATCGTTATTGGCGGGGATTTTAATATTCTTATGAATACAAAATAGACTCTACTACGTTCTTAAAAAAGCAGCTTAAACCTAAATCACAGAGATCAATCACTAATAATATGACAATAGTTGATCTGTGTGACCCATAGCATTTACAAAATCCCAAAAAAAAAAGATTTCACCTGCTGGTCGGGCAGGTTTAAGTCCTCCTCCCGCATTGACTTTTTTTTGGCCTCTAGGCAAATACATTTTTCCTATCAGAAAATTTTTCATAATGGTTTTTTGGATCATGCGATGTTAGCCATTCAGTTCAATTTGGGAGAAGATATGAGAGTTCCGAAGCAATGGGTATTTAATAAGACATATTTACAAGACGAAAACTGGATCACGTCACCTAAATTGGAGATTATAGATTTTATTGCCCGTAATTCTGGTACGACTCCTCTTCATATTATTTGGGATTCGTTGAAAGCTTTTATTCGGGGTATAGTGATAGGTAAGGATGCAGCTGATTGGTCTGCCACCAGGAAATCTTGGAATTTATTACAACAAAAAATTCAGGCTTTAACTTTGCAATGACAATCTAACCCCTCGAGTAATGTCCAAAATCAATTAAACGAAGCTAAACGGGAACTAAGTTCCAACCTATTGGCACAAAGCGAAGAAATTTTCTGTAGACAATCACGAAAAATCTATGAGGAAAGTCATTTTACCTGCAAATTCTCAGCCTGGCAGGTCAAAGAGCAAGCCGCTGCAAATCAGATCCGTTCTTTAAAATGCCCCGTTACACATAGTGAGATGTCACAGTCGGGGGCAGTTGGCTCCATTATGCTCTCTCATTATCAAAAGATCTATAGCAAACATCACGACATAGACTATCAAAAGCTTTCTGATTGTTTGGGTAGATATGCGATGCCCTTTCTCTCACAAGTAGATCAGGAGACAATGATGAGTCCATTCTCCACGGAAGAATTGGAATTGGTAGTTAAGGACCTACCAATTGGTAAGGCTTGTGGCCCGGACGGGCTCCCTGTCTAAATTTTTAAGTCCCTTTTTAGTTCTTTTTCTGATTTGTTTTTGCAATTGTTAAATTCTATGCTGGATGGTGGGCAAGCTCCAGATTCTTTTCGTGAAGGTACGGTAGTGAGCTTTCTGAAGAAGGGGAAAGAATCTAAAGATCCCAACTCATATAGACCCATTACATTATTAAATTCAGATTACAAAATCACTACAAAACTACTATCAATTTGTTTTAACACTATTGCTGCTGATTTAATTCACCCGGATCAAAATGGCTTCATTGCAGGTCGTCAATTAATTACGAACACACATTATTTGACCTGAGGGGTTAGACTACTCTGAGACGCGGGGTGTTTCAGCTTTAATTTTACTGTTAGACGCAGAAAAAGCTTTTGATTTGGTGGTCTGGGCAACACTTTTTATTATTTTAGAGCACTTTAGAATACCGCGACAAATTATTAGTTTAATTCAGAATTTGAACACCGGTGCCAAAGCCAATGTGATTATTAATTCTGTTATGGTGGGGTCAGTTTCAGTTAAACGAGGCACGAGGCAAGTATGCCCTTTGTCATCTATTATTTTTGCTTTTTTTATTGAGCCACTAGCTGTCGCTATTCGGAACTGTGTGAATGTTGCTCCCCCGAATCTTTCTATGGCCAAAATCAAATTATACGCCAACGATATTATGTTATTAATTAAACCAGACTTGCAATCTCAAACTCATGCTTAACAGATTTTTGAAGAATTTGGGGCCTTAGGTGTCTATTGCATTAATAAAAAAAAGACTGAAATTTTGGTCTGCGGGGGCTCAGACCCAGAACTACATCCAGACTTAAGCGGCTGTATCAATTCAAGACCCAAACAATATCTGGGGGTCCTGTTCTCTGCTTCAGTATTAGATTTATATACACTTAACTTTGATCCTCTTCTTCAGAAAGTTCGCTCCATGTTTGCCAGGTGGAACCCATTGCCATTATCTATCTTGAGCCGGGTTGCACTGATTAAAATGTCCGTACTTCCGCTTTTTAGTTTTTTATTTTCCACTATTCCTTGCTTTTTGCCCGGCACTTTCTTTTCAAAAGTAGAATCTCTGTTTTCAGGCTTTGTGTGGGTAAAAAAACTCCTCGTATCTCAATAGGTACACTCTATGCAGATACAGAGCAAGGAGGTCTTTCGCTACCAAATCTTAAAGACTCCTATAATGCATACTTTACACAATATTTGGATAGATTTAAAATTGAAATTCACGGGCAGGATATATTTATTAATTTCTTTTTTGATAGAATTTGTCTTGAGGTTCAAATTCCCTCCCCCCTCCAGGTACCTAAATCACCTAAATTTGTTTGATATAAGACTATGAATTGGTTTTTTAAAAGACGGGATGCCATGCTTAAAAGATACTCTCTCCCGCAGATTCATTTAATGACCCTTTTAACTCCTTCAATGCTGATGACGAGCTCAGCTCGTCATCAGCTACGGCGCTTGTATGCTTATGACGAGCTGAGCTCGTCATGTAACGCAGGTTTTCGAAAAACCCAGCACACAGCGGGAAAACCGCTAGCGCGCAAGAGGTTAATGAATGTTTTCGTCTCTACAGGGATTAAAATTGGATCAGAAATAGTTGTAAATTGGGAACCTGCTGGGCTCAATATATTATCAGATTTTTTAAGGGATGGAACGTGGATAACTCAGGGAGAGATGTCACGTTTAATCCAGGGCAATTTTTTGTTAATAGGCTCTTATAGTTTGATTTATAAAACTTTGGTGCAATTGGACCCAAGGTACATTAGCACCCCCACTCAGTTATGTAACGATCTTTTTCTGACTGTACGGGCTAGAAAAACCAGGGAATGGAGACGGTGCTTAGCACAAAGTAGGGAGGAGGATTTGAGTTTAAAAGCAATTAAAGAATGTCAGGAACAAGAGAACCATGTACTATCCCTTAACACCTGGAAGACCATTAATAAATTTAATTTCAGTAAATTGAGAGGTGCCAATTGGCGTAGAATGCTATTTTTTAGCAAATGGCTTTTATATCGCACTCTGGCGGCCATCGCCAAAATGTATACTAATACTTCAGCCAACTGTTTTAGATGCCTGCAAGTCGCTCCAGCCAATTGTCTCACATAATTGCACATTGCCTTAAAATTAAGCCATTTTGGAATGAGATTTTCTTTTATCTTCAAACTTATTATAAGATTAGGATTGCATGCATTGTTAAATTAATGTTGTGCGGTTATGACCCCGATCTCAAACTTGCAGACCACTTGGTAAAATTGATGCATATAGCGATGGCAGTGGCAAGATCATTGATATTACAGAATTGGCGGTCAACACAGGTTCCCTTGCTCCCGGAATGGTTTAAAAAAATGAAGAAAGTTAGAAAGAGTGAATTACTTTATGCACAACGAATAGGAGGGGTGAGAAAGTTTGATAAAATTTGGAGATCATATTTTGAATAATTATGGACAACAGTATTAAGATCAAAAAGTATGTTCCTTTCCCTGTTTTTCTTCGTAAATTTGGCCATATGTTAAAATTTTGTAATTTATGCTTGTATGCTCTGTTTCAATGACACCAAGAACTTAAATAAAAAAAATAAAAAATGTTTGAGAAGTGAATACAACTAGTAACTATTGTCTTTTTTTTTATAAATCTGTTCCTTAATCTATTTTTGTTTTTTGTTTTTTAGTCCTCATATGCCAGTAAAGATATTTTCCGTAATAATTATACAGAGAATCTTTATGGAAGCTCTTTTTGCAGACACCCAATATGAGTCTTACGGTACCACAATGTCAACAGTCAGCTCAGTCTTCCACTTTACCAGACCCTTGGACTGATCTTAGGGTGGTTCATTCCGCAAAAAGGCATAATCATTGGACATAGTTGGTTCATAGCCCATCGAGCCAATTATTACAAGGAGTCCAAAAATGCTTCCTTCTCTTCCATACCACTGTATCTAAACTAAGAGTGTGCCTGATTGCCCTAACCCAATCTAAATATATTGGTACATTAGGACTCACCCACAATTTACATATTTCCATACCGGCTAAAATAATTAAGTAAAGAAATAACTTATTACTGTCTTGAGGTACTTCCTCGTAATTGGATGGAATTCCAGAAAATACTTGTTGTGTAGTAACCTGTATTTCATACCCAAAAAGGGCTTTCATACCTTCTTGTACTTCAAACCAAAATGGTGATAGTGCGGGACAGGTCATAAACATATGGAGGTCATCTGCTTTTTCCAGATAGCACTTTGGACAGCAGGGAGTAGGCCCTTTTGAAAATTTAGCAATCCTAGCCAGAGACCAGTATACCCTATGGAGAGAAAACAAGTGGTTCCGCTTTAAATTGGCAGGTGAAACCGTAAGGTGTAATAAATCAAAGGATACTTGCCATAAGTTGTGCAAGTCGACACACAAGACTTGGTCCCTCCATAGATGTTCTGGAAGGCTGAACTCTCCATCCTCTCCCTCGAGTATTGTCCAGTAAAGAATTGATGTTTTAAGTGGACTTGTTTTCTTCATTAAAAGTTCATCCAAGATAGATTTAGCACCTTTATCCTCTTTGACAGCCTGGGCCCAGCTTTTTCTTTGTAGGTACTTAAATTTGGATAGATTTTTATCTGTGAAAACAGAAATGTCTTCCCAACTCAAAAGATTTCCTTCAGGCATTAGCTGGCCCCATGATCTGATATTTGCGCTCTGAAGAGCTAGGGATAATAGATCTTTAGTCCATTCTGGAGAGCCAGGGGAGTCCCAAATTGGCGCTAAAGCAGCGTAGTATGGGATGTTCAGCTTTTCCCCTACTCTGGCCCACACATATGCCATATCTCTAAGAACCTTTAACTGCACTTTTTTGAACAATCGCATATCTCCAAACTTAAACATAAATGTATGAGACCCTCCCTGAATCTCAGATAGCATATTTTAAAACATGAAGTCTGATTCTGTCCCCCCTAAAGTGTCAAATAGGCTAATTCCAGCTTTCAGTAATAGGGTCAGGCATACACTCCCCGATCCGGTGCACACAGCCCACCTTTGCCTTTTTTCCTTCATAGCTTTTTCCAAGAGATTCTTATGCTTTTTGAGGCTCAGATAAACGAACTCCATTTAGCTTGTATCTTAGTTAATCTAGCTTTTTTAAAAGCAAGTGGAATGTTCTGAAATATATATAATATTTTGGGTAGCAACATCATTTTTACTATATTGATCCTACCGATTAGAGTCAGGGGCAGGAGTGACCAATTTTTTAGGGATTCCGCCATTTCTTTATCGATCTTTTCAACGTTTTTTTCTGCAAGTTGATTTATGTCCTGTGTAATTTGAATTCCCGGATATCTCATTTGATTTTTCAGAATTGGGATGTGATTAACCTGGGGTATATTCAAACACATACATTCTGATTTAGCTTGATTAATCAGATATCCAGAAACTTGTCCAAATTGCTCTGCGGCTTTATAAATGAGTGGAATTGATTTGATAGGGTCAGTGGTGTATAACATCAAATCGTCCGCATATAGGACAACTTTCTTTAACCCAGTTTTTGTGTTTAAAGGGTAGAATATCTTGGTCTTGTCTGATCTTTTCTGCAAATGATTCCCTATATAAATCAAATAATAAAGGTGATAACGGACACCCTTGTCTTGTCCCTCTTTGGATTTTTATAGGGGGAGATAAACTGCCATTTATCAGTAATCCAGCCATCGGAGCTTGGTAAAATGCTGCTATTGCGCCACAAACGTTTTTTCCCAAATTAACCTTTACTAATACTTTGGCTAGGAATTCCCAATTGACGCGATCAAAAGCCTTAGCGGCATCCAATGTAATAACCGCTAATGGGATTTTGTTTTGAGATGCAACGTCTATTGCTCCCACCAATGCTTGTGTGAGCTCTTGTATAGAGCGACCCCTGATAAAGCCCTTCTGATCTAAGTGTAGAAGTTTAGCTGCCGAGCCGTTCAATCTTTTCGCTAATATGTTTGCCATAAGCTTATAATCAGTGTTGAGGAGAGAGATAGGCCTGTATGAATCACACTGAAATGCTCTCTTCATTGGTTTTAAAATAAGGACCACTACGGCATCATTCTAAGAAACAGGGATGTTACCTCCTTCCTCAAATATAAAAGAAAATAGCCTTTTCAGAATGGGTGTATTTACCGGAGCTAGTACTTTATAAATCTCTGATTGTAACCCGTCAGGGCCCGGAGCCTTACTTTTCTTGGAAGAATCTATCCCCGATACTATTTCAGTGGAGCTAATCTCTCTATTAAGATTACACGAGGACTGGTCATCTAGAGCTTGAACCTGATATTGGTCAAGCCATGAGTATATTGATTGTTGTTGTGGGAGTAAATCTTCTCTATATACTTCATCAAAGTGATGGAAAAAGGCCTGCTCAATATCTAGCCTGTTATCAGAAATCACATCCGTATTTGTGATCTGTACTTCCTTTATGGAGTTCTTTTCGTTATCTTTTTTTTGTTTTCCAGGCTAAGAGCTTTCCACTGGCCTCTCAATATTCGAAATGTGCTAGTGAGCTAGCCTTCCAGCGCTTCCTCAGCCTTTCATCTAATACCTGCTCTAGTTCTAATTTAGAGGTTAACAGATCTTTTTTATTGTTATTCTCTCCGTCTGGGGAGCTGGGTACTAACACAGCTTGTTCCAGGGCCTTTATTCTTGCTTCGATCTGTGTGATTTGCGCCCTATATGCTCGATGTTTTGCAGTCGGATATGCTAGTAGTCGCCCTCTCAGAAAGGCTTCATACGTGTCCCAATCAATTGGAAGTGTGGCTGTATCTAGATTAAGAGTGAAAAACTTGTTTGATTCCTCGATCAATTTATTTGTTACCTCTTCATCCAAAAGAATGCTTCTATCTATAGTCCATCTCTTGACCAACTGAGGTCCTGACAATTTTAAGGTTAGAGTGACCCCTGAATAATCAGAAATATGGGCAGCAAGATGTTTAATCTCCTCCACTTGTTGGACTAAGTGTTCTATATTTAGAAAAAATTCTAATCTTGATTTGTGACGCAGTTTCTTATTATGGAATGTGAATTCTCTTTTTGTATCATTTTTTTGTTGCCAAATATCTTTCCAGCTAAACTGAGCAATCGCATTAGATAATATCGCCCTAGTTTTAGGATTATGAGAGAACCTGGCAGCAGATGTTTTATCCAGCTTTGGATCGATTCCAAGATTAAAGTCCCCTGCAAGAATGATTGGATCCTCAAAGTCTAAAAGTTCAACTAAAAGGTCTTTCAGAGGGAGGGGGGTCATCTAAATTAGGACCATAATATCCTACAATCGTAAATGTATGTGAATGTTGTTTTATCTTTGCTATAGCCCATCTCCCCTTTTTATCAGACCTGTACTTGGTCAAATTTATCTCTGAATTAGATTTAATCAATATAGCAACCCCTTTAGTGGAGGTCTGTTGTGAAGAGGTTATCACCTGTTGAATCCATTTTTTTTTCCATGAAGATATCTCTTAATTCTTGTTCAATAGTTCAGTAGAATGGGTCTCTTGTCAAATAAATATATTTTCAGGTGCGTCCTTTATGTACTGAAGGATTCTCTCTCTTCTATGTTTGACTCGTAACCCGTTCACATTCCATGATAGAATCTTAATATTTGATGCATTTGCTACACTACCTTGCGCTATTTGTCAGGTATAAACAGATAAAATTAAAATCTGGCGACTTGGACATTTAAAAAAAAAAAAAAAAAATTCCAATGCTCCCCACCCGGTGCTCCCACTTCCTCTCCCCCCTCCTCTTAACCTCCCGTGCTCCCCCTTCTTTTCTTGGCCTAGCTTGGCCATTGAGACTCTTTCACCCGGTCGTATCGTCTATTTAAGTTGTGAGTGGTGGACAAATAGTACGACTAGCCATGAATAGAAAATATTAAAGAAATATAATGATAATGATAGAGAATACCTCGTCTAGAGTCTTTAGTAATTTGAATGTTTGTTAGCTTGTTCTCTGTGATTGTCGTCTGTAAGTAATTGAAGATATTCTTCTGCCTCATCTAACCTTTTTAGAACTTTCATTTTATTTTTATACATCACTTTCAGTGATGCAGGAAATTTGAGCTGAGCAGTAGCGCCTAGTTGTTTGAAGGGTTCTAACAGTTTACCAAGCTCCCATTGCCTAGAGGCTGTAATGGAGGAGACATCAGATCTGATCTGGTAAGAAAATCCATCTGACGAAAGTTCATTGGTTCTTAAGGCTCTATTAAGGATCTCCTCTTTTAAGGTGTAAGTCAGAAAATGCACCAGGATCTTTCTAGGTCTGCTTTTGTTCGGATTCAACCTAAATGGGTCTCTGTGAACTCGTTGGATATCTTTTATTATTTCTTCTTCTGATACCTCCAGCTCAATAGTTTGCTTAATCAACCTAGCCACAAACTCCTTAATATTGCCTGCCTCTTCCCCTTCTGGAACTTTCAGAAGGCGCAGATTATTTTGTCTCTGCGCATTTTCTAGGGATTTTTTCCTGGAGTCCTTGCTCCTTTAGTCTAAGATCCTCAAGCTTCTTATTATGCTGGGTGGCAAGCTTTTTAAATTCTGCTACTGAGGACTCCAGTTCATTGGTTCTAGTGGCTAATGCATCAAAGTTCTCTTTTAACTACTGCTGGTTGGTTAATGTCACTTCGAAACCACTTTTTACCTCATACCTAAGTGCTCTTAGCATTGATATAACAGACTGGTCCATATTTTCTACGTTCACTGGGGCAGTGGATGTGTCATCCTCACTATTTGTGTTCATTCTTTGCGCTGATACTTTCCCCTCTGAATAAGGTTCAGGTTCCTTATCCTCAGGGGTATATGTGTGATTTTGTTTGGTGGTTTCTGCTGACCCAGTCGCTTGTTCCAGCTCCGGATCCATCTCTAAACCTTCTAAGGGTTGATATCTGTTGGTAGTCAGGACACCCTTTATAGACGCCGAGGCCTCGTTGGACAATTTAAGTTCCAAAACTGTAGGTACAGTTTTAAAATATGCCTTCAAAGACGGAGGTGGCTTTACCCTTTCAGCTGTCTTCTGTGCTTTAATGTTTTTTTTCCAGTTCTCTTTAAGGATTTTGCCTTAGTTTTAGCTAAAGACGGGGAGTCTGTTGACACATTTAACATATGTTGTTTCCTTCTGAGGGTGTATCCCAAACCCTGGGAACCTGATGACTCTTTTTCTGACATATACAAATCAGGATTTGAGGAAGCTGAGGAAGCTGAAGAGGCTGCTTTAATGAAAGTCTTACTTAGCCCATTGTATTGTGGGATTGATGGTTTTAATTTAGAGTTCTCAATGCTTTCAATACTTCGATGTCTGTAACCAGCTCTTCTCCCCTTCTCCCCTTCTTCAACTCATGTGCCGCATATACCCATCGCATCAACCCCTGTTTTGGAACATAAGAGGAGATGCAAAAAGAAGTTTGTGAAAGAAAAGGAGTTACGGCCCCTGCCGTAACAATGTGAATGATCCTCTCCAGACTGCCTCAAATGCCGATCATCCAGCAGGGAGAATAACACACTGCTTCCCGCTACACAGCCGGTCTGTCTGCTTACAAGAGAATTTAATGTGGGCTATTTTAAGCATTCGCCGCCCCTGCCTGCCTTCCCTCCGTAGCCGACTCGCGCTTCAGGGCCTCCACCTGCTTCTGCTCTCCCCTGGCTCCGACGCCGGTATGTGTTTGTCTGGAGCCGCGCCGCCCGCTTTCCGTCCGCTGAAAATCCCCTGAAAGCCATTATTTTGTTGATCCGTAATTACGGCCTCAGTGTAATATGTCCCTTCTAGAAGTCAAAAATAAAATTACGTTCTCCAGTGTATTCGTGGCTACCGCTCATACGGCTAGTTTCTGCCTTAATTTCGCGCTGTCTCCACTCTTGCCATTCCTTCCGCACTGACGAACGCCCGGACCTCCCGAGTCTCGCGACTAGCCACGCCTGCTAGCCGCCATGTTCCCTGCCCTTATACCGTGTCGTTCCTTAAAAAAAGACAAAGTTCCTTAATCTATTATCTTTTTTTTAACTCTGTTCCTTACCCTAATTTCCTTTTTTTTTTTTTACTCTATTCCTCCATTAAAACCCCAGCAGAGAGTCTGCGATCTTTAAATGTGTTGGTTGTGCAAAGAAACATTTGAATATCTATGCTTCGATGTATAACTGAACTTAATAAATTCATAAAAATTAAATAAGTGGCTAAATACAAAACATCCCTTTGTTAAAAAGACATGTGGTCATATGAAGGAGCCCTTCTTTATGTAATGTAATATGCTCTTATATAGGGCTCTGTCACCCGACGGGTATCCTGGCGCTGAGAGAGTTAGCCTTGATGACAACTAAATATTAGTCTGTGAGGAAGATACAGGGCTGATGGAAGCAAGATAAAACTGTATGCTGCTCCTCTTCTTGGGAACAGCCAGGTTTTCAGTTTCTTCCTAAACTGCACAAGACTATCAGTTTGTCTGATATCCATCGGGAGGTTGTTCCATTTCGGGAAGCCACCATACTAAAGGCTCTCCCTCTCTGTTCTAGCTCTCTTGAATTTCGTTGAATGTACTAGATAAGCTGAGGAGGAGCAAAGTTTTTTCGTGGGCGAATACCATGAGAATTTCATCTGTAGTGGTTTGGGACCCAATTCATGGACAGCTTTAAAGACAACGCAGAGAGACTTATATTGTATTCTTCGCTGCATATGCAGCTAGTGTAAGTCTCTCAGTGCCAAAGTTGTAGAAGACCTGCAGTGTCAATTTAGCACCAGTTTGTCTGTTATGGTTTGGATCCTTTGCAACTTCCCTATCTGGGAATTTGGAGCTCCAAGGTATAGGGAGTTGCAATAGTCCAGCCTGCTCATAATAACACTCCTCATTATTTCTATGTCAGGTGTAGTGAGAGTATCTTTCTTCGGGCTCTAATTAGGGAGAAACAGGTACCCACGGTTTTATTCACCTGCGAGTCCAACTGAAGATTGTTGTCCATCATTACCCCTAGGTTACACACCAATTTAGTTGGAATTAATGGGGTGCATACGGGGGTCAGCTGGAATTTCATAATTAGTGGACGGGCTATCTTGCTTGCAGTACAATAGACATCCTCTGGCTTGTTTTCATTAAACTGCAAGTAGTTCTTCCTAAGCCACTTGGTAGTGCATTGCATGCAGTCATGGAATTTGTCCATAGACACTGATTGGTTCCCTTCTACTGAAAACACTAGCTGCGTATCATCAGCATAGTTGATCACTTCCACTCCAAATGAGCTAGTCTCAAGTAAATATTAAATAAAATCGGGCTGATGGCAGACCCCTGTGGAACACCATATTGGAGAACTGTTTTTGAAAATGAAAAAGGCCGAATGCTCACTGCTTGTGTCCTATCTGTAAGATAAGACTGAAGCCATTTGAGCACCCAACCCTTAACTCCAATGCTCCTAAGTCTTTGAAGCAGTATACCATGGTTCACCGTGTCAAATGCGGCTGATATGTCAAGCAGTACTAAAATGACTGACTGACCATTGTGAGCCCGCATTCTCATGTCTTCCAGTACAGCTTTGTAGTGGCTGTGGAGCAGCTCAGACTGCCTCATGTTTCTTCTTCTGTTGCACTCTCCGACCTGAATACCACCTCATAGATTTAGCTCCAACTCTTTATTCAGCTAATGCTGTTAATCGGTTTCCTAAATAATCCTACTGTGCCAGCTCATGAACCTTGCCACCATCGTCTCTTTTAAGCCACAGTGATTGTAGAAGCAGTAAGTCTGGGTGAAGGATCCCCCATCTGTAGGTATAGAGGTGATAGTGTGTGTCATGGCCCACTGCAGTGTGGGTGCAGGGCAAATGTAATTCCTCAGCTTCGAGGTGAATCACTATACATTTTACTTTTTTGGAACTCTATTGCGCTCTATATTATTGTCTCAACCATAAAGTGCTTTTCCTTGAAGGTGAACCCTTCTTGTATGGGCACAGCACTGTCAAAATAGGAGTTTGCCTCACACCATACCAGCCCTGATGCTTTGTAAATAAGAACCTAATCTGACAGGCTCCATGTTAAAAACTCTCAGCAAATGGACAGTGGGAATACAGGCAGGTGCACCCTAATGGAACTATTTTAAAATATATATATATCACTGAAAAAACCATAGGTTATAGACCATATATAGTTAGGAATTCGCATTTACAAAACCTTATTTTACTCACACAAAACCATTGAAATTCCATATATAGTTAGTTGCACTAACTATATATCGCGCACCCGCAATCCACTGCTGATGATGTCACATATTACATCATTCATGACATGGTCAGTGACATCACTGATGACATCACTGATGACATCTCAAATGACATCACTGATGACATCTCAAATGACATCACTGATGACATCACTGATGACATCTCATTTGACATTACTGATCACATCACTGATGATATCATTCATGTGATAATACGATGAACCTCTTCAGACTCTAATATAACCTTAGATACAATCAGTGTAAACAGACACTCACAGACTGTCACTCATCCATGGAGTTACTCACACACCTAGTCAGTCATGCAAAGAATCAATCACACCTCCATTTCCTCAACTATACAGTTATACAAACTTTACTTATTCATACATATACTAACACATATTTACTCTGTTATACAATCCCTGATACAAGTTCACAATGATCCATACAGCCACTCACACATTCACTGGCTCTTATGCACAGTTATTTATATATGTCAACTCTCACATGTACTGTGTTTTACATATGTACTTACTTTGACATGTAGCACTGAGATATCCATTCACTCTGAATAACAACAAAGCCTGTAAGTCAAATGGTGCTGAGGTATAACAGTTGACACTGGTGTGTTTGCACATAAGTGAATCCAACAAAAGACTATCAACTGTAGCTGATTGAGTCCTATCAGCCCACCAGATGGCGGAGCCTCATCATGTAGGACTCCAGTACCAAGGTAAGTGTGCGGTCGCCCGGTTGTGATTTAGCGACGCATCACTAAACCATGGTATGGTCACTACAGTTGTTAGACCAGCAGGTGAGGCTGATATGTGCAGTGCAAGAAATTAAAATAAAGTGAAGTGTGTTAAAATGGCTATCAAGGCAAACAAAGACCTTTATTAGCGTTTGCCTGGACGTCAGATTAAAAATAGTGAAATGACAGTGTGAAAGAATCACTGTTTAATTTGCTTGGTATAAAGGGCCAACATGTTTCTGCCTTAATGTGAAGAGTCACTGGCATTCGTCAGGGCCAAGTTAATATCTGCTACTGCAAGGGCACTATAATATGTGCTAAACTTAAGAAAATAAACAACGAAGTGAACATTACAGAACCATCCTACCACATCTTCTCAGTATTGTTCTGGTGATGCAATAGGTCTTTCCTGTATAAGAACAAGAAAAGGAAAAAGAACAATGTAGACATTGCATATATATACTGCTCAAAATTAAATCTACACCAACCATTCTGTAGTGGATGATGTAACTGTGCAAAACCAGTGAAAACTCAAAATACCCTCAGACTGGACCATCACTCATTAGTAATAGTCACATACAAGGTGCATTGTATTACGTCACCCAGAGGTTGAATTAATGTACAAAAGTTTGACACTTACCCAACTGTGTGTGGGAAGTGGACCTCACCTCACCCGGCAACTGCTCGGACGGATAAGGCACCGCTCTAAACATATAAAGACAATCTCTGTAAAAGATGCGTGTCTAGAGGATACGACCTCGGTGTTTTGTTAAAAACCCACATACTTTCTCATCTGTCTATCACATGTACCCCACCGGTGTCTAAGGTGGCCACATCTAGCGACTACGGCATCTAACCCCCTCCAGTGTATTCAAGGGGATGCTCATCAGTTATACTAAGGCAGCTACTGTTTCCCATCTAAACTGCTGAGTGAAGGTGTTAATTAATGCTGTTTAGAACTAGTGAAAAAGTATCCCCCTATTCTTCACCTACTGAAGTCCATCTAAACAGCAGAGTGATGGTGTTATTTAATGCTGTTCAAACCTAATGGAAGAGAATCCCCCTATTCTTGTCTGTTCAACAAGTGGAGGAATCAAACCATAAACTAATCGACCTCTTCAGTCTCAGTAACCCGGTCCCTTCTTACCTGTCCGTCGGTACCTTGCGGCTGAATAACGAGCCAAAGGGGAGGCACCGATCGGCCGGTCGGGCGTCTATTTATAGCGCCACTCAATCTGTAATTGGGCTCAGCTGGGTCTCTCTGTGAATGCGCTACAATTGCGCAATTGTAGCGCATTCACAGAGAGACCCAGCTGAGCCGACGGACAGGTAAGAAGGGACCGGGTTACTGAGACTGAAGAGGTCGATTAGTTTATGGTTTGATTCCTCCACTTGTTGAACAGACAAGAATCGGGGGATTCTCTTCCATTAGGTTTGAACAGCATTAAATAACACCATCACTCTGCTGTTTAGATGGACTTCAGTAGGTGAAGAATAGGGGGATACTTTTTCACTAGTTCTAAACAGCAATAATTAACACCTTCACTCAGCAGTTTAGATGGGAAACAGTAGCTGCCTTAGTATAACTGATGAGCATCCCCTTGAATACACTGGAGGGGGTTAGATGCCATAGTCGCTAGATGTGGCCACCTTAGACACCGGTGGGGTACATGTGATAGACAGATGAGAAAGTATGTGGGTTTTTAACAAAACACTGAGGTTGTATCCTCTAGACACGCATCTTTTACAGAGATTGTCTTTATATGTTTAGAGCGGTGCCTTATCCGTCCGAGCAGTTGCCGGGAGAGGTGAGGTCCACTTCCCACACACAGTTGGGTAAGTGTCAAACTTTTGTACATTAATTCAACCTCTGGGTGACGTATTACAATGCACCTTGTATGTGACTATTACTAATGAGTGATGGTCCAGTCTGAGGGTATTTTGAGTTTTCACTGGTTTTGCACAGTTACATCATCCACTACAGAATGGTTGGTGTAGATTTAATTTTGAGCAGTATATATATGCAATGTCTACATTGTTCTTTTTCCTTTTCTTGTTCTTATACAGGAAAGACCTATTGCATCACCAGAACAATACTGAGAAGATGTGGTAGGATGGTTCTGTAATGTTCACTTCGTTGTTTATTTTCTTAAGTTTAGCACATATTATAGTGCCCTTGCAGTAGCAGATATTAACTTGGCCCTGACGAATGCCAGTGATTCTTCACATTAAGGCAGAAACATGTTGGCCCTTTATACCAAGCAAGTTAAACAGTGATTCTTTCACACTGTCATTTCACTATTTTTAATCTGACGTCCAGGCAAACGCTAATAAAGGTCTTTGTTTGCCTTGATAGCCATTTTAACACACTTCACTTCATTTTAATTTCTTGCACTGCACATATCAGCCTCACCTTCTGGTCTAACAACTGTAGTGACCATACCATGGTTTAGTGATGCGTCGCTAAATCACAACCGGGCGACCGCACACTTACCTTGGTACTGGAGTCCTACATGATGAGGCTCCGCCATCTGGTGGGCTGATAGGACTCAATCAGCTACAGTTGATAGTCTTTTGTTGGATTCACTTATGTGCAAACACACCAGTGTCAACTGTTATACCTCAGCACCATTTGACTTACAGGCTTTGTTGTTATTCAGGTAGTTACACAGGGGGTATTAGCCTGTTTGGTCGTTAAACACCTCCCTCGGACCCTCTCTTACGAGTTGTTTAGATAATATCCATTCACTCACCAATACACTCATGCACACAGTCAACCACCCATACAGCTGTTTCCACATGCACTTTTGAAACCATACATCTAGTGAATCAACTGCTCACACATCTATGCACAGAGTCATACACCTCCCAGCCACCCACACACACACTCAGTCTCCCATACAAATACTTGGGCAACCAATCAATAACCCATATAGTTACTCATATAGCTACTTATCAACACATGCAACAGTTTACAGAACAACAGACATAATGATGCACAAATTAAGACAGTTTAGTCACTAACCCATGCACTCAGTGAGACACATTTAATCACTCACTCATACAGTCAGTCATGCACCTACTAAATCCTTCATCCAGACACTTATACATCCACTCATTCTTCAATATGTAAGACATATTTTAACTTTACAGAAACATACAGTCACTGGATGTTGTCATCAGTGATGTCATCAGTGATGTCATTTGAGATGTCATCAGTGATGTCATCAGTGATGTCACTGACCATGTCATGAATGATGTAATATGTGACATCATCAGCAGTGGATTGCGGGTGCGCGATATATAGTTAGTGCAACTAACTATATATGGAATTTCAATGGTTTTGTGTGAGTAAAATAAGGTTTTGTAAATGCGAATTCCTAACTATATATGGTCTATAACCTATGTTTTTTTCAGTGAATTTTCAAGGTTTTGTAAATGCTAATTCCTAACTATATATGGTCTATAACCTATGGTTTTTTCAGTGAATTTTCAAGGTTTTGTAAATGCTAATTCCTAACTATATATGGTCTATAACCTATGGTTTTTTCAGTGAATATATATATATACATACATATATAAACATATATCATCTGTATATCTATATAAATACAAACATAAATGCATGCATACATATACTTATATGCATACAGATGCATGTTATTTACATGAAAGTTGAAAAAACACTAATAAAAGCAAAGCTAAAAAGCCACCTCATTACAAACAGAATGGCTTTAACTTAAACGAGGGCGAGATCTATTGCATTTTCAATGCTTGTTTACTTTGGTTCCATCAAGAAGGCATTCAGATGTGTCACACATTTGCCATAAATTCTGAATGTTAGCACTCTAGTTGCACATTAGATCACTGTAGTAAAGCTACTGCTCACCAGGGACGTCTGCTGCTGGTATTCAAAGTGCATGTTTCAGTCTGCATGTCAGAATTTGTTTAATGAAATAGAAGAGGATTTGAGAAGTCACTCAAAATGATCCCTAATTTTTCTTTCTGAAGCACTAATCATACTTTCTATGGCAAAATTAACCCCCTCATGTTGTTCCTTTTTAAATTGAGTGTTTTCAGACTTACCACTTCATTCCAATCAAGATGGCTTCTGGTGTGCCATACTTTTGTCATAAGTAAGACTGTTAGCGCTCTAGTTGTTCTTTAGAACACTCTGGGACATTCTGTCATTGGTCTATACTTGGGGTACATCTGGGTGATATTTGGGCTACATTTAGGCTCTTTTGTCTCTGGTGGCCATCTTGGGAGACTGTATGTCAGAATTTTTTAATGAAATTGAAGAGGTTTTGAGAAGTCACTCAAAATGTGCCCTAATTTTTCTTTCTGCAGCACTAATCATAATTCATATGGCAAAATATACCCCCTCATGTTGTTTCTTTTTAAATTAAATGTTTTAAGAGTTACCACTTTATTCCAATCAAGATGGCTTCAGGTGTGCCGTGCCTTTGTAATAAGTAGGACTGTTAGCGCTCTAGTTGTTCTTTAGAACACTCTGGGACATTCTGACATTGGGCTATACTTGGGCTACATCTGGGTGATATTTGGGCTACATTTGGGCTCTTTTGTCTCTGGTGGCCATTTTGGGAGACTGCATGTCAGAATGTTTTAATGAAATAGAAAAGGATTTGAGAAGTCACTCAAAATGTGCCCTAATTTTTCATTCTGCAGCACTAATCATACTTTCTATGGCAAAATATACCCCCTCATGTTGTTTTTTTTTAAATTAAATGTTTTAAGAGTTACCACTTTATTCCAATCAAGATGGCTTCAGGTGTGCCATACCTTTGTAATAAGTAGGACTGTTAGCGCTCTAGTTGTTCTTTAGAACACTCTAGGAGGCTGCAGTAGAACACAAAGGAATCAACTGACAGTCTCTGTCCTTGTTGGATGTACATGTTTTACTGAGAATGTCAGACTTCATTTTCACATGACTGAGAAAGATAATGTGAATTTACAGAAAATATGCTTTCAGTTTAGCTTATAGATCCCCTTCCAGTTCCAAACCACTGTGGGAAAACTATGAGATATTAGTTTTCTTTCAAACAATATTCATGATATCACAGCAGAAGGTTTTTTCACATGGTAAAATCACCTTAGAACTCACCACAATTCCTAAAACGAGTATTGTACCATCAACAAATGATTTATAATGTAACTAATGTCCTAAAACCCTCTATTAACTACAATGCTTTTTAATGAGGTGCTATCATGTATATTGGTCCCAAGATGGCTGCCAACACTTCTTGGATGAAGTGCTGACAGCCAATCAGATCAGATGTGTGGTTAGGCTCCGCCCAGATATATATCTTTTTTTGAACCTAAATTACTCAAAATCCACTGGAGCATTTGTCAGGGGCTGCTCAGAAACAAAATGTTCCATTTTCCTGAAAATTTCAGCCAATTCCGTCCACAAACGCCAAAGTTATTAGACATAGAATTTTCAAAAATCCCATAGAGAAAAAATCCTAACTATATATACCTACTGGCGACCGCCAGTAGGTAATATAACAACAATTATAGCTCCACACTGTTGTAGAAACTCTTAAACATTTGACATGGTGTATGTAATGCTCTTTTAAACGCATGACCCACATATTATTTTGTAGAAATATATGCTTCCATAGATGTATTTTTAAAGGGGCTTTTCAAACCTTCTTGAACATTTAAACATACACAATAAATATACAAATAGCAGCCTTCTGGACACTGTAGATTATGCTAACATATTTTCACTAAGCAGCCTAGCATGGCCCGAAGTACTTCGAACCACTGTGTTCGCTCACGAACCATACTTCACATAATTTAGCAGATTGTGTTTGCAAAGAAAAAGTCAACCTTGCTGGTTTACACGCTTTCTCTGGGCTTCTTCCTCTATGAGTCATATTATGGAATTTACATAAATACACTGAAAACACTTAAAGAATGACCTAGTAAGCCCTTACTCAAATTCTGACCCATCATTCTTTTCATATTCAAAATCGTAGACACAGGATTTTAGTAACACAAATCCCAGAAAGTTTTGTTAATTTCAGTATTTGTTTTTATGTAGATAAGATTAAGATGAATACATTTTAGATTTTAATAGGACACAGGTAAAAATTAGGATCCAGCTATTCATAGCCCTATCTCTGTAGTAGTTCTGGACTCAGAAGGCTGTCATTGATTCTAGAAGACAAGGATTAGGTTGTATCCACAACCAGAATCTGAACTATATTTCTTCCAGAGATGTATCAGCTACCACCCAAATTTGGGACACATGCTACTTGCCAATTGTGGACACCCAGGAGGTCAGAGATAGCAAAGGTGGACACTCTATTATTTTTGGATACCTGATGTATTTTGGGCTCTAATCGTCTGTAATACCATCAAGTGTGTAGTTCCTTGAGTAGAGCTTTGATCTAGCTCTGCAATAAAACCTATATTTTCTCTTTTAGGACCACCTGGCTTTTCCTGCCAGCCCAAAATAGAAACAACGTTTGTCAGGCCATCTGCCCTAAATATGCCGGACAGTCAGATCTACTTCCACGAACAGCTCCCAAACCATAGGGCCCTCAGGGTAAGTATTCCCATGGTGAAGCCGGCAAGGATACCACCAGCAGAAGTATGATGGTCCATCCCACTCTCAGTTAAACGGACCTGAATTTGGTGGGCATGGTACTCTACCCTGTCTATAATCTAATACCCTGTTCGCCAAATTCTAAATCGGACCCTAGGCTCTGCCATTTGTTCGGTCTCTGCTGTGCTCCAGGTTTCTCTCTAAGGGGTACATGATTGCTTAACTAGAGGCATAGCAGCATCATAGTCTAAGACCCAGAGGTTGTCACTCAGAAACATCTCAGATGGGTCCATTTCGACATTTCCGTAAGCCTTTGTATATCATTCTAGGTTGCTCCTCATTTGCACTCCTCTGCTCTGGGGTTTGGGGCTACTGTTGAGTTTCTACTTTAATTTAATGTTTACTGGTGTTGCAAAACTTCGTTGTGTGGACACCTTCAATCTGTAAGGACTGTACCGAAGAAGGTGGATGCAGAGTTAGTGGTCTGGTTATTGAGTTCAAACCTTCCACAGCACATTCTTGCATTCCCTACCACAATACCATCTGTTCTTGTATCATTACTGGATAATGATATACAGGCAGTATGTGGGGCAGGGCAATGCTATATTTGGAGCCAACAGGGAGAAGATTATTTTTGAATAAAAACTATGAAGCATTTTACTTTGCTGAGAATTTCTAAGGCCATTGGAATCATGACTGCTGGTCTTAGAAATGAGACACACTCTCTTAGTAAGGATGGTGAAAAGGAATGATAGGATATGGGTAATGAATTTATACTCTGGCCTTTGGGATGATATCAAGAATAAGGTCACGACCAATGCATTAGGAAGCCATAGTTTGGTGGCTCTGCAGAACATTTAATGTTTTTAAGGTTTTGAATGTTCATGAGGTGCTCAGGATATCATTCAGCTTCAACAGAAATGCAAGTATTAACTTTTTTTTCACAACATATTGATCATGCCCGCTCTCCCCGCCCCAATGAATCACTCGCCCAACCTTGGGTTGTGTCCAGCTGCTACTGTGAGCAAATTATATACTTTGACCTTTCGCCTCTCTCTCTGCTGGGTCTCCTACTCATCATTCTGAGCTGACACTTGCGTACGAAGTCCATTGGAGTGGTGTGGCTCACTGGTGGGAGGCGGCCGACCCGGGAGCAGAGGACGGCCCGGGACGAGGGTTCAATTCCTGACGCGGCAAGGTCATGGACCAGGGTCAGCGGAATCGATAATTCTCACCTCAGTGCCCACTCTAACCAGGGATCACACTCGGCAACTCTGGGCATTAGCTTGCCTCATCTGCACAACGGCCCCCCACATTTGCCTGGGATGCCTGGTTTCACCTTGGAGATACCCAGTAGGGACCATCTCACGGGGAAAGCCAGGACGGGTTCCCCAGCGGTCTACAGCGCGGAGATACCCCATGTGGGGTGATTCAGGCGCTTTACAAGACATCATTACATTACATTACATCAGAGACCCTTGCTCAAAGAAGAACAGAGACCAAATGGGGTATAAGTACTACTGGACTCAAGGAGAACCTTTGCCAAGGAGATGAGCTGGAGAGCTGTGAGGAGGAGTACTGCCCCTTTGCTGTGTGCTGTGTGGGGTTGGCCTTCAGTTGTTGCTTCTGCCAAGGAAGGAACAAAGACTGGAACTTTGCTGTGAACCTGCTTGAAGAAGAATCTCCAAGGCCCTGTGTTTGCTGTCCTCCTGTTATAAAGTCTCAGGGACACAAAGACTTCACCCCCAGCTTCCCTGAACTCTAATGCTGAGAGTTCTGACCTGCCGGATGATGCCTATTACAATTTTGGGCCTCTGGAGGTTGTTCATGCTGTTGGGAACTGTAAGCAACTAGAAAGAAGCAAGAAAACCTCTTTCTGACACTGTCAGCGACACCGCTGTGATGCTGCGATCTGCACCAAGGCCAGGGGCACTGCTCGTGATGTGTATGACACGTGGCCTGGCCTGCACCCCAGCTCCAAGGCCCTTCAATGTCTGCAGTAAACAGCATTCTTGACACCAGTGCTTGCACCGACTCCGTCACTGCCAGTGCCTCCATCCTGTTATCGCGCTGCTGATTACCACCCAGAGTGACTCTGCAAACTTTCCGTCTTCGCATCGCCTCACTGTAACCGACACCTTACCGCCGAAGCAACCAACTTCCACTGTCCTGGCTTCGACACGTCACCTCCTCGCAGACATGATGCTTCACCTTCCCTGTAGCAGCTAGGGACCTTTCCTCAACCTTGCCACCGACTTTCTCCTGCTGTCCCAACTTCTTTGAGCTCATGAGGGCAACAGAGCAACCATTTTATGCACCCCAAAGTCACAGGATCCTGCCAATCTTTCACATACACAGAAAATGGACAAGTGGAACCCGGGTTCCACTTGCAATCCACATACAAACAAAATGGAAAGAAGTCAAATGAGGTTAATGTCCCTCCTTAAACTCCCTGGCTCCCCCACCACACCATAGAAATAAAAAGAGGACCACCAGAAGCCAAGCTCCTCAC
This sequence comes from Lissotriton vulgaris, assembly GCF_964263255.1. Taxonomy (NCBI): domain Eukaryota; kingdom Metazoa; phylum Chordata; class Amphibia; order Caudata; family Salamandridae; genus Lissotriton; species Lissotriton vulgaris. Next base: position 273,536,683 of record NC_141695.1, on the reverse strand, counting down.
TCAATACCAGATTGGAGGCCATCTTGAAATGGGCTGGCTCATGTTCAACTCAACTCAAGTACGCTGCTTTGAGCTGTCCCTCCCTATACTAAATACACTAATATACATTAGTGGAGAGCTCACCCCATATACCCTCCTTTACTAAGACCTACCCTCACAGCAGAGCCAGTTGAAGCTTGCAGGACTCCACCCATATTATACATTGGGCCTACTAAAGCAAAGCTAGGAAATTCACCTGTCCTTACTCCTATAACATCTACGAGCTACCCTTAAAAGGACATATGATGCAGACCTCCACAGAACCCTCCATCCCTGCACCATTCTCCTTTATAAAATCTCAGGTTCAGACTCCAACTCCATTACTCTCCCACCGAACCGCTCTTAAACAGTGGCTAAAAATCTGAAACACAAATTGATTAATGAACTCCTTGAGCTGTTTATCATTGATATCTATTACATTGTATCCATAGCCCTGAGAAAACAGATTTCATCTTTTAAACTACACATCCTGCAAAATGGAACACTTCCTAACGACATAACTTCACATTACCAAATCCACCAACATCCCGTACAGACACAAACTTACAATCTCCAACTTGCCCACGTTCAAAGGCCATGCTACCAGTACCATCCTCTTAAACTTAACTATCATGATGCAAGCCAATGATGCCAACCTATGCTCTTTTGAATCCATATTCCTTTCACTAGAAATGTACCATCTCACTAACACAAACCTCATGCTCCCTCAGCCACTCTTCAAACAAGATTCTAGACAAAATGAAAAAAGCATGAGTTACACCACAAACTCTACTCCCTCCCTTCCTGATAACTCACCTTGCCATCATCATAACCGGTACCAAAACTAGCAGACCTGGCAGCTCACCTCTCCAATTTATAGTTAGAGACTATCCTACACCCAAAGTCTGTGTTCTGCTTTGTGAAGTAGTCTGCTCATATTCATTGATAAATGCCTGCCATCCTAGTCTACCCGTAGGTATTCTAGAAACAAATCACACGACTGAAAAAACCTGTGAGCAAGAGTATGATCCAAACTTTTGCACTTTAATCAATACTACATATAAAGTGCTGACATTTTTTGAAAATGCTTCTTTAACACGTGACAAAAATGTTGTACACATAACAGTGTGTTATTAATCAAACACTTATATCACATTAATTTGCTTTTAAATACATTCTCAGCACATGGCATTGTGTGATATCATGACTTGTATCTATATCCCAATACATTTTGGGTGATTTCACACTTCTTCGGGGGCAGCTGAAAATACAAAAACAATTAAATACCACATAGAGAACAGTGACTCTTGTTTGTATCAATTGGACAGTGAGAAATGCCCACAAGTCCACACCACTAACCCTCGCTTCCACAATATAGACTACTAACTTACTAACATTCTCACAAGCCCAGCCTATATCAGCAGTTCAACTCAGAATACCAACACCAATCCCATCCCCCAACCAAACAAATCCTCTGACCAACCCCTATACAAATCTTCACCCCTCCCCTGCTTCACAGACCTCTTAGGACTGCGACTGAGTTGCTCATGTTTCCAACTCCTACTACCTACCCTCCATGATCACCAAGACGCCAATGATCCCATCTCAAAGGGACCTACACTACTCACCAAGACACAGTCACATAGCTGGACCACAATACCTCAACTACAAAGCTCAGGGGCCAAAAAGAATGAGTGGTATGATGTCTTGGAGCAAAGCGGTGGACCTAACCAAATCTTATAACCTGGAACTTGCTAAACCCAACCCCTCCTCTAAGATCATGGTTGTCACGTAGGGAGAAATCACACTCAAATGAGAACGACCAGGTCACTAGCACACTTCATCAATATCCCCCTGACCTCCGCCCCTCAAGATCATGAGAACGGCAGAGAAACCAAATGCTTGCTCATAAACTGCAGGCCTGCAACCAAACATGTAACAGAAGTAGCAGGAGTCATCTTGAACCACTACATTGACATTGCATTCACCACAGAAATATGGCTTAGTGAATTGTCATACCCAATCATGGGCACTAGTTCTACTAGGATTTTAAATCATTAAGAAAGGCTGTGAGGGCTGCCATAGTCGAGGCATTGCCATTATTCAAAAGAACAACATCAACGTGTGGGTAACAGACACCTTCAACTACAACTCTTTTGAATGTTTCATCACCACCATAGGGATGAATGACCACACTAATATGATCTATCACCTACTCTACTACCCACCAGGACATGCACTCTCCTTTGGTGAACACCTTGAATATCTGATTACACACTTCTCACTCTTATGCACAAATAACATCAACCTAGGAGACCTCAACATTCACTAGAATGCTGAAAGCACTTCTCTAATCCAATCCTGAAATGACCTCCTGCACAGCACTGCAAAGGTAAAACCTATAACACAGGCTTAGCCCTGGATGCTCTCTTAGCTCAGGTAGAAACACTAACTATCGACAATATCCTTCCCGTCAATTGGTGGGATCATCACATCATTCTGTCCCATATCAAAAAAGTGTTTCATCACCCAACTCACGCACGGACATTTCTCCAATGGGTGAAAAACGTAAGACAAATTCCCCTAGCTGACCTTAAAGGACGACTGAGATCACTACTTCCCCATCATCAGACAACCTCTCAACAACAGAATTCCACCCACTACGACTCAACAATGTCCTCCATCCTGGACAAGGTAGACCCCTCTTAAACTGAAAAAAATGGAAAACACACCCTTGAGATCCTTGTTTAATGAAGACCTAAACACTGAAAGAAGACAGCTTAGAGCAGCAGAAAGACTCTGGTGAACACATCCATCCACAGCCAACCTTGATCAACTGAGGAGGGAGCAAAGAAATTATAAAAAATACACCATGAAAGAAAAAGCCGTCTTCTTCTGCAATGGTCTAGACATGGCCAAAAACTGCCCCAAGGAGCTTATTCAATATAATCAAACAACAAACACTAAAAAAAAACCTCAGACCTCCAAAGAATGGTATGATACCTAGGCCAGCATCTTCAATGATGAAATGTGGAAGATTGAGCTCTCCCTTGAAGACCACAACAAGTTAACCAATGAGAATCATTCTCCCAGAAAGGAAGATAGCAAACCCTCATCTCTCTCTATGGCCTTGCTATCAATGATCACTCTACAAGGCAACAAATGGAGTAATTGAATCTAAGGGCACCTCACAACTCCTAGAGGCTGGGAGGTATCCAGCGCACTCGCAAAGGCGGACATTTCTGCTCTGCTGGCTATGTCCAAACCCTCCTCCCACTGGGCAGTACCCCTCCCAGCATCCTTGATAAACAACTCACCGTGCCCTATCCCTCCTCTGGACTAAGATTATAAACAGCTTCCTGATGACTGAAGTGATGCCAGACTGTCTCACGCTCGAAAAAGTCATGCCACTGCTTAAAAAAACGGAGAAGATCCGCACTACAGACCTGTCTCTAATCTCCCCATCCTAGCCTAAACTCTAGATAGATGTTTTCTCTCACAACTAAAGCAAGACATACAGCAGCATTCTCCTGGACCCTCGTCAATTAGGCTTTAGAAAAGCATGGAGCACAGAAACAGCTAAACTGAACATAGTAGATGACCTAGAAAAATCCCTGGATGCATACCAATGCTGCCTACTGACACTACCAGACCTATCAGAGGCCTCCAACACTGTTGAGCACAATCTTCTCTTGGATTCCCTACAAAAAAGGATTGGTGCAGACGTGGGGGTCCTACGCTGGTTGCACATCTTTTCTACATAACTGCTTACAACAAATAAAAATACAAATCTGACCTCTGATACAAGAGCAATTACCTGGGGTGTCTTCCAAGGATCTGTTCTCTTGTCCATATTGCCCACACTGTTCAGTAGATACATGGAGCCCCTCACCATCATTCTCAACCAAGAAAACATCCGCTTCCATCTATATGCAGATGAAACCCAGTTCTACATTGAATTCTCTGCACTAAAGGACATACACTGGCTAAATGCCTCCCTCAAAGCAAAACAATATTGGCTAACCTGCAGCCACCTACAACTCCATCAAGATAAGATAGAAATTATTCTCACATCAAAGACAGAGTGGTTGTTCATATGTAAGAATGGATGAACTCCATAGATGCTCTGAGCTGCTCTAAGTCTAGCAGATTTCATCAAATCTCCAGGAATCACCCTGGACCCCAAACTCATCATGAAAGATTATCAAAAGAACAGTGTTAAGATTTCCTTCCACAACCTGAAACTTCTAAACATAATTAAACCCTACCTGCCAGTGAATGATCTTACATCTGCCACCCAATCCCTGGTTCTACCCAGATTAAACTACCGGAAAGCCACCTTCACAGGCACAATGAAAGCCTTTCTTGCACCCCTCAGAACCACTCTCAATGAAGCAGACAAAATGGTCACAGGAATCAAAAAATATGACCACATCTCCCCTGCCATGAATAAATGAATTGGCTCCCAATGGAAGCTTGCTGCAACTTCAGAATTGCTTGTCTGACTCACAAAGCCCTTCACACTGGGAAACCAGCCTACCTCACTTCTAAACTCAAAAAAGCAGACCAACCAAGAAAACTAAGACGGTAACTAAGACGAAAAGAAACACGCTACTCCTCATTCAGTCTAAAGCCGACAAACAAAAACCACAACTTTCTCTTTTTCGAGCAATGCCCCAAAAATCTGGAACTCCGTTCCAGTACATATCAGGACAAACCCTTCTTCTTGATCTTTAATAGACAGCTAAAGGATCTCCTCCTCATCTAACATCTCAACGAGCAGGACATCCATCGCCCAAAAGACCTGTTCCCCTCCACTATAATATTCTTGCTAAATCGTGCTCAAACTTTGTTTTGATTCAGTTGAGCTGCACTGATTATATAAGTTATCTGTCATGAACATGTACTGATGTAAACCACTTTGATATTCTCAGGTCTTGTCAATACTAAATAAAACTCGCAAATAAAAAGAAATACATTTCACCAAGGCCCAGCTCCTTCTCCAGCCACGTCACATTCTAATGTATGTAATCTAGTATGAACCGAACGAACCGCACACATGGTGCAGTAATATGTAATATGTACAGATGTGAGATGATCTGTACACAATAACATGGGCCCCTCTACACTTCAGAGCTAAGTTTGTCTATTTCAGACCATAAAGTAGGGATTAATGACCCTCTCTGATTCATGGCAATTAAACAAATGTCTCAGCCTGCAAGTGATGCAATAAGCTTTCCAGAGCCATGTGAATGGCTCATTTATCGGCTTACTCCATCGCTAATGTTAGCAGCTGCAATAACTGATTATGAAATAACCTGAACTTCCTGCTTTGAAGGTAGCATTGTCTGCTTATTCCTTTTGTTTATTATGTTTGTCTTTTTGCGCATGCCAATGAGTTCCCGGAGTTTCCATCAGTAAATAAGTGCAATCACTGATCTTAGCCAGGTTTAATTAAGTTTAATTTTAAACAATATTTGCATTGGCTCTCCTACTTATTAATATGACATTGGGAGCTTTTCACCTACAGTGTTGGGTACTTTTGTATTCGGCAGAATATAGGTCTGATTCACAAATGAAAACTCACACTTGACTTCTGTGTAAGTGTACTGTTTTTTAGCTATTGAGAAATTCCTTTTTGATAGTATGTTTATGACTGTGGCGATTCTGCAGTCAGGGCAGAGACCTCCGCACATACATCTATTATAGAACTATTACAAAAAAATAGTAAACTTACACAAACGTTTAAGCTTCCCTTTCTGAACTAGGCCCCAAATCACTTCATTCTGTTGACGTTTCTAGGAGAAGGAAGTAGCCATGTACTTTAAGGTTAAAGACCACAATACTTTATGTAAACAGTGTATATGGCATTCGCTGGTAGGAATTACTAAACAATGTTTGAGTTGTTTTTTGCCAGGAGGCATCACTATCTGGGTGTATGTCAATATAGCGATTTCTTTACATCCTCCTACAAAAATATCGCATCTAAAACATAGACAGGTACTAAATCATCAAGAAAATATATATACGAAAGAATAGCTTCATTTTTCCTAACATTATGTAGATATAGCGTGTTAAAACATATGCGGTAGTTTAAAAACGAACTTTCCCAGGATATTTAGTTAATTAAGCCTCACAATTTGGTTCTCCATTGGTGTAGAATCCATTGGGCCCATGGCAAAGTGAACCGTCTTCACGATGGTTTGGGGGTCAATGGAATGATAAACCCAGATTTCGGAAGTGTAAATATGAATTTAATACCACGAAATTTCGTGCACAGAAAGTAACCAAATAGTCAATACAGGTATGAGAAGCGTATCATTGTTCTTCGTTCCTGATGGCACCATTCCTTCGCATAACTCAGTCAATATGGCTGCATTGTGTCCATATAGACAAAACCATTTGGTACTTTGGGAGTAATAACTTCGGACACTTGCACAAATCCAAACAACTTCAACACCAGAACAATTAAAATACAGTAAATTACAGCCCAACAGCACATTAATACAACAAACGTCACTACAACAAAAGACACCACTCTATAATAACACACAACATAAGTGAACAGCATTGCATTTGCATCACAACACAACAACACAAAGCATTGCAATATGAACTAACAACCAGATAGCATCAATAAAATACAAAAACAGAACGCCCCTTAGCAACACCCCAACACAGCGAAACGGCATGCAAACATAACGCATCAGTATACCAAAGAATGAAATCATGTTAACTTATAACAGCAATGCAAAATAACTTGCATAATAACAGCAATGCAAAAGAGTACACAAAACACAACAGGATAACAGAAAGCAATAAAAAATCACGACCCAACACACCAAAATAGAACGAAGCAACAAAACACAACAGCTCAAAACACATAACACAACAAAGTGAACTTCTTCCACCAGCCGTCTACCTTCTTCACCAACTTATTTTTTATCAAATGACATTTACTCTTTTATACACATTGGAACCCAAAATGTAAAAATTGTATAGACATTGTTAAGTTTGACATATGAAAAATGGGCTGGGTGTTCCCGTAAGTAAAGTGGAATCGTGAAATACGGAATATATTTCACGGACCTGTGAAATATGGATTTTATCATTTAAAGGGCATGCTTCAACCCGCTCTGCAGAGCGGAGCGTTAACTTTATCAGGGCTACTTAAGATTGTGTGAAACCTGTAAGGAAGGACCACATTATGCAGGAAAGTTATCTAAGTTAAGTCCAAAAAATTGCAATTTATGTGTACATTCGGTGGCCAGAAACAATACTTTGGTGAAATCTGAAAACTTCATTAATGTGGAAAATTTGTTGTGACATGCAGCCAATCCTTAATTATGTGGTAAATACTGCAGCCATAAAATTGTATAATTCCCTGGCACCACCGTTTACTGTTTTATTTAATCATCAATTTGTTTAAGAACGGTAAACACAAGCTAAACCTTGTAATTCAAAAGAATGGCCATTGTTTGCTGTAGTTTGGATGAAGACAGGTTATTCAGGCTATTATTTCATTTTAGTATACAATGCTGTAAAATTTAGCAAGTTGTCTTTCTTTTCCCAGGTCATGGGGTTAGATTCCCAGGCGCATAGCGGGTAAGACAGTCCTTGGCACGGTTTCAATGCCACAGCTTAAGGACCTTGCGCTCTCCCAGCACATGCGCGGTGCATATTCAAAATGGCGTTTCAAGTCACCGCTCAGGCCCAAATACGAGCTATTAACAAAGTCAAAGAGAAACATTAGAATACAAAAATACATGTTATGTTATGTTATGTTATATTAATTTATTATGCGCACAGATACTCCAGCCAAGGAGCGTCCTGGCGCAGAGACAAGGTAGAATATAACACAACAGGAGAGTGAAAAACATAGAAGCAGCTAAAACAGAAATGTTTTTATGGCCCTCCGGAAAGTGAAGAGGTCCTCCATCAGGCGGATTTCAACAGGAAGGGAGTTCCATGCTGACGCGGCCTTTACACTGAACGAGCTGCCTCCCATGCGACTGAGCTTGAATCTGGGGACCACAGCAAGGGCCAAGCCCTGGGAACGGAGGGTACGGGTGGGAACGTAAAAGGAGAGACAGCTAGATAAGATTTCCGGGCCTATACCTCTCAGAATCTTAAAGGCAAGGCACAGAACCTTAAAGAGGATGCGCTTCCTTACAGGGAGCCAATGTAGGGAACGAAGTACACCTGCCACCGAGCTGAATCTGGGCAGTCCGACAATCACCCTCGCCGCAGCATTCTGAACCCGCTGCAGACGGGTTAACTCGGCCTGGTTGGCCCCAGCCAGAAGAGAGCTGGCATAATCCAGGCGGGAGATGATAGTTGCCTGGATCACCAGCTGCCTGGTCGGGGCGTCAAAGAACTTGAGAACAGGTCTCAAGCCCCTTAGCAGTCCAAAACAACAGGCCACGGTTTTTTTTGGTGTGCCCTACAAAGGAGAGGCCCGCATCCAGCCAGACCCCCAGGTTTTTTACCTCCGATACCGGGGTCGGAGTGGGTCCCAGCTCTGAGGGCCACCATTGGTCACCCCACAACTCCACTCCCTTACCGACAACCATCACCTCTGTTTTTGTGGCATTGAGCTGGAGACAGTTGCCTGTCAACCAGCTAGCCACCGCCTTCAGTCCAGACTGAAACCTGGGGGCTTCAATCTCCGCATCCCCGCTGAGAGTAACCGCCAGCTGTGTGTCGTCGGCATATGAGACCAGAGTTAGGCCCCACTGCCTAGCGACATCAGCCAGCGGTCTCACGTAGAGGTTGAACAACGTGGGACTCAGCGAGGACCCTTGCGGAACCCCCATGGCCAGCGGTCGGAAATTGGACTTGAAGGGAGGGATGGCAACACAGAAGGAGCGGTCATCTAGAAAGGAGCGGAACCATTGCAACACCTGGCCGCCAATGCCAGTCTCCTCAAGCCGATGCAGGAGGATGCTGTGGTCTACCGTGTCAAAGGCGGCGCTAAGGTCTAATAATATGAGCGCCGCCGTTTGACCAGCATCCAACCTTGCACGGAGATGTTCCACCATCACAAGTAATGCGGTCTCTGTGCTGTGACCGGCACGAAATCCGTTTTGTGTGGGGTCGAGGGCATTGGTCCGTACAAGATGTTCAGACAGGGCCAGATTGACATAGGCCTCTGTAATCTTGGCTGGCCAGGGTAGCAACGAGATGGGGCGATAACTTTCGGGCTTGGACGGGTCCAGTGAGGGCTTTTTGATAATTGGGGACACCACAGCTTGCTTCCACTTAGCTGGAACTACTCCCGTTTCCAAGGAAAGGTTGACAAGGGAACATACAGCTGCACGTCCCAAAAAAGCCTGAATGCATGAATGCACTGTATACCACTTATCTCTACTCTAACCCCATTACTTTATTTTAACCTTTGCATTAATAGTTAGGCAGAAAGAACAAGTTTAGTACAAGCAGCAGCATAAGCATCAGCATGTGAGGTTTGAAGCGGCCATTTCTGGCACTAGTGCGCAGAAGCAAGAAGTTCCGACCAAAAACAGAGGTACGTCACACCACGTAGATGTGGAGGACACATGCCCAGTAAATTTCCCGCGTTTTCTGCAGCCATATTAAGACACTCAGGTTACTGTTAGTAAAAGCACATACGCAAGCTTCCCCATCTTACCAAATGTGTCGTGAAATGCATATATTAATGGACAAAAAATGTTGATTAATATGTTCTATGTTATTTCAAGAGGCTGAATAAAAGCAATTTTCTTTACGTGTGAAACCTCGCTCCATCAATTCTTTGATTGGAGTATGACCTGGCTGGGAGCATCCAGCTTAAGAAGCAGGAACGTTTTGCTGAGTCATAAACTCTTATTTCAGATGATTTCAGAAGGTTCCCATCATGGCTTCAAAATCTTTGGATTAAACACTAAAATGTTGTTAATAAATTGTATAATTCAATTTATTGACCGAGGGCTAATGATTGGATTTGGAGATTCTACCACCTCTTACATAAGTTGGAGACATTCGTGAGGCACAACAAGTAAAATTGGTGGAGGATTTTCGCCATGTCAGTTGTCAGAGTTGAATGTCGTACATTTTGTGTACCTGTATGAAATAATGCAGGGAGAGAATAAGAGAAGACTCAAGATCACTCTGGAATAAGGGCTACGTTTATCCTTCATAATAACCTTTTTCCCACTCCTCAATGTAGAATCTTAAAATTGCATCAATTAAAGATTGTGATCTTGAGTCATATATCTACATTTTATGTTTTTGGTTTCAACATAGTCTCTTCAAATAATTTACTTTGATCTTATTAATGTGGCAAACAGTTATTTACAATGCACAATGTAATTGTGTTATATATTAGTTCAGTGAAGTAAGTCTTTCTTATGTCAACAGTAAAGAGGGTGGTCAACTATAACGTCAAACAGGTATTGGCTTTCTAACAGGTGTTTGAATATGGATAAGGCCGCAGCTCCAGGCTGTAGGACAAGCCTAAAAATGTATGATTTTATGGTAAGACCATGATGTTTGCAAGTTAGTGAATGAAGATTAAAACAGGGGACATAAGTCTCACATTTGTTGAGAAAGAAACAAAGGCAAGGCAACTGACACAAGATTCCCCGACATTCTGAATGGACTTTAGGGGACGTCTTCCACTTATATCTGAAGAAGGTGGGGTGGAAATGGAAATGGAAGAGAGGGAGGAAGAGGGATACAACACATTTCCCTTCCAATAGAAAGAAGAACAATCTTGAAGTGCATGGAGCGGAACAGCGAAATACTGATCACAACATCATAGGTAAAAGAGAATGCTTGGTAATGTAAAAATTAAAAGCTATAGAAGCAACTACATGCAGGAAACAATTGGATTCCTACTAGAACCTGATCAGTACAATTTATCATTAATTTACCAACCTAATGAGTGAGATATTCTAGCACAGTTCCTCCTTCTGGTGGAAGTGTCTGAATGAGAACTCCTCGGGATGGAGGGATTCCCAGAAGGAATCAAAATAGCAAGTCATCAAGCCAACCTATTGATACTCCTTCTCTACCAATTCACTAGAACCACCATGTTGCGTTTTATATGTTTTATCTTTAAAGGTTTTGAGAATACATTGAACTTGTTTTGGCTGCCGACAGGTTTATTGGCACATCACCCATTAAGACACACTCCAGTTCGGATTTTTCAGACCCCACTTGCTGTCATACCATGTGTTAGATCTTGGGGGTCTCTACTTGGCAGATGTAGGTACCAATGTCGAAATATGGTCAGGGTAAGGGGGATACACTCTTTAGATAACCCCTGCCCTCTTCCTTGGTGGCTTGGCACGAGCAGACAGGCTTATCAAAGGCAATGTGTAAAGTATTTGTATCAATACTCACAGTAACACAGTGAAAACCCCACAAATGGACTACACACCAGGTTAGTCCATTTTGTCTTAAGTTTGTCTTAAGTTTGTCTTAAGTCAGACTTAAGTAAGACTTTAGTTAGGAATTTGTCTTAAGTCTGTCTTAAGTCTATCTTAAGACAAACCAAAGACAAAATCCTAACTTCTGTGAATACCAAAAGTAGTAAGTTTAGGATTGTGTCTTAAGTTAGTTATGTGAATCGGGCCCAGTATTCCCCATTATAGTTTATGGGCAAGATAGCCCTCTCAATAGTGAAAAACGGAAATGGCTGTAATTCACTACCAGACAATGTCACACACACTAGTACATGCTCCACCTTTCATATACACCGCACCCTGCCCAGGGGGGTACCTAGGGCCTTCTATAGGGGTGTCCAATGTGCACAGAAAGGGAAGGGTTAGGCCTAGCCAGTGTGGACACTGGTCAGGACAGCATGGAAGTTAGCAACTGCACACCGGGACTGCGGTGGCAGGCCTGAGACAACATTTTATGGCTACTTATGTGGGTGGCACAATCAGTGCTGCAGGCCCACTAGTAGAATTTGAATCACCAGCCCTGGCACACTCAGTGCACTTTACTAGGGACTTCCTGGTAACACAAATATGTCAATATTGGATAATCAATCACAATAACAATTTACCTAGAGAGTATATGCACTTTAGCACTGATCAGCAGTGGTAAAATGTCCATAGTAATATTGCCAACAACCACGGGTCAGGAAAAATAAAGGAGGAAGTTTGGGGATAACCCTGCAAAAAGGTCCATTTCCGACACCATGTACTGTTTTTATTTTGGTGGAATCAATTCCTTTTGTCAACAGCGTCATTTTTTATTGCAAATGGTTGCACCTCATTTAGGTGCGACTTTTGATTCTGGTTTCATCTACATGAGTGATACCAATGGTGAGATTCTGGTAAGACAACTGGGCATGGTATGATTAGACCCAGCATGTTCATTAATTTGTTGACAATCGGTTTACCAGCATTAGCTCATTGAATAGACTCTGGCCCCCTTAACATTGGACACAGTCAACCTCACGTGTTGAGTTCCACAAGGATCCTCACTCAACCTCAGCCTGTTCAATGTCTACATGACCCTACTCACCAGCATCATATACACCCAATAATCAACATCAGATCATATGCTGACAGCACCCAGCTCATATTCTCCCTCTCTGACAAGACCGCAAACACCCACAGCAACTTCTCCATCTACATTACCAAAGTTGCTAGATGGATGAAAACCAGCTGCCTCAATCTCTACACAGGCGAGATGGAAGTAGTATTTTTGGGGAGAAAAATACTCTCTGCGACTCCACCTGGTGGCCTGCTAAACTTAGACCAACACCCCTTTGGGCATCCCATTCAAAGAACCTTGTAAAGATAATCTACAACTCATTCACCATAACCAGCCAAGTGAACGCAGTCTCCATCTCCTGCTTCCATACACTCAAGATGTTAAAAAAGATCCTCAATTGGCTCCACAGCAACACTTCCAGAACCATCACCCAAGCCCTATTCATCTTTAACTGACCACAAGAATCCAGACCATACAAAACTGAGTAACCAGGCTCACAATAAACCTACCACCCAGTATTCACATCACCTCACACCTCAGACAGCTCAAGTAGCTCTGAAGCTGCAATCAAACAGCCGTCAAACTACTCACACATACATTAAAATCCTTAAACAATTTTGACCCCTCCACAAACTTCCACAAACCTACCAGACATTTCTCATAGCTCAGTTGTTTTGCCACTTGCACACACCTTCCACTTATAAAGAAACAGCTTTGTCAGTTGTGGCTTTTCCTACCTCGCTCCTAAAGGCTAGGATGATGGGCCCCTTCACATAAGAGCCTTTTCAGTTCTTGAATTCTACAAGAACTTGAAGACGTGGCTCTTCACATAGCAAAGACACTGGATTGATCCATACAGCTCCTGCTCCAGTACTAGGATACCCTCCTGGATGAGTAGTGTGCGATACAAATACACAACCCATATCATAAAGCGGGATCTTCACATTAAGAATGGATAAATCCCTTACACTTTTTCTGAACATAATTGCTGAAACAGTCATCGATAGCATTGATTAATCTAATAGTATTCTAACTCGTATGGTATTTTCTACCACAATTCTTGACAGTAGGAACACATTCCAACCTGAAATTGTATCTTGTGGGCCTAACATCCATTTTTCCATATTGCTATGACTAAGAATAACATTTTGTGAGAGGTTTATTCTGGCAATCCCCAAAGATGGAATTTGAAATGGTTTATGACCCAGAAACAGGCTAAGACTTTGTTTGACCTGGCTCTTTTTACAGGGTTATCCCAAACGTTTTGCCTTCCTCCTGTATTTCTTCTGACCTGTGTATGTTGGCTGTATGACTCTGGTCACTTTGCCACTTCTGAACAGTGCTAAGGTGCATGTGCTGTCTCCTGTACACTTGGTATTATTGGTCTACACCTATTTGGCATTTTTATTTTACCTGTAAGTCCCTTGTACAGTGGTTGCCCATATACCCAGGGCCTGTTAATTTGATGCTACTCGTGGGCATGTAGCGCTACTTGTGCCCCTCACAGAAGTAGCCTTTCAAACCTGCCTCAAGCCTCTGCCACTGCTGGGCCCGAGTGCACAGTTTACTGCCACAGTGACTTGGCATTTCAAGTTACTCAACAAGTCTCTACTCCGCAAACTGCAGACAATTCAGAACACACCCGCCAGACTCGTGCTCGGCATCCCCCAACACGAGCACATCAGCCAAAACCTACAGAACCTCCACTGGTTCCCCGTTGAGATGAGAGTCACTTTCAAGATGCTCACCCACGCCTACAAATGCCTGCACATTACAGGACCCCAATACCTCAACCAAAGAATCACATTCCACATACCCAAAATCTACTAAGGGGGTCAGCAAGGGGTTTCTTGGGTGTGAACTCCCTTACCCTGACAAGATAGGTGGGTTCGGCCAGGCTTAGGTGTATATCGTAGCCAACCAGAAACCTAATTTCTAACACACTCTTTTTCCACTGTAGGTTACTTATATTCAGCATCTCTAAGGGGCCTAAGAGGAAACAGAATATCATTTCTGGTCCTTCAACACTTTAAGATAAGGGAGCCCAAGGCCTTTTTTTCTGGCATTAGCGGCTGGTAGGGTTTTAACGTTGATTTTGAAATGGCATATGTTGGGGGCATTAATAATGGCATTCTTTATTGAAATTGTTATGGTGCTCTGTAGACCATTCTCATGGGGGCCTTCTGTGTACAGGGATCTTAGTGGGTGAACTAAGGCCCTCATGTATGAGGAATTTGCTTAGAACAGCGCCACAAATCTTATTGCTGATCTACGCCATTGTAGGAAAGGGCAGGAAAGCACTGTATTTATAAAGTATGGTGCATATTTTTCTCTTACCTCTGTGCTGGCACACAATTTGCTGCTCAGCACCAACAAAGACCGACCCCCTTGCTCCATGGTGCAAGAGAGTCTCTGTTGTTGTCAGGATTGTTTTTGTGCAGGAAGAAGCACTTTTACTGCACAAAACATTCTAAAGAGGCATTTTCCTCTTTCTGTGAGTTCTGTGGAATGAAGCACACATGGAAAGAGGAATAAAACGAGGAGAAATACAATTTTTTCTCCGTGTTAGGCCTGCGCTGGGGAGGAATAAGGTTTTAGCGCTGCCCCAAGTTTACGTGTGTTGCATGGGAAACCCTACCACAATGCCCATGGAATGCCTCCTTGACAGAGAGTAAGGCAAGATAGCAACTTGTGAAGATGTTTCCTGCTCCATATCTATGAGGCAATGCAAAGTCATGTAGTCTGGATTTCCATCGCCTCAAAAATATGATTGAGAGGCTTTTTCCACCGGAACGTCTGCAGGTACAAGCCTCTCATGAATAAGCCCTTAAGTCTACAAAGGTTCTGGCATGTTTGTGCATATACTGTGATTAACCCAAAAATTATTTTAGTTGATTCTTGTTTGAAGAAGGTGGTGCATTCATTGCGCATCAACTAGACTCAGTTTTTTCTTAACCGCTTCACTTGAAATGTTGTTTTCAAGAAACTCAACAAATGTCACACCCATTTTATATATTTTCTCCTTTAATGGTAAATCCTGCTTATGGAGCCTGAACAATACTTCTGTTACTTTGTTTTAGAAATGTGGTTTCTGGTTGGCAGAGTTATGCACCCTGTCCAAGCAGGAACCACAAGCCTAGTCACGGTAAGTCACACATCAAACAGTATCACAGTGAAAACACTACAAACGGACTCTACACTAGGTTAGAATAATAGGTTATTATTTTCTGAACAGAACAAGACCAACATGACAAACATCCAGCAAGAAGAAGTCATAATATGTTTTTTGTAAAGAATAAGTGTCAAAATAGCACTTTGAAGCAAATAGCGCTTAAGGGATTACAATGATAAGGCTATACTGAGACAAAGTCAAGAGTTGAGGCCACTCGCAATGGAGTGCAGGCTGGCTCCAAAACCCATGAAGGACCGCTAAGCAATAGTACCTTAATCCTTGTCAAAATACGAAATGAGCATGCAGTCAAGCAATAGGTCAATGACCCCCCCGCAGTTGAGAGGTTGCACCAGATTCCTACATGCAGTAGTGGTAAGACATTGGTTCTGTAGACGAAGCGCCTATTCCGGAGTGCAATAGTCCAACATGTGATGCTTCCGGAGGGTATGTGGTGGTTCCTAGTGCAATGCTTTGGTCCCAGTTCCCGCAGTAGTGGCAATGCATTGATCTCGCAGCAGGCTATGTGTCGGTTCCGATTGGCACAGCAGCGATAATGTGCATATTCTTGTCAGGGTTAGCACTTTCAACTTACTTCTGAGTACCCTGAACTAGATTGGCACCAGCTGATAGAGCTAGACTTACAGCAAGCAAATTCCTGCTGCTTAATTGAAGATGAAAAGTAAAGTCTGTGATATCCCCTAGAGGAAAAGGAATTGATGCCAAGAAGCCTTTACAGAAACATATGATCCAGGATGCAAAGAGCAGGTCCAGTCGTTCTCACTCCCAGGTAAGGAGCAGCAGGCAGCAAACCAACACAGCAAAACAGATTTGCAAAGTGGCTCTCCTTCCTACAGCACAGCAATCTTATCAGCAGGTCAACACAGCAAAACATGGATAAGGAAATATAAAGAAATATAAAGCACTAACAGACTAACAAGGTTAAACCCCAATGTATCGACCCAAGTAAAAAGCTTAAAGGTTTCATAGCTAGTAAGAAATGGGCCTATCAGGACAATAAATGGAGAATCATGTAATAAACCATAGAGACGAATGACATTAAAATATTTGGGGAACTAGCACAATATGGCTTTGAAAATATCCTGTGAAAGCTGAAATATCAGGTGGGAGAGGAAGCATGGGCCATACATCCAGAGGAAATGTATAATAAAGGAGCATCAACCATTCCACAGCCAACTATTGTTAATATAAACGATGATATAAGAGAATATTTCTCTTTAGAAATAATCAAAAATACTATTTCAGATCTAAAGCTTACAAGAACAACAGGTCCAGATAATCTACCAATGGAAATAGTTTACTTACTCTCTTATTCCATAGTATAATTAGTTAAGGAATTTCCCCAGATGGTTGAACGGGGGCAGTCATCAAAAATGTATAAAAAAGGTGGGATTTTCTAATTAGGAAACTGTAGACAAATAAACCTGTTGGATGTGGGGGCAAAGTGTTCTCTAAATTATTCCTGGGGCAAAGTGGACTGAATCAAATTTGATAATCACTATAGAGCACAGTGGTTTTAAAGGGGGGGGATCACTCGGCAACAGATCACTGTTTCTGACTATGAGCTATTGATAAACGATCATTAGAGCATTGTGGAGGGTTATATTACTATTTTGTGGAATGTATGTGGTACTTAGCACAACAGAAAAAATTTAGATCAATTTTACAAAAATATAGTATTAGATAAAGATGGGAAGAAGCCAACTTACTAGTGAATGTGTGGGTTTTAGATTCATCCTATGCTTTGGGGCAATTTCTAATGTCTGTGAACTAATTTTTAGCAAATATTTGAGTATTTCATCTGTGTCCACATATGATGGAATTTGTTGCAATTATAGAAGGTTTAGCATGGTTTTAGTTTGGCATGTTATTATAATGTAAGGAAATAATTTTTCTTCCCTTTAAATCTTTTCTTCTTATAGTGTAATAGGTTTAACCCCTCCCATGCTCATGACGCGCTGAGCTCATCATGAGCCACGGCGCTCCGGTGCTCATGACGAGCTCAGCTCGTCATGGCCCGTGCAACGGTCAGGTGCGGGGAGAATTCCCCTACTGTGCTGAGCGTACCACGGGAGCCGGTGCACCTGTGGCGAGCTCAGCTCGTCATGAGCACAGGAACGCCGTGCCTCATGACGAGCTGAGCTCGTCTAGAGCATGCGGGCACTGTGTGTGCTCCCCTCTCCCCCAGCAGAGCGGGGGAATAACCCCCGCAGCGAAGGTCTAAATAAACATATGTTTTTGACTGACTGACAAACTTAAGTTCGAGAATGTTGACAGCAGGTCCAGTCCTTTTTACTCCCAGGCAAGGAGCAGCAGGGCAACAGAGCAAAGCATATTAGCAAAGTGGCAGTCCCTCCTGCTGCAACACAGTCCTTCTTCCTAGTAGAATGTCCTTACTTCCAGCAATGTTTTCAGTTGGTAGAGTTAAAGGTTCAGTACTTTTACCCCATTTGACCTTTGAAGTAGGGAGATGCTTTGAAGTTCACAAAACCCTGCCCTGGCTCCAGACTAACTCTAGGATGATGTGCAATCCTTTGACTGTGAACAGGACACAGGTCTTTCAGGTGTAGAGGGTCCTCCTGCTCAAGATGACCCATCAAGATGCAGATGACTAGGCAGTCACATATACCCTTCCTTTGTGTGTGGCTGTCTGGAGGAAATGCAGGAAGCCAGCTGCCACCCACCCCAGATGTGCATTCTAGAGCCAGGCAGAAGGCACCACATGGTTTAAGTAAGAAAATGACAACTTTAAGTGGCATTTTCAGAACCGCAATTTAAAAAACAACTTTACCATATGTTGTGTTTTTAAATTGTGATACCAGAGGGGCAAAATTTTGGTTTCCTTAGAAATAAGAGTATTTCACTAGCAGGACATATAAAATTTAAAAGTACATGTCCTACTTTTTAAATACACTTCACCCGGCCCATCGGCAGACAAGGGCCTACTTTAGGGGTAATTTATACGTAATAAAAAGGAAAGTTTGGGCCTGGCAAGTAGGGTCCCTTGCCAGGTCAACATGGCAGTTTAAAACTTCACACCCAGGCTCTGCAATGGCCTGCCTGAGACATGTTTAAAGTGCTATTTAAGTGGAAGGCACAATAAGTGCTGCAGGCCTACTAGTGCAAAAAAAACAATTGATGGAAAGAATGTAGGACAATGTCATACATTCACCCCAGTACAGAGATCTGGACCTACATCCATCGTTTTTTTGCTCACCATGCCATTCCAGTTTGGACACAGCTATATGCAAATCAGTCAAAGAGCCCTATATTCCTTAGTTTAATGGTCCAGTAAAATACAGGCTGTAATAGCACATCTGTTTGCACTCAACCTAGTCACCATGGGAAAAGCAGGTAGTAAGTTGTATGGGAACCTTAGATCAATGTACACTACACTATGTCCGTCACTTCAATAGAGGCAAATCATGAGACTAGTAGAGTCCACCCTAAGCACAGCAGTCAGCCTTCTAATGCAGACCCGAGCAGGTCTGGAGGTGAAAGTTCATAACCTCAGAGGTGAACCCATACTGCTGCACTTTGCTCAGCATCCCTTCCTCGTCGCCAGTGAAGGAAGATCAACCGAGGGATAAAATAAGTTCCAAATTTATATAGACGCCAACAAGGTATGTCTCATGTCCCGCCTGACAGGACATCTCACAGGAAATTCACTAACATTCTAAACAGTCTATAAGTGGAATGTTCCACATGTAGCTTAAGAAGGAGGGAGGGAAGAGAAATGGGAAGAAAGCCAAGAAGAGTTGAATGTTGCCTTCACAATGTTTGATTTGAGTTATATATATTAATGTAACCATCTTTTGATTATTTTACTTTTTTATAATCTTTTATTAACTTGAGGTCAAGATTTTAGGACAAGTTAAAGTTAAGCCCCGTGAGTGGTCATGGTGCTTCAATAGAGTATCTCTGCCTACTGTGACTGCTTATGACATCTATGTGCCTTTCTAAGTTCATATACAACTGAGCCTTGATGGTTTCTACCTGTTTGATGTCAATCGCATTTCCGCTAGTATCACTTTAAATCTTCATGGAAATAAAACAAGTCTGCCAATGTGCAATGAGAAGGAAACAGTGGACATAAATATATAACGTGTGAATTAATTAAAGATATAAGGGAAAGAGGGTAATAGATAAAGAAACTTTCAAAACACAATGGGAAAATGTACTTTTTGGTGAAAGGTTGTCAAAAAACGATGACAGGAGGATATTGTGATGGTGAAAGGAATGCAATGATAACCAGTGGGGGTTAGGGAAAAAAGAACAGTTGCATCTTGGGTCATACATCATAAATTAGAATTGCATGATTGTCTCTCAACAGATGTCGCCTGCCCATCCAACAGGCAGCTCACTTCGGTGCCAGAGGACCTGCCGAGCAAACTGTGATGAACTCAGCCAGATAAACATCCCTGTTTGCGACAAAACATGCAAAATGGGCTGTGAATGCAATGAGGGTTTTATTTTTAAAACCAGTGCAAGGAAGGAGTGTGTACGCTATGAACATTGCCAGATCAGTGCCCAGACTTAATGCATTATGAAGCGTGCCCACCTAGGCCTGATGCAACCTGTGAGTGAGAAACCGGGTGAGATCACGAGCAAAGCACAAAGGTGTGACCCCTGGTGCGTCTGTAATAAGGACAATGTGTACCGCGCTAGTCTGGATCGTACATGTGTGCCGAAGGAAAAGTGCACCTAAAGCACATGTAAATGAAACTCAGCTCTCAGTCCAATTCACTGAGGTGTGCTTTTACATGTAATTTTCGTTGCATCACTAAAAATAATTCTCACCACTAACGTAGCTTCTCCCATTGTTACGTGTATCCTCGTCCTGCTATGGACTTTATGATATTTTTAGCTGCTTTTTAGTTTTTTTCTAATTCCCTTACATTTTATTTTTGCATTTTTTTCAGTGGGACATTTTCCTTTTTGCCTGCCTTGTGTATCCCTTCTCCAATATGCATCATATTTGTTGTCTAAACATGGTGTGGTACTTTAAGTTATTTATTTCTTTAACTGTTTTATTTTTTTGTCTGTGAATCTTAAGAGAAAGTGAGATGGGATCTGAGCTGCTAGCACGACTTATTTTGCAGGTCCGCTTCTGTAGACGAGTCAAGACAAGTTTAGGTTTCCTTAACCTGCAAGAGAAAAGACATGATTCCCTTAGCCTTCCAGAAAACTTATCCATACTCGCATTTATGTAATTATTAGAAATTGGGAAGCTTTGGGAGGGAGGGACCTCTACTAATTTAATAAACACAGTCTAGTTATGCCAAAATGAAGTTCTTAGAGAACCTTTGCTCAACCCCTGGTTGATAACCCACAATAATTGGCAATCTCCAGAGAATGGCATGTTCAGTTCAAGCATGCAGTACTAACAATTTAAAAGTGAAGAACAAACACAATAAAATTACCAAACACATTTAGAAAAATAGGAACATTTAAATGAACAAATGTTCTCTAAAATTAGGGGAAGAGAAGTTTGGAGGCAAAACTGGGTAGAAAATGTAAAGCTCTATTGAAAACAAAAGTTCCCAACTGATCAGGACCTATGTCAATTTCAGATCAACCACAATAAAGTGGATTCAAATAAACCAAGTGAGTCACCCCAGTCAAACTTTTTACCTTCGGACACTGAAATGGAAGAAAAAACTTCCAACAGCTCATGTTCGAAGGCTATGCTTGCTGAAGGTCCCTCGAAGTCAGATGTGTTCTCATCGAACATGCACTGAAACTGCTGGTTTTTGGTACAAAAAGCTCAGAGCAAGAACAAAGCTGCATTGACTGCCCGGTCCTATTTAAAATCCTGTAGTAGGGCAAGGCTGGAAGCTAATCTCAGGCAGCACTCCAAGGATTCCAAGGTTCAATCAAACTTGTTTTCTGTGTTGCAAAAAGTTCAGATGAGCGATGAATCTGGTTTTGTTTCCTGCCTCATATACGGCCCTTCTCTGCAAGCCTCAGCACCTTGTCTCAGTCCTCTGGAAATTAAAAACATTTCTCTTCTTCAAACTGCTAAGAAAGTTTCTTCCGGGTGGCCATGCAAGCCCAGCTCCTCAGCGCAGCTTCCAGACTTTAATTCTCTCTCCGGCCAGGACCCCTATAGGGTCCACTTCTCTGTGATCAGCAATGCTTCTGCTTTTTTGTTTAACTGAAGCAGGCAAATAAAAAGCAAACCATTTGACCACGGAAATTCTGTTCCGATCCCTTGGAGCCAGCAGTACTCAGGAGTTCTTGAGTCAGGGGTCAGAAGCCAGGAGTCTTCTTCAGGTGGAATTTTCCGAGAGCCAGGAGTGTGCCGGAGGTCAAGGTGCCAGATTTGTTCTGTGCCTGGGCTAGTTATATCGGAAATCGTGCCATGCAATCATAAATATTTTCCTGCAGTGCCCAACCTCCTTATGCAGCACTTTTTCTATGCCTTAGTGTAAAACCAGCAGCCCTTGCTCCAATATTGCAGAACCCTTCCACCTCAAGCCATGCCTGTCTGTAAAAAATGATACCCTCAACCCCCAAAGATTATGTAGGCTGATAGGCTCTGGGGCTTATTTATGAGCTCTTGCATCACTTTTGGGCCACTGGTGCGTCACTTTTTGTGAGACACCAGCGGCGTAAAAAATTAGCCATGTTGCACCATATTAACAAAGTGATGCATCTAGGTTGATGAATCACATTGTTAACCCCTGCTCCACATTATACCTGCACCAGGTATAATGTATAATGTATGCAGGGTGGGGGCATTCAGACGCAAGAAAGGGTCGTAGAAGTGATGCATTGAAATCTAAAAGATTTCACTGCGCCGCTTCTAGGACGCAAATGTGTCAATATCTTACACCTGCCTCATGGACTTGCCCATGTGTAATGACCCATTGCTGAAGTTGCGTCCCTTTTGTGACACACTCCAGCAATGCATCATTTTTGCGCCTACAGATACATCAGAAATAATGACATCTGTAACTCCTTGCGACATAATGCGTCATACTGTAAATATGACCCATCATTGGTGTCGCAAGGAGGGCGCAATGAAAAGTGACGCATTGCTGTTTTCTCACAGCGATGCATCACTCTTCATAAATGAGGCTCTTAGTTTTCGTTACTGAACATGGCATCTCTGTCATTCAACACTTCGTCGTAGTTTGAGGCGGTGCCAGAGCAGATATAAGAATGAGCCTGTTTGCATACACGCACTCAAGCAAGTGTTGGCTTTAGCAGTATTTCATGCAGTTAAACTCTCCAGTGCATAGCACTATTAGAAGCTGATCTAGATCAACATCTCCCTGACTCCCGTACTAGCTGCGTTTGTCTTTATGTGTTGGAATATTGCCAGTGCCCCCAGCTATCTACTAAGTTCCTTTTCCCATCTCAGCTGGCTAGTCATGTTCCCCAACTTCTTTCCATGTGTGAGAAATGTATGAATGTATGATACTAATTCCATGCTTTAGCTGAGATCCAGCATTGCAATGTGAGCAAATATAGCCGGCTGTTAGTTTAGGTTGAGAAGGTGATCCAGTGTCAGATTTGGTAATATTGAAACCGCTCCCCCTCCCGTACCACATACTAAGTGTTGATTTGCCCAAAGGTTTTAAGCCCCTCTAGTTCCAATAAGTGCCCATGTCCTTTACAGACTACCTTTAAGAAATAGGGATAAAATGCCACAACAAGACTTACTTATACAACAAAAAGATTTAATTTGAATCTACCGAAACCTGACGCAATTTGTTATGAGGACTTTCACAGTCCAATCAACAACAGTTGCAACAAAAGGAACTCATTCTCAGGGTACCAAAACTAAAATAACTCCACAAACATTAAATGCAGTAATGGACAAAATGCCCACAAAATGTGAACAAATGCCATTCTGAGTGGCTCAGAAAAAAACTCAGATCGAGGCAGCATTCCGAAATACTACCCCGTTTTAAAAACACAGAATGCTCACAATCTGCTTGCCCATGGGGATCACACCAAAAGTAGAGCATTGCACCTCGTAGGGTACAGTCTTTGCTGCCATACATACTAGGACACATGGTCTGAACTTGGGGATGAAGTTACTAAATAACAATGACCAGATATCAGCATAAAACTCGCTAATATTAAAGGGGAGGCAGCTTCAGTTGCAACTACATCCGCAATTCTTCTCAGGGTAAAGTCACAAGCAACCCTAAATTAATCTGTGCTCAACCCTTGGGTAGCTGGGCACAAAGCTGGCCACAAAGCAATCAGGCTTTACTCAGAGGAAATGTTTATATTATTTGAGCAACACTACAAAGAGGATCCCACACTAGCTTAGAAAACAGTATTTTTAATCAATAAAACAAAAATAAAATCAGTAGAACCGGATATATATTCAATTTGACAGATTTTGGTAAGAATAGAGTCTAAAAACATAACGCGTCATCAGTAGATATCTTGTGCCACCGTACTGGTACAAACTCACATATCCAGGCCGACTGCAATGGAGCGCAAGCCTGCTACAGGGACCCAGTTAGGCCTGCTGAACAGAAGAACCTAAATCTGGGTTTGCAAGGATCCATGTCCAAGATGCATCATGCTGCCGAAGCGATGCGTCAGTTCTGAGATGTGGTGAGGCTTCAATGCTAGGTCCTGCTGCTCCATTGATAATCCTGCTGATGATGGCTTATGATTTCAAGTCTGGCATCGAGGATGCGTCACACAGTTAGCGTGATGCGTCATCTCCGAGGTACAGAGATGCGAGGGACTGAGCAAAGGATGTGTTGTGCATCAGCGTTTCCAATACAGCAACAGGCTGAGATTCAATTAAGTCTTTGCAGTGGTTCCAATCCATGATGCAACAACAAAGTATTGGTTCTGCTCTGGTTTTTGCCGCACAGTAGAGGAGATGGGTAGGTACAGCTGGATCCACAGAGCCTGGCAGAGCTCCTCAGGCCCACTTTACAAGGATCCAGGACTGGGTTGTAACACTTGGCAATGTAGACTTGACATAGTCCTGGTGAAGGTGCAAGGTTGATAGAAGCCTGCAGTGTCCCTGAGACTTCATATCAGGAAGTCAGACAACTAGCCTTTTGAGTCAATCTGGGGTTTTGGGTTCAAGCAATACAGGATGAGTCCTTCTCCCCCGGGCAAGAAGGCAGCAGGTCAGCATAGCGGGGCAGCAGTCTTTCGGAGCAGCAGTCACAAAGATTGGCAGTCCTTCAGCAGCACAACAGTCCTTCTTCCTGGCAGAGTATCCACAGGTACATAAGTGTACAAAAGAGGTAAAGTACTTAAAACCAGTTGTGCCTTTGAAGTGGGAGAGATGCTTCTAGAGGTTTCCCTTTAATGTCCCCAGGCATCCCGCCTTCCCTTGTCCTGGCTCCACACTAACTACAGGGGGTATGCAGCCCTTTGTGTGAAGTTAGGACGAAGCCTGTTCAGATGTAAGTAGTGCTATGTCCAGCCCGCCCCTAATTCTGCTTCTGATGGCCCATTCAGGCACACCTAAGCTCTCTATTGTGCATGGCTGTCTGGGAAAAATACTCAAAACACAACTATCAGCTACACACAGTCATGTGAATTCGTAAGTGTCGTGCACTCACTTGGTCCCAACCGCAGAGGCAAAACGCTGGAGCCGATGCTGGACCTCTCATCCCTCCTGAGGACAATGGAGATTCAAGAACCCAATCCTGACAGTCCACACTGTCCCCTTAAGGTAAAGGGAGTTGGGATAGTAGGAGCAAAGAGAGACTTGCTGTACTGGATCTTCTCAGCGGCTGTCTGGCACTGCATAACAGGATTTGCAGCTCCTTAGACCTTCTGAGTCTAAGAGGTGGATACGCACTGGACCAGAACCTGTAGTTTTGCAATGATGCAATATACTGGAAATAAAAAGACGATGCAGTCACCATCAGTACACTAACAGGACTCTAAATACTATGACCAGGCATTAACTTCAGTGACACTTACTTATAGGTTTCATCAGCAGCTTGGCATGAGAGCAGAATAACTAACATCACAAACTGGAGTGTGGCAGTCCTAGGAATACAATTCAAATACAGATTGGAGTTATTGGCACTCCCAGGGACACACTAGGAACAACGGTTGTAGATACTAGCACTCCTACGAATACGCTCAGAACACACAGTAAAATTGAAGGTTCATGCATATATTAAAGACTCTGAAGTGCTTTCTCTTCGCACTACAGTTCATCAGAGAACGACAGAGCACAAGTCTTTAATCCTTGTGTGATCCAGTTCTAGCACCAAGGTTGCGGGAAGGGTCCTGAGTACAAACACACAAGCAGCAATGGAGTAATTCACAAAGAGGGCATGGAGGAAGGTCTATAATCTTTGAGGACATGGATACCAGGTCCTGTTTACTATTATAGGTGGTTTAGTGCACACAAACCTCATATCAAGACTTAGCATTGTTCTTCAACATGTCTTAAGTACGAACAAGATCCCTGAGTCAGGGAGTTGTGGTGGTCTGGAGTATATGTGCAGGAGGAAGAGGGGACAAATACTTTAAGGGAACTAGTGCCATGGGATTCACTGGCTTAGATGCACTTGAAGGAGAGTGGAGCACTTCTCGTTTCTGGCAGGATATTTCAGGTAAGTGGGAAGGGTGAGGCTTGTTCTGCAAGGAGTGAGGCCAAGCCACTATTCTGGCGTGGCAGGGTGTATACACCCTTTTGAAGACTCAATAGATGTAGCTAGATCACATGCGGCACATGGGGCAAATGGCGTTCTGGAATGTTCTATAACCTTGAGGAATACAGTTGTTATTGCATTTTCTTTGAGCTTACAAAATGGGCAGGTGCAACTTGTTGATTGGAACTAAATAAAAGTAAACAAATGTATTGTTTTTATTTGAACATGCATAGTGTAAAACAGCACCAAGACCCCAGTAACAGTGTGAACAAGGATTGCCATTGGCTCACTGAATTCTGGGGAAAGCTTGCATGGATATAATGGAAAACTACACCAAGACCCTAGTAACAGCGGGTGTAGTTAACTCATTGGTTCATCGGATGTGCAGAACGCTTGAAGGTGTACAAGCACAATGAAATTACTGTGTTAGGAAAGCATCGCTCATGAAGGTGCTGGGGAAGCCTCAGTCATTATGATGCTAAGGAAGCATTATTTACGAGGATGCTGCCGTGCATCGGCCATGAGGGAGCTAGGGGAATATTTGTTATGAGCAATGCTGTGACGCATCAGTCATAAGGGAGCTGGGGGAACATCAGTTATGAGGGATGCTGGGGTGCATCAGTGTTAGACCTGGCACCTTTGGTGTGGGTCTCCCCTGCATTTTGTGCCTTTGCCTCCTGTTTGTCAGCTCTGTGTCGGCATCTGTTTTATTGGTCTAGGTGCTTTGGGCACTGTGCAACCTCTGTTCAGTACCAAAGTGGAAGTGCTCCCTGTGTAAATTGTTGTTATGGATTGATGTTTCCATGATTGGCTGATTTGATTTACTAGTCAGTCTCTAGTACAGTGTACTGTGTGCCTCCAGGGCCTGTAAATCAAATGCTGGTGGTGGGCTGCAGCACTGACTGTGCCACTCACACAAACAGCCTGTAAATGTAACTCTGGCCACCATTGCAGAGCCTGTGTGCAGTCTAGTACTACCATGTAGACTTTACAAGAGTACCCTATTGCCAGGTCGTAACCTTCCCTTTTCTTGCATATTAGTCACCCCTAAGGTAGGTCCAAGGTACCCCGGTGGGTAGTTTGCAGTGTATGTGAAAGGTGGGCCATGCCCTCGTGTGTTTGATGGGTGACATGTCCTGATACTGAATTACTGTCAATTTCATTTTTCACTATTGCTAGGCTACCTTTTTCCACTGGATAGAATGGGGAGTTTGTTTATAACATCTTATAAACATTACTACCCCTGGGAATAAGGTGGGAAAATAAAGTTTAGTATGCCTGAACTCAGAATGTTAAAATGCATCTTTCATTGAGGGTGACTTTTACATTCTGTGTTTGAAAATACCACTTTTGCAAAGTAGGTACTTTTTTGCTGAGCCATCCAGTGTGCCTCTGCCAGGTTTGTGTAATACAGGTCTAGCTTTTGGATGACAGGGGCTGGGGAGGAGAAGTGGCTCCAGTGAGCCTGATGAGTCAGGGCTGAGCTGAATAGACCTCAGCTGCATTTAGAGTAGGGGGATGTGATTTCCTTTCACCTGAATGGGCCTGGTCTGCCAAGAACAATGCTGTCTCCACCTCCTGCCAGGAAGCTGCACCAGAGAGGACATGAATGGTTTTGACTGGACACAGGGCTTCTCTACTACGGGAGAACAAATGATCTTGTAGTAAAACTATTGGAGCCCAGACCCCAGGTCACTTCTGGGAATCAAGAGGAATCTTTGCCAAGGAGAAGAGGAGAAATACTGCCCCTGTGCTGTTTGCTGTCTGGGGTTGGACTGCAGTGGCTACTTGCTGCCAACAAAAGGAGAAAAGGACTTTACTGTTTGCTGTGTCCCCTGCTTAAAGAAGATCTCCAATGGCTTGAAACTGAGCTTGCCTCCTGTTCTGGAGTCTCAGAGACACAAAGACTACCCACAGCTCCCCTGAACTGCCTTTCTGGGAGTTCTGACCTGCAAAGAGGTGCCTGCTATTATTTCGGACCTCAAGAGACTATTTTCCTCTGTGAGCTGGAAAATCAACGCAACACAGAGAAGCGTGGTGCATCAGTACCTGTTTCTGGGACATCGCCAAAGAAACCGTCACAGCTCCTGCCGCGGCTTAAGAAATCGCTGCACACCACATCGAGTGCAATGATCTCCGAAGTCCGAGATCATCACACCAATTTTGACGCAAGCACAGCTGTGTGGCTGCACAAATCCACTAATCATCCTGGATTGTCGTATCGCATCAACGCGTCGACTGTCACTTCATTGGGGGCCGCAGTAAGAATCCGGTGCATCACGTCCCCATGCAGTAAGAAACCGACGCATCACCTCCTCTCCAGTAAGGAGCCAACCTATCACCTCCCCAGTGCAGCAGTAAGGAACCAACACATCGCTTTTCCTGGAGCAAGGGACCAATGCGTCACCTTCCCTGAGTGTAAGGAACCAATGCTTTAGCTTCCCTGCGGCCCGTTTTGTTTGTTTGCGTGACACATCCAAGGTATTTTGTGTGAAAAGGGTTGATTCTGAAATTTGCTTAGAACTGAACTATTTTTATCATCTGAACGTCATATTTATATTACTGTATTGCAGATGTTTGTCTTTAGGTCTTGTTTTTGGTTTAAATAAAGATTACTTATTTTTCCCTAACTGGTGTGGTGTCCATTTGTGGTGTTTTCACTGTATTACTGTATGTGTTCACAAATGCTTTACACACTGCCTCTGAGATAAGCCTGTCTGCTCGTGCTAAGCTACCAAGGGGGTGAGCAGGGGTATTTTAGAAGTGTGTCCCCTTTACTCTAACTAGAAGCAAATGGTCTCTATTTGAACAAAGACGCCTACCTCTGCCAACTAGAGACCCCCATTTCTAGCAACTAGTCATAAGGGTGCTATGGGAACATCATCATGAAGGTGGATGGGGAAACATCAGTCATGAGGGTATGAGGGAACATCACTTATGAGGGTGTTGGGGGAACATCGGTTATGAGGATGCTGGGAAGCATCAGTCATGAGCATTTTGAGGAAACATCAGTTATGATATCCTAGCATCTTTAGGGAGCCTTTGGGGTAAAGCAGCATGAGCCCTACATGGTAGAGCACCATGCAGAGGATGCAAGAGGGAGATTGCAACAGAAAGGAAGCAGGAAGGGATGGTGACAATAAATTAGCTTTTATTGTTACAATTCAGACTTGAATTGGTTGCCATTTGAAAATTACAGCTCATTACATTTAGTAAGTTAACTTCAATGTTA
This sequence comes from Lissotriton vulgaris, assembly GCF_964263255.1. Classification (NCBI taxonomy): domain Eukaryota; kingdom Metazoa; phylum Chordata; class Amphibia; order Caudata; family Salamandridae; genus Lissotriton; species Lissotriton vulgaris. The sequence goes on along the minus strand of NC_141695.1, from coordinate 273,507,168 downwards.
TCCGATAGGAGAGTCAAGCCATGCAGTAGTGAAAACAAATAGTTTTTCTCTACCTGGCCATGTAAAACTTAAAAGTATATGTACAACTTTTTAAATGTACTGCACCCTGCCCTCTGAGTTGTTCAGGGCCTACCCTCGGGAAGTCTTAAATGTATTGAAAGAGAATATTTGGGATTGGCAAAAGCGTAATTTTGCCAAGTCAAAATGACAGTTATAAAACTACATATAGAGGCTGCAATGGCAGCCTGGGACATATTTAACATGCATTTTAGGAGGGTGACAGAATAAGTGCTGCAGGCCCACAAGTAGCATTTAATTTTCAAGCCCTGAGTAAATGAGGTACCACTTTACTAGGGACCTATTAGTAAATTAAATATGCCAATTGGGGGCAAGTTAATGTACCATGTTTTAGACTAGGTATGTATGATCAAGAAGGGTGTCACAGTTTTCACTGTCCACAATATGGGCCTACAGATCCTCCATGCAATCTCTAAGGATGAGACATTTTTGTATTAACAATTAAATTTACTCTTCACTGGCGTCCCTCCAGCATATCGACCCTGTTGTCAATCTCCATTTGTCCTGCTTCAGCAATTATGTGTCCAATTGCAGTTCCTCCTTTAAGGAGGACAGCTCTCTTGAAAGGTCTTCCATAAATGATCTGGTCAATGAAGCTTCCACTGCATCTGTTGATTGGTCCGTTTGGGCAGCCTGGCTTGGGCATGAGGACGCAGCCACTGTTTCTGTATCCAGTTTGGAGCTCCCTCCACTCTTTATGGGTCACTGAGGTGGATATGTCTTCCTGTGTGAGGGTCACCATGGGACCGACCACCCCATCCAGTGTCTATTCCCAGGGCTAGTTGCCTTTAAGGCCTTCTTCTCTGGGACACTCACAGGGTCACATTTGGGTGGCAACCTGGGGGTAGTTATGCCATAACCCAGTTTGCAAATGCTCAATTAAACTTTGGTAGCCTTGTTGTAGGGAGGATCTTTCCTTGCTTGGACCATCCACAACACCCCTGACACCTTCAGTGTCTCTGGGCTTCTACTGCCTAAATGGCAGGTGGTTTCTCAGTTGTGCTTTGGAAGGCGTGTTTAAGAAAGGTTAATGTGCTGATCTATCCTCCAGGCCTCTGTGGTCGATTGGGCCTCCTACTTTGCACCTCAGAGTCTTCGTCTCACAACTGCCGATGGTGGTTCAGGACGGCAGACAGCATATTCCCAACGCCTTGCCTGGTGGCCGAGCTCCTCTCCCATTGCCTCCACAGCAACTGCATGCTAGAATCCTTGGGTACGTAGTGTTACTAAGCAGTCCTACGTCTCTTCACAGGTGCAGCTCCCAGGCCATGGCTCACCCTGATGCACCACAGACCCGACTCAGCGGTCCAGCTGCCCAAGGCTTACTCCCATAAAGCAGCTGATGTTTGCTGCGCTCCTGTGGTATATCAGGTTAGTGCAGCTCCTGGTTTCCACTGGGGGTTCAGCACGCTCAAGGGGCAACACTGTGACACGTTTATTTTTATTTTCTTGTACTTGCTTCGTCTCGGCGCGCAGCATGACTAGATGTAGGTGCTTAGCTTTTTAAAACATATTGCTGTTTTTTAAACTTGTAACGTGTGCTGTACTATTACATGCTGTGTGGCCCCATCTGCCCTGGTCCATCGCGGATCCTTCTGCCGTTTGTGTGGAGGGCGGCTCTCTCACCGCGGCTCTTCATGCCGGTCGGGTGGAGAGCGGGCGCCATATTAGGTGGAGCCTGAAGGGCACTCAGACCCGAGTCAGCGGTCCAGCTGCCCGAGGCTCACTCTCATAAAGCACAATGTGCATTTGAGAGCGCAGTGGACGAGCGCAGCGGGCACGACGGTGGCGCACCGAAGGTGCGCCTAAGGTAAGCTCGTCTGCGCCCATCCGCGACCGTTCGGGGCCAGGGGCTATAGATTATGTCTAAAAACTCACTTACTCGGCCTATGACCTACTAACACTTAGACCCCCTGAGCATCTCTGCCCTTCTTTACCCCTGCACACATTAAAACGCACTTCCCAGCATGGTATTTCCAAAGTCAGAACCTCTGTAGACGATTATAACTTCAGGAAATTCCCACACACTCCTACCAACTCACTGATGGAACTTCGCTGCATCTATCGTAATACACGGTCCATGACTAAACATCAATTGGATATATTTTTACTGCTGACATTTGATAAACCGGACATTCTTCTATTCACTGAAACCTGGCTTACCCAAGATTCACTGCCAGATATTCTTGCATCACTTCCTTCTGATTATTATAACTGTCAACCGCCCACCCGGTAAAATGGGTGGGGGAGTAGCTGCCATTATCCGTAAAACCTATACATTTTTAGCACTTCCCTCCCTGGCCCTCACTGAACCTGAGAACATCGTCATCAAGACCGATACTGATAGCGGGGATTTGCTATTAGTTCTGCTTTAACGGCCCCCACAGTCCATGCCAAATTTCTCTTCGTTGTTAGCAGAACAACTGGCCTCTCATGTGACCAATTACTCAAAAATCGTTCTAATTGGAGATCTTAACTATTGGTTTGACAACACAGTTGTCAACCCTCATGCAGCAGAACTTAAAGACTTGCAATTGGATATGAATTTGATTCAGCACATACACTCTTCCACCCATGAGAAAGGTCACAGTCTGGATCAAATTTGGTCTCATAATCTCTCACTATCCTCCCCTTTCATGCAACCCTGCATCTGGTCTGACCACTCTCTTATATACTTTACACTTACCATTAATGGGACTACCAAATTTATACCCCGAGCGGGCGGGGAAATTAGGAAATGGAAGGCTATGAATTTACCAGCATTTTTAAATACCCTGGCCACTACTTGTCCCTCAGCGTGTAAGGACATAGATCTCATGGAGGAGACAACCTCACAATGGCTCCAACAGGCTGCGGATGCTCATGCACCCTTTGTGAGCTTTCCCCGATCGCGTAGCAATGATGCCCATAAATGGTTTACCCTAGAACTGAAGAAGGTAAAGCTTGAGATACGCCAAAAAGAAAGGAAATGGAGAACTAAATACCTACCACAAGTTAAAGAGATCTACTGTTCCGCTCGAAAGAACTATCAAAAAATCATTCTTAAACACAAAACTACCTACTTCCCTGCAAAAAATTTAAATTCACAGAATAAATCAGAAGACGTTTTTAACATAGTAAATGACCTTTGCAACAGCGATAGAACAGTTCCTCTTGTAACCCCACACAAAAGCTTTGTGATTCTTTAAATGATGTCTTTATTGACAAAATCCTCACGATAAAACAGAGCATAAACAACTCCCTTACCCCGGCCCCGCTGGACGATATCTTTTATAATCCCACTACATTAGATACTCTCCCTCTTATTGACGCAAAAATCTTTTCAGAACTCCTTTCCCGCGTTAAGTCTGGATCACCCGATGATATTAGCCCACCCTACAACTTCAGAGCGCTAGGCCTAGCTATCCCACAAGGCATCCTTCCTTTTCTAAACAAGTCACTTGTGCAGGGCAAAGTACCCAGCAGCTTCAAGAACGCACTGCTAATCCCATTGATAAAGAAACCCGGTATTGATCCACTTGTTCTGACTAATTATAGGCCGATCTCCCTATTACCTTACCTGTCCAAAATCTTGGAGGCCCACGTCTCTAGCTGTCTGTCGAACTTTATTGAAAGCTCTGAGTACTTGGAGCCAAATCAGGCAGGATTCCGCCCAATGTTATTCTACAGAGACAGTGATTCTTGCAGTTCAAAATACTCTTAGATCTAACACAGATAAGGACGTACATCAGGCCCTTGTGCTCCTTGATCTGTTGGCCGCATTTGACACGGTTGACTATTCCATTCTTACCAACCGTGTCGAGCAGGCCGGCCTCAGGGGCGCCGCCTTGAGTTGGATAACCTCCTTCATTGCTGGACGAACACAATCAGTGAGACTTGGGTCCTTCACGGCTCCCAGAACCCCTTCCACCTGTGGGGTCCCCCAGGGATCTTCTTTGTCCCCATTATTGTTTAATTTGTACCTTCGCCCATTATTACACTCTTTAAAAAAATACAAAGTCACTATTTTTTATTACGCGGACGATCTCCAACTGGTCTTTCTCTTAAATTCCGCAGATTCTGTGACTGAATTTCAGAACACCATGACTCATATACAGAGGTGGATGAACCTGAACCACCTCAAACTTTACCCGGGCAAGACAGAACTGATCTTGCCCGGGAAAAGCGAACTCAGCTGGGGTACCCACTTCTGACCACCTGACATGGGGGTTCCACCCATTAAATCCCTCATGGTCAAGAGCCTAGGGGTCACGCTTAGTGCAGACATATCACTCAAAGGTCAGATAGGAGCGGTAGTATCCTCAAGCTTCTTTCAACTTAGAAAGATTAAAAAAATTGCTCACCTATTAACACACTCTGCACTTATCCAAGTAATCATTGCCCTTGTCCTGTCTCGATTGGACTTTTCTAATAGCCTCTACTTAGGACTCCCAGCAGGTCAGCTAAAAAGATTGCAATTCGTTCAGAACCAGAAGACCAGAGTCATTTGTAAACAACCTAAATGGCAGTCCATTAGATCTGGTCTGGAAAAATTGCATTGACTACCTGTGGCCCAGAGGGTTGCGTTTAAGGCTGGATGCATTACCTTCAAAGCCTTGCAGAGCAAAGGACCTAAATTCATCAGGAAAATGGTACTTAAGTATGCCCCCTCACGCAACCTCCATTCTGCTCACAAAGATCTACTGGTTGTCCCCTTGTTCAAGAAGAAACGCCAAGGCGGTAGTTGTTTCCATCTGCTAGCAGCTACCCTCTGGATCTCTCTACCACTGTCTTTAAGTCAGTGTGAAGACCTTCTTACCTTTAGACATTCCCTCAAGATGTGGCTATTCAAACAGGCTTACCCATAGAGAATTGTGTTGTGTTTCCCACCCCGATAGCGCCATGAAGCCCACGGGCGTACGAGCGCTTAAGAAATACATATTAACATAACATATTAACATAACATAACACAGCTCCTCCCCAACATTCAGCCGTAGCAGGATGCAGCAGACCCCAGAAACTCACGTCGGCCTGTTTAATCTCTCTTTCTTGTGGCATTTCACAGTTTTTGTGAAACTCAGGAGGGCAGCCTGAGGCCAAAAAGCTCAATTTTCACATCTGTGGCATCGGCCAACAAATTATATCCTGGCTTTTCCCCTGCCCCGGACCAGCGGACCAGCGGAGCATGTGAGTGTTTAATATGGCACAGAATTCAGTCACTTACTGAGGGAATTCAGGCTTGTTCAGCCAGGACAGAGCATCCTGCTCAACCATCATCTTGTCTACACCCCCTCATTTAAAAATAATATATCTTTAGTTGCTTTTCGTAAAATAGACAGTTTACAAATGACAATGTGACAGAATAAAGGGGGTTGAGAGGGGTGGGGGATGAAATGCTGCATGTGCACTTGTGATACATGTGACAGGAAGGCAGTGCCAACATTAGGATGTGCCAAATGCATTGTCCGGTACATTTGTTATCTCCATCATGTGTAATGTTCCTGCGGCCAGGACCATACCACAGAGTTTGTGTTCAACCCACCGGATTTCCAAGTGAACACATATCAATGTCTGCACAGAGTACAAGAAATGGTGAACCCCTGTCTCAGCCACACATATCCCTGACCCCATGTGGCTTTGCAAACAAGCACTATTGGCTACACCCGCTCATGTCCTAGCTTTTAAATACTATGCACTCTGCCTTATTAACCATTAAGGCCTACCTTAGGGGTGGCTTATAAGTAAAGAAAGGGAAGGTACAGGCCTGACAAAAGATTTATTTTGCAAGGTCAAAATGTCAGGTTTAAAACTGCTCTACAGGCTAAAGTGGCAGGCCTAGGACTTGTTTTACAGTGGTACTATGGTAGATTATACAATGAGTGCTGCAATCCAGTTGTTGCATTTAATTTATAGGCCCTGGGGACAGCTAGTACTGATCCAGCAGTCCACCAACAACAGATACTCTACTAACATATCCTCACCTGGGCCCATAAACACACTTTTGAGTAAACCGTTGGGTCTTTTTAGTTAAAAGTACATTTTTATGTTTTCTGCAATATTTAGGATTAGTTATTTGATACTTTTAACTAACCTTTCCATGATCAAGAAGTTCTTTCCTCTGCTCGATGGACCATTAGTTGAACTAGATGATGGAGATAATTAACATCACCTTAACTATTACTTAAAGTAAATAACCACAGACTCAGATAAGTTTTAAATCTTTATCTAAATTAAATCCATGTGAACTATTTCAAAATTACAGTGCAGTCACCATCATTCATAGGAGAGAAAAATGCAACTTATTAAATCCAAACTTTTACCTTGGCCTCAAACAATAATCAATGCCCAACTAGGGAGAGGACAGAGAGAAAAGGACATCAGCAAATAACAAGAAAAATATAATTACCAAGGATGGTGTGAAAGACCAACCCCCTGGCCAAGGAGCTGGTAAGGGTACCAAGGGACAGATTAGGATGCAAAGACTTTAGGACAGGAATCAGGACAGGATAGTTGACCGCTCTAGAATACCGACGATTATGCCGCACCCCTCTCTGACACTCTATTCCGCCTCGAGATTCTTCCATGATCTTCTGATCAAACCAAATTAAATTAGGATAGAAAGTTTCGCTTCGGGTTCTGCATTTGGTTCTTCATCAGCATCTCACAGCATCTCTTCCAGCATCAGCATTCTCAGATCTCAGCTCTGACTTCAAGTAAAGCTTTCTAAATTATACCTTTCGTTTTCCATGTTACACCCACTAAAGTTTCAATATCATAAAAATACGGAATATGATTGGTCAGGCAAGGGAGAAGCTCCATCACACCATGCTTACATGTCATTAAGATCAGTTCAACTATTCCCTTTATTTTTATTTTGCACACGCATTCACATTAAACCTGGGCATAGGACTTCGCTACGCTCGCATAGTTTGCGCAACTATGCACTGCGCAAATTGCACGTAGCACAGTGCAGAAATGCATTGTGGGCAGTTTTTGCTTGGTCGCTGTCCTCAACGTCAAGTTGGTGTCTACGAACGAGCAAAATGACATCCCCGCGAGACTTTTTCCTCATTCGCGATCAGCAACATCAAGTTGCTGATCATGAGCGTGGAAAATAAACCTCCCAGCAAGATAATCAGCGCAGGGATGTAAGGTTTCTCATTCCGAGTGGTCGCGTATGCTTGCGACTGCTCGCAATGAGAAACTACCAGTCCACATTGAGAAAACTGCTGCAAATCTACTCAGGCGGCAGAAAACGACCGCTTGCACTGTGCAAGATGCTGTTTATAATGATTGCACAGTGGGGACAAGCATCCGGCACTGTGCAATCAGTGCGAACAAGATTTTCCTTACCGCACTACGCAGTTAGCGTAGCATGCGTAGTGCGAAGTGCACTTCGCGTAGCTACGTGTAGCACGACTACGCGAACTATGCTCAGAGTTAATTCACATTTTACTTTGAAACATTATATATAAGATTCTGAATACAAGTCCTCTTCGTTGAACTTTTCACCATCCATTCCCACGTTTGTGGCACTAAATATTTGCTCCATTTCAATTATGCAGTCAGGACTTCATGGCTTTATTCAGTGGGCATGCGCGTACTTCTTTTTACTTCATTCAATCCGGTTATGCAAAAGAGGCACAAATACGCAATAGTGATGAAGCCAGAAAGACAAATAATAATTTCACAAATAAATGGTCGTACTGTATACCACCCACCTCCACTCTATTCCCCTTTACTTAATAATAGTTTCCCCGCATAAGCATTAGTAAAATTGCTTGTTTTAATTTCAAGTAGATGCCATGCACGTGAATCTCCAAGACTCCATTTTTGTACCTTCTGCTCATGCGCTGCAATTTCCCTCAAAGCGTTAACTCATCGTACTGCACAGATCCAGTTGACGCATGCACACAACAGTTTACTAATTTAAAGCAGTATTAGTCCATCTTCATTGTTATCCATGGTAGTACACACGGAAACAAGATTCACTAACCCACATGTTCATGTGGTGCATATTAGTTATTCATGAAACAGGGTTAATAACTTTGTCAGTGAGTTATGGAGTGGCTTGCTTCAGAGCGAGTCTCTTTTCTACGAGTCCTTTATCTATCAGTACCATTTATCAGAGACATATAAGTAAATTAAATGTGCTAATTAGGTGTATACCAACTTTACCATATTTGGAAGGGAGAGCTGAAGCATTTTATCTTTGCTTTGGAGGACTAAGGTACACAGAGTCCTAATGCCAACAGAAGTGAGTTCCAAAAATAGATGAGAATGTGAAAGCAAAAATCTGGGGAACGGTATGCAAAAGACGGTAATTTCTAACAAACTTCCTTAAGCTTTACTTAACATTTCTATTTAATGTGCTTATTAAAATTATAAAGCCTAATTTATGATGCCATATTCTTTCTCCTAATACTTCTTTCCTTTAGGAGTTACTGATATCTGAGAATTTTTTCTGCAAATAACCTGTCTTAGGTATATCAAGAGCGGTAGCCAGCAATAAAGCTCCCAGGTTTCATTCTATGATTTGAATAAGGTCACCCAATGTGATTGATGTGGTAAAGTGGATTATTAGTGGGAAAGTATAGCAGTCAACCACAAGTAATTATGGAGCTATTCCTGTTAGGTCCAGTTGAGGTTTCATATTTTAAACCTGAGCTCAAACACCGATAGCTGTGGCACAAAACACAGAGCATTAGCACAGGAACATGTATAAAGCATTTGGAAGTACCAAACCAGTAAAAGAAAATGAAAACCCAACACGATGCAAATACTACTTAAATGTATTTAAATAGAGAATAATGTAATGAACAAAACTGTACTGACTGGCTACAGTGCATGCCTGTTGACACGTGTGTACAGTCACATTAGTAAGTGACACAATGGGTGCCACAGTCCTCTACTTCCATTTAACTTACATGACCTTTGTACAACTTTTACCATATCCTAGGGACTTGTAGGTAAGTTAAATATGAAATTACCATAAATCCTATTCCTACAAGTCAGAGCACATGCACTGGGCACTATATAAAGAGTCTAAAAAAGTATCAACATTTATCCAAAAGTGTGGTTGCCCTACAACGGAATTTAGAGCATTCAATGGATTAATGGAGATTGAGGTATATTGTTTTTTTACATGTGCCGGAAGCATACTGACCTCTAGTTTTTAGGAAGAATACTTTCAGAATACAATGCCACATGTAAAGTATTTTTCTGCACCTGGATAACATGTTGCTAGGTATCGTAATATGTTTCCATACAACTCTAGCAAATATTTGTTGCACTATCTATTTGTGTGCCTGTAACTTTGAAGTAACTGGAAAGAAGCTGGAACTATAGATAAGTAAGTTACTTTATTAAGTTATGATGTTAAGTAGTAAGTTATAATGACAACCCCATCAGGAGCAGCTGTCCTGCTGCTCAGCCCTCACCCAACTGACATTCACAGCACACTAACATTCCATTCATCCAACATTCCACATCTCATACATACAAGCTGAGCAGCAGGAAGATATAAGATACAACATATCTCCCTTCGTTGGGAAATAAAAAAAAAACAAATAAAACATTGACAACATGTCAAGTACAATTGGTCAGTAAATTCAATAAAATTAAACACAACACCAGTAAGATGAAACGAGCAATATAATCAATAAGCGATAAGCTATGTTTAAGTCTTCAACTACTCCTATTGAGTCCAACTAAGCTGGTCAAGGCCGCGCCCCACTAACGGAACCGCAGCGGATTCTCCGGACGTGCGTCAGACAGGGCTCGGCGAGCGAGGGGCGGTCTTGGAGTCGGTCGGCGATCGTGAGGGTGAGGTATGCTGTTAACCTTCAGGGGGCCTGTCGGCGCTGTGGTGATACTGACCGGGACATTGGTGGCAGGTGGCAGGCTTTCCGGTAAGTCGGCAAGTTGGCAAAAGAGGCGTGCGGGAGAGTGTGTGCCGGGAGGCGTGTGCCGTCTCTGCCGTCTACGCTGCAGCCACCGCCGTTATAGGTGCTGGTTGTGGGCGGGGGTGCCGGGCGCTGGGCGCTTGGTAGGGCAGGCTTGTTCGGTCCAAAATACTGCAGCCTCCCCGGCCCTCTGAACTGCATGCTGCCGCCGCACGGGGGCTGGCTTCTTGCGCTGCCTGGGTTGCTTCCCGAGTCAGCCGTGTCAGTTCCACCCTTCAGTGCCCCATAGGAAGGAAGTTGTGCTTTGCCTTGCTCCCTCCGGTGGCGGCCACTTCATGCACTGTCTCTCTGGGCCGGCTTGGTCTGACGTCCGTGGGGCGCTTTCCGGCTGCCTTTCCAAGCTCTGGGGCTGCTCCCCCCTCCACCCCCCTCCCCCCACCCGAGTTTGGCAAACATCAGCCAGGCCCCGCTGCTGCCCGAACCTTAACTGTGACCGGCTGGTTGGTGTGTCATCTGATCCCCTCGCCCCACTATCTGTGCTTGACCCCATTGGGTCCCATTGGGGGGAGCACAAGAGGTGAGGTCCTGACCCCAGCCCAGTCTAGCTTGGTCCGGGCTCAGGGGAGTGGTTTCCTGTGGGCAAACAGCAGTGGTTGGAGACAAGGTACGGGGCGGGGGGGTGCCCTAACCCAGCTCGCCTCGTTCCAGTTAACGATTAGGCAGAGCTGAGAAAAGTGCCAAAAAAAAAAACGTTAAAACTGCACCACCTAATTGGCACCTCCAGGACAACAGGTCATTCTACAGTGCAGTAAGCCATCTGCTCAACACAGGCTAAATAGTCTCCAACGCCAGAATCGGCCAAGCCTCTAGCTTCTAGACCCCGGATACGTCAGAGCCTGCTGACCCATCAGAGATCCAATTCACCGCTACCTTTTCAGACCTTCAATTTGCAACCTGCTCCGGCGGCGCCTGCCCAGCAGTTTCAGTTACAACTCTCACTACAGTACAGAATTGGTTCTAATAAACCCCTAAGCAATGAGATCCGGGAAAATGAGAAAGACTTCAACGGCACCCAAACGGCAGAAATCAAAAAACAGCTGGGTCCAAAAGACGAGCCCCATCAGGGCAACCATAAGTCCGTCTTGGCCTGTCAGGAAACTGCGACAGTGACTAAACCCTTGCCAGATGGTGGCTGGAACCTCAGCCTTAATAGCAAGAGTATGGACCCGCCAACTGGCTTAAAACCTTCGAATCTACTGGACTATTTCAAAAAAATCCCATCAACGACCAATGTCTTTTTAAAATCCCAGTCCCAGGAGTTAATCAATCAATCAGCTTGCCGAGATAAGTATACACTCCTTGCAGCCGCTTTCCCCTCTACAGTGGCCAATGAGAAGCAAAGAGCTAGCGGAACTACCGGGAGTTTACATCTTTGGAGCAACAACGAACAATCCATCCCCGGTCCGGCGGGGGAGCCCAGATCCCAAACAAAAACTACTCATCACTCAGAGCCGCTATCTGGAAATCAATGCTCACTTACAGGAGAGACCAACCAAGGAGTATCTCCGTTGCAATCCCCTCCGGGGAGCCTTCAACATCCCCCAGGCCTTTTGACAAATCACATTCAGAAACCAGAACCAACAATAACCTCTACCCAACAAGATCTCGATGGGACAAAAGAATCTACAATGATTCCCCATCGTCAACTAACCTTAGTACAAATACATGCGCAAAACTCGTACGCGCATAACACTATTCTACAACCGTCCATTACATCTTCAAGTATAAGTATACCAAAGGAGCACTTTGTTGCGTTGAGCCCTCGGCAAACAGCTCTTTCATCACCGGCATCCTTAATGATCCCCTCACAAAAATTTCACAAAAACCCTGATCCAAACGACCAACTTTTAGCTGATCTCACTCTTCTTTAAAACCAGCCAAAACCCAACCAACCTCACGTCAAACCCAAAGCCCAACCAAGAAGAGTCTACAGCAACAGGGGTTTGGTCGCAACTTCTTCAGACGATTCAACAAATAGTCAAAGTGCTTAACTACCATTCGGACAAACTGGATGTGCAGTTCGATCTTCTGAATACTCTGGCATTATTCACGGCGGGGATCGACAGCAAACTTGACAAACTGAACAATTTAATATTAGGAGCGCAAGCATCAACAAAGCTTATACAGTCAGTCTGTTGCTGCTCCCCAATTATTGATTCACTATCATCACTTCCAGACTTTTTAACCAGTGTAATAAAAGAAGTTAAGCTGCTGAAGGGAGGCAATCCACACACTATTCCCTGTCCGCAAACACAAAGAACAGAAGATCTAGAGAACCCATAGTCTACTGCAAACAAAGGCATTAAGTCAAGCCGGGGAACCACTCTCAGGCCAAACTTGCCGAGCGAACAGCTAAAACCCAGCAAATCTAACGCTACATCAACGGGTCCTGCACCGACCCAAACGACGACCGAAAACGCCGGGGCCCCAAGCGAGTGTACCACCCGTCCGGACCACCAAGCGACAGGGCAAACGGCCTGTTTAATAACTCCAGATTTTATCAAAGTGGAAGGATCATCAGCCCCTCTACCACCCTGCAGTAAGAGAGAGCGTAAACGTTTGCGCAAGCAAAGAAACAAAATAAGGGCAAAAGCAACAAACGCCCACTCAAAATTTTTTCCCCTTTTCGAAACGGTGGCCAACAAAAACGCCCTAAGTGAGACTGCTATACGATCACCCCCAGTAAACCCTAGTGTCAACAATGCAAAAGCTGTTCCACTAGAACCAACAATACAATTAACTGTGGGGAACGCCCATGACCCAATTGAATCAGCTGCGAGGACAGCAGCAGACGAGTCCAGCACAGTGATAGAACAGCAAAGGATTATAACTGACGATCCAATCATACCAGAGCCTATAGTCTCTGAACAAAAACCTAAATTAGCAACAGTCACGACTCAGTCCTGTGCAAACCCTAAAATAACGACAATGAACTTCACGAAAACTATCTATAATCAAAAAACCACTATACCTAAAAACAATCAGCCCTTATGGAAGTCCTTTCATCTGCCACCACAACAGGAGCAAGAATTGGACGCAGGTCCGGTTTTGAATAACTTCAATAAGACGGCTCCAAGTGAAAATAACAAGGTGAACAACAACGACTCATCACACTCTCACATCTTACTGGTACCAGAATATAAATCAAAGGGACGGCAAGATATTCTCAACAGGTCGAACATAACAAAGTTAGCGGTTGGTATCCCGGGGTTCGCAGGATTGGTATCAGAGGACATCGAAGCCATCAAATTCCTCCCACCAAGAGGCGCCCAACCATCAGAGGTTACCTTGTTGTCATTTAAATCGGCCAGTTGGGTCGGAGCATTCCTGGATCATAAGGACATCCTGCGGGATTGGGGCATCCGAGTGTATCCTTACTCCATCCCAGGCTATCCCCCCGCTTTATTAAATCAGCCAATTATTTCTCGGAAAGCCGGACCCATCAGACTGGAGGATCACTCAATACCCTACTCAATTTTAAAAAACGCATTGGGCCCAGACGCACAATACAAAATTCCTCTAAGACTGGTCTCCCATGCCGATACAACCCAAGACTGGGAGTGGCTTCCAGCCATTCTGTCAACTAAAAGCTCAGTATGACCGCCCGAAGTAAAGTGCAGGGGTCCCAAGCCAAAAACCTCGACAAAGTCAATATTCTCAGCAACACCACCAGCAACCGTGTCTAACCTACAAGCTGACTCTACTTTCTCAATATGTTCTTGGAACATAAGTGGCCTTCACCAGAAAATCACGAACCCTGAAACACTCTCCTTTCTACGTGGGCACGCAGTAATAGTTATACAGGAAACTTGGGCACAACAAGGATGCCCCGTTATTGGCTACACAGAAATATGGAAACCAGCACTCCGAGATAGCCGCTATGGTCATCCTAAAGAGGGACTGTCAATATATATATCAAATAACCTAAAAGGCCCCCACTCACGATTACTTATTGATGAAGAATGGCTACTCGGGGTCAAAATCAACTCTTGGCGGAATCAGCGCTCACTTCTCCTTTTAAAAGCGTACATCAATCCAAGCAAGCGAACAAAAAGAGATCACCTGGCCCGTTTAACGGAATTTATAAGCGACATAGCTGCGGAACATCCCAACACAGACTGTATGGTCACAGGTGATTTTAACACCAACTTATTCCAATGCATCCCAGTAGACAACGAAGGGCCTTTCTTACCTTTGATTAATGAGCCTGTCACACAAACAACACTGCCCAACCAAGCTTATTGCGGACTGGGAGAACTCTGCGTGACGAGATTCTACTAGTGCTGGCTACTTGGTAATCAACGGAAGATCGGAGGGAGACATCCCCCCTAATTGGTCTTGGACAAATGGTAGCAAGTGTTCCTATTTGGACTACACTATCTGCAATTCATCCTTGCTCCATTGCCTGGCAAGCTTCCACATCCACCCACGAACCGAAAGCGACCACAGACCTCAGGTCATATCCTTTAATATAAAACCAGTATGTCATAAACCTGCCTCTTCAACTTGCTGTGGAATATACACAGAGAACCTAAAGCGCCTCAGGTGGAGTGAGGACCTCAGCCTGAACATCTTGCAAGAAAGCATGAACGCAATAAGAGGAGGAATCGACCAAGAAGCCTCGCCGACTGCGACATGGTCAATGCTCTGCTCACTATATTATAAACAGAAATGGAGAGTATAGGGATTTTATCCACCTTGGTGGACGGAAAAGTACTCCTGATCCCCAGGGTAACTATATAACAAAAAGGAGGAGTACCACCATAGATAAGGCTGAAAAGCGATATCGGTGGAATGGAATTCTAATGAGGAAAAAGAAGAAGTCCTTCTCTGTTTTTAATAAACCCCTCACTCACCGACCTGGTCGGTGACATGCTTCATCATCGGGGCCACCTTGACAGCTGAGTGCCATCAAGGTGTGCTGCAACACCTGGGATACAGTGGAGCGGGTATCTGAGTGATGAATGTAGAAAAAAGAAATCAGTGAGTTAAAAATTGTCCTGGTATGGCTTATTCAAAATATTTATTCTAAGACTACTGGACAATAATAAAAACAGTGTGTGTCGATACAGTGAAGGTTTAATTATGACCAAATGTATCTGTGATATCTATGTGAGGTCTACATGTTTCAAACCGTAAGGAAATTGCCGGTTTTTCTTCAGGACCAAATAAAAGGTGTTAGGTGGTCAGGGTACACTAACACCCTGCCATACCTGCAACCCTTTGTTCCCAAATAACAAAAGGTTTTTATAGGGCAAAGAAAAAGCAACCCAAAAGTGCTTGTATTTAAAAGCAGAAAAACCTGTAAAGAAAAAGAAATTTTAAGTCAACAAAACTAGTTACATGCCTGCAACGTAGTGAAGTGATGGAATCTGCTATTTCTGTGAATCATCCCACAGCCATTTAATGCAAACTACTCAAGTGCGGTGATCGAGTATTGTTTTTCAGTGAAATTAGGGTTGTTTGTAGATACACCTATCAATATAAATGTGAAGGTGAACGAGCAAAGTCTATTCACTGCATGTTCGTTTAGGCTAAACAGTGCGTGCCTAAGTATTATCCATATCTTAATGGTGCCAGGGATTACCGACGTGCTAAGAGTACAACTTGATCCAAAATAGACAATACAATACAGACAGAACACATAACACATATTGTAAATAAAACGTGCTCACTCCTCTTTAGGGGTTAGAATGCTGCACGGGTTTAGAGGGAAAGGGAGGCCACAGTACAGGAAACGTATTCTGTAAATGGAAAGTATAACAGATCAGCAGAGTACTTGGTGGAGTGCTTATCAGCACCAAATTGCTGCTCGAGTTGGGCAAGTAGAAACGGACGCGTTTCTTTTTTGTGCAGCAGGAATCTACTTACAGTTTCAGTGGTCTGTCTACAGCCGTATACCTATTGCGCCCCTCCGTACACCCGTCAAGAGCCAAATGCGGAGCCGGAGGTAAAGGCAGCCGCCATCGGGGTCGAAGTGGGCGTGGTTTCCGTGACGTAATGACGTCACGCGGCCACAGGGAAAACTATGGAAGCCCGTAAGGTAGAAGGGGGTTACCATAGAAACGGAACGGAGATTCCAAAAAAGCTCCATTGAGAGGAGCGTCCAGACACTGGGCGATGGTCACGGAAACGTGGGGGGTATGATCTCATACATGGAAATGAAAAAGAGAGTTAGCCATTCAACATGGGGTATATTAGAACCATGGTAGAATAGGGTATACGCCAAAGTGTATGGAGTCTTATAATGGTATTTAGGAGAGTACACTTGCCCAGGGTATATTATCGTTCAGACCATTTACATGTGTGGATAATCTGTATACCCATCTTTGCTCTTTCTCATACAGACGTTTTTGTATGTTTGGTCCAGGGGCCACTTGCTCAATGATAGTCCAAAACATATCGTTTGGTGTGTGGCCTTTCTCAATGAAATGATCAGTAAGTCGGGTTGCATTTTTCTTGCAGGGTATGGTGCTGCGATGTTCGCATATCCTTTGTTTGACTTTACGGGTGGTCATTCCTATGTATCGTTTCTTGCATGTACATTCGATCAAGTATACCACATTGTTATTGTTGCAATTGGTGTGTGAAATTTGCCTCCAGATCTTGCCAGTTTCCAGATCAAGTGTTTTTGTATTCCTGGTCAGATGACATACACTGCAATCACCGCAGCAGTAGTGACCGGTTACATCTGGTAAACCCCAGGTCCTGGTAATA
The DNA here is from genome assembly GCF_964263255.1 of Lissotriton vulgaris. Lineage (NCBI taxonomy): Eukaryota > Metazoa > Chordata > Amphibia > Caudata > Salamandridae > Lissotriton > Lissotriton vulgaris. Next base: position 273,490,429 of record NC_141695.1, on the reverse strand, counting down.
GATGGTGTGGTTGAGGCTGTCCTTATTTTGGGTCTAGTGTTGACAAGAGTGTCTTTTAGACTCTGTGACTCCTTGAAAGAAAACAGAGGCTTCTCCCAGTGTAGATTCCCAGTGTTCACGATAGCCCAGTGTTTATTTATGCTTCTGGTCACCTGATTCGATATTGAGTTAAATGTGGTCACACATGTCAGGGGTATTTCCTCATTTGTCTCAGTTTTTTCTTCGAGGAGTGCCTCTCTGGGCTGATTTCTGGCCCTCTTTTGGCATTTGTTCACTATTTTATTAGGATAACCACGGTTACCTAATTTTTCAGATAGGTCCTTTGCTTGTTTCTTGTATTCAGACAATTTGCTGCAGTTTCTGCGCAGTCTTAAAAACTGTCCGTAGGGTAGGTTCTCCCTTAGCGGCCAAGGATGGAAACTCTCAAATCTTAAAAAGTTGTTTTTTGATGTAGGTTTGTAGTTAGTTCTTGTCTCCAGATGATTTCCTTCTTTGCTAATAACTACATCAAGAAACACAATTTCCTATTTGTCATAGCAATTGGTGAATTTGAGGTTGTTGTCACAAGTGTTTATCCAGGTGATGAATTGATCAAGGTGTTCGACAGGTCCTTGCCAAATCGCCAGGACTTCATCAATGTAACGTCTCCAAAAAGTCAGATTTTCGCGAAAAGGGTTTATTTCATTCAGAATAAATTTGTTTTCAAAGTCATAAACGTACAAACCAGCTATGCTGGGGTCAAAAAAGCTTCCCATTGACGTGCCCCCAGTTTGCAAGAACAGGGTACCCTCGAATTCAAAGTAGTTGCGTTTTAGAGCCAACTTAGCACATTCCAAGATGAAAGCTTTTGATGTGTGAAAAGGCCAGTCTGCATTGTCTAGAGTGTTACCCAGGACTCGGATAGTGTCGTCCTGGGGTATGCTCGTGTACAGACTCTCAATATCAAAACTGAGTAAGACAGTATTTTCATCAACCTCTAGATTCTGTAGTACATTTAGTAGGCTCTTAGTGTCCTGTAGGTAAGTGGCTGATTTCTGAACAATAGTTTTCAAGAAAAAATCACAGAACCTTGAGAGAGGTTCCAACAAGGAGCCAATGCCTGAGACGATTGGTCGTCCAGGTGGGGGTAGTCTGCCCTTATGCATTTTGGGCAGGATGTAAAAATAAGGGATTTTGCCTTCGGTAGTACATAGGTAGTCTGCTTCCTGTTTGGATATTGTGCCAGAGGATTCTGCAATTTCAACTAATTGATGAATTTCAGCCTTCAATTCACCTGATTAACCTTTTTCCAGCCAAACAGCAGACCCAAAGGCCATTCCAGCATCGCAAGTACACAATGTCAACTCAGACCAAGTCACTTAAGAAAGCGAGAAACAACGCGTTGCGGTCACTCGCAAAATCTCCAGGGAACAGTGACTGTCTAATCTACTACCAAGTTGCTCAGAAGACTTTCAGGCTGGCAATGACCAAAGACAAACAGTTGCATGAAACCCAACTCTGGTGTAAACTGGTGTGGGAGAGTAAGAGTAAAGACTCAAGAAAATTTTGGGCCTTAATTAACAACATTAATCAGAGCACATTGAGCTTCGGTACAGCAAACATACAAGAATCGGACTGGGTAACATTTCTAACCGACCACTTTAGATCCTTTGAACATCCAAGACCAACAGGTCCCTACCCTCTAGGAGAGACTAATGGAGTACACTATGCTAACGAGGCCCTGGAGGTGACTCAAGAAAAGGTGGCTACAGCAGTGACAAAAGCAAGATCAGACGGAGCACCTGGTCCAAACGGCCTGCCACAGAGCCTGTTCAAATCTGACCCACCCTTTTGGTCAGGAATTTTAACAAACCTTTCCAACTATGCTTCGAACACTGCAACAATCCCCGACTCGTGGCGGGGTGCTATAATCCACCCAATTTATAAATCGGGATCCCGCTCTTTGCCGAATAATTACAGACTGATCGCCCTACTGGACATTGAGGCCAAGCACTACGCAGGCCTCCTCTTGGAGGACCTGAGGATATGGGCAACGGAATGTAACTTGATCCCATTGAACCAGACAGGGTTTGTGGCCAACTCAGGGACCATGACTAATTTATTAGCTGTATCATAGTCGACAAGGCACTTCTAACATCTAGGCCAGTGTTTTGTTGCTTTGCCGACTTCAAAGCAGCATTCGACAGGGTCCCTAGGGCAGATCTATGGGAAAAACTAAGAAAATGGGGGATCCCAGACAAACTCTTGGAAGCCATTATCCAACTCCACTCCCGTACTTGGGTTCGAGTGAAGTTGGGGTCCGGCACACACCTCTCGCGGAAAATTATGAGAAATAGAGGCGTGAAGCAGGGATGTGTGCTGGCCCCTCTTCTTTTTAATCTGTTTATATCAGATCTGTCAAGTACCCTGGACGACACAAACAGTCACCCCCCAAAGGTGGGAGGCATGGCCATAAACAACCTATTGTATGCCGATGACCTGGTTCTTTTTAGCCTTACCAGGGTCGGGCTGCAAAGGCTACTCGATAAACTGCTGAGCTACACAATTACTAACCAATTAGAGGTCAACCTTAAGAAAACACAAGTTGTCCCCTTTGGTAAAAAACGATACGCCGGTGGTGGGTGGCTATTTGATAAAACAAGCCTCGCTATAGGTCAGTCATATAAATATTTAGGTGTCCACTTAGACTCCAGAGGTAACCTATCAAAACAGCGCAACGAGATCGCAGTTAAAGCCACGTCCCTGGCAGTGTCACTAAGCAAGCTTTCCAAAAATCTATCAGGCCCAACACTGGCACCTCTCTTGGAAGTCATGAGAGCTAAAATTGGCCCCACTCTTTCTTACGGCATTGAGATACTTAGGGGTATATTGAACACTGCCTTAAACCAGCACACAACCAGAATTTATAAAAGAGTTCTCCGACTCCCAAAGTCTGCATCTCCTTCGCAGATAAGACTAGAGATGGGGCTTTCTAATTATGAGGCCTTAAACGTGGGCACTTACTTAAAGTTTTGCCATAAATTAAGACAGGCGGACTCAGGTACCCTAGAAGCCTTAGTCTGGCTAGAAATCACTCAGAATAACCCATGTGGAACGTTTGGTCGCCTTTTCAAGGACGCCATTGATCTAATGTCAGCAAGTGATCTATGGGTCCTGAATCCCAGTCAGTCAGCATTTAAAATGGCTATTAAAAAATGTGTGAGAATGAGATCGCTAAACATGGATAAAGCACTTTTTGCAAAACGTAGCCACTCCTGGGCACTCATAAACTCATACAGACGGCCAGCTCCCGCAACTTATCTGTCTTGTACATACTCATTGTATCTTAAACGTAGCCTTATAGCAATCAGAATGGGTGACTGGCGTTTTTTGCAAGATCGGCCCTCCTGGCAACGTACGGTGGAAGACACAACCTGTAGAGGGTGTGGCAAAACGGGGGAAACTTTGCTTCACGTGGTTTGCCTTTGCCCTTTTTATAATTCTCAACGTAGGTGCAAACTAAAAGCCGAATGGAACAGGTTGGGTGCCCGGACCTGCAGGCAAGCCATCATCGTGGCCTTGAACCCATAAAACACAGTTTTAAATATAAGGCTAGCCAATTTCATTCAGCAAGCATATCATAATTTTAACCAATTGAGTCCCCACTGAGCCTTGCCCAGATCCTTTTAACTACTAATACACCTTACAACATCTATTAACTTCTAAGGAAGCAAAAATGAAACAACTATAAAATGTATTGTAAGAGTATTGGGCTGTTTTTATACATAAGCTACCATTGGACGCGTTCATCTCATAATGTCATTCAATAATGACATTGTGGGACACCCCCGCGCCGCACGGCCACCAGCGGCTGCGTGTGCCCCTTAGCCTTGTCCCTGCCGCGCTGCCTGCCTCGCCGCCGGCTGACTCTGTTGTCGTTTGTTTTGTTTTTGTTTTGTTCGCCATTTGTGCTTGTTAAATTGTATTTCTTGCCCGTGTTAGCGTTTTTTTGATTTCCATTAGTGCCTGTATTTTTCAGCTTGTGTCCTTCCTGTTTGCGCGCCTACCTCGCCGCCCTCTGTCTTCCCTCCCCGCTCCCCGCTTCCCGCCACCACCGCAGACCCCGCCCCTTTTTTCCTTCTGTTCCCTCCCCGCTCCCGCCTCCCAGCTGCTCCGCCCACCCGCGCACTTGGCCTTTATATGGCCTTTATATGGCGACCGTGCGACACAGGTGAGTGTGACCCACTTGTGGGACACCCCCGCGCCGCACGGCCACCAGCTGCTGCGTGTGCCCCTTAGCCTTGTCCCTGCCGCGCTGCCTGCCTCGCCGCCGGCTGACACTGTTGTCGTTTGTTTTGTTTTTGTTTTGTTCGCCATTTGTGCTTGTTAAATTGTATTTCTTGCCCGTGTTAGCGTTTTTTTGATTTCCATTAGTGCCTGTATTTTTCAGCTTGTGTCCTTCCTGTTTGCCCGCCTACCTCGCCGCCCTCCATCTTCCCTCCCCGCTCCCCGCTTCCCGCCACCACCGCAGACCCCGCCCCTTTTTTCCTTCTGTTCCCTCCCCGCTCCCGCCTCCCAGCTGCTCCGCCCACCCGCGCACTTCGCCTTTATATGGCGACCGTGCGAACGCGCAGCGGGCGCGCCGATTGTGCGCCGAAGGCGCGCCAAAGGTAAGCCCGTCTGTGCCCGTCCGCGACCGGATCGCGACCAGCGCCAGGACCCCTGGCCCACGCAGACCCCGACCTACCCGCCTGACGTACTCCGCCGCCACCCTCATCGCTCTCAACTCCGGCCGACTCCCAGAATGCCATCAAGCCACACCACGACGCACCCACGGACCTTTCAGCTGCCACGCCTGCAAATTCACCTGCATCCGGACCTGCCTCACACCAGCACCCGCCAAGTCGAACACCAGCAGCACCCACCTCAAGTGCATCCTGCTCAACACCCGCTCCGTCCACAGACACGCTATCGAACTCTGGAACCTCCTAGACGCCACAGCCCCTGACGTTGCCTTCCTCAGGGAGACCTGGATGAACGCCTCTTCAGCTCCCGACATCGCCATCGCTATCCCAGAGGGCTACAAGATCGTCCGGAGGGACCGCAACGCCAACCAGATGGGAGGAGGCATCGCCATCATCCACAAGAACACCATCCGTCTCACGCCCAGCACCGACAACACCCTGACCACCGCCGAACACCTGCATTTCCAGATCCACACCAACCCGAACACCACCCTCAGAGGCACCCTGATCTACCGACCCCCTGGACCACGCACACAATTCAGCGAGGACATCGCCGACTTCGTCAGCCCGCATGCCCTCCCCTCCTCTGACTACATCCTCCTGGGGGACCTCAACTTCCACCTGGAGAACAACAACGACCGCAACACCACCACCCTGCTGGACAACCTCGCCAACCTGGGACTCAAGCAACTGGTGTCCACCCCCACCCACCTCGCCGGACACACACTCGACGCAGTCTTCTCTTCCAGCACAGACATCGACTTCAGCCACGCCACAGAGCTTCAATGGACGGACCACAGCTGCGTCCACTTCACCTTCAAGAGAACGACGACCCACCACCACCAGCAACAGGCCGCCCGCAGAAGCTGGAACAAGATCACAGCAGACCAGCTCGCCACCTTCCTGAGCCAGCACCCTCCTGCCAGCTCAGCGAACCCCAGCCAGGCCGCCGACAACCTCACGAAGTGGATCAGCATCTGCGCGGACGAGCTCGCCCCGCTGAGGACCCCGCCCAGCAGACCCGGCAGCAAGAAAGCCCCGTGGTTCACCGACGAACTCAAGAGCTCCAAGAAGAACTGCCGAGCCCTCGAGAAAGTCTGGAGAAGGGAACGTACACCGGACAACAGGACCTCCTTCAAGCTTGCCACCCGGAAGCACCACCAGCTGATCCGCGCCGCCAAGAAAACAGCATTCAAGGAACGGTTGGACAACAACGCACACAACTGCAAGGAACTCTTCAACATCGTGAAAGAGCTTTCCAACCCCAGCGCAGGAAACAACGACATCACCCCATCGCAAGACCTCTGCAACTCCCTCGCTTCATACTTCCACAACAAGATCGCGGACATACACAACAGCTTCAACAACCAACCAACGCACACCATGACCGAACAATCACCCCCCACCACCACCCTCCACGCCTGGACCCCGATCAGCACCGAAGACACCATCCGCACGATGAACTTCATCCACTCCGGATCACCGACCGACCCCTGCCCTCACCACGTCTTCAACAAGGCCGACGCTGTCATCGCACCCCACCTGCGAGACATCATCAACACATCATTCGACACCGCCACCTTCCCTGAGAGCTGGAAACACGCCGAACTCAGCGCCCTACTCAAGAAACCAACAGCGGACCCCACCGAACTCAAGAACTACCGCCCCATCTCGCTCCTCCCGTTTCCAGCCAAAGTCATCGAGAAGACCGTCAACAAGCAGATGGCCGCCTTCCTCGAGACGAACGGATCCCTCGACACCTCACAGTCCGGCTTCCGAGCCAATCACAGCACCGTGACCGCCCTCATCGCCGCCACCGATGACATCCGAGCCCTGATGGACAATGGAGAAACAGCGGCCCTCATCCTCCTAGACCTCTCCGCGGCATTCGACACGGTCTGCCACCGCACCCTAGTACAGCGCCTCAGCAACATCGGAATCCAGGACAAGGCGCTGGAATGGATCATCTCCTTCCTCGACGGAAGAACACAGAGAGTCCGCCTACCACCGTACAAGTCAGAGGCCTCCGAAGTCATCTGCGGCGTCCCTCAAGGATCATCTCTCAGCCCCACCCTCTTCAACGTCTACATGAGCCCCCTTGCGGCCATCGTACGCAAACACAACCTCAGCATAATCTCCTACGCCGACGACACCCAGCTGATCCTCTCCCTGACCAACGACCCCGCCTCCGCCAGAGCCAACCTGCACGAAGGGATGAAAGAGGTAGCCGAGTGGATGACGACCAGCCGCCTGAAACTGAACTCTGACAAGACGGAGGTCCTCATCCTGGGCTCTTCCCCCTCCGCCTGGGACGACTCCTGGTGGCCTCCCGCCCTGGGCACCGCACCCAAACCGACAGACCATGCACGCAACCTGGGCTTCATCCTGGACTCCTCCCTCTCCATGACCAGGCAAGTCAACAACGTCTCCTCGGCGTGCTTCAACATCCTACGCATGCTACGGAAGATCTTCCGGTGGATCCCCACCGAGACCAGGAAGACCGTCACCCAGGCCCTCGTCACCAGCCGACTGGACTACGGCAACGCCCTCTACGCCGGTACCACCGCCAAGCTCCAGAAGAGACTCCAGCGGATCCAGAACGCCTCAGCCAGACTCATCCTCGACATCCCACGAACCAGCCACATCACCGGACATCTGAGAGACCTTCACTGGCTACCCGTCAACAAAAGAATCACCTTCCGCCTCCTCACCCACGCACACAAAGCCCTACACGACCAAGGCCCGAGCTACCTCAACAGCCGGATCAACTTCTACGCTCCCAAACGCCACCTCCGATCAGCCAACCACGCCCTCGCCGCCGTCCCCCGCATCCGAAGAGCGACTACAGGAGGAAGGTCCTTCTCCTACCTGGCCGCCAAGACCTGGAACTCCCTCCCTCCCGACCTGCGCCTGACCCAAGACCACCTCTCCTTCAGGAAGAAGCTGAAGACCTGGCTGTTCGAGCAGTAGCGGCACCCCCCCCCCCCCCAGGGCCTTGAGACCCTACGGGTATGTAGCGCGCTCTATAAGTGTCACTGATTGATTGAATAAGAAGGATCAAGTTGTGGATAACCTCTACTTTTTAATCGACTGTTAAACAATTTATCGTGTCTTTGTACTTTTTTAATATTTGTATTATAATGTGAATTTAGCATTCTTTTAAAGATATTTGTGTTATATCTAAATAAAGACATTTTTGACAATAAGCGATAGGTACCAACATACCTCACTGCACAACCAATGACACAATAAAAAAACTGACGCAAGAAGACACATCCAATCCCTTTCCATACAGACACACGTGCACAACAGTCTGAACAGGTATCACATGCAACACATTACTTCCTGAAATAAGCAACAAAACTACATCCAACATCCATATGCCACAAACCATACCAGTTGGCCAGACCAGTACAATAAGCAACACACACCCGAACAATCCTTTACACCAAATATATCAGGAAACAACGTGTACACCTCTTAGCAAATTAACAAGCACTCACGACCCATTCAGATGCCAAACAACACTAGACATTCCAAACACTCTCAACACAACCATTACGTGCGAGACAAAACACATTCCCAACTCAATCCTGACGTGTGAGGAAAAACACAATCACAACGCAACCCTGACGTGTGAGGAATAATACTGCCAATGCAACCATGACGTGCGAGGCAAAACACATTCCCAACACAACCCTGACGTGTGAGGGACACTACTGGCAACGCAACCATGACGTGCGAGGCAAAACACATTCCTAACACAACCCTGACGAATGAGGAAGAACACATCCCCAACACAACCCTGACGTGTGAGGGACACTACTGCCAACGCAACCATGACGTGCGAGGCAAAACACATTCCCAACACAACCCTGACGTGTGGAGGAACACAACACCAACTAACAAATTACACTAAAACTGGGTGACACTACTACAGTCATCTCATACCCCCAACCAAGGACTAAAAATGGGAGACTTAACCCTACTGCAGTCACCCCATACACAACACAAACCAATGAAAGGCCCCCCCTCATACATAACACCATAATTAACTTAAACACAGTGGTGAAGTCTTGAGACCTTTGACCCTAACCCTTCAGACACCATTCTTATGTTTTCCGTTGCGTTTCAAGTTCATGGACACTTTCCTTTTTCAGTCACTTTTGGGCTCACAGGCCCACTACTATACAGCTTCTTCTTTATTCACAGACAGCTGCTGTATCTGGGACTTCTGAGCAGTTCCTGCAACAACTAGCTCTGAAACCAGATTCCAAAACTTGAGCAAAAATTCAACTCTTCAAAACGGTTTTCATCTGTGCACCTAGCCGTTAAAAAAAATGTTTTCCATGAGCACTGTTGCCATGTGTATATGTTGTCAACCCTCTTGTAATCCCGTTAACAACACATTCTAAATTGAAAACGATGACAGTACCTGTTTCTCCACACAAACGGCATAGCGCTAAATGTTATGTTATGTTATGTTATTTATTTGTTAAAGCGCAAACAGCTGCCCCAGCAACGGAGCGTCCCGGCGCTGACCTAACCAGTACCTGAGGGGGGGGAACCAGCAAAGGGATTAGATGACAGAGAAAAGATGGGTTTTGAGTGCTTTTCGGAAAGCAATCAGATTGGTAAGGGCACGGATATGCGGAGGTAGGGAGTTCCATAGCTTAGCTCCTAAGACCTTAAAGGAACGTCCACCCTGTCTACAGAGCTTAGTTCGGGGGACCATCACGAGGTGTTGTCCCAGAGAGCGCAGGTTGCGCTGGGGCGTGTATGGTACCAGGAGCGGGCGCAGGAGTTCAGGGCAGTCAGAATTGAGAATTTTAAATGCCATAGTCAGGGTTTTAAATTGGATCCGAGATTCGATTGGCAGCCAGTGCAAATTGCGAATGGTGACTCTGGCAGAGCACCTGCGTGGGAGACCCACCACTGCTCTGGCGGCCGAGTTCTGGATTCGCTGCAGTCTTGCTAGTTCAGCTTTGTTTGCCCCCAAGAGTAAGACATTGGCGTAATCCAACCGGGCAAGAATCATAGCTTGCATAATGAGTTGACGGGTTTTGGCGTCAAAAAATCCAAGTATGGGGTTAAGGCTCCTCATGAGACCCACACACGTGGATGCCACTTTCTTTGTGTGGGACTGAAAGCTAAGTGAGGGGTCGAGCCAGACACCTAGGTTTTTGACGACTTCTTTTGGCACGGGGGTGGGGCCAAGCACAGAGGGCCACCAGTGATGGTTCCAGAGGGAGGGGTTTTTTCCCAGGAGGAGGACCTCCGTTTTCCCGGCGTTTAGCTGCAGGCAGTTGAGTGTCATCCACTGTGCGACTGCTGCGAGGCCATCTCTGAATTTGGTTGCCGAAGGTGAAGGACCTTCTGAGAGTGTGATGACCAGCTGTGTGTCATCAGCGTAGGACACCAGCGTGAGATCCCACTCTTTTGCTACCACTGCGAGAGGCTGAACGTATAGGTTAAATAGGGATGGGCTAAGCGCCGACCCTTGGGGGACCCCTTGCCGGATGGATTGGGGTTGAGAGATGTAGGGGGGGGCTGAAACTCGAAAGGACCTGTCTTCTAAGAAGGACTGGAACCATTCAAGGGCTGATTCGCCAATCCCAATGGCTTCAAGTCGTTTCAGCAAGATGTTGTGTGAGACCGTGTCAAAGGCCGCGCTGAGATCCAGCAGGATCAGCGCGGCACTTTGACCGGCGTCTAGGATACCTCGAAGGTGCTCCGTAGTGGTCAGCAGAGCCGACTCAGTGCTGTGACCTGGCCCGAAGCCGTTTTGGGAAGGGTCCAGGACATGGTTTTGCTGCATCTGATGAGATAGTATTTTGTTGACATGAGCTTCAGCCAGTTTTGACGTCCAGGGGAGCAGGGAAATAGGCTGGAAGTTTTCTGGTTTATTGGGGTCCAATGTGGGTTTTTTGATGATGGGTGAAACCCACGCAGATTTCCAACAGGTGGGGACCACCGCTGAGGAAAAGGAGAGATTGAGTAGTTTGGAAAGCGAGGGGAGAAAGAAGTCAAGTGATTCCAAGAATTTGGACGGTCGCATGGGGTCTGCAGGGGAGCCAGACTTGACCTGTCTACATAGTTTAGAGAGGTCGTCGAGGGATATGTCGGGTATTCTTAGCAGTTTAGATGTCTCTGCCGTCGATTGGGGGGTGTTAATGGGCGTAGCATCGTCTTGTGGAAAGGACGCGTAGATCTTCCTCACCTTTTCAGTAAAAAAGGTGGCAAGGTCCTCGCATTGTTTCAGGGAGGTGATGCAGGAGCCTGGATTGGGAATTTTCTGGAGATTTTGGACTAAGTTGAAGATGGTTTTGGTGGGGTTGGAGCTGCGTTCGATTTCCTTAGCGTAGAAGGAGGCTCGAGTAGTGCGAATCGCCTTGTGGTAGGTGCGGAGTTTAGATAGGTAGAGGGTTTTGTTAGTGTCTAAGTATTCTTTCCTCCACTCGCGTTCGGCTTTTTTGCACTCTTTCCGTAACATTTTGAGTGAGTCATTGTACCATGGGTTAGAGGGGGAACTGCGGGTTTTTGTCCATTTGAGTGGAATTAAGGCATCAAGCCCTGTGACTATCCATTCGTGGAAGGCGGCGTAGACTGTATTAATATCCCTATTCTCAACGGGGAGGTGGAATTCTCCTAGGTGGTTGATGAGGTCTCCGGAGATGAGTTTGTGCCATGGTCGTTTGTGACTAGAGTTGGTCGTAGCTTTGGGGGGCAGTTTTTTTGTCATAACATTTAATTTAACAAGAAAGTGATCAGTCCAGCCCATGGGTTCAGGGGGGTCAACCGTGATTTCCGATAAATTAGAGAAAACGGGATCCAATATGTGCCCCGCAGTGTGGGTGGGGGAGTGAACCAAGGGGTTTAGCTGCAAGGCCGTGATGTCGGCTAGCAGGTTTTTGATTGTGGGGTCAGTGGTGGAGTCGAAGTGGAGATTGAGATCACCCAAGATGGTGAAGTTGGGGGAGGAGACTGCCAATGTGTGAGCAAGTTCCAAGAGTTCCTCAATAAATCTGGCGGAGGGACCAGGAGGCCGATAGATGTAAAGGCCAGAGAGAGTGAATTGCGGGCAAGTGGCAATCTTGAAGCGTGCGCATTCGCAGCCCCAGATTTCCTCTTTGGTGAAGGAGCAGTTGTATTCAGTTCGGTATACAACGGCTATTCCACCGCCTCTAGAGTCTCTGTTGACCAGTTTCATAGAGAAACCGTTGGGCAGCGTGAGATTTAAAATGCTAGTTTGGTCGTTATGGAGCCAGGTTTCACATATAAATAGAATGTCTGGATTTTCTTCCATAATGAGAGTGTTGACTTCTGCATGGTGCTTTGCGAGGGATCTAACATTCAGTTGCAGAACCCGGAGGGAGGGCAGTTTAGGTATCGCTGCTGTATCACTTACCAGGCTGGGTAGGGGCGTAGCAAAATTACAGGCCTCACACTGAAGTGTAGTTCGTCCGAGTAGACCGTCGAGCTTGTTGCATCTAGTTTTGGCGTTTAGAGCAAGGAGCTGGTCTCTGTCATAGCTGATTCGGAGTGTGGGATTTTGTGCAGGGGGACTGGCGAGAGGCGATGTCTTGGCGATGACGGGCGCAGACGGGCTTGCCTTAGGCGCGCCTTCGGCGCGCAAACGGCGCTCCCGCTGCGCTCGTCCGCTGCGCTTCCTCCAGATGCACATTTATCCCGGGGGTAAGGGGGTGTGGCCTCTAGGGGGCGTGGCCTCTAGGGGGCGTGGTCAGCGCGCATGTCATTTCGAAAACAGCCTTGGTAATATCACGACTTGACAACAAACAAAATGGAGGCACGCTTTTTGACGTAGAGCCGGCTGGTTCTCGTCCATAATAAGCATTAAATCAAGATGAGCCATGAAGTGCTGTCAAGTCACAGAGGGCGCCGGTGAGGTAAACCATTGGAAAAGTAAACAGACTCGTCTCATGCTGAATTTTGAAAGAAAACGGCAACCGTTATCTAAAACTACCGTAAGACAAAAGTACATATTTCCCCTATATTTCCCTGTTGTTATGCACTCCTGATATCTTAAAAAAAAAAAAAAAATCACAGCGCCGTCTCAACACTTTCCCATCACAAAGGCTCAAATACACATGGTAATCTTGAACTTTCCACACCGAGGCTCGATTTTGGCCTCCGGACACCAAGAAAACAGGCAACAGCTGGTTTACAAGTACTTCAGACTCCGAGGCTCGATTTAACATCGGAACCACACAGCAGTTGGCAATGTACACGGAGGCTAGATTCTACCTTGCCCCCAGACAACAAAGAAATTTCACATAAATCGGTAGCTTGATCACGCTAGATACCGCTGTCAGGTTAGGGTTAAATGTCATCAAATACTTTGCTCCGAGGCTCGAGTTAGTGCCCCCGAACCACCAACCGATTTCCAATCTGTTGCAGCCTTTGGTTAAAGCTCAATTATAATTTTGCACCATAAGAAAGCTTGTAAAGACTTCACAGAGGCTCGATTTTATGCCCCCGAACAACATCCAAACCAAACCACAGCTGGTAATACGCAAATGTATCTGGCAAACTTGGGTTTCAGGGCGACCGATGACCGGGTCACTGATTTTTAATTGCCAGACAGCATTCAGACACACTTATAAGTACCATTAAAAGTCAATTACCTTGAGATTTCCCAGTTTCCGATTTTCTGTACTTTCGAGTTTCCTTTACCAACAAGCTTTGACTTCTCATTTCCGTTTGAGTTAAGTCACTATTTTGTTTCAATTTTCCTTGAATTTGCACGCACGGGTTCTTCTTCAAAATGTCGCCAAATAAAGTAATCGGAAAGAAGCTGGAACTATAGATAAGTAAATTACTTTATTAAGTTATGATGTTAAGTAGTAAGTTATAATGACAACCCCATCAGGAGCAGCTGTCCTGCTGCTCAGCCCTCACCCAACTGACATTCACAGAACACTAACATTCCATTCATCCAACATTCCACATCTCATACATACAAGCTGAGCAGCAGGAAGATATAAGATACAACAAACTTCAACTTTAGTTTTAAAATGTTTTCAGAAACATACCCTACAGATGTTAAAAACATGATTACCATAACTATGTATATTAGACATACCATTCCATACATACCATCCAGGCATGAAAAATAGGGCACCAATCTTAAAGAGTCTTTCATGAGACACAAGCGCCATCACCATCCTGCAGCTTGACAATTATGAATAGTAAATGACAAATACAATTAGATTTCATAATATCAACTGTTTTAATACAGCCATCACATGCCTTTCTGCTTCCATGCACATTTACATGCTGTTCATGGCGCAGTTAATATCAAAAAGGGTTGGTCCTTTGTACCAAGAGGGGCTGCTATTTAGTGTAGATCCTGTTGACTTGTTTTAACTGGTGTTGTAGATCATGTATACTAGAGTGATGACACTCCTACAGCTTAAAGGAATACTGAAAGTGTAAACTACACTATTGCGAACTTTACTGTAAATGTAGTCTTTAGAAATTCACACAAAAACTAGAGCAGAGAACTCAAGAAAGAATTCAAGAACTGAACAATGTATTCCAAATATGTCTACCTGGACTTGATGAGGGTAGTTTGATTTAGAGTGGTTAGTCTGCGAAGGACAGCGGCTCAGGTTGTTGCCTCCTTACTAGTTCAATGTAGTTCATCATAGAGCTAGATGCCGTCCTTTGGATAGTGGTCCCAGAATGTCTGATCCTTAAGAAGATTAACACTGTAAAGGTGTATATCATACAATATTGTGACAGTATCTCAAAGTCATATATGTAGTGCTGTGTTAAGATCTGGAAACCTTTTTAGACATGAAAGCCTCATCCACAGTAATTTGTCCAGCTGTGGATGTGCGGTCTTCAGCATTGCTCATACGTCAAAGTAAGACCTGTTAAAAGATCACTCTTGTGTATAAGGATTGGCGGTAATACAGTTAAGAGGCCCCGATTTTAAATAAAATGCAATAAGACAATGTTTTTATTACTAATAGTAGTTGGCACTCCACTTGTCACAAGTTCTTTGCACCAAGACATATTTGAATATTTTGTTTTACTCACCCTGCTTTCTTCTTCAGTTTTAATTTAGAGTATCTGCTAATATGGTCTCGGGCTCATGGTGTATATTAGTGTCCTGATGATGATCCTGGTATTCGCAGATGACTGAAACGCTGTCAACTGAATATACAGATTACCTACTTCTGAATATATGATTTGTTATATTGGGCTGTAGTGTTCTTGTTCTTTTACACAGAAGATGATCAAGTTTATCACATGCCTGTGTCGCTTCTGAAGGAGCACCGAGCATGTTGTCCTGCACTGGCACTCACAGTTCCATTTTTGTAACTTTAATTGTTTAATGGATTAAAATTGTAATTTGACTGGATATCGTTTTTGCATATTCCTTTAATTAGTGACCTGCGTTACCAATCTAAAGCTGGCACTTATTAAATGCAATAAGGTTAGTCAATGGGAGTGGTAGGCCCTTTAACAGTGAAAAATGACTCTAGACGTTTTTCACTGAGAGGACATGTAAACTTTAAGTATGCATGTCCCACTTTTTAAATACAATGCACCCTGCCTTGTGAGCCTTTAGGGCCTCTCTTAGGGCGGACTTATAAGTATTAGAAAAGAAAGATTTAGACCTTGTAAAGTGTTTATTTTGCCAGGTATGAATGGCAGTTTAAAACAGCACTACAAGTTGCTGTGTTGGGCCTGAGAAATGTTTTAAAAGGCTTTTTTAGTGGCTGGCACAAGGAGTGCTGCAGTCACGATTTCATCATTTAATTTACAGTCCCTAGGTATACTTGGTACCATTTTTAGGGACTTACAGGTAAATTAAATTTGCCAAATTAGATGTAGTCCAATTTCTCAATGCTTGAAGGGGAGCTTACAAGCACTCTGGTTAACTGGCTAAAAGTGCACAGTCCTAATATCAACAAAAATAGGTTCAGGAACAAAAAAGCTAGGGGAGACCCCTGCAGAAAGAGTCCGGTCCACCAATGTGCATGTGTGTGTTCTGTATGTATCCCTTCATCTAAGAATGATGAAGCTTTCTCATTTGCAGGCCCGACCCCTCCTTTATAAAAATATTGTAAAAATAAGTACATGTTATTTATTTCTCATTAAATAACATGCCATGTGGCCCATTGTGTCGTTGAGACTTTGGAGGAAAATGAAAGAAATGACACACATTTTAAATATTCTCATAGGCAACGGGCGTGTTATGCCACTCATTTCCTCATTATGAAACAACGTGGAAAGTGTTATATAACTGTAAGTTATGTTGCAAGACTCACAGAGTACACGTGTCTTTTTGTCCTGCATAATAACCACAACTCTTGTTCTGCAAGATAATTCACTGCTGATATAAAAGCTTATTCTTCTCTGGGTTAATGAGTGCACTCAAAGCTCATACTTTAGCAGAGCCACAGAACGTCCTGAAATATGGGAGGAGGCGAAAGATGAGAACCAACTGTACACATCTGCTATTATCATGTGGGAATAATGCTGGCATCGTTTATGTAATGGAGATTTACAGTTATGAATAGAACAATAAATTACACACAGCACAAACACAAACAGAGAACAATACACAGATTTGACGTCTTTATCATATTCATTTTCTGCGGTGTAGCTCAGACCACCTATCAAACTATCTTTGACAAGCCTAGGCACATCAACAATATATATATATATATATATATATATATATATATATACTATATATATATATTTTGAATAGGGAAATCGCAACATTCTATTGGGAATAACTTTAGCGACGGTTGAGGAATCTGCCTGAAAATTACCTCAAATTTGCTCATTTACGCTCTGCTCCTTGCCTGAAATTTTGGGGGGGATTCGTCAAGCTTGGGCCGAGACAAAAGGGGGGTCCCAAAACGTGTTTTCCCCATGTTAATTTCCATAGGGCGGTGGACCTCACTTTTAGCCCGAACGGCTGAATGGATTTCCACCAAACTTCGCTAAATTGTAGAGACTGGTAGCCCGATGTGCCTTTGCTATGTCTCAAGATATGTGCTCCAGTGAATTTTGAGTAATTTAGGTTAAAAAAAATATATATATCTATAAGCGCTACGCGAGTTCGCGCACGGAAAGCTGATTGGCTCTCGGTGTCTGTCAACATTCCAAACAGTCCGGAGCGGCCGCCATCTTGTGTCTCGGTAGGATCGAGACACAAGAGGTGGCAAAAACAAAGGGGTAAATGACCATAAGGGGGCAAAGTAGACCCCCTAGGTTTGATGTGGGGGCCATAAAAGGGCCCAGCGGGGCAAAAAACATTTTTTTTTTTCGATTTGCGCGGGGGGAGCGCCCGGTACACGCACCGTGGAGTGGACCGGGGAGTGTACCATGGGGAAAAAAGAATGACAGAGTTTTAAAAAAATGTAGCCTTTTTTTATAAATTGGAGGTAGTTCTAAAAAGAACTGTTTTTTTTCTTCTTTTTGTTTTTTTATATATTTTTTTGTTTTTGGGAACATTTTATACTTTTTTGGGGTTTTATGAACAGTTTCATATTTTTTTGTATTTTTTATGGGGACAAACAAAAAACAGGGAATTGTAAACAGCTCAACTGGAACAAAAAAAACCAGGAAAAAATTAAGGCTTCTTTCTGCATCGGTGGTTGTCTACAGCACGGTTTATAAGTTTGATGCTCTGCTCCCCATAAGAAATGGTAGTCCCACAAAATATACAAGTAATCTTGTAGTCTCCAAACTGGCGTTGGATGCATAGGACCATCTCTCTAGTTTCCGGACCCGATGGAGTGGGTTGTTTAGAGGTGCTCGGAGAAGATTGGGGAGGGTTTTTGGTCAGTTCTATGACCTCTGCTGCAGAATAGTTATTGGGGTGCTTTTGTTGCATGTGGCGTAGCATTTTGTGATTCCCAAATGAATATTTTTTTGCAGGGTTCCCCCTGGAAAGTTCAGCGCCACAGATGAGACAGGTCACCTTTGCAGCATTAACTTTTTTGAAACCCCTTGGGATTTTAAAAAACTCCTATATAAAGTGCTCCTTAGGTTTATATGGGGGATTGTCTTCACGCAGGAACTGCCTTCTCTCCTCCTCCTCCTCCTCCTCCTCCTCTTCTTCTTCACCACCAATGTGATGTTGTGGTGGTCCTTGTGGTGGTGGTGGTGGTGGTGGTGGTGCAGGTGGTGCAGATGCTCCAGCTGCTGCTGCTACTGCAGCCATTTCTCTATCAATAGAAGCAGGTCTTCCTCACTCAAAGAATAAAGTGAGAATGTGGAAAAAAGGTGGGGCTTTCATCATTTGGAAAGCAAAACTGTTCTGAACCAATGAAAAGTGTTATTTTCAGGTCACATGAGCCGGGCTTTCATCATTTGGAAACCAAAACTGTTCTGAACCAATGAAAAGTGTTATTTTCAGGTCACATGACCCGACGCGCTTACGCTACGCGCCCCGGTGCGCGCCTGGCGGCGCTTACGTAGCGCGTTCGTATGTGCGTGGATGCTTCCGGGTGCGCTTACGCCATGCGTATCACGCGGATGCGGCTACGCGATACGTCACAATGTTGTTTTCGTTCACAGCAATAGCGCTACGGGACGCTCACCGGTACGCGCCCCAGGACAAAAAAATAAAAAATATGAACAATATACATAAAAAAATAGTATTACATAAATATACATTATTGGATTCATTATAAAAAATATTACATTTCATAGCTATAGAAATTTGCTATTAAAAAACCATTGAAATTCACTGAAAAAACCAAAGGTTTCACACCCGTTATAGTTAGGAATTAGCATTTAAAAAAACCTATGAAATTCACAGAAAAAAACATAGGTTTCACACCAGTTATAGTTAGGAATTAGCATTTAAAAAACCTTTGAAATTCACTGAAAAAACCATAGTTTTCACACCAGTTATAGTTAGGAATTAGCATTTAAAAAACCTATTAAATTCACTGAAAAAACCATAGGTTTCCCACCAGTTAGAGTGAGCTGGAAATTTTACTGACATAAAACCATTGAAATTTCCACGTTATAGTTAGTTGGACTCACTATAACTTGCGCGCTTGCAATGCACTGCTGATGACGTCACATATTACATCACTCATGACATGGTCAGTGACATCACTCATGAAGTAATTTTTTGGCAGTGTATGGTTTGAGGCAGGAAGTAGAACTATTTAAAAGTGCATGTGATGAAGCCTAAGTAAATTCATAATTATACCAGAGAAGCCTTAGTCAATCCATAATTATAACAGAGAAGTTTATCTCAATCTATAACTATAATAGAGGGACAGTAAATAAGTATCAGAAAATGTTTTTCCAAATTAACTTAAAGTGCACAACATAGTTCCCCTTACAAATTAACAACTTATCTTTGTTAAAGCAATTGAATATTTGAGTGAAAATCCTTTCCAAATGTACCTCAGGTAGTATTAGTCAAAATGGCTGTGTTTCCCTCACATTTTTCATATATATTGATGTACATAACCAATCAAATGTCAGCACATAAAAGTATAAAATGTAAGTAACATTTTAATTGGTTGAAAATGCTAACACTTTCATATGTGTTTTTGTCATGTAATTTACCTCAGGATATTTAGACAGAGCTACAGCCTAAATGCCTCAATGGAATTCAACCAAATTTGGGAAAATGGTAGGGACTGGTATGTAGTAGGGCCTATTCTATATTTGGTGAAAGTGTCTCCAGTGGTTTTGCTGTAAATTAACTTCCCACATTTTTTGGGAGCGATTACCGGTGCGCGCCCCGGTACGCGCACCGAGAGCGCTACGGGAGTCCGCCATTTTGTGTTTCGGGCGATTCGAGACACAAGATGGAGGACAAACAACATTGGGAATGGGTAAAAAGGGGCACAGTAGACACCCCCTGACCCTCTAGGTTTTCTGAGGGGAGTTTAGGAGGGGCATATATATATTTCGCGGGGGAGCGCCCGGTACGCGCACCGGGGAGCGTACCGGGGAGCGTACTCTGGTGAAAAATAGTGAAAAAAGTTAGAGAAAGATAATCATTTTGAGTGATCAGAGGTAGGGTAGCTCTGAAAAGAGCTTTTGGGTTCTGTGGCTGATTTAGGTACCTACAAGTAGGTTCCAATGCACAGTTTTAAATTCAGGAGGAATATTCTATTCCCCTCATCTGAGAAGTGCACACCATCTCCTCTGTAGATATCTTGCATGTTGAAACGCAAGTTATTATTGTATATTGAACCCATTCCATAGTCTCTCATGTAAGCAGAAACAGGTTTATTCACATGTTTCCGTGCTTTCTCAAATTGTGGACAAAATTGGTTGGACCAGTTCCATTTCTGTCTTTGACATATATTGGAATATACCAAGGCAGTTTGTGGAAAAAGTGCCATCAATTGATCAAAGGTGTCCTTTAAAAGCATTTCCAGACCTACCCCAGTCAAAGTGCCCAAGTCATTTCCTCCACAGTGCACTATTAAGAGGTCAGGGTTTGGCAGATGCAAAAAGGTTTTCACCAATGGTATCAATTGGTGACATCTCAATCCTCTCTGGCCAATCCACTTGATTTCCACATTTGTTAAATCAAGGTTGTGAAAATTTCTGCTAGCTGCATACCTTTGAGCCCAGTGGATGTAACTATGTCCAATAATCCAGACAGAATACATGATGAGAGAAGGTTCTGGTGCAGTCAGATGAAGTGTGGAAATGAAATGGCAGTTGGAACAGTAGGAGTTTACAAAAAAAATTGTGGAGTTTCACTGCTCTTGAATCACAAGCAATGATTGGTGGATTCAGATAGATCAAAACTAAAAGTTTGGGTGCATGGTTGTGTTTTGTGAAAGAAGCAATTTGAATGGTTAAGAAAAAGTCAATTAAAGAAACATTTCATCGGATAAGCTGGTGTATTGAGAGGTCAAACATCCTTGCTTAGTTCATTTGCAACATTGTAGAATAAACTTTTGAACCTGAGAGTTAAGTAAGGAGGGAGTTGCTATGGTAACAGATAGAAAGGGCTGAGGGGGGAAGGGTGTTGGTTTGAAAATAGTGAGGGAAGAGTTTTGATTGATTGAAATGAGGCATATCTGTGTAGAATTAGAAGTTTCCTGTGCCAGTCATGGTTGCAGTGTGTGGAATGCATACCTTTTTCTCTGCTAAAGAAAAATTGGTGTGTGTGTCTGACATTGTTTTCTATCTCCCAAAGCATTTGTAAAGGTAAGAGATGATTCAATTAATTTAGATAGAGACTTGTATGCTCTATGGAGAAGATTTGGAAGCAGATTGTTTTATTTAAATGTTGTTTTGTGTCATGTTTTTTGATAATGCTTGGTAAATATGCTTTTTAATGCATAAAGGAATTGCATTTTGTAAAACTGAGAAGTTTCTCTAGTGACATGGAATGCTTGTACATAGGACCTGTGCTGTGTTTCTAAAATATTATTTTAAAAACGATTTTGGAGTAAATGAATGCCTTTTATATTTTTGAGAAGGAATTATTAGTGTTTGCCTCATTAAATAAATATATTTGAACCTTTTAGAATGATGTCACCTGCATTACCTCTGTTTAGGATATAGATTGAGCTTCTTTGTGGTTGGTTTGTGTCATGTTTTGGGATAATGCTTGGTAAATAGGTTTTGCAGCATAGGGGAATTGCATTATGTAAAATTGAGAAGTTTCTCTAGTGACATGGAATGCTTGTACATAGGACCTGTGCTGTGTTTCTAAAATGTTTTTAAAAAAACGATTTTGGGGTAAATGAATGCCTTTTATATTTTTGAGAAGGAATTATTAGTGTTTGCCTCATTAAATAAATATATTTGAACCTTTTACAATGATGTCACCTGCATTACCTCAGATTAGGATGCAGATTGAGTTTCTTTCTGGTTGGGTTGTGTCATGGTTTTGGATAATGCTTAGTAAATAGGTTTTGCAGCATAGGGGAATTGCATTATGTAAAAATGAGAATTTTCTGTAGTGACATGGAATGCTTGTACATAGGACCTGTGCTGTGTTTCTAAAATGTTATTCAAAAAACGATTTTGGGGTAAATGAATGCCTTTTATATTTTTGAGAAGGAATTATTAGTGTTTGCCTCATTAAATAAATATATTTGAACCTTTTACAATGATGTCACCTGCATTACCTCAGATTAGGTTGCAGATTGAGCTTCTTTCTGGTTGGTTTGTGTCATGTTTTTGGATAATGCTTGGTAAATAGGTTTTGCAGCATAGGGGAATTGCATTATGTAAAATTGAGAAGTTTCTCTAGTGACATGGAATGCTTGTACATAGGACCTGTGCTGTGTTTCTAAAATGTTATTTAAAAAACGACTTTGGGGTAAATGAATGCCTTTTATATTTTTGAGAAGGAATTATTAGTGTTTGCCTCATTAAATAAATATATTTGAACCTTTTACAATGATTTCAGCTGCATTGCCTCAGATTAGGATGCAGATTGAGCTTCTTTGTGGTTGGTCTGTGTCATGTTTTGGGATAATGCTTGGTAAATATGTTTTGTAGCATAGGGGAATTGCATTATGTAAAATTGAGAAGTTTCTCTAGTGACTTGGAATGCTTGTACATAGGACCTGTGCTGTGTTTCTAAAATGTTATTTAAAAAACGAGTTTGGTGTAAATGAATGCCTTTTAGATTTTTGAGAAGGTATTATTAGTGTTTGCCTCATTAAATAAATATATTTGAACCTTTTAGAATGATGTCACTTGCATTACCTCAGATTAGGATGCAGATTGAGCTTCTTTGTGGTTGGTTTGTGTCATGTTTTGGGATAATGCTTGGTAAATAGGTTTTGCAGCATAGGGGAATTGCATTATGTAAAATTGAGAAGTTTCTCTAGTGACACGGAATGCTTGTACATAGGACCTGTGCTGCGTTTCTAAAATGTTATTTAAAAAACGATTTTGGTGTAAATGAATGCCTTTTTTATTTTTGAGAAGGAATTATTAGTGTTTGCCTCATTAAATAAATATATTTGAACCTTTTACAATGATGTCACCTGCATTACCTCAGATTAGGTTGCAGATTCAGCTTCTTTCTGGTTGGTTTGAGTCATGTTTTAGGATAATGCTTGGTAAACAGGTTTTGCAGCATAGGGGAATTGCATCATGTAAAATTGAGAAGTTTCTCTAGTGACATGGAATGCTTGTACATAGGACCTGTGGTGTGTTTCTAAAATGCTATTTAAAAAACGATTTTGGTGTAAATTAATGCCTTTTATATTTTTGAGAAGGAATTATTAGTGTTTGCCTCATTAAATACATATATTTGAACCTTTTAGAATGATGTTACCTGCATTACCTCTGTTTAGGATGCAGATTGAACTTCTTTCTTGTTGGTTTGTGGCATGTTGTTTGGAAATACTTGATATTAACATATACAAGATAGAGAAATTGTGTTTTGTGAAATAGTGAGGTTTCAGTAGTGAAATTGTATGCTTGTACATAGGACCTGTGCTGTGTTTCTTAAATGTGATGCGAAAAACGATTTTGGGGTAAATGAATAGTTTTTACATTTTTGAGAAGGAATAAATAGTGTAGATGAGGTGAGGCCTGTCCAGGGGTATAGATGAGGTGAGGCCTGTCCAGGGGTGCAGATGAGTTGAAGCCTGTTTAAGGTTGTAGATGAGGTGAGGCTTGCACAGGGGTGAAGAGGAGGTGAGGCCTGTGTTCAAGAGTGTAGTGGGAGAGAAGTCTGTTCAGGGGTGCAAAGGAGGTGAAGTCTGTGTTTTAGTATGCAGTGGGGGAGAGGCTTTTTGAAGTCTTGTCCATTGCACTCTTCGACACAGGCCTCACCTCCTCTGTTCTCCTGTACAGGCATCACTTCATCTGTACTCCTGTTCAGGCCTCACTTCATGTGCACCCTGTCACTATTAATTATACCCAATACATTGAGGTCTGTCAAGGGGGCACAGAGGAGGTGAGGCTTGCCCAAGGGTCAGAGGATGTGAGTCTTGTCCATTGCACTATTGGACACAGTGCTCTATTCCTTGGCACCCCTGGATAGGCCTCACCTCATCTGCTCAATCTGTTTACTAATCTGAGGAAACACAGGTGATATGATTGTGAAATGTGCTCATATATTTATTTAATGAGGCAAACACTATTAATTCTTTCTCTAAAATATAAAAGCTATGCATTTACCCCCAAATCGTTTTTTAAATAACATTTTTCAAACACAGCACAGGTCCTATGTACAAGCATTCCATGTCACTAGTAAAACTTCTCAATTGTATATAATGTAATACCTATATTCAGCAAAATCTATTTAACAAGCATTAATAAAAAACATGACACAAACCAACAATAAAGAAGCTCAATCTGCATCGTAATCTGAGGTAACGCAGGTGACATCATTGTAAAAGGTTCAAATATATTTATTTAATGAGGTAAACACTATTAATTCCTTATCAAAAATATAAAAGCCATTCAATTACCCCAAAATTGTTTTTAAAAGAAAGTTTGGAAGCTCGTTGTTTTCCACAGTTATTTCCAACAGGTCGAGGTGGTCGATATGACGAGCGACCAGTTCAAATTCCTGCAGCTGAATGCCGGACTTTAAGATTATATGCTGAAGATCCAAGGTTTCGTCAATGCATTCCGTATTTGTTTCATCTACTGTATGAAAGTGATTTGTCTGGGCTTTCTTATGCAGTTAATCATATATTGAAAAGTGGAGCTCATTTGCAAAATGTTTCGGCGAGGGACTTTATGGAGGAAGTCAATCTGCAAGACAGTATTTTGGAATCTCAGCTAATCAATCTCATGGCATGTCAGCGTGGAACAAACGAGTATTGGTTCCGTCGTCATGGGTAATTGATATGTATGCTAAGAAACTTAGGAACTCCTACATGGTTTCTCATTCTTAGCTGTGCTGAGTATGCATGGTACGACTTACTTCAATTCCTACGAGAGGCAAATGGAAACATACAAAATATAGAATTGAAAACACCTGGAGAACTGTGTTCTTTGGATCCAGTGAATGTTTGCAGATATTTTAATCATAGATTTAAAGCTATGATGTCTTTTATTACCAACAAAAAAAATCCTCCCCTTGGAGAGGTTTTGGATTTCTTTTGGAGGAAGGAGTATCAAGCAAGAGGTGCTCCTCACATACATATGTTGTTATGGATTAAAGATGCCCCCAAATTTGGAACTGATTCGGATGACACAGTGATGAGTTTCATTGAAGAATATTCAACATGTGCTGTTCCGAAAACTTCTGAAGAAAACAGTTTAAGGCAACAAGTTTTACGTTTTCAATCCCATCGTTGTGGAAAGTACTGTCGTTGAAAATTTAAAAACAAGGAGAAGTTCTACACAAAATGTCGTTTCGCTTTCCACGACCAGTGATTTCTAAAGGAAGAGTAAATAATTTGATGTCTTCTCTGCGACATACTGTGACAAGGAAATCACCAAAAAATACATACAATTTAAAAAGAAACGAAGAGTCCAAGTACATCAACGACTACAACCCAGTGATTTTATCCATGTGGAATGCTGACATGGATATTCAGTTCGTTGCTGACAACTCTATTGCTGTGGCTCGATATGTGACGTCTTACATCACAAAAAAAGAAAAGACTGAACTGAAGGAAATGTGGGAAGACATTTCACATGAAAAGAGTATAAGTAAAAAATTATACAGTTTCAGTCTGAAGATGTTTTCGCATCGAGAAATTGGAGCATATGAATGTTCTGATCGGTTATCATCAGCAAGTCTCTATGCCAAATCAAGAACAATCATTTGGGTGAGTCTAGGTCTTGCTGCAACACGAAACCGAGTTTTGAAATCTGTACAAGAAATTGAATATTTGGCAGAGAAAGAACCAAAAAAGTACAGATATTTTGAAGACAAACATGTTGGATAAATACTATCCAAATAGAAGTACTCACCTTGAGAACACTTGTTTGTATGAAGTTCTGCAAAACTACTGTTATAAGAGGAACATCACAGAAGATATCAATAATGGAAAATATGCTGTCATTGGGTATGAAGGATGTCTAGTGAAGCAGAGAAAAGGCCATTTGATTAATCATCGAAAATTGAGTTGCGAATCTCCAGACAAAAGAGAATTTTACTATTTAGCTCTTTTGCAACTCTTTAAGCCATGGCGTAGAGAAGAGGAACTACTTGGAGATGTTCTCTGTTATGAAGACTCTTTTAATGCAACCAAGGATACCATAGAATGTCCTGTTTTTCCAAATTATCTGCAAATGTTGAACGAAGAAATAGAGCAAGAAGCCACAATTGCTGAAGAGATTGCTAGAGACAGTTCTAAATACAGTCAGAGTTCTACTTCATTGAGTCAGGATCCACTAGGAGGACCAGATATCCAAAATGAAGCTGCAACTGCCATGGATGAGGTGGAAAGAGCTATGGAACAAGCTCAAGAGGATGTAGTTAACTTAAAAGATTTGGTAAAGCAACTAAACGTTGAGCAGAAAAAGATATATGACGAAGTCACAGAACAGATTGAACATGGATTCTGACATGAGAAAAAAGAGTGCTCATGTACATCATTTAAGCCTGTCCGACTGTACGTAAGTGGAGAAGCGGGAACAGGAAAAAGTTTTCTGATTAAAGCCATTGCAACTTATCTGCAGAGAAGGACTGAATCACTGCTGTCTTGTGTTGTAACTGCTCCAACTGGACTGGCAGCACATGACATTAAAGGGATTACTCTACATCGTTTACTAATGTTGCCAGTTGAGCATTACAACAAGCTATCTGGAGATGCGTGTTCTGAAGTTTCCAGAGTCCTGAAGAAAATGAAACTTCTTATCATTGATGAAGTAAGCATGGTCTCAAATCTAATGCTTGCTTTTGTGCATTTGAGAATGCAAAAAATTCTTAGAACAGAGTATGATGTGTTATTTGGAGGAAAACACATTATTGCTTTGGAGATCTACTGCAGTTGACTCCAGTAAAAGGACAACCAGTGTTTAAAATGCTCACGCATGAAGATACCAGGAAGTCCCTTGGAAGCATTGGAAACTTTAATATATGGTTAAATTTTAAATATGCAGAACTGCTTCAAAATATGCGACAGGCAAAGGATGAAGATTATATAAATATTCTACAAGATGTAAGAATCGAAAAAGTAAGTGAGCTTGGGAAAGAAGCTTTACATGCTCGATTAATTTCAAATTTGTATCCAAATGAAAACATTCTTCCTGAGAATATTTTTATGAAAATTTTCTGAGAAGAAATCTGGGATATGTTTGATGCCAACTCTGCAAGAATGTTCCATCTTCAACAACAAAATGTTAAAGTTAGAAAATGAAGAGATTGTGAAGGGGGCGTGGCTTGGATGCCGAGGAGGTAGGCAGCGTGAGCCCGGAGCTCCGCGCCCGATCCCGAATATCATCCTGATTATCTGAACGGATCCCAGCAAAACTGGGATAACCCAAAATCTGAAATCATCACGGAGGGTGCGGCGTTCACAGCGGACGACCTAGAGCTGTTCCTGGCCCTGAAATTTGACTTTGAAAGTTGGCACCGGGCGTGAGGCCATAGATATAAGATGGCGCCCTGAGCCCGAGACAAAGAAACGACGGGAGCACGAGGCCGGACTCTTCTGCTAGCCTGTTACTGACGGTGTTGGATGGATTGAAAGACCCCTCTTGACCTACTCGGTGGGCACGGGTGAACTTTCCTCAGGCTGATGCGAGCTGTTGGGCATCGTGACCATAATTAAGTTCGCCGAAGAAGCGATAAAATGGCGGCGGCCCTGTGACGACGGTCTCGGCTATCCGAGCACAGACTGGCATCAGAAGGCTCAACGGCAGCAGTGGACCCTAGAGTGCGGCATTATCAAGTGCGATTGCAGCGGAGCCCACTGTGCTAAGCACATCCAAACTCTCTGATCCTATTGCCCGGGGAGTTTCCTAGTGGTGGAGCCCTGCAGTGTGGAGTGGGGGTGACAAGTGACCCTAGAGGCCGCTACCATTTGCAGCCGAGATGGGGAAACCAAAAGGGAAGGGGGAAGGAGCGACCGACACAGAGGCGGCGGATGGAGCGGATCGTGATCAGTCTGCTCTCCAACGCATGCAGGACCGTATATTGGAGGCCATCGCGACCACGAAAGATGCCCTGCAGCAGGACATAGCCCAGGTGGCAACGGGCTTTGGTCTCCCGAAAGCAGATCACGACAAGCTTAAGGACAGAGTGAAATCCGTGGAGATCACTGTTCAGGAATTGGCCCCGGACCACGCAGCGGTGAAAGCGCAGATGGCGGATGCCCTAGACCGGCTGAAGGTGCTGGAGAGGAGGGCCGAGGATGCGGAAAACAGGAGTAGGCGCAATAATGTTCGCCTCGTGGGCCTACCGGAGAAAATTGAGGGCGACGATATGGTGGGCTACCTCGACAACTGGCTACGCACTGAAGTGGCACCGGAGGGATTGTCTCCCTTCTTCTCCCTGGAACGGGCCCACAGGGTACCGGCTCGGCCGCCGGCCCCGGGCCTTCCACCTCGCCCGGTGGTGTTCAAGTTGCTCCATTACAGAGACCGGGACTGGCTGCTACAGAGGGCAAGGGAAGCGGGACCTTTTCAAGTGGATAATAACAGAGTCACCATGTTCCCGGACTACACTTTTGAGACTCAGAGACTCAGGGCCAACTTCTTGTCCCTCAAGCGTGAGCTCCGTGGTGAGGGCATAAAATATTCCCTGCTCTTCCCAGCGGAGCTGAGAGTGATGGTGGATGAAAAATCGCTCTTTTTTACGACCCCGGCGGATGCTTGGGCCTGGTGGGACACCTATAAAGCTGGAACAGACGGAGCTAAAGCCAGGGCGGAGGAGGCTAGAGTGGCGCAGCCGATCAGGAAGTCCCAACGGATTCGAAAAAATCATCGGAGAACTGGTAAACCATCCGTGTCACAAACAGAAACAGAGAGGAAGGCGGCTCTGCAGGCAGTTGTGGACCTATCTAGCGTGACCAGGAGCCAGTCCGGGAAGGGCACGGACTCTGATGAGCAGTGCACGGGTCGGAGACGGGGCTCTCGGAATTTGGTGGAGCCAAAGGCCCTGTAGTGACACCGCAGACTTCTGGGGAGATCCTTGAGGCATGACACGCTGGACAGGAGGAGCGGCCTACTGGTCAGACACTGGGGCGCTGTGCCCGTAAGCGCAGTGTACTATTATTTGGGGTTTCGTGAATCTGTAATGAGGGGACCATGGGGCGGAATGTGCGGGACTGATTTGCTCTGACGAACCTCTCGACATCGGTCCGCGCCCTACTGGCCCTTACGGTCATCGCAGTGGAGACTGCGAATACTAGTGCCTTCTTTTGAGGGGTAGTTGGGTGTGACAGTTTGGATGGGGTTGCTTCCAATTGTGGGCGGGCCTGTCCTGGGGGGGTGGGAACCGAGAGTAGTTGGGATTGCTCGGATTGTTTTGGGGGTGGGTTTCATTTGTTTGTAGTGGGAGGGAGGGGCAGCACGTGGTTGGCAAACGCGCATGGTCGATGACTTCTATTGTTCTATCTGTGTGTGCAAAGGGACATGGCTAGTACGGGGGCTCTGAAATGTGTGACCTGGAATGTGCGGGGTCTCCAGACTATGACACGAAGGCACAAGGTTCAAGCGTACCTAAAGCGTAGGGGTGTGCACATAGCGTTCTTACAGGAGACGCATCTCAACAGACAGGAGGGGATTGCGCTGCAAAGGAGGTGGAGGGGGCAACTGTTTAACACGACATATTCGGCCTTTGCAAGAGGGACGTTGATTTGGATACGTGCGGGGGTCCCTTTCCAAGTCACCAAGACGATGGTAGATCCGGAGGGTAGGTATGTAGCAGTGGAGGGGAGATTGAGGGGCCGGGTGATATTTCTCTGCAGCGTGTACGCCCCCAATGTGGATTTGCCCGCTTTTTTAACAACACTCTCGGGCAAACTGGCGAGTTATCTAGCAGGGCCAGTGCTCATGGCGGGGGATTTTAACTCGGTGGTAGATGTTGATTTGGATAGACCCCATCCCCCGCTGCGCGCATCCCCAGCACACAGGGTAGCAAAACGCAGGCTGGAGTGGCAGGAGAGTTGGGCCCTGGGGGATGCCTGGAGGACACTACACCCCACCACTAGGGACTATTCCTTTCACTCACATTTGCATGACCTGCATGTTAGGTTAGATGCGTTTCTGTGTTCTTTACATATGCTCTCCACAGTGGGTGGCTCGGAGTATTTGGCTCGCACGATGTCGGACCACAATCCTTTGTTGTTGTCCCTGAACTGGATGGTGGAAGTTAACTGTGTACCAACATGGCGACTGCAACCTGATACCTTGGATGACTTGCTTTTCAGGGAGGCCTTAGGGGAGCGAATAGAGCGCTACTTTGAGGAGAATAGTGGCTCCGCCTCTACTAGGGCGGTGGAGTGGGACGCGTTTAAGGTGGTGGTCAGGGGGCACTGTATTGGGAGCACTGCAGGGGCTCGTAGGACTTTGCTGGATGATCTTGAGAAGGCGGAGAAGCGGTTGAGGGAGAAGGAGAGGGAACGCCCGAATCACCCCGAGCTTCAGGAGGGGCTTAGTGGCGCCAGAGAAGCACTAGCGGTGGAATTAGAACCACTGCGTAGCTTTGACCATAAAGCGTATATGACAAAGACGCATGCGGAAGGTGATAAGGCGGGGTCGATGCTGGCGTGGCTTGCCAACCCGGTCAGGCGGGGCACGCAGATCATGGTGATTCAGGCGGTGGGGGAGGAGCTGTGCCACACCCAAGCCGGGATTCTGGATAGGTTCAGGGCGTATTACGAATGTTTGTACGAGAGCGGAGGGACGGGCGGGGTGGGTGAGCTGGGCACCTTTCTAGAAGGATTACAGCTACCGCAATTGGAGGAATCGGAGGCAGAGGAGTTGGGTCGGCCCATTACGATCGGGGAGATAGGGAGTGCAGTGAAGCAGATGGCTAGGAATAAGACTCCGGGGCTTGACGGTCTCCCGATTGAGTTTTATAGTAAATATTTGGAGTACCTAGCTCCGCAACTGCAATTGGTTTATAATGAAGTGCAATCGCATGGTCGGCTTCCAAGCTCCATGTGTGAGGCCCTTATGATCCCATTGTTAAAACCTGGCAGGGAGGGCGCTGCTCTTTCCTCCTACCATGCTCACGACGGACTACAAGATCCTAAGTAAAATTCTGGCGAATAGACTACTGACCCACATGACCGGTCTGGTTCACAAGGATCAGTGCGGCTTTATCCCTACGCGTAACACTACCCACAATATCCGCAGGCTTACAAGGTTGATGGGGGCCCACTGGTCAGACGCCACTACTCCATTTGTGCTCTCCATTGACATCGAGAAGGCCTTTGATAGTCTTGAGTGGGATTATCTGTACCAGGTGATGCGGCGTTTCGGGCTGGGGGACGGGTACATCAACTGGACCAAAGTCCTGTATACGGAAGCCGTAGCTAGAGTCAGGGTTGGCTCCCTGATCTCGAAGCAGTACCCCGTGCGACGAGGCACCAGGCAAGGGTGCTCCCTCTCTCCCCTCTTGTTTGCTTTGGCAATGGAACCCTTTGCAGTGGAGGCCAGATCGGGCCGCCACTATGCGGGGCTGAGGTACAGGGACAGGCCGCATCTCATCTCGTTGTACGCAGATGACCTACTGATGTTCTTGGCTGATGCGGAAGCAGAGCTACTGGGGGCAAGACGTCTGTTGGAGCTGTTTGGATGGCTGTCGGGCCTGAAGGTCAATTGGCCCAAATCCTGTCTATACCCCCTGAGACACGGAGAGCCGTGCCCTCTCACGGCGCAGGAACTCCGGTGGGAACTGCATTGTCTGCACTATCTTGGCGTTTACGTCTACCATACCCCAACGGATATGCTGGATGGTAATATTAACCGTTGCATTACCGCCCTGAGAGGGAGTATGGATTTTTGGTCCACTCTTCCACTGTCACTGGCTGGTCGGGTCTCCCTGCTTAAGATGGTGGCTCAGCCCCGGCTGTTGTACTACTTTAGGACGCTCCCGATATGGATTCCGGGCTCCGTTTTCCGACGCCTGAGATCATTGACCATAGCGTTTCTTTGGGGCACAGGTAGGCGACGAATCGCGCTGGATACCCTCTTGCGGCCCAAGGATGAGGGAGGCATGGCGGTGCCTGATTTTGAAGGTTATTATCTGGCGGCTCAGTTGCAGGCTTTCACTCAGGAGGTCGCGAGGGTATATTGAGGCCCGGAGCATGCTAGAAATGAGGGCACCCCGCGGCATGTGCTGGCGTACATCACACTGCATCAGAAGCTCTTGGTTAGGGATTTGACAGTGGAGGAACAGACATTTCGACTCTGCTGGAATCGGGCGCGCAAACGAGCGGGGGTCCGCCTTATGTATGCTCCTGAAATTCCGCTGGGGATGGTCACAGCCCTCCCTCATGGAGGGGACTGGTCGCGTTTACTGGGCTGGGAAGAAGCTGGGGTTCACATGCTGGGCGACTTGTACGAGGATGGTGTGCTGCTCCCCTTTCAGGAACTGCAGGAGCGGTTCGATCTCCCACGAGGCGACTACTTGTTGCATGCGGCGGTAACAGGCGCTATGCAAGACCACTGGGGAGAGGGTTTGCAGGAACCGGTGATCTCCATGGCGTGCCAATATACGATGATGGCAGCCGGGACCTTTAAGGCGGTAACCTGTCTATACTCCAGAATGTTGCGGGAGGCCTTGCAGCCGCTCGCGGCTTTGAAGGCTAAGTGGAAGTTGGACCTCCAAACGGAAATCCCTGATGCGACTTGGGGTCAGTTGCTACGACGGGCACGGAAAAGCTCAAGGAACGCCAGGTTCCAGCTAATACACTTCTACATTATTCATCGGGCATACCTCACACCTGGGAAAATACGGCAATACTTTGAGGTGGAACAAGCGGCCTGTCCAAGGTGTAACACAGTTGGGGCGGAGTTGGGTCACATGCTGTGGGACTGCCCTGCTTTGGGGGATTACTGGCAGGAGATTGGGAGGGCTCTGAACAATGCAACGGATAGGGACATACAGTACACCAAGGCAGTGGGGGTCCTACATTGGTTTCCGCACACATCTAAGAATAAAAATACCAGTCGGTTTATAGATTTGGGGCTGATCCTTGCAAAGCGGGAAATCACGAGGAATTGGAAGTCGAAAGCGGGACCCACATATAAGCGATGGTATGGTGAATGTTTACGGTGGGCAGCGTGTGAAGGTACTTTGAGGTACCAGATGGCTTGGAGAACGGATGATGAGAAGGCTATGGAGAGGGCGACAGCATGGGAAATGATGGTACAGGCGCTCCGAGATGATGCTGATGAGGGGGATGAGGAGATGGAGGAATTGATGGCAGCTAACCCCGCTAACACACCTAGGGACACACCTTAGCGAATGTATAAGACCTTCCTTCAACACACCAGACCTTACTCTGACTAGGATTTTTACACAGCGCGGCCACGGGGGGGGGGGGGGAGTTCGGAACTGTTGGGGCGGTGGGGGGAGGGTGTTTGACAGGGGTGGGGGAGGGGCAAAAATTACAAAAGCAGTCCACTTTTTCTTGTAAATAAGATGTCGGACGTTGAACTATGCAGCAAGGAATGACCTAAGCACAAGGGCAGAATAGTCTTCCTTTTGGAGACATACCAGTCATGATGGGGAAGGACAATCACTAATGTGTCTTCTTGCTATGTTTTCTGATTATACAGTGAACTTAATGTCTGTACAATTATTTTGGTGCTGCAATAAAAACGATGTTACAAAAAAAAATGAAGAGATTGTGAAACTGGAAGCAATAGATAAAATAGAGCATATGGGTGCAACAATTGTTTTGTCAGAAAATTGGATTCATTAGAGAAAAGTATATCTGAAACAGCTGGTTTTGAAAAGACTCTGAATGTGTGTTTAAATTGGAGCACTGAGTCATGTTGTTGATTTTGTGAATTATAGAAATAGAGATGGAATTGAATTTTTTAAAATAAAATTTGATGGTATTGAGCAAGTACAACAAATTAGTCGTTGTTCTGCTAGATTTTTGCTTGTAAAAGACTTATATGTTCGCCGAAAACAGTTTCCGGTTTGTTTGACATATGCAGTGACAATTCATAAATCTCAAGGTTTAAGTGTAGATAGTGCTTTGGTGAACATTGGAAGTTCTGTGTTTAAAGAGGGTATGGCATATGTGGCATTATCACGAGTCAGAACTTTATCAGGATTGTACTTGATTGAGTGTTATGAGACAAAGATTTGTGCAGATCTAGATTGTGTTAAAGAATACAATAGGTTAAGAAGAGAGTATGCTCCACATTTGCCTCAATATCCTCTGTTTGAAAAACGTGTGGTAGGCCGAAAAAGAAGAAATGAGAATAATTGCAGTGAGGTAGTGGCAAAAAGACAAAAAGTAGATGAAACTGTAATGTAAGCAGAAAGAAAAAGGATTCTGTTCAAGATGTTGTTGGATTTCAATTTGAAAACAGTTCTGGTGTCAACTGCTATGCTAATGTAGTGGTTAATGTTAGTTTTCTTAAATCTTTACAAGAACAGATTGTTGAAAATCGGGATCAAAGATTCTGCGGTCTATTGAATTCGGTGTTTCAGAAATGTAGCAGTGATAGAGGAAAAATAGAAAGTGTTTCCGAAATTCGAAATCTTTTAGATATATGTTCAGGTCAAAAAAAAAATCACAAAATATTCAGCAGGATTGTCAGGAATTTTTAATGTGTATGTTTGGTGTATTGGAAGATGAAGGTGTAGATGTAGAAAATCTTTTCAGGCTTTCTTATCAATGGCAGCATGACTGCGACAATTGTAGTTTATCAAGTAGTACTAGAATAGACACTGAAAGATTTATATATTTGACTTTACCAGACTGCAAATCAGTGTAATTTAATAATCTACTTAAAGCAGCTGATCATAATATGGTTTTTTCCCTATGTAAGTTTCGAATGCTGTCCACATTATTTATACAAACTTATTGACAGTATGTCATTTTAATGTTCCAACGATGTAGACCTGATGGAACTAAATTGACAACTTATATTAAAATTTTGTGGCTTCTCAGTTATCAATTTCAGGAAGAACCTTTGTAACTGTAGCTATTATTTATCATGACGGTGCTTCAACAACATCAGGACATTATACAGCTTATTTAAAATGTCGAAAAGGTTGGTCTTTCTGTAATGATACTCATTTGACTTTTGACTTAAAAAATTCTTACCTAGTGTTTTTAGAACCAAAATTTAACTAAAGGTAATTGGCCTATAAAGGCAGGAGCAGTTAATAAAAGTTAGTCTGCTATTTGAAATTATATTCTGAGTAGAAGTGATGAACATAATATAAAAAATCCAGTTCTCATATAGGTACTGTAAGTGGATCTCATAGTAAGTGATATCAGTATTATAGGAAATGTTGAACATGAGTGATCCAGAGATGGAAACATGAATAGCTATACATTGTGAAAATGTGGTATGAGCTTTTCTTTCAAAACATCTGGTAAACGGTAATTTCTGAGTTTGAAAATAGACTGATAAATCTGACACTATTTGGCCGTAAGGAATAGTGTTGGAATTAGCCAAGAGTCTTAACTTAACACAACGAGAAAAAAAAATTGAGACATATTTCAGATGTTCTTAGAGTTTTTTTTATAGAAAGTCGATGAAATGGAAGTTTTAGAGAACAGCAGAGTATTTTCCAAAGAAAAGGACCTTCACCATCTACTATTTGGCCTCAAGGAAAAGTAAGTGAATCAAAGATTAGTGTAAATATGTGATTTGTAAGTTTATATGTTTTTTTTAAACACAATCTTTTAGATTGTGTTTTTTTTCCCCGCTGTCATATGATGAATAGTTTGAACTCACTGTTTTTTGTGAAATTCAATATATTCTGAGAACAGCAAAAATAAACTATGTAACATGTTGAAGTTATTCTATAGTTTGTTTTGTGTAATTTATATTGTATTCCCATTGTCTCACACTCACTTTCCTTTTTCCATCCTCTTTCAGCTCTCTTTACTCACTCACACTGCCTTTCTCTCACTCTGTTTCATCCCCGTTCTTTTACTCCACTTTTTTTACAACCCCTCATTCCCATTTCAACTGTCTGCATCCCCTCTGTCCCTTGCACCACTTTTCAGCTTTCAGTCTCTCTGCTTTATTTGCCTTTTTTCGTCTTTTCCTCCTTTGCTCATTTACTAATTTCTCTTTACTCACTCATCTCTTTTTTCATACTCTGTCACATTCTTTTTGTATCTTACTTACCTTCACTTCATTTCTCCAATCTTCCCTTCCTCTTTGTCACTGAATTTATCTGCCTTACTCTTAGTAATTTGCTTTTCTTCTATTTCTTTTTCAGTCTTTTTGTCCTTCTACATTACTTTATTTCCCTTTCTGTATCCTTCACTCTTGCTTTATTTCTTTATACACTTTTATGATTTTTAACCTCTTAACCTGTCTCTTCTATTTTAATATATATATTCTACTAATTATAACTTATTTTTTGTTCTCTCTTTCACAGATACAAAGTGTAGAAAAAACATGTAATTAAGTTGATATTAATTATATGGTAAGTGTGATTAAAAAAATGTAGTTTGTCATGATCCTTTGCTTTAACCTTACTACTTTTCTCTCACCCTACGTTACCTTTGTTTCCTTACTCTGCTTCCCTCACTTATTCTTATCCTCCATGTTTATTTCCCTTTTCCTTACTTTCCTACCACATTCAACTTCTTTCAGTCTTCCTGCTCAACCACACTCCCTCACTTTCCTTTCTTTTCTGGTTCACTCAGTCCCTTTCTGTCACTCCTTACTTTTCTCTCTCTGTCCTTTCTCTCTGTCACTCCCCATGTCTTTCCTTTTCTCACTTACTTCCTCTAACACCTTTTTTCTGTCTTACTATCTATTACATAGTTTCTCTGTGTTCCTCCCTCTAGCTATCTTTCTCTTTACACCACTCTTTCTGTCCCCTTTCTTTATGCTCACTCCTTCATTATTTCTTTTTTTTTAGGTGCGCTAATGGGACGCGCCCCGGTACGCGCACCGGGGCGCACCTGAATACTGCGCTTACCGGTGCGCTTACCGGTACGCGCACCGGGAGCACTCAAGAGCAAAAAAATGAATATACATAAAAAATAGTATTGCATAAATATACAATATAGGATTCAATTTAAAAAAATTACATTTCATAGCTATAGAAATTTGCTATTGAAAAACCTTTGAAATTCACTGAAAAAAACATAGGTTTGAGGCCCTATATATAGTTAGGAATTGGCGTTTAAAAAACCTATTAAATTCACTGAAAAAACCATAGGTTTCACACCAGTTATAGTTAGGAATTAGCATTTAAAAAACCTTTGAAATTCACTGAAAAAACCATAGGTTTCACACCAGTTATAGTTAGGAATTAGCATTTAAAAAACCTATTAAATTCACTGAAAAAAACCATTGAAATTCCCACGTTATAGTTAGTTGGACTCACTATAACTTGCCCGCCTGCAATGCACTGCTGATGACGTCACATATTACATCACTCATGACATGGTCAGTGACATCACTGATGACATCACTGATGACACCATCCTTGTGATAGAGTGACAGACCTCCTTTCAGTGTCATGTAACCCTTGAAACAAATATTCACAAATAGAAACTAACATTTTCAAAAAAATGGAGATACCCATACCAGTTACAACAACCAATTCAGTAATACCACCATCTATATACACATCCACTCATTCAGCAACAGTTCTATATAGTCACTTATACATATACTCACTCATCATATGTAGTGATACACATATACATCCTGTTACACACCGACAGTCATCCAAAAGTTACTTACACACATAATCACACATGCCAATAAACTATTGAACATCCATTTATTTGCATATACAGCTATACACACACTACCACCTTACTTCAAATATATAGTAACACATACTTACTCTTTTTTACAATCACTGAAACAAGTACACATTGAACCATACAGTCACTTATGCAATCACAGGCTCTTATGTATAGTCATTTATATATGGCAACTCTCACATGCACTGTGTTTTACATATGTACCTACTTGGACATGGAGCACTGAGATAGCCATTCACTCACGAACACATTCATTCAGACAGTCAACCCCCATACAGCTCTTTCCACATGCACTCTTGAACCCATATACCAAGAGAATCAACTGCTCACATATAATAATAATCACTCACTCATACAGTCAGTCACGCACCTACTAAATCCTTCATCCAGACACTCATACATCCACTCATTCTTTAATATGTAAATTATTAACTTTAACTTAATTGTATTTTTATTTTTCAGAAACACACAGACACTGGATGATGTCATCAGTGATGTCATCAGTGATGTCATTTGAGATGTCATCAGTGATGTCACTGACCATGTCATGAGTGATGTAACGTCATCAGCACTGCATTGCAGGCGCGCAAGTTATAGTAAGTCCAACTAACTATAACGTGGGAATTTCAATGGTTTTATGTCAGTAAAATTTCCAGCTAAGTATAACTGGTGTGAAACCTATGGTTTTTTCAGTGAATATATATATATATAGTCCTGTGGACTAGAGGAAAACTAAATTTAGGTAATATATATATATATATATATATTCCTGATTTCGCCTCCAGCACACAGGATTTTGTTTCCAAAGAGACGACGCGGACCCAGATAACGTGCCAATATTCCTTTATTTCATGAATCGCCCTGACACCACCGCCATGACGCGTTTCGGTCCCTCTCGGACCTTGATCACATGACACATCACATGGGCAGAACACCACTATTTAAAGTGACAGTGCAATTTTATAAAGTGCTAGACATGGATGAAAGACTAAATTCCTGCTTCAATGAAGTTATGTCTGTAAGATACAGACTCATATACGTTATGGCTATTTCTGATGACCTCCTGTGCAAATGTTGCTGTGAAATACATGCTAAAGTGCCAAGTGTGCTTACATTTAGTGCAAATTCGCATTTCAAGTAAACATTTGACAATCAATATCCACATCATCCTGTGCAAATGTTGCTGTAAAATACATGATAAAGTGTCAAGTGTGCTTAAATTTAGTGCAAATTTGCATTTCAAGTAAACATTGACAGACAATATCCACAACCTCAAATATAAGCATCAATAAATAATTAAATTCATTAATATTGATAAAACCATTCCATCATTAAAAATGCAACTCAATTTAAAGGAACTTTGATAAAATGTCAGCATGAAACAAGTCTATGCTATTTACAAAGGCCCTCGAGGATGTTTCTAAAACAACGGATATAGTTTGCTTGAAAAAAGGGGTCACGTCCGTGACCCGCACTTTTTGGAGGATTACAAACAGCCACTGCAAAATCCACGTATAATGTGTTTGTTCCTCTTGAATACAGCCCCAGTGGGCATATACTGTACATCCATGAACTTTACCACAAATTCAACAGTGTAGTTACTACCCTAAACCCCAAGACAATAAATACACAAAATTATGAAACAATAAACACCCTAATGTGCACTATAAAACAGTTAAAATAATTCATTGCTTATGCGGCCAAAGACTTACTTATAGCAGACGGACACAAGAAGATATTTTACAGTTTAAAATTGCATTTCATTTATAAAAACGTATAAAAATCTTCTGTTGAATTTAACCCATTAGGGCTCTTAGTATCCATCTCTAAAATATACTTAGTTTCCAACCTCCTCAATTTAGCGTTTCTGTCGCCACCACGTCTCAGGGGTAAAATGCAATCTATGATGTAGTACTTCAACAAGTCAGAGTTTTTTTCGTGAACTGCGGAAAAATGACGAGCCACAGGGTATGATTCATCCCCATTCTTGATGGCCCGCAGGTATTGGAGAATTCTCTTGTGACACTGGGGTCTAGTGCTCCCTATGTATTTCAAACCGCAAGGGCACTCTAACACGTAGACTACATACTCTGATTTGCATGTAAGCTTTTTATCTATTTTCCTGGGTGTACTATGGAAAGGGCTGTGATATTCAGTCTTATTGATGCCCTGCTTACATGCCTTGCACGTTGCACATTTAATGAAGCCTTTGCTTTTAGTCAGCCAATCCACGGAAGATTTAATTTCCGGGCTACTTGAGACCAAGGTGTTACTCATTGAATTGGCCTTTCTAAACGTCAGATTGGGGGAACGTGACAGTCTCTCTCCCAGAACTGGATCGTTCTTAATTAAAAGCCAATTCCTAGTTATGATCCGCCTGATGGCCTTATGCTGATCACTGAATGTGAGAATGAGTCTCATGGGCTGCTCATCAATAGGAGTGTCTTTAGTTCTATCTCTGGTCACCAATGTTTGCGCTCTACTTTGTGCGTTGGCCAACTAGTTGCACTATCAATGACCTTAGGGCTGTAACCCCTTTCAATGAACCTTAATCTGCACTCCTGCTGTGCTTTGAGACAGTCAGTGTCCCTACTGCAGATTCTCCTGATCCACAACATCTCCCTGTAGGGGATGCTGCGGATCAGGTGGGCCGGATGGTTGCTGTCTGCATGTAGCACTGAATTGCCCGCCGTGCTTTTCCTGTGTAATCTAGTGTTGAGAGAATTCTCAGTCACAAAAATCTCAACATCTAGGAACATGACAGAGGTTTTGCTGACATAACTGGTGAACTGCAGGTTCATGTCATTAACATTGAGTGAGTTCACAAACTCCTGCGCCTCACCCTCAGTCCCACGCCAAATAAACAAAAGATCATCAATATACCTGAACATATATGCTACATGGCTGTTAATGAATGAGAGATCTGCATCTAAAAGTGTCTGTTTCTCCCATAAACCCATGTGCAGGCAGTCGTAGCTAGGGGAAAAACATGCCCCCATAGCTACGCCCCTGATTTGTTGGTAAATCTGTTTGGAAAAGAGAAAGTAATTATTTTCCAGACACATAGTAATGATAGTCATTAACATTTTGTTGTGTTCCATGTAGCCCAGGGGACGTTTTTGAAGAAAATAATCCACAGCTTTTAACCCATCCCTATGATGTATACTAGTATACAGTGACGACACGTCCAAAGAAATGAGCACCATGTCTTCGCTCCATGTCACATTTTCCAACTTTCTCAAAAGGTCACCTGTATCTAGTATAAAGGAAGGCAATGTTCGTACACAGTCCTGTAAAAAATGATCCACGTACTTACTGGCATTCTCCATCAGGCTGCCACAAGCTGAAATAATGGGCCTGCCAGGTGGTTTCAAAATGTTCTTGTGGACTTTGGGTATCAAATACAGGACCGGTATTATGGGATTATCATTCTTCAGAAATTTGTACTCATCTGCTGACAATAGCCCCGCACTTCTCCAGGCCATCAAGCAGGAGTAGAATTTGTCCCATGATGCTCTCACCACGCTCAGATCACAACGCCTATAACAGTTTTTATCGGCCAATTGTCTTTCTGCCTCCTCACAGTACATTTTCCGAGGCCAGAGGACAAGGTTGCCCCCTTTGTCCGATTGGCGTACCACAATCTCATTGTTCTTATTAAGTTTGGCCATTAATTTAAAATAGGCATTGTCCTTGGCTGTATATCTCTTTTTTGTCTCATTCTGTTTTTTGTGAAGGGTTTTCAATTCTTGTGTCACCTTATCATGGAAGATGTCCACATTGTCACGAATCATTATTGGGCAGAATTTTGATTTTACTTTAAATGATGTTAAGGGTTTGCAAGTTGTAATGGTTGGCATTTGACTCAGAGCCTCACCCGTGACATCTCCCTCTTCACGTAATTGATGTAGATTTTGCATCAGGCCAATGTCTTGAACCGCTATGTCTGGCATTTCCCCACTTGTGTTCATGATTAAACTTTTGTTCTTAGTGCTGCCCTGGAGTATATGAAACTTTTTGAGTTTAATTTTTCTCACAAATTTAAACATGTCTACTCGACAGTCAGCATAATTAAAGTTGCCTTTGGGGCAAAAGGACAATCCCAATGAAAGGACAGATGATTCATTCTCTGTAAGTTGTATGTCCGTCAAATTTATAATGGTTTGGGATTTTTCCTGTGTGGTAGATAATTCCATTCTTAATTCCATTGTTTTTTCGTCTTCTTGGTGAAACGCTTTTTGGGAACTGTGCCGCTGTTTGTGGCATTGCCGGCGTTCCCACCTCCTGTAGTTCCTTGACTTGTTGTTTGCACACTTTGCGCACTTTGAGCCCTGGAGCGCAGTGTTTGTCGTCTGTCCTGGCTCATACAATCCACCTCCTGCGCCAAGGTGAGTTTCTGAAAACCCGCTCTCTGCATGCGTGAGATCTCGTTGTCGGATCCACTCTCAATTGCTGAGCTAAGGTCGGTAGAGGAACCAGCTATAGAGCTACTACCTACAGTCAATACATCAGTTGGTGCAGATGAATGCGGAGTCGCCTGTTGCTGTGTTGGGTTCTGCTGTTTTTTGTTCTTGACCGAATTGTACCTCTTAGCAAAGGTAAACACTTGCCGGTTTTCATAGTCCCATCGGTCCCTCTGGAACTTGAAACTTTTACGTTTCTTTATTATCTCTTCCTCCCGGGCCAGGCGTGCCAACATGTCTTCCCTAAATTTATGCACTACTGTAGTGGATGTTGATGAGGCATTTTGCACTGATTCCACTTTAGCAATCTATATATATATTAGTATAGTATATATATATTACCTAAATTTTGTTTTCCTCTAGTCCACAGGATTCTTTCGTATATCCACAGATACCTGAAAATACAAGTGCATTTACCTGCTTTTTTTTAAAGATGTACTATTTACAATTAGGAATTAGTTTAAAAAAACAACCAGTACGGGTCGAGATTTTCTATTTGCTTTTTCTGTTTTCTAGTTATATGTCATTGAAGCCAATTCATCTAATGATATACATTAGGCTTACATCACTAAAAAGAGATGCTTACCAAAAGAAAAAAATGCAAAACTGGAAGTGCAGCTGCACCTGTCCTATCTTGCAAAGCGTAACCTTTTAGACAGTTTGACCGAAATTTATTATGATTTTTCCTTGGGGCTGCATTACCTTTGTGGCAAAGCCCTAATGCAAAATGATTGTGGGCATTTTCTAAGCCATACAAACCCACTTTCTATGACTTTGTGTGGTTTGCTAATTACAAAGTAATGCAACACAGATCATAGCTCTTCCCTGCGTTACCGTGTGTTAGGCGATACATTGGGGAACATGGGTGTTGCCATACAACCACTCATTTATTTTGAGGCATACGGATATTTACATAGACTTGTAAACCTGGGTTTGCTTCTAAATGGTGTGCCTAACCGACAGAAGCCTAACAAGGAGAAATTATTTATTTCTCCTTGTTACTTCCTTTTTCCATGTGACCCACAATCTGCTGCACACATAGAAAGAGAAATATGCCTCTTACTGATTGTTTTTTTTTTTTGCAGGAAGAATGTACTCTCCTGCATTAAAACAATCATGCCGTTTACACAGGCACTCTTGCACTACGGTGCAAGGGTGCCTGCCTTGGGATAGGCAGCACACAGAGCACTTGGAGAAAGCAGAAATGCTCCATAAAAAATGGATCCTTTCTTATTTTTATTTTATAAAACGTATTAAGCGCGCGAATACCCAAGGGTGTCTTGGCGCTAGACAGAAAATCGAATAAGGCTAGGTTTGTATGTGATTAGCAGGGTCTATTGGTTGAATAACCAAGTTTTTAATTGTTTCCTGAACAGAATGAGTGTGGTAATGCTCTTGAGTTGAATGGGGAGGGTGTTCCATAGTTTGGCCGTGGCTGTTACGAAGGATCTGTCTCCCCATGTTGCTTTTCTTGTTTTGGCTATCTCAAGAAGGTTTGCTTTAGCAGATCTAAGAGTGCAAAGTGGTCTGTAAGGACAAAGGGAGTGTTTTAGGAAGAGTGGGCCTTTTTCATGGATGGTTTTAAAGGCTATGCACAGAGCCTTGAATTTGATTCTTTGCCTCACAGGTAGCCAGTGAAGTTTACGAATAGTGTTTGAAATAGGTTTAAACTTAGGTGTTCCAGTGACAAGTCTGGCAGCTGCATTCTGAACCAGCTGGAGTTTGTTTAACACCTGTTCTTGAGCAGGAGAGCATTGCAATAATCAACTCGGGACATTAGAAGAGTGGAAATCAAGGTGTTAATGGTGTTTGCGGGGAGATAAGGTTGCAATTTTTTGATCATTTTTAACGTGAAGGAAGAAGCAGAGACTATGGAGTTGGCTTGATGTATGTATGAGAGTTTGTTGTCGAAAATTTCTGTTCTCTCCATTTCAACAGAGCAAAGCACATTTCTTTGCCTGCACTGCATTCTGTGAAAGAATAATAGCTATGCCCCAGTTTGTTCTTACCAATTACTAACCCTTTTTGTAGTGGATTCTCATTTCTCAGTCAATGTCTTTTGGAATCTTTTGGCTTTTAAATTTTTGACACAACAAAAAGCTATTATTGTGCCATTTATTCTGGGATGTTTTCACTCTCCTTCTAATTATCAGTCATCATTCTGGCTCTCCTCAACACCTCTGGAAGAAAGTCCTCATGGGTCTTTTTTTAACACATGCCTCACTATTG
The DNA here is from genome assembly GCF_964263255.1 of Lissotriton vulgaris. Taxonomy (NCBI): domain Eukaryota; kingdom Metazoa; phylum Chordata; class Amphibia; order Caudata; family Salamandridae; genus Lissotriton; species Lissotriton vulgaris. The sequence continues at coordinate 273,446,212 of NC_141695.1, read as the reverse complement.
TGTCCTTTTCCTTAAATGAAGATGAATCCTTTTCCATCAGTTTCAAAATTCTCGAGAGTAAGCCCTCTTCCAGTTTTTCTTGTGGTGACCATGCCAACGGAAAGAATACAACACCGGCGGCTCCTCTTTGATCGTTGTCTATCATAGCAGGGTAGCAGAATGGATAGCTAGAGCTAGAAATGTGTCAAGCTAAATTGGAAGACTAGGAAGAATGGTTACATTGTGTGTGAAGTCTATTTCAGTTTTTTCATGTCATTAAGTGGAGTGATGATAGCCTGCGTGTGAAGTTTGAAAATATGAAGAGCACGGTAAAGACTGCCTGGCAGTGCTCCATTGGAAAATTAGAAAGTCCTGCACCTGTGAGTCTCTTAAGACAGAGTGAGTAGAAAATTTCAATTCATACTTTCCTCAGTCTCACATCCACTTCAGGGCCTCGTGTATCCTCTGAGGATAGGATCTCTGTTTCTAGCAGTCAATGCTGCTATTGGGCACTCCATGTCGCATCACTCCAGGCAATCTGCATTGAGTACATCGATGTAGTCAGGCTGCAAAATCAAAATTCACCTCACTGTCAATTACTTTTCTGTCAGTCAGGCTTTCTGAATCTGTTGTAGTGCAGGTTCAGACAAAGCTATATGCAAACTAGTCTTGACCCTGTACCACATGGGAACAGTCCAGCCTGAACTGCCATGCCAGGTCATCCCTGGACCAGAAACAAGGATTCTAAGACCGATTTCAGGGTAACACCCTATATCAGCCAGGCTAGCGTGATTCCAGTAGCAAAGTGAGCAAGGGACCTACGTTGGGCATACCCTGTCAGCTTAGGGCAAACAAAGCAAATACAAGGAGATGATGGATTGAGTGCTGAAACTTTCCAGACACTCATCCCCATTCAGAGATCTGGGTTAAATCTATCATCGTTCTTTAACTCACTTTGTCACCCAGTTTAGACAAAGCTATATGCAAATCCTTCTTGACCCTGTGCTTCATGGAAACAGTCCAGCCCAGGGTAACATCCCTCATCAGCCAGGCTAGCTTGAATCCAGTGGCAAAGGGAGTAAGAGACCCAAGTCTGGGCATACTGTGCCAACTTAGGGTGAACAAAGCACACAAAAGGACATGATGGATGGAGCGCGGAAACTTTTCAGACACTCAACCCCAGTCACAGGTTGGGTTAAATACATCATCGTTAGCTCACTGCGCCACCCCAGTTCAGACAAAGCTATATGCCAATCATTCTTGACCCTGTGCCTCATTGGCAAAGTCCAGCCTAAACTACCAAGCCATGTCTTCCCTGGACCGCAAACAAGCATTTTGAGACCGGTTTCAGGGTAACACCCCTCATCAGTCAGGCTAGCTTTAATCCAGTGTCAAAGTGAGCAAGGGACCCAAGCCTGGGCATACCCTGCTAACTTAGGGCGAACAAAGCAAACACAAGGAGATGATGAACGGAGCGCTGAAACTTTTTAGACACTTACCCCCAGTCTCAGATATGGGTTAAGTCCATCATCTTTTATATAGCTCACTTCGCTACGCCAGTTCAGACAAAGCTATATGCAGATCATTCTTGAGGAGGGGGGTGGGCGCACACTGCCTCACACTCCAGCATTCAGTTTGAACCGATGCATCATAATAAATGCAGTGCATGATAACACTTTCTTCGGTGACAAGGCTTTAGTTTTTCACCCTTGTTGGTGCAGCCAGTGCTGTGTATCTCTAGACAGATCATTCTTGACCCTGTGCCTCAATTTTTCTTTTTTTACAGAGTTTTATATAGCACAAACTTCACCCAAATCGGATATCATAGCACCAGTTGCATTACATGAGGACACATTCATTAATTATTTCTTTTTTGTTAGGCAATGGGAGATTAAGGGATTCGCCCAGAATCACAGGATGTTCAGTGTCATTCCTGAGAGTCGAACACAGTTCCCCAGATTCGAGGTCGACCGCCAACTCGGAACAGTTCAGCCCGAATTGTCAAGCCATGTCTTCCCTAGACTGGAAACATGCATCATGACACTGGTTACGGGGTAACGCCCCTCAGAAGGCAGGCTAGCTGGAATCCAGTGACAAAGTGAGCAAGGGACCCACTGCTGGGCATACCCTGGCAACTTTGGGCGAACAAAGCAAAAACAAGGAGATGATGGATGGAATGTTGAACCTTATGAGACACTCACCCCCAGTCACAGATCTGGGTTAAATCCATTATCGATCTTTAGCTCAATTCGCCACTCCAGTTCACACAAAGCTATATTCAAATCAGTCTTGACCCTGTGCCTCATGGGAACAGTGCAGCCCTAACTGCCAAGCCATGTCTTCCCTGGACCGGAAACAAGCATCCTGAGACCGGTTTGTGGTAACACCCCTCATCAGCATTTGTCAGCCGAGTGGTAGGGTATGCCCAGACATGGGTCTTGTGCTCTCCATGCCACTGGAGTCAAGCTATCTAGGCTAATGAGGGGTGAAACCCTGGAACACGTCCTAGGATGCTAGCTTCCAGTCCAAGGAGGACCTGGCCTGGCAGTTTGGGCTGGACTTTTTCCATTGGGCGCAAAGTGAGGACTGATTTGCATGTGGTTGGGTTTAAACTGGAATGGCATGGTGAGCTAAAAACGATGGATTGAGGACCAGATCTCTGTAATGGGGTGAATGTATGACATTGTTCTGCATTCAGTCCATCAATTGTTGTTTTTGCATGTGTCACCCCGAGTGCGACAGCTGTGCCCAGACGTGGTACCTGTACTCTCCATGACACTGGATTTAAGCTACCTGGCTGATGAGGGGTGAAACCCTAAAACTGGTCCTAGGATGCTTGTTTCCAGTCCAGGGAGGACCTGGCCTTGCAGTTTGGTCTGGACAGTTCCGCCTTGGGCACTGGGTCAAGAATGATTTGCATATGGCTTGGTTCAAACTGTAATGAAATGGGGCGGTACAAAAGGGGGTGGTGATGGACGGAGCATCTGAACCAATCAAACACTCGCACCCAGTCAACAGATCTGGGTATAATCCATCACCGTTCTTTAGCCCACTCTGCCACCCCAGTTCAGACATGGCCATATGCAAATCAGTCTGACCCTGTGCCTCATGGTAACAGTCCAGCCCGAACTGCCAAGCCATGCCTTCCCTGGACCAGATTCAAGCTTCCTAGGACCAGTTTCTGGCATTACAGCCGTCTTCAGCCAGGCTTGCTTGAATCCAGTAGCAAAGTGAGCAAGGGACTCACGTCTGAGCATACCCTGCCAATTTATGGCGAACAAAGCAGTACAAAAGGGGGTGGTGATGGACGGAGCATCTGAACCAATCAAACACTCACACCCAGTCAACAGATTTGGGTTTAGTACATCACCGTTCTTTAGCCCACTCTGCCACCCCAGTTCAGACATGGCCATATGCAAATCAGTTTGACCCTGCGCCTCATGGGAACAGTCCAGCCCGAACTGCCAAGCCATACCTTCCCTGGACCGGATTCAAGCTTCCTAGGAACCGGTTTCTGCATTACAGCTGTCTTTAGCCGCGCTTGCTTGAATCCAGTGTCAAAGTGAGCCAGGGACTCACGCCTGCGCATACCCTGCCAACTTATGGCGAACAAAGAGGTACAAAAGGGGGTGGTGATGGACGGAGCATCTGAACCAATCAAACACTCACACCCAGTCAACTGATCTGGGTTTAAAATCCATCACCGTTCTTTAGCCCACTCTGCCACCCCAGTTCAGACTTGGCCATATGCAAATCAGTCTAACCATGCGCCTCATAGGAACAGTCCAGCCCGAACTGCCAATCCATGCCTTCCCTGTACCGGATTCAAGCTTCTTAGGGCCGGTTTCTGGCATTACAGCCATCTTCAGCCAGGCTTGCTTGAATCCAGTGGCAAAGTGAGCAATGGACTCACATCTGAGCATACCCTGCCAACCTATGGCGAACAAAGCGGTAAAAAAGGGGGTGGTGATGGACGGAGCATCTGAACCAATCAAACACTCACACCCAGTCAACAGATATGGGTTTAATCCATCACCGTTCTTTAGCCCACTCTGCCACCCTAGTTCAGACATGGCCATATACAAATCAGTCTGATCCTGTGCCTCATGGGAACTGTCCAGCCTCAACTGCCAAGCCATGCCTTCCCTGTACCGGATTCAAGCTTCCTCAGACCGGTTTCTGGCATTACAGCCGTCTTCAGCCAGGCTTGCTTGAATCCAGTGGCAAAGTGAGCAAGGGACTCACGTCTGAGCATACCCTGCCGACTTCTGACGAACTAAGCGGTTCAAAAGGGGGTGGTGATGGACGGAGCATCTGAACCAATAAAACACTCACACCCATTCAACAGATCTGGGTTTAATCCATCACCGTTCTTTAGCCCACTCTGCCACCCCAGTTCAGACATGGCCATATGCAAATCAATCTGACCCTGTGCCTCATGGGAACAGTCCAGCCCGAATTGCCAAGCCATGCCTTCCCTGGACCGGATTCAAGCTTCCTAGGACCGGTTTCTGGCATTACAGCCATATTCAGCCAGGCTTGCTTGAATCCAGAGAACAAAGTGAGCAGGGGACTCACGTCTGAGCATACCTTGCCAACTTTTGGCGAACAAAGCGGTACAAAAGGGGGTGGTGATGGACAGAGCATCTGAACCAATCAAACACTCACACCCAGTCAACAGATCTGGGTTTAATCCATCACGTTCTTTAGCCCACTCTGCTACCCCAGTTCAGACTGAGGCACAGACTGATTTGCATATGGGCAGGGAGCCTCCCTCCACAGCGCATCAGTCCTTACCCCAAATAATCCCAGAAACCAGGAAGATTTCTACCAGCCGATGGATGCTGAGACTTAATCATTGGACTTGTGTTTTCTGCACACCAACTCACCCTACCCTCACCCAAAATGTGCCAAAAAAGAAAACGAAAATGTATATCTTTTCCTGGTGTGATCCGAAATGTCCAATTTTGCAATAAATCTCATAGAAAGTAACCAATCAACCTCTGTTGGTGAGACCGGAGAGACCCATAGTTTACATATTTCTCTTTGCGCCATAAAAAATAAGCTTTGCATTATCATCTGTGCCCTTACCTTGCGGATTGAGCCTTCCAGATATAACCAACTCAGGGCTTACCTTGATCTGCAACCCTTGGGCGCTCAAAAAAAAGGTACTCACAGCCTCCCAGAAATCAAAGATCTATGGGCACCATGGAAACATGTGCAGGTCGTCTTCATTAGGGCTTTTGCACTTGGGGCACACCACCACTACGCCTAAGCAAAATTTCGAGAGCCTTCGAGGGGACCAATACGCCCTATGCATCGTAAAAAAATTATTCCTCTTTCAATTTGCAAGTTTTACTATTTTATTGAGCATAGACATTCTTACTTGCCATTGGTCTTCGGTAGCGATCTCCGGCAAGCAGTCTCCCTACAAAGTCTCCGGTAACTTGAAAGGGCCATCCTTCGTCTCTAAAATCAACCAGTACCATAGTGCTGTTTCTTTCTTGAATACGTCGCTGGAAAAAAACTTTTCCTCCAACTCATTATACAATCCAATTTGATCACCCAAAACCGCCGACCACCTTTGAATCTGTAAATATTTAAATCTGGAAAAACTATGGCCCCATTCCTCCTCACAAAGCCCCCAAGAGTTTAGTTTTCCATTCGGAAATAACTGATTCCATCTCTGGAGCCCCCCTCCCTTAGAGTTTGAGCCAACAAATACCTGGACCAGAGTGGAGATCCCGGCAAGTCCCAAATAGAAGCCATCTGGCTGTAATAGGGAATTTTTAAAGCACTCCTGATTCGGAACCAAGTCTCTGCTGAATCTCTTAAAACGTTTAACTTAACCTTTTTGAAAAATTTTGGATCAGTGAACTTCTACATAAAACCATTAAGTCATAGTCTTCCTTCTTCAGCATGGCTCGAAACATTCTTCCAATTAACGAGTTTGTCGGTCTATTCAGCAACATCCTACTGTTTTTCAACAAATGGCCCATGAATACAATTGCAGGTTTGGAACCGCTAAACCAGCCTTCACCAAACTTCTCCTAAGCTTCTTCCACGACAGGCGTGGACCTTTTGATGCCCACAGAAAGGTACTGATCTCACTCTGAATCCTTAAAAACCATTCCTTCTTAAACATCAGTGTGACCATTTGAAATAAAAAGACTAACTTTGGCAAAATCATAATTTTCACCAGATTTGCGCGGCCAAACAATGAAAGTGGTAAATGTGACCACCATTGTAAGCTTGCACATATCTCCTTTTTGAGCCTAGTAAAATTAACTATAGTGAGATCTGCAATATTATGAGTTATCCTAACTCCAAGATACCTCATCTCATTTTTACATGTAATTCCCTCAGTGTTTATATTCCAGGCCATAACTTCTATTTTTTCTTTGTTAATATCATAGCCTGATATAGACCCACCTCTCTGGTGAAATCTAAAAGATTGATCATAGTTTGCTGTAAGTTGTAGGTATAGATAATTATATCATCCGCATAAAGCCCTATCTTCCTGGACCAACCTCCAAACTCAAAGGGTACTATGTTCTCAGCGCTCCTTATTTTACATGCCATGGGCTCTATATACATGTAGAATAAAAGTGGTAACAAAGGGCACCTTTGCCTGGTGCCACGCCTGATAGATACTGGTGGGGTCAACATGCTAACTAACACTCTTGCAGTGGGAGCCTGGTATATAGCTGATAGGGTATTAGAGAAATTTGGTCCAAGATTAAGATGTTAACTAAAGTGTGCAAATAAAGCCAAATAACTCAATCAAACGCCTTGGCGGCATCTACAGCGGTAAACGCCAAGGGGAGAACATAGGCCAAAACCATATCTATGGAACAAATAAGGGAAAAAGTCAGCTCTTTCAACTGTCTGCCTCTAATAAAACTCTTTTGGTCCTCATCAACTATCCGTGAAATGGCACACTTCAGTCTCCCAGCCATAATTTTAGCAAACAACTTATAGTCAGTGTTCAATAAGGAAATAGGCCTGTAAGATTCAACATTGTTTGGTGATTTCCCTGGCTTAGGTATTAACGAATCACTGACAGAATTTCGATTTCACAAAAATCGACCTACTATAACATCGAGTCTCAAACATCGATAGCACTAATATCGACACCCTATACTTAACATGAAAATGACTAAAATATCGATCAAACTATATCGATGCACAAAAATATCGTCTACACAAATATCGTTAACATTATTTTCGACTACCATAATATCGACACTCAATACTACATTTAGCACACTACAATAATATAGAATACTAAAATTTCGATAGCACTATTTTCGTCTATATAAAAATATCGATTGCAAAATAATACTCAATTTTTAATATATAACACCAATAAATATATTCTCTTAGTAATACACACATTTTAAAAGACTTCACTAATTTATTTTCAAATTATTAAGTAAAATTTACTGAAAATAATTGTGTTTTCGCGCACTAACGATATTTGGATATAAACTCTTTGTAATCATACTTTTTTTATACTTAGTACTCATTGTACATATTCTATATTTATTACAAGAGTTTTTTATTACATAAATATATCATTTCAGTTCCTCTAGATAAACAATATAAGAAGATATATCTTAAATGTTTAAGTTAAAAAAAATTCAAACTAACCAATAGTAACTCGTCTTTACATATCTGACCAATCAGATAGCAAACTTAATTACACATAGACTATATAAACCAGTCACAAACAGCCATAAAACTTGCAGGGAATATTCTTCGTGACCACATACTGCCAATTTTGGGAGCACCATCTATATTTTTCTGTGCAAGAAAATTCGTCCTGAAACTACAAGTAAGTAATCATATAGCTCTGTTAATAAATTCTAATGTTTTTTTACTATTACTTATAGACCAAGATTTGTAACCTAAATTGTTGTTTCTTTATGTACTTTGCCTTTAAACAGACTCTACAAACAAATCAAGTTATACTTCAACTTCAAGATACTGGACACTTTAAATTTAAAAAAGGTATCTACATAATTTTTGTATTTACTCAACGTTATTTGACAATTAGTGTCCTAATTTCAAACTCTCTACTTTGTTTCTTAGCCTGTAACTCTTAATATATATTGTGAAGGCAGAATGTTTTGGGGAAAAAACGTTACAATGCTGTGTAAAAAATTATTTATTCCTGTTCTTAAATATGTTTCTTTTGCTTTAAATCATAATACATGTGTCATCCCATGTTCTTTTCAGCAAATAAGTAACAATGCTTTATAACAAGTGTGTATTGTTTATGGAACATATAAACGCATTGGTAATTTTCATAAACTTTCTCTCTAAACAGACCTCAAAGCTACAGAAAACAGATAATTCACATCAAACAACAAACATTCTGCTACTACTCTAATTCTCTTGGTAAGTTCAGAAATAAAACATAACAAGTCTTTATAAACTCTATAGCATATACTCGAACAAAAAATGACTCTTTTTATGCTTCTGTTAGTATTATCTTGGAAATGTCTCTTTTAAAATACAAATAAACTAAAGTATTTTTAGAGACGTTATAAACTACCAAAAATGTAACCAAAATAAAAATTGTAACTTTTCCTATAACATACTTAATTTTTTTTCAACAGACCGTGGCAATAGGACCACAACATCGGACTGAACAAGCACCTCCTTTCGATTCATAGAACATTACTGCTGGTAAGTAAATTACTAGAAGAGTACTTGCTTTATTTAAAATCTTTTATACATTTCACAATTTGTTAATATTTGTATATTAACTTTTCTAGAACCCAGAACTCAAGAATGACTGATGATGCAAGATTTATTACATCTCAGAAAGGCAAATTTTTGTTATGCTACATGGGCTACATTTATACTCAGGAGAAACAAAAAGACCTTAAAGTGAATTGGAAGTGTACGAAATATTACTCCAATAAATGCTATGGCCGTGCTACAACAAGGAAAACTAGTGTTATTAATACCACTGAACATAATCACCCACCAAACATCTCGGAAATTGAAGTGAGATCCACTCTCGAGAATATGAAAGAATTAAGTACCAGATCAGAACTACCTACCAACGTAATTCTGAAAGAATTACTACCTAAAGTTCCCAGAGAAGCAAGAGGTCAGCTACCATCTATTGCTTCCATTAAAAGAACAATAGCAAGGACAAAGAAAGCAAGTAGACCCAATATACCAACTCCTAGAACTTTTGAGGAAATCATAATTCCGCCTGAGCTTGTAATCACTCATAATGACGAGCCATTTATTTTTTATGATAATCATAGCAAGGAAAAAAGAATAATCATGTTTGCAACTAATAACAATATTAAAAAATTAACAGAAAGTGCTACTTGGATGATGGATGGAACTTTTTCTATATGCCCAAAACCTTTCTACCAATTATACACAATTCATGGGCAATATCATAATACCTGTATCCCCTTCATATACTGTTTATTATTTGATATTTGATATTTATTGGCATTTGTAGAGCGCTAACTTTCGCTCCGGAGGGAGCATCTTGGCGCTGAGCACACAGAAGGTCGTCTAGGGGGGCATGGATCAAATAGCTGCGAGAACTGAGGAGTCGGGCTGAGAGTAGATCCAGGTTTTCAGAGATTACCTAAATAGGCTTTCTGAGGGGGCGTGCCTAAGGTTGGGAGGGAGACGGTTCCATGCCTTAGCCGCCAGAAAAGCGAAGGTCTTTCCACCCTTGGATTTTAGTTTAATACGGGGTTCAGAAATGAAATTGGCGCCAGATGACCTCAAACAGCGGGTTGGAGTGTAACGCAGGAAGCGTTTGGTCAGGTAGGATGGACCCAAGCCCCTGTTAGCTTTAAATACCGTGACTAAGAGCTTGAATAAGATTCTCTTATGGAGGGGCAGCCAATGGAGGGTGTTGAGGGCTGCAGAGGCTGAGGACCTACGGGGGAGTTTCAAAACAAGCCTGGCTGCTGCATGTTGGACACTCTGCAGCTTTTTCAGAGAGGACTTCTTGATGCCTGCTAGGAGGCCGTTACAATAATCCAGCCGGGAGAGGATAAGCGCCACCGCGACTGATTTCCTGGCTGTGATAGGCAGAAAATTAAAAAATGTCTTTAATTGCCTGATCAGACTGAAACAACGCCCTGCGGTAATACGCACATGTTCATCGAAGCTGAGGGAAGCGTCAAATTGAACGCCCAAGTTGCGGGCTGAAGCAACCGCGCTTGGTGGTGCTTCGGAGTTATGAGGCCACCAATCTTTGGGGGAAAAGAATGTGCCTTTACCTAGGGGAATTATTTCTGTTTTGGCGCTGTTGCATTTTAAATGATGCAGGTTAAGCCAAGAAAAGACTTCTGACAGACAGTTTTGGAATCTGATGGCAGCATCCGGAAGTCTTTTATCGATAGTGACGACAAGCTGGGTGTCGTCAGCGTAGGATGTCACGAGGATCCCATGTGACTCGATCAACGTGAGAAGGGGGACCATATATACATTGAAAAAGAGGGGGCTCAGGATGGAACCCTGAGGTACCCCTGAGATGATGGATCGTTCACCGGAAAGAAAGGGGCCCAAGGAGACCGTTTGAGAGCGATTGGACAGGAATGAGGTTATCCAAGCAAGCGCGGAGCCCGAGACACCAATCTCACGCATCCTATTGATTAGAATAGCATGTGAGATGGTGTCGAAGGCCGCGGTTAAGTCGAGCAGGATGAGGACGGCCTGCCTGCCCTCATCCTGCAAGAACTTGATGGTGTCTGACAACTCAATCAAAGCGGTCTCTGTGGAGTGGCCGGAGCGGAAGCCAGATTGCTGTGGGTGCAGGATACAATGAGTTTCCACAAAATTCTTTAATTCCTCATGAACCAGTTGCTCAGTGATTTTGCCTAGCGCAGGGAGGAGTGAGATTGGGCGCATATTAGACAAATCAGTAGGGGATTTATTTTGCTTTTTCATGAGGGGCTTGACTGTGGCCTTCTTCCACTCAGAAGGAACAATGCCGGAGTCAAGGGATTCGTTCACAATCGCATTGATTAGAGGGTTGACGGCCTCAATAAGATGGTGCAAGATGACTGGGGGGCAGGAGTCCGTGGGTGCACCTGATTTGCAGGCTAGTATGGCTTTATGCGTTTGCAATAGGGAGACTGCTTTGAATTGGTTTAGTGAGGGGATAGTTGTGTCAGGCTCTTGGGTAGGAATAGGTACAGGGGGGAAATCCTTGTGAATATTATTAATTTTCTCCTCAAAGAAATCAGCAATTTGATCACAGAGGGCTTGTGAGGGGGGGATTTCAAGTGCCAGTGCTTTGGGATGAGTAAAAGATTTTACGATATTGAAAACCGTTTGTTGTTTCTGTTTGGCAGAGTCTATTGCTTGAGTGAAGAATGCCTTTTTTGCTTTTTTTATATTGGAGAGATATTGCTTTCTCTGGAGAATGTATATGGATCTGGACGTAAGATCGTAGGTTTTTCTCCATGCTCTCTCCAAAAGCCTACACTTAAGGTGGCAGTCAGCGAGGGCCGGAGTATACCAGGGGGCATTGGGTTTCTTTTTTCCTCTGACAGGTTTATGGATGACGGATTTTGCATTGACAGAGATTACTCTCTCAATCCACAGGTGGAAATTTGTGGAATCTAGTGAGGCGTCACCCGTGATGGAAGGGGGGGGTACAGCCGGTTGTGGGTTGAGTTTGATGTACTCAGCTACCTTTTTCCAATTAATAGGGAAGGGGGTGTGAGAGAGTTTAATGGGAGGGGGGGCGAGGTTTTGTTATTGATGGAGAAGGGAATGAGACAGTGGTCTGTCCATATTTGTGGCACGGGGGTGGAAGCATCTAGGGAAGTCAAGTTTGTGCAAATGCCGTCCAAGGTGTGCCCGGCACAATGGGTAGGAAGGGAGACTAATTGGGAAAGACCAAAGATCTCAAGAGAGTGGCGGAAATTGAGAGTGTGGGGGTCAGTATCGGATTCCAAATGAAGATTAAAGTCTCCAAAAAGGGTAAAGGTAGGGTAATGGGTAAGGAAAGCTGCCAGAGTTTCATCAAGGGAGTCCAGGAAAGTAGTGGCATTTCCGGGGGGGCGATAGACGAGTGCTCCAGAAAAGGCGGAGGAGGAACTGGTTTGGATTACAAATCCCAGGGATTCACAGTCCTTGAAGGAAGCCAGATCAAAAGTGTGGCACTTGAGTGCTTTTTTTACAATGATGGCCAATCCTCCTCCCCGACCAATGGGTCTGTCTCGCCTGAAGATGGTGTAATCAGGGGGGAGAGCGGTGGCAAGATCGGGATTTGAAGCATCATGCAACCAAGATTCGGTAATGAACAAGGCATCAAGATTGGCTGTTATGATAAGGTCATGGATGTCTTGTCCATGTCGCGCTAAGGATCTGGCATTGATAAGACCACCATTAAAGGAGGTTGTCTTATGCCGAGGACAAGGGGAAGGGGGGGTAATGGGGCTGGCGGGGCTGGAAGATGACCAACCACAAGGTCGGCAGGTGTAAGGGCCACCGAGGTGGTCAGAAAAGGAATGTACACAACAGGAAGGACTAGGTAAGGAGGGGCGCATAGACAGCAGCTCAGAAGAGTCATACCTGAGTACAGGGAGAGTGGAAGCAGCGTGTCCTGCGCCTGGCGCGGTCTTGGCGCGGACGGGCGCAGACGGGCTTGGCTTAGGCGCGGCTTCGGCGCGTATCCGAACAAACAAGCCACAAAATAAAAGAACAAACTTCTGACTACTTCCCAATGAAAATCATCATAGACTTCGAACAAGCTATGATTAATTCTATTTTGAAAAGTTACCCACACACATCCATTCAAGGATGTTATTTTCATTTCAATCAATGTCTCTGGAGACATTTACAAAAATCTGCCCTTAGTGTTGAGTATGCAACAAATATAACTTTTGCATACCGAATCAAACATCTCATTGCTCTGGCATATGTACCAGTAACTGATGTGGCAGAACATTACAATCTATTAATTGAAAGTCCTTTCTACACCCAAAATGAGCAAAGACTCGCCCCACTTTTAGATTACTTTGAGGACAACTGGGTAGGAAGACTACATAGGTCAGGCCACAGACGCCAGCCTACATTTTTAATTCCCTGGTGGAATGTATATCTACCAACGCTGAACCAAGAGGCAAAAACGAACAATGCTGTTGAAGGTTGGCACAATGCCTTCCTCTCTTCTACTGGACGTACAACACCCACATTACACAAGCTAGTCACAGCTATACAAAAAGAGCAAAGCTTTCAGGAACTACGTATGGAGCAATCTGTCATACAACTAAAACCAAAAATCTCTAGACAAACTGCTCAAATGTATCTATATCTTCAACAGCAAGTCCAACTATATCCTACAACAAGAGGACTGGAATATCTAAAAATGATAGCCAAAACATTGAACTAATTGCAATAAGTAAATCAATGGATAAACATCAAACAATATCCTTAATCTGATAACACACATATTCTAATATAATAAATCTATATTTATTTAGTCTAATTTATTTTTTAAACTATTATAAAAAGACTAAATAAATATATCATTATATCAAAAAAAAATTAAAATACTGTTTCCATCCAAACAAAATAATAAAAATGAATAACTTACCTTTAAATAGAACATCATAAAGATTAATCCTTTACCGACAATACAATGTGTAAATCTCAAATACTTAATCCAACAAATCATTAATTATTTTTCTATTAACTGTGCTAAAACTATCCATCATCCAAATAAAACGACTCTTTAAATGCCATAGAAAATGACGACTGTTCTCTTAAACTGTGATAAATATTTCAGAGAACTCAAAATATAAAGGAAGAATGTTATACATCTCCGTTCTAACAACTGAAACACACTTCCTTACCCAAAAAAAAAAAGAGTAATCGGAAACGGAAATAGCTGTTTCAAAATACGAGACAAAAAAATTCTAAACAATCCCACCGACATAACACTAACGAGTATACCATAATATATAAACATAACATTCCTATTATTTTAAATTTTAATTAAATCATACCACATACTCATTAACTCCAACTATTTCAAATGGCCCAAAAACTCGTGAACGGAAATACGTATTGAGTCCACTCCATTATATGTAAATAGTCATACTTTAATTACCAACCCCAAAATAACAAAGGACTACCTTTAATTGTTAGTTACAATACTTTAAAAAGATAAAAGTAGAATCGTACCTACTCAAACGTGAACCTGCTTCCAACCGCCACTTTCCCTTTCCCAAAATAACGCAAAAAGACAAAGAGTGGTTACAAAATAAAAGAACCGAATTATATGTAACTGTGAAAAGTACTACTATAAATGTCCATTATTGTTATATATATGTTCGAAATTATGTGTAATGTACAAAAAATTGTATAGTACATTTTGAAATGAAAATCTTTTTTACTGTATATTAATTATATTTTACATACTTTTAATATTTATTACATTAAGTATGAAAATGTTGAAATATTTAATGTAATATTTATAAAAATTATTATATAACTAAATGTGCAATATTGTATTTGTTTTTCTGATTTACTTGTTTACAATATGACTAATAGGTGAAAATTATTATTATTAAAACGTATTTATTAATAATAATAATTATACATAACAATATTGAATTGTTAAAAAAATAATTGATGATGATGTAAATGTTCTAATCAAGATCTTTATATTATATTATACATTTAAAAGTGTTCATATGTTAATATCATCATCTGTATATCACTATATTTATTGAAATTTTGTGATTTATGTTTTTCATTACACATGTTTAATGTTTTATTAAGAAACAATATTTTTATTACGTATGTATAATATCATACATTGCATTATGTTAACTAACCATTTTTTCTCTACAAATTAAAAGTACTTTTCAAGAAAACTACTCAAAAATGTGATTATTAAAAGAACATTGTCCTTCTTTTTTTAAATATTTATACCAAACATAGCTTGATAAAATGTATATGTGATCGTAATTTTCAATTGTTGAATAAAAAAAATTATTGTCAACAAAAATTGTGTCATTATTTTCTATTACCTATTACAAAATCATTTTTATGTCTTTTTGCAAATGTATTATAACTGTAATGTTCTATCTATTTCTATATAACACATGTAATTAGAGTACATACTATACACAGAACCTATAACTGTTATTATTCATACACCCATATACATATAATATCAATATTTGAAGGACACAGAATTAATAATTTTAATATTCCGACTCCAATCACCATTTACTTTAGGTAATTGCTTGTCAAAAAACTTTAATAATTTACAATTACAACTGCAATCACCATTTACTTAGGGTAAGTGCAGTACACAGAACCTATATAATTTACTATTCCAACTCCAATCACCAATTAATTTGAGTAAGTGCAGGACATTAATTCATAAAAAATTACTATCGGAAATTAAATGTAAAAGAAAAATTAATGTAATATAATTTAATGTAATTTCATTTAATTAATTTAATTTAAATTTAATCATAATTTGTTTTTTCCCTGTACCCCTATAACTAAAAACTGACCCAGAACCCCAAAATACCCCTTTGCCCAAAAACTAAAAACTGACCCTGAAACCTGAAAATACCCCTTTACCCATAAACTAAAAACTGACCCTGAACCCTAACAAAAACCCTTTACCCAGAAACTAAAAACTGACCCTGAAACCTAAAAATACCCCTTTAGCCACAAACTAAAAACTGACCCTGAAACCTAAAAATACCCCTTTACCCACAAACTAAAAACTGACCCTGAAACCTTACAAAACCCCTTTACCCACAAACTAAAAACTGACCCTGAAACCTAAAAATACCCCTTTACCCACAAACTAAAAACTGACCCTGAAACCTAAAAATACCCCTTTACCCACAAACTAAAAACTGACCCTGAAACCTAAAAATACCCCTTTACCCACAAACTAAAAACTGACCCTGAACACTAAAAAACCCCTTTACCCACAAACTAAAAACTGACCCTGAAACCTAAAAATACCCCTTTACCCACAAACTAAAAACTGACCCTGAACAATAAAAAACCCCTTTACCCACAAACTAAAAACTGACCCTGAAACCTAAAAATACCCCTTTACCCACAAACTAAAAACTGACCCTGAACTCTAACAAAACCCCTTTACCCACAAACTAAAAACTGACCCTGAAACATAAAAATACCCCTTTACCCACAAACTAAAAACTGACCCTGAAACCTAAAAATGCCCCTTTACCCAAAAACTAAAAACTGACCCTGAAACCTAAAAATACCCCTTTACCCACAAACTAAAAACTGACCCTGAACCCTAAAAAAACCCTTTACCCACAAACTAAAAACTGACCCTGAAACCGAAAAATACCCCTTTACCCACAAACTAAAAACTGACCCTGAACCCTAAAAAAAACCTTTATCCAAAATCTAAAAACTGACTCTGAAACCTAAAAATACCCCTTTACCGACAAACTAAAAACTGACCCTGAAACCTAAAAATACCCCTTTACCCAAAAACTAAAAACTGCCCCTGAACCCTAAAAATACCCCTTTGCCCACAAACAAAAAACTGACCCAGAACCATAAAAATTTCCCTTTTAAAACACTAGCCACCCTTATCCACTATAAACTCGACATCCCGCTCCTAAAATTATAATACATTTCTTTTTTAAATATCTACGAAAACATATATTTATAATACTTTTTACTACATACACAAAATCCCAAAATTATATAAATATAACATAATTGTGTGTGAAATTTCGCATTTAACAAATATGTGTTTTAAATTTTGAAATGTAGAAATAATGTAATAAAATACGAAATTTATTCTTCTATGATTACAGTATACTTTTTTTATACACTACCCACCCTTATCCCCTTGAAACTCTACATCCCACTCCTAAAATAATTAGACAAATATATATTAAAAATATATAAAAATGTTATATTTACAATTCTTTTTAGTACATACACAAAAGCAAACTAAAAAATGTTGTACTATACTCCATAAAAATCGATATAATTTCGACTTGTTAAAATATTTATATCAAATTTTGAAATTTCGAAATTTAAATGAAAATGCGAAATTTTAATTTCTATAATTGCACTATATTTTTTAAAACACTACCCACCCTTATCCCCTATAAACTCTACATCCCGCTCCTAAAATTATATTAGAAATATTTATAAAATATAAAATAATTAATTTATATTTACAATATTTTTTAGTACATACACAAAAGAAAAATATTTTTTTTTAATATACTCCCTAAATTGCGATACAATTTCAACTAGTTCAAATATTTATTTCAATTTTCGAAATTTAATAATTTAAATGAAAATTTGAAAATTTTAATTGTATTATTACACTATACTTTTTTTAAACACTACCCACCCTTATCCCCTATAAACTCTACATCCCGCTCCTAAAATTATTATACAATTATTTCGTAAATATTTAAATATAAATATATATTTACAAATTTTTTTACTACATACACAAAAGCAAACTACAATGAAATTAAAAATACTCCATAACTTTATATAAAATTTCGCCTTTTCCAAATATTTAAATCAAATTTCGAAAATGTAAAATTTTACTTAATATTCGAAATTTATTATTACATAATTACACTAGACTTTTTTAAAACACTACCCACCCTTATCCCCTATAAACTCTACATCCCGCTCCTACACTTATAACTAAAATTATTGAAATTATATGTATAAATTACCTTATATATAGACAACATTTGACTATATCATTACTTAACATACTTTAAAACATCACTTTTACATATCGATATTTTTGCACATCGATATTTTAAGCTTCGATATTACTGATTTCGAAATTCATGTCTTCGATATTATTGACACACACATAAATCGATATTTTCTACAACGATATTTTGGTTGTCGATATTTCTTACCATCGACTTTTAGGACTCGATAATATGGTACTTCGACATTAACAACTCGATATTTTGACTGTCTACCGGTATTAACACTATATTCGCCTCATTCCATGAGCAAGGCAGAGAAATAACCCCCAAAACATCTCATTAAACAGCTTACACATAATCGGGATTAGAATAGTAACCAATAATTTATAAACATCAGTGGGAAGGCCATCTGGCCCAGGTGCCTTACCTCTTCCCCCCCCCCCCCCAAATAGCCTCCTCGACTTCACCCTCTGTAATCTCTTGATTCAAGACATCCTTAAACAAATCCAGTAAGGGATCTAATAATTCCGCCCATCTCCAGGCCGCCAGGTCTTCAACCACCAAATCCTCCTGATAAACCTTCCCAAAATACGCATGAAATGCTGCAGCTGTTCCTTTACTGTCCGTAATCATTAAAACCGTCTCCTCACACTTAACTTCTTTGATCATGTTACGAACTTGATCATTCTTTGTCTTCCAAGCTAAAAGCTTGCTGCACCTCACCCCATATTCAAAATGCGCGAGCTGGCTGGCGTCCCACTTCTCCTTAACTCTCTCACTCAAGATTCCAGCTAAATCTGGTTTTAAATCAGTGACATGTATTAAAACCTCTTCACTAGGCCCCCTGTTACCAGGGATAACTAAACCCACCTCCAGTTTACAAATTTTCTCCTCCAAATCCGTAACTATACTGTAGTAAAGTCTTCTTTTGTTTGCTGCCATAGATCCCAACCTCCCCCACTGAAATGCCTTGTATGCATCCCTAACAATCTCTGTCTTAGCTGACCCTTGATTCATCTAAAACAAACTTTTGTCTCCTCCTTCAAAACGTCCGCTACAACCTGATCAGAGAGTATTGTTCGATCCAACCTCCAAATTGAGGCCAATGTGCTGCCCCCTAATCTTAACTTAAGAAATATAGCTGAATGGTCTGAAAGATGAACTCCAATACGGCCCACCTGAACAACTGAATCAACCAGCCTTTGGTCCACCAAATAATAATAATCCGGGATTTATGATTATACTTTTTATTATAAAACGTAAATCCTAGCTGCTATCCAAACCTACATCTCCAAATGTCACATAAACCCAACTGAGTCATCAGCAGTCTAATTTGTGATCCAAAATTGCAATAAAATCACCTGCCATAATAACACGTAACGAAAAATTCAATATTTCCATAGCCAAATCATCTAAAGATCCAATGTCATCCTGATTCGAACCATAACATCCCACCAAAATAAGCACTTCCCCATATACCTTTACTTAACAATCAACATGGTGGCCGGCTAGTTGCGGGCTGTGGGTGGCGGCTAAGGCGGGCGGAGCTCTAGGTTGTTCTTTACATACCGTGTGGGAGTCCAGTGTGCGTTGACTGGCCTGGCATCCGAGGAGGTGGAGTTTCTTCCATGCTGTGCAGCTCGAGCTCCGAGCTAGCGGAGGGCGCGGGTTGCCGGTGAGTTTTGGGTTTTGGGAGGTGCATTGCGGGACTCGTTCCTGGCGGTGCAGGGAGTTTGCAGAGACGCGAGGAGGCCACGGAGATGGAGGTGGAGCCTGTGAGTCAGTCAGAGCTCAGCTGCGAGCGAGCTGCCTCAGAGGTCGGAAGAAGACGCAGAGCAGCGGCTAGGATTCTATTTCGAGGGGGAGGACGGGGGAGAGGCATGCAGGTGGAAAGAAGAGGTGAAAACACAGCAGAGAAGAGAGTTTCACTGCCAAAGGCTTCTAAGGTAAATTTTTTCTCCACTCTACCCCAGGAACAGTTGCAAGAGATTTCACCCCTAGGATAAATAGTAGTGCCTCTGCAGCCCTCAAATCTGTGAATGTGTGTAACCCATCTGGGGGGGACCCTGTTGAGGTTAGAAACCCAGGGGAGGGAGTAGGGCCAGGGGCAGGCTAAAGGGCTATTTCCAGGTACACTTTAAGGAGTGCCGGGAAGGGGGGACAGAAGCCGTTATTTAACCAAGAGGACTCTACACCTTAGAGATTAAGGAGGTTAAGGCCAGGGACAGGTGCACTGTTAAGAATAGAAAAAAAAGCTGTAAGAAACTGGCAACGGGGGGCTCAGTAGAGCGTAAGATTAAGGTGACTCCCTCACTTAGATCGTATTTCAAGGTGTTGCTGAAGACTTTGGTGTTGAAAGGGAAATCACTACCCACAAAGTTAACAGGGCCAGCGACAACCCCCGGGGAAAGGCAGCTATATCAGAACAGGGCTGGTGTAGGGGGCGGCTTGGAAGAAGCGTTTTATACGGATTTGACGGATTGGTCTAAACATTCTAGTCCTAATTGTTTTCACGTTTTATCTTTAGATATGGGTGAGGGTGATGAGGCTCCTCAGGCTGAGGTTAATTTAAGTGTTCAATGTCAGGACGCAGGTCCTGAGGTAACTAGCCCTGATATTACGGTAGTCCCAGCACTTGGTGCCACACAATCAATTTCTGGGGAAATGCAATTCGACCCTCTAGGGCAGCACGGGGTGGTTGAGCACGATGGCAGTGATCTCTCTATAATCGACATGTTAAAATTGAATCTGGAAATGCACAAGTCGAACCAGGAAAGTAGCTTGCGGTCTGCTAGAGAAGAAGATAGACAATTTGAGTACTCAAACTATAGCACTTGAGGTTGAGGTTAAGAATCTCATAGAGGAGGTTATGGTTAATCGGAAAGAACTAAAAGTTGTTCAGATTAAGGAAAGGGACCACGACGAAAGGGTAGAAACATACAGAGATGAAATAACTTGAAAATCTTAAAACGTCCGGAGGGTAAAGAAGGTGTAGACATTAGAATATATGTAGTGCAGTTGTTGAAGAGTGAGTTGCACTTGGAGAAGACAGAGTAGGAAATTTCCAGAGATATTCAGAGAATACATTGTGATCCCTTCAGAATGAACCCTAATCGTGCTAAACCCAGGAGAATTTTGATAAACTTCATGACGTATACTTTGAAAGAAAAGATTTTTGCGAGTGCTCTTAAGAAGAAAACTATGGAAGTAGATGGTGTAAAGGTTGAAGTAAGATCCGACTTATCGTCTGTCACAGCTAACAGGCAATGGGAGCTTGGCAAATGGATCAAGTCACTGAGGAAATTAGGGGCTTTGGTTCAGTTGAAGTTTCCAACCCTCTTAAAGGTGATGTGGAACAGCAAGATGCCCTTGTTCCATTTTGTTGAAGAGGTAGATAATTTCTTGAGACAATGTCAATATGGAGATAATTAAAGCTGGAATTCTAGGATGTTTTTGTGACTGTTAATGTTGCCTCTTAATAGACTCCACATGTGTACTTTTTGGTTTAAGTTATTTGAGGCACCGCCTGTCAAGGACACCCATAGGGCTTAATGGCCATGGGTATTTGGATTGGGTTTTCTGGGGAAAGGGGGTGGGTTTTAGGTTTCCTTTGGGGTGGTGGGGGGAGGGGAGAGGGAAAAAGCAGAAAAATCCTCAGGTACGTTGTTGCTGTGATTGGAAGGGAGGGTGCGAGAGTATGACTGCTGTTGACTGGGATGAGTGGGGGTAGTCTTATCGAGTTGAAAATTCTATCGTGGTACGTTAATGGAATGCGGGTGAAGAGAAGACGGGAGTTTATTTTGAAATATTTGAGGGACTCTCCGGCACAAATAGCTATTTTACAGGAGACCCACCTAACTGGAGAGGAGAGTAAGGAGCTGCTCACTGCTCAGCGCTGGCTGGCTCAGGCTGTATATACTCCACAGACAGCCATGACAAAGGGAGTTGCAGTCTTAATTAAAGAAGGTTTGAATATTTCGGTGGAAGGTAAGGCTGCTAGCATGGGAGGGAGGTGGTTGATTGTTACAGAACAAAAATTGTTGATTGTGCCTTGTCCAAAGCCAGTCTGATGTTGTCTGTTATCTCCACCAATGCTGTCTCTGTACTCTGGGCAGCCCTAAAACAGGACTTTGAGGGATCCATTTGCCCAAAATTCTCTAGATAGGTGACAAGCTGTTGGTTTAATAATGATTCCACAACTTTGCCGAAATATGGAAGTAGCAAAATGGGCCGATAGTACAGACAAAGTTTAGGGTCGGCTGTGGATTTTTTTAGGATAGACCTAACCCTTGAAGCTTTCCATAAATTCGGGAACTCAGCTTCCGATAATGATTTATTGAATAGGTTAGTTAGAATTTCCAATACTACTGGTGCGATATTTGGATGGAATTTAGAAGGAACTGTGTCGGTGGAAGAACCAGATTTTATTTTCTGCATAACTGTTTCCACTGACTCAACGCTACAACTTACAAATTCATCCAGGATATATGGGGGATCTATAGGTAGGCTGGACGCATTTTCTGGAAGATCCTTAATTAATTGATTGGAGTGGAAAAGAGAGATTGAATGTAGAATTTTTTTTCCTTCAAAGAATTTGGAGAGAGAATCGGTCCAGTCATGAGAATTTGGAGTTTGTGACTTGGTAGGAGGGATGTGAATTCATTCAGGATTCTATAGAGTTTTCTCCATTGTCTATTTAGTTTAAAAGGAATATATTTTTTGCTTGCTTAACGTCCTCCATGAGGCCCTGGTGGACTTATTTATATACTTCACAGTATTTCTTTGCTTTTTCTCCACTTTTTCTCCATTTATGTTCCGCTCCTCTACACGAGAGATTCACTGTCTTTAGGTGCTCTGTAAACCAGGGGGCAGTCCCAGGTTTAACTTTAACTTTAGTGAGAGGGGCTATTTTATCTAGTGTCACCGTAATGGCCTCTTCCAAAGCAGGTTTCGCAATGAAGGTTCAGTGTATAGCCACTTCACCACTAGGCCTTTCCCCCCCCAGCGCTAATTCTTTTCTTTGCTTTTTGGGGTAGTTCATGCTCTGGCCCCTTAACATTTTGACCACATAAGGTATCCATGCCAAATTTGTGTCCTTTTCTTCCAACATCATGGGGATTTGAAAGGTACCCAGGGTTTCTTGACTCACCTCGAGGGGACCCAGAAATTAGCCAAAATACAGGTAAATTTTTTTTTGTGGAAAATGGCGAAAAAGGGCTGCAGAAGAAAGTGTCTGTTTATTTTTTTCTCTGCAATTAGTATCAACAGAGGATTTTTGTTGCCAAAATCACCATTGTCCCAGCTTTCAGGGACTGACAGGCTTTTGTCAGAAAACCACATTTATTTTACACAGTTTTGGCATTTTACTGGGACATAGCCTATTTTTGCTACTTTTTGTTCTTTCAGCCCCATTCCAGTTAGTGGTAGAAATGGGTGTGAAAGCATTAAAGGATCCTGAACACTTATATATTGCTGAAAAGTAGACAACATTTTAAATTGAGCAAGGGGTCATTTGTCTAGATCCTTCAGCTTTTTTCAATTGAAACTAACAGTTGAATATAAGAAAAAATTAAAATGGGTTGAAAAAAGCAGCACTTTGTTCCAATGTTTTTACCTGTAACTTCGCATAAGTATGACAGATTTTTTAAAACGATATACCGTTACAT
Source organism: Lissotriton vulgaris (assembly GCF_964263255.1). Classification (NCBI taxonomy): domain Eukaryota; kingdom Metazoa; phylum Chordata; class Amphibia; order Caudata; family Salamandridae; genus Lissotriton; species Lissotriton vulgaris. The sequence continues at coordinate 273,422,850 of NC_141695.1, read as the reverse complement.
TCGCTGGACCCCTTTAGTTGTGGGGATATAGAGGACTTGTAGGTTCATTAAGGACCTGAGGAACCCAGAGCCAAAAAATGAGCAGAGTCTTGCAATGGTTTTTCATTGAGTTTCAGGCATATAGCTATTCATTTGGTAAAATATAAAGAGTGAAACATAGATATCAAAGATGCCTATGTTTTTCTGAAATAGGAATATAATATAGAGTTTAGAAACAGTAGCTAATTCTGAAATTGTGGGTATGTGAATTATAGGACATTTTTCAAAGGTACTTATTTTTTCAGATTTGTGGGAGTCCACTGGGTAGCTCTATAGTGGGGCCTAAGCCTGGCACTGTTGTCCCTTAAATACTGTTCAGCATACATATTAGTCTGCTGAACAATCTGAGCAAAAAATGCTTCATCCATAACCAACTGAAAAAACTGTATAGGCAATAAAATGTACAATCCACTCTACACCCTGCATCACCACTAAAGGCAGGCAACGCCTGGTGCACATCAGTGTCCTCCTCTAAAAAAGGTAATTCATCGACTCTGAGAGTAGCATCATCCAAAGTGAGAGTAGCTTCATCATCAGATGATTCCTCGTGGACACAATACTCACTTGCACATTCTCCTCTCCATCATACGCACTGTCAGTCTGATAATCAGGGTCAGAGGAAGATGCAAAAAGCATACCAACCACCTGCTGAGCAGTAATTCTGCGGCTAAAGGTCAAACAAGTCAAGAACAACAAACACTTAGTAAAGTAAGAAATAAACAAAATGTGTCTTTATCACAAAGACCTATATGCTCCAAAACTATACCACCCATTTGCAAGGACCAACAATATCCCACTAAAAAGAAAAAGAAAATAAATGACACATAAGACGATGCATAAGGGACAGATGGGCCTAAAAAAATATAGCCGTTCTGTTCCCAAAGGGGGCAGAAACAGCCACAATAATTACCCCACGAAGGGGAGCGATCCTGCTGAAGAGACCATTCCCCAACAACACAAACAGATTCCCTGGTGTCTAATAGTTTCTGCCCCCCTTGGTCATAAATGGGCCTAAATCATGTAACCGATCTGTCCCCAAGTGGGGCAGAAATAGCCAAAATAAATGCTCCCCAATGGGGACCGATCATTCCCTAAAGGGCCCCTTTTCACAAACGTATTTAAATAAAAATGCGGGTCTCTCTGCCCTCCCAGGGGGGGTGGGGCTGATACTGCCCAAATAAATGCCCCCTAAATGGGAGCACCCCTTGCCTAAAGGGCAGCTCTCCGAAACCATATTTAAAAAACAAAATCCCTTATAGGCTAGTGGACACACAGCTAAATATTTTTTTTTTTACCAAATTGCCCCCTAAGGGGGGCAGGAACAGCCAGACAAATTACTCCCCTAAGGGGAGGGAGACTTTCCCAATGGGCCATGTGTGCGCGATTGTTCAGCAGGAATGCTGAAATGAGACATTGGAGGAAAGGAAAACCCTTCCCTTTCCTCGGATGCATCTTCCCCGAGGAGAAAATTACCTCCTCTCTCCTGGACTTGCTAGAAGCAAATGGCTGACATCACGTCCGGTTTTATATAACCTTTCACTGATCAAGAAGTTCTTTCCTCTGGTCAAAGTACCATTAGTTGAACTAGCTGATGGAGTTTTCAGGACAGGAATCATGCCAGGATAGTTCACCGCTCTAGAAAACCGATGATTACGCCGCACCCCTCTCTGATACTTTCTTCTTACTCGAGATTCTTCCACAATCTTCTGGTAGTGAAGTAGTGTGGCTCACTGGTTAGAGGCGGCAGACCCGAGAGCAGAGGACGGCCCGGGACCAGTGTTCGATTCCCGGCGCGGCAGGTTTCTGGACCAGGGTCAGCGGACTCGATAATTCTCTCGCCTCGGTGCCCGCTCTAATCAGCGATCACACTCGGCAACTCTGGGCATTAGCTTGCCTCATCTTCACTAACGGCCCCACCAGACCGCCGGGGATGCCTGGTCTCACCCTGGAGATACCCATTAAGGGACCATCTCTCAGGGAAGCCAGGAAGGGTTTCGCAGCGGTCGAAGCGCCTTGGGACCCTATGGGTAAGTAGTGCGCTATATAAATGCCTATACATTTACACATTTACATTTACATTTGGTTTAACTAAATTAAATTAGGATAGAAAGTTCTGCTTCGGGTTCTACATTCAGTTCTTCTTCAGCATCTCACAGCATATCTCCCCGCAACAGAATTCTCAGATCTCAGCTCTGACTAATTAACTAAAGCTATCTAAATTATACCTTTTATTTTCCATGCTACACCCTCTAAAGCTTCAATTTCGCAAAAATACAGAATATGATTGGTCAGGCAATGGGGAAGCTCCATCACACCATGCTTACATGTCATTAAGATCAGTTCAACTACTGTTTGTGAACCCATCCCTTTAATTTGTATTCACAAATTTAGTTCTCACACCAAACTACTAGGGTTAATTCACGTTTTACTTTGAAACATTATTATAAGATTCTGAATACGAGTCCTCTTTGTTGAACTCTTCACCATCCGTTCCCTAATTTGTAGCACTAAATTTTGGCTCCCTTTCAATTATGCAGTCATGGCCTTTAGGCTTCATTCAGTGGGCATTCACGGACTTCGTGTCACTTCATTCAATCTGGTTATGTAAATGAGGCCCAAATACGCACTAGTAATAAAGCCAGAAAGATAAATATTAATTTAACAAATAAATGGTTGCACTGTATACCACCCACCTTTACTCTATTCACCTTTACTTATTAATACTTTCACCGCATTACCATTAGTAGAATTTCTCATTTTCATTTCAAGTAAGCAGATGCCATACACGCGACTCTCCAAGTCTCCATTTTCATAACCTCTGCTCAAGCACTAGAATTTCCCTCCAAGGGTTAACTTGTCATTCTGCGTAGATGAAGTTGATGCATGTGCACAACAGTTTCCCCGTTTAAAGCGGTATTAGTCTGTCTTCATTTTTCTCCGCATTGGTACATACATAAGCAAGCTCCACTAACCCGCATGTTCATGTGGTGCGTATTAATTATTCACGAAACACGGTTAATAACTTTGTTAGTGAGTTATCAAATGGCTTCCTTCCGAGCAAGTCCCTTTTCTACGAGTCCTTATTCCATCACAACAGATCATTATCAGAGACATATTAAATTAAATGTGCTAATTAGGTGTATACCAATGTTACCATATTTAGAAGGGAGAGCACAAGCATTTTATCTTTGAGTTAGGAGGACTAAGGTACACAGAGTCCTAATGCCAACAGAAGTGAGTTCCAAAAATAGATGAGAATGTGAAGACAAAAATCTGGGAGACAGCATGCAAAAGATGGTAATTTCTTACAATATTCCTTAAGCTTTACTTAACATTTCCATTTAACGTGTTTATGAAAATTATAAAGACTCATTTATGATGCCATTTTGTTTCTCCCGATACCTCTTCCCCTTAGGACTTACTGATAACTGAGGAGTTTTTTTAAATGAGTAATTTGTACTTCTGCAAATAACCTGTCTGAGGTATATCAGGAGCAGAAGCCAACAATAAAACTAACAGGTTTCATTCTATTATTTGAATAAGGTCACCATATGTGATTGGCGAGGGAAAGTAGATTATTAGTGGGAAAGTATGGTAGTCCACCACAAGTAATTTTGGCACTATTCCTGTGAGGTCCAGTTAAGGTGTGATAATTTAAACCTGAGTTCAACTGCAGAAAACTGTGGCACAAAACACCCAGAATTAACATAGGAAAATGTATAAGGAATTTGGAAATACCAAAAAAGTAAAAAAATAAAAATGAAAACCCAACACAGAGCAAATACCACTTAAATGTATTTAAATAGAGAATAATGTAATGACCAAAACTGTACTGATAAGCTACTGTGGCATGCCTGTTGACACGTGTGTACTGTCACATTAGTAGGTGACACAATGGGTGCAACAGTCCTCTTCTGCCATTTTACTTACATGCCCTTTGTACAATTTTTACCATATCCTAGGGACTTGTAGGTAGGTTAAATATGAAATTACCATATATCCTATTCCTAAAGGTCAGAGCACATGCATTGGACACTGTATAGTCTAAAAAATCATCAACATTTATCAAAAAGTGTGGTTGCCCTACAATAGAATTTACAACATTGAATGGATTAATGGACATTGAGGTATACTGGTTTTTTTTACAACGTGCCGCGACGCATACTGTCCTCTAGTTTTTAGGGAGAATACTTTCAGAATACAATGCCACATGTAAAGTATTTTTTTGCACCTGGATAACATGCTGCTAGGTATCGTAATAGGTTTCCATACAACTCGATCAAATATTTACTGCACTATTTTTGTGCCTCTAACTTCAACTTTAGTTTTAAAATGTTTTCAGAAACATACCTTACAGATCTTAAAAACAAGATTAACATAACTATTTATATTACACATACCATCCTGGCATGAAAAATAGGGCACCAATCTTAAAGAGTCTTTCATGAGACACAAGCTCCATCACCAACCTAAGGCAGGTAATACCACAGCTTGAGAATTATGAATAGTAAATGACAAATACAATTAGATTTCATAATATCATCTGTTTTAATACAGACACCACAGGCCTTTTCTGCTTCCATGCACATTTACATGCTGTTAATGGTGCAGTTAATATCAAAAAGGGTTGGCCCTTTGTACCAAGTGGGGCTGCTATTTAGTGTGCATCCTGCTGACACACCTGCAGCTTAAAAGAATACTGAAAGTGTAAACTACAATATTGTGAACATTACTGTAAATGTGGTTGTTAGAACTGGGGGTCTCTAGTTGGAAAAGAACGGAACCACTGTCCAAATAGGGACCCTTGCTTCTAGTCAGGGTAAGGAGGAAACACTCTTTAGATAACCTCTGCTCACCCCCTTGGTAGCTTGGCACAAGTAGTCAGGCTTATCCAAAAGCAATGTGTAAAGTATTTGTACCAACACTCACAGTAACACAGTGAAAACACCACAAACTGACTCCACAACAGTTTAGAAAAATAAAGGTATTTAATCTAAACTACACTAGACCAAAACGACAAAAATCCAACATACACAGTTCAAGACTATGGTTGCAAAAGAGTTCTTAACGTTGCAATAAAAATAATCCACAGTTGCGTGAAAAGTTCACAGTTGCCTCACATTAGCCCACAGTACCTTTTAAAAGCGACAAAGTTCCAAAGCAGAAGCTGGTGAGGTGGAAAACAAGCGATACGTGCCTCCTGAGACCCTGGGGAGGCGATGCGACAACTCCGCTGCAGCAGCAGGCTTGTTGCGACGAATCCGGTCTGTTTGGGGAGGAAGGCTGACTTGTTTGGATTCCGGTGCGTAGGTTCCCTAGGAAGTTTTCTCTCGCAAAGGCACAATGAGATAATCTTTGGCATTGCGACGATCTCCGGGGCAACGATGCGCAGACCAGTGATGATCTCCCTTTCACAGCTCCTCGATGTGATGGCTTCTGCGACGACACTCGCAGTGAGTGATGTGGTTTGCAAGCAAGCGGTGTGACGAGCTCACCCAGCGACGACAGGGTCTTCAGAAGGACAGCAGCTCAGGTTGTGTCTTCCTAACTAGTTCAATGTAGTTCATCATAGAGCTTGATGCCGTACTTTGGATAGTGGTCCCGAAAGTCTCATCCTTATGAAGATTAACACTGCCAATGTGTGCTTCATAAAATATTGTGACAATGTCTCAAAGTCATATATGTAGTGCTGTGTTAAGATCTGGAAACCATTTTAGACATGGAAGCCTCATCCTCAGTAATTTGTCCGGCTGTGGATGTGCGGTCTTCAGCATTGCTAATACGTCAAAGAAAGGCCTGTGAAAAGATGACTCTTATGCATGAGGATTGACGATAATACAATTGAGAGGCCCGATTCTTTAAAAAAAAACAATAAGACAATGTTTTTATTTGTAACAGTAGTTGAGCACTCCACTTGTCACAAGTTCTTTGCACCAAGACATATTTGACTCTTTTGTTTTACTCACCCTGCTTTCTTCTTTAGTTTCAATTTACAGTGCCTGCTAATATGGGCTCCGGCTCATGGTGTATGTTAGTGTCCTGATGATGATCCTGGTATTTGTAGATGAATGAAACGTTGTCAGCTGAATATACAGATTACCTACTTATAAATATATTGTTTGTTATGATGGGCTGTGTTGTTCTTGTTCTTAAGACACATAAGATGATCACGTTTATCACATGCCTGTGTCACTTCTGAAGGAGCACCGAGCATGTTGTTCTACACTGGCACTTACAGTTCCATTTTTGTAACTTTAATTGTTTAATGGATTAAAATTGCAATTTTACGGGAAATAATTTCTCCATATTCCTTTTATTAGGGACTTGCGTTATCAGTCTAAAGTTGGCACTTATTAAATGCAATAAGGTTAGACAATGGGAGTAGTAGGCCCTGTAACAGTGTAAAATGACTCTAGACATTTTTCACTGAGAGGACATGTAAACCTTAAGTATGCATGTCCCACTTTTTAAATACAATGCACCCTGCTTGTGAGCCTTTAGGGCCTTTCTTAGGGCGGACTTATAAGTATTAGAAAAGAAAGATTTAGACCTCATAAACTGTTTATTTTACCAGGTACAAATGGCAGTTTAAAACAGCACTATAAGCTGCTTTGTTGGGCCTGCAACTCGTTTCCTCATTATGAAACAACGGGGAAAGTGTTATATAACGGTGAGTTTTGATGCAAGACTCACAGAGTACAGGCGTCTTTTTGTCCTGCATAATAACCCCTACTCTTGTCCTGCAAGATGATTCACTGCTGATATAAAAGCATATTCTTCTTTGTATTAATGACTGCACTCTAACCTCACACAGAGCCACAGAACGTTTTGAAATATGGGAGGATGCGAAAGATGTGAAGCAACTGTACACATCTCCTATTATCATGTGGGAATAATGCTGGCATTGTTTATGTAATGGCGATTAACAGTTATAAATAGAACAATAAACTACAAACAGCACAAATATAAACAGAGAACAATACACAGATTTGGCGTCTTTATCATATTTCTTTTCTGCGGTGTAGCTCAGACCACCTTTCAAACTATCTTTGACAATCCCAGGCACATCTACAATTACATATATATATACATTCTGATTGAACTTCCAGATACACAAATGGACGATAATGCTATGTTCACTTTAAGACCATGGAGGCTCAGCCTTTCGCGCAATTTTTTTGTTGACATAAATACCCTCCTTTGTTTCATTGACACGTCATGTGATCAAGCCTCAGCTTAGTGACGAAACGCGTCATGGCGGATGGCTGGCTGTAAGATTGCACAATAAAGCACTGAGATTTGCACAAAATATTGGGCTTACTCTGCTTTGTTTTCTTTCCGTGGGAGGAAGATTTGGAATGACGGTTCCCGTTATATATATATATATATATATTCTGTCAAAACCACTTTGCCACCAAAGAAGTTACTCGAGCCCAGGTCCTTTCAGCGTGCAATTTATTTTATACACAGAGTGTCAAACAACACCCGATGCGTTTCGGTGCAGCCGCACCTTGATCACGGGTAACGGTGTTTACTCATGTCTCAGTTTTAAAGTGAAAATAATATATAAACATAAACGTAGGACTACTCGTCCTCACACCAGTATTTGTCATACCACTATATGGCAGCCATATTTAAATGTGTGGTGATCACAGGCAAAATATACATCATATATATATGAACCTTGTTGGGAACATTTTTAAGAGATTTCAAAAAAGTATTGTAACATTTAAATGAATAAGTTACATATGGGTGCCCAAAAACAAATAGGATCGAAACAAAGTCACACATTTGCAAGTTGTAGCCCCAGTGGGCAAATGTACCAGTACATTGATACATATATCGTGACAATTCTTGTTTAATCATGTTGTCTATTGCCAGGCCCTGGGGACCGCGATGGGAACCTGCTTCGCCCCCAGCTACGCGGGGCTGTACCTGGGCTGGTGGGAGGAGCAGGTGGCCAGTAACATCTTGGCTTTTAACCAGAACGTGGTTCTCTGGGCTCGGTATATAGACGACGTGTTCTGTCTGTGGAAAGGTAGCTAAGATGCAGCTTTGCAATTTGTCAATGAATTACATCAGAATGATTGCAACCTACTGTTTACTAGCACTATAGATAAGCAATCAATAGAATTTCTGGATGTCTTGGTGTCAGTTCAAGATGGACGACTCATCAGTAAGCTGTATCGCAAGCCTACAGCAGGCAACAGCATACTACATGCGTCAAGCTGTCACCCGAAGAACTTGATTCACAGCATACCTTTTGGTGAGTTGTTACGCGCCAAAAGGAATTGCGCAACTAATGCAGACTTTGAAAAGGAAATGAACATCATGAAGGATAGATTCAGGAAGCGTGGCTATTCGACCAAAGCGGTCGATCAAGCCTGTAACAAAGTCAGGGACGTAAGTAGGAGTGATCTTCTCGTACCTAAACCAGCAGGCAACAGTGAGGATGGACCACTTAGATTCATCACCACATATTCGGACCAAACATGGCAGGTCAGAAAGAGTCTGAAAACATTTTGGCATGTCCTACAGTTAGACGAAACACTCAAAAAGGCTGTTGGTAATCAGCCCTTGATTACCTACAGGAAATGTCCAGCCCTGAGAGATGTGCTTTGCAGCAACACGGTAAAGGAGAAAGAAGACACTAGAAAGATAGAAGGTTTCTTTACCTGTCGCTCTTGCAAAGCCTGTAAAAATAGTGTCAACAGAAAGGAAATAATTTTGTCTAGAAACAGCAAACCTTTCAAAATTCTTAAACACCTCACTTGCAAATCTGACTATTGTGTCTATGCACTCCAATGTTCATGTCCACTAACGTACATTGGAAGTACCAAACATCCTTGCAAAAAACGTGTGTTAGAACATATGAGGGCAATAACTAATGAGGACAAGAATTACCCCATAGCCAAACATTTAAGGACTTTCATGAAAAGAGTCTAAGTGAACTCAAGTTTTGTGCGTTGGATAGGGTCTCACCGTCTGAAAGAGGTGGTGATAGACTAAGACTTATTGCGACAGCTTGAATCGAGGTTCATAATTAAGTACGACACTGTATAACCTCTGGGGTTGAACAAGGACGAGGAGTTAGCTGTCCACTTAATTTAAGAGCCGATATTATGCATCTACTGCACTGACAATACTCTAGCAATAAGAATCCCTGTAAAAACATAAACATGAATGTGAAGCTGTCTTGGAGGTTTTTTGAATATTTGTATATGTTTTAAAGTCACTATTTCTTTATGTTCGTAGGAGACACATATGTCGCCGCACAGGGATGATGTAAAACCACTGGTTGCAGCTGTTTTTTGTTTGGATGGATCCACAGGACAATACACTTGAAAAATTGTGATAAACCTTGTGAGTTTGAGGACACAACAATGAGATTAGAATGAGACATTCATGCCCACTGGGGCTCAATTCAGCATACTGAAACATTACGCCCACTGGGGCAGAATTGTCACGATATATGTATCAATGTACTGGTACATTTGCCCACTGGGGCTACAACTTGCAAATGTGTGACTTTGTTTCGATCCTATTTGTTTTTGGGCACCCATATGTAACTTATTCATTTAAATGTTACAATACTTTTTTGAAATCTCTTAAAAATGTTCCCAACAAGGTTCATATATATATGATGTATATTTTGCCTGTGCTCACCACACATTTAAATATGGCTGCCATATAGTGGTATGACAAACACTGGTGTGAGGAGGAGTAGTCCTACGTTTATGTTTATATATTATTTTCACTTTAAAACAGACATGAGTAAACACCGTTACCCGTGATCAAGGTGCGGCTGCACCGAAACGCGTCGGGTGTTGTTTGACACTCTGTGTATAAAATAAATTGCACGCTGAAAGGACCTGGGCTCGAGTAACTTCTTTGGTGGCAAAGTGGTTTTGACAGAATTTGCGAGGGTCGCTTCCTCACTCGAGCCCGCCGCCGTGTGAGGCTGGGAGATTGGCGAACATTTGCTGACATATATATATATATATACACCTATGTTACCTACATTTACTTTTCCTCTACAGGATTGTTTCATATATTCACAGATACCTGAAAATACCAGTGCATTTACCTGATTTCTTTTTAGTACTATTTACAATTAGGAATGAATTTAAAAAAACAACCAGTACGGGTCAAGATTTTCTTTTTTTTTCTTTCTATTTTCTGGTTATATGTCATTGAAGCCAATTCATCAAAAGATATACATTAGGCTTACGTCACTAAAAAGAGATGCTTACCAAAAGAAAATAATACAAAACTGGAAGTGCAGCTGCACCTGTCCTATCTTGCAAAACATAGCCATTTAGACAGTTTGACCGAAATGTATTATGATTTTTCCTTGGGGCTGCGTTACTTTTGTGGCAAAGCCCCAATGCAAAATGATTTTGGGCATTTTCTAAGCCATACAAACCCACTTTCTATGACTTTGTGTGATTTACTAAATACAAATTAATGCAACAAAGATCATAGCTCTTCCTTCAGTTACCGTGAGTTAGGCGATACATTGGGGAACATAGGTGTTGCCATACAACAACTCATGTATTTTGAGGCATACAAATATTTACATAGACTTGTAAACCTGGGTTTGCTTCAAAATGGTGTGCCTAACCGACAGATGCCTAACAAGTATAAATTATTTATTTCTCCTTGTTACTTCCTTTTTCCATGTGTCCCACAATCTGCTGCACACATAGAAAGAGAAACATGCCTCTTACTGATTGTTTTTTTTGCAGGAAGATGACCTTTCCTGCATTAAAACAATATTGCCGGTAACACAGGCACTCTTGCACTATGGTGCATGGGTGCCTGCCTTGGGGATTGGCAGCAAACAGAGTACTAGGAGAAAGCAGAAATGCTCCATACTTTTAAAATAAGGATCCTTTCTGTTCTCTCCATTTCAACACAGCACAGGAAGTTATCTTGCTGCACTGCATTCTGTGAAAGAATAATACCTATGCCTCAGTTTGTTCTTACCAAGTACTAACCCTTTCTGTAGTGGATTCTCATTTCTCAGTCAATGTCTTTTTGCATCTTTTGGCTTTTTAATTTTTGACACAACAAAGAGCTATTATTGAGCCATTTATTCTGGGATGTTTTCTCTCTCCTTCTACTTCTCAGTCATCATTCTGGCTCTCCTCAACACCTCTGGAACAAAGTACTCATGGGTCTTTTTTTAACACATGTCTCACTATTGTGTCCTTTCCTTTAAATTAAAATGAATCCTTTTACATCAGTTGAAAAATTCTCGAGAGCAAGCCCTCTTCCAGTTTTTCTTGTGGTGACCATGGCAAAGGAAAATACAACACAGGTGGCTCCTCTTTGATCGTTGTCTAGCATAGGGGGGTAGCAGAATGGATAGCTAGAGCAATAAATGTGTCAAGCACAATGGAAAGTCTAGGAAGAATGGTTACATTGTGTGTGAAGTCTGTTTCAGTTTCTCATGCCATTAGGTAGAGTTATGTTAGCCTGCGTATGAAGTTTGAAAATAAGATGAACGCAGTAAAGACTGTCTAGCAGTGCTCCATTGGAAAATTAGAAAGTCCAGCACCTTTGAGTCTCTTAAGACAGAGTGAGTAGGAGATTTCAATTCATCCTTTCCTCAGTCTAGCATCCACTTCAGGGCCTCGTGTATCTCCTGAGGATAGGATCTCTGTTTCTAGCAGTCAATGCTGCTATTGGGCACTCCATGTTGCTTCACTCAAGGAAATCTGCATTGAGTACATCGATGTAGTCAGTCTGCAACATCACAATTCATCTCACTGTCAATTACTTTTCTGTCAGTCAGGCTTTCTGAATCTGTTGTATTGCAGATTCAGACAAAGCTATATGCAAACCATTCTTGACCCTGAATCGCATGGGAACAGTCCAGCCCGAACTGTCAGGCCAGGTCCTCCCTGGACCAGAAACAAGAAATTCTAGGACCGATTTCAGGATAACACCCCATATAAGCCAGGCTAGCTTGAATCCAGTAGCAAAGTGAGCAAGGGACCCATGTTGGGCATACCTTATCAGCTTAGGGCAAACAAAGAGAACACAAGAAGATGATGGATGGAGTGCTGAAACTTTTCAGACACTCACCCCATTCACAGATCTGGGGTAAATCTATCATCGTTCTTTAACTCACTTCGTCACCCAGTTCAGACAAAGCTATATGCAAATCCTTCTTGACCCTGTGCCTCATGGGAACAGTCCATCTCAGACTGCCAAGCCATGTCTCCCTGGACCGGAAACAAGCATTTTGAGACCAGTTTCAGGATAACACCACATATCAGCCAGGCTAGCTTGAATCCAGTGGCAAAGTGAGCAAGAGACCCAAGTCTGGGCATACCCTGCCAACTTATGTTGAACAAAGCCCACACAAGGACATGATGGGCGAAGCGCGGAAACTTTTCAGACACTCACCCCCAGTCACAGATCGGGTTAAATACATCCTCGTCAGCTCACTGCACCACCCCAGCACAGACAAAGCTATATGCCAATCATTCTTGATCCTGTGCCTCATGGGAACAGTCCAGCCCAAACTGCCAAGCCAGGTCTTCCCTGGACCGGACAAAAGCATGTTGAGACTGGTTTCATGGTAAAACCCCCATCAGTCAAGCTAGCTTGAGTCCAGTGTCAAAGTGAGAGAGGGACCCAAGTCTTCGGCATACGCTGCTAACTTAGGGCGTACAAAGCAAAGACAAGGAGATGATGGACAGAGCGTTTAAACTTTTTAGACACTCACCCTCAGTCACAGATATGGGTTAAATCCATCATCTTTCTATACCTCACTTCGCACGCCAGTTCAGACAAAGCTATATGCAAATCATTCTAGACCTTGTGCCTCAATTTCTTTTTTTTACAGAGTTATATATAGCACGAACTTCACCCGAATCGGGTATCAGAGCACATTACATAGCACCAGTTGCATTACATGAGGACACATTCATTAATTATTTCTTTTTTGTTAGGCAATGGGAGATTAAGTGATTGCCCAGAAACACAGGATGTTCAGTGTAATTGCCGAGAGTCAAACAGAGTTCCCCAGATTCGAGGTCGACCGCCCTAGCCGTTAGGCCAACTCGGAACAGTCCAGCCCGAACTGCCAAGACATGTCTTCCCTAGACTGGAAACATGCATCCTAAGACTGGTTACGGGGTACCGCCCCTCATAAGGCAGGTTAGTTTGAATCCAGTGACAAAGTGAAATAGGGACCCACATCTTGGCATACCCTGCCAACTTAGGGCGAACAAAGCAAAAACAAGGAGATGATGGATGGAGCGTTGAACCTTATGAGACACTCACCCCCAGTCACAGATCTGGGTTAAATCCATTATTGATCTTTAGCTCAATTCGCCACCCCAGTTCAGACAAAGCTATATTCAAATCAGTCTTGACCCTGTGCCTCATCTGAACAGTGCAACCCAAACTGCCAAGCCATGTCTTCCCTGAACCGGAAACAAGCATCCTGAGACCGGTTTTGGGGTAACACCCCTCATCAGCATTTGTCACCGGATTGGTAGGGTATGCCCAGACATGGGTTTTGTGCTCTCCATGCCACTGGAGTCAAGTTATCCTGGCTAATGAGGGGTAAAACCCTGAAACAGGTCCTAAGATGCTTGTTTCCAGTCCAAGTTGTACCTGGCCTGGCAGTTCGGGCTGGACTGTTTCCATTGGGTGCAAAGTGAAGACTGATTTGCATATGGATGGGTTCAAACTGGAATGACATGGGAGCTAAAAACATCGGCTGTTTATTTTTTTAGGATAGGCCTAACCTTGACAACTTTCCATAAATTCTGGAACTCAGCGTCCGATTATTGATTTACTGAATAGGTAAGTTAGAATTTCCAATACTACTGGTGCGAAATTTCGAACAAATTTAGGAGGAACCGTGTCATGGAAGTTCCAGATTTTATTTTCTGCATAACTGTTTCCACTGATTCAAAGCTACAACTGACAAATTCGTCCAGTATATGTGGGGGATCTAAAGGTAGGCTGGACACATTTTCTGGAAGATCATTAATTTTTTGGAGCAAAAAAGAGTGATGGATCGTATAATTTTTTTCCCCAAAGAATTTAGAGAGAGAATCGGTCAACCTTGAGAATTTGGAGTTTGTGACTGGGTAACAGGGGATGTGAATTCATTCAGCATTCCATAGGCATTCTGCATTGTCTATTTAGTTTAAAAGAAATATTTGTTTGCTTGCTTAATGTCCTCCATGAGGCCTTAGTGGACGTATTTATATACTTCACGGTCTTTCTTTGCTTTTTCTCTGCTTTTTTCTCCATTTACGTTCCGCTCCTCTACACAAGAGCTTCACTGTCTTTAGTTGCTCCGTAAACCAGGGGGCAGGCCTTGGTTTAACTTTAACTTTAACTTTAGTGAGAGGGGCTATTTTATCTAATGCAACCAAAATGGCCTCTTCCAAGGCAGTTTTCGCAAGGAAGGCCCGGTGTATAGCCACTTCGCCACTAGGCCTTTTCCCCCAGTGCTAATTCTTTTCTTTGCTATTTGGAGTAGTTAGTGCTCTGGGCCCTGTAACGTTTTGACCACATAAGGTATCCATGCCAAATTTGTGCCCTTTTCTTCCAACATCATGGGGATTTTAAAAGTACCCAGGGTTGCTTAATTCCCCTGGGGGGGCCCAGAAATTAGCCAAAATACAGCTAAATGTTGTTTTTTTGTGGAAAATGGGGAAAAAGTGCTGCAGAAGAAAGTGTCTGTTTTTTTCTCTGAAAATAGTATCAACAGAGGATTTTTGGTGCCAAAATCACCATTGTCCCAACTTTCAGGGACTGACAGTCTTTTGTCAGAAAACCACATTTTTTACACAGTTTTGGCATTTTACTGGGACATAGCCTATTTTTCCAACTTTTTGTTCTTTCAACCTCCTTCCAGTTAGTGGTAGAAATGGGTGTGAAAGCAATATTGGATCCTGAACACCTATACATTTCTGAAAAGTAGACAACATTTTAAATTGAGAAAGGGGTCATTTGTCTATATCCTTCAATTTTTTTAATAGAAACTTACAGTTGAATATAAGAAAAAATGAAAATGGGTTGAAAAAAGCAGCAATTTGTTCCAATGTTTTTACCTGTAACGTCTTATAAGTATGACAGATTTTATAAAAGGGATCTACTGTTACATCCGGTGGACCTTTTTGGTTGTGGGGATATGGAGGACTTGTAGGTTCATCAAGAACCTGAGGAACCCAGAGCCAATAACTGAGCAGAGTCGTGCAATGGTTTTTCATTAAGTTCCGGGCATATAGCTATTCATTTGGTAAAATATAAAGAGTGAAAATAGGTATCAAAGACGCCTATGTATTTCTGAAATAAGAATATAATATAGAGTTTAGAAACAGTAGCTATTTGCACATTTCTGAAATTGTGGGTATGTGAATCATAGGACATTTTTCAAGGAGACTTATTTTTTCAGATTTGTGGGAGTCCACTGGGTAGCTCTATAGTGGGGCCTAAGCCTGGCACTGTTGCCCCTTAAATACTGTTCAGCATACACATTAGTCTGCTCAACAATCTGAGCCAAAAATGCTTCATCCATAACCAACTGAAAAAACTGAATAGGCAATAAAATCCACAATCCACTCTACTTCCTACATCACCACTAAAGGCAGGGAACGCCTGGTGCACATCAGTGCCCTGCTCTAAAAAAGGTATTTCATCCACTCCGAGAGTAGCTTTATCCACACTGAGAGTAGCTTCATCATCAGATGATTCCTCGTGGAAAGAATACTCACTTGCACACTCTCTTCTCCATCAGACGCACTGTCAGTCTAATAATCATGGTCAGAGGAAGATGCAAAAAGCATACCAACCACCTGCTGAGCAGTAATTCTGCGGCTATCCATGATCCTTACTGATAAAGGTCAAACAAGTCAAGAACAACAAACACTTTGTAAAATAAGAAATAAACAAAATGAGTCTTCATCACAAAGACCTATATACTCCAAAACTATACCACTCACTTTCCAGATGCAGCTAGACTCACCAACACCTACTCTGCAAAGACACATTAAGGACCAACAATATCAAACTAAAAGAAAAGGAAAAGAAATGACACATAAGACGACGCAAACACATAGCAAAGAATGTAATGCTCAAAACATTAACTAAATATGCTGCTATTATGACACGACTTACAAAAATGAAACAGTGCAGATGAAACAGTGCTGAAACCGCAAACAAGAATCAAAAGCTTTGCACTAGAATAAAAAGGAGAAATAAAACATTGCAATCACATATGCAACTCATGCACTAGTCCACACCCAATTCACCAACTAAGCTCTGGGATAGGTGGGCCTAAAAGTATGAGGCCGATTTGCACCCAAGTGGGGCAGAAACAGCCGAAAAATTCACCCTCATAAAGGGGGAGTGACCCTTGCCCAAGAG
Source organism: Lissotriton vulgaris (assembly GCF_964263255.1). NCBI lineage: Eukaryota > Metazoa > Chordata > Amphibia > Caudata > Salamandridae > Lissotriton > Lissotriton vulgaris. Next base: position 273,406,407 of record NC_141695.1, on the reverse strand, counting down.
GTCTCCTCCCGACACCAACATTTAAAAAACCCTGGTGTCTAGAGGTGTCTGTTCCCCTGGGAGACAGATGGGCCTAAAAAAATATAGCCGATCTGTTCCCAAAGGGGCAGAAACAGCAGCAATAATCACCCCATAAAGGGGAGCGATCCTTGCTGAAGGGACCATTCCCCAACAACACAAACACAATCCCTGGTGTCTTATGGTTTCTGCCCCCCTTGGGCACAGATGGGCCTAAATCCTTTAGCTGATCTGTCACCAAGGGGGGCAGAAATGGGCAAGATAAATGCTGCCCAATGGGGACTAACCTTTGCCCTCACCTGTCCTTGCCCTAGTCCCCACCCTGTTTACCTGTGAATTTCCAGCGTCATTTGAGAGCTAGGTATTTTGTCTGATGCCCGATGGAGCTACCTGGTTTAGCTATAGGGGAGACAGGTCAGGGATTCCCTCCTTGAACGTCACCTACCCAGTCGGTCTTTAGCCAGACTTCCTTTCGTCTCTCCAGTCGTCTCTTCCCGCTTCCTCCCTCTATCTATTTCTCTCCTTCTCTCCTCTCTCAATGTTATGTTATGTTATGTTAATTGAATTTTTGAGCGCACAGCTGCCCCGCAAAGGGGCGTCCCGGCGCTATATCTGAAAAGGTAACATAACTAACAAGACAGAAAAAGGGATGATTAATAAGGCAGAGGGAAAAGATAAGTTTTAACAGCTTTCCTGAAAGCAAGGAGGGCTTCTAAAGAGCGAATGTGGACAGGAAGTGCGTTCCACAGTTTGGCGGCCAGCACCATGAACGAGCGGCCACCTAATCTGCATTTTTGGAAACGCGAAACAAGTGCCAGATTTTGGCCGGCAGAACGAAGGCTGCGCAAAGTCAGGAGGTGCTGGAGAATGGCGGGAGTGTCAGTTTTCACAATTTTAAACGCAAAACAAAGGGTTTTAAACTCTATGCGTCTAATTACTGGTAGCCAATGCAATTTGAAGATTGTACTGCGGGCAGAGCAGAAACGCGGCAGGCCCACCAGGGCCCTGGCTGCCGCATTCTGCACCCGTTGGAGTCGCAGGACTTCCGCCTGGTTGGCGCCCAAAAACAGTGAGCTAGCGTAGTCAAGCCTCGATAATACGCTAGCTTGAATCACCATCTGGCGAGTGGGGGCATCAAAAAATTTGAGAATAGGCCTCAAACCACGTAAAATGCCAAAGCACATAGATGCCACCTTCTTAGTATGGAACGAGAAGGTAAGTTTGGAATCCAACCAGACGCCAAGATTTACTGTGTACTGAGACTGAACTATTTTTTCTGATGTCCGATGGAGCTACCTGGTTTAGCTATAGGGGAGGTAGGCCGTGGATTCCCTCCTTGGTCGTCACCTACCCAGTCGGCGTTTAGACAGATTTCATTTAGTCTCTCCTTGCTGTCTCTTCCACTATCCTCCCTTTCTCACCATCCCTGTTCCCTCCCCTCTACGCTCCATTTATTTTGCCCTCCATGTTATTTAAATGTCTCCCATTGAGACCTAGCTATTTGGCCGAAGCCCGGTGGAGCTACCTGATAGCTATAGAGGAGATGGGTTTTGGGACTTCTCCCTCGACCGTCACCTACCCAGCCAGTCTTTGGGCAGACTTTCCTTCGTCTTTCTGACGTATCTCCTTCCCATGCTGTTTTTCTGCGAACCTCTTCCCTCGACACTTGAGACCGAACTACTTTGTCTGATGCCCGATGGAGATACCAAGTTTAGCTATAGGGGCGTGGGCCGTGGATTCCCTCCTTGGTCATCACCTACCCAGTCGGTCTTTAGACAGACTTCTTTTCGTCTCTCCGTATTGTCTCTTCCCTTATCCTCCCTTTCTGACCTCCCCTGCCCCCTCCACTACTTTTCTCTCTCCTTTCTCTCCTTTCTCTCCTCTCCTAATTGTATTGCCTATTTTGGGGGGATTTATTGTGTAATTGTTGAACTTTCTCTGTTACAATTGTTGATTTTCTGTTATCTTGTTGATTCTCAAGTAAAGCGGTCTGATACCCCCGGCTCTAGCAGCGCTATATAAAACTCTTTAAATAAATAAATACATAAAATATTTAAATAAAAATGTGGGCCACTCTGCCCTCCCAGAGGGGGCTGGTACTGCCCAAATAAATGCTCCCTAAATGGGAGCAAACCTTGCCTAAGAAGCAGCTCCCCGAAACCATGTTTAAAAAAAAATCTCTTGTAGCCTAGTGTATTTTTTTACAGATCTGCCCCTCAAGGGGGGCAGGATCAGCCAAATAAATTGCTCCCCAAAGGCCTTCCCAAGGGGCCGTGTGTGCGAGATTGTTCAGCAGGTATGTTCCTTTCCTCGGATGACTCGCTGGAAGCAAATGGCTGATATGATGTGAAATGTGTTTTGTTTTTACAAAGTTTGAGGTTTGCACAGGATTCTGTGTAACAGAAACTAGGGAGAGCAACACAAGTCACCCTATCCTGATTGCCTGTGTTTCTAGTTTTAAATAATGAACAGGTTTTCTAGGTTTCCTTAAGTGCCGGGCGAGCTAGAGCCCAAAATCCATAGCGAGGCACATTGTGAAAAAAGGGTCAGGTTTCACAGGAAACATATGATGTGTCCATGTTGCATGTTGGGCCATTTCCTGTTGCGGACACTAAGCCAACCCACACATTTGAGGTACAATTTTTATCAGGAGACTTGCGGGAGTGCTGGGTGGGTAGAAGTGTGTGGCTTCCTGCAGATTCCAGAATGTTCCATCACAGAAATGTGAGGAAAAGGTTTGCAAGGGAATCTGAGTAACAGAACCTGATGAGAGACACATAAGTCACCCCATCCAGGATTCCCCTGGGTGTCTAGTTTTAAAAAATGTACTAGTTGCCTAGGTTTCTCCTAGTGCCAGCTGAGCTAGGGCCCAAAATCCACAGTTATGCATATTTTAACAAAAGGGTCAATTTTCAATGAAAAAAGGTGATGTACCAACGATGCATTTTGGGCAGTTTTCTGCTGCGGACTCTAGGCCTACCCACACAAGTGACGTGCCATTTATATCAGGAGACTTAGGGAAACACAGAATAATAGAACAAATGTTATTACTATTTGTATTTCAATGTATTTCTAGCTTCCAAATGTAAGACAGTGTATAAAAAATAAGTCATTTGTGAAAAATATCCTCTAGTTCACATTCTAATATGGGTATCTACAATTTCAGAGATGCACAAATACCCAATCAATCAATCAAACTATTTATAGAGCGCGCTACTCACCCATGAAGGTCTCAAGGCAATGAAGGGAGGGGGGTGGTGCTGCCACTGCTCGAATAGCCAGGTCTTGAGGTGCCTCCTGAAGGTGAGATTGTCCTGGATCAGCCATAGGTGTGCAGGGAGGGAGTTCCATGTCTTGGCGGACAGGTAGGAGAACGATCTTCCTCCGGCTGTGGCTCTGCGGATCCGTGGGACGATGGCGAGGGCGAGGCTGGTGGAGCGGATCCGGCGGGTGGGAGTGTAGAACGTGAGGCGGTTGTTGAGGTATTCGGGGCCCATGTCGTGGAGAGCTTTGTGTGCATGGGTGAGGAGCCTGAATGTGATCCTCTTTTTGATGGGGAGCCAGTGCAGGTCTCTCCGGTGGGCGGATATGTGGCTATGGCAAGGGATGTCGAGGATGAGTCATGCGGAGGCATTCTGTATGCGTTGTAGTCATTTCTGGAGTTTGGAGGTGGTTCATGCGTATAGGGTGTTTCCGTAGTCCAGTCGGCTAGTGACGAGGGCCTGGGTGACCGTCTTTCTGGTTTCAGTGGGGATCCACCGGAATATCTTTCGGAGCATGCCCAGGGTTTTGAAGCATGATGACGAGACGGCATTGACTTGCTTGGTCATCGTGAGGGTGGAGTCCAGGATGAATCCCAGGTTGTCTGCGTGGTCGGAGGGTGTTGGTGCGGAGCCTAGTGCTGAGGGTCACCAGGAGTCGTCCCAGGCGGAGGGGGATTGTCCGAGGATGCGGACCTCCGTCTTGTCTGAGTTCAGCTTCAGGCGGCTGAGCTTAATCCATTCTGCGACGTCTTTCATTCCTCCCTGGAGGTTAGTTTTGGCAGTGGCTGGGTCTTTGGTGAGGGAGAGTATCAGCTGGGTGTCGTGGGCGTAGAAGATGATGTTGATGTTGTGTTTGCGTGCGGTGGCGGCGAGGGGGCTCATGTAGATATTGAAGAGTGTTGGGCGGAGCGAGGATCCTTGGGGTATGCTGCATATGATTTTGGTGGCTTCTGAGCGGAAGAAAGGGAGGCGGACTATCTAGGTTCTGTCAGAGAGGAACGAGGTGATCCAGTCCAGGGCCTTTCCTTGGATCCCAGTGTTGAAGAGGCCTGTTATTATGGTGTGATGGCATACGGTGTCGAAGGCTGCCGAGAACCACTGCTTCTAAGCTCCATATCCTGTTCCAATTTTAGAAATTCATAGGTTTCCTTGATACTGATTTTTCACTCTTCATATTTTATCAAATTAATTACTGTGTACCTTGTACACAATGAAAAAACATTGCAAGGTGCAAATCATTTACTGGCTCTGGGTACCGCCAGTTCTTGGTGAACCTAAAAGCCTCATATAACCCAGCAACCCAAAGGGTCTAGTGGACATAACGTTATATAGCTTTCAATAATCTACCATAGTTAGAATTAGTTACAGGCGAAAATGTAGGCACAAATGTCTATTTTTTTCAACAAAATTTCAATATTCTTTTTTTTTCAACTGTTATTGTTCATGGGAAAACATTGAAGGATCTACACAAATGACCTCTTGTTGAATTCGGATTTTTTTGTCTACTTTACAGAAATCTATAGATTTCTATGATCCTTTATTGTTTTCACACCAATTTTTACCACTAACTGGAAGGAGGTTAAAAGAACAAAAAATAGGAAAAATAGGCTATGACAAACCTGTATAGAATATTTTGGTTTTCTGACAAAGGTCTTCTTGTTCCTGAAAGCTGGGAAAATTGTGATTTTAGCAGCATAAACCCTTCTTTAATACCATTTGTAGGGAAGAATCCTGACACTTTTTCTGCAGCACTTTTAACACATTTCTCCCCCAAAAAAACACATTTAGCTGTGTTTTGCATAATTTCTCAGTACCCTCCAGGGGAATCCACAAATACTGGTACCTTTAGATTCCTCAAGATGTTGGAAGAAAAGGACACAAATTTAGTGTGGATACCTTATGTGAACAGAACTTTATAGGGACCTGGGCTCAAACTAATCCAAAAAAAAGGGTGTCACTGGGGGAGGCCTGGCAGCACAAGGGTTAAATGTGTGTTTATTTGTATGTATGTTTTTGAACATATTCTATTTATCTCACCCCATCATTTTTGTGGGTCACTAACCGTCACTTGGCATAAAGGATCACTGACACTTCAGAATAAACCTACATGCAATAGGCTTTGGGCAAGGACACCTGTGATTCACACTTTAATTACATTTGGGAAGTTCCTGTTACTCTATTAGGTAATAGTGTTGCAAAAGTTTGTTTCGCCAACAATATTATTTACATGCCAAGAGCTGTAACCAATGACCTGCTATGGGATTTAAAAGCAAGCAGGTGGCCTTTTAGAATCAGACAGAAGCCGAGGTGCAGAACAGTCTATCCACAATAAAAGGAGAGAGAGGTATGTTTCTAGGAGAAGTTTTTTATAAATATTATTGTGTCATTTAAGGGATGAATGAATGAGTGAATCAAATGGTGTAATGGATAACGAACTAAACATCATGATACCTTTTGTTGAAGAGTATGCTACTACTTTGTTCCTTTATTCTTATCTGTGTGTCAAATTAGACTAATTTCTTTGAAAAAGAAAGATAAGGATCTTCGGGCCAGATGTATGAAGATAACTTTTTGTGATTCCCTTATTGGGAATCACAAGGATTCGGAATTAGGAAATTGCAAAATGCAATGTAGGAATGTGTATAGTACACCTTTTGCGACTCCTAGTGGGTCGCAAATGACCTGCGTCATGAATATTATTGAGATAGGTCGCAATTTTCGACCTCCTAGAAATCACAAACTTCACAGGGATGGTGGCCTGCAGAGATCAGTAGCTTTTTTGTAAAGCAGACCTTTTTTCTTAAAGGAAAACAAGATGCTTTACAAAAAGAAAAAGTAAAAGTTTTCTTTTCATTTTTTAAGAGCAGACAGTGGTCTGTGGAACCACTACCTGCTCTTAGAAATGGTTTTGCAAACATTCACGAAGGGGAAGGGGTCCCTTGGGGACCCTTTCCCGTTTGCAAATGGGTTACCACCTACTTGAAGTAGGTGGTAAAATGTGAATGTTATTTGACAGCAATTGCTGCAACAGACCATTCATAGATGCTGATGCGATTCGGTATTAGGAAGGGACGACCCAAATACACCCCTTCCTCATACTGAATCACAAACCCATTTTTCAATTCAGTAACAGGTTACCAAATTGCAAAATCAGGTTTGCTACATCAGAAATGAATTTTTTACATGCACAGATGTGCAGATTCAGCAAATCTGCCCATTTGTGAATGCAAAAAAGTCTTGATACATAACGTTTTACAAATTAGTGTGGAGCTGCCATTTCTATGGCTATTCTAATATGGAAACTACAGCGCTCTGCTGCCTTTTGGCTAGGCAAAAGGTATAGAAATGACACATACATAGAAGAGACATGCATACAGCCTAATGATACATTTTATGGTGAAGAAAACTTCGAGCAAGAAATAAGGCATGACAAATTTTGTGAAATATTAATTGTGCACTTTGCCGTCATTGCTTGTGGGAGAACGGAGGTTTCTAATAAATGTAAACACCTGTTCTGCCATCATTTAAAACGCTGCAGTATTTGGAAATGTATACAGGGGAGAAAACTCGACTTTTAGATGGAGATAGACCCGTTATTTTTAAAAAGCTGCAGGTTTCCGAAGGTGATTTTAACAGACACAGAGTCAACTGCCTCGCAAAAGCCTGGGGATTTATTTAAGACCAATTGACATCCAAAAATGTTGTGCCCCAAGTATCTCAACTAGAATGTTGTGAAGGTAAGAATTTATTGCTATGCATAGATTGACCATTTGTAACTACACACCTATATACGTTGAAGATATAAGGGAGGGGAATCATGTCTGACCCATTCCACTCAAAGTTTCAACTCTTGAGCGTCGCCCAACACTCAACATTCGAAAGATTGGAAATAAACAGCATGTTACACTTTGCGCAAATATATATATATATATATATATATATATATATATATATATATATATATATACATATTTATATATCATGTATTTCCACAAGAAAAGGTTGTCCTCTGACATAGGCGCCCTCAGTCAGTTCTGAATTTCTTTATTGAAGACTACAGCCAAGCCAGCAACATATATAGAATTATTTTTCATGAGGTCTAACGTGTTTCAGACTTCCTCAGCCCTTGCTCATATGCCAAATGCCTGGAACTCCAGCAAGCTAATTGCAGACATCTGCTCACCCGGTGAAATGCCAATCCTGCCCTTCAGTGGGTCTCCTAAGTGAGTTCAAAACAGCACACTTTACCCAAATGGGTTTTCTGTAGCCGAGCTTGAAATTAAAACAAAGGGGCATAATATCAAGACTGGGCGATAAAAGTATTGCCGCTTTATCGCCAGGAACCTGGCTCTAAAGTGGCGATAATGGGCTTCATAATATGCCCTAGAGAATTCCCATAGAAGCCAAGGTTAGATGTCTAACCTGGGTTTCTATAGTAATTCTCAAGGGCATATTATCAAGCCCATTATCGTCACTTTAGCTGCAGTTTCATGCCAATAAAGTGGTGATAATTTTATCGCCAAGTCTTGAAATTATGCCCCTTTATTTTAATTTCAAGCTCGGCTACAGAAAACCCATTTGGGTAAAGTGTGCAGTTTTGAACTCACTTAGGAGGCTCACTGAAGGGCAGGATTGGTATTTCACCGGGTGAGCAGATGTCTGCAATTAGCTTTCTGGAGTTCCAGGCATTTGGCATATGAGCAAGAGCTGAGGAAGTCTGAAACACGTTAGGCCTCATGAAAAAAGTTCATCCCTCTCCAGTGGACAAATCCGATGTTACATTACTGAGTTTGCTGAATTTGGCTTCCCCACAGTCCCATAGCACATTGAATCCTGGTTGGAGCAGCAGAGGATAGTGAGGAGCGTAACACAGGCCTCTGCAGCCCCTTAGGTGCAGGGGCCAGTGTTATGCTCCTTTAAAAAGCATACACTTAACAGCTAAGCTGGTAACCCACTCAGAGACTCATGCACCCACTCACAGACCCACTCAGACTCTCACATATCCAGTCACAGACATAAGACCCACTCAGCGACTCATGCACCATTCATAGACCTACTCAGATACTCATGCACCCAGTCACAAACTCTCTCAGAGACTCATGCATCCACTCACATATCTACTGAGAGAGTCATGTACCAACTCACAGGGTCACTCAAATACTCACACACTGACTCACAGACATTTTCTGAGACTCACACACCCACTGACAGATTCACTAAGACACTCTAACATCCATTCACAGACCCACTTAGACACTCGGGCACCAACTACTAGAACCACACGGAGACTCACACACCCATTCGGTGACCCCTCAAACTCTCATGCACTTGCTCACCTTGATGTCATCAGGGATGTCATTTGAGGTGTCATCAGTGATGTCACTGACCATGTCATGAGTGATGCTATGTGTAAACTCATAAGGCGTGCATTGCGGGGGGTGTAAGTTATAGTTAGGTCAGGTGACTATAAGTGCTGAATTTTACTGACTTCGTATGAGTAAAATCTGAGCTAAGTATAACGTCACTTTAACCTTTGTGTTACATATATATATATATTGGCACTAAATTTGTGATGTGATATTCCATCTCATACTGTTAGAGACCCAATGTTTTAACACTTATTCATGAGGGTTATGTTTTCTAATATGTTTTCTAATATGTCCATGTATACCATCACCTCCATGTAACTAACGCTGCCCTTAATACCTTCCATTGACTTGTAATCATGAACCTCCTTGAGACATCTGGTTATGTTTTTCCATGATGTCGATGAATACCTTTATCCCCATATAACTAACGCTGCCCTTAATACCTTCCATCAACTTGGAATGGGGAACCTCCGAGAGGCATGCGCAAACGAGTAGCGTATGGGAAACGACTACACGCATGCGCCTAGCTTTGATTTGCCGTCCTGACCATCTACTGGCAATACGCATGCGCGCGCAGAGGAACACTGCCTCTCAGCGCATGCGCGGTCGTACCGTGCTACACGCCCTTCAGCAGCGCGCAAGACCGGACTGGTCCTGGCTACTATATCCTTATTTGGGCACATTTCCGTTTCTAATTATCCTCTAATTGAAACGGGAGTCTGTATATAAGAGTCTAGAATCAACGTGACCGGGCACATCGTCGGAGCCGCGTTGAGGGGAAGGCAGTCTACTAGACCGTGCAGTGACCGTGAGTTGGGTTGCAAAAACAGGAGCCGCCATAGTCTCCCATTTCCACTTTTTGACCCTAAAACCTACCTTTAACATTCTATAGGTTGCTTTATTGAGCAGTGAGGAAGGAACCCCCAATACCACGCTTAGGCTCATGAGGTCAGACAACCTTGATCTATAAGTAAGCCACCATTACCTCATTTCCTTCCTCCACAATCAATGTTGGGAAATATATTTTGGCGTATTTTCACTTTGTGTATGTATTTGTCTACTGTGTGTCCTTTTGTCTTTTTTACAGGGTCCTTGAACCTTACTTTTGGTTCTTTTTTCACCCTTACATGACTGGAAATTAATTTTTCCCTGTTCCTGGACGTCTGACTGTGATGTTTTACTATGTTTTTCCATCCCACATGTTCTTCGAACGCCAATTGGGCGCAACAGAGCTTGCATTTCAACACTGATAGGTACATTGCACCTAGTGTTTTTTGTTTTTTGTAAAATACACTTTCACATTTTGCATCCTTTTGAGTAAGGTGAGGATAACTGTGCATATCCTCGTCCTGAAGAAGGAGTCGTTGAACTCCGAAACATGTTGACGCATTACATAGAGGTTGATATACCCTAGTACGTATATCTGTCAACCTCGCCTTGCACCTTTTTAACAAAACCAGCCGAGGACATATTAAATAATTTTTTCCTACGAGCCAGGTATTTTTTAAAATCCCTCATTCTTTTTTTTTAAAATCCCTCATTCTTTTTCACCTCACCACTCACAATCACACTCTCTCTCACACACATAAACACATAGTTCACTATCAGTGCTCCTACGTATTCGTGAGTCGCAGCACGCCGCATCCCGTAGAGGGGTGCGAAGGCCGCGATGATGAAGCATGACACCAAGGGGCCTGTTGGTGTGTGAGGGGCATTTAAAACAACACTGTGTGCTCCCCATCACTTTAGGGATCACTACCACCCTCTGAGTGGATTCTATTTTGTTTAAACAAGTTACCAGGGGAGACTGAATCCACTAGTTTCTCTCCCTCCCCCCTTTTGTTATACTCACGTGATATACAGTAACCCTGTACTTACCTATTTACCTACATATACGTATCTTCACAATATTCTTTTTGATGTTAAAAAATGTATACTGGTAGGTATGTTCCGATATGTGCTGTTGCTCTTTCCTGTGTTCACTCCACCGGAATGTTTGCGTGTGTGTGTGTATATATATATATATATATATATATATATATATATATATATATATATATATATATATATATATATATATATATATATATATATATATATATATATATATATATATATATATATATATATTTATGTGCAGTGTGTTTGTGTATGAATATTTTTGTGTCCATGTATGAGCATGTGCAGTAATTTCATATTTCCTTCTGTCTACTGTAACTTTCCTATGGTCATCTCATCATTCACAGTGTTTTATTCTTGACCTAAAATCTGTCCCAACTCCTTCCTATTTGCCCAACTGTGAGTTTAAGCTGTATGTCACATCTCTCTACGCACAGGGTATTATTGCGTATGAATCTATACATTTATGGTTTTATAGCTGTCTTTAAATACTTACTTATTCCTTGTGCTCTTGTACCGATTGTTTCTAGAAACAAGGAGAGGACAACATGAAGCAACCCAGCTCATACCTTCAGCTCCTGATGTTAGGTGAGTACAAGAGTACCTAGAAAAAGGGTGATATGGCACGGATGCTGCCACAACCCAGTCTGCTCATTAACACACTATGTATCTTTTCAGGTCTATTGCTGATCTTTATCAACCCACTTCTAGCTGATTCTCCTCCAGAAGGTATGACATTTTACCCCCAAAGAACTTGATCTGTATTTCATAGTTTGGGCTATTTAAATGCATTGATTTTACCTTTCACCGTGCATTCCCTTGATCACTTTCAGTGCCAGTTCTATGGCAAAACAACTCAAAGCAGTTAGAAGAAGAAGTAACTTTATTGTTTGATTAATAAAAAATCAGTTTTTTTAGGAGGACACTAAACAGAAGGTGCTACATTCCTCTAAAGGAATCAAATGTTCTACACTGCAAAATGGCAGAGGAAGCACATTTGTTACCATATATCTTTTTCTAAATTTCAATCTCACTTACAGCTTAATACTGTATTTGGCTGTGATGAAGCTGCCCAAAAGCTAATGTTCTGAAAGCCTATAGAAGATGAATCAAGCAAAGAACAAGGTACAATTAAATAAAAAAAAAAACTCTTTCTACAAACATAAGTTCATGTGAGGATAACATAATTATTACATGTCCTTGCATTGCTCTCAGTTGTGAAGCTTGACCTGACATATATTACAACTACCACTATGCAAACCTATCTTCCCCAACTACATTTCTGGCATTTATCTGTTTAAAATAAATGCTGAAGCAACCCACTACTCTGACTTTCCAATCCATTCTATAGTTGATTAGTATGTCTCCTGAACGCATATGGGCCTTTGAGGGTAAAATGCTGACTTTTGCATTACTGAAAACAAGCCTGTGATGGAAGACTGGTAGGGCAAATGCAGGGTCCTTAAGCAACTAGAGAGGGGAGACACAAGAACTGTCTTGGCATCCTGTTTGCTCCCTTTTAAATGTGCCACACGTATTACTTGCGGTATAAACTGTATATCAATCAGGATTTGAAATTGGGGTATCAACAGGATACCCACAATGCCCTACACAGAACATTCTGTGGAGTTCAGAAGGGTCATCCCTGCCTATTCAGGTGAACCTATTGTTTGCTCTTGGAGGACATTTCACATGAATTCCTGTGCTTGAGCACAGACTGGAAGCTGGCAGAGGATTATGCTAATTAGCCTTCTTTTAGTTCAGGCAGGTTAAGGGTAAATTTTAAAACGTTCATTTCTAAAAATGTTTATTAACAACCAACTTTACCATTGAATTGGACTTTTAATACCTATTAAAGATAATTATTTCATTATTTTATTAGCTTTTCCCATTTTCAACATAGCAATCTTCATTTTCAATTTGTTTTACACATAGTAACTACCACTGCCACAGTGAATATAGCTTTTAGTTTTTTTTTGTTGCTGTGGGGACATGGTAACATTACTTTTCTGTATGTCCCCGTTTTAAAGACCATGCACTCTAGCTTGTGGGCTAAAAGATTTACATAGAACTGACTTCCTAATATTTAAAATTGGACTCCTTAAACTCTTAATAAGGGTTGTGTTAATGGGTGACACTGCAGGTATTACACAGCAGCAATAAGGCGACAATGATACAGCTGAAGCCATGTTTTCCTTTGTCACAGAAGTGGATGTCACAATAAGTGTATTTCCACACCATAAACAATGGCCTTATGAAAAGGCTAAATAATCCAACCAGGGATTAAGCATTTTAGGGGTCAGTGCATGTACAGTTGGCACTGGATAGCAGTGCCCCAGTGTACAGTGTCTAATGACAATCTATAAATGTTGTCAGAAAATTGTGGATCTTTTTTTGACTCACACCTACCATGCCCCAGACCAACAAAACCCACCACATTTTTTAACATAACTGCTTCTTTCAACCAGACCAAGCAGCAATCTCAAGGCTAGCAGGCTACTGAGGAACGTCACAGCCAGAACCACACAGATATTTCCCTAACCTCCTGCTGGCCCCTGCCAATCAGAGCCAAGCTCATCTTTTACACATTAGCAGAACTTGTGCTCCCATAGACAGAAGACCCCAAAGTAATACCCCACACTATACCGCACAGAAAGGTCCATTGAGTCCTACATTGACTAGCCAATCAGAGCCATGCACTTCATTTCCACAACTTTAAGGTGCAGTCTACCAGGTGAACACTGACAATGTTGTCACCCCTTTCGGCCTGTTCAGGACAGGAAGTGCCTAGACCTAGAACACCGAACCTCTAATGAGACACCTATACGCTATGCTACACATGCACACACACACCACACACAAAATACACACACTACAGTGAGTGCACTGTGTGACAGATTACCACTGACCAATTCTACTCATTGGCGCACACACACACCACCTGCAAAACAAACCCTCCAACTCGCCATCTCATGCTGAATAATGCACACTCTGCAACCATACATTGTCTTGAAATAGGTGCATGATTGCACAAAACAACTATGATGCATTTTGTTATCACGTAAATATGGCCCACTTCCACCACAATCATGTCTTTGACACAGCAGACTATATCACTGAACATAATGGCCATACACTGAATGTGGAGAGTGGGGATTGCCATCATTCACAAGCATATTTGGCCGTGCTTTCTCACAGAACAACTATCACCCAATCATAATACAACCTCTTCATTTCCCATTTCTACTCCTCATCATGCAAAGACCATTTCCACCAAGCTCCCAAATATCAGACTTTGGGCTTCATGTGCAACCATTTTATTTTGTGTCTGTAATTGCTATTTTTGTGTGACTCGCAAATAGAGACTTGCAAAATTAAATGTAGTAATGTGTCTCAGACACATTAGCAATTCCCAATGTGGTCACTATGGACCTACCTCATCAATATTCATGAGTCAGGTCGCAATTTTCAACCCATTGGGAATGGGCAGTAACACTGGGATCTTGGCCTACTGGGGATGTCTGTGTTTGCGTTTTTAAAAAGCATCTTTTTTTTAATACAGCTTGTTTTCCTTAAAGGAAAACAAGATGTGTTTCCAAAAGACAAAAAAAGGTCTCTTTCATTTTTAAGAGAAGGCAGTGTTCTGTGGGACCACTTCCTGCTCGTAAAAAATGTTTTCACTGCCAGTCACAAAGACCTGGGGATCCCTTCCCTTTTGTGACTGGCTCACCACCTACTTTTAGTAGGTGGTAAACTGTGATTGTTTTGTGACCACATTCCCTTCATAAAACAATAGTACATCCCTCTGCGACTGGCTATTAGGAAGGGACACCCTTGGCACGTTCCTTCCTATTTGTGACTCGCAACCCCTATTTTGCGAGTCGGTAATAGGTTGCCAACTCGCAAAATACGGTTTGTACATAGCAAAATGCATGTTAGCGGTCCCAAACAGTCCGTTTGCGACCTGTTTAATGCACTGTACGTCTGGACCTTTATCACTAAAGCCCCATTCAGCCCTCCCACCAAAACCTACTTTGAAACTTCAATGTTCTGAACATCTTTAGAACCACAGCAGTGAAAGTATCTGTATGTACACTGTCTAGCATCTGACACCAAGAAAATAATCATCAAACCTATTTACTCTCAGAGCAGCACCCTGCACCATAATAAGGTAATGCCCCTTTACCACTGAACCGAATTACTCTGCTACTCTCCACACTACATTTAAGCATGACACCCAACCAAAAAGAGAAAAACAAAAACATTTTCTTTGAAGACTTTGCCATGGATAACTTTTAAATGGAACTCATTAAAGTCTCAAACACTCCAGGCCTCATCAGATCTTACTAAACATCAAAACAAATACATGACTGTCCTCAAAATACCATTCACCAATAAATGCATCATTAAAACATGGTCCTCCAAACCAAATCCATGTGCACTATTAGTAAACTAATGAACTAACAGATAATGATTGAAATATGTGAAATCATGATAAGAAATTGAAACAGACCAATGCCTTTGTCAACCTGATCCAACTCAAAGCACTTCACTAAGCCAGTGAATCAACTCAATTACAGCCTCCTCTACAAGACAGGCATCAAAAAATGACTAATATAAACAAATCTCTCTTCAAGTCTCTCAAGCACTGCATTACACTACTCCCAGATTACAGAATATGATACTAAGTCAACAACTGCAGTGCCATCGACCAATATGAACATGAAGCAGACACACCTACTCTGCTTTTTCTTCAAGTGAATAGCTTTGGACCTCCTATTGCATGCTAAATAAACAGGTATTCTAAAGTCACTCATCACTATATCCTATACAGACAAAAAGCTGTGATCATTCATCACAGAATCTCTTCATGGAAATGCTCTAACAGCCACCATCAACAACATCAACCCTGCCTCTGACAGGAAAATTGTGGTTGATCCCAAACCACAACAGAGCATCTCTTTGCTGAACAACCCTACTTTGGCCTTGGACAACCTTACCAACCAACCACCTTCCATTTATCTGGAGAAAAATTTAGAAAAGAGTGTTAACAAACTACAGCATCAGTTTGTCAACATTTCTTTGGGGCCGTTTTCTAGAAGGAGAAGAGTGTCTCCTCCGGAGTTCCGCAGGGCTCCGTCCTGAGTACCTTACTCTTTAATATTTATATGGCGCCCCTTATCTATTTAATTGAATCTTATGGGATAATGATAACATCATATGCTGATGATACCCAACTGATTGTATCCCTCGACAAAAATTCCACAGTGGCCGAATAAAACTTTCAGAATTGCCTTACTGATGTTTTCCAATGGATGGAAGACAATTGTCTTGAAAGTAATTTTAGTAAAACAGAAATATTGCCCATTGGGAAAAATGTCAATTTTAGCCCCAACAAATGGTGGCCCAAGGGAGCCACCCTGCATCCCAGTTCGGTGGAAACGGACAGGAATTTTGGCATTCTTTTTGATTCGTCACTATCCTTTGACCATCAAGTAAGGAGTTTAGCAGGTAGCTGTTTTAACATCATCAAATCATTGAAAAAATTCTTTGATTTTCTTCCCACTGAATCAAGAAAGTCTGTGTCTGTTGCCCTTATATCTCCCGCCTCGATTATTGCAACGGCTTGATGGCTGGAGTAAAAAAGTTGACACTGAAAAAAACTACAAAGTGTCCAACAAGCAGCTGCACGTCTGGTATTGAAACTGCCCAGAAAATCTTCGGCATCTGCGGCCCTAAGGAAATTGCATTGGCTTCCTCTCCACAAAAGGATTCTTTTCAAAATCTTATTGACCTTTTTCAGAGCACTAAATAACATTGGCCCTAAGTATCTCTCAAAAAGATACTCACGCTACAATCCCACCAGAGTTCTGAGATCAGCAGGTTGTAACCTAATTAACACTCCTACTTTTCACTATAAAACCAAAGGGGGAAAAACCCTCAGCGTCCTGGCTTCCAAGGCTTGGAATGTGATGCCAAAGGAGTTAAGGCTACTAGATCGAGAAGCCTCTTTCAGTAAACAACGTAAAACCTGGCTATTTAACTTGTCAGATGCTTATGTATTAGCTGCCATCTAGTTCTCACTTCGGTTGACTCTCTCGCTCCGTGGCGCCAGGATGCTCCTATCGGAGCGGCAGTTCGCGCTCTATAAATTCCGAATAACATTAACATTAACATTAACAACAACCCATTCATCCTGATGGGAGCCTCAAGATTGCCGAAACTCCCTGTATCCTTTGTAGTTTCTCAAAGTTGCATACCGTACCTACATCTTCAACTTCAATATGGAACCCCAGGGGATATAACTTACTCACAATAATGGCAATATACACTAATATGCCAACAACACAAAACTGTATCTCAAAATCAGTCAACTTGATGACACTCAACTACTTAAATTCTGCCTCAAGCTAATTAATAACTGAATGTCAAGTCCTGACCTAAAGTTCAACCTGATAAATACAGAGGTTTTACTGTTCTACGACAATGTCAACCAACCTTTTATTCAAGCTTGGCTAGCAGGCACGAGCAGAGACTTCTTGACCCCTGACATCAAATACAAAATCATTTTGATTTATAGTTAACATGATCTCAGGGAAACAGCTCTTTCACCCGAAAAAATGTAAACCTTTCCTACATAAATCTGATTTCTGTTAAACAGTGACCAGTTCTTTCCTAACTAGATAGAGGCAATGTTCTAGTCTACCACATCACTGACTGCATTGGCTCCTCTGAAAGGCATCCAGCACTTGTAGGTTCGCCTCATCTAGGACCAGAACCAATTTGATCAGTTAACCTGCTCCCTCTCACAGTCTGCATCATTTTCAATACCACCATCATCACCTACAAGACCTTCAGAAGCAAAACAAATATACCTGGCAGAGAAATTAGCCACCTTGCATAGTAAATTTCAAAATTACAGTCAGGCCATTGCTAAATTATAGACAAGCTAACGCAGGAAGGAAAGGTTCATTCCTTTTCAGTCTATACACCCAATATCTGGAAGCATATCCCCATAAACATTGCACCTGTTCAACTCCACTGTGATTCAGAAGGCCCCTGAAGAGGAGGCAACCCACAAAAGGTATCATTTGCTTGCGGAGGTTCAAGATGGCGGCCGCTTAGAGGCCGATTGCAGCACTAGCGAAGCCGCTCTGGGTCAGGTTATGATGTGAAGACCCCTATCAGCTTGCAGAAAATGGTTAACTCCTTGAGGGGTTTGGAAAATACCCCCCACATACCCTCCATACCACTCTATGTTGGGGCCGCAGTACTCCTGTAAACGACTTTGGCCCCGGATAATCAGCTGCTTCATATCCAAGTTTCTATCTCATCTGGTTAGTCTGTGTACGTGGAGCAGAGGGATGGCTCCGAAAGTGGTGGTGAATGCTGCAGGCTCCAAGGCTCCAGTGACACCAGTCCCCCTCCAGAAGAGAATGCGGGGTGGATGGCACAGTAGCTCTGCCCACGGTATCTCTGCCCCCCCCCCCCCCGGAGGTAACACAAGACGCAGAAACTAACAGTAAGAATGCAGATACGGCCTCTGTTTGTGAAGGAGCGACAGGTTGAGAGGGGGCTACAGCAATCTACCTCAATGCTGGGGACTGGCGATTTGATGTGGGGAGTGGATCTCCCAGTATGGGGTAAGGACGGATTAGATCTGGATAAAGATAAGGAGCCCAGTGACTGTTTTTTTCTGTCTCTGAAGGGGCGGAACGGTCTGATGACGATCTGAGCTAGTACTAGGCGGGAGTAACTTGGATTCAGACCTGTAGGACAGTGATCTAGACCTCCCTACAATAACTAAGAAACCAAATGTGCAATCAGATGTACAAGGCCGAGGAAGAAAGGACCTAAAATGGGACTATTAATCTGCCACCCCACTTTCTGGTAAACACCCCCCCCCCCGGTAACTGGCACCACCCCTCCTATGCTGGAGGACGCGTCAGGACAGTCACAAGGCGCAGGCCGCCATGAGAAAAATGCAAGGGGTCATCTGGAAGCTCTCCAAGGCATGTTGTAATGTAGGTGAGAGAGTGATGATCCTCAAGGAAAGAATAGTTGTGACTGAGGCATAAGCAGCCAGTGCATCAACCCAGGTGGGGGCTCAAAGCTCACAGATTAAGGACATCCAGTGGAAGCAGCTGGAGGACTTTGAGAACAGGCAGAGGAGGAATAACCTCAGGGTATTGGGGGTGCCAGAGGGAGTGGGAGGGTTGGACACTAGGGTATACATAATCAAACTGTTTAGGTCCGCCTTTCCGGAGCTGCTGGAATGGAACTGGACTGCCGAAATCCAACGAGCACACCGTACTCCGTTTCAATTACGTGCTCCAGCGAGAGAGGGGGATAAACCACGAGCAATTTTGGTGTTCCTATGGAATTTTCTATTGCAATAGGCTATCTCAGAGGAGGTCAGACCAGAAGCAAAGAGATCTAGTGGGGGGGGTCTCATTTTTCGTTCGCCCTGACTTCTGCCACTCAACGGTAGAGAGACACTGGAAGCTGAGACAGTTAATAAAACCGTTCCAGGCATAGCTTACTAACCCGGCACAAATTAAGGTGATCCATGAGGGACATACATGCTACTTTTCCCCTGAGATAAAGCCAGAAAAAACCTGGACGCGGTGGACAAATAAAAAGTTTGGCTATGAGGTGAAGAAAGGGAGGCCGAGGAGAGAATAAAAGAGCCTGGTTGTGGTGGTTCTATGGTTTAACAAGAGGATGGGTGGAGGGGGGTGTTAAGAAACTTCAGAGTTATATATATTTCAGTTTGTGGTTTTTGATTTAATTTTTGCATTTAAGATTTATGTTTTGGTAGGATTAAGGGGGAAAGAGGAAGCTATGGTGATTAGCCTAGAAAGGACACAGGCTGCTAATGCTGCAGACATCACATGCACAGACCTAGATCTGAGCGCTTCTTAAGGGTGGAGGGCGTAGGGGGGAGGGGGAGGGGAAGGGAAGGATGGTGGTTGGAGGGGGTGGAGGGGGATGGGAAGGAAGGGGTAAAAGCAGAAAAAAGAAAAAATACCTGGTGTTATTTTTTTGATGATTGAGGGATTTCTGTTTATAATCAGATGTGTGGGCTGCTTCAAAAGAAATTTGGCATCCCAGTAGTGTTAAATGGGGGAATTTAAGATTTGTACGGTTAATTTTGGGGGCCTAAATAACTGGAGGAAGAGGCAAATGATGGGGTATTTTGTAAGTTCGACCCATGTGGATGTGCTATGTTTACAGGAGACCAATCTACCATTGGCAAAAAAAAAATGTTAGGAATAAGTGGTTTTGAGTTATTGGCCTGCTCCTCACAGACATCTACAGTTAGAGGGGTGTCAATATTGGCCAGATCTACCTTAGGAGGGGCCAAGCCACATCTGGCAGATTCCCGTGGGAGGTGGGCACTGGCAGAACATGGTCTAGGATTTACAATATGTTCGATCTATGGTTTCAAGCAGGATGACCCTTAGATATTTGAACATGTTGTAGTTGAATTATTGAATTGGCCGAGACCCATTATAGTATGTGGAGACTTGAATATCTCTGCTGATTTTACAAATAATGTTGTTTATGCAGGCCGCAAGCCCAGGGTATATCGAGCACTGACCTCATCGCTATTGCTTGGTAATATGCCCCGATGTGTGGGATGCATTTTTGGCAGCCTTGAGAGGCGAGATGATTAGATTCTCAGCTAGGTTAAAACAGGAGGATCGGCTAGAAAATTAGAGATTGGTCTGCCAGCTAGCAGCTGCAGAAGTACAGCATACAAAGGATATTGGGCAAGGTTGCGAGGCTGCTGGGAGCCAGCAGAAGATACTTACATTTAAAGCAGAGCTGCATAAGTGGCTAGCCCAGAAGCTGCTGATGAGTATCAGACACATAGGGGCAAGATGTATGAGACGGGAGAGCAGGCAGGCAAGCTATTAGCACTCCGGGTCAGGCAAGAAAGTACCAGAAATATAATTTCAAGAATATAAGAGGGGGGTCGGGATTATATGGAACCAGCTGATATACTGAAAGTTCTTAAACACATCTATCAAACATTGTACAAAGAAGAGGGTGGTCCCGAGGCTGTTAGCCTGGGGTTTGAGGATATAGGCCCCCAGCTGGGTAATTTGGATAAAGAAATGTTGGAGAATAATCTGGCAAAAGGTGAAGTGGTGGAAGCACTTCAGGAAATAGCAGCAGGAAAGGCTGCGGGCTGGAGAGTATACCACTTGAAGTATATAAAAGTATCCAGAATGAGATCGCCCCTATGATACAGGATTTATTTAACAGTATATTATGCTCCAGTCTAATTCCAGAATCCTGGAAGGAAACAAATATTATTGTGTTCCATAAGAAAGGGAAGCCCAAGGACAACCCCGAATCATATCGTCCAATACGGACACTAAGATCTATGCCAAGGTTCTATCTAGACAGCTGGGAAGGGTCATAGGCGGTCTGGTCTCCCCGTGGCCGCATGGGTTTATCCTAGGCCGAGGAACAACTGACCACATCAGGCAGGTTATCACACTGTTCGATGTGCAAGCTGCCACGGGGGCGGATGGCCATGATCCTCCTGGACGCGGAAAAGACCTTTGATCGTGTAACGTGGAAGTATTTGTGGGAGATATTGGAACAAAGGGGCTTCGGACCTAGAATAATGGGGGCTATCAAAGCCATGTATTCCGTTCCCATGGCTAGAATTCAGATAATGAGAGGCAGCTCAGAGAAAATTTATATTTCTAGAGGGACACGTAAGGGCTGTCCCTGTTCACCAATCCTTTTCACCCAGTACATAGATCCGCTGGTACAGAGATTATTAGGCTGTAATAATATCAAGCCGGTAGTCTTTAATCAGTTTGAGACTAAACTACTGGCATATGCCGACGACCTGGCCATAATTACTACGGAACCAGAGATGGCATTGACAGCTATTACAGGGATCGCCAGGGAATTTGGACATTGTACAGGGTATTTGCTGAATGAAAGTAAAACTCAGATAATTTGCACCAATAACATCAGAAGGCGAGATGTAAGGTATTCTGATTCAGCTGTTTACTTGGGAGTCAGGATAGGCACTGCAACAGATGCAACAATGAAAGATAATTTTACCCCGCTCCTAAAGTCAATGACAACAGACTTCAAAAGAATAGATGCCTTACATCTACCTTTAATAGGGAGAGCTAATGTACCCAAAATGACCATGCTCCCCAAGGTACTAAATCTCTTTCATTCTATCCCATTTATGATCGAGGAAGCCCTAATAAAGTCAATAGAGGCAGCTTTTATGAATTTTATCTGGCAATATGGTAAAATCAGTTGCTCTATGAGATGTCTGTCACTTCCACAAGAAAAGGGTGGGCTTGCAATCCCCAATATTAGATTTTATCATTGGGGTTGTTTGCTAAGCCAGATGACAATTTTATTTGATCCGGCCTCAAATTTAGCGGACACTCCATTTGGCAATAATAACCCACCCTCCATCTTCAAACTATTGCTGGGCAGAGAAGGTCTTGGGCTTCTGCTCCGCAAAACCGATAGGCGTGACTATAAGAAAATGTGGTATAAGGTTTTAGATGGTGTTTGAGAAATCTGGAAACGAATGCAAACATCAATAACAATACCCCAAATTAGTCACTATACACCGCTTTGGAACTCCAGTCTGTTCCCTCAATTTAGTAATGATAGGATGGGGAGGCTTTGGGAGCAGCATGGAATTAAAAGAATAGGTGATATCTTTGAGGGGGGCAGCCTGATGAGATTTGAAGATATTCAGCAGAAATACGGCATCCCGGACAATCAAGGCTTTACGTTTTTTCAAATCCATGAGACTTTAATGGGTATCAGACCATGGATTACCCCTGGGGGCAGAATTAATATATTGGATTATTTACTAGGTGGTGGAACGAGGAATAAATTAATATATGGGTCCATGTTATCGGGGACTCGGGCCGATTTGGAAAAATTTGAAGCCTCATGGGGAGCGAAACTTGGGGAGCCACATATGGATATGAATAAAGCACTTCAACTTGCGGGGAAACTCTTTCGCTCCACGAATCTGAGAGCCCACCATTATAGGACCCTTTTTAATTTTAAATTTTTACAAACAATATTTTTATTAGGTTTTTACGGGTGATACAGTACAGTCATAAAATTCACTTACAGAGGTCCAGTATACTCTCAGGTGAGTATTATAAGGTAGAAAAGACAGAGAGAGAACAGTAGGAGGGAGATGGGGGAAAGAAAGTGAGATAGCAAAGTATGTCACAGGTTACAGAGTACTGCAGAATCGAACTAGTTATCCTCACTATACACATTACCCAGACTACATTCCTAGCCATAAAAAAACCTTCTCTATTCATGTCTCAAAGTTGAGGCTCCTCCCTCGGTATTTGATTCTACTGTTCGCCCATAGCGATTCATATTTGGAGCCCTTGATACTGGTCATCAATTTTTTTGTCTACTTTTTGCATGGCTATCTTGGTGTTTTTGAAAATCTTTTTGGAGGCGGAGGGGTAGGTGTTCGTTGTGAATGGTTTGAGGGGTTGTCTATTATTTAGTATGGCTCTCTCTACCTGGAGCCACACTGGGGAGTATCCCTGTGGGGAGGACACCCATTGTGATCTCTGGTTTGCCAAGAATGCTAGCTGGTATGTTTGGAAATCCGCGAGATTAATGCCTCCCTGTTGCTTTGTTAGTCTCAGTTCCTTAATGCTGATCCTAGCCCTTTTCTCCTGCCACATGAATTTTGAGATCATGTTGTTGTTTTTTACGGTGGAACGCGTCTGTTAGTTGGAGTGAAAGCATGCTTGATAGATTGCCAGCGGTGTATGGAAGGGCCTGCTGATTTACTCCATATGTTTTATCACTGTGATAAATTAAGTGCAATTCAAGGAGAAGTTGAGAAATTTTGGGAGGGGCTGCTAGGTGTTAAGATCAGCCTATCTCCTGCCCTAATGATAATAGGAACCAATAGCAATCAGGGGTTCAACAAGGAGGAGGAAGCCTTTGTATTCATATCTGTGGCGGTCCTTAGGATTTTACTCCCGGCAGGATGGAAGGATACTGTAGCACCATCCTTCCAGATGTGGTTGGCTAGGCTCCTCGGGATCCATAATATTGAATCCGCCATTTATATGCATAGGGGTAGGAAAATGAGGGAACTAGAATTTAATATTTGGGCTCCTATTAAGGGATGGAGGGATTCTCCTCTGTAAGAAGCTCCCGGGATAGATCCCCTACATCCTTTGTTGTATGTAGTAGCTTATCAAGGGTGTCGGATGTGTATTTCTATCTCTGGAATGGAGTTACCAGCCCAGGTTTACTCTGTAATAATGAATTATTTTCTCATTTTTATCTGTTTCAGAAAGTCATGCCCTAATTTAATAATAATCTATTTATTGTATAATGTATTGTATAATTTTATATGATTCAGATGTATGTATATTGGATTTTTATCAATACTGTAATGTAAACTGTATTTATTATTGAATGTACCAGGTATTTTTTCACAAAAAAAATAAGGAAACTGAAGAGACATATCTCGACAGAATAACAACATCTCACCCGCAAAGTTACCACCTTCTCTCTCCCTCACTCTAAATGCCCATGAACTTTCACGAGTCTTCTGTGCTGCTGTTCCTTCATTGCGTTCCAGTTATGTTTGCAATGTGCTTACCTGCACAAAAATATACATACTCTAGCATTATAATGTTTTCTGCAAGGTCTCATTAGATGTTTGCCTTTTTATGGACTGCTTTGTGCTGGCATGAAGAATCAGGGGACCATGACACTGCTAGAGATTTTCCTAGGGCATTTTCTCTGTCCCTATGCAAGTGACAGGCTTGACTACACCCAATGGCCCTACGTATTGACTTATGGACACAGGAAGATGGACAAGGATTTATTTCCTTTGAGAATGATTCCGCTGTTGAGTTGGAAATGAATTGCAACGGAGTAGATGATATGGGACCCCAGGTTAGAGAGAGGCCTGCTCCCTAGGAGCTTTTTTGAGAGATTTGGGAGAGACCAGAGGAGTCTTTTCTATGATCTACAGCAATTTGTGAGTCCTTACTGAAACGGCAATCAGGAGGAAGGTACTCTGTCATACTCTTGGACATGCAACTTGAATCCCTCAATAGACCACCAGGAAAATTGAAAGCATTGGAGAGTACCAATCTGGAAGGCAACCTGATGTGCCTCTGAGTTTCTGGTCTCTCTCAGTTAGAATAGATTGCATGTAATTCGTGTTGTCTTCTTTACTGGCTGTTTTTAAACAGTGACTTTTACAGTCCCATTGTTCTGAAGGAATTTTTTTTGCGTTCACTTCATGAGTTCATATCTATTGTTCCCTTAACCGTAATTCAAGCATTTTGTACCATTAAGCATACTATATTTTTCTAGGATTTCCTAAATTGGTTTGGAAATGTTATGGTGTTCTTGACTTGAATTATGTTTGGTACTGCTTGAATGTAGCACGCGTTTCGTTCCAAGGCCACCAAAGTCATCTGCGGCGTCCCGCAAGGATCATCACTCAGCCCCACCCTCTTCAACGTCTACATGAGACCCCTCGCAGCCATCGCACGCCAACACAACCTCAACATCATCTCCTACACCAACGACACCCAGCTGATCCTCTCCCTCACCAGAGACCCCGACACCGCCAGAACCAGCCCCCACGAAGTGATGAAAGACGTCGCCGAAGAACAGCCACTTGAAACTGAACTCAGACAAGACGGAAGTCCTCATCCTTGGACCATCACCCTCCGCCTGGGACGACTCCTGGTGGCCCCCTGCCCTGGGCACCGCCCCCAAGCCGACAGACCACGCACGTAACCTGGGCTTCATCCTGGACTCCTCCCTCTCCATGACCAGACAAGCCCATGCCGTCTCCTCTTCATGCTTCCACAACCTCCGCATGCTCCGCAAGATCTTCTGATGGATCCCGATCGAAACCAGGAAGACGGTCACCCAGGCCCTTGTCACCAGCCGGCTGGACTACAGAAACACCCTCTACGCCGGAACCACAGCCAAGCTACAGAAAAGACTACAACGCATCCAGAACGCCTCCGCCCGACTCATCCTAGACATACCTCGACGCAGCCACATCTCCGGCCACCTGAGGAACCTGCACTGGCTCCCCGGCAACAAGAGGATCACGTTCAGGCTCCTCACCCACGCACACAAGTCTCTCCACAACCTGGGCCCCAAGTACCTCAACGACCGCCTGACCTTCCACACGCCCACCCGCCAGCTACGATCCGCTAGCCTTGCACTCGCCGCAGTACCACGCATCCGAAGAGCCACCGCCGGAGGCAGATCCTTCTCCTACCTGGCTGCCAAGACATGGAACTCCCTCCCCATCCACCTTCGGCTGACCCAGGACCACCTCGCCTTCAGGAGACAACTCAAGACCTGGCTGTTCGAGCAGTAGCGGCCCACCTTCCCCCAAGCGCCTTGAGACCCTTCCGGGTGTGTAGCGCGCTTTACAAGTGATATGATTGATTGATTGATTGAAAATAAGGCTGAAACTTTGCGCTCGACTGACTCGGGGTCACTAGCCATTTCACAGTGAACTGTACTGTAACCTAGCAAAATTGCCATATTTGGTTGATGGGCCACCCTATTCCACTTTCTGACACCGACATATGTAAGTGTACTGTTTTGCTCCATCCCTTTTTGAGGTGGTTATATCTTCTTTTTAGACACAAAAAGATGCAAAACAGGACAGACTGCTGTGCGGAGGAAAAACTCTTTCGAAGTACTGATAAATTGCTTTGAGGTGTATATTAGGAAAGATTGAAAAATAACTATCAGCTGGGAATTTATTGGACGGCTTATGTATTGGTGGAGGTGTTTAATGTTTATTCTTAGCATTCTTAGCACACACTGCTTAACTTAATTGTTTCCAGGTGCTTTAGGTTGCCCTGTTGGGCAAGGGGGGTAAAGTTAAAAATGTACTTGGTCTGGGCAAAATGTATGTGATTTTTTGGTAAAAATTATGTAAAATGGCCAAAAAACTATATAACATTTTAATTGATTGAACAAAATGTTGCCTTTTACTGACATCTTAGAGGAGGTGATAATCCATACACAAAATGGAAGGGGTCACCTTTTTAAAATAAAAATAATTAAACTGTTCTCTTTAATTTTTAATTGCAATCCTGTTTCCTTTAGGAAAAATGGACGGAATTTAAAAAAAAATACTTTCTTGAAAGGAAGTCACAGACATGATGGTCTGCTGGCTGCTGCAAGCCACCTTCCCTATAATGGTATCCAATTATAGTTAATATTCATGAGGTAGGCGTGATTGTAACTAACTACAATTCAGACTTTTAGGAACCCACCTATAGTTGACAGGTTGTTTTAAAACAATTATAAAGATCAGATGAAATGACGGTGGTCAAATATCTGAATAGACTGGACAAGTTGCAGTCATGCCCTCAGACTCACCAGTGCAGCATCTCGGGGCGGGTAATAATTGCAAAATATTAGGAGACACTCTCCTCACAGGGCCGTAGACGCAATCATGATGCCATTTCCCAGCGCGGGATTTGAAGTAGGCAGAGAAATTATAAGTAATAGGTCCTATCAATGCACTGTGAATAGGGTACTTCAGTTAAAGAATAGCTGGTGATATTACAAGATGCATGTACATACATTTCACGGTAATAATTAAGAATGTCTGTTTTTTATTACTGATTTCTAAATTTTTCTTTAGTTCACTTTGTAGGTGAATACTGGTTATTGTGTGTAATATTTGAATGCGAACGATGCTGAAATAAAAACAAAAATATCATAACACATTTGTGTCTCCCAATAGAGTGCCCACCCAACGCCCAAAATACGTGCAAGAGGACCTGTCGAGAGAATTGCGAAAAGCTAAGCGATACCAAACTCCCTATGTGTACCCTGCAATGCATACAAGGTTGTGAATGTGATCCTGGTTTCATATTCGAGACCAGCGACTCTAAGAAATGTGTAAAATATGAAGAATGCCAAGTTAAGTGCCCGGCGAACATGCATTTTCAGCCTTGTTTGAAATCCGATCATGCAACCTGTGCAAATCCGGATGTCAAACCTGTCGACGGAAGATCCTGCGAGCCCTGGTGTGTCTGCGATACGGGCTATGTGTTCCGCTCTGCTGCCGATCGCACATGCGTGCCCAAGTCTGAGTGTCCCTAAAAGGATAATTAACAAGAAAAAAAGAGTTATATTTTAATGCATTCCCCTGCATTACCGTCTTGTTCACCGAATGTCCTGTCGATGAGGCATGTTTTTCTAAACCTGTTCTGTTTTATGTTCATTATTAAATTCATATGTATATCAAACAATTCCTGTCAGCTTCTTTTTTCACACTCTAAGACCTGCAATGTAAGTTAGAATTATAGATTTGTTGTTACGCGTGTGTGCATTAAATACGTCCGTGCGAGCGCTAAGTGGATGAATAAATGAATGAATGAATGAAATAAATACAATTTATAAAGCACAATGTCTACCCGGAGGCCGCCCAGAGCTGCAGACAGGTAAGGGAGACAGAACAGTAAGAAGTGACTATAGATCTAGAACAGACACGTTTTTAAGAGTTTTCGGAATGAGAGCAGATTAGCCTCTTTCCATTCCAACCCATGGCACCATTATATGAGAAGGAGCGGCCACCACATCTGGCTCTCCTTATGCTGGCATGAAGGGCAAGAAAAGCGGCAGTTGACCGAAGGTCTCTCCTCCGTTGATAAGGAATGATCAGAGATTGTCGAATGGGCGGGCCATTCTTCCAAAAGGCTTTACGGGCCAGGCACATAGCCTTAAACTGAATCCTTTCCCTGATCGGCAGCCATTTCAAGCTCCTTAGAGCTTGTTTAACGGGCAGCCAACGAGGAATATGCAGAAGACTGCGGGCGGCGCAGTTCTTAATCATGTGCAGCTTGTTGATGGTATACTGCAGGGCTTCTAGGTATAAGGCATTCCCATAATCCAAACAGGAGAGGATCAGAGCTTGAACCCTGGTTTTTCTAGCATGGAAAGGGAGAAGGGGGAGGACCTTTAGAAGCATCTTTAGTAGGCCAAAGCACGTTACTGAAAGCTTAGTTGCTTGTTGAATTAAAGTAAGGGAGCAATCCAGCCATACACCAAGGCTCTTAATCTGGTCTTTAGGGGCCGGGGCAAGGCCTAGGCAATTTCGCCAAAGAGATGCCGGCTTGAAGGAAGGGGAGCTGCCCAGGATCATGCATCTGTGCCTTTGCACGTATGTGTGTGTATTTTTGTTTTGGGTTTGATTAGTTATAAATAGCTCGGCCTGCTACAGCCCAAAGTGGATTTTTTGACACTGTTCCCTTACAATTCTAAATGCATCAATCGAGTAGCAATTTGTCCCTGTGTAAGAGATGTTGGCATTCGAGAATGCATTTTTCAGACTCTTACAGGTGTGTAGTTGTAGAAGGGCAGCTGTAGAGCAGCAGTCACTAGCTGGCGCCTCAGATGCATGTTAATCTATATTGTGAAGCAATGGGCGGAGGAAGTCGTATGGAAAATGTTCCAATGGTGGCACCATGTTTACACCGCTTTGGTGACAGGGGCGGCTCCTCTGTTTCAGTGTTGGAGCGTTGCCCAACACACCGGTACTGAAAAAATAAAATGGTGATAAAGTTTATTTATCACCTTTTCATTTTCTCAAACAACCCATCCTGAACTAAGTGGCAGGACACGGCGGGCCAGTCTTGCCAAGTGGCAACAGGAAGCTGTGTGCTTTAAACTGTGCATGTCTCTTTGGCTGGCTGTTTTGGGACGGCCAGCCAGACATTCACATTTTAAAAGTCTCTAACCTCACCTTCCTGGGTACATGGCAGCTGCCACTCTGTGGCTGGTGCCCAAATCTATAAAAACAAGTGCATTCAGCAGTGATTACTTTGAGCCAGTGGCCAACTCTCATTCATTTAAAAAAATCTTAATTTATTTTTTATGAAACAGACTATGATCCGGGGAAAGAATTAAAAACACAAAAGTGGGAAAGATGAAAGAAGAGAATGACTGGAGAGAAAGAGAACCCCAAGCGTGAAATAAACTGTCAGTTAGTGTCTAGCGGTGGGTGACAGAAACGCAGCTGTATCATTCAGCACCTTGACTTTCAGTAGCAAAGGCAGCAATATTCTGATCAAAACTCTGTAGCATGTCACTTATTCTTTTATAAACTTAGCACTCACTAGCATCAAAAGTTGCAAAAGTATTTCTATCTGTGTTTCACAAATGCAATGTATTTTGACAACTGAAAACACACACACACGTGTCATTAAGAATGGTCAGGAATATTGTTTACTTAAGATGTCCCATGAAGTGGACCTTTCAGTTATGGCTTTACTTTTGGATTCTGGTGCTTAATTTCATGGATTTGGGGTCTGATTCACAGAGTCACTACTACCTAAAATTAAATGAAGAGTTTGAAATGACATTGTTTCACATTTGGTTGTCCCAACTTATGAATTTTAATGATCTAAACACATTTTTAGAGATCAATGACAAGATATCATGGTAAACAATATCAACAAATATAGTAAAAAAGTATTGTATAGCATAATATAATGTTAGAGAAAGCGCAGGTCTCCAGTGCTCTTAGGAGTGCTGGAAGAGACCCCTTTATCCAATACTGGCACTGCTCTCCTGCTGTGAGTGTTACAGCAAACAAATGATGGACGGAATATTCTCCCCCATTCAAAAGATCTGGGTTAAATCCATCGTTCTTTTGCCCACCATGCCACCCCAGTTTGGACCCAGCCATATGCAAATCAGTCTTGACCCTGTGCCCCATGGGAACAGTGCAGACGGAACTACCAGGCCATGTCCTCCCTGGACCGGATACAAGCATCCTGGGAACGGTTTCAGGGTATGTCACGCTTCTTCAGGCAGGCTAGCCGGAATCCAGTAGCACAGTGAGCAAGGGACCCACGTCTGTGCATACCCATCCCACTTAAGGCAAAAAGTGTTACAGCAAACAAATGATGGACGGAATGCTGACAATGCAAACATTCTCCCCCAGTCAAAAGATCTGGGTTAAATCCATTGTTCTTTTGCCCACCATGCCACCCCAGTTTGGACCCAGCCATATGCAAATCAGTCTTAGGAGTGGGTTTGTTTATTGTGACTACTCACCCATAAAGGTCTAAAGGCGCTGGGGGGGAGGGAGGGGTTTGCAGGCTCCAGTCTATCAGGGAGGGGGTCCGTCGAAGAGCCACGTTTTGAGGATTCTTGCGAAGATGGGAAACGATGTAGTCTGCCTGAGGTGGAGCGGAAGGTCATTCTAGGTTTTGGCCGCGAGGAAGGAGAAGGAGCGGCCTCCTGATCTAGTTCTTCTGGTGCGTGTGACCACAGTGCAGGAGAGCTGGGCTGATGATAGGGTCTTTTGGGGTGCATGGAATTTGAGTTGGCTGTTCAGGTATGCTAGTCCGGTGTTGTGTAGGGCCTTGAGTGCGTGGGTGAGGATCTTGAAAATGACTCTTGCCTCGGTGGGGAGCCAGTGGAGTGTGTGCAGGTGCTAGGAGATGCCGCAGTGTCTTGGCAGGTTGTGGACCAGTCGGCGGCGTTCTGGATGTTCTGTAGCTTGCAGTGAGGTTTTTGTTTATTCCAGCGTGCAGTGCGTTTCCATAGTTGAGTCTGATGGTGACCAGGGTGTGAGTGATGGTCTTTCTGTGTTTCAGGAGGATCCATGTGAAGGTCTTACATAGGAGCCAGAGGGTATGGAAGCAGAAGGACGAGACAGAGTTGATCTGGCATACATTTTGAGCTTGGAGTCCAGGATGATTCCCAGGTTGTGTGCGTGGTCCGTGGGGGTGAGCGGGTTTCCAAGGGTGGGGAGCCACCAGGTGTCGTTCCAGGTGTCGGGGTTTGGGTCCATTATGAGCACTCGTCTTGTTGGTGTTTAGTTGTGGATAGGGAGACGATGAGTTGGGTGTCATCTGCGTATGACACAATGTCACAATTTCTGACGATGTGGCGAGTGGGACCTTGGGGTCGGTGGGGTCCGCCGAGGTTTCTTCAAGAGGGGGTAGACCTCGGCGTGTTTCCAGATGTCTGGGAAACGAGGCAGTCACCAGGGAGCGGTTGATGGTGTGGTGGAGCATGTGTGCAATTGTGTCAGCAGCTCTGATGAAGATGTGGTGTGGGCAGGGGTACCTGGGTGCTCCGGAGTGGAATGTTTTCATCGTCTTCAGTATGTCTTCAGTGGTGAGAGCTGTCCAGTTGTCAATCGCTGGCTTAAGGGTGTTGGCAGTGGTTGCTGGGGGTTTTGTGTGTTGGTTGTCTTCGTCGAAGTTGTCGTAGATGCTCTTGATTTTGTAGTGAAAGAAGGTGCTGAGTTTGTCGCAGAGTTCTTGTGAAGGAGGGATGTCAGTCGACTCGCTGGTGGGTTGGGCGAACTTCTTGATGATGTTGAAGAGTTGTTTGCTTTTGTGTGCGTGTGTGAATAATCTGTCTTCATTGCTTTTTTCTTTGTTTTGCTGATGAGTTGGTGGTGGGCATTGGTAGCATCTCTGAAATTGCTGAGTGCTTCGTTGGATTTGATGTTCCTCCAGGCCTTTTCGAGGTGGCAGCAATTGCGTCTGGACTCTCGAAGTTTAGTGGTTATTTGCGAGGTTGTGTCTCCACGTCATGTGTGGTGCGATTCCATCCTATAGGAAACAACAATGGGATGTAAAATGGGAAGCGGGATTCTAGATCACCACAAAAAATTTTTACTACAACATGACCTCTTTGTAAGTAAAAGGGAAAAAGAAATACAGCTATTTTTTGTGCAGTTTTGTGGAACTGGGCGGTGTTAGCAAATCAACTACTTTGATTCCTTTGGAAGGAGCAGCAAACCTGAACTGCAGAGATGGTACTGGCGGTAGGGCGAGGGTCAGGCACGCACGTACACAGCATCAGTAGTGCAGAGGCACCTCGTTGGCTATGGTATTGGTTTTATAAATTAGCCTCAGTCAGAGACGCAACTAGAGCCAAATTCCGGGGGGGCGAACACAAATTTTGGGGGGGCTGAATCTTTAGGCAACATGCAGAGCTGCAGGGGCTCTTAGAAACAACTGCAGGGGCTCATTAATATGCAAATGGTCTTTTAAAGACCGGTGAAGTGCTCGGGTGCGGCTGTGTGTGTGCCCGGGAAGCTGTCTCATCCCGGGCTGCCACACACAACGGGGGGGGCTGAAGCCCTATGAGTCCTAAGGGTGTTGTGCACCTGGCAGCAGTTGTTGTGCGGTCATGATCACCTGCCTGCCTGTGCCCTGTAGATGTTTCATAATCACCCAGGCGGCTCCGTGACCCTCCAAACCCTTGCAGAGATGCTGATCCTCCCCTGACCCCATCCCCGTAGAAGCGGCTCCGTGCCCTCTGTTTGCTAATGAATAACTCTTTTTGTGCATGCTGAACTTACTATCACCCAGCGCTGAAAGCTCTGCATCAGCTCCCAGGGCATGCAAGGATAAAATTCAAAGCTCTCCACTGTCCACATTAAAGCCTACTGGCTCAAAGACCTAGCCAGGATGCTTCCCAAAATCCCTACCCCAACATGCTTTGCAGCACCTTGGCAATGGCATGTCAGAATATATTCGCATCCTTCCAAAACTCACTTTAGTAGTAGATTGACAGCTTTTTCTGACCACAAAATGTCATTTTTTTTAATTTTTCTGAGCGTATTTGAACCTGTAGCTTTAAAACATAATGGGCTTTGATATATCCTTTTGTAGGTGCTGCTGGGTTATTTATTCCATGTGCTCATTTGACGCGCTGAATAAATATAAAATGTAAAGGTCATGTTTTTCAAAGCAGCAGTGCTTTGATGCCAGGTCTCTATGTGCTGCTTTTGTCTGTGGCTGTAAAGCTGTCAGTAGGCAGTCAAGGGAGAGTGCTTTGTTTGGTCACACTTGGTGCTCTGCAGTGGCAGACTGCAGGACACAGCAGCAAGGTGGCTGAGACAGGTGAAGAAGGGAGGCTTTAGGACCCCTGCATGTCATGTGACACTCGGAGAGTGCAAAGGTGTGCCACTATGCAGGAAACTGAACCCTGTAGTCTTCAGCAACACACCGGCCTACGGTAAGGGCCCTGCCACCACTGTGGACTCTACACATGACCAACAAGAGCCTGAGGTAAGAGCTAAAAAACGGTTGTCATAAGGGGAGGAAAGCATCTTTGGTGAGCCTACTCATTTTGGGGTTTAGAACGGTCTCTGAACATTACCCCAAAAGAGTTCTTTTCACAGAGCTTCATTCCCAACTTCCTCAGACCAAGTGCCTCTAGTTTCAGCAGCAGCGAAATCGAGAATAGGTTTGGTTGGTATCTTTAGTCGCAGCAGTTTGCTCCTGTCATTGCTTGACTGTATGGTAAAATAGGAGAGTGTTCTGCTTCCCCATTCCCAAGATATTAATGGGCGTTTAGTCATATAACAAAGTATTAAACCTTTCTCCATACACGAGTCCTCCTTCACTTCTTCTGTCCTGATGATGGTACCGCTCAGTGGTTGAACGTGGGAACAAATCCCTTACACCTAAAAGTTGAATATTATTAAAGCTGATTTAAGAATGAAGCAATCATTTTTTGAAAAACCCATAGAAAGAGTAACATCATCATAGTGAGAGTATAAAGGAGCGTGGGCTATTCCCTGAAAGAGGACATGTGGAATAAAAGCAAAAAATTGGTCATAGGATATGTGAATCTATTTTGTTATGTATTAAAGTAAAGTAATAGAAAGAAACCAGAGTCTGTGGTAGGAATGCGGTTGGCCCATTACCATCACTGATAAGGCTGGGAATCAAGTTTGATTGAGTAAAGTATACATCCTGTAGGTTGGCAAACAAATTCCAGAGCAAATACGTACCACCTCCCCTGCTACCTGCCAAGGGCGCCAGAAGCTCTAGCTATGCCAATGCTGTGTGAAGACTAACTTCTGAAACAAGTAAGAGTTAATTATCTTCAAGGCTTGCAAATGTCTTCTCTGTACCTACGTTTTGCAAGGTGTTTTTAGCAGAACCTGCTGTTTCCCTGTTCCCTTTGAACAGTTCTGTTTCTGTACAAATTTTTTTTTTTTTTCCTTTTGGAACAGGATCAATCAAGTAAAGTTATTGTGGGGGAGGGGAGCGACGCTCGGAACGAACGTTCAAAAACCCATGTATACAGTTCCCCGCAAACTCTATGGCTCTTGAGTTCAGCAGGTTGTTTAAAATACATTAATTTGGAAAGCGCCTGTGAGCCCTCCAGACTCCGTATGATGCAGTTGCACACTGCCGGACTGCCTTCTCTGCCCTCCCTCTCTCTTCACATGTGCCTGCCCTGGACTTTTCTTTTAATAATCAGCAATGTCGCTTTGTTCAGTTGGACCAGCTAATCCGGGCGGTTCAGCACTTCATACAGCTCCTGGAATACATTACGTAGTTAATATAAATGAGTCAAGCAGTGCTGGTTACATGGAGTTACCTAGCAGGAAACATTGAAATTTCTCTTGTTAAGTCCTAAATATAGTGCTTCAGTTTATTCAGCCACATCGCGGGGGCGTGTGTGTGTGTTAATTACCAAATTCCGTTTTGGCAGAGCACATCAGGCAGCTGCCTGCAGTCAGTGGGTGCTGGATGTACAGTGTATCAGATTTTAACAGATACAGTTACTTACTGTGCTCTGGTTAGTCAGGCCAGTCTCGGACCTTAGTTGCCCTATGCAGGAAGAGTGTGTGAGTCAAGATCTACTGTTGCACTGACTTGCTATGCTATGAAAATGTATTTTTGCTGAGGCAGTCACGTTGCTCAAATGGGTGTAATATCAGATATTTGTTTCCCTCATCTTTTCTGCTTGATTTTTTCATGTGAGAAAGTGTCACTCATAGTGGGTGAAATGTCACTCATAATTACTCTGAAATTATGGAAATGTATCACATAGCAATCTGGAATCCTTAGCAGCAATGCAGCCAGAATATCGGATCAGAGGCCCGAGTGGGCTCCGGACGACAAAGAAGAACTGCTGCTGTGTGCAGAGGGAGCGGGAGGGAGAGGCAGGCTCCGGGCTGATGGGCAGCAGAGAGAGGAGCTCGGCACAGACAGCGGGCGCCGGGAAGCAAGGAGACGCCTGGCGCTTCCGGAAAACCAGCCATTACTCTTTGTAGTGATCGTCCGATCAGCATTCCAGTGTTTCAGCATGTTATAACATACACTGAACAGCCACCCACCACAGGCATCACCAGTCAGGTGACCCTGACAATAAAAGGGGCCGAGTGCACAAGCTCTGGGCCAGTTATCCACCTCTACCAACTGTGTCTGTGTATTCCCTTTTACGAGTATGTGGTTCTAGCGCCCACAAACTCTACAATGGCAACAAGAGGGCTGTGCCCATGCGTGCAGCAGTCCAGCAGATGAGAAAAAAGGGGATCGAGCTGCCGTGTAAAAGGCACCCCTCACCTGCAAGGAGGCGCGTAGCCTGCCGAAAGGCCCAAGGGGCATGTGAAGAGCCCCAGACCTGCATGAAGAAGAAGGTGATCGGGAGTCCATCCCACACCTAGTAGGCCGACACCCCTGGGGAAAGGTGCAGAGAGCCCACAGGTCAAGAGAGAAGGCACCGGGTATGAAAGAAGCCAAGCGGGAGCTCACCAGGGAGTCGGATGAGTCGCAGAGTGCTGTGGCACGCCGAGAAGAGTCCCCACACAGCTGGAGGACCACGGGAGCCCACCCCCGCAACTGAGGAAGGAGGTGAGCCCATAGATGCGAAGGGGTTGTGGGGACTACAGCGCGACGAAAAGCAACTGCCAGCAGAGGTCAGCGGGAGCTCATCCCGCCGTAGCAAGAGAGGGTGTGCCGGCCCGGGAGCACAGTGAGTGAAGTAGCTAATTATCCCCGCCCACACGAAGAACACAATCAATGCTCGTTTCCCCTGCCCCTGCGAGGACATGAAACTGGCCAGAAAAGAGACCAGCAGTGTTCGGCGCCAGTCCCAGCCCCCACCCACCAGCACAGGGCGTGAAGTGAGCGAAGGTACAGTGCAAGCCTAGCTTTGCTGACCCCTGGAAGCCGGGCTGGCGACACCTGTGAAAGGCGGAGCTGCAGGTGTGCGGGGGAAGGCAGCTGGGCGGTCCACCTCATGATCAAGAGCCCGAAGTGAAAAACCCGTAAAAGTGGACAGGTGTCAGGCGAGCACACTCTTCATTCAACCAGGAGTGCCACCAGACTTAAAACTCACAGAGAGATGAGACGAGGTAGCTGTTCAGCTACAGGAGTCTCCTGACACGTGCGCAATCCCCGCACAGCCACAGGGAAGAAATGGAGTTCCTCAGCGGCAGCTCCAGCCATCCCCATGCAGCAAAGGAAGTGATTGGGGCTGCTGTGAGGGGCGGAGAACTCCGATAGACTGTCTGCGGCCGGTGCCACTGAAGCGTTGAGCTGTGTAGCCGGGAGGGGTAAAAGGTCTCCCTTCCTAAGCAATGGACATGCATTGTGCCTTCCTGCATTGGCCGGGTAAATGTAATTAAGGAAAGACTCACTGTAGTGAAGTCTGCAGCACAAGTGTCCAGGGCACGTGTGCACAAGAACAGAAGAGACCAGAACTGCAATGCCCGTAATAATGACCAGTGGCGACACAAATTTATCTCCTGGTCTTGAGACGCTGTCTCAAGACCAGGAGATAAATTAAAGTAAAAAGGACTTACCCGGGGAGGCATGTCAGGAATCCCAGCATTGTGCAAGAAGGACCTGGAGTAAAGCAGTGAGGTCTCTGAAACGGAGCACGAAGCCCGCAGCAGGTGAAAAGCTTCTGAGGTTGAAGGAAAAAAAAGCAACACTGCCATCTAGTGGCTGTTTTGCTCCACTGCAGTAAGAAATGGAAAAGCCCATGATGGAAAGTCAAGCATGCAGCAAAGAACACCCGGTTGTTGCAGCCCACAATCAGTGCCAAGGACAGAAGAAGCCAAGTCGAGACTCTTACATAGAAAATTTGTGAACATAACCAGTGCTAAGGAAATGCCAGCAGCAGCACAGATCCGGCTGTTGCAGTACAACACAATTGAGGAACAAAGAGCACTAACAGAAATAAAAGAAAGACAACACTGGACAGGAACACAGTGAGGACTGCCAGGTGCATAAAGTGAGTGTGCAGTAAAGCTGCCATGCCAGAGTGGCGCCAAGCCATCACACAGCCTTTGAGGTTGAAAAGACCATGCGCAGGAACGCGCCGGGAATAAACGAAAGCACTACACCAAGCAGATGGGCAGTAACACACGAATAGCTGCTACATTTCAGGAGTACAGGACTGAGGAGAACGCACTGCAAGTGGGCCCAAGGAAGCAACTGAAGGGCGCCATCAGAAGCACGCCGAAGCAATGCGCCTGCGGAAACAGGAAGAAGTGGTTGCGCGGACCACCAGAAGCACAAATACCTGAAAAGGAAGAAGAAGCCGACCAGCCAATTGTTAGCGGGGAGAAAGAAGCCGACCTACCAGTTTGGTTGCAAGGAGGAAGAAGCCGACCAACCAGATGGTCCCAAGGAAGAAGTAGCCGACCAGCCTATTGGTCGCAAGGAGGAAGAAGCCGAGCTACCAGTTTGGTCGCAAAGAGGAATAAGCCAAAATGCCAGATTGTCGCAAGGAGGAAGAAGCCGGCCTACCAGTTTCGTCGCAAGGAGGAAGAAGCTGACCTACCAGTTTGGTCGCAAGGAGGAAGAAGCCAACCTGCCAGATGGTCGCAAGGAGGAAGAAGCCTATCTGCCAAGAGGTCCGACAAGAAGGATGGGGAAGACATCCATGAAGAGAACGACCGAGGAGATGTCCATGAAGAGGACCAAGGGGAGGACCACGAAGAGGACCAGGAAGAGACTGAAGAGAAGTTTAACTACATCAACTAAAAGTCAGAAATAATCAAGCGAGAGAAGGTCGCTACAACAGGTCCAGTCACAGAGCGAAGTGAAGACAGTGTCCTAGTGCTTGAACAAGTCCAAGGGGAAACGTGTGGAATGTACGCTACACGGAAAAGCCTGGTTAGAGCAAACAGGCATGAGAGAAGACCAGACCGCGTCGCAAAAGAAAGTGAAGACAGAACTCGAGTGGCAAGACGCCATGGCGAAAGATGAAAAGGAGAGAAGGGTAAAGAGGTGTGCATGACAGATCAACACACACACCAGAAGGGGAGCACCTGAAGAAGAAAGTGCAAAGGTGTAAGAACATCGGAACATGGTGCCTGGAAAACATCAGTATCACTGGAAGTACACATCTACTTGCAAATCCCAAGATCACCTGGTGACGACAGAGACAAGCAAGCCCGTCCATTGGAAACAACCACCTCTGGGATGGAACGGACACAGGGCCGTGGAAATCCAAGGGGCAGAGGCCTCTGGGACCCACTGCCACCGGTGTCCCTGTAGATCACACTTCCATGTTGCAAGCCAGAGAAAGACTACATCCACAAGGCACCCTGACATTGTGCCAAGGAGAACTAGTGGTCCAGTCTGCAAGGATACCCCCGTGGGCGGTTGCCCAGCAGCGGAGAAGACTACATGGATGTTGTTATTGTTATGTTGCATTTGTTTCCAAATTATATTGTCTCCCACAGGTTCGGACTTCATTGTTTTGATCTTTTTTAAAGTTTGGGAGGGATGTAGTGATCGCCCAATCAGCATTCTAGTGTTTCAGCATGGTATAACGTACACTGAACACCCATCCACCACAGGCGTCACTAGTCAGGTGACCCTAACAATAAAAGTGGCAGAGCGCACAAGCCCTGGGGCTAGTTATCCACCTATACCAACTGTGACTGTTTATTCCTTTTTACGAGTATGTGGGCCTAGCTCCCGCAAATTCTACACTCTTAACATTGCAAGAGATTAAACGCACAACAGTGATGTAAACGATGTATCATTTTAATAAAACCTTAAGACTTTAATTCCCAATCAAAGTATGAGAAGTTTAAAAGAGATGAGCTGCCGTGACCGGACACGTGACCAGTACCAACACCTCACTCAAGATGGTAGTAATAAGGGCAGCTGACGGCGTTTCCCCTGCTTTTAACTCAGATGCATTAGGAGCAAGGCTTGGAACGGCCCACCTGAAAAACAAAGGATCTCTCGAGAGCGTTGTAAACCAACAAGTCACAAGCAAAGAGGAAATGGGGCTGAAATGTATTCCATACCCATAATAAATGCTCCTGGTTTTTAATCTCCATCGAAAAACTCTGACATTTCCTGATCAAAAATGGTTTACGCAAAAAAAACTCTTGTGTTCCACGTGCCTTTGTATACAGTCAATCTAACATCAAAACACGTGAACCCGTGCATATAAAGAAACAGATTTTATGCACATAATGTTACTCAAGTACATCTGATCATATTTATCAACTTCTGGATTCCAGAAGGACTAGAGTTTGTGTTTTGCGTATAGTTGTTTAACCTATCAATTGGTCATTTTCAACAATGGTTGTGTAACTTTTACTTGTTATAAACTGGCTAGCTATTCATATATATAGCCCGCATTTATAAAGTTTTTTTTTCCAGATGACAAAAGTACGCCAAGAAAAAGACATCATTTGGATGTGCCTAAATGTAAAAGTAGGTACAAAATGTTTTTTCAGCACGGCCCACCCATACGCTGGCTCATTTCTATTATCCTTCAGAATTCTGGTAGAAATAACCAATGGTTTGCAAGAATGATTCTTTGCATACTCATTTTGCAGCTAAAAGAAAAAAAAAGAAAACATATACTGTTAACAATTAAAACTCAGTTTGCAGTTGAAAATGAGTATTGTATGGTGCAACCATTTGTATAAAGTTGTGGTGCAACACTTACCCCACTAAATACAGCTCCTGCATATTTTTATAAATGCATAATGTCTGCTTTTTCAGATGGAAGGCCCATAGCAAAAATCTTCCCAACTTTGTGACATTCTCAGGTTTTTTTAAAATAGAAATTTACGTTTGGAAGTGAAGTTCAGGAACTTTACACACCTTTGTAGATTCTCATAGTTAGTAGGCATAATGGTAAACCTAGGAAGCCTTCAAAAGGCAAAAGTGTCCGCTGTGGTGCTACTGCTTGATGGTAAGAGAAAGGTTTCAGCAGACCAGCATTTAGGAATATTGGGAAGGAGTCACCTAGGGACCATATGAAATAGAGCACCATGCAGAACGTAATGCACAATGCTGATTATTTTTTTTATGGCCAACTCAGCTCAGCAATTTCATCAGGAAGGAGAGTTTTTTGTTTAACAATGGCAGAAGCCCGGTGTGTAGTAATGTCAACAATAACAGTTGTACATAATAGAAACACTACCACTGTTAGAAGAATAAATGTGAGCTCTGGAAGCTCAAACCTCCCTGCAACTAACATATCCTGCAATCAAATAAAATGAAAGTCTCTTAGGTTTATTGGAGGAATTAGGCCATGAGAAAACAGGAAGTGAGTCAAAGAAGGTGAGAGGAGAATACAATGAAATGAATAGGAACATATCAGGACCCGTATCATAGAGGAAACGGGTATAAGGCACAAGCATCAATAAAATAATTGAAAAGCATGTTTAGAGGCTCTGAAGTGTGGTCCGATTCAGGTAGGCAAGCAGGAAGTAATGTAGCAAAAAGAATACAGAAAAGCACAGACAATCCGTAACAACCAGAATGAAGTATTTCAAGAACCAAACCTGTATATGATGAACTAGAATACAGAGCCTGTAGCAGGGACCAGGCCCCAAAATAGTTCCAAGGAGAAGGAGCTCCAACCCCCAAGCCTAAGAGGTCCTGGCCCCCTAAGTGCAGCTAGGACAACCAAACTTCACCCACGTGCTATGCAAGTAGGGAGGTGGGTCACATTGCCCCTAAGTGCCCCAAGAAACACCCAGCACCCACTGATGCTCAGGCACCGGGTCTAGTGAGTGTAGTGTTGGGTGAGGACTTTCTTTCCAGTGAAGGGGGTAAGCAAGCAGTGAGGACCCTGGTCTCTTTAGGAGACAGAGAGATTGTCCCAGAAACCTACTTGCCTGGTAACACTAAAAAATACAGGCAGTGGGTGACCATCAATAGGAGGAGGGTGGTGGCTCTGAGAGACACCGGAGCAAGTGTGACAGCTGTCAGGTGTCAATGGGTGTCTGAGGAGCAGGTCATTTACAATGCACTCCACCCTGTAGTTGCAGTAGACAACTCTGTGTGCCTGTGTAAGGTGGCGCTAGTTGCCTTTGAGTGGGAGGGGTCTCAGGTTCCTTGAAGGTTGTTGTTCGTCCATCCATGCCTGTAGACTGTCTGAAAGGAAATGACCTGGAGAGTTCCCCCTGGGAGGAGGTGGAACAGCAGGCTCATATGGGGATGTTGGGTCTGCCTGAGTGGATCTGTGTGACCACTCAGTCCATGGCAGCCCGTCAGGGTAATCAAGAGGACCTGGAGCCTGAAACAGTGGCCCAGGTACCCGCCATGAGGAGGAAGTGCAAGGGGCATGAGAAACCAGCCCCAGCCATTCCCATGGTCCAGGAGGAAGCAAAACCTGAGGGGGATGCCCTGGAACCTACAGGGGAACAGGTGGCCAAACTGGGAGACCTGCCTGAGCTGACCCATTGGCAGCAAGAAGGAGGTCCCTCCAGTGAGGAGTTTTGCAGGCTGCAGACCAGGCGGCAGGTGGTGAGTTCAAAGATCACCTCATTTACTGGAAAGTTGGATTACTCTATCGCTGAGCCCGGTGCAGCCTGTGTGCTGGTGGTACCTGAGCGCTTCAGGGCCTTCCTACTGGGTCTGGCTCACAACGTGCCTCTCGCAGGACATTTGGGGTATGACAAGACCTACAAGAGGCTTGTCACCCACGTTTCCTGGTCCCAAATGAGGAAGCATGTCAGTTACACATTGTAGGACTTGCCAGACTTGCCAGGCAACTGGCAAAAGTGTAAGGCTCCCCTCCAACCCTTTCCCGTGGTGAGCACCCCTTTTGAGTGGATGAGCTTCGACATTGTGGGGCCTCTGTAACCCAAAACAGCCTTAGGCAACAAGTTTATCTTGGTCTTGGTAGACCATGCCACCAGGTACCCGAAAGCTGCCCCTCTCTGGACAACCACAGTCCCCATGGTGGGCCGTGCATTGATGGGGATCTTTTCCCGCGTGGGGTTCCCCAGATAGGTGGTCTCCGACCGGGGTACTAACTTCATCTCAAAGTGCATGAAGTCTTTGTGGGAGGAGTGTGGGGTAACCTACAAGTTTACCACTCCTTACCATCCTCAAGGAAATTGGTTGGTTGACTGATTCAACCGAACCCTAAAAGGCATGATAATGGGCCTTGCAGAGCCCATGAGACGGAAGTGGGACGTCTTTCTTCCATGCCTGTTGTTTGCCTACAGGGAGGAACCCCAGAAGTCCTTAGAATTCAGTCCCTTTGAACTCATGTACGGTCACCCTGCTAGAGGACCTCTCAGTCTGGTGAAGGAGGGTTGGGAAAAATCCCCTGGTAAGACCCCCAGGACGTGTTCAGCTATGTGCTGGCCTTCTGCAATCAGCCTCAGCACTTCAGGAAACTCGCTAAGGCGAACCTGGAAGCCAGCCAGGAAGAAATAAAAAGATGGTATGACCAGATAAACCTGGTAAAAATCTTAGGTTCAGAGAAGAGCTTAAGTGGTTCGGGTGTATCGGACATCCAGAGTAATTGTCGACCATTGTAAAGGGGGTCATGAGGTACCATTGATCGCCCGCAGGACCGTGATAGGGGGAACGCAAGAGTGAGTGTATGAGTAACGGACGCTGGTCGGAAGTTACTGTGTGTAAGTAACCTATCAGTTAAGGCGACTGTCTGGACGTTCACGGAAAGACATTTCGTCAGTTAAGGTGACAATTACAGTTACACTGTGGGCGTACAGTCAAGAAAAGTGATCGCTTTGTCGGGAGTAATCATTTTTCAGGGTATGAATGGGACGCATGCATGACCGGGAGACGAGCTGAGAGAGGAGGGGAACTGCTGCGAAGGGGAGACGAGTGACGTCAGAGAGAGCCGCGCTGCGATAGGCCGGTTGGTGTGAAGCCGCGCTGTGATAGGCCGGTTGACGCGAACCATGCTGTGATAGGCCGGTTGGTGCGAAGCCGCGCTGTGATAGGCCGGTTAGCAAGAACCGCGCTGGGATTGGTGGATTGTCATCAGAAAGTAAACGAACGCAGGGAAATAGGGGAAAATTGTAGATTTTGATCATGAAGTGTTTTAAATGCTTGAGAGGGATCTTTAAGAGACAAAGGAGAGAATCTTATTACGGGGAAGAGGCCCCGCCAGAGGGTACACCAGCTCATTATATGGCTACGAATGTTGGGTTGCATACTATACTGTGGCTTAGCACTTGGAGTAAGATTACAAAAGGGAACGAAGAACTGACTTTTCCAAAATACTGAACGTTTAGATT
Organism: Lissotriton vulgaris; assembly: GCF_964263255.1. Taxonomy (NCBI): domain Eukaryota; kingdom Metazoa; phylum Chordata; class Amphibia; order Caudata; family Salamandridae; genus Lissotriton; species Lissotriton vulgaris. The sequence goes on along the minus strand of NC_141695.1, from coordinate 273,362,533 downwards.
AGAAGTGTTGCACCAGCTAAAAGCAGTTATGTCTTCATTGAGACCTTTGCCTAGACCAACACAGTTTGAAGCCCTTAATGCATGGATTAGGGCGGCGTACGACAGGAATCAGAACAGGCGTCAAGAAAGGGTGAGACGATCGGTAAGAGCAGTGCAAGATGCCAAATGGGATGAGGAAGCCAAGAAGTGGAGGGTACAGACTATTGAAGTGGATAAGTTGTACCCAGTGATAGAGGTTACAGGAGGCAAGAGAACCCCAGAGGAGGACGATGAGAGCGAGACAGAGGATAGCCTAATAAATAGGTTGCTGATAGATAGACCGCCTCCGTACAATAGGGAGATGGAAGGTATTGAGCTCCCAAGGGAAGGTGGAGTTGGCATAGGGGAGAATAGATCACTCCCTATAACGGATTGGGAACCTACCAAAGGTGAGGAAACATCTCAACCTAGCCCAACACAGAGAGTGGTCGGAAGGTTTGTGGTGCAGAAGGTGCCAGCAACGGAGTGTGCTGAGTCTTATGGACTGCCAGATGCTCTTCAAGTACCCATTACCATAGGTCCCATAGTGTCAGTTTATAACCCAGAGAAAGTGCGAGAGGAGGAACAGATACGGCTAGACAGAGAAAGGGCTGAAATGGAAAGGAGAAACAACATGACAAATGCCCGGAGGCAACTGCCAGGACCGAGAGAATGGAGCACCCCATTGGATTCAGCAGTGGATCCCATAACAGATCAAGGGGGTCAGAGAGGACCGATGGATCTGAGAGGACCACAGCCGAAATCCTTTAAGGAGTTGAGGGCTGACTTGAGGGAATGGGATGCTGCCACAGGAACACCGAGTAACAGGTCAAGAGCGGAAGCTGAATGGGGAAGTCAAGGCAATGGGACATTGTCTCACTGCGGGGCTAGTGAAAGCGGTCAGGAGTGGGACAGAAAGAGTCAGGAGGGTAGAGGAGATATCCGTCATATCCCCGGTGGAAGTAGGCAGGAGCGAGAAGGTGGAAGTACAGAGTGTGGAAGGGCGTCTCGTCTCATTCACAGTGAGGGAGACCAAAGGACGCAAGAGTACAGGGATAGCTTTAAGTGCACCCACCATACACCTGGTGATAACGTACAGCATTGGAATTGCGGGAACATGGGGAGCCACGAGGTGTCTCGCCATGCGTCAAGCGATCATGGGCAGGAGCGGGATCGCGGGAACATGGGGAGCTGCGAAGGGTCTTACCATGTGTTGAGCGATAATAGACAGCAGGGGAATTGTGAAAGCATGGGGAATAATGGAGTGTCTTATCATGCACCTAGAGAAACCAAGCAGAATGAGCAATGTGGGACTATGGGGAATAGAGCAGTGTTTCACCACACACCAAGAGGGGATGGAACTGCATGGGACCTGGAAAGATGGGAGCATGGGAGAACTCCCCATAACACGCCTGAACCCAGATGTAGGACTCAGAGCTGTGATGGGAGAGACGTAAATGGGCTCTCGATAGACAGCATACTGAAGGCTGTGATAAAGGCAAGAAGGCTCGATGTGACCAGTCTAAAATCTGACCTGGATGAGATAATAGATGGTGCGTTGCCTTTAGAAAGGATTGACATGTACGAACAAGATGAGCTGCTGTTTATAGCTAAGGATATTACTCGAAAGGCAAGAGCAACTCACGAGAAATTGTCTGAATTGGCAGACAAGTATATGGTAGACTTGTCGAGAACAAAGGCATTACAGGGTAACCATAGGTTGCAATATTCAGATCAGGACCTAGATGAGAGGAGGACAACTGGATTAAAAACACACATAAGGGAACTGATCACAGGAATAAGAGCATGGAGAGATTTGGACAAATGGGAAGAAAGGTGGTCCAAGAAGGGGACTGTTAGGCGAAGCGCGATTGGGATGTCCCCGGAGGGAAGGTCACTGCAGATGGAGGCATTCCCTTTGCGAGAAATAGCGAATGGGAATTATGTACATGTGCCCTGGAGTAGGGGGGATTTGGCTGCATTTACAAATTCATTTCCAAAGTTAAGGGAAAATCCAGTGGAGTGGTACAAACAGGTAGAGAGGGTTGTGAAGATATCCAAAGTACTGTGGATTGATTTGAACACTTTATTTGACATTGTGGTCCCAGGGGACTAGTGGACAGCATGCAAAATTAGTGTTGAATGGCCCATAGCAGAACCAGAAAGAGATGCTCATACTAATGGACCGTCAGAAAGAGTAATGGAAAAATATGAAAGGGTGATGACATGGCTGAAAGAGAAGGTGCCACCGCAGAATATAGATTGGGTGAAAATAGACCGAACTAGACAGGAACCCAAGGAGACAGTCCATGAATTTTATGAGAGATTGCTGAAAACGTTCAAACAATACAGTGGATTAGATGTAATGGATCCCAAAGACATAGGACAGTTTGTATCGAAGTTCGTTTTGGGGTTGAGACCTGATATTTGTTTGATGATTCAGCAACATTTAATTTGCTGGCAAAACAAACCATTGGATGAAATTTTGAGATACGCAAGGTACTGCAGTGATGAAATAGATTCCAAAGCAAAGAAACTTAAGGAGAAGTTGATGATGGTTCAGATGCAGTCGGCTGGAAAGGGTGGACAGCAGCAACAGGGAACAGGGACGATGGGAAGGAGATCAAACAGTCAGAATTGGGACAACGAGGAAAACCCAAGACCTAGAATAGACTTTGCTACACTGAAAAAAACGACAAAGTGTCACCAGTGTCACCAGGTGGGACATTGGAAACGCAAGTGTCCCTACAACCCTGAAAATGGTGAACTGGAAGTAGAGGAGGAGGAAGTTCAGACCGTTCCAGTCCAAAGCGTGACGGTACCAAAGGGTAAGGTGGTCAAAGGGGGGACTCTGGCTCCTCGAGCCCAGTTCCCTCAACCACCAAAGATTGCGACAGGGGGAAAGATCTATAGACAAATGCCTCTTTTAGTAGGAGGAGAAGAGTGTTACTACGTTGATCCACTAACTGGACGGCGAGTGAGTAGGGAAGAGGACTGTACCCTCGGGGCAGTTCTAGAGGTGGACCAAAGAGGACCGTTTGTTGAGGCTGAAGTGGCGGGTGTCCTACGACATTCTTAGTAGATACCGGAGCTACTCAATCAACTTTGAGATCAGCTGTGGTTCCGGACCTGCCAATGTCGGGGGAAACAATTCAAGTGGTAGGAGTCGCAAATAGGAGAATGACTAACCCTTTGACGGAACCAGTGCTAGTGAGAATAGGAAAATACAGCGATGAACATCAGTTTGTAGTATGCGATTCTAGCCCTGTGTGTCTGTTAGGGAGAGACTTATTGTGCAAACTAAATTGCACAATATACTGCACGCCTCAGGGAGTAGAGGTACAGAATAACGATGATGATGCCACCTTTAAGGTTGCCAATTCAAAGGTATGTGTAGAACTGTATCCTACCCTGACGGTGGAAGAGCTTACCTGGGACTTAAGGGATACTGTGTCAGCTGAAGTATGGGATTTCACTGGAGAAGAGATAGGATTGATTAAAGGAGTAGAACCAGTGAAAATCATGATTAAACCAAATGTTGAATATCCAAGAACGCCTCAATACAAATTGACCCCGGAGACGATTGCAGGAATAAAACCCGTGATCGACTCCATGATTAAGCAGGGAATACTGAAGGAAATCGTGGGTAGTCCATGTAACTCCCCGATTATGGGTTTGCAGAAACCTAGTGGGAAATTCAGAATAGTACAGGATCTCCGAAAGATTAATAACATAGGGCCCGATGTAGGTAAATGGGTTTTTCCGATTTCAAAATACCGAGGCGGGCCGAATCGGTATTCTGAAATCGGAAAACGAGATGTAGGAAAAAAACACCGAAAAAATACCGAATCGGTAGGCATCGGTATTGTGATTCGATACGTACCGAATCGGCACGGACCGAATCGGAAAGTACCGAATCGGCTACCACCGATTCGGAAATTACCGATTCGGCAAATACCGAATCGGCAATTACCGATTCGAGGTATTAAGCTTATGGCTAAAGTGGAGAAAATAGTTGAAATAAATTATGGGGCATTTCTCAAAGAGACAACTGCAAGTCTTAAAAAATGGCATAAGATACCTCTGAGCCTATTAGGGAGAGTAAACCTGATTAAAATGAAAATTTTACCTAAGTTACTTTACCTGTGTAGAGCTATACCGTTACTGCCAAATAAACTGTTTTTTAAGAAATTAGATGGGATTTGTAGCGCTTTCATTTGGGGGTATAAAAAGGCACGGAGGGCAATTAAATTTCTGACATTACCTATCTCTAAAGGGGGACTTAATTTTCCGGATTTTAATTTTTATTTTTTGGCTTCTTTCTTTTCGCGCATTAGGAGTCTATTAAAGAGCACCCCTCCATTATTTTTTCATCATTATATGCTGGGAACTGATGCCAATCAATTTTTACTACGGGTTCATGACCCTAATTACTTTAAAAGAGTAAAGTTTAAGACGGCTAAGCATGCTATCAGAATTTGGGATAAAATCCTGCACATTAGCAACTCCACATTTTATAATGCTGAGCTTAGACTATGGAACAATCCGGGCCTGCCTGGTATCTTCTCGGATGGTGTGGGAAATCGGTGGATTAGTTTAGGTATAAGCACGCTAGGAGACTTGTATGATATTAATGGCTTGATGGATTTCTATAATTTAAAAATTACATATGGGCTCACTGACGATATGTTTTTTAAGTATAGACAGATTAGAGATTTTTTTTGGAATAAATTGAAGATAATGGAAGTTGGTCAGTCTGAGATTCTTGAGGGTATTTATTCAGGAAAAACTAAATCATTGATTAAATGGGGATATCAATGGCTCATTAAGGTGAAGGATGAAAACACAACCCTAATTGCAGCTAAATGGTCTCGTAGACTAAATCAAAACATTAATTCAGCTCACATTGGGAATGCCTTATCTCATTTAAATGATATAGTTCATTCTTCCAATTTGAAAATGCAACTTTATAGGACTGTTACGGAGCTATATTATACGCCACAAAGGATATCTAGTTGGTCACAAGGTAACTCCTGGACAGATAAATCCAAGTGTGCCAAATGTGATACTGCCGCGGCTGGGATCGAACATATGTTATTTTATTGCCCGGCACTCTCAAATTTTTGGGATCGTATATCATATTATCTGCAAGTTTACCAAATATGCTCAATGGATTTCACGGCACAATGGGTTCTGTTGGATATCCAAGATTTGAACTGCCCCAACAAAGATCTGTTAACGATTCTGATAGCATGTGCTAGACTAATAATAGCCAGGGTTTGGATCTCTAAAGAACCCCCCATGGTTGCTGATTGGTTAGCATTGGTATATGAAATTAGAACAATGGAGCTCTCCCTAGCTAAACTTAGAGGCCCTAAAGCTCTTTTGAAAAAAGAAAAGATATGGAAGGGATTTTTCGAGGGTTAAGAGCCATGATTAGGCCTATACAGACTTCTTTTTACTTTCCTCTTCTTCTCTTTCTTTCTTTAGAAGTAATGTGTAGTTTTTTGATTTAAGAAATATTGTTCTATGTCTGTATTCCTTTTTGTTGTGAATTTATGTATTTATAATTGTATGTTTATTAAGGAACTGATCTAGTAAGAACTGTGTCACTTCTTGCAAACAATAAATACGTTTAAAAAAAAAAAAAAAAAAAAAAAAAAAAAAAAAAAAAAAAAAAGGCAATTACCGATTCGGAGGTCGGAATACACCCCCATGGCCAAAATGCCCATAGGAATGCATTGAACAATCCGAATCGGTTAAATCCGAATCGGTAAAATCCGATTCGGTAAAATCCGATTCCGTAAAATCCGAAACAGCCAATGAGGTGGATCAACCCTCCCCCACCCAAGCAGGGAGTGGCTACCCAGGCAGGTGCAGCTCATTAAGAACTTTCTGGAGAGCCAGCCAAAGCTGAACACTCACAGTGAGCAGCAGTGGGAGCAGGAGCCAGAGAACTGTGGATAGCAAGATGGCAAGCACCAGTGAGAGCCAGAAGGGTGGCCAGAAGAGAAAGCCCAAGTTTAGTAGCACGGAGCTGCAGGTGTTGGTGGAGGAGGTGGTGAGGGTGCACAGGCAGCTCTTTGGGAGGCTGTCCCTCACTGTGCCGGACAGCACGAAGAGGAGGCTCTGGAGCGAGATAGCTGAGAAGGTCAACGCAGTAGGTGTCACCCCCAGGACCCTTGATGACCTTAAAAAACGATTTTACGACATCCGCAGCCTGACAAAACGCAAGATGGCTGAGCTGCAGAGGCAATCTGGATTGACTGGTGGAGGCAGGAACCCGGCGCCACCCCTCACTGAGCTGGAGGAACTGGTGTCCAGCACCATCGAGAGGGAGTGTGTGACAGGAATCGGGACCCTGGATAGCTCAGCCAGAGCTACAGCTACAGGTAAGAAGCATGCGCATCATGACACACCCTACCAGACACCTCCCCTTTAGACACAATGCACAGCCAAACCCCAGCCCAGTACTGTAACCAACATACAAGAGAAAAGCATCATGGTAAATGTAGTCAGCAGAACTTTCCAAAATATGGCAGTGCAGAACCACAAAATAGAAAACAGTGGAACACATTCAAAGGATATACAAGGACATGTGCAATGCTTTAATTGTAGTGACTGTAATACATCGGCACTCAATTTACAAATGCTTCTTTATACCTAGGGGCACCATCAGGCGGAGGACCACAAGCTACTGAGGCACCAGCACCAGCACCAACTACCAGTGCGGTGGCAGGGCCTAGCACAAGTCAGGCTGCCCTGGAGGAGGAGGAGGAGGAGAACAACACCATTGGCCAGGGAAATGAGGGAGACCTGGTAATAGACTACGCATTCCTTCACTCCCCACAAATGTCAGGCACACCCCCATTGCTGTTCTCCCCTGAGAACTCTCCGACAACGGCCCACCCTGCACCTACCACACCTCCTGCCAGGAGTCTGGTTGTGGCTACACTCAACCCTATCCAGGGAGCAGCGGGTCAGGCCCCGGCCACCACCACAACAACACCAGTGGCACCTCAGCCCACACAGCAGGGCGGCAGCAGCAGTACCCGGAGGCGTGCCATTTCCAGCACTGCAGCGCCGGCACGGGAGGGCAGCATCTTCCAGGGGCTTGAAGGCAGCATGGTCAAAATCCAACGCTTGCAGGCAAAGTCCATCATGGCCTGCCAGCGCCAGCTCCGCCAGCACAACCTGCAGATGGGCGAGATGGTGCAAGGGTTCAAGGCTTTTGTTGACACAAACAAGGAGGTTGCTGCAGGTCTTGGCAGGCTGACCACAGCCATAACAACGCTATGCGGAAGACTTGACGAGCACGAGCACTCGCGCAGGCGGGATGCCCGCGTGCACAACCGATCTATTAGCCGCCTTGCTGCTGCAACCGCGCAACTGTGCCAACGTGGGGCTAATATGGAGGCAAGTTTGACACAAAACACCGCTGAGGTCACCAGGGGAATGGCCCGCATAACAACAGCCATGGAGGCAATGATAATTTCCAACACTGCGGCCAATCCAGCCCTGGACCTGGGGGATGCTGGGGACAGCAGCAGCCGCAGCAGCCCGGCCAGCGCTGCGTCGGAGCCGCGCCGGAGCACCAGGCGCTCCGCAGAAGCCGCAGGACATGCGGAAGGGGGTGAGGCACACCCCAGTGGGGCTGCCAAGCGCACCAAGAAGTAGGCTTGCCAGGGCGGGTGAGGCAACCCGGACCTTTGACATTTGTTTTCTTTACTTTTACATTTTATTTTGGTGCACATCAGTGCAGTAACGGTGTTGAAACATTATTAAAATGTGCTTTTTCCCACAACCATTTACCTGTCTGTGCATCTGTACTCACTCAGAAATAGTTTTCTGTAATCTCCTCACGTCTGTATCTGCCATCACTTGGCATAGACACCCCAGCAGGCTGTGTTAGTGGCACAGCATCGTCGTCGTCATGGTCCTCGTAGTCAGACAACTCGACCTCAGTGCCCTTCTTCACCGCAAGGTTGTGCAACATTGCACGGACAGCTATGATCTTGCAGCAGGTGATGGGGGTATACTGCCTTGCGCCTCCACTCTTGTGCAGGCATCTGAATCTACTTTTCCAGATGCCAAAGGTCCGTTCAACTACATTCCTTGTGCTTTTGTGGGCCCGGTTATACCTCCTTTGGCTGGGTGTGGAGGGGTTGAGGTAGGGGGTGAGTATGAAAGAGCGGAGGGCATATGCACTGTCGCCTGGAAGGAAAAGGGGTAACATTACTCACATGCATACATGCATTACACTTAGCAACTTTGTGTTATGGGGGTCTGATGATGTGTCTCACCTAGGAGGTATCCTTCACCAAATTCGCCAGCCATCAGCCGTGCATAGATGCCGCTCTGTTGAAAAATGTAGGAGTCATGGGTACTCCCTGGAAATTTTGCTACCAGGTCTGTGATGGTGCACTTCGCATTGCAGATCACCTGAACGTTGATGGTGTGCGTAGACTTCCGATTGCGGTATATGTATTCTGTGTCAGCTGGGGGGCAAATCGGAATGTGCGTGCCATCTATGCAGCCAATGATTTGAGGAAATTGTGCCATCTGGTAGAAGTCAGCTTTAGTTTGTAGCAGTTCTGCGTGGATTGCAGGGAAAGAGATGTATTGGTCCATCCTGTGTATCATGGCGTCAAGGAATGTGTGGAAGAACCTTGACAGGCTGCTCTGGGTCACCCCTCCTACCGCTGCAACTCCACTTTGATAGCTGCCAGATGCAAGCAGGTGTAAGCTGCATAGCACCTGGACGTGCGCTGGGATGGCGTGTGCCCTTGGGGTGGGGTGGTCCAACAGTGGTTTGAGGTCCCTGATGAGCTCCAGAATGGTGTCTGAGTCCAGCCTGTACCTCTGTAGGATCTCTGCCTCTGTGAGCATGAACAGGGTGATCCTCTGTCTGTAGACCTGTTCCTCTCTTTGCCATTCCCTCTGTCCTTCCTGCTGTAGCCGTAGCCGCCTTGCAATGACATAAAAAGCTGCCATCCTGCAAGTTGCAATGCATTTTGGGTCTATTTTTATGGGCTGGAGTTGGTTACCACCTGATTGTAATCCATGGTAAATACCGAGTGAATTATACCGATTTTGGGCCAAAATCGGTATTTCTGTGCTTCCCTACATCTCCCTATCTGTCCGAATCGGGAACTTTCCCAATCGGTGATTCTACCGAATCGGTAGGTTATCCGATTCGGCTTATGTCCGATTCGGTGTCACTGCCGAATCGGTACATGGACCGAATCGGATATTTTCCGATTCGGTGTCAGTACCGATTCGGTACATGGACCGAATCGGATGATTACCGATTCGGTGTCACTACCGATTCGGTACATGGTCCGAATCGGATAATTTCCGATTCGGTGTCACTACCGATTCGGTACATGGACCGAATCGGTATTTTTATCCGAATCGGTGTGTTACAGATTCGTTACATTTCCGATTTTCGGTATGTACGTATCGGATTATTTTCGATTCGGTAGCCATTCCTATTCGGTATTTGTACCGATTAGGACGTTTTTCTTTGCCCTACATCTCGATGGCAGTATACCGATCGGTAAGGGCTGAAAATCGGTATTTTCTGCCGTTACCGATCGGTAACGGCCTACCTACATCGGGCCCATAGTTGTTTCATGTTGTCCAGTGGTACCGAATCCATCAGTGATATTGTTCCAGATACCATTCCAAGCTGAGTGGTTCACAGTGATAGACCTTTGCCAGGCTTTCTTTTCAATTCCATTAGATGAGGAGAGCCAGTTTCTTTTCGCATTTAAGCTGGAAAATCGCGTCTTAACATGGTGTCGTATCCCACAGGGGTATACAGAAAGCCCATCGATTTTCAACCAGCTACTGAAGAAAAATCTTGAAAGTCTAGTACTGCCACAGAACTCGGTTCTAGTTCAGTACATAGACGACCTACTTGTTGCGTCAGAAACAGAGGAAGCTTGTAAGATAGACACCATCACCTTGTTGAACCATTTAGCTGAAAATGGGCATAAGGTGTCTCCAAGCAAATTGCAGTACTGTCTGACAGAAGTACAGTACTTGGGTCACCGAATTGAGAAAGGAAAACGGAAGGTGTCTCCAGACAGGATAGAGGCGATCATGAAGATGAATTCGCCTACGACACAAAGAGAGGTCAGGATGTTCCGAGGAATGGTTGGTTATTGCCGACAGTGGATAGCTAACGTTTCCCTGAAAGCAAAACCCTTACAAAAACTGACGCACAAGGAGGTGAGTGATCCGGTACCATGGGACAAGGATTGTTTGATGTCGTTCCTACAGCTGAGAGAGGACTTGTGTCGTGCTCCAGCTTTGGGAATGCCCGATTACGAAAAAACATTTTTACTTTACTGTTGCGAAAGAGAAGGTTGTGCTTTGTCAGTCCTAGCACAAATTCATGGAAATGCCCGTAGACCAGTTGCATATTTCTTGGCTACCTTAGACCCTGTAGCCGCAGCGTTGCCCGGATGTCTCAAATCCGTTGCTGCAACGGGTGTCAGCATTGAGAGGTGAAGACATCACTGATTTCATTACCCCACACGCCCTCCCCTCCGAGGACTACATTCTATTGGGAGACCTCAATTTTCACCTGGAAAAGAGCAACGACAACAACACCACCACTCTTCTGGACAATCTCGCCAACCTCGGACTCAAACAACTTGTTAATACCCCCACACACCACGCAGGACACACACTCGACCCTATCTTCACCTCCAGCAAACATATTTCCTTCAGTCACACCACAGTTCTCCAATGGACGGACCACAGCTGTGTTCACTTTGTTTACAATAAGACCACAACCCACAACCATCCTCAACCTACCCTACGAAGAAACTGGAACAAAATCACCATCGACCAGATCTCCTCATCGCTTCTTCAAAACCCCTCTGCCACTCATCGAACCCCAACCAAGCAGCCATTAACCTCACTCAATGGCTAACCAACACCGCCGACAACCTAGCACCTTTGAAAAAACGTCAAATCAAACTAGGCAGCAAAAACGCCCCCTGGTTCAACGATGATCTTAAGAAATCCAAGAAACTCTGTCGCTCCCTTGAGAAGGCCTGGAAAAAAGACCCAAACACCAACACCAGGGACGCCTTCAAAAACGCCACCCGCATACACCACCAATTGATCCGGACTGCCAAGAAAACCGCATTCAAAGACCGACTAGAAAAAAACGCCCACAACAGCAAGGAATTATTCAACATCGTCAAAGAGTTTACCAACCCCACTGCCAACTCCAACGACATCACCCCCTCTCAAACCCTTTGCGACTCCCTAGCTTCGTTCTTCCACGACAAAATCGCAGACATCCACAACAGCTTTGACAACCAACCCGAAGACCAACCCACCCAACCCTCTGCCGTACCTTCACCCCAATTGAACATCCTTAATGACTGGAACCCAATCTCCACTGAGGACACCATCCGCCTGATGAACTCCATCCACTCAGGATCCCCCAAAGACCCATGCCCTCACCACATCTTCAACAAAGCAGACTCCATCATAGCACCACAACTCCGAGACGTCATCAACTGCTCCCTCAACTCCGGCACCTTCCCAGAAAGCTGGAAACACGCCGAACTCAGCGCCCTTCTGAAAAAACCCACAGCTGACCCCACCGAACTCAAAAACTACCGCCCCATCTCGCTCCTTCCATTCCCGGCCAAAATCATCGAGAAAGCTGTCAACAACCAGCTCGCCGCCTTCTTTGAAGCCAACAAATCCCTCGACTCCTCACAGTCCGGCTTCCGAGCCAAACACAGTACTGAGACCGCACTCATCGCAGCAACAGACGACATCCGAACTCTACTGGACAATGGAGACACAGTCACCCTCATCCTCCTCGACCTCTCTGCAGCCTTCGACACAGTCTGTCATAACACCCTGTTACAACGACTCAGAAACATCAGAATCCAAGGAAAAGCACTGGAATGGATCACCTCATTCCTTGCCGGAAGAACTCAGAGAGTACGCCTCCCACCATTCAAGTCAGAGGCCACTGAAGTCATCTGCGGCGTGCCACAAGGATCTTCACTCAGCCCCACCCTCTTCAACGTATACATGAGCCCCCTCGCGACCATCGCACGCCAACACAACCTCAACATCATCTCCTACGCTGATGACACTCAACTGATCCTCTCACTCACCAAAGACCCAAACATCGCCAAAACCAACCTACATGAAGGAATGAAAGAGGTAGCCGAATGGATGAAACATAGCCGTCTGAAACTGAATTCAGACAAAACAGAAGTCCTTATCTTAGGTACCTCCCTCTCCGCCTGGGACGACTCTTGGTGGCCAGAGGCCCTTGGAAAAGCACCCATCCCGACGGATCACGCACGGAACCTAGGCGTTATCCTGGATTCCTCACTCTCGATGACCAGACAAGTCAACGCCGTCTCTTCATCTTGCTTCAACATTCTTCGCATGCTCAAAAAAACATTTCGCTGGATCCCCACCGAAACAAGAAAAACGGTCACCCACGCACTGGTTACAAGCCGCCTGGACTATGGAAACACCCTTTACGCCGGTACCACCGCAAAACTTCAGAAAAAACTCCAACGCATCCAGAACGCATCAGCCAGACTCATGTTAGACATCCCGCGTAAAGATCACATTTCTGGTCACCTGAAAAACCTCCACTGGCTCCCCGTCAATAAGAGGATAACTTTCCGCCTCCTCACCCACGCACACAAAGCTCTTTACGAACTTGGACCTGAATGTCTCAATACACATCTTTCCTTCTACACCCCCTCCCGTCAGCTGCGCTCTTCCAACCAATCCCTCGCTGCTGTTCCCCGCGTCAACAAAACCACCATGGGAGGAAGATCATTCTCCTACCTAGCGGCCAAAACCTGGAACTCACTTCCCACGCACCTCCGCCTCACTCAAAACCACCTAGCATTCAGAAAGCAACTTAAAACCTGGATATTCGAGAAGTAATTCCCCACCCCTCTTCAAGTGCCTTGAGACCCTCTGGGTATGTAGCGCGCTATATAAATTTATTGACTAGACTTGACTAGTGATGGGACATCAATTAGTGGTGTATGTACTAAGCATGGGCGGATTTTGCGGATTCGCAATCCGCGAATTTGCGGATTGCGAAAATCCGCAAAATCCGCGAATCCTCACGGATTTTGCGGATTTTGCGGATTTTTTATTTTTGGTGTTCGCAGGGGTTTCTGCAAGTTCGCGAGGGTTTTGTGCAATTTCGCAAATTGCGAACTTACTTGTCAGGTCGCCAGTTTTGCGAACTTGTTGTTTCTACGTGCCCAGCCTGTTTGCAAGCCTTTCTTCATCACTGCCACCCTCTGTCACCACTGGCACTCTCTTTGTTCACCCATGCCACCCTCTGGCTCACCCATGTCACCCTCTGTGTCATCACAGCACCCTCTGGTTCACCAGTGTACATTATTGGGGCAAAGCAAAGCACTGCCATCCTCTGTCAACACTGGCACTCTGGTTCACCCATGGCACCCTCTGGCTGGCACACCCATGCCACCCTCGGTGTCATCACAGCACCCTCTGGTTGACCAGTGAGTGTACATTATTGTGGCAAAGCAAAGCACACCTGCTAAGTGCTTTAAGTTTTGCAAAATTAAATTACAACAACACCTGCCCTGCCCCAACTGACATTAATGAAGGCTGGCACCTGCTTGTCTGCTCCCTTTCCTTTCCTTTTCCTGTTTGTTGCAATGTAATTTTTTTTAACAGGAACCTAACCGAATTCTGGAGGGCCCCTTCAGGAAGCACTACAGGGAATGGTTACAAATGATGAGGTTGAACTTTTGCACCAGCTCATTGCTTTTGCTTTTGCAAAAATCGTTTTTCTGTAATTTCGTGCTATTCGCGAGGCGCGGCGTCGTGCGAAATCGACCGTAGAAGCCGCGAACTTGTGCGAATTACCCCAAGGTCGAGTATGGGCGCCGCCATTTTGTTTGCGTGACGTATTTCAGTTTCCGCCCGCGAAGTGTAATCTCGCGGAATGAGCGTATTGCGAATACAAGTTCGCACGAGTTCGCGAGAGAAATCGCGTGCGAACTTAATTACGCTCACGTGATCGGGCCGCCATCTTGTTTTTCATTCATTCCTGTGTCTGGGCTAGGTGGTGTTTCTAATCCTCTCTATATCTCTGCCATCCTGTGCTTGTTATAATATTTTTTGAATCTATTTTGAATTATTATCTATCCCTCTAGTTTTCTAGCTTCATATTTTTGTGTTTTAGGCTACTTTTGTTTACTTTTCAACTACTTTTTTAAACTTTTATTTTCTTCTTCCCTAGTCTTATTCTTTTTCATTTTTTCTCCTTGTTGCTACCACCTGCCCAGACCATGGTGAAGCCAGCAGTGAAGCTGCCCAAGACGGGCCCCGCAGCCCGTGCCCGGCTCCCGTGTTGCCGTTTAAGGGCGGAAATGGTGGTGCCCAGGGAGATCTTCAGCCCTGAGGAGGTGGGCGCACTTGTTTTCTATGTACAGCGCCGCCTCCCCAGGACCATCACGGCAGGCGGCAGGATCGCTGCTGGCTACACCAACTGCCAGGAGCGACGGAAGCGGTGGGAGCAGGTGTGCCGGGCCCTGTTTGACATCTCGGGGGTCCAGCGCACCTACAACCAGGTGACCCACCGCTGGACCGATATCCTGGACAGGGAGCGCGACCTGCTCGACCTGCTGGGAGTGGAGGTCCCCGGGCTTGGTGAGTAGTAGTAGCAATTTTTTCATCACTCACTACTCTGTTTTTTCCCCTGCTCTGTGTGTTATATTGCAAATGTTTCTTTTAACTTTTTTACAAAGAGCAATAATGCTGCCAATTACATTGATAGTAGAGGTAAATTAATATTTCAAAATCTTCTGTGCATTTCAGGTGCACTGCTCTCCTTCTCTGTGGCGGTGCCACTGCTTATTTGTTTTCTATTTTGTGTTCATTTAATTGGGCTGAGTAATGTATGAGTGTACTTTACAGAACTGCGTAATGCTAGACACAAAGGGGCAGATTTACAATCCCCTTGCGCCACATTTACGCTGCCTTACCTGGCGCAACAGCGACGTAAACGTGGCGCATCCCTGCGAGTCATGTACAACGTGATGCATCTAGGGAGATGCGCCACGTTAAGGCCGGGGCCTGCGCCACAATGGGTGCGTTCCCACGGTCAGGCAGCTGTGCGCCTCGCAAAAGTGCCTGCGTGAAATCTACAAGATTTAACGCAGGCACTTCCGCGACGCTGCTACGTCAATTCTTTATGCCTGCTTGCTTGAAGCAGGCGTAAGGACTGATGCGGTATGTTGAGTATTGGGCAGCCCTGAGCATTGCTAGAGTTGCATCGCGCCTGCGACGCGACTCTAGAGATGCGCCCCTCTTTCGTCACGAGATGCGTCACGCATCTGCCTACCCTTGCGCCAGGGTGTGCCGCATTGTAATTGCGGCGCATCTGCCGTGACGCAAGGTTAGTTTTGCGTTACGCATTTGTTCTGGTGCACCTCTGGATGTGTGCAGCCCAGAACTCGTAAGTATGCCCCTAAGTGTCAGATTTGCAATTACCTGCGCATCCCTGCAAAGTGTGCGGCACGCCAGCACCACCCATGGTGCGCCGTATTTACAATGCGGCACACCATGGTCCCAAAACGTCACCGAAGCGTTTACGCATCAGTGCCGTAAAGGCGGATCATTGATGGAGTTGCGTCGCAACGATGGCGCAGCTCCAGCAATGCTGCGTCAAGCCGTACGTCTGCTTCATGCAGGTGCAGGGTTTGAGTGACGCATCATTGTCCTAAATGACTGATTGAAATTTTATATATTCCCCATAGCCACTTTTAGCATGCATTCCTGCGCAGGAACGCCCTCCCTTGCGCTGGAACGCTCCCTTATGGCGCAGGGCTTTGAAATGGGATGCATCTCCCATATGCGTCACGTTGTTAATATACGCCACACCATGGCGCCTCTCTTGTTGTGGCGCTGCGTCACAAAAGTGACGCAAGAACGGAGCAAAAGAGCTGCAAGGGGCTTGTAAATCTGCCCCTAGAGTAGAGGCTCAGGTGCAGTCCTTCCTTTGTAGCCCTCTTTTTGGCTGAAATAGTTGGTTCTTGTTCTTTCTAAATGTTTGATTTGGTTGACGAGGACATCGACAAGCAGCAATCATCAATGTTTTCTGTTCTTTCTTTCATGTTGTACGTCAGGTCCCCCCAGGGGCAAGCGGACGGAAGTGGAACAGGAGGATGCTGTGGCTCCAGAGGAGGAGGATGCAGGCCAGGGCGTCGAGTGCTCCTTTGCTGGCCCCAGTAAGTTTTCATTTAAATATAGAGGACCTACTGTTGTCCAAGCGTTCCTAATTTAATTTTTTCGAAATAGTGTTTAGATAGGAGCACAATCCATAATACTACTGTTGCAGGGACAATTCTCTACAAACCGAACTATGGACACTAAACACCAGAGTAATAATATTTCAGAGTGGCGTGTTTGGCACACTGTATAAACCTGGTAGTGTCAGCGGCACGGACTCCTCCTTGCCAAAATTTGCAAAACCTTTCGCTCAGTCACTCTAGTCTGGAGGACCAAAAACCACAGAGTCTATTCAAGTTTAAAAGCTTTATTAAAAGTAAAAGTAAACACATATATTAAAATTAAGTTAGCTGGAAATGGAAAAGTGCTTGGTGCTGAGTTGATGAGTAATGAAACACATTTCTTGTGGTCGAGCCGAGCTTTCACCTGGTTTGAAGTTGATGTTGCTCTTGTCCTTAGAAGTCCAGCTTCTGTCTGTTCAGAGAAAAATGGTGTGTGTTAAAATTAAGCAAGCATTCATCAATTGTGACAAAAAAGTGCAGCAAGACAACAGCCTTCCGTGGAAGGAGGGACATTTTTACTTTAGACTATAGTAGACAGTCAATTACTTTTTCTGTTGTTTTCACATTTCTTCATTCCTAGACCAAATACTAGTGAGGGTGTAATCTAACATTCTTAAATCTACTTTGTAGGTGGAACATCTGGTGGCGGGGTCAGCTCGGATGTGGTGGTGGTGGTCGACTCCGAGTCCGAGGGCAACTCTGGGGAGGAGGCGGCGCAAGTGGCCAAAGAAGAGACTGTGAGGAAACAGACAGTGGTGCTGGCGGGTAGAGGTAAGCTGGATCATGGTACTATCTGACTCTTAGATAGCATATGATGTGTATCTACAGAGAGTAGACGGTCACTGGATGAACTACGAAAATACTATGAAATGTTTCCGGGGGGGTGGGGGGCAACATCATCACCATCTCCTGAGTCCTGACATGATTGAGCACAAGTATTACATACATTTTTTTTTAAATCTAACACGACATAAAGCTTAAATAAACAAAGAACCCCATAGGGGGAAGAAAAAAATCTTGTGCGGCACCACAGCAGACGACCTGGCAACTACATTAAAACAGAGGGAAAAACAAAAAATGCCAGAAAAAAACAATTCAATCTAAATCAGGAGGATGTGGTTATAGAGCATGGGTCCTCACAAACTTTCTCTCGGGCCAAATTGACAGTGTGGTTTGTGGCCAAGGGCCGCACCGAAGGGGGCAGGGTCAGTGGGGGAGGGGGGTGGATCTAGAGCAACAACAAAAAACTATGACCATGAGGTTGAACTCATGCCCCTGCAGCGGATGCCTTCGTCCACTGAGCCACCAGACCTGGCATACACATTACACACATCTTTCTTTCTCTCTCTCTCTGTCTCTCTCTCTGTCTCTCTCCTTCCCTCTCTCTCTGTCTCCCTCCCTCTCTCTCTGTCTCCCTCCCTCTCTCTGTTTCCCTCTCTCTCTCTCTCTCTCTCTCTGTCTCCCTCTTTCTGTCTCCCTGTGTCTCCCTCTACCTCGCTGTCTCTCTCTCTCTGTCTCCCTCCCTCACCCTCCCTCTGTCACCCTCTGGCTCCCTCCCCCTCTCTCTCTCCTTCTGTCTTCCTCTCTGTCTGTCCCTGTCTCTGCCCCTATCTGTCAGTCTGTCCCTGTCGCTATCTGTCCCTGTTTCCCTCCCTCTGTCTCCCTCTCTGTCTCTCTGTCTGTCTCTGCCTGTCTGCCCCTTTCCCTGTCTCTGCCTCCATCTGTCTCTGTCTGTGTCTCTCTGTCTGTCTCTGTCTCCCTCCCTCCCTCTCTCTCTCTGTCTCCCTCCCTCTCTGCCTGTCTCCCTCTCTTGCTCTCTCTCCCCCTCTCTCTCTCTCCCTCTGTCTCACTCACTCTGTCCGTCTCCCTCTCTCTCTGTCTCCCTCCGTCTCTGTCTCTCTGTCTCCCTCTGTCTCCGTCTCTCTGTCTCCCTCTGTCTCCGTCTCTCTGTCTCCCTCTCTGTCTCCCTCCCTCTGTCACCCTCAGTCTCAATCCCTCTCTCTCTCTCCCTCGCCATCTCCCTCTCTATCTCTCTGTCCCTGTCTCTGCCTCTATCTGTCTGTCGGTCCCAGCCTGCTGTAATTACCATATTGTAATTTGTCACTGGGGCAGCACTGGATGGACCTGCGATCCGGGGAGGGGCAAGCGCCCCCCCTTGCCCCTCCCTGCGGACGCCCATGATACTGGCCTCAATAGTTTTGTACTGCGCTGGCTAGTTGCTAGTTGTACTGTGACACAACTTTCTGCTGAATCATTTTGTGTTAATCATATTCTTAAAAGAGCATTGGTTTCAGATTATGTCTTTCTTTCTTCATATAGTTGGTAATACTAAAACATCAAAACCATCAAGGAGTATGAAGGCTCTACTGGCCCGGCAACGGAGGCTGGATGCTACTGTTGCCCAATATCGGCGGCTGGTGGAACTGGAGGGGGAGGACACGCAGTCCAGTACACGAATGGGACACCTGCATCCTCCTCCGTGACCCCACATTCTGCCGGTCAGCGCAGTGCTCCGGCGATACGGAGCCGGGCTGGCAGACGCCACCGCCGAGCAGCAAAGGCTGCCCCTCACAGTACTCTAAAGGCTCGCTTGCGCCGTGCAATGCACAGAGTGTCCGACCTGGAGGCGGAGGTCCGGAAGTTGAAAGAATATCAAAATTTGTTGGAGTGTCTCCGCTTAGACCACGCCATCCTCCGGGAGCAGTACGAAGCCCTGGCCCTAAGGCATGATGCCCTGGAGGCCAAAGTCCACACCATGCATCCCTAGAGTGTCCCTTGCCCCTTTTTTAGAGACTTTTGGGGGGTGGGAATTGGGAGTTGGGGTTTTTGGGGACTTTTGAAGGACTATTTATTTGTTGGGGTTAGGGAGGGTCTTGCGGGAGATTATTTTGTTAGGGATATAAAAATATACTTTTTCAAACTTTATCTGAGCAAACCTGTTTTTTACTACTTTTGAGCCTGATGGGTGGTGGTTTTGCAGTAAATTCGTTTTACTGAACACTGTCATCGTGTTGGTTCACGTGTAATTGGCCAAATGTTTTCCAAAGTTAAATGCCTGTCACAGAGTTTCTTAAATCAAGAGTCCTAGGACTTTACTAGTACCACTGTCACTCTCTCGCCTCTCCTAACACTCCATTATACTACCTCCCATCCAAACGCTTATCTTACCTGTAATTTGTGTTTGAGGGCTGCCTCCACCTGGAATTCACAGTGTCCTAAAGCGTTCTGCAGCAGGGCCCCAACTGGAGTTTCCCGGTGTGGATTTTCTGCAAAACAAAAGCAATCAACATTAGAAATGAGGCAGCCGTGCTCACAGACCCCAAAACCCACACCCAAAAACCTAGAAGCCCCACAGACAGCACCCCTAAGACAGGCAAGCGAGCATTAATAACGCCTAAACGTTCACGTGTAATTGGCCAAATGTTTTCCAAAGTTAAATGCCTGTCACAGAGTTTCTTAAATCAAGAGTCCTAGGACTTTACTAGTACCACTGTCACTCTCTCGCCTCTCCTAATACTCCATTATACTACCTCCCATCCAAACGCTTATCTTACCTGTAATTTGTGTTTGAGGGCTGTCTCCACCTGGAATTCACAGTGTCCTAAAGCGTTCTGCAGCAGGGCCCCAACTGGAGTTTCCCGGCGTGGATTTTCTGCAAAACAAAAGCAATCAACATTAGAAATGTGGCAGCCGTGCTCACAGACCCCAAAACCCTAGAAGCCCCACAGACAGCAACCCTATGACAGGCACGCGAGCAATAATGCCTAAACGTTTTCACCTCCCATTTCCTCCTAACCAATTTCATCCCTTAATAGACCTTGCCAGCAATGGCCCAGCCAAGACCCGTTAACCCAAGCGCAAACAAGTTTGACACCCCCCAAACAGCCAAAAAGCAAATCCGGGAAAAAAGCCACACTTAGCAAAATGTATTTAAATGAGGACTCACTACTTCCAGTACCTCTTTAGGGGACTCGTCAACGTAAGTTTCTTCATTGTGCCGAATCCAGGCATCAGCATTACGGGAAATGGATAGGGTGAGTCTGGAGGAGGAGGATAGACGACCAGGACTGAGTTCTTGGCAACTAACTTGTGAACCTGAGGAATGCTGCGGCATCAAAATCAAGACAGTTCTGCTGATGGGCTTGTTGTTTGATTGGGTGATTACAGTTTTGTTGTGAATGGGATCAAGCACTTGCTAAACAAAGAAAGACAGACACACAGGAATAAAAGTGAATAAGGACGAAAAATAAAGTTAATGAATCATTGACTCATTTTCAGAACTCGCTGTCAGGGAAGCAGCACTCGTCCTCATACTCTGCAAATTCAGTGGTAGTACTTCTGGTAACTGAGGAGAACTTTCCTCAGGTAGGTTGGTGTCCTCTTCTTCCTGCGTGCATTCTCGTACTTTGTAATCTGGTGGTATGAACTGCTGGTTCATCTTTATCATGGTGAGCCGCTCCACATTTGCAGGCAAGAGGCGGGACCTTTTGGAAGTCACAATGCCACCAGCAGAACTAAAAACACGTTCTGAAGACACGCTTGCGAGTGGGCAAGACAAGTAATTGATAGCCAGGTTGGTGAGCTCTCGCTATATGTTTCTTTTCCCATGCCAATACGCCAATGGGTCCTCAGTAATATTGACCGCTGTTGAGTCATCCA
The DNA here is from genome assembly GCF_964263255.1 of Lissotriton vulgaris. NCBI lineage: Eukaryota > Metazoa > Chordata > Amphibia > Caudata > Salamandridae > Lissotriton > Lissotriton vulgaris. The sequence goes on along the minus strand of NC_141695.1, from coordinate 273,341,510 downwards.
GGTAGGCCTGCACCATTGAAACAATGTTCTTCCGGATTCCTGTACTTTGCACTTCTGTGTCCTTTCTGGGACAAGGAAACCCTAGCTGACTTAGCCAATCTTCTTCAGACATATCGCCTGTGACTGGTGCAGATGATACGGTTGCTGGTGTGGTTAACGGCTCAGAGGAAAAGACACTCACTTCTGCCACAGGCACAGAAGTGCTTTTTTGGGACGCCTGATGGCCTGCTGATTCACTAGTACTGTCTTCTCCTACAGTTTCCTTCCGCTCTCTTTCAAAACGAATGGCTGACTGAGCTAGCCAACCTTTGTACTCTGTAACATCTGAAGTTTCAAAAGGAATTAATACTTTGCCAAACAATGGCTTTTTGTAACGTGGATCCAGAATAGTAGCACAAATGTAGTGCTGTTGTTTCTTGATACTTACAAGCTGTTTATTGCTAACTAGGCGTTGTAATAATCTCTGCGTCAACTCATATGCTTCATTCTTTCCAGCATCCTTTAATTCTGAAGACACCACCTTGACTTGGTGCTCGAGCTTCAGCAACAATGGGATAGCTTTGCTCAAAGAACAGTTCTCCCTGCTGACTTCACGCGTGAAGACCTCAAAAGGACGAAGCATGTCTGCCAGGCTTTTAACTAGCTGCCATTGCTCCACCGCTAGCATCATTTCTGTCGTATCACCACCCAGGTTGTAGAAATACTCATTGACGACTGGAAACAGCTCATGCAGACGCTCAAGCATGTAGAAGGTTGAGTTCCAACGTGTTGCCACCTCCTGGATAAGTGCTTTCACTGGCATTCTACGTACATTTTGCTGGCGCCTCAGCTCCTTCCGGGCCTTAAAAGAATGGTTGAAATGTGTGCATATTCTTCTGCAGATGGTCAGTATTTTGTCAACTGCAAGTTCTTTTTTCAAGAACTTTTGCACGACAAGGTTCATACAGTGCGCCAAACACGGCACTCTGAAATAGTCACCGTCCGCCATGGCCTTAACTACATTGCTGCCATTATCAGTAGAAACATAACCAACCTTGCAATTTCTTCTGCAAAGCTGTCCCAACCAACTCAAGCACCTCTTTATGTAGTGCTGGAACAGCAACCTAGGCAAAATAGAACCGGCTAGGAACCTTCCATTTAGGGGCCAGTGTTGCCACTAGTTCAAGAAAACCCACACCTTCGACAAACGAAAAAGGGAGAAGGTCCACCGCTAGCATTTTAGCCAGCTTAGTGTTATACAGGCGCACAATTGGGTGGTTGCGTTGAAATGGCGCATCTGCGGAGAACATGTCTGTAATGGTGCGCTGGACAAATTTACTGGATGATGCTGATGCCTTCTTCGACCCACTTCTGCTCAGTATTGACATTTTCCGCATTGGTGTGTCTCCCAGACTCTCAGTGTGCCTCCTATGTGTTCCGGAGGGTGTGGTGCTGCCAGGGGTACTGGGTGCAACCGGACAAATGTCTGACGCTTCTTCTACCTCCCCGTCATCTTCAGATGAAACACCTAGTACGGGTATATTTTGGCCACTTGCCCTTTGGGATTGCTTTCCCTTGATGTTTGCTAGGTGCGCAAACCATTCGACAGCGTGCCTTCTTTCAAGATGACCTATCTGGCCTCCGGTACCATAGTTGGTACCAATCTTACCACAGCTAACTGTAGTCGTACAAATGGAAAAAATGGCTAGGTTATCATGCTTTGTATGGACACTAAAATTTCCAAACTGGGGACTGGAAACTTCTGGTTTTGCCGCACGAGGTGATACTGCCAATGCCAGATGAAGCAGTGGTGGATGAGCCTTGCAGACATCTACTGGGTTGTGCAATTATTGCAGCAACCCTACTTGAGGGAGTCGAGCTGGATGGAGGTCCCCTCTGGGGAGAAAATATGGGAGCTGAAGGTTTTGTTGACCTTGTTGTACTACTTGACTGCGTTGGTGGTGCTACCAGTGCCACGTCGCCAGGGTCACGCTCAGCATGACGTCGGGATAGGGTATAAATGTCTGTCTGCTGCATGGCCGGTGTGGCTGGAATGACGTGCGTGATGACTAGGTCATTGCTGTCATCCTGTTCATCAACATCAGAATGCACCAGTTCATCAAGTCCGACGTTCGGATCCATAAGTATGAGCTTTCCGGGGCCCTTCCTTTTAACATTTGATACCTTTCTCAGCTCATGGTGTGCCTCCCTCTCAGACGTCGGAGATGGTTGCCATTCTAGATCCAGATCATCTGATGGAGCGGGGCTTGAAGAGGAACTTCTACACACCCTCCTTGATCTTTTCCTTGCTGGGGAGCTGGGAGAAAATGAATCATCAGGAGGAGTGGCTTCGTCTTCCTGACATGATACCCTGGCTCCAAAGTCAATTTCCTCCTGTGCCCCTACTACTGGAAGAACAACCATTGTGGCAACTTGCAGCGCTCCATGCGCCGCTACATGGGCCTCTTCACTGACTTCTACTTGCAACTCTCCATGGACCTCTCCTTCTCGGCCTTCTCCTTCTCGGACAGCTCCTTCTCGGCCTTCTCCTTCTCAGCCTTCTCCTTCTCGGCCTTCTCCTTCTCGGACAGCTCCTTCTCGGACAGCTCCTTCTCGGCCTTCTCCTTCTCGGCCAGCTCCTTCTCGGCCTTCTCCTTCTCGGCCAGCTCCTTCTCGGCCTTCTCCTTCTCGGCCAGCTCCTTCTCGGCCAGCTCCTTCTCGGCCTTCTCCTTCTCGGCCAGCTTCTTGCGCATGTACTTGTGCTTCTACTAGTAGCCCATGCAGTTGTTGTTGCGGCTTTGGTTGTTCATTAGTACTTGTGAGATGAGTTACATCCTGTGTTGATTGTGTGCTGCTACTTTCTTGCGATGAGCCAACATCACTGGTCGTTGGTGATTCAACCACTAAACAGGCTACCTGTGCAGCACTCATGGTGGACTTTTGATTTTTCCACAAAAATTTAGTGGTCGGGGCACCAGTCTCCTTGGTAAGTGGTGCCACTTGCTTCTTCTTCTCCTTAGTAGAGACATCTTTCTTGCAAGAGGAGCTACGGCCACCTCTTTTTGGACCCATCTTCTTCAGATGTCGGAACAGCAGGCCGCAGCAGGACTTCTTCCTGGCACTGATGCTCAACGATGATGCGGAGTTCTTGACTTTGTGCACCTAAAAGCAAACGAAGACAGAGGAAAATTAGTTAAAAATATGTTGCATATGTAGCGCTTCAATTAATAGTTTGCAAGTAGGCATTTATGAATACACACGTGCACACCACAATATGGAAATATCAAAAATAAGAATTGCTAAATTTTTGGGAAACAGGAATTTAACATTGATCCAAGAGAGCCCACAGAGAGGGTTGTAGTTTCATGTACCACTGACTCAACCTGGGCACAATGGGTGAAAGCAAGGCAAAATGGGTGCAGGCCTATGGCACAAAGCTCACTGCCTGCCTTTAAGATGGCCGCTTGACCCCCATCCACATGGCCAGGACCATGCCTCAAAATGGCCCCCACCAACATAGCCAGCCCCCAACCCCTACTCCAAAAAGTCAAAAAACACAACACAAATCACCACAATCCAATGCCATCCATCAAGTTTCAGAAGGTTTATGCTGCCTGCTGGTGGTTTTCTGGTGCAGAATTGCAATTTTTGCAATTTTGCGAGTGCGAGATTGTTGCTTCACGACGCGAACGTGGCAAAAAACCCGCAAAATCCGCAAACAGACCGATTCTGGGACCCCTGGGCATAATCAATGAAATCAGAGCACACTAGGTGCAGGCCTATGGCACCCCATTTTGTGGGGGTGGGCACCCACCCCCACAAAATGGACTCCTTATGGTGCCTGCTGATGGTTTTCAATTCATGTGCAGAATTGTAATTTGTGCAATTTCGCGAGTGCGAGATTGTTGCAGCGAGGGACGCGAGCAGTGCGAACACAAGCAAAAAAATCCGCAGCTCGCGAACTTGCAGATTTTCGGTAAATCCGCGGGAGTTCTAGGGCCCCTGGGCATAATGAATGAAATCAGAGCAGACTGGGTGGGCCTATGGCACAAAGCACACTGCCTGACTTCAAAATGGCCGCATTACCCCATCCACATGGCCAGGACCTGCAGGACCATGACTCAAAATGGCCCCACCACCAACATAGCCAGCCCCCAACACCACCCCAAAAGTCGAAAAACACACACAAAAATCACCACAAACAACATCAACTTATCAACTTACTTGTGAAATCAAATTTCGAATCCAAAAGTAATCCAAATGGCCCCCCACCAACATAGCCAGCCCACAACACCACCCCAAAAGTCGAAAAACACACACAAAAATCACCACAAACAACATCAACTTATCGACTTACTTGTGAAATCAAATTTCAAATCCAAAAGTAATCCAAAAAGCCTCAAATCAAAATATCCAGCAGCATCCACAAAAAGTAATCCTACCCAGTCGAGATCGAATCCAAAGTGGCCAGGAAACAGGAACAGGAAGTTGGAGACTGGGGCACTTCCTTCACCCCACCCCAATGGGAGGAGCTTGCTGGACAGGAACAGGAAGTTGGAGACTGGGCCACTTCCTTCCTTCACCCCTCCCCAATTGTAATTTTTGTAATTTCGCGAGTGCGAGATTGTGGCTGCCCGCGCCGCGGGCAGCGAGCAGTGCGAACACAAGCAAAAAATCCGCAGCGCGCGGATTTGCGGATTTTGCGGGAAATTTGCGAATCTTGCGGATTGCGAATTTACCGAAAATCCGCAAAATCCGCGAGTGTAACGGATTTTCCGCCCATGCTTAGTATGTACCTCATTCTGTAGAACTGTTGATGACCAGGACCAAGACACAGCACTTGACCAATAATAGGCTCACCCGCTACGAGCAAGTTATTCTTGCTGCGGAGAACGTGACCCTTAGGAGGTGCTCTGTTTTGAATCCTGCCACTTTGATGCCACTCCCTAATGATATAGAAGATGAAGAATGTGATGATCACGATTGCCTTGATGTGACTGAACTATGCACCAAGCCAAGACCAGATATTGTGGATGAGCCGTTGACCGAACCCGATGACATTTTCTTTGTTGATGGCTCATGTGTAAGAGACAATACTGGTCAGTTGAGAGCAGCTTATGCTGTTTGCACCATTACTGGAGTTGTGGAAGCCGCTTGCCTGGAAGGAGTACACTCCGCACAGGCAGCTAAAATCATTGCATTGACACGTGCCTGTTTAGCAGGTAGCAAAATTCGAGTCACCATTTACACAGATAGCCAATATGGCTTCGGTGTAGTTCATGACTATGGGCAATTGTGGTCTCAGAGAGGTTACATGACCTCCTCAGGTTCGCCTATTCGAAATGGGGAGTTTGTGCGACTATTGTTAGAAGCATTACAAGGTCCGGCAGCAATTGCCGTTGTTAAATGCGTAGCCCATACCAAAGGTACTGATTTTGTGTCCCAAGGAAACAGGTATGCCAATGAGGTTGCACGCTACTGCGCGGAGCAAGGATACTCTTTCACGGAAGTGGAAGTGGGTGGGGCACAAGAAAAGACCAAGTTGAATATGATGCTAGAAACAGTTGACACTTGGGATGACTTAAAAGGCATGGAAGAAAACACATCAGATTTTGAGAAAAAGGCATGGGAAACAGCAGGTTGTGTAAAAAGTTAAATGGATTTGTGGATTTCAGCAGAAGGAAGGGCAGTATTACTGAATGAGCTAGTGAGTCCAATGGCACGACAAATTCATGGTCCAGTACATTTAGGAAGAGATGCCATGCTGCGGGTATTTAGGCAGACTTGGTATAACCCCAAGTTTAGAGTAGCCGCAGAAGCAGTGTGTCAGAGGTGTGTAACATGTCAGCAATTGAACGTAGGGAAAAGGACACCTGTTACATTGAGCCACATTGGGAGGTCTGGTGGGCCTTTCAATCGAATGCAATTAGACTTTATTGAGATGCCAAAATGCAACCGCCTCAGATATGTTTTGGTGGTTGTATGCATATTTTCCAGATGGGTCGAGGCTTACCCTACACGCAGGTGCGACACACTCACAGTAGCAGAGTTGTTGCTTAGGGAGTTAATACCACGCTTCGGGGTGCCGGCCTCTTTGGAATCAGATAGAGGGACACAGTTCAACATTGAAGTTGTGAAGATGCTTTGCTCTGCACTAAATATTGATCAGAAGTTGCACTGTAGCTATCAACCAGAAGCTTCGGGAATCGTGGAACAGATAAATGGGACTATAAAATCCCGAATGGCCAAAGTGTGTTCATCGACATCCTTAAGCTGGCCTGATGCCCTGCCATTGATACTCATGAGTATACGTAGCACACCAGACAGGAGAACAGGTCTCTCCCCACACGAGGCTCTAATGGGGAGGGCAATGAGACTTCCATCTGTCCCAACTGCAGCTTTGTTGAATATTACAGATGATCTGATCCTGGATTATTGCAAGGGACTTTCTGATGTCATTCATTCTGTGTCTCTTCAGGTGCAGGTGGCTTAAATTCCATCTTCCAGAGACCTATGTCACGAACTGTGCCCTGGTGACTGGGTGCTGGTGAAGAAGCACGTCCGGAAGAACTGCCTAGATGTGCGATGGAGGGGACCCTACCAAATAATCCTGACAACGAATACTGCTGTTAAGTGTGGTGGGCTCCCAAATTGGATACACGCCTCCCACACTCGAAGAGTTCCAGCACCCCTGGAGGAAACAGCTCCTCTCACAGATGAAAATCCAGCTGTGGACGGCGAACAACTAGAGGGGATCAGTCAAGCTGTGGGGGTGTCGGAGGAAGCTGGGAGTGATTCAGATCAAGCAGAAGAAAGACCGGACGACAGTGAAACTGAAGTCGCCACAGAAGGAGAAATATGCTGTGAATGCGGCTCATACACTGATCAAGTTACAAGTGATCAAGAACAGAGAGAGAGGACAAGAAATAGGAGAACAAGGCGTGGAGAAGCTAGTTGGCCTGAAAGGAAGAAGAGGCCGAGCTTGAAGCCAACTCCAGAGAGAACCCTTGCTCCTATATCGGAAGACTCATATCTGGACGAAGGTGCACAGAATCAAGAACAGGAGGGTCCAAGAAGATCAAGGAGGGTGCGAGTGCCTAGCAGCAGATGTCTGGCGCACGGAAGTCCGGGAGGGTGAGGGAAGTGACAGTGACCAGTACTGACCCAATCATAACGTTGGAAGTGGCGTTGTTGGTACCTGGAGTTGAGGCCGAAGGGTTTCTGACACTCACTGTCCCCAATCCTCCATATCTGAGTAGAATAAGAGAACTGGTTTTAAACAGAGTAGAATTTCCGAATTTTGGTTCAACGGTACCAGCGCTCGAGGAGATCATTCTTCGCTTAGAAATTTTAGAATACGTGATTAGAGCAGCTGGAACACGCATGATTGTAGACAGCTAAAGACTTTGTAAATAAACAAGATTGAGAAGATAACCTAGCGCCAAGTGGAAGAAGAAGAAATTTAGGGACTTTTCCATTTAGTGGACGGAGAAGGGCTAGGGTTGTCTGTTGCTATAATTCAAAAGACTGATTTTGTAAAAGGGTTTATCAGCTTCCAGGTGTGGTTCGAAAAGATCGAATAAGCAAAGAAAACAGTGTTGAAGGAGCAAAGAAAAGAGACTTTGTGTTGTAACAGAAAAATAGAACTACACTGTCTTGAGATCATGGAGGCCGGCAACCCGAACCGCAAGGCAAAATGCATAGTAGGCACACTTTTAGTGGGAGTAATTTTTCTTATAGCTTTAGTAGTTACTGTATCATATATAGTGGGACATGAAAATGAAGAGAAGGCAACAAAAGAAGCGAAAGTTGTAGTAACATTGAAACCTACTACTGCTGGTAAAAAGGGAGACAATACAGAGAAGGATAAAGCTTTGTTAGCAGCAGAAGCTCGTAGGTTGCACGTAGATGAATCACAAGGGAATTTCAAATCAAATGCCTATGCTAAATTACTGTATGAATTCATTGATGCCATGGACGCAAAGGACTGTTACGTCTGCATGCAATTGCCAGCCTCTGTAGACGAAGGCATTAGGTATCATCATCTTCCATTGACTTACGGAATTACATGTAGCTTGTTGCTCAGTATATTTCATGGACGCGATAGCTTTGAGTATTATTTTTCAGATATTGATGCTGTTTTACCAGAGGTCCCAGCCTACAAGCATATGAATAAGTGGGACTACTACAAGAGTGAAGATAGATTGAGGAAATGTTTAATTCCTTGGAATACGCTAGATACCTCATATGCCCGAAGAAATAATTTGACTTGTAAAGTTTCAGAAATTGAGAAGAAATTTATAGGGCAGGTAGATGATCGATACAGAAGACAAAAGATTCTAAAGGCTTCAGGCCAATGGAAAACAGATTGGACCGAGGAGGAAAAGACACACAAGAGGAAGGGTAGTAATGGTCCAATAGCTTTAGATAGAGTGCAAAGAGGGAAACTATGTATATACAGGGGTAAAACCTACTATGAGAATGTGTTCGTGGGAGAAGTAAGTTGTGAACATGCCTTCCAATTAGAATACTATACAAAGGATTTCTTGAAAGTAATGCAGGTAATTCTGAATGTATATTTTGTCTGTAGAAGAAATGCATACGTGAAACTACCGGATAATTGGTACGGATCATGTTATTTAGCAATTGTCTTCCCCAAAATATACCATGTTAAAGATCTAGAAATCATAGAGGGAAGAACTCAAACCAGAGGGAGAAGGGATGTAAGCAATGATGAGGTAGTTGGGGACGTATTTGCTGCCATGTTCCCTCTTTTAGGGCTAATACTGAATGATGTCAAGATTAGGAGATTGGCAACAGTTGTAGATAGGTTGTCTGCCAGCACTGCTAGATCACTGATGCTGGTTGAGGGAGAGATGCAATCGATAAGGGCAATGGTTCTCCAGAACCGACTTGCTCTAGATGTCCTGTTAGCCAAAGAGGGTGGAGTCTGTAAGGCTTTGAAGGTCCAGGAATGTTGCACTTACATTCCAGACAATTCAAAACCTCTTGAAAAGTATATACAGAACATCACTGAAATTCATCATGAGATTGAGGATCTGACAAAGGTGAACGTGTGGGAAAAAGTGGGTCATGGAATGGGTAAAGTTGGAGGTTGGTTTGCCAATCTAGGGAAGAGTTTCATTTGGTACATACTGAAACCTATCATCATAATAGTGATCTGTGTGATCTCATTGTGGGGGTTGGTGCGGCTGTATCAATGGTATAGATCAAATAGGTTGCAGAGATCCATGAGAGAGCAGGAGCAGAGGTTAGCTGCGATGCAGGATAACCAGTACAGGAGTCTGAGGGCTCTAGAGATGATGAAGTGAGGGAGCATTGCAACGAGTTCTGTTTGATTTAATTCATACTCTCAGAAATGGTGTTGTGATGGTGATGACCTCTAAAGGTCATCAAAGGGGGGAACTGAGAGAGCGCAAATTAAGTAAAATGTAGAAGTGCACCATATTTACAAGCACGTTGTATAAGTTTAGTTAAGGGAAAACATAAGAGTGTCGAATTTATAGAGTGCATACATATTAGAGTGTTTAATTAGTACAAAGTATATATCAGTGTGAAAAGCTAATGTAGTAATGTTTAGAGACGCTAGAATGATATTAAATTCCATGCTATGTGACTGTTGCAGAGGAGAATGTAACGTTGCCAACGTAGAAATGTGTAGGCCTCATGGCAGTTCATTGAAAAGAAACGTGCCTTTACATTTTCACATGAGATGGATTACTGTTTTTATAATTCAAAGTATTATTGATCATAGACTGCAAATATATGTTTTATAGAAGTGTTTCCTATAACCAGTGTGTGTAATAAGTTAGAATACTGTTTAGGCTGAGAAATAAAGGTTCATAGAGTGCACAGGCCTGTTTCATGTAATTCTAGTAGGCCTGGGGAGATAAGGTTGTTTCTTTTGATCTGCATGTGCTAGTTAGAATCAGGTCCTGTTAAGCATAAATTGTGGACCATGCTCGAAGGTTTACGACTTGTGAGATAAGCTGGAGGCCGGAATTTGGGGCCCACTTCATGGGTGTCTGTTTGCAGGTGCGAGGGGGTTCCAATCAAGAGAGTGATAAATAGAGCTCTGTTCTGGGAGACAGGCACAGGCCTGGAGGAGGCTTCAGGAATTTCCTGGCGGGTACCGTCTTGCCGGAGAAGAGCCTGAGAAGCAAGGTCAACGCTAACAAGGAGCCCAGAGGAGTATCGGCATGGAAAAAGCTGAACCGACACCACGTGAGGGGTGTCTCTGAGGGGCGTTTCAACTGTAATTGTGATTTTGTATTAGGGACAGCACCCCTGGGTGGAGTTAGAGCAGATGGCCTGAGGAACCTTAGAGAGCGGATGGGTTGGCAGATAGAGCTTAACTGCGGTGCACAGATTTACAACAAAGACTAAGGGAAAGTGAGTGATCTTCTTTGGAAGTCACCACGGCTGACACCTTTTTAGGTTAAGATCTAACTAAGTAGGGATGTCACTTAGTCTAGTGTAGGGACAGTCTAATCTGGATTTTTCTTCCTTCTGTAAATGACGCTCAAGTTACAACTTGTGTCTATTCTTGCAAACTTGCTGATCTTTGAATTAGTCTTGGTGATATTCTTCTGTCGCCTAAGAGCATTTAGAGAATTCATGTTTGTATTGATGCCAGTGTATCTTTTGAACCTTATATTGAGATGTTTGTATCTCCAATTATCTTTGGCTTTATAATAAAACCTTAAAACGTATTCGTAGTAAGTGGTTCTTCAGAGTTGCGTAAAGTCTTGAGCTGATTAACCTAGTAGTGAATTACTTTTTACTCCATGACAGGTAACAAAGGTTCAGTCGACCTGAGTTGTGATTTAGATCTATAGTGATCTGATAAGAGATCAAAAATCCCGCCGTATCACAATCACCGCTGCAGTCCCGAGATACCCACAGCCTTTGTCTTTGCCAAGCTCACCGCCATGTAGAAGACAAATGGTCTTGAATAATAATCCAGAAGAGGAAAGTAATCCAAAAGAGGTTTATTGATTCGGTTTCCAATCACAGGAGGAGCGCCTCATCAGCCAGGAGTCCAAGTAGCAACTGACCAAGCACAACGGACACCTGGCTTCTGAGAGCGACCCCACATTTAAAAGAATACATTTATACATTCTGTGCACATGCTCGGGCATGTGCACACGAGATAAGAATAATCAGCACGAGAACAATAATAACAAGATACAACACACTACATCACCTTCCCCCTTATGCAAATGCAGAAAAGAGAATTAATTAACCAATTAAAAGGAAATAAACTCGTTATATCTTGCAGGGGGTCTTCTAATACGACCACTGCGACTGCAAGACGGGACCGTAGGGGAAACAACAGCAGGGGAAGCATTGTTAGAAGGAACAGGTGCCGTAGAAGGCAAATCTACATTAGTTTGAATTATTTTTGGCTGAAGCCAATGAGACCAATCACAACCCTCCTGAGTGGATAAATTCTTCCTCCTAGAAATGAGGGCAGCTTGATCTGAAGTCAACCTTGCCAACTGTCTCACGTTCCACCAACCTTTGTCCCCCAAAAAGACTGCATTTTTACTGACTTTAAGGATTTGCACAGGACTTGAGAACATAGACAAACCTTTTGCAACTTTATAGGGCTTCTTGATCATAACCCAATCCCCCACCAACATTTGAATGTCTTTTACGCATTTTGACCTGTCATAATTTTCCTTCATTACTGCTTGTTTCTGTTTGACTGAGAAGTCAACATTATCTCTAACAGGAGGAAATTGAATGCCCTCCACTTTCCTTAACCAAGCAGGAAACAAAGGAGAATGGAAATCCCTTCCCCGCAACAATTGAAAAGGGGACATTTGCGTCGTACAATGGGGTGAGACATTATAATTCCAAATTTTCTTCTCCAAAAATTTGAACACATCCACCCCAGATGCTATGGCTGTCTGAATTCCCTCTTTCAAAACTTTATTCCCACGCTCAACTAGACCATTAGATGAGGGCGAATAAAGTGCCACCTTCAACTGTTTCACATCATGCGTTTTCAGAAATTTACACATCTTGTCGGAGACAAAATGGGTTCCATTGTCAGTTACTAAGGTTCGAGGGGCTCCTTCTAACAAGAACAATCTTTCAAGGAAAGTAATGGTATTATTTGAATCCGGAGCCTCTACAAACCTATAATACATCCATTTCGAGAAGTAATCAATTGCTAAGATAAGGTACCTCTTCCCTTCCGGAAGAACTTTATATGGGCCGGAGAAATCTAAAGCAACCTTCTCCCAGGCCATCCCTGGAAATTGAGAAGGCTGTAAAGGGGCCTGATGAGTCTTCCAATGTTTATCAGACAACAAACATTCCTCACAATTGTCCACAGTAGCCCTTACTTGTGCGTCAATACCCGGCCACCAATAATGAGCTTTGATTCTCATACAAGTCTTGGTCACACCAAGGTGACCTTCGTGGGCTAACTTGATAACAGTGTTCCTTAAACCACTGGGCGGAACGAACTTATCACCTCTTAATAAAACTCCATCCTTGACTGAGAGTTCCTCTGCCACCTGAGCGAAATTCCTTAGATCCCCAGACAGATTCCTAACGTCTGGCCAAGTCTTAGTTGAAAACTCTAAAGCCTGTGATAAAACACCATCCATTTCACTAGCCTCTAACCAATCCTTTTCAGAAATGACTGAATTCCACTCCTCAATAGCATCCACCATAGAGACACATTCCACATCTTCCTCAACTAAGTCATCGTCATCATCTTTGTCCATCAACATTCTGGACAAGCAATCTGCTCTGAAGTTTTTTCCCCCAGTGATATGCCTTAACTCGAAATTGAATTCCTGCAGCTTAGAAACCAGTCTAGTCAGCCTAGGGGAAAGACTATTGGTACCTGAAACTTTGCTAAAAATAAAAGAAAGGGGTTTGTGATCAGAAAGCATAACAAATTTGCGACCCCAGATGTACATTTTAAACTTTTGAGCCGCCCACACACAGGCCAACGCCTCCCTTTCAATTGTGCTGTAGTGCTTTTCAAACTCCTTCAAAGATCTAGAGGCAAAAGCTACCGTGTGTTCCTTGCCCTCCACTTGCTGGCAAAGTACAGCTCCAAGACCTTTCATGCTCGCATCTACTGCAATAATGCACATGGAATCATCCCTAAACGCTTGAAGGGAACGTGCAGAGACAATTAAATCTTTGACTTTAGCAAAAGTCTCATCCAAATCTTTTGACCAAACAAACTTTTGTCCTTTCTTAAGGAGTAACCTCAGAGGTTCCACCACTTGAGCGTACCCTTCGACAAATCTGGCATAGTACTCGGCTAGTCCCAGAAACGAACGCAGAGCATCTTTATCACTTGGAGGTTTAGCTTCTGTTAAAGCCCTAACTACCGAAAATTTGGGTCTAATGCCAGAATTCGAAATTGAATGACCCAAATACTCTAAATCCGACACTCCGAACTTGCATTTGTCTTCCCTGACTGTCATACCCCTACTGCCTAGAATGGACAAAACCTTTTTAAGTAGAACATTATGTTCATCCATTGTTTTTGTGAAAATCAAAATGTCATCTAAATACGCTTGTACCCCCACCAGATCCCCAAACAAAGAGTCCATTAACCTTTGGAAAACGCTAGCTGCTGAAGCTAACCCAAATGGGAGCCTCAGAAACTTAAAAGCTCCAAACGGGGTCACAAAGGTTGTTAACTCTTGAGAATCCTTGGACAAGGGAATCTGGTGGTAAGCGGACTTTAAGTCCAACAATGAAAACCACCTAGCGCCGCCCAGATTTGCTAACAGCTCTTGGATTTTGGGGAGGGGATGACAATCAATTTTGATGTTTTTATTGAGACCCCTGAGATCTGCACATAGCCTGATCTCATTATTTTTCTTGCGTGCTACGACGATGGGCGCAACCCATTGGGAGGATTCTGAAGGTTCTATAATCTTGTCCTTAACAAGATCCTCAAGCATCTTTTTAAGTTCCGCCCTGACACTAAGGGGAACAGGGCGAACCTTATGAAAAACAGGTGACGCTCCGGGAATGAGTCTAATTTTGTGTTCTGCGCCACTTACCAACCCAATTTTATTACTAAACACATTTTTAAACTCACTTAGCAATTCAGTTCTATCGATTTTTGTATCCTCAATAAAGCAAATAGGAAAGTCACGTACTTTAATTGGGTTTTCATCTCCTGGAACAAGGTATAGACCCATTTTAGCGAGGTCTTTCCAACCTACGATATCTTTCCCTTTAATTGCCACGTAGACTTTTGTAATAATGGACCTTCCCAGGACCTCTACACTTGTTAAGAAAAAGCCTAACATGTCAATATCTTTCTCCCCGAAAGCTTTAGAATTAACATCAGATTGACTTAATTTCACATCCTTTCCCCATTTATCAAAAAATGTAGAGTCCCTGAGTATAGTAATAGGAGCTCCAGAATCAGCCATTACCTGTAATTTAACGTTGTCAATTATGGCTTCACACAAAGGTCCCTTAATAGGTTCAGAATCATCACACTCCACCATTAACATTAGATTATCAAAGGTGTCATTACATTCATCCATATCTACATAGTTGACCTTGACAGATTTTTTTTGAAATCTGCAAACCTTTTGGAAATGTCCAACTTTTTTACACAAAACACAACGCTTGTTCATGGCGGGACTCCCTTTGAAATTCCCAATGTGAAATTTGGACCCACATCTAAAACAAAAATTTTGCTTATTTGTATTACCACTAGATTTACTCTGCCACTTTTCCTTAGTTTCTTTACTAGAAATGGCATATAGGCCATCGTCAGACACATCATCTGAAATAAAGTTAACCTTAGTGACTGTATCTAGAGCCATGGCTTTAGTAGAAGTTACAGATCTTTCAATACTAAGGCTAAGATCAATAACTTCGGATAATGAAGGATTCTTACAACTAAGAATTCTTTCTTTCACCTTGGTAGAAGAACAATTGAATACAAATTGATCACGAATGTAATTGTCCAGCAAAGGGCCAAAATCACAGGTGATAGCTAACACCCTTAATGTTGAAATATATTCGTCAATTTTTTCATCCTCCTTTTGCTTTCTCTTATAGAAATTGTGTCTCTCCAGCATGATATTAGGAGATTCCTCAAATTGCTTCTTTAATCTGGCAATGGCCTCTATATAAATATTCCATTCATTATCACCTGAATCAGCAGCTGGAGGAGGAATGGGAACAAGGCTCTTAAAAATGCGCTGTGCAGCCAACCCAAGACTGCCAAAAAGAAGAGCAAATTTCCTAGGAGGGGAATAGTCAGAAGCATCAATTGCTAAAATGTGATTTTCAAACAGGCCAAACCACTCCGACCATAATAACGTAGGTTTTCCAGGTTTTTCAAGGAAAGGAGGGGGTTGAGTGACCTCCCTAACAGAAGCCATGTTACAGATATAAAACAAGAGAGTAAATATGTAAAAACCTATAACATAGAAAAACAATAAAACCTGAAAAACACAATTTGTTGAAAGAAAACGTTTTGGTTAAAGGCACCAAATATAGTTACTGTTAAAATTAGGTTTGGTAGTAAGGCGTGTGAATCGCCGGATACACACGCAGGGTTAACACTTGAAGTGTCGTTTGAACTGACTGTCGCTTGAACTGCCTGCCGCTTGGACTGTCTGTCGCTTGAACTGCCTGCCGTTTGGACTGTCTGTCGCTTGAACTGCCTGTCGCTTGAACTGTCCGTGAGGCGAGTGAATCGCCGAGCGTGAACCTTCACCCTTTACCA
This sequence comes from Lissotriton vulgaris, assembly GCF_964263255.1. Lineage (NCBI taxonomy): Eukaryota > Metazoa > Chordata > Amphibia > Caudata > Salamandridae > Lissotriton > Lissotriton vulgaris. The sequence goes on along the minus strand of NC_141695.1, from coordinate 273,325,771 downwards.
AAAGGGCCGCCTTGCGTAGCGTCAAACGTGCGACGTGACGTCAGTGCGTAGCGTCGTAAGTGTGGAATCCCAGAATTCCACGCGAATGAGAGTTCCGAAGGAAAGGCTGAAAGAAGGTTCCAAGACGCGATGCCGGAGTTCTAGGAGACCGGTAAGCGCGTAATTCAAAAAGTGAAACAAGGCAAGTTTAGTTTGAACCCATAGAGTAAATCCGCTGACAGAATTAAGTCTCCAAACGTCTTTGAAGATAGTTTATCGTCTCCGAAACACCGACGACACTTAAGTCCAGAAAAGTGTAGATGAAACAAATTTAAATCCGCTCCTCCCTCGTGTAAACGTGGCCCAAATAATCCAAAGATGCGCTTGAGATGACTAAATAAACCAGCATGGTATAGAGGTCATCAAAGGAACGTTTGCCAAAGTTTTTGACAAAGTTCAAATTTGACGCGAATTCGTCAAAAATCCTTTTGCGTGGGTCGGTGATGGAAACAATCCCGATCGTCGCCAATATGTAGAAGACAAATGGTCTTGAATAATAATCCAGAAGAGGAAAGTAATCCAAAAGAGGTTTATTGATTCGGTTTCCAATCACAGGAGGAGCGCCTCATCAGCCAGGAGTCCAAGTAGCAACTGACCAAGCACAACGGACACCTGGCTTCTGAGAGCGACCCCACATTTAAAAGAATACATTTATACATTCTGTGCACATGCTCGGGCATGTGCACACGAGATAAGAATAATCAGCACGAGAACAATAATAACAAGATACAACACACTACACGCCATGACACCGGGATCCCTACAACGTCATCCCAGACGCTCTGGGATTGGCCCAGCGAGAGGAAGTGGCGCCTCATCATCAGGGGGCTTGTCCCATGGAGTAGCGCTGGGATTGGCCCAGTGCTTAACCCTGCTACCGGAGAAGCCAGGGAAATTGTACGGCCGGAAGCTCTCACGAAGTGACGGCCTCCTTCTTCCACGCATGCCCAAGGTAACTGCCTGCAGGTTAAATTATAAAAGTTAATGCAAGGAGAGGGAGCCAGGAGTGGTGCCCGGGAGCAAGTTTCAACTACCCAGTGTTGGGAGTCCCTGATAGGAGCCTACAGCAGCGTGCTAGGACGGTTTTCTTTGCACAAATAAGAGGCAATGGGTGCTTAACTTAGCTGGGAGTCCCGTTTTCTACCACAAGCAGCATTACCAGATCCTCGCTGCATCACTGATACACCTAGACTGCCTGAATTCTTTTAATTGAATTTTCCCCTTGTTGGGATTGCGCTTTGAATGATAATTGAACTATAAGTCAAGAGAACACTTCAAGACATCGTTTTTGCTACTAGAGATCAATGTGTATGTTGGCCTTGCTTTTGATATTTTGTCTTGCCTAATTTCTATATAAAAAATCTATTTTTGATAATTACCTGAGTGGAGTCCCTTTGTGGTGTTTCACAGTGTTATTGTTGGTGCAACTACTTTACACATTGCCTTGGGGTTAAGCCTGTCCGCTCACGCCAAGCTACCAAGGGGGTGAGCAGGGGTTATCAACAGTGTGTACCCCTTTACCCTGACAAGAAGTAAGGGTCCCTATTTGGTCAAAGGTACCTACCTCTGCAAACTAGAGACCCACAATTCTAACAGAACCCATAAAGAGTTCTGGTGGAAAAGAGCATTAAAATAACAACAAACTCCTCATGGAGAGTAGTTCTAGAAAACTCAGCCGAGATTCCCACAATTGCAGTAGGAACTGTTTTAGAATAGTAATCTGTGCTATTGCATCGATCACAAATTAATAAAGGCAAATCACCTCTATAATATCTAAAGGAATCAGCTCTCCAGAAAGAAGAGTTTAGGGTGAAAGGAAATCCAGCAGCAGAACGACCGGACAAGCAAAGGCGGTGTGAGGTGTGTTTTTTTATCTAGTTAGAAACACTTGTTATTATAACCTTTTAATACATGCATCAGTTGCTCGCAGGTTCCTTCACTCTGTGTCCAATCAGAAGAGCCTGTTAGGTGGTGTTGTCAGTCATATGATGCACCTTCATCCGATTCCCACAGTCTGCACTCATGTCATTTGAATTGATCCAGTTTTCCAGCATAATTGTTACATGAGGGAAGATTCCCATGAGAACCCTTTTCCTAAGCTAAAGATGCATTATGAGTTTCAACGCAGAGACAAGTGGCTATTGAGCTAATATAAAGACATATATCAAGTTAATTGAAATTAACATGTATAAGTCTACGTCACCAATTGTTCTTCACAGTTTCAATTGCATATTATTCTCAGTGGAAATTATCTAACATGGGTTTAGAGGTAACTAAATGAACATAATATTAAAGTTAATACAACTCTAAAATGACATCAATGTTAGGCTATTAGACAGTATAGTTTTCTATGTACTATGGTTGAAGAGAAAGCCTTGGGCCTAGTTGATGCAAACGCTAAAGAATAGTTGCTTGGTGGAGATTTGTTTTAAAACATGCAATTGTAAATGAAGCAATTCTAATAACATGCTTCACATCTACATTTGTCATTTTACAAATCCTTTTGGTTTTATATAATTGTTCTGCTAAAAGATATTCACACATTTTGTGAGTTATTTTAAAAATGTGCATTTACTTTGTATTTAAACATCTTCTAAATTGCACTTCTAATATGCTAAATATGTCGATTTCTAAATATGGGGTTATTTCTCTCAACATGGACACAACCGACATGTGTGAACTTCAGGCACCTCTGTTGGATTTTGCCAACCCTGCTCCAAAGGTGCCGCCCCACTCACAATCAAAAAACCAACAGGAGGAGGACCTCGCAGAAAATTTGACAGAAATTGTCTCCCCCAAGTCATAGAAGCACTCTCCTGAGACAGGGACAGGGACAAGTCACGTTCATATCTCAAATAACCGTCAACTGGAGGGCCAGCCGATGATCATCCTGAGAGGACATGATCCGTAGCCTTCCTTCTGGTCTCCCAACATGCTGGATGTTCCTTCTTGGTATGTTCCTGGAAGTATTTCATGATCTATCCTTTTCTCCCTGAGGGGTCGTGGGCTGCCCATCTGGAAGTCAGCCCTGGTCTTTAGGTTGGCAAGGATTCCGCTAGGGCATCCCTGTTGCACATCTACGCTTCTGCCTCTATTGTTCGCTGATGGGATCTGTACTCCTTCCAATATTCTTGCTTCATTTCTTTTAGTTCCATTTGTTTAGCAGAACTAAACATGTGAAATGCCCCCTGCTCACTGTGAGACCTCTTTATGTTCTCCAAGCCTACCACCAACTCCCCATTGGGCTGGTTAATGCAGGGGTGTACGGGACCCATGGCAATATCCACGACCCTCATTTTTCTTTGGTCTATCACTTGGGCAGTGGTGGGCACTGCTGGCTAGGCACAAGGACTAGCTTGAGGCTCAAAGTATTTAGCACCACTTTCTACATCGCTTTTAACCTATCTCTTACATTCCTTTCCCTTTCCCCACACACACTGATGGCACTAGCTCTCCTTTGTATTCCTACCCAGGACAGTTCCCTACTTCTCCCCTTCATTGTCCCTCCCATTGGTTTCCTCTCCATGGGAGGTGACACTTGTCCCTGTTACCCTTGATGGTGTCAGCGTATAGCCTCCTCCATCCTTATCTCCACTCGCTTCCCTGGTTGCATGAGTCTCGGTCACTCCTCGTAACAGTTTTTCCCTCCCCCCCTAAGTTCTCCTGGCCTTGGCTTCTCCTTCAGTGGCCATGCATGGAGGTCCCTTGGAGTAGTGTCTTCCATGCCGATGACTAATTCTTGAGACAGATTCCTCCCTAGACTGTGAGCACTAGGCGTCCCTTGTAGTGCTCACAGTCTGTAGCCAGGACATAAGAAGTCATGCCTAGGCCTTCTCGCTGATCACTTTGAACGTTAATGGGTTGTCCCATAATTTTAAGTGCAAGAAGATTCCAGACCTGGGCGAAATGTTTATTATATCAGAGTAGTTTCTGTAATTGCACATCACTCTTGTGATGCGTAATTACTGAATTGACACAAAAATCTTAGTGGAGGGGCAAAGGAACAACAATCTATGAGACAGTGAGCGGCTGCTGGCTATTGATTTTCATGTCCTTTAGCATTTAGTGCTATTTTCTTAGACGAAAATGTATCCTCTGGCCCATTTTGGCTACAAGCATGCATTTTGTACTGAGAAAATAGCATTGAACACTGGATTACGCTTCTAGTGTATTTACGCTCAATTACGACTAATTTTGTGGTAATTACGTGTAATTACTCTAGAGAGAAGTATGCCAGTTACACCCCTCTAAACTTAACACAAAAAAGAATTGGCATTGCCCTTCTACAGGAAATACATTTTCCCCTCAAAGAATCTCATAAGATGAAGTGCGATTGGGTTGGCACAGTAGTCAGCAGCAGTAGCCTAGTGGGTGCAACCGGTGGACTGTCCTCCTCTCGCAGCTCTTCTAGATGTGGAGTGGCCTTTCTGGTTAACTGTAGACTTGCAGACTCCCTTGAAGACTCAATTCAATTCAATTCAAAGAAAACTTTATTCGGATTGCAAAAAATCCATAAAAGTCACATATTACATAAAAAATACATCTTTAAAAATAATTACACGATTTTCATAAAATGGTTAGAAAACTGCAATTGGTTTGCAAATGTTAATGTAAACAATCAGAGTCAGGTTATTAAAGTGCGTTCCAATGTGCATTCCAATTAGCTAAAGTGCTATTGCAAGGGAGGCATTTTAGGCGTGTGAACATTTCAGTGAGGTTCCATAGATTTCCGTGCATAAAAGATGACTTTCAAAAATGAGCTTGCACGAAAAATGAGTTCATCATTTTCTAATTTTAAAAGCATAAGATATGATTGAGTTAGGGAAACTGGTCTTTGTTTTTTAAAATATGGAGCTAAAAACCACTTGATAATTTTCATAAAAAATTTACAATGAAAGAAGAAATGTAGATCATTTTGTCTGCTGTGTCCATCGCAAGGGCAGGGGCTTAACTCGTGTCCAAAGTTCATCGTGCTGTGGCCCATGGGAAAGCAGAGTGAGTATTTTATAGATCCAGCTCTTAGGCGGAATAATAGCGACCTTTCCCAGTTGGTCATAGGGAGTCTTAGGTATAGAGGTATTTGTTTTGGAGATAGGTCGTTGTTTATATTGATCACATATGATTTGACAGTTTGTTTTTGTAGTTCTATCTCCGACCTCTTTTCCCTAAAGAGGGCATATAGTTCGATTTGTATGTCCTTCTTATCCGTGCTCTTAATCTGGGCGGGATCGTTAAAAAGATGAGTTTTACCAATACTGTCTAGGCTTTCCTTTGTTGCCCGTAGCCACGGAATACTCATACCTTTGTCACAGTTTAAACATTCGGACACAATATCCTGTGTTAAGGTAGCACGTTCATTAGCCCAAATGGACAACCAAAATATTGCAGGTCGCGTTGCGATGAAGTCGGTTATGTAAGGCAAGTTGAGCTCAGCATGGCAGATATATCCGGAAGAGGAAATTGGAGCTCCTAGAAGTTTTCTGCATAACCGGTTTTCTTCTGTCTGCAGGCTAGATGGGCTCACTATCCCCCAAATTTCTGCGCCATAGGTTGCAACCGGGACGCATTGCAGTTTATAGATTTTCACAATTGCCTCAGTTGTTTCTGACCTTTTTGGCCGTGGCAAGGCAAGGATTGAATTTATGGCCTTTGAGAACTTGCCTGTGGCGTGGGCGAGATGCCCACTCCACAGGCCGTTCGCAGCAAAGACCATACCTAAGTAGGGGAATGATTTGGTGGAATGTAACTTCTCTTGTCCAATCGAGATGGAGTTGAGTTGTTTGGCCCCTGGCCCACATGTCATGATAAATGATTTTTTAAAATTCACCTTCAGGTCCAGATTCCCCATAAAATGTGCAAAGCTCTTGACCAGGGCACGGAGAGCATTCGGTGTTAGGCCCATGATCACCGCATCATCTGCGTAAAGGAGTGCGGGTAGCAGATTCCCTTGGATTTTCGGGACATCCGTTGTCGTCTTTTTCAGGGAGTCACTCAGTCCATTTATGTAGATGATGAACAGCAGGGGTGCTAAAACGCACCCCTGTCGGACGCCTCTTTCTACCTTAATTGCCCCCGAAATTTTACCCTCCATTCCAATTCGTACCTGGGCTTTAGTGTCCACGTGTAGATAGGCTAGGAAGTGTACCAAGGGTTCATCAAGGCCATAGGAGAGAAGTGTCGCCCACAATTTCGACCTTGAAGACTCATAAAAATGTGGGTGGATGAATAGGGTTAAAGGGTCTTTTCTAAGCGGCAGATACTAGACTGTGGTAGTCAGAATTCTGTTCAGACCCAGTTCTTGGCCGGTCTTTCCCGACTTCTTAATGAATTCCTGTGTGTGCCCCTGCACTTGAGTGGGATTGGAATTTTACACTGGATCCTGTCCCAGACTGACAGTCTAGACATCCACCATGGTATGGACGAGGCCCTTTTTTGGAACCTTATTTTAACCACTCCATCTTGGACCTTTTACACATTACCCACATGTAATGTTTACCTTCAATTTCTGCCCGCACTGCACCATGTCATGCTCATGCATAGACGAACAGAGCCATCTGGAGATGAGGGTTTGAGACCTTCTCGCTCGCTATACTACACGGCCGCACCCAGCCCTCCGTGAAGAGTTGGAGGTGGGTCAGCGATACCTGAACACGTTCTTCAAAGAGGAAGCACAAAATGCATTGAAACTTAGTTCAATTCATAAGCTTTATTGGGTACATATGAAAACAAAGACCATAAAGGCACATAATATTATACACATTTGGGGGAAAAACAATATACAGGAGATAGGTATAAACTGTACTCATAGTATTAAAATATTAAACTTTGTCTTAGATGAATTGATTTGTATAAAAAGGTAGCAGTAAAAAAGCAAACGTCCAGGTTATCCATGCTAAAAAGCAGTTTCATAGAATCATTAATTGTACAAACTCCATATTTTATAAAGATAGGTTTTAAATAGACAATACGCAAATCCCTATAAAGGTTACATATCAAGAGAAAGTGCATGGTGCTCTGTATATATTTTCCTCACAAGGGCAAGGGCCTGCTGGATGCATTTTGAGAGATGGAAAAGCCACTGACTGATGTACAAGCCCAAACCTCAGCCTGGTAAGAAAAAATAGGTGCGAGGGTCTGGTCACAGAACCTAAATACGGTTGGAACCCCTCCCTTCCTCCAAATTTATTATAAAACGTAGAGGTTGCTAATTAACCAGTGCTGTTCGCCCTCTTATCTGCCATATGAGACATAAACACACTTTTCATTTCCTTTTTAGACATTTTTACAAGGGCATAAGGGTCAGCCACAACATTAATATTATAAACTTCCTGGGAACAGCCGATGATATATTTTACCATGGAATCTTTAGATGATTGTCCATAGAGATACAATCATTAATAATATCTTTATTCAGGGCTGTTTCGTCTTTCAGCCAGATTGAACGCCAAAGCATCAGTGGTCTCAGAGCTATCAGATCTGACACATAATTGATGTCTAATTCTCTATGTATTAAGTCTTTGGGGGCGGAGGACGGTAGACACAGAAGTTTTTTCAGGAAAGTATTTTCCTCTATCTGTAGACAATTATGAGAACACTGTCCCCAGACCCCGGCCCCATATAGGGCGATAGACACACAGCGTAATTGATATATCTGTAACATATCTCTGATGCGTCTGTCCCCTATCTTGGCTGCAAACCTTAAGATCCCATGGGCACTTTTTAGTATTTTGGCCCTCACATTAGTGGTTTCATTTACCCAGGAACTGTTTTTGTCAAAGGTAATCCCTAAATAGCAAAAATTGTCAATATGGGATACCTTATGTCCATCAATAAAAAAGGAGTTAGATCTCCTGCCGCCAACCCCACATGTCATGGTGTAAGTCTTAGTTTTATTTATAAGGAGTTTTGAATCTTTATTAAATGTTTTAAACCTATCTATTAGCCCCTGAAGGCCGATGGGGGTCCTTGATATTAACACAGCATTGTCTGCGTATAACAATACCGGTATGTCAAGGCCATTTACCTTTGGGGCATCGGCACTAATTGTTTTTTTAATTGCGTCTTCTTCATTTATAAAAAGTGTAAAAAGGAGGAGGGCCAATGCACAGCCTTGTCTTATCCCACTTCTAACTTTATGGTATTTTTTTACCATATTGGACACTTGTTTGAAGATTTTTGTATAGCCTAGCTAGAAAGAAAATAATACCCTCAGGAGCCCCCATTTCTAGCAGCTTCGCCCAGAGGATAGAATGATCCACCAGGTCGAAGACGCTACTTAAATCTGCAAAACAGATATACATGGAGCCCTCTTTGGCCTGAGTATACTTCCCAATAAGCACATTTAAATGTAGGCATTGGTCCACGGTTCTGCAGCCTTTCCTAAAGCCATACTGGATGCTGGCCATAATACCGTTCTCTACTGCCCAATCTTCAAGCCTTGTTAATAAAACCCTGCTCATAATTTTCACAGATGAATCTAAAAGGGAGATCGGGCGGTAGTTTTTAACATCCTCCCTATCCCCTTTCTTATAAATTGAGATAATAATGGATTCCCCCCATGTTGACGGGGCTCCATTACATACTGCAGCATTAAAGACATTAGTTAGCACGGGGTCCCACATTGCGGGGACCGTTTTGTAAACATCCATGGGGACCCCATGTGGCCTCTGGGCCTTCCCCCCTTTACTAGTATTAATGCCATGTTCCACCTCAGCAATAGTGAAATCTAATGGCACTATCACATTGCGATTTGTCTGACTTAAATATGGTGGAAAAGTGGGCAACCGATGCCTCACTGGTAACATTGGAGGTAAGTACTGTCATATCATCTCTAAGAAAAGGGGAATTCACTGTTGCCCAAAATAATGAACTATTTGAGGTTTCAGCAGCTAATGACAGTTTTTCCCAGGCCTCCTGCTGAAGTTCTGTCTTTCTACGTTTTAAGGCCACCTTATAGTCCTGTCTAAGTTTAGACACCAGAATCTTATCTCTCGGCCTGGCTGCCAGGGCCAATTTTAGTTCTTTGAGCAATAGAGTGCATGCATGGTCAAACCTTCCCCTTTTGTGGGTGGAATTCCCTGTGCTGGTTTTGGTGAAAATTATGTTGATAGCCTTATTATTTAACAGAAAATCCCTTAGAATCTCCGCTGGATTGTTATCAATATTTAAAATGGCGTAAATTTCATCTGAGCATCCTTTTACAATGGATTTTATTACCACCTCCGATCTTTCCCCATTCCATCTTATTCTAACTCAGTTGGGTCTATGAGGTTCAATATTCGTTACAGTGCGCATGACAGCTACAGGACTATTTTCCCATATAATGACTTCTAGAATAATACAGTTATGATCGCTTAGCATCGTCTCATCAATCTTGGGGGCATTACACAGTGATACGATACTGAATGATACACATGCATGATCAATAACTGTATTTGCATTCCGGCCCGTGTAAGTGGGGATAATATCTCAATTTTCTCTCTTTACATGGGCTAGTATTTCTAGGTCGTGGTCCTCCAATAATTTATTTAATGACTCGCCATAGGTATTGTGCGGAAAATGCAAGTCATCTTCATCAATATTGTTTTTTACCCCACAGACCCCCCGCAGGACATCGGACAGACAGGGATATTAAAATCTCCCACCCAAATAAAATCAAAAATAATAGTCTCGTCTGCTGTCAATTCACCTACAACTTCCTCCAGATCCTTAATGACTTGGTGGTGTGTATTATCAAAAATATTATTGTAAAAATTATTTAAAAAAACATTGCAGGCTTGTTTCTGAGATAACCACAGAATTTGTGCATGGGCCCCAACTTCCATATATTTTTTCACAGTAACAGCGAGGTCGATGGAGACCAGAGTCAGAAGTCCACCTTTAGCTCTGCCGAACGTTGAGGCTTGGGCTGGCAGGTTAAAGGGGACAAAACCTACAAAGTTGACCACATCTTGACACCAAGTTTCCTGGAAACAGATTATGTTGTGTGAATTCATGAACTCAGTCCATCCCAGGGAATCTCTTTTGGGTGCTAAACCCGCAACGTTCCAGCTCCCAATAGAGCAGTGCGGGATTGGCTTTCCAGCTATCAACACAATATCGGCCCATATTGGCCCTGGTTCCCCAGTATCAGAACCCCCCTCATTTCGTATATCGGGTACGCCATCCCAGACTTGGCCGTTAAGACCAACACTTTTTATTTCTGACCCATACATGGGCCCTGCCTCACCTAGGCTATCCCTTTTTCCTTGGTTAGTACTGGGGATAATCAGCTCCTCCCTGACAGAATCGTCCCACTTAAGTCAATCGTTAGCATCCAAAGTACTCAAAGATTGAAAATGGTTAAAGATAGGGACTTCATACTTTCTGGAAATTTCTAGGGTGGAACTGTTATCCCCTATTGATTTGATGCATCAGATGACTATAAAAGTAACCTAGTGGGCGTAAAATAATTCCCTGGTTATTTGATGATAATGATGTTGCTCTAATCAGGGAGGTAGTAGCAAAATAGGGGTTTTTTAAATTAATAATAACGCTGTCCCCCTTAGTATTTGTAGTTGAATTTCCAATCCAGTTTACCCTTCTTGTAGGGAGGATCTGATTGGATAATGCCACTCGAAACCCACATTCTTGGTTAAGCCATGAAACAGTTTTGTTTTTAGGAGATTCGTGGGTCTCCTTTCTGCTAGGGGGCGTATTTTCATTTAATGGTGGAACATTGGTTAAGACTGCCACATATGGCGCACAGTCAGGGGTAAGATTTATAAACTTACAACCCACCGGAAAGAATACTACCCATTCTTTTATGTTGATTTTGCATTGTGTGGTTGTATCATATAATTGCTTATATAATGATTATACTCATTTTATCAAAACTCGTGTGGACTCTATTTGTGGTGACATCATGGGGTTACTGTGAGTGTGGTTGTACATATTGAACACTTGTGCCTTGGAGATAAGCCTGGCGGGTTGATCGTGCCAAGCTACTAAGGGGGTGAGCAGGGCTATCTCAGACGGGGTCCTTACTTAGCCTAACGTTGAAGCGAGGGGTCGGGAACTCCCGCCTTCAGCATTTGGTGGCAGCAGTAAGCGATAAGGACCATCACTTCCAACAATTACCAAAACAGGGTTTCACAATATTGTGTAGTTTCACAATTTTTTTTTATTCTGGTACATTATTTCACTCTAAGACAACGTACAATGACTTGCACTCCACTAACGGAGTTAAGGCTGTGCCTTGCACAGACCAGGTCAGAGAGTGTTGTAATAAATACATTGTGTATCCACACAGTTTCTGTCTCTCTCTCTGCAAATACATTTCTACACGACAGTGTCAAGACTGGCTACGTCGTCCCTTACCTTGTCTTGAAGTTGAAGCCTTGTGGATGACGTAGAAGATTTCGCAGAGACTCAAGGGACCAACTTCCCAAACAACTAACTAAACCTTACTGAACAAATATTCACAGCAAGATTTAAACTAGAAATTAGGGAGGAGGGCCGCTCCTGGACGTGGACATTGAGTTGTTGGTTTTGTTCTTGCTGTCGACCTGCGAATCAACAAGCACAAAGATATTACTCAAAAGCTACCTCTGATCTTTTCTTAACTACCCTATGATCTAAAGCACTAGCTTTCCCTACCTATCCCCTCCCACTGTTGTAAGAGTGAGTGTCTTGTTTGCATAAGCGCCTACCTGCGATCAGTGTTGTCTTGTCTTCGTCCAGTATTTCTTTGTCTTGTCTTGTCGTGATGGTCAAGGCGTCAGATACTTTTTGTTGTCTGTCTAGCGCAGTCTTTTCTTTGGAGATTACCGTTGTGGACTTTGAAACAAAGATACCTAAATTAGAAAGTATTTCTCAAATTCTTTCCTTAAGTCAAAAAGCTCCCAGACATTCACTTACTGCATTTTTCTTGTTGGTCACCTTCCAATTAGGGATTCTTTTTTAGGTTGAAGAGAACTGATTCTAAATGCAAAAACATTCCAAAAGGTATCTTTCTTTTACATCATTGACTTTAGTTATCGTTTCGAAAATAAAAACTAAGATGAGGTTTTGCATTTTTCATAGAACAACAATAGCGCTTTTACGATGATACTACCGAGCAAGATACTTCAAGCGCCAAACATTTGTAAAAACAAAGAAACCTAAAAATCACAATATCTCTTGTAATGCAGGATATCCTTTTACACATGAGTGGTTCTAAAGTTGAAGTCCCAAAAGTAACCTTCCCAGAGAAAGTGTTTGTCCAAAAATTACTCTTGACCTTTCTTGCGAAGGGCTCCTTGAAAGTAATAAAGATCTGAACTTAGCTTTCCTTTGGAGGATGAAATGCTTCGGTGATTGCTGATTGCCGGTTTTCCATCCGTTCTGTGAAGTCCCTTTGCGAGGCCCTAAGCGCGATCCTTCCTCAACGCGAGGCGGAAGGCAAAGCGTCTTCTGGAAAGTTGGGTGTGGTTTAAATAGGGAACTGCACCCGGCCGCACCCAGCCGCGTCCAGCCACATAATGTATATAAGTTTGTTAATCGGTTCATCACTAACATTGGAGGAGTGACAATTGATTAAGTGTAGAATTGTGCTGTTAGTTTAGATGTGTGAATAGTGTGCTCAGGGGTTTCCATTGACAGCTCTGATATGAATGAACCTCATATGGTACAATATTCAGAGGACGATGTCAATAGGCTATTACAGATCCCGTCCTTGTTAGGAGGAGATCAGAGACTTGTGGGAGCATAAAGCTCTGACAAAGGGGAAGGTCTTATACAGTTACGTAAAAGGAATACTAGGGCGCAACTTCATGCTCAGGTATTATTGGATCATTTGAAAAGCAACACGATCCCTGTGGGATTGCAGGTTAATAATATTCCTGTGATTTTTGTTAATGATAAACCGTATCTGTTGGACTTCAGTGGGGTGGGTACGAAATGTTCCCGTGATTGGATAGTATTATCCATTCAAACAGCCCTTAGAATTAGTGAGGAAGAACTTAAGGAGATCAAGAAATTGGAGGAAGAAATTGGGATTGATACTGGTATTACTGATGCCAAAGCATTACTGGAATCAATTGTGAAACTACCTGTGATTTTAAAACACACAGTAAATTTGAAAACAACGAAAGTGGCAAGGGATATCAAGAACTTCAGTTTGGAGACTGTATATCCATATCTGAAGGAGGATTTCTTTAAGAATAATAATCTGAGCTCACCTAATTTACAATATAGAGGCAGATCAAGAAGAAACTTTATAACGTTTTCAGAGCCTTCCTCTGACTCTGATCAAGGATCTTCTGGTCATTACCAACAATACCAGCAATACGAACCTTACCCCACATACTTCCAATATCCCAGATCTCTTCCTTTTTTAGACAGAGGACAGGGGAGATGGGGATTCAGAGGACCATGGAGGCCACCACCACCACCACCCCCAGACCAGGGAGTTTTCAGAACAAGACACAGAACCTACAACAGATAAACGCTACACAAAATAGGATAGAGACCAGCAGAAATGAATTGATCCCTATTTATAACCTTTCCAAACACACTTTAACTGAGATAGAGGAAAACGTGTTACATACGGGTTTATCATTTGTCCCATTGACCCTACAAGACCCTGTGAATGTTAAGACTGAAGTGTTGCAATTTCTTCTAAAAGAAATAAAAAAAGTATAATTTGAACAGATTACAAGAAATAAAATGTGTAATCTTAACCTCCTGTGGGTGTGATGATATTAGAAAACATTTGAATGATTTTGCAGTGGACGTTAATCACAGGACCAATAGGAGAATTTACTGTCATCTATTGTGAAAATGTGTCCATATCTGTTCCTCCTTTTGCCATTTTTTCCCTTTCTATATATTTGTTATTACCCAGGCAAAGGAGGGTAATTTGGGGAAACCCCTTTTGGTTTTTTGGCTTACATATTTGTTTTACACTTCTTCAAGTGTGAGGGTTACGCAGTATGATTTGAGTATTTAGTGTACATATGGTATATAAGTTTGTTAATCGGTTCTTCACTAACATTGGAGGAGTGACAATTGTTTAAGTGTAGAATTGTGCTGTTAGTTTAGATGTGTGAATAGTGTGCTCAGGGGTTTCCATTGACAGCTCTGATATGAATGAACCTCATATGGTACAATATTCAGAGGACGATGTCAATAGGCTATTACAGATCCCGTCCTTGTTAGGAGGAGATCAGAGACTTGTGGGGGCATATAGCTCTGACAAAGGGGAACGTCTTATACAGTTACGTAAAAAGAATACCAGGACGCAACTTCATGCTCAGGCGATATTGGATCATTTGAAAAGCAACACGATCCCGGTGGGATTGCAGGTTAAAAATATTCCTGTGATTTTTGTTAATGATAAACCATATCTGTTGGACGTCAGTGGGGTGGGTACGAAATATTCCCGTGATTGGATAGTATTATCCATTCAAACAGCCCTTAGAATTAGTGAGGAAGAACTTAAGGAGATCATGAAATTGGAGGAAGACATTGGGATTGATACTGGTATTACTGATGCCAAAGCATTACTGGAATCAATTGAGAAAACTATCTGTGATTTTAAAACACACACAGTAAATTTGAAAACAACGAAAGTGGCAAGGGATATCAAGAACTTCAGTTTGGAGACTGTATATCCATATCTGAAGGAGGATTTGTTTAAGAATAATAATCCGAGCTCACTTAATTTACAATATAGAGGCAGATCAAGAAGAAACTTTATAACGTTTTCGGAGTCTTCCTCTGACTCTGATCAAGGATCTTCTGGTCATTACCAACAACACAGGCAATACGAACCTTACCCCACATACTTCAAATATCCCAGATCTCTTCCTTTTTTAGACAGAGGACGGGGGAGAAGGGGATTCAGAGGACCATGGATGCCACCACCATCACCACCCCCGGACCAGGGAGTTTTCAGAACAAGACACAGGACCTACAACAGATAAACGCTACACAAAATAGGATAGAGACCAGCAGAAATGAATTGGTCCCTATTTATAACCTTTCCAAACACACTTTAACTGAGATAGAGGAAATAGTGTTACATAAGGGTTTATCATTTGTCCCCCTGACCCTACAAGACCCTGTGAATGTTAAGACTGAAGTGTTGCAATTTCTTCTAAAAGAAATGAAAAAAGTATAATTTGAACAGATTACAAGAAATAAAATGTGTAATCTTATCCTCCTGTGGGTGTGATGATATTAGAAAACATTTGAATAATTTTGCAGTGGACGTTAGTCACAGGACCAATAGGAGAATTTACTGTCATCTATTGTGAAAATTTGTCCATATCTGTTCCTCCTTTTGCCATTTTTTCCCTTTCTATATATTTGTTATTACCCAGGCAAAGGAGGGTAATTTGGGTAAACCCCTTTTGGTTTTTTGGCTTACATATTTGTTTTACACTTCTGCAAGTGTGAGGGTTACGCAGTTTGATTTGAGTATATAGTGTAAAAATGGTATATAAGTTTGTTAATCGGTTCATCACTAACATTGGAGGAGTGACAATTGTTTAAGTGTAGAATTTTGCTGTTAGTTTAGATGTGTGAATAGTGTGCTCAGGGGTTTCCATTGACGGCTCTGATATGAATGAACCTCATATGGTACAATATTCAGAGGATGATGTCAATAGGCTATTACAGATCCCGTCCTTGTTAGGAGGAGATCAGAGACTTGTGGGAGCATATAGCTCTGACAAAGGGGAACGTCTTATACAGTTACGTAAAAAGAATACTAGGACGCAACTTCATGCTCAGGTATTTTTGGAATATTTGAAAAACATACACGATCCCGGTGGGATTGCAGGTTAAAAATATTCCTGTGATTTTCGTTAATGATAAACCATATCTGTTGGACTTCAGTGGGGTGGGTACGAAATGTTCCCGTGATTGGATAGTATTATCCATTCAAATAGCCACTAGAATTAGTGAGGAAGAACTTAAGGCGATCAAGAAATTGGAGGAAGAAATTGGGATTGATACTGGTATTACTGATGCCAAAGCATTACTGGAATCAATTGAGAAAACTATCTGTGATTTCAAAACACACACAGTAAATTTGTAAACAAAGAAAGTGGCAAGGGATATCAAGAACTTCAGTTTGGAGACTGTATATCCATATCTGAAGGAGGATTTCTTTAAGAATAATAATCCGAGCTCACTCAATTTACAATATAGAGGCAGATCAAGAAGAAACTTTATAACGTTTTCAGAGTCTTCCTCTGACTCTGATCAAGGATCTTCTGGTCATTACCAACAATACCAGCAATACGAACCTTACCACACATACTTCCAATATCCTAGATCTCTTCCTTTTTTAGACAGAGGACGGGGGGAGAAGGGGATTCAGAGGACCATGGAGGCCACCACCACCACCACCCGCAGACCAGGGAGTTTTCAGAACAAGACACAGGACCTACAACAGATAAACGCTACACAAAATAGGATAGAGACCGGCAGAAATGAATTGATCCCTATTTATAACCTTTCCAAACACACTTTAACTGAGTTAGAGGAAAAAGTGTTACATAAGGGTTTATCATTTGTCCCATTGACCCTACAAGACCCTGTGAATGTTAAGACTGAAGTGTTGCAATTTCTTCTAAAAGAAACGAAAAAAGTATATTTTGAAC
Source organism: Lissotriton vulgaris (assembly GCF_964263255.1). Classification (NCBI taxonomy): domain Eukaryota; kingdom Metazoa; phylum Chordata; class Amphibia; order Caudata; family Salamandridae; genus Lissotriton; species Lissotriton vulgaris. The sequence goes on along the minus strand of NC_141695.1, from coordinate 273,309,101 downwards.
AGATTACAAGAAATAAAATGTGTAATCTTATCTTCCTGTGGGTGTGATGATATTAGAAAACATTTGAATAATTTTGCAGTGGACGTTAGTCACAGGACCTATAGGAAAATTTACTGTCATCTATTGTGAAAATTTGTCCATATCTGTTCCTCCTTTTGCCATTTTTTCCCTTACTATATATTTGAAAAGCAAAGGCAACATAATAGCAAACAGAACAAAAAGGAAAGTCATGAGTTATAGAAATAGTCTAACGTTACAGAACAAAAGGAAAGTCATGATTTACAGAAATAGTCTAACGTTACAGTACACAATCACACTGATTTTGTAGCGTGCTGGGTGCACGGGAAAGGGGTGGGTTTTTCTGAAGGGGTCTATGGATCTTCTTAACGAAGAGGATCTATGCTTCATGACAGACAGGCTTCAAAACATTAGTTAATTGAACGTTAAGAATCTCTAGTTAGGAAAAAGGGCTGCCTCGCGGTCATAAAAAATAAATAAATACCCCATAAAAGCTTCATTGTAAGAGGCTTAAAAGTAGTATTCTGAAACAAAAAAAATGGAATTCGTTATTTTGTAACATCAGTACCTTACCCCAGGAATGGCTGAAGAGCCTACACAATGTACACAGGCGACATCCTTGTTGACAACATGCCAAAGACCAATCTGGTCTTCAGGCCCAGATGAGAAGCGTCCATCATTCAGGTCTGCAGCAGCACACACCGGCATTCAATCAGTAATTCCTCCCTCACTAAATATCTGCCAGCTGTCTACAATGCACACAGAGCACACCCAGTGAAGTGCCATCACATCTTGGTGTCATCTATGATGTCACCAATAATATCATCTGTGTTACAATCAATCAATCAGGAGTTTGTTAAAGCGCAACTACTCACCCGTAAGGGTCTCAAGGCGCTAGGGGTGGGGAGGGTGCAGGTTCCATTCCATCAAGGAGGGGGTCTGTCGAAGAGCCAGGTTTTGAGGTTTCTTGTGAGGATGGATGGATCATCAGTGATGTCATTGATTGCATAACTTATGAGTTCACCAGTTAAGACATATATTATATCATTTGTGGTGACAACAATGATGTAATAAATGCCAATGACACCTAAACTGGACCAAGTGTGTTAGACTTTACTAAATGTCGCAGATTATATCACACAGGTATTGTTTAACAATGGGAGAAGAGTGATTTGCCCTATATCACAGGATGCTGAGCCAAGGTCGGGACTGTAACCCGGCTATCCATTTCCGATGTCAGCAGCTCTGACCTTTATTCCACAACCTCACCCCTTTCCCTAGTGATAACATCAGTTATGTCGCAAAGTAAAATATTTGTGATGTCATGTATGAGGCCATAGGCACTGTCTGGTTAGGTTGTTAGGAATGGGTAACTAGCTTTAATTGAAAATATTTACTTTTCCAGATTAGAATTGAACGCTTACCATACCCTAGCTGAAGTTAACTGCAGCCTTATGTTTAATGAAGAGTATTTTTCTTTAAATGGAAATAATAACCTGCAGCTCCCTCCAGTAAATGTTATACACATTTGAATGAAGTTCACTTTCGTAAACCCTTATGTTGGAAAGTTGGTTATTTGTAGTGGTAAATATGCATCTACCTCTAGAATTAGGGCCACTAATAGCGTATGGGACTCAGAATAGGTCTCAGTAAATTATTCACATGCTCAACCCTGGGTAGCGTGGCTGCTAGCAGGCAGGCAGGCTTAACTTAGGAGACAGGTATGTAACAACATCAATTTAGTAAATAATTGTGAAACAGCACACGAAAAATCCAACTTCAATTTATAAAAATAGGAAACATTTTCATCTTTAAAATGATAACAAAGTGACAAAAATCCAACATTGGGAACTGGAGACATGAATTTCTAAAATATTAACACCATAAAAAACGTTATTTCGGTCAAGAGACCATAAAAGTGCAAGACCAATACAGCTCATTCAGATAGTTTTAAACAACTGCCCATATACTATAGTAGACTATTAAAAAACATCAGTTAAGCCATGGTCTAAATTTCGTTCAATAATTAGACAGGGACACAACTACAAAACAATTCGCCCATTCATGCATATACAGCGTGGCCCACTCTGTTGTCTTAATTCTAAAAGAGCACAGCGCTCAAGACCGATTTAAATTTTATGAACAAAAATGGACAAACAATCCAATTAAAACGTATAAAACCTACTAAAAAGAGATAAAAGGATATGCAACTATCTCACTTCTTCCGAGTGTGTGATGGCTAGATAGTCAAAAGTTCTCACACTTTTCTAAGGGGCTCCTCCTAGAGATAATATACCTCTGAAAGATTCATGAGGATTAAGTAATAGAAGCTTCGTCTGTGTAGTGTTAACCCCTAATCCTCTAGAATCAGAAAAAACTTTGAAGCGATTTAGGAGCAACTGAAACCCTCCCGGTGTTTTGGAAGATTGCAACGTATCATCAGCGAATAGTAGGGTCACCACCATTACCTCATCCTAAGTTCGGGCATCTGCTGGAGCATCAGAAAGCAACTGCTTCTAAAGTTCCGGTTCCGTGTTTTCCGGCCAGTTGCCAGTGCAGTGCAGCGCAGTGTGTCGGGAGGAGGCGGCGGCCGTTCTGGCGGCCTGACCGGGACACTACATACCTCATCCTCCGGGCATTGTGGTCTGGGTCGTGGCCGCTTGTGGCTTGGTCGCGGCTGCTTGCAGTTGGATTCGCGACTGGAGCTGGTGCCGCCGTGACCAGCCGTCGTGACCCGGGACCCGAATTGTGGACGGAGCCGACGGTGAACGGAAACACGGTAGGAGCCGCTGGTGTTTTGAATCGTGGCAGGAGCCGCCTGTGACTTGGACCGCAGGCCGGAGCCGCCTGTGGTCGCGGTGACCTGTGACCTGAATCGCGGCCGGAGCCGCTGGTGATTTTTAATTAAGGCAGGAGCCGCTTGTGACTTGGACCGCGGCCGGAGTCGCCGGTGGTTTGGGTCGCGGCCGGGGCCTGAATTGTGGCTGGAGCAGCTTGTGGCTTGTGAATTGGACTGCGGCCGGTGATTCGAATCACGGCTGGGGCCGCTGGCAACCAGAATTGCGGCTGAATCGAATCACGAACGGAGCCAAGCCCTGGCAAAATGACAATTGTCAACTGCTAACTGTTAACTGATCAGCAGGGGAAACCCAGTGGGAAGCATCACCACATTGCACCGTAATTCATCTTTTAATTCGTGGAGGCGCACAGCAGGAGCTGGCAGCACCGCCGCCCACGCTATCCTTGTTTCCCTAACGCCTGACCACGTTATCCTTGTTTCCTTACGCCTGACCACTGAGGCCGGCCCCTCGTGTTGTTGAACGATCTAATACCCCCCACCTCGGTCACTGCTACCACCGCCAACCAACGGCTGCCTTTCCTGACGGCTGCTGCTCGGGTTGATCACCGCCACATCTCCGTCCCGCGGCATCGCTTCGACCTGCTGGTACACTCAACAGCAGTGGCCTGGGGTGGAGCCAGAGGAGGAGTGAGCCAGAGACCAGAGACCACACCGACCGTGACCGTGAGTAGGTGTGATTGCAGGGTGGGAGAGCTGACGTGGGTGTTAGCGCTGTACTGAGCTGTACTGAACTGGGGCAATAAACTAGCAAGGTTCCCACATTGTCGCTGACACACCACCGTGACGTGCTAACGTCGTACTGAGCCAGGATAAAAATCCAACACGGTCCCCTCGCTGTCGCTAATACACTACTGTGGCGTGCCCATCAGAGGTACCCGGACAGCGAGCGCCCATAGTTCCTGTAGCCCACCCACGCAGAAAGAGGGTGATCAAGTGAAAACAAAGTAGAAACGGTCTAAGTCCCCCAACCAGGGCACAATGAGGTCGGGGAGAACGCGACACCCGGTGGAAAATAAGAAGATCACGAAAAAGTTAAAGAAGTTAAACGTGGGGGATATACCTTCGGGGGCACAAGCCGACCAAAGGGAAAGGTTGGTCTCAGTACCCACCCCGGAAAAAACGTCAAAAATCTCAAACAAGTCAGGACTCTTAAAATCATTCTACTTAAAGGACCCAATTGCAGCAATATACACGTCATCAGTTGAAGCAAGCAATTTACCAAATCCAATTTTGCCAATTAGTGCTCCACCTTCCCGGGATACCAACAAGTCAAATATGAGCGACCCCTGTACATTATCCAAGGGCTTCTCTCCCAAGGGAAGCAAACTGACAATTGCCGCACAAGTACAACATTCAAATGTCCACGCAGGGGAGAGTGATCCCTCAGAAACTCAAGAGCACACCATGGCGGTAGACACCACAAAGGACCATAGAAGGACTTCTACTGACATTATAATCCCAAAAGAGGGGGTGGAAGTAAAAAATCCTAAAGGTCCAACAAGACCCCAGGACAGCCCAACATCACCCGACGTGGTGGAAGTAAAAGATCCTAATAGTTCGAAGAGTTTTAAAGAGGGCCCAAAAGGCCAGGCAAATTTATACGCAGAATCCATGTTTGAAACTGATCCATGGCAAAAACCATTGTTTTTATCAAATGACACAGAACTGGAAGAACTAACGGAAAGGATCTCAATGTACCTAGAAACACAAGGCAAAGCATTACAATCTGAGCCAAGTCCCCAAAAAAATTTACATCCAAGTGTAGGTCCGGCGATGTCTACCCCTCGAGGGCCATTAGAAAAAAGAAACTTCCAAGACTGCACTATAAACAACAGTACCAACAAGACAATAAATGATCCTTACATAAATCCTTCTGCTCCAATCACCATCTCGTCAGGCAGTCTGATGGACACTGATTCGAAAGCGACAATTGCGTCTCAAGAAGATCAATCGCCCATTTGGACTCAGTTACTACTAAACTCTTTAGATCAAGCTATAAAAGCTTTGAACTTTCAATCAAATAAAATGGAGCTGCAGATAGACCTTATCACTTTGGTGGCAGGCCACATTGCGGGCTTAAACTCAAAAATGGATGCACTTACCTCCCTATTAAGAAGTCAAGGGAAACTAGTAGCTCAACCAGAGTTCGATAAAAAACATCCTTGCTGCGGTTGTGGTTTAATAATTGAAAAACTAACAAGTTTGCCAGTAATTCTGACGGATATTCTGCGGGAAGTAAGGCAACAGCACAACACAGCTGGAAAGATTACTAAATTCTCCCCAGAAAAACTACATCTCAGCAGCAGGTCAATTTCAAAGGAGCATTTAACAAGCAATCATCTGAAGGTCTCAGACCACATCTTACGAGAAGCGGGGATAGAAAGTTCAGCACAAGAACAGGAACCAATATCGTCTTCCCAAAATATAAGTGAAGAGGAAAAAATTGCCGTCATAGAGGACAAAATAGTAACAAAGAAACAAAAGAAAAAGGCCAGGAAAGCTAGACTAAAGTATAAACAGAAACAATCCTTAGACCCAGTGATGCTGTTTTCAATTTTCAACGTAAACTCTGCCTGCCCAGGTCTTAAATTCCGATTGTCCCGCCACGCCTCAAGACGGCAAGACAGGCTCAACCCAGATGACAATGAATCAAGAGTCCCAACTTCCACCGAGGGTGGATAACCCCAGGCAGAGCTCACCCACAACATCTGTTAACCATCACAGCATAACAAATTTGGTTTTAGCCGAACCTCTTAGTGGCCCAACGGAAAATCCATCATTACCGAAAAACATCTGGACTCACACGGAAGGAATCGCCGAAAACGGAACACCTGAGCAAACAAGGCCCAGAAATAATACGGGCAATCATACAGGGGGACTTGGTCAGTCTAACCCGGCCAACAATAAGAGTCCGCAGTCCACTGGAAAACAGCCCAGTTGTCAGAAACCTGGACCCATTTTAAAAAATAACTCAGGAGAATCAAATGGATCACAGCCAAAAACTGTACCTACCCGCATGTGTGTTACCATTAAGGAAAAACACCGCACCTGTGCCCTAACTCAAACTCGGCATAATTTTCCTTCAAAGGTTTGTCAAACGCCAGGTACAAATCCAAGCACAATCAACCTGACGTCGTCAGCAATTACGGACCAGGGGCAAGAGTCCATTGCACTATCTCCAAAATCCAACGGATTTTTAAAGCCCCAACAGTCTAAAGTCGATAAAATAATTCTTGTTCATTCTGAAATAACATCTCACAAATTAATATTTATTCCGGAATACTCATCAAAGGGGCTTCAGGATTTCCTAAACCGGGGCAATCTGCTAAGACTATTCCAGGAAATTGAGGAGTTAAAAGAGATAACTTCTCAGGACCTCCTGTCCGTTGAATTCAAAAGAATTCCCCAGCACATAGAATCGGAAGTCACCGTCACAACGTGGGCTTCAAAAGCCATTGCTGAAAAAATACTCTCCACAAGAGATCACTTCGAAACTTGGGGAATCTCGCTTTTAAGAAACAAAATCCCAAAATATCCTTTTCCATTACAAAAAATCACCAATAAAGATTCAAAGGATATCGGGGACAAACGCCTTCCGTTTTCCTGCCTATTAGGAGCCCGTGCTACCTCTCCAGCCGACGCAAGCGTAGCTGAAGAGGTAAATCTGACAGACCACCAACACCCAAATAGGCAGCCCGGTTGGGACACAACAGATTGGTCCTGGGTCCCAAGGTTCCTGTGTAAAAAGAGTCCCTAACACGGAGAAAAATTCTTCCCGGTTTCCACGTAGGAGGGTGGAAGCGCAGAGTGCCAAAACCACTTCAACAAAAGTCTCGGTATGCACATGGAACGTACATGGTTTCCACGAAATGGAGCTGGACCATGATACCCAAATCTTTTTTTCCAACCAAGACATAATCCTGATTCAGGAGACATGGAAACTAGCTCCAAGCGTAATACCAGGCTTTAAGACTCACTACATCCCTGCAGAAAGACACTCAAAGTTTGGGCACCCCCGGGGTGGTTTATCAACTTACATCACTCAAAAATTTGATTGGTCTTCAGAAGCACTGGATGTAGGCCTAAACTGGGTACTAGTGAACAGAATCACGGAATCTACGTCAGCAGGGCACAAAAAATGGCAAATTATAATCTTTAATGTTTATATCCATCCTGACCGTAAGCTACAACAAGGTAAACAAATGTGTCTGACGTCGTTGATCAAAACGATGCAAAAAACCTATAAAGGATGTCCTCTATTAATCTCAGGGGACTTTAACTATGATCTCAACGGAAAACTGAGGGCAAAAGAAGTCAAGCGACCGCCCAAGGGAGGCAATGGGTTAGCCTTTGACCCAAAAGCGCTGGGTCTGACAGTACTGAACGGCAACATGACGGGGGACAGGCCGGCTGGAGTCACGTTCCTGAGTGGTAGGGTCCACTCAATAATAGACTATACAATAGTAAGTGACGAATTAATCCCTGTCATCGAGACCTTCAAAATCGTCCAACGATCAGAAAGCGACCATTTCCCCCAAATAACCTCTCTAAACACTGCGCCAAACTTGGCACCGAAATTAGCAAGTTTGCTTCACCAAGCCACTAAATTCAACTTAAAGAAACTAAAATGGAGAGGAGAAATGTTGGAAAGAATTCAGTGTGCCGCAATGGCTCGAAAATCCGAGTTAGGGATGCAAAAAAAGGAGGACCTTGTAAAAAATTGGGAGCTACTGGTCCTGGACCTTCTTCACAAATTTGCCGCAACTTCAGGTGTACGGAGTAATTCCACTGCTAAAAAGGAGCCCTGGTTTACCAACGAACTGAGAACAAAGAAAAGGAGGGTAGCAAATGTTGTCCGTCACCTCGCGTGGAAGAAAAAGCTGGGGCTACCATCAAACAAAGGGGTTCTGACAGAAGCCAGAAGTTCCTACAGGAAGGCTCTATACATTTCAAAATCTGCCCATAAGGAGAAGTTATGGAATAGACTGTTAACTGCCGGAAAACATCCCAACAGTCGTGAATTTTGGGGCATCATCAATGACCTAAATAAAGGACAAAAACTCTCTCAAGAATCGGGAGTAGGAGCCGACACCTGGTCTCCACATGTGCAATCTCTTTACTGCACAAGAACAGTTGGTCTTCCAAATAATACGCAGGTAACAAACGTTGCAGAGAATGGCCAGTTGGAAATCTACAGCCCAGGCACGGAAGGACCGGTGATAAAGGATTGCGCGAAAGAGGAACTGACAGTCCCAGAATTGACAACTAGAGTGGAACTGTGTAAAATTATTACCAGGCTAAAGGTTGAAGGAGCACCAGGTCCGAATGGGCTGCCCAATGCCATTTTTAAACATGATCCGGAATTTTGGGCAGAAATGCTGACACCATTGTTTAACCAAATCTATTGTGACACACAGGTACCTGCATCATGGAAGGGGAATGTGATCCACCCAATCTTTAAACAAGGCGACCATGGTAACCCAACAAATTACCGACTAATATCATTGATAGATGTGGAAGCCAAGCTCTATGCCTCTTGCATCCTTCTCAAACTGCAAGATTGGATAGAAGAATCTTAACTTGCCTGTCAGTTTTAATGGACAGAATAGCAGTAAAGGGCGCACGATTATACGCCTGTTTTGTCGACATCAAATCTGCATTCGACAGAGTAAATCGAGAGCGCGTATGGGAAAAATTGCAGCTTTGGGGGTTGCCTTTAAAATTAATACAGGCAATAAAAGCTTTGCACGAAGATACATGGGCAAAGGTTAAATTGGGAGACGGAGCGTATACAACGAGGAATATACCAACATTCCAGGGCCTTAAACAAGGTTGTGTTCTAGCGCCCACCCTTTTTAATCTATTCCTTTCTGATCTTGCAACAGTGATGGACACAGATGAGGTGCATCCACCCTCATTGGCAAATCGGCGAATTCCCTGTCTGCAATATGCAGACAACATTGTCCTGCTGAGCAAAACCCCAGTGGGTCTCCAAAGAGCTTTAAACATCTTAGCAGAGTACCTAAGACAAGAAGGATTGGACTTAAACAAAGAAAAAACAAAAGTAGTACGTTTAGTGGACCAAAAAAAACTTAGTTACTCATGGTCATTAAACGGGACAAAGGTGAACGAACAAGGCTCGTATAAATACCTTGGAGTAACAATATCCCAGGGAGCGAAGCTAACAGAGCACAAAACCGCAATTCGAGCAAAAGCACAAAAACTAATCTTTGCTTACCGACTGCTAAAAGTAAAAATGAATTGCCCAAATTACAGTCACCTCCTGAAGGTTATGTCAGCGCAAATATTACCATCACTATCTTACGGTCTCGTCACCTGGTGTGGCAAGGAAGCAGATCTGCTAAACGAGCTCCAAACAAAAATTTACAAAGCAGTTTTTAACCTCCCCAATAGTGCCTCAGCACCGCAAGTAAGGCTGGAATTCGGTCTGCAAAACCAGAGATATAGGAGCATGAGCGGTTTCATAAAACTGTGTCACAAATTAAGATCTGCAGATCCGGATTCGATGGATTGGTTAAACTGGGAAGCTATAAAAAATCAAGGAGCAACTGGAACCCCTTGTCCTTGGGGAAAATATCTGAAAACCTGCGTGAAAGAGCTGGGGCTGGAAGGAATTTGGGAATATGTGACGGACAAAGCAACAATAAGTAGACTAGCCAATAAGGCAGCAAGGTCGAAATCTTTTCAAGAGGACAAAGCATTACTGCTCAAGCGGCGACATGGTTGGACCATAATTAACTCCTTCAAAGCCGGACACCCGCTTGCATATTTAACCTCTCATTTTAATGTGCACATAAAAAGAGCCTTCATGGCCTACAGGATGGGTATACACAGTTCAAAAGACTTAGCACCTTCTTGGAAAGGGAAACACCAGACTTAGAGCTGTAGACTTTGTGGCTTCAGCGCTTAGAGGCCCCGGTGGCTATAACGCGCTATACAAATCAAATAAATAAATAAAATAAATAAATAAAACGGAAACATTAGTCCATTTTATGTGCGTTTGCCCGGCTCTCCTGGTACAACGTCGAAGATTACTGAAACAGATCTGTAACGAGTTAAAAATTCGTACCTGTAGGCAAGCTGTAACTTGCTGGCTAGGAGGGAGTTCAATCATTTTAGTATGCCGAGGAACAAAATTCCTGGCAGAAGTGAATAAATGCTTGAGTTTTGTGGAACAAGGACATGATGATATAAGCGGTGTAATAACTCTGCCCTGATCCCTAAGACCGGTAATCCCTGCACTAACATGAACCAAACATTTTGACCTCTTAATGCCGGTGGGAGTTTACCCGAGGAAGCTTGTTTTAAAATTGTGTTATATCATTTAACAACTGAAGAGTTCAATCTTCTTTGTAGTAGTAATTGCTTCTTTTTATTATAATATAGACTTGTGGAAATTGTAATGATTCTAATTAATTATGCAATAAACATTCTGATTCTGATTCAGAAAGCAACTGAACAACGCTATTCACAAAAAGGGACCACTTAATAGCACTTAGAGACCTGTAGCGGTAGTCTGGGACATCTGATTGCGCTTGACCGGGCAATGTCAAAGTTTCAGAATGACCGCGATGGGGCCCTGCTCGGATACACCTCACAATATTTTTGGTCAAAATGTTACCTTCTGACTTAGAAGCTTTTCTGCAGTTTTTTCTGACGGACCGCTTGATGCTATTCACCAGTCTTGATTCAGTGAGAGTTTGTTGGATTGCTTTTCAGGGAGCTCCTGATCAAACTCTGGAAGTCGGATCTCCATAGCTTTTCACTAGGGACGAACAGCAGGTAAGACCGACTCGCAGTTGAAGATGGCCGACTTAGCTCCTGCGTTTGAGTCGATCCCCTTCTGGAGCTTTTTTTCAAAGCTGCTCCAAACTTCTGGAACTTCTTCTTAAAGTTCCTCTTGAGGGCCCACAGTGTCCAAAACACAGTCCAGGGGTCTGGAATCTCCAAGATGGTCCATGAAATGATGGGGCCACAATTCCCACTATGCACATGAATAAAACCCGTACAATTTATTATTTTATTTATTTAGAGGCTTATATAGCACTAGACTCGACTCCCAGAGGAGTATCTCTGCGCTTAGTTCACCCAACCGGAATAAAAAACAGTACATCTCATGAGTGCGCTGAAGAGGGGTAGAATATTTAAAACAGGAAAGTCTTCAACAGTTTCCTAAACATTAGATAGTTGGGGCAACATCTCAGGTTAGAAGGTAGTTTATTCCAGAGACTGGGGCCCAGGAACGAGATGGCTCTGCCGCCCAGTCTCGCCTTTCTAATGGGCGGGACCTGAAAAAGAAATTGATTGCTAGAACGGAGGGTGCGCACAGGTTTATAAGGGATCAATATTTCAGCCAAATACAGGGGGCCAGAGCCAAAGATGCTTTTGTGTATGACACAACGAGTTTTGAATTTAATCCGTTGTCGGATTGGCAACCAATGAAGTTTTTCCAAAAGAGGACGGGAGGGAGTTCTGGATGGGGCATTGAGGACCAATCTTGCTGCGGTGTTCTGAGCCAACTGTAACCTGCTCAGCAAGCTGTCATTCGCTGATATAAGGAGTCCGTTACAGTAATCCAGGCGGCTAAGTATTAGAGCCTGGACAAGGGTTTTTCTGGAGGTGTCTGGCAGAAAGGGGAACACACGTCTCAAAAGTCCAATTACCCGAAAGCATGAACCAGCTGTTTGGTTGACGTGTTCCTTTAGAGACAATCCTTAGTCCAGCAGGATCCCTAAGTTCTTCACCGTCTGCTTAGGACTAGGGACGGGGCCCAGGTCTAGTGGCCACCAGTCTGGTGACCACAGTAGTGGGGCCTCCCCGATTAACAGGACCTCGGTCTTCCCTACATGACATTGCAGGAAATTCAAGGTCATCCATCGGGAATTCGCCCTCATGCCCTCAGAAAAAGAATGCTTGACAGCAGGAGTTAGAGCCTGAAATGAGAACAACAGCTGCGTGTCGTCAGCGTACGACTCTGGGATAAATCCATATGTTCTCATAAGGTCAGCTAGGGGGGCCACATAAATATTTATTTATTTATGTATTTATTTATTTTTTAAACTTATAGAGCGCAAACAAATACCACGAGTGGTGTCTCGGCGCTGGGCTGACAGAGAGGCAGACAAGAGGCGACTCCTTTACATTTATTGACTGAATAGCCAGGTCTTCACTTGCTTTCTAAAGATCATCAGTGACGGGCTGCATTTTATTTGATGGGGCAAGGTATTCCAGAGCCTCGAGAGTGGGGCTCAAGCACGAGCCTTGTGGCACCCCTTAGTGAGCTCCATAGACTTGGAACAAAAGGAACCCAAGCGGACACTTTGTGAGTGATCTGATGAAAAAGTCTTCAACCAGGACAGGGCCAACCCCCCGACCCCGACCTCCTGCGAACGACTGAGCAAGATTTCATGCGATATAGTGTTGAATGCTGCGGACAGGTCCAATAGCACCAGAATCATAGAGCTCCCTCTATCCTGTGACATTCTGATGGTATCGGGCACAGAGAGGAACGCCGATTCTGTGCTATAATTGGGCCTAAATCCCATTTTTACTAATAAGCAAACGCGCTATCACGTTGCCGTTTTATCCCGCCCTTATCTGACCGCGGCATAAAACCTGGATAAAAAGCAACAGGGAGGAGGACACACTTACATATGTTGTGTCTCCTTTTTATCCCCCTCAACTTTAGGTTAAAACTGTTGAGGAGACGCGAAAGGTATTTTGATAACCTGGTGAGGTTCATATATAAGCGGAAATATTTCTTTTGTTTAGCTTTTAGTAGCCAATTGATGAAGTTGGATTAAATTATCAGTATCCAACGGGGACTCAAATAAAAGAAATCCCTCTACAACAAATAGAAGGGATAAATGGGCAAACCACTTACAGTTAAAGGAGTAATATAAGGCAGTGCCATGCAGAAAGACTGAGATGAGGGAGTGGTATATAAATATATATTTTTTTGAGGTTTAATTTTTTTTAACAGACACTGAGCCTATCATAACAATTGAGTCAACCAGTCCGAGGCCATCCTAAATATTAGAAAAGGAGGAGAAAGACGGTACCTCTACAGAGGGAAGTCTATTACCTTCTCACTGCAAGGTATATATTGGGTTATTAGTGCACCCTCTTAAATGTACAGATAGGTTATGACATTGACATAGCTAGTATTAAAGTCCTATGTACAATATCTCAATGTAGGTGGAATTGCAATTTAAATACCACGCAGCAACAGAAACAGTAGAGCCAAAAACTTACCAACTGTGCCCTGAGGTGAGATTTGTTTGAATTAGGAAGTATAATGGTTAAACAAACTGCAAGATAGGTTCTCACTGATTTCCCCATATCATCTCCTTCTTCAGCAAAGGACTTGAATTCTAACACATGCTATGAATTACGCTAAACCGGTTAATAGAAGCCGTGTTTCAAACATAAGAGCTGACCTTGTAATTAAAAGGTGAGTCTTCTCACAATAACATCATAAGTATAATAGATGAGTGTAATTTCCTCCCCCTTTTTTAAATGGTATGGATGAGGTGTGAAAGAATCGTATGAATAAATGCATGTGAGTAAGGGTGCGTCAATAAACAGGCTCTGTACGAATAGATGGAATAGACATAGAATGAGGAGATACTATGGACCCTATGCCTATTGTTAGACATTTTGACTTTGGCCTAATTAGTAGGATAAAACTTCTGTTACAAATATCACTGTCAGTAAAAAACATGTTATCTATGTATGGAAAATATATGCATCCTTCTGAGGACCACTGTAATTTTAGGACTACTGTAATATAAAGTATGTTTTGTGAACTTAAATTATTGTTTTTATAGGTGCACTGATATTTACAACTGTATCCTGCTAATGAGAGTGATCAAATGGTCTTGATGAAGATGGAATATTTTGAGAACACATCGAAACGCGTCAACGCCACTAACATACTACACAATCCCCTTGTTTCCCATTACTTGAACGGCAAAATACATCAATGGTGTCAAGCAATGTGTGTACAATATAGTGAAATAACGGACGTGTAGCTCTCCAAGACCAACTGTACCGGTCTGGTAAAAAACTCTCTCCATGAATTTTTTTATTGTGTTCTCTTGTACTAATTTGTGATTATTGACACTGTAAAATGATTTTATGAAATTGTTGTTATTTACAGTTGTATTTCAGTTTTTATTGTGATATTTTCAAACAACTTGAAACGAATAAATTACATGTAAATTGAATTCAGTGGTCCTCTAGGTATCTATAGTAATAGGGATTGTAGTACGTCTAAGGTGAATGAATGAAGTGAGTGATACCTAGAGAATATCTGAGTGCATGTGATGTACTGATTAGAAACCTACCCTTTGGGATTTTTCTATTTTACACTGTTACAGAGCCCCAGTCCCACTGGGTGTTCAAAAGGGCCCCTCTCTCCCTACTACGCATGAACATGGAGTGGCCAAAGAGTACACAAGGAACACATTTAGCATATGATGCCACATGTATGAGTAGCAACAAAGCATGCCAAGTCATATCCATGGGTGAATCTGTAGGTTTAGAAGCAGTAGTTTAGAGGTGCAGCCACTTCCCCCACACATGGCCATGCTTTTGAGGATAGCATCTTGCCTCAAATACCACCCTCTCCTGCTGAGTACACTAGTATAATCCACGCTGCCACAATGCAATGGTGGGAGGAGAGGGATTCAGATACTTTGCTGCTATGTCACGTTTTGCCAGCAGAAGGGCTGTACCTAAAAAGGCCTTCTTGGCCCTGGTGCTCTCTGTGCCCTCTATAACTCCTTGAAGTATCAAGTTAGGAGAGAGGGGAATCGCCCACCACAGCACCTCTGCCGTATCTCTTGCGACTGCAGTCCAGTATGTTTGTATTGTGACGCAGGACCACACCCTGTGGAAGAAGACTGTAGGTGTAACTGCGCACCTGGGAAAGGTGACATCTGGACGGAGACCAGCCCTATGCAGGCATTAAGGTAAGAGGTACTGTGCGTGGAGGTAATATGTTTGTATTAGCCTTAATTTGGGGGAGATGGTAAGCTCACGAGGGGCGATCAGGGTGTCCCGCCAGTCGTCTTCTTCCAGTGGGGGTACCAGACCCTCCTATTGGGTCCAGTGCTGGTGTAGTGAACCAGGAGAGTTTATAATTAGGGTTCAGTAGATTTGTGAGACTCCCCCATGTCCCAGGTTACCTATTAGGAGTTTGGCCTCTAGCGGACTGAACTACTGGAGGGGCTCTGTGTCGTGTATGTAGGTGCGAAGGGCGTGTCTGGCCTGGAGGTACTTCTATAATTAGGTGCGCACAAGGGCAAAGGACTCTTGCAGTTTTGCAAAGGAGCTCAGCTTATGTGTGTTCCTGACCATATGACAAACAATTGGGAGATGTTGATGTTATCCCATGTTTTGAAGCCAGTGAGTGCTGCCACCTCCTTCAGTCAGGTGCCCTGCTATTGAGGGGTTTATTGTTTGAGTCTACTTTCCCATTACACGTGTCGTAAGGCAGCACACCAAGATAGGAATACTACCCGTGTGACAACAGGCAACTGGGAGGGGATCGGTGAGCCATATATCAGTGCCTGAGAGTTGGGAGAGTTCTAACTTATAGGCTGGCTCCGACCACCCCCGTTGAACCAGTCGCGGGCGACAAGGAGCTGAAAGGCAAGGTAGTAGAGATACAATTTGGACATGCCCAGCCAACCATCATAAGGGCCTCTCTGACAGTGGGTAAGCGCTAACCCCAGCTGAGATCCCATCAATAAAACAGTCTGTGCATCACTTTTGTAGCTTCCAGGACCTCAGAATCTGGAGAGGTGGTTTCGAAGGATTTAGATGAAGCGGGTCAATATCATCATTTTGTATAGTGTTATGAATCCCATCACGTTAAGGGGGATGCTTTGCCACTTGGCCAGGTCTGCTTTTACTTTCAGGAGCAACAGTTGTAGGTTCAGGGCCCAGGTGAGCTCTAGGTGCAGAGCCACCCATGTGTCCAAATATTTGAAGCTTATTTTATAGAGAGGGGGGATGACTGCCAGTCAGAGTAGTCCCTCAAAAGGAGCCAGAGGAACCAGCACTGATTTGGAAGGGTTCACTTTCAGGCCTGAGGCTTGTCTAAAGGCCTTGAGCAGGTGAAGTCATCGAAGGCAGCTCCTCGCTCGGTCCGCCAAATACAGGAGGCCATCATCCACATATAGAGCGTTGTGATCCTCATGGTTGGTGGCACATTGCCACCCCTTACACAGCGGGTACCAACAGATGATTTGGGCCAGGGGCTCTGTTATTAAGGTGAAAAGGAGGAGGGGGCAAGGGGCAAGCCTTTCTGGTACAGCACTTAATGGAGAAGGAGTCTAATAGGACTCAATTCAATTACACCCGGGCCTAGGGATGGGAGTAGAGAACAGCAACCATGCCTCAAAAACGTGGACTGTGGCTGAAGTGGGTCAGCACCATTTGGAAGTAGGCCCAGTCCACCACATCAAACGAAATCTCAAAATCAACGAGAAGTATAGCTCAATACTGTGGCAAGGAGTGATGGTAGTATAGGGCCACATGGAGCCTTCAAATACAATGTTGTGTGTTTCTTTATTGCATGAAACCGCACTGGTCCGGGTGGATGAGAAGCAGAAGTACCCTTTTTAGTCTCATGGCCAGGATTTTAATTTCACAGTTGGGTAATGAAATGGGGAGGTAGTGGGCGCAGGAGGCGGTTGAAGGTTGCTTCTTGGGGAAAACTGGTGGAGTTCAGGTCTTCCGGTAAGGACCCTGTGTGACACGCCTCTTCAAAGAAGGCAAGACGGTGGGGAGAAGTTTTTTCAGTAGGTACTCCGGGTGGAACCCTTCTGGGTCGGGAGTTTTCCCGGGGCGCAGTCCAGAGAGAACGTCCCCAACCTCTTCCATCATATTAGAGATGTTTAGCAGCTGGGAGTATTCCCTGGGGACCGATTAGAGGTCGACTGAGTCTAAGAAGCAGTTACTTGCCTTCAAGTCCCTGTCCTGGGGTAAGGAGTACAATTCTTTGTAATAACGGGCAAAGGCATGAGGGATGTTTTGGAGGGCAAGATGCACATAGCCCGTTTCATCCCTAATCGCAGGGACTATTCTGTTGACCTGCTGGTGTGAGGCAAGCCAATATAGCATTTTTCCATCTTTGTCACCCGAACCGCAAATGTTAGCCATCGTTGCTCCCCAGAGGAGCTTGGCCATTTCTATGGAGTGTAAGCATATATCTTCCTGGATACGGCACAGCTGGTGGGAATTTGAATCCTATGGGTCAGAGAGGAGGCTCTTTTCCAAGCGTGAAGCCTGGGTTTCCAGCTGAGTGATAAGGGAGGGGCATTCCGTCTCTCACCTCCTGACCAAGTGTTTCCTGAACACGCGGAGGGTGTCTTTGCTGGTGGACCGGAGCGTACTCACCCTGGTCGCTGATCCCGAGTTGTTAAGGAAGTAGGTTTGGAGCTCTGTTCTTAGTGCGTAGACAATGATTTTGTCTTGGAGGTACCATGCGTTGATGCACCACATGGGTCTCAGTGTTGAGAGCGGTGTCTAAAGCAGAGGAGAATGGTCCGAGACTGCACTAGTGAGTATGTCAATGTGATTTGGTGACTGACAGTCCTGTGCCAGTGGGCGTGTGTGTGATGGGAGGCTGAGGTTGCATGAATTGGCGCAGTATCAGGTGCCAGGACTGCCAAGCATCACAGAGGACCCACAAGGCAGTCCAGCCCTCAGGAAGTCTGAGCCTGGAGGCAGTGGGTCAGTTCAATTTAGGTTTGGTATGAGGACTGCGTTAAAATCACCACCTAACACTGGGAGGCCCTATGTCAAGTGGGTGAGAAGTGTTGAGATGTTGGCAAGGCTGCCTGCCAGGGCAGCTAGGGGGCATAGACAGACAGCAATACAATCACTGGTCCCTCTAGGGTGCCTTCTAATGCTGTAAAGCACCCCGGGGAATCGCAGGAAATCTGGGACACCACAAGGGGGAAGAAGCATTGCAGGAGGATGGTGAAACCCTTGCTCTCTGGCAGTACCACGCATAAAAGACCCTGTCATTGCCTTTGGAAGACAGCAAAAAGGACAGCCTTCGCCTTGAGGGTGGGTCTTCTGCAGGAGGAGGACCTCTGGCAAATGCCGATGGGCAAATGGGAAGACTGCCTGCGCTTGATCCGTTCACATTCCATGATGGGACTTTGAATGTCAATGGGTAAGGTCAAATGTGTACGTGAGGTGGTTTGTGACCCTTGCATGGGCCCCGGGGAGGAAGGGAATGTGCGGCAATGAAGCAGGTGTCTGGCATACTCTGAAATTGACTACGGCTGCTAGGTTGTGGCTGCAAGAGAGACTATCAAGTGTGCTGGTACCTAAAAAAGAAGAAAGGGTCAGAAACACTCAACAAATATGCATAACAAAAACCCCAAACTCCAATCCCTCCTCATTCTTCTAACCAAGAAGTATCTGTCGCCCGAGAAATTGGACAGTGAAGTCAAAATTGAGTATTGCATTAGTGAGTCTTCAACAACGTTTGGGGTGAACCAATGTAAAGGCAGTATTTATCAACAAAAAAAACAGCTGCAACTGAAAGGTTGATAATAGTTCAGGGTGAGGTGGATGGACAAGGGATCACTCCGCCCGACGAGCGCCAGAGAACCATGGAGATGTCATCAGGTGTCAAGTTTAGTGCCAGAGGGTGGGCAGACTACTGGACTGAGGGAAAGATCTGAGTCTGGCTGAGGAACTAAGGAGTCTTTCAAGGAGGGGGACAGAGGGTGCATGGCAGTTACAGGGTCGCCCTTCTTGCTCGCAGCTTGGTCCCTGGCTGGGTCTCTTCCGAGCTTGGACAATGATGCAGGGGAACCCAGTAGTGTGGCCGAGTGAGTCCCACCAAGTTGCCTCAGGTTGCATTGCCCTCTGGAACAGGGCTGGGAGCGGGCAACGGGATCGACAATCGGGCCCCGATTGCTGGTGGAGGGGGGAGAGTGCTCCTGCAGCGGCCTCTCCTCCTTCTAACCATTGCTAGGCATCCTCTGGTGTGTCAAAGAATATGAATTTGTACTGGAAAAATGTCCCAGAGCCTGGCTGGGAAGAAGAGGAGATGGTACTGCAGGCCCATGTTCAGCAGTTTTTTGCTTTGCGTCCTGAAAGGATCAACTGCATTGCTGAAGTTCCTGGTGTATTCTGGGAATATTAAGACTTTGGCACCGCTATATTGGAGGTCAGGTTGGGCGCATGCCTCACCAAGGACAGCGTCCCAATCGCGGAAATTCAGGATGCGGATGATAATCGGTTGTGGATCAGCGCAAGGGGGGGGCTTTGGGGCCATAGAGCGATGGTCCCTTTCGACTGCAAACCAGAGTGATAGGCACCCCTCAGACATCCAGGACTTGAGCCATGCTCCTTTGAGGTCTGCCATTTGTTGAGGGGCTGCACCCCCCATGTACTCAGGGACACCCACAATGCAGAAGTTGTTGCACAATGAGTGGCTTTCCGCATCTTCTGCACGCACATGTAGTTGCAATGTGCATTTCAGGAGTTTTGAGCCTTGAGACTTGTTGATTGAGACATCTTTGACTGTAGAGATTTGTGACTCTGCCTCTGTAATCCTGACAATGGCATTGCAGAGATCTTGACGGTGCAATACAACATCCATTTTTACCTTACGACTCTGGCTTCCACTGCTGCCTGGGAGGCTTGGATTACTTGCAGATTGACTAAGGACAGTGGGTAGAGCCTCAGGCTTATCCGAGTCTGTGGGTTCCGGCGGGCCCAAGGCAGGACCGCTGTAGTGGGTAGTGTAATTGTCTATAGGAATTTGAGTTGAGGCAGTGTTTGCGGGCTTATCCTTCCCCATAGCCAGGGCATCCTCAGGATCTGGTTGGGCCGGCCCTCGGTCTCAGGAAACAGACCCCAGGCGATAGTGAGCAATGGCATGGAACACCCTTGGCATCGACAGCTCGCACTCCAGTATAGGGCAGGGTGGCAGCACCCCCTGCCTGTGTGTATCAGGGGAGGGTGAAGGAGCAAGGCGAGCATCTGCCTCCCTTTGTGTGGGACTCCAAACCAAGCAGTGCGGTGGGACAGCCCCAGCTGTACCATCAGCATGGTGAGGCCCTAAGTCCAAGCCAAAGGCTACTCAGTAGTCAGCAAGATGATGGCCTCTGTTGCCTCCTGGGGCCCAAGAGGCATCTGGCACTGGGTCCCCAATGGAGTACTGGAGGGAGCGAGTTGTTCCCTGGCCAGGGAGGGCCCATGAGGTCCAGCTGCTAGGGCAAGGGGGTCTGCCTCACCCTCTATGATCGACCCACGTCATGGGCTCCTCCCATCAGCAAGACCCAGATGCACCAGTCCCAGTGGGGAGACCACACCAGTCAGAGGGGTCAGAACAGTCCTAGCACTAGGGGCCATGCAGGGCACATGGGGGAGCGGCCACCAACTCACTGCAAAATCCCTGAGTCTGGCGCTACTTTTTTCCAGTCAGTCTCACCAAGTCCCAGGGGTGACACCAGTTGGGCCTGCAATGGGGGACCGCTGCTGGTCGTCAGCCCACTCCCCAACCAGTTTTCAGGGCACATGTTCTGCTCCGCGGTACGGTGCCTGTCTCGTAGTCTGCCACTCCAGGGGGGTTCCAGCCAGCGACCCTGCACTGGCCCATGCAGCGAGGTCAGTATCAGCAGTGCCTGTGCGGGCTTCCGAGGTACCAGAGTTATATCTGTTATTGTTCTGGGAAGGTTCACAGCCCCAGGTGCTTCTCATATGACCAAGGCCTGGACCAGCCCACAGCCCCTCAATCCACTCCCAGGTGCCATGTTAGTTCGTTAGGCATGACGGAGCCAGGACTCGACACCGCTGGGCCTCCTGGAGGGGAGAATACTCGGCTGCTGCGGCTCCAGTCATTCAGAGTGCCATCCAGTCTCATTATCAAGGGGTGGAGCCTCTCCCAAGGCCAACAGAAGTTCTTTGGGGGAAGATTTGCTCCATGCCCTCCCAGAGTGCTGCTGGCTCAGCCACAGGCAACAATGGCTCACTTGCTTCAGAGAGGACCCTCCACTGTTGTGCAGGCTTATTACCTTGTCTCAGCTGCAGTGCAGTTATCCAGTTGGATTTTAGTCAACTGGGGCCGCGGAGTCACCGTTGAGTCTTCCCGGTCAAGATGCGGCATGTGGAGGTAATCAGCAGCAGCTGGTGTTTCGGATGGCAGACGGATCAGGGTGGTTCGTAGCAGAGCTCGTACTTCAGGCAAACGCCATGTTGGCTGCCTTGGTTATTTTTTGGGTGTATTTTTAGGTGTATTTGGTGCAGCTTATATCAGCCTCTACCAAAACCGCTGCACCCATGCATTTATGCATGCACAGCTACCTGTCTGTATGCTTTCTTTTTACACACAGACGCGGTAGCGTTATTATACACTTCTAGTATAAAGTTTGTGATTTTAGCTAAACAATGTACATAATAAACTTAAAAAAACATCTAAGTGCCTAATTTGCCCCCTAATTTCATGCCCCACCCCTTGCAGCTCTGAAGGGGCTGCAAAATGCGAACAGTCCTCAGCCCTTTGCTTCACAGAAGAGTCTGTGATTCTCCTGGGCCAATTAACATCGCAAGCACAGACGCTGGATTGTAATACACAACCATTTCTTTAAATTAAATTAAAAATAGCGTCTCTATTCTCCAGTAAATTGTAACCCTGGAAGTTTTATTAATTCCCACCACTGATGTGTTTAATAGTAAAATGTTTGCAGTATTCTGCTGTATTAAAATTTTATTTTGCTTGTACCAATGCACTTTGTAAAGTTATTTAATGTTGGCATGGGATTACTGCTTAAAGAATGTTTGCATGATGTCTCTCCTGATGTACTGGTGAGCAGCATGACCAGTTGTTCTTTATTTTAGAATTTTTATGTATCTTTAGGCTTGTGTGTGTTTTTTTGCATCTGCATGCTTGTCTGTTTCTGTTCGCACATGTCTGTGTATGTTTTCCCAGATGTCTGTTTGTCTAATTTATGGCCTTTGTCCTCAAAGCAGTCCGCTATTTTGCCCTACGTATATGGATACAAGCACAACTGCAAAGCTACTGCATGGAGAATTGATGTTTTGGGGCTGGCTGACTTTAGTCCAAGGCTTCCGATCAGCGCAGACCACAGTGCTGCAGGGCCAGCGGTCTTGTGCCTTCCTATATTATTGACCCACCTCCATCAGTCGGTTCATCCTGCATAGATGGTCCCTTGTAAAACATGCAAGACCTATTGTGTTTTGATCCATGTTTGCAGATGTCAAATTTTTTTAACCTCTACATTCCGCCATGGTTCTGACAAAAATAACGTGTGCACGGTTCGGACGGCCCCGGCCATCCTCCCACACGCCCACTGTGATGTCAGATGGCCGTGGTCCGTCCCACGCATCGAAGAGGTTAATCTGTTGAATTACATGAGGAGTAAATCATAATACTCCTATTTTTTTATCGAATATCGATTTGATTTACAACGTGAAGTACCATAAGAATAACATAAAAAGCTATACCTACCAATAGCCCCAGTCCTATTACCAAATAATCAGTCAGATGGCAGTGAAGAAAGTTCAATCATTTATTAAGCAAAAATACTCCATAGAGGAGCTTCTCCAACCCTCACCCATCAGGTGCGCGGAGAAGACTGTTGGCTCGTATTCAAACATGAGGTTATACACTTTTTAGTTCAACACATATAATCACTGTAAAAGGAAAAACACTAGTTGGCACTCGAGCTCCAGGGAAGGACCATATATGGCACACATTATTACTTCAAAGCTTAACTATTTATTACTCGGAAGGTCAGGAGGGGTGACTCCCTTTCGTCTTGGTGCCAGGGAGTGAAGGCACCGCGCCTCCAAGAATGTGCTTATCGCACCCAAAGCCAGATGCGACCTTGAGTCTCAGGACAGTTGAGTAAACAGCCTACGTTCAGCTGCTCCCAGTAATTCAGATGAACTGGGGCTTGACAACTGCCTGAGACTAACACGTGATCACAGCCCCTGTTCGAGCATAGGTTCGGAAAATGGCGTCTGTATGGTTCTCAGCCTACTCTGATAGCAGTATTAATGCAAGGAGTGAATAAATGCTGTCCTCCCTGCAAACGCAGGGGAGCCGCTCCCCATGCCCCACGGGACCCGTGATCTTCCTGAGTCACTGCCCTACTGCTCCGTCGGTTCGCCCCTGGTAACTGTGTTCCTGTCCCCCCTGCTCTGCCATCCTTTTCCTCCCTGGTAATTGTAATTGTATTTTATTCAATGTAAATTGCTTTTTCCTCATTTGTATTTGTATTTGTGCTATTGTACTGTAATTTAGGCGTCCCTTGTGGCCCTCTGTGCCCCCCCCCGCTCCACGCTTCCCACTGCTACTCCCTGTGGCCTGCCCCCTTTTCCCTTCTTTACCCCTTGCCACTTGCCCATTGGCCGCCCTGCTACCACCTCCCATCTGCTCCTCCCTCCCACTTGGTCTCTTATGGAGGCCGAGCAGCGCAGGTGAGTGTGACCTGACCCCAGGCCGCTCCCCACGCCGCAGAGCTCCCCTGATCTGCCAGAGTCACTGCCCCACTGCTCTGCTGGTTTGCCCCTGGTAACTGTGTTCCTGTCCCCCATGCACTGCCATCCTTTTACTTCCTGGTAATTGTAATTGTAGTTTCGTCATTGTAAATTGCTTTTTCGTCATTTGTATTTGTATTTGTGCTATTGTACTGTAATTTAGGCACCCCTTGCGGCCCTCTGTGCCCCCCGCTCACCCCTTCCTGCCGCTGCTGCCCACAGCCCCGCCCCCTTTTCCCTTCTGTACCCCCTGCCACTTGCAGATTGGCCGCCCCGCTCCTGCCTCCCAGCTGCTTGTCCCTGCCACTTGGCCTCTTATGGAGGCAGCGGGCGCAGGTGAGTTTGACCTGACCCCAGGCCGCTCCCCACGCCGCACGGCTCCCCTGATCTGCCCGAGTCACTGCCCCACTGCTCCACCGGTTCGCCCCTGTTAACTGTGTTCCTGTCCCCCCTGCACTGCCATCCATTTCCTCCCTGGTAATTGTAATTGTATTTTCGTCATTTTAAATTGCTTTTTCGTCATTTGTATTTGTATTTGTGCTGTTGTACTGTAATTTAGGCACCCCTTGCCTCCCTCTGTGCCCCCCCGCTCTCCCCTCCCCGCTTCCCGCCGCTGCCCACGGCCCGCCCCCTTTTCCCTCCTGTACCCCCTGCCACTCGCCCATTGGCCGCCCGCTCCCGCCTCCCAGCTGCTCCTCCCTCCCACTTGGCCTCTTATGGAGCTTGCGCGGCGCAGGTGAGTTTGACCTGACCCCAGGCCGCTCCCTACGCCGCATGGCTCTCTTGATCTGCCTGAGTCACTGCCCGCTGTTCCGCCGGTTCGCCCCTGGTAACTGTGTTCCTGTCCCCCCTGCACTGCCATCCTTTTCCTCCCTGGTAATTGTAATTGTATTTTCGTCATTGTAAATTGCTTTTTCGTCATTTGTGTTTGTATTTGTGATATTGTACTGTAATTTAGGCACCCCTTGCGGCCCTCTGTGCCCCCCGCTCCCCGCCGCTGCGCCCCTCGGCCCGCCCCTTTACTCTTCTGTACCCTCTGCCACTTGCCCATTGGCCACCACGCTCCCGCCTCCCAGCTGCTCCTCCCTCCCACTTGGCCTCTTATGGAGGCCGCACGGCGCAGGTGAGTGTAGCCTGACCCCAGGCCGCTCCCCATGCCGCACGGCTCCCCTGATCTGCCTGAGTCGCTGCCCCACTGCTCCGCCGGTTTGCCCCTGGTAACTGTGTTCCTGTCCCCCCTGCGCTGCCATCCCTTTCCTCCCTGGTAATTGTAGTTGTATTTTCGTCATTGTAAATAGCTTTTTCATCATTTGTATTTGTGCTATTGTACTGTAATTTAGGCGCCCCTTGCGGCTCTATGTGCCCCCTGCTCCCAGTTTTGCTGCCACTGCTCCCTGTGGCCCGCCCCCTTTTCCCTTCTGTACCCCCTGCCACTTGCCCATTGGCTGCCCCGCTCCCGCCTCCCAGCTGCTCCTCCCTTCCACTTTGCCTCTTATGGAGGCCGCGCAGCAGGCGCCTGCAGCGGGTGCGCCACGCCGAAGCCGCGCCAAAGGCAAGCCCGTCTGCGCCTGGACCGCGCCCAGTGCCAGTGCTGAGATACGACGCCGCCACCCTCAACACACTCAACGCAGGACTACCTGCCACCGAGCCACCCAGAGGCGCACCCACGGACCCTTCACCTGCCTAGCATGCAAATTCACCTGCCTCCGAACCTGCACCCCGCCCACCGAACGCAGCAACAACAACAACAACCACCTCAAGTGCATCCTCCTCAACACCCGCTCCATCCACAAAAACACTATTGAACTCTGGGAACTCCTTGATACAACAGCACCAGTCGTCGCCTTCCTCACAAAAACCTGGATGAATGCCTCCTTGGCCCCCGACATCGCCATAGCCACCCCGAACGGTTACAAAATCACCTGGAAGGATTGCGTCAACAAAACTGGAGGAGGAATCGCCATCATCTACAGGAACACCATCAGCGTCACGACCAACAACGAAGACACACTCACCGCCGCCGAACACCTACACTTCCAGATCCACACCGACCCCCAGAACACCCTCAGAGGAACACTCATCTACAGACCCCCGGGCCCACGGACACAATTCAGCGAAACCATCGCCGACTTCATCAGCCCGCATGCCCTAGCCTCACTAGAGTACATCTTCCTAGGGGACCTTAACTTCTACCTGGAGAAAAACAACGACAACAAAACCACCTCCCTGCTCGACAACCTCGGCAACCTCAGACTCAAACAACTGGTGGACAAGCCCACCCACCTCGCTGGCCATACGCTCCACCCCATCTTCTCCTGCAGCAACCACGTCTCCTTCAGCCACTCCACCAGACTACACTGGACCAACCACAGCTGCATCCACTTCACCTTCAAGAAATCCACATCCCACCACCACACGCTACAGATCCCCCGCAGATTCTGGAGCAAAGTCACCACAGACCAGCTGACCACATCGCTGAGCCAGAACCCACCTGTCGACACCCCAGACACCAACAACGCAGCACACAATCTCGCACAGTGGATCACCAACTGCGCCGACGACCTTGCTCCACTGAAGAAACCCCCAGGGAAGACTAGCAACAGAAAAACCTCATGGTTCACAGACGTCCTCAAAATCGCAAAGAAATCATGCCAAACCTTCGAAAAAGCCTGGCGCCACAAACAGACATCAGAAAACATGACAGCCCTCGAGCGCCACCCACGAATACCACCAGATGATCCACACCACCAAAAGGGCATCTTTCAAAGAGTGGCTGGACAACAACACCCTCAACAGCAAGGATCTCTTCAGCATCGTCAAAGAGCTCTTCAACCCCAGCGCCAGCAACAACAACCTCACACCGTCACAACACCTCTGCAACTCCCTCGCCACATTCTTCCACCGCAAGATCGCAGATATACACGACAGCTTTGGACCCCAGACTCCGCCTCCAGCCACCAAACCAACAACCCCCACCACAGCCTCAGCGCATGGACCCCTATCTGAACTGAAGACACCACCCACGTCATGAACCGATCCACTCTGGCTCCCCCTTGGACCCATGCCCTCATCATATCTTCAACAAAGCCGACACCATCCATTCCTCACCTCCGGAATGTCATTAACAGCTCCTTCACGTCAGCCACCTTCCCCGGAAGCTGAAAACACGCAGAAATTAACGCCCTTCTGAAGAAACCAACAGCGGACCCCAAAGACCTCAAGAACTACCGCCCCATCTCTCTCCTCCCCTTCCCGGCTAAAGTCATCGAGAAGACGTCAATAAACAGCTGACCGCATTCCTCGAAGAAAACATCTCACTCGACCCATCCCAGTCTGGATTTCGAGCCAACCACAGCACCAAGACCACCCTCATCGCAGCCACCGATGACATCAGGACCCTGATGGAAAACGGAGAGATAGCCGCTCTCATCCTCCTGGACCTCTCTGCAGCCTTTGATACCGTCTGCCACCGCACCCTAATAACCCACCTCTACAACACTGGGATCCAAGGAAAGGCCCTGGACTGGATCACACCATTCCTCTCCGACAGAATCCAGAGAGTCCGCCTCCCTCCCTTCTGCTCCGAAACCACCAAGATCATTTGCGGGGTACCCCAGGGCTCCTCACTCAGCCCAACCCTCTTCAATATCTACATGAGCCCCCTCGCCACCATCGCACGCAAACACAACATCAACATCATCTCCTATGCCGACGACACCCAACTGATACTCTCCCTCACCAAAGACCCTCTCACCGCCAAAGCCAACATCCAGGACGGAATGAAAGATGTCACAGAATGGATGAAGCACCGCCATCTGAAGCTCAACTCGGACAAGACGGGGGTCCTCATCCTCGGACAATCCCCATCCGCCTGGGAATCCTCCTGGTGGCCCAAGACGCTGGGCACAGCACCCACACCCACGGACCACACACGCAACCTGGGTTTCATCTTGGACTCCTCTCTCACGATGACCAAGCAAGTCAACGCAGTCTGGTCCTCGTGTTTTAACACCCTGCTTATGCTTCGAAAGATCTTCCGGTGGATCCCCACTGAAACCAGAAAGACGGTCACCCAGGCCCTCGTCACCAGTCGACTGGACTACGGGAACGCCCTATAAGCAGGAACCACAGCCACACTGCAGAAACGCCTTCAGCGCATACAGAACGCCTACGCACGACTCATCCTCGACATCCCTTGTCACAGCCACATATCCGCCCACCTGAGAAACCTGCTCCGGCTCCCCGTCAGCAAGAGGATCACGTTCAGGCTGTTCACCCACACACACAAAGCGCTCCACAACATGGGCCCTGAATACCTTAACAACCGCCTCTCATTCTACACCCCCACACGCCAGCTCCGCTCCACCAGCCTGGCACTCGCCACCGTCCCACCGATTCGCAGAACCACCACCGGAGAAGATTGTTCTCCTACCTGGCAGCAGGACATGGAACTCCCTCCCCGCACACCTACGACTGACCGAGGACCATCTCACCTTCAGGCAACACCTCAAGACCTGGTTATTCGAGCAGTAGCGGCACTCCCCCTCCCTTCAGTGCCTTGAGACCCTCACGGGTGAGTAGCGCGCTCTACAAATGTTCTGATTGATTGATTGATTATATATATATATATATATATATATTTATATATATATATATATATATATAAATATATATATATTCACTGAAAAAACCATAGGTTATAGACCATATATAGTTAGGAATTAGCATTTACAAAACCTTATCAGTGATGTCATTTTAGATGTCATCAGTGATGTCACTGACCATGTCATGAATGATGTAATATGTGACATGATCAGCAGTGGATTGCGGGTGAGCGATATATAGTTAGTGCAACTAACTATATATGCGAATTTCAATGGTTTTGTGTGAGTAAAATAAGGTTTTGTAAATGCTAATTCCTAACTATATATGGTCTATAACCTATGGTTTTTTCAGTGAATTTTTAAGGTTTTGTAAATGCTAATTCCTAACTATATATGGTCTATAACCTATGGTTTTTTCAGTGAATTTCAATGGTTTTTTAATAGCAAATATCAAAAGCTGTAAAATGTATTCTTCTTTTAAAGGAAAAATATATTTTATATGTATTTAATATAATTTTTTTATGTATATACATTTTGTGAGGGAACGAATTTATCAACTATCATGCTGAAGAAGAGTGTGGGGAAAAAAAAACAAAGAGGAGGACTAAGAGGAAAGAACAATCAGTCCAAAAATACAATTGCTTTAAAGCATGAAGTGCTTTTCCACATATATATATATATATATATATATATATATATATATATATATATATATATATATATATATATATATATGCGGTAAGGCGAAACGCATCTGTCGGGGGTGAGGGGTTTTCAATAAAACAATTTGTGAAATGGATATATATATTTATATATATATATTCACTGAAAAAACCATAATCTCCACTACGGCCCTACTGCGATGGGATGCCTGGTCTTCACCTTGGGGATGCCCAGTAGGGGTTATCTCGCAGGGAAAGCCAGGACGGGTTCCCAAAGCAAGCGCTAAGAGACCTGTCGGTGATTTGGCGCTATATAAATCGAAATTAAAGTAACATAACATAACATATGTAAAACATATTTATTTTGCTGAAAGACAAACATTCACTGGATGGTGTCATCAGTGATGTCATGAGTGATGTCACTGACCATGTCATGAGTGATGTAATATGTGACGTCATCAGCAGTGCATTGCAGGCGCGCAAGTTATAGTGAGTCCAACTAACTATAACGTGGAATTTCAATGGTTTTATGCCAGTAAAATTTCCAGCTAATTATAACTGGTGTGAAACCTATGGTTTTTTCAGTGAATTTAATAGGTTTTTTAAATGCTAATTCCTAACTATAACTGGTGTTAAACCTATGTTTTTTTCAGTGAATCTCATAGGTTTTTAAAATGCTAATTCCTAACTATAACTGGTGTGAAACCTATGGTTTTTTCAGCGAATTTCAAAGGTTTTTTAATAGCAAATTTCTATAGCTATGAAATGTAATATTTTTTAAAATAATGAATCCTATATTGTATATTTATGGAATACTATTTTTTTTATGTACATTCATATTTTTTTTGCCTTGGAGCGCTCCCGGTGCGCGTACCGGTGAGCGCACCAGTAAGCGCAGTATACCAGTGCGCGTACCAGAGCGCGCACCGGTAAGCGCTCCCTAAAAACATGTGGGAAGTTAATTTTCATAAAAACCACAGGAGACACTTTCACCAAATATAGAATAGGCCCTACTACATAGCAGTCCCATTTACCCAAATTTGGTGGTATTCCATTGAGCCATTTAGGCTGTAGCCCTGGCTAAATATCCTGAGGTAAATTACATGACAAAAACACATATGAAAGTGTTGGAATTTACAACCAATTAAAATGTTACTTACATTTTGTACTTTTATGTGCTGACATTTGATTGGTTAAGTACATGAATATATATGAAAAATGTGAGGGAAACACAGCCATTTTGACTAATACTACCTGAGGTACATTTTGAAAGAATTTTTACAGAAAACTTCAACTACTTTGAAAAAAGGTAAGTTGTTAATTTGGAAGGGGAACTATGTTGTGCTCTTTAAGTTAATTTGGGAAAACGTTTTCTGATAGTTATATACTGTCCCTCTGTAAGAGTTAGAGATTGAGATAGACTTCTCTGTTATAATTATGGATTGAGTTAGGCTTCTCTGATATAATTATGAATTTACTTAGGCTTCATCACATGCACTTTTTAATAGTTCTACTTCCTGCCTGAAACCATACAGTGCCCAAAAATTACTTCACTGTTAAAAACTCAGAAGTAGGTGTCTGAACTTAAACCCAACAGTACCCTAACTCTACTGATATAGTTATTTTTTATGCAATTTTCAGAAAGAAAATGGAAGGAGAAAAACAATCAAATGTTATTTCTTTCGAAGTAAAGGTGAAAAATCCAGAAGAGCAAAAAGGTGAATTTGATTTCATGGATGACTCTTTGGACCAACAGTTATTAGAATGTTTGGAACAAATTGAATCATGGACTAATAATTATGAGGAAATTCCGGACAATATTATGTTAGAAGTTTTATTAAATTTTGAAAAAGAATCAGAAGAATACATTTATATTTAATAATTTTAAATTGTTTCAGACATTATTCATTTTTATATGTAATTCATGAAGTAGTACCAAAATGAATATATTATAAAGTGAGACTTATAGTATACTGTGCAACTTTTTTGTGTTACATAGTAAGTTTACTCATAGTTACTACCTTTCTCCCACTATATTATCTCCAATGTGTATTTTACATCTCTTTTTCATCATAATGGAGCAGGATAAACTACCCATGATCCCCTAGGACTTCTCAGGGAGTGCTTAAAGGATCTGTTTCTGCTTTCCTGACAGACTATGGTATGGATTCCATATACCACAATAACTTCTGTAACAACATGCAAGATATCTACAGAGGAGACGGTGTACATTAAATTTAAGTCTCTGCATTGGTACCTACATGCAGGTACTTAAATAAAAAAAAAGAAACCAACAAAAAGAACATTTTTTTAAAACAGCTACTTTTTTTAAAACTGTCATTCTTTTTCCCCATGGTACGCTCCCTGGTACGCTCCCCGGAGCGCGTACCGGGCGCTCCCCCGCGAAAATCGAAAAAAATAAATATTTTTTTGGCCCGCGGGCTTTTTTATGGCCCCCACTTCAAACCTAGGGGTTCAGGGGGGGTCTACCCTGACCTCTTTTGGGCATTTACCCCATTGTTTTTGCCACCTCTTGTGTCTCGATCCTACCGAGACACAAGATGGCGGCCGCTCTGGACTGTTTGGAATGTTTACAGACACCCGAAAGCCAATCAGCTTTCCGCTCGCAAACTTCCGTAGCGCGCTGGTACGCGCCCCGGTGCGCGTACCGGAGCGCTCTTATAGATATATATATTTTTTTGAACCTAAATTACTCAAAATCTACTGGAGCACATATCTTGAGACATAGCAAAGGCACATCAGGCTACCAGTCCCTGCAATTTTGCCAAGTTTAGTGGAAATCCATTCAGCCGTTCGGGCTAAAAGTGAGGTTGACTGCCCTATGGAAATTAACATGGGGAAAACACGTTTGGGACCCCCCTTTTATCTCAGCCCCCGCTTGACGAATCCCCCCCAAAGTTCCAGGGAAAGACCGGAGCGCATATGGAGCTTCGAAACGCATCGGG
The DNA here is from genome assembly GCF_964263255.1 of Lissotriton vulgaris. Lineage (NCBI taxonomy): Eukaryota > Metazoa > Chordata > Amphibia > Caudata > Salamandridae > Lissotriton > Lissotriton vulgaris. The sequence continues at coordinate 273,277,429 of NC_141695.1, read as the reverse complement.
CAGATCCATTATGGAGCGGCATCTACAAGCGGATCCCCGTCCTCACCTACACATAAATCAAGCTGCTGCTCGTGTGCTACTCAAAGGTGGACAACCTTGGAGCGACATTTTACATGCGGCAGTCCAGCCGCGGAGTATGCACCACCTCGTCATCCCTGGGGGTCACGGAAGTAAAACAGCAGCAGTACACGGGATCGAGGACGGGCCCACTTGCTGGGTCCATACAGGACTTGATTGTGTGCTTTCCGCACCACACTTCCCATAATACACAGTCTCATGTGAGCCTCCCATTGGTGGGTGTGTCATATGGAAAATGGAGAAGTGGGTTAGCGGTTGCGCACACTGCTTCCGTTAAAGCCCCTGAAGAGAAGCATATGGAGCTTCGAAACGCGTCGGGCAGATCCATTACGGAGCGGCATCTACAAGCGGATCCCCGTCTTCACCTACACATAAATCCAGCTGTTGCTCGTGTGCTACTCAAAGGTGGACAACCTTGGAGCGACAATATATATATATATATATATATATATATATATATCGACACCAAACCAAACTTCCCATCAAAATAAGGCGCTGACTCCGTGAATCATAATCCAAACGATATTTATTGGCTCATTTGCTGCGTAGACGCGTTTCGGCGGCTTGCTCCCGCCTTGTTCACTACATCTGCATTGTCATTTTGTTACACTTTAAATACACATGAATGTTACATGGTTACTCAGGTGTTAGATGTGTTACAAGTTTCAATTGGCCCAGGGTTGTTATGGTTACATGTTTAACCCTCATGTGTGGACATAGAAAAGTTTCATGACTTGCAATATGTTACATCATGTCAGTCTTTCACCTATGTTTATGCACCTTTGTAACGCTCATTTGAACCACATTGCAAAGCGGTCTCAGTAATTCATTGTTACATGTGTTTAACCTCACACTTGTATAGTTCATGAAATTTGAGAACACTTTTAAAATAAAATAATTAAATAACATGAAAACGTGCGTCCACACTATTTACAAGTCATATGTACTCGTGTACTGTCTGCCATTGGTTAACTGATAACTACTGGTTGCACTAGTGGCCAGTGATGGTGATGCTGGAAACACACCTCCGTGGATTTCAGTGTGCGGACATGCTCGTAGGACTGGTGCGAGGAGTACAGACCCAAGTAGGTTATGTGGCTCCCTACCGCATGTGCCATACTTCTGATAATGTACGCTTGATAATGTACATACATAGCAGTATTCTAACTGTGTATTACAGTCAATCATTACCCCATATCTAGCGTCAGCTAAGTTAAATGCTGTTTGTACTATTCATGTCAAGCAGTTACATACTGGCGCAACTAGTTAATGCTATTCTTAACACAATGGGCTTCTCTCTTCTCCAAGTGGAGTATTGGCTCGTGACTTGTTTTAGTGTGATTGGAAAGGTGATAAGTAAAATTCACAAATTAAAAGTGATTCCTGGTGCTATTTGTGATAAGTTACGAGGAAAGGTGATTTGTTGCTGTGCATGTGGTTTAAAATCAATTTAAGTAGTAGAACAGCAGATGTTAAGGAATGGGTTCTGAGGGATGATAGGAGTACAGACTGAATTATAGGTGTACGTTTAGGGCTTCGTCCGCGTTCAAACCGAACGGGATTTTGGAGTTCAGAAGGATTATATATCTGGACTCCAGTCGGCGTAGGGCTAGTTTTCGATTCCCTCCTCTCGCATTCTTTGGTACACTGTCGATGACATAATATGTGAGATTCTGGGCATTACCTTCATGTAGCTGGTTGATATGCCTTGCTACTGGGTATGTAGGGTCTTTGTTCACTATTGCCCTCAGGTGCTGTAGTATTCTGACATGTGCTGGGTGGATGGTGGAACCTACATATCTCTTGCCACAGACACATGTCAGCACATACACCGCAAATTCGGTTTTGCATGAGTATTGTGCTCTTATGGTGTATGGTTTGTGTCTAAATGGTATACTGACTTTGGTAGTGTTGATCCCATGGTTGCAGGCTTTGCATTTGCTGCATTTCTTGAAGCCTTTTTGGTTCTGTAACCAATTCGTTTGTTTTTTGATTACTGGGGCATTGCACACCAGCTCACTGCGCATGGATTTTGCTTTTCTATAGGTTACCAGAGGACCTTTGCCCACCAACTGGCCAATAGTAGGATCGTTGTGTACTAATGGCCAGTGTCTTCTGAGAATTTTGCGGAGATTGGTGTGGTACCTGTTGTATCCTGTTATTAGCCTAGGTGGCTGTCGCTCATTTGTTAAGGGAATGTTCTTGTTTTTAGGAGGGAATATGAGTTCCTGCCTTGTTTTACTTTCACACTTGGCCTCTGCCCCCCTACAGGTTTTCTCAGTGTACCCCCTGTTTCTTAACCTAGTGAAAGGGTTCTTTTTAGCTTTTGTCAGTTCTTCTTGTGTGCTACAGTTTCTTGTCATCCTGAGGCATTCAGCATATGGGATAGACTGTTTCAGGGGTGTCGGGTGAAAGCTTTGCGCGTGTAAGATCGTATTGCCTGCTGTGGGTTTCCTAAATGTGCGTGTCTGTATACCATTATTCATCACAAATAACTCAACATCAAGGAATTGTATAGTATCAGGACTAACATTACATGTGAATTTCAAGTTCAATGCATTTTCATTCAATTCCTTGGCGAATTTTACCGCACTTTCAAGACTGCCCTGCCACAGAATAAAAATGTCATCGATAAAGCGTTTGTACATTACAATGTTATTGGTTATTGTTTCTGCGTGAGTGACTTGCAAGACTTGCTCCTCCCACCAGCCCATATGCAGATTCGCATAGCTGGGGGAGAAGCAAGTGCCCATAGCAGAACCCTGCATCTGTTTGTAATGAAGTTTGTCAAATATGAAGGTGTTGTTGGTCAAACACCATTCCGTCATTTCTAGAATCATGCGGGTGTGCTCGAAAAGGTTTATTGGTCTTTTTCCAAGGAAATGTTTCAGGGCATTGAGGCCGTCCTTGTGTCGAATGCTGGTGTACAAGGATTGCACATCTAGGGTCATGAACAAGTAGTTGTCTCTCCATTCCACATCATAGATTTTGGCTAAGAAATCCCCAGTATCTTTCAAATAAGCAGGTAAAGCCCTCACCTCCGGCTGTAGGAAATGATCTATGAAAATGCTTGTCTTTTCAAATAGACTCCCTATTGCAGATATAATGGGTCTGCCCGGTGGCACACTGCTGTTTTTGTGAATTTTAGGGATTAAGTATAGTTATATATATATATACAGACCAGAGGGCGTGCTTTGAGGCTGAAATGTATAGAAATAATGAAGGGACCATGCATGCAAGCTACCGTGAACAGGAACTACGGTTCGAAACGCGTAGGGTGTTTGTCACGTTTTGAAATAAAGAAACTGCAACAAGTATCAAGGTGTGTGCAGCGATTTTCTGGTAATTCATATATATATATATATATTCACACAAAGGCCCAAGCATTTCTGGAAGCACTCGATGCTGTTAGAAACCAAGGTTTATTAATTCACTGCAACCAGCATTAACATTCCGGAATTAAAATCACAGTGCTGATGCGTTTCGAGGTATTTATTATTATTATAATTATTGGGTTTTGTAAAGCGCATAGTCACCCGTAAGTATCCCAGCGCTCAGATCCGATAAGTCCAGAGGGGAGCTAAGGAGGGAGGGTAGGGGAGGGAGGGCGGCTGCTTCAAAGTCTTTAGGCAAAACCAGCAAGCTGTTTAAGTATTGTCCCCTCACTTAGTGGGTGTTGCTCAGTGCTCGGTGCATGCTGGTATATTAAGTACACACTCTCAGTGGGTTCCATCAAACTTCTTTGGCAGCATTCTTCAATACCCTTTGTAGGGTTCCGGGCAGTATGCTGGTCTATTGCGCCTTACCAGCATCGCCACTTCGATCGCGAATAGTTCTCACCGTGGCCTCTTCATTTTCAGATGGTGCATCCCAGCGCAGCAGACCATATTCACCTGGGGTACCGCGTTATCTTCTGGGCCGCAGGTTATATCAAGCATGGCCAGGGACTTCCTGATCAGAGAAAAAAAACAGAGGATGATGAGTCCGGTGCAACAGGGGTACTGCAAGCCTCTTGTTCGACTTTAGGGGCAACAGAATCTGGGGCAATAACTTGTGCTGCTGAAATAGCCCCTTTCGAGCCCGAGATACCTTCTCCTTCACCTTCTCCAATTACCTGGGCGTCAGAAAAAGGGACAAAACTAAGAACTCGCTCACTTTCCTGGGTTAGAACCCCTTCCTGGATTCGCTGATCATATGGAAGCGGGAGGGGTAGTTTTTTCAGATGTGACACATGGATCCAGTGTCGTTTGCCGTTCACCTTTACCGCCGTCCGCGTGGTCAACAAGATTTGAAACGGTTCAGACCAACGGGGATCCAAGCTGGATTTTTGCTGGTAATTACGAACTAGAACCCACTGTCCTGGCTCCAAGCGATGTCCAGGACCCTCCGGCAAGGGCTGCAAAACTTCTGAGACCTGTTGATGAATTAAATGGAGATCTTTAGTCAAAGCATAAAGATAGTCTGTCAACATAGGATACTCTATATCACGAAACGTTCTGGGTCTCGGGATGCCCCAAACATTAGCAGGGCACCCAAAAATGACATCAAACGGAGATAAGCCAGATTGGGAATGTGGGGGAACCCATATTGACATTAATGCCAGTGGCAGAGCATCTGGCCACTTCAATCCGGTACTTTTGTGAATTATTGCTAATTTGAGCTTCAGTATTCCATTATACTTCTCCACCAACCCAGCGGACTGGGGGTGTTGAGCCGCATGGAATATCTGTTTAATCTATTGTCCATTACAAATGTGAAGGATGAATTCTGGATGAAAGTGTCCCCCGTTATCACTCCTGATCACCCGAGGCAATCCATAGCGTGGGAAGTATTCCTTTACTATTGCCTTTGCTGTTTCCAAAGCAGAATTTTCCTTGATCGGGTAGGCTTCCACCCATTCACTGAAAGCACACAGCACAACCAGGACATACTTCAAATTATTTACACGCTCCAGCTGGATATAATCCATTTGGAGCACCTCAAAAGGCAAAGATGGCGGGTCAAAGTTTCCACTCAGAACAGGCTCCCTGCCCCCAGGATTATGTTGTAAGCAAACCATGCAATATTGCACCAAATGAGCAGCGGTCTTTGGAATATTGGATTTGTACCATACAGGATCTAATATTGCACAAATACCTTTTGCTCCAATATGTGCTGAACCATGTGCCATTGTTACCACCGCATTCACTAATGCATTGGGCAACAACCACCGTTGTTTTTCTGTCAAATCAATCCAACAATCATCTGCATCTAATTTCCCCACTTTCTCTTGCCAGTGAGCCAGCTCAATAGCGGTAGCTTCTTTCTGTATTTCTTGGACACTCTCCATGGTGTTATTAAACATCTCTGTTTAAGCCGCCCACCTAGCAGAGATAGTCACAAACATTGAGGTCATTTTGAATTTCGCAGTTTCCTTACCTACTTGATCAGCAAAGGCATTACCCTCACCCACTTCATCAACCACTGCTTTGTGTGCACTGCATTTAACTACAGCCGCCATCTCTGGTAATGTCAATGCTGTCTTCAATCGCAAAATCAAGGGGCCATGCTGTATTCGCTGACCATGGGAAGTGAGAAAACCTCTTTCGGCCCAAAGTCGGCCAAAACTACGAGCCACACGATGGCGTACTGGCTATTGGTGTAAATATTTACTCTCAATCCTTCACTTAGCTCACAGGCCAGAAGCAATGCCACTAACTCAGCTGCCTGAGCTGATCGATAGGGTTCTCGAGAAGCCTCAACTACAGTGTGAAGAGTAGTTACTGCATATGCAGCAGTTGTCGTGCCATCTGGTAATTTGAAAAAAGAGCCATCGACATACAACTCCCCTTGAGGGTCAGATAGAGGATTGTCTGTCAGGTCTACCCGTCCCTTGGTCTCTTCTTCCGTCCGAAATATGCAAACATGAACATCATTGTTCTTTTCCTTCGAAGGGAGGGGTAGTAACGTGGCTGGGTTCAGAGTGGCACATCGTTTATTCGTAATGTGGGGAGCAAACAAAGTCAATTCGTTACCTGTAACACGCGTACTCGTAAGGTGCTGGGTCTTTGTTTTGTTCAATAATGTATCCACAGCGTGCGGTACCATCACTGTGAGATTAGTGTTCAGAACGAGCCCATCCGACTGTCGAATAGCCACTGCGACTGCAGCAGTAGCCCTTAAACAGCTAGGGAATGCTCTTGCTACGTTATCCAACACCGCCGAGCAATAAGCACAAGGTCTCTGCTTACCACCAAATCCTTGTGTTAACACAGAAAGTGAGCAACTGTCCACCTCGTGTACATAAAGCATGAAAGGTTTTTGGCAGTCAGGGGTACCAAGAACGGGTGCAGAGCAAAGCGCAGATTTCAAAGAGTCTAAAGCATTTTGGCAATCATCAGTCCAGGGTAAAGGTTCATGCACATCTTTAGTGGTTAAATACAGGAGAGGATTAGTGAGAAGGGAAAAATTAGGGATCCATTGGCGACAGTAAGAAGTTATGCTGAGAAATGCACAGACATCACGCTGAGTACGAGGTACAGACATATTAAAAATGGTAGTCACACGCTCAAGGGTTAGTCTCCTCCCATCTTTTGACAGTAGATGACCTAGATAGGTCACCTCCTGTCAACAATATTGGAATTTAGAAAGAGATACTTTATTGCCATTAGCCGCCAAATGAGGCAATACTTGTACAGTGGCTTCCTTACAACCTTCCTCAGTGTCAGAGGCCACTAACAGATCATCGACATATTGCAAAAGCACATTACCAGGGGGTAGGACTAAATCATCCAACAATGTCTTCAAAGCTTGACTATAAATACTAGAACTCTCTGGGGAGAGCGACAAAACCGGAAGCTGCGACCAGATAATGAGAAGCCGAAAATATGACTGCTATCAGGATGTATCTGAATGCTAAGGAAATCTTTCTTCAAATCGATCACAGAGAAATATTTGGCACTGAGAGGAATCATAGTGAGAATAGTAGTGATGTCAGAAACCACAAGGTATTGGGGCACCACTATTTTATTAATTTCACACAAATCAATCACAAAACGATAAGTATCAACATAGTCAGAATCACTTCCAACAGGGACCTTTTTTAAGATCGGTAAAATGGGGCTGTTGCATACATTAGCAGGCGTCTCCTCCACCACACCCCTTTTGATCAGATCTTGTATGATGGAGAGCAAAGCTTTCTCGGCCGCCGGAAACATTTTGTACTGAGGTATACGTAGAACCCGAGCATTTTGTTTCAGAGTATTAGAAACGGATAGAATCCTTAATAATCCTACATCTGTGTCTCCTGTGGCCCCACAGCGTCTCTGGGATAGCAGCAAACTCAGGAGGGAGAGGTTCATTTTTGGTCAAACACTGCAAAGTATGCCTCCCCAGGGGATTGATAGTTAAATAAACACCATCAGGTGAACAATGAATTTTTGCATGAAATTTCTTCAGCAAATCTAAGCCCAATAAATTTTCACCACAATGAGAAGTCAAGAGAAACGGGGAGTCTACCGTACCTGGACTAATTGTGAATGGAATAGCTTTGGATATGGGGCTTACCACCAGAATTCCCGAAAATTTCACGGAAACATTATTGTGCCCGACATAGCAGCCCCTGGGACCGGAGAACGAGAAATAGAACTATTCATCGCACCCATATCAACTAAAAATGTTTCAGATGTCCCCATCAAATGCGCTTTTACATAAGGGCCTTGTTGATCAACTGGTACTGAGACCTGGCCCCCACTCTGTGCTTGGCTGTCCTATGTATAGGCATACCCTTCGGTTGCATCCATCGCCAAGTCCTAATTATAGTACTGCCTACCTCTCGGATTATCGAAATAATCATTTTCTGATCCGACGTGCGTCACCTCTTCTCGTAGCATATCACTGCGATCCACACCACCTCGTCCTCTTCCTCTCATAGCCCCATTCTGAGCCAGCTACAATGGACACTGAAATCGCCAATGCCCTTCTTCCTTACAGTAAGCGTACTGGTTTGGTCCCAAAACAACAGCAGGCCCTCTGCCTTGTCCGGTTCCCGCCCCCCTCGGGAAGAACCCTCTAACGCCTCTCTCTCTGCCTCGTCCTCGAACGACTTGCTGCAACAACACCCATTTCTTAAGATCTTTCATTTTCTTTTCCATCTTATCCTTACTCTAATTTTCTCTATGTTCATAATATTGGGCCATACTCAATATTACAGACGGCGTAGATGTAGTCCAGCTACTTTCAGCAGCTTGTAGCTGTGCAGAAACTTCCGGTAACAAATTGGTCACAAAACGATTAACAAATAATCGTACACTGCCTTCCAATGATAAATCCTGTCCACTAAAGTCAATGAATACACCTTCAAATCTAGTGAAGAAATCAGAAATGCTTTCATCTTTCTTCTGCTTACATGCTGTCAATTTATCCCAATCCACCTTACGAGGCGGAATTAAGGAATGCATGTAAGTAATAATACGGCCAGGTAACACCAATAGTTTGAGTTTTGGATTATCACCAGGCTTACATAACGTATCCCAATCTTTTATCTGTTCCTGTGTTCCACCTAACTCCTGAACATGCGCCTGATCATGCACCTGACGCCATACATCAACACGGACTAGCAATGCAAAAAATAGCTCTATATCAGCTAGGGTCATAATGGCTGAGGAAGCCGCTTCTTTGAGTTCTTTATAATAAGCCGTGGGATTCTAACGGGGTCATGTAGTTGTGATTTTAGCGAGAGGACTTCACTCCTCTTCCAGGGGGTGTAAACCCCATTGATCCTGCACTCGTGCCACTACACGAGGTCTAGTCACTACATCCTGATAATTTTTTAATTCCGGTATTTCAGGGTGAAAGATAGGATGGACTTCTCGCATAGGGTGCTGAGAGTCCCATGAGGAACATTTTTGGTGCATCCGCCCTCAATAACTTAATAAAACCTCAACATTTTTGTACACTTCCTCTGGTCTAAGTTCAGACTTATGAGCCCTGTCCTGAATATCATACAGCTTTTGGGGGGCCATTCGTCCTGCAAAACACTGTTCCCATAAAGTAATAAGACATGTGGCCATGTGTTTCAGGGCATGTTCCTGCATAACAGGCTCAAAGTCTCGGAGCGTGCTCCATATATCCGTTATAGTATAAATAGGATGTTGCATCCACTGGAATGACTGATTTTCAACCATCTGTTTCTCATTTAGTCCTACAGTCGAACGAGTAAATAACTTTCATGTGTCCAAATCCCCCAGAGCACCAGCTCGAGTTGAAACAGCTAGAGGTGGGGTCGTGCTCGCGTACTGGTAAGCCGACGCAAGGGTAGGGGAAGACGAAACAGCTGCGGACATAACTGAAGACGGCAATGTAACAGGCCATAAAGTGCCGTCTCAGACACAGAGGGAGAAAAAACAGAGGAAGTTCCCAGAAAGACAGGGGAGGGGGAAACAACAGGGGCAGAGGCTGAAGGGACCTGTATTGGAGTCGGGGGAACAACGGGATATATACGTTGTGGAGCATAAGGGGGTGGTGGACGAGTATCCAAAAATCCTCCATCTCATCCTCCGCTTCAGTTCTAGCCATGTAGGTCTTATCCACTTGCAATCTAAATTGCCTATCTGCACAATCAATTCCCTGTTCGGTGTGAGCTTTATCATAAGCAATGGCTTTCTGCGTAATCCTCTGACCTCCCTTCATTCTGCATAATTTCTCCTCCCGTATACGTCTACGCTTTGCTTTCTTCTGCCATAGGTTTAGGAAATCAAACATTGACAGTCGACTATGTTTAGAAAACAATCGATCCTGCAGGGAAATGTATCTTTTTCTCATCAAAAGACCCGGTTAAAGGCAATTGCAACTCTATATTATCCTTAGTATATTTATGCCACAGTGTGTTAAACAAGATAGGTGTAATACCATGCATTACATACATATCATAACTTGGGCTGCCCTCAGGAGGGGAAGGTTGACTTTCAGCAAATCGCGTATCATTAGGGCAGCAACAGCATCCAAAACAAATCAATTTGCTAACATGCGGCATAATGATTGCTGTCACGTATTCCTCGTTCAATCATAAAAACGTATTTTCAAACATGGCCATGTTCAAACATTCACAACATATTCAACCTCACTCTTATTCGGACAAACATAGAACAATAATATATATACATACAAAGATATTCAAAATGACATGTCTCTTTTCTGTCTTTCCAAAGTACAGAGCCCATCAACTCCTGTTCATGGAGAATAAATCAGAGAAAGAGAGGGTTATAATTTTTTAATACTAGGAAATAAGTAATCATGAGTTAACTTGTTGCAAAACGTTTCCGTCTAGAAGGATAAAATATAGATTTTGCATACATAAGGAGTACCGAAGAGAATTGCCGCCACCACTGGATCTTCACAAGACAATAAACTCTGCTTTCATCTTTCCAGCCCTGTATGTGCTCTTGATGAGTCTTCTTGTGGCCTCTCATTTAACTCTAACAGATGGTAAGAACCAGTGCATTTGTTTAATTTTTGGCACCAACATGTTTGAGAAGTGACCGGCTACGGTGGAGTTCCACGCCTCCACGTAGCACCTGGGCTTCCCCTTCCTTTGCTCCTCCCCTTCCACGAGTTTGATGGCGGCGGTGCGATGGTGGCGTCTATGCGGCTCCTGTTGAATCTCTCCTGAGTCTTGGCGCAGACCTAGTACAGGGGCTCCCGATGGAGACACACACATGGAATTCTGTGGGGCCGTGAGGACTGAGGCGCAGTGAGGTTGCAGGATCCGGCTTCCAAACTGTGGCTTTGAGTGATTGTTATTTCTTCGCCTTTTGCCTCTTGTCACCTGTCCCCCCACCGCCGCCGCAGCCTTTAGATTTCTGGCAGCGGCCGCAGTGTGGGAGGGACTACGTGTTCCAGTGTTCTTAGCGGCAGGAGCGGACATCGTGTGAGTGCCAGGTGCTACTGCAGCTGCAGGACTTTCTTTTCCCTTGTATTTTTAAATTTCTGACTCCGGTCGGGGTTCTTCAACTGCCTGTCTCCAAAGCCTGAAAACGTTTAATACCTTTTAGTACGTTTTTTTTGGACATTTTTTTCATTTTTTTCATCGAACAGCTGATCATTGGATATTGTCTGGATATTTTCATAATCAGATTGTGGACTGCATTCTTTTACAATTCAAAGCAGTTAAGTGATGGGGAAACTATTAACTGCGTGCACTAAGGCGAGAATACGTCGCCAGCAAGCTAAAGAGGAGGCAGATGCAGCCAAACGGGCAGGTATAGAGACAGGCAAGGAGGAGGCTCCTGGTGATATCTCTGAGAGTTCTGGTGAGGAGGAGGAAGAGTCTCTTGGCGACATGCTTACGGTGCTTACTCAACCTAATTTAGGAAATACTCATCCTAATTTAAGAAATAACTTCATGCAAGAAGCGCCTGAGGAGGCTGTGGATAATTTTAAGGTTATGTCGGCAGATCAGAGTGGGCAATCTATCCCAAAGAGCCTGAAGGCAACCAAAGAAGCAAAGACGCCGGTGGCTCTTAAAGCTCCCAAACAATTTCCTCTATTCGAAAGAAAATCCGGTATGTCAGCGCTTAATAGTCCAGCCCAGCCTGCCATTGGACTGATGTCAAACCTTATCTCAGAAATACCAGCTACATCTATCATTATGGCTCTTTCGGAAAACTTGGGATCAGCGCTAAAATCCACTGATACAACCGAATCTCTTACCTTCTCACGAAAAAAGTTTACCATCTGTTGGCAAAGGAACATATGCTTCAGTAAACCCTACAGTGCCACAAGTTGATCTCAGATCCCGGGCGTCATCGATCCACATAGTCCACATAGTCTAATTCTAGGGATGGACACCAAGACGGTCGGGTAATTTCAGATGTCTGTTAAAGATATGCTAAATTTGATTTTGGAGGAGGTGAGGGAAATGAAGCAATTCCAAAAATCTGAGCTGGCAGTTATTCATCTACGACTGGATAAAATCGAGGATTCAGTGTCCTCTTTCCCTGCTCGTCTTCCAGAGGCAGAGGCTAGAGTCTCTGACCTGGAAGACCAGATGGTTGAAGTCAAGAAAGAAGTCCAAATCATTTCCAAAACTTAAAAGGAACTAGAGACTAAACTGGATGATTTGGAAAACTATAATCGAAGGTCGAATCTTAGAATAGTAAGAGTTCCGGAAAAAATTGAAGGGTCTGATATGATGCAATGGGTAACCTCTTTTATCCATCATGAGGTAATTCCTGAATTTAAAGGGGACTTAATGATCACCCGAACCCATAGGGTTCCAGCTCAGCCGTTCCCTAACTCCACACTTCCCCGCACCATTTTGCTGAATTTCTCCGATGTTCGAGTCAAAGAGACAATTCTGTCCAAAGCCTTTAAACAAAGACAAATCGCTGCTAATGCCACCACAAAATGTCGAATCTTTTCAGATATGTCTGTCGCTGCAGCCCGGAGGAGGAAGGAGTTTGTTAAAATCTTGCACCTATTCAAAGCCAAAGGTGCCCAAGCCACGATTGCTCAACAATCAAAACTAAAAGTTCTGGCTAAGGGCAAATTGTATATGCTGTCAGACTTGAATGAAGCATGGGACCTACTTAACCGGATCTCACAAGTATTAGGCTTAGGTCAGGTACACCGGGGTAGGCGTAGTTAGAAGCACCAGTTGAGTACGTTAGTCAATGTTTTTATATATTTTATCTATTTTAAAGTATCATATGGCAAGGAAACCATATCTATTCATTTCTCTTGCATGAGAAAGAAGACTGCTCAATAAATACCACCTTTTATTGAAAACGCCCGTCTCTCTATTTCTCTGCACTCTGGTGAAACTAAGTATGCACGGTTGACTGAGTGAAATAGCTGCCTATTGTTTTCACACGACTATAGAGATACACTCTATTCTGAGGGAGCAAAGTTGTCATGTTTGTATGGTTGTCAGAAGATAATCCCTTCTTGTCTAAATCCGGAGAGTTAACTCTTTCCTGAACATTCGAGAAAGTTTCTAGTGACCTCTGAGCTAGCTGGCAAAACTAATAAAGTCTAATATAGTCAGTAGAGACCTAGTCAACCTCAGTCCTACGTCTACACTGCTGTTTATATTATTCCAATGCGCAGAGCCTATTGGGAATATAGGAACTACACTACATGGCGCCCAACATTTGGTAAGGCAATAATCTAACGCAAGACACTAGAGTAACTCATTCGTGCTTTTTCACACCGAACCCTTTTTCCGTAAAAACTCCAAAACACGTCTGGAGTGGGTGAAAGATTAATATCCGCCGGAACTTAGTAGGAAGAGATTCCTATGTATTATTTTTTGGTTTAGTCAACGTTGAAGGATACAGTGTTCTATAATATTGTGCACCTAATCTTTGTTTCCTTGAAACTTGATCTGCAACAAAGAGCTTTCTGTCAGTAAAAATGTTGGAAAGTGACGATGAAGCAGAGAGAGCTAAAATAGCGGCTCAGCTCGTAGAGGATGACACAACCATCCAAGACAATGACCCGAATGCTATAATCATTCTGGTAAATGTAAGAAGAACTATAACTCTTAAACTTATAGAGAATGAACTATCACCAAGAGGTGGAATTGTCATATTTGTGGTAAAGGCCCATGAATATCGGCAGACAGAGGTATTCTATTCATGGATACATTTTCCAGCAGCACACGCTATAACAAAAGAATTCCACTATTTCAAAATAGAGGAACCTCCGGATATATACACTCCTTTCGAGGACGTTGAAATCCCACAAAATTACCAAGAGCACCTGCTCTGGTTTAATGGCGCCCTAAAACATCAAAATCACATCACCAGGCACGGTCCACTAGGTAGACCAGGAGCAACGTGGCCGGTTCTAGCCAGCTACACACCACATCCAGACATTGATAAAATGCCAGCCCGGGAACTTTTAGCTCAGCTAAAACTATTAATTAAAATACATAGACAATTGGTCCAATATGTCATGCAGACTTCAACAGTCCAACCCACAATTAATATTCTACAGCCGACCCCTCATCAGGGGAACACAAACAAAATCACACCACAGAACATACAATCATGTCTTGGTAAAGTACCCACAAAACGGGAACAAAATCCATTCTGGTTGGCACAGAAAATTACTCAAATAGAAGCAGTATTTCCAGATACTACTCCTACTGAGAAACACAGCATTCTGACTATCTGTCTTCCAATGGGGATCGCACCACATGTGGAAGATGTGACACTTTGGGGCACAGTCTTTGCTTCAATATACACAAAAACACATGGTGTTCCATCTATGGCGGTTATACCAGATGTACTAAGACAGATTCAAAATGAATACGGTCCAGAACCTGCTTTAACTCTGGGTATGAAGTTATTGAAAGACTTCAAGCAGGTCTCGGCTATATTGTTAGCCAACATAAAAGGAGAAGCAGCATCTGTGGCGATCCGCCAGAAATTGAAGGAGACAGATATAGCAGACCAACCATTTGAACTTGCCAGAATCATAGAAAAATCCTATGAAGAACTAGGAAGAGATAGTATGGGTAGGAAACCGGTAAAACCCCAACTAACTGAAAATCCTGAAAAAACCTTTATTAAAAATATTCTGAATACTCCAAAAAGGAGTTGGGATGGTAATAAACAGTCCACTCCCAGGGAAAAACGATTCCAGTCCAGAGGAAGTTCTCCTCAACGAAGAGAAAAATCTCCAGACCGAGGAAACAAGTCTCCACAAAGAGAGCCCTCTGAGAAAAGATACAACCTTAGAAATAGGGATAATTTGAAAAAAAACCTAATAGATATCAAGATATTAATACACGTCCCTCTCGATCCCTCTCACTCAATCTTTCTCGATCTTCCTCACAGAAATCGGAAAGAAGAGAACGGTCAGAACACAGAGAAGAGCACGTCAAGTCCAAAGACAAAGAACCTGCTCATCAAAGTAATAAATCACAATTTCCCAGAAAGAAGGCAGCAAGTATTAAGATCAAACATGCCGAGGATACTGAGGACACAACTGAAAAATGGAGAGTGGGCCCAGACAATGCTAGACAGCGCAGCAGAAGTGACCATAGCTCGCAAGATCCTGATGAATCACCTGGAGACAGTGGACACGAATGAATACATTCAGGTGGAAACTACAGATATGAGGGTTAGCAAACCTCATAAAATATACGAAATAACATTGCGTATAGAGGGGGACAAGACAAGGAAAGTAAGGGGTCTCTTTTGGGATAACCTTTCGAAAGGCTATGACATCCTGTTAGCTGAAAAAGACTGGCCACCAGAGTTTGTCAGGGAGTGCCCTCATGGTGAAGAAATGATTATGCCTGCCTTCTCTAATTATATACCAATTCATAAAAAATATACACTTGCAAGAAAATGGGCAGTAGCCCAAGCCCCTGTATTATATAAAAATCATGTAGGATGGGATGAGGATTCGCCTCACCGCAAAATCCAGTTAAAGAATCAACCCACTGCACAAAGGCAATACCCAGTTAAACAAGAAGCTAAAAAGCAAGTCAAGGAGATTTTAGATCAACTTGAATATCAAGGGGTGATTGAAACATGCACCTCACAAATGAACAATCCTTTGTTTCCTGTCTCCAAGCCAGACGATTCATATCGTCTAGTTTTGGACTACAGACACCTTAACTCCTGTTGTAAAACATTTTCAGTACAAAACTCACACAGTGCAGCACTAATGAATAACAATGTGCGCAAAAAATATAAAACAACATTAGATATCTCTAATGGATTCTTCTGTCAAAACATTGCACCTGAAAGCAGGTATTTGAAAGCTTTCCCAATAATGGGGTCACAAAAACAATTTTGCCGACTCTCACAGAGATAAAAGAATAGCCCAGGATTATTCTCAGCAAGGGTAACAGAGTTACTACAATCATATGACGATGAGGCATTATCCTATGTCGATGACATCTATCTCACAGCTGATGACCTGGAGACTCACTTAAAAAGAGTGAACACCATAATACTTGGGTTCGCATCAGAGGGTTACAAATTCAACTTTAAAAAGTCACCAATTGCCCATCTAACTGTCCTGTTTTTAGGATATGAATTATCAAGTGAAGGCAAGAGCCTAGCTGACAATTTCTTAGAGAAATGTGCTGTACTCCAAGCACCAAAAACGCTGAAGAATTTACAATCAATACTAGGTTTCCTGAATTTCGGAAGAACATACATTCTTAAATTATGCAGAGAGAGATAAACCTCTCTATGAATTAATAAAACCAGATTTCAAACCAATCAATTGGACTCATAAATACACAGAGATTTTAAGATCATTGCAAACAGACATGTTAGCTAAAAGAAAATTGCAAACACGCGAAAACACACGCAATCTTGTAATCCGAGTCATCCCAGGAAGATGCGTATTCACATACCTGACCTCTAATGAGGGAGAAACAGTACCTATAGCTTACAAATCCCATTTGTACACTCAAGCTGAAATAAAATTCAGTTCTACTGAAAAAAATATGACTGCGGTTCAAACTGCTGTAGCAAAAGAAAGAGCCCTGGCCCATGGCAAGAGAATAACTGTCTATACTGCAGAATCAGCCCTTGAGGCATTAACAAGTCCACGCAATCTGAATACAGTGGCATTAGATTCAAAATGGATACAATGGGAAAATTCTCTTGCTACAGAAGACGTGAAATACTATTTTGACCTGAAACTGAAAAAACTAGATGATCTAGAATATGAACAAGAATATCCTCTGCCAATCGAAATTCTGCCTCTCGAACAGTACACATGTGTAATCTACATGGACAGATTTGCACAACACTACGAAGTAGAGGAAAAATCCTACAATGCAGCGTGCGCGATTGTTAAAGGTCGCTGGCGCTCTGGTAAATCTAAACAGATGATTACCAAAACTGAATCACTCAGAAACTGTTCAGCTCAGCGAGCTGAAATAAGATCTTTAAAGATGGCGATTGAAAATGCCGATCGTGAATTCCCGACACTAATAGTGTGCGATTCGCATTTCTGTGTCAAGTCTTACAACAGTGACATGCAGACATGTAGTAAAAACGGTTATAAAGATGACACAGGTGCCACAATAAAGCATAAAAAGCTTTGGGAACAAGTAGTTTTTTTAAAGAAAGAACTACAGAAGACTCACGTGATACACTCACTGAGTCATCGACGTGATGGCATTCATGTTGCAGGGAATTCATTGGCTAACACAGCCACAGTGGAAGCTGTTGAACCGGCTTCCGTAGCCACTGAAAAGCGTTCAGAAAAACATATAGATGGGAAAACCATGCTGGTGGTAAAAGCCTCATTAAAAGGCGATTATGCAGCATTACCTCTCAACTATCCACTCAGTAATACATACATAATTGATGCAAACTCCATTCCTTTTGCTCAAATCCCTGGAGTGGGGGATAGAGTCATTCCAAACACGAACCGGAGAGTTTTCTTGATTGAAAGCGCACACATGGGACTGGGTCCGAGGCACCAACATATCTTGAAATCTAATAGAATTAGAATCTGAGTACTGGTGGCCGGGAATGAGCGTGAAAATTTAAAAAAATTTGCAATGGATTGTCCAGACTGCAACAGAGATCCCATCTGTGAACCGGACCAGACTATTGCCAGGCCATCTTTGTTAGAAAGCATCAGGCTATCTATAATGCAGAAATCCAACCAGAGAAATGCATCCCCATAATTATTAAGACAAAATTAACTTAAAAATGTAGACCAGCAGCACTCGGCTGACGCCAGAACTGTTATAAAAGATTTGCGAGTCTTTATTGGCATACACGCAATTAGTATGCTACATTCTGATCAGGGTCCTGCGTTTAGCTCTTGAGCTTACAAAGAGGCCATGAACAGCATGGGCATTGCATTGCGGTACTCTTCTCCCTTCCATCCTGAGGGAAATGCGGTAGTGGAAAGAAAAAACCGGGACATAAAGCAATCTATAACGTAGAGGGTATTAGGTTTGGGTGATGGGTGGGTCAAACATTTAACAAGTGTCCAACGTAGTCTTAATAATCTGCCAAGAAATTCTCTAAAAGGGCTCATTCCATATGAACTATTGTTCGGTACTAGAATGCACATTCAGGATCTTGATTGTCACACTTCAGTGGTAGAAGAAAAATCCTTTGATATCAAAGGCTGTTTTACAGGATTTAAATGAAACAAGAAAAAGCCTGAGTAACAAAGTTGAAACAACAGCCGACAACCACTGAAGAAAAACCATCTGTCCCAGCAAGACCTGTCTGGATTCCAAAGATTGGGGATCTGGTCAGAGAGAAGATCGCGGTGAAGAAGGAATTTGGGCCTTCTTACAGAAAAGCAGTACCTGTCTTAGCTGTCAGCGGAACGAGATCAGTTGTACTACCGCCCCTTGCTTGTAAAAAGGAGAACCAAGTTGTTTCCATCGACCTGGTAAAACCACAATCATGTGGCAAATAATAAGTAGTAGGCCCAGTGGACTCCCAAGAAAAAACAGAATAATAAAATTTGCTACAATCCAAGAGGCTCATACTGAGAGACTAATCACATTTGATAAACCTGCAGTGAATAAAAAAGTACTATGCAATAATGCCCTGGAACTTGTGCCTCTTGAAACCCAAATTGCAACAGTTCATCAAGAAACACCAGTCTACAATGATGTAGCCTCTGAGTATGCTAATGAAACAAAGAAAAATGCAAAAGCAAATGAAAATCCAGAAATAATTCCAACAATTGCTAGAACTGCATCTGGCTACTTCATCAATTTCGACGACTTTTCTGAAGATCCGAGCGAGAATGAAGAAACGCCTGCAACAAAACCTTTCAAAGACAAAGTAATTGAACTTTCTCTCCAACTAAAAGAAGCATATCTGATTTCACCATGGATTGAATTATGGATTGTGTTAGGTGTACTTACTCTCCTGCTTTGGCTCATCATGGTTCTATGTTTGGGAAAATTCATTGATGGAAAATATAGTACAATGGACACAGCAAGTCAGAACATCAACTTGGTCCTAAAGCCTCACACATCCTCCCACATCGAGAAAAGAGAACTGTCATCATTAAACATCTCAGCCAATCCAATACCTGGTGGGGTAGCATGGGACAGAACTGATTATGACATTTCTGGCCCGGTTGAGCTCTTGAAATATCCAAACTAGTTCAAGGTTTCATTAAGTGACTTTGTGACACCAAGTACTTTCGCTGATGATTGGGACTTTGAAAACAATAATATGATGTCAGATTTAGTAATGTCAGCCAAATTTACTGAACATGATTACTTACAGGGTTCATCGAATTATGAAGAGTTATGCTGTTATAATCATTTTGGTGATCACTATTTGCATAAAACTGCACAGCCTAGAAATGTTTTATCTTATAACCAATGAGAACACTATCCAACACCGCCAAAAAGAAGCTCGAAAACATTTTATGAGAAATTCCAGTACTTCTCAGAGTTTAACAACAGTGATCCAGAAACGTTTTATTTTAAAATGTTAACTAGGACAGGAATGAAAACAATGTTGACAAATACTAAATTGATTTATTCTGAAAAATGTTATGACAACATTTTTACATTTAGTTTCGAATTTTGGAAAAACTACATTGAAACAAAAACGATCTGGGGTACCAAAGGATGGCAAGTACAAGGCCTAAAAACATTATTTAGGGCCTGCATGATCCCAGAACAAATGATATTCTTGAATGACACAATTCAACAAACTACTTGTCTTGGCCTAGTTAAGACAAAAGACTTAAATACACCGTCTTTTCCGAAACTCATAACTGATAGTGATAGCACTACAGATATGAAGATAGACGTATCCCATATTTTACACAAAAACAGAACACATCCTGTTTGGAAAAAGTGGTTGATCTGGCCAACAGACACAAATAACTGTCAAGATAGATTCCTGAACAAAACACAGGGGTTCAAAATGACCAGGCCAGACCCAAGATACTCCCAGAGACAACATCCAGGGATAGTTACAACATACAGTGTAGGGAAAATATGCCTTGAGTCGCTACAGAAATCCACACTGGCTGAAATTAAGCAACACTTGACTTTACCTAAAGACGGTGCTGAGCTGCGTGATTACATACTGGGACCACGCAAACAGCGTCAAAAACGTTTCATATCGGCCGGTATATAAGCTGCATACAACGAATCTTGGAAAGTAATGCAAATCGAAACAGCATAAAAAATACGAGAAATTGATTGTATACATTTGGAAAATTAACTTTCTGTGGTGGACAATGGGTTAACAACTCTGCCCTCCAGAATATATTCATTGGACAGCATTGTATCATCTGCTATTGATATAATGGAGCAGGACTTACTAATGTTACAACATGGTCAGTCTCAATTACGTTCTATTGTACAGCTTGGTTGGACGTTGCAAAATCTGCATTCAGGCTACGTACCATGGCATTTAATCAACACAACATCATTATTCGGTATCTTTAACCTTACTGAAAAACAAATCAGTTTGGCACAAAAAGGAGCAGACTATACGATTCCGAGCATTGAAAACTTGAGAGATTACCATTGACAATGTCAGAGAGACATGACATTGAATGGATAATATACGGAACAATCTCAATTCCGATAACAACTTTCCAGTTTAAATACTACCAAGAGTATATACCTGCGGGCAAGTATGAAAGGTTGGGTAAAGAATACATCAAATCAACCTGGGGTTTACCTTATATACACAGATGTTATAGTGAAGGGAAAAAGGAGGTATTCCTTAGTAGTAACAATTGTAAAAAATCATTAAGCGGTACACTTCTGTGTCAAGGTATTAACTTGCATGGAGCCTGCGAAGGGTCTTCAAATAACCTTTCATGTCACCTGCATGGCAAGCCTGCAAAACAGATAGAGCCATTTTTTTAGACAACTTTGTAACAGGAGTTACGTTTTAATAAGTGACCACAGCTGTCGTTTGCTGTATGCAAGTATTGTATCCACACAGCAATCCAGATATGGGGGCTGCATTATGGCCTTCGTTGAATATCTCTTCTATTCAAATTGATACTTTAAGCAGAATGAAGTCTATTCTTTTACAGACAACTGTGCCTTTAACGTCATCCAAAGAAATGTATGATCTGCAAGTGGCAAGAACATCGGCAGAGATACATTCCCTTTTATCGACAAATTGCCCCGTACATTTCGTAGAAATGTTAAGCCAAATCTTAAACATGTCTGGTACCAGTGGCATCGCACATGTATTTAAGACTGTTTTTTCGGGACTGTTAGCACCCTTTGAAACAGTTCTGGGCATCTTCCCGAATTTTGTCCATTCTGTCTTTGGCGGCCTACCCTTAATCGAGGGACTCGTGGCAGGAATTTTATTTTTGTTCCTTCTGCTCCGATATGGCAAGCCAATCCACAGACAAGACTCCAGCAACGATGGAAGAAATGATCCTAGCAATACAATACCGAGACCGTATCACTAAGTCGATGGGAGTAGCCATGCTGTGCTTTGGACTGCATGGGCTATTACTGAATATGGATATGAATCCTATGCCTTTATAAGGATATTGGCCCAGAGATCTGAATACAACCTGGTTTCTTTCATTTAGACCAATCTGGCAGGATTGCATCTTACCTGTGCTTCGATGTCTGCTATGCGGAGAAGAATGCGTGTTGGACGTCTGTCTTACACTACCATCAGCAGTACCAATGGATATCGATACTTTGCTAGGTCCTGTAATGACTCATGCATCGTGTTGTCCCCAGCGGCTACCAATTCTGATGACGGCATTCGTTGAGACTTCACCACTACGAGTAGGTGGCGGTGAGGTACGAGAGGGAAGCAGCACCAAACAGGTACAACCTTCTGTGAGCATTGCTGATCCAAACATTGATGATAGCAATCATGCTCCAAACTGCACAGTTGCAGCATTTTCGAACTTGGTCGAACTTTCACCTGATGTTGTAGACCAATTTTTTGCGAGTCTGTCTGATATGATTTTCTCTCCTAACAACAAGAATAACATTTAAAAACAATGATCACACAGCGTTCCCTGAACTCTGAATTCGCCCTTCAGTTTTGATAAACAAAGCTACTAAAAACATTTGGAACTATTTTTTCCCCTGAAAGCAAAATTATTTTTTCCATTTTTTCAAAAATATTTACCTTTTTTTTTGGCACATGGTACTCTGCTTGAAGTTGAACTATTCTTAGAGAACAGAGCTTCTATTTTTAGGATACTAGAGACAATATTTTACCTCAGCCTCTAGCACACTCTAGCACATATACAGCATTTTGTATAAATATGTGATGGAATGGTCTCGACCTTCTTTTCTGTATTCAGAGCCATTTCATGTGTAATTTTCGCAATTCATTCAGCTAATATATATATGCATTTAACTGAATGATGACACTGCTTGAAAACGTACAGTAGCCAACACTCATTTTCGTGTATTTACCATATACCATTTCAAATGTGAAATATGTATTTTGGGGTGGGTTGTAAAACACACATGAATCGTTATATGTTTACTATTGCTTAGTTTTTTTAGTAATGATGAACATTAATCCGTGGAGTGGGTGTTGTATTTCTATCTAGGACCCTAATTCGATATTCCCGATTCATGCCCTTATGTGGTTATAATTAATAATATCCTTATAAAGGCATAGGATTCATATCCATATTCAGTAATAGCCCATGCAGTCCAAAGCACAGCATGGCTACTCCCATCGACTCCTAGAAAGCACAACGCGTTCTTTAAACAAACCAAGCCTCCAGCAGCCCGGGAAATCCCCCCCTGCTTTTGTTTTGATTTGAACAAGAACTCCTGGAGTCCAGAAAGAACTGTTAGTTCTTAGTGACGTCTTATGTCCAAACTTACGTCAAACTCGGCACCTTTCAGGTATAAATATACCAACAGTTGCCTTAAGCAAACACACGGTGGTTTGGAGCAGAGCGGCTATCTACTTGCCCGAGCGCCAGCTGATGCGAGAGCCCACGGAAGCCGCCCCTCCCCTTTGACACGCTGGAGAAGCTGCTTTTTCTCACGCCGAGAAAATCCAGCTCCGGGGTTCCCGAGTCACCCTTGCGGGTTGCTGGTAGATCGAGTCCTGAAGAAAGAGATACCAGACCTCCCACATTCTATTAGCAAGGTACGGAGCTGACTAAACACTTAGGAAAATTCTTGATTCAGATTCTTGGCAAAAACAATCTTAACCAACTTAACTTAAACTGCTACTTACTTACTCCTTCCCAAGTATTAGGCTTAGGTCAGGTACACCGGGGTAGGCGTAGTTAGAAGCACCAGTTGAGTACGTTAGTCAATGTTTTTATGTATGTATATATTTTGTCTATTTTAAAGTATCATATGGCTAAGAAACCATATCTATGCTTTTACAGTATTATTTCATAATACTACTTTTACTGTACGTACTTTACTTCATGATAAGTAATGCAATTGTGGCAATTCATTTCTCTTGCATAAGAAAGAAGACTGCTCAAGAAATACCACCTTTTATTGAAAACGCCCGTCTCTCTATTTCTGTGCACTCTGCTGAAACTAAGTATGCACGGTTGACTGAGTGAAATAGCTGCCTATTGTTTTCACAAGACTCTAGCGATACCCTCTATTCTGAGGGAGAAAAGTTGTCATGTTTGTATGGTTGTCAGAAGCTAATCCCTTCTTGTCTAAATCCGGAGAGTTAACTCTTTCGTGAACATTCGAGAAAGTTTCTAGTGACCTCTGAGCTAGCTGGCATAACTAAGTAAGTCTAATATAGTCAGTAGAGACCTAGTCGACCTCAGTCCTACGTCTACACTGCTGTTTATATTATTCCAATGCGCAGAGCCTATTGGGAATATAGGAACTACACTACAATATGGGCCTCATTTCGGGGTTTTTCGTCCTCTACAGTATCTCAACAGGGGGTTGCGCTCTTCTTAAATAAGAATTTGGAGGCTGAAATTATACAGTCAGAAAAGAGCAGCTCATGCCAATGGTGTTGGGTTACATGTTTAGTTAAGAACAGACATAGGCCGATTACCTTTGTTTGTTTTTATGCCCCAGTGGATGATAACCCTCAGATTTATCAGGATTTGTTTCAATCATTGCTAATGGTGGGAGGGGATATCGTTATTGGCGGGGATTTTAATATTCTCATGAATACAAAATTAGACTTTACTACGTCCTCAAAAAAACAGCTCAAACCTAAATCTCAGAGATCAATCACTAATAATATGACAATACTTGATCTGTGTGACCCATGGCGTTTATAAAATCCACAAACAAAAGATTTCACCTGCTGGTCGGGCAGGTTTAAGTCCTCCTCCTATCACAAAATTTTTCATAATGGCTTTTCGGATCATGCGATGTTAGCCATTGAGTTCAATTTGGGAGAAAATATGAGAGTTCCTAAGCAATGGGTATTTAATAAGACATATTTACAAGACGAAAACTGGATCACTTCACTTAAATTGGAGATTATGGATTTTATTGCCCGTAATTCTGGTACGGCTCCTCTTCATATTATTTGGGATTCGTTAAAAACTTTTATTCGGAGTATAGTGATAGGTAAGGATGCAGCTGATTGGTGTGCCACCAGGAAATCTAGGAATCTATTACAACAAAAAATTCAGGCTTTAACTTTGCAACGACAATCTAACCCCTCGAGTAATGTCCAAAATCAATTAAACAAAGCTAAACGGGAACTTAGTTCTAACCTATTCGCAAAAAGCGAAGACATTTTCTGTATACAATCACAAAAAATCTATGAGGAAAGTAATTTTACCGGTAAATTCTTGTCCTGGCAGGTCAAAGAGCAAGCCGCTGCAAATCAGATCCGTTCTTTAAAATGCCCCGTTACACATAGTGAGATGTCACAGTCGGGGGCAGTTGGCTCCATTATGCTCTCTAATTATCAAAAGATCTATAGCAAACATCACGACATAGACTATCAAAAGCTTTCTGAATTTTTGGGTAGATATGCGATGCCCTTTCTCTCCCAAGTAGATCAGGAGACAATGATGAGTCCATTCTCTAAGGAAGAATTGGAATCAGTAGTTATGGACCTTCCAATTGGTAAGGCTCGTGGCCCGGACGGGCTCCCTGACGAATTTTTTGAGGCCCTTTTTAGTTCTTTTTCTGATTTGTTTTTGCAATTGTTAAATTCTATGCTGGATGGTGGGCAAGCTCCAGATTCTTTTCGTGAAGGTACGGTAGAGAGCTTTTTGAAGAAGGGGAAAGAATATAAAGATCCCAACTAATATAGACCCATTACATTATTGAATTCAGATTACAAAATTACTACAAAACTACTATCAATTCGTTTTAACACTATTGCTGCCGATTTTAATTCACCCGGATCAAAATGGCTTCATTGCAGGTCGTCAATTAATTACGAACACCCATCATTTGACCGAGGCGCTAGACTACTCTGAGGCACGGGGTGTTTCAGCTTTAATTTTACTGTTAGACGCAGAAAAAACTTTTGATTTGGTGGTCTGGGCAACACTTTTTATTATTTTAGAGCACTTTAGAATACTGCGACAAATTATTAGTTTAATTCAGAATTTGAACACCGGTGCCAAAGCCAATGTGATTATTAATTCTGTTATGGTGGGGTCAGTTTCAGTTAAACGAGGCACAAGGATGCCCTTTGTCATCTATTCTTTTTGCTTTTTTTATTGAGCCGCTAGCTGTCGCTATTCAGAACTGTGTGAATGTTGCTCCCCCGAATCTTTCTATGGCCAAAATCCAATTATATGTTATTAATTAAACCAGACTTGCAATCTCAAACTCATGCTTTACAGATTTTTGAAGAATTTGAGGCTTTAGGTGGCTATCGCATTAATAAAAAAAAGACTGAAATTATGGTCTGGGGGGCTCAGACCCAGAACTACATCCAGATTTAAGCGGCTGTATCAATTCAAGACCCAAATGATATCTGGGGGTCCTTTTCTCTGCTTCAGTATTATATTTATCTACACTTAACTTTGATCCTCTTCTTCAGAAAGTTCACTCCATGTTTGCCAGGTGGAACCCATTGCCATTATCTATCTTGAGCCGGGTTGCACTGATTAAAATGTCTGTACTTCCGCTTTTTAGTTTTTTATTTTCCACCATTCCTTGCTTTTTGCCCGGCACTTTCTTTTCAAAAGTAGAATCTCTGTTTTCATGCTTTGTGTGGCGTAAAAAAACTCCTCGTACTTCAATAGGTACACTCTATGCAGATACAGAGCAAGGAGGTCTTTCGCTACCAAATCTTAAAGACTTCTATAATGCATACTTTGCACAATATTTGGATAGATTTAAAATTGAAATTCACGGGCAGGATATATTTATTAATTTCTTTTTTCATAGAATTTGTCGTGAGGTTCAAATTCCCTTCCCCCTCCAGGTACCTAAATCACCTGAATTTGTTTGATATAAGACTATGAATTGTTTTTTAAAAAGACGGGATGCCATGCTTAAAAGATACTCTCTCCCGCACATTAATTTAATGACCCCTTTAACCCCTTCGATGCTGATGACGAGCTGAGCTCGTCATCAGCTACGGCGCTTGTATGCTGATGACGAGCTGAGCTCGTCATGTAACGCAGGTTTTCGAAAAACCCAGCACACAGCTGGAAAACCGCTAGCGCGCAAGAGCTTAATGAATATTTTTGTCTCTACAGGGATTAAAATTGGATCAGAAATAGTTGTAAATTGGGAACGTGCTGGGTTCAATATATTATCAGATTTTTTAAGGGTTGGAACGTGGATAACTCAGGGAGAGATGTCACATTTAATCCAAGGGCAATTTTTTGTTAATAGGCTCTTATAGTTTGATTTATAGAACTTTGGCGCAATTGGACCCAAGGTACATTAGCACCCCCACTCAGTTATGGAACGATCTTTTTCTGACTGTACGGGCTAGAAAACCCGGGGAATAGAGACGGTGCTTAGCACGAAGTAGGGAGGAGGATTTGAGTTTAAAAGCAATTAAAAAATGGCAGGAACAAGAGAACCATGTACTATCCCGTAGCACCTGGAAGACCATTAATAAATTCAATTTCAGTATATTGAGAGGTGCCAATTGGCGTAGAATGCTATTTTTTAGCAAATGGCTTTTAAATCGCATTCCGGCGGCCATCGCCAAAATGTATACTAATACTTCAGCCAACTGTTTTAGATGCCTGCAAGTCGCTCCAGCCAATTGTCTCACATAATTGCACATTGCCTTAAAATTAAGCCATTTTGGAATGAGATTTTCTTTTATATTCAAACTTATTATAAGATTAGGATTACATGCAATGCTAAATTAATGTTGCAGACCACTTGGTAAAATTGATGTATATAGCGATGGCAGTGGCAAGATCATTGATATTACAGAATTGGCGGTCAACACAGGTTCCCTTGATCCCGGAATGGTTTCAAAAAATGAAGAAAGTTAGAACGAGTGAATTACTTTATGCACAACGAATAGGAGGGGTGAGAAAGTTTGAAAACATTTGGAGATCATATTTTGATTACTCATGGATAACAGTATTAAGATCAAAAAGTATGTTTCCTTCCCTGTTTTTCTTCGTAAATTTGGCCTTATGTTAAAATTTTGTAATTTATGCTTGTATGCTCTGTTTCAATGACACCAAGAACTTAAATAAAAAAATTAAAAAAGAAAAAATGTTTGAGAAGTGAATACAACTATTAACCTATTGACTTTTTTAAATAAATCTGTTCCTTAATCTATTGTCTTTTTTTTAACTCTGTTCCTTACTCTAATTTCCTTTTTTTTTTTACTCTATTCCTCCATTAAAACCCCAGCAGAGAGTCTGCGATCTTTAAATGTGTTGGTTGTGTAATGAAACATTTGAATATCTATGCTTCGATGTATATAACTGAACTTAATAAATTTATAAATATTAAAGAAGTGGCTAAATACAAAATATCCCTTTGGTAAAAAGACATGTAGTCATATGAAGCAGCCCTTCTTTATGTAATGTAATATGCTCTTATATAGCGCTCTGTCACCCAACGGGTATCCTGGCGCTGAGAGAGTTAGCCTTGATGACAACTAAATACTAGTCTGTGAGGAAGATACAGGGCAGATGGAAGCAAGATAAAACTGTATGCTGCTCCTCTTCCTGGGAACAGCCAGGTTTTCAGTTTCTTCCTAAACTGCACAAGACTATCAGTTTGTCTGATATCCATCGGGAGGTTGTTCCATTTCGGGAAGCCACCATACTAAAGGCTCTCCCTCTCTGTTCTAGCGCTCTTGAATTTTGTTGAATTTACTAGAGAAGCTGAGGAGGAACAAAGTTTTTTCGTGGGCGAATACCATGAGAATTTCCCCTGTAGTGGTTTTGGACCCAATTCCTGGACAGCTTTAAAGACAATGCAGAGAGACTTATGTTGTATTCTTTGCTGCATAGGCAGCCAGTGTAAGTCTCTCAGTGCCAAAGTTGTAGAAGACCTGCAGTGTCAATTTAGCACCAGTTTGTCTGCTATCGTTTGGATCCTTTGCAAGTTCCCTATCTAAGAATTTGGAGCTCCAAGGTATAGGGAGTTGCAATAGTCCAGCCTGCTCATGATAACACTCCTCATTATTTCTATGTCAGGTGTAGTGAGAGTATCTTTCTTTGGACTCTAATTAGGGAGAAACAGGTACCCACAGTATTATTCACCTGCGAGTCCAACTGAAGATTGTTGTCCATCATTACCCCTAGGTTACACACCTATTTAGTTGGAATTAATGGGGTGCATACGGGGGTCAGCTGGAATTCCATAATTAGTGGACGGGCTATCTTGCTTGCAGTACAATAGACAACCTCTGGCTTGTTTCCATTAAACTGCAAGTATTTCTTCCTAAGCCACTTGGTAGTGCATTGCATGCTCTCATGGAATTTTTCCATAGACACTGATTGGTTCCCTTCTACCGAAAACACTAGCTGCGTATCATCAGCATAGTTGAGCACTTCCACTCCAAATGAGCTAATAAGGGTAATAAGTGGTCTCAAGTAAATATTAAATAAAATCAGGCTGATGTCAGACCCCTGTGGAACACCATATTGGAGAACTGTTTTTGTAAATGAAAAAGGCCGAATGCTCACTTTCTGTGTCCTATCTGTAAGATAAGACTGAAGCCATTTGAGCACCCAACCCTTAACTCCAATGCTCCTAAGTCTTTGAAGCAGTATACCATGGTTCACAGTGTCAATTGCAGCTGATATGTCCAGCAGTACTAAAATGACTGTCTTCCAGTACAGCTTTGCAGTGGCTGTGGAGCAGCTCAGACTGCCTCATGTTTCTTCTTCTGTTGCACTCTCCGACCTGAATACCATAGATTTAGCTCCAACTCTTTATTCAGCGAATGCTGTTAATCGGTTTCCTACATAATTCTACTGTGCCAGCTCATGAACCTTGCCACCATCGTCTCTTTTAAGCCACAGTGATTGTAGAAGCAGTAAGTCTGGGTGAAGGATCCCCCATCCGTAGGTATAGAGGTGATAGTGTGTGTCATGACCCACTGCAGTGTGGGTGTAGGGCAAATGTAATTCCTCAGCTTCGAGGTGAATCACTATACATTTTACTTTTTGGAACTCTATTGCGCTCTATATTATTGTCTCAACCATAAAGTGTTTTTCCTTGAAGGTGAACCCTTCTTGTATGGGCACAGCACAGTGAAAATAGGAGTTTGCCTCACACCATACCAGCCCTAATGCTTTGTAAATAAGAACCTAATCTGACAGGCTCCATGTTAAAAACTCTCAGCAAATGGACAGTGGGAATACAGGCACAAATATGGTGACAATCACATAGAGATGCTGCAACCCAATGGAACTTCTTTAAAATATATATATATAACAACAATTATAACTCCACACTGTTGTAGAAACTCTTAAACATTTCACATGGTGTATGTAATGCTCTTTTAAACGCATGACCCACATATTATTTTTTAGAAATGTATGCTTCTATAGATGTATTTTTAAAGGAGCTTTTCAAAGCTTCTTGAACATTTAAACATACACAATAAATATACAAATAGCAGCCTTCTGGACACTGTAGATTATGCTAACATATTTTCACTAAGCAGCCTAGCATGGCCCGAAGTACTTCGAACCACTGTGTTCGCTCACAAACCATACTTCACATAATTTAGCAGATTGTGTTTGCAAAGAACAAGTCAACCTTGCTGGTTTACACGCTTTCTCTGGGCTTCTTCCTCTATGAGTCATATTATGGAAATTACATAAATACACTGAAAACACTTAAAGAATGACTTAGTAAGCCCTTACTCAAATTCTGACCTGTCATTCTTTTCATGTTCAAAATCGTAGACACAGGATTTTAGTAACACAAATCCCAGAAAGTTTTGTTTATTTCAGTATTTGTTTTTATGTAGATAAGATTAAGATGAATACATTTTAGATTTTAATAGGACACAGGTAAAAATTAGGATCCAGCTATTCATAGCCCTATCTGTGTAGTAGTTCTGGACTCAGAAGGCTGTCATTGATTCTAGAAGACAAGGATTAGGTTGTATCCACAACCAGAATCTGAACTCTATTTCTTCCAGAGGTGTATCAGCTACCACCCAAATTTGGGACACATGCTACTTGCCAAGTGTGGACACCCAGGAGGTCAGAGATAGCAAAGGTGGACTATATTATTTTTGGATACCTGATGTATTTTGGGCTCTAATCGTCTGTAATACCATCAAGTGTGTAGTTCCTTGAGTAGAGCTTTGATCTAGCTCTGCAATAAAACCTATATTTTCTCTTTTAGGACCACCTGGCTTGTCCTGCCAGCCCAAAATAGAAACAACGTTTGTCAGGCCATCTGCCCTAAATATGCCGGACAGTCAGATCTACTTCCACCAACAGCTCCCAAACCATAGGGCCCTCAGGGTAAGTATTCCCATGGTGAGGCCGGCAAGGATGCCACCAGCAGAAGTATGATGGTCCATCCCACTCTCAGTTAAACGGACGTGAGTTTGGTGGGCATGGTACTCTACCCTGTCTGTAATCTAATACCCTGTTCGCCAAATTCTAAATCGGACCCTAGGCTCTGCCATTTGTTCGGTCTCCGCTGTGCTCCAGGTTTCTCTCTAAGGGATACATGATTGCTTAACTAGAGGCATAGCAGCATCATAGTCTAAGACCCAGAGGTTGTCACTCAGAAACATCTCAGATGGGTCCATTTCGACATTTCCGTAAGCCTTTGTATATCATTCTAGGTTGCTCCTCATTTGCACTCCTCTGCTCTGGGGTTTGGGGCTACTGTTGAGTTTCTACTTTAATTTAATGTTTACTGGTGTTGCAAAACTTCGTTGTGTGTACACCTTCAATCTGTAAGGACTGTAACGAAGAAGGTGGATGCAGAGTTAGTGGTCTGGTTATTGAGTTCAAACCTTCCACAGCACATTCTTGCATTCCCTACCACAATACCTTCTGTTCTTGTATCATTACCGGTTAATGATATACAGGCAGTATGTGGGGCAGGGCAATGCTATATTTGGAGCCAACAGGGAGAAGACTATTTTTGAATAAAAACTATGAAGCATTTTACTTTGCTGAGAATTTCTAAGGCCATTGGAATCATGACTGCTGGTCTTAGAAATGAGACCCACTCTCTTGGTAAGGATGGTGAAAAGGAATGATAGGATATGGGTAATGAATTTATACTCTGGCCTTTGGGATGATATCAAGAATAAGGTCACGACCAATGCATTAGGAAGCCATAGTTTGGTGGCTCTGCAGAAAATTTAATGTTTTTAAGGTTTTGGATAGCAAACCCTTCAGCTGAAGAAAGATGTTCATGAGGTGCTCAGGATATCGTTCAGCTTCAACAGAAATGCAAGTATTAACTTTTTTTTCACAACATATTGATCATGCCCGCTCTCCCCGCCCCAATGAATCACTCGCCCAACCTTGGGTTGTGTCCATCTGCTACTGTGAGCAAATTATATACTTTGACCTTTTGCCTCTCTCTATGCTGGGTCTCCTACTCATCATTCTGAGCTGACACTTGCGTACGAAGTCCATTGGAGTGGTGTGGCTCACTGGTGAGAGGCGGCAGACCCGGGAGCAGAGGACGGCCCGGGACCAGGGTTCAATTCCTGACGCGGCAAGGTCATGGACCAGGGTCAGCGGAATCGATAATTCTCACCTCAGTGCCTACTCTAACCAGGGATCACACTCGGCAACTCTGGGCATTAGCTTGCCTCATCTCCACAACGGCCCCCCACATATGCCTGGGATGCCTGGTTTCACCTTGGAGATACCCAGTAGGGACCATCTCACAGGGAAAGCCAGGACGGGTTCCCCAGCGGTCTACAGCGCGGAGATACCCCATGTGGGGTGATTCAGGCGCTTTACAAGACATCATTACATTACATTACATCAGAGACCCTTGCACAAAGAAGAACAAAGACCAAATGGCGTATAAGTACTTCTGGACTCAAGGAGAACCTTTGCCAAGGAGATGAGCTGGAGAGCTGTGAGGAGGAGTACTGCCCCTTTGCTGTGTGCTGTGTGGGGTTGGCCTTCAGTTGTTGCTTCTGCCAAGGAAGGAACAAAGACTGGAACTTTGCTGTGAACCTGCTTGAAGAAGAATCTCCAAGGCCCTGTGTTTGCTGGCCTCCTGTTATAAAGTCTCAGGGACACAAAGACTTCACCCCCAGCTTCCCTGAACTCTAATGCTGAGAGTTCTGGCCTGCCGGATGATGCCTATTACAATTTTGGGCCTCTGGAGGTTGTTCATGCTGTTGGGAACTGTAAGCAACTAGAAAGAAGCAAGAAAACCTGTTTCTGACACTGTCAGCGACACCGCTGTGATGCTGCGATCTGCACCAAGGCCAGGGGCACTGCTCGTGATGTGTATGACACGTGGCCTGGCCTGCACCCCAGCTCCAAGGCCCTTCAATGCCTGCAGTAAACAGCATTCTTGACACCAGTGCTTGCACTGACTCCGTCACTGCCAGTGCCTCCATCCTGTTATCGCGCTGCCGATTACCACCCAGGGTGACTCTGCAAACTTTCCCTCTTCGCATCGCCTCACTGGAACCGACACCTTAGCGCCGAAGCAACCAACTTCCACTGTCCTGGCTTCGACACGTCACCTCCTCGCAGACATGATGCTTCACCTTCCCTGTAGCAGCGAGGGACCTTTCCTCAACCTTGCCACCGACGCCTCACCTCCACGACGCCATGCATGTTCATAGACTTTGTTATCCAACGGTATTGGTTGGGGGTCCGTGTGACTCCATGTCTGATGCCACGCACCAGAAGGTAGTTTCAAGGGTCCCTATTTGGACAAAGGTACCTACCTCTGGCAACTAGAGACCCCCAATTTCAACATTGGTGCTCAGTCGTGAGAATTTGAACCTGTATTTGTACTTCACCCACAGTGAATAGTGTAGATCACTAGTTTAGCGTGACCGCTATGCAACTACATACTGTGTTTTATTTTTGGTTCTATTTTTGATCTGACCCTTGAAGTATCCACACACCATGAATTACAAAGTCTGGTCTCTGCGGGGCAGTCGTGCTTTGCCACTGAACCGCCAAGCAGAAGTGCTCATCTGTAACATTCCAGGACAGTCTCAAGGAAGTGTTCATCACCCATCTCGTCTGCACTGCTCCGGGTGAGTAGGAACTGTTGTTAGCCCCACATACATTGAGGTTTGCTTGTGTGCCCTCTGACTTTGCCTCACTGCTCCACCACATAGTGGTGGGATCCTGACTTTCTCCTGCTGTCCCAACTTCTTTGAGCTCATGAGGGCAACAGAGCAACCATTTTATGCGCCCCAAAGTCACAGGATCCTGCCAATCTTGCACATACACAGAAAAAGGACAAGTGGGACCCGGGTTCCACTTGCAATCCACATACAAACAAAATGGAAAGAAGTCAAATGAGGTTAATGTCCCTCCTTAAACTCCCTGTCTCCCCCACCACACCATAGAAATAAAAAGAGGACCACCAGAAGCCAAGCTCCTCACTCAATACCAGATTGGAGGCCATCTTGAAATGGGCTGGCTCATGTTCAACTCCACTCAAGTACGCTGCTTTGAGCTGTCCCTCCCTATACTAAATACACTAATATACATTAGTGGAGAGCTCACCCCATATACCCTCCTTTACTAAGACCTACCCTCACAGCAGAGCCAGTTGAAGCTTGCAGGACTCCACCCATATTATACATTGGGCCTACTAAAGCAAAGCTAGGAAATTCACCTGTCCTTACTCCTATAACATCTACGAGCTACCCTTAAAAGGATATATGATGCAGACCTCCACAGAACCCTCCATCCCTGCACCATTCTCCGTTATAAAATCTCAGGTTCAGACTCCAACTCCATTACTCTCCCACCGAACCGCTCCTAAACAGTGGCTAAAAATCTGAAACACAAATTGATTAATCAACTCCTTGAACTGTTTATCATTGATATCTATTACATTGTATCCATAGCCCTGAGAAAACAGATTTCATCTTTTAAACTACACATCCTGAAAAATGGAACACTTCCTAATGACATAACTTCACATTACCAAATCCACCAACATCCCGTACAGACACAAACTTACAATCTCCAACTTGCCCACGTTCAAAGGCAATGCTACCAGTACCATCCTCTTTAACCTAACTATCATGATGCAAGCCAATGATGCCAACCTATGCTCTTTTGAATCCATATTCCTTTCACTAGAAATGTACCATCTCACTAACACAAACCTCATGCTCCCTCAGCCACTCCCCAAACAAGATTCTACACAAAATGAAAAAAGCATGAGTTACACCACAAACTCTACTCCCTCCCTTCCTGATAACTCACCTTGCCATCATCATAACCGGTACTAAAACTAGCAGACCTGGCAGCTCACCTCTCCAATTTATAGTTAGAGGCTATCCTACACCCAAAGTCTGTGTTCTGCTTTGTGAAGTAGTCTGCTCATATTCATTGATAAATGCCTGCCATCCTAGTCTACCCGTGGGTATTCTAGAAACAAATCACACGACTGAAAAAACCTGTGAGCAAGAGTATGATCCAAACTTTTGCACTTTAATCAATACTACATATAAAGTGCTGACATTTTTTGAAAATGCTTCTTTAACACATGACAAAAATGTTGTACACATAACAGTGTGTTATTAATCAAACAGTTATATCACATTAATTTGCTTTTAAATACATTCTCAGCACATAGCATTGTGTGATATCATGACTTGTATGTTAATGTTAATGTTAATGTTAATGTTAATGTTAATGTTAATATTTATTTATTAAGCGCTCGTACGCCCTAGAGCTTCATGGCGCTATAGGAGGGAACACATCTATATCCCAATACATTTTTGGGTGATTTCACACTTCTTCGGGGGCAGCTGAAAATACAAAAACAATTAAATACCACATAGAGAACAGTGACTCTTGTTTGTATCAATTGGACAGTGAGAAATGCCCACAAGTCCACACCACTAACCCTCGCTTCCACAATATAGTCTACTAACTTACTAACATTCTCACAAGCCCAGCCTATAGCAGCAGTTCAACTCATAATACCAACACCAATCCTATCCCCCAACCAAACAAATCCTCTGACCAACCCCTATACAAACCTTCACCCCTCCCCTGCTTCAGAGACCTCTTAGGACTGCGACTGAGTTGCTCATGTTTCCAACTCCTACTACCTACCCTCCATGATCACCAAGACGCTAATGATCCCATCTCAAAGGGACCTACACTACTCAACAAGACACAGTCACATAGCTGGACCACAATACCTCAACTACAAAGCTCAGGGGCCAAAAAGAATGAGTGGTATGATGTCTTGGAGCAAAGCGGTGGACCTAACCAAATCTTAAAACCTGGAACTTGCAAAACCCAACCCCTCCTCTAAGATCATGGTTGTCACGTAGGGAGAAATCACACTCAAACGAGAACGACCAGGTCACTAGCACACTTCATCATATCCCCCTGACCTCCGCCCCTCAAGATCATGAGAACAGCAGAGAAACCAAATGCTTGCTCATAAACTGCAGGCCTGCAACCAAACATGTAACAGAAGTAGCAGGAGCCATCTTGAACCACTACATTGACATTGCATTCACCACAGAAATATGGCTTA
The DNA here is from genome assembly GCF_964263255.1 of Lissotriton vulgaris. NCBI lineage: Eukaryota > Metazoa > Chordata > Amphibia > Caudata > Salamandridae > Lissotriton > Lissotriton vulgaris. The sequence continues at coordinate 273,241,326 of NC_141695.1, read as the reverse complement.
ATGAATTGTCATACCCAATCATGGGCACTAGTTCTACTAGGATTTTAAATCATTAAGAAAGGCTGTGAGGGCTGCCATAGTCGAGGCATTGCCATTATTCAAAAGAACAACATCAACGTGTGGGTAACAGACACCTTCAACTACAACTCTTTTGAATGTTTCATCACCACCATAGGGATGAATGACCACACTAATATGATCTATCACCTACTCTACTACCCACCAGGACATGCACTCTCCTTTGGTGAACACCTTGAATATCTGATTACACACTTCTCACTCTTATGCACAAATAACATCAACCTAGGAGACCTCAACATTCACTAGAATGCTGGAAGCACTACTTTAATCCAATCCTGAAATGACCTCCTGCACAGCACTGCAAAGGTAAAACCTATAACACAGGCTTAGCCCTGGATGCTCTCTTAGCTCAGGTAGAAACACTAACTATTGACAATATCCTCCCCGTCAATTGGTGGGATCATCACATCATTCTGTCCCATATCAAAAAAGTGTTTCATCACCCAACTCACGCACGGACATTTCTCCAATGGGTGAAAAACGTAAGACAAATTCCCCTAGCTGACCTTAAAGGACGACTGAGATCACTACTTCCCCATCATCAGACAACCTCTCAACAACAGAATTCCACCCACTACGACTCAACAATGTCCTCCATCCTGGAGAAGGTAGACCCCTCTTAAACTGAAAAAAATGGAAAACACACCCTTGAGATCCTTGTTTAATGAAGACCTAAACACTGAAAGAAGACAGCTTAGAGCAGCAGAAAGACTCTGGTGAACACATCCATCCACAGCCAACCTTGATCAACTGAGGAGGGAGCAAAGAAATTATAAAAAATACACCATGAAAGAAAAAGCCATCTTCTTCTGCAATGGTCTAGACATGGCCAAAAACTGCCCCAAGGAGCTTTTTCAATATAATCAAACAACAAACACTAAAAAAAAACTCATACCTCCAAAGAATGGTATGATACCTAGGCCAGCATCTTCAATGAAGAAATGTGGAAGATTGAGCTCTCCCTTGAAGACCACAACAAGTTAACCAATGAGAATCATTCTCCCAGAAAGGAAGATAGCAAACCCTCATCTCTCTCTATGGCCTTGCTATCAATGATCCCTCCACAAGGCAACAAATGGAGTAATTGAATCTAAGGGCACCTCACAACTCCTAGAGGCTGGGAGGTATCCAGCGCACTCGCAAAGGCGGACATTTCTGCTCTGCTGGCTATGTCCAAACTCTCCTCCCACTGGGCAGTACCACTCCCAGCATCCTTGATAAACAGCTCACTGTGCCCTATCCCTCCTCTGGACTAAGATTATAAACAGCTTCCTGATGACTGAAGTGATGCCAGACTGTCTCACGCTCGAAAAAGTCATGCCACTGCTTAAAAAAACGGAGAAGATCCGCACTACAGACCTGTCTCTAATCTCCCCATCCTAGCCTAAACTCTAGATAGATGTTTTCTCTCACAACTAAACCAAGACATACAGCAGCATTCTCCTGGACCGTCGTCAATCAGGCTTTAGAAAAGCATGGAGCACGGAAACAGCTAAACTGAACATAGTAGATGACCTAGAAAAATACCTGGATGCATACCAATGCTGCCTACTCACACTACCAGACCTATCAGAGGCCTCCAACACTGTTGAGCACAATCTTCTCTCGGATTCCCTACAAAAAAAGATTGGTGCAGACGTGGGGGTCCTACGCTGGTTGCACATCTTTTCTACATAACTGCCTACAACAAATAAATATACAAATCTGACCTCTGATACAAGAGCAATTATCTGGGGTGTCTTCCAAGGATCTGTTCTCTTGTCCACATTGCCCACACTGTTCAGTAGATACATGGAGCCCCTCACCATCATGCTCAACCAAGAAAACATCCACTTCCATCTATATGCAGATGAAACCCAGTCCTACATTGAATTCTCTGTACTAAAGGACAAACACTGGCTAAATGCCTCCCTCAAAGCAAAACAATATTGGCTAACCTCCAGCCACCTACAACTCCATCAAGATAAGTTATAAATTATTCTCACATCAAAGACAGAGTGGTTGTTCATATGTAAGAATGGATGACGTCTGAGCTGCTCTAAGTCTAGCAGATTTCATCAAATCTCCAGGAATCACCCTGGACCCCAAACTCATCATGAAAGATTATCTAAAGAACAGTGTTAAGATTTCCTTCCACAACCTGAAACTTCTAAACATAATTAAACCCTACCTGCCAGTGAATGATCTTACATCTGCCACCCAATCCCTGGTGCTACCCAGATTAGACTACCGGAAAGCCACCTTCACTTCCCCTGCCATGAATAAATGAATTGGCTCCCAATGGATGCTTGCTGCAACTTCAGAACTGCTTGTCTGAATCACAAAGCCCTTCACACTGGGAAACCAGCCTACCTCACTCCTAAACTCAAAAAAGCAGACCAGCCAAGAAAACTAAGACGCTAACTAAGACGAAAAGAAACACGCTACTCCTCATTCAGTCTAAAGCCGACGAACAAAAACCACAACATTCTCTTTTTCGAGCAATGCCCCAAAAATCTGGAACTCCGTTCCAGTTCATATCAGGAGAAACCCCTTCTTCTTGATCTTTAATAGACAGCTAAATGATCTCCTCCTCATCTAACATCTCAATGCGCAGGACAACCATCGCCCAAAAGACCTGTTCCCCTCCACTTTAATATTCTTGCTAAATCGTGCTCAAACTTTGTTTTGATTTTGATTCAGTTGAGCTGCACTGATTATATGAGTTATCTGTCATGAACATGTACTGATGTAAACCACTCTGATATTCTCTGGTCTTGTCAGTACTAAATAAAACTCTTAAATAAAAATAAATACATCTCACCAAGGCCCAGCTCCTTCTCCAGCCACATCACATTCTAATGTATGTAATCTAGTATGAACCGAGCCGCACACATGGTACAGTAATATATAATATGTACAGATGGCTACCCTTAAAACAACGTGTGGCATTTAAGTCCCTCTGCATTGTCTTTAAGGCTCTGCACGGACTCGGACCCAAACCTCTGCAAGCCCTGTTTCTGTGGTACACTCCCACCAGAGACCTACGCTCATCCTCGGCCTGTCTGGTAAAGGTACCCAGATTCAATAAAGCCAGAACCGGGGGCAGATCCTTCAGGGTTGCAGCGGCCAAGTTATGGAACAGCTTGCCCACTGACATACGTCAGATTTCACAACTTCTTCCATTCAGGAAACGCATCAAGACCTGGCTTTTCCCCCAATAAATGCCCGTCTGACAGTTTTCCCGGTTATCCGTCAGCAGAGTATTCTCCAGCGCCAGGAAGCCTGCAAGGTATCAGTCGCGCTTTACAAATACTCAAAATAAATAAAATAATAAATAAGATGTGAGATGATCTGTACACAATAACATGGGCCCCTCTACACTTCAGAGCTAAGTTTGTCTATTTCAGACCATAACGTAGGGATCAATGACCCTCTCTGATTCATGGCCATTAAACAAATGTCTCAGCCTGCAAGTGATGCAATAAGCTTTCCAGAGCCATGTGAATGGCTCATTTATCGGCTTACTCCATCGCTAATGTTAGCAGCTGCAATAACTGATTATGAAATAAGCTGAACTTCCTGCTTTGAAGGTAGCATTGTCTGCTTATTCCTTTTGTTTATTATGTTTGTCTTTTTGCGCATGCCAACGAGTTCCCGGAGTTTCCATCAGTAAATAAGTGCAATCACTGATCCTAGCCAGGTTTAATTAAGTTTAATTTTAAACAATATTTGCATTGGCTCTCCTACTTATTAATATGACATTGGGAGCTTTTCACCTACAGTGTTGGGTACTTTTGTATTCAGCAGAATATAGGTCTGATTCAAAAAGGAAAACTCACACTTGACTTCTGTGTAAGTGTACTGTTTTTTAGCCATTGAGAAAGTCCTATTTGATAGAATGTTTATGACTGTGGAGATTCTGCAGTCAGGGCAGAGACCTCCGCACATCTATTATAGAACTATTACATTGGAGATTGTAAATATCAACAAAATAGTAAACTTACACAAACGTTTAAGATTCCTTTTCTGAACTAGGCCCGATTCACTTCATTCTGTTGACGTTTCTAGGAGAAGGAAGTAGCCATGTACCTTAGGGTTAAAGACCGCAATACGTTATGCAAACGGTGTATATGGCATTAGCTGGTAGGAATTACTAAACAATGTTTGAGTTGGTTTTTACCAGGAGGCATCACTATCTGGGTGTATGTCAATATAGCGATTTCTTTACATCATCCTACAAAAATATCGAATCTAAAACATAGACAGGTACTAAATCATCAAGAAAATATATATACGAAAGAAAAGCTCAATTTTTCCTAACATTACGTAGATGTAGCGTGATAAAACATATGCGGTAGTTTAAAAACAAACTTTCCCAGGATATTTAGTTAATTAAGCCTCGCAATTTGGTTCTCCATTGGTGTAGAATCCATTGGGCCCCTGGCAAAGTGAACCGTCTTCACGATGGTTTGGGAGTCAATGGAATGATAAACCCAGATTTCGGAAGTGTAAATATGAATTTAATACCACGAAATTTCGTGCACAAAAAGTAACCAAATAGTTAATACAGGTATGCGAAGCGTATCATTTTTCTTCGTTCCTGATAACACCCTTCCTTCGCATAACTCAGTCAATATGGCTGCATTGTATCCATATAGGCAAAGCCGTTTGGTACTATGGTAGTACTAACTTCGGACACATGCACAAATCCAAACAACTTCAACACCAGAACAATTAAAATACAGTAAATTACAGCCCAACACCACATAAATACAACAAACTTCACTACAACAAAAGACACCACTCAATAATAACACACAACATAAGTCAACAGCATTGCATTTGCATCACAACACAACAACCCAAAGCATTGCAATATAAACTAACAACCAGATAGCATCAATAAAATACAAATACAGAACGCCCCTAAGCAACACCCCAACACAGCGAAACGGCATGCAAACATAACGCATCAGTATACCAAAGAATGAAATCATGTTAACTTATAACAGCAATGCAAAATAACTTGCATAATAACAGCAATGCAAAAGAGCACACAAAACACAACAGGATAACAGAAAGCAAAAAAAATCACGACCGAACACACCAAAATAGAACTAGGCACCAAAACACAACAGCTCAAAACACATAACACAACAAAACGAACTTCTTCCACCAGCCGTCTACCTTCTTCACCAACTTATTTTTTATCAAATGACATTTACTCTTTTATACACATTGGAACCCAAAATGTAAGAATTGTATAGACATTGTTAAGTTTGACATATGAAAAATGGGCTGGGTGTTCCCGAAAGTAAAGTGGAATCGTGAAATACGGAATATATTTCACGTGCCTGTGAAATATGCATTTTATCATTTTAAGGGCATCCTTTAACCTGCTCTGCAGAGCGGAGCATTAACTTTATCAGGGCTACTTAAGATTGTGTGAAACCTGTAAGGAAGGACCACCTTATACAGGACAGTTATCTAAGTTAAGTCCAAAAAATTGCAATTTATGTGTACATTCGGTGGCCAGAAACAATACTTTGGTGAAATCTGAAAACTTCATTAATGTGGAAAATTATTTGTGAAATGCAGCCAATCCTTAATTATGTGGTAAATGCTGCAGCCATAAAATTGTATAATTCCCTGGCACCACCGTTTACTGTTTTATTTAATCATCAATTTGTTTAAGAACGCTAAACACAAGCTAAAAATTGTAATTCAAAAGATTGGCCATTGTTTGCTGTAGTTCGGACCAAGACAGGTTATTCAGGCTATTATTTCATTTTATTATACAATGCTGTAAAATTTTCTTTTCCCAGGCCATGGGGTTAGGTTCCCAGGCACATCGCGGGTAAGACAGTCCTTGGCACAGTTTCAATGCCACTGCTTGAGGACCTTGCGTTCTCCCAGCACATGCGCGGTGCATATTCAAAATGGCGTTTCAAGTCCCCGCTCAGGCCCAAATACGAGCTATTAACAAAGTCAAAGAGAAACATATTAGAATACAAAAATAAATGAATTCACTGAATACCTCTTATCTCTACTCTAACCCCATTACTTTATTTTAACATTTGCCTTAATAGTTAAGCAGAAAGAACAAGTTTAGTACAAGCAGCAGCATAAGTATTAGCATGTGAGGTTTGAAGCGGCCATTTCTGGCACTAGTGCGCAGAAGCAAAGAGTTCTGACCAAAAGCAGAGGTACGTCACACCATGTAGATGTGGAGGACACATGCGCAGTAACTTTCCAGCGTTTTCGGCGGCCATATTAAGACACTCGGGTTACTGTTAGTAAAAGCACATACGCAAGCTTCCCTAGCTTACCAAATGTGTCGTGAAATGCAAATATTAATGGAAAAAACATGTTGATTAATATGTTCTTTGTTATTTCAAGAGGCTGAATACAAGCAATTTTCTTTACGTGGGAAACCTTGCTCCATCAATTCTTTGATTGGAGTATGACCTGGCTGGGAGCATCCAGCGTAAGAAGCAGGAACGTTTTGCTGAGTCATAAACTCTTATTTCAGATGATTTCAGAAGGTTCCCATCATGGCTTCAAAATCTTTGGATTAAACACTAAAATGTAGTTAATAAATTGTATAATTCAATTTATTTACTGAGGGCTAATGATTGAATTTGGAGATTCTACCACCTCTTACACAAGTTGGAGACATTCGTGAGGCACAACAGGTAAAAATGGTGGAGGATTTTCGCCATGTCAGTTGTCAGAGTTGAATTTCGTACATTTTGTGTACCTGTAGGAAATAATGCAGGGAGAGAATAAGACAAGACTCAAGATCACTCTGGAATAAGGGCTACGATAATCCTTCATAATAACCTTTTTCCCACTCCTCAATGTAGAATCGTAAAATTGCATCAATTAAAGATTGTTATTTTGAGTCATATATCTACTTTTTATGTTTTTGGTTTCAACATTGTCTCTTCAAATAATTTACTTTGATCTTATTAATGTGGCAAACAGTTGTTTACAATGCACAATTTAATTTTGTTATATATTAGTTCAGTGAAGTAAGTCTTTCTTATGTCTACAGTAAAGAGGGTGGTCAACTATACCGTCAAACAGGTATTGGCTTTCTAATAGGTGTTTGAATATGGATAAGGCAGCAGCTCCAGGCTGTAGGACAAGCCTAAACATTTATGATTTTATGGTAAGACCATGAGGTTTGCAAGTTAGTGAATGAAGATTAAAACAGGGGACATAAGTCTTACATTTATTGAGAAAGAAACAAAGGCAAGGCAACTGACACAAGATTCCCCGACATTCTGAATGGACTTTGGGGGGACATCTTTCACTTATATCTAAAGAAGGTGGAGTGGGAATGAAAATGGAAGAGAGGGAGGAAGAGGAATACAACACAGTTCCCTTCCAATAGAAAGAAGAACAATCTTGAAGTGCATGGAGCTGAACAGTGAAATACTGAACACAACATCATAGGTAACAGAGAATACTTGGTAATGCAAAAATTAAAAGCTATAGAAGCCACTACATGTGATGAACAATTGGATTCCTACTAGAACCTGATCAGTAAAATGTATTGTTAATTTACCAAACTAAGGAGTGAGATATTCTAGCACAGTTCCTCCTTCTGGTGGAAGTGTCTGAATGAGAACTCCTCAGGATGGAGGAATACCCGAAGGAATCAAAATAGCAAGTCATCAGGCCAACCTATTGATACTCCTTCTCTACCCATTCACTAGAACCACTATGTTGCGTTTTACATGTTTTATCTTTAAAGCTTTTGAGAATAAATTGAACTTGTTTTGACAGCCAACAGGTTTATTGGCACATCACCCATTGGGACACACTCCAGTTCTGATTTTTCAGACCCCACTTGCTGTCATACTATGTGTTAGATCAGTTTAGAAAAATAAAGTATCTTTATATAAACTACACAAGACCAAAATGACAAAAATCCAACATACACAGTCCAGTACATGATTTTAAAATAGTTCTAGGGTATGCGTCAAAATAATCCACAGTTGCTTCACGTTTAGCCCAAAGCACGTGTAGATGTAACAAAAGTTCCAAATGGAAGCTGTAGAATTTAAAAATAATTGACGCGTCACTCCTGAGACCCTATGGAGGCGATGCAACAACCCCGCTGCACACAGCGGACGTGTTACGACGAATCCGGTCTGTATGGAGAGGGAGGCGATACCTTGTATGGGTTCCGGTGCGCAGGTTCAGTAGGAAGCGTCTTACACAGGTGTGATGCGACGATCTTTGGGACGGCTACGATCTCAGGTGCAGCGGTGATGCGCAGCGCAGCGTCGATCTTCTCCCCTCGATGCGATGGCTCTGCGATGATGTCCGCAGTGACGTGATGCGGTCCACAAGCAAGCGGTGCGGCAATCTCACCCAGCGTCGACAGGCCCTGTGACGATACTCGCAGCAACAGGAATCTTCCCGCACCGGGCGATATGCTCCGCAAGCGAACGATGCGTTGGTTTTTGCAGCCGCAACAGGCGCTGCGACGATCTTTGCGGCAACAGGAATTTTCTGGCACTGTCGGCCATGCGCTCCGCAAGCTAGCGATGCGTGAAAATAGCAGATCTTCTTTTTTCTTCTCCAGCTCCCCAAACAGCAGGCACAATTTCCAGAGGCCCCACAATTGGATCAAGCACTCTAGTAAGGGCAGAACTCATACAACAGAGTTCAGGGGGGAGCTGGGGGTGAAGTCCTTTTGTTCCTGGGACTTCTTAACAGAAGATCTCTTCAAGCAAGGGGTCACAGCAACAGCAAAGTCCTTCCCCTCTCCTTGGCAGCAAAGCAACCGCAGGTGAGCCCACAAACCCACAGCAGGACAGTCCTTTGTTGTATATTAAATAAGCAGAATGCCGGTAAATGTATAGATATCAGTGTAGTGGTTTATTACAGCAGATGACGGAAGTAATCCTCCTCCCAGCTGACACAACTCACAACTGTCACAAGATAGAATCATTGGGAATAAGGCAAGAGCTTAGAACAACTTAACACTCTGGAACACCAAATGGGAAAGGACACAAAGGAAGGGCTAATGGCAATAAAGGTAAGATACATTACAACACATCTTATCCCTTTAAATAATACAACAAATAAATAAATAACAATAACATTAGAGATGAACTCAAATGCTCATTGAAATAAAAAGGAAGTCAACTCAACACAAATAATCATTTAAATGAAAAGGAGGTCGACGAGTTCTAGGAATCCTAAGAACAGAAGAAGCTTCAACAGGTGGAGAAACTTCAACAGGTGAAGGAACGACCTGTTGGCACACATTAGAAGCATCACCACCACCCTCTTCCCTTGGAATAACAGAAGGGAGAGAAGACGTCTCTTCAAAAGTAGATAACATATAACCAGAAGTTGAAGGTGACTCAGAATCACTTATATCAGGTACCACAGAGTCATGTTCCAATTGGATGGAGTCAGAAAACAGATCCGACTTCTGAAACAAAGCTACATTCTGAAGTTTCCATTTCCCACCATTTTCCAGTACCACAATCAAGTTGCAAAAGATGGCCGCTGACCAGTAGTCCTAGGCAAGAGCTCCGGGATTTGGGATCGCCAAGCCTGGCATAAATCCCTGAATATCCCCCTCTGCAGCCTAAGACCGTCAGGACCGTCGACCCAGGACACGGGAACCGAAAGGAAAATACAAGATAACACAATACCTCATAAGGAGACGTGACAGCCTCGCAGTCTTCCGACTCCCGAGCTGAGAGGGGTGTTGGACTGGGAGGACACCGGGCAGAGACGGCATCGCCTGACACGTTGGAGGCGGTTGGCGGAGCGGGCAGAGAGCGGAGGGCTCTCAGGGCGAGGCGAGCGAGGTCCGTTCCGATGGTGGGCTGGGACGGCGTCACCGGGACCAAGGACGGGGACCAAGGACAGAGCACAGCAGAGAGGAGGTGCGGGCGATCTGAGGTACAGGCACCCGCGCTGCTGCAGCGCAGCTCCCCAACGCCCATCCTCGCCCTCGCCCCCCCTCCCACCCGGCGCCACGCTGAAAAGAGAACAGGAAACGTAACAATAAGTCTGCAGTCCGCCCCGCCTGACCTTAAAATGGCGGCCAACGCGGACATTTAACATGGAACAAATAATCTCGAGGATCTGGCACAAATATCCACACTTGTGTGAAAAGCGGAATCTCTGCAACAAACAAGGTCACAGCAATATGATTAACTAAAGGAGAGCCAGGGAAGCGGGACCAATCGACGAGGGAAGCTGGACTGGAGTAAGAAGGGGAAAGAGAGAAAGGTCTCCCTGCCTGTATAAAAACGAATATAACAGCAGCCATCTTTCAAGGTTCTTACAAGGATTAGCTTTTACACCCAACACAGAGCAGAACAAAGGTCAGCTGGCTAATAATTAATTAATTATTAAGCACTCTGAAACTACAACTACCAGAGGTAAATGAGGAATAATCATGGAATAAGAGAAGCTATATCCAGTACTACCCAGCAAAACTATAACCACACACTTCTAGATCGGGGAATAAATCCAGCAACAAATAACACCAGCAGTGGGGCTACCTGGTATAAAACGGAGAAAGAATCACCATAATACGTGCAGATCGGAGCAAAAATGACTGAAAGATAGCTTGAGTCTGCTGGCTTAAGTGTCCAGAGTATAAAATACCCCCATAATTTATCTAAAAATGCAGCTAAGAAGTTTAAACATGACTTCCTGAGAAAAAACCCGGACATACTATTCGCAGACCTATACTTTAATGTAACTAATGGTACGAAAATGAATGACCTCATATTCTACACATACAGAACAGCTAAATGGCGCAATGCCTTCACTAGGATGCTTATCATAAAAACCACGAAAAACATCCCGCATGGCTTAAAAATGTCAACCTCACCGTCAGAAAGATGCAGAGCCGAACTTAGCATCATGATATATAAATCTGGAATGGTGCTGATACAAGCAGCAAATCGAGATCTAGAGAGATTTGCCAAGACTTTCCAATCGGTAAAAGACTCAATGGACGACCTGAGTAATCTACGTCTCCTAACCCCACCAGTAGACACTCTAGATATTCACGATGTCACCATCAGAGGCGCAAATAGAACCAGGAACGATCATGCTCAAAACCCTAACCAGGTAGAGACTACTGGTCTAGTAATGCCAGTACCGGAGAACACGACTGTAAGAACTGAGAAGTCTACCTATCAGACAAACAAAGAACACTACCAGCGCCAAAGAGAAGAGGCGCCCCTACGCCTGAACCACGAGGCCCCTCTCGTAGAGCATACACTGGTTGAGACAGAAGTCACCAGCCTTCCTACATCCCACACCCTCTCCAGCACAATGCCAACGTCGTTCACACTTCCACCATCAAACGAACTACCAACTACACAGGATTTATCTAATTCCATCAACCTCCCGATACCACTCGCTATTACAACACCAGCGACATGCAGACCTTCACCCACAAACATGCTCCTAGTAACTCGGAACATATCCAGCACCAACGACACACTTAATAGAATTGGAACCGACAATCAAAAAGAGGAGATAAAGGAAATGGCAGCGCAACTAAGAACCAAGCCAAAAAGGAGAAGAGTAGAACGGATGTACAGATCGGCCGCCCTTAAGAAATTTCATCAGAACAAGAAGGACTTTAATAAGCTTCAGAAACTAGTGAGCAAGCTAGCAAAAGCCACTATTAATACCGTACAGACGATTGAAAAAATTTGAGAGATGACGGTGAACATTCATTCTAAAGTCACGGATATCCAAAACCTTGTTCATTCTTCACATAGAGAGAGTAACGAGGCGGACATGCGTTTAAAACAGAGAGACAACAGAGCAGACAGGACTAAATCACTATCTAAAGAGAAAACGCTGGCCTTAATCCGAACATATGATCGATCGGACCACAAAGAAGGGGAGAGAATCAAAACATTACCACCAGACGCTAACAGAACATCGAGAAAGAACAATAGAACATCCAACCCCCACAACTTACAGCATATACAGCTAACTCCAAACGAAGCCGAAAATGTGAACACTAGTACAAAAGAAAAACATCTGACCTGTCTACTACTCAACTGTCGATCAGCAACCAAACATGCATCGGACATAGCGGACCTCATCCTCAACAAGGACATTGACCTGGCAATCCTTACAGAAACATGGCTTACGGAATCTTCATCCCCAACCATGGATCTGTTAGTACCACCGCAATTCAACATTTTGAGACTTGATAGACCCATAAAGCTAGGGGGAGGGATAGCCTGTATTCATCGATCTGACATAGAGGTTAAACATATTCAGGCCGACCCGCTAGAATCCTGTGAGTATCTTGGTTTTAACATAAGATCAACCAACATTCAACAATGCAACTTGCATACATTTTACCACCCACCAGGAGATAATGAAAAGTTTATAGTAGAGTTAATGGAGATCATAACAGCCAACTCTAACAACGCTGCCAATAACATATTTCTAGGCGACTTCAACCTTCACTGGGAGAACTGCAATGACAAACTGGTCAACAAACATGCTGAAAGGCTTCCTCACTGAAGTAAACCTCACTCAAGCGTGCACACTACCCACACACTCTAAAGGAGCGACGTTAGACTGGATTATCTCAAGAAACAATGCTGCAACAATCCACTCCATAACACCATGTGACTGGTCCGATCATCATGCCATAACTTTCATGATACCCACATTGAGAAAAGGTAGGACCAGGCAACCTTTCAAAGCCAAAAAATGGACCCGGGACACAAAAGAAGCAAATATGGAACTACTGGTCGAAAGCTGCGAAAGAGACTTAAAGCCACCCAACAACCTGGAAAAAGTTAACGAGCTGACGGATCACTACATAGCAGCTGTTGAAAATATCGTTAATAACACCATGCCATTAAAATTGAAAAGAATCTCAGAGAAGACAAAAAACCCATGGTTTAACGAAGCACTAAACGAAGATAGACGCAAATTGAGAATGGTCGAAAGAAAATGGAGGCAACACCCATCATCTCCTGAACTGAAAGCCCTCAGAAAAATAAGGAACCAATATAATAAAAAGATCATCAACTCAAAAAAAGAATTTATAAGAGCAGAACTGGATAATGCCAAAAACAGACCACGAAAACTATTTGAAATCCTAAAGGAGCAATCAAACAAACTAGCCAAATCAGTGCTAGAAAATTCAAAAACACCTCTAAACTGTGATGAATTTTCCACATTTTTCACGGAAAAGGCCAAAACACTCGAAGTAGAGCTTAGGAACTCGGCGTCGAACCTTCCCAACGAACCTCCGTTTACTAACGATGCTGACTCTACAACGGATTGCACAACGGATTGCACCATCGCCAAAAACAAGGCGAGTTGGGAAACATTCGATCTATATGACCAACACACGATTGCTAAGACGCTCGCAGGAATCAAACCTAACAACCACTACCAAGACCCTCTGCCTGCAAAATGCGTAAAAGAAATCAATCACATCCTGATTCCAATATGGACCGAAATAATAAATGCGTCACTTTCACAAGGGATCCTTCCCGACTGCCTAAAAACAGGTCAAGTCGTTCCCATTTAAAAAAACCCACAGCGGATGCATCAGATCCAAATAAATTTCACCCAGTGACCAACATCCCTTTACTGGCCAAGCTGACTGAGAAATGTTTTTTTTTTCAATGCTCATGGGGGCGCACCAAAATAGAAGTCCAAGAAAAAATAGGTAGAAAAATGTTCTTTATTTATCTTTGTCCATTTAAAATACACGTCATCAGTAAAATATGCAACGAGTTCAGCCAACGCGTTTCACTCCCTACCAAGGAGTTTCTTGAGGGCACTGCAATTCTTTTTGGAACCAGCCATGCCGATACGCTGACATCGAACGTCTACTAATACAGTACCGCAACAACCTTGAACTAATATGGCCAGGGACGGATAAACAGTGGACTACCTGAATCGATTTATGGGCAAGATATACCAAGTCCTTGAAAACGTGAAAAGATAAGGGAAGACAGAAACTGCATAATTTTAAGAACTATATCGGAGTGAACAAATGAATGGCATAAAAAACTAGCGTGATAATAGAGGAAACTCCTGAACGCAACATACCAAAAAGAATTGCAGTGCCCTGAAGAAACTCCTTGGTAGGGAGTGAAACGCGTTGGCTGAACTCGTTGCATATTTTACTGATGACGTGTATTTTAAATGGACAAAGATAAATAAAGAACATTTTTCTACCTATTTTTTCTTGGACTTCTATTTTGGTGCGCCCCCATGAGCATTGAAAAAATTGTTTAACTGATCTGGAGAGCACAGCGACGCCAAACAGCAGCTGGTGTCGGGGTTGGCAGCACAGAAAAATATATTTAAATATTGATTTATTGGAACTGGAGTTTAGGTGCGGCACTTTAAGGTCCGCTGCTGCTTTTTCGTACTGACTGAGAAATGTGTGCAGAACCAACTGAGCCAACACATCACCAAATTCTCCTTGCTAGACGAATGTCAATCGGGATTCAGAGCAGGGCACAGCACGGAAACAGCGATTCTCCATATTATTGATGACGCGCTACAGGCCCTTGACCAAAATCAAGCATGCTTACTGATTCTCCTAGACCTGTCATCGGCATTTGATACGGTAAATCATGAGGCATTACTGGCCAGGCTACGGGACAGGATGGGACTATCGGGAATTGTGCTGAAATGGTTCGAGTCCTTTTTACAGAACAGAACGCAGCGCTTCCTGGTTAACCAATCAACTTCACTTCCGTGCCCTATCTCAATTGGAGTCCCTCAAGGATCAACATTATCCCCTGATCTGTTTAACCTATACGTCGAACCACTCACAGAAATTCTCCAAAAATCTCAAATATCTTATCACATGTATGCTGACGACACGCAAATATACTTAAAGATCGCATCCCTAAAAGATTTGGAATTAATGAATGAGACACTAAAAATGGCACTTCAATGGTTAACCACAAACCACCTGAAGCTGAATGCACATAAAACAGAGTTCTTACTAATTTCTCCACCTAGGAGCCATACAGAAATAAAGGATTGGACGAAAGTCGTGACTGCGCTAAACTGCACCCCAACCCTTGTCAACTCGCTAAATCTCTAGGAATCACCCTAGACGAGAATCTAGACATGAAAGCCCACATTAATTCAATGGCGAAAAGTGCCCGCTTTCACTTGAACTACTTAAGAAAATTGAAACCATACATCACAGAGTCTGACCTCAAAGTGGCAATCCAATCCTTAGTTATCTCGAGGATTGAATATGGTTGCACCACCTTGGCTGGATTACCAAAAACGTCCACAGCACCACTGAAAGCCTGCCTTAACGCTGCGGCAAGACTTATCACCGGAACCAGGAAATATGATCATATATCCCCGCACCTGAAAGTATTAAACTGGCTACCGTATGAAGCAAGAATCCAAATGAAGATAGCATGCATCACACACAAAGCATTACACGAGAACACCCCAAGATATCTAGCCAAGAAAATTCAGTTGTCCGGTGGCAACAGACCAGCTAGGAGTGCTAAGGAGTTGCTTCTACGGCCAGCCTTCTTCCGAAAGAAAAAAACCTATGACAGAGCGTTCTCAGGAGCTGCCCCCAGAATTTGGAACTCACTCCCTCCAAACATCAGGAAGATCCAGAATCTGGTAACATTCAAGCGGGAAGTGAAGAGCCTGCTGATGAATAGATACATTACTTAGAACACTGTTCATGGTTCTGATTTACTACTGCCTAGTACCGATCATGTACGCCATTAGAAAGGGAGACATAGGCAATTCTATAATGGAATACGTATCCTATGATATGAGAACAACCGAAAGGCCATTAGTAATGGTTACTTTGAGTGAACAGGAGAACAGCATCTTTCATGAACATATACCGAACTACCTCATATCTGTTATATATACATGCTTTTGTTAGTAATTTTGATATAGCATATTTATGTACGCTAACGTTCACAGGTGTTACGAATATATATTTCATCTACCTCACAGCGATTGCTCGCTAACTGTTTATATATATGTTAACCCTTTTCCTCTCTCATGTTAAGCGCTCTGATACCCACGGGTCTTGTTCGCGCTATACAAAACTTTATAATAAATAAATAAATAAACATAATCAGGAAAAGAAAGCTTCACTTTGTAAGGACCTCTAAACTTGTTTAATCCTTTACTTACCCTGTCTTGCTTTACCTTAACTAGATCACCACAAGAAATTTTCCGCAGAGTATCACTTGGTTGGATCACGCCATAAAAACCAAGGGTCTTATTCTTCAACCAAGAAGGATTCAATTTAGTACCTGGACGCCTACCCCTCATCGATTCAAAAGGAGATTTACGATTGGGCTCCTGTGGAGTAGAGCGATAAGCCCAGACCATGTCACGCACTGCGTCTTGAGAAAACCCACCTGAAGCCAAAGACATCTGAATAATTCCCTTGATAAGTCTGTTAGCCCTCTCACAAACTCCATTAGCCCGGGGATTACATAAAGAAGTTCTGTGATGTGTAATACCACAATTAACCAAAAAATTACGCATGTCATGTGAAGTGAGTTGAGTACCGTTGTCTGTAATCAATGTATGAGGACACCCCTCCTCCCAAAACAAGACAGATAAAAATTTTATTGTGGAATCAGTAGTTATGTCACGAACAAACCTTACAGTAAGCTACTTTGAAAAAAGATCAATAACAACAATAGCAAAACGCTGATCAACGGGCAACTCAGACATAGGACCAATAAAATCAAGACATATACTATGCCAAGGTTGCTGTGGAACAAAAATCTCACCACAGGTGTGACTACCCGCTAATTTAAGTCTCTTTTCGCTATTCTTAAACCAGGAAACAGGAGGAACAAACTTATCTCCTTGCATCAAAATAACATTGTCAGAAAAAGACAACTCATCCATAATTTTGATGTACGGACGAACAGAGGCAGGGACACAACTTTCACGTCGTACGCCTAACCTCACCATATTCACAACAGTCTTCAAAACAGTGTCTTGAGACATTGCAGAAGACCAATCAACTTGAGTAAAAGCACCAACACCCAAAGCCAAAACATATTGTACAAATGCTATCGCAATATCATCTTGCAGTATTAACTCATTGTCAACATGACAGTGGATTGAAAGTCTAGATAGACAATCCGCTTGAATGTTATGCCAACCCTGAATAAAAGAAATATCATACTGGTACTCCTGGAGTCTAGAGACCAGCCTAGCTAGTCTAGGAGAACCTTTACCAGAACTACCAGGAGAAAGAACACTGATAAGAGGTTTGTGGTCCGTGACAAGCTTAAATCGAGTACCCCACAAATACGTCCTGAAATACTGTACTGCCCAAAGAGCCGCTAATGCCTCTTTCTCAAAAACAGAGTAGTTTTTCTCAGAAAGAGACAAATTACGCGAGGCAAATGCAACAGCTCTCTCACCCTCATCATATTTCTGCAAAAGGACAGCTCCTAATCCTGTGGAACTGGCATCAACCATAAGAGTGGACAGACGCTTAACATCAAAAGGCGCCAACATTTTTAGATCACACAACTCTTGTTTGATATCATTAAAGCATTTGGTATGAGAGTCATTCCATACAAACTTCACCCCTTTCTTCAATAGCGATCTCAACACAACTGTCTTATCTGAAAAATTTCTTACAAATTTAGAATAAAACTCAATGAGACCCATAAAGGACCTAAGTTGATCTTTATCAACAGTACAAGGTGCCAAACGTATCGCCTCAATCAGATTCTTCTTAGGTTTAACACCCTGTTCAGAAATTTCATACTCTAAATATCCAATTTCCGGCACCAATAAAGAACATTTCTCCTTGTGTAAGGTCAAACCCGCCTCCTCAATCCTAAACAGAACACTGCTCTGTCTATGCCTTTAAATAGTTCCGTTACCATGTGTTGAAAAATGCTGGCAGCTGATGTGAGACCAAATGGGAGGCGGGTAAACTGGAAGGTACCCTCAGTGGTAATAAAAGCCGTGAGACTCTTTGATTCATCATGAAGACGAATCTGGTGGTATGCACTTTTAAGATCAAGTTTAGTAAAAAATTTAGCCCCATTCAAAGTAGACACCAATTCTCCTATATTGGGAAGTGGAAAAGTATCCGCAATAACATTTTTGTTAAGGGACCTAAGGTCCACACAAAACCTAATTTTCCTGTCCGATTTGCGTGAAATCATGACCGGAGATATCCAATTGGACGCCTCAACGGGTTTTATAATCCCCCCTTGTAACATTTCATTTATCAGTTCTTTAACTTCGTCCCTAACAGTTAAAGGAACTCTGCGAAGCTTATACTGAATGGGAATAGCATTTTTTAACAACATTTTATGGACATAACCATCAAGTCGTCCCAATTCATTTCTGAAAACACTCTCAAACTTATGCAAGATGTAGTTCAATGACTCTTCATTTACTACCATAACTTGACACTCGGCTCGGGGATCCACTCTAATATGAAGGTCGTACTGATGAATCCATCCAAGAATTGGAGGCCCATCTAAGGCTACATACACCTTCCCATTGATAGTTCTGCCTAAAAAAGAAATATTTAACAACAACGGTGATGGATCAAGCCCTGATCTTTGGACTGGGTAAGAGTGGTCTGCTTAATTCAGACACTCTGTTCATCACCACCCCCTTTTCTGAATCGTTTTTGGCCACTATAGGTGTGGCAGGGTATACTCAGACATGAGTCCCTTTCTCACTGCAACATCAGGATTCAAGCAAGCCGGGCCGAAGACGGCTGAAATGCCAGAAACCGGTCCCCGGTAGCTTGTCTCCTTTCTGGTGGAGAATTGGCTTGGTAGTTTAGTCTGCCCTGTTCCCATGATGCACTGGGCCAGGGACAGACTGATTTGCATATAGCCAGGTTCTGAGCTGGGATGGTGCAGGGAGATACATAACGGTGATGGATCAAGCCCTGATCTTTGGACTGGGTAAGAGTGGTCTGCTTAATTCAGACACTCTGTTCATCACCACCCCCTTTTCTGAATCGTTTTTGGCCATAGAGGTGTGGCAGGGTATACTCAGACATGAGTCCCTTTCTCACTGCACCATCAGGAGTCAAGCAAGCCGGGCTGAAGACGGCTGAAATGCCAGAAACCGGTCCCCGGTAGCTTGTCTCCTTTCTGGTGAGGAATTGGCTTGGTAGTTTAGTCTGCCCTGTTCCATGATGCACTGGGCCAGGGACAGACTGATTTCCACATAGCCAGGTTCTGAGCTGGGATGGTGCAGTGAGATAAATAACGGTGATGGATCAAGCCCTGATCTTTGGACTGGGTAAGAGTGGTCTGCTTAATTCAGACACTCTGTTCATCACCACCCCCTTTTCTGAATCGTTTTTGGCCACTATAGGTGTGGCAGGGTATACTCAGACATGAGTCCCTTTCTCACTGCACCATCAGGATTCAAGCAAGCCGGGCCGAAGACGGCTGAAATGCCAGAAACCGGTCCCCGGTAGCTTGTCTCCTTTCTGCTGAAGAATTGGCTTGGTAGTTTAGTCTGCCCTGTTCCCATGATGCACTGGGCCAGGGACAGACTGATTTGCATATAGCCAGGTTCTGAGCTGGGATGGTGCAGTGAGATAAATAACGGTGATGGATCAAGCCCTGATCTTTGGACTGGGTAAGAGTGGTCTGCTTAATTCAGACACTCTGTTCATCACCACCCCCTTTTCTGAATCATTTTTGGCCACTATAGGTGTGGCAGGGTATACTCAGACATGAGTCCCTTTCTCACTGCACCATCAGGATTCAAGCAAGCCGGGCCGAAGACGGCTGAAATGCCAGAAACCGGTCCCCGGTAGCTTGTCTCCTTTCTGGTGAAGGATTGGCTTGGTAGTTTAGTCTGCCCTGTTCCCATGATGCACTGGGCCAGGGACAGACTGATTTGCATATAGCCAGGTTCTGAGCTGGGATGGTGCAGTGAGATAAGTAACGGTGATGGATCCAGCCCTGATCTTTGGACTGGGTAAGAGTGGTCTGCTTAATTCAGACACTCTGTTCATCACGACCCCCTTTTCCGAATCGTTTTTGGCCACTATAGGTGTGGCAGGGTATACTCAGACATGAGTCCCTTTCTCACTGCACCATCAGGATTCAAGCAAGCCGGGCCGAAGACGGCTGAAATGCCAGAAACCGGTCCCCGGTAGCTTGTCTCCTTTCTGGTGAAGAATTGGCTTGGTAGTTTAGTCTGCCCTGTTCCCGTGATGCACTGGGCCAGGGACAGACTGATTTGCATATAGCCAGGTTCTGAGCTGGGATGGTGCAGTGAGATAAATAACGGTGATGGATCAAGCCCTGATCTTTGGACTGGGTAAGAGTGGTCTGCTTAATTCAGACACTCTGTTCATCACCACCCCCTTTTCTGAATCGTTTTTGGCCACTATAGGTGTGGCAGGGTATACTCAGACATGAGTCCCTTTCTCACTGCACCATCAGGATTCAAGCAAGCCGGGCCGAAGACGGCTGAAATGCCAGAAACCGGTCCCCGGTAGCTTGTCTCCTTTCTGGTGAAGAATTGGCTTGGTAGTTTAGTCTGCCCTGTTCCCATGATGCACTGGGCCAGGGACAGACTGATTTGCATATAGCCAGGTTCTGAGCTGGGATGGTGCAGTGAGATAAATAACGGTGATGGATCAAGCCCTGATCTTTGGACTGGGTAAGAGTGGTCTGCTTAATTCAGACACTCTGTTCATCACCACCCCCTTTTCTGAATTGAAAAAGAAATATTAGCATCAAAATATCCTAACATATCTATGTGTTCCCCTTGGAACCCAGTGTGGGCAATATCACATTGTAACAAGGAAACGTCAGACCATTCCTTTTTAAATAAAGGTTCTGGAATTATTGTATACCTAGAGCCAGTGTCCACCATCAAAGTGACCACATGACCATTGATATTAAAATCGGCCTTAGGACGTATTTCCCTCTTTTCATTTATAAGGTTTACATCTGAAACAGACTCTTCCACCACCAAAATTTTGTCTTTAACACTGTGGATGTCAATGCAGTCGTCTTGTACGACAGCTATTTTTTGTTTACCCTTGAGGCGACACATTTTAGAAAAGTGCCCCACTTTTCCACACTTTAAACACTCCTTATTATTGGCAAAACAAAACCTTGCATCAGAAGAGTGAGTATTGCTCCCACACCTTGAGCAAAATCTTGCATTAGGCTTTACATACTGTTTTTGTTTGTAAACAAACTTCCCTTTGGATTTTAAAACGGCAACAGACTCATCATCAAAACTCTCACATTCTTGAGAAGTACAATCAGAAACAATAGAAACAGGAGTCGACTTATGCAACTCTTTCATGCATATTTCCGATTGTTCCACTACTTTGGCAAGGTCAATGGCTGTTTTCAGAGAAGGATTTTTTGCTGCCCATAATCTCTCTTGGATCTTCTTGTTGTTGCACTGTACAATAAGTTGGTGTCTCACCATCTCATCAGCCATCACCCCAAAGTTGCATTTAACAGATAAGTCTCTAAGCCGTGCCACAAAATCATCAATTGACTCCTCTGCACGTTGTTTATGTGTATAAAACCTATAAAACCTAAATCGATTTTAAACCAAATTTTCATCTTTGGCAAATCTGATCTCCAAGCGAGACATAGCATCAGTATATTTATCAGGAGCTGATTGTGCAGAGGAATGTAATTGTTGAGGTAAATATTTAAAAATGCGCTGTACCTCTTTTCCCAAAGCGCTTAATAACAACGCCTTTTTACGCTTAGCAGGAAACTGCTGGCCATCCATAGCATCCAGATAGTTATTGAACATAACTATCCAATCTTCCCATGGAATCGGCGGAGTGCCTGGCTCGGATAAAAACGGTGGAGGAAGGGCTACATTTATTTGCTTTGCCATATTGCCCAGAAGGAAAGTTACACACATATAAATAATTATATAAAGCAAACAAATATGGTAAAAGGTAAATGGCGGCAAAATGCTCTACACAGTGCACCAAACGAATACCCACTGTATGCAGACTGTCAAGACAGCACCCACAAAGAAAAACAAAAATAAGTCACCGTTAAATGCAGGCACTCCAATAGTAAACTTGATGCTGAAATACTCGACACGTAATGTTCACGGGGAGAATCCACGTAGAAAGTAAACACAGGAATCCAAAATGGCCACACGTAATACGTGGTGACGTCTTAGCGCAGGTGACGGAGGCAAAACAGCAGCATTGCTAAGAAACCTCGATGCGTGGCTAAGCTTCACGAGAGTACCTGTGGCATCCTGGTTCTGTGTGCTGTGCTTCATGACATAGCTGCGCTGATGTCATGAGGCACTAGAATCTCCTGCACATCTCCTGGAATGTTATGTTTTGTTGACCAGGCAGTTACAATCCTACATTGATGCTGGCTGGATGTTCACCTGTGGATGGGATCTTACTTCTGAATAAAACCTGAACTTTCATCTTAAAGTTTGTGGCTTCATATGTTACATTTGGCGACGCAGGATGGGATTCATTGGAAGAAGAAAAGATCTCAACACCTACCTCTAATATTTTTTTTTTTTTTAAAAATAAGGAGAAACGTTTTCACAAACTTTACTTGGAAATTGGACTTTGCTCCTACAAACTTTAACTGGAAAACCTAACTTTCCTGAGGTACTCCGTGGGATCCAACTTTATTCAACTTTAAATGGACTCAATTTCGTAAAGAAGACTTCTACTTCATCTTTTTATTTGGTAAGAAACAAAGAGTCTTTTGTTTTAAACCCTTATTTTGCCGGTATCTAGCAGAGCGACTATTTTTTTTTTTAAGGAGACCTTCGTGGCATTCAATTTACCGCGTTTGAACATACCGCCTTCAATCTGCATTCTTTAAAAAAGTCCTACCCTAACGTCCTCGCGTGCTGCAGAACGAACGCCGTCGTCCAACTCTTCGCAGAACCTCGAAGCTGCAGCAGAACGCCATCATCCAAGCCTTCGCAGAACCTCGAAGCTTCAGGTAAACAAACCAGCTTCCTTCTTCTCCGCGTCTCGGCGCAAGGCATCGCAAGGCTTGCTGGGAAGGACGCAAAGCGTGCCCCAAAGCATCTTGGGAGTCACGCTAACGCGGGCGCCATTTTGGATTGGTCATTCTCGGAGTACACGCATTACATTTTTAATGCGTTTCCTGACTTCGACCGGCAATACTACTTTGGCAAATTTAAAATCTACATGAACTTACGAACTAACATACGAAGGTACTGTTTTCACTCCGTTTTTCAGCAATTTGCATGAACTTTACCACAGATATACGAAGGTACTGTTTTTACTCCGCATTTCAACAATTTATCTACTTTCTTTGACACACTCGTTTTGTGTGTTCCACTACTGTGATACACACACACTGAACTGACTGCCGCATTTCAACAATTTGTCTACCTTCTTTGACACACTCGTTTTGTGTGTTCCACTACTGTGATACACGCACACTGAACTGACTGCATTGCTACTAGAAGCTGTTCTTGTGTGTCCACCTACTGTGACACACACACATTTAACTCATATATTTTCTTCTGTGTTGCTGTTTTACTTCTCTTTTTCATATTTTTTTTTTCAACATGCAAAATGTAACTGCCCCCCCTTTCTTCTTGTCCTCACCTGGAGATCCACCTATTAGATGGAAAAAATGGCGCAAAGTATTTGAAAGGTATGCAAGAGTGTGTGGATCTAGTTTAAGTGCTGAAAGGAAGACAGCATTACTTTTACATTGTCTGGGGGCAGAAGGGCAAGAGGTATTCGATCATTTGCCTGATCTTGATGATGGTAATTTAAATGAGTATGAAATATGTATCGCAAAATTAGATGAGCATTACCTTCCTAGAGTCAGTACAATTTTAGAAAGGTATCATTTTGGTCGCAGAACACAAATGGAAGAAGAGACAATTGAAAATTATATTACAGCTTTAAGGAAGCTTGCTTCCTCATGTAAATTTGGTGCAAGTCTTGATGAGCATATAAGGGATCAGTTCATGCTTGGATGTTATATTGAAAAGGTAAGAGAGGAATTGTGGCAAAAGGACGAACCTTCTCTAGAAGAAGTTCTTACTATTGCAAAGAGGATAGAACATTCTATCAAGTGTGTTGAAGTCATTAAGAAAAATGGTGAGAACAAAACTACTAAAGAAATTGTAAATGTTGTAAAATCTACTCCTAGAGTAACTGATAATCACCAAAAGGAGTCTAGGCATGAAAATGTTTCAAACAAAACAACTTATAAAAAGAAAGAAAACAGTTTTGATTTCTCCCAAGTGAAATGTTACAGGTGTGGTAAAATGGGGCATTTTGCTACGGATAGACATTGTCAAGGTTGGAAAGCCTATTGTGGTAAGTGCAAAAGGAAAGGACACTTTACCTCGTGTTGTAAAGGGGGAAACTACAAAGGTAGAGTGAATGAAATATTCTATGATTTTGAAGATGAAAGTAATTTAGATGAACATCTAGATTGTGGTCAAATCTATATACAAACCGTAAGTGCTGAAGAAGCAAAGAATTCTCCTTGTGATGAAATTCTAGTAGAAGGTTTTCCCACAAAAGTTTTGTTTGATTCTGGAGCGAAAATCACTATTGTGGCAAAAGAATTTTTCTTGAGTAAATTGGGACAAAAACTTGAGCTGTCTCGCCCTGATATAAGGCCCTTTGGTTATGCTGGGCAACCCATTAAGTTACTTGGAGTTTTTGAAGGCGTGATTAATTATAAGAATAGGTTGACCAAAGCAAAAATTTATGTTTCTCAAAGAGGAGATAGCATAATAAGCTGGTTTGCTCTCAAACATTTAGGCGTAATGCTTGATCCAAACTCGACACCTCCTATTGTTCTAAAAGAGCCCTTTCCCTGCCTGTCTCAAACTGTTTCACTGGTTTCCCATGATTTCACTAGTGAACTGAAAGCGAAATTTCCTAAAGTTTTTTCAGAAGATTTAGGGTGTCTTAATGATTATTGTCATCGTATCATTTTGAAAAAGGATGCTGTACCTGTTTGCTGCAAGGTGCGTAATGTACCTGTAGCTGTCAGAGAACAAGTCAAAGATGAACTGGAGAAGCTGGTCAAGGGAGGCATTATAGAGACAGTAGAGGGTACGGAGTGGGTTGCTCCGATTGTCGCAGCCAAGAAATCGGACAACTCTCTTCGTCTCTGTGTTGATTTAAGAGAGCTCAACAAATGTGTAGTTACAGATCATTATCCTTTACCCAAAATTGCGGACATGCTTATGCTTCTTAAAGGTGCTAAAATCTTCAGCACCATTGATCTAAGGTCCGCATACCATCAGATTAGGTTGGAAGAAGATTCGAAGGATTTGACCTCTTTTGTGACGCCTTATGGCACTTTTAGGTTCGTTAGACTACCATTTGGCTTAGTGTCAGCCGCATCGGTTTTTCAGAGGGCATTAGAAAAAGTCCTAAAAGGTTTACAAGGCGTCAGAGTCTATCAAGATGATATACTGGTGTTTGGCATTGATAATTCCCAACATGATTTTAGACTTTTTGCTGTCTTAGAAAGACTATGTGATGCAGGTTTAACTGTCAAGATTGAAAAATGCAAGTTTAGGAAAACTTCCATTGATTACCTAGGTCATACGATCACTGAAGGAGGAATTCTACCTAAAGAGAATTTGATCTCTACCATCTCTAAGATGTCACCTCCGCAAAACAAGGAAGAGTTGATGAGTTTTTTGGGGCTTGCTGAATATTTTAGCAAGTTTGTGAAGGATTTTGCCTCTTTGTGTGCCAACATGAGGTATTTGTTAAAGAAAGGAGTGGAATTTATTTGGGAGGAAAAATGTCAGCAAGAATTTGAGGTCATCAAGGAAAGATTAGCTTCTGCCCCGAAATTAAGCAGTTTTGATCCTTCTGAAAAGTCTACTTTGATAACTGATGCTAGTTTGAAAGGTTTGGGTGCGGTACTTGTACAGAAGTCAGAAGGAACTGAAAGAGTCATCCTCTTTTTGTCAAGGAGTTTAAAAGGAGCTGAAACTCGATACTCGGTGATTGAGCGTGAAGCTCTCGCTGTTTACTGGTCGGTCAAGAAGCTCAAAAATCTTTTATGGGGAACCACCTTTGAGGTGAGGACGGACCACAAGCCGCTATGTGAAATTTTGAAAAAAAAGGGTATTGATGCTGTGTCAGGTAGGATCACGAAATGGGTTGTTGGTTTGCAAGATTATGATTTTGACGTGAAGTACCTACCTGGTGTGGAAAACAAGGTGGCGGATGCGTTATCTCGCCTTGTTCCTGTTTCTGAGGCTAATAGTAAAGAGGATTTTGATGAAGATGAAGAAATGGTTTGTGTTGTTGAGGAGGCTGTCATTGATAAAGACAGGTGGTTAAGAATGGTTCAAGAAGATTTGATCCTTGTGGAAGTACTTAAACTGTTAATGACCGGGTGGAAGGTTAAACCAAAGTCTAATGAAGGGGTCGAGAAATGTTGGCATGTCAAGGATCAGCTCTCAGAACATGATGGCTTACTTTTTAGAGGCACTAGATTAGTTCCACCTCTAGTTCTTCGGGATGAGCTTATGTCGTTAGCACATATTGGACATTTAGGAGTCTCAAAAACCAAGGAGGTCTTGAGGAGGTCATATTGGTGGCCAAATATGGATTTGGAAGTGGAGCGCAAAGTTAGAGATTGCATTGACTGTGCTCTTAGTGAGAGGGTGGCGAAACCTAAGGTCCAGCCCATGGTGATTAGAGACAGACCGAATGCACCCTGGAAGGAGGTGGGTTTAGATATTTTGGGGCCCATTGTCTCAGCTGGTTCTGAGTGGTATGTTCTTGTCCTTGTTGATTTCTTTTCCAGATGGCCAGAGATTGCCATTACTCGTGGCATTGAGACTAAAAATGTAGTGGCCTTCTTGGACAAACTTTTTGCAAGGGAAGGTATTCCTAACACCATTCTCACAGATAATGGTCCCCAGTTAGTCTCTAAAGACATGGAACAATTTCTGTTAGAACATGGTATAAAACACAAGAAATCATCCCTGTACCACCCAGAGACAAACGGTACTGTTGAGAGATTCAACCGTGTTCTTAAAGAAACCATCAGAATGGCTAAGTCTGCTGGTACAGATTGGAGGGCAGATGTTTTCAAGAAGGTTAAGGTTTATAGAATATCTCCCCATGCTGTTACTGGGAAGACTCCCTTTGAACTCTTTAGATCACGTACCCCTAATACACTTGTAGCACCTGCATGGGTCAATGATTTACAACCATGTTCTCATGATGTCAGTCATGATTGGATGGTGCGTGAATCTTCTAGGATTGAGAATAGAAAAAGGATTTTTGATGCAAGGAATTCGGTAAAGGTCACTCCTGTCAAAGTGGGCGATTGGGTACTTATTAAAAACCCCTGTAAAAACAATAAGGCCCTCTCTGCTACCTTTAAAGAGCCTATCCGTGTCATCAAAGTTTTTAAAAACGCCATCAAAACTGCAGACCATCGGGTTTGGAATTTGAACAGGGTGGTGGTGGTTAGTGATGATATTGTGGAGGCTTCTCGTGATCGCCATTCCCAAGCTTCTAGTGATGGTTCTTCTTCACTTCCTCGCAAGTCTGCAAGAGTCTCTCATTCTCCTGAGTATTTGAAAGACTACGTGACTGTGTGACTTATGCTTTAATATTTTTTGTAATTTTGTTCGTGTTGTGAGAAGGGAGATCTGTGGCATCCTGGTTCTGTGTGCTGTGCTTCATGACATAGCTGCGCTGATGTCATGAGGCACTAGAATCTCCTGCACATCTCCTGGAATGTTATGTTTTGTTGACCAGGCAGTTACAATCCTACATTGATGCTGGCTGGATGTTCACCTGTGGATGGGATCTTACTTCTGAATAAAACCTGAACTTTCATCTTAAAGTTTGTGGCTTCATATGTTACAGTACCTCTGATGACACTCTCGCGACTCCGCTCGAGACAGTGTCGTTAGAAGTGACGTCGACTGCACTTTGCCAAAGAACGGGGAAAACTGCCCAAAACAGCAAAAATCCACCGGAACCTGCACAGCGTCACAAGGGTAGCACAAAACGGGAACCAATCCACGCCAGATCCGTCTTTTGAGAGAGAGAAACTTCACTGCATCCAATTCCGCTGAAACGCCGGATCCTAGAATCAGGTCAGCTACTCAAAACGTTGCCAAATGTTGTATATTAAATAAGCAGAATACTTTATTACAGCAGATGACCGAAGTAATCCTCCTCCCAGCTGACCCAACTCGCAACTGTCACTAGATAGAATCATTGGGAATAAGGCAAGAGCTTACAACAACTTAACACTCTGAAACACCAAATGGGAAAGGACACAAAGGAAGGGCTAATGGCAATAAAGGTAAGATACATTACAATATCCTTCCTCTTCAGTCTTCCAGCTTTCTCCTTGGCAGAGGTTCCTTCTTGATTCCAGGATGATCTGAAGTTCAGTGGTCTGGGGTCCTATACTTATACCGCAAAAAGTCGTTGTTCCCTTTGTGCAGGAGGACAGCATGGAAGTTAGCAACTGCACACCGGGACTGCGGTGGCAGGCCTGAGACAGCATTTTATGGCTACTTATGTGGGCGGCACAATCAGTGCTGCAGGCCCACTAGTAGAATTTGAATCACCAGCCCTGGCACACTCAGTGTACTTTACTAGGGACTTCCTGGTAACACAAATATGTCAATAATGGATAACCAATCACAATAACAATTTACCTAGAGAGCATATGCATTATAGCACTGATCAGCAGTGGTAAAGTGCCCATAGTAATACTTCCAACAACCACGGATCAGGAAAAATAAAGGAGGAAGTTTGGGGATAACCCTGCAAAAAGGTCCATTTCCAAAACCATGTCTTGTTGTTATTTTGGTGGAATCAATTCCTTTTGTCAACAGCGTAATTTTTTATTGCAAATGGTTGCACCTCATTTAAGCTACGACTTTTGATTCTGGTTTCATCTACATGAGTGATACCAATGGTGAGATTCTGGTAAGACAACTAGGCATGGTATGATTAGACCCAGCATCTTCATTAGTGTGCTGACAATCGGTTTACCGATGATTCAGAAAAGGGGGTGGTGATGAACAGAGTGTCTGAATTAAGCAGACCACTCTTACCCAGTCCAAAGATCAGGGTTTGATCCATCACCATTTTTTATCTCACTGCACCATCCCAGCTCAGAACCTGGCTACATGCAAATTAGTCTGTTCCTGTCCCAGTGCATGATGGGAACAGGGCAAACCAAACTACCAAGCCAATGCTTATACTGGAAGGAAACAAGCTACCGGGGACCGGTTTCTGGCATTTCAGCCGTCGTCGGCCTGGCTTGCTTGAATCCTGATGTTGCAATGAGCAAGGGACTCACATCTGAATATACCCTTCCACGCTTATGGTGGACAAAATGATTCAGAAAAGGGGGTGGTGATGAAAAAGTGTCTGAAATAAGCAGACCACTCTTACCCAGTCCAAAGATCAGGGCTTGATCCATCACCGTTTTTTAGCTCACTGCACCATCCCAGCTCAGAACCTGGCTACATGCAAATTAGTCTGTTCCTGTCCCAGTGCATGATGGGAACAGGGCAAACCAAACTACCAAGCCAATTCTTATACTGGGAAGGAAACAAGCTACCGGGGACCGGTTTCTGGCATTTCAGCCGTCGTCGTCCCGGCTTGCTTGAATCCTGATGGTGCAATGAGCAAGGGACTCACATCTGAGTATACCCTTCCACGCTTATGGTGGACAAAATGATTCAGAAAAGGGGGTGGTGATGAACAGAGTGTCTGAATTAATCAGACCACTCTTACCCAGTCCAAAGAACAGGGCTTGATCCATCACCGTTTTTTAGCTCACTGCACCATCCCAGCTCAGAACCTGGCTACATGCAAATTAGTCTGTTCCTGTCCCAGTGCATGATGGGAACAGGGCAAACCAAACTACCAAGCCAATTCTTATACTGGGAAGGAAACAAGCTACCGGGGACCGGTTTCTGGCATTTCAGCCGTCGTCGGCCCGGCTTGCTTAAATCCTGATGGTGCAATGAGCAAGGGACTCACATCTGAGTATACCCTTCCACGCTTATGGTGGACAAAATGATTCAGAAAAGGGGGTGGTGATGAACAGAGTGTCTGAATTAAGCAGACCACTCTTACCCAGTCCAAAGATCAGGGCTTGATCCATCACCGTTTTTTAGCTCACTGCACCATCCCAGCTCAGAACCTGGCTACATGCAAATTAGTCTGTTCCTGTCCCAGTGCATAATGGGAACAGGGCAAACCAAACTACCAAGCCAATTCTTATACTGGGAAGGAAACAAGCTACCGGGGACCGGTTTCTGGAATTTCAGCCGTCGTCGGCCCGGCTTGCTTGAATCCTGATGGTGCAATGAGCAAGGGACTCACATCTGAGTATACACTTCCACGCTTATGGTGGACAAAATGATTCAGAAAAGGGGGTGGTGATGAACAGAGTGTCTGAATTAGGCAGACCACTCTTACCCAGTCCAAAGATCAGGGCTTGATCCATCACCGTTTTTTAGCTCACTGCACCATCCCAGCTCAGAACCTGGCTACATGCAAATTAGTCTGTTCCTGTCCCAGTGCATGATGGGAACAGAGCAAACCAAACTACCAAGCCAATTCTTATACTGGGAAGGAAACAAGCTACCGGGGACCGGTTTTGGCATTTCAGCCGTCGTCGGCCCGGCTTGCTTGAATCCTGATGGTGCAATGAGCAAGGGACTCACATCTGAGTATACCCTTCCACGCTTATGGTGGACAAAATGATTCAGAAAAGGGGGTGGTGATGAACAGAGTGTCTGAATTAAGCAGACCACTCTTACCCAGTCCAAAGATCAGGGCTTGATCCATCACCGTTTTTTAGCTCACTGCACCATCCCAGCTCAGAACCTGGCTACATGCAAATTAGTCTGTTCCTGTCCCAGTGCATGATGGGAACAGGGCAAACCAAACTACCAAGCCAATTCTTATACTGGGAAGGAAACAAGCTACCGGGGACCGGTTTCTGGCATTTCAGCCGTCGTCGGCCCGGCTTGCTTGAATCCTGATGGTGCAATGAGCAAGGGACTCACATCTGAGTATACCCTTCCACGCTTATGGGGGACAAAATGATTCAGAAAAGGGGGTGGTGATGAAGAGAGTGTTCCCATGATGCACTGGGCCAGGGACAGACTGATTTGCATATAGCCAGGTTCTGAGTAGGGGATGGTGCAGTGAGATAAATAACGGTGATGGATCAAACCCTGATCTTTGGACTGGGTAAGAGTGGTCTGCTTGATTCAGACACTCTGTTCATCACCACCCCCTTTTCTGAATCGTTTTTGGCCACTATAGGTGTGGCAGGGTATACTCAGACATGAGTCCCTTTCTCACTGCATCATCAGGATTCAAGCAAGCCGGGCCGAAGACGGCTGAAATGCCAGAAACTGGTCCCCGGTAGCTTGTCTCCTTTCTGGTGAAGAATTGGCTTGGTAGTTTAGTCTGCCCTGTTCCCATGATGCACTGGGCCAGGGACAGACTGATTTGCATATAGCCAGGTTCTGAGCTGGGATGGTGCAGTGAGATAAATAACGGTGATGGATCAAGCCCTGATCTTTGGACTGGGTAAGAGTGGTCTGCTTAATTCAGACACTCTGTTCATCACCACCCCTTTTCTGAATCGTTTTTGGCCACTATAGGTGTGGCAGGGTATACTCAGACATGAGTCCTTTTCTCACTGCATCATCAGGATTCAAGCAAGCCGGGCCGAAGACGGCTGAAATGCCAGAAACCGGTCCCCGGTAGCTTGTCTCCTTTCTGGTGAAGAATTGGCTTGGTAGTTTAGTCTGCCCTGTTCCCATGATGCACTGGGCCAGGGACAGACTGATTTGCATATAGCCAGGTTCTGAGCTGGGATGGTGCAGTGAGATAAATACCGGTGATGGATCAAGCCCTGATCTTTGGACTGGGTAAGAGTGGTCTGCTTAATTCAGACACTCTGTTCATCACCACCCCCTTTTCTGAATCGTTTTTGGCCACTATAGTTGAGGCAGAGTATACTCAGACATGAGTCCCTTCCTCACTGCATCATCAGGATTCAAGCAAGCCGGGCCGAAGACGGGTGAAATGCCAGAAACCGGTCCCCGGTAGCATGTCTCCTTTCTGGTGAAGAATTGGCTTGGTAGTTTAGTCTGCCCTGTTCCCATGATGCACTGGGCCAGGGACAGACTGATTTGCATATAGCCAGGCTCTGAGCTGGGATGGTGCAGTGAGATAAATAACGGTGATGGATCAAGCCCTGATCTTTGGACTGGGTAAGAGTGGTCTGCTTAATTCAGACACTCTGTTCATCACCACCCCCTTTTCTGAATCGTTTTTGCCCACTATAGGTGTGGCAGGGTATACTCAGACATGAGTCCCTTTCTCACTGCATCATCAGAATTCAAGCAAGCTGGGCCGAAGACGGCTGAAATGCCAGAAACCGGTCCCCGGTAGCTTGTCTCCTTTCTGGTGAAGAATTGGCTTGGTAGTTTAGTCTGCCCTGTTCCCATGATGCACTGGGCCAGGGACAGACTGATTTGCATATAGCCAGGTTCTGAGCTGGGGTGGTGCAGTGAGATAAATAACGGTGATGGATCAAGCCCTGATCTTTGGACTGGGTAAGAGTGGTCTGCTTAATTCAGACACTCTGTTCATCACCACCCCCTTTTCTGAATCGTTTTTGGCCACTATAGGTGTGGCAGGGTATACTCAGACATGAGTCCCTTTCTCACTGCATCATCAGGATTTAAGCAAGCCGGGCCGAAGACGGCTGAAATGCCAGAAACCGGTCCCCGGTAGCTTGTCTCCTTTCCGGTGAAGAATTGGCTTGGTAGTTTAGTCTGCCCTGTTCCCATGATGCACTGGGCCAGGGACAGACTGATTTGCATATAGCCAGGTTCTGAGCTGGGATGGTGCAGTGAGATAAATAACGGTGATGGATCTGTTAAAGATTAGACTGCAAAACGTCAACATTATCGGCGCCATCTTGCCCCTTTCCAAGCCCATTCGTGCGCGTAAGCGGCAGCCATTTTGAGCACCATGGCCTCCCTGCCCCTCGCTGATAGCCAGCGCGTCTCTCTCTCTCTCTTAACCTCGCAAGCATTCCCCCGCACGCTGACAACCCCCCGCTCTCTCATGCCTTGGGTCATAAACTCCTCTTCAGTGCAGCTTCACCACGGAATCCCATCCTGTTCCCAGCGCGACACCTCCCCTCATTCCTTTCATGGCCTCAGACCCTTTTGATGCAAACCCCCTTTTCCTGTGTCCCCGTTTGTCTTCCTTGTTCCCAGGTCGCCACCTGGCCCTGCGGATACTGTTTATTACCCCGTACAGTAGGAAGCTTCCCCTCCCCATCAAAAGACCCCCGAATCGATCAAAGCTCCCACCCCATGAGATCCGACCAACCCCATGCATCCCGTGAATCGGCGGAATGCCCTGCTGTGCGACAACCATCACCTGTTGTGACCGGGGTGGGGAATCCAATTGTAAATGTATGTGGGAACGGGTCTGAAGGGGAGATTCCGAGGATGTTCTTTCAAGTACTAAAGTATTGCGAGAATGTGTTATGTGCAATAAAGGTCATAAACCCTAGTATAAGAGGCCAGGCCTCAGAGATGTGGTTAGAGCACCTCGTGACGATACTTGCTGTCTGAATTGATGTGTTCTCCTCCGGAGAAAATAAAATCCTCGTTTCCTGCCTTCCAGTCTCCAGCGCCTGCTTCTTCATTGATTAATATTGGTGGGTCATAGAGGCGATACCGCCGGGCAACATAAAAGGGTCTTTGGTTACCGGTTGTCTTTGGAACCCTTTTTAACAATTGGCGTCCCAAACGTGTGGCCCATCAGCGACTCGTGGATCCAGTGGGAGAGGTCCCGACGACAGAGTGAACGACTGCAACGATCGGAAGGTACCCTGTCCGATAGACCCTCGTCTGACAGCCGATCATCCGAACTTCACTGGTTCCGAAGAGACCTCTCTCGAGTGATCTGCGGTCCTGACTGGGAACCATCAGGAGTGCCACGAGAAGTACGAAGAGAAGAGGACGATCGGGCGCTGGATTCGGAAGACGAGAAACTGTCCATGCGGTCCGGGTAAGGTCGTGTAAACACGACAAATTGCGAAAGTGATAGATAATTGAAAGTGATTGATAATTGTTGAGAAAATACTAGTATTACTTTTTGTTAATTTATTGGAGATTCACTGTCTACAAACGGAGAAACAACAGGCTCTCCCTTTATAAACAGCGAAGGATAGGTACGCACCCGTCGGACCTATCTTTCTCCCCCACTGAACAATTGCCCCTTCCCCCCATTGATTAACTGTTATAGATTGTTTTCTGGAGATTCTCTGTCTGCAAACAGGGAAAAATAGGTCCCCTCTTTGCAGATAGTGAAAGGGTAGGTGACGCGAACTTTTGCGAGCCTACTTATTCTCCCCATTGACCATATTGATTTTTTATTTTTTGACCTAACATTTGATTGCTCAGAATTGGTTCATGAGGTATTCACTACGTGCAAACAACGTAGAATAGAAATATTCTGTCTAGTCTTTGCGCGCAGTGATAAGATAGGTAGTGCTGACTATTATCCCATTGCGATCCGTCATGCCTGTCTTCTCCCCACTGGTTAGTAGCCTGTTTAGCCCGGACCGCTTATTAGAGATGAACCATCCGGCTCCGCTGGAAGGCACCCCTAATAAGGACATGTTCACAAAGCATGGATTAGTCGCTATAGCCTATAGCCAGCTGTGGCATAAATATACGAAAAAGGATCGAGAAAGTCAGTGGCCACTGATAGGATCCTTCGAAAATGATAGAATAATCGCACTAGAAACAGCCCTTGGTAAAAACAAGACGACGTCCACTATGCTTGACAGCTTCGGCATGTGGCGAAAAGAAGCCGAACAACGCAAAAAGAGAACTGAGAGTAGGTTGGGAAAAGAGCTGCGGAAAGCAGCCCACCTAGCAGCCCAGAAACTAGAGAAAGAGATAAAAGAAAGAGAGGATACCAAACAGAAGCTAGAAATAGAAACATCAAGCCAGTGCCTGGTTAGAACTCCCTCCACGCTCTACCCTGATTTACACTCAAAACAGCGAACCAACGATGATCTGCTGCTAGGTCCTCCGATCATCCACATGCCCCCTCCATATGCCCCTTCCCAACCCTTAGCCCAGCACCCACTATCCCCAGGTACCAGCGGGAGTAGCACCACGGCTTCAGCCCCCATGGCCTCCGTGCCGGCTGAACTCCTCGTATTAGATGTTACGCAAACGACAACGCCGGGCGACCCAGAAGCCCGAAGGGTTGGTCCTGTTAGAGCATATAGACTAAGCAAACATGAACGAACAGGGGTCGACAAGATAGCAAAGATACTGGTAGAGAAGAGGGAGGATGAAGAGTCCGTCACGGATGTGTTTAATTCTTATACTGGGAGTCACAGACGACACTTTACTGTACAACTGTGTTACCACGTCTTAAATGCATACGAGGACCGATATCAAGAAAAAGGCCCACAGAGCCTAACGACTCTGTACCGGAAGGTTGATATCGGGGATGAGAGTGAGAGTGATGTGACGGACCTCCTTACGCGTACGCTTGAGGTTTTCCGCCACCTCACTGAACAAAAGCCGAAAACCGAATCCACTACCTCCGTAGCAACCGACCCACAAACCGAACGACCTAACACTATGATGCCGATACGAGAGGCTGCCCCTTACTGGGTTCCTCCACGAGGTGAAGGGACTCACGATGACGCAAACAACAAAGATGCAAAGGGAAGGGTAGTATACAATTGGGTCTACCAACCATGGGACCGGCAAGAGATTCTGACCTTCCGGAAATCTCTGCCTGACCTACGTAAAAACCCCACTGCCTTCTATACTGAGTTGGGTACGGCCCTAGGTTCGACGATTATGACTCTAGCTGACATCGACTTGTTTTTCGGGTTATGTCTACCAGCTGATGTGTGGAAGCAAATCCGGAAAGTCGACCACTCTGAGCTGTTTGGACATAACTGGTCACAACTTGATGGCATAGACAGACAACGAGAACCCGGACAAAAGCCTTTAAAAGCCATTTTAGACCTCCCGGATAAAATCGTGCAGAAATTAAAAACCCTGATCCCAGAAAAGAAAGTGGACTGGTCGATAGTAACGGCTTGTCGCCAGAAACCTCAGGAGGATGTATCGGAATACTTCTCCCGGTTTGAAACGGTGTTCTCCGATTACAGCGGCCAGGACCTGACCACTGCAACCGGACACCATCTGTTTGTCCAGAATTACGTTAAGGGCTTATCACCGGAGGTCTCGCAGAAACTGCAGGCCAGTGAAAGTAGTTGGGCAGCCTCCAAACCTACGGCTATCCTCCAGATGGCCCAATATTATGAACATCAGAAAAACGAAAACGATAGAACAACAGAGAGGAAGAAGAAAGAATTAAAGGAGAGGGTGATGATAGCACAACTGCAAGGGGTGACTCTGGGACGAGACCAATACCGGGGAAACCATCAGATGAACGTCCCTAAAACGGCACCTCCCAAAGACCGTGTTTCAACTCCCCACATTGGACGTACAGACATTAGGGAGGACCAGTGTGCCTTCTGTAAAGGATCGGGCCACTGGAAATCTCAGTGCCCGGTTCTTTTGGAACTCACCAGAAATAGAGATCCTAGAGATTCAGCAAACGAACCAAGAAATAGGGGACCACAGCGAGGGCCCCCAAACAACGCAACTAATGATAGATCCAGTAGACCAAACACGTTTGATCGACCCCGACAGAACCAATGCCAGCAATCTGACTACGATGACGTTCATGACTTTGCATAGGACTGCCTAGGGCAAGGGAGGGATCCAGTCGAGCTCCATGTTGACCAGCAAGGCCCTTATGTCACTGCTAAGGTCTTGGGTACAAAGTCACCATTCCTGGTAGACACTGGCGCAACACGTAGTGCATTATCTAAACGACTGATTCCAAGGGCACCCTTGTCTGGCTTATTAATAACATCGACAGGTTTCGATGGGACGCCCTCCACTAACCCTTTGTCCGCCCCAATCCTCTTTGACTTAGAAAACAACACCACCGACACCACGTTTTTGCTCTCCTCCAATAGCCCTGACGCAATTATGGGACTCGACTTATTGAAACACTTCCGAGCAACGATTAGATGTTCTCAAGATGGAGTCCGAGTTTTCCTTTACGACAATCCTGTTCTGCTTAGACATTGCCCCCCCAGACACATGTTTTCCATCACCGACGCTGACACTTCCCTGCTTGACACTCTGCCTCCGTATCTGTGGGCCAAAACGGATTCGGATGTAGGGCGCATGATGATTGACCCAGTGCACATCACTGTTCGACCAGATGCAACACTCCCAAAACTTCCACAATATCGGATATCGCCCGAGGGCGAGAAGGCATTGGTAGAAATCATCCAATCACTGATAGACGCAGGAGTGGTAGAGGAAGTAGTTAGCAACGTTTGCAACAGCCCAATCTTGCCCATCATTAAGAAACAGGGAGAAGGAGATGAGAAAGCATACCGCTTCATCATTGACCTTCGAGAGATCAACAAAGTGGTGGTACCCCAGTACCCTGTGGTCTCGGACATTACCACCATCCTGACTTTGATTCCCTCCACTGCCACCACCTTCACTGTCATTGACCTCAAAAACGCATTCTTTTCCATCCCCATCCACCCAGACAGCCGATATCTCTTCGGTTTCACCCTAAAAGCCCGCTCATATAGGTTCTGCCGAGCACCCCAGGGCTACACAGAAAGCCCTAGCATCTACAGCCAGGCCCTCAAGAGACAACTGGATCAAGTCCAGTTACCCGATGGAGTGGTACTAGTACAATATGTCGATGACATCCTCTTGGCAGCCGATACCACTCCACTAGCTGTCACAGCCACCATTCAACTCCTGCATTTCCTTGCAGAAAATGGCCACAAGGTCTCTAAGAAGAAGTTGCAATTCTGCCAACCCCAGGTCACTTACCTAGGCCACCTTTTGTCCAAAGACGGAAGGAAACTGACTCCTGACCGGATCCAAACCATTCTCGACACCCCCGTCCCTAAGACCCAGAAACAGGTCCGCTCCCTACTAGGCCTCACCTCCTTCTGCCGACAGTGGTTGCCCAACTTTAGCCTTGTAGTAAAACCACTGCTTTCATTGTTAGCAAAGGACATCCCTCTCCCACTCCCTTGGACCCCTGAGTGTCAGGCTTCTTTCATGCAACTACGAGATGCCCTCTGCTCGGCCCCTGTGTTGGGTACCCCCGATTACACAAAGCCCTTCTCCCTTTACACCCATGAAAGGGAGGGGTGCGCTTTATCTGTCCTGACCCAGTCCATCGGCCCAAAGCAACGACCATGCGCTTACTTCTCAGCCACTCTTGACCCCGTAGCCAGAGCCCTGCCTGCTTGCCTTCGAGCCGTAGCTGCTGCTGCGATCTCTATCCGACAGAGTGAGGGGATCGTGCTCTCGAATTCTCTCACAGTACTGGTACCCCATGCAGTTGACACCCTCCTAAACCAAACCAAAACGCAACACCTGACGAGTGCACGACTGACAGGATACGAACTGACTCTGCTCGCACCCCACATCACTCTGAAGAGATGCACCACACTGAACCCAGCAACCCTGCTACCCTTACCAGAAAACTATCCCAATGCGCACCCTGTACACGACTGTGTGACCCTCACAGACGAACAGACCAGAAGTAGGGTTGACCTCAGAGACACGGCTTTCCCCGACCCCGACGGAGAGCTGTGGGTGGACGGTTCTTGCATCAAACTCCCCGATGGCACCACTTCAGCTGCCTATGCAGTCACCACGGCTCGAACTGTAGTCGAGACAGCCCGCATAACGCAACGATCTGCCCAGGCAGCGGAACTGATTGCCCTGACACGAGCCTGTATTCTAGCAGCAGGAACCACAGCAAACATTTACACCGACAGCCAGTATGCCTTTGGGGTGGTTCACCATTTTGGGCTCCTTTGGAGGGAGAGGGGATTCTTGACCTCACACGGCACCCCCATTTTGCACGGGGATCTAGTCTCCGCCTTGATCGAAGCCGTCCTTCTCCCCAAAAAGCTTGCAGTCATCAAATGTCAGGCACACAAAAAGGTGACAGACATTATTGGACAGGGGAATGCACTAGCCGACATCACTGCCCGAACGACAGCTGAAAATAGGACGACAACACGCATGTATGTGACCAGGTCACAAGCAGAAAAATGGTCTGACGCAAGGGACACTATCAGAGACATTCAAATGGCTAGCACACAACACGAACTGACTGAATGGACACGGGTGGGATTGAAAGATGACGAAGGCTGCTGGCGGACAAAAGACACAAACAAATGGTTGTTACCTGACTCATATCTGATTCCCATACTGACTATGGCACATTCCCCTGCCCACATAGGATCAGCCCCCATGATTGAACTTGTCTCCAGAGTTTGGCACAATGATAAGATCACAGAGTCCGCCAAACGCCTGGTCCAACAATGTTTGATATGCCTGCAACACAATCCCGGGATAGGAACTGTAGTACCCCGGGGAGGGTTCGGGGTCCCGAATCACCCATTTGAAGTCCTGCAGATGGACTACATCCAACTAGACAGATGTCAAGGCCTGAAATATGTACTTGTGGTGGTATGCGCATTTAGCAAATGGGTGGAAGCATATCCAACCCGTGACAACACTGCTATGGCCACAGCAAAAGTACTGTTAAAGGAGTTTTTCCCCCGTTACGGCCTTTGTCGAATTTTGTGGAGCGACAATGGCCCCCACTTCGTAGCCGAAGTTATCCAACTCATTTTGAAGGGGTTGGGTGTAAAACAAAAGTTCCACGCAGTCTTCCACCCCCAATCTGCTGGACTAGTTGAACGACATAACGCCACACTGAAACTAAAATTGGCCAAAATAATAGCTACCACAGGACTGAAATGGCCAGACGCACTCCCCCTGGCGTTGCTTTCAATGCGTTCTACCCCCACCAAACACCACTTGACGCCATACGAGGTTGTTTTCGGCCGGCCTATGAATGTCTGGTCTGCACCGAAACCAACTTCCATTCATGACGTCCCGGACGTCCTAATGTCTGATTACTTATGTCAGTTGACTAAAACGCTGTCTGTTATCCATCAACAGGTGCTGCATGCCATCCCTGACACTTCCAGGGGTCCCGGACACACCATTCAGCCTGGGGATTTTGTCCTGATCCGGAATTTCCAGCGTGCCAAGAGTCTGGAACCCCGGTGGACGGGCCCCTGGCAAGTCCTCATCACCACCCGAACAGCACTACGGGTGGAGGGAAAACGCAACTGGCTGCATGCACACCACTGTAAGAAGATCTCCTCAACCCTGACCTCTACTGAAAACATCGACAGCCAAGAAGAGCTCCTGAACAAGGACCGACCGTCACTAACCTGCTATCCAGATACCGACACACTTGAACTTTCAAAATTCTCTGATCCCACAGTGCCATCAAAAGAAGGGTATTTCCTGCGTCGAAAGGGGGGAGTCTCGGCTAAGTAGACCACGGACCGAGTTAAATCTCAGAACGGTGACCTAAACACTACCAAGGGTTACCTGGAGAGAAGCAAAACAAAGTCTGTGGTTCTGCCCGCTACCGAGCCCCTTGAAGATGATGGAAGCGCCAGATAAGAAGATGATGGAAGCGCCAAATAAGAAGATGATGAAGGTAACAGGAAATACCCACCGCAGAAACCCAAAAGCAGACAGACTCCATAGCCCAAAGACTATTGCGCTCTTCATCACAATCCTCTTCTGCTTTCTCCTCATGACCACACTCTGGATTGTGGAAGAAAATGCACCTGCTCACGAAACCTTCTTGACCACTGTCCAGCCTACCACCATGAAGGAACATTATCTGATTTCGCTCTCTCCCCAACTCAGAGAGAGGCGAAAGGAATTTTGGAATAACTCCTTCGTGCAACTACTTCACCAGCACAACCTTGCCGCCAATGCCACCAACTGTTGGATCTGTGGGTTGCTACCCCACGCCACTGGACACTCGATACCATTCATCCCTTCACCTTTCTCAGTTCACGGCTCCTGTCTTGCCTGGCTGATGCTTCTGCAAGAAAGCTTTAAAGACAATGCCACCTCCAGCAAAACCGTAACGCATTTCTACCACGGGGTCTGGCGGAACAGAACAAAGACACACTTCTGCCCGCAGACCAACAACAACACAGTCCACTTGGACATCCCTGCTAAAGAACAAGTTGAAATGCAAGTGTTCAATAATCCAACCAGAACCACCTTCTCCTACCTGCGAAAACGAACGGCTGCCACTCTGACTGTGGCCCTGTCAGTCATCAACGTCACCGGCCACATGTGCATGGAAGGGCTTGGGACTCAGCTGGTAGGCCACAGTGCCTGCCGGTTTTCCAGAACTCTGGACTCCATCGACCCACCTTCCTTTGTGGCATCTCCAAACACGTATTTCGTCTGCGGCACGAAGGCTTACACCTGGCTCCCCAAAGGCTGGGGGGGCACTTGTTTCATTTCCTTCATCCTTCCTCCGACTTATGTGGCACCAGCAAATCATCACAGACAAAAACGAGCCAAGGACATCGAACAAGCCGATTCAACAGGAGCGCAATTCATCGATGCTATGAAAGGACTTGTCCCCCTCTGGGGCCCGATGGCAAACAGCCGTGCCATCCGACATCTGACTCAAGCAGTTGAGACAACAATGAACATCACGGCGGGTATCCTTGCTAACAACACCGCTGAACTTCAAGCGGTCCGCTTGGTGGCCCTCCAGAACCGCCTTGTCCTGGATGTGGTTCTTGCGGATCGTGGTGGGGCATGCCGCATTATTGGGTCCAGCTGCTGTACGTACATACCGGACAATTCACCCTCAGTGTACAAGGCCATCGAACATCTTCATAGACTCTCTTCAGAAGTCCACCAAGAACAAGAAGAATGGTCGCTGGGTGGGTGGTTCTGGAGCACCGTTAAAAACTGGGGCTGGAGACTATTCACCATTATCCTGATTCCTGTGGTTGTACTATGCGGTTTATGTTTAGGAATTCAATGTCTACCACCCCTGTGTACATTATGTGTAAATTGTATTTGCCCTAAGACTGTGGACTTTGAAAACGAACGTATGAGAGCAATATATGATGCCGAGGTTAGGAATTTGATGAAGATTGACATTGAGTAAGCAAGTTGGCTAAGATATGTTGAAAAGGGAGGACTGTTAAAGATTAGACTGCAAAACGTCAACATTATCGGCGCCATCTTGCCCCTTTCCAAGCCCATTCGTGCGCGTAAGCGGCAGCCATTTTGAGCACCATGGCCTCCCTGCCCCTCGCTGATAGCCAGCGCGTCTCTCTGTCTCTCTTAACCTCGCAAGCATTCCCCCGCACGCTGACAACCCCCCGCTCTCTCATGCCTTGGGTCATAAACTCCTCTTCAGTGCAGCTTCACCACGGAATCCCATCCTGTTCCCAGCGCGACACCTCCCCTCATTCCTTTCATGGCCTCAGACCCTTTTGATGCAAACCCCCTTTTCCTGTGTCCCCGTTTGTCTTCCTTGTTCCCAGGTCGCCACCTGGCCCTGCGGATACTGTTTATTACCCCGTACAGTAGGAAGCTTCCCCTCCCCATCAAAAGACCCCCGAATCGATCAAAGCTCCCACCCCATGAGATCCGACCAACCCCATGCATCCCATGAATCGGCGGAATGCCCTGCTGTGCGACAACCATCACCTGTTGTGACCGGGGTGGGGAATCCAACTGTAAATGTATGTGGGAACGGGTCTGAAGGGGAGATTCCGAGGATGTTCTTTCAAGTACTAAAGTATTGCGAGAATGTGTTATGTGCAATAAAGGTCATAAACCCTAGTATAAGAGGCCAGGCCTCAGAGATGTGGTTAGAGCACCTCGTG
Source organism: Lissotriton vulgaris (assembly GCF_964263255.1). Taxonomy (NCBI): domain Eukaryota; kingdom Metazoa; phylum Chordata; class Amphibia; order Caudata; family Salamandridae; genus Lissotriton; species Lissotriton vulgaris. Next base: position 273,198,310 of record NC_141695.1, on the reverse strand, counting down.
ACGATACTTGCTGTCTGAATTGATGTGTTCTCCTCCGGAGAAAATAAAATCCTCGTTTCCTGCCTTCCAGTCTCCAGCGCCTGCTTCTTCATTGATTAATATTGGTGGGTCATAGAGGCGATACCGCCGGGCAACATAAAAGGGTCTTTGGTTACCGGTTGTCTTTGGAACCCTTTTTAACAGATCAAGCCCTGATCTTTGGACTGGGTAAGAGTGGTCTGCTTAATTCAGACACTCTGTTAGTCACCTCCCCCTTTTTTGAATCGTTTTTGGCCACTATAGGTGTGGCAGGGTATACTCAGACATGAGTCCCTTTCTCGCTGCATCATCAGGATTCAAGCAAGCCGGGCCGAAGATTTCTGCAATGCCAGAAACCGGTCCCCGGTAGCTTGTCTCCTTTCTGATGAAGAATTGGCTTGGTAGTTTAGTCTGCCCTGTTCCCATGATGCACTGGGCCAGGGACAGACTGATTTGCATATAGCCAGGTTCTGAGCTGGGATGGTGCAGTGTTGATAAATAACGGTGATGGATCAAGCCCTGATCTTTGGACTGGGTACGAGTGGTCTGCTTAATTCAGACACTCTGTTCATCACCACCCCCTTTTCTGAATCGAAAATCGGTTTACCAGCATTAGCTCATTGAATAGACTCTTGCCCCCTTAACATTGGGCACAGTCAACTTCACGTGTTGAGTTCCACAAGGATCCTCACACAACCTCAGCCTGTTCAATGTCTACATGACCCCACTCACCATCATCAAATACACCCAAGAATCAACATCAGATCATATGCTGACAGCACCCAGCTCATATTCTCCCTCTCTGACAAGACCGCAAACACCCACAGCAACTTCTCCATCTACATCACCAAAGTTGCCAGATGGATGAAAACCAGCTGCGTCAATCTTAACACAGGCGAGATGGAAGTAGTATTTTTTGGGGAGAAAAATTCTCTCTGCGACTCCACCTGGTGACCTGCTAAACTTAGACCAACACTCCTTCGGGCATCCTATTCAAAGAACCTTGTAAAGATAATCTACAATTCATTCACCATAACTAGCCAAGTGAACGTAGTCTCTATCTCCAGCTTCAATACACTCAAGATGTTAAAAAAGATCATTAATTAGCTCCACAGCAATACTTCCAGAACCATCACCTAAACCCTATTCACCTTTAACTGACCACACAAATCCAGACCATACAAAACTGAGCACCCAGGCTCACAATAAACCTACCACCCAGTATTCACATCACCTCACACCTTGGAGCTCAAGTAGCTCTGATGCTGCAATCAAACAATCTTCAAACTACTCACACATACATTAAAAGCCTTACACAATTTTGACCCCTCCACAAACTTCCACAAACTTACCAGACATTTCTCATAGCTCAGTTGTTTTGCCACTTGCACACACCTTCCACTTATAAAGAAACAGCTCTGTCAGTTGTGGCTTTTCCTACCTCGCTCCTAAAGGCTGGGATGATGGGCCCCTTCACATCAGAGCCTCTTCAGTTCTTGAATTCTACAATAACTTGAAGACGTGGCTCTTCACATAGCCAAGACACTTAATTGACCCATACAGCTCCTGCACCAGTACTAGGATACCCTCCTGGATGAGTTGTGTGCGATACAAATACACATCCCATATCATAAAGCAGGGTCTTCACATGAAGAATGGCTAAATTCCTTACACATTTTCTCAACATAATTGCTGAAACAGTCATAGATAGCATGGATTAATCTAATAGTATTCTAACTCGTATGGTATTTTCTACTGCAATTCTTTACAGTAGGAACACATTCCAACCTGAAATTGTATCTTGTGGGCCTAAAATCCATTTTGCTATATTGCTATGACTAAGAATAATATTTTGTGAGAGGTTTATTCTGGCAATCCCCAAAGATAGAATTTGAAATGGTTTATGACCCAGAAACAGGCTAAGACTTTGTTAGACCTGGCCCTTTTTACAGGGTTATCCCAAACCGGTTTCTGGCATTTCAGCCGTCGTCGGCCTGGCTTGCTTGAATCCTGATGTTGCAATGAGCAAGGGACTCACATCTGAGTATACCCTTCCACGCTTATGGTGGACAAAATGATTCAGAAAAGGGGGTGGTGATGAACAGAGTGTCTGAATTAATCAGACCACTCTTACCCAGTCCAAAGAACAGGGCTTGATCCATCACCGTTTTTTAGCTCACTGCACCATCCCAGCTCAGAACCTGGCTACATGCAAATTAGTCTGTTCCTGTCCCAGTGCATGATGGGAACAGAGCAAACCAAACTACCAAGCCAATTCTTATACTGGGAAGGAAACAAGCTACCGGGGACCGGTTTTGGCATTTCAGCCGTCGTCGGCCCGGCTTGCTTGAATCCTGATGGTGCAATGAGCAAGGGACTCACATCTGAGTATACCCTTCCACGCTTATGGTGGACAAAATGATTCAGAAAAGGGGGTGGTGATGAACAGAGTGTCTGAATTAAGCAGACCACTCTTACCCAGTCCAAAGATCAGGGCTTGATCCATCACCGTTTTTTAGCTCACTGCACCATCCCAGCTCAGAACCTGGCTACATGCAAATTAGTCTGTTCCTGTCCCAGTGCATGATGGGAACAGGGCAAACCAAACTACCAAGCCAATTCTTATACTGGGAAGGAAACAAGCTACCGGGGACCGGTTTCTGGCATTTCAGCCGTCGTCGGCCCGGCTTGCTTGAATCCTGATGGTGCAATGAGCAAGGGACTCACATCTGAGTATACCCTTCCACGCTTATGGGGGACAAAATGATTCAGAAAAGGGGGTGGTGATGAAGAGAGTGTTCCCATGATGCACTGGGCCAGGTTCTGAGTAGGGGATGGTGCAGTGAGATAAATAACGGTGATGGATCAAACCCTGATCTTTGGACTGGGTAAGAGTGGTCTGCTTGATTCAGACACTCTGTTCATCACCACCCCCTTTTCTGAATCGTTTTTGGCCACTATAGGTGTGGCAGGGTATACTCAGACATGAGTCCCTTTCTCACTGCATCATCAGGATTCAAGCAAGCCGGGCCGAAGACGGCTGAAATGCCAGAAACTGGTCCCCGGTAGCTTGTCTCCTTTCTGGTGAAGAATTGGCTTGGTAGTTTAGTCTGCCCTGTTCCCATGATGCACTGGGCCAGGGACAGACTGATTTGCATATAGCCAGGTTCTGAGCTGGGATGGTGCAGTGAGATAAATAACGGTGATGGATCAAGCCCTGATCTTTGGACTGGGTAAGAGTGGTCTGCTTAATTCAGACACTCTGTTCATCACCACCCCTTTTCTGAATCGTTTTTGGCCACTATAGGTGTGGCAGGGTATACTCAGACATGAGTCCTTTTCTCACTGCATCATCAGGATTCAAGCAAGCCGGGCCGAAGACGGCTGAAATGCCAGAAACCGGTCCCCGGTAGCTTGTCTCCTTTCTGCTGAAGAATTGGCTTGGTAGTTTAGTCTGCCCTGTTCCCATGATGCACTGGGCCAGGGACAGACTGATTTGCATATAGCCAGGTTCTGAGCTGGGATGGTGCAGTGAGATAAATAACGGTGATGGATCAAGCCCTGATCTTTGGACTGGGTAAGAGTGGTCTGCTTAATTCAGACACTCTGTTCATCACCACCCCCTTTTCTGAATCGTTTTTGGCCACTATAGGTGTGGCAGGGTATACTCAGACATGAGTCCCTTTCTCACTGCATCATCAGGATTCAAGCAAGCCGGGCCGAAGACGGCTGAAATGCCAGAAACCGGTCCCCGGTAGCTTGTCTCCTTTCTGGTGAAGAATTGGCTTGGTAGTTTAGTCTGCCCTGTTCCCATGATGCACTGGGCCAGGGACAGACTGATTTGCATATAGCCAGGTTCTGAGCTGGGATGGTGCAGTGAGATAAATACCGGTGATGGATCAAGCCCTGATCTTTGGACTGGGTAAGAGTGGTCTGCTTAATTCAGACACTCTGTTCATCACCACCCCCTTTTCTGAATCGTTTTTGGCCACTATAGTTGAGGCAGAGTATACTCAGACATGAGTCCCTTCCTCACTGCATCATCAGGATTCAAGCAAGCCGGGCCGAAGACGGCTGAAATGCCAGAAACCGGTCCCCGGTAGCATGTCTCCTTTCTGGTGAAGAATTGGCTTGGTAGTTTAGTCTGCCCTGTTCCCATGATGCACTGGGCCAGGGACAGACTGATTTGCATATAGCCAGGCTCTGAGCTGGGATGGTGCAGTGAGATAAATAACGGTGATGGATCAAGCCCTGATCTTTGGACTGGGTAAGAGTGGTCTGCTTAATTCAGACACTCTGTTCATCACCACCCCCTTTTCTGAATCGTTTTTGCCCACTATAGGTGTGGCAGGGTATACTCAGACATGAGTCCCTTTCTCACTGCATCATCAGAATTCAAGCAAGCTGGGCCGAAGACGGCTGAAATGCCAGAAACCGGTCCCCGGTAGCTTGTCTCCTTTCTGGTGAAGAATTGGCTTGGTAGTTTAGTCTGCCCTGTTCCCATGATGCACTGGGCCAGGGACAGACTGATTTGCATATAGCCAGGTTCTGAGCTGGGGTGGTGCAGTGAGATAAATAACGGTGATGGATCAAGCCCTGATCTTTGGACTGGGTAAGAGTGGTCTGCTTAATTCAGACACTCTGTTCATCACCACCCCCTTTTCTGAATCGTTTTTGGCCACTATAGGTGTGGCAGGGTATACTCAGACATGAGTCCCTTTCTCACTGCATCATCAGGATTTAAGCAAGCCGGGCCGAAGACGGCTGAAATGCCAGAAACCGGTCCCCGGTAGCTTGTCTCCTTTCCGGTGAAGAATTGGCTTGGTAGTTTAGTCTGCCCTATTCCCATGATGCACTGGGCCAGGGACAGACTGATTTGCATATAGCTAGGTTCTGAGCTGGGATGGTGCAGTGAGATAAATAACGGTGATGGATCAAGCCCTGATCTTTGGACTGGGTAAGAGTGGTCTGCTTAATTCAGACACTCTGTTAGTCACCTCCCCCTTTTCTGAATCGTTTTTGGCCACTATAGGTGTGGCAGGGTATACTCAGACATGAGTCCCTTTCTCGCTGCATCATCAGGATTCAAGCAAGCCGGGCCGAAGATTTCTGCAATGCCAGAAACCGGTCCCCGGTAGCTTGTCTCCTTTCTGGTGAAGAATTGGCTTGGTAGTTTAGTCTGCCCTGTTCCCATGATGCACTGGGCCAGGGACAGACTGATTTGCATATAGCCAGGTTCTGAGCTGGGATGGTGCAGTGTTGATAAATAACGGTGATGGATCAAGCCCTGATCTTTGGACTGGGTACGAGTGGTCTGCTTAATTCAGACACTCTGTTCATCACCACCCCCTTTTCTGAATCGAAAATCGGTTTACCAGCATTAGCTCATTGAATAGACTCTTGCCCCCTTAACATTGGGCACAGTCAACTTCACGTGTTGAGTTCCACAAGGATCCTCACACAACCTCAGCCTGTTCAATGTCTACATGACCCCACTCACCATCATCAAATACACCCAAGAATCAACATCAGATCATATGCTGACAGCACCCAGCTCATATTCTCCCTCTCTGACAAGACCGCAAACACCCACAGCAACTTCTCCATCTACATCACCAAAGTTGCCAGATGGATGAAAACCAGCTGCGTCAATCTTAACACAGGCGAGATGGAAGTAGTATTTTTTGGGGAGAAAAATTCTCTCTGCGACTCCACCTGGTGACCTGCTAAACTTAGACCAACACTCCTTCGGGCATCCTATTCAAAGAACCTTGTAAAGATAATCTACAATTCATTCACCATAACTAGCCAAGTGAACGTAGTCTCTATCTCCAGCTTCAATACACTCAAGATGTTAAAAAAAGATCATTAATTAGCTCCACAGCAATACTTCCAGAACCATCACCTAAACCCTATTCACCTTTAACTGACCACACGAATCCAGACCATACAAAACTGAGCACCCAGGCTCACAATAAACCTACCACCCAGTATTCACATCACCTCACACCTTGGAGCTCAAGTAGCTCTGAAGCTGCAATCAAACAATCTTCAAACTACTCACACATACATTAAAAGCCTTACACAATTTTGACCCCTCCACAAACTTCCACAAACTTACCAGACATTTCTCATAGCTCAGTTGTTTTGCCACTTGCACACACCTTCCACTTATAAAGAAACAGCTCTGTCAGTTGTGGCTTTTCCTACCTCGCTCCTAAAGGCTGGGATGATGGGCCCCTTCACATCAGAGCCTCTTCAGTTCTTGAATTCTACAATAACTTGAAGACGTGGCTCTTCACATAGCCAAGACACTTAATTGACCCATACAGCTCCTGCACCAGTACTAGGATACCCTCCTGGATGAGTTGTGTGCGATACAAATACACATCCCATATCATAAAGCAGGGTCTTCACATGAAGAATGGCTAAATTCCTTACACATTCTCTCAACATAATTGCTGAAACAGTCATAGATAGCATGGATTAATCTAATAGTATTCTAACTCGTATGGTATTTTCTACTGCAATTCTTTACAGTAGGAACACATTCCAACCTGAAATTGTATCTTGTGGGCCTAAAATCCATTTTGCTATATTGCTATGACTAAGAATAATATTTTGTGAGAGGTTTATTCTGGCAATCCCCAAAGATAGAATTTGAAATGGTTTATGACCCAGAAACAGGCTAAGACTTTGTTAGACCTGGCCCTTTTTACAGGGTTATCCCAAACGTTTTGCCTTCCTCCTGTATTTCTTCTGACCTGTGTATGTTGGCTGTATGACTATGGTCACTTTGCCTCTGCTGATCAGTGCTAAAGTGCATGTTCTGTCTCCTGTCACTTGGTATTATTGGTCTACACCTATTTGGCATTTTTATTTTACCTGTAAGTCCCTTGTACAGTGGTTGCCCATATACCCAAGGCCTGTTAATGTGATGCTACTCGTGGGCATGTAGCGCTACTTGTGCTCCCCACAGAAGTAGCCTTTCAAACCTGTCTCAAGCTTCTTCCACTGCTGGGCCTGAGGGCACAATTTGCTGCCACAGTGACTTGGCATTTCAAGTTACTCAACAAGTCCCTACTACGCAAACGGCAGACGATTCCGAATACCACCGCCAGACTCGTGCTCGGCATCCCCCAACACGAGCACATCAGCCAAAACCTACAGAACCTCCACTGGCTCCCCGTTGAGATGAGAGTCACTTTCAAGATGCTCACCCACGCCTAAAAATACCTACACAACACAGGATCCCAATACCTCAACCAAAGAAGAGAGGTGGGTTCGGCCAGGCTTAGGTGCATACCCTAGCCAACCAGAAGCCTAATTTCTAACACACTACTTTTTCCACTGTAGAGTACTTATATTCAGCATCTCTGAGGGGCCTAAGAGGAAAAAGAATATTATTTCTGGTCCTTCAACACTTTAAGATAAGGTAGCCCAAGGCCTTTGCAGCTGGCATTAGCGGCTGGTAGGGTTTTTTAACGTTGATTTTGAAATTGCATATGTTGGGGGCATTAATAATGCCATTCTTTATTGAAATTGTTATGGTGCTCTGTAGACCATTCACATGGGGGCCTTCTGTGTACAGGGATCTTAGTGGGTGAACTAAGGCCCTCATTTATGAGGAATTTGCTTAGAACAGCACCACAAATCTTCTTGCTGATCTACGGCATTGTGGTGAAAGGGCAGGAAAGCACTGTATTTTTTAAAATATGGTGCATATTTTTCTTTTACCTCCGACCCCCTTGCTCCAGGGTGCAAGAGAGTCGCTGTTGTTGTCAGGATCGTTTTTGTGCAGGAAGAAGCAATTGTACTGCACAAAACATTTTTAAGAGGTATTTTCCTCATTCTGTGAGTTCTGTAGAATGAATCACACATGGAAAGAGGAATAAAATGAGGCGAAATACAAATATTTCTCCTTATTAGGCCTGCGCTGGGGAGGAATAAGGTTTTAGCGCTGCCCCAGGTTTACGTTTGTTGCATGGGAAATCCTACCACAATGCCCATGGAATGCCTCCTTGACAGAGAGTAAGTCAAGATAGCAACTTGTGATGCTTTTTCCTGCTCCATATCTATGAGGCCATGCAAAGTCATGTAGTCTGGATTTCCATCGCCTCAAAAATATGATTGAGAGGCTTTTTCCACCGGAACGTCAAAAAAGTGAAGTTCTGGTGGTACAAGCCTCTCATGAAAAAGCCCTTAAGCCTACAAAGGTTCTGACATGTTTGTGCATATACTGTGATTAACCCAAAAATGATTTTAGTTGATTCTTGTTTGGAATGGAATGGAATGGAATGAGGATTTGTAAAGCGCGTTGGATACCCAGGGGTGTCCCAGCGCTGAGAGGAGACTGACTTGAGCCGGAGAGGTTTGGAATAGGAGAGGCTGAGTGAAGAATTTAAACTGAAGTTTTGCTGAAGAGCCAAGTTTTAAGAAGTTTGCAGAAAGTGAGAAGGTTGGGTTCTGATCTGATAGGGAGGGGAAGGGAGTTCCAAATTTTGGCTAGGTTGTAAGAGAGCGAGCGGCCTCCACACCTGGCCTTCCGAATGCGTGGTACTGAGGCGAGGTGGGAGCTCGCGGATCTGAGTGAACGAGAAGGCTGGTAGGCTTTCACCAAGGGGGAGTTGATAGAGGTGCCAGATCCCCAGTAAGAGCGGTGTGCGATACACATGCTCTTAAATTCGATTCTGGATCTCACCGGGAGCCAGTGAAGGTCCCTCGGTCTGGCTCTGACTGAGGTTCGGCGAGGAATATCCTGGAGAATTCTTGCCGCGCAGTTTTGGATAACCTGGAGTTTGTTGAGTGTGGATTGTGTGGGCCCCAAGATATAAGGCGTTTCCACAGTCGAGACGGGAGAGGATCAGTCCTTGAACCATAATCCGTCTTGAATGGAACGGAAGGAAACTGAGAATTTTACGGAGTAATCTCATCAGCCCGAAGCAAGTGGCAGCAAGCTTGGTAGCTTGATAGTTGAAGGTTAAGGTATGGTCGAGCCAGACGCCTAGGCTCTTGATTTGCTCCTTGGGTTGCGGGGGACTTCCTAGACAGAGGGGCCAGTTAGGATCAATGGATTTTGCGATGTTATTTCCAAGGAGCATTATCTCTGTTTTGTCCCCGTTGAGTTTAAGACAAGAGCCAGACATCCAAGCAGCGACGGCTTCCAGGCATGTGTATAAACTATGATGAGAGTTCAAAGGGGGGTCCAATGCTACCACTAGCTGCGTGCCGTCCGCATAAGTGATGATCTTCACACCGAATGGGTGGACGACATCAGCTAAGGGGCGTAGGTAGACATTAAAAAGGGTAGGGCTCAGGGAAGAGCCCTGAGGTACACGGCAATTGAGGGGTTTACTGGTAGAGGTGAAGTCCCTCTCAAAGACTTGGAAGGATCTGTCTGTGAGAAAAGACCTCATCCAGTTGAGTGCCGTGCCTGACACTCCTATTTTGTCAAGACGATGGAGTAGGATATTATGATTGACAGTGTCGAAGGCGGCACTTAGGTCGAGTAGGACGATGGCCGTAGATCTGCCATCGTCCAAGATCCTTCTTGCCTCCTCCGTCACCGCAATCAATGCAGTCTCTGTACCATGACGGGGCCTGAAGCCGGTCTGAGAGAGGTCCAGTATGTTATTGACTTCCAGGAAGTCAGTGAGAACGGTGTTAACATGCTTCTCAAGAAGTTTAGTGAGCCAAGGTAGGAGGGAGATGGGTCGATAGTTAGCAGGGTTAGATACCAGTAAGGATGGAGGAGTTGAGCAGGTCTTGGATAGTGGGTGAAATTAGATGGGTAATCTGGGTGAGAGTGCTGGGAGGAGCTGGGTTGATAGGTGATCCTGATTTAACCTGTCCCATGAGTTTTTCCAGGTTACTAAGTTCTAATGGGGGGAAGCTGTCAATAACACAAGGGGGAGCTGTCGTGCCGCCTATGTGAACGGAGTCTGTGGGCAAAGTGCCAGGAGGGGGAAAAGAGGAGTTAATAGTTTCTATCTTCTGGTAGAAAAACTCAGCTATTTCCTCACAGTGGGTCTGAGTGTTGTTTTGGTGTTTTGGGGCCTCAGGAAGTTGCAAAAGAGATTTGGCTATCCGATAGATCTCCCTGGGTTTGGATGCTGCCGTTTCGATCTTGAGCTCGAAGTATTTAGCCTGGGCTAGATGAATGTCTCCTTTGTATTTTTTGATTACCGTCCGATAGCTTGTTTTGTCTGCTGGTAGGTAACTGAGGCGCCATTTCCTCTCAAGTCATTTACAGACACGTTTGGCCTCTCGTAGATCACTCGAATACCACGGAGCTGTGGGAATGCCCCGCTTAGGGTGGGAATTTTTTAGTGGTAATACTATATCTAGGGAGCTGGTGATCCATTTGTTATAGTTCTCGTTATCTTGAGTGGGTGTGGATATGTTGATGGGTTTGGTACCTTGTAGGAGGTCCTTCCACTCAGATAAAGGGAGTTTAGACCAATTGCGGGAACGTTGTGTCGTCGGAGGTTTGGGGAGGAGGTGAAGGAGCGGGGTCCAAGTGAGCAGGATGAGGAAGTGATCGGACCAGGGAAGGAGGGAAGGCTTTCCAACGTGAAGGTTTTTACAGTTGCTGAAGACAGGGTCTAAAAGATGTCCTTTTAGGTGAGTGGGCCCAGTAACACGTTGGTATAATTCAAGGGCAATTAAGCTTAAGGATTGTTCCCTGGCTGTAGAGTCGTTAGGGTCATCTAGGTGGATGTTAAGGTCACCCAAGATTGTAAAATTGGCAGAGCTAACTGCAAGACTTGCCGTTATGGAGGCAAGATCCAGAAGAAACTACCCTTGAGGTCCTGGCAGACGGTAAATTAGCATACCCGAAAAGGTATGTGTGGCGCTGAATTTTATAAAAAAAGGAAGGCATTCACAATCCGGGAAATTTACGGGGGTGCTGGTGACCACATAATCTGATTTTTGGATTACTGCCAGACCACCGCCAATGCCTTTTTTGCGGTCAAGGCGGAGTATTTGGTAACCAGGTGGGAGAGCTTGTACCAAGTCAGGCTCAGAGTGTTCCTGTAGCCATGTTTCTGTGGCGAAAAGAACATCTGGGCTCATCTCCTCCAACAATAAGGAGATTTCCGTTGAGTGTTTGGGGAGTGAGCGGCAGTTAAGCAGCAGCATCAGAATTGATTAAGGTTTCTTTACGCTGTGGGAGAAATAAAATCCTCATTGATTACACGCGGAATGTTGGATAGAGGGGTCCCATGAGTGTAAACAGGGTAACCCAACTGTCTGATTTAATTGGCGCAGGAACTGCGAATGATAGGTGATGGTCTGGCGTGATGGCTGAACAGGGGGGTGGCCCCTGGCCCCGGTCGGTCGCGGACTGCCGCAGACGGAGGTGGTGCATTCATTGCACATCAACTAGACTCAGTTTTTTCTTAACCCCTTCACTTGAAATGTTGTTTTCAAGAAACTCAACAAATGTCAAACCAATTTTACATATTTTCTACTTTAATGGTAAATCCTGCTTTTGTAGGTTGAATATTACTACTGTTACTTTGTGTTAGAAATGTGGTTTCTGGTTGGCAGAGTTATGCACCCTGTCCAAGCAGGAACCACAAGCCTAGTCACGGTAAGTCACACATCAAACAGTATCACAGTGAAAACGCCACAAAAGGACTCTACACTAGGTTAGAAAAATAGGTTATTATTTTCTGAACAGAACAAGACCAACATGACAAACATCCAGCAAGAAGAAGTCAATATTTTTTTTTGTAAAGAATAAGCGTCAAAATAGCACTTAGAAGCAAATAGCGCTTAGGGGATTACAATGATAAGGCTATACATAGACTAAGTCAAGAGTTGAGGCCACTCGCAATGGAGTGCAGGCTGGCTCCAAAACCTACGAAGGACTGCTGAGCAAAAGTACCTTAATCCTTGTCAAAGTACGAAATGAGCATGCAGTCAAGCAATAGGTCAATGGTCCCCCCGCAGTTGAGAGGTTGCACCAGATTCCTACATGCAGTAGTGGTAAGACATTGGTTCTGCAGACGAAGCGCCAATTCCGGAGTGCAATAGTCCCAAATGTGATGCTTCCGGAGGGTATGTGGTGGTTCCGAGTGCAATGTTTTGGTCCCAGTTCCCGCAGCAGTGGCAATGCATTTATCTCGCAGCAGGCTATGTTTTGGTTCCGATTGGCACAGCAGCGATAATGTGCATTTTCTTGTCAGGGTTAGCACTTTCAACTTACTTCAGAGTACCCTGAACTAGATTGGCACCAGCTGATAGAGCTAGACTTACAGCAAGCAAAGTCCAGCTGCTTAATTGAAGATGAAAAGTGAAGTCTGTGATATCCCTGAGACTAGAGGAAAAGGAAGCGATGCCAAGAAGCCTTTGCAGAAACATATGATCCAGGATGCAAAGAGCAGGTCCAGTCGTTCTCACTCCCAGGTAAGGAGCAGCAGGCAGCAAACCAACACAGCAAAACAAATTTGCAAAGTGGCTCTCCTTCCGACAGCACAGCAATCTTATCAGCAGGCCAACACAGCAAAACATGGATAAGGAAACATAAAGAAATATAAAGCACTCACAGACTAACAAGGTTAAACCCCAATGCATCGACCCTAGGAAAAAGCTTAAACCTTTCATAGCTAGTAAGAAAGGGGCAGGACAATAAATGGAGAATCATGTAATAAACCATAGAGACGAATGACCTTAAAATATTTGGGGAACTAGCATAATATGGCATTGCAAATATCCTGTGAAAGCTGAAATATCAGGTGGGAGAGGAAGCATGGGCCATACATCCAGAGGAAATGTATAATAAAGAAGCATCAACCATTCCACAGCCAACTAATAAGAGAATATTTCTCTTTAGAAATAATCAAAAATACTATTTCAGATCTAAAGCTTACAAGAACAACAGGTCCAGATAATCTACCAATGGAAATAGTTTACTTACTCCCTTATTTCAGAGTATTCTTAGTTAAGGAATTTCCCCAGATGGTTGAAAGGGGGCAGTGATCAAAAATGTATATAAAAGGTGAGATGTTCTAATTAGGAAGCTGTAGACACATAAACCTGTTGGATGTGGGGGCAAAGTATTCTCTAAAGTACTCCTGGGGCAAAATTGACTGAATCAAATTTGATAATCCCTATAGAGCACAGTGGTTTTAATGGGGGGGGGGGGGGGTCACGCGGCAACAGATCACTGTTTCTGATTATGAGCTATTGCTAAACCATCATTAGAGCATTGTGGAGGGTTATATTACTATTTTGTGGAATGTATGTGGTACTTAGCACAACAGAAAAAATTTAGATCAATTTTACCGAAATATAGTATTAGAAAAAGATGTGAAGAAGCCAACTTACTAGTGAATGTGTGGGTTTTAGATGAATCCTATGCTTTGGGGCAATTTCTAATGTCTGTGAACTAATTTTTAGCAAATATCTGAGTATTTCATCTGTGTCCACATATGATGGAATTTGTTGCAGTTATAGAAGGTATAGCATGGTTTTAGTTTGGCATGTTATTATAATGTAAGGAAATAATTGTTCTTCCCTTTAAATCTTTTCTTCCTATAGTGTAATAGGTTTAACCCCTTCCATGCTCATGACGAGCTGAGTTCGTCATGAGCCACGGCGCTCAAGGTGCTCATGACAAGCTCAGCTCGTCATGGCCCATGGAATGCTCAGGTGTGGGGAGAATTCCCCTGCTGTGCTGAGCGTACCACGGGAGCCGGTGCACCTGTGACGAGCTGAGCTCGTCATGAGCACAGGAGCGCCGTGCCTCATGACGAGCTGAGCTCGTCATGAGCATGCGCACGCTGTGCACGCTCCCCTCTTTCCCAGCACAGCAGGGGAATAACCCCCACAGAGAAGGGGTTAAAGATCATGGTCTAAATAAACATATGTTTTTGACTGACTGACAAACTTAAGTTCGAGAATGTTGACAGCAGGTCCAGTCCTTTTTACTCCCAGGCAAGGAGCAGCAGGCCAACAGAGCAAAGCATATTAGCAAAATGGCAGTCCCTCCTACTGCAACACAGTCCTTCTTCCTAGTAGAATGTCCTCAGTTCCAGCAATGTTTTCAGTTGGTAGAGTTAAAGGTTCAGTACTATGACCCCATTTGACCTTTGAAGTAGGGAGATTTCAAAGAGATGCTTTGAAGTTCACAAAACCTTGCCCTAACTCCAGACTCACTCTAGGATGATGTGCAATCCTTTAACTGGGAACAGGACACAGATCTTTCAGGTGTAGAGGGTACTCCTGCTCAAGATGACCTATCAAGATGCAGATGTCTAGGCAGTCACATCGACCCTTCCTTTGTGTGTGGCTGTCTGGAGGAAATGCAGGAAGCCAGCTGCCACCCACCCCAGATGTGCATTCTAGAGCCAGGCAGAAGGCACAACATGGTTTAAGTAAGAAAATGGCAACTTTAAGTGGCATTTTCAGAACCTACATACATTGTGTTTTTAAATTGTGATACCAGAGGGGCAAAATTTGGTTTCCTTAGAAATAAGAGTATTTTACTAGCAGGACATAATTTTTTTTAAAGTACATGTCCTACTTTTTAAATACACTTCACCTGGCCCATCGGCAGACAAGGGGTAATTTATACGTAATAAAAAGGAAAGTTTGGGCCTGGCAAGTAGGGTCCGTTGCCAGTTCAACATGGCAGTTTAAAACTTCACACCCGGCTCTGCAATGGCCTGCCTGAGACATGTTTAAAGTGCTATTTAAGTGGGAGGCACAATAAGTGCTGCAGGCCTACTAGTGCAAAAAGAACAATTGATGGAAAGAATGTAGGACAATGTCATACATTCACCCCAGTACAGAGATCTGGACCTACATCAATCGTTTTTTTGCTCACCATGCCATTCCAATTTGGACCCAGCCATATGCAAATCAGTCTTGACCCTGTGCCCCATTGGAACAGTTCAGCCCGAACTGCCAGATCAGGTCCTCCCTGGACTGGAAATAAGCATCCCAGGACCGGTTTTGGGCTTTAAGCCCTCATCAGCTAGGATAGCTTGATTCCAGTGGCATGGAGAGCACAGGACCCACATCTGAGCATAGACGTCCCACTCGGGTTGACAAATGCAAAAAGAACAAATTGATTGGCAGAACTGTTTGATTTGTTCTGCATTCCATCCATCAACCATGTGTCTTTTGCTTTCTCAATCAGATGTGGGTCCCGGGCTCACTGTGCCACTGGATTCAGGCTATCCTGGCTGAAGAGGCGTGACACCCTGAAACCAGTCCTAGGATGCCTGTTTCCTATCCAGGGAGGACTGGAAAGACTGTTCTCATGAGACACAGGGTCATGACTGATGTGCATATGGCCAGGTCTAAACAGGGGTGGCATGGTGAGCAAAAGAATGATGGATTTAACCCAGATCTCTTGACGGGGTGAATGTTTTGATTTGTTCTACATTCCGTCCATCAACCATGTGTCTTTTGCAAGCCTACTAGTAGCATTTAGTTTACAGGCCCTCAGCACATCTAGTGAACTTTACTAGTGACTTATAAGTAAATCAAATATGCCACTCATGGATAATTCAATGTTACCACATTTTAGTAAAAGAGGACATGCACTTTAGCATTGATAAGCTGTCAAGAAGTGCAGGATCCTACAACTAACAAAAACAAAGTCAGTAAAGAAAGTTAGGGGGCACCACAACAAGGATGCCAGGTCTAATTCTTTGTCATTATGTTCTTTTTTTAATAGATCATGATATCATCTTGGAAGCACGTGACCTTTTGTAGCTCTTTTAGGACATATTGCATCACTTTTTGGAATACAGCAGCCGTTGATTAAAAAGTCATCCCATGGAATCTGTATGTTTGAACGGCGTGGTAAAAGATGTAAGAGATTTGGGGGTGCATGTATCAAAATTGTAAATTGTGAATACCTAATTGTGAATTCATGAGAATCGCAATTAGGTAATCTCAATTTACAATAGATGAAACTCAAAGAGTTTCAGATAGCGATTCCTAAGGGTTAGCAAATCGCTCTACCTCATTATTAACAATGAGGTAGATCACAATTTGTGACCCCTATGAATAGGAAAAATCACAGGGATGGTGGCCTGTTGAGGTCAGCAGACCACCATGTCCATGATTGCTTTTAAATAAAGCAACTTTTTTTTTGTTAAGCAGCCAGTTTTCCTTAAAGGGAAATGATATGCTTTACAAAAAGTTAAAGGAAAAGTTTTCTTTTCATTTTTTAAGAGTAGGCAGTGGTCCATGGGACTATTGCCTGCTGCCTGCTGTTAAAAAACGCTGTAACAAACATTCATAAAGGGTAAGGGTCCCTTGGGGACCCCTCCCCATTCGCGGATGGTTTACCACCTACTTGAAGTAGGTGGTAAAATAAAAAGGTTTTTTGACTGCATTTCAGTCACAAAACATTCCTAGATACCGATGCGATTCGGAATTAGGAAGGGACGCCCTAAACACGCCTCTTTCTAATAGCGAATCGCAAACCCATTTTGCGATTCAGTAACATGTTACCGAATCGCATAATAGGGTTTGCTCAATCTGAAAAACATTTTTGGGGTTCGCAAACAGTTCAATTCTGTGAATCGGCCCATTTGCGAAGGCAAAAATGCTTGATGCATGTGCCCCTAAACTCTGGATTAAGGGCTACACAGTAATATTTTCTTCTGAAATACTTAGCATCATGTAATTTGATTTTTGTCAGAGGATACCTACTTACCCAGAGCATCAGATTAAGTATCTTCAGTCTCATAATGGCATATTTTGTCCTTTCTACTCCAAGTTGTTATAATTATTGGGCATATTTTTTCCAAGCTCTGGATTATTTCTGTAACCTCCTGCATTTTTAGTTCATCTAATTCTCTTTTTAAGTTATACCTCTTAAGCAAGGGCATAGGAAGTGTTTTAAATCACAGAAACTGTGTGAGACTTAAACTTAATCTTGTTCCCAAAACGTTTTAGTAACCACAACTATTCAGAGAATACTTTGGGGAATTCAGCACACACATTTATACCTGCAGTAAATCTTACAATCAATACCACATTTTATTTGCTGTGTGAGTAAAAATTAATGTCCATATCCTTTTGATGGTTCCAACCCAGTATATTTGAAAGTTGTTTAGTTATGTGGACTTTTCTTACAACAGACCTATCCTTAATGGATATGTGCTTTCTTAACATTCAGTCTAATATGATATTTGTTGTATTTACCTGGGTTTATGTCTATTTGTTGTAGTGTTTATATCTTCCCTGAAAATTTCCCATGGATCTTCTTCCTGTCTATTAATGTGTAAGGAGAGCACACGTCAGCAAATACATTGGTAGTAGTGCCTTCAGAAGCAATGCCACATGTAGGTTATGTCACTTCACCATCAGTTTACATAGAGTTCACTCGAATGGCTATTTTTCCTTTTTCCTCTCTTACTTTTTTGTCAAGTCTAATAATGTGAACGTTGTGTCTTTTGGTTCGCTACAAACCTGGGAAATATGGCCACTTTTGTTGCATCTTTCACAGACCACCCAATGTACAGGGCATTTGGGGTTATTACCTAGGTAATTAATGTTTCCACCCCAAAAACGTTTACTTTTCTCTGATTGTACTTTTGGCTTTTGCACATGTACTCATCCTATTTCACACCCCTAATTAGTATTAGTAAAGTTACCAGACTCATTGATACTTTTATGAGATTTGCTAGATATTTCCGTTTTTTGACATTGTGAATGGCCTCTGCAACTTGGGATTTTGAGACACTCCTTTCTCTTGATTAGTTGAGTCACCGGTGCATATGAGAAACTGATCTCCAATGAGTGAAGGTCCAATATCCCAAGCAGTACAGAAGACTCCCAGAACAGCGATGTTGCGTGCAACCTTTTCACCCTCAGCCTAGGCCCTGCTGAAGAACGTATGTCTCGCTAGTACTTTTTAAATGAAAAGAACTCAACAGCATACCTTCCAGTCTGCACCTCACGCTAGTTACGTTAATTCAAGAGTCCTGCACACATTAGCTCCAGCACCTACCGTTGTGCGGTGCCCCTGTGTTCCAGACCTTTGGTCGATAAAGCAAAAAGGTAAGGAAGTCCAGTCAATGTTGTTGTTTCAAAACATATTTTTGCACTTCTTTAATTGATTATAATTCCTTATACACATATAGTGCTCTGTCAACGCGTTTGGTTCCTAACAGTACAAACTTCATCAGGGCTTAATCACTTACGTCACTAAATTCAATCTCAGTATCCTTATTCCAGTTTAGTGTGCTGGTAAATTGAGGATTCCCCAAGGTATCACCGTGCCTGTTTCCGAATACCCTGATAAGTATCCTGCTTCTTCCACATTGGAATAACATAAACAGCAGTTTTGACGTAGAAGTGCGGTCTTCCAGGTCTCTACTGACTATGCTAAACTTAATTGGGTTTCTTACCAACTAGCTCAGAGGTCACTGGAAACTTTCTTGACTGAATAGGAAGTGATCAGCTTCCCTGGTACAGACAAGAAGGGATTCAGTTTTCCAACAACCGCATAAACATGACAACTTTGCTCCTTAGAATAAGAGTCAATCTCTAGAGTTGTGTGAAACAATAGTTATTTTACTCAGTCAGTTGTGCAGATTACTTTCACCAAGATGCAGAGAACAGAGAGACGGGCGTTTTCAATAAAAGGTATTATTTATTGAACAGTCTTTCTTCTCATGCAAGAGAAGTGAATTGCCACAATTGCAAGACTAGTTATTATAAAAAGTGCGTACAGTAAAATGAGGATTGCAAAATAATACTGTAAAAGCATTGATATGGTTTCTTAGCCATACAATGGTTAAAATGAATAAAATATATACATTCATATATACATTCAGCTAACGTACTCAACTGGTGCTTCTAACTACGCCTACCCCAGTGTACCTGACCTAAGCCTAAAACTTGGGAGGGAGTAAGTAAGTAGCAGTTTTAGTTAAGTTGGTTTTGCCAAGTTTTGCTTCAAGAATTCTCTCTAAGGGTTTAGTCAACACCATACCTCTGGAATAGAATGTTGGAGGTCTTGTATCTCCTTCCAGGGCTCGATATCCCAGTCACTCGCAAGAGTAGGCTGGAAACGCCAGAGCTGGATGTTCTCGGCAGGAGAAAAGACAGCATCTCTCTCAGCACGTCGAGGAGGAGGAAGGGCAGCGCCCGTGGGCAGCTTGCATCTTCTGGGCTCTGCAGGGGACAGCTGTTCTGCTCCTGTATTCACCACACCATGGCTATCATCGATGTCGTTGAGGCAGCGTTTGCTTAAGGCAACGTTGGTAATATTTATACCTGAAAGGTGCCTTGTTTGACGTAAGGTTTTGGACATAAGACGTCAATAAAGATGTCACTAGGAAGTGATCGTCTCTCAGTGCTCATTAGAGTTCTATTACTAATCAAAACATAGCAAAGCGGGGCTTTCCCAGGTTGCTGAGTTTTATCTTGTTGAAGAACTCGGAGTGTAATCTAGGAATCTTAGATAGTGGCTTTTGCTGTGTCATCTGCTCTAATGAGCTGCAGAGGAAGAGATTCTGAAATGTGGCTCTGATCGTGTTAGGCCAGAGACGAGTTTCTGAAATATCGCTCTTGATCATTTATGCCATTATAAGGGTATAAATGGATTATAGCCGTATAGGGGCATAAGGTCACAGTATCGATCGGGGTCCTAGATTAGAACGCGACAGTATCGGTTGTAAGTCTCTCTCTAGTACTACACTGATTTTTTTCACTGACATTATTCTTACAACATCTATAATGTGCCTGGTAGACATCCGAATTTTGCCTTCTGCTCCTCATTTACTATATTTAAGGTATGTATTTTTGTACTCTGTATGCCCAGATTATGCTGCAGTATATGTTGTTTGCAGATGGAAGTGAACTTATTTCCCCGATTGCTCTAAGATAGGATTTACAAATCTTTACCCATCATTTTCTTGGTAGCTCATGCCTACCAATATGATTGAGGAAAGGCACATGGTGGTTCATGCTGGCAGTAGGCATTTAAAAGGATTGTGTGACCAGAGTGGAGTGATAGTGTAAGGAAATTAAAGCCATTTAGTGATCAGCACCACAAGTGTATTTCTTAACCTGATACCTCTGTGCATATACAATACAATGTAATATTAAACATGTACGAGTAATAGTACCAAGGGCTTAAAAGTGTTATACAAATTGGAATTAGTGTATGAAAAGTTCTGTCTTAGTCGATTTCATTATCATGTGGAAGATTTAAACAATATATTCATCATAGCTTTCCGTGAGGACAGCCATAATGCTGTCTCTGATGGTGCTCATGCAGCAGCCTCAGGAGGCATGTCAACCTGAAGAGAGGAGGTCCCCATAGGAGGAGGAGGGCTTATCGCACAGAGAAGAGATTTGCCAGCTCCACGTGAAGGCAGGAATGGTGGTCGACACCATTGGCTCCACGCTCCTGATCTAAGATCAACAGGAAAAATGATGATGCTTGAAGTACAACAGTATGCTGCTAGAAATGAATACTGCACTGTGAAATCCTGCAGTCAGTGCCTGAAAGCGCAGAACACTCCACACACAACAGATGTCACAAAAAGAGTCACTAGAATTCTGTAGCTGGCAACCTTGAGTGCAGTAGACCTCCTGAAGAACAATGACCTTCACACAAGCAGACACCACTTAAGGGCCATTAGAGTCACTTCTGCAGGTTGACTGTTGAAATGAGAGTCCTCGAACCAACTCACAACAGTAAATATGACTTATGGGGCCATAGGAGGTCCTACTCAATGAGAGTTCTTGAAATGGCACCACTCAAAGAGTGGTGTGCTGCTAAAAATTCCACCCCAAGTACATCTGCAGTAGTTAATCACAATATAGTTTCAATGAGAGTGGAGAAGAGTTAAATCCCAGTACACCACTTATTGTGAAGGGAGACTGGGTAGGGAACCAGGTCTGTGTTAAAGCCAGGAGCACTACTCAGACTGAGGGTGTAGGGCCAGAGAGCCCTATATTCCTTAGTTTAATGGTCCAGTAGAACATCTGTTTGCACTCAACCTAGTCACCATGGGAAAAGCAGGTAGTAAGTTGTATGGGAACCTTAGATCAATGTACACTACACTATGTCCATCACTTCAGTAGAGGCAAATCATGAGACTAGTAGAGTCCACCCTCAGCAGAGCAGTCAGTCTTCTAATGCAGATCCGAGCAGGTCTGGAGGTGAAAGTTCATAACGTCAGAGGTGAACCCACACTGCTGCACTTTGCTCAACATCCCTTCCTCGTCGCCAGTGAAGGAAGATCAACAGAGGGATGAAGTAAGTTCCAAATGTATATAGACGCCAACAAGGTATGTCTCATGTCCCCCCTGACAGGACATCTCACAGGAAATTCACTAACATTCTAAACAGACTATAAGTGGAATGTTCCACATGTAGCTTAAGAAGGAGGGAGGGAAGAGAAATGGGAAGCAAGCCAAGAAGAGTTATACATAGGGGCATAACTGATAGGATAATGTTTCTGGGTGAGATAATAATCTCTTATGAAACGAATCCATGTTTCCTTCACAATGTTTGATTTTTAACTGAGTTGTATATATTAATGTAACCATCTTTTGATTATTTTATTTTTTTATAATCTTTTATTAACTTGAAGCCAAGATTTTAGGACAAGTTAAAGTTAAGCCCCGTGAGTGGTCGTGGTGCTTCAATAGAGTATCTCTGCCTACTGTGACTGCTTATGACATCTATGTGCCTTCTAAGTTCATATACAACTGAGCCTTGATGCTTTCTACCTGTTTGATGTCAATCAAATTTCCGCTAGTATCACTTTAAATCGTCATGGAAATAAAACAAGTCTGCCCATGTGCAATGAGAAGGAAACAGTGGACATAAATATATAACGTGTGAATTAATTAAAGATATAAGGGAAAGAGGGTAATAGATAAAGAAACTTTCAAAACACAATGGGAAAATGTACTTTTTGGTGAAAGGTTGTCAAAAAACGATGACAGGAGGATATTGTGATGGTGAAACGAATGCAATGAAAACCATTGGGGGTTAGGGAAAAAAGAACAGTTGCATCTTGGGTCATACATCATAAATTAGAATTGCATGTTTGTCTCTCAACAGATGTCTCCTGCCATCCAACAGGCAGCTCACTTCGGTGCCAGAGGACCTGCCGAGCAAACTGTGATGAACTCAGCCAGATAAACATCCCTGTTTGTGACAAAAAATGCAAAATGGGCTGTGAGTGCAATGAGGGTTTTATTTTTAAAACCAGTGCAAGGAAGGAGTGTGTACGCTATGAACAGTGCCAGATTAAGTGCCCAGACTTAATGCATTATGAAGCGTGCCCACCTAGGCCTGATGCAACCTGTGAGAAGCCGGATGAGATCACGAGCAAACCACAAAGGTGTGAACCCTGGTGCGTCTGTACCACTAACGTAGCTTCTTCCATTTTTACGTGTATCCTCGGCCTACTATGAACTATATGATAATTTTAGCTGCTTTTTAGTTTTTTTCTAATAATTGCCTTACATTTTATTTTTGCATTTTTCTTCAGTGGGACATTTTCCTTTTTGCCTGCCTTGTGTATCCCTTCTCCAATATGCATCATATTTGTTGTGTCTTGCTTAGTAAAATATTCTGCTTTTTTATATCATCATGGTGTGGTACTTTAAGTTATTTGTTTCTTTAACTGTTTTATTTTTTTGCCTGTGAATCTTAAGAGAAAGTGAGTGGATGTGAGCTGCTAGCACGACTTATTTTGCAGGTCCGCTTCTTTAGACGAGTCAAGACAAGTTTAGGTTTCCTTAACCTGCAAGAGAAAGGACATGATTCCCTTAGCCTTCCAGAAAAATTAACTATACTCGCATTTATGTAATTATTAGAAATTGGGAAGCTTTGCGAGGGAGGGACCTCTACTAATTTAATAAACACTGTCTAGTTATGCCAAAATGAAGTTCTTAGAGAACTTTTGCTCAACCCCTGGTAGATAACCCACTATAATTGGCAATCTCCAGAGAATGACATGTTCAGTTCAAGCATGCCGTTCAGTACTAACAATTTAAAAGTGAAGAACAAACACAATAAAATTACCAAACACATTTAGAGAAATAGGAAAATTTAAATGAACAAATGTTTTCTAAAATTAGGGGAAGAGAAGTTTGGAGGCAAAACTGGGTAGAAAATGTAAAGCTCTATTGAAAACAAAAGTTCCCAACTGATCAGGACCAATGTCAATTTCAGATCAACCACAATAAAGTGGAGTCAAATAAACCAAGTGAGTCCCCCCTGTCAAACTTTTTACCTTCGGACTCTGAAATGGAAGAAAAAACTTCCAACAGGTCATGTTCGAAGGCTATGCCCGCTATCTCCAAAAATGGATTCGTTTCTATCTTCCTTCCAGATCCCTGCGCTCTTCAACCCAGGCCAGGGCAGTCACGCCCATGATCCGTCGTGCTCGTTGTGGCGGACGCTCTTTCAAACATCTTGCCCCCCGGCTGTGGAACAACCTCCCCCTTTCTCTCAGATCTAGCCCCAATCTGCTGGCTTTCAGGAAAGATCTGAAGACCCTGCTTTTTATGCAATAATACCGCCCCTTCATAGCTACGCTCTTTTCACCTGTCCTTTTTGTCTCCTCTCTGGACCTGTGAGGCTCTGACAGCGCCGGGACACTCCTCGGAGTAGCCGTGCGCTATAGAAGCACCCCCTTTAACATAACATAACTATGCTTGCTGAAGGTCCCTCGAAGTCAGATGTGTTCTCATCGAGCATGCACTGAAACTGCTGGGTTTTGGTAGAAAAAGCTCAGAGCAAGAACAAAGCTGCATTGACTGGCCGGTCCTATTTAAAATCCTTTAGTAGGGCAAGGCTGGAAGCTATTCTCAGGCTGCACTCCTGGATTCCAAGGTTCAATCAAACTTGTTTTCTGTGTTGCAAAAAGTTCAGATGAGCGATAAATCTGGTTTTGTTTCCTGCCTCATATACGGCCCTTCTCTGCAAGCCTCAGCACCTTGTCTCAGTCCTCTGGAAATTTAAAACATTTCTCTTTTTCAAACTGCTAAGAAATTTCTTCCGGATGGCCATGCAAGCCCAGCTCCTCAGCGCAGCTTCGAGATTTTCATTCTCTCTCCGGCCAGGACCCCTATAGGGTCCACTTCTCTGTGGTCAGCAATGCTTCTGCTTTTTGTTTTCCTGAAGCAGGCAAATAAAAAGCAAACCATTTGACCACGGAAATTCTGTTCCGATCCCTTGGAGCCAGCAGTACTCAGGAGTTCTTGAGTCAGGGGTCAGAAGCCAGGAGTCTTCTTCAGGTGGAATTTTCCGAGAGCCAGGAGTGTGCCGGAGGTCAAGGTGCCAGATTTGTTCTGTGCCTGGGATAGTTATATCGGAAATCGTGCCATGCAATCATAAATATTTTCCTGCAGTGCCCAACCTCCTTATGCAGCACTTTTTCTATGCCTTAGTGTAAAACCAGCAGCCCTTTCTCCAGTATTGCAGAACCCTTCCACCTCAAGCCATGCCTGTCTGTAAAAAATGCTACCCTCAACCCCCAAAGATTATGTAGGCTGAGAGGCTCTGGGGCTTATTTATGAGCTCTTGCATCACTTTTGCGCCACTGGTGCGTCACTTTTTGTGAGACAGCAGCGGCGTTAAAAATTAGCCATTTTACACCATATTAAGAAAGTGATGCATCTAGGTTGATGAATCACATTGTAAACCCCTGCTCCACATTATACCTGCACCAGGTATAATGTATGCAGGGTGGGGGCATTCTGACGCAAGAAAGGGTCGTAGAAGTGATGCAGTGAAATCTACAAGATTTCACTGCGCCACTTATAGGATGCAAATGTGTCAATATCTTACATCTGTCTCATGGATTACCCATGTGTAATGACCCATTGCTGGAGTTGCGTCACTTTTGTGACACACTCCAGGAATGCATCATTTTTGCGCCTACAGATACGCCAGAAATAATGACATCTGTAACCCCTTGCGACATCATGCGTCATACTGTAAATATGACCCATCATTGGTGTCGCAAGGAGGGCGCAATGAAAAGTGATGCATCGCTGTTTTCTCACAGCGATGCGTTACTCTTCATAAATGAGGCCCTCAGTTTTCGTTACTGAACATGGCATCTCTGTCATTCAACACTTCGTCCTAGTTTGAGGCGGTACCAGAGCAGATATAAGAACAGTCCTGTTTGCATACACGCACTCAAGCAAGTGTTGGCTTCATGCAGTTAAACTCTCCAGTGCATAGCACTAATAGAAGCTGATCTTGATCAACATCTCCCTGACTCCCGTACTAGCTGCATTTGTCTTTATGTGTTGGAATATTGCCTTCCATTCCAGCGCCTCCAGCTATCTACTAAGTTCCTTTTCCCATCTCAGCTGGTTAGTCATGTTCCCCAACTCCTTTCAATGTGTGCGAAATGTATGAATTTATGATACTTTTTCCATGCTTTAGCTGAGATCCATCATTGCAGTGTGGGCAAATATAACTAGCTGTTAGTTTAGGTTGAGATGGTGATCCAATGTCGGATTTGATAATTTTTAAACCGCTCCCCCTCCGGTACCACATACTAAGTTTTGATTTGCCCAAAGTTTTTAAGCCCCTCTAGTTCCAATAAGTGCCCATGTCCTTTACACACTACCTTTGAGAAATAGGGGTACTGGTTGGGGGATGAGGGAAACACTTCTCAAGCAGTGTTATTTTTCATATGAATGTATGACGTTACAACCCATATATCTACAACGCATGCCTTTACAATGCAGTTTTTACATTGTAACATCCTTTACAATGCAGTCCTTTACATCGCTTGACACTACATTTCATTTTTAGGAAACTACCTTTACAACGCATTCCATTACATTGCATTATACCTTTACAACGCATACCATTACAACGCATACCATTACATTGCATGTAAGGTGTGTATTGGATAGTATAGGGGTAAAAATACTATTCCAACTCCAGGGGGTGCAACAGTAGGGTATGTTTTGGATCGTGCAGGTGTAAAAATTACTATTCTAACTCTAGGGGGTGCAACCGTAGGGTAAGTGTTGGATAATGTAGGGATAACAATTACTATTCTAACTCCAGGGGGTGCAACAGTAGGGTACGTTTTGGACAGTGTAGGGGTACTATGCGTTGTAATGGTATGCATTGTAATGGTATGCGTTGTAATGCCTGCATTGTAGTGACATGCGATGTAGGGTCATGCGTTGTAATGCCTGCGTTGTAGTGACGTTCTGTAAATTATTTTGCGATGTAATGACTGCGTTGTAAGTGTAGTGTGATGTAATGGTTGCATTGTAAAGGATGTTTACCGTTTCATATAGGTAGTCTAATATAGGCCCTGGTAATATCACTTACATTATCCCACTCATACTCCACAGTAAAGAGCCTTTAGGATTGAACCTTTACCTAGTTCTAGTCCTGGGTGTAGAAGCAGGGTTTCTACTAAACAATAGAGTCCTATAACTTAATCAATAGACTCACACAGTATAAATGAATATTGATAAGGTACTTGGAAACCAAGCAGGGGCTACACCACCTACCCCAGCATATCTACATACAAGGTTCATCCCATACGTCATCCTCAAATCCAAAAATGGCTAATATATGAGACAAGGGCACGGGAGTCCTATATATTTCTGCATAAATACATCACATCTTGCGCATATTAGATAGAGGGAAGCAAGACTTCCATGCCGAAACACTGACCAGAGACGCTGAGGCTTCTGCAGGCAAAAGCTTCAACTGACAGTGGTCTGAACATCCCTCGCAGCGTGTCCAACTCTAGACCAAGAAGGGCTCCTACATTCTCACAATTCAGGCAATGGAATGCGACTAAAACCTAGAGGGATTCTTGGCTACATACCTACTCACATGCTAGGTACACTTAGGTACATCTAGACAGGCATCGTAGGAGTATGCGCACCTTTATCCTGCATTTTATATTCATGTATTTATTCATGCTTTTTGCAAGATGGTAGAACTGTACTATCCTTTTACATTCATAGCACCGCTAATCATATATATCTGCTACTGTCTAATGGTTGTTGCAGCTCATATAGTCTACACGAGAATAACAACTGTTCAATAAATCCTTATTGAAACGCCTGGGCTGTTTATTCTGTGTATCTCTGAGACCAAATAAGTGAGCACGAGTGACTGAGCGAAAAGTAGTACATTGTTTCCATGATCCTGAGGGTTCTGGATTGTCATGCTCTAAGGTTGCCAGAAACTATCCTCTCACTATTCTCTTACCGATAAGAGGAGACATTAGTGGCACTGTGAACTAGCTAATGCAAACAGGCTAACAATTCTCGGTGGGGGGTGCTCAGAGCCAGTCTGCCACCAAACCCACAGTTTATGTTATTCAGAATGCGCATTGCACTGGCAAAGTTGGTTGGGTAATTATTTAACAGTACAATCTGAGTAGTTCACTCATGCTAATTCTTAGACACCCCTACTCACATACTCGAGAGACGTCTAGAGTGGATAGGCACATGCTAGACCACAGCTGAATAGGCAAAATATCCTATTTATTGGCTGCTGGTTAATTAAGCTGGACATACATAGTGTTCCTAACATTGTGCCCGATTCACAGAACTAACTTAAGACACAATCCTAAACTTACTACCATTTTCATATTCACAGAAGGCACTTACTCATTTTGGTATTCACAGAAGTCACTTACTCATTTCGGTATTCACAGAAGTTAGGACTCCTAACTTTAGGACTCCTAAATGTCTTCTGTGAATACAGAAAGTCTTAAAATTAGGATTTTTCTCAATTTAGTAGTAGTAAAGTTAGGACTCCTAACTTTAGGACTCCTAAATGCCTTCTGTGAATACCGAATGTCTTAAAATTAGGATTTTTCTCAATTTAGTAGTAGTAAAGTTAGGACTACTAACTTTAGGACTCCTAAATACCTTCTGTGAATACCGAAAGTCTTAAAATTAGGATTTTTCTCAGTTTAGGAGTCCTATAGTTAGGACTCCTAACTTTACTACTACTAAACTTAGAAAATCCTAATTTTAAGACTTTCAGTATTCACAGAAGGCATTTAGGAGTCCTAAAGTTAGGACTTCTAATTTCTGTGAATACCGAAATGAGTAAGTGCCTTCTGTGAATACCAAAATGAAGCAAGTGCCTTCTGTGAATACCAAAATGGTAGTAAGTTTAGGATTTTGTCTTAAGTTAGTTCTGTGAATCTGGACCATTGTGCATAACACCATGTCTTAATTCCCTTGACCAAACTTCTTCTTTCCAAAAATGACTGAGGGCGATGATAACCCAGCAGAGAATTTGCAGATTACAACAAGACAAGAAGATGTGAACACAATTCATATTGAACCTACATTCAGAAGGACTGTCACCCTGAAACTACTAGAATGTGGTTTAATACCTTGGGGTGGTATAGTAGCGTTTGTGATAGAGTAACACACACCAAACAAAACAGAGGTATTCTATTTGAGGGTTACATTCCCAGAAGCAAATGGAAGAACACAGACATTTCACTACTATACAGAAGGAGATGCACCACTTGAATAAGGTCCTTGCGAGGACAAAGAGATTCCATTAACGTACAAGAGACACCTATACTGGTTTAAAGGTGCCCTACCCCATATAAGTCACAGAGTAAGATTAGGCCCGCTCGGAGAAGATGGGGTAACATGGCCAATATTAGCGGCCTACACACCAGATACTGACATTGATACAATGCCACAACAAGACTTACTTATACAACACAAATATTTAATTTGAATCTACTGAAACCTGACGCAATTCGTTATGAGGACTTTCACAGTGCAATCAACAACAGTTGCAACAAATAGAACTCATTCTCAGGATACAAAAACGAAAATAACTCCACAAACATTACAAGCAGTAATGGACAAAATGCCCACAAAATGTGAACAAATGCCATTGTGGGTGGCTCAGAAAATAACTCAGCTCGAAGCAGTATTCCCAAATACTACCCAGTTTGAAAAACACAGAATGCTCACAATCTGCTTGCCTGTGGGTATCACACCAAAAGTAGAGGATTGCACCTCTTAGGGTACAGTCTTTGCTGCCATATATACTAGGACACATGGTCTGAACTTGGGGATGAAGTTACTAAATAACAGTGACTAGATATCAGCATAATACTCAGTAATATTAAAGGGGAGGCCGCTTCAGTGGCACCTACATCCACAATTCTTCTCAGGGTAAAGTCACAAGCAACCCTAAATTAATCTGTGCTCAACCCCTGGGAAGCTGGGCACAAAGCTGGGCACAAGGCAGTTAGGCTTAACTCAGAGGAAATGTTTGAATTATGTGAGCAACACTACAAAGAGGATCCGACACTAGCTTAGAAAAACAGTATTTTTAATCAATTAAAACAAAAATACAATCAGTAGAACTGGATATATTCAATTTGAGAGATTTTAGTAAAAATAGAGTCTAAAAGCATAACGCGTCATCAGTAGATATCTGGTACCACCGTACTGGGAGAAAGTCACATGTCCAGGCCAACTGCCATGGAGCAAGAGCCTGCTACAGGGACCCAGTTAGGCCTGCTGAACAGAAGAACCTAAATCTGGGTTTGCAAGTCAAGTCAAGTCAAGTCAATTAATTTATATAGCGCGCTACATACCCAGAGGGTCTCAAGGCGCTTGAAGAAGGGTGGGGAATTACATGTCGAATATCCAGGTTTTAAGTTGCTTTCTGAATGCTAGGTGGTTCTGAGTGAGGCGAAGGTGAATGGGAAGTGAGTTCCAGGTTTTAGCCACCAGGTAGGAGAAGGATCTTCCTCCCATGGTGGTTTTGTTGATGCGAGGTACAGCAGCAAGGGCTTGGTTGGAAGAGCGTACCTGGCGGGAGGGGGTGTAGAAGGAAAGTCGTGTGTTGAGGCATTCGGGTCCAAGTTCGTAAAGTGCTTTGTGTGCGTGGGTTAGGAGGCGGAATGTTATCCTCCTATTGACGGGGAGCCAGTGGAGGTTTTTCAGGTGACCAGAAATGTGGTCTTTACGCAGGATGTCTAGTATGAGTCTGGCTGATGCGTTGGAGTTTTTTCTGAAGTTTTGCGGTGGTACCGGCGTATAGGGTGTTTCCGTAGTCCAGGCGGCTTGTAACCAGTGTGTGGGTGACCGTTTTCCTAGTTTCGGTGGGGATCCAGCGAAATGTTTTTTGGAGCATGCGAAGAATGTTGAAGCAAGATGATGAAACGGCGTTGACTTGTCTGGTCATCGAGAATGAGGAGTCCAGGATGATGCCCAGGTTCCGTGCGTGGTCCGTCGGGATGGGTGCTTTTCCAAGGGCCTCTGGCCACCAAGAGTCGTCCCAGGCGGAGGGGGAGGTACCTAAGATAAGGACTTCTGTTTTGTCTGAATTCAGTTTCAGACGGCTGTGCTTCATCTACTCGGCTACTTCTTTCATTCCTTCATGTAGGTTGGTTTTGGCGTTGTTAGGGTCTTTGGTGAGTGAGAGGATCAGTTGAGTGTCATCAGCGTAGGAGATGATGTTGAGGTTGTGTTGGCGTGCGATGGCCGCGAGGGGGCTCATGTATACGTTGAAGAGGGTGGGGCTGAGTGAAGATCCTTGTGGCACGCCGCAAATGACTTCAGTGGCCTCTGACTTGAATGGTGGGAGGTGGACTCTCTGAGTTCTTCCGGCAAGGACGAGGTGATCCATTCCAGTGCTTTTCCTTGGATTCCGATGTTTCTGAGGCGTTGTAACAGGGTGCTATGACAGACTGTGTCAAAGGCTGCGGAGAGGTCGAGGAGGATGAGGGCGACTGTGTCTCCATTGTCCAGTAGAGTTCGAATGTCGTCTGTTGCTGCGATGAGGGCGGTCTCAGTGCTGTGTTTGGCTCGGAAGCCGGACTGTGAAGAGTCGAGGGATTTGTTGGTTTCGAGGAAGGCGGCGAGCTGTTGTTGACAGCTTTCTCGATGACTTTGGCCGGGAATGGAAGGAGCGAGATGGGGCAGTAGTTTATGAGTTCGGTGGGGTCAGCTGTGGGTTTTTTCAGAAGGGCGCTGAGTTCGGCGTGTTTCCAGCTTTCCGGGAAGGTGGCGGAGTTGAGGGAGCAGTTGATGACGTCTCAGAGGTGTGGTGCTATGATGGAGTCTGCTTTGTTGAAGATGTGGTGAGGGCATGGGTCTGTTGGGAATCCTGAGTGGATGGAGTTCATCAGGCGGATGGTGTCCTCAGTGGAGATTGGGTTCCAGTCATTAAGGATGTTCAAGGGGGGTGAAGGTACGGCAGAAGGTTGGGTGGGTTGGTCTCCGGGTTGGTTGTCGAAGCTGTTGTGGATGTCTGCGATTTTGTCGTGGAAGAACGAAGCTAGGGAGTCGCAAAGGGTTTGAGAGGGAGTGATGTCGTTGGAGTTGGCAGTAGGGTTGGTAAACTCTTTGACGATGTTAAATAATTCCTTGCTGTTGTGGGCGTTGTTGTCTAGTCGGTCTTTGAATGCGGCTTTCTTGCTGCCGAAGCGATGCGTCAGTTCTGAGATGTGGTGAGGCTTCAATGCTAGGTCCTGCTGCTCTATTGATAATCCTGCTGATGAGGGCTTATGATGTCAAGTCGGGCATCGTGGATGCGTCACACAGTTAGCGTGATGCATCAGCTCCGAGGTACAGAGATGTGAGGGACTGCACAAAGTTTGTGTTGTGCATCAGCGGTTCCAATACAGCAACATGCTGAGATGCGATTAAGTCTTTGCACTGTTCCAATCCATGAAGCAACAACAAAGCATTGGTTCTGCTCTGGTTTTTGCCGCACAGTAGAGGAGATCGGTAGGTACAGCTGGATCCACAGAGCCTGGCAGAGCACCTCAGGCCCACTATACAAGGATCCAGGACTGGGTTGTAAGACTAGGCAAGGTAGACTTGACATAGGCCTGGTGCAGGTGCAAGGTTGGTGGAAGCCTGCAGTGTCCCTGAGACTTTATATCAGAAAGTCAGACAACTAGCCTTTTGAGTCAATCTGGGGTTTTGGGTTCAAGCAAAACAGGATGAGTCCTTCTTCCCAGGGCAAGAAGGCAGCAGGTCAGCATAGCGGGGCAGCAGTCTTTCGTAGCAGCAGTCAAAAACATTGGCAGTCTTTCAGCAACACAACAGTCCTTCTTCCTGGCAGAGTATCTACAGGTACAGAAGTGTACAAAAGAGTTGGGGCCTGAGGTCAAGTACTTAAAACCAGTTGTGCCTTTGAAGTGGGAGAGATGCTTCTAGAGGTTTTCCTTTAATGTCTCCAAGGATCCCGCCTTCCCTTGTCCTGGCTACACACTAACTACAGGGGGTATGCAGCCCTTTGTGTGAAGTTAGGACAAAGCCTGTTCAGGTGAAAGTAGTGCTAGGCCCTGCCCCGCCCCCCAATTCTGCTTGTGATGGCCCATTCAGGCACACCTAAGCTCTCTATTGTGCATGGCTGTCTGGGAGAAATACTCATAACACAACTATCAGCTACACACAGTCATGTGAAGCCGTATTTGTCATGCACTCACTTGGTCCCAACCGCAGAGGCAAAACACTGGAGCTGATGCTGGACCTCTTATCCCTCCTGAGGACAATGCAGATTTAAGAACCCAATCCTGACAGTCCACACTGTCCCCTTAGGGTAAAGGGAGTTGGGATAGTAGGAGCAAAGAGAGACTTCTGGTACTGGATCTTCTCAGCGGCTGTCTGGCACTGCATAACAGGATTTGCAGCTCCTTAGACCTTCTGTGTCTACGAGGTGGATACGCACTGGACCAGAACCTGTAGTTTTGCAATGATGCAATATACTGGAAAAAAAAGAAGATGCAGTCACCATCAGTCCACTAACAGGATTTTAAGTACTATGACCAGGCATTTACTTCAGTGGCACTTACTTATAGGTTTCATCAGCAGCTTGGCATGAGAGCAGAATAACTATTATCACAAATTGGAGTGTGGCAGTCCTAGAAATACACTTGAAATACAGATTGGAGTTATTGGCACTCCCAGGGACACACTAGGAACAAAGGTTGTAGATACTAGCACTCCTATGAATACACTCAGAAAACACGGTGAAATAGAAGGTTCATGCATATATCAAAGACTCTGAAGTGCTTTCTCTTGGCACTACAGTTCATCAGAGAAAGACAGAGCACAAGTCTTTAATCCTTGTGTGATACAGTTCTAGCACCAAGGTTGCTGGAAGAGTCCTGAGTACAAACACACAAGAAGCAATGGAGTAATTCACAAAGAGGGCATAGAGTCTATAATCTTGGAGGACATGGATACCAGGTCCTGTTAATTATTATAGGTGGTTTAGTTCACACTAACCTCATATCAAGACTTAGCATTGTTCTTCAACATGTCTTAAGTACAAACAAGATCTCTAATCCTTGAGTCAGGGAGTTGTGGTGGTCTGGAGTAGCTGTGCAGAAGGAAGAGGGGACAAAGTCTTCAAGGGAACTAGTGCCATGGGATTCACTGGCTTAGATGCACTTGAAGGAGAGAGGAGCACTTCTAGTTTCTGGCAGGATATTTCAGGTAAGTGGGAAGGGTGAGGCTTGTTGTGCATGGAGTGAGGCCAAGCCACTATTCTGGTGTGGGCAGGGTGTATATACCCTTTTCAAGACTCAATAGATGTAGCTAGATCACACGCGGCACATGGGGCAAATAGCGTTCTGGAAGGTTCTCTAACCTTGAGGAATACACTTGTTAGTGCATTTTCTTTGAGCTTACAAAATGGACAGGTGCAACTTGTTGATTGGAACCAAATAAAAGGAAACACATGTATTGTTTTTATTTGAACATGCATAGTGTAAAACAGCACCAAGACCCTAATAACAGCGTGAACAAGGGTTGCCATTGGCTCACAGAATTCTGGAGAAAGCTTGCAGGGATTTAATGGAAAACTACACCAAGACCCTAGTAACAGGGGGTGTAGTTAACTCATTGGTTCATTGGATGTGCAGATTGCTTGAAGGTATGCAAACAAATTACGGTGTTAGAAAAGCATCGCTCATGAAGGTGCTGGGGAAGCCTAAGTCTTTATGATGCTAAGGAAGCATTATTTACGAGGGATGCTGGGGTGCATCAGTCATGAGGGAGCTGGGGGAACATCAGTTATGAAGGATGCTGGGAGCTCATCAGCCATGAGGGAGCTGGGGGAATATTTGTTATGAGCTATGCTGTGACGCATCAGTCATAAGCTAGATGGGGAAGATCAGTTATGAGGGATGCTGGGGGTGCATCAGTGTTAGACCTGGCACCAATGACGTGGGTCTCCCCTGCATTTTGTGCCTTTGCCTCCTGTGTGTCCGCTCTGTGTTGGCATCTGTTTTATTGGTCTAGGTGCTTTGGGCACTTTGCAACTTCTGTTCAGTGCCAAAGTGCAAGTGCTCCCTGTTATATCCTATGCTTACTAGTCCTGGCTGCTCAGCCTGCATGAGTGTGATGTCATAGAATGTGTTGGTGTGTGTGCATTCTTTGAATGAGTGATCAGTTAGATTGAGTGGGGCTAAGCAGCAGGATGCTGCTCCCGGTGTGGCACCCTGTACCAACTTACTTGAACCATTAAATCTACTTAACTACATCTCTGATTCCTGGTCTACCTATGATGACAGTACTTCTTCAGATACAAAAATGGCGACGATGTTAAAAAGAACCACAAGTGAAGAGCCAAGAAATTACAGATGGAACTAAAAGATGATAGCCAGAGTCTGAAAAGAAACCTGAAAATCAAGCCTGCGCAACGCCTGGGATGACCCACTGGTGTCTTTTCCAACAGACAGTCCACAGAGGAATGTGTTAGGTGTTGGACATTATGTGGCTCAAGTGACTTGAAACCTGCCTTTCTACTGACTATCTACTATGTGCTTGGAAGTCTCTGCTAGTGTCTGGGACCTGTTCATGTAGGAAGCGCACCAAAGGTCAGTGACACAGTGTGTTGCAGAGAGTGTGCTCTGATTGCACCATCGGCGGAGTACAGTGCATGGTAATGCACTATTAAAGTGCTGTGATGGCACTAGCAGCTGAGTGTGAACAAAGTTGGTGTTAGTAGTACCGGCTGGAAGCGTGAAGGTGAATTAGTGAAGCATGAAGGGAGCATTAGCGTTGAAGGCAAGCTTCTTTCTAAAAGTAAACAAATCCTGCTAGTCTTGAAGGTAAATCACCCTGCTGTGCACGTGTGTATCCAAGTGCAAGGGAGGATTCACGCTGATAGGAAGCTCTTCGTTAAAAGTAAACAAAGCCTGCTAGTCTTTGAAAATAAATACAAACCGTTTTATTCATATGGGAAGCTGCTCTGAGAGAAATGTGTTTTGGTGTGCAGTGAACTGTGTCCAGTTCCACTAGTTGGCAGCACAACTTAGATGAGGATGTTACAGAAAGTAAAAGTGTGAATTTTCATGCTGAACAAAGTTTGGCCTTATGCACCCAATCCTGTGTGTCATATCTGCTGTGAAGGAAGCGGAGTTATAGTGAGAAGGAGCAGCATTTGAAGGGGTTTATCTACACAAGATCAAAGCGTGACAAAAAATCTGTCAAGAGCATTTTAGATTGTGACTTGTATGGATTGGGGCAGGTTTTCAACGAGATGTGATTGTGGAAACAGTGCTGCTTTTAGTGAGTCGGAGTCGTGAAGCAGTGTCTTGTGAAATAAGGAATCTGTCTGGAATAAAGAATTGTTTAAATTCCCACCTGAGAAAGGCAAATATGTGAAGCGTCACTTTTAAATTCAATGGCTGGTCAGATTTCTTTACATCTGGAAGCCGCCAGTCTCTGTGTCAAGTTCAAATTGACGCTTTTAAGAGACTTAACTGCATGTTTCGATGCATCTTAAGGTTGGAGCTGCGCATGTATCAACTTACAAGGAAATTAGAAAGTTTAGGAACAACTGCAAAATGTTGGAAGCAGCGTCACCGGAGAGGTTTGATTCAAGACTTGTTATTTGGTGGAGATTTTGTGCTAGCAACTCCATTTAATGACAACGGTGACTACTTTGTGTTGTTTTAGTTTAGTATTTTGATTATTTCTACTAAACAAGCAAGAATAATTTTTCATGTTATGTTAGTAGTTTGTTATGTTAGTAGTTTGTGCAAGCGCGACAGCTGCCCCAGCAAAGAGGCGTCCCGGGGCAGGTAGAACAAAAAATGCAGTACCGATAGAGGCAGGCCAAGCTGGGACACGCAACCCTAAGGAGGAGGAAACAGAAAGGTTTTGACGGCTTTCAGGAAGGCAGACAAGTTCTCCATACCACGGATGCCCACCGTCAAGGAGTTCCAGAGCTTGGCTCCCAACACCCGGAAGGAGCAACCACCAATACTGCATTGTTTGGTACGAGGTACGATCACTTGATGTTGTCCCGGTGAGCGCAAACTACGCTGGGGCACATAGGGAGTCAGAAGCGGACACAGGAGATCTGGGCACCTGGATTCAAGAATCTTGAACGCCAGACAGAGAGCTTTGAACTGGATTCGGGAATCAATTGGAAGCCAGTGCAGCTTTCTGATCGTGGCTCTGGCAGAGCATCTACGGGGAAGACCTACCAATGTCCTTGCTGCCGAGTTCTGAACTCTCTGCAGACGTGCTATCTTGGCTTTGTTTGCGCCCAAAAACAGCACACTGGCGTAGTCCAGACGTGAGAGAATTGTAGCTTGGACAATAAGTTGCCTTACTTTAGAGTCAAAGAACTTCAGTATCGGATAAAGGCCCCTCAACAGACCCACACAGGTAGCTGCCACTCTCTTGGTGTGGGTTTGGAAGCTGAGCGAGGAGTCCATCCAGACTCCCAAGTTTTTGACTAATGACTTGGATGCTGGCATGGTGCCCAAAGAGGATGGCCACCAGTGCTCATTCCAGTGGATGGTGTTCTTCCCTACAAGCAGCACCTCCGTTTTACCTGCATTAAGCTGCAGGCAGTTGTCAGTCATCCATTGGGCTACTGCAGCCATCCCGTCCCTAAATCTTGTGGCCGATGTGGATGACCCTTCAGTAACAGTGAGGACCAGCTGAGTATCATCTGCATATGATACCAGCGTAAGGTCCCACTCTTTAGCTACTGCCACAAGCGGCTGCACATAGAGATTAAAAAGGGACGGGCTGAGTGCAGAGCCCTGAGGGACTCCCTGACCGATGTGATGGGACTGAGAAAGATACGGAGGTGCTGACACCCGGAGGATCTGTCCTTTAAAAATTAACAAAACCATTCAAGGGCGAGACCAGTGATCCCGTCTGTCTCCAGACGATATAACAGAATGTCATGTGATACCGTGTCAAAGGCCGCGCTGAGATCTAACAAAATCAGAGCTGCACTCTGACCGGCATCGAGAATCGTCCGGGGATGTTTGGTCGTGGCCAGTAGGGCAGACTCGGTGCTGTGACCAGGCCTGAACCCATTTTAAGATGGGTCCAGAATGCCGTTATGGTGCATGAATTGAGACAGTACATTGTTAACGTGGGCCTCAGCGAGCTTAGCCACCCATGGGAGAAGGGAAATCGGTCTAAAGTTTTCTGGTTTAGAATGATCCAGGGTGGGCTTCTTAATGATAGGGGAGACCCATGCCTGTTTCCAGGCAGTAGGAACACTGGCCATAGAAAAGGACAGGTTAAGTATAAAACTCAAAGGCTGCTGGAAAAGCATCAGAGACTTAATGAATTGTACCGGCCTC
Source organism: Lissotriton vulgaris (assembly GCF_964263255.1). Lineage (NCBI taxonomy): Eukaryota > Metazoa > Chordata > Amphibia > Caudata > Salamandridae > Lissotriton > Lissotriton vulgaris. Next base: position 273,160,721 of record NC_141695.1, on the reverse strand, counting down.
ATAGGATCTGCCGGAGAACCAGATTTAACTTTCCTACAGAGTTTAGCCAGCTCATCATTCGTGATTTCTGGTATGAGAGTCAGGGCAGCACCACCAGCATTGGTATTAGTGGAGACGTGTAAATCCAAAGAGTGCTGCTGGAATGACCTATATATTTTTTTGCTCATTTTCTACAAAGAAAATGGCAAGGTCATCACACTGCTGTGCGGAGGTAATGATAGAAGCAGGGGTTCTATTACTCTGAAGTTCCTGCACCAGTTTAAAAATACATTTAGTGGGGTTAGAACTAGCTTTAATTTCTTCCGCATAAAATGTAGCACGCGTGGAGCAGAATGCTTTATGATAAAGTTTTAATTTAGCTAGGTACATCATTTTATCCCCATCTTTATAGTCCCTTCTACATGTTTGCTCTACCCTCTTACAGTCTTTCCTCATGGATGTCAGGGCGTCATTATACCAGGGGTTAGAGGGGGATCTGCGCCCCTTAGTCCATTTAGCCGGGATGAGGGCATCAAGTACCCTCACGATCCAGTCATGGAAGGTGGTATATGCTGTATCGGGTCCGCAGTGTCCCCACAGGGACACATCCCTAAGGAGGGATGGAGGTCCTTTGATTTAAGTTTATACCATGGCCTCTTAAAGACCCGATTCAGCCCATCCCTTTTGAATGGCTCCATGACCTCCACGGTGGCTTCAACCAGGTTGTGATCAGTCCATCCCATAGGTTTGGGCACATCCGTACGGACCTCTGGGATTTTGGAAAACAGTGGATCCAGTATATGCCCGGCTGAGTGCGTAGCGACCTGAATTAAGGACTCTAATTGTAAGGCCGCTAAATCCGTCAGGAGATTCTTGATGGTTGGGTCGTGAACCTGGTCAAAATGAAATGGAGATTTTAATCTCCTAGAATCGTGAAATTAACCAAACACACCACCAACGAGCTGGCCACCTCTAGTAGAGATTCAATAAACTTAGAAGCAGGTCCTGGGGGTCGGTAAATGTATAGTCCTGACAGCGAAAAACACGGGCTAATGACAATCTTAAAGCGGGCACCTTCACAACCCCAAATATCTTCCTTGATGAAGGAGGAGGCGTATTGTTTTTTATAAATGAATGCTATACCGCCGCCCCTTGCATCCCTGTTTACAAACCTAATCAGATAGACTTCTGGAAGAGAAAGATTGGGTAAACTAATCATGTCATCGCGCAGCCACGTTTCACACAGGAAGAGAACATCAGGGGATTCATCTAGAATGAGTGTCCATATCTCTAAATAATGCTTAGCGAATGATCTAACATTCAATTGAAGGACAGTGAGCTGAACTTGATTGGCAGACCCCGATATCTGTCCAGCCAAACAGGGCCTAGGTATAGCGAAATGGCAGGAGTTACATTGTAAGCATGTTAGCCCTAGTTGACCCGGCAGCTCACCACAGGTTTGACCTGGGTTCAGTGTAAGTAAAGTCTCTTTATCATAGTGTCGAACTTCCCGCGGACCTCGACCAGGGGTACAGGTGAGAGGCGATGTCCTGGCGATGATGTGCACAGACGGGCTTTCCTTTGGCGTGCCTTCGGCGCGCCCTCTGCGCCCGCCCGCTGCGCCGTCGGGTAATGGTGATCATTTATAGGAGGAGAGGAGGGTGGGAGGCTGCCACAACTAGAGCGCTACCCCTGCCTTCACCCAAAATGGCGTCCACCCCACACTCGCACCAGCACCTGATCGGCTGTGCGGGGAGTGGGATTGAGGTAGGAACAGTATCCAAGTGCAAATAGCAGAATTTTAAAAAGGCACAAAGTTTTACCTGCACAGTTAATGCATGTTGTACTGTGGTAATGTTATGTAAGACCCTTCAACCAAAATTTAATGTGAATGTACTTCTATATTATTTTAGCAGCTACTGTTATTTACATGCTGAGATTTTATATAAAATGCCTGTGCGGTAATTACCGTGTTTTGTCTAAGCATGTTTTGTGGGTCATGTACCCTGTGTTGTATTTTTTGGGCTTTTCCATCGCATGTCAGGGTTGCGTTGGGAGTGTCCCTCGCACGTCAGTGTTGCGATGGCAATGTCTCTTGCCTTACACATCAGGCATGCGATGGCAATGTCTTTTGCCCCACACATTAAGGTTGCATTGGCAGTGTCCCTTGCATTTTATGGTTGCGTTGGGATTGTCCCTCGCACGTCAGTGTTGCGTTGGGAATGTCTTTTGCCTCGCACATCAAGGTTGCGTTGGCAGTGTCCCTCACACATCATGGTTGCGTTGGGAGTGTCGATCGCACGTCAAGGTTCCAATGGGAATGTCTTTTGCCTCGCAAGTCAAGGTTGTGTTGTCAGTGTCCCTTGCACATCATGGTTGCATTGGGAGTGTCCCTCACACGTCAGGGTTGTGTTGGGAATGTGCTTTGCCTCGTACACCAAGGTTGCATTGGCAGTGTCCCTCACACATCATGGTTGTGTTTGGAGTGTTCCTCACATGTCAGGGTTGTGTTGGAAATGTGCTTTGCCTCGCATGTCAAGGTTGCGTTGGCAATATCCCTCGCAAGTCAAGGTTGCGTTGGGAGAGCTGTTTTTTTTTTGCCTCGCACGTCAGGGTTGTGTTGGCAGTGTACTCAGGAATAGTGCTGTATTGTCAGTGTGCATTATATTTTTGTTTCTCCCTCGCACGTCATTTATTGTGCATTATTACATCCTTGCAAGAACATCTGCAATTATTTTTTTTCATGTTCCTTTGCAGAGGGAGATGGGTGCGTTGTGGTGATTGGTGGTGTTCTTCAGAGTGTAATGGGCAAGTGTGGTGATTGCATTTTCCCTGAAACATTTGCAATCTGTTTTGATTGCATCCTGCCTGAAAACATATGCAATCTTTTAAATGTGAATTTACATGTTTCATTACCATTCTATTTGAAGAATACAATTATTTATACTATATGTTCTTAAGTGAACTATAGAGGAATCATTTATCTCTTACCATCTTATTTGTCCTTATTGACTTTAATATTCTAGAATGGTATTTGATTTTTGTTGTGAACTAGGAATGCATTTACCTATCAGATATTATTTTTGTGACCTAATTAGATTTCCTTTCCAAGGAACGGAATGTGATTATTTCCTTCACTTTCCTTCTTGATGTTTTATTGTTTCTAAAGGAAGGAGATCCTCTTCGCCATTTTTGTAAATGAAGTAGATGTAATGGTTCATGTAGGTTGGTACAGGGTGCCCCACCTGGAGCAACATCCTGCTGCTCAGCCCCACTCAATCTAACTGGTCACTCATTCAAAGCATGCACACACACCCAACATTCTATGACATCACACTGATGCAGGCTGAGCAGCCATGACTAGGAATCATAGGATATAACACTCCCTGTGTAAATTATTGTTATGTATTGGTGTTTCCATGATTGGCTGATTTCATTTACAAGTCAGTACCTAGTACAGTGTACTGTGTGCGTCCAGGGCCTGTAAATCAAATGCTGGTGTTGTTCTGCAGTACTGACTGTGCCACTCACACAAACAGCCTGCAAATGTAACTCTGGCCACCATTGCAGAGCCTGTGTGCTGTCTAGTACTACCATGTCGACTTGACAAGGGTACCCTATAGCCAGGCCCTAAACTTCCATTTCTTGCCTATTAGTCACCCCTAAGGTAGGTCCAAGGTACCCCCATTTGTAGTTTGCAGTGTATGTTAAAGGTGGGTCATGCCCTCGTGTGTTTGATGGGTGGCATGTCCTGATACTGAATTACTGTCAATTTCATTTTTCACTATTGCTAGGCTACCTTTTCACACAGGATAGAATGGGGAGTTTGTTTATAACATCTTATAAACATAACTGCCCCTGGGAACAAGGTGGGAAAATAAAGTTTAGTGTGCCCTAACTCAGAATGTTAAAATGCATCTTTCAGTGAGGGTGATTTTTACATTCTGTGTTTGAAAATACCACTTTTGCAAAGTAGGTATTTTTTTTGCTGAGCCATCCAGTGTGCCTCTGCCAGGTTTGTGTAATATATGTATAGCTTTTGGATGATAGGGGCTGGGGAGGAGGAGTGGCTCCAGTGAGCCTGATGAGTCAGGGCTGTCCTGAATAGACCTCAGCTGCATTTAGAGAAGGGGGATGTGATTTCCTCTCACCTGAATCGGCCTGGTATGCCAAGGACAATGCTGTCTACACCTCCTGTCAGGAAGCTGCACCAGAGAGGACAGAAATGGTTTTGACTGGACACAGGACTTCTCTACTACAGGAGAACACATTATCTTTGAGTAAAAATATTGGGGCCCAGACCCCAGAACTTTAGATCACTTCTGGGAATCAAGAGGAACCTTTGCCAAGGAGAAGAAGAGAAATACTGCCCCTGTGCTGTTTGCTGTCTGGGGTTGGCCTGCAGTGGCTCCTTGCTGCCAACAAAAGGAGAAAAGGACTTTACTGTTTGCTGTGTCCCCTGCTTGAAGAATATCTCCAACAGCTTGAAACTGAGCTTGCATCGTGTTCTGAAGTCTCAGAGACAAAAAGACTTCACCACCAGCTCCCCTGAACTGCCATGCTGGGTGTTCTGACCCGCAAAGAGGTGCCTGCTGTTATTTTGGACCTCGAGAGACGATTTTCCACTGGGTGCTGGAAAATCAACGCAACACATAGAAGCGTGGCGCATCAGTACCTGTTTCCGGGACATCGCCGAAGAAACCGTCACAGCACCTGCCGGGGCTTGGGAAAACGATGCACACCACATCGAGTGCAATGATCTCTGAAGTCTGAGATCATCACACCAATTCTGAAGCAAGCACAGCTGTGCGGCTGCAAGAATCCACTAATCGTCCTGGATTGAGACATTGCATCAACGCATCAAGGCTGTCACTTCATTGGGGGCACCAGTAAGAAAATTATGCATCACCCTCCTATCCAGTAAGGAACCAACGTATCACCTCCCCAGCGCAGGAGTAAGGAACCAACACATGACTTTTCCTGGAGCAAGGGACCAACGCATCACCTTCCCTGAGTGTAAGGAACCAACTCTTCAGCTTCCCTGCGGCCCTTTTTGTTTGTTTGCGTGACGCATGCAAGGTATTTTGTGTGAAAAGTGTTGATTCTGAAATTTGCTTAGAACTGAACTATTTTTATCATCTGAAAGTCATATTTATATTACTGTATTGCAGATGTTTGTTGTTAGGCCTTGTTTTTGGTTTAAATAAAGATTACATATTTTTCTAAACTGGTGTGGTGTCCATTTGTGGTGTTTTCACTGTATTACTGTATGTGTTTACAAATGCTTTACACCCTGCCTTTGAGATAAGCCTGTCTGCTCGTGCCAAGCTACCAAGGGGGTGAGCAGGGGTTATTTTAGAAGTGTATATCCCTTACTCTGACTAGAAGCTAAGGCCCCTATTTGGACAAAGGCACCTACCTCTGCCAACTAGAGACCCCCATTTCTAACAAGCAGTCATAAGGGTGCTAGGGGAACATCATCATGAAGGAGGATGGGGAAACATCAGTCATGAGGGTATGAGGGAACAGCACTTATGAGGGTGTTGAGGGAACAACGGTCATGAGTATGCTGGGAAGCATTAGTGAACATCGTGAAAGAGCTTTCCAACCCCAGCGCAGGAAACAACGACATCACCACATCGCAAGACCTCTGCAACTCCCTTGCTTCATACTTCCACAACAAGATCGCGGACATACACAACAGCTTCAACAACCAACCAACGCACACCATGACAGAACAACCACCCCCCACCACCACCCTCCACGCCTGGACCCCGATCAGCACCGAAGACACCATCCGCACGATGAGCTCCATCCACTCCGGATCACCGACCGACCCCTGCCCTCACCACGTCTTCAACAAGGCCGACGCTGTCATCGCACCCCACCTGCGAGACATCATCAACACATCCTTCGACACCGCCACCTTCCCTGAGAGCTGGAAGCACGCCGAACTCAGCGCTCTACTCAAGAAACCCACAGCAGACCCCACCGAACTCGCTCCTCCCGTTTCCAGCCAAAGTCATCGAGAAGACCGTCAACAAGCAGATGGCCGCCTTCCTCGAGACGAACGGATCCCTCGACCCCTCACAGTCCGGCTTCCGAGCCAACCACAGCACCGAGACCGCCCTCATCGCCGCCACCGATGACATCCGAGCCCTGATGGACAATGGAGAAACAGCGGCCCTCATCCTCCTAGACCTCTCCGCGGCATTCGACACGGTCTGCCACCGCACCCTAGTACGGCGCCTCAGCAACATCGGAATCCAGGACAAGGCGCTGGAATGGATCATCTCCTTCCTCGACGGAAGAACACAGAGAGTCCGCCTACCACCGTACAAGTCAGAGGCCTCCGAAGTCATCTGCGGCGTCCCCCAAGGATCATCTCTGAGCCCCACCCTCTTCAACGTCTACATGAGCCCCCTCGCGGCCATCGTACGCAAACACAACCTCAGCATAATCTCATACGCCGACGACACCCAGCTGATCCTCTCCCTGACCAACAACCCCGCCGCCGCCAGAGCCAACCTGCACGAAGGGATGAAAGAGGTAGCCGAGTGGATGACGACCAGCCGCCTGAAACTGAACTCGGACAAGACGGAGGTCCTCATCCTGGGCTCCTCACCCTCCACCTGGGACGACTCCTGGTGGCCTCCCGCCCTGGGCACCGCACCCAAACCGACAGACCATGCACGAAACCTGGGCTTCATCCTGGACTCCTCCCTCTCCATGACCAGGCAAGTCAACAACGTCTCCTCGGCGTGCTTCAACATCCTACGCATGCTACAGAAGATCTTCTGGTGGATCCCCACCGAGACCAGGAAGACCGTCACCCAGGCCCTCGTCACCAGCCGACTGGACTACGGCAACGCCCTCTACGCCGGTACCACCGCCAAGCTCCAGAAGAGACTCCAGCGGATCCAGAACGCCTCAGCCAGACTCATCCTCGACATCCCACGAACCAGCCACATCTCCGGACATCTGAGAGACCTTCACTGGCTCCCCGTCAACAAAAGAATCACCTTCCGCCTCCTCACCCACGCACACAAAGCCCTACACGACCGAGGCCCGAGCTACCTCAACAGCCGAGTCAACTTCTACGCTCCCAAACGCCACCTCCGATCAGCCAACCACGCCCTCGCCGCCGTCCCCCGCATCCGAAGAGCGACTACAGGAGGAAGGTCCTTCTCCTACCTGGCCGCCAAGACCTGGAACTCCCTCCCGACCGACCTGCGCCTGACCCAAGACCACCTCTCCTTCAGGAAGAAGCTGAAGACCTGGCTGTTCGAGCAGTAGCGCCCCCCCCCCCCCCCAGCGCCTTGAGACCCTACGGGTATGTAGCGCGCTTTATAAGTGCCACTGATTGATTGATTGATGAGCATTTTGAGGAAACATCAGTTATGATATCCTAGCATCTTTAGGGAGCCTTTGGGGTAAAGCAGCATGAGCCCTACATGGTAGAGCACCATGCAGAGGATGCTAGAGAGAGATTGCAACAGAAAGAAAGCAGGACGGGATGGTGACAATAAATTAGCTTTTATCATTACAATTCAAACTTGAATTGGTTGCCATTTGAAAATTACAGCTCATTACATATAGTAAGGTAACTCCAATGTTATCCTATAGGAGAGTCAAGCCATGCAGTAGTGAAAACAAAAAGTTTTTCTCTACCTGGCCTTGTAAAACTTAAAAGTATATGTCTAACTTTTAAAATATACTGCGCCTTGCCCTCTGAGTTGTTCAGGGCCTACCCTCTAGGAGTCTTAAATGTATTGAAAGAGAATATTTGGGAATGGCAAAAGCGTAATTTTGCCAGGTAGAAATGACAATTATAAAATTGCATACAGAGGCTGCAATGGCAGCCTGGGACATGTTTAACATGCATTTTAGGAGGGTGACACAATAAGTGCTGCAGGCCCACTAGTGAAAAAACAACAATTGATGGACAGAATGCAGAACAATGTCATACATTCACCCCAGTACAGAGTTCTGGTCCAAAATCCATTGTTTTGTGCACTCCACACCACCCCAGTTCAGACATGGCCATATGCAAATCAGCCTTGACCCTGTGCCTAGTGAGAACAGTCCAGCCCGAACTGCCAAGCCATGTCTTTCCTGGACCGGAATCAAGCATTCTAGGACCGTTTTTTTACTATCAGCCGTCTTCAGCCAGGATAGCTTGACTCCAGTGGTGTGGAGAGCATGGGACTCACGTCTGAGCATACCCATCCCATTCGGGGTGACAAATGCAAAAACAACAATTGATGGACAGAATGCAGAACAATGTCATACATTCAACCCAGTACAGATATCTGGGCCTAAATCCATCGTTTTGTTGCACTCCACACCACCCCATTTCAGACATGGCCATATGCAAATCAGCCTTGACCCTGGGAACAGTCCAGCCCGAACTGCCAAGGGTCAAGGCACCGGGTCAAGGCTGATAACAAGAGAACTATAATTACCAAGGATGGTGTGAAAGACCAACCCCCTGGCCAAGGAGCTGGACAGATTAGGATACAAAGACTTTAGGACAGGAACTTTGACAGGATAGTTGACCTCTCTAGAATACCGATGATTATGCCGCACCCTTCTCTGACACTCTCTTCCTCCTCAAGATTCTTCCATGATCTTCTGATCAAACACAATTAAATTAGGATAGAAAATTCTGCTTCGGGTTCTGCATTTGGTTCTTCATCAGCATCTCCCAGCATCTCTCCCAGTATCAGCATTCTCAGATCTCAGCTCTGACTATCTAACTAAAGCTTTCTAAATTATACCTTTCGTTTTCCATGTTACAACCACTAAAGTTTCAATATCATAAAAATATAGAATATGATTGGTCAGGCAAGGGAGAAGCTCCATCACACCATGCTTATATATCATTAAGATCAGTTCTGTTGGAATATAAAATAATATAAATATGATTGTCCCACTATGAACCATATAACCGTCACACGTATCTATGAATTGAGAATAAAAACATATTTGTATGATAGCCTAAAGATAGTTTATAGAATATCGTCCTGTCCTATTAATGTAGTTTGGACTATTTAGTATTATATCCCTTCGTCTATCTCTTCGAGTGTTGATACTTCATGGTATAAGACAGAACACGGAAAACAGGTTAAACCATAAGTCTCCCTCTCTTTCGTATGGAACATGGTTCAGGGAAACCCAAGGTCAGACTTGCTCTTCTCGTAGGATGCATACATTATAACAGGGTCTGTTTCTGTACTCTACAGGTCCAATATAGACAAGAAGGGCACCTGACTGACCTACTCCTGGAATAGCCTTTTAGCTTAGCGACTGACAAATGTGTAAAGAACCTTAAATGGGTGTTCCGGTAGACCAACGGTTAGCTTGTGTATTTCCTTTCTTGGTGTTAACCAGAATATGTAAAAACGTATATATACTCTGTGTAATGTGTATTTAGTTAGTCTCCTCTGCGCACCTCCATGGGTTGTGTAGACAGAGGCTCCCCTGTCAGGGCTTGTATTTTGATTCAATAAAACGATTAGACCTTCTCCATTGCCGACTGCTTGGTTATTCCTTAATTGTGAATACGTAGATATATATATTCGCGGACTATTGGTAAGTATAGTCCGACTATAAGCAATTGAGATCCTTCAGTTCAACTCTTCCCTTTATTTTTATTTGGCAATTTGAGTTCTCACACGCATTCACATCAACTCTGGGCATAGGACTTCGCTACGCTCTGATAGTTTGCGCAACTATCCGCTACGCGAATTGCACGTAGCACAGTTCAAAAACGAGTAGCTGGCAGTTTTTGCTTGCTCGCTGTCCTCAACGTCAAGTTGGTGACCACAAGCGAGCAAAATGACATCCCGGCGAGACTTTTCCCTCGTTCGCGATCAGCAACATCAAGTTGCTGATCACAAGCGTGGAAAATAAACCTCCCAGCAAGATAATCAGCGCAGGAGGTCAGGTCTCTCATTCCGAGTGGTCGCGTATGCTTGCGACTGCTCGCGATGAGAAACTACTAGTCCGCATTGAGACAACTGCTGCAAATCTACTCGTGCGGCAGAAAACAACAGCTTGCACTGTGCAAGATGCTGTTTATAATGATTGCACAGTGCGGACAAGCATCCGGCACTGTGCAATCAGTGCGAACAGCATTTACCCTACCGCACTACGCAGTTCACGTAGCTTGCGTAGTGCCAAGAGCACTTTGCGTAGCTACGCGTAGCACGACTACGCGAACTACGCCCAGGGTTAATTCACATTTTACTTTGAAACATTATTATAAGATTCTGAATACGAGTCCTCTTCGTTGAACTTTTCACCATCCATTCCCACGTTTGTGGCACTAAATATTTGCTCCATTTCAATTATGCAGTCAGGCCTTCCTGGCTTTATTCAGTGGGCATGCGCAGACTTCTTGTCACTTCATTCAATCCAGTTATTCAAAAGAGGCCCAAATACGCACTAGTGTTGACGCCAGAAAGACACATTTTAATTTCACAAATAAATGGTCGCACTGTATATCACCCACCTCTACTCTATTCCCCTTTACTTATTAAAAGTTTCCCCACATTAGCATTAGTAAAATTGCTTGTTTTCATTTCAAGTTAGTAGATGCCATGCATGTGAATCTCCAAGACTCCATTTTAGTGCCTTCTGCTCATCCGCTAGAATTGCCTTCAAAGTGTTAACTCGTCGTACTGCGTAGATGCAATTGAGGCATGCACACCACAGTTCACTCGTTTAAAGCGGTATTAGTCCGTCTTCATTGTTATCCGTGGTAGTACACACATAAACAAGCTTCACTAACCCGTGTGTTCATGTGGTGCATACTAGTTATTCACGAAACAGGGTTACTACTTTGTCAGTGAGTTATGGAGTAGATTGCTTCGGAGCGAGTCTCTTTTCTACGAGTCCTTTCTCCATCAGTACCATTTATCAGAGACATATAAGTAAATTTAATGTGCTAATTAGGTGTATACCAACTTTACCATATTTGGAAGGGAGAGCACAAGCATTTTATCTTTGCTTTGGAGGACTATGGTACACAGAGTCCTAATGCCAACAGAAGTGAGTTCCAAAAATAGATGAGAATATGAAGGCAAAAATCTGGGGAATGGTATGCAAAAGACGGTAATTCCTAACAAAATTCCTTAAGCTTTACTTGACATTTTCATTTAATGTGTTTATGAAAATTATAAAGCCTAATTTATGATGCCAGATTCTTTCTCCTGATACATCTTTCCTTTAGGAGTTACTCATACCTGAGAAGTTTTTTTAAATGAGTAATTTGTAATTCTGCAAATAACCTGTCTGAGGTATTTCAAGAGCGGTAGCCAGCAATAAAGCTCACAGGTTTCATTCTATGATTTGAATAAGGTCACCCAATGTGATTGGTGTGGGAAAGTGGATTATTAGTGGGAAAGTATAGCAGTCAACAACAAATAATTTTGGCGCTATTCCTGTTAGGTCCTGTTAAGTTTTCATAATTTAAACCTGAGCTCAACCACCGATAGCTGTGGCACAAAACACACAGCATTAACATAGGAAAATGTATAAAGCATTTAGAAGTACCAAACCAGTAAAATAAAATGAAAAACCCAACACAATGCAAATACTATTTAAACGAATTTAAATAGAGAATAATGTAATGAACAAAACTGTACTGACAGGCTACAGTGGCATGTATGTTGACACTTGTGTACAGTCACATTTGTAGGTGACACAATTGGTGCAACAGTCCTCTACTGCCATTTAACTTACATGCCCTTTGTACAGGTTTTACCATATCCTAGGGACTTGTAGGTAAGTTAAATATGAAATGACCATATATCCTATTCCAACAGGTCAGAGCACATGCACTGGGCACTGTATAAAGAGTCTAAAAAATGTATCAACATTTATCAAAATGTGTGGTTGCCCTACAATAGAATTTACCAAATTGAATGGATTAATGGACATTGAGGTATATTGTTTTTTTGTTACAACGTGCCGCGAAGCATACTGCCCTCTAGTTTTTAGGGAGAATACTTTCAGAATACAATGCCACATGTAAAGTATTTTTCTGCACCTGGATAACATGTTGCTAGGTATCGTAACATGTTTCCATACAACTCTAGCAAATATTTGTTGCACTATCTATTTGTGTGCCTCTAACTTCAACTTTAGTTTTAAATGTTTTCAGAAACAAACCTTACAGATGTTAAAAACAAGATTAACATAACTATGTATATTAAACATACCACTCCAAACATACCATCCAGGCATGAAAAATAGGGCACCAATCTTAAAGAGTCTTTCATGAGAAACAAGCTCCATCACCATCCTAAGGCAGGTAATACCACAGCTTGACAATTATGAATAGTGTTAGAACTGGGGGTCTCTAGTTAGCAGAGGTAGGTACCACTGTCCAAATAGGGACCCTTTCTTCTAGTCAGGGTAAGGAGGAAACTCTCTGAGATAACCCCTGCTCACCCTCTAGGTAGCTTGGCACGAGCAGTCAAGGCTAATCAGAAGTCAATGTGTAAAGTATTTGTACCAACACTCACAGTAACACAGTGAGAACATCACAAACTGACTCCACAACAGATTAAAAAAATAAAGGTATTTAATCTAAACTACACAAGACCAAAGCGACAAAAATTCAACATACACAGTTCAAGACTATGGTTGCAAAAGAGTTCTTACGGTTGCGATAAAAATAATCCACAGCTGCGTGAAAAGTTCACAGTTGTGTCAAGTTTAGCCAACAGTACCTTTAGATGCGACAAAGTTCCAAAAGCAGAAGCAGGTGCAGTGGAGAACAAGCAATGCGTTGCTCCTGAGACCTTGGGTAGGAGTTTGCGAAAACCCCGCTGCAGCAGCGGGCGTGTTGCGACGAATCCGGTCTGTATGGGGAGGAAGGCCACTTGTATGGATTCCGGTGCGAAGGTTCCGTAGGAAGTTTGTTCTCGCAAAGGCACGATACGGCGATCTCGTAGGGCTGCGACGATCTCCGGGGCGACGTGATGCCTCTCTCTTGCAGTACCTCGATGCGATGGCTCTGCGACGATGTTCGCAGCGACGTAATGCCGTCCGCAAGCAAGCTGTGCGGCGATCTCACCCAGCGATGACAGGCTCTGCGACGATACTCGCAGCGAAGGCGATCTTCCTGCAAGCGAAGGATGCAACGTCTTTGGCAGCAGTAACAGACGCTGCGACGATCTTGACCTCCGTAGAGGCGGGAATTTTCTCGCACTGTCGGGGTTGCGCTCAGCAGCCAGCGATACGATAACTTTTCTGTAGCAAAGTCTTGGTTTCCAGCTTCCAAACACAGGTACAACTTCCAGAGGCACCACACATGGGCCACACACTCCAAGAAGGACAGAACTCTCTCAGTAGAGCGCAGGGGAAGCTGGGGGAGAAGTCCTTTTGGTCCTGGGACTTCAGGACAGGGAGCCAGCTCTTCTCAGGCCCTTGGAGATTCCTTCAAGCAAGGGGACACAGCACAAAGCAAAGTCCTTCCCCTCTCCTTGGCAGCAAAGCAATAGCAGGGCAATCCAGCATAGCAACAGCTGGACAGTCTTCCTTCTTGAGTTTCAGCTTCCTCCTTGGCAGAGGTTCCTTATTGATTCCAGGATGATCTAATTTTCTGTTGTAAGGGGTCCTGTACTTATACCCTAAAAGTCTTTGTTATCTTTGTGCAAGTGGGCCCTGAGCCCAGTCTGAACCAGTTCTGGGTGTTCCTTGAGCACTTTGTTTTTCTGGCTTCTCCTTTCCTTTCAGAGTGAGGGGCTAGGTCGTCAGCCGCCCAGCAGGAGGTGGAGCCAGTATTGTGGAAGGCAGGCACAGCCCTATTGAGGCCCAGGTGCTATCTCCTCCTACCACTCAAGTTGCAATGCAGTCATTCAGCCTAGGGCTGACTCAGCCAGCCTCCTGGGGAATCCCCAGCCCCTGTCACTCTCAAACCAGACAGTCAATACACAACCAGGCAAAGGCACACAGAAGGGCCAGACAAGAGAACAGCAACTTTCTAAAAGTGCTGTTCTCAAACACAGGATTTAAAAACAGCCTTTCCTAAAAGGTGTGTTATTAAATTCTGAGTTCAGGGATACTAGACTTTTATGTCCTATCTTGTTCCTATGGGAAGATATGCTGGTAGCCACTGTAGCCAGCATCCCCCAGGATAGCCTATGGAGCAAGATAGCCTTGCAGAAGTGAAAAACGAAAAAGGCTGTGATTCACTACCAGAGCATGTCACCTGCACAAGCACATGCTCTACATTTCACATACACTGCACCCTGCCCAAGGGGGTACCTTGGGCCTTCCATAGGGGTGAACAATTTGCACAAAAAGGGAAGGGTTAGGCCTGGTCAGTGGGGACACTGACCAGGAGGACATGGCAGTTCACAGACTGCACACCGTCACTGCAGTGGCAGGCCTGAGACACCATTTTGGTGCTACTCCTGTGGGTGGCACAATCAGTGCTGTAAGCCCACTTAGTAGCATGTGTCATCACCAGCCCTGGCACACCCACTACACTTTACTAGGGACTTCTTGGTGATACAAATATGCCAATCATGTATATCCAATCATAATAACAATTTACACAGGGAGCACTTACACTCTGACACTGATCAGCAGTGGCAGAGTGTCCAAAGCATGTAAACCAGAAAAAACGAAATCCAGCACAGCATCAAAAATACAGGAGGTAGAGGCCAAAAAGAAAGGGGAAACAACGCCAAAGATGCCAGGTCAAACAAATAGTAAATGACAAATACAAATATATTTCATAATATCAACTGTTTTAATACAGCCATCACATGCCTTTCTGCTTCCATGCACATTTACATGCTGTTAATGGCGCAGTTAATATCAAAAAGGGTTGGTCCTTTGTACCAAGAGGGGCTTCTATTTAGTGTAGATCCTCTTGACTTATTTTAACAGGTGTTGTAGATCATGTATACTAGAGTGCTGACACCCCTACAGCTTAAAGGAATGCTGAAAGTGTAAACTACACTATTGTGAACTTTACTGTAAATGTGATCTTTAGAAATTCACACAAAACTAGAGCAAAGAACTCAAGAAAGAATTGAAGAACTGAACACTGTATTCCAAATATGTCTACCTGGACTTGATGAGGGTAGTTTAATTTAGAGTGGTTAGTCTGCCAAGGACAGCGGTTCAGGTTGTGGCCTCCTTACTCGTTCAATGTAGTTCATTATAGAGCTAGATGCCGTACTTTGGATAATGGTCCCAGAATGTCTGATCCTTATGAAGATTACCACTGTAAAGGTGTACACCATAAAATATTGTGACAGTATCTCAAAGTCATATATGTCGTGGTGTGTTAAAATCTGGAAACCTTTTAAGACATGAAAGCCTCAGCCACAGTAATTTGTCCAGCTGTGAATGTGCGGTCTTCAGCATTGCTAATACATCAAAGAAAGACATGTTAAAAGATCACTCTTGTGTATAAAGATTGACAGTAATGATAGGCACCCCCTGCATCTAGGGGAGGAGTGCCTTTAGTGGGATTTTAGTGCCGAGGAAACGGTTTTGTTTCCCTGAGAGTGGGCAAGGGGAGGGATGCCTGAAATGCGAGTAAAGAAGGAGGTGCATTGGCGGTCTCTCCCCTTAGGTGATAAAAATAGCCGGAATCAAGGGAGTAGCCTCTTTGTCCTCTCGCCTTGTGGAGTAGCCGGAAAGGCACAGCGGGAACAGTTGGCTTTGGGTGGCTACCTGGGCGCGGCGGCGTTGGCGACTCGCAAAGGTGAGGGGGTCTCACGCGTAGTTTAGGAAGCGTACTGGGCATCATTAGGATGTCATTGGCTCAATAATAATGGCATATTGTTGAAAGTGCAGTTTCTTAGCGGGAAGCGTGGCCGGGAGTTACTAAGTTGGGAAATGCTTTGAAGGGTTAATGTGTGGTTTGTTTTGGCATCTGTTGTGTCCAGGACAAGGGCACTAGGACCCTGGGACAGCGCAGGGGCGAGGGGACACCGGACACCACATCCGGTCAAGGGGTGGGGAGGGAAAACATTCTGCGGCTGGACCTCGAGGCAGGAGGTCATGATCCATGCATGCTGTAAGCAGACAAATAAAAGAGTACCTGTAGAATCCACATCGTGTCCTGTATGAGTTCCTTGGTCGTAGGACACGACAACTGGAGACGAAGGTTCGACGGACTGGACGCCATGCCCTTTCGGAAGATCATCGCATTTGATACCAGGAGCCCACTCTGGATCGCAGTGTGCAGGAAAGAACAAAAGGAAAGTGCCCCAGACGAAGAGTAACGACGCGGGAGCCCACCCCGATCACAGAAAAAGAAGACTGCGAGCTCCGGTAAGCACCATGCAATGAGCGCGAAATAAAGAAAGAAATCGAAAGAAAATAGCGCGAGCTCTCGCGAGAGTCTTGGCGGCCATCTTAGGATCAGGCGTGAGAACCAATCACAGCGCAGGAAACGCGAGCGGCCATTTTTAAGTCAGGCAGCGCCCGGATTGGACATAAAGTCTCGCGAGAATCTCGGTGGCCATTTTGAGATCAGGCAAATTGAACCAATAGGAGCGGAGAACAGCGCGGTGGCCATTTTGAGGTCAGGGGAAGTCGGAAACACAACAAAAGGAGCAATATAAAGAAGAAATTGATTGAAAAAGGAGCAATAATGGAGAATAAAAGAGATATAAAGGCAAAAGAGGCAAAACTGAAGAAGATTAAGAATCAAAGAAAGATCAACAAAGGAAATATAAAGAGAAAAAAGTAATAACAGACAAAGAAAATACAAATAGAGGAAAAGAAATATAAGGAGCAAAGAAATAACAAAAAGAGGGTCAGGAAGAACGCGAGAAATCAAAAATGACAGACCCCAAGCCAGAAAGACAAAGTGCACAATACAGAAAACCACCACCATTCAACTTGTCGGAGCCACAAGTAGGAATCAGGTGGGAGAATTAGATCAGACGTCTGGAGAGATACATGGAAGCGACTGATGTGACAGAGGCAAAGTAACTGGGTCTATTACTAAATTTTGCAGGCGATGACATTGAGGACCTTCCAGTGACGCTACCAACAGAGGAAACAACTACTTATAAGAAACTAAAGAAATGCTTAACAACGAAATTTGACTAGCAAAGAAATATTGATTTCGAACGATACACTTTCACAACTGCGTCTCAACAAATGGATGAAACACCAGATGACTTTGTGACCAGACTGAAGACACTTGTAACACATTGTGACACATTGTGAATTTGACAAATTTGAGCAAAAATACTAAAAGAGCCGACGTCACTAGAAAACATCCTGGCCCTAGCAAGAGCGGAGGCTAGAGCGACAGCACACGCAAAGGAAATGGAGCGAGGACAGTCCACAGAATAAATAGCATATAAGGACCAAAAGATCAAAGAGGACATTCACATGCTGCAGGATGACGTCTCAGCGCCGTGCCTGGTGAGCAACATCACAACGCAAATGATGGGTCTCATGGCAACTAAAAGACTGGAAGAAGATGATGCTGCCACAAGCACCCCACTGAGGGGGCTAACGAACAAAGGAAAACGTTTCACATGGACCGAAGAGCACCACAAAGAATTGAAAGAGATCAGATTAGCTATGAAGGGCGAGGACGACCCAGCACATGTTGACCGGAGGCTGCACAGAGAGCCAAATTCAAATGGCAACGAAATGGAACTGGTAGCAAAGGTGACACAACACCAACAAGGAAAAGATCACCGAAGACAGGTGGTGGCACAAGAAAACAGAAATGGAACGGCGATGAGGGAATCAAGAAGAATGAGACTATCACACACAAGAAGGGTAGAAAGAGTGGAACAAGAAGATACTGCTGCAAGAGATCAAACAGCAAACGCAACAACAAAGGCCCATGAAAAGAAAGGAAGACAGGCGACAAAACGAAAAAGAAAGAAAGGAGGCATCGCGATGGTCAAAGAAGGACAAGCGAGGAAATGTGGCAACGAGATCCCCGGAGGCAAGTGGAAGATGACAAAAGCAAAAGAACGGATGGCAAAGGCGGCAGTGTGGCCAGTGTCACGTCACAGGGCACCTTTCGCATGTCAGCAAGGCAGAAGCAAGAGAAGCGGAAAGGTCAAAGCAAGAACTGTAGAAAGACACACAAAAGGAAGAAGCTCAAGCGGATATCAGAAAACAGCGATCAAGAAGGAAACACATGGAACCAAAGAGACTAATTGAAGACGTGTAAATGAACGGGCCTTTGGGCCATCGCACATCATCAACTCTCTCTCTCTCTCTCTCTCTCTCTCTCTCTCTCTCTCTCTCTCTCTCTCTTTCTTAAAAATTTTTTTTCTTTTGCAACAAGGGGGGAGATGTTGTGTCCAGGACAAGGGCACAAGGACCCTGGGACAGCGCAGGGGCGAGGGGACACCGGACACCACATCCGGTCAAGGGGTGGGGAGGGAAAACATTCTGCGGCTGGACCTCGAGGCAGCAGGTCATGATCCATGCATGCTGTAAGCAGACAAATAAAAGAGTACCTGTAGAATCCACATTGTGTCCTGTGTGAGTTCCTTGGTCGTAGGACACGACAGCATCCACCGCTACTCTATCTTGTGACACACTGTTTGCTACCTCTTACATTTCGTTTGCTTGTGATGCTTGCACGGGTGCCACCATTGCCTGCGTGGCGTTTGCAGCTCACTCTTATTTTTTAATCAAACCTGAACTTTAAAACACTTTTGTCTGGGATGAAAGTTTATTAAATGAAATATCAATCGGTTCTCACAAGTAGAGTCGGTAATTAGAATTCTACAAACTTGAGTATACTTTTGAGAGAGTCAACCGGACAACACCTTCTACTCTAGACTCTGACAAATGGCGCCTCCATGCGGTTTTTGCAGGACTAGCATGTTATATTTTCTATCGCCTCGGCAGCTCCTCTAAGGGGTGCAGGCATTCCAGGCAAGAGAGCGCGTCTAAAACACAAACAAGGAGTGTGTGACAGAGAGTAGGTCTGGCTTGCAGCCATGTCCTGATAGGTTCGTGGACGAGGCATCAGGAACCCCCTTCCTGGCTCCAGACCAGCAAACTTTAAATAAAAAAAAAACAAAACAACAAAAAAACGAGTTTTGCATCTGGCTGAATCCTGCATGACCCAAAGTGGCTGGCCAGCTTCACCCCCGCTTCAGGCAATTCCTATTCGCCCCCATTTGCACAGCGCTTCATGCTGACGTCGACGCACAAAGCGCTCTAGGGCAAATAAGTAATCAAATAAAGTTTTCACATTTAAAAAGTGTATTTTCTAGTGTGCAAGTACATGAATACAAAGACAAACCCTAGACATCGACGTACAAAGAGAGACAATTAAAAAATTGTTTCAGCAGCGCAGCTGTATGAAATCACGTGGCAGTGGCAGATTGAAATCATTTATCTGCTCCAGGAAAGATGTCTGGGAAAGTAAAGATTTGTTCCAAGCAAATGCAATTGGTTTGGAGCAGGAATACTAATTCTCACATAGAGATTGCAGCATTACTACAACCAGCTGCTCTACATTCAATTTGCCTTTGTATGAGAGTTCGAATTAAAAAAAAAAACACAAAACAAAATACATTTTTATTTGTTTTTAGACAGCAGCTACAGTAGTTAGAACTGTGTGCAGAGGCTAACAGAAATACCCACCATGAACTGCTTTCTGCTTGATTTTGCTTTTAGGTGGGAGGCAGCATCCCCAGTCAATAGCAAATTTTCCGTAGCAGTAGCAATGGCAATGTCAGCGTTTGCATAATATTTTGCCAGCAGCAATTTCAAGAATTTACATTAGTTGCAAAAGTCCTTCCACAAGCTATGCGGTGTTCTACTAATGCGATAATGTGCATAAGTGCCGTCATTTTAGCAGGGAATTTTAAGAATGGCAAATCTTTCTCACAGGACGTGCCCATGGACTACGGTCCAGTGACTGACGTCACAGGTACATACAGAAAGAACAATTCTCAGAACTTAAGTCTTCATTGAAACCCTGCAAAGGTTTGTTTCCAGAATTCACTGTCTTTCTGAGTAAAATCTCAGCATGCCCCAGATAAAGATTCGCCTGCAACAATTCCCTGAGGCGGAAGCCGGGGAAGCTCTTTGAGAATTTTAAAGCTGTCTTTTAAAAATGGTATTTCTTGGTTTTAATCTGCACTCGCACTCGCACTTTACCTGCTGCCGCGATTTAGGCTGCACAGGTTCTTACGTGCCCTGCGCTCCTCCCTCACTGCCGTAGCCGAGTTTGGGCTCTTGTCAGGTGAGGGGTCGCCATCTTTGACGAGGAGTGGTTCGGCAGACTAGTGCTCGCCCCTCCCGCCAATCCCCAGTATAAATGGCCACACCCACCTGGAAGCGCAGCGGGCGGGCGAGCCTAAGGCAAGCCCGTCTGCGCCTGTCCGCGCCAGACCGAGCCATGAGCCCGGGACCTCTGCAACTCCAATACCATCCCCAGTAAGGTACACCCAAGAAACCCTCCTCCAACTTAGGAATAGCATTTTCACTCCTTGCCGCCATAATATCTCTTTAGAGGAACGACAATCTTGTTGCTCTAATTGTCCATACAGACTGACGCCACGAATCCCCCCGAAAACACGATGGATTAAGATGGCCTTACTCAACTGTAGGTCTCTCCCGAAACACAGTGCAGAAATCAATCTGCTTCTGCTGGAATCTGAACTTGAGGTACTCTTTCTTACTGAAACATGGATCAATTCCACATCAGACCCTGATATAGTTCAAACACTCCCCCCCCGGATACGTAATTAAACACCAGGACAGACCCTCTGGGATAGGGGGTGGAATCACGATTATTTTCAGAAATAACCTGTCCTGCCATTTTAAGGACAGTCCAATTCAGGATTGATCAGCTCCATCCACGTATCCCTCTTAAAAACCCTCTCGGGTATCCTCGTCTATCGCCCTCCAGGGCAGCAAGGTCTTTTTTGCAAATCTCCTCTCTTGCCTGCCTATCCCCTAACTTCACGGTCTTAGGAGACCTAAATCTCCACGTTGATGAAACAAAACAGCGGAGGACCTTAAGGACGACCTAGCCTCCCTTAACATCCACTTAAAAGGCAATCAGCCCACCCACTCTAAGGGCCACCTGTTGGATCCCATATTCACTAATATCCAGGGCCTAGTAGTAGGCGAGCCCCTTCCCATCCCTTGGTCAGACCACCACTTAATCCCCTTTAAGCTTCAATTCTCCACCGAAGCTCCGGATAGACCACCTCCCCAAGCACCATCTCGCCCCTGTCAAAAACTGGACACAGCAGTTTGGGCACACAAACTAGCCTCCACTACACCTGATATCGACCCAGATCCCTACCTGGCGGAAGCCCAACTCCATTCCTGGATTGAACAATCCCTTGACTCAATCCTCCCCATCAAACTACTTCCCAGTAAGAAGGTAACTTTTAAATCCCCCTGGTTCACTCCAGAACTGCGTGAACTTAGAAAAAAGTGTAAAAAGCTTGATCGTCTTTGGAGAAAGGACTGGGCTAACGAAAGTAAAAGTGAATACAGGTCATCCATGAAGGATTACAAATCCTGCATAAAAAAAACTCAGGCAACATTTTTCAAAGGAAAAATATTAGCTGCAGCAAACTCCGCCAAAGAAACTTACAGTACCGTCCGCCTGCTGACGAAAACCCCGGAACCACAGCCCATATTGGATCCGTCTGGCATCAGATGCAATCAGCTAGCTGAGTTTTTTTCAGCTAAAATTAATAATATTCTAAAAACCCTCCCCACTCATAGCACCCTCCCATACCCCCTGACCCCTCCCACTTGTCTGGAGGCTCCTCGTCTCGAGGTGTTCTCCCCGGTGTCCACAGAGCTGTTTTTGGACACTCTACATACAGTGAAGAGTGGGGCTCCCACAGACCCAGCACCCTTGAGCAAACTAAAACTGGTCGCTTCTTCGGTCTCTTCCCCCCTCACCAAACTTATCAATGCGTCTTTTACTCAAGGCATCGTTCCCACCAACTGGAAGAAAGCAACAGTTTGCGCGCTTCTTAAAAAAACTCACCTCGATCCCGCTGACCTGTCTAATTTTAGACCAGTTTCCCTCCTCCCGGGCATCTGCAAAGTGGCTGAGAAAATTGTCAATCATCAACTCTCCCTCTTCTAAGAATCTAACATCCTTCTCCGTCATTCCCAGACAGGGTTCAGACCAGGACAGGGAACGGACACCGCACTCCTAGCCGTGAGCGAAGAGGCAAGAACCATCCTAGATGCGGGAGGATCAGTTGCAGTGATCCTCCTGGACTTGAGCGCCGCCTTCGATACGGTGGACCACGCCATCCTTATCCACCGTCTTAGCATGGCAGGAATTTCTGGTACCGCCCTGTCCTGGATCAAGTCCTTCTTAGAATGCAGAACCTTTCAGGTGACCGATGGCTCGGTTAATTCCAGAGCTCTCCCCCTTCAGTGTGGAGTCCCCCAGGGCTCCTCCTTGAGCCCCACACTTTTTAACGTATACATGTCTCCCCTAGAAGACATCGTAACCCCTTTCGGCATAAAGGCTGTCATGTACGCCGACTATACCCAGCTGGTCGTCTCTATAAACCATTCGACCTAATGTCTTGACAACTTGTGTTCTTGCCTCCAGAATATCTCTCAATGGATGTGTGACTCTCGCCTGAAGCTTAACGGAGAGAAGTCAGAGATCCTCCTTCTGGGTGACCCACGCAGACTCCCCCCTTCCCTCACTTGGCCACCTTGTATGGAATCGCCCCCTACCCCCAAGACTGAAATTAAGAGCCTGGGTATCTGGATGGACCAGGACCTCAACTTTAAAGTCCAGGCAAGAAAAACCTCCGGCACATGCTTTGGCCTCATAAAGGTAGCTCGAAAAATCCTCCCATTAATCCCCTTTCAGTTCAGGAAACTGCTAGACTGGACTACGGAAATGCCCTGTATTTAGGTGCCCCCTCATCGGTCATCAACAGACTACAATGTGCCCAGAATGCCGCTGCCAGACTCCTTACCGGGACCATATCCAGATGCTCTGCCAAACCTGCCCTCAGATCATTACACTGGCTCCCAATTCAGGAAAGGATCGCCTTTAAAACCCTCTGCATCTCACATAAAATACTTCATGGCAGAGGCCCCCCTATTCTGAGACCCCTCATCAAACCACATCACTCCAACAGACAGCTGAGATCCGACTCCCTCTCCTTGGCCAGTGTCCCCAGAATAAGAAAGGCTCGCTCAGGGGGACGTCTCTTCTCATATAATGCTCCAAAGTTGTGGAATTCCCTTCCGCTCCCCATTCGAAGGGAAACTAACTTATTGGCCTTTCGTAGGCTACTGAAAACTGTAGTAACTCCGACCACACAAGAAGTAGGTTCCAAGTAGATTTTTTCACAAGAAGGACAGCTTAACAACCACAGGTAGCAGGAGAAGTCTTCTCAGCATAAGTTATACAGAAACAGTGGTAAAATCAAGTGAAAACATTCTAGATGACCAGGACAATTCTAAATGACATAAGTTGGTTCCAGATGACATCAAGTCATGGAATACCACACACCTCCCCCCCTTTGAGAAAAAAAAAAACCCAAGAGAAACAGAGTAATAAAAGAAAAGAAGTTAAGTTCTAACATAATCTTTAAACTTTGAAGAAGCACGTTTTACGCGCTCACTACGTCTTAAAGGAATTTCTTCATAGTCTACATTCGATAAATGGTTGTCAACTTCAACACAAGGATCAGATTGAACATCAGAATTGATCACACAATCAGAATTATTTACAAGCTTATTTTCTAAATTGTCATAAACTTCATGTGTACCAGAAAAACCATTGGAATTATGGTCTGAAACGAACCTCTCTGGGAAAGTAGTTCTTTGAGTGGAAGGAACAACAGTAGTCATGCATAAGGAAATTCTCCTCAAATTCCATATTTTCCCTCCTTCCACTCCGACAGCTTTGCTAAAAATTTCAATAACTTTGACAGGATCAGACCATCTAGAATTTTTCCTGTGTAACAATCCACCCAACTTTACACGAACAAGATCACCAATCTTTACACTGCAAGTATTATACTTCTTTTTGGCGGAATGTTGAATCATCCTCTCCTGGTGTTTCCCAATTTTATCCTTCAACTCTTTAAAATCTACCTCATAAGGAGAATTACCTTTTAACCACCAAGGTAAAAGTCGAGAACCTGGTTTCCTCCTTCGTAATAACTCAAAAGGAGACAAACCGGTCACCAAATTGGGAGTCAAACGATAGGTTAACAAAGTCGCTTGAAGAGCTTTCTTCCACTTCAAACCACTCCTCACAGCCAACTGGCAAGATTCCTTGATGCCCCTGTTGAACCTCTCAACTTGGCCGTTGGCTTGTGGGAAGTAATTCGAGGTTCTTTTATGTACAATTCCACAATTACTAAGGAAATCTTCAAATTTGTTACTAATGAACTGTGGACCATTGTCTGAAATAAGTTCCTCCGGTAACCCTTCCCTTGCAAATATTTCATCAAGGAATTCAATCACATGCTCTGAAGAAGTTCTCTCAACAATTTTCAGCTCTGGCCATTTTGAGAAGTAGTCAATAAGGACCAATGCAAACATCTCTTTTCCAGATTGATAACTGAAAGGTCCAATAATGTCAATAGCTAGTCTTCGCCAAGGACCGTTAGCATATTCAATAGGAGTCATGTCAACAGACATACTCTTCACTGATTTGTCACTCAATGAGCAAGGAGAACAATTCCTGACCCAATTATCCACCATAGCATCAACACCAGGCCACCAGTAGTGTTCCCTAATTCTCCTTTTAGTAGTAGGCATGCCCATGTGTCCTTCATGTGCTAATTTGCAAATCGTTTCCCTTAATTTCATAGGGGGAATAATTTTGTCAGATCTGACAATAATGTCCTGACACAACATTAAATCATCCTTGACTTTGTAAAATGACACCAAATCACCGGAAAGTTTCCTTTCCTCAGGCCAGCCCCTAATCAAGAACTGCTTAACTTGGTTCAAAACAGCATCATTTTTCATAGCTTCTGACCAATCTTTCTCGGAAAAGACCAAAGGACTCTCTTGACTTGAAATTACATTGACATCTGCAAAGGAGTATGCTACATCACAATCAACACTTTTGCCTACAGTTACACTTGCTGGAAAACGTGACATACAATCTGCATGAACATTCAAACGTCCTGGAATATACACAACCTCACAACGATATTCTTGTAATTTGGCTGCTAACCTTGCTAGACGAGCAGTAAGAACTCTACCACCTCCCGCAGAAAACATAGTGATCAAAGGTTTGTGATCAGTTCTCAAAGAGAATTTTGTTCCCCACAAAAATTGTCTAAAGTGTTAAGATGCCCAAGTACAAGCAAGTAATTCTGTCTCAATAGTTGAGTAATTCTTTTCAGCGTCACGTAGAGCTCGAGAAGCATACGACACAACAAACTCACCAGATTTACCCTTTTGCATCAATACAGCACCTAAACCAACATTGCTCGCATCAACATAAACAATGCACTCCTTGCACACTGAATAAGGCTTCAAAAATGGAGCCTTAACAAATTTACGTTTCAAAATTTCAAAGGATTCTTGTTGTTCTTTGCCCCACTCAAATTTTGCATTTTTTTTAGTAGGATCCTCAAAGGATGCACAATGTCTGAGTAATTTTTTAGAAATTTACCATAAAATTCAGTCAAACCAAAAAAAGAAAGCAATTGTTCTTTTGAATTAGGTGGAGATGCATTGATGATACTCTGAACATGGTTAACCTTGGGTTTGATACCATTCTTTGATATTTCATGTCCTAGGTACTCAACCTTGTCTTGTCTAAACTTACATTTGTTAAATTTTAATGTGAGACCCTTAGACCTAACTTTCTCCAAAACAGAAACTAAGTTCTCATCATGTTCAATGCAGTCTTTCACAAAAGTCAAAATGTCATCCTGGAAAGCTATAGCCCCTTTGCATTCCGTCAATAACTCTTTCATAAGACGCTGGAAAACAGAGGCTGCACTCGCTAAACCAAAAGGCATGCGCAAATATTGGAACATACCTTCTGGAGTGACAAATGCAGTTAATTTCCTAGAGTCTTCATGTAACTCCACTTGGTGGTAGGCACTAGCCAAATCAATGGAAGAAAAAACAGTGGCACCAGATAACGCAGCAATTAACTTGTGTATGTTTGGTAAAGGATGTTTATCTATCCATATTTCTTTGTTTAGACTGCGGAGATCCGCACATAAGCGAAGTTCGCCTGAGCTCTTAAGTGATATCACAATGGGCGAAACCCAAGGGGAGGATTCAATTGGCCCAATAATGTTCCTTTTGACTACATCATCTAACATTTCCTTTAATTTAGGCCTATGAGCTAAAGGAACATTTCTTACTCTATGCCTAACAGGAACAGCGTTATCATTTAAAATGATTTTGTGTTTAAAATCAACGTATTTTCCTAACTTGTCGTTAAAGATTTCGGGAAACCTCTCAAGTACACTCTTAGTGAAACTAGAACTGCCAGATGCACTCAAGGTTAAGTTCACCATAGAATCAGTTATAGACTTTTCAAAACGGGGCTCATCAACATAAACTGGGGGATTAGCGTTAGGATCCAACTTGATTCCTAAACCAGGTTGATGAGGCCAACCAAGAATAGATACACCCTTGGTAGCAACATAAACTTTTGCCCTGATGTCCCAGTTCTTAAAAAATAGCTTCCCCCAAAAAAAACCTTCTAGGGCAATCTTTTGTCCCGTGTACCCACCAGGATATATGTCTGGACTCAATAATTCTCTTTGGTGCCACAATTGTTCAAAAATGTTCTTACTAATAATGGTGTACCATGCACAAGAATCAACAAAAATTTCAACAGGTTTATCATCCATAAAGATTGTACAAGAAGGGAAATTCTTTTGAACACACTCATCAACGGAAAGTATACAGTTCAAGCTATTAAGAACTTCCTCTTCTTCAGGAGAAATATAGTTGATTTTTTGACCTGACCTGCAAACATTACCAAAATTCCCTTTTTTCTTGCATTTTACGCAGATTTTGGCCCAAGCAGGACAACCTTTGTGATTGCCCACATGGTTGGGACTTCCACATCTATAGCAGAGTATTGTACCTCTCTTAACAAAACTCCTATTATCATTGGCATTTCTTACATATTCCTTTTTGAAATTAGTTTTACTATTGAAAACACTCGAAGTAGGTTGACTGGGTTAACTTTTAACAATAGCTACTTCAACATCAGGAACACGTGTTTTCTGATTTTTCCCTCTAATTTCAGACACAAATATTTCAGAATGTTCTATACCTTTTGCTATATTCACTACTGCAGCTAATGTAGTCTCAGTCCCTAACCAAAGTCTTTCTTGGATCTTTTTGCTTTTAGTTTTCATCATAATTTGATCCCTAAGAACTTGCTTGTATGATATAGTTTTAAAAGAACAAGTACAAGCAAGCGAACGTAGTGCTGCGACGTAGTCTTCAATTGTTTCGTCAGGTTTCTGCTCACGAGAATAAAATTTGAACCTTTCCATCACAGTATTTATCCTTCTACCAAAGCGAATTTTCATTTCCTTAACAGCTTTATCAAAAACATCCATGTCACCAGCATCCTCCAAAGGTGGTAAGTTATCAAATTCTTTAATCCCAGCACCCCCAAGACAGTGTCTCAAAAGAGCAAGCTTTCTTTTTGCAGAACAACCATCTTTTTCTAAGACCTCTACATATGCAATAAACATGGGGTACCAAAGGTCCCATTCAATGGAAGGATCACCTGCAACTTGAAGAAAATGAGGAGGTGCAGCAATATTAGACATCCTGTAAATAAAGGTTAATTTTGAAATAGTATAAATGAGTAAAACTACAGAAATATATATAAAAAAAATAGTAATGACAGTATTGGTGTGCAAATCACCGTATTTGAGGTTTTGCTGAAGTTGAATTTTCTCTTCTTTTTTTTTTTAAATAAGAGACAAGGTGTGCAAATCACCGTGGAAATTTGCAGCGAAGCGTTTTAAGTGAAAATGATAAAGTTGTATGAGTTAAAAGATTAACGTTTTAGTTTCCTCGATAAATTTCGAAAAGACACGAAGATTTGACTTCAATCTTCACCAAGATGGCCGCCGTGAGCGTCTTGTGGTGCGCGATGACATGCGCGATGACGCGGATATCCCAGAATGCAGCATGAGCAGACGGAGCAGTAAACGAACTCCGGGAGGCTCGAGGTGAGTTCTTCCAAGTATTTACTTAAAAGTAAACAACGCAGTGGAAAGCGCATACAACAAATTCATTAAAAGGGAAAATCTCCAAATAATGAAAAGAAAAACCGCTCGATGAGTGCGGTCGAAAAATGATGATGTTGAGCAGCGCAGGGTTTAATGAAAATCCAAAGTAATTTGAATAGAAAATAAACTTACGTTTTTGAAGAGGAAAATCACATAAGTTCTTTTGAAAAAGTACAAAAGTGCATTGTAGCAGCTTCTCTCAGCTGAAGAAGAAAGATTTTCCTTTCCTTGAGATTTTCCTTTAGTTGGTAAAATGTAGATTAAAACAAGTGAACGCTGTCTTCTCAAATCCACTACTCCCAAACGTCGCCAGTAATTATGTAGTAACTCCGACCACACAAGAAGTAGGTTCCGAGTAGATTTATTCACAAGAAGGACAGCTTAACAACTACAGGTAGCAGGAGAAGTCTTCTGGGAATGGTGCTCGTCAACGGTGAATAAGACTGTTTTTTACGGCTGTTACCCATTCTGGTGAACGAGTGCTGCCAGCAAATAAAATGGTAATTTCCATAGATTTCAGGGGCTGAGTGTGGGTGTGATGCTGAGCGTGCTTGCATAGCTTACGCATAGGTATGAGCAGCTTTAGAGAGCATTGGAGCTACAGCGGTTATACGGGGAAATTGCTTGGGTTTTATAAAGATGAACTTTCTGCTCCTCACATATGAGCGCCTACGAAGTGGAAGACCATCTAATATTAACTGCTTGTATTCTTTTCCTTCATATGCTGGCGGGGGCCCACTACGCTGAGAAGGGTGGTAATATGTTCTCCGGACGGCAACTGGCAGGAGCTTCAGGATGGCCGTCATATCGGTGCCAGCACACATGGGAAGGAGTCCAGGTTCTCTGTGGTAACAGTGTGGAGCTTCCCACAGGATATGTCATGGTGGTGGAATGGGAACTTGAACGGCAAGAAGGGAAGCGAGTTTGCGTTTCAGTGGGCTCATTGGTATGGGGATACTTAGTCAGATACAAGTTTCTCCCTTGGTGCTAACACATTTAAAAAAAAAAAAAACATTGGTGTTGGCTACACATTAAGGAGGGATTATCCTCGGGGGCCAGGTGGAGAGAGCTTGCCCAGCTAGCCTGGTGGGGGGCCTCACCGTTGTAGTGGCTTCCTTTGCACTTGGTTGATAAAACGTGTCATGGTATCTTTTACATACAGTAAGACACAAGTGGGCATGGTGCCGGGCGGATTGTCAGATATGTCATAATATGGCCGCACATTACGTAGAACAGACATTGTAATATAAACGGTTTATCCATAAGTACTTGTCTCTCATTATTGACAAGTCTCTCATCATCAATTACTTTGAGCTCACTATGGGTTAATTTCACTTAATTTAATAACGCCTAATTTATTTTCATGCACGACTTTTGCAGGTTTCTGAAACACTTGAGTTGGTTTCACTTGACTTTAATTACGCTAGCAGGCCTAATTTATTCCTGCACCATTTCATCACGTTTCTGATATCAGTTAATCTGGTTACTACAAGGAACCGTTGGATCGTATCTCAGTGGGGACAGCAGTAGGGGGCTTTGGGCCTGCAGAACATGACCATGTGGTGCGTGTTTAGGACTTTATATAGGCTTTTCAAATCTCTTTGGAGTAGTGATTAAGGGCACGCGAGGTTACCTTGCACCAGTTGCAGGTGCAGGGGTTGGTGGGGCAACTCAATTTTGCTTTATGGATTATGCCCATGGGCAGGGTATTCTCCAGGAATATCGACAGGGCAATGTCAGGTTTAAGGAAAAAACACTACCACACTAGGCTATCGGCGGAGTATAGGATGACTTGGTCACGTGGAGAGAATTTTTGGAGTTTTTCAATGGTTCGGGGATTTGGCAACACCCGGCACAGGCGAACGGTGAGTTAGAGCATTACACAGATGTGGCAGGCAGTGTGGGGTTCGGTGCAGTGCTAGGTCAAGGTGACTAGAGAATGAGAGCATTGTGTTTTGGTCAGGTAGCTTGTCGGTACTCCTGGCAGTGAACAGTCAAAGGGCACGTGGGTACTTCATTTGCTTCAAGAGATGGTGTGGGGTTGCCTCAGGCGTAATGTGTATTTTACTGCCAAACATGTACCAGGTGTGGGTAATGCAGTGGCTGAGGCTCTGTCTCATTTTAAGTTGACAGAATTCAGAGCGCGATGGCCGCATGTGGGCATTTAGATGACGGTCTTCCCGGAAAGCCTATGGAGGTTTGATGCCCCATTGCTCCCGAACTCATAGCGGCGTCGGTGGCGCACAAGACTAAGTGGATGTATGAGAAGGCATGGCATGTTTACATAGAAGTGGTGTGGAAAGATGGGAGCACAGTGGAATTCACAACACAGGGGGTGCTACGATTCATAGTTCATCAGAAAGAGAAGGGGCTGTCGTTGACCATGGTTAGGAGGCAGTCATGTTATGTTATGTTATGTTATTTTATTTTGTATAGCGCGCGGATGCCGCAGCCAACTTGCGTCCCGGCGCTTTGGAGCATTGAGTAACACAACACATCAGAGAAGGTAAGAAAAACAGGATCTAAACTGTAGAGAAGAGGAAGGTCTTTAATGCCTTCCTAAAAGGAAGCAAGTCAGGGATTGAACGGAGAGGAGCCGGCAGAGAGTTCCAGAGGGCAGCCGCCAGCACTGAGAAAGAGCGTCCACCCATTCTAGCTTTTTTAAAACGCGGCACAATGACAAGATTTAATCCAGCAGAGCGGAGGGTTCTAGCAGGGACATAGTGCAGAATAGTCTGTGAAAGAATAGGAGGGGAGGCTAATTTAAGAATTTTAAAAGTTAAGCAGAGAGCTTTAAACTTAATTCTTTGCTCTATCGGTAGCCAATGGAGATCCTGGATGGTTCGACGAGCCGAGACAAACTTCGGGAGGCCGACAAGCATCCTGGCCGCCGCATTTTGGACCCTCTGAAGGCGGGATAGTTCGGCTTGATTTAGACCCAAAAACAGAGAGCTGGCGTAGTCCAGTCTGGTAAGAACCAGACCTTGGACTATAATCTGTCTGGTCTCTGCATCAAAAAACTTAAAAATTGGTCGAAGACACTGCAGAGTACCTAGACATGTGCCAGCCACACGCTTAGTATGGGAGGTGAAAGAGAGCTTATCATCAAACCACACCCCGAGGTTTCTGACTTCAGTCACGGGGGTGGGAACAGGGCCTAGATCAGAAGGCCACCATTGATCTCCCCATAGCCCACTTTCCCTATCAAAAATAATGACCTCGGTCTTAGAGGCATTAAGTTGGAGTCGATTGTTCGCCATCCAGCCAGCAACAGCTTTTAGAGCTGACTGAAAGGTGGGGGCATCCATGTTGGAGTCACCATTGAGTGCCACCGCCAGCTGTGTGTCATCGGCGTATGACACTAAGGAGAGACCGAAACTATGGGCTACCTCCGCCAATGGCTGAACATATAAATTAAATAAGGTAGGGCTAAGAGCCGAACCTTGGGGAACACCCTGAAGTATAGGGCGAGAAGCAGAGACAAAAGGAGGTGTAGACACTTTGAAGCCTCGATCCTTAAGAAAGGAACGAAACCACTCAAGTGCCACCTCTCCAACTCCTGCCTCCATCAGACGATGTAAAAGAATCTGATGGGACACCGTATCGAAGGCGGCACTGAGATCCAAAAGGATCAGTGCCGCCGTCTGACCCTGGTCCAACAGCTTCCTGATGTGCTCCACCACAGCCAAAAGAGCAGTTTCGGTGCTATGACCCGCACGGAATCCATTCTGGGAATTATCCAGTATATTCGCTTCCTGCAGGTGAGATGATAGAATACGATTAGCATGCGCTTCTGCTAGTTTGGCTGGCCAAGGGAGAAGGGAAATGGGTCGATAGTGTTCTGGCTTAGTCGGGTCAAGGGCGGGTTTTTTAAGGATAGGAATGACCGTCGCCTGTTTCCAAGCCTTGGGAACACTGCCCGTACTAAAGGACAGATTGATAAGACCTTGCAAGGCAGGATAACAGCATTCAGCAAGTTCCCGAAATTGAATGGGTCTCATGGGGTCATCCGGAGAACCGGATTTGACTTTTGTCAAGGCTAAAAACTCATCCAGAGTCGGACTGGGAATAATCAGCAGTGGTTTGGAGACCAATGATGTAGACATATTCTCCTTGATGGGAAGCTGAGAAAATGACCTGTAAATGGCCTCCACTTTTTCTACAAAAAACGAGGCTAAATCCTCGCAGTCAGTGCTCTTGCTTGTAAGGTCCTTACACACCCTGAAGATGACCTTTGTGGGATTTGTACTGTTCTTTATCTCCTGAGAGTAGAAAGCAGCCCTAGCTGCGCATATGGCCCGATGATACACTCTAGTGCAGGCCCTGTAGGCCGCCTTGAGGTCAGTATCATAAGATTTACGCCACGCACGTTCTGCTTTTTTACAGGAGACTTTAAGTGTTTTAAGAGATTCATCATACCAAGGGCTAGAAGGACTAGATCTAGTCTTACTCCACTTGGCCGGAATAAGCATATCTAGCGAGTGATTTAGCCATTCACAGAAACTATCATAGCCACGGGAAACTTCAGTAGGGGGTAGAGGATGGTATTTCATCAAAAGCTGGTGAAAATGCTCTAAATTCAAGTTTCTCCAGGGGCGTCTAAAACTGGCTGGGGTGTTATTTCTCGGGGAAGGAATGGTAGTGATGATACGAATTTCAATCAAATGGTGATCAGTCCAGGCCATAGGTCTGGGATGAAGCACTGAGATATTAGTCGCAAGATTCGTCAGAACGGGATCTAGTAAGTGGCCGCCTGTGTGAGTCGGTAATTGTACCATTTGAATCAATTGAAGCGCTTCAAGATCTGCTAACAAGCTATGGACCGAGTTAGAGAGTGGAGCATCCATATGCAAGTTAAGGTCGCCAATAATCGTAAAATTAGCTGTTTTTAAAACTAGGGAGGAAATCACCTCCGGGAGGCTTTGGCGAAAAGCGCCATCAGGACCGAGGGGCCTATAAATTAATAGTCCCATGAAAGTAAAGTGGGAATTCACTGAGATGTTAAAAAGGGCACTCTCACATCCTGCTATGGTGATAGGTTTCCAAATGCAGGGGTAGCATGATTTTACCGTAACTGCTATACCTCCACCTCTAGCATTGCGAGGGAGGGAGTGCATGGTGTATCCCACAGGGAGGGCTAGATTCATGACAGCCATAGACTGATCATGCAGCCAGGTTTCCGTGAAAAAAAAGATATCCGGATCATCATCAGTTATCAAGGAAAAAACTTCTTGGGAGTGGCATGACAATGATCTGACGTTCAGATGTAAAACTTTAAGGGTAGATTGAGTAGCTATGCCTGCAACAGCGTTTTGTTTATTGTCAACTGGGGGCCTAGACTGCAAACCCTTAATAAGCCGAGGCAAAGGTAGCTTAAAAGAACAGGTGGGGCACTGAAAAGGCCCACTAATCCAAGGAGCCATGATAACAATCTCGTACCTGGTGTCGCAGTAAACGCAGGTTCTCAGCAGATATCATCCTGAGTAGGCCAGAGTCCCCTGCCCTAGCCCTGCCTTAGCGCTGACGGGCGCAGACGGGCAGGACTCTGGCGAGACTCAGGCGTAGCGAAGGCGCGACCGCTGCGCTAGACCGCTACGCTCCAGGCGAGTTGTCGGCAATTGCCTTCTTCGCTGGATTAAAAGAGGTAGCGGATCCGACCAAGTATGTTAGAGTTAGGCGGGCTCTAAAAGGTTTGGAAAGGCTGGCTCCAAGCGTGAAGGATAACAGGAGACCCATAGATGCCAGTAGGTTGGTAAATATCCTGAGCGTGTTACCCTTTCAGGTGTGTTGGTCTTCATACGTAGTACATTTGCTGAGATTTGCATATTCCTTCGCCTTGTTAGGAGCATTCAGGATATCGGAGCTCGTATCGAGCTCTTAGGCGGACAGAAAAGGAGGGATTGGCATGGGTAATGTGGGGTGGCCGGGGACGACGTAAAGCAGGTCAGAGTAAGGAGGTCAAAAACGGACCCGCTAGGGAAAGCCGCTTGGGTCCAGCTAAGATCAAGCGCTATGTCAGACTACAGCTGGTGTAGTTAGGAACCAGGGGTTTCAGCGGTTTGATAATTACGCTCTCTTCTGTCTTTTGTCTTTTGTCTGGGGGCTTATATGCAGTAGTGTCAAGTAAGGAGATGCAGGTATGCTGGTGTGGAGATTCGGTTATACCCAAAGCACGGAGAATTGGGAATTGAAAGGGCCATGGGAGTCAACCAGAATTGGTTAGGTTTGATGGGCATCATGTAGAGGGCGTCGCAGGCCATTTGCGGAGTGCGCTGGACAATGGTATGCCCATTCCAGATGTGTTAGTTATTCACTCGCGGGGTGAAAATATGGTTCCGGGTGGCAGGGGGGGATGAAGAAGGCCCTGTTCTCTACCTTCTCATTGGTTAAGAGAGTATTGCCAGACACCACTATCCTATGGTCAGAGGTGTTCGCTCGTAGAGTCTGGGGTGATGAAGTGTATTTAGCTGCGGTGAACACGTCTGAGAAAACTGAATCGAGAGGTCGTGAAACTATAGAGGGGTTCGCAAATTCATCCCAGTAGGAATAGTATGCTGCAGGCATTAAACTCGAATTTGTATTGGGCAGAGGGATTGCAGCTGTCCAGGGCAGGATTGGAGCTGTTTATCCAAACCATACTGGGGGGCTATGGAGTTGCATTCAAAAGTATATCCCAGAGCATCACAAATGGAAGGTGGAGCAGCTTCGTGGAGGGCAAGAGCACCAGTGGGCTACTTGCCCTGTGGCGGGGTCCCGGACAAGAAGAAAAGGCCCGGGGACTTCTTTATGCGGAAACTGCCTGACCTTGCAACAGGGAGGCAGTCATTGGGGCTCTGGGCTGGCGGGAGAGGGGGCCATCCCGCTGGTGGTCCTGGACTCTCCGGCCCTACCCTAGTAGCCGGTGCTTGGATGAAGCAACATGGTATCTCATATGGATGAAGTGGTAAGGGGTTGGGTTGTGTCCTGCTGGTACAACTCGCCTCAAGTGGATCTAGAGCTGATGAATTGTAAATACATGGTAACATGTGGTGGAGATGGATACTGCGCCTCCTTATGTTAGTAATGGTATTTAAGTGGTAAGGGGTTGGGTTGTGTGCTGCTGGTAAAACACGCCTCGAGGGGATCTAGAGCTGACGAAATTGTAAATACATGGTAACCTGTGGCGCAGATGGATTCTGCACCTCCTAATGTTCAGTAATGGTATTTCGATGGTTATTAAAATTGGTCAAAAGTTGGAGGTTTAATAACAAATAAAGATGGTGTTATTGAGAAGTAATAAAAGCTACGCAGTGAACACCAAATTTGTGTAAAGTGTCTTTGTGGTGGGGGGTGTTTGGTGGACAAATGGCATGGATATCCCCACTATACAGTTAAGAGGCCCCAATTTTAATAAAATGCCAATAAGACAATGCTTTCATACTACTAGTAGTTGGCACTCCGCTGGTCACAAGTGGTAGGCCCTATAACAGTGAAAAATGACTGTAGACGTTTGTCACTGAGAGGACATGTAAACCTTAAGTATCCATGACCCACTTTTTAAATACAATGCACCCTGCCTTGTGAGCCTTTAGGGCCTCTCTTAGGGCGGACTTATAAGTATTAGAAAAGAAAGATTATGACCTTGTACACTGTTTATTTTGCCAGGTACGAATGGCAGTTTAAAACACTATAAGCTGCTGTGTTGGGCCTGAGACATGTTTTAAAAGGCTTCTTTAGTGGCTGGCACAAGGAGTGCTGCAGTCACGATGCTATCATTTAATTTACAGGCCCTAGGTATACTTGGTACAATTTTTTAGGGACTTACAGGTAAATTAAATTTGCCAAATTAGATGTAGTCCAATTTCACTATGCTTGAAGGGGAGCTCAGAAGCCCTCTACCACTGGTTAACCGGGAAAAAGTGCACAGTCCTAATGTCAACAAATATAGGTTCAGGAACAAAAAAGCTAGGGGAGACCCCTGCAGAAAGAGTCAGGTCCATCAGTGTGCATGTGTGTGTTCTGTATGTATTCCTTCATCTAAGAATGATGAAGCTTTCTCATTTTTAGGCCCAACACCTCCTTTATAAAAATATTGTAAAAATAAGTGCATGTCATTTATTTCTCATTAAATACCATGCCATGTGGCCCATTGTGTCGTTGAGACTTTGGAGGAAAATGAAAGAAATTACACACATTTTAAATATTCTCATAGGTAACGGGCGCGTTATGCCACTAGTTTCCTCATTATGAAACAACGTGGAAAGTGTTATATAACTGTGAGTTATGTTGCAAGACTCACAGAGTACAGGTGTCTTTTTGTCCTGCATAATAACGACAACTCTTGTCCTGCAAGATAATTTACTGCTGATATAAAAGATTATTATTCTCTGGGTTAATGAGTGCACTCAAAGCTTACACTTTAGCAGAGCCACAGAATGTCCTGAATTATCGTTTATGTAATGGGGATGTACAGTTATAAATAGAACAATAAACTGCACACAGCACAAACACAAACAGAGAACAATACACAGTTTGATAGGTGGTCTGCGGTGTAGCTCAGACCACCTATCAAACTATCTTTGACAAGCCCAGGCACATCTACAATTATATATAAATAAATATACATAAATAAATAATTAAATAAATAATTAAATAAATAATTATATATATATATATATATATATATATATATATATATATATATATATATATTATATATATATATATATATATATTCAATGAAAAAACCATTGGTTATAGAACATATATAGTTAGGAATTTGCATTTACAAAACCTTATTTTACTCGCATAAAACCATTGAAATTACATATATAGTTAGATGCGCTAACTATATATCGCGCACCCGCAATCCACTGCTGATGATGTCACATATTACATCATTCATGACATGGTTAGTGACATCACTGATGACATCACTGATGACATCTCATTTGACATGACTGATGACATCACTGATCACAACATCCAGTGACTGTTTGTTTCTGTAAAGTTAAAATATGTCTTACATATTGAAGAATGAGTGGATGTATAAGTGTCTGGATGAAGGATTTAGTAGGTGCATGACTGACTGTATGAGTGAGTGATTAAATGTGTCTCACTGAGTGCATGGGTTAGTGACTAAACTGTTTTAATTTGTGCATCATTATATCTGTTGTTCTACAAACTGCTGCATATGTTGATCAGTAGCTATATGAGTAACTGTATGGGTTATTCATTGGTTGTCCAAGTATTTGTATGGGAAACTGAGTGTGTGTGTATGGGTGGCTGGGAGGTGTGTGACTCTGTACATAGATGTGTGAGTAGTTGATTCACTATATGTATGGGTTCAAAAGTGCATGTGGAAACAGCTGTATGGGCGGTTGACTGTGCATGAGTGTATTAGTGAGTGAATGGATATCTCAGTGCTACATGTCAAAGTAAGTACATATGTAAAACACAGTACATGTGAGAGTTGACATCTATAAATAACTGTGCATAAGAGCCAGTGAATGTGTGAGTGGCTGTATGGATCATTGTGAACATGTATCAGGGATTGTATAAGAGAGTAAAGTAAATATGTGTTAGTATATGTTTGAATAAGTAAGGTGTGTATAACTGTATAGTTGAGAAAATGGAGGTGTGATTGATCTTTTGCATAACTGACTAGGTGTGTGAGTAACTCCATGGATGAGTGACAGTCTATGACTGTCTGTTTACACTGATTGTATCTAAGGTTATATTAGAGTCTGAAGAGGTTCATGGTATTATCACATGAATGATATCATCAGTGATGTGATCAGTCATGTCAAATGAGATGTTATCAGTGATTTTATCAGTGATGTCATTTGAGATGTCATCAGTGATGTCATCAGTGATGTCACTAACCATGTCATGAATGATGTAATATGTGACATCATCAGCAGTGGATTGCGGGTGCGCGATATATAGTTAGCGCATCTAACTATATATGGAATTTCAATGGTT
Source organism: Lissotriton vulgaris (assembly GCF_964263255.1). NCBI lineage: Eukaryota > Metazoa > Chordata > Amphibia > Caudata > Salamandridae > Lissotriton > Lissotriton vulgaris. The sequence goes on along the minus strand of NC_141695.1, from coordinate 273,122,547 downwards.
TTATGCGAGTAAAATAAGGTTTTGTAAATGCAAATTCCTAACTATATATGTTCTATAACCAATGGTTTTTTCATTGAATTTTCAAGGTTTTGTAAATGCAAATTCCTAACTATATATGGACTATAACCTATGGTTTTTTCTGTGAATTTCAATGGTTTTTTAATAGCAAATATCAAAAGCTGTCAAATGTCAAGTACGTGATAGGTAAAAACGTTTTCGTGTTTATGCACGCTCATGTGCTTTGAACGCTTCCCCCCCCCACTCCCCTCTTTTCTCTTGGTAGTACTCTCTCTTTGCAGATAGTGAAGGGTAGTTAACGCAGACCTTTACCCCCGTTGTAATCCGTCGTACCTGCTTGTCTCTCCATTTGATTGATTGTTATCCAAGCATTTACCGTTTTAGAATTGGTTCTCTTTGGATCATTCTCTATTTACAAACAAGCACAAAGTCGCAATACTCTGTTTAGTCTTTGCAGATAGTGAAAAATCGTGTAAAAAAATAAAAGTAATCGTGCAAAATCAGTAGACCACTAATTGGATCTCTTTTTGACCTCGCTAAAATACAAACATTAGGAACAACCCTTCATGAGAAATACGAAAATAGTGAAATGAACTGAGCTCCACACCATGAGGGCTGCAAGACAGCTCGGCTCCGTCACCCACCCCGCCCAAAATAACGACAAACCCTATGCAAATATTATAAATATAGACAACACACCAGCAAAGAAACAGGGTAAAACATTTTATTAAATAACTTTTTACATAACTATTTTATACTTTTTGTTGCCCGATCCGGCTAGCTCAATCGATCGAGCATGAAACTCATGCACTGATAGCAAGCGTTGAGAGTTTGTAGAACGATGGCTTCAGATTTTCTACATACGGTGTAGTGGCGCGAACTGGGAGGGGGCGTTTGGATCCTGCCCCTTCCCCAAATAAGATTTTCATACGTCAGTGTGCGTTCATGCTTTTGGTCCCTGAGTTGCTTCGATGTCACTGCCTTACACAAATGGCATAAGTTCTGGATGTTGAGTGCCATACTTCAGAGTTCTAAGCAGCGCTTGTAACACTGTCTAAACCTTATTTGCACCTGCTGCAGCTTCACTATTCAAAGTAAGTGGGGTCCGTTTGTGAACCTGACTGCATTGGAAAACAATGTGATACGGTGCCTCCCTAAACCGCTTGACGGAGGCCCCCGAGGGGCGGTGAGATGGCGCGGACTGGGAGGGGGCGCTTGGCTCCTGCCCCCTCCCCAAGTCGTGTTGCCCTGGTGTGGCCTGAGATCGCCCCCAACATAGGCGGCCGGCTCCCGGGGTCCGGCGGAATTTTTTGCCTTTTGATGACTCTTCCATTCTGGACCTTGTCCCACAATCCGTTTGACCTGAAGACACGCTGTAGTGGGGCGCCCCTTTACCGTTTTAGTTGCCATTCCGCCCGCTTTTGGTACTCTTTGCCTCTTCCGCCATTCAGCTGTTTACCGCCCGCTCTTGCGACTACAGCGTCTCGCTCACCATGTAGTTGAGTTGCTCCCGCTCTTAAGATTTAACAGAACTTTTTGGACTGCTGAAAGCGGTTGTATTCCGACCGCTGGTTGGTGAAGACATTTTGACTATATTCTGGACCTGCGTTGTCGCGTAATGCGTCATATGACGCGCCGCGTTAGCGCACCCGGAAGTGCTCCGGTGCGCAAGGCGCAGCTTCCCGGAAACGATCCAGAGCGCGCCGCGCAGCGCGTAACGTAAGCATAACAGGTCATGTGACTTTTTAATAAAACTTTTCATTGGTTCATTTTACTTTTGTTTTCCTAATGATGTAAGACTAGGTCATGTGACCTAAAAATAACACTTTTCATTGGATTAAAACATTTTTTTTCCCAAACGATGAAAGCCCCACCTTGTTTCTGGATGTTTCAGACTGAAGCTGGCGTCACCATGAGAGCACCACCATCTCGTAGCTCCGTCGTGACCATTCCGCAAGCAATCATGGCAGCCGCTCCCCACCGGAAGCCTGCGGGAGTCGAGGGCCCCCAAGACTTTTGTACAATCTTCAAGGCTGAGGGGACGCTTTCGAGAATGGGACCCAAGCCCTGGCAGACAAGCGTCCGAGTTCCAAGGTGTCCCAGGGCCATTTTACTGGACCAGGCCCAAATCCGAAGAGCCGGCCGCCATTTTAAGAGTCCTGTGGCAGCCGCCTATCGCTGCACCGCAAGAGTGGGAGCAACTCAACTACATGGTGAGCGAGACGCTGTAGCCGTAAGAGCGGGCGGTAAACAGCTAAATGGCGGAAAAGGCACAGTGTAGCAAAAGCGGGCGGAATGGCGACTGAAACGATAAAGGGGCGCCCCACTACAGCAGACGAGCCTCCACCATGTGCTTCAAAACTGCATACGTATCTCGTGATATCAAGGTTGGGCAACCAGTACACAACAAGCAGTTACGAGTCCCATTTACACCGGCGCCATTTTGGGCGCGGCCGGGCAGGTCCAGGATCTAGTCAAACATAACAAATGAGGCTGACGTCTCTGAAGCAGTTGACGCACAGCAGGACATAGCAAATAAACATGAAGTCTCTAAAGCTGTTAACTCACTGCAGGACAAAACAAGTGAACCTGAAACCTCTGGAATAATTGTCGCTCAAAGGAACAACACACAAAACTCTGTAGAGCCTGAAGAAAGAAAAACAGAAGGGCACTGTAGTTTCAGACACACTTAACACTAATGACTTAACAAGGATATTGTCTGTTTATGAAGCAGTTATCATGTTCACAGAATTGACAAAGAAGTGTGCAGACACCAATGCTATTAAGAAACACAAGGAAATCCCTAACGCATCAGCATTCTCGGAAGAGGTTGACACAGATAACATCTTAAGGAACAAAGAAAGACAAAATAAGGATGAGGAAGTTATCACTTTAGTTTTTTCATCAGCTAGCGACAGCAAGAAACATATTGTAATGGAGATTAGAGAGGTTACGGATGGATGAATAAATTATCCAAAGAAATGGCGACTCCCCCCCTTTACCAGATTAGCTAAATCTTTGCGTAATTTGGACGTTAAAGTTATATTATTGTTGTTGTTGTTGTTATGGTTATAAATCTGGCTAATTTTAACAAGAAACACATTGTAATGGAGATTAGAGAGGCTACGGATGGGTGGCCCAGGATATCACCACTGTTCCCCATGTCATAAAACCTTAGGATGTTCAATAACTGAAACAGCTAATATGGGTTTACTTACAGGGGACATCTTTTGTTCTGTTTTCTAAAGTAAAACTATTGTGAACGCAAGTATTATACATAGTAAGTGTTTAATATAGCATTTGTCAGTCATTGGTTAAACAGCTAGGACCTGTTCACTCTTGACACCCCAGGTGCTGTGTATGTTGCACTATAGTGCTGCATCGGGAATACGGACAACCCTATTGATGTTGATTTTTCATTATTGATTATTGTAAAGAAATGGCGACTCCCCCCTTTAGCAGATTAGCTAAATGTTTGCATAATTTTGGCATAAAAGTTATATTATTGTTGTTGTTGTTGTTATCGTTATAGTTCTGGTTAATTTCCATTCAGAGTGTCCTACACAGCACCACTCTAGGTAAACACTACTTTATGTAAAACCTGGGACATAGCACTCATTGAAACTATAGTTGGTCACCATGGGGTTTAAAGAAGGGATGGTTCTTCACCTGGGTGCCTTCCACAACTCAGCACGTTGTGCTGCCTTGGGACTATTCGCACAAAAGACAGCTTCTGACCATTGTTGTTTTTTTTCATCAAAAAATGTTTAAATATATTTACAGTTTTTGTTGCGTTCGTTATATTTAAAAGTTAATAAAGTTTTATAATCCAACTTTCTTGGAGTACTATATTTTTTTTAAAAATCGGGTGAATGGGGCCTTGAATCGGGTTATTGTCATGTGTGGGCTTTGCAAGTGTACTGCTACAGGATCGGACATTTCAAACTCAAATGCACGTTCTTTTTCTTACCTTTCCGAAGCATGGAGCGCAATAGCAGGCAGAGAAAGGGTGATGCACGTGTTGAACACTGCCTGGCCTGGCAAGTTGCTGGCAGTGCCCCCCCGCCCGCTCCTGAAAGAGGGCACACACACACCGCCGCCCCGAGTACTTCACAAATCTTTAAAAGACCATGCGCTTGTTCATGAGGCTTAAATGGTTTATCACCCCTTCTAGAACCCCTACATCGACCCTCTGACGTTTCCTGGAAGAATTAGCACGTAACACAATACCAAGCCCTGTCAGCTGAAACCCCCGAGGAATCGTGGGGCATATTATCAAGGGGGTTTATTTACGCTTTTTTGGCTTTAAAAGCCAAAAAAAAGGAGATCAAATTATCTCCCTATTACCAAGCTGTCGCTAACACCAGTTAGTGACAGCTAAAAGGAGATAGCGACCATCTTGGGCCCCGCTTTGCATGTCAGTGATATTTATCACTAATGACATGCAAAGTGGGCGTGCCAAGATGTTAGCGACTGGAAACAGTCCCTAACCATCACAATCTCCTATTACCAACTTTTGGAGATATTCGCGCTAAGCGCGAATATCTCCAAAAGCTAACACCTGCCCTGAGCAGTTTTTAGCCATGTTATCCAATGGAAGGTGGATAACATGGCTAAGAGCATTTGCTGGATAATGCATGAATATCGCTGACTTTTCAGCGATATTCATGCATTGCGGCCGTTTTTTATCGCATTTGCGATAAACCTTGCTAATAGCAAGGTTTATCTGCGATAAAATTCGCCGATGTGCGGCGATAATTTTTGTCTCTAAACAAGTTAGAGACAAAAATTATCGCTAGTTGTTGGTAATATGCCCCCGGGTTTTTCCTTGCAGGAATCGGGAGGCGGAAGACTAGCACTGAAATCAGTAGTCTCACGCCTGAATCGGGAGGATTGGTATGTCTGGATTCTCTACAGCTGGGGCCATAAACTACATCCGCAGGGCTAGGTGATAGCCTGGGTCCGGCCTGGACAATCGGACACAGAGGAAGAGGAGTGTCAGAGGGTGCGGTAGTGAATAGGGTGAAAGGGAGGTGTCGGGCGGGCACAGGGTGTGATTCTCAGGGAAGAGCAGCGCAGATGGGGGGAAGTATATGGCCCATGCATGAGAGAGAGAGCGGGGGTGACCAGTGCGTGGGGGAGATGCTTGCGAGGGTGGGGAGCCGTGCTGAGAATCGACGGCGTGCAGAGAGTGGGTCTGGTCAAGGCATCTAAAATGGCTGCCGTGCACGACAGGCAAGATGGCGCAGACAATGTTTATCAATAAGGATTCATTTATAACAAAATATTTACTCGCAGTGACAAAATGGTGGTCAACACTTCCTGATTTCCATCGAATCGAACGTTAACAGACGTCACGCAGCAAAAAAAAAAAAAAAAAAGCTCACCCACAGCCGCTGGAAGACATGTATCAACATATATGAGCCTCCTCAGCCACCCTCAGAAAACATAAGGGGTCAGGATACGTCTCCCGCACCCCCTTATACCTAGTAATTTAATTAAAACGAAACACAAAATGGCGAATTCCCGTTTCGCTACCAGTTTGCGGCCCAGTTCGCGGCCCGGGAAGCGCTTCTACCGTGAAAAATATATATTTTTTTATTTTCCCCACGGGACCCTTTAATAACCCCAACATCATTCCTAGAGGGTCAAGAGACGTATACCTTGCCCCCTTTCATTAAATTCCCCCTTCGTTTTTCACCTCTTCTTCTCTCTCGATCCTACCGAGAGATAAGATGGCGGCCGCTCCGGACTGTTTAGAATGTTGACAGACACCGGAGAGCCAATCAGCTTTCTGCGCGCAAAGTTCCGTTTCGCGAAAAGTAAGCGGACCGGAGCGCAGCCCGGAGCGCTGTTACAGATATATATCTTGTTTTGAACGTTAATTTCTCAAAATCCACTGGAGCACATATATTGAGACCTAGCAAAGGCACATCGGGCTAACAGTCCCTACAATTTTGCCAAGTTTCGTGCAAATCCATTCAGCCGTTCGAGCTAAAAGTGAGGCCAAAGGCCCTATGGAAATTAACATGGGAAAAACGCGTTTTGGGACCCCCCTTTTTTCTCGGCCCCCCCTTGACGAAACCCCCCCAAATTTTCGGGGGCTGCTCAGAAACAAATTGTGCCATTTTCCTGAAAATTTCAGCCGATTCCGTCCACAAACGCCAAAGTTATTAGACATAGAATTTTCAAAAGTTCCATAGACAAATAATCCTAACTATATATACCTACTGGCGAGACGCCAGTAGGTAATATATATATATATATATATATATATATATATATATATATATATATATATATATATATATACCCACGTTAGCTAAATTTACTTTTCCTCTACAGGATTCTTTCGTATATCCATATATACCTGGAAATACAAGCGCATTCACCTGCTTTTTTTTTTAAAGATGTGCTATTTACAATTAGGAATTAGTTTTAAAAAACAACCAGTCCGGGTCAAGATTTTCTATTTTCTTTTTCTGTTTTCTGGTTATATGTCATTGAAGCCAATTCATCAAATGATATACATTAGGTTTATATCAGTAAAAAGAGATGCTTACCAAAAGAAAAAAACACAAAACTGGAAGTGCACCTGCACCTTTCCTATCTTGCAAAGCATAGCTTTTTAGACAGTTTAACCGAAATTTATTATGATTTTTCCTTGGGCTGCCTTACCTTTGTGGCAAAGCGCTAATGCAAAATGATTGTGGGCATTTTCTAAGCCATACAAACCCACTTTCTATGACTGTGTGGTTTACTAAATACAAAGTAATGCAACACAGATCATAGCTCTTCCTTGCGTTACTGTGTGTTAGGCGATACATTGGCGGAACATGGGTGTTGCCATACAACCACTCATGTGTTTTGGGGTATACGGATATTTACATAGCCTTGTAAACCTGGGTTAGCTTCAAAATGGTGTGCCTAACCGACAGATGCCTAACAAGGAGAAATTATTTATTTCTCCTTGTTACTTCCTTTTTCCATGTGACCCACAATCGGCTGCACACATAGAAAGAGAAATATGCCTCTTACGTATTGTTTTTTTTTGTTGCAGGAAGAATGTCTTTTCCTGCATTAAAACAATCATGCCCGTAACACAGGCACTCTTGCACTATGGTGCAAGGGTGCCTGCCTTGGGGATAGGCAGCACACAGAGCACTAGGAGAATGCAGAAATACTCCATAAAAATGGATCCTTTCTGTTCTCTCCATTTCGACACAGCAAAGCACGTTTCTGTGCCTGCACTGCATTGTGTGAAAGAATAATAATTATGCCCCAGTTTGTTCTTACCAATTACTAACCATTTCTGTAATGCATTCTCATTTCTCAGTCAATGTCTTTTGGCATCTTTTGGCTTTTTAACTTTTAACACAACAAAGAGCTACTATTGTGCCATTTATTCTGGGATGTTTTCACTCTCCTTCTACTTCTCAGTCATCATTCTGGCTCTCCTCAACACCTCTGGAACAAAGTACTCGTGGGTCTTTTTTTAACACATGCCTCACTATTGTGTCCTTTCCCTTAAATGAAGATGAATCCTTTTCCATCAGTTTCAAAATTCTCGAGAGCAAGTCCTCTTCCAGTTTTTCTTGTGGTGACCATGGCAAAGGAAAAAATACAACACGGGTGGCTCCTCTCTGATCGTTGTATAGCATAGGAGGGTAGCAGAATGGATATCTAGAGCAATAAATGTGTCAAGCAAAATTGGAAGACTAGGAAGAATGGTTACATTGTGTGTGAAGTCTATTTCAGTTTTTTCATGTCATTAGGTGGAGTGATGTTAGCCTGCATGTGAAGTTTGAAAATATGAAGAGCGCGCAGTAAAGACTGCCTAGCAGTGCTCCATTAGAAAATTAGAAAGTCCAGCAACTGTGAGTCTCTTAAGACACAGTGAGTAGGAGATTTCAATTCATACTTTCCTCAGTCTCACATCCACTTCAGGGCCTCGTGTATCCTCTGAGGATAGGATCTCTGTTTCTAGCAGTCAATGCTGCTATTGGGCACTCCATGTCGCATCACTCAAGGCAATCTGCATTGAGTACATCGATGTAGTCAGGCTGCAACATCACATTTCTCCTCACTGTCAATGACTTTTCTGTCAGTCAGGCTTTCTGAATCTGTGGTAGTGCAGGTTCAGACACAGCTATATGCAAACCATTCTTGACCCTGTACCACATGGGAACAGTCTAGCCTTAACTGCCAGGCCAGGTCCTTCCTGGACCAGAAACAAGCATTCTAAGACCAATTTCAGGGTAACACCCTATATCAGCCAGGCTATCGTGAATCCAGTAGCAAATTGAGCAAGGAACCCATGTTGGGCATACCCTGTCAGCTTCAGGCAAGCAAAGCAAATACAAGGAGATGATGGATTGAGTGCTGAAACTTTCCAGACACTCATCTCCATTCACAGATCTGGGATAAATATATCATCGTTCTTTAACTCACTTCGTCACCCAGTTAAGACAAAGCTATATGCAAATTCTTTTTGACCCTGTGCCTCATGGAAACAGTCCAGCCCAAACTGCCAAGCCATGTCTCCCTGGACCGGAAACAAGGACGTTGAGACCGGTTTCAGGGTAACATCCCTCATGAGCCAGGCTAGCTTGAATCCAGTGGAAAAGGGAGTAAGAGACCCAAGTCTGGGCATACTGTGGCAACTTAGGGTGAACAAAGCACACAAAAGGACATGATGGATGGAGCGCAGAAACTTTTCAGACACTCAACCCCATTCACAGGTTGGGTTAAATACATCATCGTTAGCTCACTTCGCCACCCCAGTTCAGACAAAGCTATATGCCAATCATTCTTGACCCTGTGCCTCATGGGAACAGTCCAGCCTAAACTACCAAGCCATGTCTTCCCTGGACCACAATCAAGCATTTTGAGAACGGTTTCAGGGTAACACCCCTCATCAGTCAGGCTAGCTTTAATCCAGTGTCAAAGTGAGCAAGGGACCCAAGTCTGGGCATACCCTGCTAACTTAGGGCAAACAAAGCAAACACAAGGAGATGATGAACGGAGCGCTGAAACTTTTTAGACACTCACCCCCAGTCACAGATATTGGTTAAGTCCATCATCTTTCATATAGCTTACTTCACTACGCCAGTTCAGACAAAGCTATATGCAGATCATTCTTGAGGAGGGGGGTGGGTGCACACTGTCTCACACTCCAGCATTCAGTTTGAACCGATGCATCATAATAAATGTAGTGCATGATAACACTTTCTTCGGTGACAAGGTTTTAATTTTTCCCCTTTGTTGGTGCAGCCAGTGCAGTGTATCTCTAGACAGATCATTCTTGACCCTGTGCCTCAATTTTTCTTTTTTTTTTTGCACAAACTTCACCCAAATCGGATATCATAGCACCAGTTGCATTACATGAGGACACATTCATTAATTATTTCTTTTTTGTTAGGCAATGGGAGATTAAGTGATTCGCCCAGAATCACAGGATGTTCAGTGTCATTCCCGAGAGTCAAACACAGTTCCCCAGATTCGAGGTCGACCGCCAACTCGGAACAGTTCAGCCCAAACTGTCAAGCCATTTCTTCCCTAGACTGGAAACATGCATCATGAGACTGGTTACGGGGTAACGCCCCTCAGAAGGCAGGCTAGCTTGAATCCAGAGACAAAGTGAGCAAGGAAACTACGTCTGGGCATACCCTGCCAACTTAGGGCGAACAAAACAAAAACAAGGAGATGATGGATGGAGCGTTGAACCTTATGAGACACTCACCCCCAGTCACAGATCTGGGTTAAATCCATTATCGATCTTTAGCTCAATTCGCCACTCCAGTTCAGACAAAGCTATATTCAAATCAGTCTTGACCCTGTGCCTCATGGGAACAGTGCAGCCCAAACTGCCAAGCCATGTCTTCCCTGGACCGGAAACAAGCATCCTGAGACCCCTCATCAGCATTTGTCACCGAGTGGTAGGGTATGCCCAGACATGGGTCTTGTGCTCTCCATACCACTGGAGTCAAGCTATCCAGGCTAATGAGGGGTGAAACCCTGGAACACGTCCTAGGATGCTTGTTTCCAGTCCAAGGAGGACCTGGCCTGGCAGTTTGGGCTGGACTGTTTACTTTGGGCGCAAAGTGAGGACTGATTTGCATATGGCTGGGTTTAAACTGGAATGGCACGGGGAGCTAAAAACGATGGATTGAGGGCCAGATCTCTGTAATTGGGGTGAATGTATGACATTGTTCTGCATTCTGTCCATCAATTGTTGTTTTTGCATGTGTCACCCCGAGTGCGACAGCTGTGCCCAGACGTGGGACCTGTACTCTCCATGACACTGGATTTGAGCTACCTGGCTGAAGAGGGGTGAAACCCCAAAAACGGTCCTAGGATGCTTGTTTCCAGTCCAGGGAGGACCTGGCCTTGCAGTTTAGGCTGGACTGTTCTCCTTTGGGCACTGGGTCAAGACTGATTTGCATATGGCTTGGTTTAAACTGTAATGAAATGGGGCGGTACAAAAGGGGTTGGTGATGGACCGAGCATCTGAACCAATCAAACACTAACACCCAGTCAACAGATCTGGGAATAATCCATCACCGTTATTTAGCCAACTCTGCCACCCCAGTTCAGACATGGCCATATGCAAATCAGTCTGACCCTGTGCCTCATCGGAACAGTCCAGCCCGAACTGCCATGCCTTCCCTGGACCAGATTCAAGCGTCCTTGGACCGGTTTCTGGCATTACAGCTGCCTTCAGCCAGGCTTGCTTGAATCCAGTGGCAAAGTGAGCAAGGGACTCATGTCTGAGCATACCCTGCCAATTTATGGCAAACAAAGTGGTACAAAAGGGGGTGGTGATGGACGGAGCATCTGAACCAATCAAACACTCACACCCAGTCAAGAGATCTTTAGCCCACTCTGCCACCCCAGTTCAGACATGGCCATATGCAAATCAGTCTGACCCTGCGCCTCATGGGAACTGTCCAGACCGAACTGCCAAGCCATGCCTTCCCTGGACCAGATTCAAGCTTCCTAGGACTGGTTTCTGGCATTACAGCCGTCTTCAGCCAGGCTTGCTTGAATCCAGTGGCTAAGTGAGCCAGGGACTCACATCTGAGCATAGCCTGCCAACTTATGGCGAACAAAGCGGTACAAAAGGGGGCGGTGATGGAAGGAGCATCTTAACCAATCAAACACTCACTCCCAGTCAACAGATCTGGGCTATGCCCACTCTGCATTCCCAGTTCAGACATGGCCATATGCAAATCAGTCTGACCCTGTGCCTGATGGGAACAGTCCAGCCCGAACTGCCATGCCGTGCCTTCCCTGGACTGGATGCAAGCTTCCTAGGACCAGTTTCTGGCATTACAGCTGTCTTCAGCCAGGCTTGCTTGAATCCACTGGCAAAGTGGGCAAGGGACTCACGTCTGAGGATACCCTGCCAACTTATGGCGAACAAAGGGGTACAAAAAGGGGTGGTGCTGGACAAAGCATCTGAACCAATCAAACGCTCACACTTTCTCAACATATCTGTGTTTATTCCATCACAGTTCTTTAGCCCACTCTGCCACCCCAGTTCAGACATGGCCATATGCAAATAAGTCTGACCCTGTGCCTCATGGGAACAGCCCAGCCCGAACTGCCAAGCCATGCCTTCCCTGTACTGGATTCAAGCCTTCTAGGACCAGTTTCTGGCATTACAGCCGTCTTCAGCCAGGCTTGCTTGAATCCACTGGCAAAGTGAGCAAGGGGCTCACGTCTGAGCATACCCTGCCAACTTATGGCAAACAAAGTGGTACAAAAGGGGGTGGTGATGGACGGAGCATCTGAACCAATCAAACACTCACACCAAGTCAACAGATCTGGGTTTAATCCATCACCGTTCTTTAGCCCACTCTGCCACCCCAGTTCAGACATGGCCATATGAAAATCAATCTGACCCTGCGCCTCATGGGAACAGTACAGCCCGAACTGCCAAGCCATGCGTACCCTGTACCGGATTCAAGCTTTCTAGGGCCGGTTTCTGGCAATACAGCCGTCTTCAGCCAGGCTTGCTTGAATCCAGTGGCAAACTGAGCAGGGAACTCACGTCTGAGCATACCCTGCCAACTTATGGCAAACAAAGCGGTTCAAAAGGGGGTGGTGATGGAGGGAGCATCTGAACCAATCAAACACTCACACCCAGTCAACAGATCTGGGTTTAATCCATCACGTTCTTTAGCCCACTCTGCCACCCCAGTTCAGACTTGGCTCCGTCAAGAGCGCCCCAAAAGTGTTAGTGAACGGCATGTTGACCCCACCAGTATCTATCAGGCGTGGCACCAGGCAAAGGTGCCCTTTGTAACCACTTTTATTCTACATGTCCAATTTTGCAATAAATCTCATAGAAAGTAACCAATCAACCTCTGTTGGCGAGACCGGAGAGACCCATAGTTTACATATTACTCTTTGCGCCAGAAGAACATCATAAAATATAAGCTTTGCATTATCATCTGTGCCCTTACCTTGCGGATTGAGCCTTCCAGATATAACCAACTCAGGGCTTCCCTTGATCTGCAACCCTAGGTCGCTCAACAAACAGGTACTCACAGCCTCCCAGAAATCAGAGATCTTTGGGCACCATAGAAACATGTGCAGGTCGTCTTCATTAGGGCTTTTGCACTTGGGGCACACCACCACTACGCCTGAGCAAAATTTCGAGAGCCTTCGAGCAGACCAATACTCCCTATGCATCGTAAAAAAATGATTCCCCTTTCAATTTGCAGGTTTTACTATTTTATTGAGCATAGACATTCTTACTTGCCATTGGTCTTCGGTAGCGATCTCCGGCAAGCAGTCTCCCTACAAAGTCTCCAGTAACTTGAAAGGGCCATCCTTCGTCTCTAAAATTAACCAGTACCATAGTGCTGTTTCTTTCTTGATTACGTCGCTGGAAACAAACTTCTCCTCCAACTCATTATACAATCCAATTTGATCACCCAAAACCGCCGACCACCTTTGAATCTGTAAATATTTAAATCTGGAAAAAATATGGCCCCATTCCTCCTCACAAAGCCCCCAAGAGTTTTGTTTTCCATCCGGAAATATCTGATTCCATCTCTGGAGCCCCCTCCCTTAGAGTTCGAGCCAACAAATACCTGGACCAGAGTGGAGATACCAGCGAGTCCCAAATAGAAGCCATCTGGCAGTAATAGGGAATTTTTAAAGCCTTTCCCGATTCTGAACCAAGTCTCTGCTGAATTTCTTATAACTTTTAACGAAACCTTTTTGAAAAATTTCGGATCAGCGAACTTCTACATAAAACCATTTTCGTCATAGTCTTTCTTCTTCAGCATGGCTCGAAACATTCTTCCAATTAACGTGTTTGTCGGTCTATACAGCAACATCCTACTGTTGTTCAACAAAAGGGCCCATGAACACAATTGCAGGTTTGGGACCGCTAAACCTCCCTTCACCAAACTTCTCCTAAGCTTCTTCCACGACAGGCACGGACCTTTTGATGCCCACAGAAAGGTACTGATCTCACTCTGAAACCTTAAAAAACATTCCTTCATAAGCATTAGTGTGACCATTTCAAATAAAAAGACTAACTTTGGCAAAATCATCATTTTCACCAGATTTGCGTGGCCAAACAATGAAAGTGGTAAATGTGACCACCCTTGTAAGCTTGCACATATCTCCTTTTTGAGCCTAGCAAAATTAACTGTAGTGAGATCTGCAATATTGTGAGTTATCGTAATTCCAAGATACCTCATCTCATTTTTACATGTAATTCCCTCAGTATTTATATTCCAGGCCATAACTTCTGTTTTTTCTTTGTTAATATCATAGCCTGATATAGACCCACCTCTCTGGTTACATCTAAAAGACTGATCATAGTTTGCTGTAAGTTGCAGGTATAGATAATTATATCATCTGCATAAAGCCCTATCTTCCTGGACCAACCTCCAAACTCAAAGGGTACTATGTTCTCAGTGCTCCTTATTTTACATGCCAAGGGCTTTATATACATGTAGAATAAAAGTGGTGACAAAGGGCACCTTTGCCTGGTGCCACGCCTGATAGATACTGGTGGGGTCAACATGCCGTTCACTAACACTCTTGCGGTGGGAGTCTGGTATATAGTTAATAGGGTAATAGAGAAATTTGGTCCAAGATTAAGATGTTAACTAAAGTGTGCAAATAAAGCCAATTAACTCAATCAAACGCCTTGGCGGCATCTACAGCAGTAACCGCCAAGGGGAGATCATAGGCCAAAGCCATAAATATGGAACCAATAAGGGAAAAAGTCAGCTCTTTCAACTGTCTCCTTCTAATAAAACCCTTCTGGTCCTCATGAACTATCTGTGAAATGGCACCATTCAGTCTCCCAGCCTTAAGTTTAGCAAACAACTTATAGTCAGTGTTCAATAAGGAAATAGGCCTGTAAGATTCAACATTCTCTGGTGATTTCCCTGGCTTAGGTATTAACATTATATTTGCCTCATTCCATGAGAAGGGCAGAGAAATTACCCCCAAAACATCTCCTTAAACAGCTTTCACATAATCGGGATTAAAATAGTAACCAATAATTTATAAACATCAGTGGGAAGGCCATCTGGCCCAGGTGATTTACCTTCCCCCCCCCCCAATAGCCTCCTCGACTTCACCCTCCGTAATCTCTTGATTCAAGACATCCTTAAACAAATCCAGTAAGGGATCTAATAATTCCGCCCATCTCCAGGCCGCCAGGTCTTCAACCACCAAATCATCCTGATAAACCTTCCCAAAATATGCATGAAATGCTGCAGCTGTTCCTTTACTGTCCGTAATCATTAAAACCGTCTCCTCACACTTAAGTTCTTAGATCATGTTACGAACTTGATAATTCTTTGTCTTCCAAGCTAAAAGCTTGCTGCACCCCACCCCATATTCAAAATGCGCGAGCTGGCTGGCGTCCCACTTCTCCTTAACTCTCTCACTCAAGATTCTAGCTAAATCTAGTTTTAAATCAGTGAGCTGTTTTAAAACCTCTTCACTAGGCCCCCTGTTACCAGGGGTAACTAAACCCGCCTCCAGTTTACAAATTTTCTCCTCCAACTCCGTAACTCTACTGTAGTAAAGTCTTCTTTTGTTTGTTGCCATAGATCCCATCCTCCCCCACTGAAATGCCTTGTATGTATCCCTAACAATCTCTGTCTTAGCTGACCCTTGATTTATCTAAAAAAACACTTTTGTCTCCTCCTTCAAAACCTCCGCTACAACCTGATCAGAGAGTATCGTTCGATCCAACCTCCAAATTGAAGCCAATGTGCTGCCCCCTAATCTTAACTTAAGAAATATAGCTGAATGGTCTGAAAGATGAACTCCAATATGGCCCACCTGAACAACTGAATCAACCAGCCTTTGGTCCACCAAATAATAATAATCTGGGATTTATGATTATACTTTTTATTAAAAAACGTAAATCCTAGCTGCTGTCCAAACCTACATCTCCAAATGTCACATAAAGCCAACTGAGTCATCAGCAGTCTAATTTGTGATCCAAAATTGCATTAAAATCACCTGCCATAATAATACGTAACAAGAAATCCAATATTTCCCTAGCCAAATCATCTAAAGATCCTATGCCATCCTGATTTGATCCATAATATCCCCCAAAAATAAGCACTTCCCCATATACCTTTACTTAATAATCAACACTGTGGCCGGCTAGTTGCGGGCTGTGGGTGGCGGCTAAGGCAGGCGGAGCTCTAGGTTCTTCTTTACATACCGCGTGGGAGTCCAGTGTGCATTGACCGGCCTGGCATCCGAGGAGGTGGAGTTTCTTCCATGGTGTGCAGCTCGAGCTCTGAGCTAGCAGAGGGCGCGGGCAGCCGGTGAGTTTTGGGTTTTGGGAGGTGCATTGCGGGACTCGTTCCTGGCGGTGCAGGGAGTTTGCAGAGACGTGAGGAGGCCATGGAGATGGAGCCTGTGAGTCAGTCACAGCTCAGCTGGGAGCGAGCTGCCTCGGAGGTCGGAAAAAGACGCAGAGCAGCGGCTAGGATTCTATATGGAGGGGGAGGATGGGGGAGAGGCAGGCAGGTGGAAAGAAGGGGTGAAAACACTGCAGAGAAGAGTGTTTCACTGCCAAAGGCTTCTAAGGTAAAAAACAATCCACTCTACCCCAGGAACAGTTGTAAGAGATTCCACCCCTAGGATAAATAGTAGTGCCTCTGAAGCCCAAAATCTGTGAATGTGTGTAACCCATCTGGGGGGGGACCCTGTTGAGGTTTGAAACCCGGGGGAGGGAGTAGTGCCAAGGGCAGGTTAAAGGGCTATTTCCAGGTACACTTTAAGGAGCGCCAGGAAGGGGGGACAGAAGCCGTTATTTAACCAAGAGGACTCTAACACCTTAGAGATTAAGGAGGTTAAGCCCAGGGACGGGTGCACTGTTCAGAATAGAAAAAAAAGGTGTAAGAAGCTGGCAACGGTGGGCTCAGTAGAGCATAAGATTAAGGTGAATCCCTCACTTAGATCGTATTTCAAAGTGTTGCTGAAGACTTTGGTGTTGAAAGGGAAATGACTACCCACAAAGTTCACAGGGCCAGCGACGACCCCCGAGGAAAGGCAGCTATATCATAACAGGGCTGGTGTAGGGGGCGACTTGGAAGAGGCGTTTGATACAGATTTGACGGATTGGTCTAAACATTCAAATCCTAATTGTTTTCGCGTTTTATCTTTAGATATGGGTGAGGGTGATGAGGCTCCTCAGGCTGAGGTTAATTTAAGTGTTCAACGTCAGGACGCATGTCCTGAGGTAACTAGCCCTGATATTACGGTAGTCCCAGCACTTGGTGCCACACAATCAATTTCTGGGGAAATGCAATCCGACCCTCTAGGGCAGCACGGGGCGGTTGAGCATGATGGCAGTGATCTCTCTATAATCCCCATGTTAAATTTTTTTTATCTAGAAATGCACAAGCCGAACCAGGAAAGTAGCTTGCGGTCTGCTAGAGAAGAAGATTGACAATTTGAGTACTCAAACTATAGCACTTTAGGTTGAGGTTAAGGATCTCAGAGAGAATGTTATGGTTAATCGGAATGAACGAGAAGTTGTTAAGATCAAGGAAAGGGACCACGAGGAAAGGGTAGAGAGATAGGAGAAAATGCAAAGATGAAGTAACTTGAAAATCTTAAAATGTCCAGAGGGTAAGGAAGGTGTAGACATTAGAATATATGTAGTGCAGTTGTTGAAGAGTGAGTTGCACTTGGAGGAGACAGAGGAGGAGATATCCAGAGATATTCAGAGAATCCATTGTTATCCCTTATGAATGAACCCTAATCGTGCTAAACCCAGGAGAATTTCGATAAACTTCATGACATATACTTTGAAAGAAAAGATTTTGGCGAGTGCTCTTAAGAGGAAAACTATGGAAGTAGATGTTGTAAAGGTTGAAGTAAGATCAGACTTATAGTCTGTCACAGCTAACAAGCAATGGGAGCTTGGCAAATGGATCAAGCCGCTGAGGAAATTAGGGGCTTCGGTTCAGTTGAAGTTTCCAGCCCTCTTAAAGGTGATGTGGAACAACAAGATGCATTTGTTCCATTTTGTTGAAGAGGTAGATAATTTCTTGAAACAATGTCAATATGGAGATAATTAAAGCTGGAATTCTAGGACAATTTTTGTGACTGTTAATGTTGCCTCTTAATAGACTCCACATGTGCACTTTTTGGTTTAAGTTTATTTGAAGCACCGCCCATCAAGGATACCCATAGGGCTTAATAGCCATGGGTATTTGGATTGGGTTTTCCGGGGAAAAGGGGTGTGTTTTAGGTTTCCTTTGGGGTGGTGGGGGGGAGGCGAGAGGGAAAAAGCTGAAAAATTCTCAGGTACGTTTTTGCTGTGATTGGAAGGGAGGGTGCGAGAGTATGACTGCTGTTGACTGGGATGAGTGGGGGTAGTCTTAACGAGTTGAAAATTCTATCGTGGTACGTTAATGGACTGCGGGTGAGGAGAAGACAGGAGTTGATTTTGAAATGTTTGAGGAACTCTCCGGCACAAATAGCTATTTTACAGGAGACCCACCTAACTGGAGAGGAGAGTAAGGAGCTGCTCACTGCTCAGTGCTGGCTGGCTCAGGCTGTATATACTACACAGACAGCCATGACAAAGGGAGTTGCAGTCTTAATTAAACAAGGTTTGAATATTTTGGTGGAAGGTAAGGGTGCTAGCGTGGGAGGGAGGTGCTTGATTGTTACGGAACAAAAATTGTTGATTGTCCCTTGTCCAAAGCCAGTCTGATGTTGTCTGTTATCTCCACCAATGCTGTCTCTGTAATCTGCGGTACAGAAGGGGGTGGTGATGGACGGAGCATTTGAATCAATCAAACACTCACACCCAGTCAAAAGATCTGGGTTTAATCCATCACCGTTCTTTAGCCCACTGGGTTTGGTCTAAAGCTTGTTTCCGGTCCAGGGAAGACATGGCTTGGCAGTTCGGGCTGTACTGTTCCCATGAGGCACAGGGTCAGACTGATTTGCTTATAGCCATGTCTGAACTGGGGTGGCAGAGTGGGCTAAAGAACGGTGATGGATTAAACCCAGATCTTTTGACTGGGTGTGAGTGTTTGATTGATTCAGATGCTCCATCCATCACCACCCCTTTTTGTACCGCTTTTGGCCGCCATAAGTGCAGCAGGGTATGCTCAGACGTGAGTCCTTGCTCACTTTGCCACTGGATTCAAGCAAGCCGGGCTGAAGATGGCTGGAATGCCAGAAACCGCTCCTCGGAAGCTTGTTTCCGGTCCAGGGAAGACATGGCTTGGCAGTTCGGGCTGTACTGTTCCCATGAGGCACAGGGTCAGACTGATTTGCTTATAGCCATATCTGAACTGTGGTGGCAGAGTGGGCTAAAGAACGGTGATGGATTAAACCCAGATCTTTTGACTGGGTGTGAGTGTTTGATTGATTCAGATGCTCCATCCATCACCACCCCTTTTTGTACCGCTTTTGGCCGCCATAAGTGTGGCAGGGTATGCTCAGACGTGAGTCCCTTGCTCACTTTGCCACTGGATTCAAGCAAGCCAGGCTGAAGACGGCTGGAATGCCAGGAACAGGTCCTCGGACGCTTGTTTCCGGTCCAGGGAAGACATGGCTTGGCAGTTCGGGCCATACTGTTCCCATGAGGCACAGGGTCAGACTGATTTGCTTATAGCCATGTCTGAACTGAGGTGGCAGAGTGGGCTAAAGAACGGTGATGGATTAAACCCAGATCTTTTAACTGGGTGTGAGTGTTTGATTGATTCAGATGCTCCATCCATCACCACCCCTTTTTGTACCGCTTTTCGCCGCCATAAGTGTGGCAGGGTATGCTCAGACGTGAGTCCCTTGCTCACTTTGCCACTGGATTCAAGCAAGCCGGGCTGAAGACGGCTTTAATGCCAGAAACCGGTCCTCGGAAGCTTGTTTTCGGTCCAGAGAAGACATGGCTTGGCAGTTCGCCCTGTACTGTTCCCATGAGGCACAGGGTCAGACTGATTTGCTTATAGCCATGTCTGAACTGGGGTGGCAGAGTTCCCTAAAGAACGGTGATGGATTAAACCCAGATCTTTTGACTGGGTGTGAGTGTTTGAATGATTCAGATGCTCCATCCATCACCACCCCTTTTTGTACCGTCTCTGTAATCTGGGCAGCCCTAAAATCGGATTTTGAGGGATCCATTTGCCCATAAATCTCTAGATAGGTGACAAGCTGTTGGTTTAATAATGATTCCACAACTTTCCCGAAATAGGGAAGTAGCAAAATGGGCCAATAGTTTAGACAAAGTTTAGGGTCGGCTGTGGATTTTTTTAGGATAGGCCTAACCCTTGAAGCTTTCCATAAATTAGGGAACTCAGCTTCCGATAATGATTTATTGAATAGGTTAGTTAGAATTTCCAATACTACTGGTGCGATATTTGGATGGAATTCAGGAGGAACCGTGTCGGTGGAAGAACCAGATTTTATTTTCTGCATTTCTGTTTCCACTGACTCAACGCTACAACTTACAAATTCGTCCAGGATATGTGGGGGATCTATAGGTAGGCCGGACGCATTTTCTGGAAGATCCTTAAATAATTGATCGGAGTGGAAAAGAAGAGTGATTGAATTTAGAATTTTTTTTTATTCAAAGAATTTGGAGAGAGAATCGGTCCAGTCATGAGAATTTGGAGTTTGTGACTTGGTAAGAGGGATGTGAATTCATTCAGGATTCTATAGAGTTTTCTCCATTGTTTATTTAGTTTAAAAGAAATATATTTTGTGCTTGCTTAATGTCCTCCATGAGGCCCTGGTGGACCTATTTATATACTTCACAGTATTTCTTTGCTTTTTCTCCACTTTTTCTCCATTTTTGTTCTGCTCCTCTACACGAGAGATTCAATGACTTTAGGTGCTCTGTAAACCAGGGGACATTCCCAGGTTTAACTTTAACTTTAGTGAGAGGGGCTATTTTTCTAGTGTCACCGTAATGGCCTCTTCCAAAGCAGGTTTTGCAAGGAAGGTTCAGTGTATAGCCACTTCACCACTAGGCCTTTCCCCCCCAGCGCTAATTCTTTTCTTTGTTATTTTATTGTAGTTCATGCTCTGGCCCCTGTAACATTTTGACCACATAAAGTATCCATGCCAAATTCGTGTCCTTTTCTTCCAACATCATGAAGATTTGAAAGGTACCCAGGGTTTCTTGACTCACCTCGAGGGGACCCAGAAATTAGCCAAAATACAGGTAAAAGTTGTTTTTTTGTGGAAAATGGCGAAAAAGGGCTGCAGAAGAAAGTGTCTGTTTTTTCTCTGTAATTAGTATCAACAGAGGACTTTTGGTGCCAAAATCACCATTGTCCCAGCTTTCAGCGACTGACAGACTTTTGTCAGAAAACCACATTTATTTTACACAGTTTTGGTATTTTACTGGGACATAGCCTATTTTTGCTACTTTTTGTTCTTTTAACCCCATTCCAGTTAGTGGTAGAAATGGGTGTGAAAGCAATAAAGTATCCTGAACACTTATACATTTCTGAAAAGTAGACAACATTTTAATTTGAGCAAGGGGTCATTTGTCTAGATCCTTCAACTTTTTGAAATTGAAACTAACAGTTGAATATAAGAAAAAATGAAAATGGGTTGAAAAAAGCAGCAATTTGTTCCAATGTTTTTACCTGTAACGTCTTATAAGTATGACAGATTTTTTAAAAGGGATATACCGTTACATCCGCTGGACCTTTTTAGTTGTGGGGATATAGAGAACTTGTAGGTTCATTAACACCTTGGCTGCTGTGGTTATTTTTCCCCTGTGCTGAAAAATGTAAGGAGCAATGTTACATGACGAGCTCAGCTCGTCATCAGCACACGACCACCGTGGCTGATGACGAGCTGAGCTCGTCATCAGCATCGAAAGGGGTTAAGAACCTGAGGAACCCAGAGCCAAAAAATTTGCAGAGTCTTGCAATGGTTTTTCATTGAGTTTCAGGCATATAGCTATTTATTTGGTAAAATATAAAGAGTGAAAAATAGGTATCAAAAACGCCTATGCATTTCTGAAATAGGAATATAATATAAAGTTTAGAAACAGTAGCTAATTCTGAAATTGTGGGTATGTGAATTATAGGACATTTTTCAAAGTTACTTATTTTTTCAGATTTGTGGGAGTCCACTGGGTAGCTCTATAGTGGGGCCTAAGCCTGGCACTGTAGTCCCTTAAATACTGTTCAGGATACACATTAGTCTGCTGAACAATCTGAGCCAAAAATGCTTTATTCATAACCAACTGAAAAAACTGTACTGGCAATAAAATGTACAATCCACTCTACACCCTGCATCACCACTAAAGGCATGCAACACCTGGTGCACATCAGTGTCCTCCTCTAAAAAAGGTAATTCATCTGGGAGTAGCATCATCCAAAGTGAGAGTAGCTTAATCATCAGATGATTCCTCGTGGACAGAATACTCACTTGCATGCTCTCCTCTCCGTCATACGCACTGTCAGTCTGATAATCATGGTCAGAGGAAGATTCAAAAAGCATACCAACCACCTGCTGAGCAGTAATTCTGCGGCTAGCCATGATCCTTACTGATAAAGGTCAAACAAGTGAAGAACAACAAACACTTTGTAAAATAAGAAATAAACAAAATGTGTCTTTATCACAGGCCTATACGCTCCAAAACTGTACCACCCACTTGCAAAGACACAGTAAGGACCAAGAATATCCCACTAAAAAGAAAAAGAAAATAAATGACACATAAGACGATGCATAAGGGACAGATGGGCCTAAAAAATATAGCCGTTCTGTTCCAAAAGGGGGCAGAAACAGCCACAAAATTTACCCCATGAAGGAGAGCGATCCTGCTGAAGAGACCATTCCCCAACAACACAAACAGAATCCCTGCTGTCTAATGGTTTCTGCCCCCCTTGGGCATAAATGTGCCTAAACTATGTAACCGATCTGTCCCCAAGGGGGGCAGAAATAGCCAAAATAAATGCTCCCCAATGGGGACCAATCATTCCCTAAGGGGCCCCTTTTCACAAACTTATTTAAATAAAAATGCGGGTCACTCTGCCCTCCCGGGGGGGGGGCTGATACTGCCCAAATAAACGCCCCCTAAATGGGAGCACCCCTTGCCTAAAGGGCAGCTCTCCGAAACCATATTTAAAAAAACAAAATCCCTTATAGGCTAGTGGACACACAGCTAATTATTTTTTTTTACCGAATTTCCCCTCAAGAGGGGCAGGAGCAGCTAGACAAATTACTCCCCAAAGGGGAGGGAGACTTTCCCAATGGGCCGTGTGTGCGTGATTGTTCAGCAGGAATGCTGAAATGAGACATCGGAGGAAAGGAAAACCCTTTCCTTTCCTCGGATGCAACTTCCCCAAGGAGAAAATGACCTCCTCTCTCCTGTAATTGCTGGAAGCAAATGGCTGACATCACGTCCAGTTTCATCTAACCTTTCACTGATCAAGAAGTTCTTTCCTCTGGTCAAAGGACCATTAGTTGAACTAGCTGATGGAGTTTTCAGGGCTGGAATAATGCCAGGATAGTTCACCACTCTAGAAAACCGACGATTATGCTGCACCCCTCTCTGATACTTACTTCTTCCTCGAGATTCTTCCACAATCTTCTGATTTAACCAAATTAAATTAGGATAGAAAGTTCTGCTTCGGGTTCTGCATTCAGTTCTTCTTCAGCATCTCACAGCATATCTCCCCGCAACAGCATTCTCAGATCTCAGCTCTGACTAACTAACTAAAGCTATCTAAATTATACCTTTTGTTTTCCATGTTACACCCTCTAAAGCTTCAATTTCAGGCAATGGGGAAGCTCCATCACACCATGCTTACATGTCATTAAGATCAGTTCAACTACTGTTTGTGAACCCATCCCTTTAATTTGTATTCACAAATTTAGTTCTCACACCAAGCGACGCCCAGGGTTAATTCACATTTTACTTTGAAACATTATTATAAGATTCTGAATACGAGTCCTCTTTGTTGATCTCTTCACCATCCATTCCCTAATTTGTAGCACTAAATTTTGTCTCCCCATCAATTATGCAGTCATGACCTATATGGCTTCATTCAGTGGGCATGCGTGGACTTCGTGTCACTTCATTCAATCTGGTTATGCAAATGAGGCCCAACTACGCACTAGTAATAAAGCCAGAAAGACAAATATTAATTTCACAAATAAATGGTCGCACTGTATACCACCCACCTTTACTCTATTCCCCTTCACTTATTAATACTTTCCCCGCATTAGCATTAGTAAAATTGCTAATTTTCATTTCAAGTAAGCAGATGCCATGCACGCGACTCTCCAAGTCTCCATTTTCGTAACCTCTGCTCATGCACTAGAATTTCCCTCCAAGAGTTAACTTGTCATTCTGCGTAGATGAAGTTGACGCATGTGCACAACAGTTTTCCCCGTTTAAAGCGGTATTAGTCTGTCTTCATCTTTCTCCGCGTTAGTACATACATAAGCAAACTTCACTAACCTGCATGTTCATGTGGTGCGTATTAGTTATTCACGAAACAGGGTTAATAACTTTGTTAGGGAGTTATCAAATGGCTTCCTTCCGAGCAAGTCCCTTTTCTACGAGTCCTTATTCCATCACGATCATTTATCAGAGACATATTAAATGAAAAGTGCTAATTAGGTGTATACCAACGCTACCATATTTGGAAGGGAGAGCACAAGCATTTTATCTTTGAGTTTGGAGAACTAAAGTACACAGAGTCCTAATGCCAACAGAAGTGAGTTCCAAAATTAGATGAGAATGTGTAGACAAAAATCTGGGAACAGCATGCAAAAGATGGTAATTTCTTACAATATTCCTTAAGCTTTACTTGACATTTCCATTTAACATGTTTATGAAAATTATAAAGCCTCATTTATGTTGCCATATTGTTTCTCCCGATACCTCTTCCCCTTAGGACTTACTGATACCTGAGGAGTTTTTTTAAATGAGTAATTTGTACTTCTGCAAATAACCTGTCTGAGGTATATCAGGAGCAGAAGCCAACAAAAAAACTAACAGCTTTCATTCTATGATTTGAATAAGGTCACCGTATGTGATTGGCGTGGGAAAGTAGATTATTAGTGGGAAAGTATGGTAGTCCACCACAAGTAATTTTGGCGCTATTCCTGTGAGGTCCAGTTAAGCTGTGATAATTTAAACCTGAGTTCAACCGCAGTGAGCTGTGGCACAAAACAAACAGAATTAACATAGGAAAATGTATAAGGAATGTGGAAATACCAAAAAAGTAAAAAAATAAAAATGAAAACCCAGGTTTAACTTTAACTTTAGTGAGAGGGGCTATTTTTCTAGTGTCACCGTAATGGCCTCTTCCAAAGCAGGTTTTGCAAGGAAGGTTCAGTGTATAGCCACTTCACCACTAGGCCTTTCCCCCCCGGCGCTAATTCTTTTCTTTGTTATTTGGGGTAGTTCATGCTCTGGCCCCTGTAACATTTTGACCACATAAAGTATCCATGCCAAATTTGTGTCCTTTTCTTCCAACATCATGAAGATTTGAAAGGTACCCAGGGTTTCTTGACTCACCTCGAGGGGACCCAGAAATTAGCCAAAATACAGGTAAAAGTTGGTTTTTTGTGGAAAATGGCGAAAAAGGGCTGCAGAAGAAAGTGTCTGTTTTTTTCTCTGTAATTAGTATCAACAGAGGACTTTTGGTGCCAAAATCACCATTGTCCCAGCTTCCAAGGACTGACGGACATTTGTCAGAAAACCACATTTATTTTACACAGTTTTGGTATTTTACTGGGACATAGCCTATTTTTGCTACTTTTTGTTCTTTTAACCCCATTCCAGTTAGTGGTAGAAATGGGTGTGAAAGCAATAAAGTATCCTGAACACTTATACATTTCTGAAAAGTAGACAACATTTTAATTTGAGCAAGGGGTCATTTGTCTAGATCCTTCAACTTTTTGAAATTGAAACTAACAGTTGAATATAAGAAAAAATGAAAATGGGTTGAAAAAAGCAGCAATTTGTTCCAATGTTTTTACCTGTAACGTCTTATAAGTATGACAGATTTTTTAAAAGGGATATAACGTTACATCCGCTGGACCTTTTTAGTTGTGGGGATATAGAGAAATTGTAGGTTCATTAACACCTTGGCTGCTGTGGTTATTTTTCCCCTGTGCTGAAAAATGTAAGGAGCAATGTTACATGACGAGCTCAGCTCGTCATCAGCACATGACCACCGTGGCTGATGACGAGCTGAGCTCGTCATCAGCATCGAAAGGGGTTAAGAACCTGAGGAACCCAGAGCCAAAAAATTTGCAGAGTCTTGCAATGGTTTTTCATTGAGTTTCAGGCATATAGCTATTTATTTGGTAAAATATAAAGAGTGAAAAATAGGTATCAAAGACGCCTATGCATTTCTGAAATAGGAATATAATATAAAGTTTAGAAACAGTAGCTAATTCTGAAATTGTGGGTATGTGAATTATAGGACATTTTTCAAAGTTACTTATTTTTTCAGATTTGTGGGAGTCCACTGGGTAGCTCTATAGTGGGGCCTAAGCCTGGCACTGTAGTCCCTTAAATACTGTTCAGG
This sequence comes from Lissotriton vulgaris, assembly GCF_964263255.1. Lineage (NCBI taxonomy): Eukaryota > Metazoa > Chordata > Amphibia > Caudata > Salamandridae > Lissotriton > Lissotriton vulgaris. The sequence goes on along the minus strand of NC_141695.1, from coordinate 273,096,496 downwards.
ATACACATTAGTCTGCTGAACAATCTGAGCCAAAAATGCTTTATTCATAACCAACTGAAAAAACTGTACTGGCAATAAAATGTACAATCCACTCTAATTTCTAATTTCTAATTTAAAACATTTCTAAAGCGCGGCGTACACCTTGCGGTTTCTTGGCGCTAGGGGTTCGGCAGCTGAGGGAAAGAGCCCAGGGGAAAAGATAAGGTAATATTAAGCGGGGAAGGCCTGGCTGAAGAGGAAAGTTTTCAGATCTCTACGAAAGGAGAGGTACTGGGTTGCAGAACGGAGATGGTCAGGGAGTGAGTTCCAAAAAGTTGGGGCCAGGGTGGAAAAGTTGGACCCACCCCACTTTTTGCGTGTAAAGCGTGGGATCTGGAGGAGGGACTTGGAGGAAGACCGAAGATCTCTTGTGGGAACATAAGGTTTAATTAATGAAGAGATGAAGGCGGGGGCAGTGCCCTGGCGGGCTTGAAAGACCATGCAACCGGTCTTGAAAAGGGAGCGTTGTTTTACAGGGAGCCAGTGGAGCTCCTTTAGAAGGGGGGTGGAATGATGGTAGCGTGGAAGGCCGTATACCAGCCGGGCCGCCTGGTTCTAAATAGTTTGGAGTCTACGCAGGCTGTACGCTGGGATGCCATGATAGAGAGCGTTAGCGTAGTCCAATCGCGATATTACCAGGGCGGCCATGATAATCTTTAGTGCCTGGGGGGAGAAAAAGCGGGAGACAGAGCGGATAGTTCGGAGAGTGAGGAAACAGGAGGAGACCACGGAACTGATTTGTGAGTGGAGAGTGAGCTGATTATTCATTTTGACACCCAGTGTTTTGACCGTGGTTGAGGGGGACGGTGCCGGACCGAGAGAGGGGGGCCAGAAAAGAGAGTTCCAGGGGCTGGATGAACCACCAGTGAGAACCAGCTCGGTTTTATCCGGGTTCAGCTTAGGATGGTTGTGGTTCATCCAATCCCTGATGAATGTCATTGTTGACTGGAAGTTAGAGGCCGAGAGAGAAGAAGGGGACAGATCAAAGATGAGCTGGAGGTCATCCGCGTAGTTGTATACGGAGACCTCCAGCTGCTGGAGTGCGAAGATAAGAGGAAAGATATAGAGATTGAAAAGTAAGGGAGAGAGAGAAGAACCCTGGGGAACACCACAGGTGACAGGGAGAGGGGTGGTGGTGAAGTCGCCTAGCCGGACCGCCTGGGTGCGGCCCCTCAGAAAGGAGGAGAGCCAAACCAGAGCTGATCCCCCGATTCCGGCCGCCTTGACACGGGCAAGTAAGATGGTATGGTCCACCGTGTCAAAGGCGGCGGAGAGATCAAGGAGGACCAGTGCCTGGTGTTTGTTGTCATCCATACCCTTTCTGAGGTTGTCTAAGACTGAGACCACGACCGATTCGGTCGAATGCCTGGGGCGGAAACCGGCCTAGCGGGAAGCCAGCCCCCCATTCGCCTCAATGTGGGCGCTGAGTGCCGTGGTGACGTGGCGTTCCATCACCTTGCCCAGAAAGGGCAGCAGGGAGATGGGGCGATAATTAGCCGAGATGGAAGGGTCCGCGCCAGGTTTCTTCAGGATGGGCACTATGGTGGCTGCCTTTAGCGCAGGGGTCACTACACCCTGTGCCAGGGAGCTGTTGAGGAAGGCGATGGGGGGTTCAGGGCAGCCAGAGTAAATTTGCTGCAAGATGCGTGCCGGGCAGACGTCCGCCGGAGACCCCGACTTCACTTTGGGGAGTATCTCCAGAAAAGATTCCTGAGTGAGGGGGGGAATGAAGGTGAAAAGACTTTGAACAGTGGGGGGGGAGGGATCGACAAAAGCAGACAAAGGAGGTGGGATATTAGTCTTGATAATTGCAATTTTGTCCAAAAAATAGTTGTTGAGTTGATCACAGAGAAGCTGGGAGGGAGGGATTTGGGGCGAGGTTCGGTCTGAGAATGCCAGGTCATTCACTATGCCAAAGATTTCCCTGGGTTTATTGTCGGCAGACGGTATTTTTGTTGAGAAGTAAGCGGTTTTTGCAGCGAGGATTGCAGATTTGTATTTGGCCAATGATGTCAGAAAGTGGGTTTTTGATAAGGGGCTGTAATTTTTCCTCCATTGCCTCTCCGCCCGTCGGGCGCTCAGTTTAAGATCTTTTAGGTGGTCGTTAAACCATCTGTTGGAATCCTTAAGTCGACGGATAGAAATGCGACGTAGGGGAGCCACTGAGTCGCAACCTCCAGCCAGCCAGATGTTGATGGCCTTGGCTTGAGAAGCAGATGATAAGCCAGAAAGGGTGGGAATGGAGTTGCGAAGCAGGGAGGTCAAGGAGGGGAAATCCAGACTGTTCCAATTTTATGCCCAGGTGTTTTTGGCATGCGGAGTTTTGGTTAGCGGGTTATGGAGAATGGAAAAAGAGATGAGGGCATGGTCAGACCATGGACACGGAGAGACAACCACCGAGGCCACTGGGAGGTTAAGGGACCAGACCTGGTCGAGTGTGTGCCCGTGAGAGTGAGTGGGGACAGTTATATGTGACACAAAGTTGAGGGATGATAGGGATTCTGTGAATTCTTTTGAGGCTGAGCACTCGTGTGGGTCTGAGGGCCAGTAATTGAAGTCCCCTAGCACCAGAACCGAGGCGTAATTGACCGCCAAGTTGGCCAACAAGTCTTGAAAAGCTGGTAGGAATGAAGGTGAGGGCTGGGGAGGGCGGTACATTAAGAGGCAAGTGATGGGGGGGAAGAAGAAAGGGAACGGACTACCAGGAAGTCAACAGGGGGCATGGGGGGAAAGGGAAGTGATTGAAAATTCTGGTCCGACCAAGCGATTAAGGCGACCCCACCACCAGCCCTGCCTGCCGGACGGTCGGCGCGTAGGGCCACGTAGGAAGGGGGTAGGGTAGCCAGGAGAGCGGGGAGGGAGGAATCACAGTACCAGGTTTCGGTCAGGAGCAGTAGGTCCGGTTTCTCTGAATCGAGTAGGACAAACAGCTCATGGTGGTGCTTGACCGCTGACCTGGTGTTGAGTAGGATAACCGACAGTGCTGGAGTGATAGGGTGAGGGTTGGGAAGGGGGGGGCAGGGTGACGGGGGAACACGTGGCGGGGAGTGAGGTGGTGTGGGGAAAGAAGGAGCAAGGCCTAGTGAGGAGACGAGTCTGCGGACGGAATCCGGGAGTGGCCAGTGGCCTTGGAGGGCGGTAAGTTCCTTGGAAGAATAGGACAAACTTTTGGCATGGAGTCGTGCCCCTAGCCCCGTCCGGCCGTGGACGGGCGCAGACGGGCTTGCCTTAGGCGCTCCCGCTGCGCTCGTCCGCTGCGCGTTCTAAGGTGGCACATTGATAAAGGTGGCCTCAAGGGCGGGAAGGGGGCGTGGCCTGAAGGTGGGCGTGGCCAGCCGGTAGGAGGGGGTCACGTGAGCGATTGATCCGCTACACGGAGCCCTCGAAGTGCAAGATGCAAGTAGCAGCAGGTAAGGGTTAAAAACACAGTAATTACAGTTTTAAAAAGAGCGTCTCCCGGCTTTCCGCCTCAGGAGATACGAACCAAGTGAGCGCTCGTGAGCTGGCGCTTAAGAAGGGCGGGAAGGGGGCGTGGCCTGAAGGTGGGCGTGGCCAGCCGGTAGGAGGGGGTCACGTGAGCGATTGATCCGCTACACGGAGCCCTCGAAGTGCAAGATGCAAGTAGCAGCAGGTAAGGGTTAAAAACACAGTAATTACAGTTTTAAAAAGAGCGTCTCCCGGCTTTCCGCCTCAGGAGATACGAACCAAGTGAGCGCTCGTGAGCTGGCGCTTAAGAAGGGCGGGAAGGGGGCGTGGCCTGAAGGTGGGCGTGGCCAGCCGGTAGGAGGGGGTCACGTGAGCGATTGATCCGCTACACGGAGCCCTCGAAGTGCAAGATGCAAGTAGCAGCAGGTAAGGGTTAAAAACACAGTAATTACAGTTTTAAAAAGAGCGTCTCCCGGCTTTCCGCCTCAGGAGATACGAACCAAGTGAGCGCTCGTGAGCTGGCGCTTAAGAAGGGCGGGAAGGGGGCGTGGCCTGAAGGTGGGCGTGGCCAGCCGGTAGGAGGGGGTCACGTGAGCGATTGATCCGCTACACGGAGCCCTCGAAGTGCAAGATGCAAGTAGCAGCAGGTAAGGGTTAAAAACACAGTAATTACAGTTTTAAAAAGAGCGTCTCCCGGCTTTCCGCCTCAGGAGATACGAACCAAGTGAGCGCTCGTGAGCTGGCGCTTAAGAAGGGCGGGAAGGGGGCGTGGCCTGAAGGTGGGCGTGGCCAGCCGGTAGGAGGGGGTCACGTGAGCGATTGATCCGCTACACGGAGCCCTCAAAGTGCAAGATGCAAGTAGCAGCAGGTAAGGGTTAAAAACACAGTAATTACAGTTTTAAAAAGAGCGTCTCCCGGCTTTCCGCCTCAGGAGATACGAACCAAGTGAGCACTCGTGAGCTGGCGCTTAAGAAGGGCGGGAAGGGGGCGTGGCCTGAAGGTGGGCGTGGCCAGCCGGTAGGAGGGGGTCACGTGAGCGATTGATCCGCTACACGGAGCCCTCGAAGTGCAAGATGCAAGTAGCAGCAGGTAAGGGTTAAAAACACAGTAATTACAGTTTTAAAAAGAGCGTCTCCCGGCTTTCCGCCTCAGGAGATACGAACCAAGTGAGCGCTCATGAGCTGGCGCTTAAGAAGGGCGGGAAGGGGGCGTGGCCTGAAGGTGGGCGTGGCCAGCCGGTAGGAGGGGGTCACGTGAGCGATTGATCCGCTACACGGAGCCCTCGAAGTGCAAGATGCAAGTAGCAGCAGGTAAGGGTTAAAAACACAGTAATTACAGTTTTAAAAAGAGCGTCTCCCGGCTTTCCGCCTCAGGAGATACGATCTACACCCTGCATCACCACTAAAGGCATGCAACGCCTGGTGCACATCAGTGTCCTCCTCTAAAAAAGGTGATTCATCTGGGAGTAGCATCATCCAAAGTGAGAGTAGCTTCATCATCAGATGATTCCTCGTGGACAGAATACTCACTTGCATGCTCTCCTCTCCATCATACGCACTGTCAGTCTGATAATCATGGTCAGAGGAAGATTCAAAAAGCATACCAACCACCTGCTGAGCAGTAATTCTGCGGTTTGCCATGATCCTTACTGATAAAGGTCAAACAAGTGAAGAACAACAAACACTTTGTAAAATAAGAAATAAACAAAATGTGTCTTTATCACAGGCCTATACGCTCCAAAACTGTACCACCCACTTGCAAAGACACAGTAAGGACCAAGAATATCCCACTAAAAAGAAAAAGAAAATAAATGACACATAAGACGATGCATAAGGGACAGATGGGCCTAAAAAATATAGCCGTTCTGTTCCAAAAGGGGGCAGAAACAGCCACAAAATTTACCCCATGAAGGAGAGCGATCCTGCTGAAGAGACCATTCCCCAACAACACAAACAGAATCCCTGCTGTCTAATGGTTTCTGCCCCCCTTGGGCATAAATGTGCCTAAACTATGTAACCGATCTGTCCCCAAGGGGGGCAGAAATAGCCAAAATAAATGCTCCCCAATGGGGACCAATCATTCCCTAAGGGGCCCCTTTTCACAAACTTATTTAAATAAAAATGCGGGTCACTCTGCCCTCCCGGGGGTGGGCTGATACTGCCCAAATAAACGCCCCCTAAATGGGAGCACCCCTTGCCTAAAGGGCAGCTCTCCGAAACCATATTTAAAAAAACAAAATCCCTTATAGGCTAGTGGACACACAGCTAATTATTTTTTTTTTACCGAATTTACCCTCAAGGGGGGCAGGAGCAGCTAGACAAATTACTCCCCAAAGGGGAGGGAGACTTTCCCAATGGGCCGTGTGTGCGTGATTGTTCAGCAGGAATGCTGAAATGAGACATCGGAGGAAAGGAAAACCCTTTCCTTTCCTCGGATGCAACTTCCCCAAGGAGAAAATGACCTCCTCTCTCCTGTAATTGCTGGAAGCAAATGGCTGACATCACGTCCAGTTTCATCTAACCTTTCACTGATCAGGAAGTTCTTTCCTCTGGTCAAAGGACCATTAGTTGAACTAGCTGATGGAGTTTTCAGGGCTGGAATAATGCCAGGATAGTTCACCACTCTAGAAAACCGACGATTATGCTGCACCCCTCTCTGATACTTACTTCTTCCTCGAGATTCTTCCACAATCTTCTGATTTAACCAAATTAAATTAGGATAGAAAGTTCTGCTTCGGGTTCTGCATTCAGTTCTTCTTCAGCATCTCACAGCATATCTCCCCGCAACAGCATTCTCAGATCTCAGCTCTGACTAACTAACTAAAGCTATCTAAATTATACCTTTTGTTTTCCATGCTACACCCTCTAAAGCTTCAATTTCAGGCAATGGGGAAGCTCCATCACACCATGCTTACATGTCATTAAGATCAGTTCAACTACTGTTTGTGAACCCATCCCTTTAATTTGTATTCACAAATTTAGTTCTCACACCAAGCGACGCCCAGGGTTAATTCGCATTTTACTTTGAAACATTATTATAAGATTCTGAATACGAGTCCTCTTTGTTGAACTCTTCACCATCCATTCCCTAATTTGTAGCACAAAATTTTGTCTCCCCATCAATTATGCAGTCATGACCTATATGGCTTCATTCAGTGGGCATGCGTGGACTTCGTGTCACTTCATTCAATCTGGTTATGCAAATGAGGCCCAACTACGCACTAGTAATAAAGGCAGAAAGACAAATATTAATTTCACAAATAAATGGTCGCACTGTATACCACCCACCTTTACTCTATTCCCCTTCACTTATTAATACTTTCCCCGCATTAGTATTAGTAAAATTGCTAATTTTCATTTCAAGTAAGCAGATGCCATGCACGCGACTCTCCAAGTCTCCATTTTCGTAACCTCTGCTCATGCACTAGAATTTCCCTCCAAGAGTTAACTTGTCATTCTGCGTAGATGAAGTTGACGCATGTGCACAACAGTTTTCCCCGTTTAAAGCGGTATTAGTCTGTCTTCATCTTTCTCCGCGTTAGTACATACATAAGCAAGCTTCACTAACCTGCATGTTCATGTGGTGCGTATTAGTTATTCACGAAACAGGGTTAATAACTTTGTTAGTGAGTTATCAAATGGCTTCCTTCCGAGCAAGTCCCTTTTCTACGAGTCCTTATTCCATCACGATCATTTATCAGAGACATATTAAATTAAAAGTGCTAATTAGGTGTATACCAACGCTACCATATTTGGAAGGGAGAGCACAAGCATTTTATCTTTGAGTTTGGAGAACTAAAGTACACAGAGTCCTAATGCCAACAGAAGTGAGTTCCAAAATTAGATGAGAATGTGTAGACAAAAATCTGGGAACAGCATGCAAAAGATGGTAATTTCTTACAATATTCCTTAAGCTTTACTTGACATTTCCATTTAACATGTTTATGAAAATTATAAAGCCTCATTTATGTTGCCATATTGTTTCTCCAGATACCTCTTCCCCTTAGGACTTACTGATACCTGAGGAGTTTTTTAAATGAGTAATTTGTACTTCTGCAAATAACCTGTCTGAGGTATATCAGGAGCAGAAGCCAACAAAAAAACTAACAGCTTTCATTCTATGATTTGAATAAGGTCACCGTATGTGATTGGCGTGGGAAAGTAGATTATTAGTGGGAAAGTATGGTAGTCCACCACAAGTAATTTTGGCGCTATTCCTGTGAGGTCCAGTTAAGCTGTGATAATTTAAAACTGAGTTCAACCGCAGTGAGCTGTGGCACAAAACAAACATAATTAACATAGGAAAATGTATAAGGAATGTGGAAATACCAAAAAAGTAAAAAAATAAAAATGAAAACCCAACACAGAGCAAATACCACTTAAATGTATTTAAATTGAGAATTATGTAATGCCCAAAACTGTACTGATAAGCTACTATGGCATGCCTGTTGACACGTGTGTACTGTCACATTAGTAGGTGACACAATGGGTGCAACAGTCCTCTTCTGCCATTTTACTTACATGTCCTTTTGTACAATTTTTACCATATCCTAGGGACTTGTAGGTAAGTTAAATATGAAATTACCATACATCCTATTCCTACAGGTCAGAGCACATGCATTGGACACTGTATAGTCTAAAAAAGCATCAACATTTATCAAAAAGTGTGGTTGCCCTACAATAGAATTTACAACATTGAATGGATTAATGGACATTGAGGTATATTGTTTTTTTGTTACAACGTGCCGCGAAGCATACTGCCATCTAGTTTTTAGGGAGAATACTTTCAGAATACAATGCCACATGTAAAGTATTTTTCTGCACCAGGATAACACGCTGCTAGGTATCGTAATTGGTTTCCATACAACTCAATCAAATATTTGCTGAACTATTTTTGTGCCTCTAACTTCAACTTTAGTTTTAAAATGTTTTCAGAAACATACCTTACAGATGTTAAAAACAAGATTAACATAACTATGTATATTACACATACCATTCCTAACATACCATCCAGGCATGAAAAATAGGGCCATCGAACACACAAAGTCCTAGTTCTCACAGCAATACTTCCTAGTGATACATAGATATCAATGGTTGCTCATAAATCATACCGGGGAGTTCCTTGATCTAAGGATACTCGCGATATCTCAATCTATTGCTTACTTAAAAGGCAACCTTGCTCTGATCTCAGCAATACGAGACAACACAGGACTCACAGACACTTTGGACGGACAAAAAATGTGTGAAGAGCGAGATGGCACCTCACGGGCGCACCACCAATGGGACCCCTGGCTGGTACTCACCAGGATGGCCCTGTTATCATCATTGGTGCCATCAAGCTTTAACGGAAATGTGTCTCCAACCCAAAATAACAGTGCGTGATGCAGTGAACACAACTTATATGTAACAAAAACTAACAAACATTTAAACAATTACACATATAAGATACTAAGCAACCAGGGCATTAAACTTTACTTGTGCTCCCTTCTTTGTTGCGAACAGTAGAACAATTAGATATAAAACAGAAGAGTGTGAAGACTACCTATCGCTTCACACCCCACTTACAGCCGACATGTTTCATTGCCGTGGTTTAGATCAGGCAATTTCCTCAGGGCCACTCAATTTGAATGCCACTGCTAGAGGCACTGTGCTGCCAACGCCTTTGCGTAGTTCAACCTCTCATACCAGCCAAGAGGAAAACACACTAGAAAGACTGCCCCCTACGGTGAGCAAAATCTTTTCTCCCTTCCATGTGGTTACCTTGGAGAATAGTCTTCCGGCGTCTTCTCATTACTTCTCATATTGAGAAGACGCCGGACGACTATTCTCCAAGGTAACCACATGGAAGGGAGAAAAGATTTTGCTCACGGTAGGGGGCAGTCTTTCTAGTGTGTTTTCCTCTCGGCTGGTATGAGAGGTTGAACTACGCAAAGGCGTTGGCAGCACAGTGCCTCTAGCAGTGGCATTCAAATTGAGTGGCCCTGAGGAAATTGCCTGATCTAAACCACGGCAATGAAACATGTTGGCTGTAAGTGGGGTGTGAAGCGATAGGTAGTCTTCACACTCTTCTGTTTTATATCTAATTGTTCTACTGTTCGCAACAAAGAAGGGAGCATAAGTAAAGTTTAATGCCCTGGTTGCTCAGTATCTTATATGTGTAATTGTTTAAATGTTTGTTAGTTTTTGTTACATATAAGTTGTGTTCACTGCATCACGCACTGTTATTTTGGGTTGGAGACACGTTTCCGTTAAAGCTTGATGGCACCAATGATGATAACAGGGCCATCCTGGTGAGTACCAGCCAGGGGTCCCATTGGTGGTGCGCCCGTGAGGTCCCATCTCGCTCTTCACACATTTTTTGTCCGTCCAAAGTGTCTGTGAGTCCTGTGTTGTCTCGTATTGTTGAGATCAGAGCAAGGTTGCCTTTTAAGTAAGCAAAAGATTGAGATATCGCGAGTATCCTTAGATCAAGGAACTCCCCCGGTATGATTTATGAGCAACCATTGATATCTATGTATCACTAGGAAGTATTGCAGTGAGAACTAGGACTTTGTGTGTTCGATGACTCTTTGAATGGAGGGCGTCCTAGTTCTGTCTTTCCCTCTAGACTCCTTTTTGTATGCATGAAAAATAGGGCACCAATCTTAAAGAGTCTTTCATGAGACACAACCTCCATCACCATCCTAAGGCAGGTAATACCACATCTTGACAATTATGAATAGTAAATGACAAATAAAATTAGATTTCATAATATCATCTGTTTTAATACAGACACCACATGCCTTTCTGCTTCCATGCACATTTACATGCTGTTGATGGCGCAGTTAATATTAAAAAGAGTTGGCCCTTTGTACCAATTGGGGCTGCTATTTAGTGTAAATCCTGCTGACACACCTGCAGCTTAAAAGAATACTGAAAGTGTAAATTACAATATTCTGAACATTACTGTAAATGTGGTTGTTAGAACTGGGGGTCTCCAGTTGGAAGAGAAAGGTACCACTGTCCAAATAGGGACCCTTGCTTCTACTCAGGGTAAGGAGGAAACACTCTTCAGATAACCTCTGCTCATCACCTTGGTAGCTTGGAACAAGCAGTCAGGCTTATCCAAAAGCAATGTCTAAAGTATTTGTACCAACACTCACAGTAACACAGTGAAAACACTACAAACTGACTCCACAACAGTTTAGAAAAATAAAGATATTTAATCTAAACTACACAAGACCAAAACGACAAAAATCCAACATACACAGTTCAAGACTATGGTTGCAAAAGAGTTCTTAACGTTGCGATAAAAATAATCCACAGTTGCGTGAAAAGTTCACAGTTGTGTCACATTAGCCCACAGTACCTTTTAAAAGCGACAAAGTTCCAAAGCAGAAGATGGTGCTGTGGAAAACAAGCGATGCGTGCCTCCTGAGACCCTGGGGAGGCGATGCGACAACCCCGCTGCAGCAGCAGGCGTGTTGCGACGAATCCGGTCTGTTTGGGGAGGAAGGCTGACTTGTTTGGATTCTGGTGCGTAGGTTCCGTAGGAAGTTTTCTCTCGCAAGGGCACGATGAGATAATCTTTGGAATTGCGATGATCTCCGGGGCGACGATGCGCGGACCAGCGATGATCTCCCTTTCACAGCTCCTCGATGTGATGGCTTCTGCGACGAACACTCGCAGCGAGTGATGCGGTTCGCAAGCAAGCGGTGTGACAAGCTCACCCAGCGACTGCAGGCTCTGCGACGACACTCGCAGCTATGGTAATCTTCCCGCACCGGTCTGGTGCGTCCCGCAAATGAAGGGTGCGATGTCTCTGAGAGCGGCGACAGGCGCTGCGATGATCTCGACCTCCATAGAGTGCGGGAATTTCTTCTCATTGTCGGGGATGCGCTCCGCAAGCGAGCAATACGATAACTTTTCTGTAGCAAGTTTCTCAAATCTTGGTTTCCAGCTTCCCAACACAGTTACAACTTCCAGAGGCAACACAACTGGCCCAAGCACTATAGGAAGGACAGAACTCTCTCAGCAGAGTTCAGGGAAGCTGGGGGTGAAGTCCATTTGTTTCTGGGACTTCAAAAACAGTGAGCCAGCTCTTCTCAGGCCCTTTGAGGTTCCTTCAAGACAGGGGACACAGCACAACAGCAAAGTCCTTCCCCTTTCCTTCGCAGCAAAGCAAAAGCAGGTCAGTCCAGCAGAGCAACTGCAGGACAGTCTTCCTTCTTCAGTTTCAGCTTTCTCCTTTGCAGAGGTTCCTTCTTGATTCCAGGATGATCTAATTTTCTGTAGTCAGGGGTCCTGTACTTATACCCCTAAAGGTCTTTGTTCCCTTTGTGCAGGAGGGCTCTGAGCCCGGTCTGAATCAGTTCTGGGTGTTCCTTGAGCACTTTGTTTTCATGGCTTCTCCTTTCCTTTCAGAACGAGGAACAGGGTCGTCCGCCGCCCAGTAGGAGGTGGAGCCAGCATTGTGGAGGGAGAGCACAGCCCTGGAGCACTTTGTTGACATGATTCCTTCTCTCCTTTCACAGTGCAGGGCAGAGCCATCAGACGCAACACAGGGGGTGGAGCCAGCACTGTGGGGGGCAGGCACAGTCCTATTCAGGTCCCGGTGCTATCCCCTTCCACCACTCAAGATGCAGATGCAGTCATTCAGCCTAGGGCTGACTCAGCTAGCCTCCTGAGGGCTCCCCAGCCCCTGTCACTCTCAAACCAGACAGTCAATTCACAAACAGGCCAAGGCACACAGAAAGGTCAGACAAGAGAACAGCAACTTTCTAAAAGTGCTGTTCTCAAACACAGGATTTAAAACAACCTTTCCTAAAAGATGTGTTATGAAATTCTGAGTTCAGGGACATCAGACTTTTATGTCCTACCTTGCTCCTATGGGAAGTTATGCTGGTAGCCACTGTAGCCAGCATTCCACATGATAGCCTATAGGGCAAGATTGACTTACAATAGTGAAAAACGAAAATGGCTGTAATTCACTAGCAGGGCATGTCACCTGCACTAGTACATGCCTTACCTTTCACATACACTGCACCCTGCCCGGGGGGTACCTTGGGCCTTCCATAGGGGTGGCCAATATTTACAGAAACTGAAGGGTTAGGCTGGGCCAGTGTGGGCACTGACCAGGAGAACGTGGCACTTCACAGACTGCACGCAGGCACTGTGGTGGCAGGTCTGAGACACCATTTTCGGGCTACTCATGAGGGTGGCACAATCAGTGCTGCAGGCCCACTACTAGCATTTGAATCACCAGCCCTGGCACACTGAGTGCACTTTACTAGGGGCTTCTTGGTAATACAAATATGACAATCATGGGTAACCAATTACAATAACAATTTACACAGAGAACATATGCACTGTAGCACTGTTCAGCAGTGTTAAAGTGCCCAGAGTCCTATTGCCAACAGCCACGGGTCAGGGAAAATAGGGGAGGGAGAAGCAAAAAGTTTGGGGATAACCCTGCAAGAAAGGCCAGTTCCAACAGTGGTCTTCAGAAGGACTTGTAAAACACAAAGTGTAAGAGGATCTGAGGTAACATGAATAAGAAGACTATCCCCGATCGGCTCGGATGCCGGTTTGAAGTACCGACGGAGAGAGCGGTGCTTCCCCTATGCCCTGAGCCGTGGCCAGGTGGGGTGAGGTCTTTACATCTTCCAAATGGGAAACTCTCCATCTTGGAATGGTGAAAGTTCCGATACAGACATCTAGTGGAAACAGGTGACCCCAGTATCGGTTTTTGATATTTATAATTTATTGTTACTTATAATTTGAACACTTTTTTCTTTAATGCACATTGATTCGTAGTAGCAAGTAAGTGTATAGTGGTCCTGATGAAAGCAATGACAACATAAGTCATATATTGCAGAAACATGTTGACCCTAGAATACCTTAGATGATCCAAGTTGGATTATCCATGTCTACTTTTTAACATTGGAAAAGCGGGTAGCGACAGAATAAAGTCACGTTCAGCACCCTCCTATCCGATTTTACTTCACACACTGTTTTCTTATTTTTTCACCATTTTTGCACTACGACATCAGTCCCCTTCTCTTAAACATCCTCTCCGTTGAGAAGTAAGACCACGTTAATCTCATTGTCCATGAGAGGGCCGTTATAATCTTAGCTCTCCATGAGCAACATAGGAGATAACACCATCAGTGGTCTTAGAAGGAACCCAAATGATGAAGGGCGGTTCCGTGTGGTGACTGATGGGCATCCTCATATGACCATCTGTTGGGGTTAATGTTAGGGTGACCCTATTTTTTTTCACTATTTGGTTATTAAATCTTCTGGAGAGGCACAGTTAGTCTTCTTATTCATGTTACCTCAGACCCTCTGACACTTTGTGTTTTACAAGTTCTGTTGGGGCCGTATCAGAGTGTGGTCTCTAAAAATCCCTTTTGACCCTCTTCCAATATATGTTGTTGTTGTCTTCAGAAGGACAGCAGCTCAGGTTGTGGCCTCCTAACTAGTTCAATGTAGTTCATCATAGAGCTAAATGCTGTACTTTGGATAGTGGCCCCGAAAGTCTCATCCTTATGAAGATTAACACTGCCAATGTGTGCTTCATAAAATATTGTGACAATGTCTCAAAGTCATATATGTAGTGCTGTGTTAAGCGATCTGGAAACCTTTTTAGACATGGAAGCCTCATCCTCAGTAATTTGTCCGGCTGTGGATGTGCGGTCTTCAGCATTGCTAATACGTCAAAGAAAGACCTGTGAAAAGATGACTCTTATGCATGAGGATTGATGATAATACAGTTGAGAGGCCCCGATTTATTTTAATAAAAACAATAAGACAATGTTTTTATTAGTAATAGTAGTTGAGCACTCCACTTGTCACAAGTTATTTGCACCAAGACATATTTGAGTCTTTTGTTTTACTCACCCTACTTTCTTCTTCAGTTGCAATTTACAGTGCCTGCTAATATGGTCTCCGGCTCATGGTGTATGTTAGTGTCCTGATGATGATCCTGATATTTGTAGATGACTGAAAAGTTGTCAACTGAATATACAGATTACCTACTTATAAATATATGGTTTGTTATGATGGGCTGTGTTGTTCTTGTGCTTAAGACACAGAAGATGATCACGTTTATCACATGCCTGTGTCATTTCTGAAGGAGCACCGAGCATGTTGTTCTACACTGGCACTTACAGTTCCATTTTTGTAACTTTGATTGTTTAATGGATTAAAATTGCAATTTTACTGGAAATAATTTCTCCATATTCCTTTTATTAGGGACTTTTGTTATCAGTCTAAAGTTGGCACTTATTAAATACAATAAGGTTAGTCAATGAGAGTAGTAGGCCTTGTAACAGTGTAAAACGACTCTAGACATTTTTCACTGAGAGGACATTCATGTCCCACTTTTTAAATACAATGCACCCTGCCTTTTGAGCCATTAGGGCCTATCTTAGGGCTGACTTATAAGTATTAGAAAATAAAGATTTAGACCTCATAAACTGTTTATTTTGCCAGATACAAATGGCAGTTTAAAACAGCACTATAAGCTGCTTTGTTGGGCCTGACACTCGTTTCCTCATTGTGAAACAATGGGGAAAGTGTTATATAACTGTGAGTCATGTTGCAAGACTCACAGAGTACAGGCGTCTTTTGGTCCTGCATAATAACCACTACTCTTGTCCTGCAAGATGATTCACTGGTGATATAAAAGCGTATTCTTCTCTGGATTAATGACTGCACTCTAAGCTCACACAGAGCCACAGAACGTTTTGAAATATGGGAGGAGGTGAAAGATGTGAAGCAACTGTACACATTGCTATTATCATGTGGGAATAATGCTGGCATTGTTTATGTAATGGCAATTAACAGTTATAAATAGAACAATAAACTACAAACAGCACAAATACAAACAGAGAACAATACACAGATTTGGCGTCTTTATCATATTTCTTTTCTGCGGTGTAGCTCAGACCACCTTTCAAACTATCTTTGACAAGCTCAGGCACATCTACAATTTCATATATATATATATAGATATATATATACATATTACCTATTGGCGGTCGCCAGTAGGTATATATAGTTAGGATTTTTTTGAATAGGGATTTCTGAAAATTCTATGTTGAATAACTTTGGCGTTGAAGGACGGAATTGGCTGAAATTTTTAGGAAAATGGCACATTTTGTTTCTGAGCGTCCCCTGAAAGTTTGGGGGGGGGTTCGTGAAGTGGGGGCCGAGAAAAAAGGGGGGTCCCAAAACGTGTTTTTAACATTGAGTTTTCCATAGGGCGGTTGGACTCGCTTTTAGCTCGAACGGCTGAATGGATTCAGTAGTAGCACTGAGCTTGCGCTCCAATTATTTTGTGACTGTGATTGCCTTATTGTATTTTAAACTCTGTGACTTAAAACGGACTTTTAAACTTTTTAAAATTTGTTACTCGCATTGCTCACACTCACTATCACCACACTTATCTTGTTTGGTGTAACGCGGCCATAGGAGACGCATTTTCGACCTCTGATTCGTCTTCCCTTGGATTGCAAGGGGGACGACACCACTTCCTGTTTCCAACTGCTTGGCGGTTAGCGCTCTAGCAGCTGGGTCTCTCGGGGCTACTTAGGCTGAGCCTGACTTCCTCGCGCTGCGGTAAGGGGTAGTGGCAGTACCTTATGACCCGCTAGCTCGCCACAGGCAGTAGCACTGAGCTTGCGCTCCAATTATTTTGTGACTGTGATTGCCTTATTGTATTTTAAACTCTGTGACTTAAAACGGACTTTTAAACTTTTTAAAATTTGTTACTCGCATTGCTCACACTCACTATCACCACACTTATCTTGTTTGGTGTAACGCTGCCATAGGAGACGCATTTTCGACCTCTGATTCGTCTTCCCTCTGATTGCAAGGGGGAGGACACCACTTCCTGTTTCCAACTGCTTGGCGGTTAGCGCTCTAGCAGCTGGGTCTCTCGGGGCTACTTAGCCCTCGCCTCCTCGTGAGCGCGCAGCGATCGCGTGCAGGGGAGCCGAAGCTACGCCGAAGAGTACCCAAAGAATAGCCCGTCTGCGCCCGTCCGCGACAGGACGGGGCCAGGGGCCCCTCACTCTGCCGCTTTTCGGGTATTATGGCCATGCCTACAACCGCCCCTTACATAAGGTATTCAGCACATGCTCTACTTGCCCTACAACCCCAGGACAAATATACATGTACTAACAGATTATCCATATGTCCTGAAGGGCCTTTCTCCTGCATTTCATGTGGCTTTCAAGCTACTCATTCCCATATTATAACTGGGTGCCCCTGTGATAATCCTGATACTCCAAAAGGTTGGAAAAGTTTTCTACTAAATGTAAGGTACCTCCCTAAACATCATGTACAACTTTGGGACACCATACACAGCACTAAACCTGAGATCTGTTTTATCACCGAAACCTGGCTTAAACCCCACACTATCCCCACCATCACCTTAGGGATACCCATGGGATACAAAATTCTTCGCCAGGATCGAATTGAAAAAGTAGGAGGCGGGATCGCTATTATATACAAAGACACTCTGAATATCAGAGTCCTAGAACAAGTACTGCTACCTACTATGGAAGTAGTAATCTTCCATCTAAAAGTTAGCCCTACGGTACACTGGAAAGGGGCACTAGTATACCGCCCACCTGGACCTAATGCTGGGTTCTCCTTAGCCCTGACTGAACTCTTAGCTCCTTACATTAAAGCCAATGAAAATTTTATTTTACTCGGTGACTTTAATTTTCACATGGAGATTGCAGATCGCCCTGATGCAATAGCACTTGTGACTGATCTCGCTTTACTGGGCCTTCATCTTCGGACACACCTTGGACTTAATTTTCACCTCCCTCCCTAAAGTTTATTGTCATCCCCCTAAGTATATCCATTGGTATGATCATAAAATGTTAGATTTTTCTTTTTTGCATCCCCCTGAACCCATTAATCGCCCTACCACTCAGTCCACTAAACGCAGACCATGGCATAAAGTTACTCCTGCCAGATTTGCTCAAGTCTGGAAGCAGCCAGTACTTTTAAACTCGGATGACATTGAGACATCCCTCTCCAAATTTAACTCCACCCTGGTATCAGCCATTAATACACTGGCTCCTCAGAAAACTGTTAAGCAGCCAACCATGGCTAAGAGGGAAATATGGTACACTGAGGCCCTCAAAATAGAAAAGCAGGGATGTAGGAAACTAGAGAAGCGCTGGAGACGGACACATAAGGGAGAAGATAAGGAACGATATTTGGTAGCTATGAACACCTACTACAAAAATATCAAAAAAGCGAGGAAAATCAGCCTCACCTCCCAAATAACAGAGGCAGGCAACTCTACTCGAGAGCTATTTAGGGTTATAAAGGCCTTCACAAACCCAGTAATGTGTGAGAGCCCGGACACTTTCTCCCAAGACCTTTGTAACAAAATCTCCCAGTTCTTTGAAGACAAAATTGAGGGGATATATAAGAAAATCATGAAAGTCTCAGGTCCTTTAAAGACTGTGGCCTCTGGAATTTTCCCTACGACGACCCCTGGGAATACCCTGCATGTAATTCCAGAAATAACTTTACAGCAACTGACCACTCTTATTAACAAAATGAAGACCGGTTCCCCCAACGACCTGATTCCTGCTAAAATGATTTCTTCCCTAACAGAATCTCTAGGCCCCTCTATTCAAAAACTGATAAATCTCTCCTTTGCCGAAGGACAACTCACACAACATTGGAAAGAAGCGGTTGTGAACCCCATACGCAAAAATACCACCTTACCCTGGTCAGAGCTCTCCAACCTCCGCCCAATTTCCCTCCTCCCTTTCATTAGCAAACTGGCTGAGAAACACGTTAATACCATCATTTCCAGCTTTATCGAGGCCACAGGGGGTCTGGACCAATCACAATCTGGGTTCAGGCCCAACCACAGCACTGAATCAGCGCTCCTCTCGGTGACTGGCACGATCAAAATGTCACAGGATAGAGGGGGTTCCATGATTCTAGTGCTGTTGGACCTGTCTGCGGCCTTTGATACCGTGTCCCATAACATCCTTCTCAGTCGTTTGCAGGGAGTGGGGATTGGACGCTTAGCATTATCCTGGCTGGAGAGCTTCCTTTCCGGGAGGTCGCAATCTGTCAGCCTGGGCCCCTATTGCTCCATCTCGAGGGTGCTCACGAAGGGGGTGCCACAGGGCTCATGCCTTAGCCCTACATTGTTTAATGTTTATGTGGCCCCCCTCGCTGAGATTGTGCGGAAGTACGGGTTCACACCGGTCTCCTACGCTGATGACACCCAGCTCCTCTACCCTTTCAGCTCCCTTGGCCCTAAAGTCAAGGAAAACTTTGCTGAGGGTATGAGGGCAGTGTCACATTGGATGGCCGCAAACTGCCTCCAATGTAATGTTGCAAAAACAGAGGTCATGCTCTTCGGCAAAGCAAGTCTTCTGTCGTCTCCTGATTGGTGGCCGCTGGATCTGGGTCCAGTTCCAACATCAAAGCCACATGTCAAAAACTTAGGGGTCAAAATTGACCAAAAACTGACCCTTAAGGAACATACCAACCATATTGCAGGACTGTGCTTCCATACCATCGGCCTCTTAAGACGAGTCTTCCCGTATCTTCCTGATGCCTACAGGAAAACACTCGTACAGGCCTTGGTTACTAGCCGCCTGGACTACTGCAACGGCCTGCTGACACTTGCTAACGCAGATGCAGTAGGACGTTTGCAGGTAGTCCAGAATACGGCGGCTAGACTGGTCATGAGTGCACCAGCTAGGACTCCCTCTAAGCCCTTGTTGGAGGAGCTGCATTGGCTCCCTATACGGCAGCGAATCAGCTTTAAAATGTGTTGCACGGTCCACAAGTGCTTATATGGAGATAGTCCTAAATATCTCTCTCAATCACTGGAGCTGTATCAACCTAGCCGGTCACTTCGCTCAAGCAATCAAGCCCTTTTGAAACCACCTGTTACAAAAAAATCCAGACAAGGAGACCGAGCATTTTCTTCAGTCGGCCCCGCTCTGTGGAACAAGCTTCCCACTGATTTGAGAATGACTACCAACCATCTATCCTTTAGGAAGTCACTAAAAACCCTCCTCTTCCAGGAAGCATTCCAACTCCACTAATCACCTTCACTGTATCTGCTAATGTTTCTGGTGAGCAAAGCGTGGAGATACCCTTACGGGATTGATTCCTGCGCGATATAAGAAATTTAAAATTAAAACATTAAAAAAATATGAAACTTGGCAAAATTGTAGGGACTGCTAGTCCGATGTGCCTTTGCTAGGTCTCAAGATATGTGCTCCAGTGGATTTTGAGTATTTTAGGTTCAAAAAAATATATATATCTGTGACAGCGTCCCGGTTAGTGCCCTGGTTCGCGTACCAGACGCATAACGGAACTTCGCGAGGCGAAGCGGATTGGCTCTCCGGTGACTGTGAACATTCTAAACAGTTCGGAGCGGCCGCCATCTTGTCTCTCGGTAGGATCGAGAGACAAGAGGT
The DNA here is from genome assembly GCF_964263255.1 of Lissotriton vulgaris. Classification (NCBI taxonomy): domain Eukaryota; kingdom Metazoa; phylum Chordata; class Amphibia; order Caudata; family Salamandridae; genus Lissotriton; species Lissotriton vulgaris. Next base: position 273,076,569 of record NC_141695.1, on the reverse strand, counting down.
GGAAATAAATGAAGGGGGAAATGAATAAAAGAGGGCAAGGTAGACCCCTCCTGACCCCCTACGATTGATGTGGGGGCTATTAAAGGGCCCCGCGGGGCAAAAAAATAAAAAAACAATTTTTTTTCGATTTTTGCAGTGGAAGCGCTACCCGGTACGCGAACCGAGTAGCTTACCGGTAGCATAACGGGAGTCCGCCATCTTGCGTTAAGGTCTAATTTGGACACAAGATGGATGATAAACAATGCTGGGATTGTGTAAAAGGGCGCAAGGGAGACATATCCTGACCCCCTAGGTTTTGTGAGTGTGGATGAGGAGGCCCATATATGCCCAAAAAGAAAAAAAATCAAATTTTCGCGTGGTTAGTGCCCGGTGCGCGAACTGGGTAGCGCTCCGGAAAGCGTAAATCGTGAAAATTAGCAAAAAAAAGTTACATTTAAAATTTATTTAGAGTGATCATAGTTAGGGTAGCTCTGAAAAGAGCTTTTGGGTATGTGGAAGATTTAGGTACTTATAAGTAGGTACCAATACACAGTCTTAAATTCTGCATGAAAACTCTGTTCCCCTCATCTGAGAAGTGCACACCATCTCCTCTGTAGACATCTTGCATGTAGTAACGCAAGTTATTGTTGTAGATGGAGCCCATTCCATGGCCTCTCATGTAAGCTGAAACAGACTTATTTACATGCTTCCTCGCTTTCTCAATTTGTGGAAAAAATTGATTGGACCACCTCCATTTCTGTCTTTGGCATATATTGGAATATACTAAGGCAGTTTGAGGAAAAAGTGCCATCAATTGATCAAAGGTGTCCTTTAAAAGCATTTCCAGACCAACCCCAGTCATAGTGCCCAAATCATTTCCACCACAGTGCACTATTAAGAGGTCAGGGCTTGGCAGATGCATAAAAAAATTATATTAAATACATATAAAATATATTTTTCCTTTAAAAGAAGAATACATTTTACAGCTTTTGATATTTGCTATTAAAAAACCATTGAAATTCACTGAAAAAACCATAGGTTATAGACCATATATAGTTAGGAATTAGCACTTACAAAACCTTGAAAATTCACTGAAAAAACCATAGGTTATAGACCATATAAAGTTAGGAATTAGCATTTACAAAACCTTGAAAATTCACTGAAAAAACCATAGGTTATAGACCATATATAGTTAGGAATTAGCATTTACAAAACCTTATTTTACTCACACAAAACCATTGAAATTCGCATATATAGTTAGTTGCACTAACTATATATCGCGCACCCGCAATCCACTGCTGATGATGTCACATATTACATCATTCATGACATGGTCAGTGACATCACTGATGACATCACTGATGACAACTCAAATGACATCACTGATAACAACATCCAGTGACTGTATGTTTCTGTAAAGTTAAAATATGTCTTACATATTGAAGAATGAGTGGATGTATAAGTGTCTGGATGAAGGATTTAGTAGGTGCATGACTGACTGATAGCCAGTAAGTATATATAGTTAGGATTTTTTCTCTATGGAACTTTTGAAAATTCCATGTCTAATAACTTTGGCGTTTGTGGAATTGGCTGAAATTTTCAGGAAAATGGCACATTTTGTTTCTGAGTAGTGCCTGGAAATTTGGGGGGGTTTCGTCAAGGGGGGGCCGAGAAAAAAGGGGGGGTCCCAAAACGCGTTGTTCCCATTCATTTTTCCATAGGGCGTTTGGCCTCACTTTTAGCTCGAACGGCTGAATGGATTCACACGAAACTTGGCAAAATTGTAGGGACTGTTAGCCCGATGTGCCTTTGCTGGGTCTCAATATATGTGCTCCAGTGGATTTTGAGAAATTAACGTTTTAAAAAACAGATATATCTGTGACAGCGTCCCCGATAGCAAACCAGTTCGCTTACTTTTCGCGTAACGGAGCTTTGCGAAGCGAAGCTGATTGGCTCTCCGGTGTCTGTCAACATTCTAAACAGTCCGGAGCGGCCGCCATCTTGTCTCTTGGTAGGATCGAGAGACAAGAGGAGGCCAAAACGAAGGGGGAAATGAAGGAAAGGGGGCAAGGTAGACCCCTTCTGACCCCCTAGGATTGATGAGGGGGATATTAAAGTGCCCCGCGGGGCCAAAAAAATAAATTTGCGATTTTTCGTTGTAGAGGCACGTCTCGGTACGCGAACCGGGCAGCTAACCGGCAGCGTAACAGGAGTCTGAGGAGAAGCTGATTGGCTGTCAACATTGTAAACAGTCCAGAGCGGCCGCCATCTTGTCTCTCGGTAGGATCGAGAGACAAGAGGTGGTGAAAAACGAAGGGGGAAATGAAGGAAAGGGGGCAAGGTAGACCCCTCCTGACCCCCTAGGATTGATAAGGGGGATATTAAAGTGCCCCGCGGGGCCCCAAAAAAAATTTGCGATTTCTCGTCGTAGAGGCGCGTCTCGGTACGCGAACCGGGCAGCTAACCGGGCAGCTAACCAGCAGCGTAACGGGAGTCTGAGGAGAAGCTGATTGGCTGTCAACATTGTAAACAGTCCGGAGCGGCCGCTATCTTGTCTCTCGGTAGGATCGAGAGACAAGAGGTGGTGAAAAACGAAGGGGGAAATGAAGGAAAGGGGGCAAGGTAGACCCCTCCTGACCCCCTAGGATTGATGAGGGGGATATTAAAGTGCCCCGCGGGGCAAAAAAAAAAAAAAAAAAATTGCGATTTTTCGCCGTAGAGATGCGTCTTGGTACCCGAACCGGGCAGCTAACTGGGCAGCTTACTGGCAGCGTAACGGGAATCTGAGGAGAAGCTGATTGGCTGTCAACATTGTAAACAGTCTGGAGCGGCCGCCATCTTGTCTCTCGGTAGGATCGAGAGACAAGAGGTGGAAAAAAAAGGTGTAAATGAAGGAAAGGGGTAAGGTAGACCCCTCCTGACCCCCTAGGATTGATAAGGGGGCTATTAAAGTTCCCCGCGGGGCAAAAGAAAAAAAAAATTGGGATTTTTCGCAGTAGAGGCGCTTCCCAGCTAACCGGCAGCGTAACGGGAGTCCGACATCTTGTGTTTTTGGAGCGTCCGGTTTACGTACCGGGTAGCGTTCCGGTAAGCGTAACAAGGGGAAAACCAAGAGAAACAGTAAAATAAAATTTAAAGGAATAGATTTCCACCAAACTTGGCAAAATTGTAGGGACTGTTTGTTTGATGTGCCTTTGCAAGGCCTCAAGATATGTGCACGTGTGGATTTTGTCTAATTAAGGTTAAAAAAAATATATATATCTGTAAGCGTGCTCCGGCGCGCTTACGTTACGGGTTTTGTTTGCGCTGCAGAGACGATACATCACGTTTATGCGACGCGTCATGAGGCGTCTTACGTGGCTACGTGATACGTCACGTAATAAAGAATATAGTTTACAGCTATAGATATTAGCTTTTAAAAAACCAATGAAATTCACTGAAAAAACCATAGGTTATAGACCATATATAGTTAGGAATTTGCATTTACAAAAACATTGAAAATTCACTGAAAAAACCATAGGTTATAGACCATATATAGTTAGGGATTAGAATTTACAAAACCTTTTTTTACTCGCACAAAACCATAGAAATTCGCATGTATAGTTAGTTGCAATAACTATATATCGCGCACCCGCAATCCACTGCTAATGATGTCACATATTACATCATTCATGACATGGTCAGTGACATCACTGATGACATCACTGATGACATCTCAAATGACATCACTGATGACATCTCAAATGACATCACTGATGACATCACTGATGACATCTCATTTGACATTACTGATCACATCACTGATAATATCATTCATGTGATAATACGATGAACCTCTTCAGACTCTAATATAACCTTAGATACAATCAGTGTAAACAGACACTCACAGATTGTCACTCATCCATGGAGTTTCTCATACATCTAGTCAGTCATGAAAAGAATCAATCACTCCTCCATTTCCTCAACTATACAGTTATACACACCTTACTTATTCAAACATATACTAACACATATTTACTCTCTTATACAATCCCTGATACAAGTTCACAATGATCCATACAGCCACTCACACATTCACTGGCTCTTATGCACAGTTATTAATATATGTCAACTCTCACATGTACTGTGTTTTACATATGTACTTACTTTGACATGTAGCAAATACACTCATGCAGACAGTCAACCACCCATACAGCTGTTTCCACATGCACTTTTGAACCCATACATATAGTGAATCAACTACTCACACATCTATGCACAGAGTCACACACCCCCCACTCAGTCTCCCATACAAATACTTGGGCAACAAATCAATAACCCATATAGTTACTCATATAGCTACTGATCAACACATGCAGCATCTTATACAACAACAGACATACTGATGCACACGTTCAGACAGTTTAGTCACTAACCCATGCACTCAGTGAGACACATTTAATCACTCACTCATACAGTCAGTCATGCACCTACTAAATCCTTCATCCAGACACTTATACATCCACTCATTCTTCAATATGTAAGACATATTTTAACTTTACAGAAACTTACAGTCACTGGATGATGTCATCAGTGATGTCACTGACCATGTCATGAATGATGTAATATGTGACATCATCAGCAGTGGATTGCGGGTGCGCGATATATAGTTATTGCAACTAACTATATATGTGAATTTCTATGGTTTTGTGCGAGTAAAATAAGGTTTTGTAAATGCTAATCCCTAACTATATATGGTCTATAACCTATGGTTTTTCAGTGAATTTTCAATGTTTTTGTAAATGCAAATTCCTAACTATATATGGTCTATAACCTATGGTTTTCTCAGTGAATATATATATATATATATATATATATATATATATATATATATATATATATATATATATACATCTATGTTCCCTAAATTTACTTTTCCTCTACAGGATTCTTTCATATAATCACAGATACCTGAACATACCAGTGCATTTACCTGATTTCTTTTTAGTACTATTTACAATTAGGAATGAATTTAAAAAAACAACCAGTACGGGTCAAGATTTTCTTTTTTCTTTCTTTCTATTTTTTGGATATATGTCATTGAAGCCAATTCATCAACATATATACATTAGGCTCACATCACTAAAAAGAGATGCTTACCAAAAGAAAATAATACAAAACTGGAAGTGCAGCTGCACCTGTCCTATCTTGCAAAACATAGCCTTTTAGACAGTTTGACCGAAATGTATTATGAATTTTCCTTCGGGCTGCGTTACTTTTGGCATCTTTTGGCTTTTTAATTTTTGACACAACAAAGAGCTATTATTGAGCCATTTATTCTGGGATGTTTTCTCTCTCCTTCTACTTCTCAGTCATCATTCTGGCTCTCCTCAACACCTCTGGAACAAAGTCCTCATGGGTGTTTTTTTAACACATTCCTCACTATTGTGTCCTTTCCTTTAAATGAAAATGAATCCTTTTCCATCAGTTTAAGAATTCTCGAGAGCAAGCCCTCTTCCAGTTTTTCTTGTGGTGACCATGGCAAAGGAAAATACAGTACCGGTGTCTCCTCTTTGGTCTTTGTCTAGCATAGGGGGTAGCAGAATGGATAGCTAGCTCAATACATGTGTCAAGCAAAATTGGAAGTCTAGGAAGAATGGTTACATTGTGTTTGAAGTCTGTTTCAGTTTTTCATGCCATTCAGTGGAGTGATGTTAGCCTGTGTATGAAGTTTGAAAATATGATGAACGCAGTAAAGACTGCCTAGCAGTGCTCCATTGGAAAATTAGAAAGTCCAGCACCTTTGAATTTCTTAAGATAGAGTGAGTAGGAGATTTCAATTCATCCTTTCCTCAGTCTCAAATCCACTTCAGGGCCTCGTGTATCCCGTGAGGATAGGATCTCTGTTTCTAGCAGTAAAAGCTGCTATTGGGCACTCCATGTCACTTCACTCAAGGAAATCTGCATTGAGTACATTGATGTAGTCAGGCTGCAACATCACAATTCACCTCACTGTCATTTACTTTTCTGTCAGTCAGGCTTTCTGAATCTGTTGTATTGCAGATTCAGACAAAGCTATATGCAAACCATTCTTGACCCTGTATCACATGGGAACAGTCCAGCCGGAACTGCCAGGCCAGGTCCTCCCTGGACCAGAAACAAGAAATTCTAAGACCGATTTCAGGATAACACCCCATATCAGCCAGGCTAGCTTGAATCCAGTAGCAAAGTGAGCAAGGGAACCACATTGGGTATACCCTGTCAGCTTAGGGCAAACAAAGCATACACAAGAAGATGATGGATGGAGTGCTGAAACTTTTCAGACACTCACCCCATTCACAGATCTGGGGTAAATCTATCATCCTTCTTTAACTCACTTCATCACCCAGTTCAGACAAAGCTATATGCAAATCCTTCTTGACCCTGTGCCTCATGGGAATAGTCCAGCTCAAACTGCCAAGCCATGTCTCCCTGGACCGGGAACAAGCATTTTGAGACCAGTTTCAGGATAACACCCTTCATCAGCCAGGCTAGCTTGAATCCAGTGGCAAAAGTGAGCAAGAGACCCAAGTCTGGGCATACCCTGCTAACTTAGGTTGAACAAATCCCACACAAGGACATGATGGGCGGAGCGCGGAACCTTTTCAGACACTCACCCCAAGTCACAGATCGGGTTAAATACATCATCGTCAGCTCACTGCACCCTCCCAGTCCAGACAAAGCTATATGCCAATCATTCTTGATCCTGTGCCTCATGGGAACAGTCCAGCCCAAACTGCCAAGCCATGTCTTCCCTGGACCGGACACAAGCATGTTGAGACTGGTTTCATGGTAACACCCCTCACCAGTCAAGCTAGCTTGAGTCCAGTGTCAAAGTGAGAGAGGGACCCAAGTCTGGGCATACGCTGCTAACTTACGGCGTACAAAGCAAAGACAAGGAGATGATGGACAGAGCGTTTAAACTTTTTAGACACTCACCCTCAGTCACAGATATGGGTTAAATCTATCATCTTTCTATACCTCACTTTGCACGCCATTTCAAAGCTATATGCAAATCATTCTTGACCTTGTTCCTTTTTTTTACAGAGTTTTATATAGCACGAACTTCACCCAAATCGGGTATCAGAGCACTTTACATAGCACCAGTTGCATTACATGCGGACACATTCATTAATTATTTCTTTTTTGTTAGGCAATGGGAGATTGAGTGATTCGGCCAGAATCACAGGATTTTCAGTGTAATTGACGAGAGTCAAACCCAGTTCCCCAGATTTGAGGTTGACCGCCCAAGCCATTAGGCCAACTCGGAACAGTCCAGCCCGAACTGCCAAGACATGTCTTCCCTAGACTGGAAACATGCATCCTAAAACTGGTTACGGGGGACCGCCCCTCATAAGGCAGGTTAGCTTGAATCCAGTGACAAAGTGAAATAGGGACCCACATCTTGGCATACCCCGCCAACTTAGGGCGAACAAAGCAAAAACAAGGAGATGATGGATGGAGCGTTGAACCTTATGAGACACTCACCCCCAGTCACAGATCTGGGTTACAACCATTATTGATCTTTAGCTCAATTAGCCACCCCAGTTCAGACAAAGCTTTATTCAAATCAGTCTTGACCCTGTGCCTCATCTGAACAGTGCAGCCCAAATTGCCAAGCCATGTCTTCCCTGAACCAGAAACAAGCATCCTGAGACCGGTTTAGAGGTAACACCCCTCATCAGCATTTGTCACCGGATTGCTAGGGTATGCTCAGACATGGGTTTTGTGCTCTCCATGCCACTGGAGTCAAGTTATCCTGGTTAATGAGGGGTAAAACCCTAAAACAGGTCCTAGGATGCTTGTTTCCAGTCCAAGGTGTACCTGGCCTGGCAGTTCGGGCTGGACTGTTTCCATTGGGCGCAAAGTGAAGACTGATTTGCATATGGATGGGTTCAAACTGGAATGGCATGGGAGCTAAAAACGTCAGCTGTGGATTTTTTTAGGATAGGCCTAACCCTGGCAACTTTCCATAAATTCGGGAACTCAGCTTCCGATAATGATTTATTGAATAGGTAAGTTAGAATTTCCAATACTACTGGTGCGATATTTGGAAAGAATTTAGGAGGAACCACCGTGTCATGGAAGTACCAGATTTTATTTTCTGCATAACTGTTTCCACTGACTCAAAGCTACCACTGACAAATTCGTCCGGTATATGTGGGGGATCTAAAGGTAGGCTGGACACATTTTCTGGAAGATCATTAATTTTTGGGAGCAAAAAAGAGTGACGGATCGTATAATTTTTTTCCCCAAAGAATTTAGAGAGAGAATCGGTCTAACCATGAGAATTTGGAGTTTGTGACTGGGTAAGAGGGGATGTGAATTCATTCAGCAGTCCTTAGGCTTCTTACAGGAGTTTTCTGCATTGTCTATTTAGTTTAAAAGAAATATTTGTTTGCTTGCTTAATGTCCTCCACATTTTTTTACACAGTTTTGGCATTTTACTGGGACATAGCCTATTTTTCCAACTTTTTGTTCTTTCAAGCTCCTTCCAGTTAGTGGTAGAAATGGGTGTGAAAGCAATAATGGATCCTGAACACCTATACATTTCTGAAAAGTAGACAACATTTTAAATTGAGAAAGGGGTCATTTGTCTAGATTCTTCAACTTTTTTTAATAGAAACTTACAGTTGAATATAGGAAAAAAGTGAAAATGGGTTGAAAAAAGCAGCAATTTGTTCCAATGTTTTTACCTGTAACGTCTTATAAGTATATCAGATTTTTTAAAAGGGATATACCGTTACATCCGCTGGACCTTTTTGGTTGATTGGATATAGAGGACTTGTAGGTTCATCAAGAACATGAGGAACCCAGAGCCAATAACTGAAATGGTTTTTCATTGAGTTCCGGGCATATAGCTATTCATTTGGTAAAATATAAAGAGTGAAAAATAGGTATCAAAGACTCCTATGTATTTCTGAAATAAGAATATAATATAGAGTTTAGAAACAGTAGCTATTTGCACAGTTCTGAAATTGTGGATATGTGAATCACAGGACATTTTTCAAGGAGACTTATTTTTTCAGATTTGTGCGAGTCCACTGGGTAGCTCTATAGTGGGGCCTAAGCCTGGCCCTGTTGTCCCTTAAATACTGTTCAGCATACACATTAGTCTGCTCAACAATCTGAGCCAAAAATGCTTCATCCATAACCAACTGAAAAAACTGAATAGGCAATAAAATACACAATCCACTCTACACCCTACATCACCACTAAAGGCAGGCAACGCCTGGTACACATCAGTGCCTTCCTCTAAAAAAGGTACTTCATCCACTCCGAGAGTAGCTTTATCAACACTGAGAGTAGCTTCATCATCAGATGATTCCTCGTGGACAGAATACTCACTTGCACACTCTCCTCTCCGTCAGACGCACTGTCAATCTAATAATCATTGGTCAGAGGAAGATGCAAAAAGCATACCAACCACCTGCTGAGCAGTAATTCTGCGGCTATCCATGATCCTTACTGATAAAGGTCAAACAAGTCAAGAACAACAAACACTTTGTAAAATAAGAAATAAACTAAATGAGTCTTCATCACAAAGACCTATATACTCCAAACTATACCACTGACTTTCCAGATGCAGCTGGACTCACCAACACCTACTCTGCAAAGACACAGTAAGGACCAACAATATCCCACTAAAAGAAAACGACAAGAATGACACATAAGACGACGCAAACACATAGCAAAGAATGTAATGCTCAAAACACTAACTAAATATGCTGCTATTATGACACCACTTACAAAAATGAAACAGTGCAGATGAAACAGTGCTGAAACCACAAACAAGAATCAAAAGCTTTGCACTAGAATAAAAAGGAGAAATAAAACACTGCCATCACATATGCAACTCATGCACTAGTCCACACCCAATTCACCAACCAAGCTCTGGTATAGGTGGGCCTAAAAGCATGAGGCCGATTTGCCCCCAAGTGGGGTGAAAACAGCCGATAAATTCACCCTCATAAAGGGGGACTGACCCTTGCCCAAGAGGTCTCCTGCCGACACCAGCATTAAAAAAACCCTGGTGTCTAGTGGTTTCTGTTTCCCTGGGAGACAGATGGGCCTAAAGAAATATAGCCGATCTGTTCCCAAAGGGGGCAGAAACCACAACAATAATCACCCCATAAAGGGGAGCGATCCTTGCTGAAGGGACCATTCCCCAACAACACAAACACAATCCCTGGTGTCTAATGGTTTCTGCCCCCCTTGGGCACAGATGGGCCTAAATCCTTTAGCTGATCTGTCACCAAGGGGGGCAGAAATGGGCAAAATAAATGCTCCCCAATGGGGACTAACCTTTGCCCTCGCCTGTCCTTGCTCTAGTCCCCACCCTGTTTACCTGTGAATTTCCAGCGTCATTTGAGAGCTAGGTATTTTGTCTGATGCCTGATGGACCTACCTGGTTTAGCTATAGGGGAGACAGGTCGGGGATTCCCTCCTTGAACGTTACCTACCCAGTCAGTCTTTAGCCAGTCTTCCTTTCGTCTTCCTGTCGTCTCTTCCCGCTTCCTCCCTCTATCTATTTCTCTCCTTCTCTCCTCTCTCAATGTACTGAGACTGAACTATTTTTTCTGATGTCCGATGGAGCTACATGGTTTAGCTATAAGGGAGATAGGCCGTGGATTCCTTCCTTGGTCATCACCTACCCAGTCGATTTTTAGACAGACTTCTTTTCGTCTCTCCGTATTGTCTCTTCACTTATCCTCTCTTTCTCACCTCCCCTGCCCCCTCCACTACTTTTCTCTCTCCTTTCTCTCATCTGCCTATTTTTTGGGGATTTATTGTGTAATTGTTTAACTTTCTCTGTTACAATTTTTGATTTTCTGTTATCTTGTTGATTCTCATGTAAATCGTCTCATAAGTCCGGGTCTAGCAGCGCTATATAAAACTCTTTAAATAAATAAATACATACAATATTTAAATAAAAATGTGGGCCACTCTGCCCTCCCAGAGGGGGCTGATACTGCCCAAATAAATGCTACCTAAATGGGAGCAAACCTGGCCTAAGAAGCAGCTCCCCGAAACCATATTTAAAAAAAAATCTCTTGTAGCCTAGTGTATTTTTTTACCGATCTGCCCCTCAAGGGTGGCAGGAACAGCCAAACCAATTGCTCCGCAAAGGGGAGCGAGCCTTTCCCAAGGGGCCGTGTGTGCGCGATTGTTCAGCAGGAATGCTGAAAAGAGACATCGAAGGAAAGGAAAACCCTTTCCTTTCCTCGGATGACTCGCTGGAAGCAAATGGTTGATATCACGTCTAGTTTCACCTAACCTTTCACTGATCAAGAAGTTCTATCCTCTGGTCGGTGGACCATTATTTGAACTAGTTGATGGTTATTTCAGGACAGGAATCAGGACAGGATTGTTGACCTCTTCTGATTTAACCTAATTAAATTAGGATAGAAAGTTCTGCTTCAGGTTCTGCATTCAGTTCTTCTTCAGCATCTCACAGCATATCTCCCCTCATCAGCATTCACAGATCTCAGCTCTGAATAACTAACTAAAGCTATCTAAATTATACCTTTTGTTTTCTATGTTACACCTACTAAAGTTTCAATATCGTAAAAATATGGAATATGATTGGTCAGGCAAAGGTGAATCTCCATCACACCATGCTTACTTGTCATTAAGATCAGTTCAACTATTGTTCGTGAACCCATCCCCTTAATTTGTATTCACAAATTTAGTTCTCACACTAAACTACGCCCAGGGTTATGTCACATTTTACTTTGAAACATTATTATAAGATTCTGAATACGAGAACTCTTTGTTGAACTCTTCACCATCCGTTCCCACATTTGTAGCACTAAATTTTGTTTCCCTTTCAATTAATTATGTAGTCATGGTCTTCATGGCATCATTCAGTGGGCATGCGTGGACTTCGTGTCACTTCATTCAATCTGGTTATGCAAATGAGGCCTAGTAATAAAGGCAGAAAGACAAATATTAATTTCACAAATAAATGGTTGCACTGTACACCACCCATCTTTACTCTATTCCCATTTACTTATTAATACTTTCCCCGCATTAGCATAAGTAAGTAAGCAGATGCCATGCACACGAGTCTCCAAGTCTCCATTTTAGTAGCTTCTGCTCATGCACTAGAATTTCCCTTCAAGCGTTAACTCGTCATACTGCGTAGATGCAGTTGATGCATGTGCACAACAGTTTCCCCGTTTAAAGCGGTATTAGTCCATCTTTATTGTTCTCCGCGTTAGTACATACAAAAGCAAACTTCACTAACCTGCGTGTTCATGTGGTGCGTATTAGTTATTCACAAAACAGGGTTAATACCTTTGATGGTGAGTTATCAAATAGATTGCTTCCAAGCAAGTCCCTTTTCTACGAGTCTTTGCTCCATCACTACCATTTATCAGAGACATATTAAATGAAATGTGCTAATTAGGTGTATACCAACGTTACCATATTTGGAAGGGAGAGCACAAGCATTTTATCTTTGAGTTAGCAGGACTAAGGTACACAGAGTCCTGATGCCAACAGAAGTGCGTTCCAAAAATAGATGAGAATGTGAAGACAAAAATCTGGGAAACAGCATGCAAAAGATGGTAATTTCTTACAATATTACTTAAGCTTTACTTGACATTTCCATTTAATGTGTTAATGAAAATTATAAAGCCTCTTTTATGATGCCATATTGTTTCTTCTGCTACCTCTTCTCCTTAGGAGTTACTAATACCTGAGGAGTTTTTTTAAATGAGTAATTTGTACTTATGCAAACAACATGTCTGAGGTATATCAGGAGCATAAGCCAATAATAAAGCTAACAGGTTTCATTCTTGGATTTGAATAAGGTCACCCCATGTGGTTGGTGTGGGAAAGTGGATTATTATTATAACCAACGCTATTCCTGTTGGTTCCAATTAAGGTTTGATAAATTAAATCTGAGATCAACCGCCGATAGCTGTGGCACAAAACACACAGAATTAAGATAGGAAAATGTATAAAGCATTTTGAAGTACCAAACAGTAAAAAAATGAAAACCCAACACAATGCAAATACCACTTAAATGTATTTTAATAGAGAATAATGTAATGAACAAAACTGTACTGACAGGCTACAGTGGCATGCCTGTTAACAAGTGTGTACTGTCACATTAGTAAGTGACACAATGGGTGCAACAGTCCTCTACTGCCATTTTACTTACATGCCCTTTGTACAATTGTTACCATATCCTAGGGACTTGTAGGTAAGTTAAATATATAAAAATGTCATATATCCTATTCCTACAGGTCAGAGCACAAGCACTGGGAACTGTATAAAGAGTATAAAAAAAGCATCAACCTTTATCAAAAAGTGTGGTTGCCCTACAATGGAATTTACAACATCGAATGGAATTATTGGACATTGAGGTATACTGTTTTTTTACATATGCCGGGAGGCATACTGCCCTCTAGTTTTAGGGAGAATACTTTCAGAATACAATGCCACATGTAAAATATTTTTCTGCACCTAGATAACTAGGTATCGTAATATGTTTCCATACAACTCTAGCAAATATTTGCTGCACTATCTATATTTGTGCCTCTAACTTCAACTTTAGTTTTAAAATGTGTTCAGAAACATACTTTACAGATGTTAAAAACAAGATTAACATCACTATTTATACAAATACCATTCCAAACATACCATCCAGGCATGAAAAATAGGGCACCAATCTTAAAGAGTCTTTCATGAGACGCATCTCCATCACAAGGCAGGTAATACCACAGCTTGGCAATTATGAATAGCAAATTACAAATACAATTAGATTTCATAATATCAACTGTTTTAATAGAGCCAACAAATGCCTTTATGCTTCCATGCACATTTACATGCTTTTAATGGCGCATTTATTATCAAAAGGGATGGGCCTTTGTACCAAAAGGGGTTGCTATTTACTGTAGATCCTGCTGACTTATGTAACTGGTGTTGTAGATCATTTATACTAGAGTGCTGACAACCCTACAGTTTAAAAGAATACAGAAAGTGTAAACTACAATATTGCGAACATTACTGTAAAATGTGGTCTTCAGAAGGACAGCAGCTCAGGTTGTGGCCTCCTATGAAGTTCAATGTATTTCATCATAGAGCTAGATGCCATACTTTTGATAGTGGTCCAGAAGGTCTGATCCTTATGAAGATTAACACTGTAAAGCTGTACATCATAAAATATTGTGACAATGTCTCAAAGTCATATATGTAGTGCTGTGTTAAGATGTGGAAACCTTTTTAGACATGGAAGCCTCATCCTCAGTAATTTGTCTGGCTGTGGATGTGCGGTCTTCAGCATTGCTAATACGTCAAAGAAAAACCTTCGAAAAGATGACTCTTATGTATCAGGATTGACGGTAATACATTTAAGATGTCCCAATTTTTATTAAAATGCCAATAAGACAATGTTATTGTTACTAATAGTAGTTAAGCACTCCATTCTTTGCACTCAGACATATTTGAGTATTTTGTTTTACTCACCCTGATTTCTTCTTCAGTTTCAATTTACAGTATCTGCTAATAGGATCTCCGGCTCATGGTGTATGTTAGTGTCCTGATGATGGTCCTGGTATTTGTAAATGACTGAAACGTTGTCAACAGAATATACAGATTACCTACTTATGAATATATGATTTGTTATGATGGGCTGTGTTGTTCTTGTTCTTTTGACATAGATGATGATAACGTTTATCACATGCCTGTGTCACTTCTGAAGGAGCACCGAGCATGTTGTTCTACACTGGCACTTACAGTTCCATTTTTGTAACTTTAATTGTTTAATGGATTAAAATTGTAATTTTACTGTAAATAATTTCTGAATATTCCTTTAATTAGGGACTTGCATTACCAGTCTAAAGTTGGCACCTATTAAATGCAATAAGGTTAGTTAATGGGAGTGGTAGGCCCTATAACAGTGAAAAATGACTCTAGTTGTTTTTCACTGAGAGGACATATAAGCCTCAAGAATGCATGTCCCACTTTTTAAATACAATGTGTAGTGTTCTTGTATAAGATGACAGGAGATTATAGTTTATTCGCCTCATCCATGAACAGCTTCTGGAAGTAACTGACACCAATATCACTAACATTCCTATTCTAAGAGTTATCAAAACATTCCTATTCTAAGAATGGAAACCAGGAGAAGGAAAGCATTCTTAAAGAGACAGGGTGAATACATGCAAGTTACAACATCGCACAATGCACCCTGCCTTGTGAGCCTTTAGGGCCTCTTTCAGGGCAGTTTTATAAGTATTAGAAAATAAAGATTTAGACCTTGTAAACAGTTTATTTTGCCAGGAACAAATGGCAGTTTAAAATAGCACTATAAGCTGCTTTGTTGGGCCCTACTACTCGTTTCCTCATTATGAAACAACGTGGAAAATGTTATATAACTGTAAGTTATGTTGAAAGACTCACAGAGTACAGGTGTCTTTTTGTCCTGCATAATAACCACAACTCTTGTCCTGCAAGATGATCCACTGCTGTTATAAAAGCTTATTCTTCTCTGGATTAATGACTGCACTCAAAGCTCACAATTTTGCAGAGAGTCAGACCGTCCTGAAATATGGGAGGAGGCGAAAGATGTGAAGCAACTGCATACATCTGCTATTATCATGTGGGAATAATGCTGGCATTGTTTATGTAATGGAGATTTACAGTTATAAATAGAAAAATAAACTACAAACAGCACACAGAAAACCACATAGACAATTCTCAAGTCCCTTTTGTCAACCATGGCAGCCAATCTTCCAGTCAGCTCATAGTGGAAGCGGCCCCCACCCCTTTCAAAAGGAAATCCACATTCAACCCGATTATGATTCGCGACGGAATAGACATTTATAATGAGCACATAGTGGAGGAAATTAAAAAACTTAACTACAAAACATGTGCATCCAAAAAGAAAATGTCTAAACATAACAGACAATACCAAACTTTGATTTCCAAATTGAAAAACAATAACCACGTTATCATCAGGAACTCCGACAAAGGGGGCAACGTGGTTTTATGGGGGAGAGATCAATACATGGCTGAAGCGATGTCTCAGCTCAATGATCCTACATGCTATCACATCAGTAGTGCATCGGCAGTTAGGGAAACTGCCAACTCATACTACATGAAACTGATAGCCTGGAAGAGTGCAGGCCTAATCACCAAGGAAGAATACCTGTACATGAGGAATGACTACCCCACTATACCCAATATCTACTTTGTGCCCAAAATACACAAAGATGCAAAGAATCCACCAGGCAGGCCCATCATTTCTAGCAGGCACAGTCTATTGGAACACACTTCCAACTATATAGATTTTTTCTTGCAAGACTGTGTCACTGGGCTGGAATCCTATTTGAGGGACACAAGTGATTTTCTTGGCAAAATAAAAGACTTTGTATGGAATTCCAACTACCATTTATTAACTTTGGACGTTTCATCCTTGTATACTTGCATAAACCATCAAGATGGCATAAGAGCTCTTAACTTTTTTCTTAATCAAAACAGAGCTGCATCACCTGAACACAATTGTATGTTGTTGGACATGGTAAAATTCTGTCTGAATCACAACATGTTTACGTTTAATCAGGTCTTTTACCAACAGACCAGAGGCGTAGCCATGGGGGCCAGCTTCTCCCCCAGCTACGCCTGCATTTTTATGGGTTGGTGGGAGAAGCTGGTCCTTAAGGGCACACATGCAGATCTATACCAAAAACATGTCAAATTGTACTACAGATATATTGACGATCTGATTTTTGTCTGGGATGGCACAGTAAACGAGGCACAGGAATGGGTAAATACTCTCAATACTAACACCATAAACTTTACGTTTACCAGTACCATCAGCAAAACCAACATATGCTTCCTAGATACAGAACTGTACATTGCCAACAACAAATTGGAAACCAAATTACACAGAAAAGAAACTGCAGGCAATTCTGTCCTGCACTTTTCAAGTTTCCACCCAAAGCATTTAATTCACAGCATTCCCTACGGGGAAATGCTGAGAATTAAAAGGATTTGCAGTAACCCGATAGACCTAGCATATGCCCAACAAGAATGTAAGGAATGATTTCTGGCCAGGGGTTACCCCATAAAAACCATAGAAACAGCCATTCACAAAACCAAGGAATTAGATAGAAATCTTCTCCTTATTTCCAAAAAGGTCAAAAACTCCAAAGAAAATATGGATGCCGCACCGCACAATGCCACAGGGGTCAGACTAATTGTACCTTACAGTGCCCAAAAAAATGCCATAGCCAAAATCATCAACCAAAACTGGTCCATAATACGCAGTGACCCTGTCATAGGCACACATATGCCGGCCAAACCCAGTATCACATACAAAAGGGCCAGCTCCCTACACAATAGTCTGGTGACCAACTGTCCGGAATCCAAACCCTCGATGGAATGGTTCAAAGCACCCAATGGTTTCACCAAATGTCACTCTTGCAAAGCGTGCAAATATGGCATCAACACCACCAGCTATCGCACAGCTTTCAGTGACAAAGAAATCAAAATCACCAAAAACCTTCACTGTAAAACTGAATTTGCCATTTATGTTCTCGAATGCACGTGTCCCTTGAGATACGTGGGTAGTACTAAACTACCAGCCAACATGAGGATCCTCCAACACATGAGGGCGATCACAAATCGTGATCCTACTTACCCCGTGGCCAGACATTTTGACGAGGTCCACCGCAACAACTTACAGGACCTCCGATATTATGTCATTGACACAGTTCCCAGAACCAAACAAGGCGGAGACAGAGAACATAAAATGCGCAAATTGGAAACCCGGTACATTCTCAATTTTAATAGCAATAACCCGGGAGGTCTCAACAACACCGAAGACCTATATACCTGTCTATGAACCTACCATACCACCTTCAGGTTGCAATCCGGTGCCCCGCCATTTTGGCCTCACCCCCTGATTCTCCTTTTCCCAGATTCCACATCTTGCCTTCCATGCAACCAAAACAAAATTTTCCATCAGACTTTTTACTCGCTGTCCTCGATACTTTTTCACCTATTAGGTGAGTTTATGCTAATTTGAAGCATCACACCTCCCCAATCCCTGTAATCGCCACCTTCTTCCCAATACCCAATCCTGGTTTTATCTCACTTTACGCACTACTTTTCTCACCTCAAGCACCTTTTTTGCATTGTCGTTCCTAATCAGACACAACATTGTAGCCCCGGTTTGTTTTGACACTTCTTCCACTCAGGGGCTCTCTTAATCAAATTTATCTGGTTTGCATACAGTGTCCCACCGGACATCTATACATGTATCCACATTGATTATTAACTGCTTTGTGTTTTTTTAAGGGTTATCAGTATATATGTATTCATACAGCAATTCTGAAATTATTGTTGATGTTGCAATCACCTTTAGGCATATTGCTGGCAAAACTCGCATTTTCTAAATGATTTCTTTCATACAGCAATTTATGTAAATTACGTTTTCATGTAACCCTTTTTTCTCGTGCAAATCATCAGCATTATCAGCATTTGCAATTGCTATTACTATAATGTTATCACATTTACGTTTAGGAACGTTCTATATCTGTTTTCAATTTCTTTTATGTCCATTACTCACCTCACAATCACGTGGTATAGGTGCTGTTTCTTATATGGTCCGCCAATGTTTGTAGCGTTGTCATGTGATCAAGCCACTCCGGTGGTGAAACGCGTTATGGCCGACAAATAAACGCTGAAGGATTTGCACCTAATCTGGGTCCGTGTCTGCTTGCCTCGTCTAGCTACCTGCCAGAGTCTTCCGTGGGTAGCGGTCTTTTGGAGCAGTTATCTATATATATATATATATATATGCCTAGGTTATGTACTTTTCCTCTACAGGATTCTTTCATATATCCACAGATACCAAAAAAACAAGTGCATTTACCTGATTTTTTATTAAAGATTTACTATTTACAATTAGGAATGAATTAAAAAAACAACCAGTACGGGTCAAGATTTTCTTTTTTTTTTTTCTATTTTCTGGTTATATATCATTGAAAAAACAACAAGGGATGGACCGAATGTGGATCAATGTCACACATTCCCCCAGTCAAAAGATCTGGGCCCAAATCCATCGTTTTTTTGCACTCCACACCACCCTGGGTTAGACAATGGCGATATGCAAATCAGCTCTGACCCTGTTGCCCCATGGGAACAGTCCAGTCCGAACTACAAAAGCCATGTCCTTCCCAGAACGGAATCAAGCATCCGAGGACCGGACCGGTTTCGAGGTAACACCTCTCATCAGCCCGGCTAGCTTGACTCCAAGTGGTGTGGAGTGCCTGGGACCCACGTCTGGGCATCCCCAGCGCACTTAGGGCGGCAATTGCAAAAACAACAAGTGATGGACCGAATGTGGATCAATGTCACACATTCCCCCAGTCAAAAGATCTGGGCCCAAATCCATCGTTTTTTTGCACTCCACACCACCCTGGGAAGGACATGGCTTTTGTAGTTCGGACTGGACTGTTCCCATGGGGCACAGGGTCAGAGCTGATTTGCATATCGCCATTGTCTAACCCAGGGTGGTGTGGAGTGCAAAAAAAATGATGGATTTGGGCCCAGATCTTCGGACTGGGGTGAATGTGTGACATTGATCCACATTCGGTCCATCACCTGTTTTATTTAAATATCATTGAAGCCAATACATCAAAAGATATTCATTAAGCTTGCATCACAAAAAAGAGATGCTTACCGACAGAAAATAATACAAAACTATAAGTGCAGCTGAACCTGTCCTGTCTTGCAAAGCATAGCCTTTTAGACAGTTTGACCGAAATTGATTATGATTTTTCCTTGGGGCTGCTTTACTTTTGTGGCAAAGCCCTAATGCAAAATGATGTTTTTGGGCATTTTCTAACCATACAAACCGGCTTTCTCTGACTTTGTGTGGTTTACTGAATACAAAGTAATGCAACAAAGATCATAGCTCTTCCTTCAGTTACCGTGTGTTAGGCGATACATTGGCGGAACATGGGTGTTGCCATATAACCACTCATGTATTTTGAGGCATACGGATATTTACATAGACTTCAAAATGGTGTGCCTAACCAATAGATGCCTAACAAGGAGAACTTATTTATTTCTCCTTGTTATTTCCTTTTTTTCATGTGTACCACAATCTGCTGCACACATAGAAAGAGAAATATGCCTCTTACGGAGTGCGGTTTTTTGCAGGAAGATGTCCTTTCCTGCCTTAAAACAATCATGCCTGTGACACAGGCACTCTAGCACTATGGTGCAAGGGTGCCTGCCTTGGGGATAGGCAACACGCAGAGCACTATGAGAAAGCAGAAATGCTTCATACTTTTAAATATGGATCATTTCTGTTCTCTCAATTTCAACACAGCAAAGCAAGTTTCTTTGCAGCACTGCATTCTGTGAAAGAATATTAACTATGCCCCAGTTTGTTCTTACCAATTACTAACCCTTTCTGTAGTGGATTCTCATTTCTCAGTCAATGTCTTTTGGCATCTTTTGGATTTTTTATTTTTTGACACCAGAAAGAGCTAATATTGTGCCATTTATTCTGGGATGTTTTCACTCTCCTTCTACTTCTCCATCATCATTCTGGCTCTCCTCAACACCTCTGGAACAAAGTACTTGTGGGTCTTTTTTTAACACATGCCTCACTATTGTGTCCTTTCCTTTAAAGGAAGATGAATCCTTTTCCATCAGTTTCAAAATTCTCGAGAGCAAGTCCTCTTCCAGTTTTTCTTGTGGTGACCATGGCAAAGGAAAAATACAACACTGGTGGCTCCTCTTTGATCGTTGTCTAGCATAAGAGGGTAGCAGAATGGATAGCTAGAGCAAGAAATGTGTCAAGCAAAATTGGAAGTCTAGAAAGAATGGTTACATTGTGTGTGAAGTCTGTTTCAGTTTTTCATGCCATTAAGTGGAGTGATGTTAGCCTGCATATGAAGTTTGAAAAAATGAAGAGCGCAGAAAAGACTGCCTAGCAGTGCTCCATTGGAAAATTAGAAAGTCCAGCACCTTTGAGTCTCTTAAGACAGAGTGAGTAGGAGATTTCAATTCATCCTTTTCCTCACTCTCACATTCACTTCAGGGCCTTGTTTATACCCTGATGATAGGATCTCTGTTTCTAGCAGTCAATGCTGCTATTGGGCACTCCATGTCGCATCACTCAAGTCAATCTGCATTGAGTACATCGATGTAGTCAGGCTGCAACATCAAAATTCACATCACTGTCAATTACTTTTCTGTCAGTCAGGCTTTCTGAATCTGTTGTATTGCAGTTTCAGACAAAGCTATATGCAAGCCATTCTTGACGCTGTACCACATGGGAACAGTCCAGCCCGAACTGCCAGTCCAGGTCCTCCCTGGACCAGAAACATGCATTCTGAGACCGGTTTCAGGGTAACACCCCATATCAGCCAGGCTAGCTTGATTCCATTAGCAAAGTGAGCAAGGGACCCACATTGGGCATACCCTGTCAGCTTAGGGCAAACAAAGCAAACACAAGGAGATGATTGATTGAGTGCCGAAACTTTTCAGACACTCACCCCCATTCACAGATCTGGGTTAAATCTATCATCGTTCTTTAACTCACTTTGTCACGCCAGTTCAGACAAAGCTATTTGCAAATCATTCTTGACCCTGTGCCTCAATTTTATATATTTTTTACAGAGTTTTATATAGCAGGAACTTGACCCGAATCGGGTATCAAAGTGCCTTACATAGCACCAGTATCATTACAAGAGGACACATTCATTATTTTTTTTTTTTAGGCACTGGGAGATTAAGTGATTCGCCCAGAAGGTTAAAGACTTTGAGGTGAGTGATACAATGGTGTTGAGGTGGGGGTAACTCCATCCGCGGGTGGTTAAATCTCATCGAAGTTTTGTGACAATTTATTGTTGTTTTAGGTCACAACGAATCATGGTTGGGCCAATCAATTCATGAAACGGGAGACATTTTTTTGGTGGCTATTTCCACGATAGTACCGTTACTAGCCTTGATGGGGTTGTGAGTATATGGCTTCGCATAAAATAATAGGAGGACGGTTTTGCTGAATATGAGGTGAGTGTGATGCTTGAAGCAATTAATTTAGACTTTGGCACAATAGGGACAGAGGTTGAGCCTCATCTGATGGGGTTTCTCGTTGTAGACTTTAGCTTGCACTGTAGCAGGGATGGAAAGAAGGATTTATGGATGAGTTGTAGCTGACAGGCAACTTGGATTTTTTCTATGTGGAACTGTTTATATGGTATAGCACCAGACCCTGTAAAGAACTTATAGAGGCCCGGATATGATTGTTATGAGTGGTGAGTATATCAGGGTCATCCAAAAGAGCCCCAGTTATTTTGCAGAGTGAAATGGAATCTATGTATGAATTTATGTTGTCTTGATTTTTCTAGTCCTTTTGATTGCCTATACCCAGTTTTGAACTTGCGAACTTAGAAGACGGATACCAGTATTGTGGTCTTGGCTCTGTGTGGGACACGTAGGTGAATGTACAGACTGTTGTTTTACTGAGTCTTAGGAAAGTGAGAACCCACCCATTAGGGGTCATGGAATGGTTAGCTCTTTCTACAAGAGAGCCTTTTGGATTAAGCAATTTTTTAACATGGTTACTGGTGTAGGTATCAACGAATGTACAACTTTTGATATATTTGGTAGGTCCCGACAACTACACAGAGGATGTGTGTGACAGTTTACTTAGATCCTTGAGAATATTTCTAGGTGGGTATTAGATACTTTCAGAAGTGTCACATTTTTGCCTTCTTGTGTATTATCCAGCAAAACTCTAGATAGACTAATCGCAGTCTATTTCTAATTGTGTATTGTCGTTGGGAATTTGTTAGCGAAAGGACATTAATTTAATTTTGCCATCATATGTACAGTTGGACGGGGCTATTAGGGCTCTATTACGTACACTCCAAACTATGACTGATATGTACAGTAGCTTTTGACATAATGGTTTACTTTACTCTTGTGCTTCCTGGAGTTGAATCGTACTTATTACTTCTTAGGACTGGGGATTTTCTACAACGCAAAAGCAGAGGCGGTGCTCCTTCGACTTCTGCTTGTTGATTCCTACGTTTATGGTAGGTTTATTTGTGTTACATATTAGAGTCATGCTTT
This sequence comes from Lissotriton vulgaris, assembly GCF_964263255.1. Lineage (NCBI taxonomy): Eukaryota > Metazoa > Chordata > Amphibia > Caudata > Salamandridae > Lissotriton > Lissotriton vulgaris. Next base: position 273,053,460 of record NC_141695.1, on the reverse strand, counting down.
CACTATTGGCATGCTCACTATGGTCTGGTTGTTTTGGGATATTACATCTCCAATTATTGTTTTATTTCCATCTTAGGTGCACTGAGTGTTTACACATGTGCTTGGTTATTCACTTCTTTGATTATATTTGGTGGTTTGGGTCTCTCATCTATCTTTATACACATATATGTTGTATATATCTAACTTATATATTTGGTTATACAGAATATCTAGATAGGTGTGCAAAATTAAAAGAAATGTAACTACTGGATATGTATAGTCATTTGGTTTATCTTTGTGTGTAATATAAGTACACGTTTGTATTAGTATATGTCGGTTTTGTAGTTTCTAATATGAATATTGTTATAGGTCTACATGGTATGATGTTGTGTTTTATGGTTGTATGTTGTGTATATAGTATACTTATTGTTTTATGTGTGACATTCCAGCCTTGAAAAAGTCTAAGCAAAGACGAAACACGTGTCGGCTAATCGTGTGCTGGGAATTTTAATACTTTTATAATATGAATAAAGACTACTGAACATTATGAAGAGTGAACTTTCTAGACTTCTGTTTCTGATCGATATTGTTGTGTCTTCTTCTTTTGTAGTTTAGGGTTATATATACCCATTTACCATTACTAAACAAGGATAAACGGTGTGCTGCAGGCTTCGGTTTCAGTGTTCCAATTAGTGTCATATTTAGTTGTGCCGACAACACTGTTTGGTGGTAGGTGTTTGAGGTCAATCTAGCACCGCGCACAGGAATACAGTAGAATATTTTTTATTTTTCACCCTGAATCATTGTTAGACTTCTCTATGTTTAGTGAAAGTGCGGACGTTTCCCTGTAATGGAACACTACTACCTGTGAATTTATGTTAAATAGAATCACAGGATGTTCAGCATCATTGCTGAGAGTCGAACTGAGTTCCCCAGAGTCTAGGTCGACCGCCTTATGAGTTAGGCCATCTCCTGAACAGTCCAGACCGAACTGCCAAGCCATGTCTTCCCTAGACTGGAAACATGCATCCTAAGACTGGTTACGGGGTAACACCACTCAGGTGTGGCGGTCGGTCTTTCAAACTCCTCGCCCCTCAGAGATGGAATACTCTTCTTGTGTCCCTCAGAACCACGGGGAGTCTGCTCACTTTCAGGAAATGTTTAAAGACCGGGTTGTTTACCCAATAAAGTTATCCGGCCCTCCCACACCGCTGTCTAGTGATGGATCTAAAGTACCGGGACACTCTCCATGAGAAGCCGAGCGCTATAGAAAACCCCCCACATAACACAACATAACATAAGGCATGCTAGCTTGTATCCAGTGGCAAAGTGAGCAAGTGAGCCACGTCTGGGCTTACCCTGCCAACTTAGGGCGAACAAAGCAAAAACATGGAGATGATGGATGGAGCGCTGAACCTTTTGAGACACTCACCCCCAGTCAAAGATTTGGGTTAAATCTATCATCGTTCTTTAGCTAACTTCGCCACCCCAGTTCAGAGAAAGCTATATTCAAATCAGTCTTGACCCTGTGCCTCATGGGAACAGAGCAGCCCAAACTGCTAAGCCATGACTTCACTGGACCGGAAACAAGCATCCTGTGGTCAGTTTTGGGGTAACATCCTTCATCAGTATTTGTCACCCGAGTGGTAGGATATGCCCAGACGTGGGTCCCGTGCTTTCCATGCCACTTGAGTCAAGCTATCCTGGCTAATGAGGAGTGAAACCCTGAAACAGGTCCTGGGATGCTTGTTTCCAGTCCAAGGAGGACCTAGCCTGGGAGTTCGGGCTGTACTGTTTCCATTGAGCACAGGGTGAAGACTGATTTGCATATGGCTGGGTTCAAACTGGAACAGCATGGGGAGCTAAAACGATGGATTGAGAACCAGATCTCTGTAAAGGGGTGAATGTATGACATTGTTCTGCATTCTGTCCATCAATTGTTCTTTTTGCATGTGTCACCCCGATTGGGACTAGTGTGCCCAATCGTGGGTCCCGTACTATCCATGCCACTGCATTTAAGCTACCTGGCTGATGAGGGGTGAAGCCACAAACCCGGTCCTAGGATGCTTGTTTCCAGTCCAGAGAGGACCTGGCCTGGCAGTTTGGGCCGAATGTTCCCATTAGGCACTGGGGCAAGACTGATTTGCATATGGCTTGATTCAACTGTAATGACATGGGGAGAAAAAAAAACATGGATTTAGGCCTAGCGCTCTGTACTGGGGTGAATGTATGACATTGTTCTGCATTGCTCTGTATTCTGTCCATCAATTGTGAAATGGGTATGAGTGGGATGGGTATGCTCACACGTGGGTCCAGTGCCACTGGAGTCAAGGTATCCTGGCTGACGAGGGTTGAAACTCCAAAACCAGTTCTAGGATGCTTGTTTCCAGGCCAGGGAGGACCTGGCCTGGCTGTTCAGGCTGGACTGTGCCCATTGGGAGCAGGGTCAAGACTGACTTGCATATAGCTGGGTTCAAACTGGAATGGCATGGGGTGCTAAAAAACGGTGGATTTAGACTCAGATCTCTGTACTGTGGTCAATGCATGACATTGTTCTGCATTCTGCCCATCAATTGTTGTTTTTGCAACTAACACATACATCTGTATGGAATTTGCTATTAAGTAAACACAGCTTAACTCACAGAGCACTGTAATGGCTGTACACACAACACTCATATGAAAAAGGCAAGTAAAGAAAAAGGGATTCCACCTTTATAAGTTACAAAACATCAGAAGGCTCAGTGTGAAGCCACTTCGCCACTGGTCCGTTTTCCCCGCGCTAATTCTGCTCTTTGCTATTTGGGATACTTTGTACTCTGACCCCTGTAACGTTTAGACCACATAAGGTATCCATGCCAAATTTGTTTCCTTTTCTTCCAACATCATGGGGATTTTAAAGGTACCCAGAGTTTCTTGATTCCCCTGGAGGTGACCCAGAAATTAGCCAAAATACAGCTAAATGTTGTTTTTGTTGTGAAAAAAATCCTGCAGAAGAAAGTTTCTGTTTCTTTTCTCTGCAAATAGTATCAACAGAGGAATTTTGCTGCCAAAATCTCCATTGTCCCAGCTTTCAGGGACTGATAGACTTTTGTCAGAAAACCACATTTTATACACAGTTTTGACATTTTACTGGGACTTAGCCTATTTTTCCTACTTTTTGTTCTTTCAACCTCCTTCCAGTTAGTGGTAGAAATGGGTCTAAAAGCAATAATGGATCCTGAAAACCTATATATTTCTGAAAAGTAGACAACGTTTTAAATTGAGCAAGGGGTCATTTGTCTAGATCCTTCAACCTTTTTTAATGGACACTAACAGTTGAATATAAGAAAAAATGAAAATGGGTTGAAAAAAGCAGCAATTTGTGTTAGGATTTTTCTCAGTTTAGGAGTAGTAAAGTAGTCACTTTACTACTCCTAAACTGAGATAAACTCTAACGTTGAGACTTTCAGTATTCACAGAAGGCATTTAGGAGTCCTAACTTTACTACTCATAAACTGAGAAAAATACTAACTTTAAGACTTTCGGTATTCACAGAAGGCATTTCGGAGTCCTACAGTTAGGACTCCTAACTTCTGTGAATACTGAAATGATTAAGTGCCTTCTGTGAATACCACAATGAGTAAGTGCCTTCTGTGAATACCAAAATGGTAGTAAGTTTAGGATTTTGTCTTAAGTTAATTCTGTGAATCAGGCCCAGAGATTGTGCAGAATGGAATGGAAGAAATATAGCTTGTGAGGTCTCCGGACCACCAAGCATTGGTGAGTATCCAGTGGTGCATCTAGGTGTGAAAGTGCTCTGTCTGTAGGTGTCGTGGGGAGTGCATGAGGGGAGGATGGGACCTGTCTAAGGACATGTTGAGTATGCAATTGTAGTCCCAACTAATATCCATGGGTGTGCTGCATAGTGGGCCAGCATGCCTGTTAGGGTTACCCAGAATTTATCCTGATCAGTGTTTGGTGCATAAATACTACCCAGTAGCACCTGCTTTACTTTGTCTACTGCCCTGTGAAGTTCTTGGAATGGGACATCAGGAAGAATCAACACCATAGCCCATCGCACGAATGCAGAGTAGTTGGTGGCACAAAAGAGGTCCCTCCATTACCTGCACAACTTGTCTAGCTCCCCTGCAGTTAGATGTGACGCCTTCAAGAAAACTATCTGGGCCTTCTGGCGCTTGCTATAGAAGTAGACAGCATAGCATTTACGTGCAGTGTGCATGTCTCGGATTTAAATAGAGAGAAAGCAGATGTCAGCAAGCAAGGTCATGATGATGTGATAGTGATGTAAGGAAGCTGCATAAGGGTGTCCCTTCCCAGTACCAGAGTGCTGACCATCACATCGCAATGCCGTCCACTCGACATTTTGTTGAGGGTGTAGGAGAAAGTGAGGTGAGGAGGCAATGCAAGAATAGGGGTTGGATAATCCCGATACTGGGTCCTACAGCAATCTGTGGTATGCTCCAACGTAATGTGTGCAGCATGCTCTAGTGTATTGTTGGAGGGTGAGCTAGTCATACAGCCAAGACAAGGGGTGGTGAACTGCCTGTTAATGTCCAGAGTGTAAGGTCAGCATCGTGCCAAGGGTGCACTGATGCCGCAAAGCACTGCTAGCAGTCTGTAGCATAGATAGGTCACCGCGGACCAGCTAAATGAGAGTGTCTGCTGTCTGCAGAGTCAAACCAGGAGGTGTGGGCAAATCAGTTCTGGAGCTGCCCTAACAACCGAGGTCTTCCTCAGTGGTGAAGATGTGAGGACCTTTAGCATCATCCGTGGCTGCTGAGCCAGGCCCAATCAGCTATGATTTGTTCTAGGCTGGGGGAGCTGGTCCAGGCTGTCTGAGACAGTGGTTTTGCATTTTACATTTGGCTGAGTCTTTTTCTTGCGCCGCTGCTTAGTAGGAGGCTTCTGAGCGTACTGGTCAGTCAAGTCCAGTGAAGAAGAGGGTGGTGTCCTGAAAGATGATCCTGATGGGCGCTGGAAATAGTAATGAATACTGTACTCAGTATTGCTGAAGTCAATAATTAACCTCCAAGAAGGAAGAGCGCTGGTATTGTATGGTGCACATATTGTCGGGGGACAACATGATGTGCTTATCCTCAACCCACAGGAGCTACGTTGGCCTAGCAACAAAGAGCTCAGCATCCCTGTCTTTGAAATGGAGGAGCTTGTCAGCATTTGTCAGGGCGCGGAGCCCGGGGGTGTGAGTCTCGCAGGGACCGGCTGTGCCCACTCAATGGAAAAGATGGACATGAGGGCAGATGCCAGGGTGAATGTTTTAAACCAAGAGTCTAGGTACTCAACAGGGTAAGGCCCTTCAACTCCCTCCGGAAGCCCCAGAATGCGAACCTTGCTCCAAGTCCTCCAACTAGGTTACTCAATCCTGAATGTCTCAGATTGTCCTTTGCAAGTGGTCGTAGGGCAGTAAGGGCTTTCTCACCACCCATGACTGTCAGCAAGCTTGCGTTGGTCGTCCTTGAGAAAGCTGATGTCAACTGCCAGGGCTATTAAGCTATCCTCCATTATGACCCGGACTGCTCTATCGCTGCCAGCACTTTGTCTAACTTGTCGATGTAATAAGGTTCTGGGCTCCTTCCTCCTCACTCCACATGGGCTCGGGGGCAGTGAGGCTTGTCATGCAGCAGCTGGTGTCTGGACCCTATTGGCTGAGCGCAGTCTGCACATGGTGCAGCGTGTCGGCACAGCCCGGAATATGGGCTCAGGGGGGAGAGATGTGTGGTGACGCAGTTGATTGATACACCTCAGATATCTGCTGTGATGGGCTTTGGCTGGCTTCCGAAGGTCCACATACTGGGGGTTATAGTTGCAAGCTGCCCTGTACCATGGCTAGTGGGATCAGAGGTCAGTTTTGGAGGCTGAAAGCAGTGTCATGCCCAGGACGTGCAACTGATGAAGGGTCTGGACCGAGGTCAATGCCTCTATCCAGGTTGACGCAATGCATGTGATTCAAGTGAAATGTCAGGTTCTTCTGCTTTGAGGGCCGATGTGCACCACCACCCAGGGCTCTCCGTAAATGGCGGTGTGTCCAGCCGGTCCTCAGAGACCGCTCCGATTGGGGCTCAGCAGTAGAGGTCCACAAGCTGACCCCACCTGCAGTCCAGTAGGAAACCTGGTATCTTGGGACCCAGGCCTGGGTGAGGGAAGTCACAGGGGCCAAATTGCAGCAGCCAGGGGACGCACGGTCTCAGCCCCCCAAGGAGTGCGCTACCTTCGGAAGCTTGTTTCCGGTCCAGGGAAGGCATGGCTTGGCAGTTTGGGATGGACTGTTCCCATGAGGCACAGGGTCAGACTGATTTGCCAATGGCCAAGTCTGAACTGGGGTGGCTGAGTGGGCTAAAGAACGGTGATGGATTAAACCCAGATCTGTTGACTGGGTGTGAGTGTTTAATTGGTTCAGATGCTTCGTCCATCACCACCCCCTTTTGTATAGCTTTGTTCGCCATCAGTTGGCAGGGTATGCTCAGGCGTGAGTCCCTTGCTCACTTTGGCACTGGATTCAAGCAAGCCGGGCTGAAGACAACTGAAATGCCAGAAACCGGTCCTCGGAAGCTTGTTTCGGGTCCAGAGAAGGCATGGCTTGGGAGTCCGGGCTGGACTGTTCCCATGAGGCACAGGGTCAGACCTATTTGCATATGACCATGTCTGAACTGGGGTGGCTGAGTGGGCTAAAGAACGGTGATGGATTAAACCCAGATCTGTTGACTGGGTGTGAGTGTTTGGTTCAGATGCTTTGTCCAACACCATCCCCTTTTGTACCGCTTTGTTCGCCATCAGTTGGCAGGGTATGCTCAGACATGAGTCCCTTGCTCACTTTGCCACTGGATTCAAGCAAGCCGGGCTGAAGACGGCTGAAATGCCAGAAACCGGTCCTCGGAAGCTTGTTTCCGGTCCAGGGAAGGCATGGCTTGGCAGTTCGGGCTGGACTGTTCCCTTGAGGCACAGGGTCAGACTGATTTGCATATGGCCATGTCTGAACTGGGGTGGCTGAGTGGGCTAAAGAACGGTGATGGATTAAACCCAGATCTGTTGACTGGGTGTGAGTGTTTGATTGGTTCAGATGCTCCGTCCATCACCATCCCCTTTTGTACCACTTTGTTCACCATCAGTTGGCAGGGCATACTCAGACGTGAGTCCCTTGCTCACTTTGCCACTGGATTCAAGCAAGCCGGGCTGAAGATGGCTGAAATGCCAGAAATCTCCTCGGGGCCATGGTAGGCACCAGTAAGAGATAGGAAGAGTCAGGGCCCCTACCAGCAGCCAAGCAGGGATCCCTATGTCCTGGTATTCAGGTGCTGGTAGGGTGAGAAGAATGAGGGTGCAGGATAGGAGCTGTTGGGAACAGGCCCGGCCCCTTGGTAGTGTCCCCTGTGCCTTAATGCTTATGGCAACGTAAGGGGCCAACTGCAGCAGGGGCCTCCTCTTCTTGGGCCCGGGAATGCACTGAAAGAGGCAGGAAGGGTGTCGGGAGAAAGGAAGAGGCAGGACCACAGGTCCATTGCCGGACTGGGAACCATTACCAGCCCTGGCAAACTGCTCGACCGCCCCCCCCACTCGGGGGGGGGGGGGTTGGAGGTGCCACCGAGCTCTTTGCCTGACCGGTTTTTGGCCGATTTTGCCGCTATGCTGCCAAAACAGTCCTGTAACAAAAATGGCCCCCAGGGGCCCAAAACTGGCCCCCACCTGTGCACCACACAGGGGGATTGCCCAGTGCCTACCATGGCCAGTCCAGCCCTGCACAGGTCTCCCAACAGCTGTATCCTCTCAGTGGCCCAGCGCTGCAGCGTTTCCCCTCTAGCAGGCCAGCAGAGGTCAGCTCGCTATCAGGTCCAGAGTCAACTTCGTGGTGTGTGGGAGAGTCTGTGGAGGGGCAACGAAAGGCAGGGCCCCAGCTCTCCCGGGAGTAACCCCTACCACTGTACCTCAAGTATGGCACAATTTCAGGGTCCGGGCATGGGGTCTGAGCCTCTGACTCTCCGCCCCAATGCGGCACCTATCACCTGCAGTTGTACAATGTGTACTGATGTCAATGTTCTGGCAGGAGATTCCAGCACTGCTCTCTGCACCGTGGAGCATCAGAGGGATTCGGCTCAGCAGGCAGATAGGAAATACTGAGGGAATCACACAGGGTAGGCCAGAGCTGAGGCTGCCGTTCGGGAGTTCCCACTTCCTCTCCATCGGGACTCCGAAGTATGTCAGCCCCCACATTCACCGCTACCTCGGCAGGGGGCCGATAGTGTGGTACTGGGTATAGTGGCATTTCCCCGAGGCTGGTCTACAGGGTGGACCCTGCGACAGGAGACATGGCCGTCATGCAAAGCTCCTCTGTCCACCGCTAACTTTCTTCTGCTCTAGATGGACCTCGCTGTAGGGGGCCATTTCCCACAGTGCTCCACATGGCCACCTTCAAGGGTCTGGAATCACAGCTTCCTGCTGATCTCCAGGGAAGAGTTACACCACAGCCAAGCAGGATGAAGGGGGCTGGGTAGCCGCAATGAGATACCACACTGTGCCAGCATCTTGCAGTGCCAAAAACAATGGTACAAGGAACCCAGCCTGGGGGCAGCAGGTCTTCTGGTGCTCTTTGCAGTGTTATCTCACCCCAACAGTGTACCAGTGGCCAGGATAGATACCGATAGGCAAGCGTGCACGTGGAGTTCAAGAAACCATATCTGTCATCTTGACTGGCTCATCCACGCCCCCTGTGTTACAGTGATTAATGTTATGTATCTGTGAGGACTATGTGTATGGATACATTTTAGTACTGGACATGTGTGCTAAAAGACTGTTGATGTAAATAGATAATGTCACATTCAGACAGAATTGTTTTAGCTTTACGAGATTGAAATTAACCAATGATCTGTCTGAAGTAAAAGTTGACAGATACTTGTGAGAAATATGTTTTCCTAGCTGATCTATTATATTGTCATACTTTTTAGTGAACTTCCCCATATCTTCCTCATTTGGAAATTTCAATGTGGTGACATCATCAGGCTGTGTCTAATTCCGAAGTGGCCATGGATTGCTTCTGGAAAAGTCTGTCAGAATTTGAGCCTACAAATCTATAACGAAGCCCGCTTGCACAGATGATGGAAGTTGCTACAACTCCAATGGATTTATTTCCTATTATGTTGTTGTTCTTTTCCAATATGTGTGGCATCATGTGCTCCAACACAATGTGGTGGTGACGACAGACCATGCTAGTTTTCTTTCACATTACCTATATCCATAATTTGTGAGAACTGGATGTAGCAGAAAATGTGTACCATCATTTTTTAACACAGTGCTAATGGCACACCACTGACATATGAATGTGACATCCCACCAGATGCAGCATGAAAGGATTGGAAGGGACCTGTGCTTACAGATCAGTAGTACTGCCCAGTTTAGTTTTCTTTGTCTAGTGATACTGGATACCTTTTTGTGAGGTATTTGATTTTGCTCGAGATGGTGAAGTGCACACATTTTCTGTTGCCTATTTCATTTGGATTTTCAGATGTGCCTCTTCCTACCATGTTAAAGACACATATGCACATGACATATGTGGTCACTAACACAGATTGTTGAGTGGGATATCTGCTTTTGCTGATTGTTTCTAAACATGACAATCTATTGTTAGTCACTATAGAATAAAGATAGTCAGATACAGTACATCTGTTTGTCTATCTTGTGTTGGAATGTCTGAGAGAATTTGTTGCACTATATTTACAATTAACATGTACATGTTGACCTAATCCAGCTTAAACTTTCATCAGCGATATCATATGCTAATTGAATCATATATTGCTAGATGTAGATTATACCACTTGAGATAGTATTTTTGTGTTAAGTGTATTTGTTGCAGTTGCTTTGGTGCTTACTAAAATGACAAATAATGATACATGAAGAATAAATACAATGGGATGAACTTGTCAGTGTTGGTGGATGAATTCTTTGGGATCAAAGCCACATTGAATGGAGTCCAAAGTCTAACACACTCATCCCATCAGATGCGGTCATTGTGGATGAATAGTCAACAAAGTGAAGGGTTAGCACACAAAGAAGGAAATCAGGGGCACCGGTTTTAATTGGTGGTGGTGTGTGTATTGCTATCTGACCCTCCTGGTTGTTTTCTTGGACACCCTATACCATGTCCTGTAGAGGGATCCACAATTGCAGGCTCCGGGGTTACTGAGGATTCTCCGCCTGACACACCGTCACTCCCTGTGGCTGTCTCAGATGCTGAAGTGACAGATGTAGTTGGACCACAGGTAGGGGTCGTTTTTTTGTCCAAAAGCCTGGTGGAGGGTGGTACTAATGTTACTCAGCACCCAAATGACCTCATCCATTTGCTTATTTTGTCTTTTAATTTGGAGGTATAGAGACACCTTCAGTTGTTTAATGTTCGAGAGTTACTGATACACCTGGCTCATTGCTCCCTGGTACCCCTCATAGGTACCCATTACTCGGGCAAGGGTGGGCTGGACATCCATGCCACCAGCTGTTGACATTGTTTGCCCACATTTGCCCTCTCACCACCACTACACTGACAGACTTGCACTGTTTGTGCCTGCACACTTGCACCAGCTCTTCTATCCTCACTGAGCAGGTTTTGACTTCTCAACAGGAGATGTTGTGGCCCATGCTGGATTGTGTGGTTGTTGGTTTAGGGGTCAGCTGTGGTGGTAGATGTTGCAGTCAACCCAGCTAGACTCACTGGTGCTGTCTGCCCAGCCAAACCTGACGGGCCAGGTTCCTCCTCCATGTCCAAGTTTGCAGGAGATTCATCATCACTGGAGGTTTGATTCTGGGCTGGAGTCTGATGCTGGGTGATTTCCTCATTCTACTTTGATGTGTTCTAGATCGACCTGTTGATATAGAGACTACATAGTTATTTATGTAAGTCTACTATGTACATAAACATGAACACAATGAGTGAACGCCTGAATTAGGAAACAGATTTAGATGGGAACATTAATTTGATTCAATGGCAAATACATAGTTCCCTTTAGGTGCATAATTTAAAAAGCACTCCACACATATTTACATACACACAATCATAAGTCACAGGTGCATAAATTGACAGGATATCGAAACACTTATAAATTAAATTTAATGATACATTTCTTGAAAACAAATACTTCCCCTCATATAGTATTTGCGGTTGCCAAATTTATAGTGGCCATGTGGCAGATCAGGAGAAAACTGTTAAAAGCCTGACCACCAAAGGACAGAACACTGATATGACTGTAATGGCAATCCACCTCTTGAATACCAAAGGGATTTGATTCTCTCCTCTTTTTCTTTTCTCTTTCAAAGTAATGTTTTAATATAATGTGGATGTTTTTACGATGTATGTTTTTATATGTATCTTTTATGGTCTAATTGGCCGAAATAAAGAATTTTTGGATTGGATTGGATACATTTCTTTGTCACAAAAACATCAAGTGAACAATTACTAAAAACATGGCTCATACTCAATTCATAAACTATACATCGGAAAGGAGTTCGAAAAGACAAACACATGTGTCATTAAGTCCATTTATTTGTAAAAGTACATCCACTAAACATCATGCAAATTGTCAATTCTTTGTTAGAATGTAGTTCCACATTACAAATTTAATGAAAACACAATGCATTCACATTTGGAATGGCGCCAGTAATGGACTCATTATTTCCTGTTCAGGAGTCCATGGTAAATTCAGTCTAAGTAGGCAGACATGTGTTAGAGCATAGCATTCTGTGTACACTGCTCATTAAATTTGAACTTACCCTCTATAGGGAAATGGAGGTTGACAAGTGATTATTGAGGAACATCACAGGTGCCTTTTGGTGAGAATACAAGGCCTGTAGATAATCGTGGTCAGTGAAAAGACTCCTCCTACCACCTCTCCCTCACCAATAGCTCCCTGCCTGTGAGGTGGACGTTCAGTTGGGAGATGGCCGACACAGGTGCATGTACTTTGGAGTACAAGGCCTGCAGGTAATTGTGGTCAGTGCAAAGACTCCTCCTACCAACCCTCCCTCAACCAGTAGCTCCCTGCCTGTGAGGAGAAGTTCAGTTGAGAGATGGCTGACACAGGTGCCTGTAGTTTGGAGTTAAGAGTACAAGGCCTGAGGGTAGTTATGGTCAGAGCAAAAACTCCTCATCCCACCCCCCTAAAACAATAGCTCCCTGCCTGTGAGGGGAAGTTTAGTTGAGAGATGGCTGACACATATTTCTGTAGTTTGGAGTTAGGAGTACAAGGCCTAATGGTAGTTGTGGCCAGTGCAAATACTCCTTCTCACCTCCGTACCAATAGCTCCCTGTCTGTGAGGTGAAGTTCAGTTGAGAGATGACTTAAAGAGTTGCCTGTAGTTTTGAGTTAGAAGTAGAAGGCCTGATGGTGGTTATAGTGAGTGCAAAAACCTCTTCTCCTAACTCCAAACAATAGCTCCCTGCCTGTGAAGGGAAGCTCAGTTGAAAGATTGCGGACACTAGCGCCTGTTAGCTTAGAGTTAGGAGTCCAAGGCCTGATGGTAGTGGTGGTTATTGCAAAGACCCATCCTCCCATTTCCCCTCGACCAATAGTTTCCTGCCCATGAGGGGAAGTTCAGCATAGAGATGGCTGGCACAGGTCTGCAGTTTGGAGTTAGGAGTACAAGGCCTGATGCTAGTTGTGATAAGTGCAAAGACTCCTCATCAATCTTAACCTGGTGGTATGCAGCACGCAAATCCAAAGATGAAAATATGGGAGCACCTTTTAACTGCGTAAGCATTTCCGAAAAGTGGGCAAAGTTCTGAATTTAGCGAGGGATCATTTGTGTGGATCCTCCAAGGTTTTTTTAATAGAAACTAACAGTTGAAAATAAGAAAAATTGAAAATGAGTTGTAGCCATTTGTGCCTACATTTTCTGGGCTCACCTGTAACTTCTTCTAAGTATGGCAGATTTTTTTAAGCAATATACCGGTAAATCTGCTGTACCCTTTCTGTTGTAGGGATATATAGGACTTTTAGATCGACCAAGAACCCGAAGAACCCAGAGCTAATTACTGAGAAGCGGCTTGCAGAGTTTTTTCATTATGTACGGGGTATATAGCAATTCATTTGGTAAAATATAAAGAAAGAAAAATAGGTATCAAGGACACCTATGTATTTACGAAATGGGAACAGAATATAGAGTTTAGAAACAGTAGCTATTTGAACATCTCCAAAATTTTGGGTACCCATACTAGCATGTGAATTGTAGGCAATGTGACGTATTTTTTAAACATTGTCTTACATTTGGAAGGCAAAAGTTCATAGAAAGTCAATAGGTAATAACAGTGGCTCTAACATTCTGAGTTCCAATAAGTCTCCCGATAAAAATTGTACCTCACTTGTGGATGTAGGCCTAGTTCCCACAGCAGGAAACAGCCAAAAATGCAACGTAGACCCACAACATTTTTACTGTGAAAACCGACAATTGTTTTGCACAGTGCCTAGCTGTGTATTTTAAACCCTAGCTCAGCCGGCACCTAGGGAAACCTGGCAAACCTATATATTTCTGAAAACTAGACATCCAGAGGAATCCAGAATTCTGTTATGCAGAATCCCTTGCAAACCTCAAACTTTGTCAAAAAAATAATTTTTTCTCACATTTCTGTGACGGGAAGTTCTGGAATCCAGTGCACAAAACTCCACCCCGCATTGCCCAATGTCTTCCAATAAAAATGGTACCTCACGTGTGTCGGTAGGCCCAGTACTTAACAAAGGAACTGGCCAGAAACGCCACGTGGACAGACCGCATTTTTACTGTGAAAATTGACCCTTGTCTAGATGTGTATTTTGAACCCTAGCTCTGCCAGCAAACAGGGAAACCTTGTAAACCTATACATTTTTGAAAAACAGACATTCAGCAGAATTCAGGAATGGGTGACTTTAGAGGGTCTCATTAAGTTCTGCTACGCAGAATCCCTTGCAAACCTCAAACTTTGTAAAAAAAAAAGAACATTTTTTACACATTTCTGTGATGGAAAGTTCTCCAATCAGCGAGGATCCACAAAATTCCACCCACCCTGCATTCCCCAAAGACTTCCAATAAAAATGGTATCTCACTTGTGTGGGAATGCCTAGTGCACCAACAGGAAACTGCTCAAAATGCAACTTGGACACACCACGTTTTTACAGTGAAAACTGACCCTTTTTTTGCAAACTGCCTGGAATAGATTGAGAACCCTAGGTCTGCTGGCACGTAGGGAAACCTAGCAAACCTATACATTTCTTAAAACTAGACACCAAGGGCAATTCAGGAGATGGTGACTTGTGTGGCTTTCACTAGGTTCCATTACCCTGAATCCCCTGCAAACCTCAAACTTTGTAAAAAAAAAAAAAGAAATGCTCCAAATATTTCTGTGATGAAAAGTTCTGGAATCTAAGTTGATCCATAACATTCCACCCACCCTGCATTCCCCAAAGTTTTACAATAAAAATAGTACATCACTTGTGTGGGTATGCCTAGTGCCCGTGACAAGAAAGGGCCCAAAAAAGCAAAGTAGTCACACCACACTTTTACAGAGAAAACCAAGACTTTTCAATCAAAGTGCCTAGCTGTGGATGTTGAACACTAGCTCTGCCGGCACCTAGGGAAAGCTAGAAAACCTATGCATTTCTGAAATCTAGACACCCATAGGAATCCAGGATTGGGTGACCTGAGTGGCTCTCACCAGGTTCTGTTCACCAGAATCCCTTGCAAACCTCAAACTTTTTCCAAAAAATTATTTGCCTCACATTTCTGTGATGGAAATTTCTGGAATCTGCACGGGTCCACAAAATTCCACCCACCCCGCATTTCCCAAAGTCCTCCAGTACCAGGAGACTGAGGGGAACGCTCGTGGTATACCATTTGTGGCAGCACGGTTATCCTATGCTAAAATATGCAGAAAAGTTGATTTTTTTTGATAAATTTGAGGTTTGCAGGGGATTCTGGATAGGGAAATGTTGGGAGATCCACTCAAGCGAAACCTCCATGGACTCCACTGAGCATCTAATTTTGAGAAATGTGTGGGTTTAGTAGGTTTACCTGAAAGGCCGCCGAGCCCGGGGTCAAAGGACCAGGTGCCCCCCTTGCAAAACTAGGTCATTTTGTGATAGGTAATTTTGATGTCTCTTGAATATGTTTTGGGCCCTTTCCTGTTGCGGGTACTTGGCCCACCCACACGAGTGAGGTACCATTTTAATTGAGAGTCCTGAGAGAATGCTGGGTGGTAGGAAATTTGTGTCAGCCCAGAGATCCCACAACTTTCCCACACAGAAATTTGAGAAGAATTATATTTTTTCAGCTATATTTGAGGTTTGGAAGGGATCCTGGGTAGGAAAACATCGGGAGGTCCATGCAAACCATAACTTCCTAGATTCCCCAGGGTGTCTAGTTTTCAGAAATGTGAGGTTTGGTATGTTTCCCTAGATGGTCGTTGTGACCAGGACCAAAAAAGCAGGGGACCCCCTTGAAAAACCAGGTTGTTTTGTGGTAGATAGGTGGGCACTTGTGTTTTTCATCCCAAGTTGGCAAACATCTATGGGAACCTAAAAACCCCAGACATTGCTAAAAACTAGTCACCTGTGGGAGGCCAGGAAGGTGTGGCTTGCGTTGATCTCCCTCAAATTTTACTTCCCAAAATTTGCTGTAAACCTCACATTCAGTGAAAAAGTCAAATGTTCCTCTTATATCTGTGTGGGAAAGTAGTGAGATCACTGCACGGCACACATTTCCTACCAGTCAGCGTTCCCCTCAGTCTCCCGATAAAAAATTACACCATTCTTGTGTGGATGGGCCAAGTGCCTATGACATGAAAGGGCCAAAAATATGTTGAAATTGAGGGGGGCCCAAAGAGGGTCTTAAAATGCAGTTTATTTATACGTATTTAGGCTGATGCTACTTTGGGAAATTCACACAAGTGAGGTATCATTTTTCTCTGGAGACCAAGAGGAATGCTGGGTAGTAGGAAATGTGATCCTGCATGGTGATACTACAAGTTATCCACACAGAAATGTGAGGTAAATGTGACTTAATAAGTACATTTGAGGCTTGCAGGGATTCTACATAGGAAAATGCTGGGGGACCCTTTGAAGCCACACCACTAGCCAAGAGTCAGTACATGCACACAACCATCCACACACACCACCAGCAAAGCCGCATCCGCACACACTGCCAGCCAAGCACCATCCATGCACACTGCCATCCAGGCACCTTCCATACACACCACCAGCCAAATGCTATCAATGCACACAGTCAGCCAAGCAATGTCTACGCACACAGCCAGCCAAGCACCACCCACGCACTCCACCAGCCAAGCAACATACCCACACACTACAACCAAGCAGGGCCAGACTGGGAACAGCAACCAGCCCTAGCAGATTTCTGCTTGACCGGCCCTGGGGGTTCTAGTAAAAAGCACCGCTCCCACTTTTGTTTACAGGGGCCGGATATTGCAGCACTGCTTCAAAACATGCCCCCAGTGACAAAACCACCAACCATTGCCAGAAAACCGGCCCTCACCCTTCCGGCCCACCAGGGAAATGCCCAGTGCCCACTAGGCCAGTCCAGCCTTCAGCCAAGCACCATCCATGCACACAGCAAGCAAAGCATTGGTCCACATACACTGCCAGCCAAGAACCACTCCGCTCACACTACCAGGCAAGGGCCAATCTACATACACCATCATCAACGTGATTCCACCCACACCATCAGCCAAGTGCAGGTACAGACACACCACCAGCAAAATGTCAGCCAAAGGTCAGTACATTCAGGCCTTCAGTCAAACTCCAGTTTACACACACACAATCTCTCCCTGGTTTCTAGTGGTTCTCTGCCCCTGCTTGGGTGTAGATGAGAAAAAAACAGCCAAAATGCGTGGCTAAAAAATGGGAGCAACCCTTGCCTATTGGAATTCTCACTGACATGCCCAAAAATATTTCCCTGGTGCCTAGTGTGCTTTCTTCCCCTCGGGTAAGCGCAGATTAGGGACTATCGCCCCCATATGTCTCCCAAGGGAGTCAGGAAGACTGAGACAATTTTTTGGGGGTGGTGGAAGTAGTGGCATGCCCGTTTTGGGCTGCCCTCACTTCTACATATAAAACAAAGCAGTCCCTGGTGCCTGGTGGGCTTTCTGCCCCTTCGGGGGACAGATCAGGGGCTATTGCCCCCATCTGCCTCTCGGGGGGCAACAGAAAGACTGTGGAATTATTTTGGGAAACTGGGGGCATTGGCATACTCATTGTGAGCAGACCCCACCCCTAAAAACCATAAACAAATTATCCCTGACATCTAGCCCCACCACCCAATTACAATGAAAAAACTTCCCTGGTATCTAGTGGTCCTTCTGCCACACTGGGGCCTCCCGGGGCTACTTCCCCCATCTGCCCCCTAGGGGGACGGAAGACTGTAATTTTGTGGGGGTGGGGGCATTAGCTCCCCTTCTTGAGCAACCTCCACCCCTAAAGGCAATGGAAAAATATTCCTGGAATCCAGTGGGTTTTCTGTCCCCCCGGAAGGCCGATTGGGGGTTACTGCCCCCATCTACCTGCACGGGTGATAGAAAGACTGGTTACTGCTTTTTCTGATGAGGGGCAGCAAAGGCCCTCCCTGGTGTGTTGTGGGTGGATCCCTGCATGGAGATCGCCCTCCTGAGGTGATCCCCAAACAGATGGGTACAATTAGAGATGTGAGATTCTTTCCTTTCCAATGATACGTCCCCTGACTTTCCATGTGCTCAGGGGACTGAGATAGCCCCCTGAGCACGTTGAGAGTGTAACTGAAAAGTTAGGTTTCACTGAAATTACATCAGTGCGACGTGCTCACTGATCGTCATTTCAGGGAAAGCATCTACACAGCCTAGGGAGATAGGGAAGTTCTTCCCCAGCTCCCGAGGATTTTGGGGGCAAAAAGAAATCCCTCTGGTGCCTGCACCAGAGGGATATCAATTCTCATGGGCGAGGACGGCCGGGAACGGTCCTGGGCACACCCCCAACATGGCGCGGGGCAGCTCCCGTCCGGCCTGAGCACGGAAGGGTTTAACTGGTTAGCATTACATGCCTGTTAACTACTTACTCTATTTATGGGGCATAGCTTAAGATGTTTACAAATATTATTGTTGCTGGGATGATGACGTAATGGGTATGCAGTTACAGCCTACATATACACATGTGAAATTTATATTTGTCATCTTATGTGCCGGTATACAGATTGCCAGCATTACTTACACATTTTATTTACTTTGGCTACTGTATATTTTACAAATGGATTAACATGCCTTTGGTGAATACTGTAATGTGTGCTAAGGTGAAATAGATAACTTACCAGACTCAATTCCATCAGGTATTCCAAACAAGCCCTTCCGGTGGCAGTGTGGCATGCACCTTCTCCTCCCAGGCAGTTCGTTGTAATGGTGACCCAGGGAGGGCCACCAACAGTCTTCTGTGTGGTCAGGGGATTTCTGTTGGCTAAGGCCTTGACCCTCTTCTTAATGGTGTGCCACCTCTTTCTGATATCATCCTTTGTGCGCAGGGTGCTAGCTACAGAGATCACTTTGTTGACTATCCTGTCCCACATCTGATTCTTCTAAATGACAGAAGTTTGTTGGACTTGGGTTCCAAATAACTATGGCTCAACTCTGATGATTTAATGCACCAGCACTGAAAACTCGGTGTGGTGGTTTCTTTTTTTTGACATTGTGTGATTTGATGGGTGAGAGAAAGAAATAAAAAGTGGTGTACAGGAAACTAATTACAACTAATATGTGTTTTGAATGGTGATATGAAAGAGAATGAATGTGTGTAAGGGCTGCATGCTGTGACACTAAAGAAAAGCAACACGGTCAGTCCTGCTCTGCTGAAGGATTGTAGCAAAGGATCATGGTCTGGTACAGTGTGTTTTCATAGTTGGATTGGTAGGTGTGTCTACTCTTTAAATTGACATCAGCTGTATGGTTTTGTCAACACATACTAAGGGTGTTGTTGTGATAGCGTAAGTTGCTCAGAGGCACACTTAACACAAGGCCTACAAACTGCCATGTAACTATCAAGACGTCGGAAGTATCATAATCTGCTTGGTGGTACAACAGATGCATTAGCGGAGTCGGAATCCCTATCGACAGCCTTTCCAACCCATGCGGTCAATTCAAAACTAACTCTGACTGCCGCTGTCGGACAATAGGCCTGTATGCATCATAGTTCGGTGGGAGTAGACACAGCAGACTCGGCGGTTGGAATCTCACGGACGGTCAATCCAACAGACGTGATGAGGCCCATAATGTTTAAACAACCAATATATTATCACATTTCCCACACAAAAGAAAATAATTAAATAAAACATGCTGTTATGTAGCTGCAGATATTCCTATGTATGCACTTAATAAAAAGTATAATCCAATGGCAAAATAGTTTACAAAAAGATTTAAAAAAACGAAAAATCAAAACAAATACACTAGAAATCCCTCGAAGCAATGCAAATTATCTAGGAACCATACAAAACCTGAAAAAGTGTTTAAATGAAGGAAACACTCCAGGAACCAAAATTGTTTCCTTAATAAAAAACTTGCATACACTCACAATTGTCTTAGAACACAATTATTGACAAAATCATGTTACGTAAATTAAAAAATCTACCTGCAAAGCATTTACATTTTCATAAATACATATACATAACAGTTAGTCATCAATATATATCTAACATAACACAATTTAAAACAGAGCAATACATTACAAAAATGTATGAAAAGCAAAAACCACAAACTAGTAAATAAGTGAAACACTAATACAATGAAACATACATAAACCCCACAAACAACTTTATAACTAGTTTGTACATCTCACTCCTAGGGACTCCCACCCTCTAAATCCATAACAAAACTTCAAAAAAGGACTTATTTGTTACGACGAACAGCAGGCCCTTCCTGCGACTGGTTTCAGAAAAATAGACAAAATATAACACAGCTCGATTACAAAACAGAAGGTAGTGGTACATAAAAGTGGCTGCTAAATAAAACTAAACAAAGAGTATCCTCCCTTAGAAATTAAATGTGGAATACATATTGTAAATGTGCTTAATGAATGTATACAAAAATGAAAAATATGATTGAACATGTAAAACATGTCAAAAATTGTTGTGATTAAATGCAAACAAATTGCAAAGTGTAAATTAAATAACTGATTAAATATGTAAATTACTTAATATATACTGGAAAAACATATGGTACAAGGTTACACAAATATATATAAAATAAGGAAAATGTTTTAAAAAATCTGTTAAACAAAGGAAAAAAAGTTGAAACTGTGTTGGATAGTATTGGAATATACTTTACATGTTTTTTTATTCTTAAATAGTTTTAAAAAATGCTTTATTTACTTAATGCTATATAAATATACATTTTTTTACTTGAAGTGTATATGATTCAAAATGTAAAAAAAACAATAAAAACGATTTTACGAACATAAATAAAATTGGAAAAATGTGTCATGTGTCCTTTTTATAAAAAATATATTAGTTACAAACATACAGCATTTGTTTTCTAATATTTCCAATCACCAACTATGCTACTAAAATAACACAAATTGTTTCTACCATATACTAATACAATTTTAATATAACATTTCAGAATAAAAAATCTAAACTTAAAGAATCACACTCTAATATAAAATAGTATCGAACATTTGTTGACACTAAAGGGGTGACATTTGCTATTCCCACTCCAATCTAACCTTGTTGGGGGAAGGCATTAGACACTAAAGGGGTAACATTTACTATTTCCACTCCAATTTAAAAACCCATTTGGGGAAGGCGTTGGACACTAAAGGGATGACATTTACTATTCCTGCTCCAATCTAAACCATCTTGGGGAAGGTGAGGACTCTATAGAGGTGAAATTTCCTATCCACACCGTGATGTAAACCAATTTAGTTAAGGTGCTGGGCACTAAATGGGTGTTTTCAAGGAGAAGGAAACGCAGATGTATATAAGGGGTCGTGGGTATACATTCTTTGTAAAGGAACAGGTGGTCCCTTAATTTTAATTTGTACTGAGCTCAGACATTTTTAAGGTGACTATAACAATAGTGAACAAATTCAGTCCCAATTTCTGGAAATACCAATACCATCAACTCATAGAACAAAAACATTTTCAATAATCATGGTACTATATATATAAACAATGTTTTGATCCCACTTATTGGTATGGACATCATCATCAGGGCAAAACCTATTTCAGAAAGGTGTTGGACATAAAGGGTTAGCAGGTACTATGCCAATTCCAATCAAAATTAATTTGGGGAAGGTGTTGGACAGTGAAGGGATGACATTTACTATTCCCACTCCAATGTATTTCCACTCTGATCAATGCAAATTTGGGAAAGGCATTGGACACTAAAGGGGGGGGGACATTTACTATTCCCACTCCAATCGAAACAAATTTTAAGAAGGCTCTGGAACCTAAAGGGGTGATATCCCCATTCCAAACTAAACTAATTTGGAAAAGGTGTTGTGCACTGAAGAGGTGACATTTATAATTCCCACTCCAATTTTGAAAAAATTTGGAGGAGTTGGAGTCTAAAGGGGTGACATTTACTATTTCCACTCTGATCTCTGCAATTTTGGGGAAGGTGTTGGACACTGAAAGGTGACATTTACTATTGTCACTCCAATCTAAACAAATTTGGGAATGGTGTTGGACACTGGACATTTACTATTCCCACTCCAATCAAAACATATTTCAGGAAGATGTTGGACAATAAAGGGGTGACATTTACTATTCCCACTCTCAATCAAAGAAGGCATTGGACTGTAAACAAGTAAAATTTACAATATCTACGTCAAACCAGACCATTTTACACAAATAATACAAACTAAACATTTAGGGCCTCTAGATGGGTACCGGAATGTGTGAATCCGATTCGGAGCCTATGTTTCCGTCATCATCCGCTCCGAACGATTAAGTACGATGCAAAGATCTCGTTCGCGTTGACTATATCATTTCCGGAACTCAATCCTGTCCGACTGACTCATTAGAAGACGAATCGTGCCGCGTAATGGAGCCAGATTCTTACAGAGTGAGTACGATGCACGATTCAGTCAGCTGTATCGCCTCTTGCTTAGTGAGACAAAAAGGCTGTTAGAATCGAACTTCAGGGTGCCCTAACAGGCCCCCCTTCACCCAGAGCCCATCTAATCGGTCACTTGGGTTGCCCACTGGTCCCCCCAATCCAAGCATGCACCGTGTGGTGGGCAACATGGGGTGCCCGCCACAGGGTGTACACTTTTCCCCACCCACTCTTTTTTGCTATGGGAGCCTGTGTATGCGTCAGTACATGAGCTCCCATAGAGTTCAATGGGAGGCAAAGTGTACCAAATCCGTCAGCATACGGCCGCATCATACTCGTTCGATCAGACTAGCACAGCACGACTCACTTGGAAAGCCCTCCGGATCCGAGTCGTGTGGAGGGTTTTCTTAGCGAGATGTTAATTGGGCTCTCAAAATACACGATCAATGCTTGGTACTCATGATAAGTTTTTAAATATATAGAAAACAATTCATCACTTTTATTTATTATTCTATTTTTTTTCAAAATTATTACTACTATTCATAAAGTTTAAACCATAAAATGATAAATAAAATCACTATACAAATTAACAATCTTGCGAAGTTTCCACTACTTCGCACTACGCGAATTGCACGTACCACAGTGCAAACACGCGTAGACTAGCGTAGTGCCGCAGTCATTTTTTGCTTGCTCGCGGTCCTCACTGTCAAGTTGGCGACCACTAGCAAGCAAAATGACTTACTCGTTCGCGATCAGCAACATCAAGTTGCCGATCGCGAGCGTGGAAAATAAACCTTCCAGCGAGATTCTCAACGTGGGGAGGTCAGGTTTTTCATTGTGATTGCACAGTCCCGGATTCTTGTCCGGACTGTGCCACCTTTGAAAACAGCATCTTTCTCAGTGCGAACAGGCTACTACGCAGTTCGCGTAGTGCTATGCGTAGCTCATGTAGTGCGAAGTGCACTTTGCGCAGTTTCGCTTAGCGCTACTTCACGAACTACGCCCAGCCCTACTTGGCACCACCTGAGATGGTTATCGGATTTCATGCTGAGTTTTTCAACCAGCTACACACCTATTTTTATAAAAACAGTAACAATACAGGTACACAACATAAAAAAGGAAGGAAATGGTTCAATAAGGAATGTAGGCAGGCTCATAGTTCCCTGGGGAAAGCATTTATGGAAGGTGATATGATCAAGGTTCGGCCTGCCAGGCAGAAATACAAGAAAGCCCTGGAGATAGCTTAGAAACTGTGGGACAATAATAGATGGCAGGATCTCAAATGTGCGTGTGAAAATAAAAACCATAAACAATTCTGGGATGTAGTAAAATGGGGCAGAGATGGACGCCCTGTAGAGCCAACAAATCATGTAAGACAAGATCAGTGGGTAAACCTTTTTCAATCGCAATACGCTTGCAGTACAGACGATAGAAATATGTCTGAGCTCTCACATACTTACTATGATGGCCCAGCTTTTAATGAAGTTGATGATGATATTGCTCTGGGCACTGTGTTGGGAGGTTAAGCTCCATGCCCTGATGGAATCCCTGCTGATATATTCCTACCCAATAAATCTAAATGGAACAGATATATTCTGATTTTAAAGAATGAAATCGCTAAAGGTAAGCCAGTTCCTTACTCATGGAAAGAAGCGGAGATAATCCCAATTTTTAAAAAGGAGGATAAGTCTTTGCCTGGGAATTATAGACCCATAGACTTAATTGACTCATTACAAAAGACTATGGGACGCCTCGTGCTAACCAAAATTCAGGGATGGATTAGTGAGCAGGAAATATTTTCACCTTTCTAGGCAGGTTTCCGCTCATGTATAAGTATTATTGAGACAATCCCGAGCGCACATACAACTTAAAAATAAACAATGCAGTTAGTGGAAGGACAACAAAATTTGTGCAAATCCAACGATGGTATCTTGTTTTTCTTTTAGTTGATAGTTCTATACAACGCAGCAAGCCAACACGTGTTTCATCAGAGAAACAGTGATCCCTGAATCTTCAGGGCTGGGAATGATACAAAACATGAACTGAGGACACGTGATGGATGACACAAATAAAAGGAAAACAAATGTCTGCACACATGCGAAGATTTACATCACCCGGCACACGTGGAGACCAAATTGGAAAAAAAGATAGGTAAAAGACCCATAACATGAGGTGACAGGCGTAACCCTGTGGTTACTGCCACTACTGATAAAAAACAACACACTGTTGAACTGATCAGGAGCTCAGAGCCTCGGTGACAACATTGCTATTTGGAATATTCTAATCTATTAAAATCATGTGAGTATGAATACAAGTCTAAAAAAACAATTGTTGTGCTGTGAACAGGTCTAGACAGGCCACAGGACTATTACAGATATGAAAATCACTGTGACGGAATTGAAAAAGCGTCAGTATCCTCATCATTAAAAATTGTCATTTTGGAAATAAAGCTCAAAGGAGAACTACGGTAAGTACTTCTACTGGTTACGAGACTGTGAAGGAATTTACATATAATGTAAATGGAAATACTGGGCCAGAGTATAATGACCATAGGTACCTGTCTGGAAAATTCCAAGCTGTGTGTAGTCTACAGAAAAGGAGAAAAAAGAGATGAAGACGGGAGTTAATACTCGCGTCCCAGAGACCGTGAAGATACACGATGATCATGAGAAATATAACTGAAAGGGACTAAATTAATTCTTCCCCCCAGCCGGTGATAATTCCAAGCCTGTGGGGTATAAGTGCATCAGAGGACCATTTAATTAACTGTCATAGAATTGCCGTGAACTAAGGAGAAAATATGTCCAACGGAAAATTAATAGCAATAGAGTCAATATTGCATGTAATAGTTAGGCCATAGTCAAAAGTATAATGAAGTATGCATAGTACCTGAATGGTGCCAGAGAGGGCAGGAAACTGAAAAATAACAAGGATACGACAGAGTGAGCCATAGGTTGTAAAACGAAAGGGATTGTGTGCTAATGAGGTCAAATGCTTGCATGCAAAATAGATTCTCACTGCGAAAACTGTGAAAGTTCCCAACCGAATCACGGGTGCTCACTTGTCTTAAAAGGTAATGGCTACGGCAATCTAAGGATTGTCAAAACAGGTACATATTACGTACAGGAAAAAAAAAGCAACGTGACCTTAAAAGCCTAAACAAATCTCACCTAACGAGTTTTGCTTATGGGTCGATAACGCCAGTACGAGCAAACGGCAGGACATGTCGATGGAAATGACATAGGTCCTAATCTGGAGCGCAGAAAGAAAAAAGTGAAAAACAATATCAATGAGGACTGAATCCAATATCAACGTGAGTCCTGAAAACCTAATGTGCGCAAATGGGAGACACTTACATGAGGGTATACTTCCAAATGGTGCGGCAAATATCGGGGTGAGACATGGGTGGTGTGTCTGCCAATCTATGGAGCCAAACAGAATGAGAAAGGGGCATCAGAATCCCAATTCCAAAGTAATAAATGGAGGTAGGCAATACAAAAAGAAGTTTGCGATTGAAGGCAGCCCAATAACTTACTTTTGAGGTCTGCAGAGATCCTATCCTGGTGTCTCCACTTCAATCCGTGGAGTGAGGAAGGAGCTCGCTGGAAGTGACTAAATTCTCACCATGGTGAAAAGACTAGAGCGCGTCAAACACGGTTGCGTCCCAGTCTTGTGTGGGAAGTATAAGGCGGTGAAGGAGAGCACAGTTGCTGGCCATTAAAAAAACACATTGAGATTGCAGTTCTGGTATCAAACTGCATGTAAAACATATTAAAGTAAAATGTATGTTGTAATAAGGAATAAAGGGGAGAAAAACCGATGCAAAAGACCCGACCAGACATAGTAGAAGTACTCTAACTTAAAGGAGTACTGTTCATAGGTATACATACAAAAAAAAATCCATTTGTGGAAAAGTCCAAGCGAAAAAGGAATCAATACGGAAACCCGTTTACAAAATGTATAATAACATATCGGTGAGCAAAGATTGGTACGGCGTGACTACTCGTTAGTAGTCCTCTATAATGAAATGTGGTCAGGCCATTATGATATGTCTAGAAGACGTTTGGAATTTGCGAACAGTGATGCTAGGAACAGAGAAGGGAGGGGGGTTTGTTACATGTAAGGAGAGATTACGGATAGTCGATTGTATAACATTCGGCTAGGATTGAGACAAAGTAACAAGACAAGGGAAGTACACAGACTAGTGATCATCATATTAGAAGAAGACATCCAACCTTGATTTGCGTGATGATGAAATAAGTTGGCCAAGAGACTCAAACTGAGCAGACATAGTGTTGTCTATTTCGCAAAAAGGGGGGTCACTAACCATATTGCCTATTTACAATTACACATAAAGTTATACAGGATGTGCCCGTCATATATTATACAATAAATCATCATATTAGAAGAAGACATCATTCGCTGATTTGCATGATGATGACATGAGCAGACAGTTTGTTGTCTATTTCTCCAAAAAGGGTGTCAATAACCATTTTGCCTATTTACAATTACACATACAGTTTTACAGGATATACCTGTCATATATTATACAAAAAACTCATAGTGATCCACCACAAGGCGATCATGAACATAATCAAAAAACCATGTAAAAGTGGAGGAGTTTACAACATGTACTCCCCTGGTTGAGGCAACAAGTGCAACCACTGCATACATATTAGGACACCAGTAGTGGAGCACTCATACCTGTATATTTATCATCAAAGAACTCAGTCACCCAAGAAGTATTGCATCTCAGAATCACAGCTAAGACCATGTTCTACTGTGTGTAACCTCATAATCCACGTGGCTTCTCTTCGCCTCAGATGTAGCTCCCTGTTCCCACCTCATGGGCTGTGATTAATGGCTTCAATCCCAATGAAGGTAAAGGACTTGCGTGAACCCTGGGCAGTACACAGTGTGGCATGGGTGGCTACACAGTATCTCACGTCGTGCTGGTGTAGAGCCCTCACATGTTCTGTAATTCTTACTTTCAATGCCCTAATAGTACTGCCTATATACTGTTTGCCACATGCATATTCGATAATGTAAACAACAAATCTTGTGTATGAGTACTATTGAACAAACCTTTCGCTTCACCCTACTTTATTGGAAAACTGTGGTTTTGGAAAAAGGCAGCCTATATGCTCCCTTTGAAGATTTAAAGTCAGCTTTTGACCTGGTTTTCCATAATAGGCTGTGGAGAGTATTGCAAAACCTTAAAATGCCCCAAGAATGATTAACTCTCATAGTGAGACTCCATGAAGACAATTATGCAAAAATCAGGTGGGGTAGCCAGGGTCAGGTCACCCCCACCTTTTTAGAGTGAAAAGGGGATGAGACAAGGTTGTGTGATGGCTCCACCTTTGTTTTCAATTTTTATTAATGGGGTTGTAAAATTATTAAAAGCTAATCCAACGGACGCGCCTATACTGGCGGGCGTAAAAATTCCTGTTCTTATGTTCGCTGACTATACTCTGTTAATTGCAAAAACACCTAGGGGCTTACTGTGAGCCCTAATGCTCTTCGAGGAATTTTGCCACCTGCAGGGTTTGGAGATAAATGTAACCAAAACAAAATTCATGACATATAACCCGCTTAGATCCTTTAGAGAAGTGATGGTGCTGAATGAGCGCCCTCTGGAGCAGGTAAAAGATTTTACATATCTAGGGGTCCTCATGCAGGGCGACATGAGGTGGGGTAAGCAACTACATATGGCCGCATTGAAACATCGCCAGTTGACAGGTACCTTACTGGCTGAGTTTAATGCATCATTCACAAAACCAGTTAGCCCTGTCTTGACCATTTATAACATGAAAGTAGTTAGTGCAGTATTATACGGGGCAGAGCTCTGGGGAATTAAAAATCTTTCTAAACTGACTGCAGATGAAAATACTTTCCTACAAAAAATGACTTGCCTTCCCCAAAGCACTCCAGCGAGGCCATTACTTTATGATCTAGGCAGGATGACGCTGGCTGACAGTGCCATATTACGCCCCTTGCTGTACTGGCGGATAATTTGGTCAACTCCTGAACAGACACCCTATGTTGAGGGCCACAAAGATCTACTATGAGCAGATAGTTATAAGAAGATCCAATGGTTACAGAGTGTTAGGTCTAAACTAGTAAACATTGGTATGGCTGCCCTTTGGGAAAATCCCGAAAACACTCCATTTACCTCTAAAGCACAACTGAAGGAACGATACTGGGGATCGGTGGACTCCACCCGTTTCAGGAATAGTGATCCCTCAACATTAATGGGCCATTTCTTAGTGGCTAAAAAAACACAAAAGCTAGAATCTTACTGGGACATCATTACGAAGCCTCACAATAGAAAGCTCTTTTTCCAGATGAGCGTGGGCACGTTACCTGTCAAGGCTTTCACTGCAAGTTGGGGCACAGCAGATGACACTTCCTGCCCTATTTGTAAAGCAAACTTGGAGTCTCTTGCACATCTGCTATTTGTGTGTCCGGCATACTTGGCTGGCCCCAATCTGTAGAGTTCTGGGTACTGGGAAAGAAGAGGTAGCACTCAGACTAATCCTTACCGAAACATGACCACCACTTGTTATAGCCCTAGCTACATTTCTAGGGTGGGCATGGATTATTAGATCTAAAGCGATTGCGGCTTTATATTTAATGTATATTGTATGCTGTATTCTCTATTTTCTTGGCTTCCTAAATGAGGTTTGGGGTTGTTGTCTTCCTCATATTTTAATATTTTAATGTTTAAATGTAAAAAGTCTCCCTTGAATATTTGTATATATTCTTGAGAGGAGCATATAAATCCTTACTGTTGTTTTATTAATTTTTATGGTGGGAAATTTCCCTTTTAACAGCTTTGTATACTTTGGTCATATATTTTGTATTGAATTCAGCTTTCATGACTATTTGTCGAATAAAGCTATTATGACTGACAGACAACTACAATGTTTTTGGTTTTTTTCCATTCTTTTCATACTTTTTATTTTCCATCAGTAATTACATTTTTCAGTCTATTTTATACCCTTCCTCTATTATTTGTGGATCCCACCTTACTTCTCTCGTCCACATGTCTTCATTTCTTACTGTTGCGTTCATCGTGTAGTTTTCAACCTTACTTTACAATATATAGCTGGATTAACAGCGGCTTCAAAACATAGCTAAAACCAATGCAAATATTGTGACATTAAAAAATACTTTAAAAAAATATACTTACAGGCATAAATGCTATAGAAAATGTAAACTTTGTGGAAATTTCATTACCTGTATATAGCACTATATGTGTACATACTTTTTTTACACACTTTAAATGCTACTATGCCAAAACAAAACTGTACAATTAAAATGTTTGGGATTACATTGTTTTAAATGTGACTAAAAAAAATGGTTTGCAATATTTGCTCAAAGCCTTCCTTAATCTTTCTCTTACTTGGTCTCCCACACACCCTTAACCCTACCTTACCTATAAACTGCATATCTAGATACTTCATTTCCAAGTTTAAAAACCTGTATGCTTTACCTTGATCCTAAAAAAGCCCTTATTCTTCCACATATATGGAAGTTTTATATTACACAATGCTGTCAGAATTTTATTACAGTAAAAACAAAATATATATATATATTGTGAATGTAAAAATACAACAACATTTTTGCTGTGTTAATAAAGTTTTGGTTTAAAAAATCTAAAACATCTGCTGTTTTTTATGACACACTACTTTTGCATCTCATAAAAATCATATACTATTAATAATTTATAATAAGGACTAGACCATGGAACGGCGAGACCGATTGGCATTGCCACTGCTTGTTTTTTACACTAATACCTTTGGGCGGGAGAAACAGTGTCAAACTTACAAACACAGACAGAACACTTGGGTCACTGCAGTGTATGTGCAGTGCCGCCATTTTTGAGATGCAGTAAGTTAAGTGTGGTGTTCATTTTTTTAAACAAGCGGGAATCGGTTAAGCTCCCGGGATGTTACACAATTCAATTGATTTTAATATACACTCTGCTGACTGGCCCCACAAACAAATCGAATATCGCCACTTGCCTTGCCATAATGCCACGCATGTTCTGATCAGATTGACTGATGCTTGGAGGATGTCAGATTGATTCTGTATGCGCAGAGCGAGCGTTGGCCTCAAACAAGCACACACATACTGGTTGCGTGAGTCACAGTGACTCAGAACTGATTGTTTTAATGTGTGCAGTGTGCAGTTCTGCATCTCGCTCGGCTTTCGTAGTGTGACTATGAAATTGCCCTTGGCTTTTAAAAGGGCCTGAGCGCTTACTCAGGCATGTCAGACTGCCACATCGACAGACACTATTATTGTGCTTCACATCGTCGTGACCAAGGCGAGGCTTAACAATGCACACCTTTGCTTGCGAAAAACATTTTCATCTTCGAAATATTCACTAAAACAGCCTCAGTCATGAATTTTACACCATGGTGGCATCGCTACGTCGCAGAGGGCTGGCAAGGAAAGAACTTGGCTGGAGCCACAACACAACGACTCCCCTAACTACTCCCGCTTGCGCAATGCTGTTAGCTGCTGAACACATCATGCAACGGAAGGAGGGAAGATGGCACGGGACAGACTGGCCAACCACTGCATAGCTGATAATAAAGCCATGCAGCGATTGGCCAGGTGCTCCATGGACTCGAACATCCCCACCCCCTGAGTGCCGTGTACAGGACCACTAGGGACCAGAGGCCTAACCAAGTGTCCTGGCCAAACCAGACACTGTTCCCTTGCTGAGAGCAGCACCAGGATTGGATCCGGCAGGTAGCACCAATGTTCAATTTGAGTCTAGGGAGCTACTGCTAGTATGCCCCCTCCCACTCAGTATGCAGAGGTAATAAAGGCATTTATATGCATGTCGGGCTGGCCACAGGAAGATAGTCGGCCAACCTGACATGAGTAATTTGAAATGCGAGAGTGCCAATAACCAGAGGGCGAAGCCCCGCCCACTCATCATGATGTCATACTGGAACGAAACCACGGGCCCTCTTCAGAAAAATAAAAGTAAACTAAACTGTAGATTTTATCTACATTAACTTCAGTGGCTGGGAGGCCAACAATGGGGGAGGGAGCCTCAAAGCCCTCATAGAGAAATCGCAGCTGACCCGACATTAGGGGTGAATTATAAGTATTAAAAAGAAATATTTAGGCCTTACAAAAGGTTTATTGTGCCAGGACGAAATGGCAGCTGAAAATTGTACCACATTCTGCAGTGGTAGACCTAAGCCATGTTTTAAAAGGATGCTTGTGTGCTTGGCACAATGGCTACTTCAGGGCTACCAGTAGCATTTAATTTACATGCTCTGGGTATGGGTAGCATCATTTACTAGGGACTTCCACGTAATTTAAATTTGCCAAATAGTGGTAGTCCAATTTTACCATGTTTGAAAGAGCGAGCACAGACATTTTAGCACTCATTAGCAATGGTAAAGTGCACAGAGTCCTCATGACAACAAAAACAAATTCAGCAAATCAAGAGAGATGAAGGAAACATGTTTGAGGGAGCACAATGCCAAGGTGGTAAACCATAACATTTATTATTCTGAAGTGAGGCAGACAAGGTTGGGCATTTCACTCTTTCCTTTGTCAGACCACGTTCTTGAATTGAACAAGCAAGAGAAAACGGCCCACAGCTGTGGTGGATGAGGTCACATTCACCACTGGTATCTTCAAGTCATTCCTACTATGGCTGTGAAAACTTGGGAAAGTACACGCATTTTTGCTCTTGACTTTAAGTGTTGTGAGGCTGAGCAGATTTAGGCTTCTTAAGGAGGTTGTGTGATGGAAACAGATCAAATCTCAGCAGTCAGCTAACTTCACATCAAAGTTTTGCTCAGTCCAGTACTTTAAACACACAGCAATACTCAATGCTACACATTCCGAATGCAGTTAAGTTACAGGGTGGTATACCCCCTACAGGATCTAATTAAATTAAAATGTCCCTGTAGTGCCTGCGTCAACCCCCTTAATCTCTCTCTAATGAATCTCACGACTCGAGCAGAGAATAGACTCAGGTTCACATCTCTAGTAATTGCCCCAGTTCTGTGCCAGGAGGTTTATTGTTAGCAACACCAGTTTCTCTATTCTTCTGTTTAGGCCCTTCAGCATTTGAGTTCATTCTGACTCAGTGCCACATTACATTCTCAGTGAAACTGGTGAGTCATTGTTGTGGACCTGTAAGATCAGCATTTTCACACTCACATTTCTGTACTGTGGCAGGAGACCATGGGTTGTGGTCTAGCCCCCATAAGATACCTTGGTCAGGGGCGGCTCTAGGCTCATGGTGGCCCTGGGCGGCGAGCGTAGGTAGGGGGCCCCGGAAGAGGGGGTCCGGGTGGGGGGGAGCAAGGAGGCCAGTGAAGAGGGGCAGGGTCAGTGTGTTTGGAAGTGGAACAGAGCTAGAGGGTGCCAAATCCCTGCCAGGGTCCGCCACGCAAATGTGTATCCAACCTCAGAGGATTATTATATTAAGGATATAAATTGGCGTGGTGGCCCCTGGGGTTTCGTGGCCCTGTGCAGGTGCACAGCTTGCACATGCCTAATGCCGCCCCTGCCTTGGTACACCGCAATATTGTCTGTAGGCTTGTCTGAGGTTGCAGCCTTTAAGCTAATACAAACATCTTTTCACCTTCTGCAATTGTGGCAGTCTGATGGAGGAGGGTGCTTGTGGTCAGTAATTGTTGACCTGCAGCCTGATGAAGGTGGATGCTTGTCTTCATCGGTTGCAGCCCTGGAGGTGGATGTAGGTATATGTTTGTTTCCAGTAGCTGCAGCCCTGGAGGCAACAGCAGCATCTCATCTTTGATGGGCATCTTGAGTGGCAGCAGCAGCACTGGGCCCTTGGGGGCGAAGAGAAGAAGATCAGGCTGCACAATTACCACTTTGCCAATATGTTTAGACGCAGCCCACAGTTTTAAGTCCAAAAGGAGGCCAAAGGACCCCACAGACTTCAGGTCAGTACCAGCGTTGTTTCTTCCCAGCAGTCAGCAACTTCTGGTTCCACCATACTCCAGTAACACGCTGATCTCCTCCTCTTTGAGAGTCTCTCCTCCTACAGGGTTAGGCACTGCCCTTTACATTCTGAGCTTGCAAGACAGCTTCTAGGCACTCAGGCAGTTCTTCAGCTTCTCCTGTAAGTTGCGTACTTCAGTTGATGTCTCATGGATGATTGCGGACTTCAGTTGATGTCTCATCATCCATGTAAGGCTGGCTGTCATGCAGACATTGGCCCTGGTCAGACAGCAGTCCCCCAAGTACTCTGTGGATCACTTCTTTCCTAAGTCATGAGGATGTTGAAATGGAATACATTGAGCCCCTTGAATCATACTTTTATTAACATTGTTTTCCAGGCAGAGGATGTGGATCCACTGTCCTGGGCTTCAGAAACAGTTTGGGTTACAATATTTGTGTACAGTGATGGGATTGGCTCCAAGAACGAGTATCCCAAACCTGGGCATAATGAAGTATTAAATCTCTGCACATGGCTATGATCAGTGCTCCTAAAGCGGTAATCAGAGGCAGACAACAAGGCAGACAAAAGGCAAGCCCTGTCCTCCTCACTTTCATCAACAGAAATTGCACTCCATCTGTCATCCCTGTCATCTTTAAAATGGCAGTGCTTACAAAGGAATAATCTGCAGCTCTTTTCAAACAAGGACTTCATGAACATTTGTAAAGGTAGCTTTATTTCAATCCTCCTGACCTCAGAGTCCGTGTAGTCATCCACCAGCCTCAGAAATGCAGGCTATGCACTTCCACTGTCCAGAGAAGCTATCCTCACCCATTATCTGCTATGCTAATCAAGGGGTATTTCTAATGGATCCCTCTTGCTTCAGTACTCAAACTCATACAACACGCTACAATATATGTACTACCAGTACATTGTACAAACACACACTCAGCATACACACTGTATGTAAGAGCAAGGTCAGTCTGGGTTTAAAGTAACATAACCTTTACAAAAGATAGACCACACTCTCATGGACACAGAGAAAAAGTTCTGGTCACTTTATAAATTCACATAACTTTGTGTGCTGCCCGACCGCTTTATGTGATTTGTCTAGTGAAAGGGAAGTATTCCATTGCATAATATGAGAGCACGCTTTGTACACCTTTCCAGGTCACAGGACACACCTTGGATTTCAAATTGTCAGAGACAGGACTAGGCTTCTATGCACATGCTATGTTAACATTATGCCACGCATAAAAAAGTCAGGATACCATTTTCATATCCAGTCAGACAATCAGAGCAGTGGTACATGCCTGTTTACTATGCAGGCAAATATTCATATCCAAACATCATTACATTTAGAAAAATAAATCTCTTTACTCCTGACAAATTATCGAATAAAACAATCCACTAGACAAGACAAGGCTCAGATTTACATAGACTCTAGCCCTGGTTTGCTTAACTTTTTCTTGGAAATCCAAAGTGTTGTGTTGGTATTTAAAATCCAAAAAGAACAATTGATGGACAGATTGCAGAACAATGCCATACATTCACCCCAGTACAGAGATTTGGGCCTAAAACCATCCATTCCAGTTGTGACCCAGCTATATTCAAATCAGTCTTGAACCTGCACCTAATGGAACCAGTCCAGCCCAAACTACCACGCAAGGTCATCCCTGGACTGGAATCTAGCATTCTGGGACCGGTTTCAGGATTCCAGGCCTCATCAGCAAGTACTCCAGTGGCATGGAGAGCATGGAACCCACGTCTGGGCATACCCGTCCCACTCGGGGTGACAAATGCAAAAATAACAAATGATGGACAGCATGCAGAACAATGTCATACATTTACCCCAGTACAGAGAGATCTGGGCCTCAATCCATCGTTTTTTTGCTCACCATGCTAATCCAGTTTGGAGCCAGCCATATGCAAATCAGTCTTGACCCTGCCCCCAGTGGGAAGAGTCCAACCCGAACTGCCAGGCCAGCTCCTCCTTGGACTAGATTCAAGCATCCTAGGACTGGTTTCGGGTAAGCATGGGCGAATTTTGCGAATCTCGCGTTCGCGAATTTTGCGGATTTGCGAATTCGCAATCCGCAAAATCCGCGAATTCTCGCAAATTTGCGGATTTTTTTTTTTTTGTGTGTTCGCAAGTGTTTCTGCCAGTTCGCGAGGATTTGGTACCAGTTCGCAATTGCGAACTTACTTGTCGGCTCGCAACGGTCGCGACTATGTTGTTTCTACGTCTGGTTCATCATCACAGCCTCCCAGCACCCTCTGTTTCACCACTGGCACCCTCTCTTTGACCCATGCCACCCTCTGTTACATCAATGCCACCCTCTGGTTCATCATCACTGTAGAAGATGGGGGGGAAAAGCAAGCCCACCTGCCCTGCTTGAACTGACATGAATTAATTTGGGGTTAGTTTATTAACAACACCTGCCCTGCCCCAACTGACAATAATGAATTAGGGGCTAATTAATGTGTCACTGAAAGAATTTGAAGTTCCAGCCTGGCACCTGCTTGTCTGCTCCTTTAGCTGTAAATCAGGACCTTTGTGGCATACAGTTAAGGTCAGAGCAGGGTCACACAATAGTTGCAAGCAGGCAACCGAATTCTGGAGGGCCCCCTCAGGAAGCACTACAGGGAATCGTTACAAATCATGAGGTTGACCTTTTGCACCTGCTCATTGCTTTTGCTTTTGCAAAAATCGTTTTTCGTTTTTTTCGCGCTATTCGCGGGGCGCGGCGTCGTGCGAAACCGACTGCGGAAGCCGCCAATTCGTGCGAATGAGCTTTTTACTTTTTTTGCGGCTTGTTGTTTCGCAAGTTTTTTTGCAGTATTCGCGAGCCGCTTGCAGCGCAACACGCGAATTTACCCCAAGGTCGAGTACGGGCGCAGCCATTTTGTTTGCGTGACGTATTTCCGTTTCCGCCCGCTATGTATAATCTCGCGCAGTAAGCGCATTGCGAGTAGAGGTTCGCACGAGATCGCGAGGGAAATCTCGCGCGAACTTACTTTCGCGCTCGTGAACGGGCGCCGGCCATCTTGTTTTTCATTCATTTCCTGTGTCTGGGCATGGTGTTTAATCCTCTTGGTATCTTTGCCATCCTTTGCTTGTTTTCAGTTTTTTTTTTACGATTTTGCTTCTTATCTATCCCTCTCTTTTCCTAGCTGTATATTTTTGTCTTTTCTGCTATTTTTCTTTACTTTTAAACTACTTTTTTAAACTCTTTTCTTTTCTTCTTCCCTATCCTATTCTTTCTTAATTTTCTACTTCTTC
This sequence comes from Lissotriton vulgaris, assembly GCF_964263255.1. Lineage (NCBI taxonomy): Eukaryota > Metazoa > Chordata > Amphibia > Caudata > Salamandridae > Lissotriton > Lissotriton vulgaris. The sequence continues at coordinate 273,017,202 of NC_141695.1, read as the reverse complement.
CTACCTTACCTGCCCAGACCATGGTCAAGCCAGGCGCCGTGAAGCAGCCCAGGCACTTGAGGGCCGCAGCGGCGGCGGGGAGTAGTCCTGGACCCAGTGCCAGGACAGCATGCGGGAGATTGAGGGGGGAGCAGGTGACGCGACGGGAGATATTCAGCCCGGAGGAAGTGGGCGCGCTGGTCTACTTCGTCCAGCGCCGCCTGCCCAGGACCATCGCGGGAGGCGGCAGGATCGCGGCCGGCGGCTACAACATGCGGGAGCGCCGGAAGCGGTGGGAGAAGGTGTGCTGGGCCATATCCCACCTCTACGGGGTCCAGCGCACCTACAGCCAGGTCATCCATCGCTGGACGGACCTCCTGGACCGGGAGCGCGACCTGCTGGACCAGCTCGGCTTGGAGATCCCCGGGCTTGGTGAGTAGTAGTAGCCATTTCATCACTCACTACTATGATGTTTTCTCCTGCTCTGTGTTGTTGTATTGCAAATATTTGTTTTTTACATGGAGCAAGCCAATAATGCCGCTGATGACGATTACATTGTAGTTAAATTATATTTCAAAATCTTCTGTGCATTTCAGGTGCACTGCTCTCCTTCTCAGTGGCGTTGCTACTATGCTTATTTGTTTTCTATTTCGTGGTCTCATTGGCCTGAGTAACTATTATGTATGAGTGTACTTTACAGAACTGCGTAATGCTAGACACTAGGGGGCAGATTACATTTACAAGCCCCTTGCGCCACGTTTACGTTGCCTTGCGTGACGCAACAGCGGCGTAAACGTGCCGCATCCCTGCGAGTCATTTACAGCATGACGCATCTAGGGAGATGCGTCACGTTATAAAGCCATGGGCCTGCACCACAATGGGTGCGTTCCTAGTACGCAGGGTGGGCGGTCCGGCGGCTGTGCGCCTCGCAAAATTGCCTGCGTGAAATCTACAAGATTTAACGCAGGCACTTCTGCGACGCTGCTACGTCAATTCAATTCCTTATGCCTGCTTGAAGCAGGCGAAAGGACTGACACAGCATGTTAAGTATTGGGTGGCCCTGAGCATTACTGGAGTTGCATTGCGTTGGCGACGTGACTCCAGCGATGCGCCGCTCTTACGTGACGAGATGCGTCACGCAAGTGCCTACCCTTGCGCCAGGGCGCGCCGCATTGTAAATGAGTGATAAGTGCAGGCATTGTAAATGAGGCGCATCTGCCGTGTCGCAAGGGTAGTTTTGCGTGACGCATTTGATCTGGCGCATCTCTGGAGATGCGCCAGAACGCGTAAGTAAGTATGCCCCTAAGGGGCAGAATTGCAATTACCGTCGCATCCCTGCAAAGTAGCAGGGATGCGCCATTAATTGTGCGGCCCGCTACCACCACCAAACATGGTGCGCCGTATTTGCAATGCGGCGCACCATGGGCCCAAAACGTCACCGAAGCTTTACTGCTGGAGTTGCGTCGCAACGATGGCGCAGCTCCAGCAATGCTCTGGGGTACCCTATCTCCCCAATGCTGGGTCAAGCCGTACGTCTGCTTCAAGCAGGTGCAGGGTTTGTGTGACGCATCATTGTCCTAAAGGTGACTGATTGAAATTTTGAAGATTTCCCTCAGCCACTTTTAGGATGTGTTCCAGCGCAGGAATGCCCTCCCTTGCGCCGGAACGCCCCCTGATGGCGCAGGGCTTTATAACGGGATGCATCTCCCAAATGCGTCATGTTGTTATAATATTATACGCCGCACCATGGCGCCCTTTTTTGTTTAGCTGCTGCGTCACAAAAGTCACGCAAGAACGGAGCAAAAGAGCCGCAAGGGGCTTAAATCTGCCCCTTCCTTTGTACCCCTGACAATAAGAAAAATAGTGGCGGTGGATTGATAGTTTGACTATTTAAATGACTGGTAATGTAGCAGGCAACTGTTAGTGTTGTCACTGATCTGACTGAAATCACAATGGAGTTTGTCTGTCACTTTGCGTCTTGCCTGCGGACTGCTGCCTGCCAGTCCTAGGTGAACCTTTCAGTACTTTGTTTAGTGAGTTACATGACTTTCGAAGTCACAGGTCCGCAAATAAATGAAAACTAACCCTAATCAATATAATTTCGCGGAAATATTTTGTTATTGTTCTTTTGAAATGTTTGATTTGGTTGACATTGACAAGCAACAATCATCCATGTTTTCTGTTCTTTCTTTCATGTTGTATGTCAGCTCCCCCCAGGGGCGAGGGGAGGACACAGGAGCAGCAGGCGGCGGATGCTGTTCAACAGGGCCAGGATCGGGCAGGCGAGGGCTCCTTTGCTGGCCCCAGTATGTTTTCATTTTAGACTAGTACCTATTTTTCCTAGCGTTCCTCATTTGACTTTTTTCAAAATTGTCTTTGATCTTCTTGTAGACTGTATCTAAATTCTTATCCTGCCTCTACTATGACTCCCTGTGGTATTACTAGATTATTCTTATTAGTCTGTCTGTGTAGCTAACTAAGATTGCACGGTTGGCGAAACTCCCATGATTCTAGTCAGCAATAGCTCTATCAACTTAGTGCAGTCCTCTGGGATTGTCCATAATGTCTTTTGAAGTGTTCTATCTGGACTCATGCTTGCAAAAATTGGAAAACCTTTCGCTCAGTCACTCTAGTCTGGACCAAAAAACACAGATTGTATTTAAGTTTAATAGCTTTATTAAAAGTAAACACATTTATTAAAATGAAGTCATAATAAAACTAAACGTTTAAATGATAATGGAAAAGTGGTTAGTGCTGACGATTAATTGAAGACATTTCTTGTGGTCGAGCCGAGCTCTCACCTGGTTTCAACTTGATCTTGTTGTTAGAAGTCCATCTTCTGTCTGTGTGGAGAAAAATGGTGCGTGTTAAAAAACCAGCCTTCATCAGTTGTGCCAAAAAGTGCAGCAAGACAACCTTCCCTGGAAAAAGGGACATTTTTTTTTACTTTAAAGTAGACAGTCACAAATTACATTGTTTTCACATGTCTTCATTCCTAGACCAAAGACTAGTGAGTGCTTTATTCTAACATTCTTAAATGTACTTTGTAGGTGGAACATCTGGTGGCGGGGCCAGCGTGGAGGTGGTGGTGCTCGACACGGAGGCGGAGGGCAATTCTTCAGGGGAGGAGGCGGCGGCTGTGAGAGTTGAGACGGTGGTGGTGGCGGCCACAGGTAAGCTCTTATATATTCCTTACTTATTGAGATTGAAGACTAGCTGGGAAGGCAAGAATATGAGATGCATGGCTGGGTGAATGATGAAGCAATGATGGGTGGAAGGACAACAGCCTGGGCGGGTGACACAGAAACTGTATGTGTCCATATACCTGGATCATGCTACTATCTGACTCTTAGATAGCATATGTGTATCTAGAGCAGGGGTACTCATAGTACGGCCCGCTGGTGGCCCGGCAAGCCTACCTTGGCGGTGCGCAGACCTTGCAGACAATCACTGCTCCCCCGGCCCCCACAGAGCAGAGGCTTTTTTGTATTTCACCTGTTAGCGCCCCTGCATCTCCACTCTGACAATCACTGCTCCCCCGGCCCCCACAGAGCAGAGTGGAGATGCAAGGCCACAAAGAGGTGAAATAGAACAAAGCCTCTGCTCTGTGGGGCCGGGCAAGCAGTGATTGTCAGGGTGGAGATGCAGGGGCGCTACAACAAACAAAGCCTCAATAATATGTTAATGGTCTTTTAAGGACCTGTTAAGTACTTTGGTGTTGTTGTCTGTGTGTGCGCGTTGAGGAAGCGGTCTCAACCCGGCTGAAGGATGACACAGATAGACACACACACAGTGAGATGACAGAGGGGGAGGGAGAGGGAGGGCAGGAGGGAGAGAGAGATGGAGAGGGAGGGCAGGAGGGAGAGCAGGAGGGAGAGAGATGTATGTAAATGCTGGGTCTGGTGGCTCAGTGGATGAAGGCATCTGCTGCAGGGACCTGTGTGCAACCTCATGGTCACAAGTTTTCGTTTTGCTTTAGCCCCGCCCCCTCTGACTCCGCCCCCACCAGTGCGGCCCTCGGCCACAAACTACACTGTAAATTTAGCCCCTGAGAGAAAGTTTGTGAGTACCCATGATCTAGAGAGAGTAGACGGTCAGTGGATGAACTAAGTGTAACTTTGAAGAGCATGTAACACTGCACCCGCACGTCCGTTCCAGTGTAGGAAAGGCAAGGAAAAGAAGTTTTAATTTTGTCCAAATACTACCATCAATAGTAGCAGTAGTTTGTATTGCAAGCACAGCATAGATCCGGTTATTACGGTGGCCACTCCCTACCTCTCTTAATAAGTTTAGTAGTACTCAGTCATTCATGTGTGGATGTATCACTGGTCACTCAATAAAAAGCAAAGCACCTAAAGTCATCCCATATATAAGCAAAAACATCCCATGTGAAGTGATAGATAATCAGATTATTTATCTTCTTCAATTTTCCATTTCTAGTACTCATTTCCACTGTAGGGTGAAAGTTAAATTAATTAGGCAGTAGCCCTTGAGTTGTAACAGAGTATTCTCAGTGCCACCCGTAATAGAAAAGTAAGAGCTTCACCACCTGCATGTACTGGACGGGTACAGTAACGCAACGCAAGTCTAGGTCACTCCTCATGGCGTGCGTCTCTTTTTCTCGGGTGCAAGTTTACTGCGCTGGCATTATGCCGGCTTGCAGAAGATAACGTACCAATTTTCCTAAACAAGAGACAAGAAGAAGAATACGACTGGTGTACTTTCATAGTCGACTCCAATGGAAGTCCATAGTGCTCGTAGAATTTGTTCCTTAAACTCCCACTAATGTTAGAGCAAGGATGAAGAAGTGTGAGGTTAGATAGATACTGGCCTCAATAGTTATGTAATGCGCTTGCAAGTTGCTAGTTGTAGTGCAACACAAATTTCTGCTGAATGATTGAGTTAATCTTAAAGAGCATTGGTTACAGACTATGTCTTTCTTTCTTCATATAGGTTCTCCTTCCAAACGAACAAGGAGGAAGGAGCTGGCTAGAGCGGCCCGGCAACGGAGGATCGATGCCACTGTGGCCGAATATCGGCGGCTGGTGGCCCTGGAGGACGAAGAAAGTGTGCAGTCGACCACAACAACTACGTCGTCTGCATCGGCCTCCGTGCCCCCACGGGCTGCCAGTGCCACCCAGCACAGTGGTTCACCCAGACTGAGCCGGGCTGCCAAAGCCAAACGCCACCGCCGAGTAGCAAGGACAACAGCTTCCTCTCACAGCCGTTGCACCTGCAAGGCATTGAAGGTACGCCTGCGCCGCAGTACCCTGATGGTGTCCCGCCTCCAGCAGGAGCTCCACCACTTTTCAAACCAGTTGGAGGGGCTCCGCGTAGAGCACGCCTTGCTCCGTCAGGAGCATGATGCCCTGGCCCAAAAAGTAGACAGCATCCACCCATAGTGTCCCTTGCCCCTTTTTTAGAGACTTTTGGGGGGTGGGAATTGGGAGTTGGGTTTTTGGGGACTTTTGAAGGACAATCGTTGGGATTAGGGAGGGTCTTGCGGGAGATTATTTTGTTAGGGATATAAATATACTTTTTCAAACTTTATCTGAGCATACCCGTTTCTTACTGCTTGCCTGGTGGGTGGGGGTTTAACAGTGACTTTGTTTTCCTGAAAGTTTAGTTCCATTTTCTTCCTTTAAGTGTAAATGCCCAAATGTTTTCAACACTAAGTGCCTCTCACAGAGTAAGTGAAGTGAATCCAAGAGTCCTAGGACTTTAGTAGTACTACCGTCAGTCTCTCGTCTCTCCTACTAATACTCCATTATACCCCCAAACCACCAAACGCTTATCTTACCTGTAATTTGTGTTTGAAAGTAGGGCTAGGCCCAGGGCTGGCTCCACGGGAAACAGCGAATAAGGTTGGCAATCTTGGTCGGATAAAATTTCCTCATAGCGGTGGTACTAGTGGTGTGACACAGTGGCAGTTGCATGCCTATGAAAAAAAAGAAAATTAAATCTGGTTTGTCCTCCTGAGCAATTCAACGGTACAACTGAGAATATAGCAGGTGACAGAAGTACACTAGAACAGTGCCACATTGTAGCCTAACAAATGGTAAAGTATAACTACTAATTCGGTTGAAGTTCTTTGACATTAGCCATGGGTCTTTGTCAAGCAGAGTAAGAATATATCCTCGGATTTCTTCACCAGCCTGTTGCTATCACCTTATCCTCCCCAGCAAGTGTGTGAATTTATTGCTGTAATTTAGTCACACATCAATCAAAACCACACAGCCCGGGGGAAGAGGGTTAGGGTTTGAAAAATGGATGGGTACGCGGGTTTTTGGGAAAGGTTTTGGGAGACAAGAAAAAAAGCACAGCATGGACAAACAATTGTGAACATAAACAAATCTTTGGGTACAAACCTATCCATCAATCTTTGAAAGTGCATGCACTACTGCATGCATGTCAGTGAAAAGTAAGTAGTACTTTCGACAACTGTGGAAGAAAGAATGCGACAGTACAGGGCCTGTGTGGAATTATTGATAACGATATTCAACATAAGGTCTCTGTACTAGCCAGATACCCGAGAGCCTTGCTGGTTACTATAAATCCATTCACAACAACACTCAATGGGGTTGGTCTGGAAGGTATAGTAGATAGAAAAGGAGAAATTGCTTTTTTTCTAGGTGTCCCCTCACTCACCAGGGTTGCCCCTTGGTGACATGCTTCATCATTGGGGCCATCCCAGTCCTCTACGGCCTGGGGCGTGCTGCGACTTGCGAATTACGTAGGAGCACTTACAAATGACTATGTGTGGTGCAGATGTGATAGTGGAGTGGACTAAGTGATGTGTTAAGGGATCAATTTAGAAGCAGAGAGAGATCCAAGAAATGCAGTCACAGTCAGAGAAAAAGGCATGGGATACTGTATCTATGTGGTTGTAGTTGTCCTGTTGGAAGTGGTAAGTAAGTTGCCTGCAGAAAAAAAATCCTCTTATTAGCGGCACTCCTCCATTGCAGCCGACGCTTCGTCCATCGATGTTGGTCACCAGAAGACACCCTGTAAAAAAAAGCACAGCATAGACAAACAATTGAACATAAACAATTCTTTGGGTACAAACCTATCCATCAATCTCTGAAAGTGCATGCACTACTGCATGCATGTCAGTGAAAAGTAAGTAGTACTTTCGACAACTGTGGAAGAAAGAATGCGACAGTACAGGGCCTGTGTGGAATTATTGATAACGATATTCAACATAAGGTCTCTGTAGCCAGATACCCGAGAGCCTTGCTGGTCACTATAAATCCATTCACAACAACACTCAATGGGGTTGGTCTGGAAGGTATAGTAGATAGAAAAGGAGAAATTGCTTTTTTTCTAGGTGTCCCCTCACTCACCAGGGTTGCCCCTTGGTGACATGCTTCATCATTGGGGCCATCCCAGTCCTCTACGGCCTGGGGCGTGCTGCGACTTGCAAATTACGTAGGAGCACTTACAAATGACTATGTGTGGTGCAGATGTGATAGTGGAGTGGACTAAGTGATGTGTTAAGGGATCAATTTAGAAGCAGAGAGAGATCCAAGAAATGCAGTCACAGTCAGAGAAAAAGGCAAGGGATACTGTATCTATGTGGTTGTAGTTGTCCTGTTGGAAGTGGTAAGTAAGTTGCCTGCAGAAAAAAAATCCTCTTATTAGCGGCACTCCTCCATTGCAGCCGACGCTTCGTCCATCGATGTTGGTCACCAGAAGACACCCTGTCCACTGCCTGCCTGATGCTGAATTGTGGCTCGCTACTGTGAAGCCTGACTCCATCCTTTTTTCCCCATTGCAGAGACTGAAACCCGGCCTGTAATTATTCAACGAAAAACAGGAAGTGATATAATATTACAACACCACTGATAAATAAATATAAGGTATGTAGGCTGTGGAGTGCAAAAAGTCACAATTTGATTTTCCTAGTAGGCAGTTCAATATTTTTGAAAGTGCGTACTCTGTCTGAGTCACCTTTTGAAGGATAAATAAGTATGGGCAAATTAATGTAGCGGATCTTTCCCCTCAAGCTAGGTGTACTGTAAACTGTGTTTTAGAACAAAATTAGATCTTCCTAGCAGTGCTCCCACCCAGACCCTTACTAAAGCCAGTCGCAAAAATGTAGAAGACCCCCAATCAAATCTCAAAAAACGAGGCCTAGCAGAAAACTGGTGACAAAACTTACTTTGAAAGTAAAAGTAGGCCGAAGTACCCCCTTCCTAATTACCCCTTACCCACCGTGGATTGCATTCAAACCACTTGCAAGCAACCAAGCAAAAGTAGCCATAGCCAGCATCGCTCCAAGACTCGAAATCCCCCCCACTCAAACACATGCAATAGAAATACTGCTAACCCTAACGAACCCTAAGTTAAGAATAGTGGCAAAGGCTTTCTTTAACTATGCCAAATCCCCCCTTTCCCACCATGGATTTTCTTCAAATGACTTGCAACCAAAATTACACATTCTCACGAGTGCTCTAAGACCCCAGAACTCAGTTGCAAAAATCTAGAACACCCCGAAACACATGCAATCCTGCTGCTAGGGCTAACCCTAACGAACCCTAAGTTACAAATAGTGCCAAAAGGCTTTTCCGCGAGGATTTTGTCCCAACCACTTCTACCCGGTATTAGACCTTCCCAGGAATGCCCCAAGACCCGCCAACCCAACCCACCCGCCAAGAAGCATAACACCCCCGAACAGGCCAAAAGCAAAATCTCATACTTGCAATATTTCTCGGCCTTCGGTCCAAACGCGCTGCGAAGCTAGGCCATAAGTCGGGGTTGCCACGACGGATTTCCTGAAAAGCAAATGCAATCAAGATTAGAGTGTCCCAGCAGTGCTCCCAGACCACGAAACTCACCCACAAACAGACGGAACCCCCCCTAAGAGCACCTCAAAGGCAAGCAAGTCATCAAAAAGACAAAAAAATTTCCGCCTGGGATTTGGTCCAAAACACTTTTATCCGGTATTAGAGCTTCCCAGCAATGGGCCCAGAGCCGTCAACCCAGGAGAAAATGAGTAGAAGACCCCCAAACAGCCAAAGAGCAAAAGTACAAAAATGGGGACTTAGTCAATTTTTCACAAATTTCCCAAATCACTCCGCGCGCGCTCTGCAGCTAGGCCCTAACTCCCCTCTGCCACCATGGATTTGCTTCAAACCTCTTGCAAAGTAAAGTATATATAGCCAGCAGTGCGCCCAGACCCCGAAACCCACCCACAAACACCAGGAAGCCCCCAAACAGGCCCCCGACAACGCTACATTGAGCAAAATGTCAGAAATAGCCCAAAACAAATCGGCCTGGATTTTGTCCCAACCACTTCTACCCGGTATTAGACCTTCCCAGGAATGCCCCAAGACCCGCCAACACACCCGCCAAGAAGCATAACACCCCCAAACAGGCCAAAAGCAAAATCTCATACTTGCAATATTTCTCGGCCTTCGGTCCATACGCGCTGCGTAGCTAGGCCATAAGTCGGGGTTGCCACGACGGATTTCCTGAAAAGCAAATGCAATCAAGATTAGAGTGTCCCAGCAGTGCTCCCAGACCGCGAAACTCACCCACAAACACCAGGAAGCCCCCCAAACAGGCTCCGGGAAAACGCTACATTGAGCAAAATGTCAGAAATAGCCAAAAAAAAATCGGCCTGGATTTTGTCCCAACCACTTCTACCCGGTATTAGACCTTCCCAGGAATGCCCCAAGACACGCCAACCCACCCGCCAAGAAGCATAACACCCCCAAACAGGCCAAAAGCAAAATCTCATACTTGCAATATTTCTCGGCCTTCGGTCCAAACGCGCTGCGTGGCTAGGCCATAAGTCGGGGTTGCCACGACGGATTTCCTGAAAAGCAAATGCAATCAAGATTAGAGTGTCCCAGCAGTGCTCCCAGACCACGAAACTCACCCACAAACAGACGGAACCCCCCGTAAGAGCACCTCAAAGGCAAGCAAGTCATCAAAAACACAAAAAAATTTCCGCCTGGGATTTGGTCCAAAACACTTTTATCCGGTATTAGAGCTTCCCAGCAATGGCCCCAGAGCCGTCAACTCACCTGCAAAGAGGTACAACAACACCCCCACAAGTGCTGAGTCTTTCTTCATTGGGCGTAAACCAGCCCTCTGGTTTGATGGAAATAGGAGTCTGGAGGAGGAGGATAGAGGAGCATGTTCTTCTGAACTTGTGAACCTGAGGAATGCAGACTGCGGCAACTTCAAATCAATTAGCAAACCAGTGAAGACAGTTCTGCTGATGGGCTTGATTTTGTGATTATCTGATTAAAGTTTGAAATATATTAACTGTGCACAACAAAGAAAGACAGACACACAGGAATAAAAGTGAATAAGGATGAAAAAGAAAGTTATTGATTCGTTGTCTCATTTTCAGGGCTCGGTATCACGGTCCAGGAATAAGAATAAGGCTTCGTCATCATACTCTGCGAATTCAGGCAGGGTGAGCTCAGTGTCACCTGACAGAGTAGAAATTCCCTCATCTATGTTGCTGGCCACCTCCTCTTCATCCGGCACGCTTTCTCGTACTCTGAAATCTGGTGGTATGAGGTGCTGATTCATCTTGATCATGGTTAACCTCTCCACATTTTTGGGCGAGAGGCGGCTCCGTTTGGGAGTTACAATGCCACCAGCAGCACTGAAAACCCGTTCAGAAGACACGCTTGCGAGTGGGCAAGACAAGTAGTTTAAAGCCAGGTTGGTGAGCTGTGGCCACAATTCTTTTTTCCCATGCCAATACGCCAATGGGTCAGAATTAACATAGATCTCTGTTGAGTCATTCAGATAGTCCTTCACCATCGACTCAAGATCCTCATCCAAGGTTCCTCCACTTTGCTTAGCTCTTGCTGTGCCTCTGACCTTTTGAGAACCAAACCCACGCAGAGCTAGCCAATCCTCTTCAGCCTCCAATGTTTCTGTTGTGTCTCGTGCAGATGATCCGGTTGCCGGTGTCTTTAACGGCTGAGAGGTCACTTGTGCCACAGCCACAGGTGCAGAAGTGGATTGTTTTGACTGGGGATGGCCTGCTGATGTACTGCCATTTCCTTCAATTTCCAGCCGTTCTCTTTCAAACCTCTTGGCTGACAAGGCTAGCCAACGTTTGTACTTTGGAACATGTTCATCATCAAAAGGAAAGAATGCTTGGCCTGCCAGCGCCTTTTTGTAGCGTGGATCCAGAATAGTAGCACAAATGTAATGCTCTTCTGAGTGGATCTTTTTAAGACGTTCATCACCTTGTAGGAGCTCTAATAATTTCTCAGCCAGAAGCAAAGAGTCTTGTTTTTTTTCATCTTCTTCAAACACAGAACACACCTCCTTCAGTTGGTCCTCCAGCATGTACAACAATGGGATAGCTTTTCCCAAATTAGAGTCCTCCTTGCTGACCGCACGCGTGAAGAACTCAAAAGGACGAAGCATGCGTGTCAGGCTTTGAACTATGTTCCATTGCGCCGCACCCATCCTCAGCTCCTCTGTACCCTCTGTAAGGAAATATTGATTGAGTTCCTTATACTGCTCATACAGACGCTCAAGCATGTAGAAGGTTGAGTTCCAACGTGTTACCACCTCCTGGATGAGTGCTTTCACTGGCATTTGACGTTGATATAGCAGGCTCCTCAGCTGCTTCCGGGCCTTAAAAGAATGGCTGAAATGCTTGCACATTTTTCGGCAGGTGTCCAATACACTGTACGCTGCACTGCCTTTATTACCCAAGAATTTTTGGACAACCAGGTTTATACAGTGCGCCAAACACGGCACTCTGAAATAGTCACCTTCCCTCATGGCCTTAACTATATTGGAGCCATTGTCCGTGGAAACATAACCAACCTTGCGTTTTAGTGGGGACAGCCAGTTAAGGACCTTTGTGTTAAAGACATCCAAAATATTATCTGCTGTGTGACGTTTCTCCAAACCAAACATGGCTAGTGTTGCATGTTTCCGAGCAGCTTTAAAAACAATGTCCGCGTCAACACCTGCGTTTAGCTTTGATTTAGCCCCTGAAAAAGAGACCCAGTGTGCAGTGATGCACATGTAATCAGCGCCTGCGCCACTGGTCCACATGTCTGTTGTCAGATGTATAGTGTGAACAGCACTCTTCTGCAAAGCTGCCCCAATCACCTTCAGAACATCTTCATGTAGTGCTGGAACCGCAACTCGGGCAAAATAGAACCGGCTAGGAACCTTCCATTTAGGGCAGAGCGCTGCCACTAATTCTAGAAAACCAACCCCTTCTACAAAAGAAAAAGGGAGAAGGTCCAGAGCTAGCATTTTAGCCAGCTTAGTGTTATACAGACGCGTCAGTGGGTGGTTGCGTTCATATTGCGCTTCTGTAAACAACATCTTTTTAATGTTGCCCTGGACCAAAGATTTACGGGATGATGATGATATCTTCGACCCAGTTACGCTCGCTGATGAACTTTTTCGCAATGGTGTATCACTCTCTCCCACACTCTTAGTGTGGCTCACATGGGGTGTGCTGCTGACAGGGGTACTGGGTGTAAGTGAAATGTTTGACACGTCTTCTTCCTCCTCGTCATCATCAGATGAAACATCATTACGTGCAATTCGGCCTTCCTTGATCGCCTGTAGGTGCGCAAACCATTGGACAGCGTGCTTTCTTTCAAGATGACCTCTCTGGCCTCCGGTACCATAGTTGGAACCAAACTTACCACGACTAACTGCCAACTTACAAATGCTACAAATGGCGAGGTTTTCCTTTTTTGTGGAAACACTAAAGAAGTCCCAAACTGCGGACTTGAAATGTCTTTGGGGGCCGGAGGAGGCGGCGATACTGGTGGTGGTGGTCCTGCTGCTAATGCCAGATGAAGTGGAGGATGTGGATTGCCAAACTTCAGTACGTTTTGCACTTTCACCATCACGAATTGAGGTCGAGGTGGATGGAGGTCCCTTCTGGCGACTAAGAAATATGGAAGCGGTAGGTGTTGGTGTACTAGTTAACTCCAATGATTGTGGTGTTTCTTCCATTGCCTCCTCGTCGACATCATCATCACGCTCAGCAGCTTCTCGGGATAGGGTCAAAATGTCTCTTTGCTGCATGCCCGGTGGGGCTGTAGTGACCTTTGTGATGACTGGCTCGTCGTCATCGTGAGAGGCTTCATCACCAGCAGTATCTGTCACTTCTTGTTGAGCCTCATCACAATCCATAGCTATGAGTTTTTCGACGACCTTCCTTTTACGCTTAGGTACCTTTGTTAGATCATGGTGTGCCTCACTGTCAGACCGCAGTTGTGGATGCCAAGATGGATCACTTGCATCAGAAGGAGGTGGGCTTGAAGAAGATGTAGACACCCCCCTTGATCTTTTCCTTGCTAGGGATGTGGAAGACAATGAATGATCATCAGGAGGAGTGGCTTCCAATACCTCGGCTTCATTCTCGATTTCCTGATGTGCCCCTACTTCGGGAGGAACAACTATTGTGGGAACTTGTGAACCTCCATGCACCTTTGCTTGCGCATCTCCTTTTGCTGCCTCTCCTTCCACATGTACTTGGGCGTGTACTTGCACATGGTGTTGTTGTTTCGGCTGTGGTTGTTCAACACTTGTCAGATGAGTTACAACAACCTGTGTTGATTCAGGGACATTGCTGCTACTTTCTTGCAAAGAGCCAACATCACTGGTCGATGGTGATTGGAGAAGTACAATGACTGCCTCTGAAGCACTCAAGGGCTTTGACTTAAGTTGGTGTGGTGGTGGAGGCACTGAACCCAATGGAGCAGGGGTGCTGCTCCCAGCTTGGTCCCCAGCAGATCCTGCTGCTGCAGGTGTACTTTTTTTTTTGCTCCCAAAAAACGTGGCGGGTGGCACACCAGCCTCCTTGGTAACTTGCTTCTTCTGCTCCTTACTAGCAACTTTCTTGCTAGAGGAGCTACGGAGAACTTTTTTTGGGGCCATCTTCTTCAGAGCAGGTCAGACAGCAGGCCGCAGTTGCACGAATTGTAGAGTTGTCTGAGGCCAGACGTGACGTCGCGTGACGTTATGCTGCACACACACACCGCTGCAGGACTTCTTCCTGGCACTGGTGGTTCACTTGAGTCTTGTGCACCTAAAAACAATGGAAGACAGAGGAACATCAGTTCAGTTATACACCACAAAAAAAATCGAAAAACACTGCAAAATCAGCACAATCCCATTCCATCCATGCCCTCCATGATGTTTAAGTTCAAGACAGCCCACAGAAAGACTAGGCCCATGCTAGACTCAAATACCCCTGGTGAAAAGGCCACAAGTACAGCCCCAAAAAACGAAAATCACTGAAAAATCAGCACAATCCCAATCCATCCATGCCCTCCATGATGTTTAAATTCAAGACAACCCACAGAAAGACTAGGCCCATGCAAGACTCACTACCCCTGGGCATAAATAAAGGTTGAAAAGTAGGCAAATGATTGCAGCCTTGCAGGCCTAACAACAAAGCCTGCATTCAAAATGGCCACTTGCCTGCCAGCACATGGCCAGTGCCTGTAGCTGCACTCAAAATGGCCACCAGCCACATGGCCTGTCCCTCCCCATGAACACCCCCAAAAATCGAAAAACACTGCAAAATCAGCACAATCCCATTCCATCCATGCCCTCCATGATGTTTAAGTTCAAGACAGCCCACAGAAAGACTAGGCCCATGCTAGACTCAAATACCCCTGGTGAAAAGGCCACAAGTACAGCCCCAAAAAACGAAAATCACTGAAAAATCAGCACAATCCCAATCCATCCATGCCCTCCATGATGTTTAAATTCAAGACAACCTACAGAAAGACTAGGCCCATGCTAGACTCAAATACCCCTGGTGAAAAGGCCACAAGTACAGCCCCAAAAAACGAAAATCACTGAAAAATCAGCACAATCCCAATCCATCCATGCCCTCCATGATGTTTAAATTCAAGACAACCCACAGAAAGACTAGGCCCATGCAAGACTCACTACCCCTGGGCATAAATAAAGGTTGAAAAGTAGGCAAAATGGTTGCAGCCTTGCAGGCCTAACAACAAAGCCTGCATTCAAAATGGCCACTTGCCTGCCAGCACATGGTCTGTGCCTGTGGCTGCACTCAAAATGGCCACCAGCCACATGGCCTGTCCCTCCCCATGAACACCCCCAAAAATCGAAAAACACTGCAAAATCAGCACAGTCCCATTCCATCCATGCCCTCCATGATGTTTAAGTTCAAGACAGCCCACAGAAAGACTAGGCCCATGCTAGACTCAAATACCCCTGGTGAAAAGGCCACAAGTACAGCCCCAAAAAACGGAAATCACTGAAAAATCAGCACAATCCCATTCCATCCATGGCCTCCATGATGTTTAAGTTCAAGACACCCCACAGAAAGACTAGGCCCATGCTAGACTCAAATACCCCTGGTGAAAAGGCCACAAGTACAGCCCCAAAAAACGGAAATCACTGAAAAATCAGCACAATCCCAATCCATCCATGCCCTCCATGATGTTTAAATTCAAGACAACCTACAGAAAGACTAGGCCCATGCTAGACTCAAATACCCCTGGTGAAAAGGCCACAAGTACAGCCCCAAAATACAAAAATCACTGAAAAATCAGCACAATCCCAATCCATCCATGGCCTCCATGATGTTTAAGTTCAAGACAACCCACAGAAAGACTCAGTCCACCCACCACTGAGTACCCCTGGGCAAAAGGCCCCAAAACAGCCCAAAAATCGAAAATTCCAAAATTTTAGTTGCAGCAACTGTAATGCCCCAAACAAACTTATTTGTAAAATTTCTCATCCAACAGTGATCCAAAGAAAGTCAAAAAGGCCTCAAATCCAAAGATCCAGCAGCATCCACAAAAAGTAATCCTTCCAGCTCCAGATCCAAATGAAAAGTGACCAGGAGATGGACAAAGCACTGGGAGGAGCTTGCTGAACAGGAACAGGAAGTTGAAGACTGTGGGGCACTTCCTTCCTCCCACCCCCCTCCCCCCCTCCCCAAAATGGACTCCTCGCTAAAAAAGTGCAGGCAAATGTCAACCTAAGGAGTTATTCAGATAAAAATCATCATTTCAAGAAGGTTTATGCTGCTTGCTGGTGGATTTCTTGTGCAGAATTGCAAATTTTATATTTCCGCTTATGCGAGATTCTTGCTGCTCGCCGCATCTCAAATCTCGCAATTGCGAAGTACCGCGAGACGTGATCTCGCCGTACTCGCGTTGACAAACTATCGCTGGCAAGCCGCGATGACGTAATCGCGCTCGCGAATTCCCGTGGGATCACACAGCAAGATCCAAAATGGCGCAGCACTCGCAAACTATCGAGAAAAACAACTCGGCAAACGATGATAAACGCCGCGCGCCGCAAAAATTGTATCACCAACGCCGCGCGCCGCAAAAAAAATCCGCTGCGTGCGAATTTGCGGATTTTGCAGGAAATTCGCAAATCTCGCGGATTGCGAATTTCCCAAAAATCCGCAAAATCCGCAAGCGAAACGGATTTTCCGCCCATGCTTAGTTTCGGGCTTTCAGCCCTCATCAGCCAGGATAGCTTGACTCCAGAGACATAGAGAGCAAGGGACCCACATCTGGGCATACCCGTCCCACTCTTAGTGACAAATGAAAAAAAGAACAATTGATGTAAAGAATGTAGAACAATGTCATACATTCACTCCAGTACAGAGATCTGGGCCTAAGTCCATCGCTTTTTTGCTTACCACGCCTTTACAGTTTTGACCCAGCCATATGCAAATTAGTCTTGACCCTGCTCCCAATGGGAACACTCCAGACCGAACTGCCAGGGCAAGTCCTCCCTGGACTGGAATCAAGCATTCTAGGACCGGTTTCGGGCTTTCAGCCCTCATCAGCCAGGATCGCTTGATTGCAGTTCCGTGGAGAGCATGGGACCCACGTCTGGGCATACCTGTCCCACTCGGGGTGACAAATGCAAAAAGAACAGATGGACAGAATGCAGAATGCAGAATAATGTCATACATTCACCCCAGTACAGGGATCTGGGACTAAAGCCATCGTTTTTTTGCTCACCTTGCCATTCCATTTTGGACCCAGCCATTTGCTAATCAGTCTTGACCCTGCGCCCAATGGGAACCGCCCAGCCCGAACTGCCATGCCAGGTCTTCCTAGACAGGAATCAAGCATCCTCGGGCCGGTTTCAGGCTTTCAGTCCTCGTCAGACAGGACAGCTTGACTCCAGTGAGGTACCAAAAAAACACACATCAGCAGACCAAGGTCAAGCACAATAATTCCATCTGTTTCAATTATCTGTTGGCACAACTGCTCCCCAACATCCACTGCCAAAGGATATGTAGATAACAAAATGTACATAGAAAATAGAAGGTGCACTCCAATGAAGCCAATTGTGCAGAAGGATATTTTGAAAGTTTCTTCTCTTTATTTATTTTCTTTCATTTTTTTTTAAAAAGGGTACAGCCAACGCGTTTTATTCCCCTAGTGCCACGGGAACTTCGTCAGTGCTGCAAAAAGTCGTAGTATACGCAAATATAAATATACATATATATAACATAAATATACAATACACAAAATTATGTATTTGTACATACTAAAACTTACACAATATATATATATATATATATATATATATATATACAAAAATTGTTATCTTTCGGCATTCGTACAGATAACCACGACTCCTTGTGTAGCTTCAAATTCAATTTATTCGGCTCAGTTCGGACGTGTTTCGACTGTCCTTGCAGCTTTGTTTACCGAATTACACACTCAAGAAGCGCCATTTTTAAATTACCACTGTTACTAAACACAGGTCACGTGTTGAACTACAAAACATGATCATGGTAAACAGACTAGTAGTTTTTACATACGTTCTGCACAATTTAGCTCAATAAAATTACATAGCAAGCATCAACGTATGGCATACATTTTTCAAAGTTCTTGTGACTTTTATACAACCAAGTTATTTAAATTTATTTTTTTTTAAACGGCGCTTGCGGTGAAGCATTTTAGGCGTTTTGCCAATAGCTTAGAGAAACCTCATTCACATAGTTGAATGAACCCGCCTACAGCCTGGATTTCGCCAGTGATTTTTCTATATTCTGCCCAAGTGGGCTAGTTTATTATGGCGGCGTTATTCAAACCCATGTGGGCAACTTAGTACCTCATAATAACATAGAGTTAGCCTCTTACCGGAATTTTTAAAGAATTATTACTTGTTAAAAAAAGTCACAAACCTTTACCATATGTCAGATTAATAAAACATTCAGCACGTGATCATTAAAAACCTTAAAATAATGCAGACAGTGTTGGTGATTGGCATACTATGCTCGTTTCTCTACAGATGTCTATGCAAATCCTCTTCAACATTGAGACCTTCTGGCTGTTTGGAATTTAGCTCTATTATGTATCTTGATTCAAGTATTCGAAGTTGCTTCTCTCTGTTGCCCCCTCTAGCATTTTCACTGAATCAATTACATAATACGTCAATCCTGTTGTTACTTGGTTATGGAATTTTTCAAAATGGCATGCCATCTGCATTAACGATAGCCCTCAGGTGTTGTAACACTCTTTTATGGACTTCCAGGGTTGTGCTGCCTACGTATCGCAGGCCACATGAGCACGTAGACAGCAAAATCTGTCTTGCAATCATAATTATTCCTGATTTTCTTCACTATATTAGATGTCCCTACTTTATATTCCTTTGTGTTTATCCCATGGCGGCACGCTTTGCACTTGGTGCATTTAATAAAACCTCCCTTCTGTGTTAGCCAGTTTTTCCTCACTGGTTGTTTCTCAACGAAACTTTTGACTAAGGATTGTCTTAAAGATTTGACTCATCTAAATGTAATGTTAGGTTTGCGAGTCACCTCTTTACCCAGAATCTCATCACTATTGATCAGGTGCCAATGCCGATTTAGACTGCTCCTGACTTTATCTTGCTGTACACTATACTTGGTGATAAGTCTGTAGGGATTCTTTCCTTTTCTCTTTTTTTCTTCTTTCTTCGGAGCCCCGAATAAAATATCTTCTCTCTTGACTTCATCAATTTTTGCTATTGCTGCCCCTATCCATTTATTTGGATAGCCTCTTTTCTTGAACCTTTCTCTGAGGTTACCTAGTTCTGCATGCACCTGATCTTGTTCACTGCTGTTAAGTTTTGTTCTCATACATTCACCATACGGGATGCTTCTCTTTAGATTAACTGGGTGGAAACTATCTGCATGCAATACAGTGTTTGCAGCTGTTTGTTTCCTATACAATTTTGTCGCAATTTTCCCTTCATGGATGTATACAGTCACATCTAAGAAGTTGACCTCTGATTGGCTGATGTTACTAGTGAATTTTAGATTTAATTCATTATCTTGAATCCTATTAATAACACTTTCTGCCTGTTCTCGTGTTCCCTTACATACCACAAATAGGTCTTCAATATAACGACTACAATGCATAATATGCTCTTCCCAGATATCTGAGTACTGCTTCCAGATCACCTGCTCCTCCCACCAGCCCATATGCAAATTCGCATAGCTGGGGGCGAAGCAGGTGCCCATCGCAGTACCACAGATCTGCTGGTATAGGGTATCTGTAAATAGGAAGAAATTGTTCTTTAGGCAAGTCTCCACCATTTTCAAGAGCATATTTGTATGTGCCCATAATCGAATCGGATCATGGTAGTTTAGTCTGCCCTGTTCCCATGATGCACTGGGACAGGGACAGACTAATTTGCATGTAGCCGGGTTCTGAGCTGGGATGGTGCAGTGAGCTAAAAAACGGTGATGGATCAAGCCCTGATCTGTTGACTGGGTAGGAGTATTCTGCTTAATTCAGAAGCTCTGTCCATCACCACCCCCTTTTCTGTGCTAGTGCCTGGGTCAGGTCTGTATTCTGTAATAAAGGTTGTGCCACTAATATCTCACTGATGTCATTCTCCGTGTAACTCAAGCCAAGGGTATCCTCCATAGTGCTATTGTGATGAATTCTTATGATGCTACTGGATTTGTAGCCAGTGTATACTCCCGCAGCTGTGCGCTGCCTAATACTTTTTTAATCAGAAGGGGGGGAGGAGAAATAGGTGTCTAGTCTGTTCCCCAGTTTAGATACATTTATCATAAGTGGACTAAGACACTTGTAACTACGTTACACAGAGTTATATAGATAACCCTCATAAACGCTATGTTTGTATTGTGCGGTTTATCTTGGTTCTCCGCCCCACATACACATTGTGGCATTTATCATTGGGTGATCTATTGTTCTACATGCTAGCCTCAAGCCTGAGGTCAACTCTGGAGTACTGTAGTAATGTCCAGAGAAAAGGTGCCGCCGCATAGGAAGGTTGATATTAAAAGACACACCAACATCCAAAAAACCACTTTATTCTAAAACGGATGTGGTCTGTTATTAAATAAGCAACACTTGGGTATACTCTTGGATCAAGCAACTGGATCCTTGTATATCACTTAGAACAAACTGTCAACATGTTTTAGCTCCCCTTTGCCCAGCGGGGTCTGTGGAGCATTCGTCAGGACAAAAAACAGTTTAAAAAATACTCACACCATTCGTGCAGTATACCAGGGGTTGTAATTGTACCCACCGTGGTTTGTATTGAAGGCTAAATTGACCTGAAAAAGAAATCACAATTATACTTATGGCATTTCTATTAATCTGTGGCTAGTCTGCCTTTGCATGTGCAGTATTGATTATATGGCACTCATATCTTAATTATCTGTGCAGGCATATTTTGCCTATCTGAGTTCTTCAATCAGTGTTAGCATTTATGGGGGACTTGTTGGTTAATTGCAATGTGGAATTAACCGTGAGAGTCAGTCGGCATAGTATTGACAAGGCAAAAAACAGTATTGGTGTTTGTTTCTGCTTCCATTCAATTTGGCATGTGGGCCCACTTAACAGAGTACTGGTTCGACATTGTATTGTTAGAACAGTAGACAATGTTGGTATCCGTTTACGAAAGAGATTAAAGCGTGCAGGTTCACTCGTATTATATTATAGTTTTAAATATCCTTTTAGGTCTCGTCCTTACTTCTTGTGCTCAGTGGTTCTCTTCATAAGTACCGATTATGTAATTGAATCGAAGCAGAAACAAACACCAATACTGTTTTTTGCCTTTCTCATAGGTCGATAACTACTATCTTCCTGTCTGGGGGGTCCTCCTATGTTTCAAAAAACAGTTACAGAATCACTAATGCGTTTTATACCAAACCCAAAAATTCACAGGTTCTACCCCCTTAAATGTAAACTTGGTACAGTTCATGAGGAATTTTTTTTTTACAATCAGGGTATCATCATAGAAGGCAGCAGACAGCCCAATTATTTAGTAGTACCACCTAACTATATGATGCCAAATATTACAATCACATCTGATACCTGTAGAATCCCACCAAGTTCATATTCAGGTGAAAAAAACAAAATTTGTAACAATCATACCTGGCGATAACCACTCATTTTCAAGACCCCAAATAATGATCCGAATTCTAGTTCGATCTGTTGAGAGAATATAAAAGTTAAGAGTGGCACAATCCTATGATATACCATAAATAGAATAAGTATCAACAATAGATAAAAAAGATAATCAGACATTTAGACACCCAGACAAGGCCCCATCTCACCTCAATATGTTTTCCAAATTGAAATAAGAACAGCTGGATTTGTAGATAATATGCCTTAATATAAATAAATTGTATCTACAATGTAGAAGATATATATATTAGTTGCGTGACACTAGCACCTGGAGCTCAAAGAATATACTGCCCATATTGTCAAAAGCAGCCTTTGTTAAAAACTGCAGGCTCATAAAATCCCCACCACACATAACGTAATAATAGTGGGAAATCTCAAGTATTGGAAATACCATAGTGTTTAGCCCACAGAATGCCACAGTCTGAGACGTCGGGACGTGTTCAATTGTATGAGCAATATAAGAAAAACAAGAAACACCCCCCATAATAGGTATAGCCCAAATACCTCAAGCTATTGGCCTAGTATCATTGAACGCCCCTCACAATACTTGACGTCATGGGAATGTCGCATCATCGTATCTTAACACCTTGGCTGCTAGGTGTTTTCCCCTCCTATGCTGACTTATCGTCAGGTCCATTGATCATGACGAGCTCAGCTTGTCATCAGCACAGCTCAACCGTGCATCATGACGAGCTGAGCTCGTCATGAGCATGGAAAGGGTTAATAAAAGAATTGAGCAATAAAGGGATTTCATAAAAGGGCAAACCAAACAAAATCACATAACTCATAATACAGATACTCGCCCGTAAAACATACCTACATTCAGGCACTATTCCCGGAGAAGAGACGGGGAACGTATGGGCAAGATGCACTTCCCCTCAATATGTTCCGCCCTGTATCCCGTCGGAATTTCACCCGTAGTGTGGATGAAAAAAAATCCCATCACCTGTATTAATAATAGCACAAATTATAAATGAGGAAATGCCGTGAGGAGCAACCAGAATCCCCTCGGTTTAGCCCTTAACTGTGATATGGCGCAAAATTTTCCCGTACCTCCGAAAGCCAGCACAAACGGCGCCTGACCTTACGCTCCATTTTTAAAGGGCAAACAATTGTCTAAGTTTGTCGGTGAGGACATCACGCGTCATCAAGGTCTGTCCTGCCTTCCCCGAAATGTGTGTAATGAAAACATATATAGGGGCCATCTTGGAACGGAGCCAGCTGCTCAGAAGTATTGGCAGATTTGTATATGTGCCCATCGTATATCTTAAAATTAACCTGTGGGTACCCAATTATTTAAGACCTTTTTAATTAAGGTTGACAAAAAAAGGTACTTAAACTCAGGCGAAGTACTACTGCCAAAGTCTTACGAAAAATGAAATTGATATATGTGATGAATAGTGACATCGCAATATCATTACCTATTTTAGTCACAATAAAAATATCGTGATATAGCCATATTATGTATATTTCCACCGAAAGTTGAGAGTAAGAAAGGGTACCCAATAGTGTATGTCTGACCATTTGTTGTCAAAAGAGGGGCGAGTATACGTTTGAATAAATACTATCGAAGCTAAATCCCAGTCGTACGGTCGCCACCTTCATCCATGCTACTGTAACCCCCTATTTAAAGAAATATAAGTACCACAAAAGGGATACAGGAAGAAAAAGGCAGATAATTAGAGAGGGCGTAAAGAGATAAACCGGTTCCAACCAGTGAAACATCATAATATCAATACATTGCAGGCAGAGATCGAAGTTTTTTTTGTATTTTACAGATATTGATTTGTAACAAAAATACCAGATGGGGACAACAGGACATGAAGAAATACTTAAAAGTACGTTAAATTTAAGTCTAATATGCATCGTATATGTCCTATCAGATTTACACACAATTCACTTTCAGATAGCATTAACCCCTTGCATGCTGATGACGGCCCCCGTCCGTCATGCACCACGGTGCTTGTGTGCTGATGACGGCTGGGGGCTGTGCTGATGACGGCTGGGGGCTGTCATGAACCCGCCCACTTGCGATTTTACCGCACAGGCGCAGAATCGCAGCTGCATGAAAGGGGTTAAATTACAAGAACCAAATGTACTGGATCAGGCACCTAGCCCAGGATATAAAGAAGCTCCCTATCAGTATTATGGCCCATCTGGGTTGCTTTCAAACAACATATCCATTTAGCTTCCCTCTGTCTAACTGCTAACTCACATCACCACCCCTGCTGTCTTGTGGTACGCGGTCAATTCCGTGAAACCAGAAAGATAAGTCATCTGGGGATTGTATCATTGTAATGTACACTGACCGGGTACCGGCTATCCTTGTTAAGTATGGCTATACAGTGTTCCTGAATACGGGCCTTCAGAGGACACACTGTACTGAATGATATCACATTTGCAGCCCAACACATATATCACATGTGAAGTGTTGCAATTGATGTAGTTGTTAATCCTATATTTTTGGGATGTATTGTAGGTAAAGTCTGTGGTTTTATTCAGACCAAAAGGGCAAATATTACAGGACCAACAGGTAAAAAGGCTGTGTGGTTTAGGTGGTAGCCATGTATCACGTGGAGTAGTAACATGGCTACTGCATAAGGTAATGAACTCCCTTTGCGGTAGGTGATGATAGCAGTGTCTGGATTGGATAAGGACCTGTGGCAGCGGTGAGACCTCACACTCAGAGGAGTCTGAAGCTGGGGACTGGAGAACAGTGAGGATGTGCTGCAGCTCAGGTAAATTTGTTTTTTTTATTCCCATATTTAACCTCTTCTATACCGAGGACGTAATGGTTATATCCTCGGCTGTGGTACTGCTGTGCCAAGGATGTAACCATTTCGTCCTCGGCACAGCAATAAGAAATCCCTCTGCTGTACACAGCACAGCAGAGGGACTTCTTATTGTTTCTTTGTGCCTCCGGACCTGGGGAAAAGTTTCCCCAGCTCGCTAAAGTATTTTTGTTTTTCAGAGTAATGATGATCGGCCTGTCTATATTCCACAGCTAGGCACATTACAAAAAAGAGTCTGTTTTCCTTGAAAAAATGTGATGGGTCAATATTGCGTTTTCGGCCATTTCCTGGCACAGGCACTAGGCCTACCCACACAAGTGAAGTACCATTTTTATTGGCAGACTTGGGGAAATGCGGGGTGGGTGCAAGTTTATGGCTACCCAAAAAATACAGAACTTTCCATCACAGAAATGTGAGGAGATGTATTGTTGTTTTTTTTACAAAGTTTGAGGTTCGCAAAGGATTCTGGGTAACAGAACCTGGTGCACGCCACACAGTCACCCCATCCTAGATTTCCCTGGGTGTCTAGTTTTAAAAAATGTACAGTTTTGCTAAGTTTCCCTAAGTTCCGGGGGAGCTAGGGCCCGAATTCCACAGCTAGGCAGAGTGCAATTGAAGGGTCCTTTTTCACTGGAAAATGTGATGTATCCACATATCGTTTTGGTCCGTTTCCTTTTGCGGGCTCTAGGCCTACCCACATAAGTGAGGTACAATTTTCATAGGCGGACTTGGGGGAATGGTGGTTGGGCTGAAATTTTGATTCCCTGCAGATTCAAGACCTTTCCATCACAGAAATGTAAGGAAAATTTATTTTATTTACTAGGTTTGAGGTTTGCAAGGGATTCTGGGTAACAGAACCTCTTGAGAGCCATACACGTCACCCCATCCTAGATTCCCTAAGGTATCTAGTTTCCAAAAATGTACAGGTTTGCTCGGCTTCCCTAGGTGCCAGCCAAACTTGGGCCCAAAATCCACAACTAGGCACATTGCAAAAATGGGTCAGTGTTTACTAAAAAATGTGATGTGTCCACTATGTATTTTCGACCGTTTCCTGTCGCAAACACTAGGCCTACCCACACAAGTGAGATACCATTGTTATCAGAAGACTTGGGTGAATGCGGTCCCAGCATTCACCCAAGTGGGTGGAAGCTTGTGGCTCCCTACAGATTCTAGAACTTTCCTTCACAGAAATGTGTTGTTTTTACAAAGTTTGAGGTTTGCACAGGATTCTGTGTAACAGAAACTAGGGAGAGCCACACAAGTCACCCTATCCTGATTGCCTGGTTGTCTAGTTTTAAATAATGTACAGGTTTTCTAGGTTTCCTTAAGTGCCGGGCGAGCTAGGCCCCAAAATCCACAGCGAGGCACATTGTGAAAAAAGGGGGAGGTTTCACTGGAAACGTATGATGTGTCCGTGTTGCATGTTGGGCCATTTCCTGTTGCGGGCACGAAGCCAACCCACACATGTGAGGTACAATTTTTATCAAGAGACTCCCGGGAGTGCTGGGTGGGTAGAAGTGTGTGGCTACCTGCAGATTCCAGAACGTTCCATCACAGAAATTTGAGGAAGAGGTTTGCAAGGGATTCTGAGTAACAGAACCTGATGAGAGCCACATAAGTCAACCCATCCTGGATTCCCCTGGGTGTCTAGTTTAAAAACATTTACTGGTTGCCTAGGTTTCTCCTGGTGCCAGCTGAGCTAGGGCCCAATATCCACAGTTATGCACATTGTAACAAAAGGGTCAATTTTCAATGAAAAAAGGTGATGTACCAACGATGCATTTTGGGCAGTTTTCTTTTGCGGACGCTAGGCCTACCCACACAAGTGATGTGCCATTTATATCAGGAGACTTAGGGAAACACAGAATTGTACAACAAATGTTATTACTATTTGTATTTCAATGTATTTCTAGCTTCCAAATGTAAGACAGTGTATAAAAAAGAAGTAATTTTTGAGAAATATCCTCTAGTTCACATTCTAATATGGGTATCTACAATTTCAGAGATGCACAAATAACCAATCAATCAATCTAAACATTTATAAAGCGCGCTACTCACCCGTGAGGGTCTCAAGGCGCTGAAGGGAGGGAGGGTGCTGCTACTGCTCGAATAGCCAGGTCTTGAGGTGCCTCCTGAAGGTGAGATGGACCTGGATCAGTGGTAGGTGTGCAGGGAGGGAGTTCCACGTCTTGGCGGACAGGTAGGAGAACGATCGTCCTCCGGCTGTGGCTCTGTGGATCCGTGGGACGATGGCGAGGGCGAGGCTGGCGGAGCTGAGCCAGCGTGTGGGAGTGAGAACGTGAGGCGGTTGTTGAGGTATTCGGGGCCCATGTCGTGGAGAGCTTTGTGTGCGTGGGTGAGGAGCCTGAATGTGATCCTCTTGTTCACGGGGAGCCAGTGCAGGTCTCTCAGGTGGGCGGATATGTGGCTTTGGTGAGGGAAGTCGAGGATGAGTCGTGCAGAGGCGTTCTGTATGCGTTGTAGTCATTTCTGGAGTTTGGTGGTAGTTCCTGCGTAGAGGGCGTTTCTGTAGTCCAGTCGGCTAGTGACGAAGGCCTGGGTGACCGTCTTTCTGGTTTCGGTGGGGATCCACCGGAATATCTTTCAGAGCATGCGTAGGGTGTTGAAGCATGATGACGAGACGGCATTGACTTGCTTGGTCATCGTGAGGGTGGATTCCAGGATGAATCCCAGTGTGCGTGCGTGGTCCGAGTGTGTTGGTGTGGAGCCCAGTGCTGAGGGCCACCAGAAGTCGTCCCAGGTGGAGGGGGATTGTCCGAGGATGAGGACCTCCGTCTTGTCTGAGTTCAGCTTTAGGCGGCTGAGCTTCATCCATTCTGCGACGTCTTTCATTCCTCCCTGTTGGTTGGTTTTGGCGGTGGCTGGGTCTTTGGTGAGGGAGAGTATCAGCTGGGTGTCATCGGTGTAGGAGATGATGTTGATGTTGTGTTTGCGTGCGATGGCGGTGAGGGGGCTCATGTAGATATTGAAGAGCATTGGGCTGAGCGAGGATCCTTGGGGTACGCCGCAGATGATTTTGGTGGCTTCTGAGCGTAAGGGAGGTAGGCGGACTCTCCGGGTTCTGTCGGAGAGGAATGAGGTGATCCAGTCCAGGGCCTTTCCTTGGATCCTAGTGTTGAAGAGGTGTGTTATTAGGGTGTGATGGCATACGGTGTCGAAGGCTGCCGAGAACCACTGCTTCTAAGCTCCATATCCTGTTCCAATTTTAGAAATTCATAGGTTTCCTTGATACTGATTTTTCACTCTTCATTTTTTATCAAATTAATTACTGTGTACCTTGTACACAATGAAAAAACATTGCAAGGTGCAAATCATTTACTGGCTCTGGGTACCGCCAGTTCTTGGTGAACCTACAAGCCTCATATAACCCAGCAACCCAAAGGGTCTAGTGGACGTAACGTTATATAGCTTTCAATAATCTACCATAGTTAGAATTAGTTACAGGTGAAAATGTAGGCACAAATGTCTGTTTTGTTAAACTAAATTTCAATATTATTTTTCTTTTCAACTGTTATTGTTGATGGGAAAACATTGAAGGATCTACACAAATGACCTCTTGTTGAATTCGGATTTTTTTGTCTACTTTACAGAAATCTATAGCTTTCTAGGATCCTTTATTGTTTTCACACCCTTTTCTACCACTAACTGGAAGGAGGTTAAAAGAACAAAAAATAGGAAAAATAGGCTATGTCCAGTAAAATGACAAACCTGTATAGAATATTTTGGTTTTCTGACAAAAGTCTGCTTGTTCCTGAAAGCTGGGAAAATTGTGATTTTAGCAGCATAAACCTTTCTTTAATACCATTTGTAGGGAAGAATCCTGACACTTTCTTCTGCAGCACTTTTAACAAATGTCTCCCCCAAAAAACACATTTAGCTGTGTTTTGTATAATTTCTCAGTACCCTCCAGGGGAATCCACAAACACTGGTACCTTTAGAATCCTCAATATGATGGAAGAAAAGGACGCAAATTTAGTGTGGCTACCTTATTTGAACAGAACTTTATGGGGGCCTAGGCTCAAACTAATCCAAAAAAGGGTGTCACTGGGGGAGGCCTGGCAGAACAAGGGTTAAATGTGTGTTTATTTGTATGTATGTTTTTGAACATATTCTATTTATCTCGCCCCATCATTTTTGTGGGTCACTAACCATCACTTGGCATAAAGCATCACTGACACTTCAGAATAAACCTACATGCAATAGGCTTTGGGCAAGGACACCTGTGATTCATGCTTTAATTACATTTGGGAAGTTCCAGTTTCTCTATTAGGTAATAGTGTTGCAAAAGTTTGTTTCGCCAACAATATTATTTGCATGCCAAGAGCTGTAACCAATGACCTGCTATGGGATATAAAAGCAAGCAGGTGGCCTTTTAGAATCAGACAGAAGCGGAGGTGCAGAACAGTCTATCCACAAAAAAGGAGAGAGAGGTATGTTTCTAGGAGAAGTTTTTCATAATTAATAATGTGTCATTTAAGGGATCAATAAATGATTGAATCAAATAGTTTCATGGATAACAATCTAAATATCATGATTCCTTGTGTTGATGAATATGCTGCTACTTTGCTCCTTTATTCTTATCTGTCTGTCAAATTAGACTAATTTCTTTGAAAAAGAAAGATAAGGATATTAGTGTGGAGCTGCCATTTCTATGGCTACTCTAATATGGAAACCACAGCGCTCTGCTGCCTTTTGGCTAGGTACAAGGTATAGAAGTGCCACATACATAAAAGAGACCTGCATACAGCCTAATGATACATTTTATGGTCAAGAATACTTCGAGCAAGAAATAAGGGATGACAAATCATGTGAAATATTAATTGTGGTCTCTGTCGTCATTACTTAAGGGGAAACGTAGGTTTCTAATAAATGTGAACACCTGTGCTGCCATCATTTAAAACGCTGCAGTGTTTGGAGATTTATTCGAGGGAGAAAACTCGACTTTTAGATGGAGATAGACCCGTTATTTTTAAAAAGCTGCAGGTTTCCGCAAGGTGTTTTCAATAGACACAGAGTCAACTGCCTCGCAAAAGCCTCGGGATTTATTTAAGACCAATTGACATCCAAAAATGTTGTGCCCCAAGTATCTCAACTAGAATTTTGTGAAGGTAAGAATTTATTGCTATGCATAGATTGACCATTTGTAACTCCACACCTATATACGTTGAAGATATAAGGGAGGGGAATCATGTCTGACCCATTCCAATCAAGGTTTCAACTCTTGTGAGTCGCCCAACACTCAACATTCGAAAGATTGGAAATAAACAGCATGTTACACTTTGCGCAAATATATATATATATTTATATGTAATTTATTTCCACAAGAAAATGTTGTTCTCTGACATAGGCGCACTGACATTCAGTTCTGAATATCTTTATTGCAGACTACAGCGAAGCCAGTAACTTATGTAGAATTATTTTTCATGAGGCCTAACGTGTTTCAGACTTCCTCAGCTCTTGCTCCCATGACAAATGCCTGGCAGTCCAGCAAGCTAATTGCAGACATCTGCTCACCCGGTGAAATACCAATCATGCCCTTCAGTGGGCCTCCGAAGTAATTGTGGTCCTACACTATACACTTTACCCAAAAGGGTTTGCTGTAGCCGAGCTTGAAATTAAAACAAAGTTCACCACTCTCCAGTGGACAAATTCGATGATACATTAGGAAACATCCTAAACAACGAAGATCAAAAAACGACTTACCTGAACAACGAAGTCTGAACAACAAAGAATCACATACCACGAAGTCCAGAACCACGACTTTGCGCAACCACTTAAAACATTTAAAATGTTCAGAATGAATTTACCTTTTAAAGCCAGTAGATGGCACTGTTGGTTAGCATTTCACTATGGTAAAGCCTTTCTCTTCTCGATGCGAGTAAAAACTCTATGGCTGACACATTTGAAATGGCATCAAGGAAAAGCAAGCATGGAATTCTCTAACATTAAAAGGTAGGTCATTTGTTTGAATAAATGATTTTTAAAATACTTACAATTAAGTTTAAGAGGATTATTTTAAAAAAGAGATGTTTAACATTTGTATTTGATTTGAAGTAAAAACACTAACATATAAACACGCAAATAAGAGATTATTGGGGGGTGTGGGGGGGTTTCCCTCCCAAAAATAAAGACTAATGAAAGGAATTTCGTTGTACAGGAAGTCGTTGAAAAAGAAGTCGTTGTAAAGAAAAGATTGTTGTTTAAACTTTAGTGGTTTAGGAGGTCGTGGTTCAGGCAGTCGTGGTTCAGGAAGTAGTTATTTAATCATACAACCGTTACATTACTGAGTTTGCTGAATTTGGCTTCCCCACAGTCCCATAGCACATTGAATCCTGGTTGGAGCAGCAGAGGATAGCGAGGAGCGTAATACAGGCTTCTACAGCCCCTTGGGTGCAGGGGCCTGTGTTATGCTCCTTTAAAAAGCATACACTTCACAGCTAAGCTGGTAACCCACTCAGAGACTCATGCACCCACTCACAGACCCACTCAGACTCTCACATATCCAGTCACAGACATCAGACCCACTGAGTGAATCATGCACCATTCATATACCTACTCAGACACTCACGCACCCATTCATAAACTCACTCATGCATACACTCACATACCTACTGAGAGAGTCATGTACCAACTCACAGGCTCACTGAAACACTCACACACTGACTCACAGACATATTCTCACACACCCATTGACAGATCCACTGAGACACTCATACATCCATTCACAGACCCACTTAGACACTTGGGCACCAACTCCTAGACCCACACGGAGACTCACACACTCACTCCCCTCGAACTCTCAAGCACTCGCTCACTTTGAAGTCATCAGGCATGTCAATTCAGGTGTCATCATGGAGTTCACTGACCATGTCATGAGTGATGCTATGTGTGAACTCATAAGCAGTGCATTGCGGGGGTGTAAGTTATAGTTAGGTCAGGTGACTATAAGTGCTGAATTTCACCGACTTTGTATGAGTAAAATCTGAGCTAAGTATAACGTCACTTTGACCTTTGTATTACATATATATATTGGCACAAAATTTTGCGAAGTGATATACAGTAACCCTATACTTACCTATTTACCTACATATACTTATCTTCACAATATTCTTTTTGAAGTTAAACATGTATATACTGGTAGGTATATTTGGAAATGTGCTGTTGCTCTTTCCTGTGTTCACTCCACTGGAATGTTTGCATGTGTGTGTATATATATATATATATGCATGTGTAGTAATTTCATATTTCCTTCTGTCTACTGTAACTTTCCTATGGTCACCTCATCATTCACAGTGCTTTATCCTTGACCTAAAGACTGTCCCAATGCCTTCCCATTTGCCCAGCTGGTTTAAGCTGTATGTCACATCTCTCTATGCCCAGGGTAATATTTCGTATGCATCTATACATTTATGGTTTTATAGCTGTCTTTAAATACTTACTTAATCATTGTGCTCTGATACTGATTGTTTCCAGAAACAAGGAGAGGACAACATGAAGCAACCCAGCTCATACCTTCAGCTCCTGATGTTAGGTGAGTACAAGTGTACCTAGAAAAAGGGTGATATGGCACGGATCCTGCCACAACCCAGTCTGCTCATTAACACACTATGTATCTTTTCAGGTCTATTGCTGATCTTTGTCAACACACTTCTGGCTGATTCTCCTCCAAAAGGTATGACATTTTACCCACAAAGAACGTGATCTGTATTTCATAGTCATTTGGTGAAGTATGGACTTTTTAAATGCATTGATTATCTCTTTCATCGTGCATTCCCTTGATCACTTTCAGTGCCAGCTCTATGGCAAAGCAACTCTAAGCAGCTTTTTAGGAGGACACTACACAAAAGGTGCTACATTCCTCTAAAGGAATCAAATGTTCTTCACTGCAAAATGGCAAAGGAAGCACATTTGTTACTTTATATCTTTTGCTAAATTTCAATCTCATTTACAGCTTAATACAGTATTTGGCTGTGAGGAAACTGCCCAAAAGCCAATTTTCTGAAAGCCTATAGAAGATGAATAAAGGAAAGAACAAGGTACATTTAAATCTAAAAATATACCCTCTTTCTACAAACATACGTTCATGTGAGTATAACACAACCAGGCACTTTTATTACAGGTCCTTTCGTTCCTCTCAATTGTGAAGCTTGACCTGACATATATTACAACTACCACTATGCAAACCTATCTTCCCCAACTAACTTTCTGGCATTTAACTTTTTAAAATAAATGTGATATTTTGCCGAAGCAACTCACTACTCTGACTTTCCAATCTATTCTATAGTTGAGTAGTATGTCTCCTGAACGCACATGGGCCTTTTAGGGTAAATTGCTGACCTTTGCATTACTGAAAACAAGCCTGTGATGGAAGACTGGTAGGGCAAACACAGGAACCTTAAGCAACTAGAAAGGGGATACACAAGAACTGTCTTGGCATCCTGTTCACTCCCTTTCAAATGTGCCACAAGTATTACATGCGGTATAAAATGTATATCAACCAGGATTTGACGTTGGGGTACCAACAGGATACCCACAATGCCCTACATAGAACATTCGGTGGAGTTCAGAAGGGTCATCCCTGCATATTCAGGTGAACCTATTGTTTGCTCTTGGAGGGCATTTCACATCAATTCCTATGCTTGAGCATAGACTGGAAGCTGGCAGAGGATTTTGCTAAATAGCCTTCAACCAGTTCATACAGGCTAAGGGTAACTTTTAAAACGTTCATTTCTAAAAATACATATTAAAAACCAACTTTACCATTGAATTGGACTTTTAATACCTATTATAGATAGTTATTTCATTATTTTATTAGCTTGTCACATTCTCGATATAGCAATCTTCATTTTCAATTTGTTTTACACATGGTAGCTACCACTGCCACAGTGAATGTTTGTTGCTGTGGGGACATGATAACATTACTTTTCTGTATGTCCCCCTTTTAAATACTATGCACCCTAGCTTGTGGGCTAAAATATTTACATAGAACTGACTTCCTAATATTTAAAATTGGACTCCTTAAACTCTTAATAAGGGTTGTGTTAATAGGTGACACTTCAGGTATCACACTGCAGCAATCAGGTGACAATGATTCACTTGAAGCCATGTTTTCCTTTGTCACAGAAGTGGATATCACAATAAGTGTATTTCCACACCATAAACAATGGCGTTACAGAAAGGTTAAATAAACCAACCAGGGATTAGGCCTTTTAGTGGTCAGAGCATGTACAGTTGGCACTGGACAGCAGTGCCCCAGTGTGCACGGTATAGTGACAATCATTAAATGTTTTCAGAAAATTGTGGATATTATTTTGACTTGCCCCAACCATGCCCCAGCCCAACAAAACCCACCACATTTTTCAACATAACTACTACTTTCAACCAGGCCAATCAGCAATCTCAAGGCTAGCAGGCCACTGAGGAACTTCACAGCCAGAACCACACAGACATTTCCCTCACCTCCTTCTGGCCCCTGCCAATCAGTGCCAAGCTCATCTTTTACACATTAGCAAAACTTGTGCTCCCATAGACAGAAGACCACAAAGTAACACCCCAAACTACACAGCACAGAAAGGTCCATCGAGTCCCACATTGTCTAGCCAATCAGAGCCAGGTACTTAATTGTCACAATTTTAAGGTGCAGTCTACCAGGTGAACACTGACAATGTCGTCACCCCTTTCGGCCTGTTCAGGAAAGGAAGTGCCTAGACCTAGAACACTGAGCCTCTAATGAGACACCTATACACTATGCTACACATGCACACACACCACACACAAAATACACACACTACAGTGAGTGCATTGTGTCACAGATTACCACTGAGCAAACACCTATACCTTAATTGCATTCTACTCATTAGCACACACACACCACCTACAAAACAAACCCTCCAACTCGCCACCTCATGCTGAATAATGCACACTCTGCAAACACACATTGTCTTGAAATAGGTGCATGATTGCACAAAACAACTATGATGCATTTTGTTATCACGTAAATATGGCCCACTTCCAACACAATCATGTTTTTGACACAGCAGACTATATCACTGAACATAATGGAAATACACTGAATGGGGAGAAAGGGGATTGCCATCATTCACAAGCCTATTTGGCTGTGCATTCTCACAGAACAACTACCACCCAAATCATAACCTCTTCATTTCCCATTTCTTCCTCTCTGCATCATGCAAAGACCATTTCCAACAAGCTCCTAAATATCAGACTTTGGGCTTCATGTGCAACCATTTTATTTTGTGTCTGTAATTGCTATGTTTGTGTGACTCGCAAATAGAGAATTGCAAAATGAAATGTACTAATGTGTGTCAGACACATTAGCGATTCCCAATGTGGTTGCTATGGACCTACCTCGTCAATATTCACGATTCAGGACGCAATTTGCAACCCATTTGGAATGGGCTTTAACACTGGGGTCGTGGCCTACTGGGGATGTCTCTGTTTGTGTTTTTAAAAAAGCATCTTTTTTAATGCAGCTCGTTTTCCTTAAAGGAAAACAAGTTGTGTTTCAAAAAGAAACAAAAAAGTTTCTCTTTCATTTTTAAGAGAAGGCAGTGATCTTTGGGACCACTTCCTGCTCGTAAAAAATGTTTTCACTGCCAGTCACAAAGACCTGGGGATCCCTTCCCTTTTGTGACTGGCTCACCACCTACTTTAGGTAGGAGGTAAACTGTGATTGTTTTGTGACTGCATTTCGTTCATAAAACAATAGTACATCCCTCTGCGACTGGCTATCAGGAAGTGACACCCTAGGCATGCTCCTTCCTATTAGTGACTCGCAACCCCTATGTTGCGAGCCGGTAATAGGTTGCCAACTTGCAAAATAGGGTTTGTACATAGCAAAATGCATGTTACCGATCCCAAACGGCCCGTACATGTGGCCCTTTATTACTAGTGCCCCATTCAGCCCTCCCACCAAAACCTCCTTTGAAACTTCAATGTTCTGAACATCTTTAGAACCAAAGCAGTGAAAGTATATGTATGTACACGTGTCTAGTATCTGACACCAAGAAAATAATCATCAAACCTATTTACTCTCAGAGCAGCACCCTGCACCATAATAAGGTTCAGGTTCAGTGCTTTATTGTACAGTTACTAAAAACCATTACAAATAGCCATCGGCATGCACCATAATAAGGTAATGCCCCTTTACCACTGAACTGAAATACTATGCTACTCTCCACACTACATTTAAGCATCACACCCAACCAAAAAGAGAAAATCAAAAACATTTTCCTTGAAGACTTTGCCAAGGATGACTTTTAAATGGAACTCAATAAAGTCTCAAACACTCCAGGCCTCATCAGATCTTAATAAACATCAAAACAAATACATTACTGTCCTCAAAATACCATTTGCCAATAAATGCATCATTAAAACATGGTCCTCAAAACAAAATCCATTTTGACTTTTAGTAAACCAATGAACTAACAGATAATGATTGAAATATGTGAAATTATGATAAGAAATTGAAACAGACCAATGCCTTTGTCAACCTCATCCAACTCAAAGCACTACACTAAGCCAGTGAATCAACTCAATTACAGCCTCCTCTACAAGATAGGCATCAAACAATGACTAATATAAACAAATCCCTCTTTAAGTCTCTCATGCACTGCATTACACTACTTCCAGATTACAGAATATGACAATAAGTCAACAACTGCAGTGCTTTTGACCAATATGAACATGAAGCAGACACACCTACTCTGCTTTTTCTTCAAGTTACTAGATTTGGACCTCCTCTTGCATGCTAAATAAACAGGTATTCTAAAGTCACTCATCACTATATCCTACACAGACAAAATGCTGTGATCATTTATCACAGAATCTCTTCATGGAGACAGCCAACCTCAACAACATCAACCCTGCCTCCGACAGGGAACATTGTGGCTGATCCAAACCACAACAGAGCATATCTTTGCTGAACAACCCTACTCTGGCCTTGGACAGCCTTACCAACCTTACCAACCAACCACCTTCCATTTATCTGGAGAATAATTTAGAAAAGAGTGTTATCAAACAACAGCATCAGTTTGTCAACAACAACCCATTCATCCTGATGGGAGCCTCAAGATTGCCGAAACTCCCTGTATACTTTCTAGTTTCTCAAAGATGCATCCCATACCTACATCTTCAACTTCAATCTGGAACCCCAGGGGATATTACTTACTCAGAATAATGGCAATATACACTAATTTGCCAAAAACACAAAACTGTATATCAAAATCAGTCCACTTGATAACACTCAACTACTTAAATTCTGCATAAAGCTAATTAAAAACTGAATGTCAAGACCTGACCAAAAGCTCAGCCTGATAAATACAGAAGTTTTACTGTTCTCCAACAATGTCAACCAACCTTTTATTCATGCTTGGCTAGCAGGCACGAGCATAGACTTCTTTACCCCAACATCAAATACAAAATCGCTTTGATTTATAGTTAACATGATCGCAGGGAAACAGCTCTTTCACTCATAAAAAGGCAAACCTTTCCTACATAAATTTGATTTCTGTTAAACAGTGACCAGTTCTCTCCTAACTAGATAGAGGCAGTGTTCTATTCTACCACATCACTGACTGCATTGGCTCCTCTGAAAGGCATCCAGCACTTGTAGGTTCACCTCATCTAGGACCAGAACCAATTTGATCACTTAACCTGATCCCTCTCACAGCCTGCATCATTTTCAATACCACCCTCATCACCTACAAGACCTTCAGAAGCAACACAACTATACCTGACAGAGAAATTAGCAACCTTGCATGCTCAATTTCAAAATTAGAGCCAGGCCATTGCTAGGTTATAGATAAGCTTACTCAGGAAGGAAAAGTTCATACCTTTTCAGTCTATACACCCATTATCTGGAAGCATATCCCCATTGACATTGCACCTGTTCAACTCTACTGTGATTAAGAAGGCCCCTGAAGAGGAGGCAACCCACAACATGAATCATTTGTTCGTGGAGGAGCAAGATGGCGGCCGCTTAGAGGCCTATTGCAGCACCAGCGAAGCCGCTCTGAGTCAGGTTATGATGTGAAGACCCCTAAAGGCTTGCAGAATACGCTTAACTCCTTAAGGAGTTTGGAAAATACCACCCCCATACCTCCCATACCACTCTATGTTGGGGGCGCAGTACTCCCATAAAAGACTTTGGCCACTTGTTACAAAATTTGGGCTCCGGATAATCAGGCGCTCCATACCCAAGTTTCTGTCTCACCTGGTTAGTCTGTGTACGTGGAACAGCGGAGGGATGGCTCTGAAAGTGGCGGTAAATGCCGTGGGCTCCAAGACAACGGCAGGGGATGAGTCTGCTGCAAGCTAAGTGGTGTTGGAGCAGAGTATACTGGAACAAGCGCAGAGCAAGCCGCAGCAGGCACGTACGCCGGATCAGCCAAGGAGGGGGAGCGGCGGTGCATCCGGGAAGAACCGCCCAGCCGCCCCCTCAGTAGCCGACATGTTAATGCATGGCAAGGAGCAACAACAGACATAGGTGGTAGGGGGCGGCAGTGGTCCCTAATACGGAAAACAATACAAGAAGGAAGCCAAATGAGGAGGTGAGCCCGAGCAGGTCTGTTGAAGCTTCTCAAGGCACTAAATTTAACTTAACCACTAGGGATCTCAGTGAGTGTGCTCCACCTGCTGTAGAGCTCCCCCCAGTGACAGTAACACCAGTCCCTCTCCAGTAGAGAATGCGCGGGGGATGACACAGTAGCTCTGGCCACGGTATCTCTGGCCCCCCAGGAGGTAACACAAGACGCAGAAACTAACAGTAAGAATGCAAATACGGCCTCTGTTTGTGAAGGAGCGACAGTTGAGAGGGGGCTACAGCAATCTGCCTCAATGCTGGGGACTGGCGATGCGATGTGGGGAGCAGATCTCCCAGTAAGGGGTAAGGACGGATTAGATCTGGATAAAGATAAGGAGCCTAGTAACTGTTTTTTTTCTGTCTCTGAAGAGGCGGAATGGTCTGATGATGATCGGAGCTCATCACTAGGGGGGAGTAACTTGGATTCAGACCTGGAAGACAGTAATCTAGACCTCCCTACAATAACTAAAAAAGCTAATGTGCAATGAGATGTACAAGGCTGAGGAAAAGAGGACCTAAGAAGGGACTATTCATCTGCCACCCCACTTTCTGGTAACCCCCCCCTGTAACTAGCACCACCCCTCCTATGCTGGAGGTTATACATCAGGCCATCGTCTCCCACGGGAAAGAAACACGTCAGGACCGTCACAAGGCACAGGCTGCCATGAGAAAATGCAAGGGGTCATCAGGAAGCTCTCCAAGGCATGTTTTAATGTAGGTGAGAGAGTGACAAACCTTGAGGAAAGAATAGTTGCGACAGAGGCAGAAGCAGCCAGTGCATCAACCCAGGTGGGGGCTCAAAGCTCACAGATTAAGGACATCCAGTGGAAGTTGGAGGAATTTGAGAACAGGCAGAGGAGGAATAACCTCAGGGTATTGAGGGTGCCAGAGGCAGTGGAAGGGTCAGACGCTAGGGTATACATAATCAAACTGTTTAAGTCTGCCTTTCTGGAGCAGTGGAATGGAACTAGACTGCTGAAATCCAACGAGCACACCGTACTAAATTACGAGCTCCAGTGAGAGAGGGGGATAAACCACGAGCAATTTTGGTGTTCCTAGGGAATTTTCTATTGCAACAGGCTATCTCAGAGAAGGCCAGACCAGAAGCAAAGAGATCTAGTGGTCGGGTCTCATTTTCCTTCCCCCTGACTTCTGCCACTCAACGGTAGAGAGACGCTGGAGGCTGAGACAATTAATAAAACCGTTCCAGGAGAAGAATATCCAGACGTATCTAATTAACCCGGAACAACATAAGGTGATCCATGAGGGACATACACGCTGCTTTTCCTCCGAGATAAAATCCAGAGAATACCTGGACGCGGTGGACGAATAAAAAGTTTGGCTGTGAGGTGAAGAAAGGGAGGCAGAGGAGAGAATAAAAGAGACTGGTTGTGGTGGTTCTATGGTTTAACGGGAGGATGGGTGGAGGGGGGTGTTAAGACACTCCAGAGTTATATATATTTCAGTTTGTGGTTTCTGATTTAATTTTGCGTGTAAGATTTATGTTTTGGTAGGATTAAGGGGGTAGGAGGAAGATATGGTGATTAGCCTAGAAAGGACCCAGGCTGCTAATGCTGCAGACATCACATGCACAGACATAGGTCTGAGTG
Organism: Lissotriton vulgaris; assembly: GCF_964263255.1. Lineage (NCBI taxonomy): Eukaryota > Metazoa > Chordata > Amphibia > Caudata > Salamandridae > Lissotriton > Lissotriton vulgaris. The sequence continues at coordinate 272,977,793 of NC_141695.1, read as the reverse complement.
CTTCTTAAGGGTGGAGGGAGTAGGGGGAAGGGGGAGGGAAGGATGGGGATTGGAGGGGGCAGAGGAGGATGGGAAGGAATGGGGAAAAGCCAAAAAAAATAAAAAAATACCTGGTTTTATTTTTTTGATGGTTTAGGGCTTTCTGTTTCTAATCAGATGTATGGGCTGGTTCAAAAGAAATTTGGCATCCCAGCAGGGTTAAATGGGGAAACTTAAGATTTGTACGGTTAATATTGGGGGCCAAAATAACTGGAGGAAGAGGCAAATGATGTGGTATTTTGTAAGGTCGAACCATGTGGATGTGCTATGTTTACAGGAGACCCATCTACCATGGTCAAAAAAGCCATCTGTTAAGAATACGTGGTTTTGAGTTATTGGCCTGCTCCTCACAGACATCTACAGTTAAAGGGGTGGCAATACTGGCCTGATCTACCTTGGGAGGGGCATGCACCATCTGGCATATTCCCCTGGGAGGTGGGCACTGGCAGAACATGGTCTAGGATTTACAATATGTACGATCTATGGTCCCAACCTGGATAACCCTGAGATATGTGAACATCTTGAAGTGGAATTATTGAATTGGCCGAGACCCATTATAGTATGCAGAGACTTGAATATCTCTGCTGATTTTACAAATAATGTTATTTATGCAGGCCGCAAGCCCAGGGTATACCGGGCACTGACCTCATTATTGGGATCACACGGATTGGCAAACATTTGGAGGTATAAGGAACCTACTGATCGGTTTTCACATATTATTCATGCCCTTTCAAGAAATATACTAAGCTGGACTATTTTCTGATCTCTTCATCTGAACTGGAGAACGTTAACATTAATAAAATGCCTAAAGTGTTGTCCTATCATAATCCACTAACTTTGCAGTATGATTTAGATACTTTAACTAAAAATTATTCAAGGTGGACTTTCAAGAGGAAGTTATTAGCTGACCCCAGATTTGTAGATCACCTGAGGATATGGGCCCAAGATTATTTTGATATGAATCGTTTCTGCTCATCCAGAAATAATGTGTGGGATGCATTTAATGCAGCCTTGAGAGGCGAGACAATTAGCTTCTCGGCTAGGTTAAAACAGGAGGCTCGGCTAGAAAATGAGAGATTGGTCTGCCAGCTAGCAGCGGCAAAAGAACAGCATATAAAGGATATTGGGCAAGGGTGCGAGGCTGCTGTGAGCCAGCAGAAGATTCTTACCATTGAAAGCAGAGCTGCATAAGTGGCTATCCCAGATAGCTGCCGATGAGTATCAGACAAATAGGGGCAAGATGTATGAGACGGGAGAGCAGGCAGGCAAGCTAGTAGCACTCCAGATCAGGCAAGAAAGTAGCAGAAATATAATTTCAAGAATACAAGAGGGGGGTCGGGATTATATGGAACCAGCCGATACATTGAACATTTTAAAAAACTTCTATCAAACATTGTACAAAGAAGAGGGTGGTCCTGAAGCTGTTAGCCTGGGGTTTGAGGATATAGACCCCCGGCTGGGTAATTTGGATAAAGAAATGTTGGAGAATGATCTGGCAATAGGTGAAGTGTTGGAAGCACTTCAGGAATTAGCAGCAGGAAAGGCCGCGCGGCAGGATAGTATACCACTTCGTGTATATAAAAGTATCCAGAATGAGATTGCCCCTATGCTACTGGATTTATTTAACTGTATAATATGTTCTGGTCTAATTTCAGAATCCTGGAAGGAAACAAATATTATTGTGTTCCATAAGAAAGGGAAGCCCAAGGAGAACCCCGGATCATATCGTCCAATATGGACACTAAGATCTATGCCAAGGTTCTATCTAGAAAGCTGGGAAGGGTCATAGGTAACTGATTCAGCGGTTTATATGGGAGACAGTAACAGCGCTGTAACCGATGCAACTATAAAAGATCATTTTACCCTGCTCCTGAAGTCAATGACAACAGACCTTAAAAGAATAGATGCCTTACACCTAACTTTAATAAGGAGAGCTAATGTACTCAAAATGATCATGCTCTCCAAGGTACTATATCTCTTTTATTCTATCCCATTTATGATCGAGGAAGGCCTAATAAAGCCAGTAGAGGCAGCTTTTATGAATTTTATCTGGCAATATGGTAAAATCAGGCGCTGTATGAGATATCTGTCTCTTCCACAAGAAAAGGGTGGGTGTGCAATCCCCAATAATAGATTTTATCATTGGGCTTGTTTGCTAAGCCAGATGGTAATTTTATTTGATCCGGCCTCAAATTTAGTGGACACTCCATTTGGCAATATTAACCCACCCTCCATCTTCGAACTATTGCTGGGCAGAGAAGCTCTCAGGCTTCTGCTCCCCAAAACCGATAGGTGCTACTATAAGAAAATGCATTATAAGGTTTTAGATGGTGTTCGGAAAATCGGGAAACTAATGCAAACATTAATAACAATCCCTAAAATTATTCACTATACAACGCTTTAGAACTCCAGTCTGTTCCCTCAATTTAGTAATGATAGGATGGGGAGGCTTTGGGAGCAGCATGGAATTAAAAGAATAGGTGATATCTTTGAGGGGGGCAGCCTGATGAGATTTGAAGATATTCAGCAGAAATAATGCATCCCGGACAATCAAGGCTTTGAGTTTTTTCAAATCCATGAAACTTTAAAGGGTATCAGACCACGGATTACCCCTGGGGGCAGAATTAATATATTGGATTCTTTATTAGGTGGTGGAACTAGGATTAAATTGATACATGGGTCCCTGTTATTGGGGACTCAGGATGATTTGGAAAAATTTGAAGCCTCGTGGGCAGCGAAACTTGGGGACCCAGATGTGGATATAGATAAAGCACTGCAACTTGCGGGGAAACTCTTTCGCTCCATGAATCTGAGAGCCCAACATTATAAGACCCTTTTTAATTAAAAAAAATGTATTTTTATTAGATTTTTACGGGTGATACAGTACAGTCGTAAAATTCACTTGCAGAGGTCCAGTATACTCTCAGGCAAGTATTATAAGGTAGAAAAGACAGAGGGAGATTGGGGGAAAGAAAGAGAGAGAGCAAAGTATGGCACAGGTTACAGAGTACTACAGAATCAAACTAGTTATCCTCACCATACACATTACCCAGACTACATTCCTAGCCATAAAAAAATTTCTCTATCCATGTCTCAAAGTTGAGGCTCCTCCCTCTATATTTGATTCTATGGTTTGCCCATGGCGATTCATAGGTGGAGCTCTTGATACTGGTCATCAATTTATTTGTCTACTTTTTTCATGGATATCTTGGTGTTTTTGAAAGTCTGTTTGGAGGAGGAGGGGAAGGTGTTTGTTGTGAGAAGTGTGAGGGGTTGTCTATTGTTTAGTATGGCTCTCTCTACCTGGAGCCACACTGGGGAGTATCCCTGTGGGGAGGACACCCATTGTGATCCCTGGTTTACCAAGAACGCTAGCTGGTATGTTTGGAAATCCGCGAGATTAAGGCCTCCATGTTTCTTTGTTAGTCTCAGTTTCTGGATACTAATCCTAGCCCTTTTGTCCTGCCATATGAATTATTAGATCATGTTGTCGGTTTTCTGATGGAACTCGTCTGTTAGTTGGAGCGGAAGCATGCTTGATAGGGTGCCCGCGGTGTAGGGAAGGGCCCGCTGATTTACTGCATACGTTTTATTACTGTGATAAATTAAGTGCAATTCAAGCAGAAGTTGAGAAATTTTGGGAGGGGCTGCTAGGTGTTAAGATCAGCCCTAATGATAATAGGAATCAATAGCAATCTGGGGCTCAACAAGGAGGAGGAAGCCTTTGTATTCATATCTGTGGCGGGCCTCAGGATTTTACTTGCAGCAGGATACAAGGATACTGTAGCACCATCCTTCAAGTTGTTGTTGGCTAGGCTCCTCATTATCCATAATATTAAATCCACCCTATATATGCATAGGGGTCGGAAAGCGAGGGAACTATGATTGAATATTTGGGCTCCTATTAAGGGATGGAGGATTCCGGTCTGTACGAAGCTCCCGGGATAGAACCCCTACATCCTTTTGTTGTATGTACTAGCTTATCAAGGGCGTCGGATGTGTATTTCTATCTCTGGTATGGAGATACCAGCCCAGGTTTACTCTGTAATAATGAATTATTTTCTAATTTTGAACTGTTTTATAAAGTCATGCCCTAATCTATTTATTGTGTAATGTATTGTATGATTGTATAAGCTTCAGATGTATGTATATTAGATTTTTATCAATACTGCAATGCAAACTGTATTTATTATTGAATGTGCCAGGTATTTTTTCACAAAAAAAAGGCCACTGAAGAGACATATCTCGACAGAATAACATCATCTCACCCGCAAAGTTACCACCTTCTCTCTCCCTCACTCTAAATGCCCATGAACTTTCACGAGTCTTCTGTGCTGCTCTTCCTTCATTGCGTTCCACTTATGTTTGAAACGTGGTTACATGCACAAAAATATACATACTCTAACAATATAATGTTTTCTGCAAGGTCTCATTAGATTTTCGCCTTTTTAAGGACTGCTTGGTGCTGGCATGAAGATTCAGAGGACCATGACACTGCTAGTCATTTTAGTAGGGCATTTTATCTGTCCCTATGACAAGTGGCAGGCTTAACTACACCCAATGGTCTTATGTATTGACTTATGGACAACGGAAGATGGAGAAGGATTTAGGGGCACATTACCAACAACTAGCGATATTTATTGCTAAATGGGCTTAGCGAGTATTTTTTTAACGCCAAGCATCTCCGATTATTATCGCAGAGATAACGTGCTTTTAGCAACGTTTATCTCTAAAGCGATATCATATCCGGCGTTAGCAGCGAAATGCATGAATATCGCTGGTAATCCAGTGATTTTCACGCATTATTGCTAATGAGGACTGAGCCATAATATCCAACTCCCATTGGATATAATGGCTAAGAACTGGTCTGAGCAGGCATTCGTTTTTGGAGATATTCGCGCTTAGTGTGAATTTTTCCATCGCTACGCCTGCCTTGCTAATGCGATAGCGACGTTAACGACTGCTTTCAGTATCGCCCACTTTGCATGTCATTAGCGATAAATATTGCTGACATGCAAAGTGGTCCCCAAACCGCTCGCTATTGCCTACAAGCTGTCGCTAACTGCTGTTAGCGACAGCTTGCTAATAGGGCGATAGAATTATCGCCCGCCCTGGTAATATGCCCCTTTTTTCCTTTGAGGATGATTTCGCTGTTGAGCTGGAAATGAATTGCAACGGAGTAGATGATATGGGAGCCCAGGTTAGGGAGAGGCCTGCTCCCTAGGAGCTTTTTTGAGAGATTCGGGAGAGACCAGCGGAGTCTTTTCTATGATCTACAGCAATGTATGAGTTCTTACTGAAATGGAAATCAGGAGGAAGGTACTCTGTCATACTCTTGGACATGCAACTTGAGTCCCTCAATAGACCACCAGGAAAATTGACAGCATTGGAGATTACCAACCTGGAAGGCAACCTGTTGTGCCTCTGAGTTTCTGGTCTCTCTCAGTTAGAATAGATTGCATGTAATTCTTGTTGTCTTCTCTACCGGCTGTTTTTAAACAGTGACTTTTACAGCCCCATTGTTCGAAAGGATTTTTTTTGCGTTCACTTCATGAGTTCATATCTATTGTTCCCTTAACCGTACTTTAAGCATTTTGTGACATTTAGCATCCTATAATTGGTTTGGAAATGTTATGGTGTTCTTGACTTGAATTATGTTTGGCACTGCTTGAATGTAGCATGCATTTATCTTGAAAATAAGGCTGGAACTTTGTGCTCGACCGACTCGGGGGCCACTAGCCATTTCACAGTGAACTGTACTGTAACCTAGCAAATCTGTCATATTTGGTTGATGGGCCATCCCATTCCCCTTTCTGACACCGACATATGTAAGTGTACTGTTTTGCTCCATCCCTTTTTGAGGTTTTTATATCTTCTTTTTAGACACAGAAAGATGCAAAACAGGACAGACTGCTGTATGGAGGGAAAGCTCTTTCGAAGTACTGCTAAATTGCTTTGAGGTGTATATTAGGAAAGATTGAAAAATAACTATCAGCTGGGAATTAATTGGACGACTTATGTATTGGTGGAGGTGTTTGATGTTTATTCTTAGCATTCTTAGCACACACTGCTTAACTAAATTGTTTCCAGGTGCTTTAGGTTGCCCTGTTGGGCAAGGGAGGCAAAGTTAAAAATGTACTTGGCCTGGGCAAAATGTATGTAATTTCCTTTGTGAAAATTGTGTAAAATGGCCAAAAAACGATATGACATTTTAAATGATTGAACAAAATGTTGCCTTTTACTGACATCTTAGAGGAGGTGACAATCCATACACAAAATGGATGGGGTCACCTTTTTAAAATAAAAATAATAAACAATTGTCCTCTTGAATTTTTAATTGCAATCCTGTTTTCTTTAGGAAAAATGGGCGGCATTTCAAAAGAAATACTTTCTTGAAAGGAGGTCACAGACATGATGGTCTGCTGGCTGCTGCAAGCCACCTTCCCTATAATGGTATCCAATTATAGTTAATATTCATGAGGTAGGCGTGATTGTAACTCACTACAATTCAGACTTTTAGGAACCCACCTATAGTTGACAGATTTTTTTTTAAAAATTATAAAGATCAGATGAAATTACGGTGGTCAAATATCTGAATAGACTGGACAAGTTGCAGTCATGCCCTCAGACTCACCAGTGCAGCATCTCGGGGCGGGTAATAATTGCAAAAATATTAGGAGACACTCTCCTCACAGGGCCGTAGACGCAATCATGATGCCATTTCCCAGCGCGGGATTTGAAGTAGGCAGAGAAATTAGAGGTAATTGGTCCTATCAATGCACTGTGAATAGGGTACTTCCGTTAAAGAATAGCTGGTGATATTACAAGATGCATGTACATACATTTCACGGTAATAATTAAGAATGTCTGTTTTTTTATTACTGATTTCTTAATTTTTCTTTAGTTCACTTTGTAGGTGAATACTGGTTATTGTGTGTAATATTTGAATGCGAACGATGCTGAAATAAGAACAAAAATATCATAAAACATTTGTGTCTCCCTATAGAGTGCCCACCCAACGCCCAAAATAAGTGCAAGAGGACCTGTCGAGAAAATTGCGAAAAGCTAAGCGATACCAAACTCAGTCCGTGTTCAAAGCAATGCGATCAAGGTTGTGAATGTGATCCTGGTTTCATATTCGAGACCAGCGACTCTAAGAAATGTGTAAAATATGAAGAATGCCAAGTTAAGTGCCCGGCGAACATGCATTTTCAGCCTTGTTTGAAATCCGATCATGCAACCTGTGCAAATCCGGATGTCAAACCTGTCGACGGAAGATCCTGCGAGCCCTGGTGTGTCTGCGATACGGGCTATGTGTTCCGCTCTGCTGCCGATCGCACATGCGTGCCCAAGTCTGAGTGTCCCTAAAAGGATAATTAACAAGAAAAAAAGAGTTATATTTTAATGCATTCCCCTGCATTACCGTCTTGTTCACCGAATGTTCTGTCGATGAGGCATGTTTTTCTAAACCTGTTCTGTTTTATGTTCATTATTAAATTCATATGTATATCAAACAATTCCTGTCAGCTGCTTTTTTCACACTCTAAGACCTGCAATGTAAGTTAGAATTATAGATTTGTTGTTACGCGTGTGTGCGTTAAATACGTCTGTGTGCGCACTAAGTGGGAACAGTAAGAAGTGACTATAGATCTAGAACAGCCACGTTTTTAAGAGTTTTCGGAATGAGAGCAGATTAGGCTCTGTCCATTCCAACCCATGCCACCATTATATGAGAAGGAGCGCCCACCACATCTGGCTCTCCTTATTCTGGCATGAAGGGCAAGAAAAGCGGCAGTTGACCGAAGGTCTCTCCTCGGTTGATAAGGAATGATCAGAGATGGGCGGGCCATTCTTCCAAAAGGCTTTATGGGCCAGGCACATAGCCTTAAACTGAATCCTTTCCCTGATCGGCAGCCAGTGCAAGTTCCTTAGAGCTTGTTTAATGGGCAGCCAAGAGGAATATGCAGGAGACTGCAGGCGGCGCAGTTCGTAATCATCTGGAGCTTGTTGATGCTATACTGCGGGGCTTCTAGGTATAAGGCATTCTCATAACTCAAACGGGAGAGGATCAGAGCTTGAACCATGGTTTCTCTAGCATGGAAAGGGAGAAGGGATGGACCTTTAGAAGCATCTTTAGTAGGCCAAAGCACATTGCTGAAAGCTTAGTTGCCTGTTGAATGAAAGTAAGGGAGCAATCCAGCCATACACCAAGGCTCTTAATCTGGTCTTTAGGGGCTGGGGCCAGGCCTAGGCAATCTCGACAAAGAGATGCCGGATTGAAGGAAGGGGAGTTGCCCAGGATCATGCATCTGTGCGTTTGCACGTATGTGTGTGTATTTTGTTTTGGGTTTGGATAGTTATAAATAGCTCGGCCTACTACAGCCCAAACTGGATTTTTTGACACTGTTCCCTTACACTTCTAAATGCATCAATCGAGTAGCAATTTATCCCTGTGTAAGAGATGTTGGCATTCGAGAATGCATTTTTCAGACTCTTACAGGTGTGTAGTTGTAGAAGGACAGCTGCAGAGCAGCAGTCACCAGCTGGCGCCTCAGATGCATGTTAATCTATATTGTGAAGCAATGGGCGGAGGAAGTCGTTTGGAAAATGTTCCAATGGTGGCACCATGTTTACACCGCTTTGGTGACAGGGGCGGCTCCTCTGTTTCAGTGTTGGAGCGTCGCCCAACACACCGGAACTGAAAAATAAAATGGTGATAAAGTTTATTTATCACCTTTTCATTTTCTCAACCAACCTATCCTGAACTAAGTGGCAGGTCACGGAGGGGGCCAGTCTTGCCTAGTGGCAACAGGAAGCTGTGTGCTTTAAACTGTGCATGTTTCTTTGGCTGACTGTTTTGGGACGGCCAGCCAGACATGCGCATTTTAAAAGTCTCTAACCTCACCTCCCTGGGTACATGGCAGCTGCCACTCTGTGGCTGGTGCCCAAATCTATAAAACAAGTACATTCAGCAGTGATTACTTTGAGCCAGTGGCCAACTCTCATTCATTTATTTTTTATGAAACAGACTTTGATCCAGAGAAAGAATTAAAAACACAAAAGTGGGAAAGATGAAAGAACAGAATGACTGGAGAGAAAGAGAACCCCAAGCGTGAAATAAACTGTCAGTTAGTGTCAAGCGGTGGGTGACAGAAACGCAGCTGTATCATGCAGCACCTTGACTTTCAGTAGCAAAGGCAGCAATATTCTGATCAAAACTCTGTAGCATGTCACTTACAGCCTGATTCATCAAGCCGAAATCGGCTCGCAAAGGGCCAGATTCTGAGAATCTGGCCCTTTGCGAGCGCTATTTTTGCATTTGGGATTCATCATCCCAAATGCAAAAATCGGTAATAGCGATTTCGCTATTTTGCGAGGAATTACATTTAAGGAATCTCTATTTGAGATTCCTTAAATGCAATTCATCATCTATTCAAAAATTGCGAATTCGCAATTTCGGCCCGCTATTTACCGCGAGGTCAAACCTCGTGGTAAATTGCGAAAACTTAGAAAAATGCTTTTAAAAGCATTTTTCTAAGTTGCATGTTGCACACACACATGTCCTTTGGACATGTGTGTGCGCAACACCTGTTTCAATTTGCATTTAAGGGGTGCTACAGGGTGTCCTTTGGACACCCCTGGCACCCTTTAAATCGCTATCTTATTTGCGATTAGCTAATTGCTAATCGCAAATAAGGAATACTCCCCATTCATTCCTATGGGCCTTTTGGCCCATAGGAATGAATGAGGAGTTATTCCTTATTTGCGATTAGCAATTTGCTAATCGCAAATAAGGATTGTGTAGGAATCGCAATTTTTTTTGCGATTCCTACATGAATCCCGTTTTGCGAGTCTGTAATAGCGATTCCTTATGAATCGCTATTATAGACTCGCAAAACGGGTCTATGATGAATCAGGCTGTTATTCTTTTATAAACTTAGCACTCACTAGCATCAAAAGTTGCAAAAGTATTTCTATCTGTGTTTCACAAATGCAATGTATTTTGACAACTGAAAATACACACACACGTGTCATTAAGAATGGTCAGGAATATTGTTTACTTAAGATGTCCCATGAAGTGGACCTTTCAGTTATGGCTTTACTTTTGGATTCTGGTGCTTAATTTCATGGATTTGGGGTCTGATTCACAGAGTCACTACTACCTTAAATTAAATGAAGAGTTTGAAATGACATTGTTTCATATTTGGTTGTCCCAAATTATGAATTTTAATGATCTAAACACATTTTTAGAGATCAATGACAAGATATCATGGTAAACAATATCAAAAAATATAGTAAAAAAAGTATTGTATAGCATAATATCATGTTAGAGAAAGCGCAGGTCTCCAGTGCTCTTAGGAGTGCTGGAAGAGACCCCTTTATCCAATACTGGCACTGCTCTCCTGCTGTGAGTGTTACAGCAAACAAATGATGGACGGAATATTCTCCCCCAGTCAAAAGATCTGGGTTAAATCCATCGTTCTTTTGCCCACCATGCCACCCCAGTTTGGACCCAGCCATATGCAAATCAGTCTTGACCCTGTGCCCCATGGGAACAGTGCAGACCGAACTACCAGGCCATGTCCTCCCTGGACCGGATACAAGCATCCTGGGAAAGGTTTCAGGGTATGTCACTCTTCTTCAGGCAGGCTAGCCTGAATCCAGTAGCACAGTGAGCAAGGGACCCACGTCTGTGCATACCCATCCCACTTAAGGCGAAAAGTGTTACAGCAAACAAATGATGGACGGAATGCTGACAGTCAAAAGATCTGGGTTAAATCCATTGTTCTTTTGCCCACCATGCCACCCCAGTTTGGACCCAGCCATATGCAAATCAGTCTTAGGAGTGGGTTTGTTTATTGTGACTACTCACCCATAAAGGTCTCAAGGCGCTGGGGGGGAGGGAGGGGTTTGCAGGCTCCAGTCTATCAGGGAGGGGGTCCGTCGAAGAGCCACGTTTTGAGGATTCTTGCGAAGATGGGAAACGATGTAGTCTGCCTGAGGTGGAGCGGAAGGTCATTCTAGGCTTTGGCCGCGAGGAAGGAGAAGGAGCGGCCTCCTGATCTAGTTCTTCTGGTGCGTGTGACCACAGCGCAGGAGAGCTGGGCTGATGATAGGGTCTTTTGGGGTGCATGGAATTTGAGTTGGCTGTTCAGGTATGCTAGTCCGGTGTTGTGTAGGGCCTTGTGTGCGTGGGTGAGGATCTTGAAAGTGACTCTTGCCTCGATGGGGAGCCAGTGGAGTGTGTGCAGGTGCTAGGAGATGCCGCAGTGTCTTGGCAGGTTGTGGACCAGTCTTGCGGCGGCGTTCTGGATGTTCTGTAGCTTGCGGTGAGGTTTTTGTTTATTCCAGCGTGCAGTGCGTTTCCATAGTTGAGTCTGATGGTGACCAGGGTGTGAGTGATGGTCTTTCTGTGTTTCAGGGGGATCCATTTGAAGGACTTACATAGGAGGCAGAGGGTATGGAAGCAGAAGGACGAGACAGAGTTGATCTGGCATACATTTTGAGCTTGGAGTCCAGGATGATTCCCAGGTTGTGTGCGTGGTCCGTGGGGGTGAGCGGGTTTCCAAGGGTGGGGAGCCACCAGGTGTCGTTCCAGGTGTCGGGGTTTGGGTCCATTATGAGCACTCGTCTTGTTGGTGTTTAGTTGTGGATAGGGAGACGATGAGTTGGGTGTCATCTGCGTATGACACAATGTCACAATTTCTGACGATGGGGCGAGTGGGACCTTGGGGTCAGTGGGGTCCGCCGAGGTTTCTTCAAGAGGGGGTAGACCTCGGCGTGTGTCCAGTTGTCTGGGAAACGAGGCAGTCACCAGGGAGCGGTTGATGGTGTGGTGGAGCATGTGTGCAATTGTGTCAGCAGCTCTGATGAAGATGTGGTGTGGGCAGGAGTACCTGGGTGCTCCGGAGTGGAATGTTTTCATCCTCTTCAGTATGTCTTCAGTGGTGAGGGCTGTCCAGTTGTCAATCGCTGGCTTAAGGGTGTTGGCAGTGGTTGCTGGGGGTTTTGTGTGTTGGTTGTCTTCGTCGAAGTTGTCGTAGATGCTCTTGATTTTGTAGTGAAAGAAGGTGCTGAGTTTGTCGCAGAGTTCTTGTGAAGGAGGGATGTCAGTCGACTCACTGGTGGGTTGGGCGAACTTCTTGATGATGTTGAAGAGTTGTTTGCTTTTGTGTGCGTGTGTGAATAATCTGTCTTAATTGCTTTTTTCTTTGTTTTGCTGATGAGTTGGTGGTGGGCATTGGTAGCAGCTCTGAAATTGCTGAGTGCTTCGTTGGATTTGATGTTCCTCCAGGCCTTTTCGAGGTGGCAGCAATTGCGTCTGGACTCTCGAAGTTTAGTGGTTATTTGCGAGGTTGTGTCTCCACGTCATGTGTGGTGCGATTCCATCCTATAGGAAACAACAATGGGATGTCAAATAGGAAGCAGGATTCTAGATCACCACAAAACAATTTTACTACAACATGACCTCTTTGTAAGTAAAAGGGAAAAAGAAATACAGCTATATTTTGTGCAGTTTTGAGGGAACTGGGCGGTGTTAGCAAATTAACTACTTTGATTCCTTTGGAAGGAGCAGCCAACCTGAACTGCAGAGATGGTACTGGCGGTAGGGCGAGGGTCACGCACGCACGTACACAGCATCAGTAGTGCAGAGGCACCTCGTTGGCTATGGTATTGGTTTTATAAATTAGCCTCAGTCAGAGACGCAACTAGAGCCAAATTCCGGGGGGGCTACCACAAATTTTGGGGGGGCTGAATCTTTAGGCAACATGCAGAGCTTCAGGGGCTCTTAGAAACAACTGCAGGGGCTCATTAATATGCAAATGGTCTTTTAAAGACCGGTAAAGTGCTCGGGTGCGGCTGTGTGTGTGCCCGGGAAGCTGTCTCATCCCGGGCTGCCACACACAACGGGGGGGCTGAAGCCCTATGAGTCCTATGGGTGTTGCGCACCTGGCAGCAGTTGTTGTGCGGTCATGATCACCTGCCTGCCTGTGCCCTGTAGATGTTTCATAAACACCCAGGCGGCTCCGTGACCCTCCAAACCCTTGCAGAGATGCTGCTCCTCCCCCGACCCCATCCCGTAGAGGCGGCTCCGTGCCCTCTGTTTGCTAATGAATAACTCTTTTTGTGCATGCTGAACTTACTACCACCCAGCGCTGAAAGCTCTGCATCAGCTCCCAGGGCATGCAAGGATAAAATTCAAAGCTCTCCACTGTCCACATTAAAGCCTACTGGCTCAAAGGCCTAGCCAGGATGCTTCCCAAAATCCCTACCCCAAAATGCTTTGCAGCACCTTGGCAATGGCATGTCAGAATATATTCGCATCCTTTCAAAACTCACTTTAGTAGTAGATTGGCAGTTTTGTCTGACCACAAAATGGCATTTTTTTTATTTTTCTGAGCGTATTTGAACCTGTAGCTTTAAAACATAATGGGCTTTGATATATCCTTTTGTAGGTTCTGCTGGGTTATTTATTCCATGTGCTCATTTGACGCGCTGAATAAATATAAAATGTAAAGGTCATGTTTTTCAAAGCAGCAGTGCTTTGATGCCAGGTCTCTATGTGCTGCTTTTGTCTGTGGCTGTAAAGCTGTCAGTAGGCAGTCAAGGGAGAGTGCTGTGTTTGGTCACACTTGGGCTCTGCAGTGGCAGACTGCAGGACACAGCAGGAAGGTGGCTGAGACAGGTGAAGAAGGGAGGCTTTAAGACCCCTGCATGTCATGTGACACTCGGAGAGTGCAAAGGTGTGCCACTATGCAGGAAACTGAACCCTGTAGTCTTCAGTGACACACCGGCCTACGGTAAGGGCCCTGCCACCACTGTGGACTCTACACATGACCAACAAGAGCCTGAGGTAAGAGCTAAAAAACGGTTGTCATAAGGAGAGGAAAACATCTTTGGTGAGCCTACTCATTTTGGGGTCTCTGAACATTACCCCAAAATAGTTCTTTTCACAGAGCTCCTTTCCCAACTTCCTCAACCAAGTGCCTCTAGTTTCAGCAGCAGCGAAATCGAGAATAGGTTTGGTTGGTATCTTTAGTGCAGCAGTTTGCTCCTGTCATTGCTTGACTGTATGGTAAAATAGGACAGTGTTCTGCTTCCCCACTCCCAAGATATTAATGGGCGTTTAGTCATATAACAAAGTATTAAACCTTTCTCCATACATGAGTCCTAATTCACTTCTTCTGTCCTGATGATGGTACCGCTCAGTGGTTGAACGTGGGAACAAATCCTTTACACCTAAAAGTTGAATATTATTAAAGCTGATTTAAGAATAAACCAATCATTTTTTGAAAAACCCATAGAAAGAGTAACATCATCATAGTGAGAGTATAAAGGAGCGTGAGCTATTCCCTGAAAGAGGACATGTAGAATAAAAGCAAAGAATTGGTCATAGGATATGTGAATCTATTTTGTTATCTATTAAAGTAAAGTAATAGAAAGAAACCAGAGTCTGTGGTAGAAATGCGGTTGGCCCATTACCATCACTGATAAGGCCGGGAATCAAGTTTGATTGAGTAAAGTATACATCTTGTAGGTTGGCAAACAAATTCCAGAGCAAATACGTACCACCTCCCCCGCTACCTGCCAAGGGCGCCAGAAGCTCTAGCTATGCCAATGCTGTGTGAAGACTAACTTCTGAAACAAGTAAGAGTTAATTATCTTCGAGGCTTGCAAACGTCTTCTCTGTACCTACGTTTTGCAAGGTGTTTTTAGCAGAACCTGCTGTTTCCCTGTTCCCTTTGAACAGTTCTGTTTCTGTACAAATGTTATTTTTTTTTCCTTTTGGAACAGGATCAATCAAGTAAAGTTATTGTGGGGGAGGGGAGCGACGCTCGGAACGAACGTTCAAACACCCATGTATACAGTTCCCCGCAAACTCTATGGCTCTTGAGTTCAGCAGGTTGTTTAAAATACATTAATTTGGAAAGCGCCTGTGAGCCCTCCAGACTCCGTATGATGCAGTTGCACACTGCGGGACTGCCTTCTCTGCCCTCCCTCTCTCTCCACATGTGCCTGCCCTGGACTTTTCTTTTAATAATCAGCAATGTCGCTTTGTTCAGTTGGACCAGCTAATCCGGGCGGTTCAGCACTTCATACAGCTCCTGGAATACATTACGTAGTTAATATAAATGAGTCAAGCAGTGCTGGTTACATGGAGTTACCTAGCAGGAAACATTCAAATTTCTCTTGTTAAGTCCTAAATATAGTGCTTCAGTTTATTCAGCCACATCGCGGGGGCGTGTGTGTGTGTTAATGCCCCGGTTACTTACCGGTAATCTTCATTACTCCGAGTATAGTCTTCCTCGCCACATGAGTTACAAAGTGAGCTTTAGCTCCACAACAGAACCCTCCAAAGCAAAAAGAAAACCCCTCCCACCCCCTCCCAACATGGCCGACCAGTCCCACCTGACCTCTATAAGAGGCGGGCCGGCCCAACCAATCAGCCTGTTTTTTTTGTTCTGCACGATTCTCTCCAGAGCACTGTTCAGGTAAGATGGGCCGGCGTGAGCTGGCCCTTGGGGTTTAGGGTGGAGGACCTGCTCTAGCGGTCTCGAGGGCCTTATGCCTAAATAAATCCCCCCCCCCTCTTCCTTCCCCCGGTCCTGTGGGGCCGGTTAGGTACTGCTATTGCATACCAGTGGTTTACAGGGGGGGGGGGCGGCAGGGGATATGGGGTGTTTGGTCATCCCGGTGTATCCCCAGGTCGTTACTGATGGGCCCGGGCCACTCTGTGGGCTTTTTGGGTCCTACGCGGCTGATACCCTTCGTGTGTTTGCTCATATGTGTGTGCTGCTCTGCCTGCTCACAAACACAGCTGTTGAAAGTACCTGTTTCTACCATTCTGGCTGTCTGAGTTGCTAAGGGTATTGGATTCGAGCTGCTCCCCTGTCTGCCTGCAGTTTGTAATGGTGCGCTGGACAAATTTACTGGATGATGCTGATGCCTTCTTCGACCCACTTCTGCTCAGTATTGACATTTTCCGCATTGGTGTGTCTCCCAGACTCTCAGTGTGCCTCCTATGTGTTCCAGAGGGTGTGGTGCTGCCAGGGGTACTGGGTGCAACCGGACAAATGTCTGACGCTTCTTCTACCTCCCCGTCATCTTCAGATGAAACACCTAGTACGGGTATATTTTGGCCACTTGCCCTTTGGGATTGCTTTCCCTTGATGTTTGCTAGGTGCGCAAACCATTCGACAGCGTGCCTTCTTTCAAGATGACCTATCTGGCCTCCGGTACCATAGTTGGTACCAATCTTACCACAGCTAACTGTAGTCGTACAAATGGAAAAAATGGCTAGGTTATCATGCTTTGTATGGACACTAAAATTTCCAAACTGGGGACTGGAAACTTCTGGTTTTGCCGCACGAGGTGATACTGCCAATGCCAGATGAAGCAGTGGTGGATGAGCCTTGCAGACATCTACTGGGTTGTGCAATTATTGCAGCAACCCTACTTGAGGGAGTCGAGCTGGATGGAGGTCCCCTCTGGGGAGAAAATATGGGAGCTGAAGGTTTTGTTGACCTTGTTGTACTACTTGACTGCGTTGGTGGTGCTACCAGTGCCACGTCGCCAGGGTCACGCTCAGCATGACGTCGGGATAGGGTATAAATGTCTGTCTGCTGCATGGCCGGTGTGGCTGGAATGACGTGTGTGATGACTAGGTCATTGCTGTCATCCTGTTCATCAACATCAGAATGCACCAGTTCATCAAGTCCGACGTTCGGATCCATAAGTATGAGCTTTCCGGGGCCCTTCCTTTTAACATTTGATACCTTTCTCAGCTCATGGTGTGCCTCCCTCTCAGACGGCGGAGATGGTTGCCATTCTAGATCCAGATCATCTGATGGAGCGGGGCTTGAAGAGGAACTTCTACACACCCTCCTTGATCTTTTCCTTGCTGGCGAGCTGGGAGAAAATGAATCATCAGGAGGAGTGGCTTCGTCTTCCTGACATGATACCCCGGCTCCAAAGTCAATTTCCTCCTGTGCCCCTACTACTGGAAGAACAACCATTGTGGCAACTTGCAGCGCTCCATGCGCCGCTACATGGGCCTCTTCACTGACTTCTATTTGCAACTCTCCATGGACCTCTCCTTCTCGGCCTTCTCCTTCTCGGACAGCTCCTTCTCGGCCTTCTCCTTCTCAGCCTTCTCCTTCTCGGCCTTCTCCTTCTCGGACAGCTCCTTCTCGGACAGCTCCTTCTCGGCCTTCTCCTTCTCGGCCAGCTCCTTCTCGGCCTTCTCCTTCTCGGCCAGCTCCTTCTCGGCCTTCTCCTTCTCGGCCAGCTCCTTCTCGGCCAGCTCCTTCTCGGCCTTCTCCTTCTCGGCCAGCTCCTTGCGCATGTACTTGTGCTTCTACTAGTAGCCCATGCAGTTGTTGTTGCGGCTTTGGTTGTTCATTAGTACTTGTGAGATGAGTTACATCCTGTGTTGATTGTGTGCTGCTACTTTCTTGCGATGAGCCAACATCACTGGTCGTTGGTGATTCAACCACTAAACAGGCTACCTGTGCAGCACTCATGGTGGACTTTTGATTTTTCCACAAAAATTTAGTGGTCGGGGCACCAGTCTCCTTGGTAAGTGGTGCCACTTGCTTCTTCTTCTCCTTAGTAGAGACATCTTTCTTGCAAGAGGAGCTACGGCCACCTCTTTTTGGACCCATCTTCTTCAGATGTCGGAACAGCAGGCCGCAGCAGGACTTCTTCCTGGCACTGATGCTCAACGATGATGCGGAGTTCTTGACTTTGTGCACCTAAAAGCAAACGAAGACAGAGGAACATTAGTTAAATATATGTTGCATATGTAGCGCTTCAATTAATAGTTTGCAAGTAGGCATTTATGAATACACACGTGCACACCACAATATGGAAATATCAAAAATAAGAATTGCTAAATTTTTGGGAAACAGGAATTTAACATTGATTCAAGAGAGCCCACAGAGAGGGTTGTAGTTTCATGTACCACTGACTCAACCTGGGCACAATGGGTGAAAGCAAGGCAAAATGGGTGCAGGCCTATGGCACAAAGCTCACTGCCTGCCTTTAAAATGGCCGCTTGACCCCCATCCACATGGCCAGGACCATGCCTCAAAATGGCCCCCACCAACATAGCCAGCCCCCAACCCCTACTCCAAAAAGTCAAAAAACACAACACAAATCACCACAATCCAATGCCATCCATCAAGTTTCAGAAGTTTTATGCTGCCTGCTGGTGGTTTTCTGGTGCAGAATTGCAATTTTTGCAATTTTGCGAGTGCGAGATTGTTGCTTCACGACGCGAACGTGGCGAAAAACCCGCAAAATCCGCGAACAGACCGATTCTGGGACCCCTGGGCATAATCAATGAAATCAGAGCACACTAGGTGCAGGCCTATGGCACCCCATTTTGTGGGGGTGGGCACCCACCCCCACAAAATGGACTCCTTATGGTGCCTGCTGATGGTTTTCAATTCATGTGCAGAATTGTAATTTGTGCAATTTCGCGAGTGCGAGATTGTTGCAGCGAGGGACGCGAGCAGTGCGAACACAAGCAAAAAAATCCACAGCTCGCGAACTTGCAGATTTTCGGTAAATCCGCGGGAGTTCTAGTGCCCCTGGGCATAATGAATGAAATCAGAGCAGACTGGGTGGGCCTATGGCACAAAGCACACTGCCTGACTTCAAAATGGCCGCATTACCCCATCCACATGGCCAGGACCTGCAGGACCATGACTCAAAATGGCCCCACCACCAACATAGCCAGCCCCCAACACCACCCCAAAAGTCGAAAAACACACACAAAAATCACCACAAACAACATCAACTTATCAACTTACTTGTGAAATCAAATTTCGAATCCAAAAGTAATCCAAATGGCCCCCCACCAACATAGCCAGCCCACAACACCACCCCAAAAGTCGAAAAACACACACAAAAATCACCACAAACAACATCAACTTATCAACTTACTTGTGAAATCAAATTTCGAATCCAAAAGTAATCCAAAAAGCCTCAAATCCAAATATCCAGCAGCATCCACAAAAAGTAATCCTTCCCAGTCGAGATCGAATCCAAAGTGGCCAGGAAACAGGAACAGGAAGTTGGAGACTGGGGCACTTCCTTCACCCCACCCCAATCGGAGGAGCTTGCTGGACAGGAACAGGAAGTTGGAGACTGGGCCACTTCCTTCCTTCACCCCTCCCCAATTGTAATTTTTGTAATTTCGCGAGTGCGAGATTGTTGCTGCCCGCGCCGCGGGCCGCGAGCAGTGCGAACACAAGCAAAAAATCCGCAGCGCGCGGATTTGCGGATTTTGCGGGAAATTCGCGAATCTCGCGGATTGCGAATTTACCGAAAATCCGCAAAATCCGCGAGCGTAACGGATTTTCCGCCCATGCTTAGTATGTACCTCATTCTGTAGAACTGTTGATGACCAGGACCAAGACACAGCACTTGACCAATAATAGGCTCACCCGCTACGAGCAAGTTATTCTTGCTGCGGAGAACGTGACCCTTAAGAGGTGCTCTGTTTTGAATCCTGCCACTTTGATGCCACTCCCTAATGATATAGAAGACGAAGAATGTGATGATCACGATTGCCTTGATGTGACTGAACTATGCACCAAGCCAAGACCAGATATTGTGGATGAGCCGTTGACCGACCCCGATGACATTTTCTTTGTTGATGGCTCATGTGTAAGAGACAATACTGGTCAGTTGAGAGCAGCTTATGCTGTTTGCACCATTACTGGAGTTGCTTGCCTGGAAGGAGTACACTCCGCACAGGCAGCTGAAATCATTGCATTGACACGTGCCTGTTTAGCAGGTAGCAAAATTCGAGTCACCATTTACACAGATAGCCAATATGGCTTCGGTGTAGTTCATGACTATGGGCAATTGTGGTCTCAGAGAGGTTACATGACCTCCTCAGGTTCGCCTATTCGAAATGGGGAGTTTGTGCGACTATTGTTAGAAGCATTACAAGGTCCGGCAGCAATTGCCGTTGTTAAATGCGTAGCCCATACCAAAGGTACTGATTTTGTGTCCCAAGGAAACAGGTACGCCAATGAGGTTGCACGCTACTGCGCGGAGCAAGGATACTCTTTCACAGAAGTGGAAGTGGGTGGGACACAAGAAAAGACAGAGTTGAATATGATGCTAGAAACAGTTGACACTTGGGATGACTTAAAAGGCATGCAAGAAAACACATCAGATTTTGAGAAAAAGGCATGGGAAACAGCAGGTTGTGTAAAAAGTTAAATGGATTTGTGGATTTCAGCAGAAGGAAGAGCAGTATTACTGAATGAGCTAGTGAGTCCAATGGCACGACAAATTCATGGTCCAGTACATTTAGGAAGAGATGCCATGCTGCGGGTATTTAGGCAGACTTGGTATAACCCCAAGTTTAGAGTAGCCGCAGAAGCAGTGTGTCAGAGGTGTGTAACATGTCAGCAATTGAACGTAGGGAAAAGGACACCTGTTACATTGAGCCACATTGGGAGGTCTGGTGGGCCTTTCAATCGAATGCAATTAGACTTTATTGAGATGCCAAAATGCAACCGCCTCAGATATGTTTTGGTGGTTGTATGCATATTTTCCAGATGGGTCGAGGCTTACCCTACACGCAGGTGCGACACACTCACAGTAGCAAAGTTGTTGCTTAGGGAGTTAATACCACGCTTCGGGGTGCCGGCCTCTTTGGAATCAGATAGAGGGACACATTTCAACATTGAAGTTGTGAAGATGCTTTGCTCTGCACTAAATATTGATCAGAAGTTGCACTGTAGCTATCAACCAGAAGCTTCGGGAATCGTGGAACAGATAAATGGGACTATAAAATCCCGAATGGCCAAAGTGTGTTCATCGACATCCTTAAGCTGGCCTGATGCCCTGCCATTGGTACTCATGAGTATACGTAGCACACCAGACAGGAGAACAGGTCTCTCCCCACACGAGGCTCTAATGGGGAGGGCAATGAGACTTCCATCTGTCCCAACTGCAGCTTTGTTGAATATTACAGATGATCTGATCCTGGATTATTGCAAGGGACTTTCTGATGTCATTCATTCTGTGTCTCTTCAGGTGCAGGTGGCTTAAATTCCATCTTCCAGAGACCTATGTCACGAACTGTGCCCTGGTGACTGGGTGCTGGTGAAGAAGCACGTCCGGAAGAACTGCCTAGATGTGCGATGAAGGGGACCCTACCAAATAATCCTGACAACGAATACTGCTGTTAAGTGTGGTGGGCTCCCAAATTGGATACACGCCTCCCACACTCGAAGAGTTCCAGCACCCCTGGAGGAAACAGCTCCTCTCACAGATGAAAATCCAGCTGTGGACGGCGAACAACTAGAGGGGATCAGTCAAGCTGTGGGGGTGTCGGAGGAAGCTGGGAGTGATTCAGATCAAGCAGAAGAAAGACCGGACGACAGTGAAACTGAAGTCGCCACAGAAGGAGAAATATTCTGTGAATGCGGCTCAGACACTGATCAAGTTACAAGTGATCAAGAACAGAGAGAGAGGACAAGAAATAGGAGAACAAGGCGTGGAGAAGCTAGTTGGCCTGAAAGGAAGAAGAGGCCGAGCTTGAAGCCAACTCCAGAGAGAACCCTTGCTCCTATATCGGAAGACTCATATCTGGACGAAGGTGCACAGAATCAAGAACAGGAGGGTCCAAGAAGATCAAGGAGGGTGCGAGTGCCTAGCAGCAGATGTCTGGCGCACGGAAGTCCGGGAGGGTGAGGGAAGTGACAGTGACCAGTACTGACCCAATCATAACGTTGGAAGTGGCGTTGTTGGTACCTGGAGTTGAGGCCGAAGGGTTTCTGACACTCACTGTCCCCAATCCTCCATATCTGAGTAGAATAAGAGAACTGGTTTTAAACAGAGTAGAATTTCCGAATTTTGGTTCAACGGTACCAGCGCTCGAGGAGATCATTCTTCGCTTAGAAATTTTAGAATACGTGATTAGAGCAGCTGGAACACGCATGATTGTAGACAGCTAAAGACTTTGTAAATAAACAAGATTGAGAAGATAACCTAGCGCCAAGTGGAAGAAGAAGAAATTTAGGGACTTTTCCATTTAGTGGACGGAGAAGGGCTAGGGTTGTCTGTTGCTATAATTCAAAAGACTGATTTTGTAAAAGGGTTTATCAGCTTCCAGGTGTGGTTCGAAAAGATCGAATAAGCAAAGAAAACAGTGTTGAAGGAGCAAAGAAAAGAGACTTTGTGTTGTAACAGAAAAATAGAACTACACTGTCTTGAGATCATGGAGGCCGGCAACCCGAACCGCAAGGCAAAATGCATAGTAGGCACACTTTTAGTGGGAGTAATTTTTCTTATAGCTTTAGTAGTTACTGTATCATATATAGTGGGACATGAAAATGAAGAGAAGGCAACAAAAGAAGCGAAAGTTGTAGTAACATTGAAACCTACTACTGCTGTTAAAAAGGGAGACAATACAGAGAAGGATAAAGCTTTGTTAGCAGCAGAAGCTCGTAGGTTGCACGTAGATGAATCACAAGGGAATTTCAAATCAAATGCCTATGCTAAATTACTGTATGAATTCATTGATGCCATGGACGCAAAGGACTGTTACGTCTGCATGCAATTGCCAGCCTCTGTAGACGAAGGCATTAGGTATCATCATCTTCCATTGACTTACGGAATTACATGTAGCTTGTTGCTCAGTATATTTCATGGACGCGATAGCTTTGAGTATTATTTTTCAGATATTGATGCTGTTTTACTAGAGGTCCCAGCCTACAAGCATATGAATAAGTGGGACTACTACAAGAGTGAAGATAGATTGAGGAAATGTTTCATTCCTTGGAATACGCTAGATACCTCATATGCCCGAAGAAATAATTTGACTTGTAAAGTTTCAGAAATTGAGAAGAAATTTATAGGGCAGGTAGATGATCGATACAGAAGACAAAAGATTCTAAAGGCTTCAGGCCAATGGAAAACAGATTGGACCGAGGAGGAAAAGACACACAAGAGGAAGGGTAGTAATGGTCCAATAGCTTTAGATAGAGTGCAAAGAGGGAAACTATGTATATACAGGGGTAAAACCTACTATGAGAATGTGTTCGTGGGAGAAGTAAGTTGTGAACATGCCTTCCAATTAGAATACTATACAAAGGATTTCTTGAAAGGAATGCAGGTAATTCTGAATGTATATTTTGTCTGTGGAAGAAATGCATACGTGAAACTACCGGATAATTGGTACGGATCATGTTATTTAGCAATTGTCTTCCCCAAAATATACCATGTTAAAGATCTAGAAATCATAGAGGGAAGAACTCAAACCAGAGGGAGAAGGGATGTAAGCAATGATGAGGTAGTTGGGGACGTATTTGCTGCCATGTTCCCTTTTTTAGGGCTAATACTGAATGATGTCAAGATTAGGAGATTGGCAACAGTTGTAGATAGGTTGTCTGCCAGCACTGCTAGATCACTGATGCTGGTTGAGGGAGAGATGCAATCGATAAGGGCAATGGTTCTCCAGAACCGACTTGCTCTAGATGTCCTGTTAGCCAAAGAGGGCGGAGTCTGTAAGGCTTTGAAGGTCCAGGAATGTTGCACTTACATTCCAGACAATTCAAAACCTCTTGAAAAGTATATACAGAACATTACTGAAATTCATCATGAGATTGAGGATCTGACAAAGGTGAACGTGTGGGAAAAAGTGGGTCATGGAATGGGTAAAGTTGGAGGTTGGTTTGCCAATCTAGGGAAGAGTTTCATTTGGTACATACTGAAACCTATCATCATAATAGTGATCTGTGTGATCACATTGTGGGGGTTGGTGCGGCTGTATCAATGGTATAGATCAAATAGGTTGCAGAGATCCATGAGAGAGCAGGAGCAGAGGTTAGCTGCGATGCAGGATAACCAGTACAGGAGTCTGAGGGCTCTAGAGATGATGAAGTGAGGGAGCATTGCAACGAGTTCTGTTTGATTTAATTCATACTCTCAGAAATGGTGTTGTGATGGTGATGACCTCTAAAGGTCATCAAAGGGGGGAACTGAGAGAGCGCAAATTAAGTAAAATGTAGAAGTGCACCATATTTACAAGCACGTTGTATAAGTTTAGTTAAGGGAACACATAAGAGTGTCGAATTTATAGAGTGCATACATATTAGAGTGTTTAATTAGTACAAAGTATATATCAGTGTGAAAAGCTAATGTAGTAATGTTTAGAGACGCTAGAATGATATTAAATTCCATGCTATGTGACTGTTGCAGAGGAGAATGTAACGTTGCCAACGTAGAAATGTGTAGGCCTCATGGCAGTTCATTGAAAAGAAACGTGCCTTTACATTTTCACATGAGATGGATTACTGTTTTTATAATTCAAAGTATTATTGATCATAGACTGCAAATATATGTTTTATAGAAGTGTTTCCTATAACCAGTGTGTGTAATAAGTTAGAATACTGTTTAGGCTGAGAAATAAAGGTTCATAGAGTGCACAGGCCTGTTTCTTGTAATTCTAGTAGGCCTGGGGAGATAAGGTTGTTTCTTTTGATCTGCATGTGCTAGTTAGAATCAGGTCCTGTTAAGCATAAATTGTGGACCATGCTCGAAGGTTTACGACTTGTGAGATAAGCTGGAGGCTGGAATTTGGGGCCCACTTCATGGGTGTCTGTTTGCAGGTGTGAGGGGGTTCCAATCAAGAGAGTGATAAATAGAGCTCTGTTCTGGGAGACAGGCACAGGCCTGGAGGAGGCTTCAGGAATTTCCTGGCGGGTACCGTCTTGCCGGAGAAGAGCCTGAGAAGCAAGGTCAACGCTAACAAGGAGCCCAGAGGAGTATCGGCATGGAAAAAGCCAGAACCGACACCACGTGAGGGGTGTCTCTGAGGGGCGTTTCAACTGTAATTGTGATTTTGTATTAGGGACAGCACCCCTGGGTGGAGTTAGAGCAGATGGCCTGAGGAACCTTAGAGAGCGGATGGGTTGGCAGATAGAGCTTAACTGCGGTGCACAGATTTACAACAAAGACTAAGGGAAAGTGAGTGATCTTCTTTGGAAGTCACCACGGCTGACACCTTTTTAGGTTAAGATCTAACTAAGTAGGGATGTCACTTAGTCTAGTGTAGGGACAGTCTAATCTGGATTTTTCTTCCTTCTGTAAATGACGCTCAAGTTACAACTTGTGTCTATTCTTGCAAACTTGCTGATCTTTGAATTAGTCTTGGTGATATTCTTCTGTCGCCTAAGAGCATTTAGAGAATTCATGTTTGTATTGATGCCAGTGTATCTTTTGAACCTTATATTGAGATGTTTGTATCTCCAATTATCTTTGGCTTTATAATAAAACCTTAAAACGTATTCGTAGTAAGTGGTTCTTCAGAGTTGCGTAAAGTCTTGAGCTGATTGACCTAGTAGTGAATTACTTTTTACTCTATGACAGGTAACAAAGGTTCAGTCGACCTGAGTTGTGATTTAGATCTATAGTGATCTGATAAGAGATCAAAAATCCCGCCGTATCACAATCACCGCCGCAGTCCCGAGATACCCACAGCCATTGTCTTTGCCAAGCTCACCGCCATGACACCGGGATCCCTACAACGTCATCCCAGACGCTCTGGGATTGGCCCAGCGAGAGGAAGTGGCGCCTCATCATCAGGGGGCCCGTCCCATGGAGTAGCGCTGGGATTGGCCCAGTGCTTAACCCTGCTACCGGAGAAGCCAGGGAAATTGTACGGCCGGAAGCTCTCACGAAGTGACGGCCTCCTTCTTCCACGCATGCCCAAGGTAACTGCCTGCAGGTTAAATTATAAAAGTTAATGCAAGGAGAGGGAGCCAGGAGTGGTGCCCGGGAGCAAGTTTCAACTACCCAGTGTTGGGAGTCCCTGATAGGAGCCTACAGCAGCATGCTAGGACGGTTTTCTTTGCACAAATAAGAGGCAATGGGTGCTTAACTTAGCTGGGAGTCCCGTTTTCTACCACAAGCAGCATTACCAGATACTCGCTGCATCACTGATACACCTAGACTGCCTGAATTCTTTTAATTGAATTTTCCCCTTGTTTTGATTGCGCTTTGAATGAACTATAAGTCAAGAGAACACTTCAAGACATCGTTTTTGCTACTAGAGATCAATGTGTATGTTGGCCTTGCTTTTGATATTTTGTCTTGCCTAATTTCTATATAAAAAATCTATTTTTGATAATTACCTGAGTGGAGTCCCTTTGTGGTGTTTCACAGTGTTATTGTTGGTGCAACTACTTTACACATTGCCTTGGGGTTAAGCCTGTCCGCTCACGCCAAGCTACCAAGGGGGTGAGCAGGGGTAATCAACAGTGTGTACCCCTTTACCCTGACAAGAAGTAAGGGTCCCTATTTGGTCAAAGGTACCTACCTCTGCAAACTAGAGACCCACAATTCTAACAGAACCCATAAAGAGTTCTGGTGGAAAAGAGCATTAAAATAACAACAAACTCCTCATGGAGAGTAGTTCTAGAAAACTCAGCCGAGATTCCCACAATTGCAGTAGGAACTGTTTTAGAATAGTAATCTGTGCTATTGCATCGATCACAAATTAGTAAAGGCAAATCACCTCTATAATATCTAAAGGAATCAGCTCTCCAGAAAGAAGAGTTTAGGGTGAAAGGAAATCCAGCAGCAGAACGACCGGACAAGCAAAGGCGGTGTGAGGTGTGTTTTTTTATCTAGTTAGGAACACTTGTTATTATAACCTTTTAATACATGCATCAGTTGTTCGCAGAGTCCTTCACTCTGTGTCCAATCAGAAGAGCCTGTTAGGTGGTGTTGCCAGTCATATGATGCACCTTCATCCGATTCCCACAGTCTGCACTCATGTCATTTGGATTGATCCAGTTTTCCAGCATAATTGTTACATGAGGGAAGATTCCCATGAGAACCCTTTTCCTAAGCTAAAGATGCATTATGAGTTTCAACGCAGAGAAAAGTGGCTATTGAGCTAATATAAAGACATATATCAAGTTAATTGAAATGAAAATGAAAATGTATAAGTCTATGTCACCAATTGTTCTTCACAGTTTCAATTGCCTATTATTCTCAATGGAAATTATCTAACATGGGTTTAGAGGTAACTAAATGTACATAATATTAAAGTTAATACAACTCTAGTATGACATCAATGTTAGGCTATTACACGTTATAATTTACTATGAATAAAGGTTGAAGAGAAAGCCTCGGGCCTAGTTGATGCAAACGCTAAAGAATAGTTGCTTGGTGCAGATTTGTTTTAAAACATGCAATTGTAAATGAAGCAATTCTAATAACATGCTTCACATCTACATTTGTCATTTTACAAATCCTTTTGGTTTTATATAATTGTTCTGCTAAAAGATATTCACACATTTTGTGAGTTATTTTAAAAATGTGCATTTACTTTGTATTTAAACATCTTCTAAATTGCACTTCTAATATGCTAAATATGTCGATTTCTAAATATGGGGTTATTTCTCTCAACATGGACACAACCCACATGTGTGAACTTCAGGCACCTCTGTTGGATTTTGCCAACCCTGCTCCAAAGGTGCCGCCCCACTCACAATCAAAAAACCAACAGGAGGACGACCTCGCAGAAAATCTGACAGAAATTGTCTCCCCCAAGTCATAGAAGCACTCTCCTGAGACAGGGACAGGGACAAGTCACGTTCACATCTCAAATAACCGTCAACTGGAGGGCAAGCCGATGATCATCCTGAGAGGACATGATCCGTAGCCTTCCTTCTGGTCTCCCAACATGCTGGATGTTCCTTCTTGGTATGTTCCTGGAAGTATTTCATGATCTATCCTTTTCTCCCTGAGGGGTCGTGGGCTGCCCATCTGGAAGTCAGCCCTGGTCTTTAGGTTGGCAAGGATTCCGCTAGGGCATCCCTGTTGCACATCTAGGCTTCTGCCTCTATTGTTGGCCCATGGGTTCTGTACTCCTTCTAATATTCTTGCTTCATTTCTTTTAGTTCCATTTGTTTAGCAGAACCAAACATGTGAAATGCCCCCGCTCACTGTGAGCCCTCTTTATGTTCTCCAAGCCTACCACCAACTCCACATTGGGCTGGTTAATGCAGGGGTGTATGGGGCCCATGGCAATATCCACGACCCTCATTTTTCTTTGGTCTATCACTTGGGCAGTGGTGGGCGCTGCTGGGTAGGCACAAGGACTAGCTTGAGGCTCAAAGTATTTAGCACCACTTTCTACATCGCTCTTAACCTATCTCTTACATTCCTTTCCCTTTCCCCACACACACTGATGGCACTAGCTCTCCTTTGTATTCCTACCCAGGACAGTTCCCTACTTCTCCCCTTCATTGTCCCTCCCATTGGTTTCCTCTCCATGGGAGGTGACACTTGTCCCTGTTACCATTGATGGTGTCAGCTTATAGCCTCCTCCATCCTTATCTCCACTCGCTTCCCTGGTTGCATGAGTCTCGGTCACTCCTCGTAACAGTTTTTCCCTCCCCCCTTAAGTTCTCCTGGCCTTGGCTTCTCCTTCAGTGGCCATGCATGGAGGTCCCTTGGAGTAGTGTCTTCCATGCCGATTACTAATTCTTGAGACAGATTTCTCCCTAGACTGTGAGCACTAGACGTCCCTTGTAGGCTCACAGTCTGTAGCCAGGACATAAGAAGTCATGTCTAGGCCTTCTCGCTGATCACTTTGGGTTGTCCCATAATTTTAAGTGCAAGAAGATTCCAGACCTGGGGGAAATGTTTATTATATCAGAGTAGTTTCCGTAATTGCACATCACTCTTGTGATGCGTAATTACTGAATTGACACAAAAATCTTAGTGGAGGGGCAAAGGAACAACAACCTATGAGACAGTGAGCGGCTGCTGGCTATTGATTTTCATGTCTTTTAGCATTTAGTGCTATTTTCTTAGACGAAAATGTATCCTCTGGCCCATTTTGGCTACAAGCATGCATTTTGTACTGAGAAACTAGCACTGAACACTGGATTACGCTTCTAGTGTATTTACGCTTAATTACGAGTAATTTTGTGGTAATTACGTGTAATTACTCTAGAGAGAAGTATGCCAGTTACACCCCTCTAAACTTAACACAAAAAAGAATTGGCATTGCCCTTCTACAGGAAATATATTTTCCCCTCAAAGAATATCATAAGATGAAGTGTGATTGGGCTGGCACAGTAGTCAGCAGCAGTAGTCTAGTGGGTGCAACCGGTGGACTGTCCTCCTCTCGCTGCTCTTTTAGATGTGGAGTGGCCATTCTGGTTAACTGTAGACTTGCAGACTCCCTTGTAGACTCATAAAAATGTGGGTGGATGAAAAGGGTCAAAGGGTCTTTTCTAAGCGGCAGATACTAGACTGTGGTAGTCGGTTCTATTTATGCACCCAATTCTGTTCAGACCCAGTTCTTGGCCGGTCTTTCCCGACTTCTTACTGAATTCCTGTGTGCGCCCCTGCGCTTGGGTGGGATTGGAATTTTACACTGGATCCAGTCCCAGACTGACAGTCTAGACATCCACCATGGTATGGAGGAGGTTCTTTTTTGGAACCTTATTTTTGACCACTCCATCTTGGACCTTTTACACATTACCCACATGTAATGTTTACCTTCAATTTCTACCCGCACTGCACCATGTCATGCTCATGTATAGACAAACAGAGCCATCTGGAGATGAGGGTTTGAGACCTTCTCGCTCGCTATACTACACGGCCGCCCCCAGCCCTCCGTAAAGAGTTGGTGGTGGCCCAGCGATACCTGAACACGTTCTTCAAAGAGGAAGCACAAAATGCATTGAAACTTAGTTCAATTCATAAGCTTTATTCGGTACATATGAAAACAAAGACCATAAAAGCACATAATATTATACACATTTGGGGGAAAAAACAATATACAGGAGATAGGTATAAACTGTACTCATAGTATTAAAATATTAAACTTTGTCTTAGATAAATTGATTTGTATAAAAAGGTAGCAGTAAAAAAGCAAACGTCCAAGTTATCCATGCTAAAAAGCAGTTTCATAGAATCATTAATTGTACAAACTCCATATTTTATAAAGATAGGTTTTAAATAGACAATATGCAAATCCCTATAAAGGTTACATATCAAGAGAAAGTGCATGGTGCTCTGTACAGATTTTCCCTCACAAGGGCAAGGGCCTGCTGGATGCATTTTGAGAGATGGAAAAGCCACTGACTGATGTACAAGCCCAAACCTCACCCGGTAAGAAAAAATCTGTGCGAGGGTCTGGTCACAGAACCTAAATACGGTTGGAACCCCTCCCTTCCACCAAATTTATTATAAAACGTAGAGGTTGCTAATTTACCAGTGCTGATCGCCCTCCTATCTGCCATATGAGACATAAACACACTTTTCATTTCCTGTTTAGACATTTTTACAAGGGCATAAGGGTCAGCCACAACATTAATATTATAAACTTCCTGGGAACAGCTGATGATATATTTTAACCAGGGAATCTTTAGATGATTGTCCATAGAGATACAATCATTAATAATATCTCTATTCAGGGCTGTTTCCTCTTTCAGCCAGGTTGAACGCCAAAGCATCAGTGGTCTCAGAGCTATCAGATCTGACACATAATTGATGTTTAATTCTCTATGTATTAAGTCTTTGGGGGCGGAGGTCGGTAGACACAGAAGTTTTTTCAGGAAAGTATTTTCCTCTATCTGTAGACAATTATGAGAACAGTGTCCCCAGACCCCGGCCCCATATAGGGCGATAGACACACAGCGTAATTGATATATCTGTAACATATCTCTGATGCGTCTGTCCCCTATCTTGACTGCAAACCTTAATATCCCATGGGCACTTTTTGGTAATTTGGCCCTCACATTAGTGGTTTATTTACCCAGGAACTGTTTTTGTCAAAGGTAATCCCTAAATAGCAAAAATTGCCAATATGGGATAACTTATGTCCATCAATAAAAAAGGAGTTAGATCTCCTGCCGCTAACCCCACATGTCATGGTGTAAGTCTTAGTTTTATTTATAAGGAGTTTTGAATCTTTATTAAATGTTTTAAACCTATCTATTAGCCCCTGATGGCCGATGGGGGTCCTTGACATTACCACAGCATCGTCCGCATATAACAATACCGGTATGTCAAGGCCATTTACCTTTGGGGCATCGGCACTAATTGTTTTTAAAATTGCGTCTTCTTCATTTATAAAAAGTGTAAAAAGGAGGAGGGCCAATGCCCAGCCTTGTCTTATCCCACTTCTAACTTTATATTTACGGGTACACTCTCCTTTTCTACCATATCGGACACTTGTTTGAAGATTTTCGTATAGCCTAGCTAGAAAGAAAATAATACCCTCAGGAGCCCCCATTTCTAGCAGCTTCGCCCTGAGGATAGAATGATCCACCAGGTCGAAGACGCTACTTAAATCTGCAAAACAGATATACATGGAGCCCTCTTTGGCCTGAGTGTACTTCCCAATAAGCAAATTTAAATATAGGCATTGGTCCATGGTTCTGCAGCCTTTCCTAAAGCCCTACTGGGTGCTGGCCATAATACTGTTCTCTACTGCCCAATCTTCAAGCCTTGTTAATAAAACCCTGCTCATAATTTTCACAGATGAATCTAAAAGGGAGAGCGGGCGGCAGTTTTTAACATCCTCCCTATCCCCTTTCTTATAAATTGGGATAATAATGGATTCCCCTCATGTTGAAGGGGCTCCATTACATACTGCAGCATTAAAGACATTAGTTAGCACGGGGGTCCCACATCGCGGGGACCGTTTTATAAACATCCATGGGGTCCCCGTCTGGCCTCTGGGCCTTCCCCCTTTACTAGTATTAATGCCATGTTCCACCTCAGCAATAGTGAAATCTAATGGCACTATCGGCATTGGACTGTAATTATCACATTGCGATTTGTCTGACTTAAATATGGTGGAAAAGTTGGCAACCGATGGCTCACTGGTAACATTGGAGGTAAGTACTGGGGCCATATCATCTCTAAGAAAAGGGGAATTCACTGTTGCCCAAAATAATGAACTATTTGAGGTTTCAGCAGATAATGACAGTTTTTCCCAGGCCTCCTGCTGAAGTTCTGTCTTTCTACGTTTTAAGGCCACCTTATTGTCCTGTCTAAGTTTAGACACCAGAATCTTATCTCTCGGCCTGGCTGCCAGGGCCAATTTTAGTTCTTTGAGCAATACAGTGCATGCATGGTCAAACCTTCCCCTTTTATGGGTGGAATTCCCGTGCTGTATTTGGTGAAAATTATGCTGATAGCCCTATTATTTAACAGAAAATCCCTTAGAATCTCCGCTGGATTGTTATCAATATTTAAAATGGTGTAAATTTCATCTGAGCATCCTTTTACAATGGATTTTATTACCACCTCCGATCTTTCCCCATTCCATCTTATTCTAACTCCGTTGGGTCTATGAGGTTCAATATTCGTTAGGGTGCGCATGACAGCTACAGGACTAGTTTCCCATATAATGACTTCTAGAATAATACAGTTATAATCACTTAGCATCGTCTCATCAATCTTGGGGGCCTTACACAGTGATACGATACTGGATGATACACATACATGAACAATAACTGTATTTGCATTCCGGCCCGTGTAAGTGGGGATAATATCTCCATTTTCTCTCTTTACATGGGCTAGTATTTCTAGGTCGTGGTCCGCCAATAATTTATTGAATGACTCGCCATAGGTATTGTGCGGAAAATGCAAGTCATTTTCATCAATATTGTTTTTTACCCCACAGGACATTGGACAAACAGGGATATTAAAATCTTCCACTCAAATAAAATCAAAATCAAAAATAATAGTCTTGTCTGCTGTCAATTCACCTACAACTTCCTCCAGATCCTTAACAACTTGGTGGTGTGTACTATAAAAAATATTATTGTAAAAATTATTTAAAAGAACATTGCAGGCTTGTTTCTGAGATAACC
This sequence comes from Lissotriton vulgaris, assembly GCF_964263255.1. NCBI lineage: Eukaryota > Metazoa > Chordata > Amphibia > Caudata > Salamandridae > Lissotriton > Lissotriton vulgaris. The sequence goes on along the minus strand of NC_141695.1, from coordinate 272,944,872 downwards.
ACAGAATTTGTGCATGGGCCCCAACTTCCATATATTTTTTCACAGTAACAGCGAGGTCGATGGAGACCAGAGTCAGAAGTCCGCCTTTAGCTCTGCCGAACGTTGAGGCTTGGGCTGGCAGGTTAAAGGGGACAAAACCTACAAAGTTGACCATATCTTGACACCAAGTTTCCTGGAAACAGATTATGTTGTGTGACTTCTTGAACTCAGTCCATCCCAGGGAATCTCTTTTGGGTGCTAAACCCACAACATTTCAGCTCCCAGTAGAGCTGTGCGGGATTGGCTTTCCAGCTATCAACACAATATCGGCCAATATTGGCCTTGGTTCCCCAGTATCAGAACCCCCCTCATTTCGTATATCCGGTAAGCCATCCCAGACTTGGCCGTTAAGACCAACACTTTTTATTTCTGACCCATACATGGGCCCTGCCTCACCTAGGCTATCCCTTTTTCCTTGGTTAGTACTGGGGATAATCAGCTCCTCCCTGACAGAATCGTCCCACTTAAGTCAATCCTTAGCATCCAAAGTACTCAAAGATTGAAAATGGTTAAAGATAGGGACTTCATACTTTCTGGAAATTTCTAGGGTGGAACTGTTATCCCCTATTGATTTGATGCATCAGATGACTATAAAAGTAACCTAGTGAGCGTAAAATAATTCCCTGGTTATTTGATGATAATGATGTTGCTCTAATCAGGGAGGTAGTAGCAAAATAGGGTTTTTTAAAATTAATGATAACTCAGTCCCCCTTAGCATTTTTAGTTGAATTTCCAATCCAGTTTACCCTTCTTGTAGGGGGGATCTGATTGGATAATTCCACTGGAAACCCACATTCTTCGTTAAGCCATGAAACAGTTTTGTTTTTAAGAGATTTGTGGGTCTCCTTTTTGCTAGGGGGCGTATTGTCATTTAATGGTGGAACATTGGTTAAGACTGCCACATATGGCGCACAGTCAGGGGGAAGATTTATAAACTTACAACCCATTCTTTTATGTTGATTTTGCATTGTGTGGTTGTATCGTATAATTGCTTATATAATGATTATACTCATTTTATAAAAACTCGTGTGGAGTCTATTTGTGATGACATCGTGGGGTTACTGTGAGTGTGGTTGCACATATTGAACACTTGTGCCTTGGAGATAAGCCAAGCTACTAAGGGGGTGAGCAGGGCTATCTCAGACGGTGTCCTTACTTAGCCTAACGTTGAAGCGAGGGGTCGAGGACTCCCGCCTCCAGCATTTGGTGGCAGCAGTAAGCGATAAGGACCACCACTTCCAACAATTACCAAAACAGGGTTTCACAATATTGTGTAGTTTCACAATTTTTTTTATTCTGGTACATTATTTGACTCTAAGACAACGTACAATGACTTGCACTCCACTAACGGAGTTGAGGCTGTACCTTGCACAGACCAGGCCAGAGAGTGTTGTAATAAATACATTGTGTATCCACACAGTTTCCGTCTCTCTCTCTGCAAATACATTTCTGCACTACAGGCTTCAAAACATTAGTTAATTGAAGATTAAGAATCTCTAGTTAGGAAAAAGGGCTGCCTCACGGTCATAAAAAATAAATAAATACCTCGTAAAAGCTTCATTGTAAGAGGCTTAAAAGTAGTATTCTGAAACAAAAAAATGGTAATCGCTATTTTGTAACATCGGTAAGTTACCCCAGGAATGGCTGAAGAATCTATACAATGTACACAGGCGACATCCTTGTTGACAACATGTCAAAGACCAATCTGGTCTTCAGGCCCAGATGAGAAGCGTCCCACATTCAGGTCTGCAGCAGCACATGCCGGTATTCAATCAGTCATTCCTCACTTACTAAATATCTGCCAGCTGTCTCACACCCAGTGAAGTGCCATCACATCTTGGTGTCATCTATGATGTCACCAATAATATCATCTGTGTTATCATCAGTGATGTCATTAATTGCGTAACTTATGAGTTCACCAGTTAAGACATATATTATATCATTTGTGGTGACAACACTGATGTAATAAATGCCAATAACGCCTAAACTGGACCAAGTGTGTTAGACTTTACTAAATATCGCAGATTATATCACACAGGTATTGTTTAACAATGGGAGAAGAGTGATTTGCCCTATATCACAGGATGCTGAGCCAAGGTCGGGACTGTAACCCGGTTATCCATTTCCGATGTCAGCAGCTCTGACCTTTATTCCACAACCTCACCCCTTTCCCTACAGATAACATCAGTTATGTCGCAAAATAAAATATTTGTGATGTCACGTATGAGGCCATAGGCACTTTCTGGTTAGGTTGTTAGGATTGGGTAACTAGCTTTAATTGAAAATATTTACTTTTCCAGATTAGAATTGAACACTTACCATCCCCTAGCTGAAGTTAACTGCAGCCTTATGTTAAATGAAGAGTATTTTTCTTTAAATGGAAATAATAAACTGCAGCTCCCTCCAGTAAATGTTATACACATTTGAATGAAGTTCACTTTCGTAAACCCTTATGTCGGAAAGTTGGTTATTTGTAGTGGTAAATATGCATCTACCACTAGAATTAAGGCCACTAATAGCGTATGGGACTCAGAATAGGTCTCAGTAAATTATTCACATGCTCAACCCTGGGTAGTGTGGCTGCGAGCAGGTAGGCAGGCTTAACTTAGGAGACAGGTATGTAAAGCATTTAACAACATCAACTTAGTAAATAATTGTGAAACAGCACACGAAAAATCCAACTTCAATTTATAAAAATAGGAAACATTTTTATCTTTAAAATGAGAACAAAGTGACAAAAATCCAACATTGGGAACTGGAGACATGAATTTCTAAAATATTAACACCATAAAAAACGTTATTTCGGTCAAGAGACCATAAAAGTGCAAGAGCAATACAGCTCATTCAGATAGTTTTAAACAACTGCCAATATACTATAGTAGACTATTAAAAAACATCAATTAAGCCATGGTCTAAATTTCGTTCAATAATTAGACAGGGACACAACTACAAAACAATTCGCCAATTCATGCATATACAGCGTGGCCCACTATGTTGTCTTAATTCTAAAAGAGCACAGCTCTCAAGGCCGATTTAAATTTTATGAATAAAAATGGACAAACAATCCAATTAAAACATATAAAAACTACTAAAAAGAGATAAAAGGATATGCAACTATCTCACTTCTTCCGAGAGTGTGATGGCTAGATAGTCAAAAGTTCTCACCCTTTTCTAAGGGGCTCCTCCTAGAGATAATATACCTCTGAAAGATTCATGAGGATTAAGTAATAGAAGCTTTGTCTGTGTAGTGTTCACCCCTAATCCTCTAGAATCACAAAAAGCTTTGAAGCGATTTAGGGGCAACTGAAACCATCCCGGTGTTTTGGAAGATTGCAAAGTATCATCAGCGAATAGTAGGGTCACCACCATTACCTCATCCTAAGTACGGGCATCTGCTGGAGCATCAGAAAGCAACTGAACAACGCTATTCACAAAAAGGGACCACTTAATAGCACTTAGAGACCTGTAGCGGTAGTCTGGGACATCTGATTGCGCTTGACCGGGCAATGTCAAAGTTTCAGAATGACCGCGATGGACCCTGCTCGGATACACCTCATAATAAGCCTTGGTCAAAATGTTACCTTCTGACTTAGAAACTTTTCTGCAGTTTTTTCTGACGGACCGCTTGATGCTATTCACCAGTCTTGATTCAGTGAGAGTTTGTTGGATTGCTTTTCAGGTAGCTCCTGATTGACCTACTCGCAGTTGAAGATGGCCGACTTGATCGCACGTTTGTTTATTAGTAAAAATGGGGTTCTGTAGAGGCAGTGCCTCTACAGAAGGAAGTCTATTACCTTCTCACTGCGAGGTATATATTGGGTTATTATTGCACCCTCTTAAATGTACAGATAGGATATGACATTGACATGTAGAAAACGTACGCTAGTATTAAAGTCCTATGTACAATATCTCATTGTAGGTGGAATTGCAATTTAAATACCACGCAGCAACAGCAACAGTAGAGCCAAAAACTTACCAACTGTGCCCTGAGGTGAGATTTGTTTGAACTAGGAAGTATAATGGTTAAACAAACTGCAAGATAGGTTCTCACTGATTTCCCCATATCATCTCCTTCTACAGCAAAGGACTCGAATTCTAACACATGCTATGAATTACGCTAAACCGGTTAATAGAAGCCGTGTTGCAAACATAAGAGCTGACCTTGTAATTAAAAGGTGAGTCTGCTCTCAATAGTAGATGATTTTAATTTCCTCCCCCTTTTTTAAATGGTATGGTGAGGTGTGAAAGAATCGTATGAAAGAATACATGTGAGTAAAGGTGCGTCAATAAACAGGCTCTGTACGAGTAGATGGAATAGACATAGAATGAGGAGATAGTATGGACCCTATGCCTATTGTTAGACATTTTGACTTTGGCCTAATTAGTAGGATAAAACTTCTGTTACAAATATCCCTGTCAGTAAAAAACATGTTATCTATGTATGGAAAATGTATGCATCCTTCTGAGGACCACTGTAATTTTAGGACTTCTGTAATATAAAGTATGGTTTCTGAACTTAAATTATTGTTTTTATAGGTGCATTGATATTTACACCTGTATCCTGCTAATGAGAGTGATCAAATGGTCTTGATAAAGATGGAATAATTTGAGAACCCATCGAAACGCGTCAACGCCACTAACATACTACACAATCCCCTTGTTTCCCATTACTTGAACAGGAAAATACATCAATGGTGTCAAGTAATGTGTGTACAATATAGTGAAATAACGGACGTGTAGCTCTGCAAGACCAACTGTACCGGTCTCGTAAAAAACTCTCTCCATGAATTTTGTTAGTGTGTTCTCTTGTATTATTTGTGATTATTGACACTGTAAAATGATTTTATAAAATTGTTGTTATTTACAGTTGTATTTCAGTTTTTGATGTGATATTTTAAACAACTTGAAACTAATAAATTACATGTAAATCAAATTCAGTTGTCCTCCAGGTATATATAGTAATAGGGATTGTAGTACGTCTAAGGTGAATGAATGAAGTGAGTGGTACCTAGAGAATATCTGAGTGCATGTGATGTACTGATTAGAAACCTACCCTTTGGGATTTTTCTATTTTACACTGTTACAGTGCCCCAGTCCCACTGGGTGTTCAAAAGGGCCCCTCTCTCCCTACTACGCATGAACATGGAGTGGCCAAAGAGTACACAAGGAAAACATTTAGCATATGATGCCACATGTATAAGTAGCAACAATGCATGCCAAGTCATATGCATGGGTGAATCTGTAGGTTTAGAAGCAGTAGTTTAGAGATAGAGCCACTACCCCCACACATGGCCATGCTTTTGAGGATAGCATCTTGCCTCAAATACCACCCTCTTCTGCTGAGTACACTAGTATACTCCGCGCTGCCACGATTCAATGGTGGGAGGAGAGGTATGCAGATACTTTGTTGCTATGTCACGCTTTGCCAGCAGAAGGGCTGTACCTAAAAAGGCCTTCTTGGCCCTGGTGCTCTCTGTGCCCTCTATAATTCCTGGAAGTATCAAGTTAGGAGAGAATGGACTCGCCCACCCCAGCACCTCTGCCGTATCTCTTGCGACTGCAGTCCTGTATGTTTGTATTGTGATGCAGAACCACACCATGTGGAAGAAGACTGTAGGTGTAACTGTGCACCTGGCAGAGGTGACATCTGGATCGAGACCAGCCCTATGCAGGCATTAAGGTAAGAGGTACTGTGCGTGGAGGTAATATGTTTGTATTAGCCTTAATTTGGAGAGATGGTAAGCTCACGAGCGGCGATCAGGGTGTCCCGCCAGTCGTCTTCTTCCAGTGGGCATACCCAACCCTCCTATTGGGTCCAGTGCTGGTGTAGTGAGCCAGGAGAGTTTATAATTAGGGTTCAGTAGATTTGTGAGACTCCCCCATGTCACAGGTTACCTATTAGGAGTTTGCCCTCTAGCGGACTGAACTACTGGAGTGGCTCCTTGTCGTGTATGTAGGTGTGAAGGGCGTGTCTGGCCTGGAGGTACTTCTAAAATTAGGTGCGCACAAGGGCAAAGGACTCTTGCAGTTTTGCAAAGGAGCGTATGTGTGTTCCTGACCATATGACAAACAATTGGGAGAACTTGATGTTATCCCATGTTTTGAAGCCAGTAAGTGCTGCCACCTCCCTCAGTCAGGTGCCCTGCCATTGAGGGTTTTATTGTGTGAGTCTACTTTCCCATTACACTTGTCCTAAGGCAGCACACCAAGATAGGAATACTACCCGTGTGACAACAGGCAACTGGGAGGGGATCGGTGAGCCATATATCAGTGCCTGAGAGTTGGAAGAGTTCTAACTTATAGGCTGGCTCCGACCACCCGACTTGAACCAGTCGCAGGCGACAAGGAGCTGAAAGGCAAGGTAGTAGAGATACAAATTGGACATGCCCAGCCAACGATCATAGGGGCCTCTCTGACAGTGGGTAAGCGCTAACCCCAGCTGAGATCCCATCCATAAAACAGTCTGTGCATCACTTTATAGCTTCCAGGACCTCGGAATCTGGAGAGGTGGTTTTGAAGGATTTAGAGGAAGCGGGTCAATATCATCATTTTGTATAGTGCTATGAATCCCATCACGTTAATGGGGATGCTTTGCCTCTTGGCTAGGTCCGCTTTTACTTTCAGGAGCACAGTTGTAGGTTCAGGGTCCAGGTGAGCTCTGGGTGCAGAGCCACCCATGTGTCCAAATATCTGAAGCTTATTTTACAGAGAGGGGGGGAATAACTGCCGGTCAGAGTAGTCCCTCAAAGGAGCCAGAGGAACCAGCACTGATTTGGAAGGGTTCACTTTCAGGCCTGAGGCTTGTCTAAAGGCCTTGAGCAGGTGAAGTCATCGAAGGCAGCTCCTTGCTCGGTCCGCCAAATACAAGAGGCCATCATCCACATATAGAGCGTTGTGATCCTCATGGTTGGTGGCACATTGCCACCCCTTAAACAGCGGGAAACAACAGATGATTTGGGCCAGGGGCTCTGTTATTAAGGTGAAAAGGAGGAGGGGAGCAAGGGGCAAGCCTTTCTGGTGCAGCACCTAATGTAGAAGGAGTCTAATAGGACTCAATTCAATCACACCCGGGCCGAGGGATGGGAGTAGAGAACAGCAACCATGCCTCAAAAACGTGGACTGGGGCCGAAGTGGGTCAGCACCATTTGGAAGTAGGCCCAGTCCACCACATCAAACGAAATCTCAAAATCAACGAGAAGTATAGCTCAATACTGTGGCAAGGAGTGACGGTAGGATAGGGCCACATGGAGCCTTCAAATGCAATGTTGTGTGCTTCTTTATGGCATGAAACTGCACTGGTCCGGGTGGATGAGAAGCAGAAGTACCCTTTTTTGTCTCATGGCCAGGATTTTAATTTCACAGTTGGGTAATGAAATGGGGAGGTAGTGGGCACAGGAGACGGTTGAAGGTTGCTTCTTGGGGAAAACTACTAAAGTGGTGGAGTCCAGGTCTTCCGGTAAGGAGCCTGTATGACACGCCTCTTCAAAGAAGGCAAGAAGGTGGGGGAGAAGTAAGCCTTGTTTTTTTCAGTAGGTACTCCAGGTAGAACCCTTCTTGGTCGGGGGTTTTCCTGGGGCGCAGTCCAGAGAGAACGTCCCCAACCTCTTCCATCATATTAGAGATGTTTAGCAGCTGGGAGTCTTCCCTGGGTAAGGATGGGAGGTCGACTGAGTCTAAGAAGCAGTTACTTGCCTTCAAGTCCCTGTCCTGGGGTACGGAGTACTATTCTTTGTAATAATGGGCAAAGTCATAAGGGATGTTTCGGAGGGCAAGATGCACATAGCCCGTTTCATCCCTAATCGCAGGGACTATTCTGTTGACCTGCTGGTGTGAGGCAAGCCAATACAGCATTTTCCATCTTTGTCACCCGAACCACAAATGTTAGCCATCGTTGCTCCTCAGAGGAGCTTGGCCATTTGTATGGAGTGTAAGCATATGTCTTCCTGGATACGGCACAGCTGGTAGGAAATTGAATCCTTTGGGTCAGAGAGGAGGCTCTTTTCCAAGCGTGAAGCCTGGGTTTCCAGCTGAGTGATAAGGGAGGGGCATTCCCTCTCTCACGTCCTGACCAAGTGTTTCCTGAAAACGCAGAGGGTGTCTTTGCTGGTGGACCAGAGCGTACTCACCCTGGTCGCTGATCCCGAGTTATTAAAGAAGTAGGTTTGGAGCTCTGTTCTTAGTGCTTAGACAATGATTTTGTCTTGGAGGTACCATGTGTTGATGCACCACATGGGTCTCAGTGTTGAGAGCGGTGTCCAAAGCAGAGGAGAATGGTCCGATACCGCACTAGTTAGTATGTCAATGTGATTTGGTGACTGACAGTCCGGTGCCAGTGGGAGTGTGTGTGATGGGAGGCTGAGGTTGCATGAATTGGCGCAGTATCAGGTGCCAGGATTGCCAAGCATCACAGAGGACCCACGAGGCAGTCCAGCCCTCAGGAAGTCTGGGCCTGGAGGCAGTGGGTCAGTTCAATTTAGGTTTGGTTTGAGGACTGCGTTAAAATCACCACCTAACACTGGGAGGCTCTGTGTCAAGCGGGTGAGAAGTGTTGAGAGGTCGGCAAGGCAGCCTGCCAGGGCAGCTAAGGGGCATAAACAGACAGCAATACAATCACTGGTCCCTCTAGAGTGCCTTCTTATGCTATAAAGCACCCCGGGGAATCACAGGAAATCTGGGACACCACAAGGGGGAAGAAGCGGTGCAGGAGGATGGTGAAACCCTTGCTCTCTGCCAGTACCACGCATAAAAGACCCTGTCATAGCCTTTGCAAGACAGCAAAAAGGACAGCCTTCGCCTTGAGGGTGGGTCTTCTGAAGGAGGAGGACCTCTGGCAAATGCCGATGGGAAAATGGGAACACTGCCTGCGCTTGATCCGTTCACATTCCATGATGGGACTTTGAATGTCAATGGGTAAGGTCACATGTGTACGTGAGGTGGTTTGTGACCCTTGCATGGGCCCCGGGGAGTAAGGGAATGTGCGGCAATGAATCAGGTGTCTGGGATACTCTGAAATTGACTAAGGCTGCTAGGTTGTGGCTGCAAGAGAGACTATCAAGTGTGCTGGTACCTATAAAAGAAGAAAGGGTCAAAAACACTCAACAAATTTGCATAACAAACACCCCAAACCAAGAAGTATCTGTCACCCGAGAAATTGGACAGTGAAGTCAAAATTGAGTATTGCATTAGTGATTCTTCAACAAAGTTTGGCGTGAACCAATGTAAAGGCAGTATTTATCAACAAAAAAAAACAGCTGCAACTGAAAGGTTGATAATAGTTCAGGGTGAGGTGGATGGACAAGGGATAACTCCGCCCGACGAGCGCCAGAGAACCATGGAGATGTCATCAGGTGTCAAGTTTAGTGCCAGAGGGTGGGCAGACTTCAGGACTGAGTGAAAGATCTGAGTCCGGCTGAGGAACTAAGGAGTCTTTCAAGGAGGGGTACAGAGGGGGCATGGCAGTTACAGGGTCGCCCTTCTTGCTCGCTGCTTGGTCCCTGGCTGGGTCTCCTCCGAGCTTGGACAATGATGCAGGGGAACACAGTAGTGTGGCTGAGTGAGTCCCACCAAGTTGCCTCAGGTTGCATTGCCCTCTGGAACAGGGCTGGGAGCGGGCAACCGGATCGACAATCGGGCCCCGATTGCTGGTGGAGGGGGGAGAGTGCTCCTGCAGCGGCATCTCCTCCTTCTAACCATTGCTAGGCATCCTCTGGTGTGTCAAAGATTATGAATTTGTTCTGGAAAAATGTCCCAGAGCGTGGCTGGGAAGAAGAGGAGATGGTACTGCAGGTCCATGTTCAGCAGTTTTTTTGCTTTGCGTCCTGAAAGGATCAACCGCATTGCAGAAGTTTCCTGGTGTATTCTGGGAATATTAAGACTTTGGCACCGCTATATTGGAGGTCAGGTTGGGCGGAATGCCTCACCAAGGACAGCGTCCCAATCACGGAAATTCAGGATGCGGATAATAATCGGTTGTGGAGCGGCGCAAGGGTGGGGCTTTGGGGCCATAGAGCGATGGTCTATGGCTCACTGGTTAGAGGCGGCAGACCAGAGAGCAGAGGACGGCCCGGGACCAGGGTTCGATTCCCGGCGCGGCAGGTTTCTGGACCAGGGTCAGCGGACTCGATAATTCTCTCGCCTCGGTGCCCACTCTGATCAGCGATCACACTCGGCAACTCTGGGCATTAGCTTGCCTCATCTTCACTAACGGCCCCACCAGACCGCCGGGGATGCCTGGTCTCACCCTGGAGATACCCATTAAGGGACCATCTCTCAGGGAAGCCAGGAAGGGTTTCGCAGCGGTTGAAGCGCCTTGGGACCCTCCGGGTAAGTAGTGCGCTATATAAATGCCTATAGATTACATTACATTACATTACATTACATTACATTTCAACTGTAAACCAGAGTGATAGGCACCCCTCAGACATCCAGGACTTGAGCCATGCTCCTTTGAGGTCTGCCATTTGTTGAGGGGCTGCATCCCCCATGTACTCAGGGACACCCACAATGCAGAAGTTGTTGCACAATGAGTGACTTTCCGCATCTTCCGCACGCACATGTAGTTGCAATGTGCGTTTCAGGAGTTTTGAGCCTTGAGACTTGTTGATTGAGACATCTTTGACTGTAGAGATTTGTGACTCTGCCTCTGTAATTCTGACAATGGCATTGCAGAGATCTTGACGGTGCAATACAACATCCATTTTTACCTTACGACTTTGGCTTCCACTGCTGCCTGGGAGGCTTGGATTATTTGCAGATTGACTAAGGTCAGTGGGTAGAGCCCCAGGCTTAGCGGAGTCCGTGGGTTCCGGCGGGCCCAAGGCAGGACCGCTGTAGTGGGTAGTGTAATTGTCTATAGGAATTTGAGTTGAGGCAGTGTTTGTGGGCTCATCCTTCCCCATAGCCAGGGCATCCTCAGGATCTGGTTGGGCTGGCCCTCGGTCTCAGGAAACAGACCCCAGGGGATAGTGAGCGATGGCATGGAACACCCTTGGCATCGACAGCTCGCACTCGAGTATAGGGCAGGGTGGCAGCACCCCCTGCCTGTGTGTGTCAGGGGAGGGTAAGGGAGCAAGGCGAGCATCTGCCTCCCTTTGTGTGGGGCTCCAAACCAAGCAGTGCAGTGAGACAGCCCCAGCTGGACCACCAGCATGGCGAGGCCCTAAGTCCAAGCCAAGGGCTACTCAGTAGTCAGCAAGATGATGGCCTTTGTTGCCTCCTGGGGCCCAAGAGGCATCTGGCACTGGGTCCCTAATGGAGTACTGGAGGGAGCGAGTTGGTCCCTGGCCAGGGAAGGCCCATGAGGTCCAGCTGCTAGGGCAAGGGGGTCTGCCTCACCCTCAATGATCGGCCCACGTCCTGGGCTCCTCCCCTCAGCCAAACCCAGATGCAACAGTCCCAGTGGGGAGACCACGCCAGTCAGAGGGGTCAGAACAGTCCTAGCATCAGGGGCCATGCAGGGCACATGGGGGAGCGGCCACCAACTCACTGCAAAATCCCTGAGTCTGTAGCTACTTTTTTCCAGTCAGTCTTACCAAGTCCCAGGGGTGACACCAGTTGGGCCTGCAATGAGGGACCACTCCTGGTCGTCAGCCCACTCCCACATCAGTTTTCAGGGCACATGTTCTGCTCCGTGGTCCGGTGCCTGTCTCGTAGTCTGCCACTCCAGGGGGGCTCCAGCCAGCAACCCTGCACTGGCCCATGCAGCGAGGTCAGTATCAGTAGTGCTTGTGCGGGCTTCCGAGGTACCAGAGTTATATCTGTTATTGTTCTGGGAAGGTTCACAGCCCCAGGTGCTTCTCATAAGACCACGGGCTGGACCAGCCCACAGCCCCTCAATCCACTCCCAGGTGCCATGTTAGTTCGTCGGGCATGACAGAGCCAGGACTCGACACCGCTGGGCCTCCTGGGGGGAGATCACTCCGCTGCTGCGGCTCAAGTCATTCAGAGTGCCACCCAGTCTCATTATCAAGGGGTGGAGCCTCTCCCAAGGCCAACAGAAGTTCTTGGGGGGAGGTTTTGCTCCACACCCTCCCAGAGTGCTGCTGGTTCAGCCACAGGCAACAATGGCTCACTTGCTTCAGAGAGGTCTCTCCACTGTTGTGCAGGCCCATTACCTTGTCTCAGCTGCAGTGCAGTTATCCAGTTGGATTTTAGTCAACTGGGGCGGCGGAGTCACCGTTAAATCTTCCCGGTCAAGATGCGGCATGTGAAGGTAATCAGCAGCAGCTTGTGTTTCGGATGGCAGACGGATCAGGGTGGTTCGTAGCAGAGCTCGTACTTCAGGCCTAACCCATGATGGCTGCCTTGGTTATTTTTTGGGTGTATTTTTAGGTGTATTTGGTATGGCTTATATCAGCCTCTACCAAAACCGCTGCACCCATTTATGCATGCACAGCTACCTGTCTGTGTGCTTACTTTTTACACACAGACGCGGTAGCGTTATTAGACACTTCTAGTATAAAGTTTGTGATTTTAGCCAAACAATGTACATAATAAACTTAAAAACATCTAAGTGCCTAATTTGCCCCCTAATTTGATGCCCCACCCCTTGCAGCTCTGAAGGGGCTGCAAAATGCGAACAGTCCTCAGCCCTTTGCTTCACAGAAGAGTCTGTGATTCTCCTGGGCCAATTAACATCGCAAGCACAGACGCTGGATTGTAATACACAACCATTTCTTTTAATTAAATTACAAATAGCGTCTGTATCCTCTAGTAAATTGTAACCCTGGTAGTTTTATTAATTCCCACCACTGATTTGTTTAATAGTAAAATGTTTGCAGTATTCCGCTGTATTAAAATTGTATTTTGCTTGTACCAATGCACTTTGTAAAGTTATTTAATGTTGGCATGGGGTTACTGCTTAAAGAATGTTTGCATGATGTCTCTTCTGATGTACTGGTGAGCAGCATGACCAGTTGTTCTTTATTTTAGAATTTTATGTATCTGTAGGCTTGTGTGTGTTTTTATGCATCTGCATGCTTGTCTGTTTCTGTTCGCACATGTCTGTGTATGTTTTCCTAGATGTCTGTTTGTCTAATTTATGGCATTTGTCCTCAAAGCAATCCACTATTCTGCCCTACGTATATGGATACAAGCACGACTGCAAAGCTACTGCATGGAGAATTGATATTTTGGGGCTGGCTGACTTTAGTCCAAGGCTTCCGAGCAGCGCAGACCACAGTGCTGCAGGGCCAGCGGTCTTGTGCCTTCCTAGATTAGCGACCCGCCTCCATGAGCCGGTTCATCCTGCATACATGGTCCCTTGTAAAATATGCAAGACCGATTGTGTTTTGATCCATGTTTGCAGATGTCAATTTTTTTTAACCTACATTCCGCCATGGTTTTGACAAAAATACTGTGTGCACGGTTCGGACGGCCCCGGCCATCCTCCCACACACCCACTGTGATGTCAGATGGCCTTGGTCCATCCCACGCATCGAAGAGGTTAATCTGTTGCATTAAATGAGGAGTAAATCCTAATACTCCTATTTTTTTATCGAATATCGATTTGATTTACAACGTTGAAGTACCATAAAAATAACATAAAAAGCTATACCTACCAATAGCCCCAATCCCATTACCCAATAATCAGTCAGATGGCAGTAAAGAAAGTTCAATCATTTATTAAGCAAAAATACTCTATAGAGGAGCCTCTCCGACCCTCACCCATCAAGTGCGCGGAGAAGACTGTTGGCTTGTATTCAAACATGAGGTTATACACTTTTCAGTTCAACACATATAGGGCCCGATGTAGGTAAAAGGGATTTTCCGAATTCAAAATACCGAGGCGGGCTGAATCGGTATTCTGAAATCGGAAAACGAGATGTAGCAAACAAACAGCGAAATAATACCGAATCGGTCGGCATCGGTAATGTGAATCGCTACGTACCGATCCGGCACGGACCGAATCGGAAAGTACCGAATCGGCTACCACCGAATCGGAAAGTACCGAATCGGATACCACCGAATCGGAAATAGCCGAATCGGCTACCACCGAATCGGAAATAGCCGAGTCGGTAAAATCCGATTCGGCAATTACCGAATCGGAGGTATGAAAACACACCCATGGGCAAAAAGCCCATAGGAATGCATTGAACAAACCGAATCGGTAAAATCCGAATCGGATTTTACCGATTCGTTAAAATCCGAATCGTTAAAATCCGATTTGGTAAAAGCCGATTCGGTAAAAGCCGATTCAGCCAATGAGGTGGATCCCCCCTCCCCCACCCAAACAGGGAGTGGCAACCCTGGCAGGTGCAGCTAATTAAGAACTTTCTGGAGAGCCAGCCTGAGCTGAACACTCACAGTGAGCAGCAGTGGGAGCAGGAGGCAGAGAACTGTTCAGAGCAAGATGGCAAACCCCAGTGATAGCCAGAAGTCCAGCCAGAAGAGGAAGCCAAAGTTCAGCAGCATCGAGCTGCAGGTGTTGGTTGAGGAGGTGGTGAGGGTGCACAGGCAGCTATTCGGGAAGCTGTCCCTCACTGTGCCGGACAGCACCAAGAGGAGGCTCTGGAGTGAAATCGCCGAAAAGGTCAATGCTGTAGGTGTCACCCCCAGGTCCCTTGATGAGCTGAAGAAGCGCTTCTACGATATCCGCAGCCTGACCAAACGTAAGATGGCTGAGATCCAGAGGCAAGCTGGAGTGACAGGTGGAGGCAGGAACCCGGCGCCACCCCTCACAGAGCTGGAGGAACTGGTGTCCAGCACCATTGAGAGGGAGAGCGTGACCGGAATTGGGACCCTGGACAGCTCAGCCAGAGCTACAGCTACAGGTAAGAAGCATGCGCATCATGACACACCCTACCAGACACCTCCCCATTAGACACAATGCACAGCCAAACCCCAGCCCAGTACTGTAACCAACATACAAGAGACAAGCATCATGGTATATGTAGTCAGCAGAAGTTAGCAAAATATGGCAGTGCAGAATCACAAGATAAGAAACAGTGGAACACATCTAAGGAGATGCAAGGACATGTGCAATGCTTTAATTGTACTGACTGTAATACATCGGCACTCAATTTACAAATGCTTCTTTATACCTAGGGGCACCATCAGGCGGAGGACCACAGGCAACAGAGGCAGCACCACCAACTACCAGTGCAGTCGCAGGGCCTAGTACGAGTCAGGCTGCCGAGGAGGAGGAGGACAACACCATTGGGCTGGGTATTGAGGGAGACCTGGCAATTGACTATGATTTACTTCACTCCCCACAAATGCCGAGCACACCCCCATTGCTGTTCTCCCCAGAGAACTCCCCAACAAGGGACCACCATCCACCTACACCAGCTCCTGCCACGATTATGGCTGTGGCTCCAGTAAACCCTATCCTGGGAGCAGGGGCTCAGGCCCCGGCCAGCACCACACCCACACCAGTGGCACCCCAGCCCACTCAGCAGGCCGGCAGCAGCAGTACCCGGCGCCGTGCCATTCCCAGCACTGCAGCGCCAGCACCGGAGGGCAGTGTCTTCCTGGGCCTTGAAGGGAATATGGTGAAAATCCAAAGGCAGCAGGCGAAGTCCATCATGGCCTGCCAACGCCAGCTCCAGCAGCACAACCTGCAGATGGGGGAGATGGTGAAAGGTTTCAAGGCCTTTGTAGATACCAACAAGGAGGTAGCAGCAGGTCTAGGCAGGCTAACCACTGCCATTACCCAGTTATGCGGCAGACTAGAGGAGCATGAGCTCTCGTGCAGGTGGGATGCCCGCGTGCAAAACCGCTCCATAAGCCGCCTTGCTGCTGCAATGGCGCAACTCTGTCAGCGCGGTGCCAACATGGAGTCAAGTCTCACCCAAAATACCACCGAGATAACAAGGGGAATGGCCCGCATCACTACAGCAATGGAGGCCATGATTATCTCAAACACTGCCGCAAATCCTGCCCTGGACCTGGGGGATGCTGGGGACAGCAGCAGCCGCAGCAGCCCGGCCAGCGCTGCGTCAGAGCCACACAGGAGCACCAGGCGCTCCGCAGAAGCCGCAGGACATTCTGAAGGGGGTGAGGGACACCCCAGTGGGGCTGCCAAGCGCTCAAAGAAGTAGGCTTGCAAGGGCGGGTGAGGCAACCTGGACCTTAGACTTTTGTTTTCTTAGCTATTACACTTTTTTTTTGTTGCACATCAGTGCAGTAACTGTGTTGCAACAGTATTAAAATTTGCTTTTCACCACAACCATTTACCTGTCTGTGCATCTGTACTCACTCAGAAATAGTTTTCTGTAATCTCCTCACGTCTGTATCTGCCATCACTTGGCGTAGACACCCCAGCTGGCTGTGTTAGTGGCACAGCTTCGTCGTCGTCATGGTCCTCGTAGTCAGACAACTCCACCTCAGTGCCCTTCTTCACCGCAAGGTTGTGTAACATTGCACATACAGCTATGATCTTGCAGCAGGTGATGGGGGTATACTGCCTTGCACCTCCACTCTTGTGCAGGCATCTGAATCTACTTTTCCAGATGCCAAAGGTCCGTTCGACGACATTCCTTGTGCTTTTGTGGGCCCGGTTATACCTCCTTTGGCTGGGTGTGGAGGGGTTGAGGTAGGGGGTGAGTATGAATGAGCGGAGGGCATATGCACTGTCGCCTGGAAGGGAAAGGGGTAACATTACACACATGCATACATGTATTACACCTAGCTACTTTGTGTTATGGGGGTCTGATGATGTGTCTCACCTAGGAGGTATCCTTCACCAAATTCGCCAGCCATCAGCCGTGCATAGATGCCGCTCTGTTGGAAAATATAGGAGTCGTGGGTACTCCCTGGGAATTTTGCTACCAGGTCTGTGATGGTGCACTTCGCATTGCAGATCACCTGCACGTTGATGGTGTGCGTAGACTTCCGATTGCGGTATATGTATTCTGTGTCCGCTGGTGGGCAAATCGGAATGTGCGTGCCATCTATGCAGCCAATGATTTGGGGAAATTGTGCCATCTGGTAGAAGTCAGCTTTAGTTTGTAGCAGTTCTGCGTGGGTTGCAGGGAAAGAGATGTATTGGTCCATCCTGTGTATCATGGCGTCAAGGAATGTGTGGAAGAACCTTGACAGGCTGCTCTGGGTCACCCCTCCTGCCGCTGCAACTCCACTTTGATAGCTGCCAGACGCAAGCAGGTGTAGGCTGCATAGCACCTGGACGTGTGCTGGGATGGCGTGTGCCCTTGGGGTGGGGTGGTCCAACAATGGTTTGAGGTCCCTGATGAGCTCAAGAATGGTGTCAGAGTCCAGCCTGTATCTCTGTAGGATCTCTGCCTCTGTGAGCATGAACAGGGTTATCCTCTGTCTGTAGACCTGTTCATTTCTTTGCCATTCCCTCTGTCCTTCCTGCTGTAGCCGTAGCCGCCTCGCAATGACATAAAAAGCTGCCATCCTGCAAGTTGCAATGCATTTTGGGGCTGTTTTTATGGGTTGGAGTTGGTTACCACCTGATTGTAATCCATGGTAAATACCGAGTGAATTCTACCGATTTTGAGCCGAATTCGGTGTTTCTGTGCCTCCCTACATCTCCCCATCTGTCCGATTCGGGGAATTTCCCGATCGGTGATTCAAACGAATCGGTAGGTTCTCCGATTCGGCTCATGTCCGAATCGGTGTATCTACCGATTCGGTACATGGACCGAATCGGCTTGATTCCGATTCGGTGTCACTACCGATTCGGTACATGGACCGATTCGGATAATTTCCGATTCGGTGTCACTACCGATTCGGTACATGGACCGATTCGGATAATTTCCGATTCGGTGTCACTACCGATTCGGTACATGGACCGAATCGGTTATTTTCCGAATCGGTGTCACTACCGATTCGGTACATGGACCGATTCGGTGTTTGCATCCGATTCGGTGTGTTACCGATTCGTTACATATCCGATTTTCGGTATGTACGTATCGGATTCTTTTCCATTCGGTACTCATTCCGAATCGGTTTTCGCTCCGATTTTGACTTTTTTCTTTGCCCTACATCTCGATGGCTGTATACCGATCGGTAAGGGCCCAAAATCGGTATTTTCGGCCGTTACCGATCGGTAACGGCCTACCTACATCTGGCCCATAATCACTGGAAAAGGAAAAACACCAGTTGGCACTCGAGCTCCAGGGAAGGACCATATATGGCACACATGATTACTTTAAAGCTTAACTATTTATTACTCTGAAGGTCAGGAGTGGTGACTCCCTTTCGTCTTGGTGTCAGGGAGTGAAGGCACCGCGCCTCCAAGAATGTGCTTATCGCACCCAAAGCCAGATGCGACCTTGAGTCTCAGGACAGTCGCGTAAACAGCCTACGTTCAGCTGCTCCCAGTAATTCAGATGCACTGGGGCTTGACAACTGCCAGAGACTAACACGTTATCACAGCCCGTGTTTGAGCATAGGTTCAGAAAATGGCATCTGCATGGTTCTCAGCCTACTCTGTTAGCAGTATTAATGCAAGGAGTGAATAAATGCCGTCCTCCCTGCAAACGCAGGAGAGCCGCTCCCCATGCCGTACGGCTCCCCTGATCTTCCAGAGTCACTGTCCCACTGCTCCGCCGGTTCGCCCCTGGTAACTGTGTTCCTGTCCCCCCTGCTCTGCCATCTTTTTCCTCCCTGGTAATTGTAATTGTATTTTAGTCAATGTAAATTTCTTTTTCGTCATTTGTATTTGTATTTGTGATATTGTACTGTAATTTAGGCGTCCCTTGTGACCCTCTGTGCCCCCCCGCTCCACGCTTCCCGCTGCTGCTCCCTGCGGCCTGCCCCCTTTTCCCTTCTTTACCCCCTGCCACCTGCCCATTGGCCGCCCGCTTCTGCCTCCCAGCTGCTCCTCCCTCCCACTTGGCCTCTTATGGAGGCCGCGCGGCGCAGGTGAGTGTGGTCCGACCCCAGGTCGCTCCCCATGCCGCACGGCTCCCCTGATGTGCCCGAGTCGCTGCCCCACTGCTCCGCCGGTTTGCCCTTGGTAACTGTGTTCCTGTCCCCCCTGCACTGCCATCCCTTTCCTCCCTGGTAATTGTACTTGTATTTTCGTCATTGTAAATTGCTTTTTCATCATTTGTATTTGTGCTATTGTACTGTAATTTAGGCGCCCGTTGCGGCCCTCTGTGGCCCTCTGTGCCCCCCTGCTCCCAGTTTCCTGCCCGCCCCCTTTTCCCTTTTGTACCCCCTGCCACTTGCCCATTGGCCGCCCCGCTCCCGCCTCCCAGCTGCTCCTCCCTTCCACTTCGCCTCTTATGGAGGCCGTGCAGCAGGCGCTTGCAGCGGGCGTGCCACGCCAAAGGCGCGCCAAAGGCAAGCCCGTCTGCGCCCGTCCGCGCCTGGACAGCGCCCAATGCCAGAACCCCTGGCCCCAGCCCCAGCCATTGCCTGGACACCTGACTGAGATACGACGCCGCCACCCTCAACACACTCAACACAGGACTACCTGCCACCGAGCCACCCCGAGGCACACCCACGGACCCTTCACCTGCCTAGCATGCAAATTCACCTGCCTCTGAACCTGCACCCCGCCCACCTAACGCAGCAACGAAAACAACAACCACCTCAAGTGCATTCTCCTCAACACCCGCTCCATCCACAAACACACTATCGAACTCTGGGAACTCCTTGATACAACAGCACCAGTCGTCGCATTCCTCACGAAAACCTGGATGAATGCCTCCTTGGCCCCCGACATCGCCATAGCCATCCCGAACGGTTACAAAATCACCTGGAAGGACTGCGTCAACAAAACTGGAGAAGGAATCGCCATCATCTACAGGAACACTATCAGCGTCACGACCAACACCGAAGACACACTCACCGCCGCCGAACACCTACACTTCCAGATCCACACTGACCCCCAGGCCACCCTCAGAGGAACACTCATCTACAGACCCCCGGGCCCACGTCACAATTCAGTGAAACCATCGCCGACTTCATCATCCCGCATGCCCTAGCCTCACTAGAGTACATCCTCCTAGGGGACCTTAACTTCCACCTGGGGAAAAACAACGACAACAACACCACCACCCTGCTCAACAACCTCGGCAGCCTCGGTCTCAAGCAACTGGTGGACAAGCCTACCCACCTCGCTGGCCATACGCTCCACCCCGTCTTCTCCTTCAGCCACTCCACCAGACTAAACTGGACCGACCACAGCTGCATCCACTTCACCTTCAAGAAGACCACATCCCACCACCACAAGCTACAGATCCCCCGCAGATGCTGGAGCAAAGTTACCACAGACCAGCTGACCACATCGCTGAGCCAGAACCCACCTGTCGACACCCCAGACACCAACGACGCAGCACACAATCTCGCACAGTGGATCACCAACTGCGCCGATGACCTTGCTCCACTGAAGAAACCCCCAGGCAAGACTAGCAACAGAAAAACCTCATGGTTCACAGACGTCCTCAAAATCACAAAGAAATCATGCCAAACCCTCGAAAAAGCCTGGCGCCACACACGGACATCAGAAAACATCACAGCCCTACAAGAGCGCCACCCAAAGAGTGGCTGGACAAAACACCCTCAACAGCAAGGATCTCTTCAGCATCGTCAAAGAGCTAGCTCCAGCAACAACGACATCACACCATCACAAGACCTCTGCAACTCCCTCAGCACATTCTTACACCGCAAGATCGCAGATATACAGACAGCTTTGGACCCCAGTTTCCGCCTCCAGCCACCAAACCAACGACCCCCACCACCAGCCTCAGCGCATGGACCCCCATCCGCACTGAAGACACTACCCGCGTCATGAACACCATCCACTCCGGCTCCCCCTCCGACCCATGCCCTCATCATATCTTCAACAAAGCCAACACCATCACCGCACCTCACCTCCGGAACGTCATTAACAGCTCCTTCACGTCAGCCACCTTTCCCGGAAGCTGGAAACGCGCAGAAATCAACGCCCTTCTGAAGAAATCAACAGCGGACCCCAAAGACCTCAAGAACTTCTGCCCCATCTCTCTCCTCCTTTTTCCCGGCTAAAGTCATCGAAAAGACGTCAATAAACAGCTGACCGCATTCCTCGAAGAAAGCATCTTACTCGACCCATCCCAGTCTGGATTTTGAGCCAAACAAAGAACCAAGACTACCCTCATTGCAGATACCGATGACATCAGCACCCTGATGGACAACGGAGGGACAGCCACTCCCATCCTCCTGGACCTCTCGGCAGACTTTGATACCGTCTGCCACCGCACCCTAATAACCCGCCTCTACAACACTGGGATCCAATGAAAGGCCCTGGACTGGATCACAAAGTTCCTCTCTGACAGAACCCAGAGAGTCCGCCTCAATCCCTTCCGCTCCGAAGCCACCAAGATCATTTGCGGGGTACCCCAGGGCTCCTCACTCAGCCCAACCCTCTTCCATATCTACATGAGCCCCCTCGCCACCATCGCACGCAAACACAACATCAACATCATCTGCTATGCTGACGACACCAAACTAATACTCTCCCTCACCAAAGACCCTCTCACCGCCAAAGCCAACATCCAGGATGGAATGAAAGATGTCACAGAATGGATGAAGCACAGCCATCTGAAGCTCAACTCGGACAAGACGGAGGTCCTCATCCTCGGACAATCCCCATCTGCCTGGGATGCCTCCTGGTGGCCCACGACGCTGAACACAGCACCGACACCCACGGACCACAAACGCAACCTGGGCTTCATCCTGGACTCCTCTCTCACGATGACCAAGCAAGTCAACGCAGTCTCATCCTCGTGTTTGCCCAGATACGAGGACGCACTCCACATACGAGGACGCACTCCACATCACTGCATGTCCCAGCGTGCCTCACGACAAACTCACTGTGAAGGCACACCGGAGGCCAATTAATAAATGCACGCAGAGGGACGATGCAGAATGTCAGTGAAAGGCTGCTCACGCCCGGCCTCTGAAGTCGAAGCACAAATGCTTCAGAAACGCGTCAGGCAACAGAAATTTTAATGAGGATGTGAAGCCATCTGCTTGTGAAATAAAAAGGCTGTTACCTACCAGATGTGGAGTGCGTCCTCGTATCTGGGCAAACAACGAAGGAGATGTTGTCACGGCGGTTCCAGGCCGTGGAGTTGACTGCACCGCCCTTGAAAATACACTTGGGTCCGTACGAAAGACATTATACCTTTCGGTAAGGCACAACAGAGAGACTTAATTAAGCAGATGAAATCGTATCCGGGCTCAATGGGGGGCCAAAGATTTGGTTCTTAAAACAACGTGAAGCAACAAAACCCACCAGAGGGCTTAATGTTTTTTGAATTAGGTACTGCATGTCCCAGCGTGCCTCACGACAAACTCACTGTGAAGGCACACCGGAGGCCAATTAATAAATGCACGCAGAGGGACGATGCAGAATGTCAGTGAAAGGCTGCTCACGCCCGGCCTCTGAAGACGAAGCACAAATGCTTCAGAAACGCGTCAGGCCACAGAACTTTTAATGAGGATGTGAAGCCATCTGCTTGAGAAATAAAAAGGCTGTTACCTACCTGATGTGGAGTGCGTCCTCGTATCTGGGCAAACAACGAAGGAGATGTTGTCACGGCGGTTCCAGGCCGTGGAGTTGACTGCACCACCCTTGAAAATACAACTGGGTCCGTACGAAAGACATTATACCTTTCGGTAAGGCACAACAGAGAGACTTAATTAAGCAGATGAAATCATATCCGGGCTCAATGGGGGGCCGAAGATTTGGTTCTTAAAACAACGTGAAGCAACAAAACCCACCAGATGGCTTAATGTTTTTTGAATTAGGTACTGCATGTCCCAGCGTGCCTCACGACAAACTCACTGTGAAGGCACACCGGAGGCCAATTAATAAATGCACGCAGAGGGACGATGCAGAATGTCAGTGAAAGGCTGCTCACGCCCGGCCTCTGAAGACGAAGCACAAATGCTTCAGAAACGCGTCAGGCCACAGAACTTTTAATGAGGATGTGAAGCCATCTGCTTGTGAAATAAAAAGGCTGTTACCTACCTGATGTGGAGTGCGTCCTCGTATCTGGGCAAACAACGAAGGAGATATATATATATACTGGAGCACATATCTTGAGACATAGCAAAGGCACATCGGGCTACCAGTCCCTACAATTTTGCCAAGTTTGGTGGAAATCCATTCAGCCGTTCGGGCTAAAAGTGAGGTCGACCGCCCTATGGAAATTAACATGGGAAAACACGTTTTGGGACCCCCCTTTTATCTCGGCCCCCGTTTGACGAATCCCCCCCAAACTTTAAGGGAAGGACCGGAGCGCCGCGAGGCAAATTTGAGTAAATTTTCAGGCAGATTCCTCAACCGGCGCCAAAGTTATTCCCAATAGAATGTT
This sequence comes from Lissotriton vulgaris, assembly GCF_964263255.1. Classification (NCBI taxonomy): domain Eukaryota; kingdom Metazoa; phylum Chordata; class Amphibia; order Caudata; family Salamandridae; genus Lissotriton; species Lissotriton vulgaris. The sequence goes on along the minus strand of NC_141695.1, from coordinate 272,921,554 downwards.
GAGATTTTGCATTGAAAATAATCCTAACTATATGTATATATATATTCACTGAAAAAACCATAGGTTATAGACCATATATAGTTAGGAATTAGCATTTACAAAACCTTATTTTACTCACACAAAACCATTGAAATTCGCATATATAGTTAGTTGCACTAACTATATATCGCGCACCCGCAATCCACTGCTGATCATGTCACATATTACATCATTCACGACATGGTCAGTGACATCACTGATGACATCACTGATGACATCTCAAATGACATCACTGATGACATCACTGATGAAAACATCCAGTGACTGTATGTTTCTGTAAAGTTAAAATATGTCTTACATATTGAAGAATGAGTGGATGTATAAGTGTCTGGATGAAGGATTTAGTAGGTGCATGACTGACTGTATGAGTGAGTGATTAAATGTGTCTCAGTGAGTGCATGGGTTAGTGACTAAACTGTCTTAATTTGTGCATCATTATGTCTGTTGTTCTGTAAACTGCTGCATGTGTTGATCAGTAGCTATATGAGTAACTGTATGGGTTATTGATTGGTTGCCCAAGTATTTGTATGGGAGACTGAGTGTGTGTGTGGGTGGCTGGGAGGTGTATGACTCTGTGCATAGATGTGTGAGCAGTTGATTCACTAGATGTATGGGTTCAAAAGTGCATGTGGAAACAGCTGTATGGGCGGTTGACTGTGTGCATGAGTGTATTGGTGAGTGAATGGATATCTCAGTGCTACATGTCAAAGTAAGTACATATGTAAAACACAGTACATGTGAGAGTTGACATATATAAATAACTGTGCATAAGAGCCAGTGAATGTGTGAGTGGCTGTATGGATCATTGTGAACTTGTATCAGGGATTGTATAAGAGAGTAAATATGTGTTAGTATATGTTTGAATAAGTAAGGTGTGTATAACTGTATAGTTGAGGAAATGGAGGTGTGATTGATTCTTTGCATGACTGACTAGGTGTGTGAGTAACTCCATGGATGAGTGACAGTCTGTGAGTGTCTGTTTACACTGAGTGTATCTAAGGTTATATTAGAGTCTGAAGAGGTTCATCGTATTATCACATGAATGATGTCATCAGTGATGTGATCAGTAATGTCAAATGAGATGTCATCAGTGATGTCATCAGTGATGTCATCAGTGATGTCATTTGAGATGTCATTAGTGATGTCATCAGTGATGTCATCAGTGATGTAATTTGAGATGTCATCAGTGATGTCATCAGTGATGTTACTGACCATGTCATGAATGATGTAATATGTGAACTGATCAGCAGTGGATTGCGGGTGCGCGATATATAGTTAGTGCAATTAACTATATATGCGAATTTCAATGGTTTTGTGTGAGTAAAATAAGGTTTTGTAAATGCTAATTCCTAACTATATATGGTCTATAACCTATGGTGTTTTCAGTGAATTTTCAAGGTTTTGTAAATGCTAATTCCTAACTATATATGGTCTACAACCTATGGTTTTTTCAGTGATATATATATATATATATATATATATATATATATATATATATATATATATATATATATATATATATATATATATATATATATAACATTTCTATGGCAAAATGAAACTCCTCATTTTGTTCCTTTGCAAATTAAATGTTTTAAGTGTTAACACTTTATTCCAATCAAGATGACTTCAGGTGTGCCATACTTTTGTCATAAGTAAGACTGTTAGCGCTCTAGTTGTTCTTTAGAACACTCTGGGACATTCTGTCACTGGGCTATAGTTGGGCTACATCTGGCTGATATTTGGGCTACATTTGTTTTTTTTTGTCTCTGGTGGCCATCTTTGGGCTACATTGGGCTATATTGGGCTACATTGGGCTACATTTGGGCTCTAACATATATATAGCCCAATGTAGCCCAATATATATTTTTCAAAGTTCATTTTCGTAAAAATCACTGGAGCATATATCTTGAGACATAGCAAAGGCACATCGGGCTACCAGTCCCTACACTTTTGTCAAGTTTTGTGGAAATCCATTCAGCCGTTCGAGCTAAAAGTGAGTCCAACCGCCCTATGGAAAACTCGATGTTAAAAACACGTTTTGGGACCCCCCCTTCTTTCTCGGCCCCCGCTTGACGAAACCCCCCCCAAACTTTCAGGGGACTCTCAGAAACAAAATGTGCCATTTTCCGGAAAATTTCAGCCGATTCCGTCCATCAACGCCAAAGTTATTCAACATAGAATTTTCAGAAATCCCTATTCAAAAAAAGTCCGGACTATATATACCTACTGGCGACCGCCAGTAGGCAATATATATATATATATATGTATATATTCACTGAAAAAACCATAGGTTTCACACCAGTTATAGTTAGGAATTAGCATTTAAAAAACCTATTAAATTCACTGAAAAAACCATAGGTTTCACACCAGTTATAGTTAGCTGGAAATTTTACTGATATAAAACCATTGAAATTCCCACGTTATAGTTAGTTGGACTCACTATAACTTGCGCGCCTGCAATGCGCTGCTGATGACGTCACATATTACATCACTCATGACATGGTCAGTGACATCACTCATGACATCACTGATGACACCATCCCTGTGACAGAGTGACTGACCTCCTTTCAGTGTAATGTAACCCCTGAAACACATATTCAAAAATAGAAACTAACATTTACAAAAAAGTGGCGATACCTATACCAGTTACAACAACCAATTCAGTAATTCAACCATTTATATACACATTTACTCATTCACCAACAGTTCTATATAGTCATTCATACATATACTCACTTATCATATGTAGTGAAACACCTTTACATCCGTTAACACACCGACAGTCTTCCAAAAGTTACTCACACATATACTCACACATGCAAAAAAACTATTGAACATCCATTTATTTGCATATACAGCTATACACACACTACCACCTTATTCCTAAGGAAACTTACACATACTTACTCTCTTAAACAATCACTTATAGAATCACATACTTATTTAAACAGGAACTCTTACAATCTCTCACTCTCACATTTACTCACTTATATAAATCAATACTCCATATACTAGAATAAAACATATGTATACACACTCATATATAAAACATATTTATTTTTTCAGAAAGACACACATTCTTTGGATGGTGTCATCAGTGATGTCATGAGTGATGTCACTGACCATGTCATGAGTGATGTAATATGTGACGTCATCAGCAGTGCATTGCAGGCGCGCAAGTTATAGTGAGTCCAACTAACTATAACGTGGGAATTTCAATGGTTTTATATCAGTAAAATTTCCAGCTAACTATAACTGGTGTGAAACCTATGGTTTTTTCAGTGAATTTAATAGGTTTTTTAAATGCTAATTCCTAACTATAACTGGTGTGAAACCTATGGTTTTTTCAGTGAATTTCATAGGTTTTTTAAATGCTAATTCCTAACTATAACTGGTGTGAAACCTATGGTTTTTTCAGTGAATTTCATAGTTTTTTAAATGCTAATTCCTTTGTATATCGAGTTTCTAACCTTTTTTTTTTTTACAATTTGCTGTTTTTTTTAAAGTATTTATTTTTTTTTATATTTTTTTTCTTTTGCGCTCTGGGTGCGCGCTCCGGGAAGCTTTCAGCTAAGCTCTCCTGTAAGCTTCTCCGAGAGCTCATCTGAAAGCGCACCCAGAGCGCAACTGTCGTTCGTGAAAAAAAAATATGAATGAAAAGTTAATAATAATGCAAAACATTTCGTACCATACAAATAAAATTTGTTTTTTTTAATATGGAAAATGATTATGCATTTCTATAAAAGATTGATGACGTAACTTCGGCGCGCAACGTAAGTGCCCTCGGAAGCGCATACGTGCGCGGCGCATAAACGCACGGAAAAGCGCCTACGATCGCGCCACGTTTGCGCCCCGGAAGCGCCTACGATCGCGCTGCGTAAACGCACCCGGAAGTGCTCCGGAGCGCGCAGCGTAAACGCGTCGGGTCATGTGACCCTCAAATAACACTTTTCATTGGTTGCTAACAGTTTTTTTTTACAATGAATGAAATCCCCACCCATTTCCTTCACTTCTTCTTTCACTTTTGTGACTGAAAGACCTGCCTTTTTTGCTGCTCCATATTCCTGGATTCATCATGGCTGCCAGACCATCCAGCAGTGAAGATGACTTCATTGATGAAGAGCCTCCTACCCCAAAGGTGAAGGAACATTTCATCTGGAAATTTTTTAAGTTTCCAGAAGGCCAGAAGAAGGTGAATGCACCAAAAGTAGAGTGCAGGATCTGCAAACAGGTCCTGTCACGGGGTAACCCCCAAAAAAAATACTCTTTTGGCAACTTCACCATGATTCGCCATGTGGAGAGGAGGCACCCCCAGAATTTTGCCCGGGAAAGTGTCAGGGCTCTGGCACAGGAGGTTCCCAGAGATGGGGCCTCTACATCAACAGGAGGAGCAACTTCTTCTGGAAGAGAACAATCTCAGGGGCAGGTAGCAAACATTCAACCTGCATTCAACCATGGGGTCGTCAGATGCAGATACTGCAATCAACTCCTCACCTATGGGGAGCAAAGTGTCCTGCTCATGGTTCGGGCATTGGAGAACCATCACTGCTCTTCCCACCCCTAATTTTTTTCTTTTCTTTTTGCTCCTGTTGAGCAGTTTCTATTCCCTGTTTTTGTTCCTCTTCAGTTAAAAGAAGAAAACCAAAAGTTCTTTTCAGAACTACCTCCAATTCTCATCAAAGAGCTATAATCTTAAAAAATGAAGAGTAAGTGAAATATAGTGCATTGATAATTGAAAGGAGAATGAGTAAGAAAGAACAGAAAGGTATGAGAGGTGAAAGGAAGTGAAGTAGGAGGACTGAAAGAAGGTGAGTGTTAGAAAAGAAAGTTATGACACAGTGAATAAACTGGAGGCCTCATTTCTGAAAAGTGACGCATCGCTACGTGAAAATAGCGATGCGTCACTTTTCTGGACGCACTCCTTATGACATTCCAGATATGTCATATTTAATATATGACTAATCAATTCGCAAGGAGTTACAGATATGTCAGTATTTCTGACGTATCTGTAAACACAAAAGTAACGCATTGCAGGAGTGCGTCACAAAAGTGACGCAACTCCAATAATGTGTCCTTTCACATGGAAAAAGCACCATGTGAAAGGTTTGCTGTGAAGCAGGCGCAAGATTTTGGCGCAACTGCATCCTAAAAGTGACGCACTGCGTCATTATTACCAAGCTTTTTGCAAGGAACACCCCCTCTGCATGCATTATACCTGACACTATTTTTTAAAAAGTGACGCATCTAGGTACATGGGTCACTTTTTAAAACTCTGCGCCATATTGTATCTGCATCAGGTATAATGTATGCAGAGGGGGCAATCCCTCGCAAAAAGCTTGGTAATAACAACGTACTGAAATCTATGAGATTTCCCTGCGTCACTTTTAGGATGCTATTGCGTCAAAATTTTGCGCCGGCCTCGCATCACTTTTATGTTTACACATATGTCAGAAATACTGACGTATCTGTAACTCCTTGCAACATGATTCGTCATACATTAAATATGACACATCTGGAATGTCATAAGGACTGTGGACAGAAAAGTGACGCATCACACCAGCAGTGTAATAAAATGTGCCTCGTTGCACTATATTTAAAGGATGCAACAGCATCCTAAAAGTGACGCAGTGAAATCTCAAACATTTCACTGCGTCGCTATTACAAAGCTTTTAGTGGGAGAACACCCCTTCTGCATGCATTATACCTCACGCAGATATAATGTGGCGCTTGATTTTAAAAAGTGACCCATCTACCTAGATACCTCACTTTTTAAATATAACGCAACGCAACACATTTTTTTACACTACTGGTGCAATGCGTCACTTTTCTGTGCGCACTCCTTATGACATTCCAAGTAACGCATTGCTGGAGTGCGTCACAAAAGTGACGCAACTCCAGTAATGTGTCCTTTCAAATGGGGAAAGCAGCATATGAAAGGTCTTGCCTCAGTCTAACACCTGCTGTAAAGCAGGCACAAGATTTTGACGCAACAGCATCCTAAAACTGACGCAGTGAAATCTCAAAGATTTCACTGCGTCGCTATTACAAAGCTTTTTGCGGGAGAACACCCCCTCTGCATGCATTATACCTGACGCTATTTTTAAAAAGTGACGCATCTAGGTACATGGGTCACTTTTTAAAACTCTGCGCCATATTGTATCTGCAACATGATTCGTCATACATTAAATATGACACATCTGGAATGTCATAAGGAGTGCGCACAGAAAAGTGACGCATAACACCAGCAGTGTAATAAAATGTACCTCGTTGCACTATATTTAAAAAGTGACGCATCTAGATAGATGCGTCACTTTTTAAATATTGCATAACAATGCGCATTTTTTTACACCGCTGGTGCGTCACAAAAATTGACGCACAGGAAGCGCAAAACTAACAGCGCAAGGCCTTCATAAATATGGTCCTGGATTTTCCCCGTGCTTCGCCGGTGCGCGTACCATGCGCTTCCCCCGCGCAAAACGAAAAAAATTTTTTAATGCCCTGCAGGACCCTATTTTAGTCCCTACATCAAACCTAGGGGGTCAGAGGGGGTCTACTCTTCCCCCTTATGGTCATTTGCCCCTTTATTTTCAAACCCCTTGTGTCTCGATTTTACCGAGACACAAGATGGCGGCCGCTCCGCACTGTTTAGAATGTTTACAGACAACTGAGATCCAATCAGCTTCCTGCGCGCAAGTCGCGTGTCGCGCCTGGAGCGCACTCCGGTGCGCGCACGGGAGAGCGCCTATAGATATATATATTTTTTTGAACCTAAATTACTCAAAATCCACTGGAGCACATATCTTGAGACATAGCAAAGGCACATCGGGCTACCAGTCCCTACAATTTTGCCAAGTTTGGTGGAAATCCATTCAGCCGTTCGGGCTAAAAGTGAAATCGACCGCCCTATGGAAATTAACATGGGGAAAACGCGTTTTGGGACCCCCCTTTTATCTCGGCCCCCGCTTGACGAATCCCCCCCAAACTTTCAGGGAAGGACCGGACCGCCATGAGACCATTTTCCTGAAAATTTCAGGCAGATTCGTCAACCGGCGCCAAAGTTATTCAAAATAGAATGTTGAGATTTAACATTGAAAATTATCCTAACTATAACTACCTACTGGCGACCGCCAGTAGGTAATATATATATATATATATATATATATATATATATATATATATATATATATATATATATATATTACCTACTGGCGGTCGCCAGTAGGTAGTTATAGTTAGGATTTATTTCAATGTTAAATCTCAAAATTCTATTTGGAATAACTTTGGCGCCGGTTGACGAATCTGCCTCAAAATTTCCTCGAAATGGCCTCGCGACGTTCCGGTCCTTCCCTGAAAGTTTGGGGGGATTCGTCAAGCGGGGGCCGAGATAAAAGGGGGGTCCCAAAACGCGTTTTCCCCATGTTAATTTCCATAGGGCGGTCGATTTCACTTTTAGCCCGAACGGCTGAATGGATTTCCACCAAACTTGGCAAAATTGTAGGGACTGGTAGCCCGATGTGCCTTTGCTATGTCTCAAGATATGTGCTCCAGTTGATTTTGAGTAATTAAGGTTCAAAAAAATATATATATCTATAGCCGCGCTCTGGTACGTGCACCGGTACGCGCACCGGGCACGCCACGCGAGGTGCGCACGGAAAGCTGATTGGCTCTCGGGTGTCTGTAAACATTTGAAACAGTCTGGAGCGGCCGCCATCTTGTGTCTCGGTAGGAGCTTGCCACATGCAGAACAAGTGATTTTAAAATCAGCAAATCTTGGCTGAATACAAGGCATCATCTCTGATGTTTCTGGTCCCAATGAAGTGGGCTGGTTTCTTTGGGAGGTGGTCCTTGACGACTGGGGGAGGTTACTGGCCAGTTCCCTGAGCTCTGCACGAGAGTAGTTGTTTGGGTGCTTTCGGGTCATATGACGAATCATGGTATAGTTACCAAATGAATATTTTTTGTTTGGGTTGCCCCGTGAAAGTTCTTCATTGCAGATTAGGCAAGTTACCTTGGCCGCATTCACTTTTTTTTTGCCCTCTGGGATTGAAAAAAACTCCCATACAATGTGTGGCTTGGGTTTGTATGGGGTATTTTCTTCAGGCAGCCATCTTCTCCTCCTCTTCTTTATTTATTTATTTATTATAGTGTTTTGTATAGCGCGAACAAGACCCGTGGGTATCAGAGCGCTTAACATCAAGGTAGGTTACATATTGGCAGTACAGAATCATTTATACAAACAAACAGATATGAGGTAGAGGAAACTGTGGCTATGAGAGGGTGCCTAAATCTAACTATTCCAAACACATGTGCAATTAGCAATAAAGGTAGGTGAGGCTTAGCTTATATCCATGTCTATATCGACAACTAAGGTGAGGTAGAGGTTATGTAGTTTTGGCTTTAGAAAACAATTATAAGTTCGCCAAGGACTGTGGTAGCGTTCAGGACACAGTCAGGGCTTGTGTGAGGAGTTAGTCCCTTATCAATGATAACATTCTTGAATAATATTCTTGAGAGGGCCATCCTTCAGCTGACATAAGTATTCAAACCCACGATCCGCCTGCTTCCCTATGCAAGGTATTTACTCAACATAAGACTCTTCAGTTCCCGTTTGAATGTTACAATATTTTGAATCTTCCTCACACTTGGAGGGAGTGAATTCCAGACTCTGGGGGCAGCTCCAGAGAATGTTCGGTCATAAGACTTTTTCTTTCGGAAGATGGCTGGCCGCAACAGCAGCCCCTTGGCGCTTCTAGTTGGTCTGTTTCCTCCCGATAGCTTGATTTTCTGGCTAGGTATCTTGGCGTGTTATAGTGCACCGCTTTGTGGGTAATACATGCTAACTTCATTTGAATTCTGGCCTCATAAGGAAGCCAGTTTAGTGCTTTCAAGTGAGGAGATATATGATCAAATTTCCTAGATCCTGTGATGAGTCTTGCCGCTGCGTTGAGACAGGCTTTTAGCGGTGCTGTGGATGTTTTAGGTAGGCCAGCTAATGTGGAGCAACCATATTCGATCCTCGATATAACTAGGGATTGTATAGCCAGTTTTAGATCTGCCTCTGAGATGAATGGTTTTAATTTTCTTAGGTAGCTCAAATGGTAGCGGGCGCTTTTCGCCATTGAATTAATGTGGGCTTTCATGTCAAGGTTCTCATCCAATGTGATTCCTAGTGATTTAGCTGAGTTGACTAGGGTTGGGGTGCAGTTAAGCGCAGTCACCAATTTGGTCCATTCCTATATTTCAGAATGGCTCCTTGGAGGTGAAATTAGCAAGAATTCTGTTTTATGGGCATTAAGTTTCAGATGATTAGTAGTTAACCATTGTAACGCCATCTTTAATGTCTCATTCATTAGATCGATGTCATCAAGGGAGGCGATCTTCAAGTATATTTGCGTGTCATCTGCGTACATGTGGTAGGATATCTGAGAATTCCGAAGAATGTCTGTAAGAGGTTCGACATACAGGTTGAATAGATCCGGTGATAGCGTAGAACCTTGCGGGACCCCAATTGTATTAGGACAAGGGGGTGAGATTTCTTGGTTAACCAGGAATCGTTGTGTTCTGTTCCGTAGGAAAGAATTGAACCATTTCAGCACATTTCCGGATAGTCCCATCCTGTCCTGCAGCCTGGACAATAATGCTTCATGATGGTGGTGGTGGTGGGGCAGATGCACCAGCTGCCGCTGCTACTGAAGCCATTATTAAGATCAAAAAGGTACAAAGATGTACAAACAGGTCTTCCTCAGTCAAAGGACAAAGTCAGAATAAGGAAAAAAGATGGGGTCTTTCATCATTTGGAAAAAAAACTGTCCTGAACCAATGAGAAGTGTTATTTTCAGGTCACAAGACCAGGGGCTTCATCATTATGAAACTAAAACTGTTATGAACCAATGAAAAGTGTTATTTTCAGGTCACATGACCCGACGCGCTTACGCTACGCGCCCCCGGAAAAATTGTAGGGACTGGTAGCCCTATTCTTAAGTGGTTTTTACGAAAATTAACTTTGAAAAAATATATATTGTGCTAAATTGGGCTATATATATGCCAAAATGTAGCCCAATGTAGCCCAATGTAGCCCAAAGATGGCCACCAGAGACCAAAAAATCCAAATGTAGCCCAAATATCAGCTAGATGTAGCCCAACTGTAGCCCAATGACAGAATGTACCAGAGTGTTCTAAAGAACAACTAGAGTGCTAACAGTCTTATTTATAAAGTGAGACTTATAGTTAGGAATTAGAATTTAAAAAACGTTTGAAATTTACTGAAAAAAACATAGGTTTCACACCAGTTATAGTTAGGAATTAGCATTTAAAAAACCAATGAAATTCACTGAAAAAACCATAGGTTTCACACCAGTTATAGTTAGGAATCAGCATTTAAAAAACCTATTAAATTCACTAAAAAAACCATAGGTTTCACACCAGTTATAGTTAGCTGGAAATTTTACTGACATAAAACCAATGAAATTCCACGTTATAGTTAGCTGGACTCACTATAACTTGCGCGCTTGCAATGCACTGCTCATGACGTCACATATTACATCACTCATGACATGGTCAGTGACATCACTCATGACATCACTGATGATACCATCCTTGTGACAGACTGATAGACCTCCTTTCAGTGTAATGCAGAGGTCTTCAATCTGTGGGGCGCGACCCCCAGGGGGGTCGTGGAGTCCTTGGAAGGGGGTCGCATAGTCTGTCAGGGGCATGCAATTTCTGTCCTTGGGCTGATCGAGGGTGCTCATGGCGGAGGCCTAATTCACACCGAGGTGTGAAAAACATCAAAGGCTCATTAACATGTAGAAGGTCTTTTAAATATCTGTCAAGAACTCGGGGGTGGCTGTGTGTGTGTGCCTGAAGCGGTTTCAGCAGGGCTCACACACACGAGCTGAGGGAGGGGGGGAAAGTGGGTGGGGGTGGGTCTGGGGGAGCAGGGTGTAGTGTAGCCCTTTGAGTATAATGGATGTTGCGCGCCTGGAGCTGTGGGTCCCGCGACATGTCCCCCCCTCCCGCCCCCAGCAGAGTGGCACAGAGATGCCCTCCCATGTGCGGGAAAGAAGGAAGAAGACGCAGAGATACTGACCCCCCCCCATGAGAGAGGCACAGAAAAGGTGGGTGGATGAATGATGGGTGGATGGATGGATGTAAGGATGAAGGATGGATGGATATGTGAAAAGGTGGGTGGATGAATGATGAGTGGATGGATGAAAGGGTAGATGGATGAAGGATGGATGGATGAAAGGGTGGATGGATGTATGGATGGATAAAAGGTTGTATGGATGAATGATGCATGGATGGATGTGGGGAAAGGTGGGGGGATGAATGATGGGTGGATGGATGAAAGGGTGGACGGCTAAAGGATGGATGGATGGATGGATGGATGGAAGGATGTAAATGTAAATGTAAATGTAAATTGATACTTGTATAGCGCACTACTCACCCGCAAGGGTCTCAAGGCGCTTGTACGAATTCCGCTGTGGAACCCATCCTGGCTTTCCATGTGAGGCGTCCACTCCTGGGCACCCCCAAGGTGGAGGCCAGGCATCCTTAGCGTTGTGGGGGCCGTTGTGGAGATTAAGCAAGCTATTGCCCAGAGTTGCAGAGTGGGAATGATTGGAATAGGCACAGAGGCGAGAATTATCAGGTCCGTGGAATTTTGAGCCCAAGACCCGCCGAGGCGGGGAATTGAACCCTGGTCCCGGGCTAGACCTCTGCATCAGGGTCTGCTGCTCTAACAGAAAGGGTGGATGAAGGTTGGATGTATGGATGGATAAAAGGTTGCATGGATGAATGATGCATGGATGAATGTGTGAAAAGGTGGGAGGATGAATGATGGGTGGATGGATGGATGAAAGGGTGGGTGGATGGATGAAGGATAGATGTATGGATGGGAGGATGAAAGGGTGGATGGATGTATGGATGGATAAAAGGTTGCATGGATGAATGATGGATGGATGTGTGAAAAGGTGGGGGGGTGAATGATGGGTGGATGGATGGATGGATGAAAGGGTGGGTGGATGTATAGATGAAAGGGTGGATGGCTGTATGGATGGGAGGCTGAAAGGGTGGATGGATGTATGGATGGGTGGATGGATGTATGGATGGGTGGATGGATGGAAGGGTGGATGGGTAAAGGATGGATGTATGGATGGACGGATGCAAGCGTGGATGGATGTATGGATGGAAGGAAGGATGAAAGGGTGGATGGGTGAAGGATAGATGGATGAAGGATAGATGTATGGATGTAAGGATGAAAGGGTGGACGGATGAAGGATGGATGGATGAAAGGGTGGATGAACGGATGAAAAGATGGATGGATGGAAGGATAAAAAGGTGGACGGATGAAGGATGGATGGATGGATGGAAGAAAGGGTGGATGGATGTATGGATGGATAAAAGGTTGCATAGATGAATGATGCATGGATGTGTGAAAAGGTGGGGGGGGTGAATGATGGGTGGATGGATGGATGAAAGGGTGGGTGGATGTATAGATGAAAGGGTGGATGGCTGTATGGATGGGAGGATGAAAGGGTGGATGGATGTATGGATGGATAAAAGGTTGCATGGATGAATGATGGATGGATGTGTGAAAAGGTGGGTGGATGAATGATGGGTGGGTGGATGGATGGGTAAAGGATGATGTATGGATGGAAGGATGAAAGGGTGGATGGTTGAAAGATGGATGTATGGATGGAAGGATGGATGTCAGGATGAAAGGATGGATGGATGTGTGAAAGTGTGGGTGGATAAGTGATGGATGGATGGATGTGTGAAAGTGTGGGTGGATGAATGATGGATGGATGTAATGAGGTCTAATAGGCGCATTTATGGTTGTCAAAAGTTGATGGAGTACCAGTTTCTAGAAACTTTTGTCGGAAGGGGGTCCTTGCACCCAAAAAGGTTTTACAAGGGGGTCTCGGCATCAAAAAGTTTGAAGACCTCTGGTGTAATGTAACCATTGAAACACATATTCAAACAATAGAAACTAACATTTTCAAAAAAAATGGAGATACCCATACCAGTTACAAAAACCAATTCAGTAATTCCACCATCTATATACACATCCACTCATACACCAACAGTTTTATATAGTCACTCATACATATTCTCACTCATCATATATAGTGATACACATATACATCCTGTTACACACCGACAGTCTTACAAAAGTTACTCACACACATACTCACACATGCAAATAAACTATTGAACATCCATTAATTTGCATATACATCTATATATACATTAGCACATTACTTCTAAGGAAACTTACACATACTTACTCTCTTAAACAATCACTTATAGAAACACATACTTATTTAAAAAGGAACTCTTTCAATCTCTCACTCTCACATATACTGACATCAATGCTCATATATACAAGATTAAAACATATGTAGTTACTCATAAAGACACTAGTGAGACAGGCATTCACTCAGTAACACACACATATACACACTCATCCACCCATACAGTCCTGCACATATGCTGTCTTCAAAACACATACAAACAGTGAGTCAGTCACCAACCCATGCAGCCACTTATACACAAAGTGAAACACTGATACATATATTTAAATATTTAAAAATTACTCGTTAATATATGTATTCATTAAGATACACTTAATAAGGCAGTTAACCAATCAATTCTTTTAAAAAAAAACATCCATTTACACACTTATTTAACCATTTATTCTTTAATCGTCCTTTACAAATACATATATAAAACATATTTATTTTTCATAAAGACACACATTCACTGGATGGTGTCATCAGTGATGTCATGAGTGATGTCACTGACCATGTCATGAGTGATGTAATATGTGACGTCATCAGCAGTGCATTGCAGGCGCGTAAGTTATAGTGAGTCCAACTAACTATAACGTGGAATTTCATTGGTTTTATGTCAGTGAAATTTCCAGCTAACTATAACTGGTGTGAAACCTATGTTTTTTTAGTGAATATATATATATATATATATTATATATATATATATATATATATATATATATATATATATATATATATATATATATATATATATATATGTATATATATATATATATATATATATATATATATTTTTTTTTTTTTTTCAACAACATCTGTGACGCACTTTATTTGCTGAAACACTGTTCTCGGTATCAAAATTGCAATTAATGTAAATACGTGACAGTCTCATAACATATATTTTTTTGTCAATTGTCAAACTTCACTTTATATTTTATTTGCACTGAGCACTTTTTATGAATCGCCAATTTTAAACTGTGGAAATAACTGTGTATATATATACTACAAGATGGCCGCCACTAATATGTGTTAGATACCATCGTTGATGTCTATGACTCCCAAAAGGGCGGATTGTTTAAATATGGCGAGTATGTTTGAACACTGACAACACTGACGAAGCCCTGTGCGAAACGCGTCTGTCGAGGGTGCTGGGGGGTTTGGAAAATAAAATAACCAAAAGAACTACGACACTGGAGTGCTGGCCGTTTTTTCTTGGAACCGATTTCTGGGAATGTGCAACGATACATAAGCGCCTCACCAGCGCTGGTTCCCAGCACCCGGGACACTGTGGAGTGGCGGCGGTGCCGGCGCTGTGAAGTAATTAATTTTGGCCGCTTGCCCCGAGGATAAAGGTATGCAACGAAGTCGGAGCGTTGAACGAGAACCTCTGCAGGATTAGCAAAGAAAAGGACTTCTGTAAGACCTCTGTTCCCCGCGGACCGAGCGAGGAGCTCTGAAGTACACCGGCAGCTGTGGGGGCGCGACTGAGTTCACCAAGGTCTGCGGTGAGTGACGGCGGCATTTTTCTGTAAAGTCTTTTCATACGCCAAAATCATCTATCCTCTGTCCCGCATTGTGTCGCCCAGCATTTCCAAACCCCCCAAAAGGAAGCGTGGGATGCCACCGCCCCTCGAACTGTTTTATTAAAGAGACTGCACGTCTTTTTGTCACCATGGCAACTATGGTAGATTTAACGGGAGAGAGGGAGGCTGCTGCAAACGCAATGTTTATGTCGGCAAAAGACAAACCCTCAAAAGGGAAAAACACGGCTCCACCGACGAAACAAACCACCAATTTGAAGAGTCTGTTTCTGAAGTTAGAGCGGCTTCAGGAACGTGAAGTCAGAAAATGGTGGGAGGCAACCTCCCTTGAGAAATATCTTGAATGCAACAGAGTCCCTCGAGGCCTGCGCATCTACACGATCCCCTCATATGAGAATCCGGACCCTGCCCTCCTGAAAGATTGGGCAGAATATACAGCAGAGTCTTCCAAGGGGATGGTTAGGTTGCTTGTGAAATATGCATGGAGCGACCGGGAGAAGTGTCTGAAAGACATAGCTGACCTCGAAGCTGAGATTGCAAAGGATAAAGATACAAAAACCTGTGAAGAACTCTGTAGTGCCATGGTGAAAAGGATTAAAGATTATGAAATGGGAATACGCAAAAGGAAACAAACGAAATTCCAGAGGGATGAGCAAGATTATGCATCTGGTAGAATCCTTACCTTTGCACGGAAATTTGACGCCACACGGAAGAGATTGGCCCAGGGAACCACACAGCCAATAGATTTGGACACCGAGGAGTCGGAATTAGAAAACTCAGATGGTGAACAAAACCAAGCCCCAAGAACAAAGGAGAATGAAGCAGGGGAACCTTTTTTCGACGAGTACCAGGTGATGAAGGAAACCCGCCAGAGACCGCAATTAAGAAGTCATCCCCCACAACAAAAACAAAGAGGAGGACGAGGCGGGGGAAGAGGCGCAAGGGGAGGTTCACAGAACAATACCACCCCAATGGTAACACGCAGCGCCTCCAATCGCAGAAGGTAATAACCACCAAGGAAGACAACAATGTCATCAATCTCTCGAAAAGGATTTTAACCACTGATGAGATAAAGGTCTTGAAGAAAGGACTTAGTTTTTGTCCGACCAGTGAATTCAATTTAGTGGATGCCAAAATCGACTTGTTCAAATACATCAGAAAGTTGAAGTTTAAAAAAATCTTCATGCAAATGCCAAATAAAGCAGCTTCAACAAACACAGGCAACACCACCGGGACAGATGAAGATGATCTCTTGGAAATCTTGATGACACCAACACAAGACTTACAAAATCCAGACCAAGAGACTGTACTCCCTTTAGAACAAGTCAGAGATCCGAGCAATCTAAAATTGAAATCTAGGAAATTACCCAACTCATCCCATGATGCGATAGACGTGTTCAATGAAGCAGTGACAGCAGATTTGGAGAGAATGGCAAATAAAAAAATGGACATGAAGACCTCGAATATCTCCAGAAAAGAATGGGTTGCAATAAAATCTTTAAGAGATGACAATACAATTGAGATTAAGCCTTCAGATAAGGGCGGGAACATCGTCATCTTCTCGAAAGAACAATATGAGCAGGAGGCACTCAGGCAGTTAAGTGACAAAGAGTGCTATATCACAGTTAAAAGAGAAGAGTACGTTAAGAGCATAACTCTGTACGAGAACTTATTAAAACAATGGAAAGAAGAGGGTATGATCAGTCAAGATGAATTTGCCCTCTTACAATGTGATTCCCCTATGCTCCCCACCTTTTATCATTTGCCTAAGATCCACAAAAATGCCAAAAGACCACCAGGGAGGCCGATTGTCTCGGCAATCGGGAGTCTCCTGGAAAACACGTCACGTTTCATTGACATTTTTTTAGCACCCATCGTTAAAGACCTGCCCTCGTATGTTAGGGATACACAGGACTTTCTTCGCATCATGGACAATATCTCCTGGGACAAAGACATGCTACTAATCACTATGGATGTCATGAACTTGTACACATGCATAGATCATGAACAGGGTATCTGTGCCACGAAATGGTTTTTGGAGCAAAAACAACCGAAATACCGAGCGCACAGCGAGATGATTCTTAGCATGATGAGATTCTGTTTGTTTAATAATTATTTCCTTTTTGCAGGCCAAATTTACAAGCAGATCAGAGGGACCTCAATGGGTTCGTGCTTCTCCCCCAGCTACGCGAACCTCTTCGTGGGCTGGTGGGAGAAGCACGAAGCATGGGGTGGGAGTAATGAAAGATGGAACGAACACATATTGATGTGGACCAGGTACATTGTTGACCTGTTGGTCATTTGGAGGGGAGACAGGGCCTCGGCTGAGGAGTATGTCTCGGCTCTAAATGATAACAAATTAAATCTCAAGTTCACCAGTACGATAAGCGACCAGTCTGTATGCTATCTGGACCTAGAGGTCTTTGTGGATAACGACCAGCTCCACACTAGACTTTATAGAAAGCCGACGGCCAGCAATGCAGTACTACACACTGCCAGCCATCATCCTAGAAGTCTAATAAGGAATGTACCTTATGGTGAGTACCTTAGACTCAAACGAAACTGCTCTGGAACTGAGGATTTTAAGAAAGCTCAGGAAGACGCGAGTGACAGGTTCCAAGCAAGAGGTTATTCTAGAAACATCTTAGAACAAGCCAACATCAAGGCAGACACTATTGACAGAAGGAACCTTCTGATAGTGAAAGAGTCAAAGAAAGAGAGTGAGCAGGTCAGAATGATCACAACATACAACAATCAATCTGGAGAATTGGTCCAAGCACTTAAAAGAAACTGGCACATTTTAAGAACTGATACCATCTTGAAGAAAACATTACCAGACAGACCTATGATAACATATAGGAGGTGCCAGTCTCTGTCGGACCATCTGGTTCATAGCCATTACTCCCCTACCAAGGCCAATCAGATGACGAACAAGATAGTTGGCTTTTTTCCTTGCTTACATTGCAAGGCTTGTAAATTCAGCAAAAAAGTCAAGGAGTACCCATGCAGAACAGGCGAAGAAAGACCGAGCAGAAAGATCACAAAACATCTAAACTGTAACTAAGATTTTACAGTCTACTGCTTGGTCTGTCCTTGTAACAAACGTTACATAGGAAGCACCATAAAACCGGCAAAAATAAGGATTTTAGAACACATGAGGGCTAACGTGAACAAGGACAAGACATATCCGATAGCCCGTCATTTTGCTGAACACCACAACAGCAATAGGGATTTACTAGCATACTATTGTATAGATCAGGTTCCAAAGACAGAACGAGGGGGGGGATAGAGAAAGATCCCTACGTATACTGGAATCACGGTATATCCTAGACCTTAAAACAATGACACCATGGGGTCTTAACAACGATGCTGAAATGTGGGTGCACCTATAAAACAATCTGGGACTTGCAAGGAGATAATTGGTCAGCAATTAGAACATGGGATTACTCCTTGTACATGTGTAAATAATAACTGATGCTTGGCTTGTAAATATAGTTTCCCTTCATATGGATAAATGAGAGAAGAGAGAACAGTGCAATATAGATACCAGAACATCATGTCAGGTCAGAGATCCGAGCAATCTAAAATTGAAATCTAGGAAATTACCCAACTCATCCCATGATGCGATAGACGTGTTCAATGAAGCAGTGACAGCAGATTTGGAGAGAATGGCAAATAAAAAAATGGACATGAAGACCTCGAATATCTCCAGAAAAGAATGGGTTGCAATAAAATCTTTAAGAGATGACAATACAATTGAGATTAAGCCTTCAGATAAGGGCGGGAACATCGTCATCTTCTCGAAAGAACAATATGAGCAGGAGGCACTCAGGCAGTTAAGTGACAAAGAGTGCTATATCACAGTTAAAAGAGAAGAGTACGTTAAGAGCATAACTCTGTACGAGAACTTATTAAAACAATGGAAAGAAGAGGGTATGATCAGTCAAGATGAATTTGCCCTCTTACAATGTGATTCCCCTATGCTCCCCACCTTTTATCATTTGCCTAAGATCCACAAAAATGCCAAAAGACCACCAGGGAGGCCGATTGTCTCGGCAATCGGGAGTCTCCTGGAAAACACGTCACGTTTCATTGACATTTTTTTAGCACCCATCGTTAAAGACCTGCCCTCGTATGTTAGGGATACACAGGACTTTCTTCGCATCATGGACAATATCTCCTGGGACAAAGACATGCTACTAATCACTATGGATGTCATGAACTTGTACACATGCATAGATCATGAACAGGGTATCTGTGCCACGAAATGGTTTTTGGAACAAAAACAACCGAAATACCGAGCGCACAGCGAGATGATTCTTAGCATGATGAGATTCTGTTTGTTTAATAATTATTTCCTTTTTGCAGGCCAAATTTACAAGCAGGTCAGAGGGACCTCAATGGGTTCGTGCTTCTCCCCCAGCTACGCGAACCTCTTCGTGGGCTGGTGGGAGAAGCACGAAGCATGGGGTGGGAGTAATGAAAGATGGAACGAACACATATTGATGTGGACCAGGTACATTGATGACCTGTTGGTCATTTGGAGGGGAGACAGGGCCTCGGCTGAGGAGTATGTCTCGGCTCTAAATGATAACGAATTAAATCTCAAGTTCACCAGTACGATAAGCGACCAGTCTGTATGCTATCTGGACCTAGAGGTCTTTGTGGATAACGACCAGCTCCACACTAGACTTTATAGAAAGCCGACGGCCAGCAATGCAGTACTACACACTGCCAGCCATCATCCTAGAAGTCTAATAAGGAATGTACCTTATGGTGAGTACCTTAGACTCAAACGAAACTGCTCTGGAACTGAGGATTTTAAGAAAGCTCAGGAAGACGCGAGTGACAGGTTCCAAGCAAGAGGTTATTCTAGAAACATCTTAGAACAAGCCAACATCAAGGCAGACACTATTGACAGAAGGGACCTTCTGATAGTGAAAGAGTCAAAGAAAGAGAGTGAGCAGGTCAGAATGATCACAACATACAACAATCAATCTGGAGAATTGGTCCAAGCATTTAAAAGAAACTGGCACATTTTAAGAACTGATACCATCTTGAAGAAAACATTACCAGACAGACCTATGATAACATATAGGAGGTGCCAGTCTCTGTCGGACCATCTGGTTCATAGCCATTACTCCCCTACCAAGGCCAATCAGATGACAAACAAGATAGTTGGCTTTTTTCCTTGCTTACATTGCAAGGCTTGTAAATTCAGCAAAAAAGTCAAGGAGTACCCATGCAGAACAGGCGAAGAAAGACCGAGCAGAAAGATCACAAAACATCTAAACTGTAACTCAGATTTTACAGTCTACTGCTTGGTCTGTCCTTGTAACAAACGTTACATAGGAAGCACCATAAAACCGGCAAAAATTAGGATTTTAGAACACATGAGGGCTAACGTGAACAAGGACAAGACATATCCGATAGCCCGTCATTTTGCTGAACACCACAACAGCAATAGGGATTTACTAGCATACTATTGTATAGATCAGGTTCCAAAGACAGAACGAGGGGGGGGATAGAGAAAGATCCCTACGTATACTGGAATCACGGTATATCCTAGACCTTAAAACAATGACACCATGGGGTCTTAACAATGATGCTGAAGTGTGGGTGCACCTATAAAACAATCTGGGACTTGCAAGGAGATAATTGGTCTGCAATTAGAACATGGGATTACTCCTTGTACATGTGTAAATATTAACTGATGCTTGGCTTGTAAATATAGTTTCCCTTCATATGGATAAATGAGAGAAGAGAGAACAGTGCAATATAGATACCAGAACATCATGTCAGGTTAACTGTGGCATAATCATAAGTCAATATGGTACCAAATAATAACCCATAAGCTCAGCTGAAAAATATTTTTTTAGACATGTAAATACTTTAGAAAAATGCATATTTAGCGGACATGGGGTTACAAAGTTGGTAATTGGTATATTTTTGTATATGATATGCACACTATTTAACAATGTATCAATTAGGGGATACACCCCTGCACAACTGCAGAGATGTTTAAGATCTAGGCGCAGTGGGTCTAACAACGTACCACATGCAATTATATAATCTGCACAATGCGCCCGGAATACATTAGGGGATACACCCCCGCATCAACATCTGTGACGCACTTTATTTGCTGAAACACTGTTCTCGGTATCAAAATTGCAATTAATGTAAATACGTGACAGTCTCATAACATATATTTTTTTGTCAATTGTCAAACTTCACTTTATATTTTATTTGCACTGAGCACTTTTTATGAATCGCCAATTTTAAACTGTGGAAATAACTGTGTATATATATACTACAAGATGGCCGCCACTAATATGTGTTAGATACCATCGTTGATGTCTATGACTCCCAAAAGGGCGGATTGTTTAAATATGGCGAGTATGTTTGAACACTGACGACACGGACGAAGCCCTGTGTGAAACGCGTCTGTCGATGGTGCTGGGGGTTTGGAAATAAAATAACCAAAAGAACTACGACACTGGAGTGCTGGCCGTTTTTTCTTGGAACCGATTTCTGGGAATGTGCAACGATATATATATATATATATATATATATATATATATATATATATATATATATATATATATATATATATGTACACAAATTTCAAAGGTTCCCAGAAAGGATTAAATGCGCACTCAGATCGTGTGATCAAGAGACCGGTGGGTCTCGAAACGCGTAGCGATTATTGAAGAATCAACTTGGTGTTATCTACCCTTGCTCTGAGTGCGCATTTAATCCTTTCTGGGAACCTTTGAAATTTGTGCACAAATTTACCGGCTTTAGGGTCCTGCCGGCATATGCGCCACCTGACTACGGGAACCGTTCAAGAAGGATCCCTCGTGGATTAATGATGTATATATATATATATGTATATATATATATATATATATATATATATATATATATATATATATATATATATATATATATATATATATATATATATATATATACATATATATATATATATATATATATATATATATATATATATATATATATATATATATAACTAATATATTTAAATTACTCCAATGAAATTCACACAACTTGACTCGTGAGCAAGGGAGACTATCCCGAAACGCGTTGAGTTAATCTGTCGCCGATTTTGCTGAAATAAATCTCTGGATGCACACTGGGCTCGTGTTTTTCATACCTGGAGGAAAAGCGTGTGGAAGTACGAAATAATATATATATATATATATATATATATATATATATATATATATATATATATATATATATATATATATATACATATATTACCTACTGGCGGTCACCAGTAGGTAGTTATAGTTAGGACCTAGTTTCCATAGGAAATCCTCAACATTCTATTTGGAATAACTTTGGCCCTGGTTGAAAAATCTTAGCGAATTTCTCAAAGAAGGTGGCTCGGTCCGCTGCGCTCCTTCCCTAAAAGTTTGGGGGGGATTGGTCAAGTGGGGGCTGAGATAAAAGGGGGGTCCCAAAACGTGTTTTCTCCATGTTATTTTCCATAGGACCTTTAGACTCGGCTACAGGTCGAACGGGTGAATGGATTTATAAGAAATTTGGCAAAACTGTACAGTCCGGCTCGCAGATTACGCTTTTTTTGGAATGGTGTAAATCCGTTCAGTAGTTGCTGAGGAAATTAAAGTTAAAGTCAATTATATATCTATATGCGCGCACACGTGCGCGCACCCAATCGGCTGCGCGCGCGAGCGGAATTTTGCTGCGTGACGTCTGTTAACGTTCGATTCGAAGGAAATCAGGAAGTGTTGACCGCCATTTTGTCATTGCGAGTAAATATATTGTTGATTTCAAAGCGTTGGAACATGGAAAGGGGAGAAGGTAGAGATTGTTTTGCTGCGTAGGTTTTCTCAGGGTGTGCAGTAAGGCCCTTAAAGGCGAAAATATATATATATATTTTTTTTTTAAAGTTGCGTGGTGCGCGCACTCGGTCGCGCACACCTTTTTACAAGAGTGTGAAAATGGAGATAAATCAGAAGTTTGAGTGCTTAGATATAAGGTGGCTCTGAAAAGAGCCATTGTGTTAATTGAGTGTTTTCTGCATTTATAAGTAAGTACCGATGCAGAGCCTGATGTTGCAGAGGAAGATTCTGTTTCCCTCATTCGTGAAATGAACACCGTCTCTCCTATAGACGTCTTGCATGTGGTATCGCAAGTTGTTGTGGTAAATAGAACCCATGCTATAATCTCTGAGGAAAGCAGA
The DNA here is from genome assembly GCF_964263255.1 of Lissotriton vulgaris. Lineage (NCBI taxonomy): Eukaryota > Metazoa > Chordata > Amphibia > Caudata > Salamandridae > Lissotriton > Lissotriton vulgaris. The sequence goes on along the minus strand of NC_141695.1, from coordinate 272,898,443 downwards.
AACAGATTTATTTACATGTCTCCTTGCTTTCTCAAATTGTGCACAATGTTGATTGGACCAATTCCATTTCTGTCTTTGGCATATATTGGAATATACCAAGGCAGATCGAGGAAAAAGTGTCATCAATTGTCGAAAGGTGTCTTTTAGAAGCATTTCCAGACCTACCCCAGTGATTGTGCCTAGATCGTTCCCACCACAGTGCACAATTATAAGGTCTGGTTCTGGGAGATGCATAAAAGTTTTCACCAATGGAATCAATTGGTGACATTTCAATCCTCTTTTGGCAATCCATGTTATGTGTACATTTGGTAAGCCGAGGTTGCAAATTCGTCTGCTTACTGCATATTTTTCACTCCAGTGAATATAACTGTGTCCTATTAGCCAGACCTTCATTTTCAAGGGATTTGTAGTCGTCCTCCGATCGGTTCTGGAAGTGGAATGGTAGTTAGAAGTTGAAATTCTAAATAAAGAAAAAGGAAGAGGCTGGGTGTGGTTTAAAAAATAAAAATGATTGGTTGATTGTAAGAAGTGGAGATTGAACAGTACGTTGCATGTTAATGTTTATGTTAAACGAAAAGTACTATTGGGTGTGAAAAAAAAAGACATGTAACAGAGCTGTGAATTGGCAGGTGTTTCTGGAGGGAAAACAGTGTTGTTACTTTGCTGTAGAACGTTGAGATATGAACTTTTGACCTGTGCCTTCAGCCAGGTGCAGAATGAGGTGTTACCATGGAAACAGCCAGAGATGGCAGTGGGTGATGGGTGACTTTTATGTGACATTGAAAATATTGTGAGGGAGAACCAACTGAAATGTAAATGCTTACGTTACGCGTTCCGCGCCGCGCCCCGGATTGCTTCCGGGAAGCTGCGCTTCGCGCCTCGCGCACCGGAGCACTTCCGGGTGCGCTAACGCGGCGCGTCATATGACGGATTACGCAACAACGCGATATGTCGTTGGGGCTCCACCGGAACTGATCGAATTGGTAGTCTACAGTGTTTCTGGATGTTTCAGACTGAAGCTGGCGTCAGCATGAGAGCACCCCGTGGCTACGTCGTGGCCATTCCGCGAGCAATCATGGCAGTCGCTCCCCACCGGAAGTCTGCAGGAGTCGGGGGCCTCGGTGACTCTTGTAGAATCTTCAAGGCTGAGGGGACGCTTTTGGGAATGGGGCTCATGCCCTAGCAGTCAAGCGTCCGAGTTCCAGGGTTGCCCAGAGCCATCCTTGCAGGCCAGGCCCAAGTCTGTGGAGCCGACCGCCATTTCCTGAGCTCCGTGGCAGCCGCCTGTCGCTGTATCGGAAGAGTGGGTGCAATTCAGCCGGATGGCGGGTGAGACGGTGTAATAGCAAGAGCAGGCGTAATTCAGCTGGCCGAGCGAGGCACTGTGCCGCAGGAGCAGGCGCAACTCAGCTGGCCGAGTGAAGCGCTGGGGTGTAGCTAAGAAACCTCCACCTGGTGAGGTGGGAGAGGCTCGTTCGCGCCGCCTCTCCCTTCCAGTGCACCCCACGCCGTCTCCTGGCGCAGGTATATGTGATGGTCGGACCAGGGCACCGCAGGACGTGTCTTCAGGTCAAACGGATTGTGGGACAAGATCCAGAATGGAAGAGGCATCAAAAGGCAAGAAGTTCCGCCTGACCCCGGGAGCCGGTCGCCTATGTCGGGGGCGATCTCAGGCCATACCAGGGGAACAAGACTTGGGGAGGGGGCAGGAGCCAAGCGCCCCCTCCGAGTCCGCGTTTCTTGGACCCTGAAGTATGGCACTCAACATCCAGAACTTATGACATTTGTGCAAGGCAGGGACATCGAAGCCTCTCAGGGACCAAGTATATCCAGAGTCCTTCCTACAGAAGGTGGTGGGGTGGCGGCATTAGCAAGGCATCCCCCCACACAACTTGTCGGACCCTGAAGTATGGCACTCAACATCCAGAACTTATGACATTTGTGCAAGGCAGGGACATCGAAGCCTCTCAGGGACCAAGCATATCCAGAGTCCTTCCTACAGAAGGTGGTGGGGGTGGCGGCATTAGCAAGGCATCCCCCCACACAACTTGTCGGACATGACCTCTGGATGTACTGGGTGTTCAATTTCAGAATTGAAACTACTAAGAAGCAATTAGAAGTGTTGTTTTCATGTTGCAGTAGGCTGCCATGTAAATAGTTATTTAATAAAACGTTTTATCCTGTTACTTTGCTGGTGTGTTGTATATATTTATAATATTTGCATAGTGTTTGTCGTTATTTTGGGTGGGGTGGGCGGCGGAGCCGAGCTGTCTTGCAGCCATCATGGCGTCGAGCTCGGTTCCTCTCTCTAGTTTCATGTTTTTTCTAAACGATTTATATGTTATAGTTTGCTAGCACGATACAGCGGATAGTCCGCATTTTATATATATGTCCTTTTTATTAGGGGGGTCCTCCGGTGGAGTCGGACGATCTACCTCTAATAAACGGTCCGGGTTGAACCAACTACCAACAAACGGGGCAGAGATAGGCATGACGGGTTACAAAGGGGACAAAAGTGTGCACTACCTATCCTTCACTATCTGCAAAAACTAAACAGAGTATTGCGACTTTATGCTTATTTCTGAACAGAAAATGACCCAAAGAGAACCAATTTCGAACAATCATAGGCTATTGGCAGTGGGCAGAGAGGCCATGACACAGAAAATGGCTGTTACTTACGTGCATGATGGGGCCTAAAAGGGACTAGATGGCGTGGCCACTGTTTCGCGACTTTCACTTTACTTTTAACAATGGCTGTGGTGAACATAAATGAACGCCGCTTATGTATACCTAATTGTAGTCATTTTCCACAAAAAAACTTTTGATATTTGCTATTAAAAAACCAAAGAAAATCACTGAAAAAACCATAGGTTATAGACCATATATAGTTAAATATCTGAAGTCCATCTCTGCACTCGATGGAGATACAGGTCGTCGATCAGAAGATGTGCTGGCCACCTCTAATGGTAATAGCGTGGCCATGGCTCTTGTCGTTGCCTCTGCAAATTGCAGAGGGTGCACTTGTTTGACATGCCGCACCATGGTATGTATGGAAAAGGAATATTTTTTTGCTGGATTTCTTCTTGAGAGAACCAAGTCACATATCGTGCAGGTTACTTTTGGTGCATTCACTTTCTTTTGATCTTCAGGATAAGTGAAAAATTGCCAGATGAAAGATTTATTTTTTCTTATTAAAGGTAGTCGATCATTTTGGTCAGATTCGGAAGATGAATGAGATACGGTAGCCATTTCACCAAAGTCTTCCGAAAGATGTAGCACGTTGTTCTCTCTTGAGAGTAGAAAAGATAGTGAGGGAAGTGGGTGGAGTGCTGCGTGTAAATTCCAGAATTGAAACTATTAAGAACCAATTGAAAGTGTTGTTTTCATGTTGCAGCAGGCTGCCATGTAAATAGTTATTTAATAAATCGTTTTACCCTGTTACTTTGCTGGTGTGTTGTGTATCTTTATAATATTTGTCGTTATTTTGGGTGGGGTGGGCGGCGGAGCCGAGCTGTCTTGCAGCCATCATGGCGTCGAGCTCGGTTCCTCTCACTAGTTTCATATTTCTCATGAGGGGTTGTTCCTAATTTTTCTATTTTAGCGAGGTCAAAAAAAGATCTCATCAGTGGCCTACTGATTTTGCTCGATTCCTTTTGTTTTTTCTAACGATTTTTATGTTATAGTTTGCTAGCACGATACAGCGGCTAGTCCGCATTTTATATATATGTCCTTTTTATTAGGGGTGTCCTCCGGTGGAGTCGGACGATCTACCTCTAATAAACGGTCCGGGTTGAACCAACTACCATCCTGATTTTGTATATCTTCTGAGCTGGATTTAAGCACACAATTGTTAAAGTATGAAACGTTTTATATTTCTAAAAAAAATACCAAGGTATGTACATCCGGTAACGCACGAAAGTTTAAAAAGACATTCGGCTCCATTTACTGAAAAGTTTCATAAGAATAAAAAAGAAGTCTAGGTACAGTCTCTTTGACGTACTATAAGTTCTTTGAGGGGTGTATGAAGAAATTCAATAAGTTCAAATCGCAAGGTTTTTACGAAATATATAGGCAGGTGCGCGCACTCGGTCGCGCACGAAAGCCTGGAAATGCGATATCCATTTTATTGACAACTGTTGCCGAGAGTGCGCACACCGGGTCGCGCACGAAAGTTTAGTAAGGCTATTTTTATTTACAGACAAATTTTAATGTGTTTAAAAAAAGGCAAGGTACAGACTTTCGAATTCTGTATTGCTTTACAAGGAGTCTCTATGCAACTTGAACAGTGAAGAAAACGGCTTGTTTTCGAAAAAAATATTGCCAGAACTTTATTGCCAAAAGTATAGGTTGCATACACGACATTTTTCTGAATTAGCATTTTAAAAACCAATGAAATTCACAGAAAAAACCATAGGTTTTACACACGTTATAGTTAGGAAGTAGCATTTAAAAAACCTATGAAATTCACTGAAAAAACCATAGGTTTGACACATGTTATAGTTAGCTGGAAATTTTACTGACATAAAACCAATGAAATTCCACGTTATAGTTAGTTGGACTCACTATAACTTGAGCGTGCAATGCACTGCTGATGACGTCACATATTACATCACTCATGACATGGTCAGTGACATCACTCATGACATCACTGATGACACCATCCAGTGAATATGTGTCTTTCTGAAAAATAAATATTAGTGAGTAATGTTTAAATATTTAAATATATATATTAGTGTTTCACTTTGTGTATAAGTGGCTACATGTGTTGGTAACTAGCTACATGCGTATGTATATGGGTTATTAGATGTTTCTCTTAGTATCAGTATGAGTGTCTATATGGTTTGGTGGGGGTATTACTTAGCACATAGATGCATGAGTGACTGACTCTCTGTTTGTATGTGTTTTGAAGACAGCATATGTGCAGGACTGTATGGGTGGATGAGTGTGTATATGTGTTTGTTAGTGAGTGAATGACTGTCTCACTAGTGTCTTTATCAGTAACGACATATGTTTTAATCTAGTATATGTGAATATTGATGTATATAAGTGAGTATATGTGAGAGTAAGAGATTGTAAGAGTTCCTGTTTAAATAAGTATGTGTTTCTATAAGTGATTGTTTAAGAGAATAAATATGTGTAATTTTCAATAGAAGTAAGGTGGAAGTGTGTGTATCACTCTATATTCAAATAAATGGATGTTCAATAGTTTATTTGCATGTGTGAGTATGTGTGTGAGTAACTTTTCGATGACTGTCGGTGTGTAACAGGATGTATAGGTGTATCACTTCATATGATGAGTGAGTATATGTATGAGTGACTATATAGAACTGTTGGTGAATGAGTGGATGTGTATATAGATGGTGGAATTACTGAATTACTTGTTGTAACTGATATGGGTATCTCCATTTTTTTTTAAATTTCAGTTTCTATTTTTGAATATGTGTTTCAAGGGTTACATTACAGTGAAAGGAGGTCTGTCACTATGTCACAAGGATGGTGTCATCAGTGATGTCATGAGTGATGTCACTGACCATGTCATGAGTGATGTAATATGTGACGTCATCAGCAGTGCATTGCACGCGCAAGTTATAGTGAGTCCAACTAACTATAACGTGGAATTTCATTGGTTTTATGTCAGTAAAATTTCCAGCTAACTATAACATGTGTCAAACCTATGGTTTTTTCAGTGAATATATATATATATATATATAACTAATATATTTGAATTACTCCAATGAAATTCACACAACTTGACTCGTGAGCAAGGGAGACTATCCCAAAACGCGTTGAGTTAATCTGTTGCCGATTTTGCTGAAATAAATCTTTGGATGCACACTGGGCTCGTGTTTTTCATACCTGGAGGAAAAGCGTGTGGAAGTACGAAATAATATATATATATATATATATATATATATACATGTATATAAATATTCCCACAAAGGCCCAAGCATTTCTGGAGGCACTCGATGCTGTTAGAAACCAAGGTTTATTAATTCACTGCAACCAGCATTAACATTCCGGAATTAAAATCACAGTGCCGATGCGTTTCGCGTTTCGAGGTCAAAGTCTTTAGGCAAAACCAGCACGCTGTTTAAGTATTGTCCCCGCCCTTAGTGGGTGTTGCTCAGTTCTCGGTGCATGCTGGTATATGAAGTACACACCCTCAGTGGGTTCCATCAAACTTTTTTGGCAGCATTCTTCAATACCCTTTGTAGGGTTCCGGGCGTTTGCTGGTCTATTGCGCCTTAACAGCATCGCCACGTCGATCGCGAATAGTTCTCACCGTGGACTCTTAATTTTCAGATGGTGCATCCCAGCGCAGCAGAACTACCATATTCAACTGGGGTACCGCAATATCTTCTGGGCCGCAGGTTATATCAAGCATGGCCAGGGACTTCCTGATCAGAGAACAAAACAGAGGATGATGAGTCCGGTGCAACAGGGTACTGCAAGCCTCTTGTTCGACTTTAGGGGCAACAGAATCTGGGGAAATCACTTGTGCTGCTGACATAGCCCCTTCCGAGCCTGAAACACCTTCTCTTTCCCCTTCTCCAATTACCTGGGCATCAGAAAAAGGGACAAAACTAAGAACTCGCTCACTTTCCTCGGTCAGAACCCCTTCCTGGATTCGCTGATCATATGGAATCGGGAGGGGTAGTTTTTTCAGATGTGACACATGGATCCAGTGTCACTTGCTGTTCACCTTTACCGCCGTCTACTTGGTCAACAAGATTTGAAACGGTTCAGACCAACGGGGATCCAAGCTGGATTTTCCCTGGTAATTACGGACTAGAACCCACTGTCCTGGCTCCAAGCGATGTCCGGGACCCTCCGGCATGGGCTGCAAAACTGCTGAGACCTGTTGATGAATGAAATGGAGATCTTTAGTCAAAGCATAAAGATATTCTGTCAACATAGGAAACTCTATATCAGGAAAAGTTCTGGGTCTCGGGATGTCCCAAACAATAGCAGGGCACCCAAAAATGACCTCAAAAGGAGATAAGCCAGAACGGGAATGTGGAGGAACCCATATTGACATTAATGCCAGTGGCAGAGCATCTGGCCACTTCAAACCGGTACTTTCGTGAATTTTTGCTAATTTGAGCTTCAGTATTCCATTATACTTCTCAACCAACCCAGCGGACTGGGGGTGTTGAGCCGCATGGAAAATCTGTTTAATCTATAGTCTATTACAAATGTGAAGGATGAATTCTGCATTAAAGTGTCCCCCGTTATCACTCCAGATCACCCGAGGCAATCCATAGCGTGGGAAGTATTCCTTTGCCGTTTCCAAAGCAGTATTTTCCTTGATCGGGTAGGGTTCCACCCATTTACTGAAAGCACACAGCACAACCAGGACATATTCAAATTATTTACATGCTCCAGCTGGATATAATCCATTTGGAGCACCTCAAAAGGCAAAGATGGTGGTGCAAAGTTTCCACTCAGAACAGGCTCCCTGCCCCCAGGATTATGTTGTAAGCAAACCATGCAATATTGCACCAAATGAGCAGCGGTCTTTGGAATATTGGGATTGTACCATATGGATCTAATATTGCACAAATACCTTTTGCTCCAATATGTGCTGAACCATGTGCCATTGTTACCACCGCATTCACTAATGTATTGGGCAACAACTAGCGTTGTTTTTCTGTCAAATCAATCCAACAATCATCTGCATCTAATTTCCCCACTTTCTCTTGCCTGTGAGCCAGCTCAATAGGAGTAGCTTCTTTCTGTATTTCTTGGACACTCTCCATGGTGTTATTAAACATCTCTCTTTAAGCCGCCCACCTAGCAGAGCTAGTCACAAACATTAAGGTCATTTTGAATTTCACAGTTTCCTTAGCTACTTGATCAGCAAAGGCATTACCCTCACCCACTTCATCACCCACTGCCTTGTGTGCACTCCATTCAACTACAGCCACCATCTCTGGAACGTCAATGTTGCCTTCAATCGCAAATTCAAGGGGCCATGCTGTATTCGCTGATCATGGGAAGTGAGAAAACCTCTTTCGGCCCAAAGTCTGCCAAAACTATGAGCCACTCGATGGCGTACTGTCTATCGGTGTAAATATTTACTCTCAATCCTTCACTTAACTCACAGGCCCAAAGCAATGCCACTAACTCAGCTGCCTGTGCTGAGTTGATAGGGTTCTCGGGAAGCCTCAACTACAGTGTGAAGAGTAGTTACTGCATATGCAGCAGTTGTCGTGCCATCTGGTAATTTGAAACAAGAGCCATCAACATACAACTCCCCTTGAGGGTCAGATAGAGGATTGTCTGTCAGGTCTACCCGTCCCTTTGTCTCTTCTTCCATCTGAAATATGCAATCATGAACATCATTGTTCTTTTCCTTCGAAGGGAGGGGTAGTAACGTAGCTGGGTTCAGAGTGGCACATCGTTTAATCGTAATGTGGGGAGCAAACAAAGTCAATTTGTAACCTGTAACACGCGCACTGGTTAGGTGCTGGGTCTTTGTTTTGTTCAATAATGTATCCACAGCATGCGGTACCATCACTGTGAGATCAGTGTTCAGAACGAGCCCATCCGACTGTCGAATAGCCACTGCGACTGCAGCAGGAGCCCTTAAACAGCTAGGGAGTGCTCTCGCGACGTTATCCAACACCGCCGAGAAATAAGCACAAGGTCTCTGCTTACCACCAAATCCTTGTGTTAACACAGAAAGTGAGCAACTGTCCACCTTGTGTACATAAAGCATGAAAGGTTTTTGGCAGTCAGGGGTACCAAGAATGGGTGCAGAGCAAAGCGCAGATTTCAAAGAGTCAAAAGCATTTTGCCAATCATCAGTCCAGGGTAAAGGTTCATGCACATCTTTAGTGGTTAAATACAGGAGAGGATTAGTGAGAAGGGAAAAATTAGGGGTCCATTGGCTACAGTAAGAAGTTATGCCGAGAAATGCACGGACATCACGCTGAGTACGAGGTACAGACATATTAAAAATGGTAGTCACACGCTCAAGGGTTAGTCTCCTCCCCTCTTTTGACAGTAGATGACCTAGATAGGTCACCTCCTGTCAACAATATTGGAATTTAGAAAGAGATACTTTATTGCCATTAGCCGCCAAATGAGACAATAATTGTACAGTGGCTTCCTTACAACCTTCCTCAGTGTCAGAGGCCACTAACAGACCATCGACATATTGCAAAAGCACATTACCTGGGGGTAGGACTAAATCATCCAACAATGTCTTCAAAGCTTGACTATAAATACTAGGATTCTCTGTGTACCCCTGGGGAGCGCGACAAAACCAGAAGCTGCAACCAGATAATGAGAAGCCGAAAATATGACTGCTATCAGGATGTATCGGAATGCTAAAGAAAGCATTCTTCAAATCGATCACAGAGAAATATTTGGCACTGAGAGGAATCATAGTGAGAATAGTAGGGAGGTCAGAAAACACAAGGTATTGGGGCACCACTATTTTATTAATTTCACACAAATCAGTCACAAAACGATAAGTATCAACATAGTCAGAATCACTTCCAACAGGGACCTTTTTTAAGATCGGTAAAATGGGGCTGTTGCATACATTAGCAGGCGTCTCCTCCACCACACCCCTTTTGATCAGATCTTGTATGATGGAGAGCAAAGCTTTCTGGCCCGCCGGAAACATTTTGTACTGAGGTATACGTGGAACCCGAGCATTTTGTTTCAGAGTATTAGAAACGGATGAAATCCTTAATAATCCTTCATCTGTGTCTCCTGTGGCCCATAGCGTCTCTGGAATAGCAGCAAACTCAGGAGAGAGAGGTTCATTTTTTGTCAAACACTGCAAAGTATGCCTCCCCAGGGGATTGATAGTTAAATAAACACCATCAGGTGAACAATTAATTTTTGCATGAAATTTCTTCAACAAATCCAAGACCAATACATTTTCACCACAATGAGAAGTCAAGAGAAACGGGGAGTCTACCATAACTGGACCAATTGTGAAAGGAATAGGTTTGGAAATGGGGCTTACCACCAGAATTCCCGAGAATCCCACCAAAACATTATTGTGCCCAACAGAACAGCCCCTGGGACCAGAGAACGAGAAATAGAACTATTCATCGCACCCGTATCAACTAAAAACTTTTCAGATGTCCCCATCAAATGCGCTTTTACATAAGGACCTTGTTGATCAACGGGTACTGACACCTGGCCCCCACTCTGTGCTTGGCTGTCCTATGTATAGGCATACCCTTCGGTTGCCTCCATCGCCAAGTCTTAATTATAGTACTGCCTACCTCTCGGATTATCGAAATATTTATTTTCTGATCCGACGTGCGTCGCCTCTTCTCGTTGCATATCACTGCGATCCACACCACCTCAACCTCTTCCTCTCATAGCCCCATTCTGAGCCAGCTACAATGGACACTGAAATCGTCAATGCCCTTCTTCCTTACAGTAAGCACACTGGTTTGGTCCCCAAACAACAGCAGGCCCTCCGCCTTGTCCGGTTCCCGCCCCCCTCGGGAAGAACCCTCTAACGCCTCTCTCTCTGCTTCGTCCTCGAACAACTTGTTGCAACAACACCCATTTCTTAAGATCTTTCATTTTCTTTTCCATCTTATCCTTACTCTAATTTTCTCTATGTTCATAATATTGGGCCATACTCAATATTACAGAGGGCGTAGACGTAGTCCAGCTACTTTCAGCATCTTGTAGCTGTGCAGAAACATCCAGTAACAAATTGTTTACAAAACGATTAACAAATAATCGTACACTGCCTTCCAATGGTAAATCCTGTCCACTAAAGTCAACGAATACACCCTCAAATCTAGTGAAGGAATCAGAAATGCTTTCGTCTTTCTTCTGCTTACATGCTGTCAATTTATCCCAATCCACCTTACGAGGCGGAATTAAGGAATGCATGTAAGTAATAATACGGCCAGGTAACACCAATAGTTTGAGTTTTGGTTTAACACCAGGCTTACATTCCTTATCCCAATCTTTTATCTGTTCCTGTGTTCCGCCTAACTCCTGAACATGCGCCTGATCATGCACCTGACGCCATACATCAACAGGGACTAGCAATGCAAAAAATAGCTCTATATCAGCTAGGGTCATAATGGCTGAGGAAGCCGCTTCTGTGAGTTCTTTATAATAAGCTGTGGGATTCTAACGGGGTCAGGTAGTTGTGATTTTAGCGATAGGACTTCACTCCTCTTCCAGGGGGTGTAAACCCCATTGATCCTGCACTCGTGCCACTACACGAGGTCTAGTCACTACATCCTGATAATTTTTTAATTCCGGTATTTCAGGGTGAAAGATAGGATGGACTTCTCGCATATGGTGCTGAGAGTCCCATGAGGAACATTTTTGGTGCATCCGCCCTCGATAACTTAATAAAACCTCAACATTTTTGTACACTTCCTCTGGTCTAAGTTCAGACTTATGAGCCCTGTCCTGAATATCATACAGCACTGGGGGGCCATTCCTCCTGCAAAACACTGTTCCCATAAAGTAATAAGACATGTGGCCATGTGTTTCAGGGCATGTTACTGCATAACAGGCTCAAAGTCTCAGACTGTGCTCCATATATCAGTTATAGTATAAATAGGATATTGCATCCACTGGAATGACTGATTTTCAACCATCTGTTTCTCATTTAGTCCTACAGTCGAACACTGAATAACTTTCATGTGTCCAAATCCCCCAGAGCACCAGCTCGAGTTGAAACAGCTAGAGGATGTCTCTTTTCTGTCTTTCCAAAGTACAGAGCCCATCGACTCCTGTTAATGGAGAATAAATCAGAGAAAGAGAGGGTTATAATTTTTTAAAACTAGGAAATAAGTAATCATGAGTTAACTTGTTGCAAAACGTTTCCGTCTAGAGGGATAAAAAATAGATTTCGCATATATAAGGAGTATCGGAGAGAATTGCCGCCACCACTGGATCCTCACAAGACAATAAACTCTGCTTTCATCTTTCCAGCCCTGTATGTCCTCTTGATGAGTCTTCTTGTGGCCTCTCATTTTACTCTAACAGATGGTAAGAACCAGTGCATTTGAATAATTTTTGGCACCAACATGTTTGAGAAGTGACCGGCTACGGTGGAGTTCCACGCCTCCACGTAGCACCTGGGCTTCCCCTTCCCTTTCTCCTCCCCTCCCACGAGTTTGATGGTGGCGGTGCGATGGTGGCGTCTATGCGGCTCCTGTTTAATCTCTCCTGAGACCTAGTACAGGGGCACCCAATGGAGACACACACATGGAATTCTGTGGGGCCGTGAGGACTGAGGCGCAGTGAGGTTGCAGGATCTGGCTTCCAATCTGTGGCTATGAGTGATTGTTATTTCTTCGGCCTTCTTCGCCTTTTGCCTCTTGTCACCTGTCCCCCCCCAATGCCGCAGCCTTTGGATTTCTGGCAGTGGCCGCAGTGTGGGAGGGACTACGTGTTCCAGTGTTCTTAGCGGCAGGAGCGGACATCGTGTGAGTGCCTGGTGCTCCTGCAGCTGGAGGACTTTTTTTTCCCTTGTATTTTTAAATTTTTGACTCCGGTCGGGGTTCTTCAGCTGCCTGTCTCCAAAGCCTGAAAACGTTTTATACCTTTTGGTGAGTTTTTTTTGGACATTTTTTTCTTTTTTTTTATCAAACAACTGATCATTGGATATTGTCTGGATATTTTCATAATCAGATTGTGGACTGCATTCTTTTGGGCCTCTTTAAGTTTACGTTTCAAAGCAGTTAAGTGATGGGGAAACTATTAACTGCGCGCACTAAGGCAAAAATACGTCGCCAGCAAGCTAAAGAGGAGGCAGATGCAGCCAAACGGGCAGGTATAGCGACAGCAAGGAGGAGGCTCCTGGTGATATCTCTGAGAGTTCTGGTGAGGAGGAGGAAGAGTGGAGTAGCTATGAGTGATTGTTATTTCTTTGCCTTCTTCGCCTTTTGCCTCTTGTCTCGTGTCCCCCCCCTGCCGCCGCAACCTTTGGATATCTGGCAGCGGCCGCAGTTTGGGAGGGACAACGTGTTCCAGTGTTTTTAGCCGCAGGAGTGGACATCGTGTGAGTCTCAGTGGTCCTGCAGCTTGAGGACTTTTTTTCTCCCTTGTATTTTTAAATTTCTGACTCCGGTCGGCGTTCTTCAACTGCCTGTCTCCAAAGCCTGAAAACGTTTAATACCTTTTGGTGAGTTTTTTTCGGACATTTTTTTCTGTTTTTTTCATCGAACAACTGATCATTGGATATTGTCTGGATATTTTCATAATCGGATTGTGGACTGCATTCTTTTGGGCCTCTTAAAGTTTACAATTCAAAGCAGTTAAGTGATGGGGAAACTATTAACTGCCCGCACAAAGGCGAGAATACGTCGCCGCAAGCTAAAGAGGAGGCAGATGCAGCCAAACGGGCAGGTATAGAGACAGGCAAGGAGGAGGCTCCTGGTGATGTCTCTGAGAGTTCTGGTGAGTAGGAGGAAAAGTCTCTTGGCGATATGCTTACGGTGCTTACTCAACCTGATTCAGGAAATACTCATCCTAATTTAAGAAATAATTTCGTGCAAGAAGCGCCTGAGGAGGCTGTGGATAATTTTAAGGGTATGTCGGCAGATCAGAGTGTGCAATCTATCCCAAACAGCCTGAAGGCACCCAAAGAAGCGAAGACGCCGGCGGCTCTTAAAGCTCCCAAACAATTTCCTCTATTCGAAAGAAAATCCGGTATGTCAGCGCTTAATAGTCCAGCCCAGCTTGCCATTGGACTGATGTCAAACCTTATCTCAGAAATACCAGCGACATCTATCGTTATGGCTCTTTCGGAAAACTTGGGCTCAGCGCTAAAATCCACTGATACAACTGTAGCTAATCTCTTACCTTCTCACCGAAAAAGTTTACCATCTGTTGGCAAAGGAACATATGCTTCAGTAAACCCTACAGTGCCACAAGTTGATCTCAGATCCCGGGCGTCATCGATCCACATAGTCCACATAGTCTAATTCTAGGGATGGACACCAAGACGGTTGGGGAATTTCAGATGTCTGTTAAAGATATGCTAAATTTGATTTCGGAGGAGGTGAGGGAAATGAAGCAATTCCAAAAAGCTGAGCTGGCAGTTATTCATCTACGACTGGATAAAATCGAGGATTCAGTGTCCTCTTTCCCTGCTCGTCTTCCAGAGGCAGAGGCTAGAATCTCTGACCTGGAAGACCAAATGGTTGAAGTCAAGAAAGAAGTCCAAATCATTTCCAAAACTTCAAAGGAACTAGACACTAAACTGGATGATTTGGAAAACTATAATCGAAGGTTGAATCTTAGAATAGTAAGAGTTCTGGAAAAAATTGAGGGGTCTGATATGATGCAATGGGTAACCTCTTTTCTCAATCATGAGGTAATTCCTGAATTTAAAGGGGACTTAACGATCACCTGAGCCCATAGGGTTCCATCTCAGCCGTTCCCTAACTCCACACTTCCCCGCACCATTTTGCTGAATTTCTCCGACGTTCGAGTCAAATTGACAATTCAGTCCAAAGCCTTTAAACAAAGACAATTCGCTGCTAATGCCACCACAAAATATCGAATCTTTTCAGATATGTCTGTCGCTGCAGCCTTGAGGAGGAAGGAGTTTGTTAAAATCTTGCACCTATTCAAAGCCAAAGGTGCCCAAGCCACGATTGCTCAACAATCAAAACTAAAAGTTCTGGCTAACGGCAAATTTTATATGCTGTCAGACTTGAATGAAGCACAGGAACTCCTTAACCGGAACTCACAAGATTAGAAAGACTCGAAGGATTTGACTTATCCATTTTCTGGTACCTATTTTTCTTTTGGAAAGGACCTGTCTTCTCTTTGAATACATTTTGTTTCTGTTTTGTTTTCTTTTTCTGCGATTAGCCTGGTTTTCCTTCCTTCTTTACGGATTTACAAATTGATCTTTCAGGATCTTGTGGGTAGGGCGGGTAGGGTTTAGGGTGGGGGGCCAGAGGGTTAAGGGGTGCAATAACAAGGCACCTCAATGTTAGGGGTTAGGACCTTGTGGCCAGCGTGGGGGAGAGTAATAGGAGTAGAGACGGGCCATGGGGTGTGGAGCAGGAGGTTGGGGTAGGGGACAAGGGTGGTGGGGGTGAAAAAAGAAAAAAATATTGAAGTTGTTGGTGGTGTTTTTTTCTGTGGGGTTGAGGGTTTTTTTCTTCACCATATATCGGCACTAAGAGAAAAGCTATTCGGGCAGAATTTGAGTATAATTGTTAAAATGTTTATTTTAAATGTTCATAATTTCAAATGTCTATTAGTAGGGGCCTTAAAATAATTGCTTTCAATGTTAATGGTCTAAATAACAAGAAAAAAATGCAAGCAATTGAGTCATGGATCAAAACGGAAAAGCCTCCGGTAATAATGCTGCAGGAGACCCATATTTCAGCCGCTAAAATTGATGATTTTTCCATGTTTAAGATATTGTTGTATTTCTATCTAGGACCCTAATTCGATATTCCCGATTCATGCCCTTATGTGGTTATAATTAATAATATCCTTATGAAGGCATAAGAATCATATCCATATTCAGTAATAGCCCATGCAGTCCAAAGCACAGCACGGCTACTCCCATCGACTCCTAGAAAGCACAACACGTTCTTTAAACAAACCAAGCCACCAGCAGCCCGGGAAATCCCCCCCTGCTTTTGTTTTGATTTTAACAAGAACTCTTGGAGTCCAGAAAGAACTGTTAGTTCTTAGTGACGTCTTATGTCCAACCTTACGTCAAACTCTGCACCTTTCAAGTAAAAATATACCTACAGTTGCCTTAAGCAAACACACGGTGGTTTGGAGCAGAGCGGCTATCTACTTGCCCGAGCGCCCAGCTGATGCGAGAGCCCACGGAAGCCGCCCCTCCCCTTTGACGGGCTGGAGAAGCTGCTCTTTCTCACGCCGAGAAAATCCAGCTCCGGTGTTCCCGAGTCACCCTTGCAGGTTGCTGGTAGATCGAGTCCTGAAGATAGAGATACCAGACCTCCCACATTCTATTACCAAGATACGGAGCTGACTAAACACTTAGGAGAATTCTTGATTCAGATTCTTGGCAAAAACAATCTTAACAAACTTAACTTAAACTGCTACTTACTCACTCCTTCCCAAGTATTAGGCTTTGGTCAGGTCCCCTGGGGTAGGCGTAGTTAGAAGCACCAGTTGAGTACCTTAGTCAATGTTTTTATGTATGTATATATTTTATCTATTTTAAAGTATCATATGGCTAAGAAACCATATCTATGCTTTTACAATATTATTTCATAATACTACTTTTACTGTACGCAATTTACTTCATGATAAGTATTGCAATTGTGGCAATTCATTTCTCTTGAATGAGAAAGAAGACTGCTCAATAAATACCACCTTTTATTGAAAACGCCTGTCTCTCTATTTCTCTGCACTCTGGTGAAACTAAGTATGCACGGTTGACTGAGTGAAATAGCTGCCTATTGTTTTCACACAACTCTAGAGATACACTCTATTCTGAGGGAGCAAAATTGTCATGTTTGTATGGTTGTCAGAAGCTAATCCCTTCTTGTCAAAATCTGGAGAGTTAACTCTTTCCTGAACATTCGAGAAAGTTTCTAGTGACCTCTGAGCTAGCTGGCAAAACTAATTAAGTCTAATATTGTCAGTAGAGACCTAGTCGACCTCAGTCCTACATCTACACTGCTGTTTATATTATTCCAATGCGCAGAGCCTATTGGGAATATAGGAACTACACTACAATATGGGCCTCATTTCGGGGGTTTTCGTCCTCTACAGAATCTCAACAGGGGGTTGCACTCTTCTTAAATAAGAATTTGGAGGCTGAAATTATACAGTCAGAAGAGAGCGGCTCAGGCCGATGGTGTTGGGTTACATGTTTAGTTAAGAACAGACATAGGCCGATTACCTTTGTTTGTTTTTGTGCCCCAGTGGATGAAAACCCTCAGATTTATGAAGATTTGTTTCAATTATTGCTAATGGTGGGAGGGGATATCGTTATTGGCGGGGATTTTAATATTTTTATGAATACAAAATAGACTCTACTACGTTCTCAAAAAAGCAGCTTAAACCTAAATCACAGAGATCAATCACTAATAATATGACAATAGTTGATCTGTGTGACCCATAGCA
Source organism: Lissotriton vulgaris (assembly GCF_964263255.1). NCBI lineage: Eukaryota > Metazoa > Chordata > Amphibia > Caudata > Salamandridae > Lissotriton > Lissotriton vulgaris. The sequence goes on along the minus strand of NC_141695.1, from coordinate 272,881,361 downwards.
TTTACAATATCCCAAAAAAAAAAGATTTCACCTGCTGGTCGGGCAGGTTTAAGTCCTCCTCCCGCATTGACTTTTTTTTGGCCTCTAGGCAAATACATTTTTCCTATCAGAAAATTTTTCATAATGGTTTTTAGGATCATGCGATGTTAGCCATTCAGTTCAATTTGGGAGAAGATATGAGAGTTCCGAAGCAATGGGTATTTAATAAGACATATTTACAAGACGAAAACTGGATCACGTCACTTAAATTGGAGATTATAGATTTTATTGCCTGTAATTCTGGTACGACTCCTCTTCATATTATTTGGGATTCGTTGAAAGCTTTTATTCGGGGTATAGTGATAGGTAAGGATGCAGCTTACTACAACAAAACATTCAGGCTTTAACTTTGCAACGACAATCTAACCCCTCGAATAATGTCCAAAATCAATTAAACAAAGCTAAACGGGAACTAAGTTCTAACCTATTGGAACAAAGCGAAGAAATTTTCTGTAGACAATCACGAAAAATCTTTGAGGAAAGTCATTTTACCTGTAAATTCTTAGCCAGGCAGGTCAAAGAGCAAGCCGTTGCAAATCAGATCCGTTCTTTAAAATGCCCGTTACACATAGTGAGATGTCACAGTCGGGGGCAGTTGGCTCCATTATGCTCTCTCATTATCAAAAGATCTATAGCAAACATCACGACATAGACTATCAAAAGCTCTCTGATTGTTTGGGTAGATATGCGATGCCCTTTCTCTCACAAGTAGATCAGGAGACAATGATGAGTCCATTCTCCAAGGAAGAATTGGAATTGGTAGTTAAGGACCTACCAATTGGTAAGGCTTGTGGCCCGGACGGGCTCCCTGCCTAACTTTTTAAGTCCCTTTTTAGTTCTTTTTCTGATTTGTTTTTGCAATTGTTAAATTCTATGCTGGATGGTGGGCAAGCTCCAGATTCTTTTCGTGAAGGTACGGTAGTGAGCTTTCTGAAGAAGGGGAAAGAATCTAACGATCCCAACTCATATAGACCCATTACATTATTGAATTCAGATTACAAAATTACTACAAAACTACTATCAATTCGTTTTAACACTGTTGCTGCCGATTTAATTCACCCGGATCAAAATGGCTTCATTGCAGGTCGTCAATTAATTACGAACACACATTATTTGACCGAGGGGTTAGACTACTCTGAGACACGGGGTGTTTCAGCTTTAATTTTACTGTTAGACGCAGAAAAAACTTTTGATTTGGTGGTCTGGGCAACACTTTTTATTATTTTAGAGCACAAATTATTAGTTTAATTCCGAATTTGAACACCGGTGCCAAAGCCAATTTGATTATTAATTCTGTTATGGTGGGGTCAGTTTCAGTTAAACGAGGCAGGAGGCAAGTATGCCATTTGTCATCTATTATTTTTGCTTTTTTTATTGAGCCACTAGCTGTCGCTATTCGGAACTGTGTGAATGTTGCTCCCCCGAATCTTTCTATGGCCAAAATCAAATTATACGCCGACGATAATATGTTATTAATTAAACCAGACTTGCAATCTCAAACTCATGCTTAACAGATTTTTGAAGAATTTGGGGCCTTAGGTGTCTATTGCATTAATAAAAAAAAGACTGAGATTTTGGTCTGCGGGGGCTCAGACCCAGAACTACATCCAGACTTAAGCGGCTGTATCAAATCAAGACCCAAACAATATCCGGGGGTCCTGTTCTCTGCTTCAGTATTAGATTTATATACACTTAACTTTGATCCTCTTCTGCAGAAAGTTCGCTCCATGTTTGCCAGGTGGAACCCATTGCCATTATCTATCTTGAGCCGGGTTGCACTGATTAAAATGTCCGTACTTCCGCTTTTTAGTTTTTTATTTTCCACTATTCCTTGCTTTTTGCCGGGCACTTTCTTTTCAAAAGTAGAATCTCTGTTTTCAGGCTTTGTGTGGCGTAAAAAAACTCCTTGTATCTCAATAGGTACACTCTATGCAGATACAGAGCAAGGAGGTCTTTCGCTACCAAATCTTAAAGACTCCTATAATGCATACTTTACACAATATTTGGATAGATTTAAAATTGAAATTCACGGGCAGGATATATTTATTAATTTCTTTTTTGATAGAATTTGTCTTGAGGTTCAAATTCCCTCCCCCCTCCAGGTACCTAAATCACCTAAATTTGTTTGATATAAGACTATGAATTGGTTTTTTAAAAGACGGGATGCAATGCTTAAAAGATACTCTCTCCCGCAGATTCATTTAATGACCCTTTTAACTCCTTCAATGCTGATGACGAGCTCAGCTCGTCATCAGCTACGGCGCTTGTATGCTGATGACGAGCTGAGCTCATCATGTAACGCAGGTTTTCGAAAAACCCAGCACACAGCGGGAAAACCGCTAGCGCGCAAGAGGTTAATGAATGTTTTCGTCTCTACAGGGATTAAAATTGGATCAGAAATAGTTGTAAATTGGGAACCTGCTGGGTTCAATATATTATCAGATTTTTTAAGGGATGGAACGTGGATAACTCAGGGAGAGATGTCACGTTTAATCCAGGGCAATTTTTTGTTAATAGGGCTCTTATAGTTTGATTTATAAAACTTTGGTGCAATTGGACCCAAGGTACATTAGCACCCCCACTCAGTTATGGAACGATCTTTTTCTGACTCTACGGGCTAGAAAAACCAGGGAATGGAGACGGTGCTTAGCACAAAGTAGGGAGGAGGATTTGAGTTTAAAAGCAATTAAATAATGTCAGGAACAAGAGAACCATGTACTATCCCTTAACACCTGGAAGACTATTAATACATTTAATTTCAGTAAATTGAGAGGTGCCAATTGGCGTAGAATGCTATTTTTTAGCGAATGGCTTTTATATCGCACTCTGGCGGCCATCGCCAAAATGTATACTAATACTTCAGCCAACTGTTTTAGATGCCTGCAAGTCGCTCCAGCCAATTGTCTCACATAATTGCACATTGCCTTAAAATTAAGCCATTTTGGAATGAGATTTTCTTTCATCTTCAAACTTATTATAAGATTAGGATTGCATGCATTGTTAAATTAATGTTGTGCGGTTATGACCCCGATCTCAAACTTGCAGACCACTTGGTAAAATTGATGCATATAGCGATGGCAGTGGCAAGATCATTGATATTACAGAATTTGCGGTCAACACAGGTTCCCTTGCTCCCGGAATGGTTTAAAAAAATGAAGAAAGTTAGAAAGAGTGAATTACTTTATGCACAACGAATAGGAGGGGTGAGAAAGTTTGATAACATTTGGAGATCATATTTTGATTAATTATGGACAACAGTATTAAGATCAAAAAGTATGTTCCTTTCCCTGTTTTCTTCGTAAATTTGGCCATATGTTAAAATTTTGTAATTTATGCTTGTATGCTCTGTTTCAATGACACCAAGAACTTAAATAAAAAAAATAAAAAAAATAAAAAATGTTTGAGAAGTGAATACAACTAGTAACTATTGTCTTTTTTTATAAATCTGTTCCTTAATCTATTTTTTTTTTGTTTTTTAGTCCTCATATGCCAGTAAAGATATTTTCCGTAATAATTATACAGAGAATCTTTATGGAAGCTCTTTTTGCAGACACCCAATATGAGTCTTACGGTACCACAATGTCAACAGTCAGCTCAGTCTTCCACTTTACCAGACCCTTGGACTGATCTTAGGGTGGTTCATTCCGCAAAAAGGCATAATCATTGGACATAGTTGGTTCATAGCCCATCGAGCCAATTATTACAAGGAGTCCAAAAATGCTTCCTTCTCTTCCATACCACTGTATCTAAACTAAGAGTGTGCCTGATTGCCCTAACCCAATCTAAATATATTGGTACATTAGGACTCACCCACAATGTACATATTTCCATACGGGCTAAAATAATTAAGTAAAGAAATAACTTATTACTGTCTTGAGGTACTTCCTCGTAATTGGATGGAATTCCAAAAAATACTTGTTGTGTACTAACCTGTATTTCATACCCAAAAAGGGCTTTCATACCTTCTTGTACTTCAAACCAAAATTGTGATAGTGCGGGACAGGTCATAAACATATGGAGGTCATCTGCTTTTTCCAGATAGCACTTTGGACAGCAGGGAGTAGGCCCTTTTGAAAATTTAGCAATCCTAGCCGGAGACCAGTATACCCTATCGAGAGAAAACAAGTGGTTGCGCTTTAAATTGGCAGGTGAAACCGTAAGGTGTAATAAATCAAAGGATACTTGCCATAAGTTGTGCAAGTCGACACACAAGACTTGGTCCCTCCATAGATGTTCTGGAAGGCTGAACTCTCCATCCTCTCCCTCGAGTATTGTCCAGTAAAGAATTGATGTTTTAAGTGGACTTGTTTACTTCATTAAAAGTTCATCCAAGATAGATTTAGCACCTTTATCCTCTTTGACAGCCTGGGCCCAGCTTTTTCTTTGTAGGTACTTAAATTTGGATAGATTTTTATCTGTGAAAACAGAAATGTCTTCCCAACTCAAAAGATTTCCTTCAGGCATTAGCTGGCCCCATGATCTGATATTTGCGCTCTGAAGAGCTAGGGATAATAGATCTTTAGTCCATTCTGGAGAGCCAGGGGAGTCCCAAATTGGCGCTAAAGCAGCGTAGTATGGGATGTTCAGCTTTTTCCTTACTTTGGCCCACACATATGCCATATCTCTAAGAACCTTTAACTGCACTTTTTTGAACAATCGCATATCTCCAAACTTAAACATAAATGCATGAGACCCTCCCTGAATCTCAGATAGCATATTTTAAAACATGAAGTCTGATTATGTCCCCCCTAAAGTGTCAAATAGGCTAATTCCAGCTTTCAGTAATAGGGTCAGGCATACACTCCCAGATCCGGTGCACACAGCCCACCTTTGCCTTTTTTCCTTCATAGCTTTTTCCAAGAGATTCTTATGCTTTTTGAGGCCCAGATAAACGAACTCCATTTAGCTTGTATCTTAGTTCATCTAGCTTTTTTAAAAGCAAGTGGAATGTTCTGAAATATATATAATATTTTGGGTAGCAAAATCATTTTTACTATATTGATCCTACCGATTAGAGTCAGGGGCAGGAGTGACCAATTTTTTAGGGATTCCGCCATTTCTTTATCGATCTTTTCAAGGTTTTTTTCTGCAAGTTGATTTATGTCCTGTGTAATTTGAATTCCCGGATATCTCATTTGATTTTTCAGAATTGGGATGTGATTAACCTGGGGTATATTCCAACACATACATTCTGATTTAGCTTGATTAATCAGATATCCAGAAACTTGTCCAAATTGCTCTGCGGCTTTATAAATGAGTGGAATTGATTTGATAGGGTCAGTGGTGTATAACTTCAAATCGTCCGCATATAGGACAACTTTCTTTAACCCAGTTTTTGTGTTTAAAGGGTAGAATATCTTGGTCTTGTCTGATCTTTTCTGCAAATGATTCCCTATATAAATCAAATAATAAAGGTGATAACGGACACCCTTGTCTTGTCCCTCTTTGGATTTTTATAGGGGGAGATAAACTGCCATTTATTAGTAATCCAGCCATCGGATCTTGGTAAAATGCTGCTATTGCGCCACAAAAGTTTTTTCCCAAATTAACCTTTACTAATACTTTGGCTAGGAATTCCCAATTGACGCGATCAAAAGCCTTAGCGGCATCCAATGTAATAACCGCTAATGGGATTTTGTTTTGAGAGGCAACGTCTATTGCTCCCACCAGTGCTTGTGTGAGCTCTTGTATAGAGCGACCGCTGATAAAGCCCTTCTGATCTAAGTGTAGAAGTTTAGCTGCCGAGCCGTTCAATCTTTTCGCTAATATGTTTGCCATAAGCTTATAATCAGTGTTGAGGAGAGAGATAGGCCTGTATGAATCACACTGAAATGCTCTCTTCATTGGTTTTAAAATAAGGACCACTACGGCATCATTCTAAGAAACAGGGATGTTACCTCCTTCCTCAAATATAAAAGAAAATAGCCTTTTCAGAATGGGTGTATTTACCGGAGCTAGTACTTTATAAATCTCTGATGGTAACCCGTCAGGGCCCGGAGCCTTACTTTTCTTGGAAGAATCTATCCCCGATACTATTTCAGTGGAGCTAATCTCTCTATTAAGATTACACGAGGACTGGTCATCTCGAGCTTGAACCTGATATTGGTCAAGCCATGAGTATATTGATTGTTGTTGTGGGAGTAAATCTTCTCTATATACTTCATCAAAGTGATGGAAAAAGGCCTGCTCAATATCTAGCCTGTTATCAGAAATCACATCCGTATTTGTGATCTGTACTTCCTTTATGGAGTTCTTTTCGTTATCTTTTTTTGTTTTCCAGGCTAAGAGCTTTCCACTGGCCTCTCAATATTCGAAATGTGCTAGTGAGCTAGCCTTCCAGCGCTTCCTCAGCCTTTCATCTAATACCTGCTCTAGTTCTAATTTAGAGGTTAACAGATCTTTTTTATTGTTATTCTCTCCGTCTGGGGAGCTGGGTACTAACACAGCTTGTTCCAGGGCCTTTATTCTTGCTTCGATCTGTGTGATTTGCGCCCTATATGCTCGATGTTTTGCAGTCGGATATGCTAGTAGTCGCCCTCTCAGAAAGGCTTCATACGTGTCCCAATCAATTGGAAGTGTGGCTGTATCTAGATTAAGAGTGCAAAACTTGTTTGATTCCTCGATCAATTTATTTGTTACCTCTTCATCCAAAAGAATGCTTCTATCTATAGTCCATCTCTTGACCAACTGAGGTCCTGACAATTTTAAGGTTAGAGTGACCCCTGAATGATCGGAAATATGGGCAGCAAGATGTTTTATCTCCTCCACTTGTTGGACTAAGTGTTCTGTAATTAGAAAAAAATCTAATCTCGATTTGTGACGCAGTTTCTTATTATGGAATGTGAATTCTCTTTTTGTATCATTTTTTTGTTGCCAAATATCTTTCCAGCTAAACTGAGCAATCGCATTAGATAATATCGCCCTAGTTTTAGGATTAAGAGAGAACCTAGCAGCAGATGTTTTATCCAGCTTTGGATCGATTCCAAGATTAAAGTCCCCTGCAAGAATGATTGGATCCTCAAAGTCTAAAAGTTCAACTAAAAGGTCTTTCAGAGGGAGGGGGGTCATCTAAATTAGGACCATAATATCCTACAATCGTAAATGTATGTGAATGTTGTTTTATCTTTGCTATAGCCCATCTCCCCTTTTTATCAGACCTGTACTTGGTCAAATTTATCTCTGAATTAGATTTAATCAATATAGCAACCCCTTTAGTGGAGGTCTGTTGTGAAGAGGTTATCACCTGTTGAATCCATTTTTTTTTCATGAAGATATCTCTTAATTCCTGTTCAGTAGAATGGGTCTCTTGTCAAATAAATATATTTTCAGGTGCGTCCTTTATGTACTGAAGGATTCTCTCTCTTCTATGTTTGACTCGTAACCCGTTCACATTCCATGATAGAATCATAATATTTGATGCTGTTGCTACCCTACCTTGCGCTATGTGTCAGGTATAAACAGATAAAATTAAAATCTGGCGACTTGGACATTTAAAAAAAAAAAAAATTCCAATGCTCCCCACCCAGTGCTCCCACTTCCTCTCCCCCCTCCTCTGAACCTCCCGTGCTCCCCCTTCTTTTCTTGGCCTAGCTTGGCCATTGAGACTCCTTCACCCGGGCGTATCGTCTATTTAAGTTGTGAGTGGTGGAAAAATAGTACGACTAGCCATGAATAGAAAATATTAAAGAAATATAATGATAATGATAGAGAATACCTCGTCTAGAGTCTTTAGTAATTTGAATGTTTGTTAGCTTGTTCTCTGTGATTGTCGTCTGTAAGTAATTGAAGATATTCTTCTGACTCATCTAACCTTTTTAGAACTTTCATTTTATTTTTATACATCACTTTCAGTGATGCAGGAAATTTGAGCTGAGCAGTAGCGCCTAGTTGTTTGAAGGGTTCTAACAGTTTACCAAGCTCCCATTGCCTAGAGGCTGTAATGGAGGAGACATCAGATCTGATCTGGTAAGAAAATCCATCTGACGAAAGTTCATTGGTTCTTAAGGCTCTATTAAGGATCTCCTCTTTTAAGGTGTAAGTCAGAAAATGCACCAGGATCTTTCTAGGTCTGCTTTTGTTCGGATTCAACCTAAATGGGTCTCTGTGAACTCGTTGGATATCTTTTATTATTTCTTCTTCTGATACCTCCAGCTCAATAGTTTGCTTAATCAACCTAGCCACAAACTCCTTAATATTGCCCGCCTCTGCCCCTTCTGGAACTTTCAGAAGGCGCAGATTATTTCGTCTCTGCGCATTTTCTAGGGACTCTATTTTTTCCTGGAGTCCTTGCTCCTTTAGTCTAAGATCCTCAAGGGTCTTATTATGCTGGGTGGCAAGCTTTTTAAAATCTGCTACTGAGGACTCCTGTTCATTGGTTCTAGTGGCTAATGCATCAAATTTCTCTTTTAACTCCTGCTGGTTAGTTAGTGTGGCTTCGAAACCACTTTTTACCTCATACCTAAGTGCTCTTAGCATTGATATAACAGACTGGTCCATATTTTCTACGTTCACTGGGGCAGTGGATGTGTCATCCTCACTATTTGTGTTCATTGTTTGCGCTGATACTTCCCCCTCTGAATAAGGTTCAGGTTCCTTATCCTCAGGGGTATATGTGTGATTTTGTTTGGTTGTTTCTGCTGACCCAGTCGCTTGTTCCAGCTCCGGATCCATCTCTAAACCTTCTAAGGGTTGATATCTGTTGGTAGTCAGGACACCCTTTATAGACGCCCCAGCCGAGGCCTCGTTGGACAATTTAAGTTCCAAAACTGTAGGTACAGTTTTAAAATATGCCTTCAAAGACGGAGGTGGCTTTACCCTTTCAGCTGTCTTCTGTGCTTTAATGTTTTTTTTCCAGTTCTCTTTAAGGATTTTGCCTTAGTTTTAGCTAAAGACGGGGAGTCTGTTGACACATTTAACTTATGTTGTTTCCTTCTGAGGGTGTATCTCAAACCCTGGGAACCTGATGACTCTTTTTCTGACATATACAAATCAGGATTTGAGGACGCTGAGGAAGCTGAAGAGGCTGCTTTAATGAAAGTCTTACTTAGCCCATTGTATTGTGGGATTGATGGTTTTAATTTAGAGTTCTCAATGCTTTCAATACTTCGATGTCTGTAACCAGCTCTTCTCCCCTTCTCCCCTTCTTCAACTCATGTGCTGCATATACCCATCGCATCAACCCCTGTTTTGGAACATAAGAGGAGATGCAAAAAGAAGTTTGTGAAAGAAAAGGAGTTACGGCCCCTGCCGTAACAATGTGAATGATCCTCTCCAGACTGCTTCAAATGCCGATCATCCAGCAGGGAGAATAACACACTGCTTCCAGCTACACAGCCGGTCTGTCTGCTTACAACAGAATTTAATGTGGGCTATTTTAAGCATTCGTCGCCACTGCCTGCCTTCCCTCCGTAGCCGACTCGCGCTTCAGGGCCTCCACCTGCTTCTGCTCTCCCCTGGCTCCGACGCCGGTATGTGTTTGTCTGGAGCCGCGCCGCCCGCTTTCCGTCCGCTGAAAAGCCCCTGAAAGCCGTTATTTTGTTGATCCGTAATTACGGCCTCAGTGTAATATGTCCCTTCTAGAAGCCAAAAATAAAATTACGTTCTCCAGTGTATTCGTGGCTACCGCTCATACGGCTAGTTTCTGCCTTAATTTTGCGCTGTCTCCACTCTTGCCATTCCTTCCGCACTGACGAACGCCCGGACCTCCCGAGTCTCGCGACTAGCCACGTCTGCTAGCCGCCATGTTCTCTGCCCTTATACTGTGTCGTTCCTTAAAAAGAGACAAAGTTCCTTAATCTATTGTCTTTTTTTTAACTCTGTTCCTTACCCTAATTTTCTTTTATTTTACTCTATTCCTCCATTAAAACCCCAGCAGAGAGTCTGCGATCTTTAAATGTGTTGGTTGTGGAAAGAAACATTTGAATATCTATGCTTCGATGTATATAACTGAACTTAATAAATTTATAAAAATTAAAGAAGTGGCTAAATACAAAACATCCCTTTGTTAAAAAGACATGTGGTCATATGAAGGAGCCCTTCTTTATGTAATGTAATATGCTCTTATATAGGGCTCTGTCACCCGACGGGTATCCTGGCGCTGAGAGAGTTAGCCTTGATGACAACTAAATATTAGTCTGTGAGGAAGATACAGGGCTGATGGAAGCAAGATAAAACTGTATGCTGCTCCTCTTCTTGGGAACAGCCAGGTTTTCAGTTTCTTTCTAAACTGCACAAGACTATCAGTTTGTCTGATATCCATCGGGAGGTTGTTCCATTTCGGGAAGCCACCATACTAAAGGCTCTCCCTCTCTGTTCTAGCTCTCTTGAATTTCGTTGAATGTACTAGATAAGCTGAGGAGGAGCAAAGTTTTTTCGTGGGCGAATACCATGAGAATTTCATCTGTAGTGGTTTGGGACCCAATTCATGGACAGCTTTAAAGACAACGCAGAGAGACTTATATTGTATTCTTCGCTGCATATGCAGCCAGTGTAAGTCTCTCAGTGCCAAAGTTGTAGAAGACCTGCAGTGTCAATTTAGCACCAGTTTGTCTGTTATGGTTTGGATCCTTTGCAACTTCCCTATCTGGGAATTTGGAGCTCCAAGGTATAGGGAGTTGCAATAGTCCAGCCTGCTCATAATAACACTCCTCATTATTTCTATGTCAGGTGTAGTGAGAGTATCTTTCTTCGGGCTCTAATTAGGGAGAAACAGGTACCCACGGTTTTATTCACCTGCGAGTCCAACTGAAGATTGTTGTCCATCATTACCCCTAGGTTACACACCAATTTAGTTGGAATTAATGGGGTGCATACGGGGGTCAGCTGGAATTTCATAATTAGTGGACGGGCTATCTTGCTTGCAGTACAATAGGCATCCTCTGGCTTGTTTTCATTAAACTGCAAGTAGTTCTTCCTAAGCCACTTGGTAGTGCATTGCATGCACTCATGGAATTTGTCCATAGACACTGATTGGTTCCCTTCTACTGAAAACACTAGCTGCGTATCATCAGCATAGTTGATCACTTCCACTCCAAATGAGCTAGTCTCAAGTAAATATTAAATAAAATCGGGCTGATGGCAGACCCCTGTGGAACACCATATTGGAGAACTGTTTTTGTAAATGAAAAAGGCCGAATGCTCACTGCTTGTGTCCTATCTGTAAGATAAGACTGAAGCCATTTGAGCACCCAACCCTTAACTCCAATGCTCCTAAGTCTTTGAAGCAGTATACCATGGTTCACCGTGTCAAATGCGGCTGATATGTCATGCAGTACTAAAATGACTGACTGACCATTGTGAGCCCGCATTCTCATGTCTTCCAGTACAGCTTTGTAGTGGCTGTGGAGCAGCTCAGACTGCCTTGTTTCTTCTTCTGTTGCACTCTCCGACCTGAATACCACCTCATAGATTTAGCTCCGACTCTTTATTCAGCTAATGCTGTTAATCGGTTTCCTAAATAATCCTACTGTGCCAGCTCATGAACCTTGCCACCATCGTCTCTTTTAAGCCACAGTGATTGTAGAAGCAGTAGGTCTGGGTGAAGGATCCCCCATCTGTAGGTATAGAGGTGATAGTGTGTGTCATGGCCCTCTGCAGTGTGGGTGTAGGGCAAATGTAATTCCTCTGCTTCGAGGTGAATCACTATACATTTTACTTTTTTGGAACTCTATTGCGCTCTATATTATTGTCTCAACCATAAAGTGCTTTTCCTTGAAGGTGAACCCTTCTTGTATGGGCACAGCACTGTCAAAATAGGAGTTTGCCTCACACCATACCAGACCTGATGCTTTGTAAATAAGAACCTAATCTGACAGGCTCCATGTTAAAAACTCTCAGCAAATGGACAGTGGGAATACAGGCAGGTGCACCCTAATGGAACTATTTTAAAATATATATATATAACAACAATTATAGCTCCACACTGTTGTAGAAACTCTTAAACATTTGACATGGTGTATGTAATGCTCTTTTAAATGCATGACCCACATATTATTTTGTAGAAATATATGCTTCCATAGATGTATTTTTAAAGGGGCTTTTCAAACCTTCTTGAACATTTAAACATACACAATAAATATACAAATAGCAGCCTTCTGGACACTGTAGATTATGCTAACATATTTTCACTAAGCAGCCTAGCATGGCCCGAAGTACTTCGAACCACTGTGTTCCCTCACGAACCATACTTCACATAATTTAGCAGATTGTGTTTGCAAAGAAAAAGTCAACCTTGCTGGTTTACACGCTTTCTATGGGCTTCTTCCTCTATGAGTCATATTATGGAAATTACATAAATACACTGAAAACACTTAAAGAATGACCTAGTAAGCCCTTACTCAAATTCTGACCTGTCATTCTTTTCATATTCAAAATCGTAGACACAGGATTTTTGTAACACAAATCCCAGAAAGTTTTGTTTATTTCAGTATTTGTTTTTATGTAGATAAGATTAAGATGAATACATTTTAGATTTTAATAGGACACAGGTACAAATTAGGATCCAGCTATTCATAGCCCTATCTCTGTAGTAGTTCTGGACTCAGAAGGCTGTCATTGATTCTAGAAGACAAGGATTAGGTTGTATCCACAACCAGAATCTGAACTCTATTTCTTCCAGAGGTGTATCAGCTACCACCCAAATTTGGGACACATGCTACTTGCCAATTGTGGACACCCAGGAGGTCAGAGATAGCAAAGGTGGACACTCTATTATTTTTGGATACCTGATGTATTTTGGGCTCTAATCGTCTGTAATACCATCAAGTGTGTAGTTCTTTGAGTAGAGCTTTGATCTAGCTCTGCAATATAACCTATATTTTCTCTTTTAGGACCACCTGGCTTTTCCTGCCAGCCCAAAATAGAAACAACGTTTGTCAGGCCATCTGCCCTAAATATGCCGGACAGTCAGATCTACTTCCACCAACAGCTCCCAAACCATAGGGCCCTCAGGGTAAGTATTCCCATGGTGAGGCCGGCAAGGATACCACCAGCAGAAGTATGATGGTCCATCCCACTCTCAGTTAAACGGACGTGAGTTTGGTGGGCATGGTACTCTACCCTGTCTGTAATCTAATACCCTGTTCGCCAAATTCTAAATCGGACCCTAGGCTCTGCCATTTGTTCGGTCTCTGCTGTGCTCCAGGTTTCTCTCTAAGGGGTACATGATTGCTTAACTAGAGGCATAGCAGCATCATAGTCTAAGACCCAGAGGTTGTCACTCAGAAACATCTCAGATGGGTCCATTTCGACAATTCCGTAAGCCTTTGTATATCATTCTAGGTTGCTCTCATTTGCACTCCTCTGCTCTTGGGTTTGGGGCTACTGTTGAGTTTCTACTTTAATTTAATGTTTATTGGTGTTGCAAAACTTCGTTGTGTGGACACCTTCAATCTGTAAGGACTGTACCGAAGAAGGTGGATGCAGAGTTAGTGGTCTGGTTATTGAGTTCAAACCTTCCACAGCACATTCTTGCATTCCCTACCACAATACCATCTGTTCTTGTATCATTACTGGTTAATGATATACAGGCAGTATGTGGGGCAGGGCAATGCTATATTTGGAGCCAACAGGGAGAAGATTATTTTTGAATAAAAACTATGAAGCATTTTACTTTGCTGAGAATTTCTAAGGCCATTGGAATCATGACTGCTGGTCTTAGAAATGAGACCCACTCTCTTGGTAAGGATGGTGAAAAGGAATGATAGGATATGGTTAATGAATTTATACTCTGGCCTTTGGGATGATATCAAGAATCAGGTCACGACCAATGCATTAGGAAGCGATAGTTTGGTGGCTCTGCAGAACATTTAATGTTTTTAAGGTTTTGAATGTTCATGAGGAGCTCAGGATATCATTCAGCTTCAACAGAAATGCAAGTATTAACTTTGTTTTCACAATATATTGATCATGCCCGCTCTCCCCGCCCCAATGAATCACTCGCCCAACCTTGGGTTGTGTCCAGCTGCTACTGTGAGCAAATTATATACTTTGACCTTTCGCCTCTCTCTCTGCTGGGTCTCCTACTCATCATTCTGAGCTGACACTTGCGCACGAAGTCCATTGGAGTGGTGTGGCTCACTGGTGGGAGGCGGCAGACCCGGGAGCAGAGGACGGCCCGGGACCAGGGTTCAATTCCTGACGCGGCAAGGTCGTGGACCAGGGTCAGCGGAATCGATAATTCTCACCTCAGTGCCTACTCTAACCAGGGATCACACTCTGCAACTCTGGGCATTAGCTTGCCTCATCTGCACAACGGCCCCCCACATTTGCCTGGGATGCCTAGTTTCACCTTGGAGATACCCAGTAGGGACCATCTCACAGGGAAAGCCAGGACGGGTTCCCCAGCGGTCTACAGCGCGGAGATACCCCATGTGGGGTGATTCAGGCGCTTTACAAGACATCATTACATTACATTACATCAGAGACCCTTGCACAAAGAAGAACAGAGACCAAATGGGGTATAAGTTCTTCTGGACTCAAGGAGAACCTTTGCCAAGGAGATGAGCTGGAGAGCTGTGAGGAGGAGTACTGCCCCTTTACTGTGTGCTGTGTGGGGTTGGCCTTCAGTTGTTGCTTCTGCCAAGGAAGGAACAAAGACTGGAACTTTGCTGTGAACCTGCTTGAAGAAGAATCTCCAAGACCCTGTGTTTGCTGTGTGGTAAATTAATTTTACCGTATCATTTTTCCATACAATTACATATCAATAAGGAAGCTCATTCAAATGAGAGGCAGAGTCCGTGGGATCTGAGTCATACGGGCTTTAATTAAGGATCCTCGAGGATCGGATATCATGTTCCATCACCACTAAGGTTCAGGAAGGGACAGTCAACGTTTTATTAACATCACACATTATATATAGTAAAACAGTATAATTGAAATCAATACAGTAGGCGTAACAGGTGAAAAGAGAGAGATAAGAACACGTGCGTAACAGGAGGCGTGTAAGAAGGCGTACACATGGGCGTGCACTTGACATGTCAGAGAAACGTCACAGGAAACGTCACAAGTGGGTGGATGCTTGGAGAAAGTTTGCAGGATCAGCAGAAACCTACGACCTAGATGCGCGCGCAACTGAGCATGACGTGTAACTGGGTAGAACTGGGGGCTTTGACTTTAGCACTAGTAAAGGAGACTGGTGTCTGGGATGTCAGAGCAACCTGTACCTATAGCATATCTGGTATCTCATGTTTGGAGGATGTAGTGTCTGGAGTAAAAGGTCTCTCGGGCAGAGGCCATTCAATACTGAATGCTAGCGCGTGCATACGTGTCTTGGTGCAATGCGCAGAGCCATAGGCCAACCATGGTAACGGGTTCAGTAAATCACTTGCAAGGAGGACAGGAAGGCCGGGCCCTTTGCTCTGCAGCCGGGAAGATGTTTACCTATTTCACTAGACTGGAATGTGTTTTCGAGGAGGCTGAACAGATAACTTGAAGGCAAAATACTAAGTTGGCAGGCAGTCCAGGCCGAGCCGGGCACTGCTTCGCTTGCAGGAAGTAAGGCAAGGGTCAGGGATGCATACCTAAATCACAGCTTTCAGAGACAGGGAAAACTCGGAGCCTCAATTAAGGGCCTAGCTCGAGTGAGCCAGGAAACATGGAGAAAACGTGTGCGGAAATCAAAAGTGCACCATATAAAGACGTTGGCACCATAGGCCTAGAAGCCTAATTAACGGGAGTTCTATGTAGGACTGGATAGCTGACATGTTAAGGCTGGACGCAAATGTATTTTCGTCTTGGTGGCATGCACAGAACAGAAGTTACACGACATACAAGGAACATGGGTGCATGGATAGGGTGCGAGTGGGGGACACATTGGCTACCTGAAAATTTCTATTACCTCATTCCCTCCTTGGCCCCTACTACACCCTTAGGATATGTCTATCTTCATAAGACTATCTATATGTTCATATAGCATCATTTGTTCATCCTTTTTCATTCGGGAACGGGAACGTGAACTTGGACGGGGAATACAAGCTGTGGCGCACAAGCCGCAAATCGCTGGCCCACATTGCAGACAGAGACAACAACTGAATACTATGAGCAGTTTCATTCCTAGGAACGACAACAATTTCCATCCCCAGGCGGATATCACACTCCAAAGCCAACCAGACCAGGTCCAAGTATCTGGATTCTGGTGCATCTGATGAGCTATAGTATGGAGCCTCGCTATGGCTTTATACACGGACGGCGCGTTATTAGGAATAAACACGCAACAACTGGATCAGATGACTCTACAAGCCCCGCCCCTATCGGCCAGGATGACGTCAAGGACAAGGCGGTTTTGAAGAACAACAAGTCTCATAGCAGACTGCTCCTCGGTCAAGTTACCTAAAGCAAAAGTAGTCTCGTTCACTACTGCTTCCAATGTTAGGGTCAATCTTCGAATTATCTTACTATTTTGGACGGGACCTATGAACCAAAAATATCCTTTAATATAATCCTTATACTGATCCCATGATGATTCAGAATAATCGATAACGGGAGGAAGGTCTCTCTTATGTCTTACGTGTACAAGACGTGGGTTTCGATGATAATCAGGCGGGGCTAGAAAAACAGGTGGCAATAGGAACGCGATATAACACGTCCCATCCCAATCCAATGGCAGACGTACATAAGCTGTCTGTCCACATATGAAATAAGAATGGCGGGAGGCTTTGAAAGTGGACTTTCCTTTATCACTGAATTCGACAACAGTATTACAATCACTGTGTCATAGATGTACTGAACCTTTCTTTCTGACGCATAATTCACCTTCACTGGCAAAACTGTAATAAACGGCAAGTCCGAATTAGTCTCAGACTGCACATTCAGAATCATGAGGTTAAGTGTAAAATTGCCTAATCCATACACTTCATTTTCTAGATCGGTCCCTGTCCTTTGGGGAAGACCTTCCTTGTCTGGGAAACATATTTTATTCATAACTGTATTCAGGTTCCCCCATATCCAATCGCCTTGGGAAACTGTGGACTTACTGTCTAGGGAGGACATTAAAGTAAACCATGCACCACACGAACCATTATGTGTGAACGGATAAGGAAAGAGGGGCAGAGCTCCCTTGTATTTCTGATAGGGAGGGAGTCGGCCACATACTCAACAATTGGTGGCATTGCTGGTCTGGTGAGAATGGTGTAACATACGGATGAAAGTATTATTGCGCATTGCTAATCGATAGGATAGCTCGTGGGGAGGCAGGTCGCTGAAAGTGTGCTCTACAGTATCATTAGAGGAAGCATGTACATGAGAATCAAGAGGAAAGAAAACATGTAGCATTAAACTTATGCATATAATCGTAAGACTCAGAAGAAACATGAAAATCAATGTGATAATGCATCTGCTGTGCAAATTCTTGCAGTATTGTTCTCTCTTTTTAATTCGCCTATCTCTCTGACTACTTGGGTCTATCTTATACATGTCAGAAACCTGTCTAACCGCTTCACCCGAGGGGGACTTAAACAATTAAACGCTGTCTGACTTACAAGACCTCAACTTGGAACGATACTCCTGCTGAGGAGTTTTCTCTAACAGGGGGAGTTTAGAGTCAGTGTCTGAAAGGGGGCAGTCCTTAATCGAAGTCTCTGGACACAGTCCGTGAACTCTTTTAATATGACTGGAGTGCAGCCATCCCTTGCGACCTTCCAGCTTTACGGCGGTCCTCGTTGTCATCAACACCAGCTTTGGCTGCTTCCATCTGGGTTCCAGCGGACTTGTTCTGTCGAAGTTTCGAACATACACGAATTCTCCCGGAACGACTTCATGCGGTTTTACTTGGGTGTTGTCCGGGAAGGCAGCCGCAACCTGTGAACGACAAGATTGTAGTGCAGACATCAAGGAAGCCAAGTAATCTGTCAGCATAGTACTATCAACATCTGTGATTCTGCGGGGCATAGGCGTACCCCACATGTTTGGGGGACGTCCAAAAATAATCTCATACGGGGACAATCCTGTTCTAGAATGGGCTACCATTCGCATGTAAAAGAGGGCAACTGGTAAAGCTACTATCCAATCTACACCTTTTTCTGCACAGACCTTCGCTAATCGAGTTTTCAGGGTTTGATTATGTCTCTCAACGAGACCTGCGGCTTCTGGGTGTCGTACGCAGTGGAATTTCCACTGGTAACCTAACAGGAGTGATACCTGTTTCATAAGCTCGGACGAGAATGGCTGACCATTATCAGAGTACACGACACGGGGGAAGCCGTATCGCGGGAAAAATTCACGGACCAGTTGTTTGGCAGTGGTTACAGCAGTGTAATCTGGGACTGGATATGCTTCTGTCCATCGGGAAAGGGCACATACGACCACGAGGACATACTTGAATCCTCGGCATCTGTCCATCTGGATATAATCCATCTGGAGGACTTCAAAAGGATGGTCAGGAGGATGAAATCCACCTTGTTCCACGGGAATGCCTTTGCCTGGATTGAACTGACAACAGATCATGCAAGTACGCACTTTCTGTTTTGCTGCTGCTCGTAAATGTTTGTTAAACCAAAGATTCTGTAAACTGTCTAACATGGCTTTCTCTCCTAAATGTGCTGGACTATGTGCTGTGTTAATGATAATTTGAACCATAGAGTCAGGGAGGAACCATGTGGCTCTTCCCTTCGTCATCCATCCCTGATCTGTCTGGATCCCCCCTTGTTCAGTCCATTTCTTGATTTCATCTGGAGTTGCATGTGTCTGTATGTCGAGTACATCTAGTGTGGGATCCTTAACTGTCAGGCAATGTGTCAGTGAAGGTACTTCAGTCTTTGTCGTGTCAGTCGGGATATCTGTCTGAGTCTGAGCTGTGGACTTGGCTGTTCGATCTGCCAGGTCGTTACCCTGGGAAATAGTATCAGTAACTTTGGTATGTGCTTTGCACTTCATGATGGCTATTGCTGTAGGCAAGTGTATTGCTTCTAACAGGGCTTGAATGAGGGGACCGTGCTGGATCTTGGCACCGTGAGAAGTTAAAAAACCTCTCTCTTCCCAGAGAACACCGAAGTCGTGAACGACTCCGAATGCATACTGTGAATCTGTGTATATATTTACTTTCTTGTTCTTGGCTAGGATGCAGGCTTGAGTCAGAGCGATGAGCTCTGCTGCTTGAGCAGATAATGTGTCAATACGATGTGTTTCTATGACTTCAGTTTCAGTAATCACTGCATATGCGGCTACTAGCTCTCCTGTGATTGTTCTCATACATGAACCATCCACGTAAAGTGTCAGGTCTGGGTCGGGCAATGCAATGTCTGTCAAGTCTTGTCGGGGCTTTGTCACGGTATTAATGACCTCTACACAGTCATGGGGTGCTGAATCAGATGTAATGGAGGGTAACAATGTGGCAGGGTTGAGAATGTTGCAACGTCTGATTTCTATGTGTGGCTGGAACAGTGTCAGTTCATAACCCGTAAGTCGTGCTATGGTCAAGTGTTGAGTCTGGGTTCGGTTTAGGAGGACTTCCACAGAGTGTGGAACTTGTACTGTCAGAGGATGTCCTAACACTATTGAGTCGCTTAGTCTGATAGCTAGAGCTGTTGCTGCAACTGATTTCAAGCACGCAGGCAAAGCCTGGGCTACTGGATCCAATGTACTAGAAAAATAAGCACAAGGCTTATGGTGTCCTGCTTGATCTTGTGTAAGAACAGATAATGCTGGGCCATCACGTTCTGTGACAAAAAGTGTAAAAGGTTTGCTGTAACATGGTGTCGCTAAAACTGGTGCTTGACATAAATCTTTCTTCAAGTCATTAAAAGCTTGTGTATGTTCCTGAGTCCAAGGGAGGACAGTCGAAGTCGCTGCCTCCTGTGTTGTCAACTGTATGAGTGGCTTGGCTAGATATGCATACTGAGGAATCCATTGTCTGCAGTAAGAAGTGAGGCCAATGAAGGCCCGTACTTCCTTTTGTGTCTTGGGTTGTGGATACGATCTGGTGTCAACTGTCTACCCCTCTTGGACAGCAAGTGTCCAAGGTATACCACTTGCTGGGCACAGAACTGTAGCTTCGAAGGGGACACTTTATGCCCCTTTTCGGCCAGAAAATACAAGACTGTCAGTGATGCGCGTTCACAGTCACGTTCGGTCCGGGCTGTAATTAACAAGTCATCAACATATTGCAGCAGAGCAGTGTCAGTAGGCATGTGAATACTGTCTAGTTGTCGTTTCAGAGCTTGGCTGTAAATACTAGGACTTTCTGTGAACCCTTGAGGTGCACGTGCAAATTTGAAGCTTCGGCCATTTAAACAGAATCCGAAGAGGTACTGGCTTTCAGGATGAATGGGGACACTAAAAAAGGCGTTTTTAAGATCGATCACGGTGAAGAACACCGCTTCAGAATCAATAGCAGTCAATAGGGAAGAAATATCGGGGACTACTGGGTACTGTGGTACTATGCATTTGTTAAGTTCTCGAAGGTCAATCACCAGTCTGTAGACTGAAGGTGCATTTGGGTCTGTTCGTTTAAGAATTGGAATGATTGGGGAATTACATACATTGGAGTCAGTTTCTACGACTACACCTTGGGCAATGAGCTCGTCAATAATTTTCAGTAAGGCCGTTACAGCCTCGGGGGGTAATTTGTATTGTCGGATTCGGGGTATTACAACTCCTTGCTTAAGAGTAACACAATAAGGTGTAATATGCATACAACCTACATCAGTTGGACCTTGTGCCCATAAATGCTGTGGAACATTTTTCAATCTTGGATCAAAATCTCTCAACACATAATGGCCCTTAAAGTCACGTAAAAATAATCTCACTCCTTCCGGAGAACAACATATTACTGCTCCTAGTGCTTTCAACGTCTTAATACCAAGCAAGTTTTCAGGACATGATTTCGTAAGTAACAAGTCTGTAGTTCTAGACAATGGACCAACTGCAAGGGGAACTGGTTTTGACACTTCATTAACAATAGGCTTTCCTGAAAATCCAAGGGAAACATTCTGTGAGCCTGAGAGGGGTGCCCCTGGAACCTCGTCGTGACTGATGGTAGTTCTGCTCGCCCCTGTGTCAATCAAAAATTTTCTGTCTTTCCCTAATACCTGACTATGTACATAGGGACCCTCTTGATCTACAGGAACCTCGATAAGGGGCAAGCCAACCTCCCTCTCTAGGCTGTTTCATGTATACTGCTGATAATCGGGGTAATCTGACTGTGCGTACTGGTACATTTGCTGTGTGACATGTTGTGTGGCGGCAATGGGTTGGGGCTGGGGTACAGCTACTGTTTGTTGTGCATTCTGTGGAGGTTGCGAATTCTGTGGAATATTCTGTGGAACTTGTTGTGGAACGTGTTCTGGTCTCGGTGGACGCGGTCTTTCTTTCGTTTTGCCTGTGGCTATGTTGTGTCTTAATACAGCACATTCATTTATGAAGTGTCCTGGCTGTTTACAATAATTGCAATTCCCTTTAACAGGAGCTGCAGAATGACTAGTCTGTGTGTTACCCCTCTTCTGACCATCTGCCGGGACGGACTGGGCAACTAGTACTTTCATTTTCGTATCTTTCATACGTCTCTGTTCATGTTCATGTTCCTCTCTGATTCGGTTCTGGTGGTACTGTAACATTTGTAACATTTGGGAAGGAGTATTAGCTTGCCATGTGCTTTCGACTTTCAGTACTCTATTTTTAACTTGTGGTAAGGAATTCTCGACTAATTTGGTCACAAAGAGATGTGGATATGATTCACTACTTGTTTTCAGACCACTATTAATAATGAAACATTTCTCGAATCTAGAATAAAAATCACTGGTGTCTTCGTCTTGTTTCTGTTTGCAGGCTGAGATGGCATCCCAGTCTTCCTTTTTAACTGTCAATAATCTAGGCAAGACTTGTACTAATAATCCTGGTAATGCTTTAGTTTTGTCCCCAAGACCTATACCTGGGGTTCGTCCTTTTTCCTCGTCTTCTAATTCAGTCCAAATAATCTTTTTATCTCCCACCTCCCATTCTTTCTCCTTAAGTTTTTCGAAGATACCAGCCGGCAACAATACTTTTAACATTTTAAGGATGTCAGGATACGTATAGTCTCCCATGAGTAACATGTCTTTTAATTCACGGTGAAAGCCTGCTGGATGTTTATCGTGACAGGGCACTAATTTCTTCATTTCCAATAATTCTATTTTAGTCAGGGGTGTGTATACGAATACTCGTTGAAGCTCACCCCCTGTGGTCTGGACGGGATGAACTTCTCGTAAGGGATTTTGTCTGTCTATGTAAAGTGGTTGTCTTACTGGGGGTGGAACAGAAACGAAATGTGGAGTCAGGAAAGTTCTGTATTTGTGACGTTGTTCTAGAATTGTATTAATCAAATCGGTACCTAGACCTCTCCATCTTTTTAGGAGTAATTCTTCCAATATATTATATAGGGGACCTGGATCAGAATGCTGGCTTTCATATAGGGTAATGAGATGTTGGATCATGTACATACCAGCTAATCGCTGATCGTCTGGGGAAAGGCTCAAAAATGTTTGCGCTACTGAATCATCTTTATATATACTAGTATTACCAGCCCATTGGACTGCTGACCGTGCTAGTTCCTGATCATGCATTGAACTAAGTGCACTGTAACCTATTCTATCTTTCAGTATTTTATCGGTGGCTTGAAATACATGTTCTAGAGAACATTGTTCAGGTATGGGAGAAAGGAAACGTTTCTTGTTTTCTAGACGAATGGGTCTGTCAAAAGGTCTGTCAAAAGTATACTGTTTAGGAAGTTTTACTCTTCCTACGTACGCTATTCTACCTGAGTCTTCTACTGTTTCATCTACATTTTCCTCCTCTGAGGTTTCATTCTTCTCTGTCTCGGCCGTATCAGCCGCCTTTTCTTTTTCGTGCATTAGTACAATTTCTTTACGGATCTTCCTGTACATGGCTTCTATGCAATTCTGTTTATCATGTTTACAATCTGCTATATTATTACTCCAATTCATCAGTACATCCATCTCTTCTTTGCTAGTACCTGGCCGATCTCGTTCCCTTATCAAACAATTTATCAAAAATCGTAAGATCATACTTTGTGTCTCAACCTTGTGATGTGCCATGGCCTCGCAAACACATTCTGGTCTCTCCCCTGTTCTAATAAAATGGTATATATTGTCTAGATGGTTTGTAATTTCTGGTAAAAGCATTAAATAATTTGCAACACGACGTAAACGTAACGAAATTAACATCATTTCGCCTTCACCTGGTACTGGATCATATCTGCAATCTGTAATGTACTGTCTAAGGGATGCGAACGTTGCAGCTTTCGGTGTGCGTTGTAATGCTGCTTCTCTGTAAGTTATACGTTTCAATTGGGGCGGGGTGACAGGTAGACCCCCTACGGCGCCTCCTGAAGCGGAAGCGTGACTATCAACTAGATGTGTTGATGCTGTTGGTGTCATAAATTGAAAAGTAGGTGCAAGTAAAGCAGGCTGACTCTGGGTTGTATGTAGAGAAAAAGGATTAGTAGGACCGATGCCAGGAGGGACAGTAGTATAAGTGACAGGAACAGTTGTGACAGGGATAGTTGGGACAGGTTGAGAAGTAACGACGGGTAGGAGAGTCGAACCTTGAGGGAGTGTAGGTGACGCATCTTGAACAGGCTGAGTAGGTTGCTGTACATTATTAACAGGTGGTACGCGCACATTGGTGTATGCTGGAGCTACATCATCTAAATAGGACGAAAGGAAAATGTCCGCTGCGGTCTGTTTGTGACGGAGTTTAGTCGGAACCAATGGAGGTGGTAAGTTACAGGGTACTTCCGGGGTCGCCTTGGGCAGGCCCTCGGCAAGAACAGGATACATGCCTGTAATAAGGGCATTTCGTTGTCGGTCATGTTGTTCTATTCTGACTCGTTCTCCTTCTTCTAGTAACTCTTTTTCTTTAGCTTTTCCGGATTCTTCTCTACTTCTCTCTGCTTTTCTGATTTCTTTCTCTGTTCTTCTATGAGATTCTTTACGCCACAATTCAATGGCATCTTTCTGGGATTGTCTGGCTTTCTTTTTCCACAATGCTTCTTCTACTCTCATGATGCATTCAGCATCCCATGTCCCTGAGACAGGCCATTTAAACTTCTCTTCCAGCTCCTTGGTGTAGTCCACCCACAAATCTAGATACAGCACGGCATCTAAGCCATGCTTATGGTACATAAAATATCCAGGAGTGTCCCTAGGCGGGACGGGAACTGCTTCTTCGAGTATCCCTTTCCTAGTTCCTATCTGACGTAATTTCGAGAATAGTGGCATATTTGCAGTGATTCGGACGTGAACACAATAAACACAGTAATGAAAAGCAAACAATCATTCATACCACGACATTAAACACATTTAACATTTCAGACTGATATTACCTGGTACACAGAAAAACACGAATTCTGAAAATTACTTGAAATACAATACTAGAAAAAACTGGATTACTAGATGCACTGCTAAAACAGTACAGACAATACCGGTCTCATAAAGAGACACGTCGGACCGTATTCACCTAAGTGAACACGTCTGGACCAGGTCTGTGTACCCAGACCTGTCTTGACCGGGCACAAATTAATGAACCCGTCTAGATGCGTTCCCAACAACGGTACTCACCGGGAAGCAAGAACTGAAGGCCTCGGAATCTGGACTGACTGGACTGGACTGGACTGCTACGGCGTCTGCTACCACTGCTACTACGCATGCGCCTCGGAACAGGTGGGCCTCTGGATACCTCGGACCTTGCTCTCTCGACTTGGGGCTCTGGTCGGGATCCTCCGCATTCCTCACTGCCTCGTCTGGATGCCGGACCGCAGTCTCCGTCTCCTCCGTGGGCTCGAGGGAGATAGCAGGAATACCCGCAGGTGTGCACGGTGTCCGTCGCAGCTGTAGAAGGGGTCAAGGCCTGCGTAACATCGCCGGCGAGTGGGGAAGGGGGGTTCCTGTTCGGGCGCCAAAATTATGTGGTAAATTATTTTACCGTATCATTTTTCCATACAATTACATATCAATAAGGAAGCTCATTCAAATGAGAGGCAGAGTCCGTGGGATCTGAGTCATACGGGCTTTAATTAAGGATCCTCGAGGATTCGATATCATGTTCCATCACCACTAAGGTTCAGGAAGGGACAGTCAACGTTTTATTAACATCACACATTATATATAGTAAAACAGTATAATTGAAATCAATACAGTAGGCGTAACAGGTGAAAAGAGAGAGATAAGAACACGTGCGTAACAGGAGGCGTGTAAGAAGGCGTACACATGGGCGTGCACTTGACATGTCAGAGAAACGTCACAGGAAACGTGACAAGTGGGTGGATGCTTGGAGAAAGTTTGCAGGATCAGCAGAAACCTACGACCTAGATGCGCGCGCAACTGAGCATGACGTGTAACTGGGGAGAACTGGGGGCTTTGACTTTAGCACTAGTAAAGGAGACTGGTGTCTGGGATGTCAGAGCAACCTGTACCTATAGCATATCTGGTATCTCATGTTTGGAGGATGTAGTGTCTGGAGTAAAAGGTCTCTCGGGCAGAGGCCATTCAATACTGAATGCTAGCGCGTGCATACGTGTCTTGGTGCAATGCGCGGAGCCATGGGCCAACCATGGTAACGGGTTCAGTAAATCACTTGCAAGGAGGACAGGAAGGCCGGGCCCTTTGCTCTGCAGCCGGGAGGATGTTTACCTATTTCACTAGACTGGAATGTGTTTTCGAGGAGGCTGAACAGATAACTTGAAGGCAAAATACTAAGTTGGCAGGCAGTCCAGGCCAAGCCGGGCACCGCTTCGCTGGCAGGAAGTAAGGCAAGGGTCAGGGATGCATACCTAAATCACAGCTTTCAGAGACAGGGAAAACTCGGAGCCTCAATTAAGGGCCTAGCTTGAGTGAGCCAGGAAACATGGAGAAAACGTGTGCGGAAATCAAAAGTGCACCATATAAAGACGTTGGCACCATAGGCCTAGAAGCCTAATTAACGGGATTTCTATGTAGGACTGGATAGCTGACATGTTAAGGCTGGACGCAAATGTATTTGCGTCTTGGTGGCATGCACGGAACAGAAGTTACACGACATACAAGGAACATGGGTGCATGGATAAGGTGCGAGTGGGGGACACATTGGCTACCTGAAAATTTCTATTACCTCAGCTGGCCTCCTGGTATAAAGTCTCAGGGACACAAAGACTTCACCCCCAGCTTCCCTGAACTCTAATGCTGAGAGTTCTGACCTGCCGGATGATGCCTATTACAATTTTGGGCCTCTGGAGGTTGTTCATGCTGTTGGGAACTGTAAGCAACTAGAAAGAAGCAAGAAAACCTGTTTCTGACACTGTCAGCGACACCGCTGTGATGCTGCGATCTGCACCAAGGCCAGGGGCACTGCTCGTGATGTGTATGACACGTGGCCTGGCCTGCACCCCAGCTCCAAGGCCCTTCAATGCCTGCAGTAAACAGCATTCTTGACACCAGTGCTTGCACCGACTCCGTCACTGCCAGTGCCTCCATCCTGTTATCGCGCTGCCGATTACCACCCAGGGTGACTCTGCAAACTTTCCGTCTTCGCATCGCCTCACTGGAGCCGACACCTTACCGCCGAAGCAACCAACTTCCACTGTCCTGGCTTTGACACGTCACCTCCTCGCAGACATGATGCTTCACCTTCCCTGTAGCAGCTAGGGACCTTTCCTCAACCTTGCCACCGACGCCTCACCTCCACGACGCCATGCATGTTCATAGACTTTGTTATCCAACGGTATTGGTTGGGGGTCCGTGTGACTCCATGTCTGATGCCACGCACCAGAAGGTAGTTTCAAGGGTCCCTATTTGGACAAAGGTACCTACCTCTGGCAACTAGAGACCCCCAAATCCAACATTGGTTCTCAGTGGTGAGAATTTGAACCTGTATTTGTACTTCACCCGCAGTGAATAGTGTAGATCACTAGTTTAGCGTGACCGCTATGCAACTACATACTGTGTTTTATTTTTGGTTCTATTTTTGATCTGACCCTTGAAGTATCCACACACCATGAATTACAAAGTCTGGTCTCTGCGGGGCAGTCGTGCTTTGCCACTGAACCGCCAACCAGAAGTGCTCATCTGTAACATTCCAGGACAGTCCCAAGGAAGCGTTCATCACCCATCTCGTCTGCACTGCTCCGGGTGAGTAGGAACTGTTGTTAGCCCCACATACATTGAGGTTTGCTTGTGTGCCCTCTGACTTTGCCTCACTGCTCCACCACATAGTGGTGGGATCCTGACTTTCTCCTGCTGTCCCAACTTCTTTGAGCTCATGAGGGCAACAGAACAACCATTTTATGCGCCCCAAAGTCACAGGATCCTGCCAATCTTGCACATACACAGAAAAAGGACAAGTGGAACCCGGGTTCCACTTGCAATCCACATACAAACAAAATGGAAAGAAGTCAAATGAGGTTAATGTCCCTCCTTAAACTCCCTGGCTCCCCCACCACACCATAGAAATAAAAAGAGGACCACCAGAAGCCAAGCTCCTCACTCAATACCAGATTGGAGGTCATCTTGAAATGGGCTGGCTCATGTTCAACTCAACTCAAGTACGCTGCTTTGAGCTGTCCCTCCCTATACTAAATACACTAATATACATTAGTGGAGAGCTCACCCCATATACCCTCCTTTACTAAGACCTACCCTCACAGCAGAGCCAGTTGAAGCTTGCAGGACTCCACCCATATTATACATTGGGCCTACTAAAGCAAAGCTAGGAAATTCACCTGTCCTTACTCCTATAACATCTACGAGCTACCCTTAAAAGGACATATGATGCAGACCTCCACAGAACCCTCCATCCCTGCACCATTCTCCGTTATAAAATCTCAGGTTCAGACTCCAACTCCATTACTGTCCCACCGAACCGCTCTTAAACAGTGGCTAAAAATCTGAAACACAAATTGATTAATGAACTCCTTGAGCTATTTATCATTGATATCTATTACATTGTATCCATAGCCCTGAGAAAACAGATTTCATCTTTTAAACTACACATCCAGCAAAATGGAACACTTCCTAACGACATAACTTCACATTACCAAATCCACCAACATCCAGTACAGACACAAACTTACAATCTCCAACTTGCCCACGTTCAAAGGCAATGCTAACAGTACCATACTCTTAAACTTAACTATCATGATGCAAGCCAATGATGCCAACCTATGCTCTTTTGAATCCATATTCCTTTCACTAGAAATGTACCATCTCACTAACACAAACCTCATGCTCCCTCAGCCACTCCCCAAACAAGATTCTACACAAAATGAAAAAAGCATGAGTTACACCACAAACTCTACTCCCTCCCTTCCTGATAACTCACCTTGCCATCATCATAACCGGTACCAAAACTAGCAGACCTGGCAGCTCACCTCTCCAATTTATAGTTAGAGACTATCCTACACCCAAAGTCTGTGTTCTGCTTTGTGAAGTAGTCTGCTCATATTCATTGATAAATGCCTGCCATCCTAGTCTACCCGTAGGTATTCTAGAAACAAATCACACGACTGAAAAAACCTGTGAACAAGAGTATGATCCAAACTTTTGCACTTTAATCAATACTACATATAAAGTGCTGACATTTTTTGAAAATGCTTCTTTAACACATGACAAAAATGTTGTACACATAACAGTGTGTTATTAATCAAACACTTATATCACATTAATTTGCTTTTAAATACATTCTCAGCACATAGCATTGTGTGATATCATGACTTGTAGCTATATCCCAATACATTTTGGGTGATTTCACACTTCTTCGGGGGCAGCTGAAAATACAAAACCAATTAAATACCACATAGAGAACAGTGACTCTTGTTTGTATCAATTGGACAGTGAGAAATGCCCACAAGTCCACACCACTAACCCTCGCTTCCACAATATAGTCTACTAACTTACTAACATTCTCACAAGCCCAGCCTATAGCAGCAGTTCAACTCAGAATACCAACACCAATCCCATCCCCCAACCAAACAAATCCTCTGACCAACCCCTATACAAACCTTCACCCCTCCCCTGCTTCACAGACCTCTTAGGACTGCGACTGAGTTGCTCATGTTTCCAACTCCTACTACCTACCCTCCATGATCACCAAGACGCCAATTATCCCATCTCAAAGGGACCTACACTACTCAACAAGACACAGTCACATAGCTGGACCACAATACCTCAACTACAAAGCTCAGGGGCCAAAAAGAATGAGTGGTATGATGTCTTGGAGCAAAGCGGTGGACCTAACCAAATCTTATAACCTGGAACTTGCTAAACCCAACCCCTCCTCTAAGATCATGGTTGTCACGTAGGGAGAAATCACACTCAAATGAGAACGACCAGGTCACTAGCACACTTCATCAATATCCCCCTGACCTCCGCCCCTCAAGATCATGAGAACGGCAGAGAAACCAAATGCTTGCTCATAAACTGCAGGCCTGCAACCAAACATGTAACAGAAGTAGCAGGAGCCATCTTGACATTGACATTGCATTCACCACAGAAATATGGCTTAATGAATTGTCATACCCAATCATGGGCACTAGGTCTACTCGGATTTTAAATCATTAAGAAAGGCTGTGAGGGCTGCCATAGTCGAGGCATTGCCATCATTCAAAAGAACAACATCAACGTGTGGGTAACAGACACCTTCAACTACAACTCTTTTGAATGTTTCATCACCACCATAGGGATGAATGACCACACTAATATGATCTATCACCTACTCTACTACCCACCAGGACATGCACTCTCCTTTGGTGAACACCTTGAATATCTGATTACACACTTCTCACTCTTATGCACAAATAACATCAACCTAGGAGACCTCAACATTCACTAGAATGCTGAAATTCCCCTAGCTGACCTTAAAGGACGACTGAGATCACTACTTCCCCATCATCAGACAACCTCTCAACAACAGAATTCCACCCACTACGACTCAACAATGTCCTCCATCCTGGACAAGGTAGACCCCCCTTAAAATGAAAAAAATGGAAAACACACCCTTGAGATCCTTGTTTAATGAAGACCTAAACACTGAAAGAAGACAGCTTAGAGCAGCAGAAAGACTCTGGTGAACACATCCATCCACAGCCAACCTTGATCAACTGAGGGAGCAAAGAAAATATAAAAAATACACCATGAAAGAAAAAGCCATCTTCTTCTGCAATGGTCTAGACATGGCCAAAAACTGCCCCAAGGAGCTTTCTCAATATAATCAAACAACAAACACTAAAAAAAACTCAGACCTCCAATGAATGGTATGATACCTAGGCCAGCATCTTCAATGATGAAATGTGGAAGATTGAGCTCTCCCTTGAAGACCACAACAAGTTAACCAGTGAGAATCATTCTCCCAGAAAGGAAGATAGCAAACCCTCATCTCTCTCTATGGCCTTGCTATCAATGATCCCTCCACAAGGCAACAAATGGAGTAATTGAATCTAAGGGCACCTCACAACTCCTAGAGGCTGGGAGGTATCCAGCGCACTCGCAAAGGCGGACATTTCTGCTCTGCTGGCTATGTCCAAACCCTCCTCCCACTGGGCAGTACCCCTCCCAGCATCCTTGATAAACAACTCACCGTGCCCTATCCCTCCTCTGGACTAAGATTATAAAGAGCTTCCTGATGACTGAAGTGATGCCAGACTGTCTCACGCTCGAAAAAGTCATGCCACTGCTTAAAAAAACGGAGAAGATCCGCACTACAGACCTGTCTCTATTCTCCCCATCCTAGCCTAAACTCTAGATAGATGTTTTCTCTCACAACTAAACCAAGACATACAGCAGCATTCTCCTGGACCCTCGTCAATTAGGCTTTAGAAAAGCATGGAGCACGGAAACAGCTAAAGTGAACATAGTAGATGACCTAGAAAAATCTCTGGATGCATACCAATGCTGCCTACTCACACTACCAGACCTATCAGAGGCCTCCAACACTGTTGAGCACAATCTTCTCTCGGATTTCCTACAAAAAAGGATTGGTGCAGACGTGGGGGTCCTACACTGGTTGCACATCTTTTCTACATAACTGCCTACAACAAATAAAAATACAAATCTGACCTCTGATACAAGAGCAATTATCTGGGGTGTCTTCCAAGGATCTGTTCTCTTGTCCACATTGCCCACACTGTTAAGTAGATACATGGAGCCCCTCACCATCATTCTCAACCAAGAAAACATCCGCTTCCATCTATATTGAATTCTCTGTACTAAAGGACAAACACTGGCTAAATGCCTCCCTCAAAGCAAAACAATATTGGCTAACCTGCAGCCACCTACAACTCCATCAAGATAAGATAGAAATTATTCTCACATCAAAGACAGAGTGGTTGTTCATATGTAAGAATGGATGAAGTCCATAGATGCTCTGAGCTGCTCTAAGTCTAGAAGATTTCATCAAATCTCCAGGAATCACCCTGGACCCCAAACTCATCATGAAAGATTATCTAACGAACAGTGTTAAGATTTCCTTCCACAACCTGAAACTTCTAAACATAATTAAACCCTACCTGCCAGTGAATGATCTTACATCTGCCACCCAATCCCTGGTGCTACCCAGATTAGACTACCGGAAAGCCACCTTCACAGGCACGATAAAAGCCTTTCTTGCACCCCTCAGAACCACTCTCAATGAAGCAGCCAAAATGGTCACAGGAATCAAAAAATATGACCACATCTCCCCTGCCGTGAATAAATGAATTGGCTCCCAATGGAAGCTTGCTGCAACTTCAGAACTGCTTGTCTGACTCACAAAGCCCTTTACACTGGGAAGCCAGCCTACCTCACTTCTAAACTCAAAAAAGCAGACCAGCCAAGAAAACTAAGACGCTAACTAAGACGAAAAGAAACACGCTACTCCTCATTCACTCTAAGGCCGACAAACAAAAACCACAACTTTCTCTTTTTTGAGCAATGCCCCAAAAATCTGGAACTCCATTCCAGTACATATCAGGACAAACCCCTTCTTCTTGATCTTTAATAGACAGCTAAAGGATCTCCTCCTCATCTAGCATCTCAACGAGCAGGACATCCATCGCCCAAAAGACCTGTTCCCCTCCACTGTAATATTCTTGCTAGATCGTGCTCAAACTTTGTTTTGATTCAGTTGAGCTGCACTGATTATATGAGTTATCTGTCATGAACATGTACTGATGTAAACCACGCTGATATTCTCTGGTCTTGTCAGTACTAAATAAAACTCGCAAATAAAAATAAATACATTTCACCAAGGCCCAGCTCCTTCTCCAGCCTCATCACATTCTAATGTATGTAATCTAGTATGAACCAAACCGCACACATGGTGCAGTAATATGTAATATGTACAGATGTGAGATGATCTGTACACAATAACATGGGCCCCTCTACACTTCAGAGCTAAGTCTGTCTATTTCAGACCATAAAGTAGGGATTAATGATCCTCTCTGATTCATGGCCATTAAACAAATGTCTCAGCCTGCAAGTGATGCAATAAGCTTTCCAGAGCCATGTGAACGGCTCATTTATCGGCTTACTCCATCGCTAATGTTAACAACTGCAATAACTGATTGTGAAATAAGCTGAACTTCCTGCTTTGAAGGTAGCATTGTCTGCTTATTCCTTTTGTTTATTATGTTTGTCTTTTTGCGCATGCCAACGAGTTCCCGGAGTTTCCATCAGTAAATAAGTTAAATCACTGATACTAGCCAGGTTTAATTAAGTTTAATTTTGAACAATATTTGCATTGGCTCTCTTACTTATTAATATGACACTGGGAACTTTTCCCCTACAGTCTGTATGTTTTGGGTACTTTTGTATTCAAGCAGAATATAGGTCTGATTCACAAAGAAAAACGTACACTTGACTTCTGTGTAAGTGTACTGTTTTTTAGTCATTGAGAAATTCCTATTTGATAGAACGTTTATAACTGTGGAGATTCTGCAGTCAGGGCAGAGACCTGCGCACATCTATTATAGAACTATTACATTGGAGATTGTAAATATAAAAAAAATAGTAAACTTACACAAACGTTATGTTATCCTTTCTTGTATAGCGCACGGCTGCCCCAGCAAAGGGACAAACGTTTAAGTTTCCCTTTCTGAACTAGGCCCGAATCACTTCATTCTGTTGACGTTTCTAGGAGAAGGAAGTAGCCGTGCACTTTAAGGTTAAAGATCACAATACTTTATGTAAACGGTGTATATGGCATTCGCTGATAGAAATTACTAAACAATGTTTGAGTTGTTTTTTGCCAGGAGGCATCACTATCTATGTGTATGTCAATATAGCGATTTTTTTTACATCATTCTACAAAAATATCGAATCTAAAACATAGACAGGTACTAAATCATCAAGAAAATATATATACGAAAGAAAAGCCCCACTTTTCCTAACATTACGTAGATATAGCGTGATAAAACATATGCGGTAGTTTAAAAACGAACTTTCCCAGGATATTTAGTTAATTAAGCGGAGCGTTAACTTTATCAGGGCTACTTAAGATTGTGTGAAACCTGTAAGGAAGGACCACATTATGCAGGAAAGTTATCTAAGTTAAGTCCAAAAAATTGCAATTTATGTGTACATTCGGTGGCCAGAAACAATACTTTGGTTAAATCTGAAAACTTCATTAATGTGGAAGATTATTTGTGAAATGCAGCCAATCCATAATTATGTGGTAAATGCTGCAGCCATACAATTTTTATAATTTCCTGGCACCACCGTTTACTTTTTTATTTAATCATCAATTTGTTTAAGAACGGTAAACACAAGCTAAACCTTGTAATTCAAAAGAATGGCCATTGTTTGCTGTAGTTCAGACGAAGACAGGTTATTCAGGCTATTATTTCATTTTATTATACAATGCTGTAAAATTTTCTTTTCCCAGGTCAAGGGGTTAGGTTCCCAGGCGCATCGCGGGTAAGACAGTCCTTGCCACACTTTCAATGCCACAGCTTGAGGACCTTGCGTTCTCCCAGCACATGCGCGGTGCATATTCAAAATGGCGTTTCAAGTCCCCGCTCAGGCTCAAATACGAGCTATTAACAAAGTCAAAGAGAAACATATTAGAATACAAAAATAAATGAATGCACTGTATACCACTTATCCCTACTCTAACCCCATTACTTTATTTTAACCTTTGCCTTAATAGTTAAGCAGAAAGAACAAGTTTAGTACAAGCAGCAGCATAAGCATTAGCATGTGAGGTTTGAAGCGGCCATTTCTGGCACTAGTGCGCAGAAGCAAGGAGTTCTGACCAAAAGCAGAGGTACGTCACACCACGTAGATGTGGAGGACACATGCGCAGTAACTTTCCTGCATTTTCGGTGGCCATATTAAGACACTCTGGTTACTGTTAGTAAAAGCACATACGCAAGCTTCCCCAGCTTACCAAATGTGTTGTGAAATGCAAATATTAATGGAAAAAACATGTTGATTAATATGTTCTTTGTTATTTCAAGAGGCTGAATACAAGCAATTTTGTTTACGTGTGAAACCTTGCTCCATCAATTCTTTGATTGAAGTATGACCTGGCTGGGAGCATCCAGCATAAGAAGCAGGAACGTTTTGCTGAGTCATAAACTCTTATTTCGGATGATTTCAGAAGGTTCCCATCATGGCTTCAAAATCTTTGGATTAAACACTAAAATGTTGTTAATAAATTGTATAATTCAATTTATTTACTGAGGGCTAATGATTGGATTTGGAGATTCTACCACCTCTTACACAAGTTGGAGACATTCGTAAGGCACAACAAGTAAAAATGGTGGAGGATTTTCGCCATGTCAGTTGTCAGAGTTGAATGTCGTACATTTTGTGTACCTGTAGGAAATAATGCAGGGAGAGAATAAGACAAGACTCAAGATCACTCTGGAATAAGGGCTATGATAATCCTTTATAATAACCTTTTTCCCACTCCTCAATATAGAATCGTAAAATTGCATCAATTAAAGATTGTGATTTTGAGTCATATATCTACTTTTTATGTTTTTGGTTTCAACATTGTCTCTTCAAATAATTTACTTTGATCTTATTAATGTGGCAAACAGTTGTTTACAATGCACAATTTAATTTTGTTAATATTAGTTCAGTGAAGTAAGTACGTCTACAGTAAAGAGGATGGTCAACTATAACGTCAAACAGGTATTGGCTTTCTAATAGGTGTTTGAATATGGATAAGGCAGCAGCTCCAGGCTGTAGGACAAGCCTACACATTTATGATTTTATGGTAAGACCATGAGGTTTGCAAGTTAGTGAATAAAGATTAAAACAGGTGAAATAAGTCTCACATTTATTGAGAAAGAAACAAAGGCAAGGCAACTGACACAAGATTCCCTGACATTCTGAATGGACTTTGAGGGACATCTTTCACTTATATCTAAAGAAGGTGGAGTGGGAATGAAAATGGAAGAGAGGGAGGAAGAGGAATACAACACATTTCCCTTCCAATAGAAAGAAGAAGAATCTTGAAGTGCATGGAGCTGAACAGGGAAATACTGAACACAACATCATAGGTAACAGATAATACTTGGTAATGCAAAAATTAAAAGCTATAGAAGCCACTACATGTGGTGAACAATTGGATTCCTACTAGAACCTGATCAGTAAAATGTATCGTTAATTTACCAAACTAAGGAGTGAGATATTCTAGCACAGTTCCTCCTTCTGGTGGAAGTGTCTGAATGAGAACTCCTCCCCAAAGGAATCAAAATAGCAAGTCATCAGGCCTACCTATTGATACTCCTTCTCTACCCATTCACTAGAACCACTATGTTGCGTTTTACATGTTTTATCTTTAAAGCTTTTGAGAATAAATTGAACTTGTTTTAACAGCCAACAGGTTTATTGGCACATCACCCATTGGGACACACTCCAGTTCTGATTTTTCAGACCCCACTTGCTGTCATACTATGTGTTAGATCATTTTAGAAAAATAAAGTATCTTTATCTAAACTACACAAGACCAAAATGACAAAAATCCAACATAAACGGTCCAGAACATGATTTTAAAAGAGTTCTAGGGTATGCGTCAAAATAATCCACAGTTGCGTCACGTTTAGCCCAAAGTACCTGTAGATGTAACAAAAGTTCCAAATGGAAGTTGTAGCATTGAAAAATAATCGACATGTCACTCCTGAGACCCTCGGGAGGCGATGCGACAACCCCGCAGCACACAGCGGGCGTGTTACGACGGATCCGGTCTGTATGGAGAGGGAGGCGATACCTTGTATGGGTTCCGGTGCGCAGGTTAAGTAGGACGCGTCTTACACAGGTGCGATGCGACGATCTTTGGGACGGCTATGATCTCAGGTGCAGCGGTGATGCGCAGTGCAGCGTCGATCTTCTCCCCTTGATGCGATGGCTCTGCGATGATGTCCGCAGTGACGTGATGCGGTCCACAAGCAAGTGGTGCGGCAATCTCACCCAGCGTTCACAGGCCCTGTGACGATACTCGCAGCAACAGAAATCTTCCCGCACCGGGGCGATATGCTCCGCAAGTGAACGATGCGTCGGTTCTTGCAGCAGCAACAGGCGCTGCGACGATCTTTGCGGCAACGGGAATTTTCTGGCACTGTCGGCCATGCGCTCCGCAAGCTAGCGATGCGTGAAAATAGCAGATCTTCTTTTCTTCTTGTCCAGCTCCCCAAACAGCAGGCACAATTTCCAATGGCCCCACAATTGGATCAAGCACTCTAGTAAGGGCAGAACTCATACAACAGAGTTCAGGGGGGAGCTGGGGGTGAAGTCTTTTTGTTCCTGGGACTTATTAGCAGAAGATCTCTTCAAGCAAGGGGTCACAGCAACAGCAAAGTCCTTCCCCTCTCCTTGGCAGCAAAGCAACCGCAGGTCAGCCCACAAACCCACAGCAGGACAGTCTTTTGTTGTATATTAAATAAGCAGAATACCGGTAAATGTATAGATATCAGTGTAGCGGTTTATTACAGCAGATGACAGAAGTAATCCTCCTCCCAGCTGACCCAACTCACAACTGTCACAAGATAGAATCATTGGGAATAAGGCAAGAGCTTAGAACAACTTAACACTCTGGAACACCAAATGGGCAAGGACACAAAGGAAGGGCTAATGGCAATAAAGGTAAGATACATTACAACACATCTTATCCCTTTAAATAATACAACAAATAAATAAATAACAATAACATTAGAGATGAACACAAATGCTCATTGAAATAAAAAGGAAGTCAACTCAACACAAATAATCATTTAAATAAAAAGGAGGTCGACGAGCTCTAGGAATCCTAAGAACAGAAGAAGCTTCAACAGGTGGAGAAACTTCAACAGGTGAAGGAACGACCTGTTGGCACACATTAGAAGCATCACCACCACCCTCTTCCCTTGGAATAACAGAAGGGAGAGAAGACGTCTCTTCAAAAGTAGATAACATATAACCAGAAGTTGAAGGTGACTCAGAATCACTTATATCAGGTACCACAGAGTCATGTTCCAATTGGATGGAGTCAGAAAACGGATCAGACTTCTGAAACAAAGCTACATACTGAAGGTTCCATTTCTCACCATTTTCCAGTACCACATAATCAGGAAAAGAAAGCTCACTTTGTAAGGAACTCTAAACTTGCTTAATCCTTTACTTACCCTGCCTTGCTTAACCTTAACTAGATCACCACAAGAAACTTTCCGCAGAGTATCACTTGGTTGGATCACGCCATAAAAACCAAGGGTCTTATTCTTCAACCAAGAAGGATTCAATTTAGTACCTGGACACCTACCCCTCATCAATTCAAAAGGAGATTTATGATAGGGCTCCTGTGGAGTAGAGCGATATGCCCAGACCATGTCACACACTGCATCTTGAGAAAACCCACCTGAAGCCAAAGACATCTGAATAATCCCCTTGATAAGTCTGTTAGCCCTCTCACAAACTCCATTAGCCCGGGGATTACATAAAGAAGTTATGTGATGTGTAATACCACAATGAACCAAAAAATTATGCATGTCATGTGAAGTGAGTTGAGTACCATTGTCTGTAATCAATGTATGAGGACGCCCCTCCTCACAAAACAAGACAGATAAAAATGTTATTGTGGAATCAGTAGTTATGTCACGAACAAACCTTATAGTAAGCCACTTTGAAAAAAGATCAATAACAACAATAGCGAAACGCTGATCAACGGGCAACTCAGACATAGGACCAATAAAATCAAGACATATACTTTGCCAAGGTTGCTGTAGAACAAAAATCTCACCACAGGTGTGACTACCCGCTAATTTAAGTCTCTTTTCGCTATTCTTAAACCAGGAAACCAGAGGAACAAACTTATCTCCTCGCATCAAAATAACATCGTCAGAAAAAGACAACTCATCCAAGATTTTGATGTACGGACGAACAGAGGCAGGGACACAACTTTCACGTCGTACGCCTAACCTCACCATATCCATAACAGTCTTCAAAACAGTGTATTGAGACATTGCAGAAGACCAATCAACTTGAGTAAAAGCACCAACACCCAAAGCCAAAACATATTGTACAAATGCTATCGCAATATCATCTTGCAGTATTAACTCATTGTCTGTCTAGATTGAAAGTCTAGATAGACAATCCGCTTGAATGTTATGCCAACCCTGAATAAAAGAAATATCATACTGGTACTCCTGGAGTCTAGAGGCCAGCCTAGCAAGTCTAGGAGAACCTTTACCAGAACTACCAGGAGAAAGAACACTGATAAGAGGTGTGTGGTCCGTGACAAGCTTAAATCGAGTACCCCACAAATACGTCCTGAAATACTGTACTGCCCAAACAGCCGCTGATGCCTCTTTCTCAATAACAGAGTAGTTTTTTCTCAGAAAGAGACAAAGTACGCGAGGCAAATGCAACAGCTCTCTCACCCTCATCATATTTCTGCAAGAGGACAGACCCTAATCCTGTGGAACTGGCATCAAACATAAGAGTGGACAGACGCTTAACATCAAAAGGCGCCAACATTTTTAGATCACACAACTCTTGTTTGATATCATTAAAGCATTTGGTATGAGAGTCATTCCATACAAACTTCACCCCTTTCTTCAATAGCGATCTCAACACAACTGTCTTATCTGAAAAATTTCTTACAAATTTAGAATAAAACTCAATGAGACCCATAAAGGACCTAAGTTGATCTTTATCAACAGGGCAAGGTGCCAAACGTATCGCCTCAATCAGATTCTTCTTAGGTTTAACACCCTGTTCAGAAATTTCATACTCTAAATATACAATTTCCGGCACCAATAAAGAACATTTCTCCTTGCATAAGGTCAAACCCGCCTCCTCAATCCTAAACAGAACACTGCTCTGTCTATGCCTTTAAATAGTTCCGTTACCATGCGTTGAAAAATGCTGGCAGCTGATGTGAGACCAAATGGGAGGCGGGTAAACTGGAAGGTACCCTCAGTGGTAATAAAAGCCGTGAGACTCTTTGATTCATCATGAAGACGAATCTGGTGGTATGCACTTTTAAGATCAAGTTTAGTAAAAAAATTTGCCCCATTCAAAGTAGACACCAATTCTCCTATATTGGGAAGTGGAAAAGTATCCGCAATAACATTTTTGTTAAGGGACCTAAGGTCCACACAAGACCTAATTTTCCTATCCGATTTGCGTGAAATCATGACCGGAGATATCCAATTGGAAGCCTCAATGGGTTCTATGATCCCCCCTTGTAACATTTCATTTATCAGTTCTTTAACTTCGTCCCTAACAGTTAAAGGAACTCTGCGAAGCTTATACTGAATGGGAATAGCATTTTTTTTAACAACATTTTATGGACATAACCATCAAGACGTCCCAATTCATTTCTGAAAACACTCTCAAACTTATGCAAGATGTAGTTCAATGACTCTACATTTACTACCATAACTTGACACTCGGCTCTGGGATCCACTCTAATATGAAGGTCGTACTGATGAATCCATCCAAGAATTGGAGGCCCATCTAATGCTACATATACCTTCCCATTGATAGTTCTGCCTGAAAAAGAAATATTAGCATCAAAATATCCTAACATATCTATGTGTTCCCCTTGGAACCCAGTGGGGGCAATATCACATTGTAACAAGGAAACATCAGACAATTCCCTTTTAAATAAAGGTTCTGGAATTATTGTATACCTAGAGCCAGTGTCCACCATCAAAGTGACCACATGACCATTGATATTAAAATCGGCCTTAGGACGTATTTCCCTCTTTTCATTTATAAGGTTTACATCTGAAACAGACTCTTCCACCACCAAAATGTTGTCTTTAACACTGTGGATGTCAATGCAGTCGTCTTGTACGACAGCTATTTTTTGTTTACCCTTGAGGCGACACATTTTAGAAAAGTGCCCCACTTTTCCACACTTTAAACACTCCTTATTATTGGCAAAACAAAACCTTGCGTCAGAAGAGTGAGTATTGCTCCCACACCTTGAGCAAAATCGTGCATTAGGCTTTACATACTGTTTTTGTTTGTAAACAAACTTCCCTTTGCATTTTAGAACGGCAACAGACTCATCATCAAAACATTCTTGAGAAGTACAATCAGAAACAATAGAAACAGGAGTCGACTTATGCAACTCTTTCATGCATATTTCCGATTGTACCACTACTTTGTCAAGGTCAATGGCTGTTTTCAGAGAAGATTTTTTTGCTGCCC
Source organism: Lissotriton vulgaris (assembly GCF_964263255.1). NCBI lineage: Eukaryota > Metazoa > Chordata > Amphibia > Caudata > Salamandridae > Lissotriton > Lissotriton vulgaris. Next base: position 272,840,748 of record NC_141695.1, on the reverse strand, counting down.
ATAATCTCTCTTGGATCTTCTTGTTGTTGCACGGTACAATAAGTTGGTGTCTCACCATCTCATCAGCCATCGCCCCAAAGTTGCATTTAACAGATAATTCTCTAAGCCGTGCCACAAAATCATCAATTGACTCCTCTGCACGTTGTTTATGTGTATAAAACCTATAAAACCTAAATCGATTTTAAACCAAATTTTCATCTTTGGCAAATCTGATCTCCAAGCGAGACATAGCATCAGTATATTTATCAGGAGCTGATTGTGCAGAGGAATGTAACTGTTGAGGTAAATATTTAAAAATGCTCTGTGCCTCTTTTCCCAAAGCGCTTAATAACAACGCCTTTTTACGCTTAGCAGGGCACTGCTGGCCATCCAAAGCATCCAGATAGTTATTGAACATAACTATCCAATCTTCCCATTGAATCGGCGGAGTGCCTGGCTCAGATAAAAACGGTGGAGGCAGGGCTACATTTATTTGCTTTGCCATATTGCCCAGAAGGAAAGTTACACACATATAAATAATTATATAAAACAAACAAATATGGTAAAAGGTAAATGGCACCAAAAGGCTCTACACAGTGCACCAAACGAATACCCACTGTATGCAGACTGTCAAAACAGCACCCACAAAGAAAAACAAAACTAAGTCACCGTTAAATGCAGGCACTCCAACAGTAAACTTGATGCTGAAATACTCGACACGTAATGTTCACGGGGAGAATCCACGTAGAAAGAAAACACAGGAATCCAAAATGGCCGCACGTTTTACATGGTGACGTCTTAGCGCAGGTGACGCAGGCAAAACAGCAGCGTTGCTAAGATACCACGATGCGTAGTTAAGCTTCACGAGAGTACCTCTGATGACACTCTCGCAACTCCGCTCGAGACAGTGTCGTTAGAAGTGACGTCGACTGCACTTTGCCAAAGAATGGGGAAAACTGCCCAAAACAGCAAAAATCCACCGGAACCTGCACAGCGTAACAAGGGTAGCACGAAACGGGAACCACTGCACGCCGGACCCGTCTTTTGAGAGAGAGAAACTTCACTGCATCCAATTCCGCTAAAACGCCGGATCCTCGAATCAGGTCAGCTACTCAAAACGTTGCCAAATGTTGTATATTAAATAAGCAGAATACTTTATTACAGCAGATGACAGAAGTAATCCTCCTCCCAGCTGACCCAACTTGCAACTGTCACTAGATAGAATCATTGGGAATAAGGCAAGAGCTTAGAACAACTTAACACTCTGGAACACCAAATGGGAAAGGACACAAAGGAAGGGCTAATGGCAATAAAGGTAAGATACATTACAACATCCTTCCTCTTCAGTCTTCCAGCTTTCTCCTTGGCAGAGGTTCCTTCTTGATTCCAGGATGATCTGAAGTTCAGTGGTCTGGGGTCCTATACTTATACCGCAAAAAGTCTTTGTTCCCTTTGTGCAGGAGGGCTCTGAGCCCGGTTTCAACCAGTTTTGGAGCACACTGTTTACATGATTCCTTCTTTCCTTTCACAGTGCAGAGCAGAAACATCAGACGCCCCACAGGAGGTGAAACCAGCATTGTGGAGGGAAAGCACAGCCCTGGAGCACTTTGTTGACATGATTCCTTCTCTCCTTTCACAGTACAGGGCAGAGACATTGGACGCACCACAGGGGGTGGAGCCAGCACTGTGGGGGGCAGGCACAGTCCTGTTCAGGTCCCAGGTGCAACTCCTCTCTCCCATCTAGATGCAGATCTCTCTATTCACCACTGGGCAGACTCATTCTGTCTCCTGGAATCCCCCAGCCCTGTCACTCACAAATCAGACAGTCAATTCACAAACAGCCAAAGGCACACAGCAAGGTCAGACAAGAAAGCAGCCACTTTCTAAAAGTGCCGCTTGCAAACACCTGATTTAAAAACCATCCTTCCTAAAAAATGTGTTATTAAATTCTGAGTTCAGGAATACCAGAATTCAATTTTCCATCTTGCTCCTATGGGAGGATATGCAGGTAAACATTGTACACAGTATTTCCCATTATAGCCTATAGGCAAGATAGCCCTCTCAATAGTGAAAAACGAAAATGGCTGTAATTCGCTACCAGGGCATGTCACATATACTAGTACATGCTCCACCTTTCATATACACCGTACCCTGCCCAGGGGGGTACCTAGGGCCTTCTATAGGGGTGTCCAATGTGCACAGAAAGGGAAGGGTTAGTCCTAGCCAGTGTGGACACTGGTCAGGACAGCATGGAAGTTAGCAACTTCACACTGGGACTGCGGTGGCAGGCCTGAGACAGCATTTTATGGCTACTTATGTGGGCGGCACAATCAGTGCTGCAGGCCCACTAGTTGACTTAGAATCACCAGCCCTGGCACACTCAGTGCACTTTACTAGGGACTTCCTGGTAACACAAATATGTCAATAATGGATAACCAATCACAATATCAATTTACCTAGAGAGCATATCCATTTTAGCACTGATCAGCAGTGGTAAAGTGCCCATAGTAATACTGCCAACAACCACGGATCAGGAAAAATAAAGAAGGAAGTTTGGGGATAACCCTGCAAAAAGGTCCATTTCCAAAACCATGTTTTGTTGTTATTTTGGTGGAATCAATTCCTTTTGTCAACAGCGTAATTTTTTATTGCAAATGGTTGCACCTCATTTAAGCTACGACTTTTGATTCTGGTTTCATCTACTTGAGTGATACCAATGGTGAGATTCTGGTAAGACAACTAGGCATGGTATGATTAGACCCAGCATCTTCATTAGTGTGTTGACAATCGGTTTACCAGCATTAGCTCATTGAATAGACTCTTGCCCCCTTAACATTGGACACAGTCAATCTCACGTGTTGAGTTCCACAAGGATCCTCACACAACCTCAGCCTGTTCAATGTCTACATGACCCCACTCACCATCATCATATACACCCAAGAATCATCATCAGATCATATGCTGACAGCACCCAGCTTATATTCTCCCTATCTGACAAGACCGCAAACACCCACAGCAACTTCTCCATCTACATTACCAAAGTTGCTAGATGGATGAAAACCAACTGCCTCAATCTTAACACAGGCGAGATGGAAGTAGTATTTTTTGGGGAGAAAAATACTCTCTGCGACTCCACCTGGTGGCCTGCTAAACTTAGACCAACACTCCTTCGGGCATCCCATTCAAAGAACCTTGTAAAGATAATCTACAACTCATTCACCATAACCAGCCAAGTGAACGCAGTCTCCATCTCCAGCTTCAATACACTCAAGATGTTAAAAAAGATCATTAATTGGCTCCACAGCAATACTTCCAGAACCATCACCCAAACCCTATTCACCTTTAACTGACCACAAGAATCCAGACCATACAAAACTGAGCACCCAGGCTCACAATAAACCTACCACCCAGTATTCACATCACCTCACACCTTAGAGCTCAAGTAGCTCTGAAGCTGCAATCAAACACTCTTCAAACTACTCGCACATACATTAAAAGCCTTACACAATTTTGACCCCTCCACAAACTTCCACAAACCTACCAGACATTTCTCATAGCTCAGTTGTTTTGCCACTTGCACACACCTTCCACTTATAAAGAAACAGCTCTGTAAGTTGTGGCTTTTCCTACCTCGCTCCTAAATGCTGGGATGATGGGCCCCTTCACATCAGAGCCTCTTCAGTTCTTGAAGTCTACAATAACTTGAAGACGTGGCTCTTCACATAGCCAAGACACTTAATTGACCCATACAGGTCCTGCACCAGTACTAGGATACCCTCCTGGATGAGTTGTGTGCGATACAAATACACATCCCATATCATAAAGCAGGGTCTTCACATGAAGAATGGCTAAATTCATTACACATTTTCTCAACATAATTGCTGAAACAGTCATCGATAGCATGGATTAATCTAATAGTATTCTAACTAGTATGGTATTTTCTACTGCAATTCTTGACAGTAGGAACACATTCCAACCTGAAATTGTATCTTGTGGGCCTAAAATCCATTTTGCTATATTGATATGACTAAGAATAATATTTTGTGAGAGGTTTATTCTGGCAATCCCCAAAGATAGAATTTGAAATGGTTTATGACCCAGAAACAGGCTAAGACTTTGTTGGACCTGGCCCTTTTTACAGGGTTATCCCAAACGTTTTGCCTTCCTCCTGTATTTCTTCTGACCTGTGTATGTTGGCTGTATGACTATGGTCACTTTGCCTCTGCTGATCAGTGCTAAAAAGCATGTGCTGTCTCCTGTCACTTGGTATTATTGGTCTACACCTATTTGGCATTTTTATTTTACCTGTAAGTCCCTTGTACATTGGTTGCCCATTTACCCAAGGCCTCTTAATGTGATGCTACTTGTGGGCATTAGGCACTACTTGTGCCCCCCACAGAAGTAGCCTTTCAAACCTGCCTCAAGCCTCTGCCACTGCTGGGCCTGAGTGCACAGTTTGCTGCCACAGTGACTTGGCATTTCAAGTTACTCAACAAGTCCCTACTACGCAAACTGCAGACGATTCCGAATACCACCGCCAGACTCGTGCTCGGCATCCCCTAACATGAGCACATCAGCCAAAACCTACAGAACCTCCACTGGCTCCCCGTTGAGATGAGAGTCACTTTCAAGATGCTCACCCACGCCTAAAAATACCTACACTACACAGGATCCCAATACCTCAACCAAAGAAGAGAGTTGGGTTCGGCCAGGCTTAGGTGCATACCCTAGCCAACCAGAGACCTAATTTCTAACACACTACTTTTTCCACTATAGAGTACTTATATTCAGCATCTCTGAGGGGCCTAAGAGGAAAAAGAATATTATTTCTGGTCCTTCAACACTGTAAGATAAGGTAGCCCAAGGCCTTTGCTGCTGGCATTAGCGGCTGGTAGGGTTTTAACGTTGATTTTGAAAATGCATATGTTGGGGGCATTAATAATGGCATTCTTTATTGAAATTGTTATGGTGCTCTGTAGACCATTCACATGGGGGCCTTCTGTGTACAGGAATCTTAGTGGGTGAACTAAGGCCCTCATGTATGAGGAATTTGCTTAGAACAGCGCCACAAATCTTCTTGCTGATCTACGCCATTGTGGGAAAGGGCAGGAAAGCACTGTATTTATAAAATATGGTGCTTATTTTTCTTTTACCTCTGTGCTGGCGCACAATTTGCTGCTCAGCACCAACAAAGACCGACCCCCTTGCTCCATAGTGCAAGAGAGTCTCTGTTGTTGTCAGGATTGGTTTTGTGCAGGAAGAAGCACTTTTACTGCACAAAACATTCTAAAGAGGCATTTTCCTCTTTCTGTGAGTTCTGTGGAATGAAGCGCACATGGAAAGAGGAATAAAACGAGCAGAAATACAAATATTTCTCCTTGTTAAGTCTGCGCTGGGGAGGAATAAGGTTTTAGCGCTGCCCCAGGTTTACGTGTGTTGCATGGGAAACCCTACCACAATGCCCATGGAATGCCTCCTTGACAGAGAGTAAGGCAAGATAGCAACTTGTGAAGCTTTTTCCTGCTCCATATCTATGAGGCCATGCAAAGTCATGTAGTCTGGCTTTCCATCGCCTCAAAAATATGATTCAGAGGCTTTTTCCACCGGAACGTCTGCTGGTACAATCCTCTCATGAATAAGCGCTTAAGTCTACAAAGGTTCTGACATGTTTGTGCATATACTGTGATTAACCCAAAAATGATTTTAGTTGATTCTTGTTTGAAGGAGGTGGTGCATTCATTGCGCATCAACTAGACTCAGTTTTTTCTTAACCGCTTCACTTGAAATGTTGTTTTCAAGAAACTCAACAAATGTCACACCCATTTTATATATTTTCTCTGTTAATGGTAAATACTGCTTATTGAGGCTAAACAATACTTCTGTTACTTTGTTTCAGAAATGTGGTTTCTGGTTGGCAGAGTTATGCACCAAACAGTATCACAGTGAAAACGCCACAAAAGGACTTTACACTAGGTTAGAATAATAGGTAAATATTTTCTGAACAGAACAAGACCAACATGACAAACATCCAGCAAGAAGGGGCCGAAGATTTGGTTCTTAAAACAACGTGAAGCAACAAAACCCACCAGAGGGCTTAATGTTTTTTGAATTAGGTACTGCATGTCCCAGCGTGCCTCACGACAACCTCACTGTGAAGGCACACCGGAGGCCAATTAATAAATGCACGCAGAGGGACGATGCAGAATGTCAGTGAAAGGCTGCTCACGCCCGGCCTCTGAAGACGAAGCACAAATGCTTCAGAAACGCGTCAGGCCACAGAACTTTTAATGAGGATGTGAAGCCATCTGCTTGTGAAATAAAAAGGCTGTTACCTACCTGATGTGGAGTGCGTCCTCTTATCTGGGCAAACAACAAAGGAGATGTTGTCACGGCGGTTCCAGGCCGTGGAGTTGACTGCACCGCCCTTGAAAATACAACTGGGTCCGTACGAAAGACATTATACCTTTCGGTAAGGCACAACAGAGAGACTTAATTAAGCAGATGAAATCATATCCGGGCTCAATGGGGGGCCGAAGATTTGGTTCTTAAAACAACGTGAAGCAACAAAACCCACCAGAGGGCTTAATGTTTTTTGAATTAGGTACTGCATGTCCCAGCGTGCCTCACGACAAACTCACTGTGAAGGCACACCGGAGGCCAATTAATAAATGCACGCAGAGGGACGATGCAGAATGTCAGTGAAAGGCTGCTCACGCCCGGCCTCTGAAGACGAAGCACAAATGCTTCAGAATCGCGTCAGGCCACAGAACTTTTAATGAGGATGTGAAGCCATCTGCTTGTGAAATAAAAAGGCTGTTACCTACCTGATGTGGAGTGCGTCCTCGTATCTGGGCAAACTACGAAGGAGATATATATATTTTTTCAGTGAATATATATATATATATATATATATATATTACCTACTGGCGGTCGCCAGTAGGTATATATAGTTAGGATTTTTTCCCTATGGCATTTCTGAAAATTCTATGTCTAATAACTTTGGCGTTTGTGGACGGAATCGGCTGAAATTTTCAGGAAAATGGCACATTTTGTTTCTGAGCAGCTCCTGGAAATTTGGGGGGGGTCGTCAAGGGGGGGCCGAGAAAAAAGGGGGGTCCCAAAACGCGTTTTTCCCATGTTAATTTCCATAGGGCGGTTGGACTCACTTTTAGCCCGAACGGCTGAATGGATTTTCACGAAACTTGGCAAAATTGTAGGGACTGTTAGCCCGATGTGCCTTTGCTAGGTCTGAATATATGTGCTTCAGTGGATTTTGAGAAATTAACGTTTAAATCAAGATATATATCTGTAACAGCGCTCCGGGCAGCGATCCGGTTAGCGAACTTTTCGCGTATCGGAACTTTGCGATGCGAAGCTGATTGGCCCTCCGGTGTCTGTCAACATTCTAAACAGTCAGGAGCGGCCGCCATCTTGTCTCTCGGTAGGATCGAGAGACAAGAGGAGGCCAAAACAAAGGGGGAAATTACCATAAGGGGGCATAGTAGATCCTCGTTGACCCCCTAGGTTTTATGTGGAGGTTTTAAAAGGGCCTAGGAGGGTCCAAAAAAAAAAAAATATATTTTTTTTTTTTGCGTGGTAAGCGCCAAGTTCGCAAACCGGAAAGCGTTCTGGGCAGCGTACTTTAAGGATAAAAGAATGATAGACTTTTCTAATACTGTATGTTAATTATTTGTTGTTTTTGTTCGTTTTTTTATTTATTTATTTATTTTGATTTAAAAAAAAATTATTTATTATTTTCATAGTTCATTAAAACTTCCAGCATTATATCATCTGGTATCTCGTCAAACATGGATGTTTCTGTCTCTTGTAAGGTTTGAATAAATTGTTCGTCAAAAGATTGATCCATAAAATTTTCATCCACATTTTCTTCAGTTACAATGTCTTCGGATGTAATCTCGAAGGAAACATTAGTTTTTTCTTGCTCCCCTTCCATTTTTTTGCTGTAAATTGCATAAAAAAATAATTATATTAGAAGAGTTAGGGCACTGTTGGGTTTAAGTTCAGACATGTAGTTCTGTTTTTTTAACAGTGAAGTTAAAGTAAGTAAATTTATAATTATAGCAGAGAAGTGTAAGTCAATCAATAAATGTAACAGAGGAGGTTATCTGTATCTATAACTATAGCAGGGGGACAGTAAATAATTATCAATAAACGTTTTTACAAATTAATTTAAAGTGCCACTTACAAATTATCAAATAACTTTACAGGGAGGTGAAAAGGCTCTTGAAATGTAGTTCAGGAAGTAGTAGTGAAAATGGCTGTGTTTCCTTCTCTTCCTTTATATATATTCAGGTATATAACCAATCAAATGTCAGGTAATAAAAATTGTAAATGAAAGTAAAGTTTTCATTGGTTGTCAATTCCAATATTTTAGATGTGTTTTGTGAAGTAATTTACCTCAGGGTATTTAGATAGGTCTACAGGCTAAATGGCTAAATGAAATTTCAATCAAATTTGTGAGAATGAAAGGGATTGTTATGTAGTATGAGCTAATCTATATTTGGTGAGAGTGTCTCTAGTCGTTTTTCTGCTAATTACTTTCCCACCTTTTTTTAGGACCGCTTTCTGGAAAGCGGCCCGGTTAGCGAACCTTAAGCGTCACGGGAGTCCACCATTTTGTGTTTCGGTCGCATTAAGATACAAGATGGAGGGCAAATAATGTTCAGAATGTGTAGAAGGGGGCACGGTAGACTTATCTTGACCCCCTAGGTTTTCTGAGGGTGGCTGAGGAGGCTTAAATGTGCGGAAAAAAAACATTTTTTAAAAAAATTCCGCGAGGTTAGCTTTCGGTTAGCGAACCGGGGAGCGTATTTTGTGGAAAATTAGTGAAAAAAGTTAGAAAAAAATAATAATTGTGAGTGATTAGATGAAGGGTAGCTCTGAGAAGAGCTTTTGGGTTTATGGTACATTTAGGTACTTATAAGTAGGTACCAATGCACATTCTTAAATTCAGAATGAAAATTCTGTTGCCCTCATCTGAGAAGTGAACTCCATCTCCTCTGTAGATATCTTGCATGTAGTAACGCAAGTTATTGTTGTACAGGGAGCCCATTCCATGGTCTCTCATGAAAGCTGAAACAGATTTGTTTACATGCTTCCTCGACTTTTCAATTTGTGGACAAAATTGGTTGGACCACCTCCATTTCTGTGTTTGGCATATATTGGAATATACCAAGGCAGTTTGAGGAAAAAGTGCCATTAATTGCTCAAAGGTGTCCTTTAAAAGCATTTCCTGACCTACCCCTGTCAAAGTGCCCAAATCATTACCTCCACAGTGCACAATTAACAGGTGAGGTTTTGGCAAATGCATAAAGGTTTTCACCAACGGTATCAATTGGTGACATTTTAATCCTCTTTGGCCCAACCACTTAATTTCCACATCTTGTAAATTGACGTTGTGTAAATTTCTGCTCTCAGCATACCTTTGAGCCCAGTGGATGTAACTATGTCCAACAATCCAGACGTTAAACATGGTGGGAGAAGGTTGCGCTGCAGTCAGATGAAGTGTGGTAATGAAAGGGCAGTTGAAACAGTAGGAGTTTGTAAAGAAAAAAAACTGTGGATTTCCAATGCTAATGATTCATTAGCAGTGATTGGTGTATTTCCATTTCTGAAAACAGAAAGTTAGGGTGCATGGATGTGTTCTTTGAAAGATGTAATTTGAATGGTCAAGGAAGAAACTTTTAATGAAAGATTGCACTGGATACGCAGGTGTACTGAGAGTTCAGAGTTCAATTGAAACATTGTTGTGTGAATTTGCAAACATGAGAGGTCTTCCAGGAGGTCGTTGCTATGGAAAAAAGGCAGAGAGGGCAGAGGGGGGAAGGGTTTTGATTTGAAAAAAGTGAGGGAAGAGTTATGATTGGCTAATATGAGAGATATGTGAAATGAATATCTGTATTTCTGTGCTTTCAATAGCTGCAGACTCTGGAGTGCATCCTTTTTCTTCTGCTGAAGACAATTTGGTGTATTTCTGAGACTGTTTTCAAAACTCAAAAAGTATTTGCTAAGGTGAGAAAAGTTTTATTTATTTTAGATAGAGAATAGTTTGAATTAAGGAGAAAATGATGAAGAAAGCTGTGTTTTTAAACTGTGGCTTTGTCTGTAGTGATATAGAAATAGATTTTGTTACTTTGAGAAATTGTAATTGCATATTCGGTGTACCATTCTGGCATGCAGTAACACAAGTTATTGTTGTATATGAAGCCCATTCCATGGTCTCTTATGTAAGCTGAAACAGATATGTTGTTTTTAAAAACCATTTTTGAAATCAATTACATTTCTGGATATGTACTGCTAGAGCTTCATAGGTTGTTTTGGGTCATATTTATAAGGCATTTGAGTGTCTTTGATGTTATTTTTCCTTTTTAAATGGAAAGCATTCCTCATGGGGCAAGTGTCTTGTAAATACGCTCCCACCTGCGCTTGGCAAATTTAGATTTTGATTATGGGAGTTACATAGCCATGTTAATAATGTCGAAAAAATGGTGCTAGGGCATTCCAGAAAACGCTTTCATGTGTCTCAAGGACATTTTCAGTCATTTCCTCTTGAATGCAGGTATACAATTGATTTATATGCTGTGTTTAAAATCGATTCTTTTCTATGATGTTATTTTTTCCTTTTTAAATGGAAAGCGTTTCTCATGGGGCCCTGAGCAGTTCTTAGCCATGTTATTTAATGGGAAGTGGATAACATGGCTAAGAGCATTTGCTGGATAATGCATGAATATCGCTGACTTTTCAGCGATATTCATGCATTGCGGCCGTTTTTTTTCGCATTTGCGATAAACCTTGCTAAGGAGAAAATGATGAAGAAAGCTGTGTTTTTAAACTGTGGCTTTGTCTGTAGTGATATAGAAATAGATTTTGTTACTTTGAGAAATTGTAATTGCATATTCGGTGTAGCATTCTGGCATGCAGTAACACAAGTTATTGTTGTATATGAAGCCCATTCCATGGTCTCTTATGTAAGCTGAAACAGATATGTTGTTTTTAAAAACCATTTTTGAAATCAATTACATTTCTGGATATGTACTGCTAGAGCTTCATAGGTTGTTTTGGGTCATATTTATAAGGCATTTGAGTGTAATTGATGTTATTTTTTTCCTTTTTAAATGGAAAGCATTCCTCATGGGGCAAGTGTCTTGTAAATACGTTGCCACCTGCGCTTGGGAAATTTAGATTTTGATTATGGGAGTTACCTAGCCATGTTAATAATGTCCAAAAAATGGTGCTAGGGCATTCCAGAAAACGCTTTCATGTGTCTCAAGGATATTTTCAGTCATTTCCTCTTGAATGCAGGTATACAATTGATTTATATGTTGTGTTTAAAAACGATTCTTTTCTATAATGTTATTTTTTCCTTTTTAAATGGAAAGCGTTCCTCATGGGGCCATGAGCAGTTCTTAGCCATGTTATCCAATGGGAGGTGGATAACATGGCTAAAAGCATATGCTGGATAATGCATGAATATCGCTGACTTTTCAGCAATATTGATGCATTGCGGCCGCTTCTTATCGCATTTGCGAGCAGTTCTTAGCCATGTTATCCAATGAGAGGTGGATAACATGGCTAAGAGCATTTGCTGGATAATGCATGAATATCGCTGACTTTTCAGCGTTATTCATGCATTGCGGCCGTTTTTTATCGCATTTGCGATAAACCTTGCTAATAGCAAGGTTTATCTGCGATAAAAATCGCCGATGTGCGGCGATAATTTTTGTCTCTAAAGAAGTTATCGCTAGTGGTTGGTAATATACCCCCGCGTTTTTGGTTGCAGGAATCGGGAGGCGGGAGAGTAGCACTGAAATCAGAACTCTGACGCCTGAATCGGGAGGGTTGGTATGTGTGGATTCTCTACAGCTGGGGCTAGGTGATAGCCTGGGACCGGCCTGGCATCTAAAATGGCTACTGTGCACGACAAAATTGTGGCATTGTAAAAAAGACAAGATGGCGCAGACAATGTTTATCAATAAGGATTCATTTATAACGAAATATTTTATCGCACTGACAAATTGGTTGTCAACACTTCCTGATTTCCTTCGAATCGAACGTTAACAGACGTGCCGCAGCAAAGAAAAAAAAAAAGCTCACGCAGAGCCGCTGGAACACATGTATCAACATATATGAGCCTTCTCAGCCACCCTCAGAAAATATAAGGGATTAGGATACGTCTCCCGCACCCCCTTAAACTTAGTAATTTAATTAAAACGAAGCACAAAATGGTGTCCCGCACCCCCTTATACCTATTCCCGTTTCGCCAGCAGTTTGCGGCCCAGTTCGGTGTTCGGAAAGCGCTTCTACCGTGAAAAATATATATTTTTTATTTTCCCCACGGGACCCTTTAAAAACCCCAACAACATTCCTAGGGGGTCAAGAGGGGTATACCTTGCCCCCTTTCATTAATTTCCCCTTCGTTTTTCACTTCTTCTTCTCTCTCGATCCTACCGAGAGATAAGATGGCGGCCGCTCCGGTCTGTTTAGAATGTTGACAGACACCGGGGAGGCAATCAGCTTCGCATCGCAAAGTTCCGTTTCGCAGGTGGGAGCGTATTTATAAGAAACTTGCACCATGAAGAACGCTTTCCATTTAAAAAGGAAAAATAACATTATAGACACTCATATGCCTTATAAATATGACCCAAAGCAACCTATAAAGCTCTAGCAGTACATATCCAGAAATGTAATTGATTTCAAAAAATCGTTTATAAACACAGCACATAAATCAATTGTATACCTGCATTCAAGAGGAAATGACTGAAAATGTGCTTGTGATGCAGTGCTGGTGCAAAAGATTTTCTATGTTAAATAATAAGTAGGGCGTTAAGTTTTTGATGACTGTTATTCATTTACTGTTTGGTAATAGTGGTTAATAACATTTTTTACTATATTTTTCCACAGATTCAACTGCAGATCTTTTTTAAATTTGAAAAATGCCTACGAAAAATAGAATTAGAAAGGCTAGAAAACGTCAAAGACAGCAGGATGATGTTTTATTGCAGCAGTCCTCTTCCCCAAATACTTATCAAAACACCAAGAAAGCTCCGGGTAAGAGCACAAAATCATTCTTAAAAAATATTTTTAGTAAAAAAAGTATTTTTCGCCAAAATGTTTCAGTTCAGAAAAAGAAGAGTAATTTAAATGGAAAGGAAAGACCCATCAAAAATGTTATTGGTAGAGGAAGAGATAACTCTGTGCATGATAGTAGAAGGAAACAACAGTTTAGGGACATTCGAAAACGAATGTTCCGTAACAAGATAATAGTTAATTTATTAAGAAATATTAAAAAAGGCCAACAGAAAGCGGCATTTTATAAGAAGAAGAAAAATGTAGAGAAAATTATTGATCATGCTTTTGAAATTAAGCGAAAGTTGTTTATTTTGGTAATCAATAGAATTAGGAAACTAAGCAAGGTAATTTCTGATTTCAAAACAAACAGTAGATGGAAGAGAGTAGTAAATCGTAGTAACTTTTGTGAAGTTTTTTCCGGAGAATGGATGCATAGTTCAAGTTCTGAGGCATTTTTTAATGAGGAGAGTTATTTTCAGGATAATGATTTGATGTTTGCAGTTGACACCAGTGGTCGAGCTTATGAAGTGAAGGATGGTTGTCCAGTTGAAAAGGAAAAACTTGTGACAACAGAGACAGAAGAGGTGCTAAGTGATGAGGTTTTAGGAAGACGTCCTAAGGGTCCTGTGTACATTTGGAAGTGTAGTTCTATTTGCAGTGTGCGACAGGTTTCCATCAATTTGCTTTGTGATTTTATACGGACATTTAATAAGAAAAGTTTGAAGCAGAAAATGAAGTTGTTGCAAAATTTAGATCCTTGCAGAGTGAGACAAATGACAGGTTTGCGTGGTCATTCACTGGCTTGTCTTTCCAGGAGAGTATGCCAGAGTGTTTTTCATCATTTCAGGATGCTAGCAGTGCATCATAATAAAGTGAGAAAATTAGTGAGAATGTTGTATTATGCTAAGAGTCCAGCAATTATGCTTAAACAATTATGTGCTGCTCTTTTGCATGGTTCTGAAATAGATGTGAAGAATATTTGTGAAGAAATTGAGTTTTGTTACTTTAGTAGTAAAGATGAGAATGTTCAAATTGACCCTGAAGTAGAGGTTAATGTTGAAGATAATGTACAGGTTTCCAGTACAGATAATTTTCAGAAGGAAATTGCCACTTTTCAGATGAAATCAAGTGAGAGACCTAATTTCACTTGTGTATGTTGTCGACTCACTGATTATAAGAATCAGACTAAAGTAGTGGATTTATATGCAAAAAGTGAAAGGGAAAATAATAGTGAATGGAAGGATTTTGCCACATACTTGATGGTAGAAAATTATTTTGATTTAGGATCGGATCAACGTGTGTGTACTTATTGTTGTAATAAATTAAACCAAAACCAGATGCCTGCTAGGGCAGTTCATAATAATCTGGAATTGGTTGAGATTCCTTCTGAATTGAAGGATTTAAATACTTATGAATGTATTTTGATTCAAAGTATCCATCCCTTTCAGGCTATTGTAAGAATGGAGCCAAAGACAGGGAAGTTGCCTCCAGCAGATTTACAGAGAGGATTAAAGGGAAGAGTTGTTTATTTGCCTCTAGATTTGAACAAAAACATTAACACAATTGGAATAGAAAAAGTGGAAGAGGAACCTCTGGTTATCTTAGTTAATGGGGTTCCGACAAAGAATAAGAAAATATGGCAAGATTTAGTGGATGTTAGGAAAGTCAAAAAGGCAACAGTGTATTTGAAGACAAATAATAAGTACTATAAGAATGTATATGTTGCAGAAGAGGAAGTAAGTGATGAAGAGGATAGCGATTTGTGTGCTGGCCAAATTGAGAAAGTAGAAGCCTCTAAAAGTGAAGAAATATATGAACATTATAGTGTTCATCCTTTGCATTCCAAGGAAGTCATGGGGAATGCTATTGAGTTGTTTCAAATGAAACAAGCTAAAGGGAGTCCCATTAGTGTTTGGGAGGAAAGTTTGGAAGCTCGGTGTTTCCCACAGCTATTTCCCACAGGTCGAGGAGGAAGATATGATGAGCGACCTCATCAAATTCCTGCGTCTGAATACCGGACTTTACGATTGTATGCAGACGATCCTAGGTTTCGTCAATGCATTCCCTATTTGTTTCATCTCCTGTTTGAAAGCGATCTGTCTGGACTGTCATATGCAGTGAACCACATCTTAAAAAGTGGTATACAGATGCGAAATATCTCGGCAAGGGACTTTATGCATAAAGTCAATGTCCAAGACAGTATTTTGGATTCTCACTTAATTAATCTCATGGCGTGTCAGCGTGGTACTAATGAGTACTGGTACCGTCGTCATGGTGATTTAAAATGTATGCTGAGGAACTTAGGAACTCCGACATGGTTCCTCACTCTGAGCTGTGCCGTGTATGGCTGGGAAGACTTACTTGAATTTCTACGAGAGGCAAATGGAAATATTGAAAACATTGAATTCAAGACACCTGGAGAACTGTGTTCTTTGGATCCTGTGAATGTATGCAGGTACTTCAATCATAGATTTGAAGCTATGATGTCTTTCATCACAAATAAGAAGAATCCACCTCTTGGAGAGGTGTTGGATTTCTTCTGGAGAAAGGAGTACCAAGCAAGAGGTGCTCCTCATATACATATGTTGTTGTGGATCAAGGATGCACCTAAATTTGGAACAGATCCGGATGACTTAGTGATGAATTTCATAGAACAGTATTCTACGTGTGCTGTTCCAAACGCAACGGAGAAGAAAAGCCTAAGAGAACAAGTTCTACGTTTCCAAAGCCATCGTTGTGGAAAGTACTGTCGTCGTAAATTCAGAAACAAGGACAAGTTCTACACCAAATGTCGTTTCAACTTTCCACGACCGGTGATTTCTAAAGGAAAAGTGAACAGTTTGATGTCTTCACTGCGACATAATGTGACGAGGAAATCACCCAAAAATACATACAATTTGAAAAGGAACGAAGAGTCCAAGTACATCAACGACTACAACCCAGTGATTTTGTCCATGTGGAATGCTAACATGGATATACAGTTTGTGGGTGACAACTGTATGGCTGTGGCTCGGTATGTGACATCTTACATCACCAAAAAAGAAAAGACAGAACTGAAGGATATGTGGGAGGACATTTCCCATGAAAAGAGCCTCAGCAAGAAGTTGTACAGTTTCAGTCTGAAGATGTTGTCGCATCGAGAAATCGGAGCTTACGAATGTTCAGATCGATTGTCTTCAGCAAGTCTCTATGCCAAATCCAGGAGTATTGTTTGGGCGAGTCTTGGTCTTGCTGCAACGCGAAATCGGGTTCTAAAACCTGTCCGGGAAATTGAATATTTGGCAGAAAAGGAACCAAACAGTACCGACATTTTGAAGACCAACATGTTGGATACATATTATCCAAATCGAAGCAGTCACCTTGAGAATGTTTGTCTATATGAGGTTCTACAAAATTATATATTCAAGAGGAACATCAAAGAAGATATTGAGAAAGGAGTGTATGCTGTAATTGGAAGTGAGGGATGCCTGGTCAAGCAAAGAAAATGCCAATTAGTAAACCATCGAAAATTGAGTGGCGAATCTCCAGAAAAAAAGGAGTTTTTCTATTTAGCACTTTTGCAACTTTTCAAGCCTTGGCGTGCAGAAGAGGAACTGCTTGGAGATTTCCTCTGTTACGAAGACTCTTTCACTGCTGCTAAGGAGACCATAGAATGTCCTGCTTTTCCCAAATATCAAGAAATGCTAACTTTGGAAATTGAGCAGGAAGCAACGATTGCAGCCGAGATTGCCAGAGACAGTTCTCAGGACAGTCAGAGTTCTGTTTCATTGAGTCAAGATCCACTTGGAGGACCTATTATCGAAAATGAAGCTGCCACTGCTATGAATGAAGTGGAAAGAGCCATGGCACATGCTCAGGAGGATTCAGTTAACTTAAAAGACTTGGAAAAACAACTCAACGTTGAGCAGAGGAAAATATATGATGAAGTTACGAAGCAAATTGAGCATGGATTAAGTCATGAGAAGAAAGAGTGCTCATGTACATCGTTGAAGCCTGTCCTACTGTATGTGAGTGGAGAAGCGGGAACTGGAAAAAGTTTCCTCATTAAAGCAATTTCATGCTATCTGCAGGAAAGGACTGAGTCATCGCTGTCTTGTGTTGTCACCGCTCCTACTGGACTTGCAGCACATAACATTAAAGGTATTACTTTGCATCGTCTACTGATGCTGCCGGTGGAGCATGACAACAAATTACAATATCACAAGTTATCTGGGGATGCTTGCTGTGAAGTTTCAAGAGTCTTGAGGAAAATGAAACTACTTATCATTGACGAAGTAAGCATGGTTTCCAATGTCATGCTTGCCTTTGTGCATTTGAGAATGCAAGAAGTACTTAAAACTGAATATGATGTGTTATTTGGTGGCAAACACATCATTGTTTTCGGAGATCTTCTGCAGCTGACACCAGTAAAAGGAGAACCTGTGTTCAAAATACTCACGCATGAAGATACCAGGAAGTGCCTAGGGAGCATTGGAAACGTCAATATATGGTTAAACTTCAATTATGCTGAACTGCATGAAAATATGCTTCAGGCAAAAGATGAAGATTACAAGAATATTCTACAAGATATTAGAATTGGAAAAGTGACCGAGCATGGAAAAGAAGCTTTGAATGCACGATTACTTTCAAATTTATATCCCGAACAAGAGATTGTGGCTGAGAATATTTTTCAGAAAATTACTGAGAAGAAATCCGGAATATGTTTGATGCCAACTCTTGCAGAATGTGCCATCTTCAACAACAAAATGTTGAATTTAGAAAAGCAAGAGATTGTGAAACTTGAAGCTATTGACAAAATAGAGCACATGGGATCAACAATTATTTTGTCAGAGAATTTGAAATCAAAATTGGATTCATTAGAGAAGACTATATCTAAAACAGCGGGTTTTGAAAAGACTTTGAATGTGTGTTTAAATTGTCGAATCATTTTGAGAAGAAATTTACATGTTGAAAGAGGTCTGGTAAATGGATCAATGGGTAATGTTGTTGATTTTGAGAAGTACAGAAATAGAGATGGAGTAGAATCTTTAAAAATTAAATTTGATGGCATTGAGGAAGTACAGCTAATTGGTCGTTGTTCTGCTAGGTTTTTGCTTGTTAAAGACTTATATGTTCGCCGTAAACAGTTTCCTGTTTGCTTGGCATATGCGGTAACAATTCATAAATCGCAAGGTTTAAGTGTAGACAGTGCATTAGTGAATATTGGCAGTTCTGTGTTCAAGGAGGGTATGGCATATGTGGCATTGTCACGAGTAAGAACTTTATCAGGATTGTACTTGATTGACTGTGATGTCACAAACATTTGTGCGGATCTAGATTGTGTTAAGGAATACAATAGGTTAAGAAGAGAGTATGCGCCACATTTGCCTCAATATCCTTTGTTTGAGAAACGTGTGGTAGGCCGCAAACGTAGAAATATCAGTAATAGTAGGGAGGTTGTTGCAAAAAGACTAAAAGTCAATGAACCGAAAATTGTTAGCAGAAAGAAAGTGGATTCTGTTGAAGATGTTGTCGGTTTTCAATTTGAAAACAGTTCTGGTGTCAACTGCTATGCAAATGTAGTGGTTAATGTTCTCTTTTCACTAGAGAGTTTAAAAGAACAGATTCTGTTGAATTCAGAACAAATTTTATGCTGTTTATTGAATTCTGTTTTCGAGAAATGTAGCAGTGATCGAACAAAAGTAGAAAGTGTGTCTGAAGTTCGTTATCTGTTAGATGAATGTTCAGGGCAAACAGACTTCTCTGAAAATAATCAGCAAGATTGTCAGGAGTTTTTAATGTATATACTTGATGTATTGCAAGATGACGGTGTAGATGTAGATCACCTGTTTGGGCTTTCTTATCAATGGCAGCATGACTGCGAGAATTGTAGGGTATCAAGTACTACTACTGTAGACTCAGAAAGATTTATATATTTAACTTTGCCAGACAGTAAATCAGTCTCCTTTAATAAGCTAGTAAAAGCAGCTGATCACAACATGGAGTGTAGCCAATGTAAATCTGAAATGATGTCAACATTATTTATACGTAGATATGGACAGTATGTCATTTTAATGATTCAACGATGTAGGCCTGATGGATCAAAATTGTCAACTTTAATAAAAAATGTTGTGGCTTCTCAGCTTTCAATATCAGGAAGGACTTTTGTAACTGTAGCAATTATCTTTCACGATGGTCCTTCAACAACATCAGGACATTATACAGCTTATTTAAAGTCTCGAAACGGCTGGTCATTCTGCAATGATTCCGTTGTAACTTTCAAAAAAAAATTGCCGTTTGACCTTAAAAATTCTTACCTGGTGTTTTTAAAACCAAAATTTTAATGAAAGAATTTCGGGATTTCCTGTGAAGAATTGCAAAAGGTTCATGAAGTAGAGGGAATGTAAGTCTGCAATGCTGTCTAGATTATTGGTCCAAAACTTTTAATTATAATGTCAATTTAAAAATCCAACTATATAAACCTGATGCAAGTAAGTCTGCTTCATAGTAAGCAGTATCAGTGTCATAGGAAAAGGAGAACATGAGTGACAAAGAAGGGTAAGATATTAGTAGTCCAGGATTGTAAAAATAATCTTAAATGTATTCTTTTTGAAATTGCGAAAATAGAAAATGTCGGGATTTGATTGGAAGAATTACAAGAGTAGCGAATCGCGGCAACATGATTTGGCCTAGTGGAAACATGTGATAGAATGAGAGAAGTCTTTTCTTCTATGTAACATATTTTTCGTATCGATGGAGGTTTTCTTTCAGAAAGTGGCGGGCTGAAAATATTTATAGCACAACAGAGTGAATGCTGTTCATAGGAGATCCTTCGACGTCATTGAAAGTAAGTTAATTTTAAGGAGTTTTGAAATCAGATTTCTTAGGTTGTATGGGTTTTTTAAACACAGTCATTTTGATTGTGTTTTTTTTTCCCCGCTGTTACATGATGAATACGTTCAAGTCACTGATTTAAGTGAAATTTGATACATTCTGAGAACAGCAAAAATAAACCATTTAACATGTATAATTAATGTTCTTCTGTTTGTACTTATGATATACATTTAGAAATGTGAGGTAGATATGGAAAAACTGAGTCTTCTGTAAGTGTCAATTTTAATGCTTATAGTGCTGTATTTCCGGGTACTGTTTTTTTAAAAAAAAGGAATAGGTCTCACCTCAAAGAAAGCTCTTCAAAGCACACATCTTATTTGCATCCTGAAACTATCATTTAAAATATTAGAGACAATTTTATGATGGCTTTACATCTTTTTTGCGCTGCTATTGCATCACTATTGTGAGACATCAGCAGTGCAAAAGAAGTACCATGTTCCAAAATAGGTCTCAGTTCATCAGCATGAAGATACTGTTTATTTAAAATATATATCTTTAGGATTGTGTAGGGGACGTAGAGAAGCAGAGGCTTCTGTAAATGTCAAAATTATTGAAAAAGTGTTTCTTCTTGAACCTTTTCCCTTTTCTTTTGTAATTTTTAAATACATGTAGTAATATTTTTGGAAATGTTTGTTTTCTCTTTTACAGATTGAAAGTATGAAAAAATATTTAAAAAAGGTAACAAGAATTATAAGGTAAATGTTTTCTACTCTTTTTACCCGCAATGCACTGCTGATGATGTCACTGACCATGTCATGAATGATGTAATAAGAGGACATGATTTACTTCATTGGTAGGCCTTCACATGCTTTATCTGCTCTGTATTCTTCAACAAGTGTAAAATTGATCTGTAACCCTGAGTAGGTCTCACCTTAAACAAACCTCACGAGACATCACACCTTATCGTCATCCTGAATTAATAAATAGATCTATTAAACACTATCTCTGATTTACTCTCTATAGCTGTCTTTCTTTTTACATTACTCTCTGTTTACTTCCCTTATACTAACTCTTCTTTTTTTTTTAAAAATATTTTTTTTGGTTCGCTTCAAGTTCGCGAACCGGGCAGCGAACTTGAAGCGAACCAAAAGAAATAGAGCTTGCTAGAGTGTTAAACATTCTAGCAATTTTATTTGAAAGGGGAGGTAGTTCTGAACATTTTTTGTTTTTTTTGTATTTTTAGAACAGTTTTATGTTTTTTTTGTGTTTTTCATGGAGGGGAAACAACAAAAAAACAGGCATCGAAAAGGGCTCAACAGGAGCAAAGAAAAAATTACTGCTTGGGTGGGTTAGGGCAGTTATGGTTTTCATACACCAAGTTTATTAAGTTTACGCTCATGTTGCCACATGAGAGCATAGCACCACAATGTATGCACGTTAACTTCATGTGCTTGAAGTTTGGCTGTATGTTTGGCACAGTTTCCTGTGCCTCTCTTACAGTCAAATTTATATTAGAAGTTGATTTGGCCACAGGAGTTGTCGGGGGATTATCTTGCAGATCCCTTAACTCTGCCCGGCTGTAATTTAATGGATGCCACCTGACCATATGGCGATGCATAGTATAGTTGCCCATACTATACTTTTTCTCTGTGCCTCGAGATAATCTTTTTTTGCAAATTAGGCAGGTGGCATATTTGGCATTAACCTTCTTCTCCCCTCGAGGAATTGAGAAAAATTGCCAAATGAAACTTGTTTTCCTTCCGGAAACACGGGGCAACTCCTGAATAAATTCAGATTCATCAGTGTCCTCTTCTTCTAAGTCGTCTTCTTCCTCCTCTCTGTTTGAGATGAATTGAGATGGTGGTCCTCTCTTGTCATGAGGAGGTTGAGGTGGTGGTGGGGGTCCACCAGCTGAAGCAAAGATAGAAGCCATTGTAATCAAAATGGAAAATGGTCTTTCTCTCACCAAGATGAATGTCAGAGTGAGGAAAGAAGAAGGGGTTTACGTGCTTTTGGAAAAGCAAAAGTTCGGAACCAATGAAAAGTGTTATTTTTAGGTCACATGACCTAGTCATACATCATTTGGAAACCAAAAGTGAAATGAACCAATGAAAACTTTGATAAACAAGTCACATGACTTGTTCCGCTCACGTTACGCGGTGCGCGCCGCGTCCCGCATTGTTTCCGGTTCGCGGTCCCGAGCACTTTCGGGAGCGCTAAAGCGACGAGTCACAGTTCCGCTAACGTAACGTTTACCGGTTCGCGTACTAGATCGCGGCATCAAGATGAGCTAACGGAAAGCTTCCCGGTTCGCTTACCGAAAGCGAAGAAAAAAAATATTTCAATTAAAATTATCAATAAACATGTATAATATATTTTGGGTTTTAAAGTAGTATACATTTTACAGCTACAGATGTTAGCTTTTAAAAAACCAATGAAATTCACAGAAAAAACCATAGGTTATAGTCCATATATAGTTAGGAATTTGCATTTACAAAACCTTGAAAATTCAATGAAAAAACCATTGGTTATAGAACATATATAGTTAGGAATTTGCATTTACAAAACCTTATTTTACTCGCATAAAACCATTGAAATTCCATATATAGTAAGATGCGCTAACTATATATCGCGCACCCGCAATCCACTGCTGATGATGTCACATATTACATCATTCATGACATGGTCAGTGACATCACTGATGACATCACTGATGACATCTCAAATGACATCACTGATGACATCATCCAGTGACTGTATGTTTCTGTAAAGTTAAAATATGTCTTACATATTGAAGAATGAGTGGATGTATAAGTGTGTGGATGAAGGAGTTAGTAGTTGCATGACCGACTGTATGAGTGAGTGATTAAATGTGTCTCACTGAGTGCATGGGTTAGTGACTAAACTGTCTTAATTTGTGCATCATTATATCTGTTGTTCTGTAAACTGCTGCATGCATCAGTAGCTATATGAGTAACGATATGGGTTATTGATTGGTTGCCCAAGTATTTGTATGGGAGAGTGAGTGTGTGTGTGTGGGTGTCTGGGAAGTGTGTGACTCTGTGCATAGATGTGTGACCAGTTGATTCACTAGATGTATAGGTTCAAAACTGCATGTGGAAACAGCTGTATGGGTGGATGACTGTGTGCATGAGTGTATTGGTGAGTGAATGGATATCTCAGTGCTACATGTCAAAGTAAGTACATATGTAAAACACAGTACATGTGAGAGTTCACATATATAAATTACTGTGTATAAGAGCCAGTGAATGTGTGAGTGGCTGCATGGATCATTGAAAACTTGTATCAGTGATTGTATAAGAGAGTAAATATGTGTTAGAATATGTTTGAATAAGTAAGGTGTGTATAACTGTATAGTTGAGCAAATGGAGGTGTGATTGATTCTTTGCATGACTGACTAGGTGTGTGAGTAACTCCATGGATGAGTGACAGTATGTGAGTGTCTGTTAACACTGAGTGTATCTAAGGTTATATTAGAGTCTGAAGAGGTTCATCGTATTATCACATGAATGATGTCATCAGTGATGTGATCAGTAATGTCAAATGAGATGTCATCAGTGATGTTTTCAGTGATATCATTTGAGATGTCATCAGTGATGTCAAATGAGATGTCATCAGTGATGTCATCAGTGATGTCATTTGAGATGTCATTTGAGATGTCATCAGTGATGTCATCAGTGATGTCATTTGAGATGTCATCAGTGATGTCATTTGAGATGTCATCAGTGATGTCATCAGTGATGTCACTGACCATGTCATGAATGATGTAATATGTGACATCATCAGCAGTGGATTGCGGGTGCGCGATATATAGTTAGCGCATCTAACTATATATGGAATTTCAATGGTTTTATGCGAGTAAAATAAGGTTTTGTAAATGCAAATTCCTAACTATATATGTTCTATAACCAATGGTTTTTTCATTGAATTTTCAAGGTTTTGTAAATGCAAATTCCTAACTATATATGGACTATAACCTATGGTTTTTTCTGTGAATATATATATATATATATATATATATATATATACATATATATATATATATATATATATATATATATTCACTGAAAAAACCATAGGTTATAGACCATATATAGTTAGGAATTAGCATTTACAAAACCTTAATTTACTCACACAAAAACATTGAAATTCGCATATATAGTTAGTTGCACTAACTATATATCGCGCACCTGCAATCCACTGCTGATCATGTCACATATTACATCATTCATGACATGGTCAGTGACATCACTGATGACATCACTGATGACATCTCAAATGACATCACTGATGACATCACTGATGACAACATCCAGTGACTGTATGTTTCTGTAAAGTTAAAATATGTCTTACATATTGAAGAATGAGTGGATGTATAAGTGTCTGGATGAAGGATTTAGTAGGTGCATGACTGACTGTATGAGTGAGTGATTAAATGTGTCTCAGTGAGTGCATGGGTTAGTGACTAAACTGTCTTAATTTGTGCATCATTATGTCTGTTGTTCTGTAAACTGCTGCATGTGTTGATCATTAGCTATATGAGTAATTATATGGGTTATTGATTGGTTGCCCAAGTATTTGTATGGGAGACTGAGTGTGTGTGTGGGTGGCTGGGAGGTGTATGACTCTGTGCATAGATGTGTGAGCAGTTGATTCACTAGATGTATGGGTTCAAAAGTGCATGTGGAAACAGCTGTATAGGCGGTTGACTGTGTGCATGAGTCTATTGGTGAGTGAATGGTTATCTCAGTGCTACATGTCAAAGTAAGTACATATGTAAAACACAGTACATGTGAGAGTTGACATATATAAATAACTGTGCATAAGAGCCAGTGAATGTGTGAGTGGCTGTATGGATCATTGTGAACTTGTATCAGGGATTGTATAAGAGAGTAAATATGTGTTAGTATATGTTTGAATAAGTAAGGTGTGTATAACTGTATAGTTGAGGAAATGGAGGTGTGATTGATTCTTTGCATGACTGACTAGGTGTGTGAGTAACTCCATGGATGAGTGACAGTCTGTGAGTGTCTGTTTACACTGAGTGTATCTAAGGTTATATTAGAGTCTGAAGAGGTTCATCGTATTATCACATGAATGATGTCATCAGTGATGTGATCAGTAATGTCAAATGAGATGTCATCAGTGATGTCATCAGTGATGTCATCAGTAAAGTCATTTGAGATGTCATTAGTGATGTCATCAGTGATGTCATCAATGATGTAATTTGAGATGTCATCAGTGATGTCATCAGTGATGTCACTGACCATGTCATGAATGATGTAATATGTGAACTGATCAGCAGTGGATTGCGGGTGCGCGATATATAGTTAGTGCAACTAACTATATATGCAAATTTCAATGGTTTTGTGTGAGTAAAATAAGGTTTTGTAAATGCTAATTCCTAACTATATATGGTCTATAACCTATGGTGTTTTCAGTGAATTTTCAAGGTTTTGTAAATGCTAATTCCTAACTATATAAGGTCTACAACCTATGTTTTTTTCAGTGATATATACCCGCTACCAGTGAAACAGACCTGAGTACCTCGTTGGAGTCAGATCCAGAAAGTGTCAGTTCCTTAGTCCTCACAGGAGAAGTGCCAAACCCGGCCCAGGAATTGGCTTATTTTCGTTTACAGCGCCTCAAATCGCTAAGGCCTCGGAAACAGTCACAAACAGAATGGAACAAAGGGAAATCCAAACAGAATACAAAACAAAAAGCCGAAGAAGAAAAGACAGGCGCTGGGGTTGGCGGAACAACAAAACAAACAAAGCCAAAATACAGAAAAAACAGGAAACAATAATGGATGACAAACTAATGGAAGTTTTGGACAACACTGTTATTAATCTGACCGATCTTGAACTGACAACCAGGGAAACGGAAATACTATCACTGGGATTAACATTCTGTACCTCAACTAACTTTGACTACACTCAAACCAGGATAGATCTGTTCCAATTTGTAAGGAAACTTAAATTGCAGAAACATTTTTTAAACAGTACTAACAAAAGTGCGGGCTCAGAGAACATAGGCCAAGGAATCGCTGAAACCCTGAGTATTGCGGACATGGCAGTACTAGGAGACATGAATGCCCTTGAATATGAGGAATCCCTTAGTCAAATGACACCAGGAGAAATAGCCAACTTAGCAGACTTAAGCACACATCAAACGGTACAAACGAAGTTTAAACCGAAATCCATATTTATGCCTGTACTGCTTAAGGATGGACTAGACCTTTTTTCGGAGAATGTCATCAAAGATTTGAAAGAACTTTCAATACTAAGCATGCGGCAATTCTGCATGAAAGATCACAACAAGAGAATGGAGTATAGTGCACTGATTGCCAAAATACAAAAGAGATCAGATATCGTTGTGCGGTGGTCTGATAAGGGTGGCAATGTGGTGCTATGGCCACTCAAAATGTACAATGACGAAGCAATGAAGCAATTGCTTGATCAAGAATGCTACTGCAAAGTGAGCCCAAACATCATAGTGGGTATACAGGAGAGGTATCACTGTGACTTATACAAATGGAGGAATCTGGGGCTAATAAGCAAAGCAGAATTAGCTTTTCTCAAGAATGACTATCCAACCACTCCCCAGCTATATCTCATACCAAAAGTTCATAAAAACCCAAAGGAGCCACCTGGGAGACCTATTATTTCTGCCATTGGCAGTCTGTTTGAAAACACCAGCACATTTGTAGATCATTTTCTCCAACCATTTGTTAAAGACCTTCCGGCTTATATACAGGAAAGTGGTGACTTTTTGAGGCAGATATATGATTTACAGTGGGAACAGGATTTTGTGTTCATGTCTCTGGATGTACAAGCTTTATACACGAGCATCAGACACACAGATGGGCTGCGGGCTTTGGAACACTATTTGAATAAACGTCCCATAGCATTGTACCAACACTCGTTGATGTTACTACAGATGGTGGAGTGGTGCCTAAATAATAACACCTTTTTATTTGATAAACTGCACTACAAACAACTGCAAGGTTCGGCAATGGGCACTTGCTTCTCCCCCAGCTATGCGAATTTGCATATGGGCTGGTGGGAGGAGCAGGTATTAGCCGTGAAACATGAGGTAGAAATGTCAGAAAATGTGGTACTATATAAGCGCTACATCGATGATATTTTCATCCTGTGGAGGGGTACCATTGAGAGTGCAGAAGCTTTCGCCAAAGACCTAAATGAAAACAGCCTGAATTTAAAATTTACTAGCACAACCAGTAAGGAAATGCTCCAATTTTTGGATATAGAAGTATATGTTCAAAATGACAGAATCCAGACTAGAACCTATAGGAAACCAACAGCGGGAAATGCAGTGCTTCATGCACAAAGTTTCCACCCTACTAAATTAAAGGAATCCATTCCCTATGCGGAATGCTTGCGTATGATACGCAATTGTAGCACAGAGGAAGGAGTCACCAAGGCCAAAAAAGACCTATTTGAAAGATTGAGTAAGAGAGGGTATAAACCACACACCCTCAAAAAAGCTGAGAGCAAATGTAAAACCAAAAATAGGAAGGATTTACTATTCACCAAAGATATGGAGACTAAAACTACTTCAACAACCGTGACTGGTAACCCCCCAAGAATGATAACTGGCTACAACATGTACCACAATCAGGTCAGAAAAATCCTGCAGAAACATTGGCCCCTGATCAGAAATGATCCTGTAATAGGACACCTGAATGGGAATAAACCTAGTATAACATTTAGGAAGGCCAAATCTATGTGTGACCAACTAGTGTGTAACTCCCCTACACTAAAAAAACCAGTCACTTGGCCCCCACCTCAGAAAGGCTTTAAAAAGTGCATGAAGTGCAAAGCCTGTAAACAAGGGCTTAACATGAGGGAGGTACAGGTACCATTCAGGAACAAACCCTACGCCATCAGGGGCGGCTACTCATGTAAAACGGAGTATGCCGTATATGTTCTGGTCTGCAGCTGTGGCAAACGCTATGTTGGGAGTACTATTCACCAGGCACACGTGAGAATTCTCCAACATTTGCGCGCCATCACAAACAACGATCAAACGTACCCTGTGGCCAGGCACATAAATACTATACATGATGGGAATATCAAACATATTTCCTACTATGTGATAGACAGTGTTCCAAAAAACCCCAGGGGAGGAAACCGCAGACTAGCCTTACGACGTCTTGAGTCAAGATACATAATCTTGTTAAATTCAAAAATCCCGTATGGATTGAACTCAGACGAAGCCATGACTGTCCACTTATGAATCCATAGTAGAGCCCTCTCCGACAATATAATCTCATTCCAGTTTTAACTCTGTACGTTTGAAACATACATTTAATTTTGAATTTTGAGGCACAATGTGAGCGATTATTTTGGTTATTACACTAGACACAATTTGACACAAATATAACCATATGATAAGGTAGCGACATCACATACAGTTGAATGTCAGGCACAGACACGACCATAACCGTTGATATGTATATGCACAGCATTAATTAAGTCCACTTGGAGATAATGTTATAGGTAGTATTACCTGTGAATCAGTATTAATATTTAAATTAATTTAACTGTGCACCAAAGTGAATCAACATGACTGGCAACAAAATTGCAACAATGCACAATGAAATGTAATTGTGTGAGATCTAGCGCGTGGTCATGGAAACTTTGGAAGGAACGCAAACCTGATTTAGAACGTAATTTTAATATTATCCTGCATCAATACATTGTTTATATAATTTTGCGTGGATTACGTTAATAATTGCAATATGTCAAAAGTCAGTATTAGGAATAATATGTAACCATATTGGTTTTGTCCTTAAAACTACAGACTCTTCTGTGTCTATGCTATTAGTGTGTTTAGCCATGACTCACTCGTTGCCATAACGACGAACAGCCTATCATGATGTATGGCTCTGCTCGTGATGTGTTAGCATGTAATGCATTATAAAAACGTATGCCAATTACAACAGAGTTAAGTGAGCAAGGCGGAGGCTTCCGCCGAAACGCGTCTGTGCAGCATGTCGGATTAAATCTTTCCTTGAGTCAAAGTCACGGTGTCAGTGCCTTCCTTTCATCAGAGGGAACTGGATTGGTAATCAATATATATATATATATATATATATATATATATATATATAACATTTCTATGGCAAAATGAAACCCCTCATTTTGTTCCTTTGCAAATTAAATGTTTTAAGTGTTAACACTTTATTCCAATCAAGATGACTTCAGGTGTGCCATACTTTTGTCATAAGTAAGACTGTTAGCGCTCTAGTTGTTCTTTAGAACACTCTGGGACATTCTGTCACTGGGCTATAGTTGGGCTACATCTGGCTGATACTTGGGCTACATTTGTTTTTTTTTGTCTCTGGTGGCCATCTTTGGGCTACATTGGGCTATATTGGGCTACATTGGGCTACATTTGGGCTCTAACATATATATAGCCCAATGTAGACCAATATATATTTTTCAAAGTTCATTTTCGTAAAAACCACTGGAGCATATATCTTGAGACATAGCAAAAGCAAATCGGGCTACCAGTCCCTACAATTTTGTCAAGTTTTGTGGAAATCCATTCAGCTGTTCGAGCTAAAAGTGAGCCCAACTGCCCTATGGAAAACTCGATGTTAAAAACACGTTTTGGGACCCCCCTTTTTTCTCGGCCCCCTCTTGACAAAACCCCCCCAAACTTTCAAGGGACTCTCAGAAACAAGATGTGCCATTTTCCTAAAAATTTCAGCCAATTCCGTCCATCAACGCCAAAGTTATTCAACATAGAATTTTCAGAAATCCCTATTCAAAAAAAGTCCGGACTATATATACCTACTGGCGACCGCCAGTAGGCAATATATATATACAGTGCACCGGTACGCGCACCAGGCACGCCACGCGAGGTTCGCACGCAAAGCTGATTGGCTCTCGGGTGTCTGTAAACATTCGAAACAGTCTGGAGCGGCCGCCATCTTGTGTCTCGGTAGGATCGAGACACGAGAGGTGGCCAAAACAAAGAGGGAAATGACCATAAGGGGGCAGAGTAGACCCCCCCTTGACCCCCTAGGTTTGATGTGGGGGCTATAAAAGGGCCCCGCGGGGGATTTAAAACATATATTTTTTTCGTTTTGCGCGGGGGAAGCGCCCGGTACGCGCACCGGGGAGCGGCCCTGGTAGCGTACTATAAGGGAAAAAGATGACAGAGTTTTTTAAAAAAGAAGCCTTTATTTAGAAATTGGAGGTAGTTCTTAAAAGAACTTTTTTTTTTCTTCTTTTTGTTGTTTTATATTTTTTTGTGTTTTTTGAACATTTTGTACTTTTTTGGGCTTTTCAAAACAGTTTTATATTTTTTTTGTATTTTTTTAGGGGGAGAAACAAAAAAAGGGAATTGAAACTGGCTCAACTGGAGCAAAAAAACAAAAAACCCAAAAAATTACTTATTTTTGGGGCACTTGTGATTATCACCTGCAAGGACGATGAGCTTTACGCTTTTTTCACCATAGGCGATAAGCTTGCCACATGCAGAACAAGTGATTTTAAAATCAGCAAATCTTGGCTGAATACAAGGCATCATCTCTGATGTTTCTGGTCCCGATGAAGTGGGTTGGTTTCTTTGGGAGGTGGTCCTTGACGACTGGGGGAGGTTACTGGCCAGTTCCCTGAGCTCTGCACGAGAGTAGTTGTTTGGGTGCTTTCGGGTCATATGACAAATCATGGTATAGTTACCAAATGAATATTTTTTGTTTGGGTTGCCCCGTGAAAGTTCTTCATTGCAGATTAGGCAAGTTACCTTGGCCGCATTCACTTTTTTTTTGCCCTCTGGGATTGAAAAAACTCCCATACAATGTGTGGCTTGGGTTTGTATGGGGTATTTTCTTCAGGCAGCCATCTTCTCCTCCCCTCCTCCTCTTCCTCTTCCTCCTCCTCCTCTTCTTGACCACCAATATAATTTGGAGCTGGTCCTGTTGGTGGTGGTGGTGGTGGTGGTGGGGCAGATGCACCAGCTGCTGCTGCTACTGAAGCCATTATTAAGATCAAAAAGGTACAGAGATGTACAAACAGGTCTTCCTCAGTCAAAGGACAAAGTCAGAATAAGGAAAAAAGGTGGGGTCTTTCATCATTTGGAAAAAAAATGTCCTGAACCAATGAGAAGTGTTATTTTCAGGTCACAAGACCAGGGGCTTCATCATTATGAAACTAAAACTGTTATGAACCAATGAAAAGTGTTACTTTCAGTTCATCTGACCCGACGCGCTTACGCTACGCGCCCCCGGGCGCGCCCGGGGGCGCTCCGGGTCACGTAGCGTAAGCGCGTCGGATGTTTACGTTGCGCGATCGTATTCGCTCGAATACTTCCGGGTGCGCTTACGCCGTGCGTATCACGCGGACGCGGCTACGCGATACTTCACGATCATGTTTTTGTTTGCGATACTGGCGCTTACGGGACGCTCCCCGGAGCGCGCCCGGGGGCGCTTTATAAAAGTACGCTTTTCGGGGCGCTCCCCGGGAAGCGCACCGGGAGCGCTCCAAAGCAAAAAATAAAAAAAAAAATTGGGAAAAATTGTAGGGACTGGTAGCCCTATTCTTAAGTGGTTTTTATGAAAATTAACTTTGAAAAAATATATATTGTGCTAAATTGGGCTATATATATGCCAAAATGTAGCCCAAATGTAGCCCCATGTAGCCCAATGTAGCCCAAAGATGGCCACCAGAGACCAAAAAATCCAAATGTAGCCCAAATATCAGCTAGATGTAGCCCAACTGTAGCCCAATGACAGAATGTACCAGAGTGTTCTAAAGAACAACTAGAGTGCTAACAGTCTTATTTATAAAGTGAGACTTATAGTTAGGAATTAGAATTTAAAAAACGTTTGAAATTCACCGAAAAAAACATAGGTTTCACACCAGTTATAGTTAGGAATTAGCATTTAAAAAACCAATGAAATTCACTGAAAAAACCATAGGTTTCACACCAGTTATAGTTAGGAATTAGAATTTAAAAAACCTATTAAATTCACTAAAAAAAACATAGGTTTCACACCAGTTATAGTTAGCTGGAAATTTTACTGACATAAAACCAATGAAATTCCACGTTATAGTTAGTTGGACTCACTATAACTTGCGCGCCTGCAATGCACTGCTGATGACGTCACATATTACATCACTCATGACATGGTCAGTGACATCACTCATGACATCACTGATGATACCATCCTTGTGACAGACTGATAGACCTCCTTTCAGTGTAATGTAACCATTGAAACACATATTCAAACAATAGAAACTAACATTTTCAAAAAAAATGGAGATACCCATACCAGTTACAAAAACCAATTCAGTAATTCCACCATCTATATACACATCCACTCATACACCAACAGTTTTATATAGTCACTCATACATATTCTCACTCATCATATATATTGATACACATATACATCCTGTTACACACCGACAGTCTTACAAAAGTTACTCACACACATACTCACACATGCAAATAAACTATTGAACATCCATTTATTTGCATATACAGCTATACATATATTAGCACATTACTTCTAAGGAAACTTACACATACTTACTCTCTTAAACAATCACTTATAGAAACACATACTTATTTAAAAAGGAACTCTTTCAATCTCTCACTCTCACATATACTGACTTATATACATCAATGCTCATATATACAAGATTAAAACATATGTAGTTACTCATAAAGACACTAGTGAGACAGGCATTCACTCACTAACACACACATATACACACTCATCCACCCATACAGTCCTGCACATATGCTGTCTTCAAAACACATACAAACAGTGAGTCAGTCACCAACCCATGCAGCCACTTATACACAAAGTGAAACACTGATACATATATTTAAATATTTAAAAATTACTCGTTAATATATGTATTCATTAAGATACACTTAATAAGGCAGTTAACCAATCAATTCTTTTAAAAAAAAACATCCATTTACACACTTATTTAACAATTTATTCTTCAATCGTCCTTTACAAATACATATATAAAACATATTTATTTTTCATAAAGACACACATTCACTGGATGGTGTCATGAGTGATGTCATGAGTGATGTCACTGACCATGTCATGAGTGATGTAATATGTGACGTCATCAGCAGTGCATTGCAGGCGCGCAAGTTATAGTGAGTCCAACAAACTATAACGTGGAATTTCATTGGTTTTATGTCAGTAAAATTTCCAGCTAACTATAACTGGTGTGAAACCTATGGTTTTTTTTGTGAATATATATATATATATATATATATATATATATATATATATATATATATATATATATATATATATATATATATATATATATATATATATATATATATGTACACAAATTTCAAAGGTTCCCAGAAAGGATTAAATGCGCACTCAGATCGTGTGATCAAGAGACCGGTGGGTCTCGAAACGCGTAGCGATTATTGAAGAATAAACTTGGTGTTATCTACCCTTGCTCTGAGTGCGCATTTAATCCTTTCCGGGAACCTTTGAAATTTGCTTTAGGGTCCTGCCGGCATATGCGCCACCTGACTACGGGAACTGTTCAAGAAGGATCCCTCGTGGATTAATGATGTATATATATATATATATATATATATATATATATATATATATATATATATATATATATATATATATATATATAACTAATATATTTAAATTACTCCAATGAAATTCACACAACTTGACTCGTGAGCAAGGGAGACTATCCCGAAACGCGTTAAGTTAATCTGTTGCCGATTTTGCTGAAATAAATATCTGGATGCACACTGGGCTCGTGTTTTTCATACCTGGAGGAAAAGCGTGTGGAAGTACGAAATAATATATATATATATATATATATATATGAGGTACGTTCAGTTCTCAGCAGATGTAGCGCAGCGCAGTAAGCCGCAACGACAAGCAGGAACAGGCGAGACCCAGAAGTGGTGCAATACGATTTTTATTTAAAGTTTAGCCCAGCACCCATCCGCCATGACGCATTTCGTGTAGAGATACCCTTGTTCACATGACAACGTCACGAGGGATGACCACCCCTTTTAAAGTGCAAGTAGTGCCATCACACGTAATAGAAAGTGAAAACATACTCAACTTTCCAAACCTACAAACATTTGTAGAATTACTGCATAAATGCAAGTATGCACAAAAATAAATACTGTTTGTCAAATGGAATTCAAACATTAAACACATGGCATTGGCTAATGAATAAAACTTCATAATGTACACAAAATTTAAAAGCCAATAAATAATTATAAATAATTATAATACCATTAAAATTCTCTTAGAAGGTACTTGTTTTTGTATATTCTTCAAGTATATAATGATGAATAATAAGTACACAACACTTTTATGTAACGGACCAAAATGTCATGGTTACCCTTAAAGTGCAAACTTGATCAGAGGTTATACTGCCCAAGTGCGCTAATATGTAATAAATTCCACAGTCATCAATTGTTTGTGCAAAGTACGCAATAATCCATGCATCTACATGTAGATGGCTAAAAAATGCTACAGTAAAGTGAAAAGTGCATAAGAAAAGATAAATCATTATTCTTAAATAATGTTGTAAAGATAGGTCAAAAAACGAGGTTCCAGGGTTCATAATATTTACATGGCTGATGGAGTTCTGGTTGATAGTTGGTATTACAGGACATAACCATACTCAATGTTCAGATGTTATAGGTAAGTATAGCAATCCTCTCCCATATTGAGACCCTGAGGTGCTTTAGTGTCGAGAGATATTATATAGCCTGTCTCCAACTTTCTTAGTAAAGCCTCTCTATCGCCACCTCTTCTTTGGGGGGGATGCAGTCTATAACAAAGTATTTCAAGGTAGAGGCATCTTTCCCATGCATTAACTCAAAATGCCTAGCTACAGGATATGCAGGATCAGCATGTGCTATTGCACGCAGATGTTGTAAGATCCGCTTATGGACCTGCGGTCTTGTGCTGCCTACATATCTGAGCCCACATGGGCATTCCAAAACATAGACCGCAAACTCTGTTTTGCAGTTTAGTTTTTGTTTGATTTTAATGGGGGTAGGAGATAAAGGTGTAATTACCTCACACTTGCTCACCCCATGTTTACATGCCTTACACGTGGAACATCATAAGAATCCCTTGCTGTTATCTAACCATGTGGATGTGAATGCTTCTGGGCTACAGGATACCAAACTATCCTTCATAGATCGAGCCTTGCGGTATGTGATACTAGGGTATTTGGGCATAGTGGCACCCAGTATAGGATCATTCGAAATCAATGACCAATTTTCCTTAATGATTTTTTGAATCATCCTATGGTGGTTACTGAACCCGATAATCAATCTAGTTTCCTCTTCCGGTCCACTAGTAGAAACCACAGGTTGATTGGAATCTCCTAAGCCTAGGAGTTCTAGCCTGTTCAGTTTGTTGGCCCTAGCAATGGCATTATCTACAATGGCTGGTTTATAGCCACGTTGAAGGAACCGTTCCCTACATTGTAACTGAGCCACAAGACATTGCTCCTCACTGCTGCAGATCCTTCTGACACGCAGCATCTCCCCATAGGGGATGCTGCGTATCAGATGTGCAGGATGATGGCTATCCGCATGCAGCAGTGTGTTCCCAGCCGTGGGTTTACGGTACAGTTTAGTTTGGAGAGTATCTCCCTGAACGTATATTTCAACATCCAGGAATATGACTGATTGAGCACTGATAGTGCTGGTGAGCTGGATATTGAGATTATTGTTGTTAATCGTGTGTATAAAATCTCTCACCTCAGTCTCAGTCCTATCACAAACAAAAAACAAATCATCAATGTATCTAGACCAGAGTTTCACCTTTGTATTCATGATGACAGAATGTTCCCCCATCAGGACATGCTCCTCCCAGTACCCCATGTGCAAACAGGCGTAACTGGGAGAGAAGCAGGCCCCCATAGCTACTCCTCTGGTCTGAAGAAACAATTGTTTGGCAAACAAAAAGATGTTATTCTCTAAGCACATTGAAATCATTTCTATCAGCATTTGCGAATGTTCGTTGAAACCAACTTCCCTTTTCCCCAGGAAGTGTCTGATAGCTTTCAGTCCATCTTGATGGAATATGCTGGTGTAAAGCGAGGTGACATCCATAGACACCAGCATGTAGGTCGAGTTCCATCTGAAATCAATGAGCTTTTTAATGAGATCTGTTGTATCTAGGACAAAAGAGGGCAAACTTCTCACTTGATCTTGTAAAAAGAAGTCAATGTATTTACTCACATTCTCCAATAGACTGTTACATGCAGAGATAATAGGTCTGCCTGGTGGTTGATCATAGTTCTTATGGACCTTGGGGATGAAATAAATCACCGGAGTGACAGGATGTTCATTTTTCAAAAATTTATACTCCTCCATGGTCAGCAACCCTTTACTGCGCCAGGCAGACAATTTACTGTATATTGCATTTTTCGCTGCAACCGCATCCTGCATGGTTATACGTTTATAACAGTCCTTATCATTCAATTGTTTGTGAGCTTCCTCAAAATACATTTTCCGTGGCCACAATACCACATTGCCCCCCTTGTCTGATTGTCTAATGACTAGATGTTTGTTTGCCTTTAGTTTCTTGATTAACTTGTGGTATTCTACATCCTTATGATTGTACCGTTTCTTAGAATGTGAGATTGTCATTTGTAGATCCTTCAATTGGGAATTCACATGTTCATGGAAAATGTCAACATTGTCCTTAGCCATAAGCGGACAAAACTTCGATTTCGGTTTGAATGGAGTCTGACAAATCCTAGGAAGAGGTTCACCTCCCAGTGCATTTTGACTTTCAGTTGAGGCTAGATCTTCTTCCTCTTGTAGTGATAGCAGTTCTTGGGTTAACGCAGCTCCTAAAACCACTGTTTCTTCCGAACCAGAATTTACTGTGAGGTCTGAGATTGACCCTTCGGTGGCCCTAGTGTTATTGGGGGCAGTTCCCATGCGATTAGCAAAATGTTTGCGTAGTTTAAGTTTACGCGTGAATTTGAACATATCAATTCTGGTTGTGGCATAGTCAAAGTCTCCTCGGGGGCTGTATGAAAGTCCCAAGGATAGGATTGATGTTTCTTTGGGCGTTAGTTCAATATCGGTCAGGTTGATTACCGAATGCGTATTGCTATCAGAAATGGAAGTCAAATTTACTGCTGTGGTTGAGGTGCTGGCGTTTTGTTCCATTGCCATCTGGATCTCGGCTTCCTTTGCTTTCCTCCGGTTGGTACGGCGTTTGTGGCTTTTGCGCCTCTCGGTGCGTTTCCTGTTTGCACGCTTGCGCCGGCAGCTGCTGTCCCAGACCGCAAGGTTGATTTGCGGTCCTGTTGTACTACTTCCATTTTTTCCCCCGGGGTATACTTGCGAAACCCCGACCTCAGTTGTCTTCTTGCTTCATTGTCAGACTCGCTTTCTGGCTGTGAGCTGTCCCCCGAAACAGAAGACACCTCTGTTTGTCCTGTAGTAGCTTTTGTGCTTTGGTTGGTATTCGCGATATTTTCAGGGATATTACGACGCTGTTTGATATTATCATATTTCTTTGCGAACGTAAATATCTGTCCATTTTCATAATCTAATCTATCGCGCTGAAACTTATACGCCTTTCTTTTTTTGATGATGTCCTCCTCACGTTTAAGGCGTGCATTCATTTCCTCTCTGTATTTTGTAATGTCCGGAGAGGGAGGAAATTTATCAATCTCAGCATTAAGTTGCGTAATTTCATCTAGCAGCTTAAGCCTGTCACTTTCGGCGTATTGAATCAGTATACTCATGAGGCGTTTGGAGTTGTCTAAGTTGCATTGCGCCCAATCTGCCATCATTTGTGGGTCTGGTTTTTCGTTGGATGGTGCAAGTAGGATGCGCAGACCACGCAGCACACGTCCCACTTTCAAATAGCCAGTTAACAATGTGTGCTCCCACCATTTTGACTGTTCGCTCTTGCTGCACTTTTCTAATTTCCTAAACAACTCCTTAATACCATCCAATTTATCTGGCACAGTGCTAGAACCAGTAGCCGGAACGGGCCCCCCAGCCGGGGGATCCGTGAACATTCCCCTGGACGCCTCGACACGCCCTCTTAACGTGTCCGCGGACATGGTGCGTAGCAATGGGCAACAAATGTAAATGTGCACTACAAGTTCGAACTCCTACCAGCAATGCTCCTCGGAGTCGCTCTTGTGTCCTCCACTCAGGGTTTCCCGCAGTTAGTTCGGCTGTGCTCACTGGTACTCGAACGTTGAGCTCCGGATCCCTGACCAGCCACCGCCGTTCTGGTATTCCGAAGCCACTTCCGGTCTTTCCACTGTAAGCCGCCAAACAATTCTGCTGTTCCTGGGGCGTGGCGGCATCTCCTTGCAGAGATTTTTGAAAAGTTTCAAAGAAACGTAGCTCCTTGCCGCAACTTGCCCAGTCTGTGGAGGGGTCTCGCCAAAGCCAAGGGAAGCAATCCCGGATTTAAAGATGAGGTACGTTCAGTTCTCAGCAGATGTAGCGCAGCGCAGTAAGCCGCAACGACAAGCAGGAACAGGCGAGACCCAGAAGTGGTGCAATACGATTTTTATTTAAAGTTTAGCCCAGCACCAGTCCGCCATGACGTGTTTCGGGTAGAGATACCATTGTTCACATGACAACGTCACGAGGGATGACCACCCCTTTTAAAGTGCAAGTAGTGCCATCACACGTAATAGAAAGTGAAAACATACTCAACTTTCCAAACCTACAAACATTTGTAGAATTACATATATATATATAACTAATATATTTGAATTACTCCAATAAAATCCACACAACTTGACTCGTGAGCAAGGGAGACTATCCCAAAACGCGTTGAGTTAATCTGTTGCCGATTTTGCTGAAATAAATCTTTGGATGCACACTGGGCTCGTGTTTTTCATACCTGGAGGAAAAGCGTGTGGAAGTACGAAATAATATATATATATATATATATATATATATATATATATATATATATAATATTCCCACAAAGGCCCAAGCATTTCTGGAGGCACTCGATGCTGTTAGAAACCAAGGTTTGTTAATTCACTGCAACCAGCATTAACATTCCGGAAGTAAAATCACAGTGCCGATGCCTTTCGCGTTTCGAGGTCAAAGTCATTAGGCAAAACCAGTACGCTGTTTAAGTATTGTCCCCGCCCTTAGTGGGTGTTGCTCAGTGCTCGGTGCATGCTGGTATATGAAGTACACACCCTCAGTGGGTTCCATCAAACTTCTTTGGCAGCATTCTTCAATACCCTTTGTAGGGTTCCGGGCGTTTGCTGGTCTATTGCGCCTTAACAGCATTGCCACGTCGATCGCGAATAGTTCTCACCGTGGACTCTTAATTTTCAGATGGTGCATCCCAGCGCAGCAGAACTACCATATTCAACTGGGGTACCGCATTATCTTCTGGGCCGCAGGTTATATCAAGCATGGCCAGGGACTTCCTGATCAGAGAACAAAACAGAGGATGATGAGTCCGGTGCAACAGGGTACTGCAAGCCTCTTGTTCGACTTTAGAGGCAACAGAATCTGGGGAAATCACTTGTGCTGCTGACATAGCCCCTTCCGAGCCTGAAACACCTTCTATTTCCCCTTCTCCAATTACCTGGGCATCAGAAAAAGGGACAAAACTAAGAACTTGCTCACTTTCCTCGGTCAGAACCCTTTCCTGGATTCGCTGATCATATGGAATCGGGAGGGGTAGTTTTTTCAGATGTGACACATGGATCCAGTGTCGCTTGCTGTTCACCTTTACCGCCGTCTACTTGGTCAACAAGATTTGAAATGGTTCAGACCAACGGGGATCCAAGCTGGATTTTCCCTGGTAATTACGGACTAGAACCCACTGTCCTGGCTCCAAGCGATGTCCGGGACCCTCCGGCATGGGCTGCAAAACTGCTGAGACCTGTTGATGAATGAAATGGAGATCTTTAGTCAAAGCATAAAGATATTCTGTCAACATAGGATACTCTATATCAGGAAACGTTCTGGGTCTCGGGATGTCCCAAACATTAGCAGGGCACCCAAAAATGACCTCAAAAGGAGATAAGCCAGAACGGGAATGTGGAGGAACCCATATTGACATTAATGCCAGTGGCAGAGCATCTGACCACTTCAATCCGGTACTTTCGTGAATTTTTGCTAATTTGAGCTTCAGTATTCCATTATACTTCTCCACCAACCCAGCGGACTGGGGGTGTTGAGCCGCATGGAAAATCTGTTTAATCTACAGTCCATTACAAATGTGAAGGATGAATTCTGCATTAAAGTGTCCCCCGTTATCACTCCAGATCACCGAGGCAATCCATGGCGTGGGAAGTATTCCTTTGCCGTTTCCAAAGCAGTATTTTCCTTGATCGGGTAGGGTTCCACCCATTTACTGAAAGCACACAGCACAACCAGGACATATTCAAATTATTTACATGCTCCAGCTGGATATAATCCATTTGGAGCACCTCAAAAGGCAAAGATGGTGGTGCAAAGTTTCCACTCAGAACAGGCTCCCTGCCCCCAGGATTATGTTGTAAGCAAACCATGCAATATTGCACCAAATGAGCAGCGGTCTTTGGAATATTGGGATTGTACCATATGGATCTAATATTGCACAAATACCTTTTGCTCCAATATGTGCTGAACCATGTGCCATTGTTACCACCGCATTCACTAATGTATTGGGCAACAACTAGCGTTGTTTTTCTGTCAAATCAATCCAACAATCATCTGCATCTAATTTCCCCACTTTCTCTTGCCTGTGAGCCAGCTCAATAGGAGTAGCTTCTTTCTGTATTTCTTGGACACTCTCCATGGTGTTATTAAACATCTCTCTTTAAGCCGCCCACCTAGCAGAGCTAGTCACAAACATTAAGGTCATTTTGAATTTCACAGTTTCCTTAGCTACTTGATCAGCAAAGGCATTACCCTCACCCACTTCATCACCCACTGCCTTGTGTGCACTCCATTCAACTACAGCCACCATCTCTGGAACGTCAATGTTGTCTTCAATCGCAAATTCAAGGGGCCATGCTGTATTCGCTGATCATGGGAAGTGAGAAAACCTCTTTCAGCCCAAAGTCTGCCAAAACTATGAGCCACTCGATGGCGTACTGTCTTTCGGTGTAAATATTTACTCTCAATCCTTCACTTAACTCACAGGCCCAAAGCAATGCCACTAACTCAGCTGCATGTGCTGAGTTGATAGGGTTCTCGGGAAGCCTCAACTACAGTGTGAAGAGTAGTTACTGCATATGCAGCAGTTGTCGTGCCATCTGGTAATTTGAAACAAGAGCCATCAACATACAACTCCCCTTGAGGGTCAGATAGAGGATTGTCTGTCAGGTCTACCCGTCCCTTCGTCTCTTCTTCCATCTGAAATATGCAATCATGAACATCATTGTTCTTTTCCTTCGAAGGGAGGGGTAGTAACGTAGCTGGGTTCAGAGTGGCACATCGTTTAATTGTAATGTGGGGAGCAAACAAAGTCAATTCGTAACCTGTAACACGCGCACTCGTAAGGTGCTGGGTCTTTGTTTTGTTCAATAATGTATCCACAGCATGCGGTACCATCACTGTGAGATCAGTGTTCAGAACGAGCCCATCCGATTGTCGAATAGCCGCTGCGACTGCAGCAGGAGCCCTTAAACAGCTAGGGAGTGCTCTCGCGACGTTATCCAACACCGCCGAGAAATAAGCACAAGGTCTCTGCTTACCACCAAATCCTTGTGTTAACACAGAAAGTGAGCAACTGTCCACCTTGTGTACATAAAGCATGAACGGTTTTTGGCAGTCAGGGGTACCAAGAATGGGTGCAGAACAAAGCGCAGATTTCAAAGAGTCAAAAGCATTTTGCCAATCATCAGTCCAGGGTAAAGGTTCATGCACATCTTTAGTGGTTAAATACAGGAGAGGATTAGTGAGAAGGGAAAAATGAGGGATCCATTGGCTACAGTAAGAAGTTATGCCGAGAAATGCACGGACATCACGCTGAGTACGAGGTACAGACATATTAAAAATGGTAGTCACACGCTCAAGGATTAGTC
The DNA here is from genome assembly GCF_964263255.1 of Lissotriton vulgaris. Lineage (NCBI taxonomy): Eukaryota > Metazoa > Chordata > Amphibia > Caudata > Salamandridae > Lissotriton > Lissotriton vulgaris. The sequence continues at coordinate 272,798,794 of NC_141695.1, read as the reverse complement.
TCCTCCCCTCTTTTGACAGTAGATGACCTAGATAGGTCACCTCCTGTCAACAATATTGGAATTTAGAAAGAGATACTTTATTGCCATTAGCTGCCAAATGAGACAATAATTGTACAGTGGCTTCCTTACAACCTTCCTCAGTGTTAGAGGCCACTAACAGATCATCGACATATTGCAAAAGCACATTACCAGGGGGTAGGACTAAATCATCCAACAATGTCTTCAAAGCTTGACTATAAATACTAGGATTCTCTGGGTACCCCTGGGGAGCGCGACAAAACCGGAAGCTGCGACCAGATAATGAGAAGCCGAAAATATGACTGCTATCAGGATGTATCGGAATGCTAAAGAAAGCATTCTTCAAATCGATCACAGAGAAATATTTGGCACTGAGAGAAATCATAGTGAGAATAGTAGGGAGGTCAGAAACCACAAGGTATTGGGGGCACCACTATTTTAGTAATTTCACACAAATCAGTCACAAAACGATAAGTATCAACATAGTCAGAATCACTTCCAACAGGGACCTTTTTTAAGATCGGTAAAATGGGGCTGTTGCATACATTAGCAGGCGTCTCCTCCACCACACCCCTTTTGATCAGATCTTGTATGATGGAGAGCAAAGCTTTCTGGCCCGCCGGAAACATTTTGTACTGAGGTATACGTGGAACCCGAGCATTTTGTTTCAGAGTATTAGAAACGGATGAAATCCTTAATAATCCTACATCTGTGTCTCCTGTGGCCCATAGCGTCTCTGGGATAGCAGCAAACTCAGGAGAGAGAGGTTCATTTTTTGTCAAACACTGCAAAGTATGCCTCCCCAGGGGATTGATAGTTAAATAAACACCATCAGGTGAACAATGAATTTTTGCATGAAATTTCTTCAACAAATCCAAGACAAATACATTTTCACCACAATGAGAAGTCAAGAGAAACGGGGAGTCTACCATAACTGGACCAATTGTGAAAGGAATAGGTTTGGAAATGGGGCTTACCACCAGAATTCTAAAGAATCCCACCAAAACATTATTGTGCCCAACAGAACAGCCCCTGGGACCAGAGAACGAGAAATAGAACTATTCATCGCACCCGTATCAACTAAAGACTTTTCAGACGTCCCTATTAAATGCGCTTTTACATAAGGACCTTGTTGATCAACGGGTACTGACACCTGGCCCCCACTCTGTGCTTGGCTGTGCTATGTATAGGCATACCCTTCGGTTGCCTCCATCGCCAAGTCTTAAATATAGTACTGCCTACCTCTCGGATTATCGAAATAATTATTTTCTGATCCGACATGCGTCGCCTCTTCTCGTTGCATATCACTGCGATCCACACCACCTCGACCTCTTCCTCTCATAGCCCCATTCTGAGCCAGCTACAATGGACACTGAAATCGTCAATGCCCTTCTTCCTTACAGTAAGCACACTGGTTTGGTCCCCAAACAAAAGCAGGCCCTCCGCCTTGTCCGGTTTCCGCCCCCCTCAGGACGAACCCTCTAACGCCTCTCTCTCTGCTTCGTCCTCGAACAACTTGTTGCAACAACACCCATTTCTTAAGATCTTTCATTTTCTTTTCCATCTTATCCTTACTCTAATTTTCTCTATGTTCATAATATTGGGCCATACTCAATATTACAGAGGGCGTAGACGTAGTCCAGCTACTTTCAGCAGCTTGTAGCTGTGCAGAAACATCTGGTAACAAATTGTTTACAAAACGATTAACAAATAATAGTACACTGCCTTCCAATGATAAATCCTGTCCACTAAAGTCAACGAATACACCCTCAAATCTAGTGAAGAAATCAGAAATGCTTTCGTCTTTCTTCTGCTTACATGCTGTCAATTTATCCCAATCCACCTTACGAGGCGGAATTAAGGAATGCATGTAAGTAATAATACGGCCAGGTAACACCAATAGTTTGAGTTTTGGTTTAACACCAGGCTTACATTCCTTATCCCAATCTTTTATCTGTTCCCGTGTTCCGCCGCCTAACTCCTGAACATGCGCCTGATCATGCACCTGACGCCATACATCAACAGGGACTAGCAATGCAAAAAATAGCTCTATATCAGCTAGGGTCATAATGGCTGAGGAAGCCGCTTCTGTGAGTTCTTTATAATAAGCTGTGGGATTCTAACGGGGTCAGGTAGTTGTGATTTTAGCGATAGGACTTCACTCCTCTTCCAGGGGGTGTAAACCCCATTGATCCTGCACTCGTGCCACTACACGAGGTCTAGTCACTACATCCTGATAATTTTTTAATTCCGGTATTTCAGGGTGAAAGATAGGATGGACTTCTCGCATAGGGTGCTGAGAGTCCCATGAGGAACATTTTTGGTGCATCCGCCCTCGATAACTTAATAAAACCTCAACATTTTTGCACACTTCCTCTGGTCTAAGTTCAGACTTATGAGCCCTGTCCTGAATATCATACAGCACTGGGGGGCCATTCCTCCTGCAAAACACTGTTCCCATAAAGTAATAAGACATGTGGCCATGTGTTTCAGGGCATGTTACTGCATAACAGGCTCAAAGTCTCAGACTGTGCTCCATATATCAGTTATAGTATAAATAGGATATTGCATCCACTGGAATGACTGATTTTCAACCATCTGTTTCTCATTTAGTCCTACAGTCGAACACGTAAATAACTTTCATGTGTCCAAATCCCCCAGAGCACCAGCTCGAGTTGAAACAGCTAGAGGATGTCTCTTTTCTGTCTTTCCAAAGTACAGAGCCCATCGACTCCTGTTAATGGAGAATAAATCAGAGAAAGAGAGGGTTATAATTTTTTAAAACTAGGAAATAAGTAATCATGAGTTAACTTGTTGCCAAACGTTTCCGTCTAGAGGGATAAAAAATAGATTTTGCATATATAAGGAGTATCGGAGAGAATTGCCGCCACCACTGGATCCTCACAAGACAATAAACTCTGCTTTCATCTTTCCAGCCCTGTATGTCCTCTTGATGAGTCTTCTTGTGGCCTCTCATTTTACTCTAACAGATGGTAAGAACCAGTGCATTTGATTAATTTTTGGCACCAACATGTTTGAGAAGTGACCGGCTACGGTGGAGTTCCACGCCTCCACTTAGCACCTGGGCTTCCCCTTCCCTTGCTCCTCCCCTCCCACGAGTTTGATGGTGGCGGTGCGATGGTGGCGTCTATGCGGCTCCTGTTTAATCTCTCCTGAGACCTAGTACAGGGGCACCCAATGGAGACACACACATGGAATTCTGTGGGGCCGTGAGGACTGAGGCGCAGTGAGGTTGCAGGATCTGGCTTCCAAACTGTGGCTATGAGTGATTGTTATTTCTTCGGCCTTCTTCGCCTTTTGCCTCTTGTCACCTGTCCCCCCCCCAATGCCGCAGCCTTTGGATTTCTGGCAGTGGCCGCAGTGTAGGAGGGACTACGTGTTCCAGTGTTCTTAGCGGCAGGAGCGGACATCGTGTGAGTGCCTGGTGCTCCTGCAGCTGGAGGACTTTTTTTCCCTTCTATTTTAAAATTTTTGACTCCGGTCGGGGTTCTTCAGCTGTCTGTCTCCAAAGCCTGAAAACGTTTAATACCTTTTGGTGAGTTTTTTTCGGGCATTTTTTTCTTTTTTTTTATCAAACAACTGATCATTGGATATTGTCTGGATATTTTCATAATCAGATTGTGGACTGCATTCTTTTGGGCCTCTTTAAGTTTACATTTCAAAGCAGTTAAGTGATGGGGAAACTATTAACTGCGCGCACTAAGGCGAAAATACGTCGCCAGCAAGCTAAAGAGGAGGCAGATGCAGCCAAACGGGCAGGTATAGAGACAGGCAAGGAGGAGGCTCCTGGTGATATCTCTGAGAGTTCTGGTGAGGAGGAGGAAGAGTGGAGTAGCTATGAGTGATTGTTATTTCTTTGCCTTCTTCGCCTTTTGCCTCTTGTCTCGTGTCCCCCCCCTGCCGCCGCAGCCTTTGGATATCTGGCAGCGGCCGCAGTTTGGGAGGGACAACGTGTTCCAGTGTTCTTAGCCGCAGGAGTGGACATCGTGTGAGTCTCAGTGGTCCTGCAGCTTGAGGACTTTTTTTCTCCCTTGTATTTTTACATTTCTGACTCCGGTCGGGGTTCTTCAACTGCCTGTCTCCAAAGCCTGAAAAAGTTTAATACCTTTTGGTGAGTTTTTTTCTGACATTTTTTTCTGTTTTTTTCATCGAACAACTGATCATTGGATATTGTCTGGATATTTTCATAATCGGATTGTGGACTGCATTCTTTTGGGCCTCTTAAAGTTTACAATTCAAAGCAGTTAAGTGATGGGGAAACTATTAACTGCCCGCACAAAGGCGAGAATACGTCGCCAGCAAGCCAAAGAGGAGGCGGATGCAGCCAAACGGGCAGGTATAGAGACAGGCAAGGAGTAGGCTCCTGGTGATGTCTCTGAGAGTTCTGGTGAGGAGGAGGAAGAGTCTCTTGGCGATATGCTTACGGTGCTTACTCAACCTGATTCAGGAAATACTCATCCTAATTTAAGAAATAATTTCGTGCAAGAAGCGCCTGAGGAGGCTGTGGATAATTTTAAGGGTATGTCGGCAGATCAGAGTGTGCAATCTATCCCAAACAGCCTGAAGGCACCCAATGAAGCGAAGACGCCGGCGGCTCTTAAAGCTCCCAAACAATTTCCTCTATTTGAAAGAAAATCCGGTATGTCAGCGCTTAATAGTCCAGCCCAGCTTGCCATTGGACTGATGTCAAACCTTATCTCAGAAATACCAGCTACATCTATCGTTATGGCTCTTTCGGAAAACTTGGGCTCAGCGCTAAAATCCACTGATACAACTGTAGCTAATCTCTTACCTTCTCACCGAAAAAGTTTACCATCTGTTGGCAAAGGAACATATGCTTCAGTAAACCCTACAGTGCCACAAGTTGATCTCAGATCCCGGGCGTCATCGATCCACATAGTCCACATAGTCTAATTCTAGGGATGGACACCAAGACGGTTGGGGAATTTCAGATGTCTGTTAAAGATATGCTAAATTTGATTTCGGAGGAGGTGAGGGAAATGAAGCAATTCCAAAAAGCTGAGCTGGCAGTTATTCATCTACGACTGGATAAAATCGAGGATTCAGTGTCCTCTTTCCCTGCTCGTCTTCCAGAGGCAGAGGCTAGAATCTCTGACCTGGAAGACCAAATGGTTGAAGTCAAGAAAGAAGTCCAAATCATTTCCAAAACTTCAAAGGGACTAGACACTAAACTGGATGATTTGGAAAACTATAATCGAAGGTTGAATCTTAGAATAGTAAGAGTTCTGGAAAAAATTGAGGGGTCTGATATGATGCAATGAGTAACCTCTTTTCTCCATCATGAGGTAATTCCTGAATTTAAAGGGGACTTAACGATCACCTGAGCGCATAGGGTTCCAGCTCAGCCGTTCCCTAACTCCACACTTCCCCGCACCATTTTGCTGAATTTCTCCGACGTTCGAGTCAAATTGACAATTCAGTCCAAAGCCTTTAAACAAAGACAATTCGCTGCTAATGCCACCACAAAATATCGAATCTTTTCAGATATGTCTGTCGCTGCAGCCTTGAGGAGGAAGGAGTTTGTTAAAATCTTGCACCTATTCAAAGCCAAAGGTGCCCAAGCCACGATTGCTCAACAATCAAAACTAAAAGTTCTGGCTAAGGGCAAATTTTATATGCTGTCAGACTTGAATGAAGCACAGGAACTCCTTAACCGGAACTCACAAGATTAGAAAGACTCGAAGGATTTGACTTATCCATTTTCTGGTACCTATTTTTCTTTTGAAAAGGACCTGTCTTCTCTTTGAATACATTTTGTTTCTGTTTTGTTTTCTTTTTCTGCGATTAGCCTGGTTTTCCTTCCTTCTTTCGGATTTACAAATTGATCTTTCATGATCTTGTGGGTAGGGCGGGTAGGGTTTAGGGTGGGGGGCCAGAGGGTTAAGGGGTGCAATAACAAGGCACCTCAATGTTAGGGGTTAGGACCTTGTGGCCAGCGTGGGGGAGAGTAATAGGAGTAGAGAGGGGCCATGGGGTGTGGAGCAGGAGGTTGGGGTAGGGGACACGGGTGGTGGGGGTGAAAAAAGAAAAAAATATTGAAGTTGTTGGTGGTGTTTTTTTCTGTGGGGTTGAGGGTTTTTTTCTTCACCATATATCGGCACTAAGAGAAAAGCTGTTCGGGCAGAATTTGAGTATAATTGTTGAAATGTTTATTTTAAATGTTTATAATTTCAAATGCCTATTAGTAGGGGCCTTAAAATAATTGCTTTCAATGTTAATGGTCTAAATAACAAGAAAAAAATGCAAGCAATTGAGTCATGGATCAAAACGGAAAATCCTCCGGTAATAATGCTGCAGGAGACCCATATTTCAGCCGCTAAAATTGATGATTTTTCCATGTTTAAGATATTGTTGTATTTCTATCTAGGACCCTAATTCGATATTCCCAATTCATGCCCTTATGTGGTTATAATTAATAATATCCTTATAAAGGCATAAGAATCATATCCATATTCAGTAATAGCCCATGCAGTCCAAAGCACAGCACGGCTACTCCCATCGACTCCTAGAAAGCACAACACGTTCTTTAAACAAACCAAGCCTCCAGCAGCCCGGGAAATCCCCCCTGCTTTTGTTTTGATTTTAACAAGAACTCTTGGAGTCCAGAAAGAACTGTTAGTTCTTAGTGACGTCTTATGTCCAACCTTACGTCAAACTCTGCATCTTTCAAGTAAAAATATCCCTACAGTTGCCTTAAGCAAACACACGGTGGTTTGGAGCAGAGCGGCTATCTACTTGCCCGAGCGCCCAGCTGATGCGAGAGCCCACGGAAGCCGCCCCTCCCCTTTGACGGGCTGGAGAAGCTGCTCTTTCTCACGCCGAGAAAATCCAGCTCCGGTGTTCCCGAGTCACCCTTGCGGGTTGCTGGTAGATCGAGTCCTGAAGATAGAGATACCAGACCTCCCACATTCTATTACCAAGATACGGAGCTGACTAAACACTTAAGAGAATTCTTGATTCAGATTCTTGGCAAAAACAATCTTAACCAACTTAACTTAAACTGCTACTTACTTACTCCTTCCCAAGTATTAGGCTTTGGTCAGGTACACCGGGGTAGGCGTAGTTAGAAGCACCAGTTGAGTACCTTAGTCAATGTTTTTATGTATGTATATATTTTATCTATTTTAAAGTATCATATGGCTAAGAAACCATATCTATGCTTTTACAATATTATTTCATAATACTACTTTTACTGTACGCAATTTACTTCATGATAAGTATTGCAATTGTGGCAATTCATTTCTCTTGAATGAGAAAGAAGACTGCTCAATAAATACCACCTTTTATTGAAAACGCCTGTCTCTCTATTTCTCTGCACTCTGGTGAAACTAAGTATGCACGGTTGACTGAGTAAAATAACTGCCTATTGTTTTCACACAACTCTAGAGATACACTCTATTCTGAGGGAGCAAAATTGTCATGTTTGTATGGTTGTCAGAAGCTAATCCCTTCTTGTCAAAATCCGGAGAGTTAACTCTTTCCTGAACATTCGAGAAAGTTTCTAGTGACCTCTGAGCTAGCTGGCAAAACTAATTAAGTCTAATATAGTCAGTAGAGACCTAGTCGACCTCAGTCCTACGTCTACACTGCTGTTTATATTATTCCAATGCGCAGAGCCTATTGGGAATATAGGAACTACACTACAATATGGGCCTCATTTCGGGGGTTTTCGTCCTCTACAGAATCTCAACAGGGGGTTGCACTCTTCTTAAATAAGAATTGGGAGGCTGAAATTATACAGTCAGAAGAGAGCGGCTCAGGCCGATGGTGTTGGGTTACATGTTTAGTTAAGAACAGACATAGGCCGATTACCTTTGTTTTTTTTGTGCCCCAGTGGATGAAAACCCTCAGATTTATGAAGATTTGTTTCAATCATTGCTAATGGTGGGAGGGGATATCGTTATTGGCGGGGATTTTAATATTCTTATTAATACAAAATAGACTCTACTACGTTCTCAAAAAAGCAGCTTAAACCTAAATCACAGAGATCAATCACTAATAATATGACAATAGTTGATCTGTGTGACCCATAGCATTTACAAAATCCCCCCAAAAAAGATTTCACCTGCTGGTCGGGCAGGTTTAAGTCCTCCTCCCGCATTGACTTTTTTTTGGCCTCTAGGCAAATACATTTTTCCTATCAGAAAATTTTTCATAATGGTTTTTCGGATCATGCGATGTTAGCCATTCAGTTCAATTTGGGAGAAGATATGAGAGTTCCGAAGCAATGGGTATTTAATAAGACATATTTACAAGACGAAAACTGTATCACGTCACTTAAATTGGAGATTATAGATTTTATTGCCCGTAATTCTGGTACGACTCCTCTTCATATTATTTGGGATTCGTTGAAAGCTTTTATTCGGGGTATAGTGATAGGTAAGGATGCAGCTTATTACAACAAAAAATTCAGGCTTTAACTTTGCAACGACAATCTAACCCCTCGAGTAATGTCCAAAATCAATTTAACGAAGCTAAACGGGAACTAAGTTCTAACCTATTGGCACAAAGCGAAGAAATTTTCTGTAGACAATCACGAAAAATCTATGAAGAAAGTCATTTTACCTGTAAATTCTTAGCCAGGCAGGTCAAAGAGCAAGCCGCTGCAAATCAGATCCGTTCTTTAAAATGCCCCGTTACACATAGTGAGATGTCACAGTCGGGGGCAGTTGGCTCCATTATGCTCTCTCATTATCAAAAGATCTATAGCAAACATTATGACATAGACTATCAAAAGCTTTCTGATTGTTTGGGTAGATATGCGATGCCCTTTCTCTCACAAGTAGATCAGGAGACAATGATGAGTCCATTCTCCAAGGAAGAATTGGAATTGGTAGTTAAGGACCTACCAATTGGTAAGGCTTGTGGCCCGGACGGGCTCCCTGCCTAAATTTTTAAGGCCCTTTTTAGTTCTTTTTCTGATTTGTTTTTGCAATTGTTAAATTCTATGCTGGATGGTGGGCAAGCTCCAGATTCTTTTCGTGAAGGTACGGTAGTGAGCTTTCTGAAGAAGGGGAAAGAATCTAAAGATCCCAACTCATATAGACCCATTACATTATTGAATTCAGATTACAAAATTACTACAAAACTACTATCAATTCGTTTTAACACTGTTGCTGCCGATTTAATTCACCCGGATCAAAATGGCTTCATTGCAGGTCGTCAATTAATTACGAACACACATTATTTGACCGAGGGGTTAGACTACTCTGAGACACGGGGTGTTTCAGCTTTAATTTTACTGTTAGACGCAGAAAAAGCTTTTGATTTGGTGGTCTGGGCAACACTTTTTATTATTTTAGAGCACTTTAGAATACTGCGACAAATTATTAGTTTAATTCAGAATTTGAACACCGGTGCCAAAGCCAATGTGATTATTAATTCTGTTATGGTGGGGTCAGTTTCAGTTAAACGAGGCACGAGGCAAGTATGCCCTTTGTCATCTATTATTTTTGCTTTTTTTATTGAGCCACTAGCTGTCGCTATTCGGAACTGTGTGAATGTTGTTCCCCCAAATCTTTCTATGGCCAAAATCAAATTAGACGCCGACGATATTATGTTATTAATTAAACCAGACTTGCAATCTCAAACTCATGCTTAACAGATTTTTGAAGAATTTGGGGCCTTAGGTGTCTATTGCATTAATAAAAAAAAGACTGAGATTTTGGTCTGCGGGGGCTCAGACCCAGAACTACATCCAGACTTAAGCGGCTGTATCAATTCAAGACCCAAACAATATCTGGGGGTCCTGTTCTCTGCTTCAGTATTAGATTTATATACACTTAACTTTGATCCTCTTCTTCAGAAAGTTCGCTCCATGTTTTCCAGGTGGAACCCATTGCCATTATCTATCTTGAGCCGGGTTGCACTGATTAAAATGTCCGTACTTCCACTTTTTAGTTTTTTATTTTCCACTATTCCTTGCTTTTTGCCGGGCACTTTCTTTTCAAAAGTAGAATCTCAGTTTTCAGGCTTTGTGTGGCGTAAAAAAACTCCTCGTATCTCAATAGGTACACTCTATGCAGATACAGAGCAAGGAGGTCTTTCGCTACCAAATCTTAAAGACTCCTATAATGCATACTTTACACAATATTTGGATAGATTTAAAATTGAAATTCACGGGCAGGATATATTTATTAATTTCTTTTTTGATGGAATTTGTCTTGAGGTTCAAATTCCCTCCCCCCTCCAGGTACCTAAATCACCTAAATTTGTTTGATATAAGACTATGAATTGGTTTTTTAAAAGACGGGATGCCATGCTTAAAAGATACTCTCTCCCGCAGATTCATTTAATGACCCTTTTAACTCCTTCAATGCTGATGACGAGCTCAGCTCGTCATCAGCTACGGCGCTTGTATGCTGATGACGAGCTGAGCTCGTCATGTAACGCAGGTTTTCGAAAAACCCAGCACACAGCGGGAAAACCGTAAGCGCGCAAGAGGTTAATGAATGTTTTCGTCTCTACAGGGATTAAAATTGGATCAGAAATAGTTGTAAATTGGGAACCTGCTGGGTTCAATATATTATCAGATTTTTTAAGGGATGGAACGTGGATAACTCAGGGAGAGATGTCACGTTTAATCCAGGGCAATTTTTTGTTAATAGGCTCTTATAGTTTAATTTATAAAACTTTGGTGCAATTGGACCCAAGGTACATTAGCACCCCCACTCAGTTATGGAACGATCTTTTTCTGACTGTACGGGCTAGAAAAACCAGGGAATGGAGACGGTGCTTAGCACAAAGTAGGGAGGAGGATTTGAGTTTAAAAGCAATTAAATAATGTCAGGAACAAGAGAACCATGTACTATCCCTTAACACCTGGAAGACCATTAATACATTTAATTTCAGTAAATTGAGAGGTGCCAATTGGCGTAGAATGCTATTTTTTAGCAAATGGCTTTTATATCGCACTCTGGCGGCCATCGCCAAAATGTATACTAATACTTCAGCCAACTGTTTTAGATGCCTGCAAGTCGCTCCAGCCAATTGTCTCACATAATTGCACATTGCCTTAAAATTAAGCCAGTTTGGAATGAGATTTTCTTTCATCTTCAAACTTATTATAAGATTAGGATTGCATGCATTGTTAAATTAATGTTGTGCGGTTATGACCCCGATCTCAAACTTGCAGACCACTTGGTAAAATTGATGCATATTGCGATGGCAGTGGCAAGATCATTGATATTACAGAATTGGCGGTCAACACAGGTTCCCTTGCTCCCGGAATGGTTTAAAAAAATGAAGAAAGTTAGAAAGAGTGAATTACTTTATGCACAACGAATAGGAGGGGTGAGAAAGTTTGATAACATTTGGAGATCATATTTTGATTAATTATGGACAACAGTATTAAGATCAAAAAGTATGTTCCTTTCCCTGTTTTCTTCGTAAATTTGGCCATATGTTAAAATTTTGTAATTTATGCTTGTATGCTCTGTTTCAATGACACCAAGAACTTCAATAAAAAAAATAAAAAAAATAAAAAATGTTTGAGAAGTGAATACAACTAGTAACTATTGTCTTTTTTTATAAATCTGTTCCTTAATCTATTTTTATTTTTTATTTTTTAGTCCTCATATGCCAGTAAAGATATTTTCCGTAATAATTATACAGAGAATCTTTATGGAAGCTCTTTTTGCAGACACCCAATATGAGTCTTACGGTACCACAATGTCAACAGTCAGCTTAGTCTTCCACTTTACCAGACCCTTGGACTGATCTTAGGGTTTTTCATTCCTCAAAAAGGCATAATCATTGGACATAGTTGGTTCATAGCCCATCGAGCCAATTATTACAAGGAGTCCAAAAATGCTTCCTTCTCTTCCATACCACTGTATCTAAACTAAGAGTGTGCCTGATTGCCCTAACCCAATCTAAATATATTGGTACATTAGGACTCACCCACAATTTACATATTTCCATACGGGCTAAAATAATTAAGTAAAGAAATAACTTATTACTGTCTTGAGGTACTTCCTCGTAATTGGATGGAATTCCAAAAAATACTTATTGTGTACTAACCTGTATTTCATACCCAAAAAGGGCTTTCATACCTTCTTGTACTTCAAACCAAAATTGTGATAGTGCGGGACAGGTCATAAACATATGGAGGTCATCTGCTTTTTCCAGATAGCACTTTGGAGAGCAGGGAGTAGGCCCTTTTGAAAATTTAGCAATCCTAGCCGGAGACCAGTATACCCTATGGAGAGAAAACAAGTGGTTCCGCTTTAAATTGTCAGGTGAAACCGTAAGGTGTAATAAATCAAAGGATACTTGCCATAAGTTGTGCAAGTCGACACACAAGACTTGGTCCCTCCATAGATGTTCTGGAAGGCTGAACTCTCCATCCTCTCCCTCGAGTATTGTCCAGTAAAGAATTGATGTTTTAAGTGGACTTGTTTTCTTCATTAAAAGTTCATCCAAGATAGATTTAGCACCTTTATCCTCTTTGACAGCCTGGGCCCAGCTTTTTCTTTGTAGGTACTTAAATTTGGATAGATTTTTATCTGCGAAAACAGAAATGTCTTCCCAACTCAAAAGATTTCCTTCAGGCATTAGCTGGCCCCATGATCTGATATTTGCGCTCTGAAGAGCTAGGGATAATAGATCTTTAGTCCATTCTGGAGAGCCAGGGGAGTCCCAAATTGGCGCTAAAGCAGCGTAGTATGGGATGTTCAGCTTTTTCCTTACTCTGGCCCACACATATGCCATATCTCTAAGAACCTTTAACTGCACTTTTTTGAACAATCGCATATCTCCAAACTTAAACATAAATGCATGAGACCCTCCCTGAATCTCAGATAGCATATTTTAAAACATGAAGTCTGATTCTGTCCCCCCTAAAGTGTCAAATAGGCTAATTCCAGCTTTCAGTAATAGGGTCAGGCATACACTCCCAGATCCGGTGCACACAGCCCACCTTTGCCTTTTTTCCTTCATAGCTTTTTCCAAGAGATTCTTATGCTTTTTGAGGCCCAGATAAACGAACTCCATTTAGCTTGTATCTTAGTAAATCTAGCTTTTTTAAAAGCAAGTGGAATGTTCTGAAATATATATAATATTTTGGGTAGCAACATCATTTTTACTATATTGATCCTACCGATTAGAGTCAGGGGCAGGAGTGACCAATTTTTTAGGGATTCCGCCATTTCTTTATCGATCTTTTCAAGGTTTTTTTCTGCAATTTGATTTATGTCCTGTGTAATTTGAATTCCCGGATATCTCATTTGATTTTTCAGAATTGGGATGTGATTAACCTGGGGTATATTCCAACACATACATTCTGATTTAGCTTGATTAATCAGATATCCAGAAACTTGTCCAAATTGCTATGCGGCTTTATAAATGAGTGGAATTGATTTGATAGGGTCAGTGGTGTATAACATCAAATCGTCCGCATATAGGACAACTTTCTTTAACCCAGTTTTTGTGTTTAAAGGGTAGAATATCTTAGTCTTGTCTGATCTTTTCTGCAAATGATTCCCTATATAAATCAAATAATAAAGGTGATAACGGACACCCTTGTCTTGTCCCTCTTTGGATTTTTATAGGGGGAGATAAACTGCCATTTATTAGTAATCCAGCCATCAGAGCTTGGTAAAATGCTGCTATTGTGCCACAAAAGTTTTTTCCCAAATGAACCTTTACTAATACTTTGGCTAGGAATTCCCGATTGACGCGATCAAAAGCCTTAGCGGCATCCAATGTAATAACCGCTAATGGGATTTTGTTTTGAGAGGCAACGTCTATTGCTCCCACCAATGCTTGTGTGAGCTCTTGTATAGAGCGACCCCTGATAAAGCCCTTCTGATCTAAGTGTAGAAGTTTAGCTGCCGAGCCGTTCAATCTTTTCGCTAATATGTTTGCCATAAGCTTATAATCAGTGTTGAGGAGAGAGATAGGCCTGTATGAATCACACTGAAATGCTCTCTTCATTGGTTTTAAAATAAGGACCACTACGGCATCATTCTAAGAAACAGGGATGTTACCTCCTTCCTCAAATATAAAAGAAAATAGCCTTTTCAGAATGGGTGTATTTACCGGAGCTAGTACTTTATAAATCTCTGATGGTAACCCGTCAGGGCCCGGAGCCTTACTTTTCTTGGAAGAATCTATCCCCGATACTATTTCAGTGGAGCTAATCTCTGTATTAAGATTACACGAGGACTGGTCATCTAGAGCTTGAACCTGATATTGGTCAAGCCATGAGTATATTGATTGTTGTTGTGGGAGTAAATCTTCTCTATATACTTCATCAAAGTGATGGAAAAAGGCCTGCTCAATATCTAGCCTGTTATCAGAAATCACATCCGTATTTGTGATCTGTACTTCCTTTATGGAGTTCTTTTCGTTATCTTTTTTTGTTTTCCAGGCTTAGAGCTTTCCACTGGCCTCTCAATATTCGAAATGTGCTAGTGAGCTAGCCTTCCAGCGCTTCCTCAGCCTTTCATCTAATACCTGCTCTAGTTCTAATTTAGAGGTTAACAGATCGTTTTTATTGTTATTCTCTCCGTCTGGGGAGCTGGGTACTAACACAGCTTGTTCCAGGGCCTTTATTCTTGCTTCGATCTGTGTGATTTGCGCCCTATATGCTCAATGTTTTGCAGTCGGACATGCTAGTAGTCGCCCTCTCAGAAAGGCTTCATACGTGTCCCAATCAATTGGAAGTGTGGCTGTATCTAGATTAAGAGTGAAAAACTTGTTTGATTCCTCGATCAATTTATTTGTTACCTCTTCATCCAAAAGAATGCTTCTATCTATAGTCCATCTCTTGACCAACTGAGGTTCTGACAATTTTAAGGTTAGAGTGACCCCTGAATGATCGGAAATATGGGCAGCAAGATGTTTTATCTCCTCCACTTGTTGGACTAAGTGTTCTGTAATTAGAAAAAAATCTAATCTCGATTTGTGACGCAGTTTCTTATTATGGAATGTGAATTCTCTTTTTGTATCATTTTTTTGTTGCCAAATATCTTTCCAGCTAAACTGAGCAATCGCATTAGATAATATTGCCCTAGTTTTAGGATTATGAGAGAACCTAGCAGCAGATGTTTTATCCAGCTTTGGATCGATTCCAAGATTAAAGTCCCCTGCAAGAATGATTGGATCCTCAAAGTCTAAAAGTTCAACTAAAAGGTCTTTCAGAGGGAGGGGGGTCATCTAAATTAGGACCATAATATCCTACAATCGCAAAATGTATGTGAAGGTTGTTTTATCTTTGCTATAGCCCATCTCCCCTTTTTATCAGACCTGTACTTGGTCAAATGTATCTCTGAATTAGATTTAATCAATATAGCAACCCCTTTAGTGGAGGTCTGTTGTGAAGAGGTTATCACCTGTTGAATCCATTTTTTTTTCATGAAGATATCTCTTAATTCTTGTTCAGTAGAATGGGTCTCTTGTCAAATAAATATATTTTCAGGTGCGTCCTTTATGTACTGAAGGATTCTCTCTCTTCTATGTTTGACTCGTAACCCGTTCACATTCCATGATAGAATATTAATATTTGATGCTGTTGCTACCCTACCTTGCGCTATTTGTCAGGTATAAACAGATAAAATTAAAATCTGGCGACTTGGACATTTAAAAAAAAAAAAAAATCCAATGCTCCCCACCCAGTGCTCCCACTTCCTCTCCCCCCTCCTCTGAACCTCCCGTGCTCCCCCTTCTTTTCTTGGCCTAGCTTGGCCATTGAGACTCCTTCACCCGGGCGTATCGTCTATTTAAGTTGTGAGTGGTGGAAAAATAGTACGACTAGCCATGAATAGAAAATATTAAAGAAATATAATGATAATGATAGAGAATACCTCGTCTAGAGTCTTTAGTCATTTGAATGTTTGTTAGCTTGTTCTCTGTGATTGTCGTCTGTAAGTAATTGAAGATATTCTTCTGCCTCATCTAACCTTTTTAGAACTTTCATTTTATTTTTATACATCACTTTCAGTGATGCAGGAAATTTGAGCTGAGCAGTAGCGCCTAGTTGTTTGAAGGGTTCTAACAGTTTACCAAGCTCCCATTGCCTAGAGGCTGTAATGGAGGAGACATCAGATCTGATCTGGTAAGAAAATCCATCTGACGAAAGTTCATTGGTTCTTAAGGCTCTATTAAGGATCTCCTCTTTTAAGGTGTAAGTCAGAAAATGCACCAGGATCTTTCTAGGTCTGCTTTTGTTCGGATTCAACCTAAATGGGTCTCTGTGAACTCGTTGGATATCTTTTATTATTTCTTCTTCTGATACCTCCAGCTACATAGTTTGCTTAATCAACCTAGCCACAAACTCCTTAATATTGCCCGCCTCTGCCCCTTCTGGAACTTTCAGAAGGCGCAGATTATTTCGTCTCTGTGCATTTTCTAGGGACTGCATTTTTTCCTGGAGTCCTTGCTCCTTTAGTCTAGAATCCTCAAGCGTCTTATTATGCTGGGTGGCAAGCTTTTTAAAATCTGCTACTGAGGACTCCAGTTCATTGGTTCTAGTGGCTAATGCATCAAATTTCTCTTTTAACTCCTGCTGGTTGGTTAGTGTGGCTTCGAAACCACTTTTTACCTCATACCTAAGTGCTCTTAGCATTGATATAACAGACTGGTCCATATTTTCTACGTTCACTGGGGCAGTGGATGTGTCATCCTCACTATTTGTGTTCATTGTTTGCGCTGATACTTCCCCCTCTGAATAAGGTTCAGGTTCCTTATCCTCAGGCGTATATGTGTGATTTTGTTTGGTGGTTTCTGCTGACCCAGTCGCTTGTTCCAGCTCCGGATCCATCTCTAAACCTTCTAAGGGTTGATATCTGTTGGTAGTCAGGACACCCTTTATAGACGCCCCAGCCGAGGCCTCGTTGGACAATTTAAGTTCCAAAACTGTAGGTACAGTTTTAAAATATGCCTTCAAAGATGGAGGTGGCTTTACCCTTTCAGCTGTCTTCTGTGCTTTAATGTTTTTTTTCCAGTTCTCTTTAAGGATTTTGCCTTAGTTTTAGCTAAAGACGGGGAGTCTGTTGACACATTTAACATATGTTGTTTCCTTCTGAGGGTGTATCCCAAACCCTGGCAACCTGATGACTCTTTTTCTGACATATACAAATCAGGATTTGAGGACGCTGAGGAAGCTGAAGAGGCTGCTTTAATGAAAGTCTTACTTAGCCCATTGTATTGTGGGATTGATGGTTTTAATTTAGAGTTCTCAATGCTTTCAATACTTCGATGTCTGTAACCAGCTCTTCTCCCCTTCTCCCCTTCTTCAACTCATGTGCCGCATATACCCATCGCATCAACCCCTGTTTTGGAACATAAGAGGAGATGCAAAAAGAAGTTTGTGAAAGAAAAGGAGTTACGGCCCCTGCCGTAACAATGTGAATGATCCTCTCCAGACTGCCTCAAATGCCGATCATCCAGCAGGGAGAATAACACACTGCTTCCAGCTACACAGCCGGTCTGTCTGCTTACAACAGAATTTAATGTGGGCTATTTTAAGCATTCGTCGCCACTGCCTGCCTTCCCTCCGTAGCCGACTCGCGCTTCAGGGCCTCCACCTGCTTCTGCTCTCCCCTGGCTCCGACGCCGGTATGTGTTTGTCTGGAGCCGCGCCGCCCGCTTTCCGTCCGCTGAAAAGCCCCTGAAAGCCGTTATTTTGTTGATTTGTAATCATGGCCTCAGTGTAATATGTCCCTTCTAGAAGCCAAAAATAAAATTACGTTCTCCAGTGTATTCGTGGCTACCGCTCATACGGCTAGTTTCTGCCTTAATTTTGCGCTGTCTCCACTCTTGCCATTCCTTCCGCACTGACGAACGCCCGGACCTCCCGAGTCTCGCGACTAGCCACGTCTGCTAGCCGCCATGTTCTCTGCCCTTATACTGTGTCGTTCCCTAAAAAAAGACAAAGTTCCTTAATCTATTGTCTTTTTTTTAACTCTGTTCCTTACCCTAATTTCCTTTTTTTTTTTTACTCTATTCCTCCATTAAAACCCCAGCAGAGAGTCTGCGATCTTTAAATGTGTTGGTTGTGGAAAGAAACATTTGAATATCTATGCTTCGATGTATATAACTTAACTTAATAAATTCATAAAAATTAAAGAAGTGGCTAAATACAAAACATCCCTTTGTTAAAAAGACATGTGGTCATATGAAGGAGCCCTTCTTTATGTAATGTAATATGCTCTTATATAGGGCTCTGTCACCCGACGGGTATCCTGGCGCTGAGAGAGTTAGCCTTGATGACAACTAAATATTAGTCTGTGAGGAAGATACAGGGCTGATGGAAGCAAGATAAAACTGTATGCTGCTCCTCTTCTTGGGAACAGCCAGGTTTTCAGTTTCTTCCTAAACTGCACAAGACTATCAGTTTGTCTGATATCCATCGGGAGGTTGTTCCATTTCGGGAAGCCACCATACTAAAGGCTCTCCCTCTCTGTTCTAGCTCTCTTGAATTTCGTTGAATGTACTTGATAAGCTGAGGAGGAGCAAAGTTTTTTCGTGGGCGAATACCATGAGAATTTCATCTGTAGTGGTTTGGGACCCAATTCATGGACAGCTTTAAAGACAATGCAGAGAGACTTATATTGTATTCTTCGCTGCATATGCAGCCATTGTAAGTGTCTCAGTGCCAAAGTTGTAAAAGACCTGCAGTGTCAATTTAGCACCAGTTTGTCTGTTATGGTTTGGATCCTTTGCAACTTCCCTATCTGGGAATTTGGAGCTCCAAGGTATAGGGAGTTGCAATAGTCCAGCCTGCTCATAATAACACTCCTCATTATTTCTATGTCAGGTGTAGTGAGAGTATCTTTCTTCGGGCTCTAATTAGGGAGAAACAGGTACCCACGGTTTTATTCACCTGCGAGTCCAACTGAAGATTGTTGTCCATCATTACCCCTAGGTTACACACCAATTTAGTTGGAATTAATGGGGTGCATACGGGGGTCAGCTGGAATTTCATAATTAGTGGACGGGCTATCTTGCTTGCAGTACAATAGGCATCCTCTGGCTTGTTTTCATTAAACTGCAAGTAGTTCTTCCTAAGCCACTTGGTAGTGCATTGCATGCACTCATGGAATTTGTCCATAGACACTGATTGGTTCCCTTCTACTGAAAACACTAGCTGCGTATCATCAGCATAGTTGATCACTTCCACTCCAAATGAGCTAGTCTCAAGTAAATATTAAATAAAATCGGGCTGATGGCAGACCCCTGTGGAACACCATATTGGAGAACTGTTTTTGTAAATGAAAAAGGCCGAATGCTCACTGCTTGTGTCCTATCTGTAAGATAAGACTGAAGCCATTTGAGCACCCAACCCTTAACTCCAATGCTCCTAAGTCTTTGAAGCAGTATACCATGGTTCACCGTGTCAAATGCGGCTGATATGTCAAGCAGTACTAAAATGACTGGCTGACCATTGTCAGCCCACATTCTCATGTCTTCCAGTACAGCTTTGTAGTGGCTGTGGAGCAGCTCAGACTGCCTTGTTTCTTCTTCTGTTGCACTCTCCGACCTGAATACCACCTCATAGATTTAGCTAATGCTGTTAATCGGTTTCCTAAATAATCCTACTGTGCCAGCTCATGAACCTTGCCACCATCGTCTCTTTTAAGCCACAGTGATTGTAGAAGCAGTAGGTCTGGGTGAAGGATCCCCCATCTGTAGGTATAGAGGTGATAGTGTGTGTCTTGACCCACTGCAGTGTGGGTGTAGGGCAAATGTAATTCCTCAGCTTCGAAGTGAATCACTATACATTTTACTTTTTTGGAACTCTATTGCGCTCTATATTATTGTCTCAACCATAAAGTGCTTTTCCTTGAAGGTGAACCCTTCTTGTATGGGCACAGCACAGTGAAAATAGGAGTTTGCCTCATAACATACCAGCCCTGATGCTTTGTAAATAAGAACCTAATCTGACAGGCTCCATGTTAAAAACTCTCAGCCAATGGACAGTGGGAATACAGGCAGGTGCACCCTAATGGAACTATTTTAAAATATATATATATAACAACAATTATAGCTCCACACTGTTGTAGAAACTCTTAAACATTTGACATGGTGTATGTAATGCTCTTTTAAACGCATGACCCACATATTATTTTGTAGAAATGTATGCTTCCATAGATGTATTTTTAAAGAGACTTTTCAAACCTTCTTGAACATTTAAACATACACAATAAATATACAAATAGCAGCCTTCTCGACACTGTAGATTATGCTAACATATTTTCACTAAGCAGCCTAGCATGGCCCGAAGTACTTTGAACCACTGTGTTCGCTCACGAACCATACTTCACATAATTTAGCAGATTGTGTTTGCAAAGAACAAGTCAACCTTGCTGGTTTACACGCTTTCTCTGGGCTTCTTCCTCTATGAGTCTTATTATGGAAATTACATAAATACACTGAAAACACTTAAAGAATGACCTAGTAAGCCCTTACTCAAATTCTGACCTGTCATTCTTTTCATATTCAAAATCGTAGACACAGGATTTTAGTAACACAAATCCCAGAAAGTTTTGTTTATTTCAGTATTTGTTTTTATGTAGATAAGATTAAGATGAATACATTTTAGATTTGAATAGGACACAGGCAAAAATTAGGATCCAGCTATTCATAGCCCTATCTGTGTAGTAGTTCTGGACTCAGAAGGCTGTCATTGATTCTAGAAGACAAGGATTAGGTTGTATCCACAACCAGAATCTGAACTCTATTTCTTCCAGAGGTGTATCAGCTACCACCCAAATTTGGGACACATGCTACTTGCCAATTGTGGACACCCAGGAGGTCAGAGATAGCAAAGGTGGACACTCTATTATTTTTGGATACCTGATGTATTTTGGGCTCTAATCGTCTGTAATACCATCAAGTGTGTAGTTCCTTGAGTAGAGCTTTGATCTAGCTCTGCAATAAAACCTATATTTTCTCTTTTAGGACCACCTGGCTTTTCCTGCCAGCCCAAAATAGAAACAACGTTTGTCAGGCCATCTGCCCTAAATATGCCGGACAGTCAGATCTACTTCCACCAACAGCTCCCAAACCATAGGGCCCTCAGGGTAAGTATTCCCATGGTGAGGCCGGCAAGGATACCACCAGCAGAAGTATGATGGTCCATTCCACTCTCAGTTAAACGGACATGAGTTTGGTGGGCATGGTACTCTACCCTGTCTGTAATCTAATACCCTGTTCGCCAAATTCTAAATCGGACCCTAGGCTCTGCCATTTGTTCAGTCTCTGCTGTGCTCCAGGTTTCTCTCTAAGGGGTACATGATTGCTTAACTAGAGGCATAGCAGCATCATAGTCTAAGACACAGAGGTTGTCACTCAGAAACATCTCAGATGGGTCCATTTCGACATTTCCGTAAGCCTTTGTATATCATTCTAGGTTGCTCCTCATTTGCACTCTTCTGCTCTGGGGTTTGGGGCTACTGTTGAGTTTCTACTTTAATTTAATGTTTACTGGTGTTGCAAAACTTCGTTGTGTGGACACCTTCAATCTGTAAGGACTGTAACGAAGAAGGTGGATGCAGAGTTAGTGGTCTGGTTATTGAGTTCAAACCTTCCACAGCACATTCTTGCATTCCCTACCACAATACCATCTGTTCTTGTATCATTACTGGTTAATGATATACAGGCAGTATGTGGGGCAGGGCAATGCTATATTTGGAGCCAACAGGGAGAAGACTATTTTTGAATAAAAACTATGAAGCATTTTACTTTGCTGAGAATTTCTAAGGCCATTGGAATCATGACTGCTGGTCTTAGAAATGAGACCCACTCTCTTGGTAAGGATGGTGAAAAGGAATGATAGGATCTGGGTAATGAAGTTATACTCTGGCCTTTGGGATGATATCAAGAATAAGGTCACGACCAATGCATTAGGAACGATTTAGAAAAGGGGGTGGTGATGAACAGAGTGTCTGAGTTAAACAGACCACTCTTACCCAGTCCAAAGATCAGGGCTTGATCCATCACCGTTATTTATCTCACTGCCCCATCCCAGCTCAGAACCTGGCTATATGCAAATCAGTCTGTCCCTGGCCCAGTGCATCATGGGAACAGGGCAGACTAAACTACCAAGCCAATTCTTCACCAGAAAGGAGACAAGCTACCGGGGACCGTTTTCTGGCATTTCAGCCTTCTTCGGCCCGGCTTGCTTGAATCCTGATGGAGCAGTGAGAAAGGGACTCATGTCTGAGTATACCCTGCCACACCTATAGTGGCCAAAAACGATTTAGAAAAGGGGGTGGTGATGAACAGAGTGTCTGAGTTAAACAGACCACTCTTACCCAGTCCAAAGATCAGGGCTTGATCCATCACCGTTATTTATCTCACTGCCCCATCCCAGCTCAGAACCTGGCTATATGCAAATCAGTCTGTCCCTGGCCCAGTGCATCATGGGAACAGGGCAGACTAAACTACCAAGCCAATTCTTCACCAGAAAGGAGACAAGCTACCGGGGACCGGTTTCTGGCATTTCAGCCTTCTTCGGCCCGGCTTGCTTGAATCCTGATGGAGCAGTGAGAAAGGGACTCATGTCTGAGTATACCCTGCCACACCTATAGTGGCCAAAAACGATTTAGAAAAGGGGGTGGTGATGAACAGAGTGTCTGAGTTAAACAGACCACTCTTACCCAGTCCAAAGATCAGGGCTTGATCCATCACCGTTATTTATCTCACTGCCCCATCCCAGCTCAGAACCTGGCTATATGCAAATCAGTCTGTCCCTGGCCCAGTGCATCATGGGAACAGGGCAGACTAAACTACCAAGCCAATTCTTCACCAGAAAGGAGACAAGCTACCGGGGACCGGTTTCTGGCATTTCAGCCTTCTTCGGCCCGGCTTGCTTGAATCCTGATGGAGCAGTGAGAAAGGGACTCATGTCTGAGTATACCCTGCCACACCTATAGTGGCCAAAAACGATTTAGAAAAGGGGGTGGTGATGAACAGAGTGTCTGAGTTAAACAGACCACTCTTACCCAGTCCAAAGATCAGGGCTTGATCCATCACCGTTATTTATCTCACTGCCCCATCCCAGCTCAGAACCTGGCTATATGCAAATCAGTCTGTCCCTGGCCCAGTGCATCATGGGAACAGGGCAGACTAAACTACCAAGCCAATTCTTCACCAGAAAGGAGACAAGCTACCGGGGACCGGTTTCTGGCATTTCAGCCTTCTTCGGCCCGGCTTGCTTGAATCCTGATGGAGCAGTGAGAAAGGGACTCATGTCTGAGTATACCCTGCCACACCTATAGTGGCCAAAAACGATTTAGAAAAGGGGGTGGTGATGAACAGAGTGTCTGAGTTAAACAGACCACTCTTACCCAGTCCAAAGATCAGGGCTTGATCCATCACCGTTATTTATCTCACTGCCCCATCCCAGCTCAGAACCTGGCTATATGCAAATCAGTCTGTCCCTGGCCCAGTGCATCATGGGAACAGGGCAGACTAAACTACCAAGCCAATTCTTCACCAGAAAGGAGACAAGCTACCGGGGACCGGTTTCTGGCATTTCAGCCTTCTTCGGCCCGGCTTGCTTGAATCCTGATGGAGCAGTGAGAAAGGGACTCATGTCTGAGTATACCCTGCCACACCTATAGTGGCCAAAAACGATTTAGAAAAGGGGGTGGTGATGAACAGAGTGTCTGAGTTAAACAGACCACTCTTACCCAGTCCAAAGATCAGGGCTTGATCCATCACCGTTATTTATCTCACTGCCCCATCCCAGCTCAGAACCTGGCTATATGCAAATCAGTCTGTCCCTGGCCCAGTGCATCATGGGAACAGGGCAGACTAAACTACCAAGCCAATTCTTCACCAGAAAGGAGACAAGCTACCTGGGACCGGTTTCTGGCATTTCAGCCTTCTTCGGCCCGGCTTGCTTGAATCCTGATGGAGCAGTGAGAAAGGGACTCATGTCTGAGTATACCCTGCCACACCTATAGTGGCCAAAAACGATTTAGAAAAGGGGGTGGTGATGAACAGAGTGTCTGAGTTAAACAGACCACTCTTACCCAGTCCAAAGATCAGGGCTTGATCCATCACCGTTATTTATCTCACTGCCCCATCCCAGCTCAGAACCTGGCTATATGCAAATCAGTCTGTCCCTGGCCCAGTGCATCATGGGAACAGGGCAGACTAAACCCTAAGCGTGGAAGGGTATTCTCAGATGTGCGACCCTTGCTCATTGCACCATCAGGATTCAAGCAAACCGGGCCGAAGACGGCTGTAATGCCAGAAACCGGTCCCCGGGAGCTTGTTTCCTTCCCAGTGTAAGAATTGGCTTTTGTAGTTTGGTTTGCCCTGTTCCCATCATGCACTGGGACAGGAACAGACTAATTTGCATAGAGCCAGGTTCTGAAACTGGGATGGTGCAGTGAGCTAAAAAACGGTGTTGGATCTAGCCCTGATCTCTTGACTGGGTGAGAGCTTTCTGTTTAATTCAGAGACTCTGTCCCTCACCACCCCTTGTTGTAAATATTTTTGTCCACCCAAAGCGTGGAAGGGTATTCTCAGATGTGAGACCCTTGCTCATTGCACCATCAGGATTCAAGCAAACCGGGCCGAAGACGGCTGTAATGCCAGAAACCGGTCCCCGGGAGCTTGTTTCCTTCCCAGTGTAAGAATTGGCTTTTGTAGTTTGGTTTGCCCTGTTCCCATCATGCACTGGGACAGGAACAGACTAATTTGCATACAGCCAGGTTCTGAAACTGGGATGGTGCAGTGAGCTAAAAAACGGTGTTGGATCTAGCCCTGATCTCTTGACTGGGTGAGAGCTTTCTGTTTAATTCAGAGACTCTGTCCCTCACCACCCCTTGTTGTAAATATTTTTGTCCACCCTAAGCGTGGAAGGGTATTCTCAGATGTGAGACCCTTGCTCATTGCACCATCAGGATTCAAGCAAACCGGGCCGAAGACGGCTGTTATGCCAGAAACCGGTCCCCGGGAGCTTGTTTCCTTCCCAGTGTAAGAATTGGCTTTTGTAGTTTGGTTTGCCCTGTTCCCATCATGCACTGGGACAGGAACAGACTAATTTGCATACAGCCAGGTTCTGAAACTGGGATGGTGCAGTGAGCTAAAAAACGGTGTTGGATCTAGCCCTGATCTCTTGACTGGGTGAGAGCTTTCTGTTTAATTCAGAGACTCTGTCCCTCACCACCCCTTGTTGTCAATGCATTAGGAAGCCATAGTTTGGTGGCTCTGCAGAACATTTAATGTTTTTAAGGTTTTGGATAGCAAACCCATCAGCTGAAGAAAGATGTTCATGAGGTGCTCAGGATATCATTCAGCTTCAACAGAAATGCAAGTATTAACTTTTTTTTCACAACATATTGATCATGCCCGCTCTCCCCGCCCCAATGAATCACTCGCCCAACCTTGGGTTGTGTCCAGCTGCTACTGTGAGCAAATTATATACTTTGACCTTTCGCCTCTCTCTATGCTGGGTCTCCTACTCATCATTCTGAGCTGACACTTGCGTACGAAGTCTATTGGAGTGGTGTGGCTCACTGGTGAGAGGCGGCAGACCAGGGAGCAGAGGACGGCCCGGGACCAGGGTTCAATTCCTGACGCGGCAAGGTCGTGGACCAGGGTCAGCGGAATCGATAATTCTCACCTCAATGCCTACTCTAACCAGGGATCACACTCGGCAACTCTGGGCATTAGCTTGCCTCATCTCCACAACGGCCCCCCACATATGCCTGGGATGCCTGGTTTCACCTTGGAGATACCCAGTAGGGACCATCTTACAGGGAAAGCCAGGACGGGTTCCCCAGCGGTCTACAGCGCGGAGATACCCCATGTGGGGTGATTCAGGCACTTTACAAGACATCATTACATTACATTACATCAGAGACCCTTGCACAAAGAAGAACAAAGACCAAATGGGGTATAAGTACTTCTGGACTCAAGGAGAACCTTTGCCAAGGAGATGAGCTGGAGAGCTGTGAGGAGGAGTACTGCCCCTTTGCTGTGTGCTGTGTGGGGTTGGCCTTCAGTTGTTGCTTCTGCCAAGGAAGGAACAAAGACTGGAACTTTGCTGTGAACCTGCTTGAAGAAGAATCTCCAAGGCCCTGTGTTTGCTGGCCTCCTGTTATAAAGTCACAGGGACACAAAGACTTCACCCCCAGCTTCCCTGAACTCTAATGCTGAGAGTTCTGCTTTGCCGGATGATGCCTATTACAATTTTGGGCCTCTGGAGGTTGTCCATGCTGTTGGGAACTGTAAGCAACTAAAAAGAAGCAAGAAAACATGTTTCTGACACTGTCAGCGACACCGCTGTGATGCTGCGATCTGCACCAAGGCCACGGGCACTGCTTGTGATGTGTATGACACGTGGCCTGGCCTACACCCCAGCTCCAAGGCCCTTCAATGCCTGCAGTAAACAGCATTCTTGACACCAGTGCTTGCACCGACTCCGTCACTGCCAGTGCCTCCATCCTGTTTTGGCGCCGCCGATTACCACTCAGGGTGACTCTGCAAACTTTCCGTCTTCGCATCGCCTCACTGGAACCGACACCTTACCGCCGAAGCAACCAACTTCCACTGTCCTGGCTTCGACACGTCACCTCCTCGCAGACATGATGCTTCACCTTCCCTGTAGCAGCTAAGGACCTTTCCTCAACCTTGCCACCGACGCCTCACCTCCACGATGCCATGCATGTTCATAGACTTTGTTATCAAACTGTATTGGTTGGGGGTCCGTGTGACTCCATGTCTGATGCCACGCACCAGAAGGTAGTTTCAAGGGTCCCTATTTGGACAAAGATACCTACCTCTGGCAACTAGAGACCCCCAATTTCAACATTGGTGCTCAGTGGTGAGAATTTGAACCTGTATTTGTACTTCACCCACAGTGAATAGTGTAGATCACTAGTTTAGCGTGACCGCTATGCAACTACATACTGTGTTTTATTTTTGGTTCTATTTTTGATCTGACCCTTGAAGTATCCACACACCATGAATTACAAAGTCTGGTCTCTGCGGGGCAGTCGTGCTTTGCCACTGAACCGCCAAGCAGAAGTGCTCATCTGTAACATTCCAGGACAGTCCCAAGGAAGCGTTCATCACCCATCTCGTCTGCACTGCTCCGGGTGAGTAGGAACTGTTGTTAGCCCCATATACATTGAGGTTTGCTTGTGTGCCCTCTGACTTTGCCTCACTGCTCCACCACATAGTGGTGGGATCCTGACTTTCTCCTGCTGTCCCAACTTCTTTGAGCTCATGAGGGCAACAGAGCAACCATTTTATGCGCCCCAAAGTCACAGGATCCTGCCAATCTTGCACATACACAGAAAAAGGACAAGTGGGACCCGGGTTCCACTTGCAATCCACATACAAACAAAATGGAAAGAAGTCAAATGAGGTTAATGTCCCTCCTAAAAACTCCCTGGCTCCCCCACCACACCATAGAAATAAAAAGAGGACCACCAGAAGCCAAGCTCCTCACTCAATACCAGATTGAAGGCCATCTTGAAATGGGCTGGCTCATGTTCAACTCAACTCAAGTACGCTGCTTTGAGCTGTCCCTCCCTATACTAAATACACTAATATACATTAGTGGAGAGCTCACCCCATATACCCTCCTTTACTAAGACCTACCCTCACAGCAGAGCCAGTTGAAGCTTGCAGGACTCCACCCATATTATACATTGGGCCTACTAAAGCAAAGCTAGGAAATTCACCTATCTGTACTCCTATAACATCTACGAGCTACCCTTAAAAGGACATATGATGCAGACCTCCACAGAACCCTCCATCCCTGCACCATTCTCCGTTATATAATCTCAGGTTCAGACTCCAACTCCATTACTCTCCCACCGAACCGCTTCTAAACAGTGGCTAAAAATCTGGAAAACAAATTGATTAATCAACTCCTTGAACTGTTTATCATTGATATCTATTACATTGTATCCATAGCCCTGAGAAAACAGATTTCATCTTTTAAACTACACATCCTGCAAAATGGAACACTTCCTAACGACATAACTTCACATTACCAAATCCACCAACATCCCGTACAGACACAAACTTACAATGTCCAACTTGCCCACGTTCAAAGGCAATGCTACCAGTACCATCCTCTTAAACTTAACTATCATGATGCAAGCCAATGATGCCAACCTATGCTCTTTTGAATCCATATTCCTTTCACTAGAAATGTACCACCTCACTAACACAAACGTCATGCTCCCTCAGCCACTCCCCAAACAAGATTCTACACAAAATGAAAAAAGCATGAGTTACACCACAAACTCTACTCCCTCCCTTCCTGATAACTCACCTTGCCATCATCATAACCGGTACCAAAACTAGCAGACCTGGCAGCTCACCTCTCCAAATTATAGTTAGAGACTATCCTACACCTAAAGTCTGTGTTCTGCTTTGTGAAGTAGTCTGCTCATATTCATTGATAAATGCCTGCCATCCTAGTCTACCCGTAGGTATTCTAGAAACAAATCACACAACTGAAAAAACCTGTGAGCAAGAGTATGATCCAAACTTTTGCACTTTAATCAATACTACATATAAAGTGCTGACATTTTTTGAAAATGCTTCTTTAACACACGACAAAAATGTTGTACACATCACAGTGTGTTATTAATCAAACAGTTATATCACATTAATTTGCTTTTAAATACATTCTCAGCACATAGCATTGTGTGATATCATGACTTGTATCTATATCCCAATACATTTTGGGTGATTTCACACTTCTTCGGGGGCAGCTGAAAATACAAAAACAATTAAATACCACATAGAGAACAGTGACTCTTGTTTGTATCAATTGGACAGTGAGAAATGCCCACAAGTCCACACCACTAACCCTCACTTCCACAATATAGTCTACTAACTTACTAACATTCTCACAAGCCCAGCCTATAGCAGCAGTTCAACTCAGAATACCAACACCAATCCCATCCCCCAACCAAACAAATCCTCTGACCAACCCCTATACAAACCTTCACCCCTCCCCTGCTTCACAGACCTCTTAGGACTGTGACTGAGTTGCTCATGTTTCCAACTCCTACTACCTACCCTTCATGATCACCAAGACGCCAATGATCCCATCTTAAAGGGACCTACACTACTCAACAAGACACAGTCACATAGCTGGACCACAATACCTCAACTACAAAGCTCAGGGGCCAAAAAGAATGAGTGGCATGATGTCTTGGAGCAAAGCGGTGGACCTAACCAAATCTTATAACCTGGAACTTTCTAAACCCAACCCCTCCTCTAAGATCATGGTTGTCACGTAGGGAGAAATCACACTCAAACGAGAACGACCAGGTCACTAGCACACTTCATCAATATCCCCCTGACCTCCGCCCCTCAGGATCATGAGAACGGCAGAGAAACCAAATGCTTGCTCATAAACTGCAGGCCTGCAACCAAACTTGTAACAGAAGTAGCAGGAGCCATCTTGAACCACTACATTGACATTGCATTCACCACAGAAATATGGCTTAATGAATTGTCATACCCAATCATGGGCACTAGTTCTACTAGGATTTTAAATCATTAAGAAAGGCTGTGAGGGCTGCCATAGTCGAGGCATTGCCATTATTCAAAAGAACAACATCAACGTGTGGGTAACAGACACCTTCAACTACAACTCTTTTGAATGTTTCATCACCACCATAGGGATGAATGACCACAGTAATATGATCTATCACCTACTCTACTACCCACCAGGACATGCACTCTCCTTTGGTGAACACCTTGAATATCTGATTACACACTTCTCACTCTTATGCACAAATAACATCAACCTAGGAGACCTCAACATTCACTAGAATGCTGAAAGCACTACTCTAATCCAATCCTGAAATGACCTCCTGCACAGCACTGCAAAGGTAAAACCTATAACACAGGCTTAGCCCTGGATGCTCTCTTAGCTCAAGTAGAAACACTAACTATCGACAATATCCTCCCCGTCAATTGGTGGGATCATCACATCATTCTGTCCCATATCAAAAAAGTGTTTCATCACCCAACTCACGCACGGACATTTCTCCAATGGGTGAAAAATGTAAGACAAATTCCCCTAGCTGACCTTAAAGGACGACTGAGATCACTACTTCCCCATCATCAGACAACCTCTCAACAACAGAATTCCACCCACTACGACTTAACAATGTCCTCCATCCTGGACAAGGTAGACCCCTCTTAAACTGAAAAAAATGGAAAACACACCCTTGAGATCCTTTTTTAATGAAGACCTAAACACTGAAAGAAGACAGCTTAGAGCAGCAGAAAGACTCTGGTGAACACATCCATCCACAGCCAACCTTGATCAACTGAGGAGGGAGCAAAGAAATTATAAAAAATACGCCATGAAAGAAAAAGCCATCTTCTTCTGCAATGGTCTAGACATGGCCAAAAACTGCCCCAAGGAGCTTTTTCAATATCATCAAACAACAAACACTAAAAAAAAACTCAGACCTCCAAAGAATGGTATGATACCTAGGCCAGCATCTTCAATGATGAAATGTGGAAGATTGAGCTCACCCTTGAAGACCACAACAAGTTAACCAATGAGAATCGTTCTCCCAGAAAGGAAGATAGCAAACCCTCATCTCTCTCTATGGCCTTGCTATTAATGATCCCTCCACAAGGCAACAAATGGAGTAATTGAATCTAAGGGCACCTCTCAACTCCTAGAGGCTGGGAGGTATCCAGCGCACTCGCAAAGGCGGACATTTCTGCTGGCTATGTCCAAACCCTCCTCCCACTGGGCAGTACCCCTCCCAGCATCCTTGATAAACAACTCACCGTGCCCTATCCCTCCTCTGGACTAAGATTATAAACAGCTTCCTGATGACTGAAGTGATGCCAGACTCTCTCACGCTCGAAAAAGTCATGCCACTGCTTAAAAAAACGGAGAAGATCCGCACTACAGACCTGTCTCTAATCTCCCCGTCCTAGCCTAAACTCTAGATAGATGTTTTCTCTCACAACTAAACCAAGACATACAGCAGCATTCTCCTGGACCCTCTTCAATTAGGCTTTAGAAAAGCATGCAGCACGGAAACAGCTAAACTGAACATAGTAGATGACCTAGAAAAATCTCTGGATGCATACCAATGCTGCCTACTCACACTACCAGACCTATCAGAGGCCTCCAACACTGTTGAGCACAATCTTCTCTTGGATTCCCTACAAAAAAAGGATTGGTGCAGACGTGGGGGTCCTACGCTGGTTGCACATCTTTTCTACATAACTGCTTACAACAAATAAAAATACAAATCTGACCTCTGATACAAGAGCAATTACCTGGGGTGTCTTCTAAGGATCTGTTCTCTTGTCCACATTGCCCACACTGTTCAGTAGATACATGGAGCCCCTCACCATCATTCTCAACCAAGAAAACATCCGCTTCCATCTATATGCAGATGAAACCCAGTTCTACATTGAATTCTCTGTACTAAAGGACATACACTGGCTAAATGCCTCCCTCAAAGCAAAACAATATTGGCTAACCTGCAGCCACCTACAACTCCATCAAGATAAGATAGAAATTATTCTCACATCAAAGACAGAGTGGTTGTTTATATGTAAGAATGGATGTAGTCCATAGATGCTCTGAGCTGCTCTAAGTCTAGCAGATTTCATCAAATCTCCAGGAATCACCCTGGACCCCAAACTCATCATGAAAGATTATCTAAAGAACAGTGTTAAGATTTCCTTCCACAACCTGAAGCTTCTAAACATAATTAAACCCTACCTGCCAGTGAATGATCTTACATCTGCCACCCAATTCCTGGTGCTACCCAGATTAGACTACCGGAAAGCCACCTTCACAGGCACGATGAAAGCTTTTCTTGCACCCCTCAGAACCACTCTCAATGAAGCAGCCAAAATGGTCACAGGAATCAAAAAATATGACCATATCTCCCCTGCCATGAATAAATGAATTGGCTCCCAATGAAAGCTTGCTGCAACTTCAGAACTGCTTGTCTGACTCACAAAGCCCTTCACACTGGGAAACCAGCCTACCTCACTCCTAAACTCAAAAAAGCAGACCAGCCAAGAAAACTAAGACGCTAACTAAGACGAAAAGAAACACGCTACTCCTCATTCAGACTAAAGCCGACAAACAAAAACCACAACTTTCTCTTTTTCGAGCAATGCCCCAAAAATCTGGAACTCCGTTCCAGTACATATCAGGACAAACCCCTTCTTCTTGATCTTTAATAGACAGCTAAAGGATCTCCTCCTCATCTAACATTTCAATGAGCAGGACATCCATCGCCCAAAAGACCTGTTCCCCTCCACTGTAATATTCTTGCTAAATCGTGCTCAAACTTTGTTTTGATTCAGTTGAGCTGCACTGATTATATGAGTTATCTGTCATGAACATGTACTGATATTAACCACTCTGATATTCTCTGGTCTTGTCAGTACTAAATAAAACTCGCAAATAAAAAGAAATACATTTCACCAAGTCCCAGCTCCTTCTCCAGCCACGTCACATTCTAATGTATGTAATCTAGTATGAACCGAACCGCACACATGGTGCAGTAATATGTAATATGTACAGATGTGAGATGATCTGTACACAATAACAAGGGCCCCTCTACACTTCAGAGCTAAGTTTGTCTATTTCAGACCATAAAGTAGGGATTAATGATCCTCTCTGATTCATGGGATGAGAAAAAACCACCTCAAATGCAATTCAGGCAAGACTGAAATCCTCCCTTTTGGCCAACAAAACCTTTTTTCCCCGAAAACCTGGTGGCCTCAAGATGCCGAAGTCCCGCCGAATACTATCACAACGGCCCGTAACCTTGGGATAAGGTTTGATGAAGCCTTATCCTTCAAACAACAAGCAGGTATTGTGGCGGGGTCCTGTTTTAACATAATTCGGGGCCTCAGAAGGTTCTTTGACCTCCTCCCCTTGACAGCCAGAAAGACGGTAGCGGTGGCCCTCATTACATCTCGTCTGGATTACTGCAACAGCCTCTATGCAGGTTCCAACAAAGCTGTACTGCATAAACTGCAGATGATCCAGAATGCCGCCGCCCGTCTAGTGCTGAGATGGCCCAGGAAGTCATCTGCATCAGCAGCACTTAAGATCTTGCACTGGTTGCCAATCCATAAGAGAGTTTTATTTAAAATTCTATTAATCACTTTTAGGGCCTACCACCAGTTTTGTCCCACCTACCTGTCACAAAGGTTTGGAAGATATACACCCTCTCGCTCACTCAGATCTTCCAACCTAAACCTACTGGTGGTCCCTAAATTCAGACTTATTACAAAAAGAGGAAAATCCCTTGGAGTGTTGGGAGCCAGAGCCTGGAACAAGCTCCCACTCCAGCTGCGTCTGATCCCGTCAGAGAACCTGTTTCGAAAGGCTCTTAAAACCTGGATTTTCAATGCCACTGACACTTTTTGTCTAGCTTTAATTTAAATCTTCCACTTTCCTGGCATTTTTCAGACACACCTAATACTCCCGTACTGAATTCCTATATGGCTTACTTGCCTCCCCCTCTGTGACACGTTTGATTAGCGCCAAGATGCTCCGTGGAGTGTACGTCGCGCTTTATAAAAACTTAATCAAATCATGGCCATTAAACAAATGTCTCAGCCGGCAAGTGATGCAATAAGCTTTCCAGAGCCATGCGAATGGCTCATTTATCGGCTTACTCCATCGCTAATGTTAACAACTGCAATAACTGATTATGAAATAAGCTGAACTTCCTGCTTTGAAGGTAGCATTGTCTGCTTATTCCTTTTGTTTATTATGTTTGTCTTTTTGCGCATGCCAACGAGTTCCGGAGTTTCCATCAGTAAATAAGTGCAATCACTGTTCCTAGCCAGGTTTAATTAAGTTTAATTTTAAACAATATTTGCATTGGCTCTCCTACCTATTAATATGACATTGGGAGCTTTTCACCTACAGTGTTGGGTACTTTTGTATTCGGCAGAATATAGGTCTGATTCACAAAGGAAAACTCACACTTGACTTCTGTGTAAGTGTACTGTTTTTTAGCCATTG
Organism: Lissotriton vulgaris; assembly: GCF_964263255.1. Taxonomy (NCBI): domain Eukaryota; kingdom Metazoa; phylum Chordata; class Amphibia; order Caudata; family Salamandridae; genus Lissotriton; species Lissotriton vulgaris. The sequence continues at coordinate 272,764,761 of NC_141695.1, read as the reverse complement.
AGAAATTCCTATTTGATAGTATGTTTATGACTGTGGCGATTCTGTAGTCAGGGCAGAGACCTCCGCACATACATCCATTATAGAACTATTACAAAAAAATAGTAAACTTACACAAACGTTTAAGCTTCCCTTTCTGAACTAGGCCCCGAATCACTTCATTCTGTTGACATTTCTAGGAGAAGGAAGTAGCCATGTACTTTAGGGCTAAAGACCGCAATACGTTATGCAAACGGTGTATATGGCATTAGCTGGTAGGAATTACTAAACAATGTTTGAGTTGTTTTTTGCCAGGAGGCATCACTATCTGGGTGTATGTCAATATAGCGAATTTTTTACATCATTCTACAAAAATATTGAATCTAAAACATAGACAGGTACTAAATCATCAAGAAAATATATATACGAAAGAATAGCTCCACTTTTGCTAACATTATGTAGATATAGCGTGTTAAAACATATGCGGTAGTTTAAAAACGAACTTTCCCAGGATATTTAGTTAATTAAGCCTCACAATTTGGTTCTCCATTGGTGTAGAATCCATTGGGCCCCTGGCAAAGTGAACCGTCTTCACGATGGTTTGGGGGTCAATGTAATGATAAACCCAGATTTCGGAAGTGTAAATATGAATTTAATAGCACGAAATTTCGTGCACAGAAAGTAACCAAATAGTTAATACAGGTATGCGAAGCGTATAATTTTTCTTCATTCCTGATGGCACCATTCCTTCGCATAACTCAGTCAATATGGCTGCATTGTGTCCATATAGACAAAGCCATTTGGTACTATGGGAGTAATAACTTCGGACACATGCACAAATCCAAACAACTTCAACACCGGAACAATTAAAATACAGTAAATTACAGCCCAACAGCACATTAATACAACAAACTTCACTACAACAAAAGACACCACTCTATAATAACACACAACATAAGTGAACAGCATTGCATTTGCATCACAACACAACAACACAAAGCATTGCAATATGAACTAACAACCAGATAGCATCAATAAAATACAAAAACAGAACGCCCCCTAGCAACACCCCAACACAGCGAAACGGCATGCAAACATAACGCATCAGTATGCCAAGTATTGAAATCATGTTAACTTATCACAGCAATGCAAAATAACTTGCATAATAACAGCAATGCAAATGAGCACACAAAACACAACAGGATAACAGAAAGCAAAAAAAAATCACGACCCAACACACCAATATAGAACTAGGCAACAAAACACAACAGCTCAAAACACATAACACAACAAAACGAACTTCTTCCACCAGCCGTCTACCTTCTTCACCAACTTATTTTTTATCAAATGACATTTACTCTTTTAAACACATTGGAACCCAAAATTTAAGAATTGTATAGACATTGTTAAGTTTGACATATGAAAAATGGGCTGGGTGTTCCCGTAAGTAAAGTGGAATCGTGAAACAGGGAATATATTTCACGGACCTGTGAAATATGGATTTTATAATTTTACGGGCATGCTTCAACCCGCTCTGCAGAGCGGAGCGTTAACTTTATCAGGGCTACTTAAGATTGTGTGAAACCTGTAAGGAAGGACCACATTATGCAGGAAAGTTATCTAAGTTAAGTCCAAAAAATTGCAATTTATGTGTACATTCGGTGGCCAGAAACAATACTTTGGTGAAATCTGTAAACTTCATTAATGTGGAAAATTATTTGTGAAATGCAGCCAATCCTTAATTATGTGGTAAATGCTGCAGCCATAAAATTGTATAATTCCCTGGCACCACCGTTTACTGTTTTATGTAATCATCAATTTGTTTAAGAACGGTAAACACATGCTAAACCTTGCAATTCAAAAGAATGGCCATTGTTTGCTGTAGTTTGGACGAAGACAGGTTATTCAGGCTATTATTTCATTTTAGTATACAATGCTGTAACATTTAGCAAGTTGTCTTTTTTTTCCCAGGTTATGGGGTTAGGTTCCCAGGCGCATAGCGGGTAAGACAGTCCTTGGCAAGGTTTCAATGCCACAGCTTGAGGACCTTGCGCTCTCCCAGCACATGGGCGGTGCATATTCAAAATGGCGTTTCAAGTCACCGCTCAGGCCCAAATACGAGCTATTAACAAAGTCAAAGAGAAACATTAGAATACAAAAATAAATGAATGCACTGTATACCACTTATCTCTACTCTAACCCCATTACTTTATTTTAACCTTTGCATTAATAGTTAGGCAGAAAGAACAAGTTTAGTACAAGCAGCAGCATAAGCATTAGCATGTGAGGTTTGAAGCGGCCATTTCTGGCACTAGTGCGCAGAAGCAAGAAGTTCTGACCAAAAACAGAGGTACGTCACACCACGTAGATGTGGAGGACACATGCCCAGTAAATTTCCCGCGTTTTCGGCAGCCATATTAAGACACTCAGGTTACTGTTAGTAAAAGCACATACGCAAGCTTCCCCATCTTACCAAATGTGTCGTGAAATGAGTTTGAGTTTGAGTAGGGATTTGTAGAGCGCATAGCTACCCTTGGGCATCCCAGCGCTAACAAGAGCTAGTATTCCAGAGGGGAGGGGGGACGGTAAGGAAGACAGGGTTTAAGGGAAGAGCCAGGTTTTTAATTGTTTCCGAAAGGAGAGGAGGTTGTGTTCTCTCCGCATGGCTACTGGGAGGGTGTTCCATAGTTTTGGTGCGTTGTAGGCAAACAAGCGGCCGCCGGATCTTGACTTTTTCATTCTTGGGATGCTGGCAAGGGCGAGAGAGTCAGATCTTAGGTTTTTGATGGACTGGTGGGGTTTCATCAGGGGTCTGAGGATTGGGGGTCCTTTGTCGTGCATTATCTTGTGGGAGATGTACAGCGTTTTGAAGGTAATACGCTCCTTCACTGGAAGCCAGTGAAGGCTTTTGAATGCTGGTTTCGCCGAGCATCTTGCTTTGGTTCCCGTTAGGATTCTGGCTGCCGCGTTCTGAGCCACCTGTAATCTCTGAATGACTGATGCCGGGGCTCCCAGGTACAAGACGTTACCATAGTCTAACCTGGAGTTGACCAACCCCTGCATCAGTAGCTTCCTGGACTGGAAGGGGATCAGGTGGAGGATCTTTCGGGACATGCGGATAAGGCCAAAGCAGGTCCCTGAGGTTTTTCTGGCCTGGGTTTTAAAATTAAGGTCCTGGTCGAGCCATATGCCTAGACTTTTGACTTCGGTTTTTGGAGTTGGGTGAGTTCCCATGCAGGGTGGCCAGGAGAGGTTTGTTGGGAGTTTATTTGGATTACCCAGGAGAAGGATCTCCGATTTGTCTCCATTCAGTTTAAGTCGAGAGTCACACATCCATTGGGAGACTCTTTCTAGACACCTGGAAAGATTTTCTAGGCTGGTGTTTGATTGGTTGATGGAAACCACCAGCTGTGTGTCGTCAGCGTACATTACTGTTTTGACGCCGAAGGGGGTGATAATGTCCTCAAGGGGGGACATATAAACATTAAAAAGTGTGGGGCTCAGGGAGGAGCCCTGAGGAACCCCACACTGCATGGGCAGGGCCTTGGACGTGGAGGTGCCGTCTGACACCTGAAAGGATCTTTCCTCCAGGAAGGATTTAATCCAGGCAAGGGCAGAGTCGGTGATTCCAACTAGACTTAACCGGTGGACCAGGATAGCGTGGTCCACCGTGTCAAAGGCGGCGCTCAGGTCGAGGAGGATCACTGCCACTGAACCTCCTGCGTCTATGATGCTTCTCCCCTCTTCGACCACTGCCAGTAGGGCAGTGTTGGTACCTTGCCCCGGTCTGAAACCGGTCTGAGAGTCACGTAGTAGATTATTCGTCTCCAGAAAATTGGAAAGTTGCTGGTTTGCTATCCGTTCGGCCACTTTGCTGATGGAGCGAGATGATTCTGAAGTTGGAGGGGTCCATGGGGTCTAGGTGGGGCTTTTTGAGGAGAGCCTTGACGGTAGCTGTCTTCCAGTTGGCTGGAACGGTGCCCTCTTGAAAGGAGGCATTGATGAGGTTGGTGATCGGTGGGGCTACAGTGGGGGCTACCAGTTTTAAAATACGGATGGGAGCTGGGTCGGATGGCGAGCCACTTTTCACAGTTTGCAGGGTAGCTAAGAAAGTCTCCGTGGTGATCTGAGTAAAGGCTTGTAGGTGTGGAGCCTCTGGATGGAGGGGTGGTGAAATAGCAGAGTGAGGGGAAGTGGGGATCGGGAGTGAGGTCAGGATTTTCTCGATTTTCGCGGAGAAAAATTCGGCCATCTGATTGCATCTGATGCCCTCTGGTTCCGGAGGGGGTAGGGGGTCTTGGATTTTTGCAAGGAGACGTACAATGCGATAGGTTTCCTTCGCAGAATTTGCTGCTGCTGCTATCTTTCGTTCAAAGAAGGTAGCCTGTGTTATTTTTATAGAATTCTTGTAAAGCTTGATGGCGGCTCTGTACTCATTTTTGGATTCCGTCGACCAAGTTTTTCTCCATATGCGTTCAAGTTTTTTGCATATCCTTTTTTGGTTTCGTAGTTCTTGAGTGAACCATGGTGATTTAGCCATATATGCATATAAATGCATATATTAATGGACAAAACATGTTGATTAATATGTTCTATGTTATTTCAAGAGGCTGAATAAAAGCAATTTTCTTTACGTATGAAACCTTGCTCCATCAATTCTTTGATTGAAGTATGACCTGGCTGGGAGTATCCAGCTTAAGAAGCAGGAACGTTTTGCTGAGTCATAAACTCTTATTTCAGATGATTTCAGAACGTTCCCATCATGGCTTCAAAATCTTTGGATTAAACACTAAAATGTTGTTAATAAATTGTATAATTCAATTTATTGACCGAGGGCTAATGATTGGATTTGGAGATTCTACCACCTCTTACATAAGTTGGAGACATTCGTGAGGCACAACAAGTAAAAATGGTGGAGGATTTTCGCCATGTCAGTTGTCAGAGTTGAATGTCGTACATTTTGTGTACCTGTATGAAATAATGCAGGGAGAGAATAAGAGAAGACTCAAGATCACTCTGGAATAAGGGCTACGTTTATCCTTCATAATAACCTTTTTCCCACTCCTCAATGTAGAATCTTAAAATTGCATCAATTAAAGATTGTGATTTTGAGTCAGATATCTACATTTTATGTTTTTGGTTTCAACATAGTCTCTTCAAATAATTTACTTTTATCTTATTAATGTGGCAAACAGTTATTTACAATGCACAATGTAATTGTGTTATATATTAGTTCAGTGAAGTAAGTCTTTCTTACGTCAACAGTAAAGAGGGTGGTCAACTATAACGTCAAACAGGTATTGGCTTTCTAATAGGTGTTTGAATATGGATAAGGCCGCAGCTCCAGGCTGTAGGACAAGCCTAAAAATGTATGATTTTATGGTAAGACCATGATGTTTGCAAGTTCGTGAATGAAGATTAAAACAGGGGACATAAGTCTCACATTTGTTGAGAAAGAAACAAAGGCAAGGCAACTTACACAAGATTCCCCGACATTCTGAATGGACTTTAGGGGACATCTTCCACTTATATCTGAAGAAGGTGGGGTGGGAATGGAAATGGAAGAGAGGGAGGAAGAGGGATACAACACATTTCCCTTCCAATAGAAAGAAGAACAATCTTGAAGTTCATGGAGCGGAACAGCGAATACTGATCACAACATCATGGGTAAAAGAGAATGCTTGGTAATGTAAAAATTAAAAACTATAGAAGCCACTACATGCAGGGAACAATTGGATTCCTACTAGAACCTGATCAGTACATTTTATCGTTAATTTACCAACCTAATGAGTGAGATATTCTAGCACAGTTCCTCCTTCTGGTGGAAGTGTCTGAATGAGAACTCCTCGGGATGGAGGGAATCCCCAAAGGGATCAAAATAGCAAGTCATAAAGCCAACCTATTGATACTCCTTTTCTACCAATTCACTAGAACCACTATGTAGCGTTTTATATGTTTTATCTTTGAAGGTTTTGAGAATACATTGAACTTGTTTTGGCTGCCAACAGGTTTATTGGCACATCACCCATTGGGACACACTCCAGTTCCGATTTTTCAGACCCCACTTGGTGTCATACCATGTGTTAGATCTTGGGGGTCTCTAGTTGGCAGATGTAGGTACCAATGTCCAAATATGGTCCCTTGCTTCTAGTCAGGGTAAGGGGGATACACTCTTTAGATAACCCCTGCCCACTTCCTTGGTGGCTTGGCACGAGCAGACAGGCTTATCAAAGGCAATGTGTAAAGTATTTGTACCAATACTCACAGTAACACAGTGAAAACCCCACAAATGGACTACACACCAGGTTAGTCCATTTTGTCTTAAGTTTGTCTTAAGTTTGTCTTAAGACAGACTTAAGTAAGACTTTAGTTAGGATTTTGTCTTAAGTCTGTCTTAAGTCTATCTTAAGACAAACTAAAGACAAAATCCTAACTTCTGTGAATACCAAAAGTAGTAAGTTTAGGATTTTGTCTTAAGTTAGTTATGCGAATCGGGCCCAGTATTCCCCATTATAGTTTATGGGCAAGATAGCCCTCTCAATAGTGAAAAACGGAAATGACTATAATTCACTACCAGACAATGTCACACACAATGGTACATGCTCCACCTTTCATATACACCGCACCCTGCCTAGGGGGGTACCTAGGGCCTTCTATAGGGGTGTCCAATGTGCACAGAAAGGGAAGGGTTAGGCCTAGCCAGTGTGGACACTGGTCAGGACAGCATGGAAGTTAGCAACTGCACACCGGGACTGCGGTGGCAGGCCCGAGACAACATTTTATGGCTACTTATGTGGGTGGCACAATCAGTGCTGCAGGCCCACTAGTAGAATTTGAATCACCAGCCCAGGCACACTCAGTGCACTTTACTAGGGACTTCCTGGTAACACAAATATGTCAATAATGGATAATCAATTACAATAACAATTTCCCTAGAGAGTATATGCACTTTAGCACTGATCAGCAGTGGTAAAATGTCCATAGTAATATTGCCAACAACCACGGGTCAGGAAAAATAAAGGAGGAAGTTTGGGGATAACCCTGCAAAAAGGTCCATTTCCAACACCATGTCCTGTTTTTATTTTGGTGGAATCAATTCCTTTTGTCAACAGCGTAATTTTTTATTGCAAATGGTTGCACCTCATTTAGGTGCGACTTTTGATTCTGGTTTCATCTACATGAGTGATACCAATGGAGAGATTATGGTAAGACAACTGGGCATGGTATGATTAGACCCAGCATGTTCATTAATGTGTTGACAATCGGTTTACCAGCATTAGCTCGTTGAATAGACTCTGGCCCCCTTAACATTGGACACAGTCAACCTCACGTGTTGAGTTCCACAAGGATCCTCACTCAACCTCAGCCTGTTCAATGTCTACATGACCCTACTCACCAGCATCATATACACCCAATAATCAACATCAGATCATATGCTGACAGCACCCAGCTCATATTCTCCCTCTCTGACAAGACCGCAAACACCGACAGCAACTTCTCCATCTACATTACCAAAGTTGCTAGATGGATGAAAACCAGCTGCCTCAATCTCAACACAGGCGAGATGGAAATAGTATTTTTGGGGAGAAAAATACTCTCTGCGACTCCACCTGGTGGCCTGCTAAACTTAGACCAACACCCCTTTGGGCATCCCATTCAAAGAACCTTGTAAAGATAATCTACAACTCATTCACCATAACCAGCCAAGTGAACGCAGTCTCCATCTCCTGCTTCCATACACTCAAGATGTTAAAAAAGATCTTCAATTGGCTCCACAGCAACACTTCCAGAACCATCACCCAAGCCCTATTCACCTTTAACTGACCACCAGAATCCAGACCATACAAAACTGAGTAACCAGGCTCACAATAAACCTACCACCCAGTATTCACATCACCTCACACCTCAGACAGCTCAAGTAGCTCTGAAGCTGCAATCAAACAGTCTTCAAACTACTCACACATACATTAAAAGCCTTAAACAATTTTGACCCCTCCACAAACTTCCACAAACCTACCAGACATTTCTCATAGCTCAGTTGTTTTGCCACTTGCACACACCTTCCACTTATAAAGAAACAGCTTTGTCAGTTGTGGCTTTTCCTACCTCGCTCCTAAAGGCTGGGATGATGGGCCCCTTCCCATCAGAGCCTCTTCAGTTCTTGAATTCTACAAGAACTTGAAGACGTGGCTCTTCACATAGCAAAGACACTTGATTGATCCATACAGCTCCTGCTCCAGTACTAGGATACCCTCCTGGATGAGTAGTGTGCGATACAAATACACAACCCATATCATAAAGCGGGGTCTTCACATTAAGAATGGATAAATCCCTTACACTTTTTCTCAACATAATTGCTGAAACAGTCATCGATAGCATTGATTAATCTAATAGTATTCTAACTCGTATGGTATTTTCTACCGCAATTCTTGACAGTAGGAACACATTCCAACCTGAAATTGTATCTTGTGGGCCTAAAATCCATTTTTCTATATTGCTATGACTAAGAATAACATTTTGTGAGAGGTTTATTCTGGCAATCCCCAAAGATGGAATTTGAAATGGTTTATGACCCAGAAACAGGCTAAGACTTTGTTGGATCTGGCTCTTTTTACAGGGTTATCCCAAACGTTTTGCCTTCCTCCTGTATTTCTTCTGACCTGTGTATGTTGGCTGTATGACTCTGGTCACTTTGCCACTGCTGATCAGTGCTAAAGTGCATGTGCTGTCTCCTGTACACTTGGTATTATTGGTCTACACCTATTTGGCATTTTTATTTTACCGGTAAGTCCCTTGTACAGTGGTTGCCCATATACCCAGGGCCTGTTAATTTGATGCTACTCGTGGGCATGTAGTGCTACTTGTGCCCCTCACAGAAGTAGCCTTTCAAACCTGCCTCAAGCCTCTGCCACTGCTGGGCCCGAGTGCACAGTTTGCTGCCACAGTGACTTGGCATTTCAAGTTACTCAACAAGTCCCTACTCCGCAAACTGCAGACAATTCAGAACACCACCGCCAGACTCGTGCTCGGCATCCCCCATCACGAGCACATCAGCCAAAACCTACAGAACCTCCACTGGTTCCCCGTTGAGATGAGAGTCACTTTCAAGATGCTCACCCACGCCTACAAATGCCTGCACATTACAGGACCCCAATACCTCAACCAAAGAATCACATTCCACATACCCAAAAGCTACTAAGGGGGTCAGCATGGGGTTTCTTGGGTGGGAACTCCCTTACCCTGACTAGAGAGGTGGGTTCAGCCAGGCTTAGTGCATACCCTAGCCAACCAGAAACCTAATTTCTAACACACTACTTTTTCCACTGTAGGGTATTTTAATTCAGCATCTCTGAGGGGCCTAGGAGGAAAAAGAATATTATTTCTGGTCCTTCAACACTTTAAGATAAGGTAGCCCAAGGCCTTTGCTGCTGGCATTAGCGGCTGGTAGGGTTTTAACGTTGATTTTGAAATTGCATATGTTGGGGGCATTAATAATGGCATTCTTTATTGAAATTGTTATGGTGCTCTGTAGACCATTCACATGGGGGCCTTCTGTGTACAGGGATCTTAGTGGGTGAACTAAGGCCCTCATGTATGAGGAATTTGCTTAGAACAGCGCCACAAATCTTCTTGCTGATCTACGCCATTGTGGGAAAGGGCAGGAAAGCTCTGTATTTATAAAATATGGTGCTTATTTTTCTTTTACCTCTGTGCTGGCGCACAATTTGCTGCTCAGCACCAACAAAGACCGACCCCCTTGCTCCATGGTGCAAGAGAGTCTCTGTTGTTGTCAAGATTGTTTTTGTGCAGGAAGAAGCACTTTTACTGCACAAAACAATCTAAAGAGGCATTTTCCTCTTTCTGTGAGTTCTGTGGAATGAAGCGCACATGGAAAGAGGAATAAAACGAGGAGAAATACAAATATTTCTCCTTGTTATGTTGTAATCAAAATTCCTGCCTCTCAGGGGTGTCACTGATACATAGTCCATAAAGCAGTAAGAGACTGACACAGAATTATGAAATATCAAAGGACAGTTTATTACACTCATATGAGGTGAGGCTGCGTCGCCCAAAAGCCATGGCAAATGAATGAGACAGTCTGAGGAATTCAGAAGGCTGACGCCTTATATACATTTCAGACTTACACAGTAAGCACAAATGAAAGGGGCAGTCTTGGCTCCTGTGAGCACGCAAAGAATACCATAAATGGACATACAAATCCTCTTTGTTCAACTAAGTGGGAGGAGCTAACAGTTTCAGAACGTAGTAAACACATTCCTATGTAAAACTAATCAGTAACAGATGCAGACTCTACCAGGCATTTCTGAGCATGCGTGAAAGTGGAGGAGGCTAAATATATCCTGTTACTAGGCAGACTTCAGGCGCAGTTAAAAGGAAGGTAGGACAAAGCACATAGTGAGCACATGTCAGCACATGGTAGACAAAATGGCCTCCAGAAACTAAAATGGCTTCTAAAAAGCGGATAAGATAACTTCTAAATGCAAGATGGCTTCTGCTAACGCTAACCCATTGCTGCTAATTTACAACAGTTAGGCCTGCGCTGGGGAGGAATAAGGTTTTAGCGCTGCCCCAGGTTTACGTGTGTTGCATGGGAAACCCTACCACAATGCCCATGGAATGCCTCCTTGACAGAGAGTAAGGCAAGATAGCAACTTGTGAAGCTTTTTCCTGCTCCATATCTATGAGGCCATGCAAAGTCATGTAGTCTGGCTTTCCATCGCCTCAAAAATATGATTGAGAGGCTTTTTCCACCGGAACGTCTGCTGGTAGAAGCCTCTCATGAATAAGCCCTTAAGTCTACAAAGGTTCTGACATGTTTGTGCATATACTGTGATTAACCCAAACATGATTTTAGTTGATTCTTGTTTGAAGGAGGTGGTGCATTCATTGCGCATCAACTAGACTCAGTTTTTTCTTAACCGCTTCACTTGAAATGTTGTTTTCAAGAAACTCAACAAATGTCACACCCATTTTATATATTTTCTCCTTTAATGGTAAATCCTGCTTATGGAGCCTGAACAATACTTCTGTTACTTTGTTTTAGAAATGTGGTTTCTGGTTGGCAGAGTTATGCACCCTGTCCAAGCAGGAACCACAAGCCTAGTCACGGTAAGTCACACATCAAACAGTATCACAGTGAAAACACCACAAACGGACTCTACACTAGGGTAGAATAATAGGTTATTATTTTCTGAACAGAACAAGACCAACATGACAAACATCCAGCAAGAAGAAGTCAAGATGTTTTTTGTAAAGAATAAGTGTCAAAATAGCACTTTGAAGCAAATAGCGCTTAAGGGATTACAATGATAAGGCTATACTGAGACAAAGTCAAGAGTAGAGGCCACTCGCAATGGAGTGCAGGCTGGCTCCAAAACCCATGAAGGACCGCTGAGCAATAGTACCTTAATCCTTGTCAAAATACGAAATGAGCATGCAGTCAAGCAATAGGTCAATGATCCCCCCGCAGTTGAGAGGTTGCACCATATTCCTACATGCAGTAGTGGTAAGACATTGGTTCTGTAGATGAAGCGCTAATTCCGGAGTGCAATAGTCCCACATGTGATGCTTTCGGAGGGTATGTGGTGGTTCCGAGTGCAATGCTTTGTCCCAGTTACCGCAGCAGTGGCAATGCATTGATCTTGCAGCAGGCTATGCGTCGGTTCCGATTGGCACAGCAGCGATAATGTGCATATTCTTGTCAGGGTTAGCACTTTCAACTTACTTTCGAGTACCCTGAACTAGATTGGCACCAGCTGATAGAGCTAGACTTACAGCAAGCAAAGTCCAGCTGCTTAATTGAAGATGAAAAGTAAAGTCTGTGATATCCCCGAGACTAGAGGAAAAGGAAGGGATGCCGAGAAGCCTTTGCAGAAATATACGATCCAGGATGCAAAGAGCAGGTCCAGTCGTTCTCACTCCCAGGTAAGGAGCAGCAGGCAGCGAACCAACACAGCAAAACAGATTGGCAAAGTGGCTCTCCTTCCTACAGCACAGCAATCTTATCAGCAGGCCAACACAGCAAAACATGGATAAGGAAATATAAAGAAATATAAAGCACTCACAAACTGACAAGGTTAAACCCCAATGTATCGACCCAAGGAAAAAGCTTAAAGGTTTCATAGCTAGTAAGAAATGGGCCTATCAGGACAATGTGTTAAATGTTAAATACTTGTAAAGCGCACAGCTGCCCCAGCAAAGGGGTGTCCCGGCGCTGTATACCGCTGTGGAACCCGTCCTGGCTTTCCCTGTGAGATGGTCCCTACTGGGAATCCCAAGGTGGAGCCAGGCATCCCCGGCGTTGATGGGGCCGTTGTGGAGATTAGGCAAGCTAATGCCCAGAGTTGCCGAGTGGGACCCCAGGTTAGAGTAGGCACCGAGGCGAGAATTGTCGAGTCCGCTGACCATGGTCCACAACCCTGCCGCGTCAGGAATTGAACCCTGGTCCCGGGCCAACTTCTGCTTCGGGTCTGCCGCCTCTAACCAGTGAGCCACACCACTCCTTGGAGAATCATGTAATAAACCATAGAGACGAATGACATTAAAATATTTGGGGAACTAGCACAATATGGCATTGAAAATATCCTGTGAAAGCTGAAATATCAGTTGGGAGAGGAAGCATGGGCCATACATCCAGAGGAAATGTATGATAAAGGAGCATCAACCATTCCACAGCCAACTATTGTTAATATAAACAATGATATAGGAGAATATTTCTCTTTAGAAATAATCAAAAATACTTTATCAGATCTAAAGCTTACAAGAACAACAGGTCCAGATAATCTACCAATGGAAATAGTTTACTTACTCTCTTATTCCATAGTATTCTTAGTTAAGGAATTTCCCCAGATGGTTGAAAGGGGGCTGTGATCAAAAATGTATAAAAAAGGTGAGATTTTCTAATTAGGAAGCTGTAGACAAATACACCTGTTGAATGTGGGGGCAAAGTATTCTCTAAATTACTCCTGGCGCAAAGTGGACTGAATCAAATTTGATAATCCCTATAGAGCACAGTGGTTTTAAAGGGGGGGGGTCACTCGGCAACAGATCACTGTTTCTGACTATGAGCTATTGCTAAACGATCATTAGAGCATTGTGGAGGGTTATATTACTATTTTGTGGAATGTATGTGGTACTTAGCACAACAGAAGACATTGAGATCAATTTGACAAAAATATAGTATGAGAAAAAGATAGGAAGAAGCCAACTTACTAGTGAATGTGTGGGTTTTAGATTCATCCTATGCTTTGGGGCAATTTCTAATGTCTGTGAACTAATTTTTAGCAAATTTCTGAGTATTTTATCTTTGTCCACATATGATGGAATTTGTTGCAATTATTGATGGTTTACTATGGTTTTAGTTTGGCATGTTATTATAATGTAAGGAAATAATTTTTCTTCCCTTTAAATCTTTTCTTCTTATAGTGTAATAGGTTTAACCCCTCCCATGCTCATGACGAGCTGAGCTCGTCATGAGCCACGGCGCGCTGTTGCTCATGACGATCTCAGCTTGTCATGGCCCGTGGAACGGTCAGGTGCGGGGAGAATTCCCCTGCTGTGCTGATCGTACCACGGGAGCCGGTGCACCTGTGACGAGCTCAGCTCGTCATGAGCACAGGAACGCCGTGCCTCATGACGAGCTCAGCTCGTCAAGAGCATGCGGGCGCTGTGTGTACTCCCCTCTGCCCCAGCACAGCGGGGGACTAACCCCCGCAGCGAAGGGGTTAAAGATCATGGTCTAAATAAACATACGTTTTTGACTGACTGACTAACTTAAGTTCGAGAATGTTGACAGCAGGTCCAGTCCTTTTTACTCCCTGACAAGGAGCAGCAGGCCAACAGAGCAAAGCATATTAGCAAAGTGGCAGTCCCTCCTGCTGCAACACAGTCCTTCTTCCTAGTAGAATGTCCTCAGTTCCAGCAATGTTTTCAGTTGGTAGAGTTAAAGGTTCAGTACTTTTACCCCATTTGACCTTTGAAGTAGGGAGATTTCAAAGAGATGCTTTGAAGTTCACAAAACCCTGCCCTGGCTCCAGACTAACTCTAGGATGATGTGCAATCCTTTGACTGTGAACAGGACACAGCTCCTTCAGGTGCAGAGGGTCCTCCTGCTCAAGATGACCCATCAAGATGCAGATGACTAGGCATTGACATCTATCCTTCCTTTGTGTGTGGCTGTCTAGTGGAAATGCAGGAAGCCATCTGCCACCCACCCCAGATGTGCATTCTAGAGCCAGGCAGAAGGCACCACATGGTTTAAGTAAGAAAATGCCAACTTTAAGTGGCATTTTCAGAACCACAATTTGAAAAACAACTTTACTATATGTTGTGTGTTTAGATTGAGATACCAGAGGGGCAAAATTTGGTTTCCTTAGAAATAAGTGTATTTCACTAGCAGGACATATAAAATTTAAAAGTACATGTCCTACTTTTTAAATACACTTCACCCGGCCTATCGGCAGACAAGGGCTTACTTTAGGGGTAATTTATACGTAATAAAAAGGAAAGTTTGGGCCTGGCAAGAAGGGTCCCTTGCCTGGTCAACATGGCAGTTTAAAACTTCACACCCAGGCTCTGCAATGGCCTGCCTGAGACATGTTTAAAGTGCTATTTAAGTGGGATGCACAATAAGTGCTGCAGGCCTACTAGTGCAAAAAGAATAATTGATGGAAAGAATGTAGGACAATGTTATACATTCACCCCAGTACAGAGATCTGGACCTACATCCATCGTTTTTTTGCTCACCATGCCATTCCAGTTTGGACCCAGCCATATGCAAATCAGTCTTGACCCTGTGCCCCATTGGAACAGTTCAGCCCGAACTGCCAGACCAGGTCCTCCCTCATCAGCTAGGATAGCTTGATTCCAGTGGCATGGAGAGCACAGGACCCACATCTGAGCATACACCTCCAACTCGGGGTGACAAATGCAAAAAGAACAAATTGATGGACAGAATTTTTTGATTTGTTCTGCATTCCGTCCATCAACCATGTGTCTTTTGCTTTCTCAACCAGCCGTTGTTCCCGGGCTCACTGTGCCACTGGATTCAGGCTATCCTGGCTGAAGAGGGGTGAAACCCTGAAACCAGTCCTAGGATGCCTCTTTCCTGTCCAGGGAGGACTGGAAAGACTGTTCCCATGAGACACAGGGTCAAGACTGATGTGCATATGGCCAGGTCTAAACAGGGGTGGCATGGTGAGCAAAAGAATGATGGATTTAACCCAGATCTCTTGACGGCGGTGAATGTTTTGATTTGTTCTACATTCCGTCCATCAACCATGTGTCTTTTGCAGGCCTACTAGTAGCATTTAGTTTACAGGCCCTCAGCACATCTAGTGAACTTTACTAGTGACTTATAGGTAAATCAAATATGCCACTCATGGATAAGTCAATGTTACCACATTTTAGTAAAAGAGGACATGCACTTTAGGACTGATAAGCTGTGAAGAAGTGCAGGATCCTACAACTAACAAAAACAAAGTCAGTAAAGAAAGTTAGGGGACACCACAACAAGGATGCCAGGTCTAATTCTTTGTCACTATGTTCTTTTTTTATTAGATCATGATATCATCTTGGAAGCACATGACCTTGTGTAGCTCTTTTAGGACATATTGCATCACTCTTTGGAATACAGCAGCCATTGATTAAAACGTCATCCCATGGAATCTGTATGTTTGAAAGGTGCGGTAAAAGATGTTAGAGGTTTGGAGGTGCATGTATCAAAATTGTAAATTGTGAATACCTAATTGTGAATTCCTGAGAAATGCAATTAGGTAATCACAATTTACAATGTATGAAACTCAAAGAGTTTCAGATAGCAATTCCAAAGTGTTAGCAAATCGCTCTACCTCATTAATACAATGAGGTAGAATAGCAAAATTCACAGGGATGGTGGCCTGCTGAGGTCTGCAGACCACCATGTCCATGATTGCTTTTAAATAAAGCAACCTTTTTTTTTGTTAAGCAGCCAGTTTTCCTTAAAGGGAAATGAGATGCTTTACAAAAAGTTAAATGAAAAGTTTTCTTTTCATTTTTTAAGAGTAGGCAGTGGTCCATGGGACTATTGCCTGCTGCCTGCTGTTACAAAACGATGTAACATACATTCATAAAGGGTAAGGGTCCCTTGGGGACTCCTCCTCATTTGCGGATGGGTTACCACCTACTTGAAGTAGGTGGTAAAATGAAAATGTTTTGTGACTGCATTTCAGTCACAAAACATTCCTAGATACCGATGCGAGTCGGAATTAGGAAGGGACGCCCTAAACACGCCTCTTTCTAATAGCGAATCGCAAACCCATTTTGCGATTCGGTAACATGTTACCGAATCGCATATTAGGGTTTGCTCAATCTGAAAAACATTTTTTGGGTTCGCAAACGTTTCGATTCTGTGAATCAGCCCATTTGCGAAGGCAAAAATGCTTGATGCATGTGCCCCTAAACTCTGGATAAAGGGCTACACAGTAATATTTTCTTCTGAAATACTTAGTATCATGTAATTTGATTTTTGTCAGAGGATACCTACTTACCCATAGCATGAGATTAAGTATCTTCAGTCTCAAAATGTCATATTTTGTCCTTTCTACTCCTAGCTGTTATAATTATTGGGCCTATTTTTTCCAAGCTCTGTTTTTTTCTGTAACCTCCTGCCTTTTTAGTTCATCTAATTCTCTTTTAAAGTTATACCTCTTAAGCAAGGGAATAGGAAGTGTTTTAAATCACAGAAACTGTGTGAGACTTAAACTTAATCTTGTTCGCAAAAACGTCTTAGTAACAACAACTATTCAGAGAATACTTTGGGGAATTCAGCACACACATTTATGCCTGCAGTAAATCTTTCAATCAATACCACATTTTATTTGCTGTGTGAATAGAAATTAATGTCCATATCCTTTTGATGGTTCCAACCCAGTATATTTGAAAGTTGTATTGTTATGTGGACTTTTCTTACAAAAGACTTATCCTTAATGGATATGTGCTTTCTTAACATTCAGTCTAATATGATATTTGTTGTATTCACCTGGGTTTATGTCTATTGGTTGTAGTGTTTATATCTTCCCTGAAAATTTCCCATGGATCTTCTTCCTGTCTATTAATGTATAAGGAGAGCACAAGTCAGCAAAAACATTGGTAGTAGTGCCATCAGAAGTAATGCCACATGTAGGTTATGTCACTTCACCATCAGTTTACATAGAGTTCACTCGGATGGCTACTTTTCCTTTTTCATCTCTTACTTTTTTGTCAAGTCTAATAATGTGAACGTTGTGTCTTTTGGTTCGCTACAAACCTGGGAAATATGGCCACATTTATTGCATCTTTTCTAGACCACCCAATGTACAGGGCATTTGGGGTTATTACCTAGGTAATTAATGTTTCCACCCCTAAAAAGTTTACATTTCTCTGATTGTACTTTTGGCTTTTGCACAGCTTTTGTACTTATCTTATTTCACACCCCTAATTAGTATTAGTAAAGTTATCAGACTCATAGATACTTTTAGGAGATTTGCTAGATATTTCCATTTTTTGACATTGTGAATGGCCTCTGCAACTTGGGATTTTGGGAGACTCCTTTCTCTTGATTAGTTGAGTCACCGATGCATATGAGAAACTGATCTCCAATGAGTGAAGGTCCAATATCACAAGCAGTAGAGAAGACTCTCAGAACAGCGATGTTGCGTGCAACCTTTTCACCTTCAGCCTGGGCCCTGCTGAAGAACGTATGTCTCGCTGGTACTTTTTAAACGAAAAGAACTCAACAGCATACCTTCCAGTCTGCACCTCACGCTAGTTACGTTAATTCAAGAGCCCTGCACACATTAGCTCCAGCACCTGCCGTTGTACGGTGCACCTGTGTTCCAGACCTTTGGTCGATAAAGCAAAAAGGTAAGGAAGTCCAGTCAATTTTGTCCTTTCAAAACCTATTTTTGCACTTCTTTAAATGATTATAATTCCTTATACACATATAGTGCTCTGTCAACGCGTTTGGTTCCTAACAGTACAAGACTTCATCAGGGCTTAATCACTTAGGTCACTAAATTCAATCTCTGTATCCTGTTTCCAGTTTAGTGTGCTGGTAAATTGAGGATTCCCCAAGGTATCACCGTGCCCATTTCCGAATACCCTGATAAGTATCCTGCTTCTTCCTTAAATGTATTGGTCTTAAGTGTCTCTCTAGTATTACGTTGATTTTTTTCACTGACATTATTCTTGCAACATCTATAAAGTGCCTGGTAGACATCCGAATTTTGCCTTCTGTTCCTCATTTATTATATTTAAGGTATGTATTTTTGTACTCTGTTTGCCCAGATTATGCAGCATTATATGATGTTGCAGATAGAAGTGAACTTATTTCCCCAGATTGCTCTAAGATAAGATTTACAAATCTTTACCCATCATTTCCTTGGTAGCTCATGCTTACCAATATGATTGAGGAAAGGCACATGGTGGTTCATGCTGGAAGTAGGCATTTAAAAGGATTGTGTGACCAGAGTGGAGTGATAGTGTAAGGAAATTAAAGCCATTTAGTGATCAGCACCACAAGTGTATTTCTTAACCTGATACCTCTGTGCATATACAATACAATGTAATATTAAACATGTACGAGTAATAGTACCAAGGGCTTAAAAGTGTTATACAAATTGGAATTAGTGTATAAAAAGTTCTGTCGATTTCATTATCATGTGGAAGATTTAAACAATATATTCATCATAGCTTTCCATGAAGACAGCCATAATGCTGTCTCTGATGGTGCTCATGCAGAAGCCTCAGGAGGCATGTCAACCTGAAGAGAGGAGGTCCCCATAGGAGGAGGAGGGCTTTTCGCACAGAGAAGAGATATGCCAGCTCCACGTGAAGGCTCGAATGGTGGTCGACACCATTGGCTCCCCGCTCCTGATCTAAGATCAACAGGAAAAATGATGATGCTTGAAATACAGCAGTGTGCTGCTAGAAATGAATACTGCACTGTGAAATCCTGCAGTCAGTGCCTGGAAGCGCAGAACACTCCACACACAACAGATGTCACAAAAAGAGTCATTAGAATTCTGTAGCTGGCACCCTTGAGTGCAGTAGACCTCCTGAAGAACAATGACCTTCACACAAGCAGACACCACTTAAGGGCCATTAGAGTCACTTCTGCAGGTTGACTGTGGAAATGAGAGTTCTCGAACCAACTCACACCAGTAAATATTACTTATGGGGCCATAGGAGGTCCTACTCAAATGAGAGTTCTTGAAATGGCACCACTCAAAGAGTGGTGTGCTGCTTAAAATTCCACCCCAAGTACATCTGCAGTAGTACATCACAATATAGTTTCAATAAGAGTGGAGAAGAGTTAAATCCCAGTACACAACTTATTGTGAAGGGAGACTGGGTAGGGAACCATGCCCAGGTCTGTGTTAAAGCCAGGAGCACCACTAAGACTGAGGGTGTAGGGCCAGGGAGCCCTCTATTCCTTAGTGTAATGGTCCAGTAGAATACAGGCTGTAATAGCACCTCTGTTTGCACTCAACCTAGTCACCATGGGAAAAGCAGGTAGTAAGTTGTATCGGAACCTTAGATCAATGACACTACACTATGCCCGTCACTTCAATAGAGGCAAATCATGAGACTTAAGAAGGAGGGAGGGAAGAGAAATGGGAAGCAAGCCAAGAAGAGTTATACATAGGGGCATAACTGATAGGATAATGTTTCTGGGTGAGATACTAATCTCTTATGAAACTAATCCATGTTGCCTTCACAATGTTTGATTTTTGACTGAGTTGTATATATTAACCTCTCCCCTGCGGATGACGGAACCGCTCCGTCATCAGCTACGGTTGGGCTGTGCTGATGACGGAGCTGTTCCGTCATGGCCCGGCCGCCGCGCCTGCGCGGTGCTGATTTCGCACCTGCGCGGCCGTTGTATTGAGCGGGGCGGGTCATGACGGAACGGCTCCGTCACCAGCACAGCTCAACCGCGGCTGGTGACGGAGCGGTTCTGTCACCTGCATGCGGCCGACGCGCGGCCGCCCCGCCCCTTTAGCGCTGCGGCGGAATAGCCGCCGCAGCGAAAGGGTTAATGTAACCATCTTTTGATTATTTTATTTTTTATAATCTTTTATTAACTTGAGGTCAAGATTTTAGGACAAGTTCAAGTTGAGCCCCGTCACTTTAAATCTTCATGGAAATAAAACAAATCTGTGAATGTGCAATGAGAAGGAAACAGTGGACATAAATATATAACGTGTGAATTAATTAAAGATATAAGGGAAAGAGGGTAATAGATAAAGAAACTTTCAAAACACAATGGGAAAATGTACTTTTTTGGTGAAAGGTTGTCAAAAAACGATGACAGGAGGATATTGTGATGGTGAAAGGAATGCAATGAAAACCAGTGGGGGTTAGGGAAAAAAGAACAGTTGCATCTTGGGTCATACATCATAAATTAGAATTGCATGTTTGTCTCTCAACAGATGTCGCCTGCCCATCCAACAGGCAGCTCACTTCGGTGCCAGAAGACCTTCCGAGCAAACTGTGATGAACTCAGCCAGATAAACATCCCTGTTTGTGACAAAAAATGCAAAATGGGTTGTGAATGCAATGAGGGTTTTATTTTTAAAACCAGTGCAAGGAAGGAGTGTGTACGCTATGAACAGTGCCAGATTAAGTGCCCAGACTTAATGCATTATGAAGCGTGCCCACCTAGGCCTGATGCAACCTGTGAGAAGCCGGATGAGATCACGAGCAAACCACAAAGGTGTGACCCCTGGTGCGTCTGTAATAAGGACAATGTGTACCGCTCTAGTCTGGATCGTACATGTGTGCCGAAGGAAAAGTGCACCTAAAGCACATGTAAATGAAACTCAGCTGTCAGTCCAATTCACTGAGGTGTGCTTTTACATGTAATTTTCTTTGCATCACAAAAAATTATTCTCACCACTAACGTAGCTTCTTCCATTTTTACGTGTATCCTCGGCCTACTATGGACTCTATGATAATTTTAGCTGCTTTTTAGTTTTTTTCTAATAATTGCCTTACATTTTATTTTTGCATTTTTCTTCAGTGGGACATTTTCCTTTTTGCCTGCCTTGTGTATCCCTTCTCCAATATGCTCCATATTTGTTGTGTCTTGCTTAGTAAAATATTCTGCTTTTTTATATAATCATGGTGTGGTACTTTAAGTTATTTGTTTCTTTAACTGTTTTATTTTTTTGCCTCTGAATCTTAAGAGAAAGTGAGATGGGATCTGAGCTGCTAGCACGACTTATTTTGCAGGTCTGCTTCTGTAGACGAGTCAAGACAAGGTTTCCTTAACCTGCAAGAGAAAGGACATGATTCCCTTAGCCTTCCAGAAAACTTAACTATACTCGCATTTATGTAATTATTAGAAATTGGGAAGCTTTGGGAGGGAGGGACCTCTACTAATTTAATAAACACTGTCTAGTTATGCCAAAATGAAGTTCTTAGAGAACTTTTGCTCAACCCCTGGCAGATAACCCACAATAATTGGCAATCTCCAGAGAATGGCATGTTCAGTTCAAGCATGCCGTTCAGTACTAACAGTTTAAAAGTGAAGAACAAACACAATAAAATTACCAAACACATTTAGAGAAATAGGAAAATTTAAATGAACAAATGTTTTCTAAAATTAGGGGAAGAGAAGTTTGGAGGCAAAACTGGGTAGAAAATGTAAAGCTCTATTGAAAACAAAAGTTCCCAACTGATCAGGAACTATGTCAATTTCAGATCAACCACTATAAAGTGGAGTCAAATAAACCAAGTGAGTCCCCCCAGTCAAACTTTTTACCTTCGGACTCTGAAATGGAAGAAAAAACTTCCAACAGGTCATGTTCGAAGGCTATGCCCACTATCTCCAAAAATGGATTCGTTTTTATCTTCCTTCCAGATCCCTGCGCTCTTCAACCCAGGCCAGGGCAGTCACGCCCATGATCCGTCGTGCTCGTTGTGGCGGACGCTCTTTCAAACATCTTGCCCCCCGGCTGTGGAACAACCTCCCCCTTTCTCTCAGACCTAGCCCCAATCTGCTGGCTTTCAGGAAAGATCTGAAGACCCTGCATTTTATGCAATAATACCGCCCCTTCATAGCTACGCTCTTTTCACCTGTCCTTTTTGTCTCCTCTCTGGACCTGTGAGGCTCTGACAGCACTGGGACACTCCTCGGAGTAGCCGTGCGCTATAGAAGCACCCCCTTTAACATAACATAACTATGCTCGCTGAAGGTCCCTCGAAGTCAGATATGTTCTCATCGAGCATGCACTGAAACTGCTGGGTTTTGGTAGAAAAAGCTCAGAGCAAGAACAAAGCTGCATTTACTGGCCGGTCCTATTTAAAATCCTTTAGTAGGGCAAGGCTGGAAACTATTCTCAGGCTGCACTCCAGGATTCCAAGGTTCAATCAAACTTGTTTTCTGTGTTGCAAAAAGTTCAGATGAGCGATAAATCTGGTTTTGTTTCCTGCCTTATATTCGGCCCTTCTCTGCAAGCCTCAGCACCTTGTCTCAGTCCTCTGGAAATTAAAAACATTTCTCTTTTTCAAACTGCTAAGAAATTTCTTCTGGATGGCCATGCAAGCCCAGCTCCTCAGCGCAGCTTCCAGACTTTCATTCTCTCTCCGGCCAGGACCCCTATAGGGTCCACTTCTCTGTGGTCAGCAATGCTTCTGCTTTTTGTTTTCCTGAAGCAGGCAAATAAAAAGCAAACCAGTTGACCACGGAAATTCTGTTCCGATCCCTTGGAGCCAGCAGTACTCAGGAGTTCTTGTGTCAGGGGTCAGAACCCAGAAGTCTTCTTCAGGTGGAATTTTCCGAGAGCCAGGAGTGTGCCGGAGGTCAAGGTGCCAGATTTGTTCTGTGCCTGGGTTAGTTATATCGGAAATCGTGCCATGCAATCATAAATATTTTCCTGCAGTGCCCAACCTCCTTATGCAGCACTTTTTCTATGCCTTAGTGTAAAACCAGCAGCCCTTTCTCCAATATTGCAGAACCCTTCCACCTCAAGCCATGCCTGTCTGTAAAAAATGCTACCCTCAACCCCCAAAGATTATGTAGGCTGAGAGGCTCTGGGGCTTATTTATGAGCTCTTGCATCACTTTTGCGCCACTGGTGCGTCACTTTTTGTGAGACACCAGCGGCGTTAAAAATTAGCCATTTTGAACCATATTAAGAAAGTGACGCATCTAGGTTGATGAATCACATTGTAAACCCCTGCTCCACATTATACCTGCACCAGGTATAATGTATGCAGGGTGTGGGCATTCTGACGCAAGAAAGGGTCGTAGAAGTGATGCAGTGAAATCTACAATATTTCACTGCGCCACTTATAGGACGCAAATGTGTCAATATCTTACATCTGTCTCATGGATTGCCCATGTGTAATGACCTATTGCTGGAGTTGCGTCACTTTTGTGACACACTCCAGGAATGTATCATTTTTGCGCCTACAAGTACGTCAGAAACAATTAACATCTGTAACCCCTTGCGACATCATGCGTCATACTGTAAATATGACCCATCATTGGTGTCCCAAGGAGGGCGCAATGAAAAGTGATGCATCGCTGTTTTCTCACATCGATGCGTCACTCTTCATAAATGAGGCCCTCAGTTTTCGATACTGAACATGGCATCTCTGTCTTTCAACACTTCGTCCTAGTTTGAGGCGGTGCCAGAGCAGATATAAGAACAGTCCTGTTTGCATACACGCACTCAAGCAAGTGTTGGCTTTAGCAGTATTTCATGCAGTTAAACTCTCCAGTGCATAGCACTAATAGAAGCTGATCTTGATCAACATCTCCCTGACTCCCGTACTAGCTGCATTTGTCTTTATGTGTTGAAATATTGCCTTCCATTCCAGCGCCTCCAGCTATCTACTAAGTTCCTTTTTCCCATCTCAGCTGGTTAGTCATGTTCCCCAACTCCTTTCAATGTGTGCGAAATGTATGAATTTATTATACTTTTTCCATGCTTTAGCTGAGATCCATCATTGCAGTGTGGGCAAATATAACTAGCTGTTAGTTTAGGTTGAGATGGTGATCCAGTGTCGGATTTGATAATATTGAAACCGCTCCCCCTCCGGTACCACATAATAAGTTTTGATTTGCCCAAAGTTTTTAAGCCCCTCTAGTTCCAATAAGTGCCCATGTCCTTTACACACTACCTTTGAGAAATAGGGGTACTTTTTGGGGGATGAGGGAAACACTTCTCAAGCAGTGTTATTTTTCATATGAATGTATGACGGTACAACCCATATATCTACAACGCATGCCTTTACAATGCAGTTTTTACATTGTAACATCCTTTACAATGCAGTCCTTTACATCGCTTGACACTACATTTCATTTTTAGAAACTACCTTTACAACGCATTCCATTACATTGCATTATAACTTTACAACGCATACCATTACAACGCATACCATTACATTGCATGTAAGGTGTGTATTGGATAGTATAGGGGTAAAAATACTATTCCAACTCCAGGGGGTGCAACAGTAGGGTATGTTTTGGATCGTGCAGGTGTAAAAATTACTATCCGAACTCCAGGGGGTGCAACCGTAAGGTAAGTGTTGGATCATGTAGGGATAACAATTACTATTCTAACTCCAGGGGGTGCAACCGTAGGGTACGTTTTGGATAGTGTAGGGGTACTATGCGTTGTAATGGTATGCATTGTAATGGTATGCGTTGTAATGCCTGCATTGTAGTGACATGCGATGTAGTGTCATGCGTTGTAATACCTGCGTTGTAGTGACGTTCTGTAAATTATTTTGCGATGTAATGACTGCGTTGTAAGTGTAGTGCGATGTAATGGTTGCATTGTAAAGGATGTTTACCATTTCATATAGGTAGTCTAATATAGGCCCTGGTAATATCACTTACATTATCCCACTTATACTACACAGTAAAGAGCCTTTAGGATTGAACCTTTACCTAGTTCTAGTCCTGGGTGTAGAAGGAGGGTTTCTACTAAACAATAGAGTCCTATAACTTCATCAATAGACTCACACAGTATAAAGGAATATTGATAAGGTACTTGGAAACCAAGCAGGGGCTACACCACCTACCCCAGCATATCTACATACAAGGTTCATCCCATACGTCATCCTCAAATCCAAAAATGGCTAATATATGAGACAAGGGCAAAGGAGTCCTATATATTTCTGCATAAATACATCACATCTTGCGCATATTAGATAGAGGGAACCAAGACTTCCATGCCGACACACTGACCAGAGACGCTGAGGCTTCTGCAGGCAAAAGCTTCAACTGACAGTGGTCTGAACATCCCTTGCAGCATGTCCAACTCCAGACCAAGAAAGGCTCCTACATTCTCATAATTCAGGCACTGGAATGCGACTAAAACCTAGAAGGATTCTTGGATACATACCTACTCACATGCTAGGTACACTTAGGTACATCTAGACAGGCATCGTAGGAGTATGCGCACCTTTATCCTGCATTTTATATTCATGTATTTATTCATGCTTATTGCAAGATGGTAGAACTGTACTATCCTTTTACATTCATAGCACCGCTAATCATATATATCTGCTACTGTCTAATGGTTGTTGCAGCTCATATAGTCTACACGAGAATAACAACTGTTCAATAAATCCTTATTGAAACGCCTGGGCTGGGCTGTTTATTCTATGTATCTCTGAGACCAAATAAGTGAGCACGAGTGACTGAGCGAAAAGTAGTACATTGTTTCCATGATCCTGAGGGTTCTGGGTTGTCATGCTCTAAGGTTGCCAGCAACTATCCTCTCACTATTCTCTCACCGATAAGAGGAGACATTAGTGGCACTGTGAACTAGCTAATGCAAACAGGCTAACATTTCTCGGTGGGGGGTGCTCAGAGCCAGTCTGCCACCAAACCCACAGTTTATGTTATTCAGAATGCGCATTGCACTGGCAAAGTTGGTTGGGTAATTATTTAACAGTACAATCTGAGTAGTTCAATCATGCTAATTCTTAGACACCCCTACTCACATACTCGAGAGACGTCTAGAGTGGATAGGCACATGCTAGACCACAGCTGAATAGGCAAAATATCCTATTTATTGGCTGCTGGTTAATTAAGCTGGACATACATCGTGTTCCTAACATTGGGCCCGATTCACAGAACTAACTTAAGACACAATCCTAAACTTACTACCATTTTCGTATTCACAGAAGGCACTTACTCATTTTGGTATTCACAGAAGTCACTTACTCATTTCGGTATTCACAGAAGTTAGGACTCCTAACTTTAGGACTCCTAAATGTCTTCTGTGAATACAGAAAGTCTTAAAATTAGGATTTTTCTCAATTTAGTAGTAGTAAAGTTAGGATTACTAACTTTAGGACTCCTAAATGCCTTCTGTGAATACCGAAAGTCTTAAAATTAGGATTTTTCTCAGTTAAGGAGTCCTATAGTTAGGACTCCTAACTTTACTACTACTAAACTTAGAAAAATCCGAATTTTAAGACTTTCAGTATTCACAGAAGGCATTTAGGAGTCCTAAAGTTAGGACTCCTAATTTCTGTGAATACCGAAATGAGTAAGTGCCTTCTGTGAATACCAAAATGAAGCAAGTGCCTTCTGTGAATACCAAAATGGTAGTAAGTTTAGGATTTTGTCTTAAGTTAGTTCTGTGAATCTGGACCATTGTGCATAACACCATGTCTTAATTCCCTTGAACAAACTTCTTCTTTCCAAAAATGACTGAGGGCGATGATAACCCAGCAGAGAATTTGCAGATCACAACAGGAGAAGAAGATGTGAACACAATTCATATTGAACCTACATTCAGAAGGACTATCACCCTGAAACTACTAGAATGTGGTTTAATACCTTGGGGTGGTATAGTAGCGTTTGTGATAGAGTAACACACACCAAACAAAACAGAGGTATTCTATTTGAGGGTTACATTCCCAGAAGCAAATGAAAGAACACAGACATTTCACTACTATACAGAAGGAGATGCACCACTTGAATAAGGTCCTTGCGAGGACAAAGAGATTCCACTAACGTACAAGAGACACCTATACTGGTTTAAAGGTGCCCTACCCCATATAAGTCACAGAGTAAGATTAGGCCCGCTCGGAGAAGATGGGGTAACATGGCCAATATTAGCGGCCTACACACCAGATGCTGACATTGATACAATGCCACAACAAGACTTACTTATACAACACAAATATTTAATTTGAATCTACTGAAACCTGACGCAATTCGTTATGAGGACTTTCACAGTGCAATCAACAACAGTTGAAACAAATAGAACTCATTCTCAGGATACAAAAACGAAAATAACTCCACAAACATTACAAGCAGTAATGGACAAAATGCCCACAAAATGTGAACAAATGCCATTGTGGGTGGCTCAGAAAATAACTCAGCTCGAGGCAGTATTCCCAAATACTACCCAGTTTGAAAAACACAGAATGCTCACAATCTGCTTGCCTGTGGGTATCACACCAAAAGTAGAGGATTTCACCTCTTAGGGTACAGTCTTTGCTGCCATATATACTAGGACACATGGTCTGAACTTGGGGATGAAGTTACTAAATAACAGTGACTAGATATCAGCATAATACTCTGTAATATTAAAGGGGAGGCAGCTTCAGTGGCACCTACATCCGCAATTCTTATCAGGGTAAAGTCACAAGCAACCCTAAATTAATCTGAGCTCAACCCTTGGGAAGCTGGGCCCAAAGCTGGGCACAAGGCAGTTAGGCTTAACTCAGAGGAAATGTTTGAATTATTTGAGCAACACTACAAAGAGGATCCCACACTAGCTTAGAAAAACAGTATTTTTAATCAATAAAACAAAAATACAATCAGTAGAACAGGATATACTCAATTTGACAGATTTTAGTAAAAATAGAGTCCAAATCATAACGCGTCATCAGTAGATATCTGGTACCACCGTACTGGGAGAAAGTCACATGTCCAGGCCAACTGCAATGGAGCAAGAGCCTGCTACAGGGACCCAGGTAGGCCTGCTGAACAGAAGAACCTAAATCTGGGTTTGCAGAGTGTTGCAAGGATACATGTCGAATATGCATCATGCTGCCGAAGCGATGCGTCAGTTCTGAGATGTGGTGAGGCTTCAATGCTAGATCCTGCTGCTCTATTGATAATCCTGCTGATGAGGGCTTATGATGTCAAGTCGGGCATCGTGGATGCGTCACACAGTTAGCGTGATGCAGCAGCTCCGAGGTACAGAGATGTGAGGGACTGCACAAAGTTTGTGTTGTGCATCAGCGGTTCCAATACAGCAACATGCTGAGATGTGATTAAGTCTTTGCACTGTTCCAATCCATGAAGCAACAACAAAGCATTGGTTCTGCTCTGGTTTTTGCCGCACAGTAAAGGAGATCGGTAGGTACAGCTGGATCCACAGAGCCTGGCAGAGCACCTCAGGCCCACTTTACAAGGATCCAGGACTGGGTTGTAAGACTTGGCAAGGTAGACTTGACATAGGCCTGGTGCAGGTGCAAGGTTGGTGAAAACCTGCAGTGTCCCTGAGACTTCATATCAGGAAGTCAGACAACTAGCCTTTTGAGTCAATCTCGGGTTTTGGGTTCAAGCAATACAGGATGAGTCCTTCTCCCCCGGGCAAGAAGGCAGCAGGTCAGCATAGCGGGGCAGCAGTCTTTCGTAGCAGCAGTCAAAAACATTGGCAGTCTTTCAGCAGCACAACAGTCCTTCTTCCTGGCAGAGTATCCACAGGTACAGAAGTGTACAAAAGAGATGGGGCCTGAGGTCAAGTACTTAAAACCAGTTGTGCCTTTGAAGTGGGAGAGATGCTTCTAGAGGTTTTCCTTTAATGTCCCCAAGCATCCCGCCTTCCCTTGTCCTCGCTACATACTAACTACAGGGGGTATGCAGCCCTTTGTGTTAAGTTAGGACAAAGCCTGTTCAGGTGAAAGTGGTGCTAGGCCCAGCCCCGCCCCCCAATTCTGCTTGTGATGGCTCATTCAGGCACACCTAAGCTCTCTATTGTGCATGGCTGTCTGGGAGAAATACTCAAAACACAACTATCAGCTACACACAGTCATGTGAAGCCGTATTTGTCATGCACTCACTTGGTCCCAACCGCAGAGGCAAAACACTGGAGCTGATGCTGGACCTCTTATCCCTCCTGAGGACAATGCAGATTTAAGAACCCAATCCTGACAGTCCACACTGTCCCCTTAGGGTAAAGGGAGTTGGGATAGTAGGAGCAAAGAGAGACTTCTGGTACTGGATCTTCTCAGCGGCTGTCTGGCACTGCATAACAGGATTTGCAGCTCCTTAGACCTTCTGTGTCTACGAGGTGGATACGCACTGGACCAGAACCTGTAGTTTTGCAATGATGCAATATACTGGAAAAAAAAGAAGATGCAGTCACCATCAGTCCACTAACAGGATTTTAAGTACTATGACC
Source organism: Lissotriton vulgaris (assembly GCF_964263255.1). Lineage (NCBI taxonomy): Eukaryota > Metazoa > Chordata > Amphibia > Caudata > Salamandridae > Lissotriton > Lissotriton vulgaris. Next base: position 272,735,357 of record NC_141695.1, on the reverse strand, counting down.
AGGCATTTACTTCAGTGGCACTTACTTATAGGTTTCATCAGCAGCTTGGCATGAGAGCAGAATAACTAACATCACAAATTGGAGTGTGGCAGTCCTAGAAATACACTTGAAATACAGATTGGAGTTATTGGCACTCCCAGGGACACACTAGGAACAAAGGTTGTAGATACTAGCACTCCTATGAATACACTCAGAACACTCGGTGAAAAGGAAGGTTCATGCATATATCAAAGACTCTGAAGTGCTTTCTCTTGGCACTACAGTTCATCAGAGATAGACAGAGCACAAGTCTTTAATCCTTGTGTGATACAGTTCTAGCACCAAGGTTGCTGGAAGGGTCCTGAGTACAAACACACAAGAAGCAATGGAGTAATTCACAAAGAGGGCATGGAGTAAAGTCTATAATCTTTGAGGACATGGATACCAGGTCCTGTGTACTATTATAGGTGGTTTCGTTCACATTAACCTCATATCAAGACTTAGCATCGTTCTTCAACATGTCTTAAGTACGAACAAGATCTCTAAGCCTTGAGTCAGGGAGTTGTGGTGGTCTGGAGTAGCTGTGCAGGAGGAAGAGGGGACAAAGTCTTCAAGGGAACAAGTGCCATGGGATTCACTGGCTTAGATGCACTTGAAGGAGAGTGGATCACTTCTAGTTTCTGGCAGGATATTTCAGGTAAGTGGGAAGGGTGAGGCTTGTTCTGCATGGAGTGAGACCAAGCCACTATTCTGGTGTGGGCAGGGTGTATATACCCTTTTCAAGACTCAATAGATGTAGCTAGATCACATGCGGCACATGGGGCAAATAGCGTTCTGGAAGGTTCTCTAACCTTGAGGAATACACTTGTTAGTGCATTGTCTTTGAGCTTACAAAACGGACAGGTGCAACTTGTTGATTGGATTCAAATAAAAGGAAACACATGTATTGTTTTTATTTGAACATGCATAGTGTAAAACAGCACCAAGACCCTAATAACAGCGTGAACAAGGGTTGCCATTGGCTCACAGAATTCCGGAGAAAGCTTGCATGGATTTAATGGAAAACTACACCAAGACCCTAGTAACAGGGGGTGTAGTTAACTCATTGGTTCATCGGATGTGCAGATTGCTTGAAGGTATACAAACACAATGAAATTACGGTGTTAGAAAAGCATCGCTCATGAAGGTGCTGGGGAAGCCTAAGTCATTATGATGCTAAGGAAGCATTATTTACAAGGGTGCATCAGTCATGAGGGAGCTGGGGGAACATCAGTTATGAAGGATGCTGGGAGCTCATCAGCCATGAGGGAGCTGGGGGAATATTTGTTATGAGCTATGCTGTGACGCATCAGTCATAAGGTAGATGGGGGAAGATCAGTTATGAGGGATGCTGGGGTGCATCAGTGTTAGACCTGGCACCATTGACGTGGGTCTCCCCTGCATTTTGTGCCTTTGCCTCCTTTGTGTCCGCTCTGTGTTGGCATCTGTTTTATTGGTCTAGGTGCTTCGGGCACTTTGCAACTTCTGTTCAGTGCCAAAGTGCAAGTGCTCCCTGTTATATCCTATGCTTACTAGTCCTGGCTGCTCAGCCTGCATGAGTGTGATGTCATAGAATTTGTTGGTGTGTGTGCATTCTTTGAATGAGTGATCAGTTAGATTGAGTGGGACTGAGCAGCAGGATGCTGCTCCCGGTGTGGCACCCTGTACCAACTTACTTGAACCATTAAATCTACTTAACTACATCTCTGACTCCTGGTCTACCTATGATGACAGTACTTCTTCAGATACAAAAATGGCGTCGATGTTAAAAAGAACCACAAGTGAAGAGCCAAGAACTGAAAAGAAACCTGAAAATCAAGCCTGCGCAACGCCTGGGATGACCCACTGGTGTCTTTTCCAACAGACAGTCCACAGAGGTATGTGTTAGGTGTTGGACATTATGTGGCTCGAGTGACTTGAAACTTGCCTTTCTACTGACTATCTACTATGTGCTTGGGAGTCTCTGCTAGTGTCTGGGACCTGTTCATGTAGGAAGCGCACCAAAGGTCAGTGACACAGTGTGTTGCAGAGAGTGGGCTCTGATTGCACCATCGGCGGAGTACAGTGCATGGTAATGCACTATTAAAGTGCTGTGATGGCACTAGCAGCTGAGTGTGAACAAAGTTGCTGTTAGTAGTACCGGCTGGAAGCGTGAAGGTGAATTAGTGAAGCATGATGGGCGCATTAGCGTTGAAGGCAAGCTTCTTTCTCAAAGTAAACAAAGCCTGCTGGTCTTGAAGGTAAATCACCCTGCTGTGCACGTCTGTATCCAAGTGCAAGGGAGGATTCACGCTGATAGGAAACTCTTCGTTAAAAGTAAACAAAGCCTGCTAGTCTTTGAAAATAAATACAAATCGTTTTATTCATATGGGAAGCTGCTCTGAGAGAAATGTGTTTTGGTGTGCAGTGAACTGTGTCCAGTTCCACTAGTTGGCAGCACAACTTAGATGAGGATGTTACAGAAAGTAAAAGTGTGAATTTTCATGCTGAACAAAGTTTGGCCTTATGCACCCAATCCTGTGTGTCATATCTGCTGTGAAGGAAGCGGAGTTATAGTGAGAAGGAGCAGCATTTGAAGGGGTTTATCTACACAAGATCAAAGCGTGACTAAAAATCTGTCAAGAGCATTTTAGATTGTGACTTGTATGGATTGGGGCAGGTTTTCAACGAGATGTGATTGTGGAAACAGCGCTGCTTTTAGTGAGTCGGAGTCGTGAAGCAGTGTCTTGTGAAATAAGGAATCTGTCTGGAATAAAGAATTGTTTAAATTCCCACCAGAGAAAGGCAAATATGTGAAGCGTCACTTTTAAATTCAATGGCTGGTCAGATTTCTTTACATCTGGAAGCCGCCAGTCTCTGTGTCAAGTTCAAATTGACGCTTTTAAGAGACTGAACTGCATGTTTCGATGCATCTTATGGTTGGAGCTGCGCATGTATCAACTTACAAGGAAATTAGAAAGTTTAGGAACAACTGCAAAATGTTGGAAGCAGCGTCACCGGAGAGGTTTGATTCAAGACTTGTTATTTGGTGGAGATTTTGTGCTAGCAACTCCATTTAATGACAACGGTGACTACTTTGTGTTGTTTTAGTTTATTATTTTGATTATTTCTACTAAACAAGCAAGAATAATTTTTCATGTTATGTTAGTAGTTTGTTATGTTAGTAGTTTGTGCAAGCGCGACAGCTGCCCCAGCAAAGAGGCGTCCCGGGGCAGGTAGAACAAAAAATGCAGTACCGATAGAGGCAGGCCAAGCTGGGACACGCAACCCTAAGGAGGAGGAAACAGAAAGGTTTTGACGGCTTTCCGGAAGGCAGACAAGTTCTCCATACCACGGATGCCCACCGTCAAGGAGTTCCAGAGCTTGGTCCCAACACCCGGAAGGAGCAACCACCAATACGGCATCGTTTGGTACGAGGTACAATCACTTGATGTTGTCCCGGTGAGCGCAAACTACGCTGGGGCACATAGGGAGTCAGAAGCGGACACAGGAGATCTGGGCACCTGGATTCAAGAATCTTGAACGCCAGACAGAGAGCTTTGAACTGGATTCGGGAATCAATTGGAAGCCAGTGCAGCTTTCTGATCATGGCTCTGGCAGAGCATCTACGGGGAAGACCTACCAATGTCCTTGCTGCCGAGTTCTGAACTCTCTGCAGACGTGCTGTCTCGGCTTTGTTTGCACCCACAAACAGCACACTGGCATAGTCCAGACGTGAGAGAATTGTAGCTTGGACAATAAGTTGCCGTACTTTAGAGTCAAAGAACTTCAGTATCGGATAAAGGCCCCTCCACAGACCCACACAGGTAGCTGCCACTCTCTTGGTGTGGGTCTGGAAGCTGAGCGAGGAGTCCATCCAGACTCCTAAGTTTTTGACTAATGACTTGGATGCTGGCATTGGACCCAAAGAGGATGGCCACCAGTGCTCATTCCGGTGGATGGTGTTCTTCCCTACAAGCAGCACCTCCGTTTTACCTGCATTAAGCTGCAGGCAGTTGTCAGTCATCCATTGGGCTACTGCAGCCATCCCGTCCCTAAATCTCGTGGCCGATGTAGATGACCCTTCAGTAAGAGTGATGACCAGCTCAGTATCATCTGCATATGATACCAGCGTAAGGTCCCACTCTTTAGCTACTGCCACAAGCGGCTGCACATAGAGATTAAAAAGGGACAGGCTGAGTGCAGAGCCCTGAGGGACTCCCTGACCGATGTGATGGGACTGAGAAAGATACGGAGGTGCCGACACCCGGAAGGAACTGTCCTTTAAAAATGAACAAAACCATTCAAGGGCAAGACCAGTGATCCCGGCTGTCTCCAGACGATATAACAGAATGTCATGCGATACCGTGTCAAAGGCTGCGCTGAGATCTAACAAAATCAGAGCTGCACTCTGACCGGCATCGAGAATCACCCGGAGATGTTCGGTCGTGGCCAGTAGGGCAGACTCGGTGCTGTGACCCGGCCTGAACCCATTTTGAGATGGGTCCAGAATGCCGTTATGGTGCATGAATTGAGACAGTACATTGTTAACGTGGGCCTCAGCGAGCTTAGCCACCCATGGGAGAAGGGAAATCGCTCTAAAGTTTTCTGGTTTAGAAGGATCCAGGGTGGGCTTCTTAATGAAAGGGGAGACCCATGCCTGTTTCCAGGCAGTAGGAACACTGGCCATAGAAAAGGACAGGTTAAGTATAAAACTCAAAGGCTGCTGGAAAAGCATCAGAGACTTAATGAATTGTGCCGGCCTCATAGGATCTGCCGGAGAACCAGATTTAACTTTCCTACAGAGTTTAGCCAGCTCATCATTCGTGATTTCTGGTATGAGAGTCAGGGCAGCACCACCAGCATTGGTATTAGTGGAGACGTGTAAATCCAAAGAGTGCTGCGGGAATGACCTATATATTTTTTGCTCATTTTCTACAAAGAAAATGGCAAGGTCATCACACTGCTGTGCGGAGGTAATGATAGAAGCAGGGGTTCTATTACTCTGAAGTTCCTGCACCAGTATAAAAATACATTTAGTGGGGTTAGAGCTAGCTTTAATTTCTTCCGCATAAAATGTAGCACGCGTGGAGCAGATTGCTTTATGATAAAGTTTTAATTTAGCTAGGTACATCATTTTATCCCCATCTTTATAGTCCCTTCTACATGTTTGCTCTGCCCTCTTACAGTCTTTCCTCATGGATGTCAGGGCGTCATTATACCAGGGGTTAGAGGGGGATCTGCGCCCCTTAGTCCAATTAGCCAGGATGAGGGCATCAAGTCCCCTCACGATCCAGTCATGGAAGGTGGTATATGCTGTATCGGGGTCCGCAGTGTCCCCACAGGGAAACATCCCTAAGGAGGGATGGAGGTCCTTTGATTTAAGTTTATTCCATGGCCTCTTAAAGACCCGATTCAGCCCATCCCTTTTGAATGACTCCATGACCTCCACGGTGGCTTCAACCAGGTTGTGATCGGTCCATCCCATAGGTTTGGGCACATCCGTACGGACCTCCGGGATGTTGGAAAACAGTGGATCCAGTATATGCCCGGCTGAGTGCGTAGCGACCTGAATTAAGGACTCTAATTGTAAGGCCGCTAAATCCGTCAGGAGATTCCTGATGGTTGGGTCGTGAACCTGGTAAAAATGGAGATTTTAATCTCCTAGAATCGTGAAATTAGCCAAGCCCACCACCAACGAGCTGGCCACCTCTAGTAGAGATTCAATAAACTTAGAAGCAGGTCCTGGGGGTCGGTAAATGTATAGTCCTGACAGCTAAAAACGCGGGCTAATGACAATCTTAAAGCGGGCACCTTCACAACCCCAAATATCTTCCTTGATGAAGGAGGAGGCGTATTGTTTTTCATAAATGAATGCTATACCGCCGCCACTTGCATCCCTGTTTACAAACCTAATCAGATAGCCTTCTGGAAGAGAAAGATTGGGTAAACTAATCATGTCATCGCGCAGCCACGTTTCACACAGGAAGAGAACATCAGGGGATTCATCTAGAATGAGTGTCCGTATCTCTAAATAATGCTTAGCGAGTGATCTAACATTCAATTGAAGGACAGTGAGCTGAACTTGATTGGCAGACCCAGATCTCTGTCCAGCCAAACAGGGCCTAGGTACAGCGAAATGGCAGGAGTTACATTGTAAGCATGTCAGCCCTAGTTGACCCGGCAGCTCACCACAGGTTTGACCTGGGTTCAGTGTAAGTAAAGTCTCTTTATCATAGTGTCGGACTTCCCGCGGACCTCGACCAGGGGTACAGGCGAGAGGCGATGTCCTGGCGATGACGTGCACAGACGGGCTCTCCTTTGGCGCGCCTTCGGAGCGCCCTCTGCCCCCGCCCGCTGCGCCGTCGGGTAATGGTGTTCATTTATAGGAGGAGAGGAGGGTGGGAGGCTGCCACAACTAGAGCGCTACCCCTGCCTTCACCCAAAATGGCGTCCACCCCACACTCGCACCAGCACCTGATCGGCTGTGCGGGGAGTGGGATTGAGGTAGGAACAGTATCCAAGTGCAAATAGCAGAATTTTAAAAAGGCACAAAGTTTTACCTGCACAGTTAATGCATGTTGTACTGTGGTAATGTTATGTAAGACCCTTCAACCAAAATTTAATGTGAATGTACTTCTATATTATTTTAGCAGCTACTGTTATTTACATGCTGAGATTTTCTATAAAATGCCTGTGCGGTAATTACTGTGTTTTGTCTAAGCATGTTTTGTGGGTCATGTACCCTGCGTTGGATTTTTTGGGCTTTTCCATCGCATGTCAGGGTTGCGTTGGGAGTGTCCCTCGCACGTCAGTGTTGCGATGGCAATGTCTCTTGCCTTACACATCAGGCATGCGATGGCAATGTCTTTTGCCCCACACGTTAAGGTTGCATTGGTAGTGTCCCTTGCACTTTATGGTTGCGTTGGGAGTGTCCCTCGCACGTCAGTGTTGCGTTGGGAATGTCTTTTGCCTCGCACATCAAGGTTGCGTTGGCAGTGTCCCTCACACATCATGGTTGCGTTGGGAGTGTCCATCGCACGTCAAGGTTCCGATGGGAATGTCTTTTGCCTCGCAAGTCAAGGTTGTGTTGTCAGTGTCCCTTGCACATCATGGTTGCATTGGGAGTGTCCCTCACACGTCAGGGTTGTGTTGGGAATGTGCTTTGCCTCGTACATCAAGGTTGCGTTGGCAGTGTCCCTCACACGTCATGGTTGTGTTTGGAGTGTTCCTCACACGTCAGGGTTGTGTTGGAAATGTGCTTTGCCTCGCACGTCAAGGTTGCGTTGGCAATATCACTCGCAAGTCAAGGTTGCGTTGGGAGAGCTGGTTTTTTTTTGCCTCGCACGTCAGGGTTGTGTTGGCAGAGTACTCAGGAATAGTGCTGTATTGTCAGTGTGCATTATATTTTTGTTTCTCCCTCACACGTCATTTATTGTGCATTATTACATCCTTGCAAGAACATCTGCAATTATTTTTTTTCATGTTCCTTTGCAGAGGGAGATGGGTGCGTTGTGGTGATTGGTGGTGTTCTTCAGAGTGTAATGGGTAAGTGTGGTGATTGCATTTTCCCTGAAACATTTGCAATCTGTTTTGATTGCATCCTGCCTGAAAACATATGCAATCTTTTAAATGTGAATTTACATGTTTCATTACCATTCTATTTGAAGAATACAATTATTTATGCTATATGTTCTTAAGTGAACTATAGAGGAATCATTTATCTCTTACCATCTTATTTGTCCTTATTGACTTTAATATTCTAGAATGGTATTTGTTTTTTGTTGTGAACTAAGAATGCATTTACCTACCAGATATTATTTTTGTGACCTAATTAGATTTCATTTCCAAGGAACGGAATGTGATTATTTTCTTCACTTTCCTTCTTGATGTTTTATTGTTTCTAAAGGAAGGAGATCCTCGTCGCCATTTTTGTAAATGAAGTAGATTTAATGGTTCATGTAGGTTAGTACAGGGTGCCCCACCTGGAGCAACATTCTGCTGCTCAGCCCCACTCAATCTAACTGGTCACTCATTCAAAGCATGCACACACACCCAACATTCTATGACATCACACTGATGCAGGCTGAGCAGCCAGGACTAGGAATCATAGGATATAACACTCCCAGTGTAAATTATTGTTATGGATTGGTGTTTCCATGATTGGCTGATTTCATTTACTAGTCAGTACCTAGTACAGTGTACTGTGTGCGTCCAGGGCCTGTAAATCAAATGCTGGTGGTGTTCTGCAGTACTGACTGTGCCACTCACACAAACAGCCTGCAAATGTAACTCTGGCCACCATTGCAGAGCCTGTGTGCAGTCTAGTACTACCATGTCGACTTGACAAGGGTACCCTATAGTCAGGCCCTAAACTTCCATTTCTTGCCTATTAGTCACCCCTAAGGTAGGTCCAAGGTACCCCCATTTGTAGTTTGCAGTGTATGTTAAAGGTGGGTCATGCCCTCGTGTGTTTGATGGGTGGCATGTCCTGATACTGAATTACTGTCAATTTCATTTTTCACTATTGCTAGGCTACCTTTTCCCACAGGATAGAATGGGGAGTTTGTTTATAACATCTTATAAACATAACTACCCCTGGGAACAAGGTGGGAAAATAAAGTTTAGTGTGCCCAAACTCAGAATGTTAAAATGCATCTTTCAGTGAGGGTGACTTTTACATTCTGTGTTTGAAAATACCACTTTTGCAAAGTAGGTATTTTTTTAGCTGAGCCATCCAGTGTGCCTCTGCCAGGTTTGTGTAATATATGTCTAGCTTTTGGATGATAGGGGCTGGGGAGGAGGAGTGGCTCCAGTGAGCCTGATGAGTCAGGGCTGGGCTGAATAGACCTCAGCTGCATTTAGAGTAGGGGGATGTGATTTCCTTTCACCTGAATCGGCCTGGTATGCCAAGGACAATGCTGTCTACACCTCCTGTCAGGAAGCTGCACCAGAGAGGACAGACATGGTTTTGACTGGACACAGGACTTCTCTACTACAGGAGAACACATTATTTTTGAGTAAAAATATTGGGGCCCAGACCCCAGAACTTTAGTTCACTTCTGGGAATCAAGAGGAACCTTTGCCAAGGAGAAGAGGAGGAATACTGCCCCTGTGCTGTTTGCTGTCTGGGGTTGGCCTGCAGTGGCTACTTGCTGCCAACAAAAGGAGAAAAGGACTTTACTGTTTGCTGTGTCCCCTGCTTGAAGAATATCTCCAACGGCTTGAAACTGAGCTTGCATCCTGTTCTGAAGTCTCAGAGACAAAATGGCTTCACCACCAGCTCCCCTGAACTGCCATGCTGGGTGTTCTGACCCGCAAAGAGGTGCCTGCTGTTATTTTGGACCTCGAGAGACTATTTTCCGCTGGGAGCTGGAAAATCAACGCAACACATAGAAGCGTGGCGCATCAGTACCTGTTTCCGGGACATCGCCAAAGAAACCGTCACAGCACCTGCCGCGGCTTGGGAAAACGATGCACACCACATCGAGTGCAATGATCTCAGAAGTCTGAGATCATCACACCAATTCTGAAGCAAGCACAGCTGTGCGGCTGCAAGAATCCACTAATCGTCCTGGATCGAGACATTGCATCAACGCATCAAGGCTGTCACTTCATTGGGGGCACCAGTAAGAAAATGATGCATCACCCTCCTATCCAGTAAGGAACCAACGTATCACCTCCCCAGCGCAGGAGTAAGGAACCAACACATCGCTTTTCCTGGAGCAAGGGACCAACGCATCACCTTCCCTGAGTGTAAAGAACCAACGCTTCAGCTTCCCTGCGGCCCTTTTTGTTTGTTTGCGTGACGCATGCAAGGTATTTTGTGTGAAAAGTGTTGATTCTGCAATTTGCTTAGAACTGAACTATTTTTATCATCTGAAAGTCATATTTATATTACTGTATTGCAGTTGTTTGTTGTTAGGTCTTGTTTTTGGTTTAAATAAAGGTTACATATTTTTCTAAACTGGTGTGGTGTCCATTTGTGGTGTTTTCACTGTATTACTGTATGTGTTCACAAATGCTTTACACCCTGCCTTTGAGATAAGCCTGTCTGCTCGTGCCAAGCTACCGAGGGGGTGAGCAGGGGTTATTTTAGAAGTGTATACCCCTTACTCTGACTAGAAGCTAAGACCCCTATTTGGGCAAAGGCACCTACCTCTGCCAACTAGAGACCCCCATTTCTAACAAGCAGTCATAAGGGTGCTAGGGGAACATCATCATGAAGGAGGACGGGGAAACATCAGTCATGAGGGTATGAGGGAACAGCACTTATGAGGGTGTTGAGGGAACAACGGTCATGAGGATGCTGGGAAGCATTAGTCATGAGCATTTTGAGGAAACATCAGTTATGATATCCTAGCATCTTTAGGGAGCCTTTGGGGTAAAGCAGCATGAGCCCTACATGGTAGAGCACCATGCAGAGGATGCAAGAGAGAGATTGCAACAGAAAGAAAGCAGGAGGGGATGGTGACAATAAATTAGCTTTTATCGTTACAATTCAAACTTGAATTGGTTGCCATTTGAAAATTACAGCTCATTACATATGGTAAGGTAACTCCAATGTTATCCTATAGGAGAGTCAAGCCATGCAGTAGTGAAAACAAAGAGTTTTTCTCTACCTGGCCTTGTAAAACTTAAAAGTATATGTCTAACTTTTTAAATATACTGCGCCTTGCCCTCTGAGTTGTTCAGGGCCTACCCTCTGGGAGTCTTAAATGTATTGAAAGAGAATATTTGGGAATGGCAAAAGCGTAATTTTGCCAGGTCGAAATAACAGGTATAAAACTGCATACAGAGGCTGCAATGGCAGCCTGGGACATGTTTAACATGCATTTTAGGAGGGTGACACAATAAGTGCTGCAGGCCCACTAGTAAAAAAACAACAATTGATGGACAGAATGCAGAACAATGTCATACATTCACCCCAGTACAGAGTTCTGGGCCTAAATCCATTGTTTTTTGCACTCCACACCACCCCAGTTCAGACAAGGCCATATGCAAATCAGCCTTGACCCTGTGCCTCGTGAGAACAGTCCAGCCCGAACTGCCAAGCCATGTCTTTCCTGGACCGGAATCAAGCATCCTAGGACCGTTTTTTGACTATCAGCCGTCTTCAGCCAGGATAGCTTGACTCCAGTGGTGTGGAGAGCATGAGACTCACGTCTGAGCATACCCATCCCATTCGTGGTGACAAATGCAAAAACAACAATTGATGGACAGAATGCAGAACATTGTCATACATTCAACCCAGAACAGAGATCTGGGCCTAAATCCATCGTTTTGTTGCACTCCACACCACCCAGGTTCAGACATGGCCATATGCAAATCAGCCTTGACCCTGTGCCTCATGGGAACAGTCCATCCCGAACTGCCAAGGGTCAAGGCACCCGGTCAAGGCTGATAAAAAGAAAAATATAATTAGCAAGGATGGTGTGAAAGACCAACCCCCTGGCCAAGGAGCTGGTAAGGGTCCCACAGGACAGATTAGGATACAAAGACTTTAGGACAGGAACTTTGACAGGATAGTTGACCTCTCTAGAATACCGATGATTATGCCGCACCCCTCTCTGACACTCTCTTCCTCCTCAAGATTCTTCCATGATCTTCTGATCAAACCCAATTAAATTAGGATAGAAAGTTCTGCTTCGGGTTCTGCATTTGGTTCTTCATCAGCATCTCCCAGCATCTCTCCCAGTATCAGCATTCTCAGATCTCAGCTCTGACTAACTAACTAAAGCTTTCTAAATTATACCTTTCGTTTTCCATGTTACAACCACTAAAGTTTCAATATCATAAAAATACGGAATATGATTGGTCAGGCAAGGGAGAAGCTCCATCACACCATGCTTATATATCATTAAGATCAGTTCTGTTGGAATATAAAATAATATAAATATGATTGTCCCACTATGAACCATATAACCGTCACACGTATCTATGAATTGAGAATAAAAACATATGTGGATGATAGCCTAAAGATAGGTTATAGAATATCGTTCTGTCCTATTAATATTTAGTATTATATCCCTTCGGCTATCTCTTCGAGTGTTGATACTTCATGGTATAAGACAGAACACGGAAAACAGGTTAAACCATAAGTCTGCCTCTCTTTCGTATGGAACATGGTTCAGGGAAACCCAAGGTCAGACTTGCTCTTCTCATAGGATGCATACAGTATAACAGGGTCTGTTTCTGTACTCTACAGGTCCAATATAGACAAGAAGGGCACCTCACTGACCTACTCCTGGAATAGCCTTTTAGCTTAGCTACTGACAAATGTGTAAAGAACCTTAAATGGGTGTTCCGGTAGACCAACGGTTAGCTTGTGTATTTCCTTTCTTGGTGTTAACCAGAATATGTAAAAACGTATATATACTCTGTGTAATGTGTATTTAGTTAGTCTCCTCTGCGCACCTCCATGGGTTGTGTAGACAGAGGCTCCCCTGTCAGGGCTTGTATTTTGATTCAATAAAACGATTCGACCTTCTCCATTGCAGACTGCTTGGTTATTCCTTAATTGTGAATACGTAGATATATATATTCGCGGACTATTGGTAAGTATAGTCCGACTATAAGCAATTGAGATCCTTCAGTTCAACTATTCCCTTTATTTTTATTTGGCAATTTTAGTTCTCACATGCAGTCACATCAACTCTGGGCATAGGACTTCGCTACGCTCTCATAGTTTGCGCAACTACCCGCTACGCGAATTGCACGTAGCACAGTTCAAAAACGAGTAGCTGGCAGTTTTTGCTTTCTCGCTGTCCTCAACGTCAAGTTGGTGACCACAAGCGAGCAAAATGACATCCCGGCGAGACTTTTCCCTCATTCGCGATCAGCAACATCAAGTTGCTGACCACAAGCGTGGAAAATAAACCTCCCAGCAAGATAATCAGCGCGGGAGGTCAGGTTTCTCATTCCGAGTGGTCGCATATGCTTGCGACTGCTCGCGATGAGAAACTACCAGTCCGCATTGAGACAACTGCTGCAAATCTACTCGTGCGGCAGAAAACAACAGATTGCACTGTGCAAGATGCTGTTTATAATGATTGCACAGTGCGGACAAGCATCCAGCACTGTGCAATCAGTGCGAACAGCATTTTCCCTACCGCACTACGCAGTTCGTGTAGCTTGCGTAGTGCCAAGAGCACTTTGCGTAGCTAGCGGAGCTACGCGTAGCGCGACTACGCGAACTACGCCCTGGGTTAATTCACATTTTACTTTGAAACATTATTATAAGATTCTGAATACGAGTCCTCTTCGTTGAACTTTTCACCATCCATTCCCACGTTTGTGGCACTAAATATTTGCTCCATTTCAATTATGCAGTCAGGCCTTCCTGGCTTTATTCAGTGCGCATGCGCAGACTTCTTGTCACTTCATTCAATCCAGTTATTCAAAAGAGGCCCAAATACGCACTAGTGTTGACGCCAGAAAGACAAATTTTAATTTCACAAATAAATGGTCGCACTGTATATCACCCACCTCTACTCTATTCCCCTTTACTTATTAAAAGTTTCCCCACATTAGCATTAGTAAAATTGCTTGTTTTCATTTCAAGTAAGTAGATGCCATGCATGTGAATCTCCAAGACTCCATTTTAGTACCTTCTGCTCATGTGCTAGAATTTCCCTCAAAGTGTTAACTCGTCGTACTGCGTAGATGCAGTTGAGGCATGCACACAACAGTTCACTCGTTTAAAGCGGTATTAGTCCGTCTTCATTGTTATCCGTGGTAGTACACACATAAACAAGCTTCACTAACCCGTGTGTTCATGTGGTGCATACTAGTTATTCACGAAACAGGGTTACTACTTTGTCAGTGAGTTATGGAGTGGATTGCTTCGGAGCGAGTCTCTTTTCTACGAGTCCTTTCTCCATCAGTACCATTTATCAGAGACATACAAGTACATTAAATGTGCTAATTAGGTGTATACCAACTTTACCATATTTGGAAGGGAGAGCACAAGCATTTTATCTTTGCTTTGGAGGACTAAGGTACACAGAGTCCTAATGCCAACAGAAGCGAGTTCCAAAAATAGATGAGAATATGAAGGCAAAAATCTGGGGAATGGTATGCAAAAGACGGTAATTCCTAACAAAATTCCTTAAGCTTTACTTGACATTTCCATTTAATGTGTTTATGAAAATTATAAAGCCTAATTTATGATGCCAGATTCTTTCTCCTGATACATCTTTCCTTTAGGAGTTACTGATACCTGAGAAGTTTTTTTTAAATGAGTAATTTGTACTTCTGCAAATAACCTGTCTGAGGTATATCAAGAGCGGTAGCCAGAAATAAAGCTCACAGGTTTCATTCTATGATTTGAATAAGGTCACCCAATGTGATTGGTGTGGGAAAGTGGATTATTAGTGGGAAAGTATAGCAGTCAACCACAAATAATTTTGGCGCTATTCCTGTTAGGTCCAGTTAAGTTTTCATAATTTAAACCTGAGCTCAACCACCGATAGCTATGGCACAAAACACACAGCATTAACATAGGAAAATGTATAAAGCATTTAGAAGTACCAAACCAGTTAAAAAAAATGAAAAACACAACAAAATGCAAATACTATTTAAATGAATTTAAATAGAGAATAATGTAATGAACAAAACTGTACTGACAGGCTACAGTGGCATGTATGTTGACACTTGTCTACAGTCACATTTGTAGGTGACACAATGGGTGCAACAGTCCTCTACTGCCATTTAACTTACATGCCCTTTGTACAGGTTTTACCATATCCTAGGGACTTGTAGGTAAGTTAAATATGAAATTACCATATATCCTATTCCAACAGGTCAGAGCACATGCACTGGGCACTGTATAAAGAGTCTAAAAAATGTATCAACATTTATCAAATTGTGTGGTTGCCTTACAACGGAATTTATAACATTCAATGGATTAATGGACATTTAGGTATATTGTTTTTTTTACATGTGCCGGAAGCATACTGCCCTCTAGTTTTTAGGGAGAATACTTTCAGAATACAATGCCACATGTAAAGTATTTTTCTGCACCTGGATAACATGTTGCTAGGTATCGTAACATGTTTCCATACAACTCTAGCAAATATTTGTTGCACTATCTGTTTGTGTGCCTCTAACTTCAACTTTAGTTTTAAATGTTTTCAGAAACAAACCTTACAGATGTTAAAAACAAGATTAACATAACTATGTATATTAGACATACCACTCCAAACATACCATCCAGGCATGAAAAATAGGGCACCAATCTTAAAGAGTCTTTCATGAGAAACAAGCTCCATCACCATCCTAAGGCATGTAATACCACAGCTTGACAATTATGAATAGTGTTAGAACTGGGGGTCTCTAGTTAGCAGAGGTAGGTACCACTGTCCAAATAGGGACCCTTTCTTCTAGTCAGGGTAAGAAGGAAACTCTCTGAGATAACCCCTGCTCACCCTCTAGGTAGCTTGGCACTAGCAGTCAAGGCTAATCAGAAGGCAATGTGTAAAGTATTTGTACCAACACTCACAGTAACACAGTGAGAACACCACAAACTGACTCCACAACAGATTAGAAAAATAAAGGTATTTAATCTAAACTACACAAGACCAAAACGACAAAAATTCAACATACACAGTTCAAGACTATGGTTGCAAAAGAGTTCTTACGGTTGCGATAAAAATAATCCACAGCTGCGTGAAAAGTTCACAGTTGTGTCAAGTTTAGCCAACAGTACCTTTAGATGCGACAAAATTCCAAAAGCAGAAGCAGGTGCGGTGGAGAACAAGCAACACGTTGCTCCTGAGACCTTGGGGAGGAGTTTGCGAAAACCCAGCTGCAGCAGCGGGCGTGTTGCGACGAATCCGGTCTGTATGGGGGGGAAGGCCACTTGTATGGATTCCGGTGCGTAGGTTCCGTAGGAAGTTTGTTCTCGCAAAGGCACGATGCGCCGATCTCGTAGGGCTGCGACGATCTCCGGGGCGACGTGATGCCTCTCTCTTGCAGCTCCTCGGTGCGATGGCTCTGCGACGATGTTCGCAGCGACTTAATGCCGTCCGCAAGCAAGCTGTGCGGCGATCTCACCCAGCGATGACAGGCTCTGCGACGATACTCGCAGCGAAGGCAATCTTCCTGCAAGCGAAGGATGCGACGTCTTTGGCAGCAGTAACAGACGCTGCGATGATCTTGACCTCCGTAGAAGCGGGAATTTCCTCGCACTGTCGGGGATGCGCTCAGCAGCCAGCGATACAATAACTTTTCTGTAGCAAAGTCTTTAAAGCTTGGTTTCCAGCTTCCAAACACAGGTACAACTTCCAGAGGCACCACACATGGGCCACACACTCCAAGAAGGACAGAACTCTCTCAGTAGAGCGCAGGGGAAGCTGGGGGAGAAGTCTTTTTAGTCCTGGGACTTCAGGACAGGGAGCCAGCTCTTCTCAGGCCCTTGGAGATTCCTTCAAGCAAGGGGACACAGCACAAAGCAAGGTCCTTCCCCTCTCCTTTGCAGCAAAGCAATAGCAGGGCAATCCAGCATAGCAACAGCTGGACAGTCTTCCTTCTTGAGTTTCAGCTTTCTCCTTGGCAGAGGTTCCTTATTGATTCCAGGATGATCTAATTTTCTGTTGTCAGGGGTCCTGTACTTATACCCCTAAAAGTCTTTGTTCTCTTTGTGCAAGTGGGCCCTGAGCCCGGTCTGAACCAGTTCTGGGTGTTCCTTGAGCACTTTGTTTTTCTGGCTTCTCCTTTCCTTTCAGAGTGAGGGGCTAGGTCGTCAGCCACCCAGCAGGAGGTGGAACCAGTATTGTGGAAGGCAGGCACAGCACTATTGAGACCCAGGTGCTATCTCCTCCCACCACTCAAGTTGCAATGCAGTCATTCAGCCTAGGGCTGACTCAGCCAGCCTCCTGGGGAATCCCCAGCCCTTGTCACTCTCAAACCAGACAGTCAATACACAACCAGGCAAAGGCACACAGAAGAGTCAGACAAGAGAACAGCAACTTTCTAAAAGTGCTGTTCTCAAACACAGGATTTAAAAACAGCCTTTCCTAAAAGGTGTGTTATTAAATTCTGAGTTCAGGGATACTAGACTTTTATGTCTTATCTTGTTCCTATGGGAAGATATGCTGGTAGCCACTGTAGCCAGCATCCCCCAGGATAACCTATGGAGCAAGATAGCCTTGCAGAAGTGAAAAACGAAAATGGCTGTAATTCACTACCAGAGCATGTCACCTGCACAAGCACATGCTCTACATTTCACATACACTGCACCCTGCCCAAGGGGGTACCTTGAGCCTTCCATAGGGGTGAACAATTTGCACAAAAAGGGAAGGGTTAGGCCTGGTCAGTGGGGACACTGACCAGGAGGACATGGCAGTTCACAGACTGCACACAGGCACTGCAGTGGCAGGCCTGAGACACCATTTTGGTGCTACTCCTGTGAGTGGCACAATCAGTGCTGCAAGCCCACTTAGTAGCATGTGTCATCACCAGCCCTGGCACGCGCAGTGCACTTTACTAGGGACTTCTTGGTAATACAAATATGCCAATCATGTATATCCAATCATAATAACAATTTACACAGGGAGCACTGATCAGCAGTGGCAGAGTGTCCGAAGCATGTAAACCAGCAAAAACGAAATCCAGCACAGCGTCAAAAATACAGGAGGTAGAGGCCAAAAAGAAAGGGGAAACAACGCCAAAGATGCCAGGTCTTACAAATAGTAAATGACAAATACAATTATATTTCATAATATCAACTGTTTTAATACAGCCATCACATGCCTTTCTGCTTCCATGCACATTTACATGCTGTTAATGGCGCAGTTAATATCAAAAAGGGTTGGTCCTTTGTACCAAGAGGGGCTGCTATTCAGTGTAGATCCTCTTGACTTATTTTACCAGGTGTTGTAGATCATGTATACTAGAGTGCTGACACCCCTACAGCTTAAAGGAATACTGAAAGTGTAAACTACACTATTGTGAACTTTACTGTAAATGTGATCTTTAGAAATTCACACAAAACTAGAGCAAAGAACTCAAGAAAGAATTCAAGAACTGAACACTGTATTCCAAATATGTCTACCTGGACTTGATGAGGGTAGTTTAATTTAGAGTGGTTAGTCTGCCAAGGACAGCGGCTCAGGTTGTGGCCTCCTTACTCGTTCAATGTAGTTCATTATAGAGCTAGATGCCGTACTTTGGATAATGGTCCCAGAATGTCTGATCCTTATGAAGATTACCACTGTAAAGGTGTACATCATAAAATATTGTGACAGTATCTCAAAGTCATATATGTCGTGGTGTGTTAAAATCTGGAAACCTTTTAAGACATGAAAGCCTCAGCCACAGTAATTTGTCCAGCTGTGAATGTGCGGTCTTCAGCATTGCTAATACATCAAAGAAAGACATGTTAAAAGATCACTCTTGTGTATAAGGATTGACGGTAATGATAGGCACCCCCTGCATCTAGGGGAGGAGTGCCTTTAGTGGGATTTTAGTGCTGAGGGAACGGTTTTGTTTCCCTGAGAGTGGGCAAGGGGAGGGATGCCCGAAATGCGAGTAAAGAAGGAGGTGCATTGGCGGTCTCTCCCCTTAGGTGATAAAAATAGCCGGAATCAAGGGAGTAGCCTCTTTGTCCTCTCGCCTTGTGGAGTAGCCGGAAAGGCAAAGCGGGAACAGTTGGCTTTGGGTGGCTACCTGGGCGCGGCGGCGTTGGCGACTCGCAAAGGTGAGGGGGTCTCACGCGTAGTTTAGGAAGCGTACTGGGCATCATTAGGATGTCATAGGCTCAATAATAATGGCATATTGTTGAAAGTGCAGTTTCTTAGCGGGAAGCGCGGCCGGGAGTTACTAAGTCGGGAAATGCTTTGAAGGGTTAACGTGTGGGTTGTTTTGGCATCTGTCGTGTCCAGGACAAGAGCACTAGGACCCTGGGACAGCGCAGGGGCGAGAGGACACCGGACACAACATCCGGTCAAGGGGTGGGGAGGGAAAACATTCTGCGGCTGGACCTCGAGGCAGGAGGTCATGATCCATGCATGCTGTAAGCAGACAAATAAAAGAGTACCTGTAGAATCCACATCGTGTCCTGTGTGAGTTCCTTGGTCGTAGGACACGCAACTGGTGACAAAGGTTCAACGGACTGGACGCCGTGCCCTTTCAGAAGATCATCGCATTTGATACCAGGAGCCCACTCTGGATCGCAGTGTGCAGGAAAGAACAAAAGAAAAGTGCCCCAGACGAAGGGTAACGACGGGGGAGCCCACCCCGATCACAGAAAAAGAAGACTGCGAGCTCAGGTAAGCGCCATGCAATGAGCGCGAAATAAAGAAAGAAATTGAAAGAAACTGGCGCGAGCTCTCGCGAGAGTCTCGGCGGCCATCTTAGGATCAGGCGCGAGAACCAATCACAGGGCATGAAACGCGAGCGGCCATTTTTAAGTCAGGCAAGGGCACTAAGACCCTGGGACAGCGCAGGGGCGAGGGGACACCGGACACCACATCCAGTCAAGGGGTGGGGAGGGAAAACATTCTGCGGCTGGACCTCGAGGCTGGAGGTCATGATCCATGCATGCTGTAAGCAGACAAATAAAAGAGTACCTGTAGAATCCACATTGTGTCCTGTGTGAGTTCCTTGGTCGTAGGACACGACAGCATCCACCGCCACTCTATCTTGTGACACACTGTTTGCTACCTCTTACATTTTGTTTGCTTGTGATGCTTGCACGGGTGCCACCATTGCCTGCGTGGCGTTTGCAGCTCACTCTTATCTTTTAATTAAACCTGAACTTTAAAACACATTTGTCTGGGATGAAAGTTTATTAAATGAAATATCAATTGGTTCTCACAAGTAGAGTCGGTAATTAGATTTCTACAAACTTGAGTATACTTTTGAGAGAGTCAACCGGACAACACCTTCTACTCTAGACTCTGACAAATGGCGCCTCCATGCGGTTTTTGAAGGACTAGCATGTTACATTTTGTATCGCCTCGGCAGCTCCTCTAAGGGGTGCAGGCATTCCACTGCAAGAGAGCGCGTCTAAAACACAAACAAGGAGTGTGTGACAGAGAGTAGGTCTGGCTTGCAGCCATGTCCTGATAGCTTCGTGGACGAGGCATCAGGAACCCCCTTCCTGGCTCTAGACCAGCAAACTTTAAATGAAAAAAAACAAACAACAAAAAAACGAGTTTTGCATCTGGCTGAATCCTGCATGACCCAAAGTGGCTGGCCAGCTTCTCCCCCGCTTCAGGCAATTCCCATTCGCCCCCATTTGCACAGCGCTTCATGCTGACGTCGACGCACAAGGCGCTCTAGGGCAATTAAGTAATCAAATAAAGTTTTCGCATTTAAAAAGTGTATTTTCTAGTGTGCAAGGACATGAATACAAAGATAAACCCTAGACATCAACGTACAAAGAGGGACAATTAAAAAATTGTTTCAGCAGCGCAGTTGTATGAAATCACGTGTCAGTGGCAGTGTGAAATCATTTATCTGCTCCGGGAAAGATGTCTGGGAAAGTAAAGATTTGTTCCAAGCAAATGCAATTGGTTTGGAGCAGGAATACTAATTCTCACGTAGAGATTGCAGCATTTCTACAACCAGCTGCTCTACATTCAATTTCTCTTTGTATGAGAGTTCGAATTAAAAAAAAAAAACACAAAACAAAATACATTTCTATTTGTTTTTAGACAGCAGCTACAGTAGTTAGAACTGATTTGTAGCCAACGTCTTTTCATTCTGTTCATCTCTTCTTATTGATGCGAGTGTGTGTCATTGTGTGTGGGCCTCTGTGTGCAGAGGCTAACAGAAATACCCACCGTGAACTGCTTTCTGCTTGATTTTGCTTTCAGGTGGGAGGCAGCATCCCCAGTCAATAGCTAATTTTCCGTAGCAGTAGCAATGGCAATGTCAGCGTTTGCATAATATTTTGCCAGCAGCAATTTCAAGAATTTACATTAGTTGCAAAAGTCCTTCCACAAGCTATGCGGTGTTTTACTAATGCGATAATGTGCATAAGTGCCGTCATTTTTGCAGGGAATTTTAAGAATGGCAAATCTTTCTCACAGAACGTGCCCATGGACTATGGTCCAGTGACTGACGTCACAGGTACATACAGAAAGAACAATTCTCAGAACTTAAATCTTCATTGAAACCCTGCAAAGGTTTGTTTCCAGAATTCACTGTCTTTCTGAGTAAAATCTCAGCGTGCCCCAGATAAAGATTCGCCTGCAACAATTCCCTGAGGTGGAAGCCGGAGAAGCTCTTTGAGAATTTTAAAGCTGTCTTTTAAAAATTGTATTTCTTGTTTTTAATCTGCACTCGCACTCGCACTTTACCTGCTGCCGCGATTTAGGCTGCACAGGTTCTTACGTGCCCTGCGCTCCTCCCTCACTGCCGCAGCCGAGTTTGGGGTCCTGTCAGGTGAGGGGCCGCCATCTTTGACGAGGAGTGGGTCGGCAGACTAGTGCTCGCCCCTCCCACCAATCCCCAGTATAAAAGCCGCATTAGCCCTCACATGCACTATTTGCCGGCAACAATTCCCTGAGGCAGAAGCCGGGGAAGCTCTTTGAGAATTTTAAAGCTGTCTTTTGAAAATTGTATTTATTGTTTTAAATCTGCACTCGCACTCGCACTTTACCTGCTGCCGTGATTTAGGCTGCACATGTTCTTATGTGCCCTGCGCTCCTCCCTCACTGCCGCAGCCGAGTTTGGGCTCCTGTCAGGTGAGGGGCCGCCATCTTTGATGAGGAGTGGGTCGGCAGACTAGTGCTCGCCCCTCCCGCCGATCCCCAGTATAAATGGCCACACCCACCAGGAAGCGCAGCGGGCGGGCGCGCCTAAGGCAAGCCCGTCTGCGCCCGTCCGCGCCAGACCGAGCCCTGAGCCCGGGACCTCTGCAACTCCAATACCATCCCCAGTCAGGTACACCCAAGAAACCCTCCTCCAACTTAGGAATAGCATTTCCACTCCTTGCCGCCATAATATTTCTTTAGAGGAACGACAATCTTGTTGATCTAATTGTCCATACAGACTGACGCCACGAATCCCCCCGAAAACACGATGGATTAAGATGGCCTTACTCAACTGTAGGTCCCTCCCGAAACACAGTGCAGAAATCCATCTGCTTCTGCTGGAATCTGAACTTGAGGTACTCTTTCTTCCTGAAACATGGATCAATTCCACATCAGACCCTGATATAGTTCAAACACTCCCCCCCGGATACCTAATTAAACACCAGGACAGACCCTCCGGGATAGGGGGTGGAATCGCGATTATTTTCAGAAATAACCTGTTAAGGACAGTCCAATTCAGGATTGATCAGCTCCATCCACCTATCCCCCTAAAAAACCCTCTCGGGTATCCTCGTCTATCGCCCACCAGGGCAGCAAGGTCTTTTTTGCAAATCTCCTCTCTTGCCTGCCTATCCCCTAACTTCACGGTCTTAGGAGACCTAAATCTCCATTTTGATGAAACAAAACAGCAGAGGACCTTAAGGACAACCTAGCCTCCCTTAACATCCACTTAAAAGGCAAACCGCCCACCCACTCTAAGGGCCACCTGTTGGACCCCATATTCACTAACATCCCGAGCCTAGTAGTAGGCGAGCCCCTTCCCATCCCTTGGTCAGACCACCACTTAATCCCCTTTAAGCTTCAATTCTCCACCGAAGCTCCGGATAGACCACCTCCCCAAGCACCATCTCGCCCCTGGCAAAAACTTGACACGGCAGTTTGGGCCCCACGAACTAGCCTCCACTACACCTGATATCGACCCAGATCCCTACCTGGCGGAAGCCCAACTCCATTCCTGGATTGAACAATCCCTTGACTCAATCCTCCCCATCAAACTACTTCCCAGTAAGAAGGTAACTTTTAAATCCCCCTGGTTCACTCCAGAACTGCGAGAACTTAGAAAAAAGTGTAAAAAGCTTGAGCGTCTTTGGAGAAAGGACTGGGCTAACGAGAGTAAAAATGAATAAATGTCAGCCATGAAGGATTACAAAACCTGCATAAAAAACACACAGGCAACATTTTTCGAAGGAAAAATATTAGCTGCAGCAAACTCCGCCAAAGAAACTTACAATATCGTCCGCCTGCTGACGAAAACCCCGAAACCACAGTCCATATTGGATCCATCTGGCATCAGATGCAATCAGCTAGCTGAGTTTTTTTCAGCTAAAATTAATAATATTCTAAAAACCCTCCCCACTCATAGCACCCTCCCATACCCCCTGACCCCTCCCACTTGCCCGGAGGCTCCTCGTCTCGAGGTGTTCTCCCCGGTGTCCACAGAGCTGTTTTTGGCCACCCTACATGCAGTGAAGAGTGGGGCTCCCACAGACCCAGCACTCTTGAGCAAACTAAAACTGGTCGCTTCTTCGGTCCCTTCCCCTCTCACCAAACTTATCAATGCGTCTTTTACTCAAGGCATCGTTCCCACCAACTGGAAGAAAGCAACAGTTTGCGCGCTTTTTAAAAAACCTCCCCTCGATCCCGCTGACCTGTCTAATTTTAGACCAATTTCCGTCCTCCCGGGCATCAGCAAAGTGGCTGAGAAAATCGTCAATCATCAACTCTCCCTCTTCTTAGAATCTAACAACCTTCTCCGTCATTCCCAGACAGGGTTCAGACTAGGACAGGGAACGGACACCACACTCCTAGCCGTGATCGAAGAGGCAAGAACCATCCTAGATGCGGGAGGATCAGTGGCAGTGATCCTCCTGGACTTGAGCGCCGCCTTCGATACGGTGGACCACGCCATCCTTATCCACCGTCTTAGCATGGCAGGAATTTCTGGTACCGCCCTGTCCTGGATCAAGTCCTTCTTAGAAGGCAGAACCTTTCAGGTGACCGACGGCTCGGTTAATTCCAGAGCTCTCCCCCTTCAGTGTGGAGTCCCCCAGGGCTCCTCCTTGAGCCCCACACTTTTTAACGTATACATGTCTCCCCTAGAAGACATCGTAACTCCTTTCGGCATAAAGGCTGTCATGTACGCCGACTATACCCAGCTGGTCGTCTCTATAAACCAGTCGACCAAATGTCTGGACAACTTGTCTTCTTGCCTCCAGAATATCTCACAATGGATGTGCGCCTCTCGCCTGAAGCTTAACGGAGAGAAGTCAGAGATCCTCCTTCTGGGTGACCCATGCAGACTCCCCCCTTCCCTCACTTGGCCACTTGTATGGAATTGCCCCCTACTTCAAGACTGAAATTAAGAGCCTTGGTATCTGGATAGACCAGGACCTCAACTTTAAAGTCCAGGCAAGAAAAACCTCCGGCACATGCTTTGGCCTCATAAAGGTAGCTCGCAAAATCATCCCATTAATCCCCTTTCAGTCCAGGAAACTGCTAGACTGGACTCCGGAAATGCCCTGTATTTAGGTGCCCCCTCATCAGTCATCAACAGACTACAATGTGCCCAGAATGCAGCTGCCAGACTCCTTACCGGGACCAAATCCAGATGCTCTGCCAAACCTGCCCACAGATCATTACACTGGCTGCCAATTCAGGAAAGGATCGCCTTTAAAACCCTCTGCATCTCACATAAAATACTTCATGGCAGAGGTCCCCCTATTCTGAGACCCCTCATCAAACCACATCACTCCAACAGACAGCTGAGATCAGACTCCCTCTCCTTGGCCAGTGACCCCAGAATAAGAAAGGCTCGCTCAGGGGGACGTCTCTTCTTATAAAATGCTCCAAAGTTATGGAATTCCCTTCCGCTCCCCATTCGAAGGGAAACTAACTTATTGTCCTTTCGTAGGCTACTGAAAACCTGGCTCTTCCCATAATACTCCCCTCTGAATTTTGCAGGTTGAATGTCAGCGCTGGGACGCCCCTGGATAGCTACGCGCTTTACAAATCTGAATTCAAATCAAATCAAATCAAAACATAAACAGAACCAAGAACAGACTTTTTACGTCGGACGTGGCAATGCTCGCAGTTGCAAAGTTATTGGTTGGATGCAATCATAGGTTGCAGGGGGCAATGGGGTAAGTACGTTTTCCGTCCATCCTGCTGTGTACCCTTGTAGAATATTGGGTTTGCAAGGACCTCTGGGCGTAAGCAGACAGTTTAAGTATGCTGTACCACGGGTCAGTACAGACAATGGTTCTGTACTATTATACAGCTGGAAAAACGACGAAAACAGGAGTACATTTTTCTTGGTTGATGAAATAAGCAACACTGTTGGGGAGTAGTTAAAAGGTGGAAATGGTGCTCGTCAACGGTGAATAAGACTGTTTTTTACGGCTGTTACCCATTCTGGTAAACAAGTGCTGCCAGCAAATAAAATGGTAATTTCCATTGATTTCAGGGGCTGAGTGTAGGTGTGATGCTGAGCGTGCTTGCATAGTTTACGCATAGGTATGAGCAGCTTTAGAGAGCATTGGAGCTACAGCGGTTATACTGGGAAATTGCCTGGGGTTTTATAAAGATTAACTTTCTGCTCCTCACATATGAGCGCCTTCAAAGTGGAAGACCATCTAATATTAACTGCTTGTTTTCTTTTCCTTTATATGCTGGCGGGGGCCCACTACGCTGAGAAGGGCGGTAATATGGTCGCCGGACGGCAACTTGGCAGGAGCTTCAGGATGGCCGTCATATCGGTGCCAGCACACATGGGAAGTAGTCCAGGATCTCTGTGGTAACAGTATGGAGCTTGCCATAGGATATGCCATGGTGGTGGAATGGGAACCTGAACGGCAAGAAGGGAAGCGAGTTCGCGTTTCGGTGGGCTCATTGGTATGGGGATACTTAGTCAGATACAAGTTTCTCCCTTGGTGCTAACACGTTTAAAAAAAAAAAACATTGGTGGTGGCTACACATTAAGGAGGGATTATCCTCGTGGGCCAGGTGGAGAGAGCTTGCCCAGCTAGCCAGGTGGGGGGCCTCACCGTTGTAGTGGCTTCCTTTGCACTTTGTTGCTAAAACGTGTCATGGTATCTTTTACATACAGTAAGACACAAGTGGGCATGGTGAAGGGCGGATTGTCAGATATGTCATAATATGGCAGCACATTACGTAGAACAGACATTGTAATATAAGCGGTTTATCCATAAGTACTTGTCTCTCATTATTGACAAGTCTCTCATCATCAATTACTTTGAGCTCACTGGTGTTAATTTCACTTAATTTAATAACGATAATTTATTTTAATGCACAACTTTTGCAGGTTTCTGACACACCGGGGTTGGTTTCACTTTTTTAATAATATCAGCAGGCCTAATGTATTCCTGCACCATTTCATCACGTTTCTGATATCAGTTAATCTGGTTACTACAAGGAACCATTGGATCGTATCTCAGTGGGGACAGCATTAGGGGGCTTTGGGCCTGCAGAACATGACCATGTGGTGCGTGTTTAGGACCTAACATAGGCTTTTCAAATCTCTTTGGAGTAGTGATTAAGGGCACGCGAGGTTACCTTGCACCAGTTGCAGGTGCAGGGGTTGGTGGGGCAACTCAATTTTGCTTTATGGATTATGCCCATGGGCAGGGTATTCTCCAGGAATATCGACAGGGCAATGTCAGGTTTAAGGAAAAAACACTACCACACTAGGCTATCGGCGGAGTATAGGATGACTTGGTCACGTGGAGAGAATTTTTGGAGTTTTTCAATGGTTCGGGGATTTGGCAACACCCGGCACAGGCGAACGGTGAGTTAAAGCATTACACAGATGCGGCAGGCAGTGTGGGGTTCAGTGCAGTGCTAGGTCAAGGTGACTAGAGAATGAGAGCATTGTGTTTTGGTCAGGTAGCTTGTCGGTACTCCCGGCAGTGAACAGTCAAAGGGCACGTGGGTACTTCGTTTGCTTCAAGAGATGGTACGGGGTTGCCTCAGGCGTAATGTGTATTTTACTGCCAAACATGTACCAGGTGTGGTTAATGCAGTGGCTGAGGCTCTGTCTCATTTTAAGTTGACAGAATTCAGAGCGCGATGGCCGCATGTGGGCATTTAGATGACGGTCTTCCCGGAAAGCCGATGGAGGTTTGGTGCCCCATTGCTCCCAAACTCATAGCCACGTCGGTGGCGCACAATACTAAGTGGATGTATGAGAAGGCATGGCATGTTTCATAGAAGTGGTGTGGAAAGATGGGAGCACAGTGGAATTCACAACACAGGGGGTGCTACGGTTCATCGTTCATCAGAAAGAGAAGGGGCTGACGTTGACCATGGTTAGGAGGCAGTTGTCGGCAATAGCCTTCTTTGCTGGATTAAAAGAGGTAGCGGATCCGACCAAGTATGTTAGAGTTAGGCGGGCTCTAAAAGGTTTGGAAAGGCTGGCTCCAAGCGTGAAGGATAACAGGAGACCCATAGATGCCAGTAGGTTGGTAAATATCCTGAGCGTGTTACCTTAGGTGTGTTGGTCTTCATACGTAGTACATTTGCTGAGATTTGCATATTCCTTCGCCTTGTTTGGAGCATTCAGGATATCGGAGCTCGTATCGAGCTCTTAGGCGGACAGAAAAAGAGGGATGGGCATGGGTAATGTGGGGTGGCCGGGGACGACGTAATGCAGGTCAGAGTAAGGAGGTCAAAGACGGACCCGCTAGGGAAAGCCGCTTGGGTCCAGCTAAGATCAAGCGCTATGTCAGGCTATAGCTGGTGTAGTTAGGAACCAGCTATAGTCTGACATAGCGCTTTTGTCTGAGGGCTTATATGCAGTAGTGTCAAGTAAGTAGATGCAGGTATGCTGGTGTGGAGATTCGGTTATACCCAAAGCACGGAGAATTGGGAATGCAAAGGGCCAGAATTGGTTAGGATTGATGGGCATCATGTAGAGGGCGTCGCAGGCCATTTGCGGAGTGCGCTGGACAATGGTATGCTCATTCCAAATGTGCTGGTTATTCACTCGGGGGTGAAAATATGGTTCCCGATGGCAGGAGGGGATGAAGTAGGCCTTGTTCTCTACCTTCTCATTGGTTAAGAGAGTATTGCCTGACACCCCTATCCTATGGTCAGAGGTGTTCGCTCGTAGAGTCTGGGGTGATGAAGTGTCTTTAGCTGCGGCGAACACGTCTGAGAAAACTGAATCGAGAGGTAGTGAAACTATAGAGGGGTTCGCAAATTCATCCCAAAAGGCATAGTATGCTGCAGGCATTAAACTCGAATTTGTATTGGGCAGAGGGATTGCAGCTGTCCAGGGCAGGATTGGAGCTGTTTATCCAAACTATACTGGGGGGCTATGGAGTTGCATTCAAACGTATAGCCCAGAGCATCACAAATGGAAGGTGGAGCAGCTTGGGGCGAGGGCAAGAGCTACTTGCCCTGTGGCGGGGTCCCGGACAAGAGGAAAAGGCCTGGGGACTTCTTTATGCGGAAACTGCCTGACCTTGCAACAGGGAGGCAGTCATTGGGGCTCTGGGGTGGCGGGAGAGGGGGCCATCCTGCTGGTGGTCCTGGACTCTCCGGCCCTACCCTAGTAGCCGGTGCTTGGATGAAGCAACATGGTATCTCATATGGACGAAGTGGTAAGGGGTTGGGTTGTGTCCTGCTGGTACTACTCGCCTTGAGTGGATCTAGAACTGACGAATTGTAAATACATGGTAACATGTGGTGGAGATGGATACTGCGCCTCCTTATGTTAGTAATGGTATTAAGTGGTAAGGAGTTGGGTTGTGTGCTGCTGGTACAACACGCCTCGAGGTGACGAAATTGTAAATACATGGTAACCTGTGGCGCAGATGGATTCTGCGCCTCCTAATGTTCAGTAATGGTATTTCGATGGTTAATAAAATTGGTCAAAAGTTGGAGGTTTAATAACAAATAAAGATGGTGTTATTGAGAAGTAATAAAAGCTATGCAGTGAACACCAAATTTGTGTAAAGTGTCTTTGTGGTGGGGGGTGTGTGGTGGACAAATGGCACGGATATCCCCACTATACAGTTAAGAGGCCCCAATATTTAATAAAATGCCAATAAGACAATGCTTTCATACCACTAGTAGTTGGCACTCCGCTGGTCACAAGTTTTTTGCACCAAGACATATTTGATTATTTTGTTTTACTCACCCTGCTTTCTTCTTCAGTTTCAATTTAGAGTATCTGCTAATATGGTCTCGGGCTCATGGTGTATATTATTGTCCAGATGATGATCCTGGTATTCGCTGGTGACTGAAATGCTGTCAACTGAGTATACAGATTACCTACTTCTGAATGTATGATTTGTTATATTGGGCTGTGTTGTTCTTGTTCTTTTACATAGAAAATGATCACATGCCTGTGTCGCTTCTGAAGGAGCACCAAGCTTGTTGTCCTGCTCTGGCACTCACAGTTTCATTTTTGTACCTTTAATTGTTTAATGGATTAAAATTGCAATGTGACTGGAAATAATTTTTGCATATTCCTTTAATTAGTGACCTGCGTTACCAATCTAGAGTTGGCACTTATTAAATGCAATAAGGTTAGTCAATGGGAGTGGTAGGCCCTATAACAGTGAAAAATGACTGTAGACGTTTTTCACTGAGAGGACATGTAAACCTTAAGTATCCATGTCTCACTTTTTAAATACAATGCACCCTGCCTTGTGAGACTTTAGGACCTCTCTTAGGGCAGACTTATAAGTATTAGAAAAGAAAGATTCTGACCTTGCACACTGTTTATTTTGCCAGGTACGATAGCACTATAAGCTGCTGTGTTGGGCCTGAGACATGTTTTAAAAGGCTTCATTAGTGGCTGGCAGAAGGAGGGCTGCAGTCACGATGCTATCATTTAATTTACAGGCCCTAGGTATACTTGGTACCATTTTTTAGGGACTTACAGGTAAATTAAATTTGCCAAATTAGATGTAGTCCAAATTCACTATGCTTGAAGGGGAGCTCAAAAGCCCTCTACCACTGGTTAACCGGGAAAAAGTGCACAGTCCTAATGTCAACAAATATAGGTTCAGGAACTAAAAAGCTAGGGGAGACCCCTGCAGAAAGAGTCAGGTCCATCAATGTGCATGTGTGTGTTCTGTATGTATTCCTTCATCTAAGAATGATGAAGCTTTCTCATTTGCAGGCCCGACACCTCCTTTATAAAAATATTGTAAAAATAAGTACATGTCATTTATTTCTCATTAAATAACATGCCATGTGGCCCATTTTGTCGTTGAAAGAAATGACACACATTTTAAATATTCTCATAGGCAACGGGCACGTTCTGCCACTAGTTTCCTCATTATGAATCAACGTGGAAAGTGTTATATAACTGTGAGTTATGTTGCAAGACTCACAGAGTACAGGTGTCTTTTTGTCCTGCATAATAACCACAACTCTTGTCCTGCAAGATAATTCACTGCTGATATAAAAGATTATTCTTCTCTTGGTTAATGAGTGCACTCAAAGCTTACACTTTAGCAGAGCCACAGAATGTCCTGAAACATGGTTTATGTAATAGAGATTTACAGTTATAAATAGAACAATAAACTACACACAGCACAAACACAGAAAACAATACACAGATTTGACGACTTTATCATATTTCTTTTCTGCGGTGTATCTCAGACCACCTATAAAACTATCTTTGACAAGCCCAGGCACATCTACAATTATATATAAATAAATAAATAAATATATATATATATATATATATATATATATATATATATATATATATATATATATATATATATATATAACGAAGACGCCATTCACCACCAGTTCTTTACCGAAAGGAGTAACGAGAGTAAGCCCAGATTTCGTGCAAGTTCTTCGGTGATTTATTTTTCAATTACACCAGCCATCCGTCATAACGCGTTTCACCTCTCAAACGAGGCTTGATCACATGACGTGAGATGAAACAAGGGAGGGTCTTAAATACTTTCCAATGTAGGCGCTGCATATCATATTCATTTAAAGTGACCAATGCATGGATTTCTTGTCACATTAAAACATGAACAGAATTGAGGGCCAGTGCCCAATGTATTCAATCCTATATGTCGTCACATGTTCAATTTCATACATGTAGGTTAGATCCCACTCTATGTACACAACTAATTATTTCTGCAAATGACTTAAAACATCAATCATCAACAATTCATTAATAGTTATCTATCTATATATACACTATTATCGAAAAATATTCATTATATCTACATCACAAATATAAAAAAATATCAAAAATATATATATGAAAAAATATATACATATATATAAATATATATCTCTCTCTATATATACATCATACCAATATTTACATATATACACATTAAAACTAGTCATGTATACATATCTTTTGGGAATAAACTATATATCCGTACAGTCATATTTGACCTAGATTTAGTAATCCACTGGTTGGTATGATTCTTCCTGGATAAATGTGCAAAAGTAGTTTAGTTAGATTTCATGGATATGCCTATATTATCTATATAATATTGTTAAAAGCAAAGACCCTCAAAAGCAGCTGTGAAATATATATAATACAAAAATTAATGTAAAGTGCTCGTGCTACATAATTAATTTAAGCAAAGAAAATAGTTTCATTTTAAAAGAAAGTTGTTTCACAGGAAAGATGGAAGTCGTGGATACCAGAATATTTAGACAAACTCTGTGGTTATTTCAAATGCTGTAGCAAGGTAAATCTCATGTATCAGCCGGGGTATATTTAACATCCCTAACCAGGAAATGACCAAGAGCGACTACCAATACCCAACAAAAGGAAAGGGAAACATCACAAGATCTAAAATGAGACGAGGTGGAATCTAATAAAAGAGCTAATTGTGAACACAGGCAGTTTGATAGACATAAGGAAAGTCCTATTCAGCATATTGTGTTAACAGGGTCTCATAGTTCTTTTAAACAGGTATATAAATCCTCCCGGTCATTAAGTCCAGCCGGACTTTTACTATTCATTTCCAGGATATACCTTGTTTCCAGGAGACGGAGCTTTCTCCAGGGAGAGGGGTCTTGTAATATGGGGGCCCCTATGCCCTCCTTACCTTGCAGAAGAAGGTCCTGTTGCTCTTGGGGGGGTTCCTGGCCCTCCTCTGCCCCCTCCACCCCTCAGCTCAGGCACCTCAGCTGCCCTTTCTTCATGAAGAATATTTTCCTGTTGTGTGGTTGCCACCCCAGAGGCGGGGCTGTGGGCAGCGGACCAATGAGGAGCCCCGACGCCAAAATGGGCGTGTCTTCTCTGGACCTGGGAAGTGGGAATGTGAGATCTCAGGGTGAGGACTGGTGGCAGGTGGTGGAGGGACTGTGAGCTGTGGAGGGAGAGGTGCCATCCTTGAGGCAGAAGGAGAGGGGGCTGTGAGCCGAGGAGAGGGAGAGGTGAAGCTTGGTCAGCAAGTCTGGGGTGTGTGAGCATTGAGGGGGCTTGACAGGCAGTGGAAAGGGAGAGCAGTGGATTGTTAGTTGTACTTAAAACAAAATATTTTGTACACTAACAAAAAATGTTTAAGAACTTCAAAACAGAGAGAGTGAGTGTATATATATATATATATATATATATATATATGATCAAGGGGAGGGTCGGGGGTCTTATAATCTGGGGGCCCCTGTGCTCTTCTCCAGGGAGAGGGGTCTTGTAATATGGGGGCCCCTATGCCCTCCTTACCTTGCAGAAGCAGGTCCCGTCGCTCTTGGGGGGTTCCTGGCCCTCCTCTGCCCCTGCCGCCCCTCAGCTCAGGCACCGCAGCTGCCCTTTCTTCGTGAAGAATATTTTCCTGTTGTGTGGTTGCCACCCCAGAGGCGGGGCTGTGGGCAGCGGACCAATGAGGAGCCCCAACGCCAAAATGGGCGTGTCTTCTCTGGACCTGGGAAGTGGGAATGTGAGATCTCAGGTTGAGGACTGGTGGCAGGTGGTGGATGGACTGTGAGCTGTGGAGGGAGAGGTGCCATCCTTGAGGCAGAAGGAGAGGGGGCTGTGAGCTGAGGAGAGGGAGAGGTGAAGCTTGGTCAGCAAGTCTGGGGTGTGTGAGCATTGAGGGGGCTTGTCAGGCAGTGGAAAGGGAGAGCAGTGGATTGTTAGTTGTACTGAAAACAAAATATTTTGTATAATAACAAACATTTTTTAAGAACTTCAAAACAGAGAGAGTGAGTGTATATATATATGATCAAGGGCCGTTAGGCTTGAAACGCGTTATGGAGGCGGTGCGTCGAAAAGCACAATAAAGATTTAGCACTTCCAAGCTCCTGGGTCCGCTGTCGTCTTTTAAATTCTGTGGTTGGCGACTGTCACTGCATATATATATATATATTACTTCGATTGAGGAGGATATATATTCAGAGCTGGGAGAAAGAAAACAAATATATACAAAATAAACAATATACTATATACTATATTCACTGAAAAAACCATAGGTTTGAGGCCTTATATAGTTAGGAATTAGCATTTAAAAAACCTTTGAAATTCACAGAAAAAAACCATAGGTTTTAGGCTCTATAGTTAGGAATTAGCTTTTGAAAAAACTTTGAAATTCACTGAAAAAACCATAGGTTTTAGGCCTTATATAGTTAGGAATTAGCATTTAAAAAACCTTGAAAATTCACTGAAAAAACCATAGGTTTCAGGCCTTATATAGTTAGGAATTAACATATAAAAAACCATTGAAATTCCTCCTATATAGTTAGTTAGATTAACTATATATGGCGCACCCGCAATCCACTGCTGATGATGTCACATATTACATCATTCATGACATGGTCAGTGACATCACTGATGACATCACTAATGACATCTCAAATGACATCACTGATGACATCACTGATGACATCTCATTTACTTAAATGCTAATTCCTAACTATATAAGGCCTAAAACCTATGATTTTTTCAGTGAATTTCATATATATATATATATATATATATATAGAAAAGCAAATTGCCCAAAGCATTTCAGGACGCACGCTCAGCAGACAAACCATCCGGTTTATTTAGGCACACCAACAGCTACAATTCAGAATGTTTTCTATGCCGACGCGTTTCGAGGCAGGCAGCCTCTTCTTCATGGGCAGCTGAAAGTGAACAGTCACAGAAGCGCTCCGCATGCATGTTTTTATGTTCCCGCCCAACAGGGGCGTTGTTGAATGTTTCATTAATTAATTGATGCATGCTGGGAAAAGAAGTCCGTTCCTGAGCAAAGTATACCCTAAGTGGGGTCTGTGATGTTCAAAAAGTGCAGCAAAAAATATTTGCCTGTAGTAGGATTCCAAACAGGAGCTTTGGTGTCGTTACAGCCAGTGTCTGATGATCTGCAAAATGGCATGAAGCAGTTCACGCCGCAGCCTCTCCAAGGATTGGTGATGGTGCTATCCTGCGCGGTCGGGCCACCGCGTATGTAGATAGAAAAGCAAATTGCCCAAAGCATGGAGAGGCTGCGGCGTGAACTGCTTCATGCCATTTTGCAGATCATCAGACACTGGCTGTAACGACACCAAAGCTCCTGTTTGGAATCCTACTACAGGCAAATACTTTTTGTTGCACTTTTTGAACATCACAGACCCCACTTAGGGTATACTTTGCTCAGGAACGGACTTCTTTTCCCAGCATGCATCAATTAATTAATGAAACATTCAACAACGCCCCTGTTGGGCGGGAACATAAAAACATGCATGCGGAGCGCTTCTGTGACTGTTCACTTTCAGCTGCCCATGAAGAAGAGGCTGCCTGCCTCGAAACGCGTCGGCATAGAAAACATTCTGAATTGTAGCTGTTGGTGTGCCTAAATAAACCGGATGGTTTGTCTGCTGAGCGTGCGTCCTGAAATGCTTTGGGCAATTTGCTTTTCTATCTACATACGCGGTGGCCCGACCGCGCAGGATAGCACCATCACCAATCCTTGGAGAGGCTGCGGCGTGAACTGCTTCATGCCATTTTGCAGATCATCAGACACTGGCTGTAACGACAACAAAGCTCCTGTTTGGAATCCTACTACAGGCAAATACTTTTTGCTGCACTTTTTGAACATCACAGACCCCACTTAGGGTATACTTTGCTCAGGAACGGACTTCTTTTCCCAGCATGCATCAATTAATTAATGAAACATTCAACAACGCCCCTGTTGGGCGGGAACATAAAAACATGCATGCGGAGCACTTCTGTGACTGTTCACTTTCAGCTGCCCATGAAGAAGAGGCTGCCTGCCTCGAAACGCGTCGGCATAGAAAACATTCTGAATTGTAGCTGTTGGTGTGCCTAAATAAACCGGATGGTTTGTCTGCTGGGCGTGCGTCCTGAAATGCTTTGGGCAATTTGCTTTTCTATCTACATACGCGGTGGCCCGACCGCGCATGATAACACCATCACCAATCCTTGGAGAGGCTGCGGCGTGAACTGCTTCATGCCATTTTGCAGATCATCAGACACTGGCTGTAACGACACCAAAGCTCCTGTTTGGAATCCTACTACAGGCAAATACTTTTTGCTGCACTTTTTGAACATCACAGACCCCACTTAGGGTATACTTTGCTCAGGAACGGACTTCTTTTCCCAGCATGCATCAATTAATTAATGAAACATTCAACAACGCCCCTGTTGGGCGGGAACATAAAAACATGCATGCGGAGCGCTTCTGTGACTGTTCACTTTCAGCTGCCCATGAAGAAGAGGCTGCCTGCCTCGAAACGCGTCGGCATTGAAAACATTCTGAATTGTAGCTGTTGGTGTGCCTAAATAAACAGGATGGTTTGTCTGCTGAGCGTGCGTCCTGAAATGCTTTGGGCAATTTGCTTTTCTATCTACATACGCGGTGGCCCGACCGCGCAGGATAGCACCATCACCAATCCTTGGAGAGGCTGCGGCGTGAACTGCTTCATGCCATTTTGCAGATCATCAGACACTGGCTGTAACGACAACAAAGATCCTGTTTGGAATCTTACTACAGGCAAATACTTTTTGCTGCACTTTTTGAACATCACAGACCCCACTTAGGGTATACTTTGCTCAGGAACGGACTTCTTTTCCCAGCATGCATCAATTAATTAATGAAACATTCAACAGCGCCCCTGTTGGGCGGGAACATAAAAACATGCATGCGGAGCGCTTCTGTGACTGTTCACTTTCAGCTGCCCATGAAGAAGAGGCTGCCTGCCTCGAAACGCGTCGGCATAGAAAACATTCTGAATTGTAGCTGTTGGTGTGCCTAAATAAACCGGATGGTTTGTCTGCTGAGCGTGCGTCCTGAAATGCTTTGGGCAATTTGCTTTTCTATCTACATACGCGGTGGCCCGACCGCGCAGGATAGCACCATCACCAATCCTTGGAGAGGCTGCGGCGTGAACTGCTTCATGCCATTTTGCAGATCATCAGACACTGGCTGTAACGACACCAAAGCTCCTGTTTGGAATCCTACTACAGGCAAATACTTTTTGCTGCACTTTTTGAACATCACAGACCCCACTTAGGGTATACTTTGCTCAGGAACGGACTTCTTTTCCCAGCATGCATCAATTAATTAATGAAACATTCAACAACGCCCCTGTTGGGCGGGAACATAAAAACATGCATGCGGAGCGCTTCTGTGACTGTTCACTTTCAGCTGCCCATGAAGAAGAGGCTGCCTGCCTCGAAACGCGTCGGCATAGAAAACATTCTGAATTGTAGCTGTTGGTGTGCCTAAATAAACCGGATGGTTTGTCTGCTGAGCGTGCGTCCTGAAATGCTTTGGGCAATTTGCTTTTCTATCTACATACGCGGTGGCCCGACCGCGCAGGATAGCACCATCACCAATCCTTGGAGAGGCTGCGGCGTGAACTGCTTTATGCCATTTTGCAGATCATCAGACACTGGCTGTAATGACACCAAAGCTCCTGTTTGGAATCCCACTACAGGCAAATACTTTTTGCTGCACTTTTTGAACATCACAGACCCCACTTAGGGTATACTTTGCTCAGGAACAGACTTCTTTTCCCAGCATGCATCAATTAATTAATGAAACATTCAACAACGCCCCTGTTGGGCGGGAACATAAAAACATGCATGCGGAGCGCTTCTGTGACTGTTCACTTTCAGCTGCCCATGAAGAAGAGGCTGCCTGCCTCGAAACGCGTCGGCATAGAAAACATTCTGAATTGTAGCTGTTGGTGTGCCTAAATAAACCGGATGGTTTGTCTGCTGAGCGTGCGTCCTGAAATGCTTTGGGCAATTTGCTTTTCTATCTACATACGCGGTGGCCCGACCGCGCAGGATAGCACCATCACCAATCCTTGGAGAGGCTGCGGCGTGAACTGCTTCATGCCATTTTGCAGATCATCAGACACTGGCTGTAACGACACCAAAGCTCCTGTTTGGAATCCTACTACAGGCAAATACTTTTTGCTGCACTTTTTGAACATCACAGACCCCACTTAGGGTATACTTTGCTCAGGAACGGACTTCTTTTCCCAGCATGCATCAATTAATTAATGAAACATTCAACAACGCCCCTGTTGGGCGGGAACATAAAAACATGCATGCGAAGCGCTTCTGTGACTGTTCACTTTCAGCTGCCCATGAAGAAGAGGCTGCCTGCCTCGAAACGCGTCAGCATAGAGAACATTCTGAATTGTAGCTGTTGGTGTGCCTAAATAAACCGGATGGTTTGTCTGCTGAGCGTGCGTCCTGAAATGCTTTGGGCAATTTGCTTTTCTATCTACATACGCGGTGGCCCGACCGCGCAGGATAGCACCATCACCAATCCTTGGAGAGGCTGCGGCGTGAACTGCTTCATGCCATTTTGCAGATCATCAGACACTGGCTGTAACGACACCAAAGCTCCTGTTTGGAATCCTACTACAGGCAAATACTTTTTGCTGCACTTTTTGAACATCACAGACCCCACTTAGGGTATACTTTGCTCAGGAACGGACTTCTTTTCCCAGCATGCATCAATTAATTAATGAAACATTCAACAACGCCCCTGTTGGGCGGGAACATAAAAACATGCATGCGGAGCGCTTCTGTGACTGTTCACTTTCAGCTGCCCATGAAGAAGAGGCTGCCTGCCTCGAAACGCATCGGCATAGAAAACATTCTGAATTGTAGCTGTTGGTGTGCCTAAATAAACCGGATGGTTTGTCTGCTGAGCGTGCGTCCTGAAATGCTTTGGGCAATTTGCTTTTCTATATATATATATATATATATATATATATATATATATATATATATATTACCTACTGGCGGTCGCCAGTAGGTATATATAGTTAGGATTTTTTCTCTATGGGATTTTTGAAAATTCTATGTCTAATAACTTTGGCGTTTGTGGACGGAATTGGCTGAAATTTTCAGGAAAATGGAACATTTTGTTTCTGAGCAGCCCCTGACAATTTGGGGGGGTTTCATCAAGGGGGGGCCGAGAAAAAAGGGGGGTCCCAAAACGCGTTTTTCCCATGTTAATTTCCATAGGGCGGTTGGCCTCACTTTTAGCTCGAACGGCTGAATGGATTTGCACGAAACTTGGCAAAATTGTAGGGACTGTTAGCCCGATGTGCCTTTGCTAGGTCCCAATATATGTGCTCCAGTGGATTTTGAGTAATTTAGGTTCAAAAAAAGATATATATCTGGGCGGAGCCTAACCACACATCTGATCTGATTGGCTGTCAGCACTTCATCCAAGAAGTGTTGGCAGCCATCTTGGGACCAATATACATGATAGCACCTCATTAAAAAGCATTGTAGTTAATAGAGGGTTTTAGGACTTTAGTTACATTATAAATCATTTGTTGATGGTACCATACTCGTTTTAGGAATTGTGGTGGGTTCTAAGGTGATTTTACCATGTGAAAAAACCTTCTGCTGTGATATCATGAATATTGTTTGAAAGAAAACTAATATCTCATGATTTTCCCACAGTGGTTTGGAAGGGGATCTATAAGCTAAACTGAAAGCATATTTTCTGTAAATTCACATTATCTTTCTCAGTCATGTGAAAATGAAGTCTGACATTCTCAGTAAAACATGTACATCCAACAAGGACAGAGACTGTCAGTTGATTCCTTTGTGTTCTACTGCAGCCTCCTAGAGTGTTCTAAAGAACAACTAGAGCGCTAACAGTCCTACTTATAACAAAGGTATGGCACACCTGAAGCCATCTTGATTGGAATAAAGTGGTAACTCTTAAAACATTTAATTTAAAAAGAAACAACATGAGGGGGTATATTTTGCCATAGAAAGTATGATTAGTGCTGCAGAATGAAAAATTAGGGCACATTTTGAGTGACTTCTCAAATCCTTTTCTATTTCATTAAAACATTCTGACATGCAGTCTCCCAAAATGGCCACCAGAGACAAAAGAGCCCAAATGTAGCCCAAATATCACCCAGATGTAGCCCAAGTATAGCCCAATGACAGAATGTCCCAGAGTGTTCTAAAGAACAACTAGAGCGCTAACAGTCCTACTTATTACAAAGGTATGGCACACCTGAAGCCATCTTGATTGGAATAAAGTGGTAAGTCATAAAACATTTAATTTAAAAAGAAACAACATGAGGGGGTATATTTTGCCATAGAAAGTATGATTAGTGCTGCAGAATGAAAAATTAGGGCACATTTTGAGTGACTTCTCAAATCCTTTTCTATTTCATTAAAACATTCTGACATGCAGTCTCCCAAAATGGCCACCAGAGACAAAAGAGCCCAAATGTAGCCCAAATATCACCCAGATGTAGCCCAAGTATAGCCCAATGACAGAATGTCCCAGAGTGTTCTAAAGAACAACTAGAGCGCTAACAGTCCTACTTATTACAAAGGTATAGCACACCTGGTGCCATCGTGATGGGAATAAAGTGGTAACTCTTAAAACATTTAATTTAAAAAGGAACAAAATGAGGGGGTATATTATGCAATAGAAGGTATTATTAGTGCTGCAGAAAGAAAAATTAGGGCACATTTAGTGACTTTTCAAATCCTCTTCTATTTCATTAAAATATTCTGACATGCAGTCTCCCAAAATGGCCACCAGAGACAAAAGAGCCCAAATGTAGCCCAAATATCACCCAGATGTAGCCCAAGTATAGCCCAATGACAGAATGTCCCAGAGTGTTCTAAAGAACAACTAGAGCGCTAACAGTCCTACTTATTACAAAGGTATGGCACACCTGAAGCCATCTTGATTGGAATAAAGTGGTAACTCTTAAAACATTTAATTTAAAAAGGAACAAAATGAGGGGGTATATTTTGCCATATGAATTATGATTAGTGCTGCAGAAAGAAAAATTAGGGCACATTTTGAGTGACTTCTCAAACCCTCTTCAATTTCATTAAAAAATTCTGACATACAGTCTCCCAAGATGGCCACCAGAGACAAAAGAGCCTAAATGTAGCCCAAATATCACCCAGATGTACCCCAAGTATAGCCCAATGACAGAATGTCCCAGAGTGTTCTAAAGAACAACTAGAGCGCTAACAGTCTTACTTATGACAAAAGTATGGCACACCAGAAGCCATCTTGATTGGAATGAAGTGGTAAGTCTGAAAACACTCAATTTAAAAAGGAACAACATGAGGGGGTTAATTTTGCCATAGAAAGTATGATTAGTGCTTCAGAAAGAAAAATTAGGGATCATTTTGAGTGACTTCTCAAATCCTCTTCTATTTCATTAAAAAAATTCTGACATGCAGACTGAAACATGCACTTTGAATACCAGCAGCAGACGTCCCTGGTGAGCAGTAGCTTTACTACAGTGATCTAATGTGCAACTAGAGTGCTAACATTCAGAATTTATGGCAAATGTGTGACACATCTGAATGCCTTCTTGATGGAACCAAAGTAAACAAGCATTGAAAATGCAATAGATCTCGCCCTCGTTTAAGTTAAAGCCATTCTGTTTGTAATGAGGTGGCTTTTTAGCTTTGCTTTTATTAGTGTTTTTTCAACTCTCATGTAAATAACATGCATCTGTATGCATATAAGTATATGTATGCATGCATTTATGTTTGTATTTATATAGATATACAGATGATATATGTTGTATATATATATATGTATGTATATATATATATTCACTGAAAAAACCATAGGCTATAGACCATATATAGTTAGGAATTAGCATTTACAAAACCTTGAAAATTCACTGAAAAAACCATAGGTTATAGACCATATATAGTTAGGAATTAGCATTTACAAAACCTTGAAAATTCACTGAAAAAACCATAGGTTATAGACCATATATAGTTAGGAATTCGCATTTACAAAACCTTATTTTACTCACACAAAACCATTGAAATTCCATATATAGTTAGTTGCACTAACTATATATCGCGCACCCGCAATCCACTGCTGATGATGTCACATATTACATCATTCATGACATGGTCAGTGACATCACTGATGACATCACTGATGACGTCTCAAATGACATCCCTGATGACATCACTGATGACATCTCAAATGACATCACTGATGACATCTCAAATGATATCACTGATGACATCACTGATGACATCTCATTTGACATTACTGATCACATCACTGATGATATCATTTATGTGATAATACAATGAACATCTTCAGACTCTAATATAACCTTAGATACAATCAGTATAAACAGACACTCACAGACTGTCACTTACCATTGGAGTTACTCACACACCTAGTCAGTCATGCAAAAAATCAATCACACCTCCATTTCCTCAACTATACAGTTATACACACCTTACTTATTCAAACATATACTAACACATATTTACTCTCTTATACAATCCCTGATACAAGTTCACAATGATCCATACAGCCACTCACACATTCACTGGCTCTTATGCACAGTTATTTATATATGTCAACTCTCACATGGACTGTGTTTTACATATGTACTTACTTTGACATGTAGCACTGAGATATCCATTCACTCACCAATACACTCATGCACACAGTCAACTGTTCATACAGCTGTTCCCACATGCACTTTTGAACCCATACATCTAGTGAATCAACTGCTCACACATCTATGCACAGAGTCATACACCTCCCAGCCACCCACACACACACTCAGTCTCCCATACAAATACTTTTTCAAGGTAAGCCTTTGCTCAGCGTCACACCACAGATCGATTTTCAATGTCATTTTATTTGCCTCCAGTGGCATTCATTAGCGGAATCACTTCCTGTGAAAAATGCATTGTGGTACTTGTGGTCGTGCTCCGGTTGCAGACCCTGCATTACATCGTCCGAATTCTTCACAAGTTGTTTTATTCAATTTCGTGTCTCCCTCAGTGTTGTTATTGACAGTTAATTGTTTTTTGACACGAGAGGTCGGACAGTGCTTTGAAGAGCCTGGAATTCATTTAAAAACCCTCCAGTGGGTTGAGCACTGCGCTGCTGTTCTGGCGACGCTTGCTTCAAGTACCTCAGTGAAATGACCGGCTTCCTCGGGTCAGTCTGCATCAAGACTGACACCTCTCCAATGCCGAGATCCAGTCCTCGGTGGCGCTCTTCTCCCTTCTTCGGTTTTTCCGATTCTGCTAGGTGGCTCAAGGCGGGAGAAAGCTGGCGCTCTTGTGGCGGTGTGAGTCCATTCGGCTGAACCACGCCGATACGTATTAAAACAGGGTTTCATCCCGGAGGAAAAAACAGTTGGTCACACCTGGAAGCCTCGTTTCAATAGCTTTTTATTGAGGTTAAAACAAGCAGCTTGTGGCTTGTGTCCGACATGTTTCGTTCCGCCTGGAACTTTTTCAAGGTAAGCCTTTGCTCAGCGTCACACCACAGATCGATTTTCAATGTCATTTTATTTGCCTCCAGTGGCATTCATTAGCGGAATCACTTCCTGTGAAAAATGCATTGTGGTACTTGTGGTCGTGCTCCGGTTGCAGACCCTGCATTACATCGTCCGAGTTCTTCACAAGTTGTTTTATTCAATTTCGTGTCTCCCTCAGTGTTGTTATTGACAGTTAATTGTTTTTGGACACGAGAGGTCGGACAGTGCTTTGAAGAGCCTGGAATTCATTTAAAAACCCTCCAGTGGGTTGAGCACTGCGCTGCTGTTCTGGCGACGCTTGCTTCAAGTACCTCAGTGAAATGACCGGCTTCCTCGGGTCAGTCTGCATCAAGACTGACACCTCTCCAATGCCGAGATCCAGTCCTCGGTGGCGCTCTTCTCCCTTCTTCGGTTTTTCCGATTCTGCTAGGTGGCTCAAGGCGGGAGAAAGCTGGCGCTCTTGTGGCGGTGTGAGTCCATTCGGCTGAACCACGTCGATACGTATTAAAACAGGGTTTCATCCCGGAGG
Organism: Lissotriton vulgaris; assembly: GCF_964263255.1. NCBI lineage: Eukaryota > Metazoa > Chordata > Amphibia > Caudata > Salamandridae > Lissotriton > Lissotriton vulgaris. Next base: position 272,692,271 of record NC_141695.1, on the reverse strand, counting down.
AAAAAACAGTTGGTCACACCTGGAAGCCTCGTTTCAATAGCTTTTTATTGAGGTTAAAACAAGCAGCTTGTGGCTTATGTCCGACATGTTTCGTTCCGCCTGGAACTTTTTCAAGGTAAGCCTTTGCTCAGCGTCACACCACAGATCGATTTTCAATGTCATTTTATTTGCCTCCAGTGGCATTCATTAGCGGAATCACTTCCTGTGAAAAATGCATTGTGGTACTTGTGGTCGTGCTCCGGTTGCAGACCCTGCATTACATCGTCCGAGTTCTTCACAAGTTGTTTTATTCAATTTCGTGTCTCCCTCAGTGTTGTTATTGACAGTTAATTGTTTTTGGACTATATATGGTCTATAACCTATGGTTTTTTCAGTCAATATATATATATATGTATATATGTATACATACATATATATATATATATATATATATATATATATATATATATATATATATATATATATATATATATATATATATATATATATATATATATATTCACTGAAAAAACCATAGGTTATAGACCATATATAGTTAGGAATTAGCATTTACAAAACCTTGAAAATTCACTGAAAAAACCATAGGTTATAGACCATATATAGTTAGGAATTCGCATTTACAAAACCTTATTTTACTCACACAAAACCATTGAAATTCCATATATAGTTAGTTGCACTAACTATATATCGCGCACCCGCAATCCACTGCTGATGATGTCACATATTACATCATTCATGACATGGTCAGTGACATCACTGATGACATCACTGATGACATCTCAAATGACATCACTGATGACATCTCAAATGACATCACTGATGACATCACTGATGACATCTCATTTGACATTACTGATCACATCACTGATGATATCATTCATGTGATAATACGATGAACCTCTTCAGACTCTAATATAACCTTAGATACAATCAGTGTAAACAGACACTCACAGACTGTCACTCATCCATGGAGTTACTCACACACCTAGTCAGTCATGCAAAGAATCAATCACACCTCCATTTCCTCAACTATACAGTTATACAAACTTTACTTATTCAAACATATACTAACACATATTTACTCTCTTATACATTCCCTGATACAAGTTCACAATGATCCATACAGCCACTCACACATTCACTGGCTCTTATGCACAGTTATTTATATATGTCAACTCTCACATGTACTGTGTTTTACATATGTACTTACTTTGACATGTAGCACTGAGATATCCATTCACTCACCAATACACTCATGCACACAGTCAACCGCCCATACAGCTGTTTCCACATGCACTTTTGAAACCATACATCTAGTGAATCAACTGCTCACACATCTATGCACAGAGTCATACACCTCCCAGCCACCCACACACACACTCAGTCTCCCATACAAATACTTGGGCAACCAATCAATAACCCATATAGTTACTCATATAGCTACTTATCAACACATGCAACAGTTTACAGAACAACAGACATAATGATGCACAAATTAAGACAGTTTAGTCACTAACCCATGCACTCAGTGAGACACATTTAATCACTCACTCATACAGTCAGTCATGCACCTACTAAATCCTTCATCCAGACACTTTTACATCCACTCATTCTTCAATATGTAAGACATATTTTAACTTTACAGAAACATACAGTCACTGGATGTTGTCATCAGTGATGTCATCAGTGATGTCATTTGAGATGTCATCAGTGATGTCATCAGTGATGTCACTGACCATGTCATGAATGATGTAATATGTGACATCATCAGCAGTGGATTGCGGGTGCGCGATATATAGTTAGTGCAACTAACTATATATGGAATTTCAATGGTTTTGTGTGAGTAAAATAAGGTTTTGTAAATGCGAATTCCTAACTATATATGGTCTATAACCTATGGTTTTTTCAGTGAATATATATATATATATATATATATATATATATATATATCTACGTTACCTAAATTTACTTTTCCTCTACAGGATTCTTTCGTATATCCACATATACCTGAAAATACAAGTGCATTTACCTGCTTTTTTTTTAAGATGCGCTATTTACAATTAGGAATTCGTTTAAAAAAATAACCAGTACGGGTCAAGATTTTCTATTTTCTTTTTCTGTTTTCTGGTTATATGTCATTGAAGCCAATTCCTCAAATGATATACATTAGGTTTACATCACTAAAAAGAGATGGTTACCAAAAGAAAAAAATACAAAACTGGAAGTGCAACTGCACCTGTCCTATCTTGCAAAGCATAGCCTTTTAGACAGTTAAACTGAAATTTATTATGATTTTTCCTTGGGCTGCATTACCTTTTTTGCAAAGCGCTAATGCAAAATGATTGTGGGCATTTTCTAAGCCATACAAACCCACTTTCTATGACTTTGTGTGGTTTACTAAATACAAAGTAATGTAACACAATTCATAGCTCTTCCTTGCGTTACTGTGTGTTAGGCGATACATTGGCGGAACATGGGTGTTGCCGTACAACCACTAATTTATTTTGAGGCATACGGATATTTACATAGCCTTGTAAGCCTGGGTTAGCTTCAAAATGGTGTGCCTAACCGACAGATGCCTAACAAGGAGAAATTATTTATTTCTCCTTGTTACTTCCTTTTTCCATGTGTACCACAATCGGCTGCACACATAGAAAGAGAAATATGCCTCTTACGTATTGTTTTGTTTTGTTTCAGGAAGAATGTCTTTTCCTGCATTAAAAAAATCATGCCCGTAACACAGGCACTCTTGCACTATGGTGCAAGGGGGCCTGCCTTGGGGATAGGCAGCACACAGAGCACTAGGAGAATGCAGAAATACTCCATAAAAATGGATCCTTTCTGTTCTTTCCATTTCAACACAGCAAAGCACGTTTCTTTGCCTGCACTGCATTGTGTGAAAGAATAATAAATATGCCCCAGTTTGTTCTTACCAATTACTAACCAGTTCTGCAATGCATTCTCATTTCTCAGTCAATGTCTTTTGGCATCTTTTGGCTTTTTAACTTTTGACACAACAAAGAGCTACTATTGTGCCATTTATTCTGGGATGTTTTCACTCTCCTTCTACTTCTCAGTCATCATTCTGGCTCTCAACAACAGCTGTGAAACAAAGTCCTCATGGGTCTTTTTTTAACACATGCCTCACTATTGTGTCCTTTCCCTTAAATGAAGATGGATCCTGTTCCATCAGTTTCAAAATTCTCGAGAGCAAGTCCTTCTTCAGTTTTTCTTGTGGTGACCATGGCAAAGGAAAAAATACAACACGGGTGGCTCCTCTTTGATTGTTGTCTAGCATAGGAGGGTAGCAGAATGGATAGCTAGAGCAATAAATATGTCAAGCAAAATTGGAAGACTAGGAAGAATGATTACATTGTGTGTGAAGTCTGTTTCAGTTTTTTCATGTCATTAAGTGGAGTGATGTTAGCTGGCGTGTGAAGTTTGAAAATATGAAGAGCGCAGTAAAGACTGCCTAGCTGTGCTCCATTGGAAAATTAGAAAGTCCAGCAACTGTGAATCTCTTAAGACAGAGTGAGTAGGAGATTTCAATTCATACTTTCCTCAGTCTCACATCTACGTCAGGGCCTTGTGTATCCTCTGAGGATAGGATCTCTGTTTCTAGCAGTCAATGATGCTATTGGGCACTCCATGTCGCATCACTCAAGGCAATCTGCATTGAGTGCATCCATGTAGTCAGGCTGCAACATCACAATTCTCCTCACTGTCAATTACTTTTCTTTCAGTCAGGCTTTCTGAATCTGTTGAAGTGCAGGTTCAGACACAGCTATATGCAAACCATTCTTGACCCTGTACCACATGGGAACAGTCCAGCCTGAACTGCAAGGCCAGGTCCTCCCTGGACCAAAAAACAAGCATTCTAATACCATTTTCAGGGTAACACCCTATATCAGCCAGGCTATCGTGAATCCAGTAGCAAAGTGAGCAAGGGACCCACGTTGGGCATACCCTGTCAGCTTCAGGCAAGCAAAGCAAATACAAGGAGATGATGGATTGAGTCCAGACACTCATCTCCATTCACAGATCTGGGTTAAATATATCATCGTTCTTTAACTCACTTCGTCACCCAGTTAAGACAAAGCTATATGCAAATTCTTCTTGACCCTGTGCCTCATGGAAACAGTCCTGCCCAAACTGCCAAGCCATGTCTCCCTGGACCAGAAACAAGGACGTTGAGACCGGTTTCAGGGTAACATCCCTCATCAGCCAGGCTAGCTTGAATCCAGTGGAAAAGGGAGTAAGAGACCCAAGTCTGGGCATACGGTGCCAACTTAGGGAGAACAAAGCACACAAAAGGACATGATGGATGGAGCGCGGAAACTTTTCAGACACTCAACCCCAGTCACAGGTTGGGTTAAATACATCATCGTTAGCTCACTTCGCCACCCAAGTTCAGACAAAGCTATATGCCAATCATTCTTGACCCTGTGCCTCATGGGAACAGTCCAGTCTTAACTACCAAGCCATGTCTGCCCTGGACCGCAAAGAAGCATTTTGAGAACGGTTTCAGGGTAACACCCTTCATCAGTCAGGCTAGCTTTAATTTAGTGTCAAAGTGAGCAAGGGACCCAAGTCTGGGCATACCCTGCTAGCTTAGGGCAAACAAAGCAAACACAAGGAGATGATGAACGGAGCGCTGAAACATTTTAGACACTCACCCCCAGTCACAGATATTGGTTAAGTCCATCATCTTTCATATAGCTCACTTCACTACGCCAGTTCAGACAAAGCTGTATGCAGATCATTCTTGAGGAGGGGGGTGGGCGCACACTGCCTCACACTCCAGCATTCAGTTTGAACCGATGCATCATAATGAATGCAGTGCATGATAACACTTTCTTCGGTGACAAGGCTTTAGTTTTTCCCCCTTGTTGGTGCAGCCAGTGCTGTGTATCTCTAGACAGATCATTCTGGACCCTGTGCCTCAATTTTTCTTTTTTTTTGCACAAACTTCACCCAAATCGGATATCATAGCACCAGTTGCATTGCATGAGGACACATTCATTAATTATTTCTTTTTTGTTAGGCGATGGGAGATTAAGTGATTCGCCCAGAATCACAGGATGTTCAGTGTCATTCCCGAGAGTCGAACACAGTTCCCCAGATTCGAGGTCGACCGCCAACTCAGAACAGTTCAGCCCGAACTGTCAAGCCATGTCTTCCCTAGACTGGAAACATGCATCATGAGACTGGTTACGGGGTAACGCCCCTCAGAAGGCAGGCTAGCTTGAATCCAGAGACAAAGTGAGCAAGGGAACCACGTCTGGCATAACCTGCCAACTTAGGGCGAACAAAGCAAAAACAAGTAGATGATGGATGGAGCGTTGAACCTTATGAGACACTCACCCCAGGTCACAGATCTGGGTTAAATCCATTATCGATCTTTAGCTCAATTCGCCACTCCAGTTCAGACAAAGCTATATTCAAATCAGTCTTGATCCTTTGCCTCATGGGAACAGTACAGCCCAAACTGCCAAGCCATGTCTTCCCTGGACCGGAAACAAGCATCCTGAGACCCCCTCATCAGCATTTGTCACCCGAGTGGTAGGGTATGCCCAGACATGTGTCTTGTGCTCTCCATGCCACTGGAGTCAAGCTATCCAGGCTAATGAGGGGTGAAACCCTGGAACACGTCCTAGGATGCTGGTTTCCAGTTCAAGGAGGACCTGGCCTGGCAGTTTGGGCTGGACTGTTTCCATTGGGCGCAAAGTGAGGACTGATTTGCATATGGCTGGGTTTAAACTGGATTGGCATGGGGAGCTAAAAACGATGGATTGAGGACCAGATCTCAGTAATTGGGGTGATTGTATGAAATTGTTCTGCATTCTGTCCATCAATTGTTGTTTTTGCATGTGTCACCCCAAGTGCGACAGCTGTACCCAGACGTAGGACCTATACTCTCCATGACACTGGATTTAAGCTACCTGGCTGATGAGGGGTGAAACCCCAAAACCGGTCCTAGGATGCTTGTTTCCAGTCCAGGAAGTACCTGGCCTTGCAGTTTAGGCTGGACTGTTCTCCCTTGAGCACTGGGTCAAGACTGATTTGCATATGGCTTGGTTCAAACTGTAATGAAATGGGGCGGTACAAAATGAGGTGGTGATGGACCGAGCATCTGAACCAATCAAACACGAACACCCAGTCAACAGATCTGGGAATAATCCATCACCTTTCTTTAGCCCACTCTGCCACCCCAGTTCAGACATGGCCATATGCAAATCAGTCTGACACTGTGCCTCATGGGAACAGTCCAGCCCGAACTGCCATGCCTTCCCTGGATCAGATTCAAGCGTCCTAGGACAGGTTTCTGGCATTACAGCCGCCTTCAGCCATGCTTGCTTGAATCCAGTGGCAAGTGAGCAAGGGACTCATGTCTGAGCATACCCTGCCAATTTATAGCGAACAAAGCGTTACAAAAGGGGGTGGTGATGGACGGAGCATCTGAACCAATCAAACACTCACACCCAGTCAAGAGATCTGGGTTTAATCCATCACCGTTCTTTAGCCCACTCTGCCACCCCAGTTCAGACACGGCCATATGCAAATCAGTCTGACCCTGCGCCTCATGGGAACAGTCCAGCCCGAACTGCCAAGCCATGCCTTCCCTGGACCGGATTCAAGCTTCCTAGGACCGGTTTCTGGCATTACAGCCATCTTTAGCCAGGCTTGCTTGAATCCAGTGGCTAAGTGAGCCAGGGACTCACATCTGAGCATAGCCTGCCAACTTATGGTGAACAAAGCGGTACAAAAGGGGGTGGTGATGGATGGAGCATCTGAACCAATTAAACACTCACACCCAGTCAAGATATCTGGGTTTAATCCATCACCGTTGTTTAGCCCACTCTGCCACCCCAGTTCAGACATGGCCATATGCAAATCAGTCTGACCCTGCGCCTCATGGGAACAGTCCAGCCCAAACTGCCAAGCCATGCCTTCCCTGGACCGGATTCAAGCTTCCTAGGACCGGTTTCTGGCATAACAGCCGTCTTCAGCCAGGCCTGCTTGAATCCATTGGCTAAGTGAGCCAGGGACTCACATCTGAGCATAGCCTGCCAACTTATGGTGAACAAAGCGGTACAAAAGGGGGTGGTGATGGAAGGAGCATCTGAAAAATCAAACACTCACTCCCAGTCAAGAGATCTGGGTTTAATCCATCACCGTTCTTTAGCCCAGTCTGCCACCCCAGTTCAGACATGGCTATATGCAAATCAGTCTGACCCTGCGCCTCATGGGAACAGTCCACCCCGAACTGCCAAGCCATGCCTTCCCTGGACCGGATTCAGGCTTCCTAGGACCGGTTTCTGGCATTACAGCCGTCTTCAGCCAGGCTTGCTTGAATCCAGTGGAAAAGTGAGCCAGGGACTCACGTCTGAGCATACCCTGCCAACTTATGGTGAACAAAGCAGTACAAAAGGGGTTGGTGATGGAAGGAGCATCTGAACCAATCAAACACTCACTCCCAGTCAACAGATCTGGGCTTAGCCCACTCTGCCAACCCAGTTCAGACATGGCCATATGCAAATCAGTCTGACCCTGTGCCTCATGGGAACAGTCCAGCCCGAACTGCCATGCCGTGCCTTCCCTGGACCGGATGCAAGCTTCCCAGGACCAGTTTCTGGCATTACAGCCGTCTTCAGCCAGGGTTGCTTTAATCCAGTGGCAAAGTGAGCAAGGGACTCACGTCTGAGGATACCCTGCCAACTTATGGGGAACAAAGGGGTACAAAAAGGGGTGGTGATGGACGAAGCATCTGAACCAATTAAACACTCACACTCAGTCAACATATCTGGTTTTAATCCATCACCGTTCTTTAGCCCACTCTGCCACCCAAGTTTAGACATGGCCATATGCAAATAAATCTGACCCTGTGCCTCATGGGAACAGCCCAGCCTGAACTGCCAAGCCATGCCTTACCTGGACCGGATTCAAGCTTCCTAGGACCGGTTTCTGGCATTACAGCTGTCTTCAGCCAGGCTTGCTTGAATCCAGTGGCAAAGTGAGCCAGGGACACACGTCTGAGCATACCCTGCCAACTTATGGTAAACAAAGCGGTACAAAAGGGGGTGGTGATGGAAGGAGCATCTGAACCAATCAAAAACTCACACCCAGTCAAGAGATGTGGGTTTAATCCATCACCATTGTTTAGCCCACTCTGCCACCCCAGTTCAGACATGGCCATATGCAAATCAGTCTGACCCTGCGCCTCATGGGAACAGTCCAGCCCAAACTGCCAAGCCATGCCTTCCCTGGACCGGATTCAAGCTTCCTAGGACCGGTTTCTGGTATAACAGCCGTCTTCAGCCAGGCCTGCTTGAATCCATTGGCTAAGTGAGCCAGGGACTCACATCTGAGCATAGCCTGCCAACTTATGGTGAACAAAGCGGTACAAAAGGGGGTGGTGATGGAAGGAGCATCTGAAAAATCAAACACTCACTCCCAGTCAAGAGATCTGGGTTTAATCCATCACCGTTCTTTAGCCCAGTCTGCCACCCCAGTTCAGACATGGCTATATGCAAATCAGTCTGACCCTGCGCCTCATTGGAACAGTCCACCCCGAACTGCCAAGCCATGCCTTCCCTGGACCGGATTCAGGCTTCCTAGGACCGGTTTCTGGCATTACAGCCGTCTTCAGCCAGGCTTGCTTGAATCCAGTGGAAAAGTGAGCCAGGGACTCACGTCTGAGCATACCCTGCCAACTTATGGTGAACAAAGCAGTACAAAAGGGGTTGGTGATGGAAGGAGCATCTGAACCAATCAAACACTCACTCCCAGTCAAGAGATCTGGGCTTAGCCCACTCTGCCAACCCAGTTCAGACATGGCCATATGCAAATCAGTCTGACCCTGTGCCTCATGGGAACAGTCCAGCCCGAACTGCCAAGCCATGCCTTACCTGGACCGGATTCAAGCTTCCTAGGACCGGTTTCTGGCATTACAGCTGTCTTCAGCCAGGCTTGCTTGAATCCAGTGGCAAAGTGAGCCAGGGACACACGTCTGAGCATACCCTGCCAACTTATGGTGAACAAAGCGGTACAAAAGGGGGTGGTGATGGAAGGAGCAATTGAACCAATCAAAAACTCACTCCCTGTCAACAGATCTGGGCTGAGTCCATCACCGTTCTTTAGCCCACTCTGCCACCCCAGTTCAGACATGGCCATATGCAACTCAGTCTGACCCTGTGCCTCATCGGAACAGTCTAGGCCGCACTGCTGATCCATGCCTTCCCTGGACCGGATTCAAGCTTCCTAGGACAGGTTTCTGACATTACTGCCATCTTTAGCCAGGCTTGCTTGAATCCAGTGGCAAAGTGAGCAAGGGACTCACGTCTGAGCATACCCTGCCAACTTATGACGAACAAAGCGGTACAAAAAGGGGTGGTGATGGACGGAGCATCTGAACCAATCAAACATTCACATCCAGTCAACAGATCTGGGTTTAATCCATCACCGTTCTTTAGCCCACTCTGCCACCCCAGTTCAGAGATGGCCATATGCAAATCAGTCTGAACCTGTAACTCATGGGAATATTCCAGCCCAAACTGCCAAGCCATGCCTTCCCTGGACCGGATGCAAGCTTCCGAGAACCGGTTTCTGGCATTACAGCCGTCTTCAGCCAGGCTTGCTTGAATCCAGTGGCAAAGTGAGCAGGGGACTCACGTCTGACCGTACCCTGCCAACTTATTGCGAACAAAGCAGTATAAAAGGGGGTGGTGAAGGAGGGAGAATCTGAACCAATCAAACACTCGCACCCAGTCAACAGATCTGGGTTTAATCCATCACCGTTCTTTAGCCCACTCTGCCACCCCAGTTCAGACATGGCCACATGCAAATCAGTCGGACCCTGTGCCTCATGGGATCAGTCCAGCTCGAACTGCCAAGCAATGCCTTCCCTGGACCGGATGCAAGCTTCCTAGGACCAGCTTCTGGCATCACTGTCGTCTTCAACCAGGCTTGCTTGAATCCAGTGGCAAAGTAAGCAAGGGACTCACGTCTGAGCATACCCTGTCAACTTATGGTGAACAAAGCGGTACAAAATGGGGTGGTGATGGACGGAGCATCTGAACCAATCAAACACTCACATCCATTCAACAGATCTGGGTTTAATCCATCATCGTTCTTTAGCCCACGCTGCCACCCCAGTTCAGAAATGGCCATATGCAAATCAGTCTGACCCTGTGCCTCATGGGAACAGTCCAGTCCGAACTGCCAAGCTATGCCTTCCCTGTACTGGATTCAAGCTTCCTAGGACCGGTTTCTGGCATTACAGCCATCTTCAGCCAGGCTTGCTTGAATCCAGTGGCAAAGTGAGCAAGGGACTCATGTCTGAGCATACCCTGCCAACTTATGGCGAACAAAGTGGTACAAAAGTGGGTGGTGATGGACGGAGCATCTGAACCAATCAAACACTCACACCCAGTCAACAGATCTTGGTTTAATCCATCACTGTTCTTTAGCCCACTCTGCCACCCCAGTTCAGACTGAGGCACAGACTGATTTGCATATGGGCAGGGAGCCTCCCTCCTCACCGCATCAGTTCTTACCCCAAATCTTCCCAGAAACCAGGAAGATTTCCACCAGCCGATGGATGCTGAGGCTTCATCATTGGACTTGTGTTTTCTGCACACCAACTCACCCTACCCTCACCCAAAATGTGCCAAAAAAGAAAACCAAAATGTATATCTTTTCCTGGTGTGATCCGTAATGTCCAATTTTGCAATAAATCTCATAGAAATTAACCAATCAAACTCTGTTGGCGAGACCGGAGAGACCCATAGTTTACATATTTCTGTTTGCACCAGAAGAACATTATAAAATGTAAGCTTTGCATTATCATCTGTGCCCTTACCTTGCGGATTGAGCCTTCGAGATATAACCAACTCAGGGCTTACCTTGATCTGCAACACTAGGGCGCTCAACAAACAGGTACTCACAGCCTCCCAGAAATCAGAGATCTTCGGGCACCGTAGAAACATGTGCAGGCCGTCTTCATTAGGGCTTTTGCACTTGGGGCACACCACCACTACGCCTGAGCAACATTTTCAGATCCTTCGAGGGGACCAATACGCCCAACGCATCGTAAAAAATTGATTCCTCTTTCAATTTGCAGGTTTTACTATTTTATTGAGTATAGACATTCTTACTTGCCATTGGTCTTCGGTAGCGATCTGCGGCAAGCAGTCTCCCTACAAAGTCTCCGGTAACTTGAAAGGGCAATCCTTCGTCTCTAAAATCAACCTGTACCATAGTGCTGTTTCTTTCTTGAATACGTCGCTGGGAAAAAACTTCTCCTCCAACTCATTATACAATCCAATTCGATCACCCAAAACCGCGGACCACCTTTGAATCTGTAAATATTTAAATCTGGAAAAACTATGGCCCCATTCCTCCTCACAAAGCCCCCAAGAGTTTCGTTTTCCATCCGGAAATAACTGATTCCATCTCTGGAGCCCCCCTCCCTTAGAGTTCGAGCCAACAAATACCTGGACCAGAGTGGAGATCCCAGCGAGTCCCAAATAGAAGCCATCTGGCTGTAATAGGGAATTTTTAAAGCCTTTCCTGATTCTGAACCAAGTCTCTGCTGAATCTCTTTTAACTTAACCTTTTTGAAAAATTTCGGATGAGCGAACTTCTTCATAAAACCATTGTCGTCATAGTCTTTCTTCTTCAGCATGGCTCGAAACATTCTTCCAATTAACGTGTTTGTCGGTCTATTCAGCAACATCTTACTGTTTTTCAACAAAAGGGCCCATAAATACAATTGCAGGTTTGGAACCGCTAAACCTCCCTTCACCAAACTTCTCCTAAGCTTCTTCCACGACAGGCACGCACCTTTTGATGCCCACAGAAAGGTACTGATCTCACTCTGAATCCTTAAAAACCATTCCTTCATAAGCATTAGTGTGACCATTTCAAATAAAAAGACTAACTTTGGCAAAATCATCATTTTCACCAGATTTGCGCGGCCAAACAATGAAAGTGGTAAATGTGACCACCCTTGTAAGCTTGCACATATCTCCTTTTTGAGCCTAGCAAAATTAACTGTAGTGAGATCTGCAATATTGTGAGTTATCCTAACTCCAAGATACCTCATCTTATTTTTACATGTAATTCCCTCAGTATTTATATTCCAGGCCATACCTTCTGTTTTTTCTTTGTTAATATCATAGCCTGATATAGACCCACCTCTCTGGTTACATCTAAAAGACTGATCATAGTTTGCTGTAAGTTGCAGGTATAGATAATTATATCATCTGCATAAAGCCCAATCTTCCTGGACCAACCTCCAAACTCAAAGGGTACTATGTTCTCAGCGCTCCTTATTTTACATGCCAGGGGCTCTATATACATGTAGAATAAAAGTGGTGACAAAGGGCACCTTTGCCTGGTGCCACGCCTGATAGTTACTGGTGGGGTCAACCTGCCGTTCATTAACACTTTTGCGGTGGGAGTCTGGTATATAGCTGATAGGGTAATAGAGAAATGTGGTCCAAGATTAAGATGTTAACTAAAGTGTGCAAATAAAGCCAATGAACTCAATCAAACGCCTTGGCGGCATCTACAGCGGTAACCGCCAAGGGGAGATCATAGGCCAAAGCCATATCTAAGGAACCAATAAGGGAAAAAGTCAGCTCTTTCAACTGTCTGCTTCTAATAAAACCCTATTGGTCCTCATGAACTATCTGTGAAATGGCACCATTCAGTCTCCCAGCCTTAATTTTAGCAAACAACTTATAGTCAGTGTTCAATAAGGAAATAGGCCTGTAAGATTCAACATTCTTTGGTGATTTCCCTGGCTTAGGTATTAACGTTATATTCGCCTCATTCCATGAGGAGGGCAGAGGAATTACCCCCAAAACATCTCATTATACAGATTGCACATAATCGGGATTAGAAAATTAACCAATAATTTATAAACATCAGTGGGAAGGCCATCTGGCCCAGGTGCCTTACCTCTTCCCCCCCCCCAATAGCCTCCTGGACTTCACCCTCTGTAATCTCTTGATTCAAGACATCCTTAAACAAATCCAGTAAGGGATCTAATAATTCCGCCCATCTCCAGGCCGCCAGGTCTTCAACCACCAAATCCTCCTGATAAACCTTCCTAAAATACGCAAGAAATGCTGCAGCTGTTCCTTTACTGTCCGTAATCATTAAAACCGTCTCCTCACACTTAACTTCTTAGATCATGTTACGAACTTGATCATTCTTTGTCTTCCAAGCTAAAAGATAAAAGCTTGCTGCACCCCACCCCATATTCAAAATGCGCGAGCTGGCTGGCGTCCCACTTCTCCTTAACTCTCTCACTCAAGATTCCAGCTGAATCTGGTTTTAAATCAGTGAGCTGTTTTAAAACCTCTTCACTAGGCCCCCTGTTACCAGGGGTAACTAAACCCGCCTCCAGTTTATGAATTTTCTCCTCCAATTCCGTAACTCTACTGTAGTAAAGTCTTCTTTTGTTTGTTGCCATAGATCCCAACCTCCCCAACTGAAATGCCTTGTATGTATCCCTAACAATCTCTGTCTTATCTGACCCTTGATTCATCTAAAAAAAACTTTTGTCTCCTCCTTCAAAACCTCCGCTACAACCTGATCAGAGAGTATCGTTCGATCCAACCTCCAAATTGAAGCCAGGGTGCTGCCCCCTAATCTTAACTTAAGAAATATAGTGGAATGGTCTGAAAGATGAACTCCAATATGGCCTACCTGAACAACCGAATCAACCAGCCTTTGGTCCACCAAATAATAATAATACGGGATTTATGATTATACTTCTATACTACTATTATAAAGGAAGAACTTTGAACATTTGAGGCGGGTAAACTCGGGAACTACAGCACCAATCCACACACCCAATACATCGTAGTAATCGTTAGGGTGTGCAGATGGACATAGGCTATATAAACGTAATAAATATTCGCTATTTAAAAAATTTACCCCCCAAAAAAAGTAGTCCCTTGGAAGAAGCGCCGGCCACGACGTGCGTGCTAACGTGAGGAGCGCTGGGAGGAACGGCGTCCAGGAGCACAAGGAGGACCGGCGGACATGGCGTGGGGAGGAGCGGTGAGGAGCGGCTGACAGGCGGAGAGGAGCGGCGGACAGGCGGGGAGGAGCGGCGGACAGGCGGGGAGGAGCGGCGGAAAGGCCGGGAGGAGCGGTGAGCAGCGGAAAAATGAAGCAAAAATTACAATCCTGAGCAAGAGGAAGCAAACGGAGCATTACAAAAGTGAGCCAAATGGTGCATTACATGAGGAAAAAGTTATGTGTGCAGGTTACAAAAGTGTACATCGTGAGCAAGAGGAAGCAAACTGAGCATTACAAAAGTGAGCCAAACGGTGCATTACAGGAGGAAAAATGTACGTGTGCATGTTACAAAAGCGTACAAAGTAAACATAGAGGTATAATACTGCATTACAGGAGGAAAAAGAGACGTGTGCAGGTTACAAACGTGTTCAAAGTAAACATAGAGGTATAATACTGCAATATATGGAGGAAGGCTCCGGGAGACCCACGGACAAAGTCGGGGCTGGGGCGGGGGCCCTGAAGCCTAATTGCTCCCGGACAACGCCGGGACGGGCTGCTAGTTTTATTATAAAAAGTAAATCCTAGCTGCTGTCCAAACATACATCTCCAAATGTCACATAAACCCAACTGAGTCATCAGCAGTCTAATTTGTGATCCAAAATTGCATTAAAATCACCTACCATTATAATACGTAACGAAAAATTCAATATTTCCCTAGCCAAATCATCTAAAGATACTATGTCATTCTGATTCGATCCATAATATCCCCCCAAAATAAACACTTCCCCATATACCTTTACTTAATAAACAACATTGTGGCCGGCTAATTGCGGGCTGTGGGTGGCAGCTAAGGCGGGCGGAGCTCTAGGTTGTTCTTTACATACCGTGTGGGAGTCCAGTGTGCATTGACCGGCCTGCCATCTGAGGAGGTGGAGTTTCTTCCATGCTGTGCAGCTCGAGCTCCGAGCTAGCGGAGGGCGCGGGCAGCCGGTGAGTTTTGGGTTTTGGGAGGTGCATTGCGGGACTCGCTCCTGGCGGTGCAGGGAGTTTGCAGAGACGTGAGGAGGCCATGGAGATGGAGCCTGTGAGTCAGTCACAGCTCAGCTGGGAGCGAGCTGCCTCGGAGGTCGGAAAAAGATGCAGAGCAGCGGCTAGGATTCTATTTGGAGGGGGAGGACGGGGGAGAGGCTGGCAGGTGTAAAGAACGGGTGAAAACACTGCAGAGAAGAGCGTTTCACTGCCAAAGGCTTCTAAGGTAAAAATAAATTCCGCTCTACCCCAGGAACAGTTGCAAGAGATTCCACCCCTAGGATGAATAGTAGTGCCTCTGCAGCCCTCAAATCTGTGAATGTGTGTAACCCATCTGGGGGGGACCCTGTTGAGGTTAGAAACCCAGAGGAGGGAGTAGTGCCAGGGGCAGGCTAAAGGGCTATTTCCAGGTACCCTTTAAGGAGCGCCGGAAAGGGGGGACAGAAGCTGTTATTTAACCCAAGAGGACTCTAACACCTTAGAGATTAAGGAGGTTAAGGCCAGGGACAGGTGCACTGTTAAGAATAGAAAAAAAAGCTGTAAGAAGCTGGCAACGGTAGAGCGTAAGATTAAGGTGACTCCCTCACTTAGATCGTATTTTAAGGTGCTGCTGAAGACTTTGGTGTTGAAAGGGAAATCACTACCCACAAAGTTAACAGGGCCAGCGACGACCCCCGAGGAAAGGCAGCTATATCATAACAGGGCTGGTGTAGGGGGCGGCTTGGAAGAGGCATTTGATACAGATTTGACGGATTGGTCTAAACATTCGAATCCTAATTGTTTTCACGTTTTATATTTAGATATGGGTGAGGGTGATGAGGCTCCCCCGGCCTGAGGTTAATTTAAGTGTTCAACATCAGGACGCATGTCCTGAGGTAACTAGCCCTGATATTACGGTAGTCCCAGCACTTGGTGCCACACAATCAATTTCTGGGGAAATGCAATCCGACCCTCTAGGGCAGCACGGGGTAGTTGAGCATGATGGCAGTGATATCTCTATAATCGACATGTTAAAAAACATGTAATCTAGAAATGCACAAGTCGAACCAGGAAAGTAGCTTGCGGTCTGCTAGAGAAGAAGATTGACAATTTGAGTACTCAAAGTATAGCACTTGAGGTTGAGGTTAAGGATCTCAGAGAGGAGGTTATGGTTAATTGGAAAGAACTAGAAGTTGTTAAGATTAAGGAAAGGGACCACGAGGAAAGGGTAGAAAAATTGGAGAACATGCAGAGTTGAAGTAACTTGAAAATCTTAAAACGTCCGGAGGGTAAAGAAGGTGTAGACATTAGAATATATGTAGTGCAGTTGTTGAAGAGTGAGTTGCACTTGGAGGAGACAGAGGAGGAGATCTCCAGAGATATTCAGAGAATACATTGTTATCCCTTATGAATGAACCCTAATCGTGCTAAACCCAGGAGAATTTTGATAAACTTCATGACGTATACTTTGAAAGAAAAGATTTTGGCGAGTGCTCTTAAGAAGAAAACTACGGAAGTAGATGGTGTAAAGGTTGTTGTAAGATCAGACTTATCATCTGTCACAGCTAGCAGGCAATGGGAGCATGGCAAATGGATCAAGCCGCTGAGGAAATTAGGGGCTTCGGTTCAGTTGAAGTTTCCAGCCCTCTTAAAGGTGATGTGGAACAACAAGATGCAGTTCCGTTTTGTTGAAGAGGTAGATAATTTCTTGAAACAATGTCAATATGGAGATAATTAAAGCTGGAATTCTAGGATGTTTTTGTGTCTGTTAATGTTGCCTCTTAATAGACTCCACATGTGCACTTTTTGGTTTAAGTTTATTTGAGGCACCGCCCATCAAGGACACCCATAGGGCTTAATAGCCATGGGTATTTGGATTGGGTTTTCCGGGGAAAGGGGGTGGGTTTTAAGTTTCATTTGGGGTGGTGGGGGGGAGGGGAGAGGGAAAAAGCAGAAAAATTCTCAGGTATGTTTTTGCTGTGATTTGAAGGGAGGGTGCGAGAGTATGACTGCTGTTGACTGGGATGAGTGGGGGTAGTCTTAACGAGTTGAAAATTCTATCGTGGTACGTTAATGAAATGCGGGTGAAGAGAAGACAGGAGTTGATTTTGAAATATTTGAGGGACTCTCCGGCACAAATAGCTATTTTACAGGAGACCCACCTAACTGGAGAGGAGAGTAAGGAGCTGCTCACTGCTCAGCGCTGGCTGGCTTAGGCTGTATATACTCCACAGACAGCCGCGACAAAGGGAGTTGCAGTCTTAATTAAACAAGGTTGGAATATTTTAGTGGAAGGTAAGGCTGCTAGCGTGGGAGGGAGGTGGTTGATTGTTACGGAACAAAAATTGTTGATTGTCCCTTGTCCAAAGCCAGTCTGATGTTGTCTGTTATCTCCACCAATTCTGTCTCTGTACTCTGGGCAGCCCTAAAACCGCATTTTGAGGGATCCATTTGCCCATAATTCTCTAGATAGGTGACAAGCTGTTGGTTTAATAATTATTCCACAACTTTCCCGAAATAGGGAAGTAGCAAAATGGGCCGATAGTTTAGACAAAGTTTAGGGTCGGCTGTGGATTTTTTCAGGATAGGCCTAACCCTTGAAGCTTTCCATAAATTCGGGAACTCAGCTTCCGATAATGATTTATTGAATAGGTTAGTTAGAATTTCCAATACTACTGGTGCGATATTTGGATGGAATTTAGGAGGAACCGTGTCGGTGGACGAAATAGATTTTATTTTCTGCATAACTGTTTCCACTGACTCAACGCTACAACTTACAAATTCGTCTAGGATATGTGGGGGATCTATAGGTAGGCCAAACGCATTTTCTGGAAGATCCTTAATTAATTGATTGGAGTGGAAAAGAAGAGTGATTAAATGTAGAATTTTTTTTCTTCAAAGAATTTGGAGAGAGAATCGGTCCAGTCATGAGAATTTGGAGTTTGTGACTTGGTAGGAGGGATGTGAATTCATTCAGGATTCCATAGAGTTTTCTTCATTGTCTATTTAGTTTAAAATAAATATATTTTTTGCTTGCTTAATGTCCTCCATGAGGCCTTGGTGGACTTATTTATATACTTCACAGTATTTCTTTGCGTTTTCTCCACTTTTTCTCCATTTTTGTTCCGCTCCTCTACACGAGAGCTTCACTGTCTGTAGGTGCTCTGTAAACCAGTTCTGTTCCCTAAGGGGGCAGAAACAGCCACAATATTTAACCCATGAAGGGGAGCGATCCTGCTGAAGAGACCATTCCCCAACAACAGAAACAGAATCCCTGGTGTCTAATGGTTTCTGCCCCCCTTGGGCATAAATGGGCCTACAACCATGTAACCGATCTGTCCCCAAGGGGGCAGAAATAGCCAAAATAAATACTCCCCAATGGGGACCGATCATTCCCTAAGGAGCCCCTTTTCACAAACGTATTTAAATAAAAATGCGGGTCGCTCTGCCCTCCAGAGGGGGGCTGATACTGCCCAAATAAATGCCCCTAAATGGGAGCACCCCTTGCCTAAAGGGCAGCTCTCCGAAACTATATTTAAAAAACAAAATCCCTTATAGGCTAGTGGACACACAGCTATTTTTTTTTCTTCCGAATTGCCCCTCAAGGGGGGCAGGAACAGCCAGACAAATTACTCCCCAAAGGGGAGGGAGACTTTCCCAATGGGCCGTGTGTGCGCGATTGTTCAGCAGGAATGCTGAAATGAGACATCGGAGGAAAGGAAAACCCTTTCCTTTCCTCAGATGCATCTTCCCCAAGGAGAAAATGACCTCCTCTCTCCTGGACTTGCTGGAAGCAAATGGCTGACATCACGTCCAGTTTCATCTAACCTTTCACTGATCAAGAAGTTCTTTCCTCTGGTCAAAGGAACATTAGTTGAACTAGCTGATGGAGTTTTCAGGACAGGAATAATGCCAGGAAAGTTCACCTCTCTAGAAAACTGACGCTTACGCCGCACCCCTCTCGGATACTTTCTTCTTCCTCGAGATTCTTCCACAATCTTCTGATTTAACCAAATTAAATTAGGATAGAAAGTTCTGCTTCGGGTTCTGCGTTCAGTTCATCTTCAGCATCTCACAGCATATCTCCCCGCAACAGCATTCTCAGATCTCAGCTCTGACTAAATAACTAAAGCTATCTACATTATACATTTTGTTTTCCATGCTACACCATCTAAAGCTTTAATTTCGCAAAAATACAGAATATGATTGGTCAGGACATGGGGAAGCTCCATCACACCATGCTTACATGTCATTAAGATCAGTTCAACTACTGTTTGTGAACCCATCCCTTTAATTCGTATTCACAAATTTAGTTCTCACACCAAACTACGCCAAGGGTTTATTCACATTTTACTTTGAAACATTATTAAAAGATTCTGAATACGAGTCCTTTTTGTTGAACTCTTAACCATCCATTCCCTAATTTGTAGCACTAAATTTTGGCTCCCCATCAATTATGCAGTCATGGTCTTTTTGGCTTCATTCAGTGGGCATGCGTGGACTTCGTGTCACTTCATTCAATCTGGTTATGCAAATGAGGCCCAAATACGCACTAGTAATAAAGTCAGAAAGACAAATATTAATTTCACAACTAAATGGTCGCACTGTATACCACCCACCTTTACTCTATTCCCCTTCACTTATTAATACTTTCCCCGCATTAGCATTAGTAAAATTGCTAATTTTCATTTCAAGTAACCTCTGCTCATGCGCTAGAATTTCCCTCCAAGAGTTAACTTGTCATTCTGCGTAGATGAAGTTGATGCATGTGCACAACAGTTTCCCCATTTAAAGCGGTATTAGTCTGTCTTCATTTTTCTCCGCGTTAGTACATACATAAGCAAGCTTCACTAACCCGCATGTTCATGTGGTGCGTATTAGTTATTCACGAAACAGGGTTAATAACTTTGTTAGTGAGTTATCAAATGGCTTCCTTCCGAGCAAGTCCCTTTTCTACGAGTCCTTATTCCATCACGATCATTTATCAGAGACATATTAAATTAAAAGGGCTAATTAGGTGTATACCAACGTTACAATATGTGGAAGGGAGAGCACAAGCGTTTTATCTTTGAGTTAGGAGGACTAAAGTACACAGAGTCCTAATGCCAACAGAAGTGAGTTCCAAAAATAGATGAGAATATGAAGACAAAAATCTGGGAACAGCATGCAAAAGATGGTAATTTCTTACAATATTTTTTAAGCTTTACTTAACATTTCCATTTAACGTGTTTATGAAAATTATAAAGCCTCATTTATGTTGCCATATTGTTTCTCCCGATACCTCTTCCCCTTAGGACTTACTGATACCTGAGGAGTTTTTTTAAATGAGTAATTTGTACTTCTGCAAATAACCTGTCTGAGGTATATCAGGAGCAGAAGTCAACAATAAAACTAACAGGTTTCATTCTATGATTTGAATAAGGTCACCGTAAGTAGATTATTAGTGGGAAAGTATGGTAGTCCCCCACAAGTAATGTTGGCGCTATTCCTGTGAGGTCCAGTTAAGCTGTGATAATTTAAACCTAAGTTCAACCGCAGTAAGCTGTGGCACAAAACACACAGAATTAACATAGGAAAATGTATAAGGAATTTGGAAATACCAAAAAAGTAAAAAAATAAAAATGAAAACCCAACACAGAGCAAATACCATTTAAATGTATTTAAATTGAGAATACTGTAATGAACAAAACTGTACTGATAGGCTACTCTGGCATGCCTGTTGACACGTGTGTACTGTCACATTAGTTGGTGACACAATGGGTGCAACAGTCCTCTTCTGCCATTTTACTTACATGCCCTTTGTACAATTTTTACCATATCCTAGGGACTTGTAGGTAAGTTAAATATGAAATCAATATATAACCCATTCCTACAGTTCAGAGCACATGCATTGGACACTGTATAGTCTAAAAAAGCATCAACATTTATCAAAAAGTGTGGTTGCCCTACAATAGAATTTACAACATTGAATGGAATAATGGACATTGAGGTATATATTTTTTTGTTACAACGTGCCGCGAAGCATACTGCCCTCTAGTTTTTAGGGAGAATACTTCCAGAATACAATGCCACATGTAAAGTATTTTTCTGCACCAGGATAACATGCTGCTAGGTATCGTAATTGGTTTCCATACAACTTGATCAAATATTTGCTGCACTATTTTTGTGCCTCTAACTTCAACTTTAGTTTTAAAATGTTTTCAGAAACATACCTTACAGATGTTAAAAACAAGATAAACATAACTATGTATATTACACATACCATTCCTAACATACCATCCAGGCATGAAAAATAGGGCACCAATCTTAAAGAGTCTTTCATGAGACACAAGCCCCATCACCATCCTAAGGCAGGTAATACCACAGCTTGACAATTATCAATAGTAAATGACAAATACAATTAGATTTCATAATATCATCTGTTTTAATACAGACACCACGTGCCTTTAAGCTTCCATGCACATTTACATGCTGTTAATGGCGCAGTTAATGTAAAAAAAGAGTTGGCCCTTTGTACCAAGTGGGGCTGCTATTTAGTGTAAATCCTGCTGACACACCTGCAGCTTAAAAGAATACTGAAAGTGTAAATTACAATATTGTGAACATTACTGTAAATGTGGTTGTTAGAACCGGGGTTCTCTAGTTGAAAGAGAAGGTACCACTGTCCAAATAGGGACCCTTGCTTCTACTCAGGGTAAGAAGGAAACGCTCTTCATATAACCTCTGCTCACCACCTTGGTAGCTTGGAACAAGCAGTCAGGCTTATCCAAAAGCAATGTGTAAAGTATTTGTACCAACACTCACATTAACAGAGTGAAAACACCACAAACTGACTCCACAACAGTTTAGAAAAATAAAGATATTTAATCTAAACTACACAAGACCAAAATGACAAAAATCCAACATACACAGTTCAAGACTATGGATGCGAAAGAGTTCTTAACGTTGCGATAAAAATAATCCACAGTTGCGTGAAAAGTTCACAGTTGCGTCACATTAGCCCACAGTACCTTTTAAAAGCGACAAAGTTCCAAAGCAGAAGATGGTGATGTGGAAAACATGCGATGCGTTGCTCCTGAGACCCTGGGGAGGCGATGTGATAACCCCGCGGCAGCAGCGGGCGTGTTGCGACGAATCCGGTCTGTATGGGGAGGAAGGCTGACTTGTTTGGATTTCGGTGCGTAGGTTCCGTAGGGAGTTTTCTCTCGCAAAGGCACATTGAGATAATCTTTGGAAATGCGATGATCTCCGGGGCGACGATGCGTGGACCAGCGATGATCTCCCTTTCGCAGCTCCTCGATGTGATGGCTTCTGCGACGACACTCGCAGCGAGTGATGCGGTTCGCAAGCAAGCGGTGTGACGAGCTCACCCAGCGACGACAGGCTCTGCGACGACACTCGCAGCTATGGTAATCTTCCCCCACCGGTCTGGTGCATCCCGCAAATGAAGGGTGCGATGTCTCTGGCAGCGGCGACAGGCGCTGCGATGATCTCGACCTCCATAGAGTGCGGGTATTTCTTCTCACTGTCGGGGATGGGCTCCGCAAGCGAGCGACGCAATAACTTTTCTGTAGCAAGTTTCTCAAATCTTGGTTTCCAGGTTCCCAACACAGGTACAACTTCCAGAGGCACCACAACTGGCCCAAGCACTCTAGGAAGGACAGAACTCTCTCAGCAGAGTTCAGGGAAGCTGGGGGTGAAGTCCATTTGTTCCTGGGACTTCAAAAACAGTGAGCCAGCTCTTCTCAGGCCCTTTGAGATTCCTTCAAGACAGGGGACACAGCACAACAGCAAAGTCCTTCCCCTTTCCTTGGCAGCAAAGCAAAAGCAGGTCAGTCCAGCAGAGCAACAGCAGAACAGTCTTCCTTCTTCAGTTTCAGCTTTCTCCTTTGCAGAGGTTCCTTCTTGATTCCAGGATGATCTAATTTTCTGTAGTCAAGGGTCCTGTACTTATAGCCCTAAAGGTCTTTGTTCCCTTTGTGCAGCAGGGTTCTGAGCCTGGTCTGAACCAGTTCTGGGTGTTCCTTGAGCACTTTGTTTTCATGGCTTCTCCTTTCCTTTCAGAAGGAGGAACAGGGTCATCAGCCGCCCAGTAGGAGGTGGAGCCAGCATTGTGGACGGAGAGCACAGCCCTGGAGCACTTTGTTGACATGATTCCTTCTCTCCTTTCACAGTGCAGGGCAGAGCCATCAGACGCAACACAGGGGGTGGAGCCAGTACTGTGGGGGGCAGGCACAGTCCTATTCAGGTCCCGGTGCTATCCCCTCCCACCACACTAGATGCAGATGCAGTCATTCAGCCTAGGGCTGACCCAGCCAGCCTCCTGGGGGCTCCCCAGCCCCTGTCACTCTCAAACCAGACAGTCAATTCACAAACAGGCCAAGGCACACAGAAAGGTCAGACAAGAGAACAGCAACTTTCTAAAAGTGCTGTTCTCAAACACAGGATTTAAAACAACCTTTCCCAAAATTCTGAGTTCAGGGATACCAGACTTTTATGTCCTACCTTGCTCCTATGGGAAGTTATGCTGGAAACCACTGTAGCCAGCATTCCCCATGATAGCCTATAGGTCAAGATTGCCTTACAATAGTGAAAAACGAAAATGGCTGTAATTCACTTCCAGGGCATGTCACCTGCACAAGTACATGCCTTACCTTTCACATACACTGCACCCTGCCCAGGGGGGTACCTTGGGCCTTCCATAGGGGTGGCCAATGTGCACAGAAAGGGAAGGGTTAGGCTGGGGCAGTGTGGGCACTGACCAGGAGGACATGGCAGTTTACAGACTGCACGCAGGCACTGCGGTGGCAGGTCTGAGACACCATTTTGGGCTACTCATGAGGGTGGCACAATCAGTGCTGCAGGCCCACTACTAGCATTTGAATCACCAGCCCTGGCACACTAAGTGCACTTTACTAGGAACTTTGTGGTAATACAAATATGACAATCATGGATAACCAATTACAATAACAATTTACACAGAGAGCATATGCACTTTAGCACTGTTCAGCAGTGGTAAAGTGCCCAGAGTCCTATTACCAACAGCCACGGGTCAGGAAAAATAGGGGAGGGAGAAGCAAAAAGTTTGGTGATAACCCTGCAAGAAGGGCCAGTTCCAACAGTGGTCTTCAGAAGGACAGCAGCTCAGGTTGTGGCCTCCTAACTAGTTGAATGTAGTTCATCATAGAGCTAAATGCCGTACTTTGGATAGTGGCCCCGAAAGTCTCATCCTTATGAAGATTAACACTGCCAATGTGTGCTTCATAAAATATTGTGAAAATGTCTCAAAGTCATATATGTAGTGCTGTGTTAAGAGATCTGGAAACCTTTTTAGACATGGAAGCCTCATCCTCAGTAATTTGTCCGGCTGTGGATGTGTGGTCTTCAGCATTGCTAATACGTCAAAGAAAGACCTGTGAAAAGATGACTCTTATGCATGAGGATTGACGATAATACAGTTGAGAGGCCCCGATTTATTTTAAAAAACAATAAGACAATGTTTTTATTAGTAATAGTAGTTGAGCACTCCACTTGTCACAAGTTCTTTGCACCAAGACATATTTGAGTCTTTTGTTTTACTCACCCTGCTTTCTTCTTCAGTTGCAATTTACAGCGCCTGCTAATATGGTCTCCGGCTCATGGTGTATGTTAGTGTCCTGATGATGATCCTGGTATTTGTAGATGACTGAAAAGTTGCCAACTGAATATACAGATTACCTACTTATAAATATATGGTTTGTTATGATGGGTTGTGTTGTTGTTGTGCTTAAGACACAGAAGATGATCACGTTTATCACATGCCTGTGTCACTTCTGAAGGAGCACCGAGCATGTTGTTCTACACTGGCACTTACAGTTCCATTTTTGTAACTTTAATTGTTTAATGGATCAAAATTGCAATTTCGCTGGAAATAATTTCTCCATATTCCTTTTATTAGGGACTTGTGTTATCAGTCTAAAGTTGGCACTTATTAAATGCAATAAGGTTAGTCAATGAGAGTAGTAGGCCCTGTAACAGTGTAAAACGACTCTAGATGTTTTTCACTGAGAGGACATGAAAACCTTAAGTATGCATGTCCCACTTTTTAAATACAATGCACCCTGCCTTGTGAGCCTTAAGGGCCTATCTTAGGGCGGACTTATAAGTATTAGAAGAGAAAGATTTAGACCTCATAAACTGTTTGTTTTGCCAGATACAAATGGCAGTTTAAAACAGCACTGTAAGCTGCTTGTTGGGCCTGCCACTCGTTTCCTCATTGTGAAACAACGGGGAAAGTGTTATATAACTGTGAGTCATGTTGAAATACTCACAGAGGACAGGCGTCTTTTTGTCCTGCATAATAACCACTACTCTTGTCCTGCAAGATGATTCACTGATGATATAAAAGCGTATTCTTCTCTGGATTAATGACTGCACTCTAAGCTCACACAGAGCCACAGAACGTTTTGAAATATGGGAGGAGGCGAACGATGTGAAGCAACTGTACAAATCTGCTATTATCATGTGGGAATAATGAATGCTGGCATTGTTTATGTAATGGTGATTAACAGTTATAAATAGAACAATAAACTACAAACAGCACAAATACAAACAGAGAACAATACACAGATTTGGCGTCTTTATCATATCTCTTTTCTGCGGTGTAGCTCAGACCACCTTTCAAACTATCTTTGACAAGCCCAGGCACATCTACAATTTTATATATATATATATATTCACTGAAAAAAACATAGGTTATAGACCATATATAGTTAGGAATTAGCATTTACAAAACCTTGAAAATTCACTGAAAAAACCATAGGTTATAGACCATATATAGTTAGGAATTCGCATTTACAAAACCTTATTTTACTCACACAAAACCATTGAAATTCCATATATAGTTAGTTGCACTAACTATATATCGCGCACCCGCAATCCAGTGCTGATGATGTCACATATTACATCATTCATGACATGGTCAGTGACATCACTGATGACATCACTGATGACATCTCAAATGACATCACTGATGACATCTCAAATGACATCACTGATGACATCACTGATGTCATCTCATTTGACATTACTGATCACATCACTGATGATATCATTCATGTGATAATACGATGAACCTCTTCAGACTCTAATATAACCTTAGATACAATCAGTGTAAACAGACACTCACAGACTGTCACTCATCCATGGAGTTACTCACACACCTAGTCAGTCATGCAAAGAATCAATCACACCTCCATTTCCTCAACTATACAGTTATACAAACTTTACTTATTCAAACATATACTAACACATATTTACTCTCTTATACAATCCCTGATACAAGTTCACAATGATCCATACAGCCACTCACTCATTCACTGGCTCTTATGCACAGTTATTTATATATGTCAACTATCACATGTACTGTGTTTTACATATGTACTTACTTTGACATGTAGCACTGAGATATCCATTCACTCACCAATACACTCATGCACACAGTCAACCGCCCATACAGCTGTTTCCACATGCACTTTTGAAACCATACATCTAGTGAATCAACTGCTCACACATCTATGCACAGAGTCATACACCTCCCAGCCACCCACACACACACTCAGTCTCCCATACAAATACTTGGGCAACCAATCAATAACCCATATAGTTACTCATATAGCTACTTATCAACACATGCAACAGTTTACAGAACAACAGACATAATGATGCACAAATTAAGACAGTTTAGTCACTAACCCATGCACTCAGTGAGACACATTTAATCACTCACTCATACAGTCAGTCATGCACCTACTAAATCCTTCATCCAGACACTTATACATCCACTCATTCTTCAATATGTAAGACATATTTTAACTTTACAGAAACATACAGTCACTGGATGTTGTCATCAGTGATGTCATCAGTGATGTCATTTGAGATGTCATCAGTGATGTCATCAGTGATGTCACTGACCATGTCATGAATGATGTAATATGTGACATCATCAGCAGTGGATTGCGGGTGCGCGATATATAGTTAGTGCAACTAACTATATATAGAATTTCAATGGTTTTGTGTGAGTAAAATAAGGTTTTGTAAATGCTAATTCCTAACTATATATGGTCTATAACCTATGGTTTTTTCAGTGAATTTTCAAGGTTTTGTAAATGCTAATTCCTAACTATATATGGTCTATAACCTATGGTTTTTTCAGTGAATATATATATATATATACATACATATTTAAACATATATCATCTGTATATCTATATAAATACAAACATAAATGCATGCATACATATACTTATATGCATACGGATGCATGTTATTTACATGAAAGTTGAAAAAACACTAATAAAAGCAAAGCTAAAAAGCCACCTCATTACAAACAGAATGGCTTTAACTTAAACGAGGGTGAGATCTATTGCATTTTCAATGCTTGTTTACTTTGGTTCCATCAAGAAGGCATTCAGATGTGTCACACATTTGCCATAAATTCTGAATGTTAGCACTCTAGTTGCACATTAGATCACTGTAGTAAAGCTACTGCTCACCAGGGACGTCTGCTGCTGGTATTCAAAGTGCATGTTTCAGTCTGCATTTGAGAAGTCACTCAAAATGATCCCTAATTTTTCTTTCTGAAGCACTAATCATACTTTCTATGGCAAAATTAACCCCCTCATGTTGTTCCTTTTTAAATTGAGTGTTTTCAGACTTACCACTTCATTCCAATCAAGATGGCTTCTGGTGTGCCATACTTTTGTCATAAGTAAGACTGTTAGCGCTCTAGTTGTTCTTTAGAACACTCTGGGACATTCTGTCATTGGGCTATACTTGGGGTACATCTGGGTGATATTTGGGCTACATTTAGGCTCTTTTGTCTCTGGTGGCCATCTTGGGACACTGTATGTCAGAATGTTTTAATTAAATTGAAGAGGGTTTGAGAAGTCACTCAAAATGTGCCCTAATTTTTCTTTCTGCAGCACTAATCATAATTCATATGGCAAAATATACCCCCTCATTTTGTTCCTTTTTAAATTAAATGTTTTAAGAGTTACCACTTTATTCCAATCAAGATGGCTTCAGGTGTGCCATACCTTTGTAATAAGTAGGACTGTTAGCGCTCTAGTTGTTCTTTAGAACACTCTGGGACATTCTGTCATTGGGCTATACTTGGGCTACATCTGGGTGATATTTGGGCTACATTTGGGCTCTTTTGTCTCTGGTGGCCATTTTGGGAGACTGCATGTCAGAATGTTTTAATGAAATAGAAAAGGATTTGAGAAGTCACTCAAAATGTGCCCTAATTTTTCATTCTGCAGCACTAATCATACTTTCTATGGCAAAATATACCCCCTCATGTTGTTTCTTTTTAAATTAAATGTTTTAAGAGTTACCTCTTTATTCCAATCAAGATGGCTTCAGGTGTGCCATACCTTTGTAATAAGTAGGACTGCTAGCGCTCTAGTTGTTCTTTAGAACACTCTAGGAGGCTGCAGTAGAACACAAAGGAATCAACTGACAGTCTCTGTCCTTGTTGGATGTACATGTTTTACTGAGAATGTCAGACTTCATTTTCACATGACTGAGAAAGATAATGTGAATTTACAGAAAATATGCTTTCAGTTTAGCTTATAGATCCCCTTCCAAACCACTGTGGGAAAATCATGAGATATTAGTTTTCTTTCAAACAATATTCACAGCAGAAGGTTTTTTCACATGGTAAAATCACCTTAGAACCCACCACAATTCCTAAAACGAGTATGGTACCATCAACAAATGATTTATAATGTAACTAAAGTCCTAAAACCCTCTATTAACTACAATGCTTTTTAATGAGGTGCTATCATGTATATTGGTCCCAAGATGGCTGCCAACACTTCTTGGATGAAGTGCTGACAGCCAATCAGATCAGATGTGTGGTTAGGCTCCGCCCAGATATATATCTTTTTTTGAACCTAAATTACTCAAAATCCACTGGAGCACATATATTGAGACCTAGCAAAGGCACATCGGGCTAACAGTCCCTACAATTTTGCCAAGTTTCGTGCAAATCCATTCAGCCGTTCGAGCTAAAAGTGAGGCCAACCGCCCTATGGAAATTAACATGGGAAAAACGCGTTTTGGGACCCCCCTTTTTTCTCGGCCCCCCCTTGATGAAACCCCCCCAAATTGTCAGGGGCTGCTCAGAAACAAAATGTTCCATTTTCCTGAAAATTTCAGCCAATTCCGTCCACAAACGCCAAAGTTATTAGACATAGAATTTTCAAAAATCCCATAGAGAAAAAATCCTAACTATATATACCTACTGGCGACCGCCAGTAGGTAATATATATATATATATATATGTATATATATATATACATATATATATATATATATATATATATATATATATATATATATATATATATATATATATATTACCTACTGGTGGTCGCCAGTAGGTAGTTATAGTTAGGATTTTTTTCAATGTTAAATCTCAAAATTCTATTTGGAATAACTTTGGCGCCGGTTGACGAATCTGCCTGAGACTTTCCTCAAAATGTCCTCGCGGCGGACCGGTCCTTCCCTGAAAGTTTGGGGGGATTCGTCTTAGCGGGGGCTGAGATAAAAGGGGGGTCCCAAAACACGTTTTCCCCATGTTAATTTCCATAGGGCGGTCGATTTCACTTTTGGGCCCGAACGGCTGAATGGATTTCCACCAAACTTGGCAAAATTGTAGGGACTGGTAGCCCGATGTGCCTTTGCTATGTCTCAAGATATGTGCTCCAGTGGATTTTGAGTAATTTAGGTTAAAAAAAATATATATATCTATAGCCGCGCCCCAGTGTGCGCACCGGGGAGCGCACCGGGCGCGCCACACGACTTGCGCACGGAAAGCCGATTGGCTCTCGGTTGTCTGTAAACATTCGAAACAGTCTGGAGTGGCCGCCATCTTGTCTGTCGGTAAAATCGAGTCACAAGAGGTGGCAAAAACAAAGGGGGGAATTGACCATAAGGGGGCAGGGTAGACCCCCCCTGAACCCCTAGGTTTGATATGGGGGCCATTAAAGGGCCCCGCGGGGTCTTACATTTTTCTTTTTTTTTGATTTTCGCGGGAGGAGTGCCCGGTACGCGCACCGGGGAGCGCACCGGGGAGCGTACTATGGGGAAAAAAGAATCACTTTTAAAAATTGTATGTTTAATAATTGTTCTTTTTGTTGTTTTTTATTTTTATTTAAGTATCAACATGTAGGTACCAATGCAGAGTCTATAATTTAATGTACACCATTTCCTTTGTAGATATCTTGCATGTTGTTACAGAAGTTATTGTGGTATATGGAATCCATACCATAGTCTGTCAGGAAAGCAGAAAGAACATGGAGGCAGGAGATGATAAAGAGATGTTAAATACACATTGGAGATAATATAGTGGGAGAAAGGAAGTAACTATGAGCAAACTTTCTATGTAACACAAAAAAGTTGCACAGTATACTATAAGTCTCACTTTATATTTTAAACATTTTTGATCTACTTGATGAATTACATATAAAAATGAATAATGGCTCGAACAATTTTTGATTATAAAATATAAATTTATTCTTCTGATTCTTTTTCATAATTTAATAAAACTTCTAATAATATATTGTCTGGAATCTCCTCATTTACATTCTGTGTTTCCATTGATTCCACACACTCAAGTAATTCAAGGTCCAGAGACTCATCCATAAAGTCAATGTTATCATTTTCAGCATTTTTTCCATCATGGTTGTTGTCCAAAACAATTTCAAAAGAAATATTCTTTTCTCCTTCCATTTTGTTGCTGTAAATTGCCTAAAAAATAATTATATCAGTAGAGATAGGGCACTGTTGGGTTTAAGTTCAGACATGTAGTTTGGATTTTTTAACAGTGAAGTTATCTTTGGGCAGTGTATGGTATCAGGCTGGAATTTGAAATATAAAAAAGAGTATGTGATGAAGCCTAAGGAAATTTATAATAATACAAGGGAAGCCTAACTCAATCCATAACTATAACAGAGAAGCCTATCTCAATCTATAACTATTACAGAGGGATAGTATATAACTAACAGAATATTTTTTCTCAAATTAACTTAAAGTGCACAACATACTTCACTTTCCAAAATAACAACTTACCTTTGAGAAAGCAGTTGAAGTTGTCAGTGTTATTTCTTTTCAAATGTACTTCAGGAAGTAGTAGTCAAAATGTCTGTGTTTCCTTTTTTTTTTTTATTTATTCATGTACATAACCAATCAAATGTCAAGAAATAATCGTAGAAAATGAAAGAAACTTTTTAATTGGTTGTAAATTCTAACACTTCATATGTGTTTTGGTCATGTAATTTACCTCAGGATATTTAGACAGGCCTGTAGCCTAAATGTCTCAATGGAATTCCACCAAATTTGGGCAAATGGTAGGGACTGCTATGTAGTAGGGCCTATTCTATATATGATGAAAGTGTCTCCAGTGGTTTTTCTGTAAACTACTTTCCCACCTTTTTTTATGGAGCGCTTACCGGTGCGCGCCCCGGTACGCGCACCGGCAGCGTTACCGGAGTCCTCCATTTTGTGTTTCAATACAATCGAGACACAAGATGGAGGGCAAACAATGTTCGGAATGGGTAGAAGGGGGCACGGTAGACACTTCCTGACCCTCTAGGTTTTCTGAGGGGGGCTTAGGAGGCTCATAAAGGCTAAAAAAAAAATAATAATTTTGAATTTTTCGCGGGGGAAGCTCCCGGTACGCGCACCGGGGAGCGTACCGGGAAGCGTACTTTGGTGAAAAATAGTGAAAAAAGTTAGAAAAAGATAAACGTTTTGAATGATCAGAGGTAGGGTAGCTCTGAAAAGAGCTTTTGGAAAGGGGCGACCACTCGGTCCCCCCGAACGTATGGTGGAGTACCCCGATCCCCCCGGGAAGCCATCTTGGGCGGGAGGCGAGTCTCGGCTGGTATGCCCGAAGTGGCGTAGCCGGGGCGCGCCTTTTTCCAGCCCTAGAGTGGGCTGGCCTAGACACGGACGCGGCCGGCCACGCCCTCGGGGCAGGCCGGGGCGGGTTTACGCCCGCCCTGAAGACGGATAAAAGGAGCAACAAGCCAAGGAAGCATCCTCTTGTTCCTGTGCTCTGAAGCTGCACCACCTCGCTGCACGTGAGCTCGAGACGGAACGAAGAGCCAATTTTTTGGGCGTTTTAATCTTCTTGCTTGTTTTGCAGATACTCTGTCGGAGAATGCCTAAGAAGGCGGGAAAGAGAATGACTACCGAGCAGATGCTGCGTGTTCTTATGAAGGAGGTAACCGACCTAAAGAAGCGAATGGCGGAGAAAGACGAGGAAGGAGGGCCGAAACGTCCTCTGGCGGGAACAGCTCCAGGGGGAAAGGGCAAGAGGCCCAGGAGGGGAACAGCTGGGGGAGACGTCCCAGTTCCCTGTACTCCGCTCGAAGCACCCACTCCGGTCCCGGAGGAAGGAAATCCGATTCCCGTAGTGGTCACCCCCGTGTCCGGGGAAGATATGCCGCCCGAACTGGCAGCACAATTAGCAGCGTGGTTGGGTAAAGGTAGCAAGGGCGCCACGGCTGACGACTCGCAGGTGTTGATGAAACAGCTGCGGGAAGCAAGGGAAGTGACGAAGGCACCATCGCTGGCTGCGGCAGTTGAGAAACCACCTGGGTCAGGTCCAGTCGCAGATACAGCTTCCGGTTCAGGTAAGCGGCCATTGCCGATTGCGAGGGATGAGTCGGCACCCTCTCGAAGGGAAAAGTTGGGTCAACATGTCCCTCTGGCTATCAAAGAGAAGATATGGGCAGGGGAGTATATAAACATCTTCTCGCTGCTTACCGATCATTATGAGATGGAGCATGTTAAGAGTCAAAAGGAGCTCATGCATCCGAGTGTTTGGCGCGCAAAGATGGCCGCCTTTAAGGTAAATGAAAACATTGGTAATTGGGGCAAAGCATGGGGGGTTTTTACATCCATCTTGGGTGAACGTAGGCCCGAATTGCTGCCCGAATTGCCGATTTATCAATCACGGATCATGGGGTATTCAGTATCTCACGAGGGCAACCATTGGTTTTGTTATGATAATGTTTTCAGAAAAGCGAAAGAGCATGATAAAAACTTAACTTGGGATTGTTATGATTCTGTGTCCTGGTCCAAAATGGAGGACTCTGGTATGTTGAAGGTGCCATTGGTGGGGAGTAACGTTGGCGAATCCTCCCGCCAATATGCGGGGACGCCCTTTCGATCAACTACGAGTAACGACAATCACTCGAGGCCAATCGGCAACGCAGGTAAAAGGGGGGTTTGTTGGAACTTTAACAGGGGGAAATGTACTAGGCCCCAGGGGTCATGCAAATTTAGGCACGAATGTGGGGGGTGTGGGCAATCATCCCATCCTGAGTCCATGTGCAGAGCCAAAACGGGTGATAACGGGGGTAGAGGAGGCGCCAAACAGGTCTGACATAGTCCGAGGGGCGCCTTTACCTACTCCGATTAAAACCATGGCAATGATTCCCTGGCTCAGCGAATACCCGGATCACGCTTCCGCTGGGGTGTTGCGGAGCGGATTTTCATATGGTTTCCGCATCCCAGTAGGGGAGTTTCAGGGTATAGCAAAATGTAAAAACCAGATATCGGTCTTACAGCATACGACCGTGGTACAAGAAAAGATCGGGAAGGAGGTGGCTCGAGGTCGAGTCACCGGTCCATTTAATGTGCCACCAGTTGCTAACTTTGTTTGTTCCCCTTTAGGGGTGGTCCCCAAGAAGGACCCGGGTGAGTTTCGGCTGATACATAATTTATCAGCCCCACGGGGTCTTTCCGTGAACGATGCGATAGACCCGGAAGTGTGTTCGGTGCGGTACGCATCGTTCGATGAGGCCGTAGCCATATTGAATCGCCTGGGGCCCGGTGCGCTGATGGCAAAATCCGATATCGAGTCAGCGTTCCGGTTGCTCCCGGTACATCCAGACGATCAGCGTCTCCTTGGTTTCATGTTTCAGGGTCACTATTACATGGATAGGTGTATGCCGATGGGGTGCTCTATATCATGTGCCTATTTCGAAAAGTTCAGTTGTTTCCTGCAATGGGTCTTCACAAGGAGGACGGGGTTTCAACATGTTATGCATTATCTTGATGACTTTTTGTTTCTGGGGGCAGCCGGGGATCCGGAATGTGGACAGGCTTTGAATGCATTTTGTGTCTTGATGAATCAGTTTGGCGTGCCATTGGCACCAGGTAAGACTGTGGGTCCCTCGACTTGCCTCGAGTTTCTGGGGATCGAGCTCGATTCCAGGGAAGGTTGTTTTCGTTTACCAGGTGACAAAGTGTTAAGGTTCAGGGCATCCCTGCAAATGTGTATAAGTGAGTCTAAGGTTAAGCTACATCAATTACAACAATTGGTGGGTCAGTTGAATTTTGCCCTAAGAGTTATACCGATGGCCCGCCCCTTTTCTCGCTCGATCGCTCAAGCCATGGTCGGCTTGAAAGAGGGTCATCATCGCACAAGGCTCTCGGCAGAGGTTCGCCAGGACATGCGCATTTGGTTGGCATTTCTGGAGGATTTCAATGGTCGAATTATCTGGAACAAACCGGCCGTGTCCTCTGAGGAGCTGGGGCTGTGGACAGATTCAGCAGGGAGCGTTGGTTTTGGTGCCATATTCGGCACTCAGTGGTCGGCACAAAAATGGCCGTCATGGTGGCATGATAGTGGTCTGACAAGTAACATTGCTTTCCTAGAACTTTTTCCCATTCTGGTGGCCCTGAGAACTTGGCCTGAGGGGTTCAGAGATCACTCTGTGGTATTCTGGTCGGATAACATGACCGTTGTTGAGTGTATCAATAGCCAGGCAGCACGATGCAAATGGGTTCTGAGATTGCTCAAGGAAATTGTGTTATTGTGTATGCAATTGAATGTACTATTTAAGGCAAGACATGTCCCAGGGGTGATGAACCAGGCGGCTGATGCCCTTTCTCGTTTTCGTATGCAGGCCTTCTGGGGTTTTCGGCCCACAGCGGACCCGGTGGCTGCACCCTTTCCCGAAGCTCTCTGGTCTCTCGGTGCCCCGAATTACAGAACCTCGTGGGAGAGAGTTTAGCACCCAGGACAAGGAAGGCATATGAAGGGGCGTTCCGTTCCTATTGGGCCTTTTTGGGGGCGGCTAGAGGGGAGCTTTGGGGCCAGGAGGAGTTGGTAGTGAAATTCCTGCTGTCGTTACGGCAGGCAGGCAAATCAGTGGCTACGGCCCAGAGGCATCGGGCCGCCATTTCCTTTGTGGCTAGGGCTCATGGGATCCAGGACCCAACAGCGTCTTTCGTTGTGCAAAAAGCGCTACGTGGGTGGCAACGCCTTGAGGGTCGCAGAGTAGATGAAAGGCGCCCGATAGGTCTGGATAGGTTGGCCCTGTAATTATCTAGACTCCCTGCAATATGTTCATCCCAGTATGAAACAGTGTTATTCCGAGCCGCTTTTACGCTGGCATTCCATGGGGCTATGCGGGTAAGCGAATTAGTGGCGAGGAACAAACGGGACGTGATGGGGGGACTGTGCCAAGAGCACGTTCAGATCAGAGGGGAGACAATGACTGTCTCGTTCGTCAGGTCCAAGACCGATCAGGGTGCGATGGGTGACTGCATAATAATGCAAAGGATCCCCGGGTCCTCCATGTGCCCGGTGAGTTGTGTGGAGGAATATTTAGCACAAAGGGTGGCACCATGGGGGGGGACCTTGTTGAGACACGCTGACACCACCCCACTGACGAGGTTTCAGTTCCAGCGGGTGCTTGCGATGTCGATTACTGCTGCGGGCTTGAACCCGGGCGAGTTTGGGACCCATTCCTTTCGGATAGGGGCTGCTACAGAGGCTACAGCCAGGGGTCTGAATGTCGAACAAATTAAACGTGTGGGGCGTTGGTCCTCCAATTGTTATAAGAGGTATGTGCGGTTGCACATGTTGTGAAGCTGTAATGATGTACTCACGCTTCTTGTTTTTGTTTGGTTTCAGTTGCGCAAGCCTACGAGGCGGGGCGGACTAGGCAGTCGACCCAACACCGGGCCAGCGGTCAGACATCACCGGCTGTGAAAAAGGAGGTGTGGGTCGTGGGCCACTCATACGTGAGGCGTGCCGCGGACGTATTCAAAGCAGGTGATATGATTCACGTGGCTGGGGAATACGGGTACAGGGTGTCCTTCTACGGAAGGGGCGGACTCTGTATTGACCAGTTTCAATCATTTTTCGAGGGTTTGCTAGGGCGGACGAGGTCACCGCCGTCTATAGTCATAGTACATCTTGGGGGCAATGATTTGGTCACCACTGGTAGACGACTTCTTCTTGAGGCGATGCTTTCCACTGTAAGTTGGTTGGCGAGGAGAGTTCCAGGGTGCACGATTGCATGGTCCCATATGATCCCACGGAAAGTATGGCGGGGGGCTATTTCTGTTTCTGCTCTGAATCATTCAGTAAGAAAAATCAATAACAAAGTGAGTAGATTGTTCCGTTCCAATACACTGCATTCGATTTCACATGGTTGTATTACTAGTGACAGTATGTATTTGGGGGATGGTGTTCACTTGTCCCGGGTGGGGAACGAGTTACTCATAGGAGACTTGATGGCTTGGCTAAAGACTTTAAGGCATGACCTTTAGGTAGGAGTTTTGTGGGGGTCCGGATAGCCGGTCAACTATCCGGCCTGTGGCGGTAAGGTCATGATCGGTGAGCACTAATTGGAAGATCCCTATGAGTGGGCGTCACCCATTACGGATGGGAGCGCTCGAGGGAGGTGGCCATTGGCCCCTCAACGGGGTAGGCGGTCCCTTCTAAGGATGGGCCGCCGAAAGGAAAGGAAAGGCGGTCAAGGCCCCTTCCTGGGTAGGAGGGGCTACAGCCCCCTCCTGGAGAATTTCCCGGGGCCAGGTCATCTGCGACTGCAGATGTGGTAAGTTGTGTGGGGTTTGGGGGGGGGTCTACGCTACCTTCTAGATACCTCACACGAGTCCTCGGAAGACCTTTAAGTGGCGTCGAGTTTATTGGGGCCCCCGTCAAGTCAAGGGAAATTGGTAGTTGCACTCGAGGTACTCCTCTGTGCGGTCGCCCCTCACAAGTGAGGGGGATATTTCTGGTTTAGGGATCTTGACACCGGTTATGACCTTGCCGTTGGCCCTTAAACGTTAGGATGTACAATTTCAAAATTTCATAGTTAAATGTTTTGTAGGATGTTAGTTCGGCTAGGAGAACCTTTGTATTAGAGAATATGTTAAGGTTAGCCAAACATCGCAATGTGGTAATGAAATTGTACATAATATGAAACTGTTATTTTAATGTTTTAATTTTGTTTCATATTTTAATAAATACGGCCGGGAGGGTCACTCCCTCCCGTCTTCCAAAAAGTTCAGAACTGTTTCCGGTTTCCCATCCTTGGGGATTGTGTTGAGAGGGGGTGGGGGGTATCTCAGCCATATGGAAAGGGGCGACCACTCGGTCCCCCCGAACGTATGGTGGAGTACCCCGATCCCCCCGGGAAGCCATCTTGGGCGGGAGGCGAGTCTCGGCTGGTATGCCCGAAGTGGCGTAGCCGGGGCGCGCCTTTTTCCCGCCCTAGAGTGGGCTGGCCTAGACACGGACGCGGCCGGCCACGCCCTCGGGGCAGGCCGGGGCGGGTTTACGCCCGCCCTGAAGACGGATAAAAGGAGCAACAAGCCAAGGAAGCATCCTCTTGTTCCTGTGCTCTGAAGCTGCACCACCTCGCTGCACGTGAGCTCGAGACGGAACGAAGAGCCAATTTTTTGACCCACCCACCAGCCCCTGAGGACAGCAAGTGGTTTTAAATAAAGTTTGATGTGGTAACGCTAAATTTTGTTTACAGGTTCGAATTATTATCGTGATAACTTTGAAAATGCAATAAAGAATGGGCGATTGGTGGTATGTTTTGCAAATAAAGTTATCCTGCTCTAGTGTTGATCAGTAGCATGTTATTAATAAAGTGTTGTTTTACTGTCTTTGAGTAAATTAGTCATTTAGTTTAGGACTGTCGTATTTATTTTTGGTCGGGCGGTAAGGTCATGATCGGTGAGCACTAATTGGAAGATCCCTATGAGTGGGCGTCACCCATTACGGATGGGAGCGCTCGAGGGAGGTGGCCATTGGCCCCTCAACGGGGTAGGCGGTCCCTTCTAAGGATGGGCCGCCGAAAGGAAAGGAAAGGCGGTCAAGGCCCCTTCCTGGGTAGGAGGGGCTACAGCCCCCTCCTGGAGAATTTCCCGGGGCCAGGTCATCTGCGACGGCAGATGTGGTAAGTTGTGTGGGGTTTGGGGGGGGTCTACGCTACCTTCTAGATACCTCACACGAGTCCTCGGACGACCTTTAAGTGGCGTCGAGTTTATTGGGGCCCCCGTCAAGTCAAGGGAAATTGGTAGTTGCACTCGAGGTACTCCTCTGTGCGGTCGCCCCTCACAAGTGAGGGGGATATTTCTGGTTTAGGGATCTTGACACCGGTTATGACCTTGCCGTTGGCCCTTAAACGTTAGGATGTACAATTTCAAAATTTCATAGTTAAATGTTTTGTAGGATGTTAGTTCGGCTAGGAGAACCTTTGTATTAGAGAATATGTTAAGGTTAGCCAAACATCGCAATGTGGTAATGAAATTGTACATAATATGAAACTGTTATTTTAATGTTTTAATTTTGTTTCATATTTTAATAAATACGGCCGGGAGGGTCACTCCCTCCCGTCTTCCAAAAAGTTCAGAACTGTTTCCGGTTTCCCATCCTTGGGGATTGTGTTGAGAGGGGGTGGCGGGTATCTCAGCCATATGGGTTCTGTGGCTGATTTAGGTACCTACAAGTAGGTTCCAATGCACAGTCTTAAATTCAGGAGGAATATTCTATTTCCCCCATCAGAGAAGTGCACACCATCTCCTTTGTAGATGTCTTGCATGTTGTAACGCAAATTAATATTGTATATTGAACCCATTCCACAGTCTCTCATGTAAGCAGAAACAGATTTATTCACATGTTTCTGTGCTTTCTCAAATTGTGGACAAAATTGGTTGGACCAGTTCCATTTCTGTCTTTGGCATATATTGGAATATACCAAGGCAGTTTGTGGAAAAAGTGTCATCAATTGATCAAAGGTGTCCTTTAAAAGCATTTCCAGACCAACCCCAGTCATAGTGCCCAAATCATTTCCACCACAGTGCACTATTAAGAGGTCAGGGTTTGGCAGATGCAAAAAGGTTTTCACCAATGGTATCAATTGATGACATCTCAATCCTCTCTGGCCAATCCACTTGATTTCCACATTTGATAAATCAAGGTTGTGATAATTTCTGCTTGCTGCATACCTTTGAGCCCAGTGGATGTAGCTATGTCCAATAATCCATACAGAATACATGATGTGAGAAGGTTCTGGTGCAGTCAGATGAAGTGTGGGAATGAAATGGCAGTTGGAACAGTAGGAGTTTACAAAAAAATAATTGTGGAGTTTCCCTGCTGTTGAATCACAAGCAATGAATGGTGAATTCAGTTAGTTGAAAACAGAAAGTTAGGCTGCATGGTTGGGTTGTGTGTAAGAAGCAATTTGAATGGTTAAGAAAAAGTCACTAAAAGCAATAATGCCCTGGATAAGCTGGTGTATTGAGAGGCCAAACATCCTTGCTGACTTAATTTGCAACATTGTACAATAAACTTTTGAACTTAAGAGTTCAGTTAGGAGGGAGTTTCTATGGTAACAGATAGAAAGATCCGAGAGGGGGAAGGGTGTTGGTTTGAAAATAGTGAGGGAAGACTTTTGATTGGTTGAAATAAGGCATATGTGTGCAAAGTTAGAGATTTTCTATGCCATGTGTGTGTCTGACACTGTTTTCAATCTCCCAAAGCATTTGTAAAGGTAAGTAATGATTTATTTAATTTGGATAGGGACTTGTTTGCTCTATGGAGAATATTTGGAAGCAGATAGTTAAGTTTCAGTAGTGAAATTGAATGCCTGTACATAGGTTCTGCGCAGTGTTTCTTAAATGGTAATCAAAATACGATTTTGGGTGCAATTCATTGGTATTTTCATTTGGCCCTTATTTATGATTGCCTTGTGCAGCCGGTGCATCACTTTAAACATGAAAAATAAGTGATGCTCTTGTGGCGCAAGGCCTTCATAAATAAGGCCCTGAGTTTATTTGCTGTTGGTTTGTTTTTGGCTTTTTGATAATGCTTGATATCAACATTTGCAAGATAGAGGATTTGTATTTTGGGAAACAGTGATGTTTCAAAAGTGAAATTCTGTGCTTGTACATAGGTTCTGCACAGTGTTTCTTAAATGTTATTCAAAAAACGATTTTGGGTGCAAATCAATGGTATTTTCATTTGGCCCTTATTTATGATTGCCTTGTGCAGCCGGTGCATCACTTTAAACATGGGAAATAAGTGACGCTCTTGTGGCGCAAGGCCTTCATAAATAAGGCCCTGAGTTTGTTTGCTGTTGATTTGTTTTTTGCTTTTTGATAATACTTATTATGAACATTTGCAAGATAGTGGATTTGTATTTTGGGACACAGTGATGTTTCAAAAGTGATATTGAGTGGTTGTACATAGGTTCTGCGCAGTGTTTCTTCAATGTTATTCAAAAAACGATTTTGGGTGCAATTCATTGGTATTTTCATTTGGCCCTTATTTATGATTGCCTTGTGCAGCCGGTGCATCACTTTAAACATGGGAAATAAGTGGCGCAAGGCCTTCATAAATAAGGCCCTGAGTTTATTTGCTGTTGGTTTGTTTTTGGCTTTTTGATAATGCTTGATATCAACATTTGCAAGATAGAGGATTTGTATTTTGGGAAACAGTGATGTTTCAAAAATGAAATTCTCTACTTGTACATAGGTTCTGCGCAGTGTTTCTTAAATGTTATTCAAAAAACGATTTTGGGTGCAAATCAATGGTATTTTCCTCCTTCCTTTACTCTCTCTCTTCTTTCTCTCTGTCACTCCCTATGTCTTACCCTTATTCACTTATATACACCCTCTTTCACTCCTCTTTACTTACACTCACTGCTATTTTCTTTCCCTCCGTCACTACTGTTTTTTTTCTCTGGTTCCGTCACTATCTGACATTCCCCATACTTAAGTCTCCTTCCTTTTACTTTCATCACCCATTCACATTTTCCCAG
The DNA here is from genome assembly GCF_964263255.1 of Lissotriton vulgaris. Classification (NCBI taxonomy): domain Eukaryota; kingdom Metazoa; phylum Chordata; class Amphibia; order Caudata; family Salamandridae; genus Lissotriton; species Lissotriton vulgaris. The sequence continues at coordinate 272,651,097 of NC_141695.1, read as the reverse complement.
AACCTCTGCTTTAGTCTTCTTCCTCTTTCTTCTCTTCTTTTGCTCCCTTATTCATTTTCTTTTTCTCAGTTACTTCCTCTTACACCTTTTCTCTGTCTTACTATCTATTACACAGTCCCTCTGTGTTCCTCCCTCTAGCTCTCTTTCTCTTAACACCACTCTCTCTGTCCCCATTCCTCATGCTCACTCCTTCATTATTTTTTTTAATTTTTTTTTTGTTGGTGCGCTGACGGGACGCGCACCGGTACGCGCACCGGGGCGTTCACGGGTACGCGCACCGGGAGCGCACCAGAGTCAAATATGAAAAAAAAAAAAAAACTATATTTAAACAAAAATATTATCATAATATAAAATATAGGATTCATTTTTAGAAAAACATACCTTTCTCAGCTAAAGACATTTGCGAAAAAATAACCTTAGAAATTCACTAAAAAGTACATAGGTATGAAGCCCTATCAAAAGTTAAAAATTAGCAGTTAAAAAACCTATGAAATTCACAGAAAAAACAAAGGTTTCACACCAGTTATAGTTAGGAATTAGCATTAAAAAAACCTATGAAATTCACTGAAAAAAACAGAGGTTTCACACCAGTTATAGTTAGGAATTAGCATTTAAAAAACTTAAGAAATTCACTGAAAAAACCATAGGTTTCACACCAGTTATAGTTAGCTGGAAATTTTACTGACATAAAACCAATGAAATTCCACGTTATAGTTAGTTGGACTCACTATAACTTGCGCGTGTAATGCACTGCTGATGACATCACATATTAAATCACTCACGACATGGCCAGTGACATCACTCATGACATCACTGATGACACCATCCAGTGAATGTGTGTCTTTCTGAAAAATAAATATGTTTTATATATGTATATGTAAAAGTCGATGGAAGAATAAATGTTTAAATTATTGTCTTAATTAATGTTTTTTTTAAAAAAAATTATTGGTTAACTGGCTTATTAAGTGTATCTTAGTGAATACATACATTAGCGAGTAATGTTTAAATATTTAAATATATGTATCAATGTTTCACTTTGTGTATAAGTGGCTGCATGGGTTGGTGAGTAGCTACATGTGTGTGTATATGGGTTATTATATGTTTTTTTAGTATCAGTATGAGTATCTGTATGGTTTGGTGGGGGTGTTATTTAGCACATAGATGCATCAATGACTGACTCACTGTTTGTATGTTTTTTGAAAGCAGCATATGTGCAGGACTGTATGAGTGGATGAATGTGTATATGTGTGTATTAGTGATTGAATGCCTGTCTCACTAGTGTCTTTATCAGTAACAAGATATATTTTAATCTAGTATATGTGAGTATTGATGTATATAAGTCAGTATTTGTGAGACTGAGAGATTGTAAGAGTTCCTGTTTAAATAAGTATGTGTTTCTATAAGTGATTGTTTAAGAGAGTAAATATGTGTAAGTTTCCTTAGAAGTAAGGTGGTAGTGTGTGTATATCTGTATATGCAAATAAATGGATGTTTATTAGTTTATTTGCATGTGTGAATGTGTGTGTGAGTAACTTTTTGATGACTGTCGGTGTGTAACAGGATGTATAGGGGTATCACTACATATGAAGAGTGAGTATATGTATGAGTGACTATATAAAACTGTTGGTGAATGTGTGAATGTGTACATAGATGGTGGAATTACTGAATTGGTTGTTGAAACTGGTATGGGTATATCCACTTTTTTGAAAATGTTAGTTTCTATTTTTGAATATGTGTTTCAAGGGTTACTTTACAGTGAAAGGAGGTCTGTCACTCTGTCACAAGGATGGTGTCATCAGTGATGTCATGAGGTTTTTTCAGTGAATTTCTTTGGTTTTTTAAAAGCTAATTCCTAACTATAACTGGTGTGAAACCTCTGTTTTTTTCAGTGATTATATATACATATACATATTTATGTGTATATATATATATATATATATATATATATATATATATATATATATATATATATTCACTGAAAAAACCATAGGTTTCACACCAGTTATAGTTAGGAATTAGCATTTAAAAAACCTATTAAATTCACTGAAAAAACCATAGGTTTCACACCAGTTATAGTTAGCTGGAAATTTTACTGATATAAAACCATTGAAATTCCCACGTTATAGTTAATAGGACTCACTATAACTTGCGCGTGCAATGCACTTCTGATGACATCACATATTACATCACTCATGACATGGTCAGTGACATCACTCATGACATCACTGATGACACCATCCAGTGAATGTGTGTCTTTCTGAAAAATTAATATATTTTATATATGTATATGTTAAGGTCGATGGAAGAATACATGTTTAAATAAGTGTCTAAATGGATGTTTTTTTTAAAAAAAATTGATTGGTTAACTGGCTTATTAAGTGTATCTTAGTGAATACATATATTAGCGAGTAATGTTTAAATATTTAAATATATGTATCAGTGTTTTACTTTGTGTATAAGTGGCTGCATGGGTTGGTGAGTAGCTACATGTGTGTGTATATGGGTTATTAGATGTTTTTTTAGTATCAGTATGAGTGTCTGTATGGTTTGGTGGGGCTGGTATTTAGCACATAGATGCATCAATGACTGACTCACTGTTTGTATGTGTTTTGAAGACAGCATATGTGCAGGACTGTATGGGTGGATGATTGTGTATATGTGTGTGTTAGTGAGTGAATGCCTCTCTCACTAGTGTCTTTATGAGTAACTACATATGTTTTAATCTTGTATATATGAGCATTGATGTATATAAGTAAGTATATGTGAGAGTGAGAGATTGAAAGAGTTCCTGTTTAAATAAGTATGTGTTTCTATAAGTGATTGTTTAAGAGAGTAAGTATGTGTAAGTTTCCTTAGAAGTAATGTGCTAATGTGTGTATAGTTGTATATGCAAATAAATGGATGTTTATTAGTTTATTTGCATGTGTGAGTATATGTATGAGTAAGTTTTTGATGACTGTCAGTGTGTAACAGAATGAATAGGGGTATCACTACATATGATGAGTGAGTATATGTATGAGTGAATACATAAAACTGTTGGTGAATGTGTGAATTTGTATATAGATGGTGAAATTACTGAATTGGTTGTTGTAACTGGTATGGGTATATGCACTTTTTTGAAAATGTTAGTTTCTATTTTTCAATATGTGTTTCAAAGGTTACTTTACAGTGAGAGGAGGTCTGTCACTGTGTCACAAGGATGGTGTCATCAGTGATGTCATGAGTGATGTCACTGACCATGTCATGAGTGATGTAATATGTGATGTCATCAGCAGTGCATTGCACGCGCAAGTTATAGTGAGTCCTACTAACTATAATGTGGGAATTTCAATGGTTTTATATCAGTAAAATTTCCAGCTAACTATAACTGGTGTGAAACCTATGGTTTTTTCAGTGAATTTAATAGGTTTTTTAAATGCTAATTCCTAACTATAACTGGTGTGAAACCTATGGTTTTTTCAGTGAATTTCATAGGTTTTTTAAATGCTAATTCCTAACTATAACTGGTGTGAAACCTATGGTTTTTTCAGTGAATTTCATAGGTTTTTTTAATGCTAATTTTTAACTTTTTGTAGGGCTTCATACCTATGTACTTTTTAGTGAATTTCTAAGCTTATTTTTTCACAAATGTCTTTAGCTGAGAAAGGTATGTTTTTCTAAAAATGAACACTATAATGTATATTAAGATACTATTTTTATTTTAAAATAGTATTTTACTTTTTTTTTTATATTTGACTTTGGAGCGCTCCCGGTGCGTGTACCGATGAACGCCCCGGTGCGCGTACCGTCAGCGCACCAACAAAAAAAAAGGAAAAAAAATAATGAAGGAGAGACCATAAGGAATGGGGACAGAGAGAGTGGTGTTAACAGAAAGAGAGCTAAAGGGAGGAACACAGAGGGACTGTGTAATAGATAGTAAGACAGAGAAAAAGTGTAAGAGGAAGTAACTGAGAAAAGAAAAATGAATAAGGGAGCAAAAGAAGAGAAGAAATAGGAAGAAGACTAAAGCAGAGGTTCTGGGAGAATGTAAATGGATGATGAAAGTAAAAGGAAGGACAGTTAAGTATAGGAATGATAGGTAGTGACGGAATCAGAGGAAAGGAATAGTAGTGACGGAGGGAAAGTAAATAGCTGTGAATATAAGTAAAGAGGGGTGAAAGAGGGTACATGTAAGTGAATAAGGGTAAGACATGGGGAATAATAGAGAGAAAGAAGAGAGAGAGTAAAAGAAGGAGTGTCACAAATGGACTAAGTGAACCAGTAAAAAAGGTAAGTGAAGGAGTGTGCATAGGCAGAGGTACTGAAAGAAGTTGAATGTGGTAGGAAGTAAACATGGAAGATCTCATATATGTACACTAATCTTTGATTCACTTACTTTTCCGTGAGGCCAAATAGAAGAAAGTGAAGGTCCTTTTGGTGGAAAAAAAGTCTGCTGTGCTCTATAACTTCCATTTCATCGACTTCCTATGAAAAAAGATCTAAGAACATCATACCTTACACTTTCCTCACGGCCAATTTGTGTCTGATATATCAGTATTTTTTACTTTGAGATCCACTTAAAGTATCTACATGAGATAAATAATTTAAAATATTAGATTAACTAACTAACTAACTAACTTTTATTATCTACTCCCGTCTTCAAAGGCCAATTCCCTTTACTAAAACTTTGGTTTTAAAAACACTAGATAAGAATTTGTAGAGTCATAAGGCAAACGTTGTTTATAAGTTAAATGAGAATCATTGCAGTAACTCCATCCATTTTCAGATTTTAAGTAGCATGTATAATGTCCTGAGGTTGTCGAAGAACCATCATGATAAATAATAGCTTCAGTTGTAAAGGTTCTTCCTCAAATTGATGACTGAGAAGCTACAAAATTTTTGATAGAAGTTGTCAATTTAGTTCCATCAGGTCTACATCGTTGGAAAACTAAAATGATGTACTGCCCATAACTTTGTATAAATAATGTGAACAGCATTGTACAGTTACATTGGATACACACCATATTATGATCTGCTGCTTTAACTAGATTTTTAAAAGACACTGATTTACAGTCAGGTAAAGTCAAATATATACATTTTTCAGTGTCTATTCTAGTAGTACTTGATGAACTACAATTGTGGCAGTCATGCTGCCATTGATAAGAAAGGCTGAAAAGATTATCTACATCTACACCTTCATCTTCCAAAACACCAAACATATACATTAAAAATTCCTGACAATCCTCCTGAATGTTCTGTGAACATTTATCTTGACCAGAACACATATCTAAAATATTTCGAATTTCTGTTACACTTTCTATTTCTGCTGTATCACTGCTACATTTCTCAAACACAGAATTCAATAAACCACACAATCTTTGATCCCGATTTTCAACAATCTGTTCTTGTAAACTTTTAAGAAAAAAAACAACATTAATCACTACATTAGCATAGCAGTTGACACCAGAACTATTTTCAAACTGAAATCCAACAACATTTTCTCCACAAATCTTTTTCTTCCTGTTTTCAATTACAGTTTTCTCTACTTTTTGTCTTTTTGCAACTACCTCACTACAATTATCCTCATTTCTTCTTTTTCGGCCTACCACACGTTTTTCAAACAGAGGATATTGAGGCAAATGTGGAGCATACTCTCTTCTTAACCTATTGTATTCTTTAACACAATCTAGATCTGCAGAAATCTTTGTCTCATCACACGCAATCAAGTACAATCCTGATAAAGTTCTGACTCGTGATAATGCCACATATGCCATACCCTCTTTAAGCACAGATCTTCCAATGTTCACCAAAGCACCATCTACACTTAAACCTTGAGATTTATGAATTGTCACCGCATACGCCAAACAAACAGGAAACTGTTTTCGGCGAACATATAAGTCTTTTACAAGTAAAAATCTAGCAGAACCACGACTTATTTGTTGTACTTGTTCAATGCCATCAAATTTTATTTTTAAAAATTCAATTCCATCTCTATTTCTGTAATTCACAAAATCAACAACATAACCCATTGCTCCATTTACCAGACCTCTTTCAACATTTAAATTCCTTCTCAAAATGATACGACAATTTAAACAGACATTCAGAGTCTTTTCAAAACCAGCTGTTTTTGAAATACTTTTCTCCAATGAATCCAATTTATTTTTCAAATTTTCAGACAAAACAATTGTTGCACCCATATGCTCTATTTTATCTATTGCTTCCAGTTTCACAATCTCTTCATTTTCTAACTCTAACATTTTGTTGTTGAAGATGGAACATTCTTGCAGAGTTGGCATCAAACATATCCCAGATTTCTTCTCAGTCATTTTTTAAAAAATATTCTCTGGAAGAATGTTTTCATTCGGATACAAATTTGAAATTAATCGACTATGCAAAGCTTTTTTCCCAAGCTCAGTCACTTTTCCAATTCTTACATCTTGTAGAATATTTTTATAATCTTCATCCTTGGCCTGTCGCATATTTTGAAGCAGTTCAGCATATTTAAAATTTAGCCATATATTAACGTTTCCAATGCTTCCAAGGGACTTCCTGGTGTCTTCATGTGTGAGCATTTTAAACACTGGTTGTCCTTTTACTGGAGTCAACTGCAATAGATCTCCAAAAACAATAATGTGTTTTCCTCCAAATAACACATCATACTCTGTTTTAAGAATTTCTTGCATTCTCAAATGCACAAAAGCAAGCATTAGATTTGAGACCATGCTTACTTCATCAATGATAAGAAGTTTCATTTTTTTCAAGACTCTTGAAACTTCAGAACACGCATCTCCAGATAACTTGTTGTAATGCAATTTATTATCATGTTCAACTGGCAGCATCAGTAAACGATGTAGAGTAATCCCTTTAATGTTATGTGCTGCCAGACCAGTTGGAGCAGTTACAACACAAGAGAGTGGTGAATCAGTCCTTTTCTGCAGATAACTTGCAATGGCTTTAATTAGAAAACTTTTTCCTGTCCCCGCTTCTCCGCTTACGTATAGTCGGACAGAGTCAAATGATATACATGAGCACTCTTTTTTCTCATGTCTGAATCCATGTTCAATCTGCTCTGTGACTTCATCATATATCTTTTTCTGCTCAATGTTTAGTTGCTTTACCAAATCTTCTAAGTTAACTCCATCCTCTTGAGCTTGTTCCATAGCTCTTTCCACCTCATCCATGGCAGTGGCAGCTTCATTTTGGATAATTGGTCCTCCTAGTGGATCCTGGCTCAATGAAGTAGAACTCTGACTATCTTGAGAACTGTCTCTAGCTATCTCTTCGGCAATTGTGGTTTCTTGCTCCATTTCTTCATTCAACATTTGCAGATAATTTTGAAAAATAGGACATTCTATGGTATCCTTAGTTGCATTAAAAGAGTCTTTATAACAGAGAAAATCTCCAAGTAGTTCCTCTTCTGTATGCCATGGCTTAAAGAGTTGCAAAAGAACTAAATAGTAAATTCTCTTTTGTCTGGGACTTCACAACTCAATTTTCGATGATTAATCAAATGGCCTTTTTTCTGCTTCACTAGACATCCTTCATAGCCAATGAGTGCATATTTTCCATTATTGATATCTTCTGTGATGTTCCTCTTATAACTGTAGTTTTGAAGAACTTCATATAAACAAGTGTTCTCAAGGTGAGTACTTCTATTTGGATAGTATGTATCCAACATATTTGTCTTCAAAATATCTGTACTGTTTGGTTCTTTCTCCGCCAAATATTCAATTTCTTGTACAGATTTCAAAACTCGGTTTCGTGTTGCAGCAAGACCTAGACTCACCCAAATGATTGTTCTTGATTTGGCATAGAGACTTGCTGATGATAACCGATCAGAACATTCATATGTTCCAATTTCTCGATGCGACAACATCTTCAGACTCAAACTGTATAATTTCTTGCTTAGACTCTTTTCATGTGAAATGTCCTCCCACATTTCCTTCAGTTCTGTCTTTTCTTTTTTTGTGATGTAAGATGTCACATATCGAGCCACAGCAATAGAGTTGTCAGCAAGGAACTGAATATCCATGTTAGCATTCCACATGGACAAAATCACTGGGTTGTAATCGTTGATGTACTTAGATTCTTCATTTCTTTTCAAATTGTATGTATTTTTGGGAGATTTCCTCGTCACAGTATGTCGTAGAGATGACATCAAATTATTTACTCTTCCCTTAGAAATCACTGGTCGAGGAAACGCAAAACGACATTTCGTGTAGTACTTTTCCTTGTTTTTAAATTTTCGACGACAGTACTTTCCACAACGATGAGATTGAAAACGTAAAACTTGTTGCCTTAAATTGTTTTCTTCAGTAGAATTTGGAACAGCACATGTTGAATACTCTTCAATGAAACTCATCACTGTTTCATCTGAATCTGATCCAAATTTGGGTGCATCTTTAATCCACAACAACATATGTATATGAGGAGCACCTCTCGCTTGATATTCCTTCCTCCAAAAGAAATCCAAAACCTCTCCAAGGGGAGGATTTTTTTTGTTGGTAATAAAAGACATCATAGCTTCAAATCTATGATTAAAATATCTGCAAACATTCACTGGATCTAAAGAACAAAGTTCTCCTGGTGTTTTGAATTCTATATTTGGTATGTTTCCATTTGCCTCTCGTAGAAATTGAAGTAAATCGTCCCATGCATACTCAGCACAGCTAAGAGTGAGGAACCATGTAGGAGTTCCTAAGTTTCTTAGCATACATTTCAATTCTCCATGACGACGAAACCAATACTCGTTGGTTCCACGTTGACATGCCATGAGATTGATTAGCTGAGATTCCAAAATACTGTCTTGCAGATTAACTTTCTCCATAAAGTCTCTTGCACAAACATTTTGCAAATGAGCTCCACTTTTTAATATATGATTAACTGCATAAGAAAGCCCAGACAAATCACTTTCAAACAGTAGATGAAACAAATATGGAATGCATTGACGAAACCTTGGATCTTCAGCATATAATCTTAGAGTCCGGTATTCAGCTGCAGGAATTTGAACTGGTCGATCATCATATCGTCCACCACAACCTGTTGGAAATAATTGTGGAAAACAACGAGCTTCCAAACTTTCTTCCCATACACTAATGGGACTTCCTTTTGCTGCTTTCATTTGAAACAAGTCAATTGCATTTCCCATTACTTCTTTGGAATGCAAAGGATGAACAGTATAATGTTCATATATTTCTTCACTTCTAGACACATCAACTTTTTCAATTTGACCAACTGAAGAATCACTATCTTCTTCTATAGTTGTTTCCTCTGCTCCAACACTTACATCTTTATAGTACTCATTGTTTTTGACCAAATACAACGTTGCCTTTTTGACATTTTTAACATCCACTAAATCTTGCCAGATTTTCTTACTCTTTGTTGGAACCCCATTAACTAAAATAACTAAAGGATCTTCTTCTACTCTTTCTACACCAATTGTATCAATATTTTTCTTTACATCTAGAGGCAAATAAACAACTCTTCCCTTTAATCCTCTCAGTAAATCTGATGGAGGCAATTTCCCTGTCTTAGGCTCCATGCGTACAATAGCCTGAAAAGGATGGACACATTGAATCAAAATAGATTCATAAGTATTTAGATCCATCAATTCAGAAGGAATATCTATCAACTGAAGATTATTATAAACTGCTCTAGCAGGCATTTTATTTTCATTTAATTTATTTAAACAATAATTACAAATACGCTGATCCAAACTCAAATCAAAAGAATTCTCCACCAACAAATAACTTACAAAATCCTTCCATTCACTATTATTTTCCAATTCACTTTTTGCATATAAATCAACTAACCTAGTCTGAACCTTATAATGAGTCCGTCGACAACACACACAAGTTAAATTAGGCCTTTCACTTGATTTCACCTTAAACTTGATACTTTCCTCATCAAACTTTTCTATACTTGAAATCTGTCCATTATCTTCTGCATTACCATCCATTACTATATCTATTTCTACACTGTCCTCTTTGTTCCCAAAATAACAAAACTCAATTTCTTCACAAATAGTCTTCACATCCACTTCAGATCCATGCAAAAGAGCACTGTTTTAACTGTTTAAGCTTAAGTGCTGGACTTTTTGCATAATACAACTTTCTCACTAATTTCCTCACGTTATTATGATGCACTGCTAACATCCTAAAATGATGAAAAACACTCCGACAAACTTTTCTAGAAAGACAAGCTAGTGAATGCCCATGCAAACCTGTGCTTTCTCTCACTCTGCAAGGATCTAACTCTTGCAAGATCTTCATTTTTTGTTTGAGACTTTTCTTACTATATGTACGTAAGAAATTTCGAAGCAAATCGATTGATTCCTGTCGCACACTACAAATACTACTGCATTTCCATGTATACACTGGACCCTTAGTACGTCTCCCTAAAACTTCATCAGCTAACACCTCTTCTGCATCTCTAGATACAAGTTTCTCTTTTTCCATCACACAACCGTCTTTCACCTCATATGCTCGACCACTGGTGTCAACTGCATGCACCAAATCATTTTCCTGAAAGTAACTCTCCTCATTGAAAAAAGGCTCAGAACTTGAACTATGCATCCATTCACCAGAAAATACTTCACAAAAATTACTCCGATTAATAATTCTTTTCCATCTACTGTTCGATTTGAAAACATCAATTGCCTTATTAAGTATCCTAATTCTATTGATTATTAAAATAAATAATTTTTTCTTAACTTCAAAAGCCTGATCAACAATCTTTTCTACACTTCTCTTTTTCTTGTAAAAAGAAGCTCTCAGTTTACTTTTCTTCTCATTTTTTAGCAAATTTAAAACTACCCTATTGCGAAACATTCGCCTACGAATGTCCCTAAAAAGATTTACCCTTCTATTGCTATCCATTCTCTTCTCTCCTGCTCCAATCGAGACATTTTTTGTGGGCCTCTCCTTCCTTTTTAGATTTGTTGACTTTTTCTGAATATTCACATTAGCAATATCATTTTTTTTTCTACGACATATGTTGCGAAGAAAAGACTTAATTGGCCCACCAGAAGCTTTTCTGGTGTTTTTTGAAGTAGTTGTTGTAGAGGATTCCATAAACTCTGTTGTTGATGTTCTCCTTTTCCGTATGGTATTTTTGATAATTCTATGCCTTGAAGGCATTTTTGCTTGCTTTTCAGGAGTTGATTTGAATCTGTTGTTCTGTTAAAAAAACACATGAAAGATCACTATTAGCAAACAACAAAGTAATGTTAAAAAGCAAACAATATAAACAATAAATTGCAACATATTTAAGTTTATACAATAGCAACTCAGGGCTTTATTTATAAAGGCCTTGCGCCACCAGTGCGTCACTTATTACTCATGTTTAAAGTAATGCATCAGCTGCAAAAGGCAATCATAAAAAAGGGCCAAATGCAAATACCAATCAATTGCACCCAAAAATCGATTTTTGAATAACATGAAAGAAACACTGCACAGAACCTATGTACAACCACTCAATATCAGCAAACAAAGTCAGGGCCTTATTAATGAAGGTCTTGCGCCACAAGAGTGTCACTTATTTCCCATGTATAAAGTGATGCACCAGTTGCATAAGGCAATCATAAAAAGGTCCAAATGCAAATACCATTCATTTGCACCCAAAATCGTTCTTTGAATAACATTTAAAAAATACTGCGCACAACCTATGTACAAGCACAGAATATCACTTTTGAAACGTCACTGTTTCCCCAAATACAAATCCTTTATCTTTCAAATGTTGATATCAAGCATTATCAAAAATCCAAAAACAAATCAACAGCAAACAAAGTCAGAGCCTTATTTATGAAGGCCTTGCGCCACCAGTGCGTCACTTATTACCCATTTTAAAAGTGATGCATCACCTGCACAAGGCAATCATAAAAAAGGGCCAAATGCAAATACCAATCAATTGCACCCTAAAATCGTTTTTTGAATAACATGTAAGAAACACTGCGCAGAACCTATGTACAACCACTCAATATCAGCAAACAAAATCAGGGCCTTATTTATGAAGGTCTTGCGCTACAAGAGTATACTTATTTCCCATGTATAAAGTGATGCACCAGTTGCATAAGGCAATCATAAAAAGGTCCAAATGCAAATACCATTCATTTGCACCCAAAATCGTTTTTTGAATAACCTTTAAAAAATACTGCGCACAACCTATGTACAAGCACAGAATATCACTTTTAAAACGTCACTGTTTCCCCAAATACAAATCCTCTATCTTTCAAATGTTGATATCAAGCATTATCAAAAATGCAAAATCAAATCAACAGCAAACAAAGTCAGAGCCTTATTTATGAAAGCCTTGCGCCACCAGTGCGTCAATTATTACCCATGTTTAAAGTGATGCATCAGCTGCACAAGGCAATCATAAAAAAGGGCCAAATGCAAATACCAATCAATTGCACCCAAAAATCGATTTTTGAATAACGTGTAAGAAACACTGCACAGAACCTATGTACAACCACTCAATATCAGCAAACAAAGTCAGGGCCTTATTTATGAAGGTCTTGCGCCACAAGAGTGTCACTTATTTCCCATGTATAAAGTGATGCACCAGTTGCATAAGGCAATCATAAATAAGGGCCAAATGCAAATACCATTCATTTGCACCCAAAATCGTTTTTTGAATAACATGTAAGAAACACTGCGCACAACCTATGTACAAGCACAGAATATCACTTTTGAAACGTCACTGTTTCCCCAAATATAAATCCTTTATCTTTCAAATGTTGATATCAAGCATTATCAAAAATCCAAAAACAAATCAACAGCAAACAAAGTCAGAGCCTTATTTATGAAGGCCTTGCGCCACCAGTGCGTCACTTATTACCCATGTTTAAAGTGATGCATCAGCTGCACAAGGCAATCATAAAAAGGGCCAAATGCAAATACCAATCAATTGCACCCAAAAATCGATTTTTGAATAACATGAAAGAAACACTGCGCAGAACCTATGTACAACCACTCAATATCAGCAAACAAAGTCAGGGCCTTATTAATGAAGGTCTTGCGCCACAAGAGTGTCACTTATTTCCCATGTATAAAGTGATGCACCAGTTGCATAAGGCAATCATAAATAAGGGCCAAATGCAAATACCATTCATTTGCACCCAAAATCGTTTTTTGAATAACATTTAAAAAATACTGCGCACACCCTATGTACAAGCACAGAATATCACTTTTGAAACGCCACTGTTTCCCCAAATACAAATCCTTTATCTTTCAAATGTTGATATCAAGCATTATCAAAAATCCAAAAACAAATCAACAGCAAACAAAGTCAGAGCCTTATTTATGAAGGCCTTGCGCCACTAGTGCGTCACTTATTACCCATGTTTAAAGTGATGCATCAGCTGCACAAGGCAATCATAAAAAAGGGCCAAATGAAAATACCAATCAATTGCACCCAAAAATCGATTTTTGAATAACATGTAAGAAACACTGTGCAGAACCTATGTACAACCACTCAATATCAGCAAACAAAGTCAGGGCCTTATTTATGAAGGTCGTGCGCCACAAGAGTATCACTTATTTTCCATGTATAAAGTGATGCACCAGTTGCATAAGGCAATCATAAAAAGGTCCAAATGCAAATACCATTCATTTGCACCCAAAATCGTTTTTTGAATAACATTTAAAAAATACTGCGCACAACCTATGTACAAGCACAGAATATCACTTTTGAAACGCCACTGTTTCCCCAAATACAAATCCTTTATCTTTCAAATGTTGATATCAAGCATTATCAAAAATCCAAAATCAAATCAACCGCAAACAAAGTCAGAGCCTTATTTATGAAAGCCTTGCGCCACCAGTGCGTCACTTATTACCCATGTTTAAAGTGATGCATCAGCTGCACAAGGCAATCATAAAAAAGGGCCAAATGCAAATACCAATCAATTGCACCCAAAAATCGATTTTTGAATAACATGTAAGAAACACTGCGCAGAACCTATGTACAACCACTCAATATCAGCAAACAAAGTCAGGGCCTTATTTATGAAGGTCTTGCTCCACAAGAGTGTCACTTATTTCCCATGTATAAAGTGATGCACCAGTTGCACAAGGCAATCATAAAAAAGGGCCAAATGCAAATACCAATCAATTGCACCCAAAAATCGATTTTTGAATAACATGTAAGAAACACTGCGCAGAACCTATGTACAACCACTCAATATCAGCAAACAAAGTCAGGGCCTTATTTATGAAGGTCTTGCGCCACAAGAGTGTCACTTATTTCCCATGTATAAAGTGATGCACCAGTTGCATAAGGCAATCATAAATAAGGGCCAAATGCAAATACCATTCATTTGCACCCAAAATCGTTTTAAAAATAACATTTAAAAAATACTGCGCACAACCTATTTACAAGCACAGAATATCACTTTTGAAACGCCACTGTTTCCCCAAATACAAATCCTTTATCTTTCAAATGTTGATATCAAGCATTATCAAAAATCCAAAAACAAATCAACAGCAAACAAAGTCAGAGCCTTATTTATGAAGGCCTTGCGCCACTAGTGTGTCACTTATTACTCATGTTTAAAGTGATGCATCAGCTGCACAAGGCAATCATAAAAAAGGGCCAAATGCAAATAACATTCATTTTGACCCAAAATCGTTTTTTCAATACCATATAAGAAACACAACACAGGACTTATATACTAGCATACCATTTGACTTCTAAAACATAACTATCTGCTTCTAAATATTCTCCATAGAGCAAACAAGTCTCTATCTAAATTAAATAAATCATTACTTACCTTTACAAATGCTTTGGGAGATTGAAAACAGTGTCAGACACACACACCAATTTCTCTTTAGCAGAGCAAAAAGTGTGCACTCAATACACTGAAACCAAGACTGGCATAGAAAATCTCTAACTTTGTACACATATGCCTTAATTCAACCAATCAAAAGTTTTCCCTCACTATTTTCAAACCAACACCCTTCCCCCTCTCAGATCTTTCTATCTGTTACCATAGCAACTCCCTCCTAACTGAACTCTCAGGTTCAAAAGTTTATTGTACAATGTTGCAAATTAACTCAGCAAGGATGTTTGACCTCTCAATACACCAGCCTATCCAGGGTATTTTAGCTTTTAGTGACTTTTTTTAACCATTCAAATTGCTTCTTTAACACAACACAACCATGCACCCTAACTTTAAGTTTTCAACTATCTGAATCCACCAATCATTGCTTGTGATTCAAAAGCAGTGAAACTCCACAATTATTTTTTTGTAAACTCCTACTGTTCCAACTGCCATTTCATTCCCACACATCATCTGACTGCATCAGAACCTTCTCTCATCATGTTTTCAGTCTGGATCCTTGGACACAGCTACATCCACTGGGCTCAAAGGTATGCAGATAGCAGACATTTTCACAACCTTGATTTATCAAATGTGGAAATCAAGTGGATTGGCCAGAGAGGATTAAAATGTCACCAATTGATACCATTGGTGAAAACCTTTTTGCATCTGCCAAACCCTAACCTCTTAATAGTGCACTGTGGTGGAAATGATTTAGGCACTATGACTGGGGTTGGTCTGGAAATGCTCTTAAAGGACACCTTTGATCAATTAATGACACTTTTTCCACAAACTGCCTTGGTATATTCCAATATATGCCAAAGACAGAAATGGAACTGGTCCAACCAATTTTGTCCACAATTTGAGAAAGCACGGAAACATGTGAATAAATCTGTTTCTGCTTACATGAGAGACTATGGAATGGGTTCAATATACAATAATAACTTGCGTTACAACATGCAAGACATCTACAGAGGAGATGGTGTGCACTTCTCAGATGAAGGGAATAGAATATTCCTCCTAAATTTAAGAATGTGCATTGGAACCTACTTGTAGGTACCTAAATCAACCACAGAACCCAAAAGCTCTTTTCAGAGCTACCCTACCTCTGATCATTCAAAACGTTTATCTTTTTCTAACTTTTTTCACTATTTTTCACCAAAGTACGCTTTCCGGGACGCTTAACGGTGCGCGTACCAGGCGCTTCCCCCGTGGAAAATTAAAGAATTTTTTTTTTTTTAACGTTTATGAACCTCCAAAGCCCCCCTCAGAAAACCTAAAGGGTCAAGAAGTCTCTACCGTGCCCCCTTCTACCCATACCGAACATTGTTTACCCTCCATCTTGTGTCTCGATTGTACCGAAACACAAAATGGAGGACTCCCGTAACGCTGCCGGTGCGCGTAACGGAGCGCGCACCTGTAAGCGCTGCATAAAAAAAGGTGGGAAAGCAATTTACAAAAAAACCACTGGAGACACTTTCATCAAATATAGAATAGGCCCTACTACATAGCAGTCCCTACCATTTACCCAAATTTGGTGGAATTCCATTGAGACATTTAGGCTACAGGCCTGTCTAAATATCCTGAGGTAAATTACATGACCAAAACACATATGAAGTGTGAGAATTTACAACCAATTAAAACGTTTATTTCATTTTCTACAATTATTTCCTGACGTTTCATTGGTTAAGTACAAGAATATATATAAAAGAAGAGAGGGAAACACACCCATTTTGACTACTGCTTCCAGAAGTACATTTGAAAACAAATTACACTGACAACTTCAACTGATTTCTCCAAGGTAAATTGTTATTATGGAAGTATATTGTACACTTTAAGTTAATTTCTGAAAAAATATTCTGTTAGTTATATACTATCCCTCTGTAATAGTTATAGATTGAGATAGACTTCTCTGTAATAGTTATGGATTGAGTTAGGCTTCTCTGGTATACAGTACCCTAACTCTACTAATATAGTTAATTTGTATGCAATTTTCAGAAAGAAAATGGAAGGAGAAAATCAAGCAAATGTTACTTCTATCGAAATAAAGGTGGAAAAACCAGAAGAGCAAAAAGATGAAGTAGATTTCATGGATGACTCTTTGGATCAACAGTTTATAGAATGTTTGGAACAAATGGAATCATGTACTTATAATTATGAGGAAATTCCGGACAATATTATGTTAGAAATTTTATTAAATTATGAAAAAGAATCAGAGGAATAAATGTATATTTAATAATTTTAAATTGTTTGAGACAATATTCATTTTTATATGTAATTCATAAAGTATTACCAAAAATGTTTAAAATATAAAGTGAGACTTATAGTATACTGTTCAACTATTTTTCTGTTACATAGTAAGTTTACTCATAGTTACTACCTTTCTCCCACTATATTATCTCCTATGTATATTTTACACCTCATTTTCATAAGGGAGCAGGATAGACTACTCATGATCCCCTAGAAATTCTCAGGGAGTGCTTAAAAGATCTGTTTCTGCTTTCCAGACAAACTATGTTATGAATTCCATATACCACAAAAAATACAATAACAACATGCAAGATGTCTACAGAGGAGATGGTGTACATTAGATTTAAGTCTCTGCATTGGTACCTACATGTAGGTACTTACATAAAATAAAAAATAAAAAAAAAAACAATTAATAAACATACAATTTTTTGAAGTGATTTTTTTTCTATAGTACCCTCCTTGATACGCTCCCCGGTGCGCGTACCAGGCGCTTCCCCCGCGAAAATCGAAAAAAAAAAAAATGTTGAGACCCCGCGGGGCCCTTTAATGGCCCCCACATCAAACCTAGGGGTACAGGGGGTGTCTACTCTGCCCCCTTATGTTCATTTCCCCCTTTGTTTTGGCCACCTCTCATGTCTCGATCCTACCGAGACACAAGATGGCGGCCGCTCCGGACTGTTTAGAATGTTTACAGACAACTGAGAGCCAATCAGCTTTCTGCGCGCAAGTCGAGTGTCGCGCCTGGAGCGCTCTCCGGTGCGCGCACCGGAGAGCGCCTATAGATATATATATTTTTTTGAACCTAAATTACTCAAAATCCACTGAAGCACATATCTTGAGACATAGCAAAGGCACATCGGGCTACCAGTCCCTACAATTTTGCCAAGTTTGGTGTAAATCCATTCAGCCGTTCGGGCTAAAAGTGAAATCGACCGCCCTATGGAAATTAACATGGGGAAAACGCGTTTTGGGACCCCCCTTTTATCTCGGCCCCCGCTTGACGTATCCCCCCCAAACTTTCAGGGAAGGACCGGAGCTCGACGAGGCCATTTTCAGGAAATTTTCAGGCAGATTCGTCAACCGACGCCAAAGTTATTACAAATAGAATTTTGAGATTTAACATTGAAAAAAATCCTAACTATAACTACCTACTGGCGACCGCCAGTAGGTAATATATATATATATATATATATATATATATATATATATATATATATATATATATATATATATATATATATATATATCTATATATATATATATATATATATATATATATATATATATACATATACCTATGTTACCTAAATTTACTTTTCCTCTACAGGATTCTTACATATAATCACAGATACCTGAAAATACCAGTGCATTTACCTGATTTCTTTTTAGTACTATTTACAATTAGGAATGAATTTAAAAAAAACAACCAGTACGGGTCAAGATTTTCTTTTTTTTTCTTTCTATTTTCTGGATATATGTCATTGAAGCCATTTCATCAACATATATACATTAGGCTTACATCACTAAAAAGAGATGCTTACCAAAAGAAAATAATACAAAACTGGAAGTGCAGCTGCACCTGTCCTATCTTGCAAAACATAGCCTTTTAGACAGTTTGACCGAAATGTAATATGAATTTTACTTGGGCTGCGTTACTTTTGTGGCAAAGCCCTAATGCAAAATGATTTTGGGCATTTTCTAAGCCATACAAACCCACTTTCTATGACTTTGTGTGATTTACTAAATACAAAGTAATGCAACAAAGATCATAGCTCTTCCTTCAGTTACCGTGTGTTAGGCGATACATTGGGGAACATGGGTGTTGCCATACAACCACTCATGTGTTTTGGGGCATACGTATATTTACATAGACTATTAAACCTGGGTTTGCTTCAAAATGGTGTGCCTAACCGTCAGATGCCTAACAAGGAGAAATTATGTATTTCTCCTGGTTACTTCCTTTTTCCATGTGCCCCACAATCTGCTGCACACATAGAAAGAGAAATATGCCTCTTACTGATTGTTTTTTTGCAGGAAAGGACCATTAAAACAATCATGCACGTAACACAGGCACTCTTGCACTATGGTGCAAGGGTGCCTGCCTTGCGGATAGACAGCAAACAATGTACTAGGAGAAAGCAGAAATGCTCCATACTTTTAAAATAAGGATCGTTTCTGTTCTCTCCATTTCAACACAGCACAGCAAGTTTCCTTGCTGCACTGCATTCTGGGAAAGAATAATACCTACGCCCCAGTTTGTTCTTACCAAGTACTAACCCTTTCTGTAGTCGATTCTCATTTCTCAGTCACTGTCTTTTGGCATCTTTTGGCTTTTTAATTTTTGACACAACAAAGAGCTATTATTGAGCCATTTATTATGGGATGTTTTCTCTCTCCTACTTCTCAGTCATCATTCTGGCTCTCCTCAACACCTCTGGAACAAAGTCCTCATGGGTATTTTTTTTTAACACATTCCTCACTATTGTGTTCTTTCCTTTAAATGAAAATGAATCCTTTTCCATCAGTTTAAAAATTCTCGAGAGCAAGCCCTCTTCCAGTTTTTCTTGTGGTGACCATGGCAAAGGAAAATACAACACCGGTGGCTCCTCTTTGGTCTTTGTCTAGCATAGGGGGTTAGCAGAATGGATAGTGAAGTAGTGTGGCTCACTGGTTAGAGGCGGCAGACCCGAGAGCAGAGGACGGCCCGGGACCAGGGTTCGATTCCCGGCGCGGCAGGTTTCTGGACCAGGGTCAGCGGACTCGATAATTCTCTCGCCTCGGTGCCCACTCTGATCAGCGTTCACACTTGGCAACTCTGGGCATTAGCTTGCCTCATCTTCACTAACGGCCCCACCAGACCGCCGGGGATGCCTGGTCTCACCCTGGAGATACCCATTAAGGGACCATCTCTCAGGGAAGCCAGGAAGGGTTTCTCAGCGGTCGAAGCGCCTTGGGACCCTCCGGGTAAGTAGTGCGCTATATAAATGCCAATACATTACATTACATTACATTACATTTACATTACATTACATTACATTACATTACATTACATATAGCTAGAGCAATACATGTGTCAAGCAAAATTGGAAGTCTAGGAAGAATGGTTACATTGTGTGTGAAGTCTGTTTCAGTTTTTCATGCTATTAAGTGGAGTGATGTTAGCCTGCGTATGAAGTTTGAAAATATGATGAACGCAGTAAAGAATGCCTAGCAGTGCTCCATTGGAAAATTAGAAAATCCAGCACTTTTGAATCTCTTAAGACAGGGGGAGTAGGAGATTTCAATTCATCCTTTCCTCAGTCTCACATCCACTTCAGGGCCTCGTGTATCTCCTGAGTATAGGATCTCTGTTTCTAGCAGTAAATGCTGCTATTGGGCACTCCATGTCGCTTCACTCAAGGAAATCTGCATTGAGTACATCGATGTAGTCAGGCTGCAACATCACAATTCACCTCACTGTCAATTACTTTTCTGTCAGTCAGGCTTTCTGAATCTGTTGTATTGCAGATTCAGACAAAGCTATATGCAAACTATTCTTGACCCTGTATCACATGGGAACAGTCCAGCGGGAACTGCCAGGCAAGGTCCTCCCTGGACCAGAAACAAGAAATTCTAAGACCGATTTTAGGATAACACCCCATATCAGCCAGGCTAGCTTGAATCCAGTAGCAAAGTGAGCAAGGGACCCACGTTGGGTATACCCTGTTAGCTTAGGGCAAACAAAGCATACACAAGAAGATGATGGATGGAGTGCTGAAACTTTTCAGACACTCACCCCATTCACAGATCTGGGGTAATTCTATCATCCTTCTTTAACTCACTTCATCACCCAGTTCAGACAAAGCTATATGCAAATCCTTCTTGACCCTGTGCCTCATGGGAACAGTCCAGCTCAAACTGCCAAGCCATGTCTCCCGTGACCGGAAACAAGCATTTTGAGACCAGTTTCAGGATAACACCCCTCATCAGCCAGGCTAGCTTGAATCCAGTGGCAAAGTGAGCAAGAGACCCAAGTCTGGGCATACCCAGCTAACTTAGGTTGAACAAATCCCATACAAGGACATGATGGGCGGAGCCCAGAAACTTTTCAGACACTCACCCCCAGTCACAGATCGGGTTAAATACATCATCGTCAGCTCACTGCACCACCCCAGTTCAGACAAAGCTATATGCCAATCATTCTTGATCCTGTGCTTAATGGGAACAGTCCAGCCCAAACTGCCAAGCCATGTCTTCCCTGGACCGGACACAAGCATGTTGAGACTGGTTTCATGGTAACACCCCTCATCAGTTAAGCTAGCTTGAGTCCAGTGTCAAAGTGAGAGAGGGACCCAAGTCTGGGAATACGCTGCTAACTTAGGGCGCACAAAGCAAAGACAAGGTAATGATGGACAGAGCGTTTAAACTTTTTAGACACTCACCCTCAGTCACAGATATGGGTTAAATCCATCATCTTTCTATACCTCACTTCGCACACCAGGTCAAAGCTTTTTTTTTACAGAGTTTTATATAGTACGAACTTCACCCGAATCGGGTATCAGAGCACTTTTCATAGCACCAGTTGCATTACATGAGGACACATTCATTAATTATTTCTTTTTTGTTAGGCAATGGGAGATTGAGTGATTCGCCCAGAATCACAGATTTTTCAGTGTAATTGCCGAGAGTCAAACCCAGTTCCCCAGATTCGAGGTCGAGCGCCATAGCCATTAGGCCAACTCGGAACAGTCTAGCCGAACTGCCAAGACATGTCTTCCCTAGACTGGAAACATGCATCCTAAGACTGCTTACGGGGGACCGCCCCTCATAAGGCAGGTTAGCTTGAATCCAGTGACAAAGTGAAATAGGGACCCACATCTTGGCATACCCCGCCAACTTAAGGCGAACAAAGCAAAAACAAGGAGATGATGAATGGAGCGTTGAACCTTATGAGACACTCACCCCCAGTCACAGATCTGGGTTACAAACATTATTGATCTTTAGCTCAATTAGCCACCCCAGTTCAGACAAAGCAATATTCAAATCAGTCTTGACCCTGTGCCTTATCTGAACAGTGCAGCCCAAACTGCCAAGCCATGTCTTCCCTGAACTGGAAACCAGCATTCTGAGACCGGTTTAGAGGTAACACCCCTCATCAGCATTTGTCACCGGATTGGTAGGGTATGCCCAGACATGGGTTTTGGCTCTCCATGCCACTGGAGTCAAGTTATCCTGGCTAATGAGGGGTAAAACCCTAAAACAGGTCCTAGGATGCTTGTTTCCAGTCCCAGGTGGACCTGGCCTGGCAGTTCGGGCTGGACTGTTTCCATTGGGCGCTACGTGAAGACTGATTTGCATATGGATGGGTTCAAACTTGAATGGCATGGGAGCTAAAAACGTCGGCTGTGGATTTTTTTAGGATAGGCCTAACCCTGGCAACTTTCCATAAATTCGGGAACTCAGCTTCCGATAATGATTTATTGAATAGGTAAGTTAGAATTTCCAATGCAACTGGTTCGATATTTGGAAAGAATTTACGAAAAACTATGTCATGCAAGTACCAGATTTTATTTTCTGCATAACTGTTTCACCTGACTCAAAGCTACAACTGACAAATTCGTCCAGTATATGTGGGGGATCTAAAGGTAGGCTGGACACATTTTCTGGAAGATCATTAATTTTTTGGAGCAAAATAGATTGATGCATCGTATAATTTTTTTCCCCGAAGAATTTAGAGAGAGAATCGGTCTAACCTTGAGAATTTGGAGTTTGTGACTGGGTAAGAGGGGATGTGAATTCATTCAGCATTCCATAGGCTTCTTACAGGAGTTTTCTGCATTGTCTATTTAGTTTAAAAGAAATATTTGTTTGCTTGCTTAATGTCCTCCATGAGGCCTTGGTGGATCTAATTATATACTTCACGGTCTTTCTTTGCTTTTTCTCTGCTTTTTCTCCATTTATGTTCCGCTCCTCTACACAAGAGCTTCACTGTCTTTAGTTGCTCCGTAAACCAGGGGGAAGTCCTTGTTTTAACTTTAACTTTAGTGAGAGGGGCTATTTTATCTAATGCAACCAAAATGGCCTCTTCCAAAGCAGTTTTCGCAAGGAAGGACCAATGTATAGCCACTTCGCCGCTAGGCCTTTTCCCCCAGCGCTAATTCTTTTCTTTGCTATATGGAGTAGTTAGTGCACTGGGCCCTGTAACGTTTTGACCACATAAGGTATCCATGCCAAATGTGTGCCCTTTTCTTCCAACATCATGGGGGACCAGGGTTCAATTCCCCGCCTCGGCGGGTCTTGGGCTCAAAATTCCACGGACCTGATAATTCTCGCCTCAGTGCCTATTCTAATCATAGAGTCCCACTCTGCAACTCTGGGCAATAGCTTGCTTAATCTCCACAACAGCCCCCACAACGCTAAGGATGCCTTGCCTTCACCCTGGGGGTGCCCAGGAATGGACGCCTCATAGGGAAAGCCAGGACGGGTTCCACAGCGGTATTCGTACAAGCGCCTTGAGACCCTTGCGGGTGAGTAGTGCGCTATGCAAGTATCAATTTACATTTACATTTACATTTTAAAAGTACCCAGGGTTGCTTAATTCCCCTGGGCGGGACCCAGAAATTAGCCAAAATACAGCTAAATGTTGTTTTTTTGTGGAAAATGGGGAAAAAGTGCTGTAGAAGAAAGTGTCTGTTTTTTTCTCTGCAAATAGTATCAACAGAGGATTTTTGGTGCCAAAATCACCATTGTCCCAGCTTTCTGGGACTGACAGTCTTTTGTCAGAAAACCACATTTTTTTACACAGTTTTGGCATTTTACTGGGACATAGCCTATTTTTCCAACTGAATAGGCAATAAAATACACAATCCACTCTACACCCTACATCACCACTAAAGGCAGGCAACGCCTGGTACACATCAGTGCCTTCCTCTAAAAACGGTACTTCATCCACTCCGAGAGTAGCTTTATCAACACTGAGAGTAGCGTCATCATCAGATGATTCCTCATGGACAGAATAATCACTTGCACTCTCTCCTCTCCGTCAGACGCACTGTCAGTCTAATAATCATGGTCAGAGGAAGATGCAAAAAGCATACCTGCTGAGCAGTAATTCTGCGGCTATCCATGATCCTTACTGATAAAGGTCAAACAAGTCAAGAACAACAAACACTTTGTAAAATAAGAAATAAACAAAATGAGGCTTCATCACAAAGACCTATATACTCCAAAACTATACCACTCACTTTCCAGATGCAGCTAGACTCACCAACACCTACTCTGCAAAGACACAGTAAGGACCAACAATATCCCACTAAAAGAAAAAGAAAAGAACTTACACATAAGACGACGCAAACACATAGCAAAGAATGTAATGCTCAAAACACTAACCAAATATGCTGCTATTATGACACCACTTACAAAAATGAAACAGTGCAGATGAAACAGTGCTGAAACCACAAACAAGAATCAAAAGCTTTGCACTAGAATAAAAAGGAGAAATAAAACATTGCCATCACATATGCAACTCATGCACTAGTCCACACCCAATTCACCAACCAAGCTCTGGGATAGGTGGGCCTAAAAGCATGAGTCCGATTTGCCCCCAAGTGGGGTGAAAACAGCCGATAAATTCACCCTCATAAAGGGGGAGTGACCCTTACCCAAGAGGTCTCCTGCCAACACCAACATTAAAAAAAACCATGGTGTCTAGTGGTTTCTGTTCCCCTGGGAGACAGATGGGCCTAAAAAAATATTGCCGATCTGTTCCCAAAGGGGGCAGAAACAGCAACAATAATCACCCCATAAAGGGGAGCGATCCTTGCTGAAGGGACCATTCCCCAACAACACAAACACAATCCCTGGTGTCTAATGGTTTCTGCCCCCCTTGGGCACAGATGGGCCTAAATCCTTTAGCTGATCTGTCACCAAGGGGGGCAGAAATGGGCAAAATAAATGCTCTCCAATGGGGACTAACCTTTGTCCTCACCTGTCCTTGCCCTAGTCCCCACCCTGTTTACCTGTGAATTTCCAGCGTCATTTGATAGCTAGGTATTTTGTCTGATGTCCGATGCAGCTACCTGGTTTAGCTATAGGGGAGACAGGTCGGGGATTCCCTCCTTGAACATTACCTACCCAGTCGGTCTTTAGCCAGACTTCCTTTTGTCTCTCCTGTCATCTCTTCCCGCTTCCTCCCTCTATCTATTTCTCTCCTTCTCTCCTCTCTCAATGTACTGAGACTGAACTATTTTGTCTGATGTCCGATGGAGCTACCTGGTTTAGCTATAAGGGAGATAGGACGTGGATTCCCTCCTTGGTCGTCACCTACCCAGTCGATCTTTAGACAGACTTCTTTTCGTCTCTCCGTATTGTCTCTTCACTTATCCTCTCTTTCTCACCTCCCCAGCCCCCTCCACTACTTTTCTCTCTCCTTTCTCTCATCTGCCTATTTTTGAGGGATTTATTGTGTAATTGTTGAACTTTCTCTGTTACAATTTTTGATTTTCTGTTATCTTGTTGATTCTCATGTAAAGCGCTCTGATACCTCCGGCTCTAGCAGCGCGATATAAAACTCTTTAAATAAATAAATACATAAAATATTTAAATAAAAATGTGGGCCACTCTGCCCTCCCAGAGGGGGCTGATACTGCCCAAATAAATGCTCCCTAAATGGGAGCAAACCTGGCCTAAGAAGCAGCTCCCCGAAACCATATTTTAAAAAAAAATCTCTTATAGCCTAGTGTATTTTTTTACCGATCTGCCCCTGAAGGGGGCAGGAACAGCCAAACAAATTGCTCCCCAAAGGGGAGCTAGCCTTTCCCAAGGGGTCGTGTGTGCGCGATTGTTCAGCAGGAATGCTGAAAAGAGACATCGAAGGAAAGGAAAACCCTTTCCTTTCCTCGGATGACTCGCTGGAAGCAAATGGCTGATATCACGTCCAGTTTCACCCAACCTTTCACTGATCAAGAAGTTCTATCCTCTGGTCGGTGGACCATTATTTGAACTAGTTGATGGTGATTTCAGGACAGGAATAAGGACAGGATTGTTGACCTCTTCTGATTTAACCTAATTAAATTAGGATAGAAAGTTCTGCTTCAGGTTCTGCATTCAGTTCTTCTTCAGCATCTCACAGCATATCTCCCCTCATCAGCAATCACAGATTTCAGCTCTGACTAACTAACTAAAGCTATCTAAATTATACCTTTTGTTTTCTATGTTACACCCACTAAAGTTTCAATATCGTATAAATATGGAATATGATTGGTCAGGCAAAGGTGAATCTCCATCACACCATGCTTACATGTCATTAAGATCAGTTCAACTATTGTTCGTGAACCCATCCCCTTAATTTGCATTCACAAATTTAGTTCTACACTAAACTACGCCAGGGTTATGTCACATTTTACTTTGAAACATTATTATAAGATTCTGAATACGAGAACTCTTTGTTGAACTCTTCACCATCCGTTCCCACATTTGTAGCACTACATTTTGTTTCCCTTTCAATTATGCAGTCATGGTCTTCATGGCTTCATTCAGTGGGCATGCGTGGATTTAGTGTCACTTCATTAAATCTGGTTATGCAAATGAGGCCCAAATACGCACTAGTAATAAAGGCAGAAAGACAAATATTAATTTCACAAATAAATGGTTGCACTGTATACCACCCACCTTTACTCTATTCCCATTTACTTATTAATACTTTCCCCGCATTAGCATAAGTAAGTAAGCAGTTGGCATGCACGCGAGTCTCCAAGTCTCCATTTTGGTAACTTCTGCTCATGCACTAGAATTTCCCTTCAAGCGTTAACTCGTCATACTGCGTAGATGCAGTTGATGCATGTGCACAACAGTTTCCCCGTTTAAAGCGGTATTAGTCCATCTTCATTGTTCTCCGCGTTAGTACATACAAAAGCAAACTTCACTAACCTGCGTGTTCATGTGGTGCACATTAGTTATTCACGAAACAGGGTTAATAACTTTGATGGTGAGTTATCAAATAGATTGCTTCCAAGCAAGTCCCTTTTCTACGAGTCCTTGCTCCATCACTACCATTTATCAGAGACATATCAAATTAAATGTGCTAATTAGGTGTATACCAACGTTACCATATTTAGAAGGGAGAGCACAAGCATTTATCTGTGAGTTAGCAGGACTAAGGTATGCAGAGTCCTAATGCCAACAGAAGTGCGTTCCAAAATAGATGAGAATGTGAAGACAAAAATCTGGGAAACAGCATGCAAAAGATGGTAATCTCTTACAATATTACTTAAGCTTTACTTGACATTTCCATTTAATGTGTTTATGAAAATTATAAAGCCTCTTTTATGATGCCATATTGTTTCTCCTGCTACCTCTTCTCCTTAGGAGTTACTAATACCTGAGGAGTTTTTTTAAATGAGTAATTTGTACTTATGCAAATAACATGTCTGAGGTATATCAGGAAACATACGCCAACAATAAAGCTAACAGGTTTCATTCTATGATTTGAATAAGGTCACCCCATGTGATTGGTGTGGGAAAGTGGATTATTATTATAGCCAACGCTATTCCTGTTGGTTCCAGTTAAGGTTTGATAATTTAAATCTGAGGATCAACCGCCGATAGCTGTGGCACAAAACACACAGAAATTAACATAGGAAAATGATAAAAGCATTTTGAAGTAACAAACAGTAAAAAAAAATGAAAACCCAACACAATGCAAATACCACTTAAATGTATTTAAATAGAGAATAATGTAATGAAAAAAACTGTACTGACAGGCTACAGTGGCATGCCTGTTGACAAGTGTGTACTGTCACATTAGTAGGTGACACAATGGGTGCAACAGTCCTCTACTGCCATTTTACTTACATTGCCCTTTGAACAATTGTTACCATATCCTAGGGACTTTTAGGTAAGTTAAATATATAAAAATATCATATATCCTATTCCAACAGGTCAGAGCACAAGCACGGGGCACTGTATAAAGAGTCTAAAAAAAGCATCAACCTTTATCAAAAAGTGTGGTTGCCCTACAATGGAATTTACAACATTGAATGGAATTAATGGACATTGAGGTATACTGTTTTTTTACATGTGCCGGGAAGCATACTGCCCTCTAGTTTTTAGGGAGAATACATTCAGAATACAATGCCACATGTAAAATATTTTTCTGCACCTAGATAACATGCTGCTAAGTATCGTGATATGTTTCTAGCAAATATATGCTGCACTATCTATTTTTGTGCCTCTAACCTCAACTTTAGTTTAAAATGTTTTCAGAAACATACCTTACAGATGTTATAAAAACAAGCGGGCATATTACCAACAACTAGCGATAATTATCGCTATGTTGGTTTAGCGGCGATATTTTTATCGCCGAGCTGCGGCGATTTTTATCGCTTAGGAGCCTTGCTATTATCAAGGTTATCTCCTAAGCGATAAAATGCATGAATATCGCTGAAAAGTCAGCGATATTCATGCATTACCGAGCTAATGCTCTTAGCCATGTTATCCACCTCCCATTGGATAACATGGCTAAGAACTGCTCAAGGCAGGTGTTAGCTTTTCGAGATATTCGCGCTTAGCGCGAATATCTCCAAAAGTTGGTAATAGGAGATAGCGATATTAGCGACTGTTTCCAGTCGCTAACATCCTTGGCACGCCCACTTTGCATGTCATTAGTGATAAATATCACTGACATGCAAAGCGGGGCCCAAGATGGTCGCTATCTCCTACTAGCTGTCGCTAACTGGTGTTAGCGACAGCTAGGTAATAGGGAGATAATTTTTATCTCCGCTTTCTTGGCTTTTAAAGCCAAAAAAGCGGAGATAAACCCCCTTGATAATATGCCCCAAGATTAACATCACTAATGTATATTACACATACCATTCCAAACATACCATCCAGGAATGAAAAATAGGGCACCAATCTTAAAGAGTCTTTCATGAGACACATCTCCATCACAAAGCAGGTAATACCACAGCTTGGCAATTATGAATAGCAAATTACAAATACAATTAGATTTCATAATATCAAACTGTTTTAATAGAGCCAACAAATGCCTTTCTGCTTCCATGCACATTTTACATGCTTTTAATGGCGCATTTAATATCAAAAGGGTTGGGCCTTTGTACCAAGAGGGGTTGCTATTTACTGTAGATCCTGCTGACTTATGTAACTGTTGTTGTAGACCATTTATACTAGAGTGCTGACAACCCTACAGTTTAAAAGAATACAGAAGGCGTAAACTACAATATTGCGAAACATTACTGTAAAATGTGGTCTTCAGAAGGACAGCAGCTCAGGTTGTGGCCTCCTACGTAGTTCAATGTAGTTCATCATAGAGCTAGATGCCGTACTTTGGATAGTGGTCCCAGAAGGTCTGATCCTTATGAAGATTAACACTGTAAAGTTGTACATCATAAAATATTGTGACAATGTCTCAAAGTCATATATGTAGTGCTGTGTTAAGATGTGGAAACCTTTTTAGACATGGAAGCCTCATCCTCAGTAATTTGTCTGGCTGTGGATGTGCGGTCTTCAGCATTGCTAATACGTCAAAGAAAGACCTTTGAAAAGATGACTCTTATGTATCAGGATTGACGGAAATACATTTAAGATGTCCCGATTTTTTAATAAAATGTCAATAAGACAATGTTATTATTACTAATAGTAGTTGAGCACTCCATTATTCGCACTAAGACATTTTGATTCTTTTGTTTTACTCACCCTGCTTTCTTCTTCAGTTTCAATTTACAGTATTTGCTAATATGATCTCCGGCTCATGGTGTATATTAGTGTCCTGATGATGATCCTGGTATTTGTAGATGACTGAAACGTTGTCAACAGAATATACAGATTACCTACTTATGAATATATGATTTGTTATGATGGGCTGTGTTGTTCTTGTTCTTTCGACATAGAAGATGATAAAGTTTATCACATGCCTGTGTCACTTCTGAAGGAGCACTGAGCATGTTGTATTACACTGGCATTCACAGTTACATTTTTTTAACTTTATTTGTTTAATGGATTAAAATTGTAATTTTACTCGAAATAATTTCTGAATATTCCTTTATTTAGGGACCTGCATTACCAGTCTAAAGTTGGCACTTATTAAATGCAATAAGGTTAGTTAATGGGAGTGGTAGGCCCTATAACAGTGAAAAAATTACTCTAGTCGTTTTTCACTGAGAGGACATATAAGCCTCAAGAATGCATGTCCCACTTTTTAAATACAATGCACCCTGCCTTGTGAGCCTTTAGGGCCTCTTTCAGGGCGGTTTTATAAGTATTAGAAAATAAAGATTTAGACCTTGTAAACAGTTTATTTTGCCAGAACAAATGGCAGTTTAAAACAGCACTATAAGCTGCTTTGTTGGGCCCTGCCACTCGTTTCCTCATTATGAAACAACATGGAAAATGTTATATAACTGTAAGTTATGTGGAAAGACTCACAGAGTACAGGTGTCTTTTTGTCCTCCCTAATAACCACAACTCTTGTCCTGCAAGATGATCCACTGCTGTTATAAAAGCTTATTCTTCCTCTGGATCAATGACTGCACTCAAAGCTCACAATTTTGCAGAGAGTCAGACCGTCCTGAAATATGGGAGGAGGCAAAAGATGTGAAGCAACTCCATACATCTGCTATTATCATGTGGGAATAATGCTGGCATTGTTTATGTAATGGAGATTTACAGTTATAAATAGAAAAATAAACTACAAACAGCACAAATACAAACAGAGAACAATACACAGATTTGACATCTTTATCATATTTCTTTTCTGCGGTGTAGCTCAGACCACCTATCAAACTATCTTTGACAAGCCCAGGCACATCTACAATTTACATATATATATATATATATATATATATATAATATATATATATATATATATATATATATAATATATATTGCCTAGGTTTATG